>NC_053035.3:5000000-7500000 GCF_002575655.3 Aegilops tauschii subsp. strangulata
TCTGTCTACTACGCTGCAATCTTGTCATATGCATTCAGTTGGACTAAAAATCTCGGAAAACTTAAGTAAGTATATATACATTCTCTTAAAAGTGAAAGAACATCTTGCTGCTCACCTGCTGCCAAATGGCAAGATTCATGTGCAGTAAGTACTGCCTATGTCTGTATTTACTCGGCATATTAGCTTCTTTTTTTAAAGTCAAACTTTGTAAATTCTGACAAAATTTTTAGAAAAAAAAGGTTAACATCTTCAATACCAACTAATACTGTTGGATTGATCATCGAATATATTTCCACATCATATATATTTGTTCGTATAAATGTTTATATTATTTTCTATAAACTTGATCAAGTTTTTTAAAGTTTGACTTAGACCAAAGCAAATATGCATAGTGAATGAAAACAGAGAGTATTTTGTTTTTCACCTCGGCCGTTCGTTTTGACTGCTTCGGATTTACCCTTTTTACGTGCATCTTTTAGTGATGAGTGGTTGACCATGGACCCAGCGAGTATATGGCCCTGGATGCAGCGTCTTGGGGGCAGGTAACCGCTACCATGCGTTTTTTTTCCTTGGTTCCAACACAACCTCCCATGCGCACCCCTGACTCCCTAACCCTCGTGCAAGCCGCGGCGGTAAGGACTTGATCAGGTACCATGGCAAACCTACATTAGGCAGAGTGGGGCCTATGCTCCTAGTCAATTTCTATTTTTCCAGCTTTCAAACTCAATGCTGACACCCAAAGGTGTATCATATTTGGTATTCATCAAGGAAAACAGTTTTTTTCTTGCCGGTGGTGTCTAAGTAAGATTGATCCAGGAAAACAGTAGCCGGCACAAAGAAAAAAGACACCATCGACCGGCCGGTGGTATTGCGAACTTATCCTCTCGCCCGACCCGCTCCCGCGAGGGGGGGGGGGGGGGCGCGATTCCCTCGACCGGCCGCCGCCGGCCCCCTCTCCGCTCGATCTCCTCCCCCCGCCGCCGCCGGAGCGCGCCGCCGGGCAAAGCCCGGCCGGCGTCGGCGGCGGCGGGCCATCTCAACCTTCGCGCGGGGCGGGCTGACGCGGGGCAGCCTCCTCTCGCGTGCTTGCGCGGCGCTGGGCAGGGCGCGGCGGCGCGGCGGTGACGGCCGTCCCGGCGACGGCGGGTGCTGTTGGCGTCGCTGGTGGGCTGCTGGGCGGTGGTATGCCCCGTCGCGGCCGCAGCGGCGAGATCCGGCTCGGCCCTGGCCGGATCCTGCTCGTGGCGGGCGGTGGCGCGGTGGATGTGCCTGCTGGAGTCGGGGACGGCGGCTGGCAAGGCGTAGCTCGGCCAGATCTGACCTCCTGCGGGGCGGGCCGTGGTCGGCGCGGGTCAAGGAGGGTGGTAGTGGTGCGAGCCAGGGGTCGGGGATGGCGGCAAGTGGCCCGGCCAGATCTGACCTCTCGGCGGCGCGGGCCGCGTTCGGCTAGGGCTGCGGGCGGCTGCCTCGACCGGGGCCATCTCGGGTGGTCGGGGTGGCGGCGCAGTGGCGGTGGTTGCGGTTCTGCCCGCGGCAGCGGCCGGCTTCTCCCGCGTCGGCTCATCTGCGGTCAGACCATCTCGACCTTCGCCCCATCTCCTCGTCATCTGGGCGCTACTCCCATCAAAGGGCTGGTCCTCACCCAGCTGCGGTCCACCGCTCGTCTCGCGCACGGTGCAGCGGGATCGAGCTCGTCTCGCGCACGTTGCAGCAGGACTGACCTCGTCCCCCTCTTGGTGCTGCAGGACCGCGCTCATCTCGCGCTCGGGTCAGCAGGACGGGTCGGTGGATGCCAGTTCTGGCCAGCCTATCGGGTCTCGACGCTGGGGGTCGCCCAGGGGTGTGAAAGGGGGGGACCTTTCCGCTCGTCTCTTTCGTTGGGGTGGAGGCGGGTCTCGTGTGAGGTGGTGTAAAGGTCTTGGATGCCGGGGCCGCGGCCCTGGTGGTGGTAGCACGGTGCTTTTGGACAGAGCCCGTGCTATGGCGCTGCCCGGTCACCATGGCCGTGTGGGCGGCGTGGTTGCCGGGATGTGCCGTTCGGTGACGGTGAGTGGTGGCCGAGGTGAAAACCTGTTCTATCTTTGGACGGACCGGCGGCGGCGAAGATCGTTCCCTTCTTGAAGGCGTCGTCGCGGCTCTCATTGCCCGTCATGCGGCTCTAGGGGGAACTCTGATCCTTGGATCGGGCGGTGGCGGCGCTCCGGTGTCATACCCTTCCTGAAGGCGCCGCCTTGTAGCCCATGGTTCGTCATATGTAACTTCATCTCTTCGTTGTAGTATTGCTAGGAGTGGTGTTGTTGCGCTCAGCGCCTATGTATCTTGTCTTGGGTGTGTGCGTGTGTTGCGGTGACGTGTGTTTGTACTGGATGCTTGTTGGTCGGTGCTTGATATATAAAACGGGGCGAAAGACTTTTTCAGTATAAAAAGACACCATCACACAACATGTCCATTGAAAATTAACTCCCCGCACCTCTGGCCGCCGACGATACCTCTAGAAGGGAGAGATCGAGGTAGCAACGTGCGGATAACCTATTTAACCCCTAGTTAGGAGTTACAAGAGGCGAATGCGGATTTTCTTAAAATATACATTTCAAAGACATGTCTTTAAAATATTGTTAAAACAAGTTTATATATATTAAAAATTTACTCCCTTCATTCCTTTATGTAACGTGTATTATTTTCGGCACGGTGATCAAGGCATCAAATTATCGACTTGTTAGGAAGAAATTACCCTTGAAAAATTTATTGGTTAGTATCAAATAAATCAGTTAGTCCAGAAAAGTATGAGATACATGCGATCGACAGAAAGATACTTTCCTTCTTTTGCTACAAGAAGATATACAGACAATCATGAGAGAGATACTTTTCTTTTTCTAAAGGGCTAACAATGGAATTATGAGGAATTATAAGAAATGCACCTTACATTTTGGAATATTATCAAAAACAAATACACTTTATATAAAGGAACGGAGGGAGTATTACAAAAGCTATTTTTAAAAATGTTCACATATACACCAGCGTTATAATTATAAATGAAGACAAACATCTATATCTATATCTATACCAATATAAAAAGATCCAAATGGGCAGATCCAATTAATCTCGGCCATCAAATCATATCAATCCAACAATCTAGACTGCTTCAATGTCGAGCGCTCAACACGTTTAGCGTGCAATTAATTTCATATCAAAAATAGTGCTAATCACATAATAACACGTAAATAATATCGTATTTAATATCCGCATGCACTTAATATACTTCCAAATTAACGTGCATTGCACGTATAGTATAAACAAATAAAAATCGAAGAAAAGGATAATTTCGAGAACAACAAAAAACAAAAACAAAAAAGCCACCCTGAACCAAAAGTAATCAACATAATAAAAACTTATAAAAACCAAATAAAAACAGGGGAAACTGGCAATGGGCCCAGCCCATAGCAGTGAGCGGAAAACAAGAACTGGCCCCTCTCACTCACTTGGGCCACACGTCCTTTTCTTTGGGTTGGTTCGCCCCTGGCAGCCCGCCCCGTCGCCGTCGTCCGTCCTCCAAGCGGCGCTGGCCGAGCTCCCGGCGGTCGACCCCGAGCCGCGCCAGGCGCCACGACCCCCCACCACCGAGCTTCGGGCCGCGCCCCCGCCGATTGCAGCGACTGTCGTGCCTGCTCGCCGGCTAGCTGCACGACAACGCCACCGACCACGCCTGCGACCTCTGCTATGACAAGCTGGGTGCTCTTCTCAACTTCTTGTGATTTATGCGATGCATGTGCTGAAATTTGAGATGGGCTCTAGGCCCATATAGCAATTTCTGAAAAATCTCTAAGGGCTCATGTGGGTTATATGGCACTAGGTGTAGTGGGAAGTTTAGTCCCACCCCGGAAGTGGAAGAGGAGTTGGACCTCCTTATAAGGGTTTCTCTTCTACATGCTATTGGAGCTTAAGAGGAGAAGAGGCCCTCACGCACTCCTCCTCCGCCGCCCGCCTCGTCACGCCGCGCCGCGGGTTACGGGATTGAGCCGAGCCGAGCTCACACCTACGCGCTTATTTTTGCCGGTCACTAACGGAGAGTTCTCTGACAGCTGGGCCACGACGTGGGTCGAGCCCACGTCTCTCCACGCGGTTGCGCCTATATAAGTGTGCGGTACGAACATATCACATCTGCTCCACGCGCACGCCCACCGTCGTTCCCTTGCTGCTGCTGACGCCGGTGACTCCATCCCGTCCGCCGCGTACACGGTCGACGGGAGAGCAGGTCTCCGAAACCACGCTCTTCTAGTTCCTGTACGGGGTGAGGGGCGAATAGGTTTTTGGGCAACGATTACGCGACTGCTCACTTCCGATCGTCTACTTCCTCTACGTCCGCGTTGCCTTCATCATCACCATGTCCACCGCCGCCGAATGTGCCGCCGCCGAGAAAGCTGAAGCTGACAAGAAGGCCGCCGAGGACGCCGCTGCTGCCACCAAAGCCGCGGCCTCTGCATGGCCTACTGGAGAGTATAACTCGTTTATCCCACTCCTACTGTTTTCTGTTTTACCCATGCTAGCGTTATACGTAGATCTTTCTGCAATTAGCGTAGTATGTGCTAGTTTGACTGAATATCAGTATGCGATTATATGTGTCAATGCCATGCTAGTGATTTACTCGTGGATTAATTTAATCGAGAAATTGCCTATTTACTCAACAATCCAAAAACCTATTATGTGGAGGGAATTTTTCGGCAAGTGGCTTTGCCGCTGCACTGAAACCAGATAAGTTTACCGGTACATACTTTAAGCGTTGGCAGACTAAGACCACGTTATGGCTCACGGCTATGAACGTGTTCTGGGACACCGGTGTCTCCACGGGAACGATTGCTCCTGAACAGGAGAAGGCGTTCAAGGAGGCTACCGTTGTGTTTCTCGGAGCAGTTCTTAGCGTGATCGGAGATAAACTGGTCGACGCATATTTACATGTGCATGTCGCCAAGGACTTGTGGGAGGCGCTCGAATCTAAGTTCGGGGCAGCCGATGCCGGAAGCGAGATGTATATTATAGAGCAGTTCCTCGATTACAAGATGGTTGAAAACCGTCCTGTATTGGAGCAGGCTCATGAGATAATATGCATTGTTAAGGAGCTTGAACTTCTTAAGTGCGAGTTACCGGGCAAGTTTGTCGCGGGCTGCATAATCGCTAAGCTCCCTAATTCCTGGAGGAACTTTGCCACCACTCTGAAACATCAGAGGCGTGAATTCTTTGTGGAGGATGTCATTAGCCATCTGAGTGTTGAGCAGAATTCAAGGGCAAAGGACTCGCACGGGAAAGGGGTCGAAGGGACTTCTGTCGCCAACATGGTGAACTAGAAGAACTTCAACTCCCACAAGCCCAAGGGAAAGAACGGTGTCCAACACAATACCGACTTTAAGAAAAAGGGTAAGAAGACCTTCAAGAAAAACAAGAAGGACGAGGGCTGCTTTACTTATGGTTCGGTTGAACATTGGGCCAACAAGTGCCCAAACAAGTACAAGAAGTCAGGACAGGACTCCAAGTCCGTCAACATGATTATGGACAACAATGAGAATGGTGCACCTGGGTACGGTAATTTATTTACTGTTTTTTTCAGTGTTTCAGCCCACCGATTGGTGGGTGGACACAGGTGCAGGTGTACATGTGTGTGTTGACATGTCATTGTTCACTTCTTACCAGGTCACAGGCCACGGGTCCGTATTGATGGGGAATGGCGCGAGTGCTTCTGTTCATGGTGTTGGCACGGTCGATCTGAAGTTTACTTCGGGAAGGATCGTGCAGCTGAAGAACGTGCAGCATGTCCCCGCCATCAAGAAGAACCTCGTTAGTGGCTCCCTTCTATGTAGAGAAGGGTTTAAGTTGGTTTTTGAGTCTAATAAATTAGTTGTTACGAAATATGGACTCTTTGTTGGAAAAGGTTATGAGAGCGGAGGGATGTTCCGCCTTTCCCTCGCAGATTTTTGTAATAAGTCGTGAACCATGTTCATTCGAATGTTAATGAATCTGAAGTTTGGCATTCACGTCTTTGTCACATTAGTTTCGGTGTTATGACGCGGCTAGCCAAGTTGGATTTAATCCCGAGTTTTACTTTAGCCAAAGGTTCTAAGTGCCTTTCATGTGTGCAAGCTAAGCAACCTCGCAAGCCTCACAAGGCCGCGGAGGAGAGACTCTTGGCACCATTAGAACTCATACATTCTGATCTTTGTGAGATGAATGGTGTATTGACTAAAGGTGGAAAGAAATACTTCATGACATTGATAGATGATTCCACTAGATATTGCTATGTGTATATGTTAAATACTAAAGATGAGGCTCTACACTACTTTAAAATCTATAAGGCAGAAGTTGAGAATCAACTTGAAAAGAAAATTAAACGAGTCCGGTCAGATCGTGGTGGAGAGTACTTCTCGAGTGAGTTTGATTCCTTCTGTGCGGAACACGACATTATTCATAAGAGGATGCCTCCCTATTCACCCCAGTCAAACGGGGTTGCCGAACGGAAAACCGTACTCTAACTGATTTGGTTAACGCCATGTTAGATACATCGGGTTTATCCAAGGCATGGTGGGGGAGGCTATATTGACGGCATGTCATGTCCTGAATAAAGTTTCGACAAAGGATAATGAGATCACTCCCTATGAGAAATGGGCAAAGAGAAGGACAACACTCTCGTACTTGCGCACTTGGGGCTGTCTGGCGAAAGTCAATGTGCCGATCCCCAAAAAGCGTAAGCTTGGACCCAAGACTGTGGACTGCGTTAATTTGGGCTACGCTAAGAACTGCGTTGGCTATAGATTTCTAGTAGTGAAATCTGAGGTACCTGACCAGAAGGTCGGTACAATTATGGAGTCTAAGGATGCTACATTCTTCGAGGATATTTTTCCTATGAGAGATATGCAAAGCACTTCTAGACAGGAATCTGAAGAGACTCCTGAACCTGCCATCCCTATGGAATATTACGAACAAACACATGATGAAAATCCTGAGGAGGATGACGAGGAAACCCTTGGTAGGGGCAAGAGACAAATGACTGCAAAGACCTTTGGTGATGATTTCTTCGTGTACCTCGTGGATGATACTCCCACTTCTATTTCAGAAGCGTATGCCTCTCCAGAAGCTGACTAGTGGAAGGATGCGGTCCGTAATGAGATGGATTCCATCATGGCTAACGGGACATGGGAGATCACTGAACGTCCCTATGGTTGCAAACCATTAGGATGTAAGTGGGTGTTCAAGAAGAAGCTTAGGCCCGATGGTACAATTGAAAAGTACAAGGCTAGGCTTGTGGCCAAGGGCTATGACCAGAAAGAAGAGGAAGATTTCTTCGACACTTATTCACCTGTGGCTAGACTGACCACCATTCGAGTATTACTCTCGTTGGCAGCCTCGCATGGTCTTCTCGTCCACCAGATGGATGTTAAGACGGCTTTTCTGAATGGAGAGCTAAACGAGCAAATCTACATGCAACAGCCAGATGGCTTTATGATAGATGGTCAGGAAAGAAAGGTGTGTAGGTTGCTGAAATCTTTATATGGCCTGAAGCAAGCACCTAAGCAATGGCATGATAAGTTTAATACAACTCTGACATCTGTTGGTTTCGTTGTTAATGAGGCTGACAAATGTGTATACCATCGCCATGGTGGGGGGCGAAGGAGTTATACTGTGCTTGTATGTTGATGACATACTGATATTCGGAACCAACCTCAAAGTCATTGAGGAGGTCAAGTCGTTTCTGTCTCAGAACTTTGAGATGAAAGACCTTGGTGTGGCTGATGTTATCTTGAACATCAAGCTACTGAGAGATAATGAGGGTGGGATTACACTTCTGCAATCCCACTATGTTGAGAAGGTGTTGACTCGTTTTGGATATTCAGATTGCACACCATCTCAAACACCATATGATCCTAGCGTGTTGATTCGAAAGTCCAAAGGCACGGCTATAGATTAGTTGAGATACTCTCAAATCATTGGTTCACTGATGTACCTAGCGAGCGCAACGAGGCCCGACATCGCGTTTGCTGTGAGCAAACTGAGCCGGTTTGTTTTCAAACCGGGTGATGTACATTGGCATGCTGTTGAACGAGTTATGCGCTATCTGAAAGGTACTATGAACTATGGACTTCACTATACCAGAGACCTGTCGGTACTTGAAGGGTATAGTGATGCAAATTGGATCTCTGATGCTGATGAGATGAAGGCCATAACTGGGTATATGTTTACTCTTGGAGGTGGCGCTGTTTCCTGAAAGTCTTGCAAGCAAACGATCTTAACGAGATCGACAATGGAAGCAGAATTAACGGCATTAGACACATCTGGTGTTGAAGCGAGATGGCTTCGAGATCTTTTGATGGACTTGCCATTGGTTGATAAACCGGTTCCGGCTATCCTTATGAACTGTGACAATCAGACTGTCATCACCAAGGTGAAGAGTTCAAAGGACAACATGAAGTCCAGCAAACACATAAGAATGAGATTAAAAGCTGTCAGAAAATTAAGAAACTCCGGAGTGATAGTGTTGGACTATGTCCATACGGCTAAGAATCTGGCAGATCCCTTTACGAAAGGGCTATCACGTGTTGTGATAGATAATGCATTGAGGGAGATGGGTATGAGACCCACATGAGTTGCCATGGTAGTAACCCAACCTATGTGATCGGAGATCCCGTGAATTAGGACTTGGGAAAACAAGCCAGTGGTGAACTGAGGAGAGTAACTATACTAACCCACTCCGTTGGAGATGCAATACTCTCGATACTGCATGGTAGGATGACTACTGTCTTAATGTGTTCCGAAGCTTATATAAGCAAGATGCTATCCTACAGAGCGATCTTTGGAGGAACACACCTATATGAGCCCGACTGCTGGTCACAGTCTATGAGATTGGGGTGATCTCTAGTAAGCTCATGAATAGGCCAGGAGTGTGACTTATATGCTCCACCCGAGGGGTCAGCCTTCGGCAGCCCAGTACTAGTGAGAAATGTGGTGAAACTTCTTTACGCCAAACTGACAATTCAAGGCATAGTCCATTGTTCAGTTGTGAAGGAGTGTAGCTACTTGCTCTAGGTGAAGCTCAACCTTAACAGGTCTTCACTAAAACACTGGTATATCGAAATAGTAATTGGAACAGAGGACACAATGGGCCCTCGAGATCTGGTGGGGGATTGCTGAAATTTGAGATGGGCTCTAGGCCCATATAGTAATTTCTGAAAAATCTCTAAGGGCCCATGTGGGTTATATGGCACTAGGTGTAGTGGGAAGTTTAGTCCCACCCCGGAAGTGAAAGAGGAGTTGGACCTCCTTATAAGGTTTCTCTTCTGCATGCTATTGGAGCTTGAGAAGCACTCCTCCTCCGCCGCCCGCCGCGCCACGGGTTGCGGGATTGAGCCGAGCCGAGCTCACACCTACACGCTTATTTTTGCCAGTCACTAACGGAGAGTTCTCTGATAGCTAGGCCACGATCTGAGACGTCGGATCGTGGGCTGTCACGAACTCGGACGTGGGTCGAGCCCATGTCTCTCCACGCGGCTGCGCCTATATAAGTGTGCGGTGTCTCCTAACCCTAGCCGCCACGAACATATCACATCTGCTCCAAGCGCACGCCCACCGTCATTCCCTTGCTGCTGCTGCCGCCGGTGACTCCATCCCGTCCGCCGCGTACATGGTCGATGGGAGAGCAGGTCTCCGAAACCACGCCATTCTGGTTCCTGTACGGTGTGAGGGGCGAATAGGTTTTTGGGCAGCGATTACGCGACTGCTCACTTCCGATCGTCTACTTCCTCTATGTCCGCGTTGCCTTCATCATCACCATGTCCACCGACGCCGAACGTGCCGCTGCCGAGAAAGCTGAAGCTGACAAGAAGGCCGCCGAGGACGCCGCTGCTGCCACCAAAGCCGCGGCCTCTGCATGGCCTACTGGAGGGTATAACTCGTTTATCCCGCTCCTACTGTTTTCTGTTTTACCCATGCTAGCGTTATACGTAGATCTTTCTGCAATTAGCGTAGTATGTGCTAGTTTGACTGAATATCAGTATGCGATTATATGTATCAATGCCATGCTAGTGATTTACTCGTGGATTAGTTTAATCGAGAAATTGCCTATTTACTCAACAGCATGAAGGCAATCGGGTTGTTGATGCTGATTTTCGTGGTTTCAGAGTCGATTTTCGATTTCAGGGGCAGGAAGAGGATTCAGAGGAGGAGAAGGTGAGCGAGGCCATAAAAATCAGCTCCCACACACCACATGTTCGATGAAATGCCCACAACGCCCTGCAGCGACGTCTTCTTCCCCTCTCTTCACGGGCGCTCGCAGGACCACGCTGCCACCCATCCATGTTGACAAGTCACCGTCTAAAAGGCTGTCCGAGAAGGTATAGCTGAATCCCGAATCTGATTGATGTACTCTCATACACCTTTAGATTTTTTTGCTTCTTTACAATAATAGGTAATTTTTGTGTAGTTTCAGTTACTTGCTATAATAGAAAGTGCTGATTTCGAACGCTAGCAAGTTCTTCACATGGACAAGACCAAGTTCTCCATGCTCCTGCCCTTAGTTAAATATGGACCTGATTATCCTGTAAGATTTAATTGTTCTTTTTGTGGCAGCAACCTATTAATCTAGTTCTAGTCTCCAACCTTTATACTGCGCATGCTTTTTCTACAGGTATGAAGGGCAGCGTGACATGCTGTACAACCAAACTTATAATCTTGACCAAGTTGCTTACGCATCAGAGGGAATTAAAGACGCTCAACACACTGTATGTTGCCTTAGTTTCTATCTAGTTCAATGTACATTCTGATTCTAGCTCCTAGACTTGTGTTGAAGTGTCTTTCATTTAACAGATGATTGCAATGAAGGCTGCCAATAAAGAGCTGAAAGGGATGATGAAGACTGTCAGGGTTGAAGATATAGATGTATGCAGCACTCTGTTGTTTACCAGATTCTTCATGTTTTCAAGATTTTCAACTTAAATATATCTTTCTGGTCTACTTTTGTTTTGATTGCATCTGAATCCATGCCTGATTTTATAATCTGCAGAGCGTGCAAGATGAGATGATGGATCTTATGGATGTGAGCAATGAGATACAAGAAAATCTTGGTAGAAGCTAAAATGTCCCAGCTGACTTCGATGAGGAAGAACTTACGGGGGGCTTGGCTCTCATTCCATACTTGGCTATTCTCAGCTAATTCAAATGCCAAATATAATCACCTCAAAGATACTGAATCAACTAGTTTTCCTCATACTGGTGCTGATGTCCCTAGGAAGAAATCGACCACTCTTGTCATTTTCCATGCAGTCACCATGCTTGAAGCTGTAAATGGGTTTCTTTATCTCGTCACATGATATAATTGATGGCCTAGATACTTGAGATCATTATGAAAGTATTTCTTAACTCTTAAATTGTGTGTTTTGTGCTTAATTTCATGGTACATACCTATATTGTTGGTGTGAACAATTGAGCTTATCCAGCTTGATCTTACTAGCAAAATAAGATGGATTTGATCCTGCACTTTTGAAACAATTACCGGTTGACCATCTCGGTCCTTTCATGCCAGCACATACTTTGCTTCATTTCAGTTTCAATGAATGCCTATGCTTGTGTCTAAACCAGTAGACTAATTTTCTATGCTTGATTTCCTCTGCTTGTGCAGGATCGAGGATGAACTAGGACTGCCTACAGTGCCGCACACGTCAATTCGTACCTGAAACTAACAAAAAAAAACTATGGTGTAGGTTTGATCTTGATGTAAATGGTCGGCGCTTTGTTTGTGCATGGACAAATTTTTGTATCTTTTCACATATACCACTACAAGTTGCTTAACAATGGTAAATGGAGCCGTTCTCTATTTGGCTGTGCATCTTGTTCTTAGTATGTCTGTGATTACACTAGCTTGGTTGAATTTGAGGTGAATCGTACCTACTTTTCTATTAAAAAGATTATGGGATATTTTCATACCAGACTCTTCTTGTCTATGACTGCACTAGCTTAGCTCTTACTGTTGTCTGTCACCTGGGGCTTTTCATATCATCTCATCTCATCCTTTCTTAAGTTTTTATTAGGCATGAAGAAGAAAGAAGGTTGTATCTTTGTTCCATGTCAATCTTGCCAACTAATGTTTGAAATTAATTGTAGTAGTAAATCATTTGTTGCTCCATCCTAAGGACAAGGACTCCAAGGAAAAGGACTGCAATCCTCTGTAAGTCCTTTTACTTAGTACAGTAGTAATTTTTCCCTTTTATGCACCTGGATCCGTAAGTTTACATTCATTTGTTTATGTTTATGCATCAACCGATCAAAACTTCATACTTAGTACAGTGGTAATTTTCCCTTTTTATGCCCTACAACCCTCTCTAAGTTCTTTTACTCAGTACTGTGGTAATTTTCCTTTTTGTATGCACCTAGCTCTGCGTGCTAACATTATTTGTTCCTGTTTATGCATCGACCGCTTGATCATTGTGATCATTCCTGCTTGGTCCAAGGTATTTTATCCTGATCATTGTGACCGCCTGATATCGCGTCAGTTTTGGACTCCAAATTCGTCTTCAGGTTCATGGGAGCAGAAGTAGATAAAAAGAGACAAATATTTGTACACCATTCCAAGTACCCTTGCAGACAACAGCCAAAAGAAAATGACAAATATAAGCATAGACACATTACATTTTACAAGCAACCAGCGGAAAAAAAATTATATTTATGCCTTGTTAGAAATCAGGAACTAAACAAATGGAGAAATATCAAGAACATGGGGCACTATTTTTTACGTGGAAAACCCTTGCGGGGAAAACTACGAGCACACAATAGGAGAGTGTCTACAACACATAGAATTACATTGAGTCACCAACTCATCCCGAGGTATATATTGTTGGAGGAAATGGGTGGGAGAAGAATTAGTGAACACTTAGGATATTTGCGTCGTGTAAAACTTTGTAGCTTTTCTGCTTTGTTCTCTTCTTTATTTAAACAGCTCATTAGCTCAACTAACTAACTAACAGAAAGATACTAATCTTGCGCCATGGCCAAGCTTCACGAACGTGCCATCCCACGTCCCTTGACCATGCCTCAGTTCTAAGCCGCTATGGCCGTAACAGGCTCACACTGCATGGATCGGTCATTATTTTTGCTAGAAATAAAACCTACGAGATGTCATGATAGGATTACAGACTTCAACATATATAGTTGGCATGAATGACTCGAGGCAAAACCAAAACCTAAAACGGCTTCCGCTACAATAGACACAGGCTTCTCACTAGAACTCGGATCATATATCAGCATGCATTCATTACTTGCCATAATGCAAGTGCGCTGAAAGGCACGGGATATGGATTAGAAGAGGGTCGCTGGATGAGTTTGTGGTATGCCTCCCACATGGTTGGCCTTGCTTGTGGAGAAGATTCCAAGCAAGAGAAGGCCAGCTTGATGAGCAGAGCTAAGCTATTCTCTTCCGTTGTCGTTGGTGTTGTCGGCCGTTGGTCCAGAATATCATTTACCAGTATAGCTTGTTCCTTGCTTGGTAAACTACCGTCTAATAGATCCCTTGGATGCTTCCCCATGACTAGCTCTAGCACAACCACGCCAAAGCTATAGATGTCACATTTCTCCGTCACAACAGATGTGTATGATAGCTCTGCACAAAATCAAAACATTAGAATTAGGAATAAATGGATTGAGATGAATGCTTCTAGTGTGAGAAGAAAGGTTTCTAGTACATACCAGGAGCTATGTAGCCATATGTTCCTGCTAGTGCACTCCAGTTTGATGAATCGGGCTTAAGAATCCTTGCTGTGCCGAAATCCGAGACAAAAGCCTTGAAGGTTGTATCAAGTAAGATGTTGCTGCTCGTGATATCTCGATGGATTATAGGTGGACTGCATTCATGGTGCAAATAAGATATTGCTTGAGCCACATCATTTGCAAGAGAAATTCTCTTGTGCCAATCCAATTCCTTTGCTAGCTCCTCATCTTCCAATATCCTGCGTAGGCTTCCCTGCTGAATGTAGTCATAGACTAGAAATTTATACGCTGGATGGGAGCAGAATGCATACATTTTGACAATGCATCGTTGTCGGATCTGTGTTAAGATTTCCATTTCACTACGAAATCTTCTTTCATCATCCAACTCTTCTTCAGTTTGATGAAGCTTCTTCACAGCAACTAGCTGCCCGTCTTGAAGCTCTGCCTTATAGACTTTGCCGTATCCTCCTGTTCCAATGATGTACTTATCATCGAAGTCTTCTGTTGCCCTTACAATATCGTCAAATGCTAATCTTCCATCAAAATTCCAAACAGAGAATAGTTCCCTTGCTTCAGGAGTAACACTTTCTTCAGGTTTATTCTTGTTTCGGCTAAGCATTATTACGACAACAATTGCACCAATAATGCCGAAACCCACCACAAGAACAATTGGAAAAAGCACATTTAATGTCTTTCGTTTATGGTGACCATCTACTGGAGTTGAATAACAAGGTGGCAGGCCAGAGAGATTACCACACAGACCTTTGTTGGGAAGAAACCAACTTGCTGAAGCATTTTGGAGTAGTCGTGTTATTGGGATTGGTCCTTCCAAGGCATTGTAGGACACATCGAGTGTTGAAAGGCTCAACATGCTTGCAAAGGAGGATGGAATGCTGCCACTGAACTGATTA
Source organism: Aegilops tauschii subsp. strangulata (assembly GCF_002575655.3). Taxonomy (NCBI): domain Eukaryota; kingdom Viridiplantae; phylum Streptophyta; class Magnoliopsida; order Poales; family Poaceae; genus Aegilops; species Aegilops tauschii. The sequence continues at coordinate 5,014,646 of NC_053035.3, forward strand.
TGGGATAAATTCAGAAATTCTAGCATTCCCAACTTCCCAAGTTGCTGCGGCAATATGCCACCGAGGTTATTGTTGCTCACATCTAACATGATCTGCAGACCCGCTAACTTTCCAATCGTACCAGGCAAACTCCCAGTGAAAAAGTTGTTGTTGATCTTCAAGGATTGTAGGTGTATGCAGGCCCCTAGTTCCTCAGGTATTAATCCACCCAGTCTATTCCCAGAAATATCTAAATATCCTAGATTGCTTAGTTTTTCTATCTGTGTAGGTAGGGATCCAGATAAGTGGTTCGATGATAAGTTCAGCATGTACAGATTAGTTAAAGTGTATAATTCTTGTGGAATTTTACCGTTGAGATGATTATAATCAAGTTTTAGTACTCCTAGGTTAGACAATTTAGAAAGGATTGGAGGTATGGAACTCGTGATCATATTTTTGCTTAGAGTTAGGGCAGTTAGCTGGGTACATGCACCTAGATTTGGTGAGATCTGCCCGGTGAGTCTATTTGATGCCAAGCGCATCAGTGTGAGTTGTGGATACACACCAAAATGCCTAGTTATATCTCCTGTTAGTTGGTTCTTTTCAATGTTAATTTTAAGCAGACTAGTACATGTCTTTAAACTTCTTGGAATGGGGCCAGTGAACATATTAGATTGGACAGTGAGAATTTGAAGTCTGCCACCTGAACATATATTTGCGGGTAAAGGTCCTAAGAGTGAGTTGTTAGCTAACCCAAGATTGTCAAGGCTTATGAGATCTCCGAATTCGTGAGGAAGAGAACCTGATAATTTGTTATCATACATTTGCAGTGTTCGGACGCTTTGCAACTTCCCAAAAGTTTTTGGTATTGATCCGGAAATTTGGTTCTGGTGCAAGGCTAAGGATTTGAGGTTTATCAGATTGCCAATTTGCTGGGGGATGGAACCACTTATCTGATTTTCATAGAGGTGTAGTACTACTAGCTTGGTTATATTTCCTAGGCTGTCAGGAATAGAGCCAGATATTTGGTTGTCGAATAAGACTAAAGACTGGAGATTTAGCAAGTTGCCCAACTCTGAAGGTATTGGACCCGTGATTTGATTTTCAAAGAGAAAAATTGCGTTAATCTTAGTGAGATTAGTTATAGAGATTGGAATTGGACCTGAAAAATAATTTGAATCAAGCTCAAGAATTTGCAGATGGACTAGCCGTCCTAGTTCTTGGGGTATAGGCCCTGAGAGTTGATTACCAAACAGGTACAAACCAATTAGCTGGGTCAGATTTCCAAGGGTTTTTGGTATGATGCCGCTTAAGGTGCTGTTGCTTAGCTGTAGATTTTGTAGGTTTACAAGCCGTCCAATCTCCTCTGGAATTGGACCTGATACCATGGTTTGGTGAATGGCAAGAAAAGTTAACATTGTTAGGTTGCCCAGAGATGCAGGGATATTTCCTGTGAGGTTGTTAAATGAGAGAGAAAGCTGCCTGAGACTTTGCAGGCCACCAATCTCATAAGGAATTTCCCCTGTGAGCTGGTTCTGCTTAAGGTTAAGATCAGAAAGTGCTGACAGAGAGCTGATACTAGCGGGCAGTGTACCATGGAGACTGTTGTTATGAAGGTCGATATTTGTAAGGAATGGAAGTGCCGAGAAGTTGAGCTCACCGAGCTGGCCACGGATGGCAGCATCCGGCAGGGAGATGCTGGTCACCACCCAGGGCATGCGACGACCATGGCGAATAGCCGTGCACATGATGCCCGTCCAGTTGCACGGGCTGGTGTTTTCCTGCCAGGAACTCATCTGCAGCGGTGGACTCACAAGTGTAGCTTTCCAGTGGAGGAGGGCCATGTGCTGAGACCTCAGCGAGATCCCTCCATGCCGTGCTGCATGTGCTTCTTCCAAGAGATGAAGGCTTGACACTAACAGTAGGCAGTAGAGGTAGAACAAAGCTGCTGAGCAAGATGGCTTGCTGCCTAGTGTTTGCATGGTGTGTTTGGCTGGGTGATGTGATTCAATATAAATTGCAACTCTACTGATATTTAAATAGTGTTATGAGGTCCTCCGTGAACACACAGACAGACAGTTGAGTGGAAGCTGCTGCTTGATGACCATTCTTCAGTGTCGCCATCTCTCCCTGCTGGAAGTTCCAAGCTCTTGTTTGGAAACTAGCACACCCTTTTGGAAGCTGCTACCGGGCCGCCTGTTTTCCTTCTTCAATGTTGCCATCTCTTCCTTTATTTTCTTTCGTCATTCCTGTGGAGAACACACACATGAATTGTTCTTAGAAAGCAATACCTATGGGTACGCCTACACATATCTTTCCCAATTCTCCGTCGACAACTTATGCACTGAATGGACTTGAGTTAACAACAATAATGCAGTAGAGTTTTCATTTGATGGTATCTCCTGTCAATTTTTTTATAGTATTTCTTTGTTTATTCGATGGTTTCTCCTGTGATTTGTTTGATAGTATTTCTTTGGTAACTGCTTCAAATATGAAGAAATTGAAGCAGCTTGTGTTATATTTTCTAAAATGCTTCCCTTTTCGCTGTTCAGCTGGTACATAGAGCAAAAGATTTAGCTCAATGACTCGTGACCGGTGGCGCAACACAACTATTATTTGAGGGGAAATTCCGTGCTAGAATTATGTCGATGGTAAAAATAAAGGCTTCTGTGCTGAATTTTGTTTAAAACAAATCCTGGACCCCAAGTCTTGATGGAAGTCATGTGTCGAGGGGAAATGAGGTAGTGGTTGTAACTCGTGGATTCTCAAAGCCTGTGCAACCACGCAACATCTTCACCACACAAGCTGAAGCAAAAATCTAAGCTCAAGTGGGTTACTAGCGCTTTCTGTACGTCTGTTGGCCCATGTATGTTGATTGCAACGAAAAAAGAAGAGAATATTTTGCTCAAGGACTCGTGACTGGTTGCGCAGCCCAATGACAAATTAGGTGCTGGAATTCTATTCACCGGCAGTGGTGAAATAAAGGTTTCAGTGTTAAATTGTGGTTCACACAAATCCTGGACCCCAAGTCTTGTTGAATTGTGGCTGCAATTTGTGTTGAATTCAAAGGTGGTACAGCAAAGCAGTATCATGACCACACAATCTGAAGCAAAAATCCAAGCTCAAGAGGGTTACTGGCGCTTTCTGCAGCTCTGCCGGCCCACGTACGTGTTGGTTGCCGTGTAATCCGACACACCAATATTCCCAGGTATGCCCTTTGTAATTTATCAGTAATCAAAAGGGTGGAAATTGTTACTATTTCTTGCATACTTTAGAGAAGAATAATCAGTAGAACCGAACTATTTCACTTAGGTACCTCCATGCCAAAATTCAGTTTACGTACAAACTATCCAATCTCTCGAAATAGGCTCTCCCTCGGCTTTACAGATTAAGGACAAACCAGGGTTCATACATGAAGCAAGCACAAGTTTGGAGATGAGGCGAAAAAGGAAAAATATAAGCACAACCACATCAATGCCAGGTAGCTGCTTCCTCCCAATGTGTGCGCAGCAGTGATGAAAATAATTAAACCTGGTAGATGCCCAAAATTCTGCATCTCCATTCTTGATTTAAGTCCAGAGAATTACCAAATCCCCTCACCTCTAAACCCTTTCTTTTTGTCATGCTCAACCTGCGTTCTCGGCACTACAGCGAACTTGCCCTTCGTCCGGGCATTTCGGGTGTCTCAGACCTCAACATTGTCTGGACGAATTCTTAAAAGATAAAATCAAGAGCCCTGCGAATGAGGCTTGCCGGGAAGAAGACCCTCGGTTGCTCTATCTGCAAGATTCTAGTCCTCCACCCTGGTTTGAAAGTATTTCTTGTTTATTTAGACATGTGACTTGAAACTACTTCAGTTATGGCAATTCCACTAAAGAAATTGAAGCAGCTTGTCTTAAGCTGTTCTGTACAGTACTAATGTTTCCCTTATTCGCTTTTCAGAACTGTGACCGGTGGTGCAACACAATGATTAAACGTTGGAAATATTCAGTGGTGGAATTCTACCGATGGTAAAAATAAAGTATTCAGTGTCTTAAGCTGCCGCTGGATGACTATTCTTCAGTGTCGCCGTCTCTCTCTACTGGAATTTCCAAGCTTCAGTGTCGCCATCTCTTCCTCTATTTTCTTTTCTCATCCATGCAGAAAGATGACACAAGATCTTTCCCGATTCTCCTCTGTCTTCAGTGCCGCAGCTCGCTTTCTTCTAATGCGCAAAATGGGCTTGAGTTAACACTCGCAGTGGAGTTTTTATTTGATGCTGATTGATTTGACAATATTTCCTTGTTTATATTTGATCATGTAACCTGTTACTGCTTCAGTTATGGCAATTCCGTAAATAAATTGGAGCAGCTTGTCTTGAGCTATCCTCTAAATGTTTCCCTTTTCAGTACATAGAACAAAATATTTAGCTCAAGGACTCGGCTGGCGGCGCAGCGTAAGGACAAATTGTGGGGAAATCCCGTGCTGTTGCCTGCTGGTAAAACTAAGGTTTCAGTGTTAAATTGTGGTTAATGCAAATGCTGGACCTCAAGTCTTGTTGGAAGTCATGTGTCCGAGGAAAACGATGAAGTGGCACTGTACAACCACACGAGTCTTGTTGGAAGTCATGTGGAATTCATAGCTTGTACAGCAAGCAGTATCTTCACCACACAAACTGAAGCAAAAATCCAAGCTCAACTTGGTCGACGCCTGCCGGCCCACGTACGTTGTCGATAGCTTGCAACATCTAACACGGCGATATTCCCAGGTATGCCCCTTCATAATTTATGAGTAACCAAATGAGTGCAAATTAAATCCACTTGTCTACCTCTGATATTCCAGTCGAAAATCTGAGAAGGCACTTGTAGAAGAAGACTTGTTTTAGAATAATGGTGAGTGATAATGGGAGCTGCTCGCCATACGGTAGTTAGTTGTACATCCTCACTAGCTGAGTTGAACTATGATGGATTTTCGAGGTTGAATTGGTATCCGCTCTCTTATCAGTACGTACATGGTTGTCTTATGTTGGAAGTTGTTCTCCGAACTCTGAACTTGTTAGAAATGGTTTCTAAACTCTGAACTCTGAACTGGTATAAATCCACTTCTCTTATTTGCTTCTCTATTAGAAAGGGATAAAGGGAGCTGTTCTCTGAACTCAACAATTGATGGTATCCCTACTGGAAGTTCCAACCTCTTTGATGGTATCACCTGTGATTTTTTGGCAGTATTTCCTTGTTTATTTGATACTGTAAAACAGCTTTAGTATATATGTCTTAAGCTATCCTAAAAAATGTTTCTCTTTACGCTTTTCAGCTGGTACATAGAACAAATATTTAGATCAAGGACTCATGACTGGTGGCGCAATGCAACGCAACTACAAATTGCGGGGAAATTCCGTGCTTGAATTCTATCCACCGGCTGTGGTAGAAGTAAAGGTTTCAGTGTTGAATTCTGTTTAATACAAATCCTGGACCTTAAGTCTTGTTGGAAGTCGTGTGTCCGAGGGAATATGAGGCCATGGCTGCAACTTCTCGAACTCAAAGCCCGTGCAGCCAAGCAACATCTTGACCACACAAACTGAAGAAAATACAAACACAAGTGGGTTACCGGCGCTTTCTTTACGTCTACCAGCCCGCGTATGTGTTGGTTGCCGTGTAACATCCGACATGCCAAAATTTTCTTCTTCAGTGTCGCCATCTATCCTCTATTTTCTCCTGTGGAAAAATATGACAGATTAGTTTTCTCCTGTGAAATATTTCCTAGACAGTCATGCAAACTCTGTAGCTTAGCGAAATTCAGTTTTTGTAATAAGTGTGAGGATAGTTAGATTAATGAACCTCCAGGTTTTTTACTTCACCAACTAGTGAACAATGTAATTGTTCTTTAATTCAATAAAGCTAGTCATGATCGAATTGTGTGTTTGGCTGCACCTTGTTGAATTCAAGGCATCTAGAAGCAAGCAGCATCTTGGCCACACAAACAGCTGAAGAAAAGTTGCTACGAAAAACCCTGAACATGACAAGGCATTAATTTCTTACTTCCTCTCTTTCATCCTGCTCATCGGCTCAGCCGTCGTTTCACTCTTCCCATTGTTTGTTTTGTACTAGTAAATATTCCACGATCAGGGCGTGCAGGAGCTAATGTAAATAAATAAATCATTCTCCCTTTTTTCAGCAAGGGAAAGGCGCATTTTTCATTTTAGCGCCAGTATAAAGTACATGGCCAGCAAAGCAAAGTTGGCATCTTGATGAGGTACAAATACAAGGCAAATGTTGTTCCTACGAGCTGAACTGACGCAACGAGATGTCTTGTTACTTGAGCTAAAATAAAATGATTCAGAAATCTGAACCCCTCGAAAAGAGATGAATCTTTGTACCAAGGGAACACATGATAGGTAGAAAAAGAGATGCGACCCCCTGAAAAAGGTAAGAAGAAAATGCTGTTGAGTGCTGGATGTCCAGAGCAAAGACATGATGTGACTACCTACCTGTAATGTAATTAGCACACATCTATGTTATAGGCCTTCAGTAGTTTCAGTTGTTCCTCAACTTCAGGCCATTTTAGAATCTAAACATCTACAATTATGCTACTGGTAACTAGCACTATACTTTTGAGAAGCAATCAAAGACATCCTCCGGTAGAGTTGATATCAACAAAACAAGCATGCGTACATGTCCATCAAAACCTGGACATAATATTATTACTAACGACCATACCAAAATTGCCACGCGAACATAGCAGGCAGAGATATATGTCTTCAAAATCACTTGCACGATGAAAAAGGGTCCATGACATTTGCTTAAATAATACAAATAACACCAAACAGTCATATAGTGCCTCCACAACAAAAATAGGGAACCTTGGGGCCTACTTATGCCGGTTTCGAAACGGCTACAGAGAGTAGAAATTAAGCAACCAGAATTACGTACGGTTGATATTAATACACAAGTGGTGCCTACTGCAGTATTAAAGTTTCATTCACAAGATGTCGTCGAAAGATCATCATTAGACTGTCATAAAGGAAAATCATTGCAGTAAAGGTCAAGGCAACAAAAAGTTCAGAGAGGTGAATCTGGGTCGGATGATGCACAACCTTGTCTAGTGATGCACACCAAACAACTTAACACATTTCTCTTTTTTGTTTCTCTCGCATAAAACATGTTTTGAAGTTCAAACCTTTGCAGCGTGGCAAAGTTTTCTATCTAGAATCTAGGATAAATCTTTCAGATTTTTTGGCCAAATATAAATATACAAATTATGATTTTTTAGATTAAAAAAATCATATTTTGTATATTTATGTTTGACAAAAAATTCATCACCGTTGTCCAAATGGGGCAGGATGCTAACCTAGTCCTCTTCATGCGTGCCATCTTATACTAGGAGGTTGACGAGTAGGCTTCATATAGTCCTCTTCATGCGTTTATTTAGTCTACTTTGTTGTGAACATATTTCAAATCATGAACATTTTTCAAAATCATGAATACTTTTATAAATTTTGAACATTTTCTAAAATCAAGAACATACTTTGAATTCATGAACACTTTACACTATTTCAAACATTTTTTAAAAGTTGTAAATGTTTTTGAAACTATTTTCTTGAATCGGTGAAAATTTCTAGAATCGATGAAGATTTTTTTCGAAATAGGTGGAACAATTTTTAAAATTCAAGAATTTTTTTTTGATTTAAAGAACATGTTTTGAAATGCATGATCAATTTTTGAATCAGCATACATTTTATGAATGAATAAGCTAGTTTTTAAGTCACAGATAATTTTTGAAATTTTATGATATTTTTTCATTCGTGAACATTGTTTGAGTTGGAATTTTTTTTTTCTTAATTTACATTTTTTAATATACAAACTTTTTAAAAATCATAAACATTTTTTGATTTCCTGAACATTTGTTTTCAACATTTCGTAAATGCCCCACCAATGGCACCTATAAGTGATAAAAAACATTTTACACAGGGAAATCCCCCGCCAGGGCCGGCCTATGCAGTAGCGACTTCCTATACCGCGCTCTGCTCTTTGGGAGAAGATGCAGCATAACTCTTTGGGCCGGCCCATATCCGGGTGGCCAGCGTTTTATATATTATTTTAATTGTTCTTTTTATTTTACTTTTTTTCTACTTTAAAAAATTTGAGACTTCAAAAAAGTTCTGAAATTTTAAAAACGAGAATTCTGAATTTTTTTTTAATAAATCATAAAGTGTTTGTGGATTCAAAAAATATTTCTGATTTTTAAATATATTCTTTTTTGAAATTTTGAAATACCAATTTTTTGAAATTTACAGTACATAATAAGAGAAATGTAGCCGAAGTATGCAACTGTTGAGCTAAGAAGTGAGATCCGGTAGGCGCGGGCGCAGATCGGGGTGGCAAGGGGTGATGTCGACGCCATCAGCCATAGTGGACTGAGCGCTGGCACGGAATCCAGCAGCAAGGGCCATGATGCTGACACTAGCAGATAAGTGCTGCTACCACGTGCTCCCGTGGCAAGACCTACCTAAGGAGGACATGCAAGAGAAACGGCTGAAGACACAGCAAGACCCGGCAGCATGCAGGTTCATATTTCATCATCCTCTCCCCCCCCCCCCCCTCTCTCGGGTGGATAAAAATGTGAACCATTTGTAACATATTAAAACTAGAATGCACTTTACTTTTTTATTTTGGAAAACTATATATGCTCACAAGAGATCAGGAGTCAACCGTTAGTTCTAGGGTATTAATAAACAAAGAACAAGATTGACTTGTTGAGCAATTTTGCCACCTCTTCTTGCTTCCTTTTGCAACACTAGAACTTGACGGGCTTCCGTTCAGGTGGATAAACACGCCAACAAAGGACTTCTTGACAAGTCTGCGTAGATTAAAGGTATGTTAGTAGATAGTGTAATAAATAGATGCTTTTAACGATCTAAGGGCATTTCTAACGAATCCACTATAACCAGTTGGACAACTAAAAACCAAGTTTTACTCCTCTAATCGGGACCTTGCCGATCCCCAATCGGTGCTAGTGGAGTTAAACTTCCTCAGCCCTCTAGCCGCCTCCTCTACCTCTCCTCCTCTACCTCTCCTCCTCCCCCATCCTCGCCGCCGACTCCCCCTCCTCCCAATCAGGGCCGGCCCTATGTTTTGGAAGGCCCTAGGGCGAACCTGACGACATGGCCCCTAGGTTGTGTGTGTGTATGTGTGATACATAGACATTGCTTGAAGATGTAAAGTACCCAGCAAATACTTCTTTTTATTTAACATTGTAAGGCATGCTATGTCCTAAATTTATGAAGAAACGAGAATAGGAAGAACTAGAAATTTGTACATCTAAACCCTAATCTCGTTAGGTATTTACGAAAGACTGGATAATGGTCTCGTGGATGGTTGGGCGTGAGGGCCAACCGGCCACGGGTGGCGCACAACTGCGGCAGCCGGGTCGCCGACATGGGCGCACGGCGGACGGCGCAACACCAGCGACTAGGCTGCCGCGCGCGGCGGCAGCAAGAGAAAGCATGCCCGAGTGGTTCGTGGTCGAGGAAGAGACGAAGCTATCAGGTTTTTTTTTAGTTGAGCTATCAAGTTTTTTATATGAGGGGTAAACCAAGCGATCGGGTGTTTTTTAGCCTAATCCAAATGATTAGTTTTTTTTAAGTCTATCCAAACGATCGGGCTGGTCATAATGGGGAGTATCATACACTAGTATCATGTATTCATAGTGCATACTATCATAGATTAGTATCATAGATGATCTCATTTATTGCCATGCATGACACATAGTAACATCACATTTATTATGTTACGGTATCTACCCATGTTACTATAACCATCTCTCTTCTTTAATTGCCTGCCACATAAGCAAGTTTGCGAGTCTCAAGTGCATGATACTACTTATGTTACCCCTACTATGGCCAGCCTCAGGTAATTGATCTCTATGTGCGGCCGTAACCAGCCACGTCAATTGGCCATAGCCCATCCATTCGTTTCCCTCCTAATTTTTTCCCTATATATTTTTCTGCTGGACAATACTAAGTATACACGCAGACCAGATCAGGGGCGCTCCCCAGGCCTGGGCCCTGGGCGGTCGCCCCTCTGGCCATACGCCAGGGCAGGCCCTGCTCCCAATGACGGGATTGCATGGCCGGCGCTCCCCGCTGCCAATCCGTAGCGCGGATCCACGCTGCCATGTCTGCCGCGCGTCTTCGAACCGCCGCTGCCCCGCCGATGCGGCCCCCGCCTGCATCTCCGACTTACCGGACCTCAATCCGCCGCAACAGCCGGAGAGGAAATACCTCGGCGTCCGCCAGCGAACGTGGGGGACATGGGTGGCAGAGATCACCGACCAGGAGACCCAAAAGAAGAAGTGGATCGAGTCGTTACACATGACGAAGCTCGCCGCCCTGGAATATGACCGGTGGCAGGCCTGGTTCCACGGTGCGGACGCGCAGCTCAACTTCCCATTGGGGACCCATCGGGGGTGGCGGACACGCAACTCAACTTCCCGTGGGGGACGGCACCCTCCCACCTCGACTCACTGCCACCGCGGGTGGTGGATGCGGCGACGGCTTGGGAGGACTGGGAGGCGAGGTTGCACATCGCGGTGGAGCCCACCGATGAGGAGTACATGGTAGACCTCCATCGCCAGTGCCCCAAGCTCGTGGAGGCGGAGCAGGCAATCAACGGGGAGGTCATCGTCATCTCCGACGACGAGGTGGAAGGCGGCGATGAAGGTGGAAAGGACGAGAACGAGTTCAATGCCGACGAATGGAGAGGCATCTTAACCCAACTCTGATGACGACGGCACTAACCCGGACCCAATGGTCGCTAGAATGTCAAGCCAAGATTGGCTCGACCTCTACCATGTGATGATGATGAAGAGTAGTTTAGCTTAATTTCAAGTTTAGTTTTAATTATAAGTTTAGGTTTAGGTTTAGGTTGTTTAAATTGAATTTCGGTCGTCCCGTGGGATGTCAAGACAAATGTGTAAAACTTTAGTTGTTTCAATTGAATGTAGTTTTAACTTATGCAAATTTGGTTGTTACCCTATTAGATTTCAGAGTTCGGCTAGGTCCGACCAAAAGTTAATGGAGTAAAAATACTCCACTAAAGGTTTACTCTGCCGAATCCTATGTTATTTTAAAAGGATCGGTTAGAAATGCCCTAAGGATACAAATATGCCACTATTTATTTTTTAAATGCTTGAAATCATTCTCAGAAATCTTAGTAATCACGGTTGTCATGGACAACTTCGACTAAATGCATCAAATGTTACAAATAATACATGCAAACTTAGTTCAATAAATTAATCAATTAAAGCGAGAACAAACCTTCAAATGTACTAAAGAGTGAATCAATTAAGACATGTAAAGCTAGTACTTGTCCAATATTAATTAATAACTTGCACATAATTACAACCATTGACATAAAAAGGAAATATGATGGGTCATGTATTGATTCGTGTACAACATTACTACCCTTGACATAAAAGAAGAATCTGACGAGTCTTATTAGCTTGTTCATCTTACCATCATACTATACAACACTGCAAGCTAGTTTAAAAAAGAATAAAAGTCCAGAATGAACATTAGAATAGCCTGATCTATCTTTAACAACATGCACAAGGATACAAATTTAGTCCCCCGCAAGCTATGAAGATTTGGTTTATGCCTAACAACTTGTACAACATGATAAACTTAGATCCAAAAGGAATGCAATCCAGATAATTGTTTGACTTGTAAAGTCGATAAGATGAGTCAGTGCCAATTATATAGTTTTCGCCACTCTTAGATGATATGTACAATAAAAAGGCAACTTTACTGACCACTCCAAAAGTACGTTTGTATGTAGTGCCACCAAACAGAACACACCAAATAATTAGTTTGATAAGCATCGAATCACTTTAAAAAGTGAAAGCAATAATGAAAAGAAACCTAACCATGATAGCTATAAAAGCCTGTAATATGTACACTCCATACCATCATCCATCCTTCACATAACTAGAGCACAAGAATCAAATCCAAGTAAGTAGTACCTAACGCAAATCCACCATGAAGACCTTACTCATCGTAACAATCCTTGCGATGGCAACAACCATCGCCACCGCCAATATGCAAGTCGACCCCGGCTACCAAGTACATTGGCCACAACAACAACCATTCCCCCAGCCCCAACAACCATTCTGCCAGCAACCACAACAAACTATTCCCCAACCCCATCAAACGTTCCACCATCAACCACAACAAACATTTCCCCAACCCCAACAAACATACCCCCATCAACCACAACAACAATTTCCCCAGACCCAGCAACCACAACAACCATTTCCCCAGCCCCAACAAACATTCCCCCAACAACCCCAACTACCATTTCCCCAACAACCCCAACAACCATTCCCCCAGCCTCAACAACCCCAACAACAATTTCCCCAGTCACAGCAACCACAACAACCTTTTCCCCAGCCCCAACAACAATTCCTGCAGCCCCAACAACCGCAACAATCATTCCCCCAGCAACAACAACCGTTGATTCAGCTATCTCTACAACAACAGATGAACCCCTGCAAGAATTTTCTCTTGCAGCAATGCAACCCTGTGTCATTGGTGTCATCCCTCATATCAATGATCTTGCCACGAAGTGATTGCCAGGTGATGCAGCAACAATGTTGCCAACAACTGGCACAGATTCCTCAGCAGCTCCAGTGTGCAGCCATCCATAGTGTCGTGCATTCCATCATCATGCAGCAAGAACAACGACAAGGCGTGCAGATCCGGCGGCCACTGTTTCAGCTCGTTCAGGGTCAGGGCATCATCCAACCTCAACAACCAGCTCAATTGGAGGTGATCAGGTCATTGGTATTGAGAACTCTTCCAACCATGTGCAACGTGTATGTCTCACCTGACTGCTCCACCATCAACGCACCATTTGCCAGCATAGTCGTCGGCATTGGTGGCCAATGAAAAATGCAAGAGTTATGCTAATAGGTAGATGGATCATCGTTGCTTAGCTGATGCACCAATCGTTGTAGCGATGACAAATAAAGTGGCGTACGCCATCATGTGTGACCCCGACCAGTGCTAGTTCAAGCTTGGGAATAAAAGACAAACAAAGTTCTTGTTTGCTAGCATTGCTTGTCACTGTTACATTCACTTTTTATTTCGATGTTCATCCCTAACCGCAATCCTAGACTTACACATCAATAGCTAGCTGCTTGAGCTGGCAGGTTACTATATAATCTATCGATTAATGGCCGACCTATTAATCCAGTTAATAGGCTGATTGATATATTAGTTACTGCTCCCAAGCCGACCGAGCAGCTATCAGTTACGGATTTCCTGAACATTGCACACTATAATAATTCAACGTATTTCAATGTCTAGAAGTAAAAGGGAATTTTAGCAGCAAAACAAGCGCCTGATTGGAAACCATTCGTCACTCTAAATGTTAATCTGGATATTTTTGCGTTGGTACAATTTTGAGTTTGGTGGCACCAAAGCATTTTTCAAAAGCAATTCTTTAGGGGACTTCAAAGAGGTGAAAATCAAACTAAATTTGCCATTGCACAATTTAATCTATATTTTCTTTCCATTTTGCAAGGTTGCACCGGAGTGAGCACCGAAAAGCAACAGGAGCCAGAAAATGAAGATCTCACAAGAGAACAACACTTTTATAGAGCAAGGAAAAAATAAAGCAAACATGTATCAAAGGTTTTTGGAGCAAAATAGCCCCAACTACCGAAAACTGGCCCTAGGGGTGGCCTATATGGCCCACGTGCCTGGCCACCTGCCTTGGGTCCCGGGCATGGCCTAGGATGCGTGGGGCTCACAGAAGCCCCATGCCTCCATCCTTTTTATATACTAATATCATCTGCGCGAAAGAACACCCTTGATTTTCACTTTTTTTTCTATTGCACAGTACAGAGAACGTTATTATCTTCCTCACGCTAGTAGGGAAACCCCTTATAGGATTTCACTATTAGGAGCGTCCACAACTATATGGACGCTCCTGCTAACTCGCGTAACAGCGAGCAGCGTGCGGGGAAAACCAGAACGCGGCAGTAGTGAGGGACTTAGTGGCGTTCATCCATTTGAAACACTGCTAGTTACGTGCATGAAGGTAGACGGTTTGCCATAATCCCTGGCAGCGTGCGGATGGAGGGAATGCCACCGGTGTCACCTCCTATAGCAGCGTGTGGCTCTGCTCCGCATGCGGCTACTCTGATGTCTAACACTCTGTGCACCGACGGGCATATGGGTCTTAAAAACTAGTGGCGTTTATATACTCGCACGCTGCTAACTTGTAAACTTTCGTAGCTTTCAGCGGATGGCAAAAACTGCTAATTGTCTTCTCCTTCCGCCCCTCTCTCTCTACTGTTTTTCAGGCACAATTTCATCAATAGATCTTTTTCTGCCTTTACTTTCCCTGATGTTAGCAGCGTGTTCTCTCTATGGCACACTACTAAGCCATTTTCTATATTCAATCCCCTTGAAAATTGAAAACAATAGTCAATAAATCCATAAGTGTACATGTAACAATAAAATGGTGCATATGATATGCCAACAAAATTTTGGAGGCACACTTTTCAGCACTATTCTGATTACCGTTGGTGATACCTACCTTCGGTTTGGGAGGAATCTATACTAAACTTTGGTTTAACACTTTGTAATTTTAACCGCTAGTTCAAGTTGTCATATAATGACAGTACACCAAGTTTCAAGAATTTTAAAATGCATTTATTTTTTCTAAATTCAAATGAAAAACTGTTTGTAGCGTTCGCCTGTGTATGCCAGGCTGCCAGTCCTCTACATCATTAGCCCTGTGTCGTTGTTGCACATGTGGCTTGTGTTTGGTATACAAACCGTCGTGTAAGCTAGCAGTGTTCTGCGGGCGCACACGCTGCTAGCTTGTATGCATACAAACTATCCTGCCCGGGTTTTATTAATTTCCCACTCACTCTCTCTTCTTCCTCTCCCCATCTCTTTGCGCCCTCTCCCTGCCACAACCTGTATTCTCATCTTGAAATCTATGGCCGGTGATTATTGGCGGCATTTATGCCGCCGGCCGGTGTGCACACGTCTAATTAGTGGTTAGTTCGATCCGGCCACCCTCCTCCTCTTGATCTGCTCCCCAGGTGTGGTGAACTAAATCTGGCCGCCCTCAATCCTACCAATGTGTATACCTTAGATCATTTAAGTAGCTAGTTAAATTTAGTTTATTTCGCCACTGTACCTAGTTTATTAGATTAGTTAGATTGATTAATTAGTGTTGTATGTAGTGTATTGATTAATTAGTATGTATAACTTGATTTTAATTATCACAACTTGAGTTTAAAATAGTTTACTACAACTTGAGTTTAGTAATTATCTTACATATGCATTAGCGAGGAAGGGGACAAGTTCATCACCGTTTTCCAAATGGGGCAGGATGCTAACCTAGTCCTCTTCATATGTGCCATCTTATACTAGAGGTTGACGAATAGGGTTCATATAGTCCTCTTCATGCGTGTCGTTATTTAGTCTACTTTGTTGTGAACATATTTCATATCATGAACGTTTTTCAAATTCATGAACACTTTTATAACTTTTCGAACATTTTCTTAAATCAAGAACATATTTTGAATTCATGAGCACTTTATACTGTTTTCAAACATTTAAAAAAATTGTGAATACTGTTGAAACAATTTTCTTGAATCTGTGAACATTTCTAGAATCAAAGAAGAATTTTTTTGAAATAGGTCAAATATTTTTTCAAATTCAAGAATATTTTTTTGATTTAACGAACATGTTTTGAAATGCATGATCAGTTTTTGAATCAGCGAATATTTTATGAATGAATAAGCTAGTTTGTAAGTTCGGACAGTGTTTGAAATTTTAGGATATTTTCCATTCTTGAACTTTCTTTGTTTGGCAAAACTTTGTCTTAATTTACAGTTTTGTAATACACAAACTTTTTAAAAATGATAAACATTTTTTGATTTCCCGAACATTTGTTTTCAAAATTTCATAAATGCCCCAAAAAACATTTTACACAGGGAAATCCCCCGCCTGGGAGAAGATGCATCATAACTCTTTGGGCCGGCACATATCCGGGTGGCCAGTTTTTCATATATTGTTTTGATTGTTCTTTTTATTTTACGTTGTCGTTTTTTCTACTTTAAATAATTTGGTACTTCAAAAATTGCGAAATTTAAAAAATGAGAATTTTGAAAAAATATATTTAGTAAATCATAAAATGTTTGTCGATTCAAAAAATATTTCTGATTTTGTAAACATTTTGTTTTGAAATTTTGGAAAACCAATTGTTGAAAATAAAAAATGTTCATGATTTTTCAAAAACTTATAGTACTAAAAAAAGTTTATGAAATTGCACAAAATTATCGCCAATACAGAAAATGTTAATAAATTTTAAAATATCCAAAAAATTAAAAAAATCGGATCTTACAAAGTAGTTTTTCATTCATAACATGTTCACTGATTCAAAAAATGACCATGCATCTCAAAAAAATTCATTAAATCAAAAAATGGTCACGAATTTCAAAAATTGTTTCCAAAAAAATGTACATCAATTCTAGAAATGGTCGTCGATTCAAGAAAATTGTTTAAAAGAATGTTCGCAAAGTTTGTAGGGTAATAGTTTGTAACTTTAGGGCAATTTCCGTGACGTATCGCTAAAAGCAATAGCCCATTTATTACTAGGTATAGATATAGATAGAGGCTACCATCCTTTTCTCCCCGCAAGTCCCGCTCTCATTTAATTCGCCTCTTTCATTGGGTCTTTCTTCTCGATTTTTTATTTCTTGGTTCTCGGGGCGGCTTTATTGATATTCAAGACAACTTATCACTAGTAGAAAAAGAGGCTTCCATACGCCCCCATTAGTCCCTAAAATAATCGAACCGCGACCAAAGGGGTCTTTAGTCACGGTTCGGAAGGAGACCCGCGACCAACTATCTGGGCCCAGCGAACTCGGTCGACAGCTGGCGGACGGGAGGGGCTTTAGTCCCGGTTGGCCTGGCCAACCGGGACTAAAGGTCCTCCGGCTGGCCCGAAGGCCTTTAGTCGCGGTTGGCCAGGCCAACCGGGACTAAAGGCCCATCCCTATATATAGGACTCAGCTCACTTCACTTAGCCACAATTGGTGCCACTTCTATTCACAATATTCAGAAGGGGGGTGGTGGGTTTGCTTTTGGTTCCTCCTATGCACACAAGGTGTTCGATGAAATGCCCGAGAGCATGAAACAAACATGATATGAAGTGTCCGAGCCACACTTGAGCTTTCTCATTTATTTTTCCTCCGCGATCGCGGTTAGCAACTTGAACCTTTCATGTGTCATTGATAAAATATGCATGTGTGTAGTTCATTGTTTAATTTGTATTATTTCTAGCTAGTTAGTTTAACAAATGCATGATGGTTAATTATATACTTTATATAATAATAATGCAGATGAATCGGCAATGGATGTACGGTCCCCGACTCTCCGGCGAGTTCACTACGGGTTTGAAAGATTTCCTCGTAGTGGCAAATGCGAACAAGCAGCGAGGTTTTATTATCTGTCCATGTGCTGTCTGTAAGAATCAGAAGGGTTACTCCTCCTCAAGAGACGTTCACATGCACCTGCTTCGGCACGGTTTCATGCGAAGCTATAATTGTTGGACCAAGCATGGAGAAAGAGGGGTTAGAATGGAAGAAGATGAAGAAGGGGATGATATCGATGACAACTATCATGATCATTTCGGTGATACTTTCATGGAGGATGATGCTGAAGGTGGGGAAGGGTTAGGTGAAGGTGAAGAAGAGGCACATGATGAGCCTGCTGATGATCTTGGTCGGACCATTGCTGATGCACGGAGACGCTGCGAAACTGACGCTGATGCAAGGAGAGGGAGAATTTGGATCGCATGTTAGAGGATCACAAAAAGTCGCTGTACCCAGGATGCGATAATAGTCTGAAAAAGCTGGGCTGCACACTGGATTTGCTAAAATGGAAGGCACGGGAAGGTGTAGCTGACTCATCATTTGAAAATTTGCTGAAAATGTTGAAGAATATGTTTCCGAAGAATAACGAGTTGCCCGCCAGTACGTACGAAGCAAAGAAGGTTGTCTGCCCTCTAGGTTTAGAGGTTCTGAAGATACATGCATGCATTAACGACTGCATCCTCTACCGCGGTGAATACGAGAATTTGAATGAATGCCCTGTATGCGCTGCATTGCGTTATAAGATCAGAGGCGATGACCCTGGTGACGATGTTGAGGGCGAGAAACCCAGGAAGAGGGTTCCCGCCAAGGTGATGTGGTACGCTCCTATAATACCACGGTTGAAACGTCTGTTCAGGAACAAAAAGCATGCCAAGTCGTTGCGATGGCACCAAGAGGACCGTAAGTCCGACGGGGAGTTGAGACACCCCGCTGATGGAACGCAATGGAGAAAGATCGACGGAGTGTTCAAAGATTTTGCAGCTGACGCAAGGAACATAAGATTTGGTCTAAGTACTGATGGCATGAATCCTTTTGGCGAGCAGAGCTCCAGCCATAGCACCTGGCCCGTGACTCTATGCATCTACAACCTTCCTCCTTGGTTGTGCATGAAGCGGAAGTTCATTATGATGCCAGTGCTCATCCAAGGTCCAAAGCAACCCGGCAACGACATCGATGTGTACCTAAGGCCATTAGTTGATGAACTTTTACAGTTGTGGGGCAGACCTGGTGTACGTGTCTGGGATGAGCACAAAGAGGAGGAATTTGACCTATGAGCGTTTCTTTTTGTAACCATCAACGATTGGCCTGCTCTCAGTAACCTTTCGGGACAGACAAATAAGGGATACAATGCATGCACGCACTGCTTACATGAGACTGAAAGTGTACGTTTGGGTAATTGTAAGAAGAACGTGTACCTGGGTCATCGTCGATTTCTTCCCCGGAATCATAACGTAAGAAAGAAAGGCAAGCATTTCAACGGCAAGGCAGATCACCGGCCGAAGCCTGCGGAACGTACTAGTGCTGAGATAGTTGATATGGTCAAGGATTTGAAAGTCATCTTTGGAAAGGGTCCTGGCGGACAATCAGTGTCACGGGGAGTTGACGGGCACGCACCCATGTGGAAGAAGAAATCTATATTTTGGGAGCTAGAATATTGGAAAGTCCTAGATGTCCGCTTTGCAATCGACGTGATGCATGTTACGAAGAATATTTGCGTGAACCTGCTAAGCTTCTTGGGCGTGTATGGGAAGACAAATGATACAAAGGAAGCACGGCAGGACCAGCAACTTTTGAAAGACCCAGATGACCGGCATCCGGAATGGTTTCAAGGTCGTGCCAGCTACGCTCTTACCAAAGAAGAGAATGTCATTTTTTTTGAATGCCTGAGCAGTATGAAGGTCCCGTCTGGCTTCTCGTTGAATATAAAGGGAATAATAAACATGGCGGACAAAAAGTTCCTAAACCTGAAGTCTCACGACTGCCACGTGATTATGACGCAATTGCTTCCGATTGCTTTGAGGGGGCTCCTACCGGAAAATATTCGAGTAGCCATTGTGAAGCTATGTGCATTCCTCAATGCAATCTCTCAGAAGGTAATCAATCCAGAAGATCTACCACGGTTA
Source organism: Aegilops tauschii subsp. strangulata (assembly GCF_002575655.3). NCBI lineage: Eukaryota > Viridiplantae > Streptophyta > Magnoliopsida > Poales > Poaceae > Aegilops > Aegilops tauschii. The sequence goes on from NC_053035.3 coordinate 5,034,184, forward strand.
CAGAACGATGTGGTCCAATGCCTTGTCAGTTTCGAGTTGGTGTTCCCACCATCCTTCTTCGATATTATGACGCACCTCCTGCTCCACCTAGTCGAAGAGATTTCCATTCTCGGTCCTGTATTTCTACACAATATGTTCCCCTTTGAGAGGTTCATGGGAGTATAAAGAAATATGTTCGTAACCGTGCTAGGCCAGAAGGAAGCATCGTCAAGGGCTATGGAAATGAGGAGGTAATTGAGTTCTGTATTGACTATGTTCCTGATCTTAAGCCGATTGGTATTCCTCAATCGCGGCACGAGGGGAGACTAAGTGGAAAAGGCACGATCGGAAGGAAATCAACGATATGTATGGACGGTCATTCTATGACTGAAGCACACCATACAGTTCTGCAAAATTCCAGCTTGGTGGCTCCGTACTTCGAGCAACACAAGAATATTTTACGCTCGGACAACCCGGGGAAGCCTGAATCCTGGATTAGAAAGGCCCACATGAAGACTTTCGGCAGTTGGTTGCGAAAACATTTAATGAATGACAATGATGTTGGAGATCAGCTGTACATGTTGGCCAAGACACCATCTTCGACTATAACGACTTTCCAAGGGTACGAGATAAATGGGAATACATTTTACACCATCGCCCAAGATAAAAAGAGCACCAACCTTAACAGTGGTGTCCGCTTTGATGCAGCAACCGAGAATGGGCAAAAGGTCACATATTATGGTTACACAGAGGAGGTATGGGAACTTGACTATGGACCCTCCTTTAAGGTCCCTTTGTTCCGGTGCAAATGGTTCAAGCTAACAGGAGGTGGGGTAAAGGTGGACGAGCAATACGGAATGACAATGGTGGATTTCAACAATCTTGGTTACCTTGACGAACCATTCGTCCTTGCCAAAGATGTCGCTCAGGTTTTTTATTTGAAGGACATGAGTAGCAAACCGAGGAAACGGAAAGATAAGAAAACGATCAGTACATCATGCGATGATCCAAAGCGCCGCATTGTTCTTTCAGGGAAAAGAAACATCGTGGGAGTGGAGGACAAGACAGACATGTCAGAAGATTATAATATGTTTGGTGAAATTCCGCCCTTCAAAGTGAACAGTGACCCAAGCATTAAGTTAAATGATGAGGATGCTCCATGGATACGGCACAATCGTAAGTAAGCAGGGACACAAGGGAAGAATTGATGTGTAATAATTTATTGTACCAAACTTTGTTGAATGGATCATGTGAATTAAAACGTACGATGGCGAATCCGGATGATTTGTATTTGGTCGATGAACTGAATGATGTATCAAACCTTTTGTCAAACCTTCAAGGGATCGAGGATGTAGAACAAAACAATCGGTATCGCCATCATACATCCCTGTCGTGGCTACTGAGTGCATATATGCATACCAAATGCACGGCAGGACGTATGATGGCGAATCCGGATGATTTGTATTTGGTCGATGAACTGAATGATGTATCAAACCTTTTGTCAAACCTTCAAGGGATCGAGGATGTAGAACAAAACAATCGGTCTGAATTTTTAAAATGAATTAGTTTTATTTTTCTGGATTTTTTGATATATTATTTGTATTTTTAAGATTTTAAAATGAATTAGTTTTATTTTTTTGAATTTTTTGATATATTATTTGTATTTTCAAGATTTTCAAATGAATTAGTTTTATTTTTTTGAATTTTTTGATATATTATTTGTATTTTTAAGATTTTCAAATGAATTAGTTTTATTTTTTTGAATTTTTTGATATATTATTTCTATTTTTAAGATTTTAAAATGAATTAGTTTTATTTTTCTGAATTTTTTGATATATTATTTGTATTTTTAAGATTTTAAAATGAATTGGTTTTATTTTTTTGATATATTATTTGTATTTTTAAGATTTTCAAATAAATTAGTTTTATTTTTTTGAATTTTTTGATATATTATTTCTATTTTTAAGATTTTCAAATGAATTAGTTTTATTTTTCTGAATTTTTTGATATATTATTTGTATTTTTAAGATTTTAAAATGAATTAGTTTTATTTTTCTGAATTTTTTGTTATATTATTTGTATTTTTAAGATTTTAAAATGAAAAGTATTTGAAAAAGGACCTTTAGTTGCGGTTCGTGACACGAACAGCGACTAAAGGCTCTTTCCGCGCGGGAACGAAAACGGCGCGAAAGAACCTTTAGTCGCGGGTCGTGACACCAACCGCGACTAAAGTTACCCCTTTAGTCCCGGTTGGTGTCCCCAACTGGGACTAAAGGCTTGCCCTATATATTCTCCGCGGCCCTCGTCTTCTCCGCGCTAACCACCAAACGCATCCGGCCAGGACCTCGTCTTCTCCGCGCCGCCGCCCTCGTCTTCTCCGCGCCGCCCTCGTCTCCGGTAGGTGCCCGCCGCCGCCTGCCGTCCTCCTCGCGTGCCTAGAAGAAGAGGGGACCGCCGCCGTCGTCTTCTCGCCCGCCGCCGCCTGCCGTCCTCCTCGTCGCCGCGTACTGGATGCGCGCCTTGCCGCCCACCGCCGCCTGCCTGCCGTACTCCGCCGCCCGCCGCCGCCTGCCGTCCTCCTCAAACAAAAACTTCTATGCAAATTAGTGCTCAATAAAAAACTGAAAAGGAAAAAGAAAAGGAAAGAGAGAGCAGAGAGCAGAGAGGAAAAAGAAAAGGAAATTTATTTGGGAATAATTGTATAAATCATTAAATTTGAGCGGCGGCGGAGGAAAAAGAAAAGGAAAAACAAAATACTTGGCAGTGCTCAAACAAAAACTTCTATGCAAATTAGTGCTCAATAAAAAACTGAAAAGGAAAAAGAAAAGGAAAGAGAGAGCAGAGAGGAAAAAGAAAAGGAAAAAGGAAAGGAAATTTATTTGGGAATAATTGTATAAATTTGACCAAAAAAACATCAATTTTATTTTTTAATAGCTCTTAATCATTCAACCGTCGCTGCTCCTCCTCTATGTCCCCTTAATCTTATTTTTTAATTCCTTTATACTTAATTAATTTTTACTACATGCAGGAGTGACATATGGCGGACGATAGAGCCGAGCCGCTTAGGGATCCGGAGGCTGAACGTTATTTAATGGGCATCATAAACAACGAGATTCCTTATGTGCCGGGCTCAGAATATGAGCAAGAAGAGGATGTAGTCTCTTCTTTTCTGAACCATGACGGTGGAACAGACATTGTCGATGATAAAAAAGGTGAAGGAACGGACATTGTCGACGGAGGTCAACCGTCAACAAACGACGATCTCGAATTGCAAGTAGCAACCACCTCCGGCGAGGTATATATATACATTGAGCCTCTCGTGATACAAACTTACTGAAATGTGAATACACATGTATTAACGCGCGCGACTCTCTTTCTTTTTTTAGCCCTCGGCCGGATCGAGTACGACAAAGCGTGGCAAATCCAAGGCGATGAAAACAGGAGAAACATATACCATTGATTTTGTCAGTGAAACCGGCAAGCCCCTACATCACACCTCAAAGTTTATCAACCAATGCGGAGTCGTTGTTAAAGACAACGTCTCGATCACCGTCCAGGAATGGAAGGAGCCAAAGAAGGCACGTCTTGGTTTCAGTTTTGTCGACAAGAGAACGAAAAAGGATTGCTGGAGAAAGCTTATGGAACATTTCATTCTACCTCCGGAATACAACAAAGTCGATGAATTCAGTAACGAGGTTCCGGGTGGACGTGAGAGGAGGAGGCTAGTTAAAGAGTTCGCTCTTTAGAAGATGGCCGAAGCATTCCGGAAACAAGGGCAAGACTCCGGATTTCAATGGACAACATGAGAAACTGAAAGATGATTGGCCAGAATTTGTGAGGCAAAAGAAATCGGAGCATTTCAAGGAAATATCGAAAAAAAATAAGGATAATGCGAGTAAGAAAAAGTACCATCATATTATGGGGCCAGGAGGATACCGCCTTTCGGAGCCTAAGTGGCAGAAGATGGAGGAGGACCTGAGGGTGCGAGGAATCCCTCTAGGTACAGAGATGGGACCCAAGGGCCAAAAGCTGGTGGTACGGGCATGAGGGATCGCTAGACCCGGAGACAGGGGTGTGTGTTCACCGGAAGAAAAAGTTTGCTCCCACCCAAGCCCTTATTGAAGCAATGACCCAAGCTCAAGAGGGCTTGATCAAGTTCAACAGAGAGAAAGACGCACTGACAACAGCCCTCGGGAATGATGAACACGGAGGACATGTACGAGGCAAAGGCAGAATGCCGTGGAAAGTAGGGTTTTCCCAGGACAATGACCCGTACTGTTACAGAAGCCGTAAGAGAAAGACGGAACGGGATGCAGATCTTTTGGCGAAGTTTGCATCGGAACTCCATGAGTTGAAGCAGACCGTGCATGAACCAGTAAAAGAAAAATCGGCTGCAGGGCCGCATGAAGATCATGAAGCGGATCACGGAAGCCAGTAGCGGAGAAGCAGCGTGGCTTCCACGGATGCCCCGCCTGGTGCTAATGCACCGACGATCGAGATTCGTGCACCGGAGCCTCACTACCCCGTGGATGATGTAAAGGAGATGAAAGAATGTGATCTGCATTATCCCGTGGGGAACGTTTCCACGAAGGTAGCTACCGGCAGTGCTTTACCCTGTACACCTGGAGCACTCCACCACAACAACCCCATTGCATATGGCTATGCTTGTGTCACGGTGGAAGACATAGTCCAAGAGTTTGAGGACCTGGAGATTGACAAAGCTACACCCGAAGGGGAGAGAAGACTTGGAGATGTCAAGCGCCAGATCATTCTATGGAAAAAGAAGTACATAGTGTTTCCAGGCGAGGCGTCAAGGCTAACAAGTCCACCCCCCTCCGATGGTGGTGGTGGTGGTGGTGGCGGTGGTGGTGGTCGTGGTGGTTCACCTACACCTCCTTCACGCCATTCGACGCCGTCCCCCGATCCACAACCTCCGGCGGGTAAGCAGCCGCCGCCCCAAAATCCTCCTCCGGCGGGTACGACACCCCCCAATCCTCCTCCGGCGGGTACGACGCCCCCCAATCCACCTCCGGCGAAGAAGCAGAAGCAGGCGGACAGCAAGGAAACCCGCTCCTGGACTATTAACTCGGACCCTTATGTACCTAAGACCACAAGGGTACCGGAGCCATCACTGAAGCCTCTCCTCCCAAGGCCTTGGGAACTTAGTGAAGCTGAAACCAAATTGGCCGCGTCTGCTCATTATGAGAAATGGAAGGCGGATACGAAGGCGATAAAAGAGCCTGAGCCCAAGCAAGTATTCACTGAGAAGCAAAAGAAGTGGGCTAAGGATTTTTTGACGACACCGTCCCAAGCCGAGCTGAATATGCCTGACGACTATGGACATGAACTTCGTAGGCAAGCAAAAATATTGAAGGAGGAGAAAGAAGAAAGTAAAAAAAGCGGGAAACAAGTTGACCAGCTCGGGATGCAGAATAAACAATCGACCCCCCCGCTCATAGTGAAAGCCGGTCCGGAAGAGGACCCCGAGATCATAGCAGCTGCGGCAGCACTTGGATTGACTGTAGCGAGTGCCATGAAACAAGCATCCGAGATGGGTTTGACTCTTCGTGCCTCGTTAGGCCTTGAGGATGCGCCAGTATGTGAGATAGCATTACAATATGTGCGGAATGGGCCTCTCGTCGAGCCTGCGCGGGAAAAGAGTCTACCACCACAAATGCGAAATCTGCTACGTTGGTACAAGCATTTCATAACATGGGCCGACAAAGAATATGTTTATGCGGATGTTACAGAGGAGCATCACACCAAACGGTACTCTGTACAAGTTCATATGAGTGAATTGTTCCAGCTGTTCAATCTGCGCGAGCTCGACAAATCTATCCTGAGTTGCTACGTTCTGTAAGTGATTTATTTCTACCTCATCTCGTTCTTCATTGCCTGCACTATATATATATATATATTGTCCTAACTATATTGTTGCGTACGCTATTATGCAGATTGAAGATTTGGGAATGCAAAATAAGAAACATCCATGATGTTGGGTTCATTGACCCACGTATTGTTAATGGACATGTGTTACAAAATCACCCCGAAGACGTGGAGAAAGACTTGTACAAGTTTCTTAGAAAGCATCAACTCAAAAGTCATATTCTATTTCCTTACCATTTTGGGTGAGTGTTTCTGTCTTGTGCCCATTCTCTTTTGTTTACTCCATGCATGGTATGTCTAATCGATGAGTTATGCATGACTGTGCATGTAACGTGTCCGCAGGTTCCACTGGATTCTGCTAAATATTGAACTTCACACCTCCAGAGTTCTAATCATGGACTCTATGGATTCGGATTCAAAGCGTTGGGCCGACATGAGAAAAATGCTGCAAAAGTAATTATTTTCAATCATTTGAGCTCTATATCGATCGGTCTCTTTCGTTCATTTCCTAATATCAAGTAACTAATAACTCCCTTGTTCATTTAATTTTCTTTGCCCTGTAGGGTTTGGAGACGGTTCTCAGAAGAAACTGTCGGTGAATTCAAACATGAGCTAGATTTTAGAAGGTTAGTTAATGTGGATAAGCAGCCACCGGGGACCAATCTATGTGGATACTATGTTTGTGAGAACATCCGGAGACACACCTCTGAGCGGAAGGCATCGGATAGTGTGCGGAAGGCGACGGATAACTTGCGGAGGAGGCTTAGTCCAGAAGCTCGCTTCCGACCAATTCAAGATGAATTAGCAGGATTTTTCATGAGGGAAGTCATCAATCCTAAAGGAGAACACTATACCGAGGACGAAGAAATTTATATGCATACCCGAGATTGAAACTTGTTCGAAGTTGTATATGGTCATCCATCCTAATTGTGTATGGAAACTTGTTCGAAGTTGTATATGGTCACCCGAGATTGAATATATATTATATATTCCTCTTGAATTCTTCATGTTTGAAATTCATATGCATGTATATAGTAGCGTAGAATATGTGTACTGAAACTTCGTCAAAATTAAAATAAAACACAAAATAAAATATAAAAGAAATAAAACACTACAAATTAAAAAGAAACCAGGTTTAGGGGGGCTAAAACCCTAAACCTGCGGAGGGGGCCTTTAGTCCCGGTTAGCCACGAGAACCGGGACTAAAGGTCCTCCGCCCCGACGGACTCCTGGCGCCCACGTGGACGGGCCTTTAGTCACGGTTCGTAAGAGGCGCGAAAAGGGAGGGGGGGGGGGGGGGGCTTTAGTCGCGCATATTTAGTCCCGGTTGCACAGCCGGGATTAATGGCCTTTGCGAACCAGGACTAAAGGCATATTTTCTACTAGTGTATGGACGTATTTAAATTGGTGGAATTAAGTCTAAAGAATCGAGGTGGGACTATTAGATACGAACCCTGTTTTGTAGCAAAACTGAACGTTAGCTCATGTGGTTGTTGCCTTCCCTACGGGAGTGGATGCCCTGAGGTCCTGAGTGAAAACCCACTGTACATAGTCAAACCCCTCACAGATGCCCCACGGGAAGGTTGGAAGATGAAAATCATCTAAACTTGAAGCAAAACCACGTCGACATCATGGACTGAGCATCATTCCGCACCCATCAAGGACGGGGACGGTGTGCCTTGTGTAGTTCATGGGACCCTCGGACCAAAGTCTAGATTCCAAGAAACCCCACAGGTAAGACGACACGCCCTACTAGTGAACAGTGTATGCGAGATTATTGTTAATCACGTATGTGGGGTATGTCTTCCGCCACTGGTATTAACAAATTATGGTTAATCATTTACGTGGAATTTTTTTTGCAACGGGGCCACATTAACTTTAAGAGTTCAATATTAATATTCTCATACATATCAAGTGACATTGGCGATCTTTTTTATCATCAAATCCTCACACACACACTCTCTCCCTCCCTCTTCCTCACTCTCTCTCTCCCTCTCCCTCTCTCTCTCTCTAACACACACACACACACATATCCATCTTATTGGGTACGGTACCATAATCCATTTATTTCACACACACACGCCAGTGCATAACAATATGGATTATGTGTATTATATTTGCCACCACAACTGAGGGAATTAATTTCATGTAAATCGGCTAGCCACAGCTCCAAGAATACGCGGAGGAGGTGGCCCGGGTCGACGTCGGCGCCGTCCGGCGCTGGCCACGGGCCCGCTTCCAAGTGCGTCCGCGCGCCGGCCACCCTCGCCGGGTCCTTCAAGTGCCGCTTCCACCGCACCAACTCCCACGGCCATGACCACGGCCAAGGCCAGGGAAGCCGCCCTTCTTCGCCCCCTTCACCGGCCGCGGCACCCGGCCTCGCCGTCCTCGTCCTCCGGCACCGACGCGACCCAGTGACGCAGCCCAAGCATCGGCCTCGAGAATCAAGTACGCACGATAACGGAGAGGGAAGGGAAGATCATATACATGTCATAAGAAAGGGAGTTTATTTACTGCTCCCTCGATGTATTGTTTCCTTTGTTTGGAGATTGATTACCATCCGTGAGTTAAGGTAAGGTTAATGTGATTGAGTGATTTTTCTGAAAATCAATTACTTGTTTTCTAATTAACGTGATTGAGTTATTTAAGGTAAGGTTAATTAATTTAGATTTGATCTTTAGAGATTGTTCGTGATTGATTCTACATTACTAAATAACTTGCGCCAGTATGGAAAGTTCTGATCTGTTCAGATTTCTTTCATTGTGTGAGAGGGTGACGTGAAAATAAACCGATGAAGTGGGGGGAGGGGACGAAAAAAACTCTAAAAAAAACTAGCGAAGGTGGGAGGAGGTACCAAAAAAAACCATGAGAGGTGGGACGAAAAAAAACCTGGAAGCGAGACTATCAACTGCTCCATTAGGAGTAGAGATATTGACCCGACGGCATGTGTCAACCATTAAGGAAAATGCATGTGCTTTCAATGCACTGGCTGAATATTAATTCATTATAGGTGAATTGATAGCCTGCAAGCCATTAAACCACTAGCTTCACGAAAATTAAACGCATATTGACCGCATGTGACTGTTTATATGGCTGTTTTGCTAGAGACAATCAAATTATGTCATTTCCTTGATACTGATTGTATGCGAAGATGGAGATTTATCCTAATATACCAATGCTTACTGTTTGTGACCAAGGCAGGCAAGTGCTAATGGTGGACCTTAAGTACAACGTTGCAAAGCTCAACTATCACATTAGGAGAAGCTGGGTAGTGGTCTTCATTAGTACTTGCTTGGGCTTAGATGAACACATGCTTGTGAGGCAGAGAGAAGGAGAGATGATATGAAAACTTGAACGGGATGTGAATACAAGCACTCCGGTTGTTTAAAAAGGGCACGGGGGAGTGTCCTGGAGCTAGTGGCCCACCACCTAGTTCAATGCAGGCACTGCCTCGCGGGCCATGCACCGCATGTGTCAGCTGCAAATACGTGGCTATACCCGATTGTTATACGACAAGAGGAAGTCAATATACGGCCGAAGGGTATTAAAGTTGCACGCATCACGCGGCAGCATGCGATGTGGATTTCGGCAGTGCGTGGTGGCAAGTCCACTCGCGATTTATCGCTGGTAGGTAGGAATTCCAATAGGTGGACATCCCCACATTTTCGCTAAAAGATATATTTCGAAAACATGTTCTTGCAAAAAATATTATAACAAATTTATATGCCCAGGCACCTATAGGTGTCTCGTATATTTCCCACATATATTTAAAATATGTAATGAGAACCAATCAGCGGTCGGATGGTTTAAAAAAATGTTTACATATATTCCCTCTGTCTAGAATTACTTGAATTACTTGACACGAGGGAGTGTCTTGAATTACTTGACACGAGGGAAGGAAATTGAGTGAACAAGTACACTTTACATTACACCACTCCAATTCAAAAAGTAACATAAAAATCCCGAGTCCCCTCCGTGTGATCCCCTTCGCACAACCCACCGCAATCGCCGAGACCTCGTGCTCCTGCCGTGATCCCACTGGTAGAAAATGGGCCTTTAGTCCCGGTTCGCAAAGGCCTTTAGCCTTGGCTGTGCAACCGGGACTAAATATGCGCGACTAAAGGCCCCCCCTTTAGTCGCGCCTCTTACGAACCGCGACTAAAGGCCCGTCCACGTGGGCGCCAGGGGGCCGTCGGGGCGGAGGACCTTTAGTCCCGGTTGGCTAACCGGGACTAAAGGCCTCCTCCGCAGGTTTAGGGTTTTAGCCCCCCTAAACCTGGTTTTTTTGCGAATTTTTTATTTTTTTTTAATTTTCAAATTTCTGAATTATTTTAACCTCTAATCTCTAATCACCACCCCTCATCACTGCTCAATTTATCCTCTAATCTCTAATCACCCCTCATCATTCCAAATCATCTAACTTCCCGGACGGTCACCCATCCTCTCACTACTCCAGCCTGAGCACGCTTAACTTCCGGGTTCTATTCTCCCTCGTTTCCAAGTCTGCACTTGTTGTTTTCCTGACAATAGTAGGATGTCAATTCTATTAACCCTCAGGAATTTAGCTTGAGCATGAAGTGACACATTTCACTGTTTGAGTTTGAAACTATTGTTTTTAAAAAACAATAATTATTTAGTAACACTAATATTTCTGGAATAATTACTTTGACCATTGTTTGACCACTGTTTGACCACATTTTGACCAGATTTGACTAAAATTTAAAAAAAAACTGAAATAATTATTTAGTAACACTAATATTCTAGAATAATTAGTTTGACCATTGTTTGACCACAGTTTGACCACAATTTGAAATTTTTTGAATTTTTTTGCCTCTCCAGATCTTAAAAGCCCCGTATCTTTTTTTCTGTTAGGTTTTTGAGGATTTTGAAAATGTTTAACGGGGTCCCCCCGGTTAAATTCGGATGTAACTTTTCGAGTAGATGATTTTTCATATAAAAAACTTTTTCATCCGAGTTCGTATGCAAAAGTTATGCCCATTTTAAGAAATTCCAGAGAGATTTTGCAAATAAAGTCGAAATTCATATTTGTTAATTTTCCCAACAACTAGACCACATATCACATGGGAAACTTATTTTATTTTATTTTTTTGACATTTCCATCATTTTCTTTTGCTTTTTCTAAAACTGAAAAGGCGATCCTGAGGGGGGGGGGGGTAGAGTTTGAAAATGAGGCCTTTAGTACCGGTTCGTGCCATGAACCGGTACTAATGCCTCAAATCCCATTAGTCCCGGTTGGTCTGGCCAACCGCGACTAAAGGCCTTCGGGCCAGCCTGAGGACCTTTAGTCCCGGTTGGCCAGGCTAACCGGGACTAAAGCCCCTCCCGTCCGCCAGCTGTCGACCGAGCGCACTGGGCCCAAATAGTTGGTCGCGGGTCTCCTCCCGAACCGCGACTAAAGACCCCTTTGGTCGCGGTTCGATTATTTTGGTGACTAATGGGGGCGTATGGAAGCCTCTTTTCCTACTAGTGTCCCTAGCACCCCCAGCTCCGGTCATGCCTCCGTCTGGTGCTCCCGCCGCCGACCAGCACCTCGAGCTGCCGCCGCGATCCTCAGCACCTCCAACTCTGGTCATGCATCCGACAGGTGCTCCCGCCGCTGGCCAGCATCTCAAGCTCCCGCCGCGATCCCCAACACCTCCAGCTCAGGCACCGTCTTTGGTAGGTGCTCCCGCCGCCGGCCAGCATCTCGAGCTCCCGCCGCGATCCTCAGCACCTCTAGCTCTGGTTGTGCCTCCGACAGGTGCTCCCGCTGCCGGGACCAATGGCCACGAGGCCTCGGTCGGCCCCCTGGGCTCACGAACCGGGACGAATGCCTCCCATGGTTCCCGGTTTGTGAATGAACCGGGACTAATGAGCTGGTCAGGCCCGAACCAAAGCCCTATTTTCTACTAGTGCGCCGCGATCCTCAGCACCTGCAGCTTTGCTTGTGCCTCCGACAGGTGCTCCCGCTGGCGGCCAACACCTCAAGCTCCCGCCGCGATCCCCAGCACCTCCAGCTCAGCCAGCGTCTCCGGCAGGTTCTCCCATCGCCGGCCAACACCTCGAGATCCCACATGCGAAAGCTAGCACCTCGAGCTTGTTCTCCAGCACCAGGCTCCCACGCCGCCTATGCGGGGTCGGGGAATCCCTCTTGTAGTTAGATCTTCGCCTAGCTTCATGGACTCCGAGACGGGTCTGCTGCCAAGCTCCCGACCGAGTAGCCTGTTAAATGATATGGTTGTAGTTGTAATACTGCAAACGGATCAGGTATGTCCATTGATCATATTGGTTATGCAACTATTTCTACCCCAGATCGCAATCTTCATCTAAAAGATGTTCTTCATGTTCCGGAGGCAACAAAAGATTTGATTTCTGCAAGTGAACTTGCTCTTAACAATAATACTATTGTTGAAATTCACCCTCATTTTTTTCTCATCAAGGATCTGGAAACGAGGAAGGTTTTCGAGGCAGGGGTAGAAAAGGGCTCTATCCTGTCAAACACACCGGGGGAAACGTCCAGAAGCATGTGCTCAATGTCACCAAACCACCTCTGGATTGGTGGCATAGACGTTTAGGTCACCCTTCTTCCATTGTTGTTAGGAAGATTCTTAGTGAGAATAAGCTCCCGTGTGTCAATAATGATAGCAATAAGCATGTATGTGACACCTGCCAAAAGGGCAAAAGTCACCAGTTACCCTATCCTCAATCCTTGAGTGAATCTAAATTTCCTTTGGAACTTGTCTTTTCTTATGTGTGGGGTCCTGCTTTTGAAACAGTAGGCAGAAAAAAAATACTATGTGAGTTTTATCGATGATTTTAGTAAATTCACGTGGATCTATCTCATCAAGCACAAATCTGAAGTTTTTTTAGAAATTCCATGACTTCCAAAACCTTGTTGAACGACGTTTTGATCGCAAGATTCTTGCTCTCCAAACAGATTGGGGAGGGGAGTACGAAAAGTTGAACTCTTTCTTCACCAAAATTGGTATTTCACACCACGTATCATGCCCTCATGCTCATCAGCAGAATGGGTCAGCTGAGCGCAAACACCGTCACATTGTTGAGGTCGGCCTCTCCTTGCTCGCTCAAGCCTCTATGCCCTTGAAGTTTTGGGATGAGGCCTTCCTTGCCGCAACCTACCTGATCAATAGGGTTCCAAGCAAGGTCATAAATCATGAAACACCTCTTACTAGGTTATTCGGTGAAACTCCCAACTATTCCTCTCTTAGAATTTTTGGGTGTGCTTGTTGGCCCAATTTACGTCCCTATAACACACATAAACTTCAATTTCGATCAAAGCAATGTGCTTTTCTTGGTTATAGTAACGTGCACAAAGGCTACAAGTGCCTTGATATCTCTACAGGGCGTGTATACATTTCTAGGGATGTGGTGTTTGATGAAAACATTTTTCCTTTTGCGGCCCTTCATCCTAATGCCGGTGCTCGCCTAAGGGCTGAGATTCTTTTACTTCCTCCTGACCTACTTAATCCTACTGATCAAGGGAAAAATAGTTGATGATCAAATGATTAATAGGACTACTAATGGTTCTGATGATGCAGGAAGCCGCAGTGAAAAAAATGCAGCAGAAAACACTGGTTTTGGTCATGATTTTATGCAGCAGATACAGCCAAACCGGCCTCGCTCGGAACACGGAGCAGATCCTCCTGCGCACACGGATCCCGAGAGATCTGGTGGCAGGGCAGATTCGCCTGCGCACGTGGATCCCGAGAGATCTGGCGGCGCTGCTGCATCTGGCGCGCGCACGGACTCAGAGGCGGAACCGCGCACTCCGGCTGGCGCGGCCACCCCACCTGATGCGGGCAGCTCATCCACGGGTGACACGCTGCCAGGCTCGCGGTCGGGTGCGCGGGCTGGCGCAGGTGCGTCCAACGCGTCGCCATCACCGAATGATGAGGAGGCGCGGACTCCCGGGCGTGTGTCGCTTGGACGCGTTTCCGCCTCGCCAACTGGACCGATGTCGCCGTCTCGGGCTGTCTCTCCCGACAGGATCGATCCCCAGGTCCGATCGCCTCCAGAACCGGCTGCAAGATCTTCTGCAACGTCAGGATCTTCTGTGGCTGTTGAACCGGAGCGACCCAATACATGGTCACAAAGAGGCATTTTTAAACCACTTGTTCCTAAAGATGGAACGGTCAGGCATGGTAAAAATTTCAAGGTAGTAAACTTTGCTGCTACTGGTGAACCTCGTGATTTAGCTGGAAACGAGCTATGGAGGTAGAGTATGATGCACTTATGAAAAATCAAACTTGGCATCTAGTCTCACCTAAACAAGGTAGAAACATTATAGATTGCAAATGGGTATACAAAATTAAGAGGAATTCTGGTGGTACAATAGATAGATACAAAGCTAGACTAGTAGCAAAGGGGTTTAAACAACGTTATGGAATTGACTATGAAGACACTTTTAGTCCAGTAGTTAAGGCAACTACTACTAGACTTGTTCTGTCTATTGCTGTTTCTAGGGGATGGACTCTTCGCCAATTGGATGTACAGAATGCGTTCTTACGTGGCATTCTCGAGGAGGAGGTGTACATGAAGCAACCACTTGGGTTTCTGGATGGCACCAAACCACAACATGTGTGTAAATTGGACAAAGCACTATATGGTCTGAAACAGGCACCAAGGGCTTGGTACTCAAGACTAAGCACAAGGCTTCAATAACTTGGTTTCCGACCCTCAAGGGGAGATACTTCTCTCTTTTTCTTCAAAAACTAGAAGGTGATCATTTATATGCTTATATATGTGATGATATAATTGTTGCTAGCTCCTCTCCACAAGCCACGTCAGCTTTACTTAAAAACTTGAAGAATGACTTTGCTCTCAAGGACTTGGGAGAATTACATTATTTCCTTGGCATAGAAGTAAAACAGGTACATGATGGTATACTGCTGACTCAGGAAAAATATGCCAAGGATATACTCAAGCGTGTAGGTATGAGAGACTGTAAACCCTCCAGTACACCTTTATCTACAACAGAAAACGTATCATTGCATGAAGCAGAATATAAGTCTATGGCAAATGCAACAGCTGAGGTAATGTGGATGGAAACTCTATTAGATGAGCTAGGAGTAAGAAGAACAAGCACTTCTTGCCTATGGTGTGATAATCTTGGAGCAACGTATCTCTCAGCTAATCCAGTGTTTCATGCAAGGACGAAGCACATAGAGATTGATTTTCACTTTGTCAGAGAGAGGGTTGCTAGAACACTGTTGGAGATCAGGTTCATCCCAACAGGAGACCAAGTGGCGGATGGTTTTACAAAACCGTTACAGATTCGACAACTACAAGCTTTCAAGAACAATCTCAACCTTGACACGTTTAGATTGAGGGAGGATGTTAAATGATATGGCTGTAGTCGTAACGTGACATATGTCACGGGGTGTAACTTGTGTGCGTGTGTTGTAACTTGGGCAGGTTGTTGGAGATTAGAGATCCTTATCTTGTATAGTCTTGGATGAGGGGTCAAGCTAACACAACAACCTGCCAACCCTCGATGTAATCTTGTTTTGCTATTTAACACGCACGCATCCCTGCCAGGAGGTATACGCTTCACCTCTTTTCTTTCATAGCCACCCCTGGTGTATTACCAATCAGTGTGTATTACACCGTCACCAGCCACCTCTCCTACTCTTTTGCCTGCCAAACAATTAGAGTTAAGTACAAGACAAATACAAACACAGTATAAGCATAATCATTTGGATGTAACTCAGGAAAACAAAGGAATTTATAAAGAGAGGGTTGATTGAGGTTGAAAGAAATAATAAGAAGAATAAGAAAAACATTGTTCAAATAGTTCATCAACCTTCTTGGTTGCATTTCGTTTTTGCCCCTTCCGCCGTGTTGTCCGCGCAAAGCCGATGAATGGCTGGGATGCCAAACAATATGCGGCTGACTCGAACGGTAACAACAAGCTTGTTGTCACTAGTAGAAAAAGGGGCTTTCGTTCGGGTCTGGTCAGCCCATTAGTCCCGGTTCTTATATAAACCGGGACCAATGGGTGCATTCATCCCGGTTCGTGAGCCCAGGTGGCCGGCCGGGGCCTCGTGGGCTTTGGTCCCGGTTCGTCTGGACCCATTTGTCCCGGTTCTAGGCATGAACCGGGACCAATGGGCCTCGCTCCTAGCCCACATCCATTGGTCCCGGTTCCAGCCATGAACCGGGACAAATGATTTGCCTATATATAACCCATCGCCGGCGAGCAGAGCACTCCACACTGCTCTGTTTTTTGCTAACCGGCGGGGGGGGGGGGGGGGGCGGGGGGCATTTGGGTGCTCTAGCTCACTTCCTATGCACATGAAGTGTTCGATGAAATGTCCGAGCCACACTAGTTAATATTTCTTCTCTCGAAACTCGACCTCCGAGCTCCATTTTCCCCAAGATTTTTCTAGGTTTAGCGGTCCGTCACGTCCCGTCCCCGTCTTCACCGCCGTCGATCGCCCCCGCCGATCTCGTCGCCGCACCACCGTGGTGAGCCTCTTGTTCTTATCTTCTTTCTGAAAGAAAAAAAATTCTTACTTGAGATAGATACTTGTCTAATTTTCTTACTTTTATTATTCCTTGTTATTATATAGTGCGATGGTTCTGGTATCCGCCCCCGTCGGCCCTCGTCCTGTCTATGATTGGGATATGGTATATATTATCTTTTATAACTATTTGGTTCATTTATTATTTATGACAATTATGCCGACCAACGTGACATAGATTTTATTTATGTAGGAGGTGGTTGAACGGGAAATTCCAACCGACCCTATTGTCTAGAGGTTAAATTTAGTTGAAGAAGAAAACAATTACTTGAAGGAAAAAATAAAAAAAAATGAGGAGGAGAAGATGATATCGGAGTTGCATGTTGCGGATGTCGTCGATGATCACAAGATCAAGATGGATGCAATGCGGTTGAAGATTAGAAAGATTAGAAAATATGCCATTCATACCGAGGCTTGGTATCATTATGCCGTTGGATCAATTGTTACCTTAGTTGTGATTATGATCGCATTTGTTGTTGCATTAAAAGGTTTTACATAGTTTCAGTGTATGGTTTAACTAGATGCTCTGGAGAGCTATATGTTGTTCAATTTGAACTATGTATGTACTTTGGTTTTAATGTGATGATGAACTACTATTAATTTGGTCACTTATCTCTATCCATGTTCATTTGTAGTGCTTTTCAATTTCAGGGTCTTATAGCTGAAAAAATAAGTAAATGCATGAAAAATAACAAATGAAGTAAGAAAGGTTGAAAATTGATGATGTGGCTTTGAATGGTGCATTTTCAACACAGAAAAACTATGGAGTTCAAATAATTTCAAAAAAATGAAATCCCTTTGTAACAGACGAGTTTCCGTATGAAACCCTGATACTTCGAAAGAGATTGTTCGTTTTGTACATGAAGGGCATCCAGTTTTTGCCGTAACACTCTCTACTTTCTTGCACATGCTATGTGGGTGAAATGATGATACCATGCCAACTTTCAACCTTTTCAGAGTTCATTTGTAGTTCTTTTCACACGGTCTTATAGCTGAAAAAATCAGTAAATGCATGAAAAATAACAAATGAAGTTAGAAAGGGTTGAAAATTGATGATGTGGCT
Source organism: Aegilops tauschii subsp. strangulata (assembly GCF_002575655.3). NCBI lineage: Eukaryota > Viridiplantae > Streptophyta > Magnoliopsida > Poales > Poaceae > Aegilops > Aegilops tauschii. Next base: position 5,051,656 of record NC_053035.3, read on the forward strand.
TTGAATGGTGCATTTTTAACACAGAAAAACTATGGAGTTCAAATAATTTCAAAAAAATGAAATCCCTTTGTAACAAACGAGTTTCCGTATGAAATCCTGATACGTCGAAAGAGATTGTCCGTTTTGTACACGAAGTGCATCCAGTTTTTGTCGTAAGCCTCTCTACTTTCTTGCACATGCTATGTGGGTGAAATGATGATACCATGCCAACTTTCAACCTTTTCAGAGTTCATTTGTAGTTCTTTTCAATTTCAGGGTCTTATAGCTGAAAAAATAAGTAAATGCATGAAAAATAACAAATGAAGTCAGAAAGGGTTGCAAATTGATGATGTGGCTTTGAATGGTGCATTTTGAACACAGAAAAACTATGGAGTTCAAATAAGTTCAAAAAAAAAGAAATCCTTTTGTAACAGACGAGTTTCCGTATGAAACCCTAATACTTCGAAAGAGATTGTCCGTTTTGTACACGAAGTGCATCCAGTTTTTGCCGTAAGCCTCTCTACTTTCTTGCACATGCTATGTCGGTGAAATGATGATACCATGCCAACTTTCAACCTTTTCAGAGTTCATTTGTAGTGCTTTTCAATTTCAGGGTCTTATAGCTGAAAAAAATCAGTAAATGCATGAAAAATAACGAATGAAGTCAGAAAGGATTGAAAATTGATGGTGTGGCTTTGAATGGTGCATTTTGAACACAGAAATAGTATGGAGTTCAAATAAGTTCAAAAAATGAAATCCTTTTGTAATAGACGAGTTTCCGTATGAAACCCTGATACTTCGAAAGAGATTGTCCGTTTTGTACACGAAGTGCATCCAGTTTTTGCCGTAACACTCTCTACTTTCTTGCACATGCTATGTGGGTGAAATGATGATACCATGCCAACTTTCAACCTTTTCAGAATTCATTTGTAGTGATTTTCAATTTCAGGGTCTTATAGCTGAAAAAAATCAGTAAATGCATGAAAAATAACAAATGAAGTCAGAAAGGGTTGAAAATTGATGATGTGGCTTTGAATGGTGCATTTTGAACACATAAAAAGTATGGAGTTCAAATAAGTTCAAAAAAATGAAATCCTTTTGTAACAGACGAGTTTCCGTATGAAACCCCGATACTTCGAAAGAGATTGTCCGTTTTGTACACGAAGTGCATCCAGTTTTTGCCGTAACACTCTCTACTTTCTTGCACATGCTATGTGGGTGAAACGATGATACCATGCCAACTTTTAACCTTTTCAGAGTTCATTTGAAATGCTTTTCAATTTCAGGGTCTTATAGCTCAAAATAATCAGTAAATGCATGAAAATTTAATAGCAAAAAGAATTATCATAAAATAAAATAAATAAGTAATTTGCAACAAAATAATATAAACTTTAATAAAATATATAAGTAGAAACAAAACAAAATAAAATAAAATAAAATAAAATTTAATAACATAAATAAAATTTATAAAACTAAAGTTATCAAAGTATTTTCTGTTCAAAACATTATAAGCAACCTCTAAATTTATGAAACTAAAATTATATAAAATTGATGCAAATAAAATTATCAAAGTATTTTCTGTTCAAAATCATTAAAAGCAAAAAGAATTTTCATAAAGAACTTTGTTTGTTAGAAACTTTAATAGCGAAAAGAATTATCATAAAATAAAATAAATAAGTAATTAGAAACAAAATAAAATAAAATAAATAAGTATTTTGTTGTAAGTAGAAACAAAACAAAAAAATAAAGCAAAAAAGAAAACAAAAAAACTGGGAAAAAATAAAAAATTTGCCACCTACTGGGCCACCACGGCGTGAATACGACTAGAAACCCATCCATGGGCAAGGATTCAGGCCCGCATAAGGCCCAGTAGGCCCATCAGGCATAGCAGTCACAATTAGGCCCGTAAGCCTGCAATGGAGAGGAGCTCGAGAGGGGTGCGACAGTGGTGCTTATAAACCACTGCGCGCCCCTCTCAACTAGCGAGGTGGGACTAAACTTTCGACGCGGGCGCAACAGCACTAGGCCTTTGGTCCCGGTTGGTGGCACCAACCGGGACTAAAGGGGTGCATTGGTACCGGTTCGTGGCACCAACCGGGACCAATGCCCTGGGTATATAAGAAAACACTTAGCAGTTTCGACCAAATCCATCACTTCTTCCCCCGACGTCCCTGCTCCTCCTCGCCGTCGCCGCCCGACGCCCCTGCTCCACCTTGCCGTCGCCGCCGCCACCGATGCCGTCTGGCTGCTCGACGTCGCCGTCGCCGCCACCACCGACGCTGTCAGGCTGCTCAACGTCGCCGCCGCCGCCGCTGACGCCCTCTGCCCCGACGACGGCGTCGACCCTCGCGCCCCTGCCGGCCCCGACGTGCAGCCCACCGTGCCCCGCCGCCCCCTGTGAGCACCAGCCTGCTCCCGCGCCCCTCCCCTGTCCCGCGCCCCTCCCCTGTCCCGCGCCCCTGCGACCCTGCCCTGCCCCACCGGCGCCGGCGCCGGCCCCTCCGCCGTGCCCGTCCGCCCCCGCCGAGTGCTAGCTATTAGATTTTTAGATGTTTTTAGATGTTTTCTTAGATGTTTTTAGATGCTATTTTTAGATGTTTTTACATGTTTTTTAGATAATTTTAGTTTATGTTTAGTTTAGTTTTAAGATTAGGAAAATTTCAGATGTATAATTATATTTATTTAGATGTATAGTTAATTTAGATGTTGTAATTTGTTCATAAAAATTGTGCACTTTTGTATAGAAACTTTATTTTTTTCATATGTACGAAAATGTAGAATGAAAACGAAAACAAACATATAAGAAAAAACAAAGGAAAAAATGAAGAAGGACCCGCGGCGAAGCAAGTCCTTTTTTAAGGTAGTTCTTTGTTAAAGTGAGGGGGACGTCCGGAGCACCCCTCGGCCCTCTCGCTCGACCAAAACTCTCGAGGACACCCAAACCCTAGAAAAAAACGATGTCAGTCTCCTACCCCCTCCCACCGCGCCCCTACCGATCGACAAACTCTCTTGAGGCCATCCAAATTTACCAAGTTGAAAGAGCGTTGTCGTCGAGGCCACCCCGAACCCTTGAAGCGTTGTTGAGGCCACCCCAAAACCTTGAAGCGTTGCCGAGACCACCCCAAACCCTAGAGAAGCGTCGAGGCCATGCAACTCTGATTCCTTATTGTGCTTAGCTAGCTAGTTCAACGTTTGCCACTAATATATCCATCTGTCATGTTTGAATAATAATTGCCATGTTGTAAATATTTGCAAAAACTGTGGATCCGCACCCCCGAGACGAAGCAAAAGAAGCGGTGTTGGGGGAGATAATCGCACACGGAAGTGATGCCGTCTTGTCGTTTCTCAACGAGACATGCACCGATGGTCTGGAAAGACAGGATGAAGAAGCAGGCTACGACGATTATCAAACAATGGAGGTGGAAGGACACCGTGATAACGGCTCCGGTGACCGAATGGAGGGGGAAGGACACCGTGATGACGGCTCCGGTGACCGAATGGAGGGGGAAGGACACCATGATGATGGCTCCGGTGACCGAACGGAGTCCGGCCAGGTATATATATTAATTAATTAAGCATGTGCTGACTATATAGCTAATTGATGCATTAATTGTTTTTGGTATGTACACATATTAACTCTCTTCTTTTTCTTCTTTTCAAGCCCTCCAGATCGAGCAACACTTCGGTAACGAGACGAGACCCGAAGAGAAAGTTGCGCACGGATGAAAGGTACACGATCATCGAGATTGATCACGCTGGCCAACCGATTGAACCCCTCCAGACCAAGCAAAAATTTAATGCTTAGTGCGAGGTTCTAGTTAGGGACATGATCCCGATCAGCATCGAGCAATGGTTGAAGCCTAAGGACATAGACTCTTAGGTGTCTTATGTCAGCGATAGGCAGAAAGCTGATCTTTGGACCGCGCTGCAGGAAAATTTCACCTTCCCGCCAGAGGAAGATCCGGAGAATCCAGTTAAAAAGCCAATGATCGAGGCTTATGCTCTTAGGAAGATGGCTGAGCTATTCAAGAGGTGGAAGAATGAGCTGAAATCATCGTTTGTCGACCAAGACAAGACTCCAGAATTCATCGACCGATTTGAGAAGATCAAAGATCAGTGGCCCGCATTTGTCACCAAAAAGAAATCTGAGAGAGCAGCGAAGATGTCAGCGACAAACAAGATAAATGCTCCAAAAAAGTAGTATCACCATCGCACGGGGTCAGGTGGCTACCTGAAAGCCCGGCCGTTGTGGGACAAGGCTGAGAATGACCTCATTGATAAAGGGATCGAACCAGAGATGCGACGCTGGCCAGACCGTTGCAGGAGTTGGTTCTTCGGGGTTGGGGGAAAATTGGACCCTGTAACAGGGAAATGCGTTTGGACCAACGAGCAGCTGAACACACCCATCGAGAAGCTTCAGGAGTATATCGAAAAAGTGCAGCAAGGGACGTTCGTTTCGGACAGAGAGAACGATGAGCTCACAGAGGCCCTCGGGAATCCTGAGCACCCCGGACAGACACGAGGCACGCTAGGCTCCCTTTCGTGGAAGGCTGGATTTCCCGACGCAGGCGGTTACAAACTCCGGTAGAGGAAGAAGAAAAAGGAGTTGACCCAACTACAGGCGCTGCACGCAAGGGTACAATCACTAGAGGAAAGAGACGCAGTTCGCAGCACGCGACCTGCCGAAGCTACACCCGAAGCTACCCCGCAATCACAGCGGAGAAGCAACGTGGCTTCCACGGAGCTGCTTCAGGAGCCTGTCTTCACGGCTCCTGCTAGCTACCCTGTGGATGCTATCACGGAGTCTCAGCATTGCCACCTTATGACGCAGTGGATGGAATTGAAAGTCAAGGCGGCTGTTGGCTCTGTTGCACCTCCTGAACCTGGCGCAACTTTTCAGTGCCGACCGATTCCAGAAGGATATGATTGGGTGATGGTGGATGAAATCACAGAAGGATTTGAGGACCTCCAGCTTGACCACCCTACGGGTGACGGGGAGACTCGGCTGGGTTCTTGTCTGAAGACTCCATGCCTATGGCGGAAGGAGCTCATCAACCTTCCGAACTGGACGCCTCCTCCTCCTCCTCCTCCGGCGAGTCAGGGCACTCTGCCTCCTCCACCGCCTCCTCCTCCGGCGAGTGATCAGGGCACTCAGCCTCCTTCTCCGGCGCGTGGCGGCACTCCGCCTCCTTCTCCGCCTGCGCCGGCGCGCCCGAGCAGCCACCAGCCTCCTCCTTCTACGCCTCGCCAGCAAGGGCGAAAGAGACCCGCCGCCGCCCCGGCTGCTCCGGCGCGTCGTAGTCCTTCTCCTCTGCCTCGTAAGCAAGCATGAAAGAAGACAGCCGCAGTCGCTCCGTCTGCTCCGGCGTCTAACTGTACAGCCAGAGGCGGAAGGCAATACAGATACGGTCCACCTTTCAAGCCTCTGGAGAAGTTACCGTACGAGAGGACCGAGGAGGAAAACATGAAGATCGTGCGGACCGAAGTGAAGGACTTCTTTGAAGGGGTGAAAGCAAAGAGACATCCACCTCCGGAGGAGAAGGTAGATCCGGTGAAAGCAAAGCGCAATATCGATGCCCTGAGGAAACCACCAAAGTCTCCGCCGAAAACCAACTATGAGCGCGTTACTGAAAAGGTATATCTCGAAGCGGAGCGGTCGGGAAGTACTGTCAGTGATCAAAGGTTAAAAGAACGAGCAGCTGGGAAAAAAATTGCCCAGCTCGGCGAACAAGCGAACCAATCGTACCCCCCGCTCAATGTGTCTAGCGACATCATCGCTAATGATCTGAGGATGGTGCCCGGTTATAACAATCTTGGAGATTACCTGCCCGACGATGTACATTATGATTTCTTGGAGGTGGACGGACACAGGTACGAGTACGGGAAGCCTCTTGTCAAAGATGAAAAATCTCTAACAACGATGATGCGAAGATTCCATGATTGGTATATGAAAACCTGCAGAGAGTCTGGGGGACGTCCGTTTTGTATCTAGGAGTTAAAGAGGAGCACGACCTCGTTGGAATTGATGTGTTGGCTGTTCCATTTGAGGAGTTCTTCCAGTTCTTCAATCAAAAGGCCCTCGATAAATTAACGGTCACTTGCTACTGTCTGTAAGTACTACTTCTGTTATTAAGTCTTTATATATAGCTCAGCTCTTTCATTGCATGTATTTATAATTATCCTCACTATATTATGGATTTTGAAGATCGTCGAGTGCAGAAAAGCAGAAATGTATGATATTGGGTTCATTAACACAAATCTCATAGATGAATTTCAGGTTAAAAAGAGCGCCAAAGATGCCGATGCCAACTTGCTCAAATCATTGCTAATAAATCAAAACAAAGATTTAATACTCTTTCCTTACAACTTCAAGTGAGTGTTACTGTCGTGTGCATATTCGGTTTCCCTTATTACTCGAGCGAGGTTATAGTAATGTAATTGATGAGTTATGCATGCGTGCGCAGCTTCCACTATATTCTCCTGGAGATTAAGCTTGAGCAGGGACTAGTAAACGTCTTAGACTCGAGAAGGAAAGATCCCGAGACCTATGCGGACATGACTAAAATTCTCAACAAGTTCAATCGATCATTATCGCACCATATCGGCAACTTTTTGTTCATTTCCTGATATCTCAAGTAGTAATTATTTTCTTTGTCTTGCAGGGTTTGGAAAGAGTTCACCGCAGAAGTTTCGGGTCTGCCGAAGGAGCTGCGATATAAATACCCGAAAGTAAGTACTACTAGCTAGCTAGTTCCGCGCATCTCCCGTTGATTCTAGCTACTTTCATCAATGCTATTTATAATGCTTCATTATCAGTTTGATTGACCTCTATTTCTCGTAAAGTGCTTGTGGCAGGAACAAGGGAATGATTACTGTGGATACTACGTGTGCGAGTTCATCTACAACGCGACTCGCAAAGATAAGCGGGGCTACTCTAAAATACAATATGAGGTGCGTAAGCAATAATATTCACAATTTCATTTTATTACACCATCATTTCTGTTGAGTTTCATTCATATATATGTATTGACCCCCTTCTTCAAATTAGTTGTGGCAGATGCGGAATGAACTCCTACCACAAGATCGCATGAAAGCAATTCAAGAGGAATTGGCGGGATTCTTTCTTGACCACGTCATCAATAAAGCCGGAGAATACCATGTAAAACTTGAGTTCAAATGATAGGGGATTGTAAGAGATCTTACATATTGTATATGTATGTAGCCAGTAGCGTCGGATAAATAATACGAAAACTTGTTGTTCGACCAATCTCTCGGAGAAGGAGAGGTCGATCACTTCTCTCGGTATGCATGACGAACTTCTGTACTTAATGGTTTCCCTCATTTTCTTACTAGCTAGCATGTCGAGGGCCTCTCTATACATACCGAAAAAGGCTTTCGCCCCACTTTATATTATAAAGCCAACCGCACAACAAGCATCCAACAAGGTCCAACACACACACACACGCACACACATACGGAGGTCCACAGGGACAAATAGTACACGAAAGGGTCCATGCTGAGGGGACAGCACAACAAGCCCTAAACCCAAAACACACACGCCACAAACCACATAACCGCCAGGCGGTCTAGTCAGGCTCAGGTGGAGGAGGCGGCAGCAGGGGAGCCACGCGGAGCGCCATCGAGCGAAGATCGGAGAGGAGGGCGGTGATGACGCCTCGGTCCTGGGGGCGGCTAAGCGGCCGCCAAAGCTGACTCGAGGTTCCGGGCCGCAGCCCGGATCTCAGCCCGCTCGGAGATGAACGGCGCCGGGAGGCCGGCCGGGCGATCCGCGTCGAGCCGGGCGCTGTGGCGGGAAGCCATCACCGGGGTCGACGAGGCCCGAGCCCGAAGGACGTAGGGCACCGACCGAGGCGGGTGGGAGGCGACGGGGGTGACCCCCTCCTCGGAGGCCACCAGCAGCAGACGAGTCGGGGAAGCAGGCGCCGGAGGGATCATACGGGCACCAGACACCGCCTAAGGAGAGGGCGGGTCCGGGGCCGGCGGATCCGGGGCCGGCGCGTCGTCACCGGGGCCGGCGGATCCGGGGCCGGCGCGTCGTCACCGGGGCCGGGGAGGGAGCCGGGGGGGAGGCTCGAGGCGGCGGCGCATCCGCCCCAGGGGGGTCCATCGGGGGGGGGGGGTCCGGGGGGGGAGGCACCGACGTCGGCGAGGCCGGAGGCAGCAAAGAAGCCGAGGTCGGAGACGAGGGTGCCGTGGCCACCACGGGAAGGACGCACGGCGAGCACGGCGAAGATGCCGGGAGGACGAGGAGGCTGACACTGGAGATGTCGCTGAGCTCGGCCGAAGAGGAGGGAGAGGAGACAGGAAGCGTGGCGGGGGCGGCCTCGGCGGAGAAGGTCAACCCACGCGACCGGCCCGCACCCGCGCCCCCACGCCCCGGAGGTGGAGAGGGGTCCCGTGAGGGGGAGCGGCTGCGGCCAGAGCGCTCGTCGTCGTCCTCCGGATCCTCGTGGCGGGAGGGGCGCGGACGGCGGTAGTGGGAGTCGTCGTGGGGGGCCGCGCCGCCCCCACCAATGTGGCCATCTCTATACGTATAGTACGTAGCGTCGACCAAGCACGGAGATAAGAGAGGACACTTCTCTCTATTAATTAATTAGCTACCTAACACAATATATGAAACACCTTAATTAACCATACAAAACCCCCAAATCCACCCCCTTTCAGAAAAAAAACAAAAACCCTAGCGGCTGAAGAGCTGACGCGTGGTTGCCTATTGGTCCCGGTTGATGCCATCAACCGGAACTAAAGGGCCTCTTGCCCGAGCTCGCAGCACCGGCCACGTGGATGCCTATTGGACTAGGCATTAGTAACGACCCTATAGTCCCGGTTTGTTGGGACAAATGGGCCTTATGCACCAGGACAAATGGCCCTTTTTTACTAGTGTGTACATCGCATTCTAATCACGCATGGTTCAGGTACGACCCATGTGAGTGATCGCCTGATGTATGTCATGTTGGTCCGTCCTTTTCACCACAACATGCTTTGGATCGAATCGACCGCTCCAACGAGCGAACGTGAAGGAGCGTTTCCCACCTCTGTGTTGCTTGGCCTTCTCATGGTTGAGGTGATTTGTGTTGGGGTCTAACCCTAGATAGCACGAACTGGTTTTCAGGGATAGAGGTAGAAGAAGACGTAAACGCACAGGTGTTTTGCGGCGACGAACGCCTCGCTGATAAACAGCGTTTTTCTCCAGCTCAAACTGTAAACAAATCACGAGCTACATAGACCTATATAGGCAGACGCACGTCACCGGTGCTACAAAAACGCCAACAACCTGGACGCACCACACATCTCGTAACAAATACAAGATCAGCCAGCTTTTTAGCTAACAGAAACGCAGCGCCTATGCTTCCGCTCCACACGAACGCGTTCGCCTCACGATCACATGCCTGGCAACAAACCGGCCTGACTCGGACTCAACCCAAACTAGAACTGCACCGTGGAAACGAACGCGAGCACAGACTCACGCGCCATCTGGGACACACACGCACATACGGTTTATTCCTAACAATTTGTCATCGCTGTGTGGTTGGCCTTTCATTCAGTTTGGCTGTTGGGTTGCCCTGTCCGGTCTTCTCTGCGTCTATCTGTATGTTCGGTCGTGCCCTACCGGGTGATCTCCACGACGACCGCCGACAGCATATCCAAAATCGTGCCAACATGGCATTCTCTGACGGGCAGCTCGCGAACCCAAGCTGCTGCATAGTGCAATCAAGCTTGGCTTTCCAAGCTCGCGGCGCCTGCCACAGCCCATAGAACGCCTTGTGGAGTCGGAACACCTTGTGCTCCTCGCCTCTCCGCGCGAAGCCAGTGGCTGTGTGACGTAGACCTCCTCCTTGAGCTCGCCGTTGATGAAGGCCGATTTGACGTCGAGGTGGTGCAGCTCCCAACCGCGCTGCACCGCCATGCCAACCATGACGCGCACTGGGTCCAGCCTCACCACGGGCGCGAACGCGTCGTCGTAGTCCACGTCCTTCTTCTGTACGAAGCCCCTCGCCATGAGCCTCGCCTTGTGCTTCATGACGACACCGGCCGCATCTTTCTTCAGCTTGAAGACCCACTTGAGGCGAATGGCTGTGTGACCTGCGGGTAGATCAGTGAGCGTCCAGCCGTTCTCCTCAAAGGACGCGAGCTCCTCCAGCATCGCGCTTCGCCAGCTCTCGTGGGGCGCTGCTTCTACAAATGTAGTTGGTTCCTCTTCGGCCAGCAGCAGGCGCTCCGCCGGCGCAGATGACTTGGCCGCCCCGCTGTACACATACGCGAGACGGCGGAAACGGTGCCCCGCGAATGGATCGTTGTCGGCGTCGTACGAGTCGCACCGCGTTGCAGGCGGTGTGACAAACTCCACTTCTGGAGCCTCGTCAGGAGGCGTCCCGCCGCCAGACCCGTCCGGAGAGGCCGTTGACGTGCCGGATCGTAGTGTCGCTGGAGATCTGGCCACGTCCGCGCTCTCGGGCGTGGCGGGAGATGTGGCCACGATCGTGCTTTTGGGCGTGGCTGGTGAACTCACTGTGGTGTGGTCGTCCCCTTCTCGCTCCCCACTCGCGTCGTCCGGCGTGGCGGGCACCTCCTGTACCTGAGTGGTGAGCGGCTCTACCGTGGGCACGCCGGGCCGCCCAATCCTAGCTCGCGCCCTCATCAAACACCACGTCGCGCGACGCGTACACGCGCTTGGTCAGTGGATCGTACACCATGTACGCCTTCGAGCCCGCATCATAGCCGACGAAGACCATCTTCGTGCTGCGGTCGTCGAGGTTTTTCAGCCCGGGCCACATGTTCTTGACGTAGGCGATGCACCTGAAGACACGGCCACATGTTCTTGACGTAGGCGATGCACCTGAAGACACGCAAGTAGTGCACGGCGGGCTTCTTGCCGTACCACACCTCGTATGGAGTCTTGCCGTCGACGCTGCAGGTTTACGATCTTTGAGGATGAACACCGCGGTCGCCACGGCCTCCCCCCAGAACCAGCTCGGCATGTGCTTTGCCTTAAGCATGCTCCGGGCCATGCCGACGACGGTCTGGTTGCGCCGCTCCACTACGCCGTTCTGCTGCGGCGAGTACGGCGCCGTCAGGTGCCGCTGCACGTCTTGGTCCGGGAAGTACTCGTCGAGCGCAGTAGACGTGAACTCGCCGTCCCAGTCCATCCTGAACGTCCGCAGCCGCGCTCCCCGCTCTGCCTCGGCGTCGGCAATGGAGTGCTTGATCCTGGCCGCAGCGGCATCCTTCGCAGGCAGCATCTTGACCCACATGTAGCGGCTGCGGTCGTCGACGACGAGCATGAAGTAGCGCTTGCCGCCGTGGGTGGCCGGAGTGATGGGCCCGCACAGGTCGGCATGAACAAGCTGGAGTGGCCCTGTCGCCCGATAGCGCACCTGGGAGGGGAATGGGGCACGCCGTTGCTTCCCCACCAAGCACGCGTCGCAGATCTGCTCGACGTGGTCCACCAGCGGCATCCCGCGCACTATGTCAGCGCGCCCCAAGCACCGGAGCGCGTCGAAGTGCTGGTGGCCGAACATGGCATGCCACTTCCACGCCCTGTCGTCTCCGTGTGCTGCCAGACAGACAGGATGCGCGATGTCCAGGCGTACAACATACAGACGTCTGCCGTTTCGGCATACCTGGGCCAGCTCGTGCTGGCGGCGGTCGTACAGAGTCAGGACGCCGCCGTGGATCTTGGTGGTGCAGCCGTGCTCGTCCAGCCGCCCGAGGCTGATGATGCTCGTCTTGAGACGTGGGATGAAGTAGACGTAAGTGAGGGAGCGATGATCACCGCTGTGCACGGTGAACGTGACCGTGCCGCGGCCGTGGATGGCCACGCTGGAGCCCTCCCCGAATCTGACGCTGCTGGTGACGCTCTCGTCCAGCTCCGCGAACGCCAACCGGTCGCCGGTCATGTGGTCTGACGCGCCGGTGTCCAGAAACCACCGACCGTCGCACGGCGCCTCCTCCGCTCCTAGGTTCACCTCTGCACGCTCCTCGTTGAGCATGACGTGCTCCCCCACACCCTGCGGTGGGGACACGGCGATCACCGCCATGAGGAGCGTCGGGTCCTCGTCGTGGCCGTCCGTGGCGTGCCTGCCTTCTTCGGCAAGGTTCTCCTCTGCGCGCTCCTCGCGGATACGCGTCTTGCACTCGTGCGCCTAGTGCCCGTATTTCTTGCAGTGGCGGCACCGGTCTGTGGGCTTTGCGCCGCTGCCGGAGCCGCGCCCACCGCCACGTCCGCGGCCATGCCCACGGCGTCCGCCGCCACTGCTGGACGACCCGTTTCTCCTGAACGGTCTCCCCGAGCTGCCACATCTGGGCCACCATGTTTGTGATCCGCATGGCGAAGTCGTCGATGGTCTCATCGTCGGCGAAGTGTATGTCGTTGTATTGCTTGGAGAGAGTTGCGAGTTTAGCCTCGCGGACACGTGCCACTCCAAGGCGCATCGTCTTGACGGATTCCCACGCCTCCTTCGCCCTGGCCTTGTCGGCGAGGGTGGGAGCCGATCGTCGCAGCGCTCCGCCGTGCCCGTCAGCATGGCGTCCCACAGGTGCCGCCCTTCCATCATGACTTGCATGAGGACGGCGTGTAGTTCATCCTCGTCAGCTGCGGGCATGCCGTACCGCCGGTGTCGCGCACCACCCGCGGCAAGGATCTCTCTGCCACGGTCAGCCCTGTGCCGTCGGAGATTCTTGCGCGCGGTGTCGATGGCGACTTGCTGCCGCCGGTGTTGTCCCTGATGCTAATTGTTATGTGTGAGCTTGGAGCTCTGTCAATGGCGAAAGCAAAACAAGAGACTGAATTTTGTGCAGCGCTCAACTCTGCTGCTTTTCTGCTTCTCTCTTCTCATTCACTTCATGAACGGGAAAAAGGATCAAGAACAGCCTCCACTACTGGATGGTGCCATCCCACGATCATGGGCGTGCTCATGCCGTGAGCTAAGGCCTTGGGATCGCACATGCCGCGTCCTCAGGCTCTGACTAACTGAAAACAGAAAAAACGCTGACTGATGAAACAGAAAAGCCATCGCTGCTGCTGCAGCTTAACTAACCTACAGAACTACTGACCTGTCATGCTAGATTATAAGCTAACACAGTTGAAGGTCCCGTGCTCCTGTTGTTCTTCAGTATTTCTTGCTTTGCTCACAGCAAACGTACATAACCCACTGCTTCGACCCGTATGCAGCCCAATTCTCAAAACGCCTCACACTGTTTATCATCTTTGTTGCCATCTACGACCACCAAACAACCTCATAAAACAAAACAAACAAAAAAACTTCTGCTTGACGCTCTATTTCCTCTCACCATGATCTCTACAAGAAACTAACAGGTGACCATTTAGAGTCGCACCCACACACTCCAGTTCATTTTGTTCCCATCATCCTCCATTATGAGTGGACATCTGCCATGGGCTTAATATTTAAATTTAATCTTGATTGATCGAATATACAGGATTGCATATCTTCACCTATTATGGATTTCGTTCGCTTGATCCAGACCTGAATCTTATTTTGCTTGATTGAACACATGTTCTGGAATTCTATTTGAATATATGCATGGTACAAAAACCGTATGTGCTTCCCCTGCCGTGTCCATGGTGCTGCTAAGGCCACAACACCTTCAGATCCGTATTCGGTATTTCTCATTTTCTCTCCTCCGCACTGATGTGTGATGAAATATTTGGTTATCCTTTCTATTTTGCGACTCATTTATCCCTTGCATATCAGTTTCATGCTTAGCAATCTATTGATTAGCGATTTTACTGAATGTTGCTGCGAAAATATATCTCAAGTTGATTTGTCTATCAATCAACTTGATACTTTGTATGCCTCCATTAATATTCTTGAATTGAAGGTTACCATTGTTTCATGGCTTTCATTTGTTGTCTGTTGTCCTCAAGAATCCTCTCAATTTTGTTGTAGGTTTGCTGAAACCTTCTGACTGACCAGTATTGTTATTGACTAGCTACTTGTAATAATGTCAATTTCAACAGACAATGTTTTTCCTACTCCCTTACACGTCTGCTAGATCCCCTGTTGTAATTTATCAAAAATTTATACACAAGCTGCCTTTCCATAATTTGAAACATTGTACTTTCTACTTGCCTGCAGGAAGAACTCTTTTGTTATGGACCCCCTTATCTGGCGAATAGTCGCCAGGATGGGGTGGCATTTGCGAATGATTCGCTGGCAGTTTTAGTTTGAGGGATGGAAGTTTACATCAGGGCGACATGACAATTTCTTTTTGAGAAGGCAAATTGTTGTTTTAAATAGACGTCGTTTGATCTTGTCTCGGAACCGAAACTGCCATCAAAAGAGTTTCGTTTGCCACCTCTCTCCCAGCAAACGATTGCCAATTATGATTACCGTTTGTTATATGCATGAACTGTGCGTCTACAGTTGGCGGCAACGAGGTTGAGGAGACCGGTGTCATCGGCAGCGGCTTCAGCCGGTGGAGGCGTCCTATGGTTGACGGCCGTGCTCCTTCCTGCTCGAGAAGAAAAGTGAGAGGGTGGTGAGAGGTGAAGAGAGCAGGAGGCGGCAGCCTGGTGCTGCTGCGGGTCGCAGTAGGAGCCAAGGTGGCGGTGCCAGGTGGCTCGGGCTGTTATGCGGGCGCGCGAGCGACACCGAGCCCTCAACAACCGTGTCCGTTTCAGTTGGGTCTTCCATGTTGGGTACACTGGTGGTGTCCGGCTCTCCGTCTGCGTCCATTGTCCGTTTTGGCGACCCAAACAGACAAAAAGCGGACAAAAATTCGTGTCCGTTTGAGTCATTGCGTTGAAGTTGGCCTTATGCTATTCCACAGTATACTCAACGCACTCTAATTCACATAGCATGCTATTACATGCGTCATTGTATTTGATACACCGTGTGCAATAGTTTTTTTTTTCTGGTGATAATATATCTACTACCAAACCAAGTATAAAGTTCCTCAAAGGGTTTAATATCATGTTCATGGTGTTCTCGTGGAAATGCATGGGAATCATCTAGTGTCTATTAACAACTCATACGACATTACTAACATTGGCATAAAAAAAGAATTGATGAGTCATGTATGCTTGTTCATCTTACCATCATATTACACAAAAATACGAAGTTAGTTCAGAAAGAAATAGTCTAGAACAATCTTCATATTAATAGCATGATCTATCTTAACAACGCCAAGCAAGACTATAAACTTAGTTCCCGACAAGCTATGCCAACCTAGATGTGCCTAACAACTTGTAGAACATTACAAACTTAGTTTTAGAAAGGGATGTAATCTAGATAAGTGTTTCGCATGTAAAATGAATATGATGAGTCATTACGATTATCAAGCTTTCCTGGCACTCCATGGATGTGTGCTGCAAGAAAGCAACTTTGGCGATCAATCCGAAAATTACACTTGTAAGTAGCGCCACCGAACAAAACATACCAAAGGATCAGTTTGATAAGACTAGAGGAACTTTACAAGAAAGCAAATGTGAAGACGAAAAGAAATCATTTCACGGCAGCTATAAATAGCCATACGCCATGAAGACCCCCTTCCATCATCCATCCTTCAGACATTTGGAGCACAAGCATCCATAATAAACAATCAAGAGTAACCACAAATCCACTATGAAGATCTTCTTGGTCTTTGCCCTCCTCGTTGCATCAACGACCATCACCACCGCGACCGCACAGCTCGACCCTAGCATCCATGACCAAGAAAGGCCACAACAATCGTTTCTGCAACAGCAACCACTTATCCAGCAACAACCATACCCGCCTCAAGAGCCACAACAACCACTATTCCCGCAAAAAGAGCCACAACAACCATTTCCGCTGCAGCAGCCACAATACCAGCAACAACAACCGTATCCACAACAACCACTTCCCCAAGAACAACTTCCCCAACAACATTTATTTCCGCAGCAGCCGCCACAACAACAATTTCCACAACAGATGCCTCTTCCGCATCAACAACAAACATTCCCGCAACAACAACAACAACAACAAGAACAACTCCCACAACAACAACCACAATTCCCGCAACAACAACCATTTTCCCAATATCAACAACCATTAACACAACAACCATACTCGCAAGAGCAACCATTGCCACAACAACAACCTTCTGTAGAGGAAAAACAACAATTGAACTTGTGCAAGGAGTTCCTCCTGCAGCAGTGTAACCCAGAGGAGAAACTGTCGTTACTCCAGTCAGTGATCCCGTTCCTCCGACCAAAGACCTCACAACAGAACAGCTGCCAGTTGAAGCGACTACAATGTTGTCGACAACTTGCACATATCAGTGAACCGTCCCGATGCCCGGCCATCCACAACATTGTGCATGCCATCGTCATGCAACAACAACATGTGGATAGAGGTTTCGGCCAGCCTCAACCACAACAGTTGGGCCAGGAAATGCCCATGCAGCCTCAACATCAATTGGGCCAGCACTCTATCCTACCTCAACAACTAGCCCAGTACAAGTTGGTTAGGTTACTTGTGATTCAGACCCTTCCTATGTTATGCAACGTGCATGTCCCGTCTGATTGCTACACCATTACTGCACCATTTGGTAGCATGACTGCCTACAATGGTGGACAATGAAATCACAATAGTTGTACTACTAGATAGATGGACCTTCATTGTTTACTCGATTGGACGATCGATGTAGCAATGAAATAAAATAAAATGCCGTGCACCATCATATGCGTGACTCCAACCAGTACAAGTTCAAACTTGGGAATAAAGGCAAACAAAATATTCCACGTCATGCACATCTACTTTGATAGGAACTGCAATCCATGGATTATGTATCATTTTTTTCATAGGTATATCAACCCAGTCCCACCATGTGATGTCAAAAAAGGAACCTCCTTATCCGGAAAATTTAGTTCAGCGATCTCATGCCTCTAATCCCCCCAGCCACCATAGTCCGTTGACGACGGCGTGGAGGTAGGATCTCAATGTCATGTCCCGGTCCATGACTTGTACCAGCATGTGTCGTGTGAGCTTTTTGGAAAAAAATGTGTTCGTGTGTGGATTTGGTGTATAGTGTTGATCATCTGCAGCCGCTGCCTAGGGCCGCCGCCGCCACTCCCTCTCGCGCCGCGCCTCCCCTCCCCGCGCCGCGCCGCCTCTCCCGCCGCGCCGCACCTCCTCCTCCCCAAACCCTAGCCGCCGCCCCTTCCTCTCCCACCGCGCTGTCGCTATGTCATCCACCGCCCCCACCTACTCCAACCCCTTCGTCTGGCCGGACACCGCTGACATCTGTGACATCAACATTCACGAACGCGTCCCCGTCGTCCTCGATGTCACCGACTCTACGTACTTCGCGTGGAAGACGTACTTCTCGCTGCTCTTCCGCAAGAACAATCTTGTGGATCACGTTGACTGCACCGTCGACTCCCGTATTATGGTGGGCGACTCCGAGTGGACCGCGATCGACGCCATGCTCATCCGGTGGTTCTTCACCACCATCTCGAAGGACCTGTTTCACACGGTCGTGAGCGATGGTGATGACGCCCGCGCGGTGTGGGTCAAGCTCAACGGCCTCTTCACCGACAACAAGCTTCAGCGCTGCGTTTTTCTGCAGCAGAATTTTTTTGACTGTCATCAGGATGATCAGTCTATCGATGACTACTGCCGCCGCCCGAAGACGTTGGCGGATGAGCTCCGTGACATCGGCGCGAAGGTTGATGACGACCTCCTCCTCAGCAGGCTCACCTCCGGCCTCAATGAGGACTTCGGCAACGCCGCCTCCAACCTCTCCTTAATGCCGGAGCCCTCCTTCCCCAAGTTTGTGGCGTACTTGCGGTTGGAGGAGCGCCGGATGAAGGGGTCAAGAAGCGTGTGCAGCACCACGCCCTCGCCGCCGGCACCTCGCGTGGCGCCCCACCACCGGCCGCCCCGCCACCAGCCGCCGCCCCACCACCGGCCGCCCCGCCACCAGCCGCCGCCCCCCGCGCCCCCGGGGTTTTTCCCCTTGCCGCCCGCGCCTCCCGCCCCTCCCGCTGCCCCCCAGCAGCAGCAGCCGGGTGGCAGGCGCTGCGGCAACCGCCGCGAGGGCGGCCGCAAGCAGCAGCAACAGGCGCATGGGGGGCCCCTCGTCAGCAGCAGCAGGCCACCCCTCCATGGACTTACGGCACCAACCCGTGGACGGGCGTCGTACACGTGTACTCGATGCCGGTCCTTCGGGCTCCTGTTCCAGGCAGCATTGGGCCTCGTTCGGCGAGCCACCAGGCACTCTTCACCGCGCAGAACGCCGCCCCCTACAGCGGCTACGGCGCCGCGCCCGCGCCCACCTACGACGCCGCGCCCGCCTAGGGCGCCGCTCCCGCGCCGGCCTATGGAGGGTTTTTCCCTCCCCAGGTGCCGCCGCCGTGGGACCCGGCCCTCCTCGCCGCTCTGCAGTCGGCTCCGTCACCGAGTAACTACGGTGGCGGAGGTGACTGGTACATGGACTCGGGCGCCATCGCTCACATGACTGCTCATCCCGGTAACCTCACGTCTTCCACTCCCGTTCATACTCCCACTCGCCTCACCATTGGTAATGGTTCCTCTCTACCCGTTACACATGTTGGTCATATGTCGTTTCCTTCCACTTCTACTCCCATTAATATGTCTAATGTTCTTGTCTATCCAGACTTAGTTACCAACCTTGTCACTGTTCGCCGCCTTGCTCGTGAGATCCTATAACTGCTGAATTTGATGATATTGGCTTTTCTGTGAAGGACGCCTGTATAGGGATGGTACTCCATCGATGTGACAGTCCGGACGAGCTTTATCCGGTGCATCCTTCCGGCGCCGCCACCACCCGTCCTGCCGCCTTCGCCGCCATTGTCGATCTTTGGCACGCCCGCCTCGGTCACCCCAACTCCACAGTTTTGCGTTAGATTCTTCAGAGTTTTTCATTCTCATGTAATAAGGTTGACGACCACTCTTGTGAGGCCTGCCGTCTGGGCAAGCACGTTCGTCTCCCGTTTAGCAAGTCTACACACATTTCCACTTTTCCGTTTCAATTATTGCATAGTGATGTTTGGATGTCCCCGGTTGCGAGCAACACGGGTTATTTATACTATCTGGTGATATTGGATGATTTTTTCCAATATGTGTGGACATTCCCTCTCCGTCGCAAGTCCGACGATCTCGCCACACTCACCGCATTTTATTCATATGTCACCACACAATTTGGTCGTCCTATTCTTGCCTTGCAAACTGACAACGGAAATGAGTTCGACAACGTCGCCGTTCGCAATCTCCTTGCGTCCCACGGCACTATCTTTCGGCTCACTTGCCCCTACACGTCGCAGCAGAATGGCCGCGCTGAGCACGTCACCCGCACTCTTGATGACTGTGTCCTCACGTTGCTCTTCCACTCCAACGTGCCTCCTCGGTTTTGGCCGGACGCCCTCTCGACCGCCAGCCTTCTTATTAACATTCGTCCATGTCATCCACGCTGGAACTACTCCTCTCACCAGCTCCTCTTTGGCGCGGCTCCGTCTTATGACGGTCTTCGCATTTCCGGGTGTCTCAGTTATCCTCGCACCGCGTCCACTACTCCTCACAAACTCGCTCCCCGGTCGATTCCTTGCATCTTCCTCGGCTATCCTCCCAACTCCAAAGGTTACCGGTGCTATGATCCAGTGTCCCACCGCGTTATCACTTTGCGGCATGTGTACTTTGATGAGCTGGTGTTCCCGTTTCAGCAGGTACCCTCGGCCTCTCCCGCGGCGCGATTCGCCCCTCCTACCACCTCTGGCGAGTTGCCCCCACGCCGAGCACTGGGCCCGGCCCTGCCCGCGCTCCCAGCGGCGACCACGCCCTCCCGCGGCGCGTCGGGTGTGGCTGCCCCCTCGGGTGCCCCTGCCACCGCGGCCTCCGGCGCCCCTTCCGCCGCCCCCAGCGCCGCGGCTCCTCTGGCCGCGCCCGACATAGCGGCCCCGCTGGCCGCCCCCGACGTAGCGGCCCCGCTGGCCGCCCCCGACGTAGCGGCTGATGTAGATCGTTGCAGAAATTAAAATATTTCTACGCATCACCAAGAACAATCTATGGAGTCTTCTAGCAACGAGAGGGAAAAGAGTGCATCTACATACCCTTGTAGATCGCGAGCGGAAGCGTTCAAGTGAACGAGGTTGATGGAGTCGTACTCGTCGTGATCCAAATCACCGATGACCGAGCGCCGAACGGACGGCACCTCCGCGTTCAACACACGTACGGTTGGGGAAGACGTCTCCTCCTTCTTGATCCAGCAAGGGGGAGGGAGAGGTTGATGGAGATCCAGCAGCACGACGGCGTGGTGGTGGAAGTAGCGGGGATCTCGGCAAGGCTTCGCCAAGCACAGTGAGAGGGAGAGGTGTCACGGGAGGGAGAGGGAGGCGCCAGGGGCTGTGGTGCGGCTGCCCTCCCTCCCCCCTCCTATATATAGGCCTCCTGGGGGGGGCGCCGGCCCTGGGAGATCTGATCACCAGGGGGCGGCGGCCAAGGGGTGGCTCCCCCCCCCAACCCAAGTGGGGGGCGCCCCCACCCCTAGGGTTTCCAACCCTAGGCGCAGGGGGAGGCCCAAGGGGGCGCACCAGCCCACCAGGGGCTGGTTCCCGTCCCACTTCAGCCCATGGGGCCCTCCGGGATAGGTGGCCCCACCCGGTGGACCCCCGGGACCCTTCCGGTGGTTCCGGTACAATACCGGTAACCCCCGAAACTTTCCCGGTGGCCGAAACTGGACTTCCTATATATAATTCTTCACCTCCGGACCATTCCGGAACTCCTCGTGACGTCCGGGATCTCATCCGGGACTCCGAACAACTTTCGGGTTACCGCATAATAATATCTCTACAACCCTAGCGTCACCAAACCTTAAGTGTGTAGACCCTACGGGTTCGGGAGACACGCAGACATGACCGAGACGACTCTCCGGTCAATAACCAACAGCGGGATCTGGATACCCATGTTGGCTCCCACATGTTCCTCGATGATCTCATCGGATGAACCACGATGTCGAGGATTCAATCAATCCCGTATACAATTCCTTTTGTCAATCGGTACGTTACTTGCCCGAGATTCGATCGTCCGTATCCCAATACCTTGTTCAATCTCGTTACTGGCAAGTCACTTTACTCGTACCGTAATGCATGATCCCGTGACCAAACACTTGGTCACATTGAGCTCATTATGATGATGCATTACCGAGTGGGCCCAGAGATACCTCTCCGTCATACGGAGTGACAAATCCCAGTCTCGATCCGTGCCAACCCAACAGACACTTTCGGAGATACCCGTAGTGCACCTTTATAGTCACCCAGTTACGTTGTGACATTTGGTACACCCAAAGCACTCCTACGGTATCCGGGAGTTGCACGATCTCATGGTCTAAGGAAATGATACTTGACATTGGAAAAGCTCTAGCAAATGAACTACACGATCTTTTGTGCTATGCTTAGGATTGGGTCTTGTCCATCACATCATTCTCCTAATGATGTGATCCCGTTATCAATGACATCCAATGTCCATAGTCAGGAAACCATGACTATCTGTTGATCAACGAGCTAGTCAACTAGAGGCTCACTAGGGACATGTTGTGGTCTATGTATTCACACATGTATTACGATTTCCGTAAAACACAATTATAGCATGAACAATAGACAATTATCATGAACAAGGAAATATAATAATAACCATTTTATTATTGCTTCTAGGGCATATTTCCAACAGTCTCCCACTTGCACTAGAGTCAATAATCTAGTTACATTGTGATGAATCGAACACCCATAGAGTTCTGGTGTTGATCATGTTTTGCTCTAGGAAGAGGTTTAGTCAACGGATCTGCTACATTCAGGTCCGTATGTACTTTACAAATATCTATGTCTCCATTTTGAACACTTTCACGAATGGAGTTGAAGCGACGCTTGATATGCCTGGTCTTCCTGTGAAACCTGGGCTCCTTGGCAAGGGCAATAGCTCCAGTGTTGTCACAGAAGAGAGTCATCGGGCCCGACGCATTGGGAATCACCCCTAGGTCGGTAATGAACTCCTTCATCCAGATTGCTTCTTGCGCTGCCTCTGAGGCCGCCATGTACTCCGCTTCACATGTAGATCCCGCCACGACGCTTTGCTTGCAACTGCACCAGCTTACTGCCCCTCCATTCAAAATATACACGTATCCGGTTTGTGACTTCGAGTCATCCAGATCTATGTCGAAGCTAGCGTCGACGTAACCCTTTACGACGAGCTCTTCGTCACCTCCATAAACGAGAAACATATCCTTAGTCCTCTTCAGGTACTTCAGGATATTCTTGACCGCTGTCCAGTGTTCCATGCCGGGATTACTTTGGTACCTACCTACCAAACTTACGACAAGGTTTACATCAGGTCTGGTACACAGCATGGCATACATAATAGACCCTATGGCCGAGGCATAGGGGATGACACTCATCTTTTCTCTATCTTCTGCCGTGGTCGGGCATTGAGCCGTGCTCAATTGCACACCTTGCAATACAGGCAAGAACCCCTTCTTGGACTGATCCATATTGAACTTCTTCAATATCTTGTCAAGGTACGTACTCTGTGAAAGACCAATGAGGCGTCTTGATCTATCTCTATAGATCTTGATGCCTAATATATAAGCAGCTTCTCCAAGGTCCTTCATTGAAAAACACTTATTCAAATAGGCCTTTATACTTTCCAAGAATTCTATATCATTTCCCATCAATAGTATGTCATCCACATATAATAAGAGAAATGCTACAGAGCTCCCACTCACTTTCTTGTAAACACAGGCTTCTCCATAAGTCTGTGTAAACCCAAACGCTTTGATCATCTCATCAAATCGAATGTTCCAACTCCGAGATGCTTGCACCAGCCCATAGATGGAGCGCTGGAGCTTGCATACCTTGTTAGCATTCTTAGGATCGACAAAACCTTCCGGCTGCATCATATACAATTCTTCCTTAAGAAAGCCGTTAAGGAATGCCGTTTTGACGTCCATTTTCCATATCTCATGATCATAGAATGCGGCAATTGCTAACATGATTCGGACGGACTTCAGCTTCGCTACGGGTGAGAAAGTCTCATCGTAGTCAACCCCTTGAACTTGTCGATAACCCTTAGCGACAAGTCGAGCCTTATAGATGGTCACATTGCCATCCGCGTCTGTCTTCTTCTTAAAGATCCATTTATTTTCTATGGCTCGCCGATCATCGGGCAAGTCAGTCAAAGTCCATACTTCGTTTTCATACATGGATCCTATCTCGGATTGCATGGCTTCAAGCCATTTGTTGGAATCCGGGCCCGCCATCGCTTCTTCACAGTTCAAAGGTTCACCGTTGTCTAACAACATGATTTCCAGGACAGGGTTGTCGTACCACTCTGGTGCGGAACGTGTCCTTGTGGACCTACGAAGTTCAGCAATAACTTGATCCGAAGCTTCATGATCATCATCATTAACTTCCTCCCCAGTCGGTGTAGGCACCACAGGAACATCTTCCCGTGCTGCGCTACTTTCCGGTTCGGAAGGGGTGACTATCACCTCATCAAGTTCCACTTTCCTCCCACTCACTTCTTTCGAGAGAAACTCTTTCTCCAGAAAGGACCCGTTCTTGGCAACAAAGATTTTGCCTTCGGATCTGAGGTAGAAGGTATACCCAATGGTTTCCTTAGGGTATCCTATGAAGACGCATTTTTTCGACTTGGGTTCGAGCTTTTCAGGTTGAAGTTTCTTGACATAAGCATCGCATCCCCAAACTTTTAGAAACGACAGCTTAGGTTTCTTCCCAAACCATAATTCATACGGTGTCGTCTCAACGGATTTCGACGGAGCCCTATGTAAAGTGAATGCGGCAGTCTCTAAAGCATAGCCCCGAAATGAGAGCGGTAGATCGGTAAGAGACATCATAGATCGCACCATATCCAATAGAGTGCGATTACGACGTTCGGACACACCATTTCGCTGAGGTGTTCCAGGCGGCGTGAGTTGTGAAACGATTCCACATTTCCTTAAGTGTGTGCCAAATTCGTGACTTAAATATTCTCCCCCACGATCTGATCGTAAGAACTTTATTTTCCTGTCACGTTGATTCTCAACCTCACTCTGAAATTCCTTGAACTTTTCAAAGGTTTCAGACTTGTGTTTCATTAGGTAGACATACCCATATCTACTTAAGTCATCAGTGAGAGTGAGAACATAACGATAGCCACCACGAGCCTCAACACTCATTGGACCGCACACATCAGTATGTATGATTTCCAATAAGTTGGTTGCTCGCTCCATTGTTCCGGAGAACGGAGTCTTGGTCATCTTACCCATGAGGCATGGTTCTCACGTGTCAAATGATTCGTAATCAAGAGACTCCAAAAGTCCATCTGCATGGAGCTTCTTCATGCGTTTGACACCAATGTGACCAAGGCGGCAGTGTCACAAGTATGTGGGACTATCATTATCAACTTTACATCTTTTGGTATTCACACTATGAATATGTGTAACATCACGTTCGAGATTCATTAAGAATAAACCATTGACCAGTGGGGCATGACCATAAAACATATCTCTCATATAAATAGAACAACCATTATTCTCGGATTTAAATGAGTAGCCATCTCGAATTAAACGAGATCCTGATACGATGTTCATGCTCAAAGCTGACACTAAATAACAATTATCGAGGTTTAAAACTAATCCCGTAGGTAAATGTAGAGGCAGCGTGCCGACGGCGATCACATTGACCTTGGAACCATTCCCGACGCGCATCGTCACCTCGTCCTTCGCCAGTCTCCGCTTATTCCGCAGCTCCTGTTTTGAGTTACAAATATGAGCAACCGCACCGGTATCAAATACCCAGGAGCTACTACGAGTACTGGTAAGGTACACATCAATTACATGTATATCACATATACCTTTGGTGTTGCCGGCCTTCTTGTCCGCTAAGTATTTGGGGTAGTTCCGCTTCCAGTGACCACTTCCCTTGCAATAAAAGCACTCAGTCTCCGGCTTGGGTCCATTCTTTGACTTCTTCCCGGCAACTGGATTACCGGGCGCGGCAACTCCCTTGCCGTCCTTCTTGAAGTTCTTCTTACCCTTGCCTTTCTTGAACTTAGTGGTTTTATTCACCATCAACACTTGATGTTCCTTTTTGATCTCCACCTCCGCTGATTTCAGCATTGAATATACCTTAGGAATGGTCTTTTCCATCCCCTGCATATTGAAGTTCATCACAAAGCTCTTGTAGCTTGGTGGAAGCGACTGAAGGATTCTGTCAATGACCGCGTCATCCGGGAGATTAACTCCCAGGTGAGACAAGCGGTTGTGTAACCCAGACATTTTGAGTATGTGCCCACTAACAGAACTATTTTCCTCCATTTTACAACTGAAGAACTTGTCGGAGACTTCATATCTCTCGACCCGGGCATGAGCTTGGAAAACCATTTTCAGCTCTTCGAACATCTCATATGCTCCATGTTTCTCAAAACGCTTTTGGAGCCCCGGTTCTAAGCTGTAAAGCATGCCGCACTGAACGAGGGAGTAATCATTAGCACGTGATTGCCAAGCGTTCATAACGTCTTGGTTCTCTGGGATGGGTGCTTCACCTAGCGGTGCTTCTAGGACATAATCTTTCTTGGCAGCTATGAGGATGATCCTCAGGTTCCGGACCCAGTCCGTATAGTTGCTGTCATCATCTTTCAGCTTGATTTTCTCTAGGAACGCGTTGAAGTTGAGGGCAACGTGGTCCATTTGATCTACAAGACATATTGTAAAGATTTTAGACTAATTTCATGATAATTAAGTTCATATAATCAAATTATTCAATGAACTCCCACTCAGATAGACATCCCTCTAGTCATCTAAGTGAAGCATGATCCGAGTCAACTAGGCCGTGTCCGATCATCACGTGAGACGGACTAGTCAAGAATCGGTGAACATCTTCATGTTGATCGTATCTTCTATACGACTCATGCTCGACCTTTCGGTCTTCCGTGTTCCGAGGCCATGTCTGTACATGCTAGGCTCGTCAAGTCAACCTAAGTGTATTGCGTGTGTTCCGAGGCCATGTCTGTACATGCTAGGCTCGTCAACACCCGTTGTATGCGAACGTTAGAATCTATCACACCCGATCATCACGTGGTGCTTCGAAACAACGAACCTTCGCAACGGTGCACAGTTAGGGGGAAAACTTTCTTGAAATTATTATAAGGGATCATCTTACTTACTACCGTCGTACTAAGCAGATAAGATGTAAAAACATGATAAACATCACATGCAATCAAATAGTGACATGATATGGCCAATATCATTTTGCTCCTTTGATCTCCATCTTCGGGGCGCCATGATTATCTTCATCACCGGCATGACACCATGATCTCATCATCATGATCTCCATCATCTTGTCTTCATGAAGTTGTCACGCCAAGATTACTTCTACTTCTATGGCTAACGTGTTTAGCAATAAAGTAAAGTAATTTACATGGCGTTATTCAATGACGCGCAGGTCATACAAAAATAAAGACAACTCCTATGGCTCCTGCCGGTTGTCATACTCATCGACATGCAAGTCGTGATTCCTATTACAAGAACATGATCAATCTCATACATCACATATATCATTCATCACATCTTCTGGCCATATCACATCACAAGGCACATGCTGCAAAAACAAGTTAGACGTCCTCTAATTGTTGTTGCAAGTTTTTACGTGGCTTCTATAGGTTTCTAGCAAGAACGTTTCTTATCTACGTAAAACCACAACGTGATATGCCAATTTATATTTACCCTTCATAAGGACCCTTTTCATCGAATCCGTTCCGACTAAAGTGGGAGAGACAGACACCCGCTAGCCACCTTATGCAACTAGTGCATGTCAGTCGGTGGAACATGTCTCACGTAAGCGTACGTGTAAGGTCGGTCCGGGCCGCTTCATCCCACAATACCGCCGAAACAAGATAAGACTAGTAGTGGCAAGAAAAATTGACAACATCTACGCCCACAACTGCTTTGTGTTCTACTCGTGCATAGAAACTACACATAGGCCTGGCTCTTGATGCCACTGTTGTAGATCGTTGCAGAAATTAAAAAAATTCTACGCATCACCAAGAACAATCTATGGAGTCTTCTAGCAACGAGAGGGGAAAGAGTGCATCTACATACCCTTGTAGATCGCGAGCGGAAGCGTTCAAGTGAACGGGGTTGATGGAGTCGTACTCGTCGTGATCCAAATCACCGATGACCGAGCGCCGAACGGACGGCACCTCCGCGTTCAACACACGTACGGTTGGGGAAGACGTCTCCTCCTTCTTGATCCAGCAAGGGGGGAGAGGTTGATGGAGATCCAGCAGCACGACGGTGTGGTGGTGGAAGTAGCGGGGATCTCGGCAGGGCTTCGCCAAGCACAGCGAGAGGGAGAGGTGTCACGGGAGGGAGAGGGAGGCGCCAGGGGCTGTGGTGCGGCTGCCCTCCCTCCCCCCTCCTATATATAGGCCTCCTGGGGGGGGGCGCCGGCCCTGGGAGATCTGATCACCAGGGGGCGGCGGCCAAGGGGTGGCTCCCCCCCCCCCAACCCAAGTGGGGGGCGCCCCCACCCCTAGGGTTTCCAACCCTAGGCGCAGGGGGAGGCCCAAGGGGGCGCACCAGCCCACCAGGGGCTGGTTCCCGTCCCACTTCAGCCCATGGGGCCCTCCGGGATAGGTGGCCCCACCCGGTGGACCCCCGGGACCCTTCCGGTGGTTCCGGTACAATACCGGTAACCCCCGAAACTTTCCCGGTGGCCGAAACTGGACTTCCTATATATAATTCACCTCCGGACCATTCCGGAACTCCTCATGACGTCCGGGATCTCATCCAGGACTCCCAACAACTTTCGGGTTACCGCATACTAATATCTCTACAACCCTAGCGTCACCGAACCTTAAGTGTGTAGACCCTACGGGTTCGGGAGACACGCAGACATGACCGAGACGACTCTCCGGTCAATAACAAACAGCGGGATCTGGATAACCATGTTGGCTCCCACATGTTCCTCGATGATCTCATCGGATGAACCACGATGGCGAGGATTCAATCAATCCCGTATACAATTCCCTTTGTCAATAGGTACGTTACTTGCCCGAGATTCGATCGTCCGTATCCCAATACCTTGTTCAATCTCGTTACCGGCAAGTCACTTTACTCGTACCGTAATGCATGATCCCGTGACCAAACACTTGGTCACATTGAGCTCATTATGATGATGCATTACCGAGTGGGCCCAGAGATACCTCTCCGTCATACGGAGTGACAAATCCCAGTCTCGATCCGTGCCAACCCAACAGACACTTTCGGAGATACCCGTAGTGCACCTTTATAGTCACCCAGTTACGTTGTGACATTTGGTACACCCAAAGCACTCCTACGGTATCCGGGAGTTGCACGATCTCATGGTCTAAGGAAATGATACTTGACATTGGAAAAGCTCTAGCAAACGAACTACACGATCTTTTGTGCTATGCTTAGGATTGGGTCTTGTCCATCACATCATTCTCCTAATGATGTGATCCCATTATCAATGACATCCAATGTCCATAGTCAGGAAACCATGACTATCTATTGATCAACGAGCTAGTCAACTAGAGGCTCACTAGGGACATGTTGTGGTCTATGTATTCACACATGTATTACGATTTCCGGATAACACAATTATAGCATGAACAATAGACAATTATCATGAACAAGGAAATATAAGAATAACCATTTTATTATTGCCTCGAGGGCATATTTCCAACAGCGGCCCCGCTGGCCGCCCCCGATACCGTGGCCCCCTCGGGCGCTCCCGTCGCGCCCTCTGGCGCCGCCGCGGGTGGTCCCTCGGAGTCTTCGGAGACCGGCTTGACCTCATCATCGCCGGTCCCCCTCTCGGCTCCGCCTACAGCGGCCGCACCTCTCACTGGTGTGGTTACTCGGGCTCGGACTGGGACGTTTCGTCCCAGCACGCGCTACACCTCCGATGAGTACGCGTGTGCCGCGTCTACCTCGGCCCCGTCCCCGCTCCCCACCTCCGCCCGCGCAGCCCTTCGGGATCCGAACTGGCTTGCTGTGATGCGTGAGGAGTTTGACGCCCTACAGCGCAACCGCACGTGGCAGCTTGCCCCGCGGCCTCCCCATGCCAATCTTATCACTAGCAAGTGGGCCTTCCGCCACAAGACTCACCCCGACGGTTCTCTTGAGCGCTACAAGGCGAGTTGGGTCGTGCCCGGTTTTCGCCAGCGCGACGGCGTGGACTTCACCCACACCTTCGCCCCGGTTGTCCAACCGGGAATGATTCGCATTGTTCTCCAGCTTGCTGTCTCTCGCGCCTGGCCAGTTCACCAGCTCGACGTGTCCAATGCTTTCTTGCATGGCCATCTCGACGAGCAGGTGTTTTGTCAGCAACCTACTGGTTTCGTCGACACCGACTATCCGGACCACATGTGCTTGCTCTCCCGTTCTCTCTACGGGTTGAAGCAGGCACCTCGGGCCTGGTACCAGCGGATCCCGGCCTTCCTTCAGCGGTAGGGGTTCCGGTCCACACGGTCCGATGCCTCCCTGTTTGTTTATCACCAGGGCACCACCACCGCGTACCTTCTCCTGTACGTCGACGACATCATCCTGACTGCGTCTTCGCCTGCACTCCTTCAGCAGATCACAGCTCGCCTCGGCACCGAGTTTGCCCTCAAGAACATGGGGGCTCTTCACTACTTCCTCGGCATCGAGGTTGTCCGCCATGCCACTGGCTTCTTCCTGCATCAGCAGAAGTATGCCTACGAGCTTCTGGAGCGAGCCGGCATGCTTAACTGCAAGCCTGCTCCCACGCCTGTCGATACGAAGGCTAAGGTGTCTGCCGTCGAGGGCTCTCCGGCGTCTGATGCTCCCTTCTACCGCTCCATCGTCGGTGCTCTTCAGTACCTCACGCTGACACGTCCGGATATTCAGTATGTGTCCAGCAGGTGTGCCTCCACATGCATGCTCCTCATGATACTCACTGGGCTCTGGTGAAACGTATTCTCCAGTACATACGTAGCACCACAGCTATGGGTCTCACCCTGACGGCATCACCCAACACCAGCCTCGTCGGCTACTCCAACGCCGACTGGCTGGGTGTCCCGATACTCGGCGCTCCACTTCCGGCTATTGCGTCTACCTCGGGCCCTCTCTGATTTCGTGGTCGTCTAAACAACAACCCACGGTTTCACGATCGAGCGCCGATGCCGAGTACATGGCTGTGGCCAACGTCATCGCGGAGTGCTCTTGGCTACGACAGCTACTTCAGGAGTTGCTATGTGAGGTTACCAAGGCCACGCTTGTCTACTGCAACAACGTTTCCGCAGTGTACCTCGCTGCCAACCCTATTCACCACCGACGGACGAAGCATATTGAGCTCGACATTCACTTCGTCGGGGAGCACGTCGCACTTGGTCGTGTTCGAGTTCTGCATGTGCTCACCGATCAGGAGTTCACCGATGTTATGACCAAGGGACTACCCACCTCAACGTTTGAGGGCTTTCGATCCAGTCTCTGCGTCACCGGCGACGCTTCAACCGCGGGGGGTGTTGAACATGTGTACATGTACGTAGGTCTGGGTTTTGTATGCTGTACCTGTAGTGTCTGTCTCCCTCTGTATATATGTGTATCTTAGGAGACAAGATTCCGGTCGCATCCCTTGTACCTATATATATGTGCCTAGTGCACGATCAATGAGATATCGATGCACCAAATCATTCTCTACATATAGGAATGGAGCCCAGAGGGCAGTGTGTGTGCATTAGGCTTTAAAGGCCAGGACCATTTGCTTTGAGAGGCATGCCAATGAATCAATGTTCGGAACCCTATCTCCTATTCTTATGGTCCTCACCTCCTTTCTCTGATTCCTCACCCCAATTCTCCCAAAATATCCCAAATCTATCCAAATGCTGAGCTCATTTGTGCAACCTCGATCATTCCAACGACCGGGTCATGACACTCAGCGATGGGGTGGAGAGGGACATCCGGGGGTGGCAGTGCTGCTTGGAGGGTGTCATGAGACTCACAATGGCTCGATCGCGGATTTGTGGGGGAGGGCATGGTCGTGGCCACGGCATCATCGTGTGTGTCCATGTCTGGGCACGAGGGTGAGCCATCCCACGTCCCTCGTCCATGTCTGGGTACTAGCTGCTGCGCTAGCCAGGGCACCTCCTCCTCCCCAACCCCATACTCACCCATGTAGCCATCGGCATGGCCGTCGGTAACTGTAGTGGTGAGTGCCGCCGGGAGAGGGGATCGTGCCATACGTTGCCTCCTAATTGTGCCAGCGTGCTGGCTGCCTGCACTACAACACCGTGAACGAGTGTGGCATTCCTTGATGAAGGATGTCACCGCCGGTGTGTCAAAGCGTGAGTACGCAGCCATGAAGATCCCAACGCCACGCCTCTCGACACTTTATCATACATTGCTGTGCAGGTCACATCGAGAAACAATGATGCCACCATGTTAGATGCGGCTTTTGAGTCAGATCTTTGCTGACGGCAGTGCACCTGTGGTGAAGGATGGGTTGGACTCGGGTGCAGTAACTGGGGAATAATGCACATACATCTATGATCGCCGTATCGGGGGCGCCCGGGGATAGTGAAGATCTAGACAATGTTGCTTCAATGTCAGCGTCTTGGTGTGCGACAAAGGCGGAGCTGGTGGTGCCAGCAATGGATGCGTAGGTAGTCATTGCGGTGGAGGTCCTCGATGACCGTGATAATGAGATCAAGCGCTGCAACAGTGCATATCCAGGCGCGGCGCATCAGTATATATGCATGCACATCAGCGATGGTCGCCTGCGGCACTTGGTGGACTCTAGTGCCGATGAGCAAGGGTTGCACTGGTGGTTCTCCTTCGACTTCTAGCTCCAGAGCATCGACTTCAGTGTTATGGTGGATGCTACAGTGTGACCTGTGTATCGGTGTGGAGTGGCAGCATACATTTCCGTGCCGAGACATGGGTGTCTTGTCGGTGGTCATGACAAATTGACAATGGTCTAAAGTGGCAAGGAGTCCCTAGCATGGAGTCTTGGCGAAGGAGGCTATGGAATGATCCGTTTTCAGAATGCTGACTAAAACACCATTGTATGACCGGGGTGAAAACTCCTGTCGTGACCTTTATTGGTCGGTGGTCGGTCACGGTAGCGACAAACTTGAGGCATTACCTTGTTGAAGGCTTTGTCTACTTGCTAATGTACTGGTCCTCATCGGCTGATCTTGGCGACCATGATGAAAATTATTGTTTAGGTCCTCTCCGGTCGGACATGAAGACGATAGCGCGAGGACCTTTATCCCTTCTTGAAGGCGCTGCTATAGAAGATGTCGACTTAGTTGTAGCTGTCGACTTAGTCGTAGCTAGGCATTTATTTCATACCTTGTAATGGTTCGACCATGTGTGTGTTCGTTTCGTACTCTTCTGAATAATTAATAACTATGATCGTGTGCATTGTTATGATACAATGAATAAATATGAGTGTGTGCATCGCAATGATGCAGAGGCCAGAGGTTAACCCATGTTCAAAAAGAAAAAAACTAGTGTCTCGCAGTATTCTCCAATAGAAACTACAATCCATCATTTTTCTTTTGCACATCTTCCTCATCTAATTTCCCTGTTGCTGATTGTACTAGTTGAAATTACTCTACATTAGTCAGCCTGTATAACCAGTTGATTTTAGTGCACGCAATAGGAAGGAATGTAGCGGAAATCCAATTCGGCTCCCAGGTGCATGTGCTCCTACATGTGAAAAATGATTTAAAATGTTAAAAGAAATCCCAACAAAAATTTGATGTGTTCATAGTCACATCCAAATGCTACCTGAAAATTTTTAGGTCAAAAGGTTAAGCATTTTGTCATGCGCAAAAAAAAAACACACAAATTGAATACCAAATATTACACCTCAATTTGTTTTCTTTCACCGACGAAACCCTGCTGCTCCATTTTGCATGAAATTGTCAAGCATGTTTGCGACACTAAACACGAACATCTAAAAATATCAGGCTTTTTTAAAAATTATACTATTTTTTCGAATTTACTGTTCATGCAGGTGCAAAGCACTCGGAAGCCAAAACACCCTCCCCGAAATGTAGTACATATAGGTAATGTAGAATATGTGAATTGCACGATATATTGCTCTTCGTGCATAGGCACGTATATATAATGTACAAAGGTGGGACACGGACCTCAACTATACAAGGAACTAGGAGGCGGGCGCAATACACAATATTCACATGACACATATACTCAACAGATAAGTCTGTAGCAACCTTCTTTTATAAATATTGTACTACTAAACTAAGTTGTGATGACTAATTGCAATTCAACTCTTGGATGGCAATGAGAACGAGCTGTGTGACCATCTTGACTGATCTGCATCTTGTATGTGATTCTAAACAAATAGTATATGATAGAATTTATTGAATATTTACATTGGTAAAGATCAGCTGCTTCTATCTTTATCCTCCACCATCTTCCTTTCTGAAAATGTGTTCAATAAAAATTTCTCCACAAAAACAAACTTAAATTAGATATGCATAAGGCATACGACAGGGTGGAATGGTGCTTCCTGAAAAGAATGATGGAGAGGTTGGGTTTTGATAACACATGGGTCTCATTGATAATGTCTTGTGTGTCATCAGTTTCATACAATGTTTGCTTCAACGGGACAACCATGAACGTGTTCCACCCGACGAGAGGGCTAAGGCAGGGAGACCCCTTGTCTCCTTACCTATTTTTGTTGTGTGCTGAGGCCTTGTCAAGTTTGCTACAAAGGGAAGAGAACAATGGGAATCTAGTAGGTGTGAGAGTCTGTAGAGATGCACCACAAATTTCACATTTACTCTTTGCGGACGACTCCCTAATTATGATTAGAGCCGACGGGGCTAATGCTGAATGTCTACGGGATATTTTGGACGCTTACTGTGAGAGCTCGGGGCAGTTGGTAAGTGATGCCAAGTCCAGCATCTATTTTAGCCCGAATTTGGCAGTGGAAGAAAAAGTAGTAATATGTCAGAATCTGCGTATATTCACGGAAGCTATGAATGATAGATACCTGGGTCTACCGGCTATGGTGGGGGCGGACAGGAGCGAAGCTTTTGAATACCTTATCGACCGGATCAATCAGGTGTTGAGCGGATGGAAAGAGAAGATGCTATCTACAGGAGGGAAAGATGTGCTCATCAAGGCTGTTGCTCAAGCCATGCCAGTATTCGCGATGTCGGTGTTTAATATCCCGAAAAAAGTTTGCAAAGGGATGACGGATGCCATATCAAGATCCTGGTGGGGTGACGACGATAACCATAAGAGGATACATTGGGCGGCTTGGTGGAAACTTTGTATTCCGAAGAACAAAGGAGGGATGGGATTTAGAGATCTGCATAGCTTCAATCTTGCTTTGCTGGCCAAGCAAGTATGGAGATTGTGAAAATCCGGACTCATTGTGTGCGCAGGTCCTAAGATCGAGATACTACCCGGACGGGAAACTTCTGGATGCGAAGATGAAGCCTGGATGTTCATTCACATGGCAGAGTATATGCGCTGGTATTCATACCTTCAAAAGAGGGGCCATTTGGAGGATAGGAGATGGGTCACAAGTTAATATTTGGTCTGACCCATGGATAGCAGCGAGCGCGGATGGACGTGTAGTCACCCCGAGAGGAGCAAACCTGTTGTCGAAGGTATCTGACCTGATCGACCCGACGACAGGAGTGTGGGATCACGAGCTTATCATGGATACGTTCTGGCAGGTGGATGCGGAGAGAATCCTTGCTATTCTGCTGGCGCCGTCCGGGATGATGGATGATTTTATAGCGTGGAGGTTCACAAAGAATAACATTTTCACGGTTAGGTCGGCATATCACGCTGAGTGGGATCATTAGTTCGGATGCTGGTTCGAGCAAACGGAAGGCCAACCATCACAACAATATCCAGTCTCGGCAAAATTGTGGGAATCTTCACTGCCGGGTAAAGTCAAGATACATGCGTGGAAAGTGTTGCATGGGTTTTTGCCATGTTTTGGAGTCCTCGCGAATCATCATATAGCTATGCCCACGAATTGCCCAATGTGTGCAGGAGGATGCGAGGATATAAAGCATGTGTTGTTTACGGGTCCAAGAGCGGCTGAGATATGGAGATGCCTGAAATTGGATGGCTTTATAGAGGAGGCAAGCGAGGTGGATAGAGCTGGTTCATCGGTGCTGGACTATATCTTATGTGCACCGCGGAGAGGAAGTCTACTTCCGGATGTCAGTGCGCAGACCCTAATCCTTGTGGGAGTGTGGTATGTGTGGTGGGAGAGAAGGCAAAAGGTCCATGGAGAGGAAGTACAAACGCCAGCCCGATCGGCGCTGTCGATTTCTGCCCTAGCGACCAACTACACGAACGCAAGAAAGAAGGAGATGGGCGTGAAGAAGGGAGGATGAACCAAGCCAAGGGAGGGATTCGTGAAGCTCAACGTTGATGCATCATTTTATGCACAGAATCTGAACGGAGCAGTTGGGGCAGTGCTCAGGTATTACAAAGGGTTCTTAGCAGCCTCCAACAACAAACTGGAGCACGTGTCGGATGCAGCATCAGCAGAAGCATATGCACTGAGGCATGGCCTCCTCCTAGCGCAACAGATGGGAGTAAACAAGCTGGTGGTGGAGGCGGATTGTGTGGAGGTGATCAGTACAATGAACTCGGGTGGCTTCACTGCAACAGGAGCGGCGGCAATTTACGCAGACTGCAACGTTTTATCAG
The DNA here is from genome assembly GCF_002575655.3 of Aegilops tauschii subsp. strangulata. NCBI lineage: Eukaryota > Viridiplantae > Streptophyta > Magnoliopsida > Poales > Poaceae > Aegilops > Aegilops tauschii. The sequence continues at coordinate 5,087,347 of NC_053035.3, forward strand.
TAGGTTATACTTCGGTGTCTTTCATTCACTGCCCTAGGGAGGCAAACTGTGTCTCTCATGAGCTAGCTAGGCTGGCGGTTTTTAGTCCACCCGGGTTGTGGGTTGAGGAACCACCGGCATCTATTGTAAGGTGGCTGGTGGATGATGTAACGGTTGTTTGATCTAATAAAGAGGCCGAAGTTTCAAAAAAAAAAACTTAATTGGACAGAAAATATCCCCGGCAAGTCACATATCTTGTGCAACTGTTCACTACTGAAAGGATATTCTGCAACTATCCATTAAAAGAAATCTATGTTTTACAAAACATAACTCTGTATAAATTAGCCAAGTAAGACCCTATCTGAGATGGTTAAGTACAAGAGCCAAAATTGCATCGCTGGTACGATCCTGGTTACTTTGGCCATTAGGGTACATTGAGTATAACTAGACAGTTTCAGCGCCTCTTCTTGCCTGCTTTTTGCAGCACCAGATTTCAATGGGCTTGCGACCAGGTAGATAAACACGCCAACAAAGGAAACGACAGATGCCAGTGGCCCATACTTCGCAACAATGCTCTGCAGACGAACGGTTGATCCATCAGTCGCTAAATGATGGTTGACTCAGGCTTCCTATTTGGATGTAATACTAGATAAGTTGGTCCAAAAACAGAGTATAGTGAAACTACCTTTGCCTGAAAAGTCCCATGTGCCAAATTAAGGTGGATACCCACGAGTGAAGTGTCAGCACCAAAGATATAGCATATCCAAACATTAGAATCATGAAAGGTTTCGCCTTGAACTGAATGCAGTGATATGATAACTAAACTAACCAATTCAAACTTCTGCTGCGGAGGTTTCTCAGCGAGAATATCAAACGGAAAGGACGGGCGTAGAACATGCCTCCTTTAGAAAAGGAAAAGAAGCTATTAAGTTCAGGGAACAGAATATTATAAAATAGCACAGCACATAATGAGATTTAGCTGAAAATATTCAGTTACTCACTACAGATCCATGGATTAGTGAATCACATCTGAGTGTGCGTAACCAAACAACGAGTAAAGCTCATCGAATGCTGACTACAAATCACCAGTCACATGTTCTACTAACATTTATAACAATCCGAATCCTGATTGATGTTTGGTACAGTGTGACTGATTTTCTGAACATGCCAGTTCAGTTTTCTAGTAAGACATAAAGCATTCAACGCATGAATCGCGTAAAATGGAACAAGCCTTGACTGCAGCCTTCATGGGAACGCGGTATTTGATAACTGCGGGAAACTTGCCCTGCGCTTTGGTCTCCAAGACAAAGTTGTGGGATGTCGTTGAACCGCTGGCCATACAAACAGAAGGTACATACCAAAGCAACTTTGCCGATGAATCCAAAATTACACTTGTAAGTAGCGCCACCAAACAAAACATACCAAAGGATTAGTTTCATAAGAGTAGTAGAACTTTAGAAGAAAGCAAATGTAAAGACAAAAAGAAATCATTTCATGTCAGCTATAAATAGCCATACACCATGAAGACCCCCTTCCATCATCCATCCTTCACATATTTAGAGCACAAACATGCAAACTAAACAATCAAGAGTAACCACAAATCCACCATGAAGATCTTCTTGCTCTTTGCCCTCCTGGTTGCCACAACGATCATCACCACCACCACTGCGCAGCTTGTCCCTAATGCCCATGACTTAGAAAGGCCACAACAATCATTTCCGCAACAGCAACCACTTCCCCGGCTACAACCATTCCCGCCGCAAGAGCCACAACAACTTCCCCCCCAAAAAGAGCCACAACAATCATTTCCACTGCAGCACCCACAACCCCAGCAACAAGAACCACTTCCCCAACAACATCTATTTCCGCAGCAACCGCCACAATAACAATTTCCACGACAGATGCAAGTTCCACAGCAACAACAAACATTCCCGCAACCTCAACAACAACCACATTCCTGCAACAACAACCATTTTACCAACATCAACAACCATACCCGCAAGAGCAACCATTGGCTCAGAAACAACCTTTTGTAGAGGAAAAACAACAATGGAACTTGTGCAAGGAGTTCCTCTTGAGGCAGTGCAACCCGGAGGAGAAGGTGTCGTTACTCTATTCGGTGACCCCGTTCCTCCGACCAAAGACCTCGCAACAGAATAGCTGCCAGTTGAAGCGACAAGAATGTTGTCGCCAACTTGCACATGTCAGTGAGCAGTCCCGATGCCCGGCCATCCAAAGCATTGTGCATGCCATCGTCGTGCAACCACAACAGTTGGGCCTGGGAATGCCCATGCAACCTCAACAGCAATTGGGCCAGGGCTTTATCCTACCTCAGCAACTAGCCCAGTTTAAGTTGGTTAGGTCACTTGTGATTCAGACTCTGCCTATGTTATGCAACGTGTATGTGCTGTCTGGTTGCTACACCATTTGGTAGCATGACCGCTTGCATGGGTGGACAATGAAATGACAAGAGTTGTACTACTAGATCGGTGGACCTTGATTGTTTACACAATTGGACGATCAATGTAGAAATGAAAAAAAAAATTGTGCACCATCATATGTGCGACTCCAATCAGTACAAGTTCAAACTTGGTAAGAACGGCAACCAAATTATTGTTTGCATAACATTGCTTGTTCATTGTGAAATTCATGTGATGTTTAGCTGTTCATCCTAACCACAACATCAACCATCTACATTAACTACTTGGGTTTTTAGAATTAACAAGTGTGAAACTTGAGTTCAACTGAAGAACTATTAAAGTGAGGCCTAAGGAGCTAGAGGTAATTGCACCATCGGTGCTTAAGCTTGGCATGGATGTTCACTTTAGTAGCTGCAATTGCGAACAGATAAGCGATTCCAAACCTTGGAACCAAGCGTGCAGATATGGTGTTAGAGCATCTCCAGCCGTTGGCCCTCCAGGGGGCTCAAAAAATCGCCGCCTGAAGGTGAACCGGCGCTAAAATCTGCTTGGGGCCGATCGGGTTCCCAGCCGCCGCGCCCAGGGTCGCGTCCAGACGCCAATTTTAAACTTTTTTGAAAAGAACTTGGGCTAAAAGTCGGCAAATGGGACAAAGATTCGGCAAAACATGACATAAAATTCGGCGACTTAAACAGTTTTTACATAGCAAACTTGAAATGTACTAAAAAAACAAAGGCCGCGACTACAGGCCGAAGAACTCGCTAAGCTTGGCGTAGTCGCCGTCGTCGCCGCCGCCATCGTCGTCCTTCTCCTGCTTCACGCGGCTGCCCCTGCTGGACCCCTGCCCGGGGTCGCCCTGGCGGACCGGTGGCGGCACGTCGTCGTCGCTGTCGTCGAGAACGACGACGGCTCCCTCGTCGCGGCCATGGTGCCGAGCGGCGATCTCCTCTTGGGCGTGGCACTGGCGCTCCAACTGCAGCCGTGCCCAGTCCTGCCACGCCCACTTCATGGCCGCCGCGTCGTCGAGCCCCGGCTCCGTCTTCACGCCGATGAGCCCTGGCTCCGTCTTCACGGCGGTGAGCCCCGGCTCCGTCTCCGGCTTGACGAGGCGGGGAGGAGCCGAGGTAGAGGCACGCCCGCCCTCATTGATGACGATGTCGGCGTCTCCGCAGGCTCGGCCTTGACGCTGAAGAGCGCCGGCGACCCAGAGGAGTGGGAAGAGGAACGCGAGGAGGAGGAGGAAGAGGAGCCAGTCCTCCTCGACATCCATTGGTCGCCGCTCCGGCGGGGGAGGGGGAGGGGCGGCAGGGTGCGTCAACGGCGGCTCATTGCCGCCCTTGAGGTGCTGGACGACGGCTGGAGCGTGCGACCGGGGGCGCCCCTCCACAGGTGGCGGCCGTCGCTGTTCTTGATCCCCCGCACCACTGGTGCGTTGTTGGTGGAGGACAGCCGCTCCGCCTGCCGGCGTTCGAAGTACGTCGCCCCCGCCTTGTGGTTGCCGGCGGCGTACTCCGGGAGGGCCTGCTGCTCCTCCGTTAGCGACGCCCACACGCGCTCAACCTCGTCGTTGAAGTATTCGGGGCGCGTCACGTCGGGCAACGGGGGGGACGGGGACGCCCCCGACGCTGAGCCTCCACCGCCCCGGCGCGCGCATGTCGGGAGGCGCCGGGATGTTGGCTTCATACAGGAGGTGGGCTTCCCACTCGTGCAGCGAGCGGTGGCCGAAGCCATTGGCTGCCGCCCCATCGCCTGGGAACCGGGGAGAGATTGGTTGTGCACGGGGAGAGAGGGGGCTGCGGGCTGGTGCGTCCACCGGCGAGGGAGGTGTTGCTTTATATAGCGGCCGGGGAGGGGCGGCGTTGTGTGTACGCGTGGCGGGAGGGGGCGCGTCGCCGCATCGCGCCGCCCGTGAGGAATCAATGAAAGGCTGACCGGCGGCAACCTTGGCATTGATTCCCCACGGGAAACCGAGGCGTTGTGAGGACGACGAGGCGGGGGGCGGGGGTCGCTGACTTGGCAGGCCCGCTGTTCGTTCCCGCCAAAAACGATTCCCCTGCGCCCCCGAGCGCCCCCAGCGTGCCGGGTTCGGTCTGAGTCCGCCGGTGCTAGTTTCGGCCCGAATCGGCGAAAAACAGGCTCCTGGGGACGCGACTGGGCCGATTTTCGGGCGCTGCTGGAGTTGCTCTTAGCGACGGTGGAACATGATGGCTTGCATAGATGTGGCCACTGTGTCCCACATGTTAGTCCAAAGGTAAAATTGACAAAAAATAGTGGAAATCACAAGAACTCGAACAGGAGACCCTCGACCATTCCCGTTTTGATTTTTTCAGGGAATTCCTGTTTTGATGTATATAAAGTAAGGATGAAACGATAAAATGTGACATAAAGGAACATGCCCGCTGGGCTTAAATGGCCCTTAGTTAGTGCGGCCCATTTTACACATGTTATTTTTTTAGCAATTTGTAAAAAAAGTACGTAAAATATAATGAGAGTAATAAAAACAAAGTTTAACTATTTGTGTGCTACAAATATTATACATAGACATAAAATAACTTATTTAGAAAATATTTAAGTAGATTGTAAAAATATTCATGTATTATTTAAAAATTATATAATTAATATATTAATTACAAAGTATGAAACTGTTTTTATGATCTAGAATAAAAATAGTTTTGAAAATTAAATTAATGAATATTAATTATATAAACATTTGAATAATTATGTATACTTATATAGGGTAGCGATATTCACTTGGGAGGTCGGGGTTGTGCTCGGGGAAGTAGGGGCTTGCCGGACGCAAGGCTCGGACGGCCTCCACGCCTCTGTTCCGTGAACAGAGGAGATGGGATCCTCCAAGTGGGCGGGGCCACAATAGTTTATAGTAGGCCTATGTGCACAGCAGGTCTTCCATATTTTCCCTTTTTATCTCCTGTAATATTTCCACCACTCTATTGCATTTAGTTTATGCAGCAAACGACTTTTGCTATAACTGAAACTTGGCACATAAATCAAGCACACAATTTTGGGGTGGCACAAAAAGTTTGGGGCCAAATTGAAATCACTTAAATTATAATTGCATTTAAAAGAGCTAAAAGGGTGTCGTTGGTCCACAGTTTAATATTCATAGGCATTTTAAAAGTTTCCAGAAAAAACTTTGCTAATGTATGACAGTTATGTAGTGAATATTTTCAACCTAAGGAACATTTTTAATTTATTTTTTATAAAATTATAATTCGACTTGGCATTCGAATTTGGATTTGAGTTTTGGTTTGAAACGGAAAGAGGATTAGTAAAATGATTATGATGACATAGCATCATTAGGCATGAGATTACTGTAGCATGACATCGGGGGTGTTACACTTGTACAATATTCCTACCCTTGACATAAAAGGAGAATTTGATGAGTCATGTATTGATAACGTATACAACATTACTACCCTTGACATAAAAGGAGAATTTGATGAGTCATGCATTGATAACATGTACAAGATTACTATCAGCTTGTTCATCTTACCATCATATTATACAACACTACAAGTTAGTTTTAGAAAGAACAAGAGTCCACAACAAATATCAGAATACTTGCCTGATCTATCTTAACAACATGCACAAGGACACAAATTTAGTCCCCCGCAAGCTATGAAGATTTGGTTTATGTCTAACAACTTGTACAGATCCAAAAGGAATGCAATCCAGATAATTGTTTGACATGTAAAGTGAATAAGATGAGTCAATGCCAATTATCAAGTATTCCTCACTCTTAGATGATATGTACAATAAAAAGACAACTTTGATGATCACTCTGAAATTACGTTTGTATGTAGTGCCACCAAACACAACATACCAAATAATTAGTTTGATAAGCATCAAATCACTTTTAAAAAAAAAGCAATAATGAAAAGAAACCTAACCATGGTAGCTATAAAAAGGCCTACAATATGTAGACTCCATACCATCATCCATCGTTCACACAACTAGAGCACAAGCAGAAAATCAAAGTACGTAGTAGTTAACGCAAATCCACCATGAAGACCTTACTCATCCTGACAATCCTTGCGATGGCAATAACCATCGGCACCGCCAATATCCAGGTCGACCCTAGCGGCCAAGTACAATGGCTACAACAACAACTAGTCCCCCAGCTCCAACAGCCATTATCCCAGCAACCACAACAAACATTTCCCCAACCTCAACAAACATTCCCCCATCAACCACAACAACAAGTTCCCCAGCCTCAGCAACCACAACAACCATTTCTCCAGCCCCAACAACCATTCCCCCAACAACCACAACAACCATTCCCCCAGACTCAACAACCACAACAACCATTTCCCCAGCAACCACAACAACCATTTCCCCAGCAACCACAACAACCCCAACAACCATTTCCCCAACAACCACAACAACCATTCCCCCAGACTCAACAACCCCAACAACCATTTCCCCAGCTCCAGCAACCACAACAACCTTTTCCCCAGCCCCAACAACAATTGCCGCAGCCCCAACAACCGCAACAATCATTCCCCCAACAACAACGGCCATTCATTCAACCATCTCTACAACAACAGTTGAACCCATGCAAGAATATCCTCTTGCAACAATGCAAACCTGCGTCATTGGTGTCATCCCTCTGGTCAATAATCTGGCCACAAAGCGATTGCCAAGTGATGCGGCAACAATGCTGCCAACAACTAGCACAGATTCCTCAACAGCTCCAGTGCGCAGCCATCCATAGCGTCGTGCATTCCATCATCATGCAGCAGCAGCAGCAACAACAACAACAACAACAACAAGGCATGCATATCTTTCTGCCACTATCTCAGCAGCAACAGGTGGGTCAAGGTTCTCTAGTCCAAGGCCAGGGCATCATCCAACCACAACAACCAGCTCAATTGGAGGCGATCAGATCATTGGTGTTGCAAACTCTTCCATCCATGTGCAACGTGTATGTCCCACCTGAGTGCTCCATCATGAGGGCACCATTTGCCAGCATAGTCGCGGGCATTGGTGGCCAATGAAAAACTGAAGAGCTATACTAATAGGTAGATGGATCATCGTTGCTTAGCTGATGCACCAATCGATGTAACGATGACAAATAAAGTGGAGTGCACCATCATGTGTGACACCGGCCAGTGCTAGTTCAAGCTTGGGAATAAAAGACAAACAAAGTTCTTGTTTGCCAGCATTACTTGTCATTGTTCCATTCACTGTGTATTTAGATGTTCATCCCTAACTACAATTCTAGGCTTACATATCTATAGCTACTTGCTCTTGCCAGCAGGTTCCTATGTAATCTACCGATTAATGGTCGACCTATTAATCTTGTTCATAGGCCGATTGATCTATTAATTGCTGCTCCCAAGCCGACCGAGCAGCTATCAGTTACCGATTTCCTGAACATTGCACACAACAATAATTCAACATATTTCAATGTCTAGAAGTAAAAGGGCCATTTTGGCAGCAAAACAAGCGTCTGATTAGGAACCATCCATCACTTTAAATGTTAATCTGGATATTTTTGCGTTGGTGCGATTTTGAGATTGGTGGCACCGAAGCCTTCTTCAAAGCAATTCTTTAAGGTACTCCAAAGAGGTGAAAATCAAACTAAAGTTGCCACATGGTAAAATATAAAGCATGCGGCGAACAAGAGCAAATATTGAGTCATGATAGCAAGCGCCAAACATGCCATTAAACTCTTCATATGGTTTCGTGCACAGAGGGGGGAAATTTAGAGAGACAAACAAAACTTAAGTAGCATCGGTTCTACTTGATTGTAGAAATTTCTTTTACTTGTAGAATAACTCGGTTGTTATTTCTTTAAACATGCAGTGTGATATTGACTTATCTCAATCTAGGAACAAAAAGAAAATATTACATTTTGCTGATATGAACTCCAAGGAGATGAGAAATCATTTTGTAGAAGTTCCTTAGAAGGATATAATAGTTTTGACCCAAACAAATTTACTATTGTACTCCTGTCTTACAAAGTTAAAGCTGAAAATCAATATAACCATTGGACACTTTGAAAGACAAGTGTGGGAAATAAATAGTAGGATATATATTTTTGTAGAATGTTTGATCAAGTATTGAACAAATAACCCAACAAACTACTAAAACTCAGCAAAACAATCTATTCTACCTGATACGAACTATCAAAGTGATAAAGCTATGATTTTTTTGACAAATATGTATCCTAGAACTTATACAAGTTCAAAAAAATCAGCCACAGTTCCCCGATCCCATCCAACAAGATAGCTGAATTAGTTCGATTAGAGCACCTACAGAAGGACTTGACAAATTTGACCCCTCAAACGCCCACGGACGCGCCCGGCAGTAAGTGGTCACGCCTCAAATATTTCATTCTACAACCGGATACCTCAAATTAGAAACCTCAAATCCATATTATTACATGCAACATAAATCGTTCTTTAAGAAGAGCACGTCCGGCGGTCGAATGCACTCCCCAGAGTGTTGCTCCAGTCACCGACAGGGTAGAGTAGGGCATGGGACACGAGGCGGCTCATGGAACTGGAGGCGCCGCCGTCCTCCGTGCCCTACTCTGCCCCTTCGTAACCCGGAACTCGGACTGCCGGTGGACGTCAGATCGATGATGGATCATTCCTGGGACGAGCTAGCAACATCCACCACCATGCGGTTGCGGTGCCCGGACTGGTGCACCATATGGGGAGCCGGAGAATACGACTCGGCCTCCGCAACGCCCACCGTCGCGAGGACAGCCGCCACCTCCCACACGCGCTGCCTCGCACGACGGGCGCGCCGACCTATTTTTTGCATCGGGTGATACCCATGGTGCGTCCATGGCCTCTTCGCGCCAATGGAGGGGTTGCACATTCGCCACCCGTTCGAACGCCAGATGGACCGCACCGCCTTCGGTGAGGCAGTGATGGCACACCTAGCGCCAGATCCATGCATCATTTGGGCGGACGCAATGGATTCCCCGCGAACGAGTCCGAGCGTTGCCGTTGCCATCGGGCGGCCTCCTCCCGGAAGCGGTGGAGCGCAAGCCGGACGGCCAAGTCCTCCTAGGATCCGCGTGGGATGAGCTCGGGGTCGATGGATATGGAGGTGTAGGACTTGGATCCACCACCCGCCATGCCGGAAAAGGCCATAAGATCGTCGGACGGGAGCTTGGCTGGCGGCAGGGAGTGGAATGAAGTGGCTAGGGTTTGGTCTGGCAAGCAGATGGGGAGGAATATATGTGGGGTCGGGTGGGCCAGCGTGGACCGAAACCGACATGGCGAACGCGCGTGGGCACCCCATATTCGTCCTAGATTTGGGCTGAATATGAGAGGTGTTGGTTAGCCAGGCATTTGAGGCCCGTCTGGGTCATTTTTCTGTGACCGGGCCGTTCGCCCGGGCGTTTGAAGTTGGTTTGGGATGCCCAGGTGTAAATGCTCTTAGACCATGTAGTACCTTGAGGACGATGGTGGGCCCATGGAACAACTACATCCTCTCCATTGTGTTCGGGCGCAGGGCGATAACGGAGTTATCTCTGTTAGGCAATCCGATCTAGTCATAGCCTGCCATATTTAGTGCTCCTATATTTGCATATAAATCGGGCCATTATGGTTAGGATTGTATTGATTTGTTTCCATGATTATCTTGTAACCTGTCTATATATATGAGGTAACACAGAACCCACATTTGTGTGGTCAATTACTCTTGCCTTATGTTTCCATCATGGAATCAGCCAAACGATTCTCTTCCATCCCCATCCACTTCTGCCGCCGCCCCTCCTCTCCACCTCCAGCCGCCGCCGTCATGCCCGACGCCGACCCTCTCCATCCCCACGCTGCCCTATGGGCGCAAGACAACTCCATCCAGAACATCAAGAGCCTCATCCCAGTCACCCTCGACCTCAAGGCGTCCAACTTCTCCAAGTGGTGCAACTTCCTCACCATTGCCGTCAACCAGTTCGCCCTCGCCGATCATCTTGAACCGGCACCCCCTCCAGCTGACGCGGAGTGGCTGCGGATGGACTCCACCGTCCTTCGGTGGCTGTACGGCTCCATCAACCCCGACATCGCCGACATGGTCATGGCAGCCGGTACCACGACTGTCGCTGTCTTCGCTGGCATCACCTCCCTCTTCCGCGGCAACCAACAGTCGCGTGTGGGCTACCTCGTCCAGAAGTTCCGCAACATCGTCCAAGGCGACAAGACCGTCACCGCCTACTGCCTCGAGCAAAAGACGGTCGCTGATGCTCTCGCCGACGTCAATGCCTCGGTCTCCGACGACGCTCTGGTGTGGAACACCATCAAGGGCCTCAACGACCACTACATGGACATCGGCAACCACGCGCCTCTCATCAAGCCGTTCCCAACGTTCCTTGAATTTTGCAACATGCTTCTTCTGCAGGAACTTAAGCCGTCCTCCCTGAGCTCTACGTCGCCCGTGGTCTTCTACTCCGCTCCTGCCAATGGTGGCCTCGCGGGGGATTTGCACCTCCACCACCACAACCGGCCGGTCTCGGTGCTCCGGCGCCATACGGTGCTCCCACCGGGTACGGTACCGGCTGCTACAAGGGGAAGAAAAAGAAGACTTGGGGTGGTGGCGCCCCCATCTTCCCCAACATGCAGAACCCCTGGGCCGATGCCATCCACATGTACCCGATGATGGGTCCAGGCGCGCCCACGCACGGTCATGCCGGCCCCGTCAGCATCCTCGGACCGGGACCCCGCCCCTCGGCGCCGCTGCATCACCCTCCTGCTCAGGGCTACATGGCCTTGCCTGCCCCATCGCCTCCAACCCCACAGGCGACGTACTCCTACACCGGCTACCCCGCCTACGGCTCCTCCTCGGCACAGACGTGGGATCCGTCCGCCCTCGCGAGCTACTTCAATACCATGAGTCTCCAGGCTCCTATGGAGTGGATCATGGACACTGGAGCAGCCGCTCACATGTCTTCGGAAGCCGGTAATCTCACCTCCTTCTCTTCAACTCCTCCTGTTTGACACGAGAAATAATAAAAACAACAAACGGTTGTCATGTCATTATCTCTCTACGCGCTAGGGGAAATAAACATGCGGGCGTGCCAGTGTACCGAGTACACAAAGAAAACATAGGGAAACTTGTGCTTTATTAATCTCTCGTGGGAGAAAACAAATTACATGATCCCTTTACATAAGCGCTCAATGGCCTGCTAGCTCGGCCAAGATTACTTCGGCGATTGTGAAGTTCTGGTTCACGGGGCCTCGGAAGGCTCCCGATTAATTACGTCCGCGAGCCGGAGCCGCGAACCACCTCCGATGAAGCTGCTGCAATGGTCGTCGTCTTCAAGTCTCGTCTTCTCCAAGTGCTCGGTGTAGACGATGGTGATGATATGGTGGAATAGAAGAGTGGAGCGGTACGTCCGTCGCTCCGACGATGCTTAGCCACATCCCTCTGGCTTGTCGATGTCCGATGATGAAGATGTCTGGCCTCATTAGCTCAGACAGATGGCGGCCTTCGCCTCGTCGGTGCCCGGCCTGGTGGTGTCCGCCTCGTCGGTGTCGGACATGGTGTGTCTTGCCTTCGCCTCGTTAGTGCCCGGCAAGATCTGGGTATCTTCATCGGAAGAAGACATGTCGGTGAAGTGGCTTCGCCTCGTCGGAGCTTGGACGGGGTTTGGGGAGTGTGTTGATGTAGAACTTGGAGTAGACTCGAGTGTCTCCACGTGGCGCGTTGCTTGAAGATGACGACAATGTGAGCACGTCGATGTAGACCTCAGACCGTCGCAGTTACAGGGACGGCCTCCACTTGGTATAGAAGAATGACAATATGTCGGTGTAGACGATGTCGTCGCTTAGATGCAAAGTCAAAGAAGATGGTCACGACATATGGACGACCGGTGGCGCTGATGTACACGACATCCTCGTCAGATGTAGAGCTTATGAAGTTGGCGACGCCATGTCGATGTAGCCGGGTGGCGTGTCGAGGCAGTCGGTGCCCTCGCCGGGAGAGAAGTTGATGAAGATGGCGAAGCCAGGTTGATGTAGAAGCCCTCCTCGTCGAGCCCAGGATTGGTGATGACGGCACTGGCGAGGTTGATGTAGATGTGAAGACGGTGAGCAGCTCCTCCTCCGTCTTCTTCGTTCGCACACGGGTGAGCGCTGATTATCCATCCATCTCGATCGTGATTCGGATGCACTGAAATGAGAAGGATATGAAAAGATAAAGATAAAATGATGCATGTACGCATGCCATTTAAAGAAGATAGATGACGTGATTTTAATCTTCCCTCGCTAAGGTGGATGATGGTACAGCCTTGGACGACGGCCTCCCCACTTCGGCTTGTACACCACTGCTGACGTTCGTCGTTGTCGCCGCGGTCTTCATGGGCGCGCACTAGGTTGCCGCCATCTTGAGCCTTGTTGTGGCACGTACTACGTCGCTGCCGCAACTGTCTCATCGACCACGTGGAGATGGCATCCCAGCTTTTTCTTCATGGTGGTGTAGATGATGTCGGGCCGGATGCCGCTGGCCTCCCCGATGTCGCCGCCAAGGTGGAGTTGGTGTCGTGCTACACGCCGCCAGCCTTGTGGTGGTGTAGATGGATGAAGACGCCGATCGAAGAAGGCACCATGGGTGGCGCCCGCGGCCGCCCTGAGTGCTAGGGCCTGTTGTGCGGGCTCCTTCATGTATCTGCAGCCGCCGGACGACCAGGGTGTATGGCATGCTCGCGGAGCATGCCTTTGCCATGGGCACGTCCTCGCGATCTCCTCGCCGCCGCGGCCGTGGGAGCATCTTCAACTGGTCATGTGTTGGCCTTCATGCGTATGTGAGGTCGCCGTGCTCAGCGCGCGCGGCCGCCGACGCGTCATCCGGTTCTCGACGCTCCCACCTCAGGCGCGTCTCCTCTTGGCCGGGTCCCTCCTCCGGGTGCAATCTCCCGATGGTCTTGAGGTCTCCTCCCACTGCTTTTCTCCATGGCGATTACCTGAAATATTAGGGGCCGAGAGAACGAGATATATGTATATACCGCATGAGATGTCTCGTGATGATTATTTCCGTGGAGCTAGCTTGGACAAGTCCACATGAAGCGCCAAGTGTGCGCCACCGCCGGCGGCGCAACTTCCCGGCCTTGCGGACACGACCATCGTTGACTCCGGCGGCCGGCACGCTGCCGCCGCTGCTTCCTTTGCATGGGCGCATGTGTGGGGGCGCCGTCGCACGCCACCAAGGGCTCACGCATCTCCTGCGTCCAGCCTCTGGTTTCTTGGCTGTCCCGGGCGCACGCGCCGTGCGCGCTGCCGCGGGGTCGTCCTCGCCTCCCTGGGTCGCCTCCATGTACTGTACCTGTTAGATGGGAGATCGAGAGGAGAAAAGAACATACACGTATCATGGATGCAGAGAAGCTGGACATCCATGCATGATGTCTTCGGACACCTCCGGTAGCTGCAGCCTGCAGGCACCAAGAATGATAGCTTGGACGTGGTAACGGCCATGTCACCTTTGCCGCACGCCGGCGCGTCTTGAGGATCGGACACTGCCAACGCCGTCTTCGGCGCCGCGCTGCCGCCTTCTTCGATAGGGGGCGTTCTGCCGCGGCTGCCGGCGTTGAGCTCCTGCTAGTACACCACGGCCGCTGCAGCTGGACAGGAGGCAGGTGCTACGCCGGCGCGTCCTCCACACGCGGCCGCGTCACTGCTGCCTGATCTCCTCGACGCAGCCGCCACGGACGCGTCTCCTCTCCTGCCTCCCCACCAATCAATCTGCTCTCTCGAATTTATAGGCAGAGAGCCGCGCGGGCTAGTTGATGTTGTTGCCGATTTTCTTTGGGACAGATAAGTAAGTACCAAAGAACAGATAACTATGATCCTCACAAGTACGTACCGGTAGGCATACATAATGCTCTCCGCCGGTTGGTTTCGATATTATTTTTCAAAGAACATCAACATCTTTGTCACTTCCATATACACGCTTGTACCTTTCTATTGGTGCCATATTTTCACAAAATTGCGACAAAAACCCGTCGAACACCTCCACATCAACATGTCATCGTTGGTGATGGTTCTTCTATTCCTGTCACTCATTCTGGACATGTTCGTCTCCCCACCTCTCATCATCTCACTCTTTGTGATGTCCTTGTTACTCCTGGTATTGTTAAGAATTTTTAATCTCAGTTCGTCAATTTACCACTGGCAACTATTGCTCGGTTGCATTTGACCCTTGGGGCTTTTCTGTGAAGGATCTCAGGACAGGGCGTGTGATTCTCAGGTGCAGTAGCTCGGGTGACCTCTATCCGCTCACTACCTCGCCGTAAGCTCTCACCGCCATCACCGTCGAGTCCACCCTTTGGCACCGGCGCCTCGGCCACCCCGGTCATGACGCGTTCCGGCGCCTCGTCTCGTCATCCTCGCTTCCTATAAATAAAGTATACAAGGATCCTAGTTTATGCCATGCTTGTCAACTTGGCCGTCATGTCCGTTTACCTTTTTTTTGCTTCTACCACTCATACTCATAGACCGTTTGAGTTAATTCACTGTGATCTGTGGACTTCATCTATTGAGAGTGTATCTGGTTACAAATATTATCTTGTCATTTTAGATGATTTCACTCACTATGCATGGACATATCCCATGCGGCAAAAATCTGAAGCTTTTGCTCTTTTGTCTAACTTTCGTACTTATGTCGCTACACAGTTCTCTCTTTCTCTCCAAGCGATCCAATGCGACAACGGCCGCGAATTCGACAATCGCGCCCTTCAGGATCTATCTGTCCAGCACGAGATCCTCCTACGTTTCTCATGCCCCTACACCTCTCCACAAAACGGTAAAGCTGAACGCATCATTTGCACTATCAACGACGTAGTTCGTACTTTGCTTTTTCAAGCGAGCATGCCTCCAAAATTTTGGGTTGAAGCTCTCCATACGTCCACCTATCTTCTCAATAGATTACCCACCAAAGCCCTTGCGGCTTCCTGTCCTTTCTTCACTCTTTTTAGCAGAACACCAGACTACACCCTTCTTCTTACTTTTGGTTGTTTATGCTACCCCAACATCGCGTCTACTATGTCTCACAAACTGTCACACCGTTCAGTCGCATGTGTTGTTCGTGGCTATCCATCTAACCACCGTGGCTATCGTTGCATGGAACTTGAAACTCGTCGCATCATCATCTCTCGCCATGTGATTTTTGACGAAACTCGGTTCCCGTTCGCTCCTCTTTTTTCTGTCTCTAACATGCAGCAGCATGCCTATACACCTCCCTCGGACGATGATCCGATCGACATACTCGACTCAGTCGTCGTGCCACCCATGCATGTTGGGTTGCGTCCCTCCGCTGGGTCGTCTCGGTCCGCTGGACAGCGCCTCGCCTCCTCACCGACAACCTCCGAGCCGGCCTCATCACCCTCGCGCACGGCGGCCCACTCGGCACCGTCCACGCCGGTCCACTCGGCCGCGCGGACGTCGGTCACGCGCACACCAGCTTTGCGCACGCCGGGTCATTCACCGGCCCATCCGGCTTCGCCTGCGACGGGCCATTCACCGGCCCATCCGGCCTCGTCTGCCTCGGTCTCGCTCGACCGCGGCCCATCTCCAGCGGCCTCTGCCGCCGACTCCGACACCGCGGCTTCTGGCTCCGCAGCCTTCGACGCTGCCTCCTCCATGCCCCGTTCGTCTCCGACAACGACACCGCCGTGCTCGCCGCCCCCGGCACCTATGGTCTTCCCTCCTCCACCGGTAACGCGTCGACCAGCTGTGGCTGCTCCTCACCACATGGTGACCCACCGCCAAGCCGGCAAGACCATCGGTCTACGTGAGCGTCTTAACCTCCACGTCGACACCGAAGCTGCTCCATCACCGGTTCCCAAGTCTGTTCGTGGTGCTCTAAAAGACCCGAACTGGCTCGCAGCGATGACCGACGAGTACAGTGCTCTCCTCGCTAACGACACGTGGGAACTTGTCCTCCCGCCAGCTAACGCCAACGTCGTCTCCGGCAAATGGGTCTTTCGTCACAAGCTCAAGCCGGATGGCACCCTCGATCGCTACAAAGCTCGATGGGTGTTGCGCGGATTCTCTCAGGAACACGGCATCGACTTCGATGAGACCTTCAGCCCGGTGGTTAAACCGGCTACCATCCGGGTCATCCTCTTGGTCGCCCTGTCCTCCAACTGGAAGATTCGCCAACTCGACGTCAAGAACGCCTTTCTTCATGGGCGTCTTAACGAGGTGGTCTTTTATCACCAGCCAACTGGCTTTGTTGACTCCGCTCGCCCTGACCATGTGTGCCGCCTCAACCGTGCACTCTATGGCCTAAAGCAAGCCCCTCGTGCATGGTATCACCGCTTTGCGAGCTTCATCACCTCCTTCGGCTTCACCTGCTCCAAGTCGGATACATCACTATTCACTCTGCACGGTTCCATGGGGACTGCTTATCTTCTCCTCTACATCGACGGCATCATCCTCACAGCTTCTACATCGACCCTGCTTGAGCGCGTCACTACCGCTCTCAGTGCCGAGTTTGCCATGACTGATTTGGGCGAGCTACACCACTTCCTCGGCCTTGCTGTTCGTCGTGACTCCAGTGGGATGTTCCTCTCGCCGACACAGTATGCTCTCGAGATTGTCGAGCGTGCTGGCATGAGCTCCTACCACCCTGCCTCAACACCGGTGGACACATCGCCTAAGCTGGCCGCTGCCGCCGGCTCACCTGTTGCTGATCCTTCGGAGTATCGGAGTCTAGCTGGTGCTCTTCAGTACCTAACGTTCACACGTCCTGACATCGCCTACGCGGTCCAGCAGATTCGTCTTCACATGCATGATCCCCGTGACCAGCACTTGACCTTGGTCAAGTGTGTTCTCCGCTATGTCAAGGGTACTGTCGTGGAATTGACACGTCAGATGTCCTAGGTGTATGGACTTAGTCGTGAGGCCAGCGCATCTATGTAGTAGCTTGAGAGGGGTTGATTGGGATAAGAGACGCAGGGCGGATCAACGCACAAGACAAGGGTTTAGACAGCTTCGGGCCCCGGGAAACATCATCCGGTAATAACCCTACGTGCTGTTTGAGGCTAGGTCTCATTATACTCATGAGAGAGTCGCCGGTAAGCCGGCTCTTTGTGTCTAGCCTTAGAGATTGTTTCTTGTTGCCTGTCCCTCTTTGGGGTGCCCTGCCCCTCCTTATATAAGTTAGAGGGGCGGGTTACATGTGGAGTCCTAGTAGGACTAGGACTAGTCTATCTTCTCTTACAAGTTAATTACAAGTCCGGGTCTTGCTTCCTCGTAAAGGAAATATTCGTCATCCCTTCCTTCTTAAGCCGGCCCACCATAACATGAGCCGGCCTTCTGGGCCTTGGGCCTAGTCTTCTATCTGACCCGCCCGCCGGGTTACTAATGAGTCGCCAAGATCGGGCAGGTTATCTGTGAATCGCCAAGCTCCGGGCGGGTCACCAGTGAGTCGCCAATTCTAGCCGGGTCATACCGCGGGATATATCCCCGACATTAGCCCCCAGTTTAATTTGGATTTATCCATGTTAAACTGATCCTGTAAAATAAACACAAGAACAAACTTGATAGGTTGTGCTCCGGGTTAAATTTTGTAAGCCGGCACCTGATCATCTTTAAATCCTTGTCATTTCTTTCTTGATACATGCCCATGAATTCATAGAAAATCTCCTTTAATAGATCTGTTCAAACTTTGTGAATGCAAAAAATCCAGATACTTCTTTTGAGAAATCCGGGTCAATAGGCCAGCTTCAGAGTCAATTTGCTGGCATTGGTCTCTTGTAGAGAAATATTGTAAGAAACAATCCACTTGAATCGGCTTTCAATGCTCTGACTTGACAAAAATATTGGTCTTCAAATATTCAACTTATATTCATCCGGCTTAAAGATATAAAACTTGCCGGTTTATGAGTACCAAAATTGCCGGGTTATAAATAGATGATGCCAAGTCATAATTGTCGCCGACGCCGGTTTATGATTGTTAATGACGCCGGTTTACAGACACAGGGTCATAATGATTGGTGACACCGGATCAATCTGGTTTTGCTCAAAACAGAGAAATTGAAGATATTTCTTTGATAATAATATAATACCTATAGCCCCCAAGTCTTGAGCAGAACAAAGCGATGGCTTAAGACTTGCTTCAATATGAATACTGCCACTTTGAAGAAATCCATGTTGTTCATCCCAATCACTAGTACAAACTGAATATTCCATATTATGTAGCCCCCAAGTGCCGGGTTGTGATGCTTGCAGCAACCTGGGACTTGTAATTGCCTGATTCTCAAAAATTTCAACCAGTGTAGCCCGCAAGGGCCTGGTCATTATGCAATAATGAGCAGGGACTTTATAAATATGATCATGTAAATTTGAACAGCAATGTGTAGCCCCCAAGGGCCGGCTTAGTAAGATAATACTGAGCTGGGACTTTTCATTGAAAATAATCATATGATGTAACCCTCACCATGGGGCTTGAACCCACGTCCACAAGGTTAAGAGCTTTGTGCTTTACCAACTAAACAGTGGATCCTTCAATATAATGGATTAAGACTTATGTACCTTGAATTGTTGACAGGAGCAATTGGTAGCCCCCAAGGGTCGGTTTATCATAATATGATGAGTAGGGTCTTCAACAAGGCCAATAAAAAGTAATCTTGCATTAGCCCCCAAGTGCCATGGTGCATGCTGGCAGTGACATGGGACTTGCACATTTGATGTAATCTCAATTTGAATAATGTAGTCCCCAAGTGCCGGGTCGTAAGCCTGTAGCGACTCGGGACTATTCTTTCCATTGTAGAATAAATCATATCAATTGATAAAATAATAGCCATTGCGCCAAAGTGACTTTGAATACCTCATCTGCTGATAGGCCAATCCGGAGTTTAAATACCCGGCGGCTCTTGGCCGATGCCGATTTAATACGCCTCCATTGTAAGCCGGAATTTGTACAACCCGGCGGCTTATAGCCTTTGAGAAAATTAAGAATTGATAACCCTTTTGAGACACCAATTTCCATCTATGATGGGCTTGAATTTAATCATTTATGTAAGTCATAGCTCTGTAAATCCTGCAAAGTTTAAACAACATATGCCCTGGCGACTTAACGTCAAAAACCATGGCGGGTAACCACCCAAATGTAGTCTTATCCTGCACGCAAGTAGATCACAAGAACCCTTGGCGGTTTACCGCAGGGCGGGTCATAATATCTCACATATAACCACTGTGATATTGAATTTGTACTGCTGGTTTACATGACCTGTGCAGTAAGGGTGATAACCCAATCCTTAGAAGCCAATACTTCCAAATATATGATGATTGTCATAAGCCGGCGACTTATCATCGAAAATCAAGCCGGGTTTAAATAGAAACCACTCATATACACTTTACATATGAAAAAGAGCTTCAAATAAAATCCAAAAATTGTTTGCAAAAAGAGACTTCAACAATTTTGAGGCTTCTGATTCGAATACGATCAGAAAACCGTCCCAAAGGGGTTAAGCTAAGATTCGAATACGATCATATAGCCCCCAGTGGCTTTGGCGTTGCCGATCAAGAGGGTACCGACAGCTATGTTCTCTTTGATTCGAATACGACCTATGTTTGAACAGGAAGCCCCCAAATGACCTTGAGAGTTGTTTTAACGATGCTGATTCGAATACGATCCACGTCGGTTCTCAAAAGGGGTTGAGCTATGATTCGAATACGATCAACAAACCCCCTAGTGAGCTCGGCAGTGTGCCAATCAAAAGGGTATCGACAGCTATGTTCTCTTTGGTTCGAATACGACCTATGTTTGAACAAGAAGCCCCCTAGTGATCATGAGAATATTTAACGACTCTGATTCGAATACGATCAGGGTCACACACCAAAAGGGTTAAACTAAATTCGAATACGATTAGCTCCCAATGGCCATTAAAGCAGGGTACCCATATTTGAGTTGTGCTTTGTAACAGACTCTCTTTGGTCCCTTTAATTTTTCCTGAGAACTCAAGCTTTGCGAGAGATAACTTCTTTTTGAACCGGAAATTTGTAAACCGGATATTGAGAGCTCCAAAGCTTTGTAAGATATAAATTTACCTTGAGCCGGATGTTTGAACCGGATTTGAGAGCTTCAAAACTTTGCGGGAGAGATATATCTCTTGAACCGGATTTTAAACCGGAATATTTATTTTGAACCAGCAATTTTCTGATGGCCTTTAAATTTTCATCAATATGGTAGTAGCCTCCAGAACCGGGTTATCATTCCCTCCAACGACCCGGGGTTCCCGAGTCATGTCACTGTAGCCCCCGAGTCTCAAGATGACTCGAGGAGTCGGCTTGAGATTCTCCATATTTAACCGTGATATAAACCGGCATAACTTGTATATCATTGGTGTTGATAACACGATGTGAACCCACAGAAGGTTGAAGCGACTGCGGCGGGTTATAAATGATCCCATATGAGTCGTGTCAACAACTCGGCCAATGGCTCCTTCCAACTAGTTGTTCGAAGTTAACCAAATTGTAGTTGCGCGACTCGTGCGCCTGCTCATTGAACCATCCAGTGCAGACGACGGCTGATAATATATGATAATTTGCCTCCAGTTTGTTGGAAGAAAACCGGGCTTCCCAAGTAGTGACTTGCTCATAATCAATAAACAACTCATCCAGACAAGTGCGGCCTGGTGTGTTGATGTAGATCAGGCCGCGAGAGACGGACGGTAAGGACGACCGTAACATCAGAGGCGGCACAGACAGATGAGTCGGCCGTGGCATTGTAAACCGGTGCGGATGGGTGAGTTGTCCTCCTTGTTGTAAGCCGGCATGGTCGCGAGAGACGGCCACGGCGTGGTAAGCCGGCGCGGTCGCGAGAGACGGCCACGGCGTTGTAAGCCGGTGCGAGGGTCCGTTGAATAACGAAGACCACCTGTGCCAAAAGATGTTGGCGTGCCTCCATCTCCGCAGTATAATATCACTGATGTGTTTAGGCCGAAAATAACCCGCCATGAAGTTGATGACCACTAGGTGAAACTGGAATCCTTCACGGGTGAACCGGCCGCGGGAGCAGACAGATGAGCCACCCACGGCGTTGTAAGCCGGCACAGACAGGGAGAGTCGGCAGCGTCGTTGTAAGCCGGCGCAGTCGGGCGAGTTAATCACTAGCGCGGTAAGCCGCGTGGACGGGAGGGTCGGCTGGCGTGTTGCTGTAGACCAGACCGCAGGGGTGGCGGCTTTCACGCGTGTCCGTGAAGTCGCGTGACACAGACGAGCGCCAGTAAAAATTATGCTGGCGCATGCTCCATATCCGCGGTATATCAACACTTTTGTAATGAATAATTTACCTGCGTATAACAATACTATTAGGCAGAGTGGTTGTTTTTACAAAAAATAAACAAGTACTGATAAAAAGTAAACTGAATGGATATCACCTGATGTGCCTTTTGGATAAAGTGACTGCATAGCAATCCGACCAAATGATGGCCTTCACATCCGAATAAATAACCATGCATCCATCCGGTTTTTAAGTAAACCACGCTCCTCAATGCATTGAACTTGGGTGTCCCTATCAACTTGTCTTTTATGTAGACAACACTTCAACGAGTGCTACTTCGTAACTGATCCTTAGCAACTCGCCACGCCATACAAACAGTCAATAGCTCGGCGCGGCACAGAGCCAGCGACGCCCAAGGCAGTAGCAACACCAGCAAAGGGAACGGCGGGAGACGCTCGTCGGTACTCATCGAAAGCGGTAACAGCAGCCAAGGCGATTTTAAGTAGGGGCGGCTTAGCAACTTGGAGTTGAGGCCCAGTGCTGGCTGTTTAACGACGCCGGCGAGTGAAGACGACCGGGTGGCAGTAGTAATCGGTCACGAAGGAGCAGCGGCTCGACGGAAAAGGCGACCATGCACTCGTGCTGTTGCATGACGGTATTTAAAGAATTTCCGAGCGTACTGTTCTCCCTCAAACATACTATGACTTTAGCGGCAATTTTGACAGAACCATAGACAATAATCATCAACCCGGCCGGCTGCAGACTTCTTGTTGACCTCGGCAACTCGGATCAAAAAAAATTCATCTAAGAAACTCCAATTTTCTTCACACAAAATATCTTAATAGAAATCCACACATGTACGCGTGGACATATATCTTTTTTTCTTTTGCTTGATCGCTTTGCACTTGAACTAGCAGCAGAGTAGTACTATAATAATATTTCCTGATCCCCAAACGAGAGCAGTTTTCCATCAAACCTCAGGAGCCCCACCATGCAATGATTGTTTCTTCACCCCTTGGATTTCTGCAGCCGGTTTAAACCATCATTACCAGCCTTGCTCCATACTGATGTAGACGTGAAGAGGAGCAGCAATCTGACTCGGATCCATACATGTATTGGTGACGTCGAATCAGATTCCTGTCCGGTCTCATCTGCAGCTGAAAAAACGATCTTTGCTCGAATTCAACGGGTCGCCCTGCAACGCGTGAGGCGCCGCATGCAAACCCTAAAATCTCCACGAATCTCATATCTGCCAGTTCCAAAAATCTTTAACCATAATCCTGACCTCCCAGCGATAAATTTGCCGGCTCTGTCCACGGTCGTCCGGCGGGTCACGCGGTCGTTCCATGCTAATCTCCATTACTCATGTCAGCCGCCCTGGACGCGATCTGCCCCACGCATAGTTTCGGCGAAAAATCAATCCGGTCTTGACAGATCGTCCGGTCACAGCGGCGCGCACCATGCAACCCTATTTTTTTTCAACTCAAATCCTGTACTCCCAGATCCAAAGCAAATCTTGTGTGATTGTCTCGTGCCGGCTCTTCTTCAACCGGCCAATCGTGAGTTTCTCGATCCTTGAGAGTGCGCCCTCCAAGAACTCAACACCACCGTGTGCGTGCCCCACGGTGGGCGCCAACTGTCGTGGAATTGACACGTCAGATGTCCTAGGTGTAAGGACTTAGTCGTGAGGCCAGCGCATCTATGTAGTAGCTTGAGAGGGGTTGATTGGGATAAGAGACGCAGGGCGGATCAACGCACAAGACAAGGGTTTAGACAGCTTCGGGCCCCGGGAAACATCATCCGGTAATAACCCTACGTGCTGTTTGAGGCTAGGTCTCATTATACTCATGAGAGAGTCGCCGGTAAGCCGGCTCTTTGTGTCTAGCCTTAGAGATTGTTTCTTGTTGCCTGTCCCTCTTTGGGGTGCCCTGCCCCTCCTTATATAAGTTAGAGGGGCGGGTTACATGTGGAGTCCTAGTAGGACTAGGACTAGTCTATCTTCTCTTACAAGTTAATTACAAGTCCGGGTCTTGCTTCCTCGTAAAGGAAATATTCGTCATCCCTTCCTTCTTAAGCCGGCCCACCATAACATGAGCCGGCCTTCTGGGCCTTGGGCCTAGTCTTTTATCTAACCCGCCCGCCGGGTTACTAATGAGTCGCCAAGATCGGGCAGGTTATCTGTGAATCGCCAAGCTCCGGGCGGGTCACCAGTGAGTCGCCAATTTCAGCCGGGTCATACCGCGGGATATATCCCCGACAGGTACCCTGCACCACGGCCTTGTTGCTTACACTGATGCAGACTGGGCTGGTTGTCCTGACACTCGCCGACCGACCTCTGGCTACTGTGCGTTCCTTGGTGACAACCTGGTCTCATGGTCCTCCAAGCGCCAGCACACGTCTCCCGCTCTAGCGCTGAGGCAGAGTATCGAGCTGTCGCTAATGCCGTCGCTGAAGCAAGTTGGCTTCGCCAACTCCTCCAGGAGCTTCACCGACCTCTCCCTGCTGCCACAGTCGTTTTTTGCGACAATGTCAGCGCCTTCTACATGTCCACGAACCCCGTTCAGCATCAGCGTGCCAAGCACATCGTGATCGATCTTCACTTCGTTCGAGACCGTGTTGCGCTTGGGCACATTCGAGTTCTTCATGTGCCTTCTTCCCGACAGTTCGCGGACATCTTCACCAAAGGCTTGCCATCGCCATTGTTCTTGGATTTTCGGTCCAGTCTCAGCGTCCGAGAATCTTCCGTTGTGACTGCGGGGGGCTGTTAGGCAATCCGATCTGGTCATAGCCTGCCATATGTAGTGCTCCTATATTTGCATATAAATCGGGTCATTATGGTTAGGATTGTATTGATTTGTTTCCATGATTATCTGTCTATATATATGAGGTAACACGGAACCCACATTTGTGTGGTCAATTACTCTTGCCTTCTGTTCCATCAATCTCTACTTCTAAAGAGGGAACAACTCCCCCTTTTGTGTCAGATGTTCAATAGGGGGAGTTGTTAGTCTCCGTTCCACGGGTTTTTTGTCTCATCTGCCATCTTCGTTTCATTTTTTCTGTCTCTCTTTCCACCACCATCTGTTTTTTTTTCATCTCCACCTTGCATGTAACGAAAATAAATCTGTTATCCCGCAAAAAAAGAAAATAAATCTGTTCCCTAGGTTGATCGCTAAGGACGCCCCAGCGGCCATAGCGGAGCACTTCGCCACCGCCGAGGTCCGAGGAGCCACCGCCGTCTTCATTGCGGACTTCTAGGTCGCCGTCCGGACACACCGCCGAGGTCCGCAATCGCCGACGTTGAGGTCCGAGAGGAGCTGCCGCCGCCTTCATTCTGGGCCTGGACGTCTCCTCTCCCCGATTACCCCTAGCGCCGCCGCTGCATGGCCCTCCTGCCTCTCCCCTCCCCTTCTCTCCCGCTTCCATCCTCGCTCGCCGCCCTTGTCCCTCTCTCTCTTGTTTCCTACCCCGCTGGTTCTTCCATGCTGGTCCTGGCCTTCCCTGCCGGTCGCCGCCTTGTGCCGGCGAACCTAGCCACTGTGGGTTGGGATTCAAACGCCACATCATCTCTGGGACGCGGCCGCGACGGCTTGGCTTGATGCCTGCGAAGTAGGGCGAGCGGAGGCAACGTGGGACTGCGCCGCTGTACTGTTCGCCGTGACATGCTGCCGCGCTGTGTAGATGGAGGACGCGTGCCCAAGCCGTGTTGTGCCTGTCTTCCCGTGCTGTAGTCGGCAGCTGGACGGGATCGGGGTTGAGTTCGTTAGTGGAACATGGCGATCGACAACGCTCTGGATGTGGTCGACGTGAGGACTAGGTTCCATCATTAACATGTACCCTGGCAAGGTATGTGCAGGGCCGGTGCTGAGAATTCAGGGGCCCGGGACGAAACAATTATCCGGGGCCCTTCGAGGCCCTTAGTATAAATTTTTAATAGTAATTAACATATGAAGATATAAAAATTGTACCAAAGAAAGCAATCAAGTCCATCCAAAATCAGTGTGCATATAGAATAAAATATTACATAATACCTTCAAAATTGCTTTTAATGTTCCGAGATGCAAAATCTCTAATGATAATATCAATATCATTTTCATCAAGCAATTCTTTCTGAATAATTTCTGCCTAAGCCTGACATGATGGTTCTGAAATTAAAAGGAACAATTAGCTTTTAAAATTAGCAAAAAGCTATGTTAGACACAAGATCGATTATTGAAGTCTAGGGCATAGTATAGTACCTTCTCTCTAATTTAATGTGGCTACAATTTTATTCTGTGCGCCGTGTGCAATGATTCGAGCGCGAGCACCGACAATGCGAGTATGCGACAATTCCCTTCCCTGTTAGATCAATCGAGATTCGAGAATTTAGGACTAGAAAAGAAACAGGAAGAATAGGAAAACAGTACAGGCGAAAGCATTGGGCGTTAGGCGCGACTGCGCAAGGAGACGTGCTCGTACGGTCGTACCTGCCGTAGTTGCGTAGCGATGTGTGCCCGTATCGCCGCCATTCCTCAGGACGAGAAGACAGGAGAGTCGAACCAGGGGTCGAGCCGTCGAAGATGACGAACACTCGAACAGGTAATCAAAAAGAAGGAAGGGACGGAAGTCAAGGAATGATCGGAATCAAGGTCATGGTCTGATGCAGCGAAATGGCAATGAGGAGTGCAAGGGATGAGGATGAGAATATGCTAAACCCAAGCACCACCATCCCGAGTTAGGATGTGAGAGTGATGAAGGCTGTAGAAACGGGTCAATCGTTGGCAATACACCAGGCAAGTAATACCAGAGGATTGGGACATGTTGAGAACATAGTAGGGGCGGGAATCTGTTTGGGAAAAGAACAGTGGAGGATTCGACTGCAGCAGGGCAGAAAACTTAGCCATGGTACTGGTGGGCAAAACTGCGAAATCGGTCGTATCAAACTTAATACATCGCTATGAAGGAGAGGATGAAGAACTGAGCTGCTCAGAGAACCAAGCAATTACCCCCCAAAAGAATGCCAACAGGAAGAAGCTCAAAGGAGTGAATGGAGAAGTGCTGAGCAACGTAGAGGAGATAGAGCAAGAAACAGATTATGAGAGATCGGCGGCCCCTTTCGGAGGGGACCGCCGGGCGCAATTAAACTATTAAGTTGGAACTGTCGGGGCTTGGGAGCGCCCCGGCAGTTCGTGCTTTGCTGGACGTCCAGCGAAGTTGTAGCCCAGATGTGATGTTTTTCTCGGAGACACACCTAGAAAGCTTTCCGGCTGAATGTTTGAGGAGAAGACTGAAGATGGATCATAAAATAGTTTGTCCTGGTGATAGTAGAAAGGGAGGTTTGGTGATGCTATGGAAAAAGGAAATAAAGATTCTTCCACTAATTTTAGACCCAATGTTCATTGATGTACAAGTGGAGGATGAAAGACATTCAGTGTGGAGGTGTACGGGGATGTATGGTGAATTCAGGTGGGCGCACAAATATAAAACATGGGAGAGAATGCGCCGTTTGAACCAAGACAACAATATGCCGTGGCTACTGATTGGGGACCTGAATGAAATTCAATTCTTGTCTGAAAAGGAAGGAGGAATCCCGAGACCGCTGCAGTACATGCAGGCCTTCCAGTCGGTGATTGACGGCTGTGAATTGCGGGACATGGGTTATATAGGCGATCGGTTCACGTGGCAGAGGGGTGGAATCAGGGAGAGATTGGACAGAGGGCTAATCAACGCCGCTTGGGAAGCTATGTACCCATCGGCGGCACTGCAAAACATGCTATACAATCACTCGGACCACCGTCCAATTTTGGTTGATACAGAGTACTATGCTCCAGCGCACGGTGGTGGAGAACGTACAAAGCGGTTTGGTGCGAGATGGCTAAGGGAAAGAGATTTCCCGGAGATAGTACAAGAGGCATGGCATGCAGCAAATTTGAATCCGAACCTCACAACCATCCAGGAGAAACTAAACAGCATGCATGCCTCGTTTCATGACTGGGATCAAAGGGTGCTGAAGAAACCAAAGAAGAGACTTCGGAAAGTGCAAAGAGAGCTTGAGGAAGTTATGACTGGTCCAATGGATTAAGCCAGTGAGGAGAAAAGGAAGGAGATCTCAGAGCTTATCGAATTCTTGCTTGAGTTAGAAGAAATTCATTACATGCAGCGATCAAGAGCGGGGTGGCTGAAACATGGAGACCGCAACACGGGGTTCTGCCAAGCCTATGCAAGTGCTAGGCGTAAAAAGAATATGATTAAAAAGCTGAAGGAGGAGAATGGAAATATTCTGGAAGGTATGGACGCCCTAAAGCCACATATAAGAGGCTACTTTAGTAACCTGTTTACATCCGAGGTTAATTTTGTAGACCCTGCTGTTATAAATAAAGTACAAACTAAAGTGACAGATCAAATGAATGATATGTTAATGGCCCCTTATACTGCTGACGATGTGCGAAAAGCTGTGTTCAGTATTGGGGATCTTAAAGCCCCCGGCCGGATGGCCTTCATGCCATTTTCTTCAAAAAATATTGGGGCATATTAGGAGATGAGATAACCCAAGAAGTTCTGTTTGCTATTAATCAGAAGGCAGATTCCAGATTAATGGAATGATACATCTATTGCGCTGATTCCCAAAGTTGATTCTCCTGAACTAATCACACAATATAGACCTATAAGCTTATGCAATGTGCTTTATAAAATCATTTCCAAGATGTTGGCTGGTAGACTGAAGGGTATCCTACCTGAGATCATATCACCTTCTCAGAGTGCTTTTGTTCCTGGGAGACTTATCATAGATAATGTTTTGATTGCCTATGAATGTGTTCATAAAATCAAGAATAAGAGGGCATGGGCGGCTGGTCTGTGTGCAGTCAAGCTAGATATGCATAAGGCCTATGATCGAGTGGAATGGATCTTTCTCAGGAGAATGATGGAGAAACTGGGGTTTAACACACAATGGATAGATATGATCATGGCGTGTGTCTCTTCGGTAAGATACAAGGTGAGGGTAAATTCTCAAGAAACTAAAATATTTATTCCCTCAAGGGGGATTAGACAAGGGGATCCCCTTTCTCCCTATTTGTTCCTTCTATGTGCAGAAGGATTATCCAGCATGTTGCAGTATGAAGAAGAAGTTGGTGGCATGGATGGGATTAGTGTGTGTAGAAATGCACCATCAGTATCACACCTTTTATTTGCTGATGATTCACTAATACTCATGAGAGAAGATGTGTTAAATGCAACTTCCTTACAGCAAGTTCTGGATGCCTATTGTGCAAGTTCTGGACAGATGGTGAGCCTGGCTAAATCAAGCATATATTTCAGCCCTAATACCAGTGAGGTAACAAAAGCAGAAATTGGTCAAATACTTCATATTGATATAGAAGCCTTATCAGACAAATATCCGGGTCTTACAGCTATTGTGGGGGCAGATAAGAGTGATTGTTTCAGGCATTTTGTTGAAAGGATAAAAAAAGAATATTAGGGTGGATGGAAAAACAACTTTCCGTTGGGGGCAAAGAGATTTTACTGAAAGCTGTTGCACAAGCTATCCCAGTATTTGCTATGTCAGTTTTCTGTATTCCAAAGGGGATTTGTAAAGAGATTACAGATATCATAGCTCAGTTTTGGTAGGGGGACGATGAGGATCACAAGAGGATGCATTGGATGGCATGGTGGAAGCTTTGCATCCCCAAAAGTGAAGGTGGAATGGGATTTCGAGACCTATACTCTTTTAACTTAGCAATGCTTGCAAAGCAGTGCTGGAGGATTGTAACAGAGCCGGAGTCCCTAGTGGCTCGTGTGTTGAAAGCTAAATACTTCCCTAATGGGAGTATCTTAGAAGCTACCCCGAAAAACGGGTCTTCCTTCACATGGCAAAGCATACTGAAAAGATTAGAAACATTCAAAAGAGGATATTGGAGAATTGGTACGGGAGAACATGTGAATATCTGGAACGACCCATGGATCCCTACCAGCGCAGATAGGAAAGTGATCACCCCTCATAACCAAACACTTCTGACAAGAGTTTGTGAATTGATGGATCCGTTGACTGGAACTTGGGATGAGTTACTAAGAGATATATTTTGGGCAGTGGATGTACGGAGGATTATGCAAATCCCAATATACCCGCAAGCCTTCGAAGATTTCATTGCTTGGCAACCTAACCGAACAGGGATTTTCTCTGTCAAAACGGCCTACCAACTTCAGTGGAATCATACTTTCAGGGCGCATGCAAACAGGGTAGAGAGCCCGACTGGATCCGCACCCTTGGATATTTGGAATACTCTATGGAAACTTCAGGTGCCACGTAAAGTTCAATCCACTAAAATCAATCCTAATGAACCGGCATGTAGGATCGGATGGGGCCTGTCCGATTTGTCATCAGGGAGCAGAGGATCTTAAACACCTTTTGTTCTTGTGCACTAATGCAAAGGAGTTGTGGAGGCGACTGGGTATGATGGATGTCATCGATCACTCAGCTGTGGTTGATCGGTCGGGATTTGTTATTGTTGAACACATTCTATCTCTACCGGAGAATCAACTATCCATACACCCTAACGTCGAGTTTAAGCAAGGTCTGATGGTGGGGGGCATGGTATCTGTGGTGGATAAGGAGGCAGATTACTCATAATGAATAGGTTCCGCCAACATGGAGATGGCCTGTTTCGGTCCTCTCTATAATAGGTAACTTTGCAACAATACATGCAGGTCCCTTGAGCGTGCCTGAAGCGAAATGGACAAAACCGAACCCAGGTTCCGTTAAAATGAATGTTGATGCGGCCTTCTTCTCAGATGAAGGGGTGGGTGCTACCTCGGTGGTCCTACGAGATGGAAGGGGAAGTTTTATTGCGGCCCAATGCAAGTTCCTCCCGGTGGCAGTGGATGCGATTACATCAGAAGCCATGGCAATGAGGACGGATTGGTATTTGCTAACTCACTGGGATTTAGCTGTCTGGAGGCGGAATCTGACTCTTTACAAGTTATCAATTTCTGTTCGGGTCAAACAAGATGGTGGGATGAAGCGGCAGCGCTCTTTGCAGAATGTGTCGATTTAAGTACATTGATCGGGAAGGTCATCTACAAGCAGTGCTTACGTTCTTATAACCGTGCAGCTCATGTGCTAGCAAACTTCAGTTATTGTAATAAGGTTTTTTCTGTTTGGTTGCATGAGCCTCCTGATATTCTGGTTAGGGAGCTTGTGGACGATGTAAACATTATCCATAATCAATAAAGCTAGTCATGATGGCCTTTCCTTAAAAAAAGGTCATGGTCTGATCGATCCCGTGATCCGAAAAACACGGAAACGAGCCATTTGGTTTCCAGTTTCCACGTTCGTCTCTGCCTACAGGCGAACATGGGCCAGGCCTTTTTCTCTTTTCATTCTATGTATGCAGTACGCGCAAGCCTGGGTTTCAAAAAAAATCGTTCTAAACATGGGCCCCAATACTACACATGCATACGGGAGGGGGCCCGGGGCGGCCGCCCCGTTCGCCCTGCCCCAGGGCCGGCCCTGGGTATGTGCTATGCATGGGATGTAAACTCTCGATTTTATCTTCATTTTAGTTGCCTTCATCTCATGCTTTGTCCGTTCCATTGGCATTTGTCATGCATCTGTTTTCCTTCAGTTTTCAGGAGGGTGATGTTCACGATTTCAAAAACTTGATAGCAGGGTATGGCTATAGTTATTGGTCATGCATTACCGCGAGGCTTGACAAGCATACTTGTTCTGCATAACATATCATTCAGTGAAGACTGAAGAGTAGACCATAAAATGGTTTTTATTTGTGCTCTCGTAGGTTAAACCAATATCTGTCAATATGAAATTGGTAGCTGAACATGATCAGGACTTTAGTAGGGCAGGGTTATTACTTTGGAGTTCAGAACTCATAGTTGGCGAGTGCTTATGTCCTAAAATTTTGGATGTGACTAAACATAGGCTGGTATGGCTAATCTTTTTTGCTTTTCCGTCCTTGCTCTTGACGGAATCTTCAGGTTTACGGATTGATAATTGTGATCTCTGTTTCAACGACTTCCCAATGTATTACTTGATGAGAAAGAAAGCTGAATTGCCATTGCCAATATTGTTAATAATAATCAACAACAAATGTCATCGACGAGGTCTATGGCCCGGGCGTCGAGGCGCTTCGCGCTTGTCATGGACGAGGACCAACAGGACCTCGAGAAGCCCATCATCGCACCGCCCCGTGTCGTGAAGTTCGAGACTGGCACCCCAGTGGGCACAGCCTCAACCCACACCTCCCACCAGGATCTTCTCTCTGCCGGAGTCATCCTACCTGCAGCCAGCTCCCCCTTGTACGCCCTGATCTCCACCTTGTGTGCTGGTCCATTCATCATAGCCAGAAGGTAATGACTAATGAGCAAGTCATCTCTCCCCCTCTCAAATTCATCCTTGTGTTGTTTATTTTTCAGAGAATGTGGTATTATGTAGCCCCTCTCTGTTGATGAATTGAATGTATAGATTATATATTACTAAAGGAATCTGCCTTAAAAGGCGTTCCACTAAAAACGCAGTAGGATCCTATTTCAAGTTCCTTGCACTTAAACCGCACAAAGGAAAGGCACTTTTCCCAACTTTTCCCGTTAACGCGGAGCAGTCAGATAAATAACAGTAGGATTGTTCAGTTTGTATGCTCGTCCACTACTTCGGTTTATTCAGGTTGCATGATACAGTAATTTTGCAAATGTTCAGACTTTCTATTTTGATTAGCTAATAGAATTTATTTCCACTATGTGTTGTGCGGAGGATAGATCAGAAGGACTAAATAATATGTGTCTAACACCAGTTGCACAATTCCCTTAAACTGCCCGCAGTAGCTGACCAAGTACCACCAATGTTGTCGTCAGTCTTGAAGGGGATTCAAAACCCGGTAGGATCGCACACCGTATGGCTTGGACATCGGAAGAAGATGCAAGATTGGTAATGAGATTACTTGCCTCAGTGCTCAATTTATGATGCTATTCATTTGAACTGATTTACTTGTTTGTCTCAGCCAATCTATCCTCAAACGCAGACAACCATTTGGTCGAAAAACTCAAATGATTCCATCGAGATAATAACAAGAAGAACATCAAGTACTGGGATGACATTGTTGTTACAACAATAGTAATAGGCCAAGTCACCGGAAGAGAGATGCTCGTCGTGTATGATGGACATGGTGGCTCGGAGGTGAGGTTATCTTCTCTTGAAAATCTTGACCTAGACAAAAGAAATTAACCTTAAGGCCGTGGGAAGCAGGAAAGCGAAGGTCACGAATGGCCGCCCAATTTGGTGGTGTTTGTGTGTTGTGCCGTCAAGCCTTTCTACGGGCTCCATGGTAATGCAGCAGCATCACCTTCTTACGGAGATGAGATGATGGGATGAGGCCGCATCCTGCTACCTATTGTTGTTGTGCTAGCTTTGCTGCGTATGTGTGTGTGTGTGAGAGAGATCAGCGGCTGATTGGGGATGGTTATATTGTTGCTAGATTATAAAACATGTCGTTTAAGTGAATATCAACTGCCGGAAAGAGAGCAATGGTACTGTGATTCTACTGTTTTATGCTAGATGTTAAAGAATACTACTTGCAAGCAGTTAGCAATGAACTGATGGTGCATTATATTGTAGGTTCTTTTGATCCTGCAAGGCCAACTGTGCATTTATTGTTCTGCACCTATTTTGTCCCTCCTGAATCTCCATATACATATAAATATGCTGGTTATGTCAAGTACATCAGGCAAAGGGGCTTTGCCGGGCCTCCTCTCCTCGTGACCTCCTCCCCTCGTGCGGCGGCGCCGCGCCGCACCGGGGCCTCCCCGCCGGGCCTCACTCTCCTCCCCGCGGGCCTCCTCTCCTCCCGCCGCCGCCCCCAAGGGCATCGTAGGCTAAGCCTGCGGGCCGCAGCGGCAGCGGCGGCAATCTTCCTCGGCCGGCGATCAAATCTGGGTGGCGGCGACCCACTCCGGCCGATTCAAGGGCGGTGGCGCAGGCCGGTGGCGACCAGGGTTGTCGTGCTGGCGGCGGCGACGAAGAGATCACGGCGGCGGCTATGGTGTCTGATCTGGATCCCTTTCGGATCTGGATGGTGGTTCCTCGAGCCGTCGTGCGCATCCTTTGTTCCGGCGTGGCAAGCGGCCTCTGGACTAGGCACGCGACACGAGGACATCGGGGGCTCCGGCCCTGGGCGTGGAGGTGGTGTCCATCTTCTTCGCCGGAGGTGGTCGGCTAGATGGTTGTGGATTCTCGCATCCAGTCCCGGCGTTGAGTGGGGAGACAAGGCTGCCGGTGAAAACCGTGCTATCACTCGGGTCATGGCGGGCGATGGCGGCGTTTTCACGTCGTTATCTTGTTGAAGACATCGCCTCTGCAGCTTCTGTCGACTTGCTTGCGCTGCTCTGGGTGAAAACCTAGATCCGGAGTTTCCGGATCGGACGATGGCGGTGCTTTTGGTGTCGTTTTCTCTCATGGGGGCATCATTTTTTTGAGCAGCGGCTGGATGCAAGACCAGAGGACGGATTCTTTGGTGGAGCGGTGCGGCATCTCACTCATTAATGGTGGCAGGTCTCGGCGGCATGGCGCTGTGGTGACTCTGCGTCCGATGCGCGAAGATGGACTTGCGCAGGAGGGTGACGCGGTCTGGCGTCGACGGCAGCTAGACCGGGCAAGGTAGATGCAGCAGTACATCTCTGAAGATGGATTGGTGGCAGGTGGCTGCGGCGGCCTCAGACCCGGCAGGCGTCCTGGTTGAGGAGTGCGCCGGACTGGTAGGTGACCCATACCCGGCAGGCGTCCTGGTTGGGACCTCAGGTCTTAGATGTTAGGTTTGGCTGGGAGGTATGTTTGGTACTAGGCCCAGACTATCAGCATCCCTTCATCACTTGGATAGGAGTAGCGACACTTTTGTTGCCTAGACGGTGACTTCAGCCTTACTGTTGTATGACTTTGTAAGGTCTTGTGTGAATAATTAAAAAAGTGGCCGCATGCATCGTCCAGATGCAGAGGCCGGGGGTCCTCCTCCATTTCAAAAAAAAAATGTCAAGTACTTTGTTGGTGTCTGCTTTTGTAAATCTTGTGACGTATCAATTGTCAGCTTACTCGACAATGCGAAGGAAGCCCAGAATTGTGATTCAGTGGACATATTGTAGTTGCATGTGCCTTGCATGCAAATTTGAGGAGGAGGGATTCAAGGGCTAGGTAGTAGTACTTTTTCCCTGGTGCTTCTACTTGCCTGAATTTAAGTAGGAGGAATTATCAGTTGTGTGACGAGTCTTGGGTTGGTTGATTTGCTCTGGAGTTTTTTTGAAATAATCTTGATTTAACTATGATTTTCAGAAACTGGTACAGCTTTAACACGGTTCCTTGCTCACTGTGGTAAATTAAAACAATAAATTGAGGAGTTTAGAGCCTGCCTAGAGACCTCGCATAGCACTGCCTCAGTTGGCAATGACATCATGATGATCGCGTCTGGTCTACTCCAAGTCTCCGCTTGTGGTTTGTGTTCTTCAGGTCTCCACTAGCCATGATATTGCGGCTGGGCTTCGGGTACGTGTTACCTCTGATACATCTTTCCAAACTACTAATGAATTGGTCTCTGATGTCTTCTTCTCAGTTCTAATTAGGGCCTGCTTCTGTTTGCACCAATTCGAGATAGTGGTTGTGGAATGCAGCAGCCAAGACAACAAGGTCAGGCTCGGCTTAGGTATGATGACAAACAAAATTAGATTCGGATGGTTCCTTACATCTTCCTCTCAGAATCAAGAGTGATAATACTTTTTTTGGTGCTCTAGCTTCTGCAGATTCTGAAGAATTGATTCGTTGTTCAGGCATTTCATGCATTTGCAGTTCACAGGTATCTAAGTTTCCTTGACTGTGTTTTCAAATAATTTGATACTCGACATTAGGATTTTTGGCTGAACAAATCATCTCAGAAATAAGTAGAACACGAGCAATTGTGAGACAGAGCTAATTGATACAGTTTAGAAAATAGAACTGAACAATTCTTGGTAGTCACTATTGATTAGCTATGTGCTTACCTTAAGTTCCTTGCTACTTA
This sequence comes from Aegilops tauschii subsp. strangulata, assembly GCF_002575655.3. Classification (NCBI taxonomy): domain Eukaryota; kingdom Viridiplantae; phylum Streptophyta; class Magnoliopsida; order Poales; family Poaceae; genus Aegilops; species Aegilops tauschii. The sequence continues at coordinate 5,122,970 of NC_053035.3, forward strand.
TTTTAATTGTTAGTACTTGAAGGTTTGAATAATTATTATTACTAAGTTACTAAGTTATTTGTCGGTTATACTGAAGCTTATATTGTTCCCTCTTTGATCTAGACATCAAATATTCTAAGCTTCCTTTCGTGAGCAAACGGTTCTAAGCTTCCTTTTTGTGAGCACACGGGTGAACTAATAAAGGAAAACTTGCTCCATAAATAGTAGTGGCATTTACTATGCAGATGATACTGACAAATTCTCATACAAGTCCGTATTAACATTCAGTCAGTAGGTTATTGAAGAAGGCTGGAGATCGCGTGGAGCTCCAACAATAACCTCAAGTAGATGTAGCAGAGACATGTGATGAGCTATCATATGTTTCTAATCTGAATGTTTGCTCCAATCACTTGATTGTTTGATCCGGTTTGTTGTGACAATACAATGATTTTCTATGTTCTTTTTGTGGTGCAATCTCCGTTGATTCGGAAAGATGGGGACTTTCTGTTGATCTATTTCGATCGGCCATTAGCCATAACATTCCAAATTCCTTAATTTGTTTCCTCTTTTTCGTGGCTTCATTTTACGTCTCTCACTAAAGGTGGGCACGACTTGAAAAGGGAGGCAAACATAACCGCCAACATGCATCTCTTTTGCAGCACAAGAAGAGGCACAGATGAGAGGTGGAAAAGGAGGGGCAAAGAAGGAAGCCATGGGCATGTGCCGCCTACCGACCATGAACATCAACAACGACAACGACGACTAGCTTGTGCGCGTGTGAGCGAGGGAGGGAGAGGGAGTCAAAACATTACAACAAAATGATGTATATCTTTACTACATTATAAAATGGGATTTGGTGAGCTATTTGTCCTTTATGATTCATGAGATTTTAATTCTATAGTGTTTTTCGCTCTTAATATATTATTGTGGTTGTAGATTTATCATTGACACAGTATATGTAGAAACTTTTTTGGTCTAAATAAGAAGAACAAAAGTTTCCGGGATGCTTTTTGATCGTTTCCTTTACCTAGCTTCTGATTTCTATTATCAGAAACACATTTTTTTGTTCCTATAGGAAACATATGCAAATAGAAGATTTGCCGAAGCTTTTTGAGTCCCTGATACATACTAAATACAGTACTAGAACAATATGCTTATGCCTAATAACAACCTGGAAAACTGCTCCAAAATAACACTTAAAACATGTACAAGAACAAAAAATCCATTCTGAATTCTAAAATCATCCTTCAATGTATGCAGCAAACTGCTTCCTTTATAATCTGATAAAACACGCAGGACTTATCATGACGCATGCAAGGATATACTAAAACCATCATACCGAAGCCGAGGTTGCCTTTGTTTCCTTATTTTGGCGAGAAGGTGTCATAGTTCTACTATTTTGACGATGCATGCAATCATTTAAATAAAAGAATACAAAGATGCTGCATGGGTCATCAATTCAAACGAGAAGAACTTGTTTCATGTGATTTTTTGTGTAAAGTGGAAACAAATTGTTTTTATAACAACTAATTCGACAACACAAGTGCTACACCCTGATCATTATATGCATATGATACGATCTAGCTATTTTCCTTTGCATGGGTGGTTCTTATCATGAGGTAGGAGGGTTCGTACAAGTCGAACTATCAGCTCTCATGCAATGCTTAAAAAGAAAAATGAGAGGATTTGCGACTTTTGTTGTATAACATTGCAAATTATATGAAAAAAATGTTTAATTTGTCAGAACTTTTAGGAGGGAGTGAGTGGCAAATGTTGGAAGACATTCAAACTTAGGATGATGGGAATGCCTATGGCAATTTGGCAAACTTGGAGAAAACATATGCGAATTTGAGCTGGGTAGCAATGTAGAGCTTAAGCTAAATGGTTCATACATTTGTTAGTCCATGAGTTCGAGATGATGGACTCGACAATTTGATTGATTTGGAGGGAACACGGATTTGGAGTAGTGTGACAACATAGCGAAGTAATGACACAATGGTCGAAGGGCTGAAAGCTGAGGGGCTCGTGATAGATCCATTTGTTGGCCCGTGGCAACGCACGGGCGTTCTACTAGTAATCAATTGTGGCTTCTTTGACCACCAGATGGCTTATTGACTTCTTCCACTCGAGGATCACCGTGAGCAGTCCTTCTTCCCCTTCCTACAGAAGCACGCCAACCAAAAATAAATGCTCAAAAAGACCTTAGCAAATGCCATTGAACCGGATTGTAGGCAGGAGGAATCTTATGAGTCGGTAGATGCAGATGTCGAGGCCTCATTGTTGCTCGCCAGAGGCCTCATGTGTATGTCGTGCCTCCCACCAGAGGCATCTTTTAATTAGGGGTAGAGCGGTGCGGAGACGACAGTATTAGTCACTGTGGGAGCAGAAAATTCGGTGGCAGTGCGTGTAAAGAGGAGACTTTGGCAGTTTCTGGTGGAGTTGTGGTAGCCGTAGGGACGACGAGAGTGAGAGAGGACTGGGGAGGGAGGAGAGGTGATGGATGGAAAAAAATTGGGTGATTGAGGACAAAAACCAAGATGAAAAACAACACAAGCAGGTTGGGGGGGGGGGGGATAGATTAGCTATCTCTGTCATGAAGTAATTGATCAGTGTAAAACTTGGAATCAGTTGAAGTATACTATACTAAAGTAAGTTGTAAAGCCTAATTGCAATTTAAATCTTTGATGGCAATGCATATGAGTTGTGTGACAATCTTGACTGTTCTGGATCTTGCATCTGATTCTAATTAAACAATATATGTCAGATGTTTTTAATGATGTCCACGTTAGATTTGATTGTTAATTTATAGAGCGGGTGATAAGCTGATTCTATCCTTTTCGTCTGCCATTTTTCCTTTCATAAAATGTGTCCATGGAGTAATTCTTCACAAAAACAAACTTAACTGGACAAAATATCCATGGCAAGTCGCATATCTTGTGCAACTGTTCGCTGTTGAAAGCTTATTGTGCCACTATCCATCTTTGCAAGGAAAGAACACAAAAGATTTATGTTCTACCAAATACATTCTTTTGTTCAGATTTAGCCAGGTATGATCCTGGTTGCGTAAGCCATTAGAGTACATTGCGATCGACTAGACAGTTTCAGCGTCTCTTCTTGCCTACTTTTGCAGCACTAGATTTGCGACCAGGTAGATAAACACGGCAACAAAGGAGACGAGAGATGCCAGCGGCCCATATTTCCCAAGAATTTTGTGCGGGTTAATTCCATATATGCACTGAATTCTCTACGGAATCCAGCAGCCAGGGCCACACCATGCTGACGCTAGCAGCTACGTGCTGCTCCCGTGGGCAAGACCTACCCAAGGAGGATAGGCAAGAGAAATGGCTGAAGACACACCAAGACCCAGCAACATGTAGATTCATATTTCACCCCCACCCTTGGATAAAACCGTCAATCATTTGAAACATATTAAAACTTGAGTGCATTTTTTATTTTGGAGAAATATGCTCACAAGAGCTCAGGAGTCAACCGTTGGTTCTAGGTAATTAAACAAACAAGAAGATTGACTTGTTGAGCAACTTTATGACCTCTTCTAGCTTCCTTTATGACACTAGAACTTGACGGGCTTCCGGTCACCTCCTTTCCGATTTATAAGGCTTGCGCGTATCTCTAGGTTGACAAATAGACCAACTTAATACAAGTTATATATCACGAAAAATATATAATTAGGAACTTCAAATCATATACTTTCTAATGGTATAATTTTTAGACTATGCAGCTCATATTATGTTGGTCAAATTATAGATCTAGGGATACATACAAGCCTTATAAACCGGAAAGGAGGTACTAGATAAACATGCCAATAATGGACTTCTTGACAAGTCTATGCAGATTAAAGGTATGTTAGTAGATGGTGTATACATGCTTTTAGCTATCTAAGGAAACAAATATGACACTATTTACTTTGTAAATGCTCGAAATCATTCTCAGAAATCTTAGTACCAACAGTTGTCATGAACAGCTTGGACTAAATGCAAAAAATGTTACGAATAATACATACAAACCTTCAAATGTACTTAGAGTGAATCAATTAAGACGTGTAAAGCTAGTACTAATTCAATATTTCTTAATGACTTGCATATACTTACAACACTTGACGTAAAGAGGGAATATGATGAGTCATGTATTGATAATGTGTAAACATTACTACCCTTGACATAAAAGGAGAATTTGATGAGTCATGTATTGATAACGTGTACAACATTACTTCAGCTTGTTCATCTTACCATCGTACTATACAACACTACAAGTTAGTTTGAAAAAGAATAAGAGTCCAGAACGAACATTAGAATACTAGCCTCATCTATCTTAACAACATGCACAAGGACACAAATTTAGTTACCCGCAAGCTATGAAGATTTGGTTTATGTCTAACAACTTGTACAACACGACAAACTTAGATCCAAAAGGAATGCAAACCAGATAATTGTAATGCAATCCAGATAATTGTTTGACATGTAAAGTGAATAAGATGAGTCACTACCAATCATCAAGTTTTCTTCACTCTTACATGATATGAACCATAAAAAGGCAACTTTGATGATCACTCCAAAATTACATTTGTATGTAGTGCCACCAAACGCAACACACCAAATAATTAGTTCGATAAGCATCGATCACTTTTGCAAAGGAAAGCAATAATGAAAAGAAACCTAACCATGGTAGCTATAAAAAGGCCTGCAATATTAGACTCCATACCATCATCCATCCTTCACACAACTACAGCACAAGCATCAAATCCAAGTACGTAGTAGTTAACGCAAATCCACTATGAAGACCTTACTCATCCTAACAATCCTTGCGATGGCAATAACCATCGGCACCGCCAATATGCAGGTCGACCCTAGCAGCCAAGTACAATGGCCACAACAACAACCAGTCCCACAGCCTCACCAACCATTCTCCCAGCAACCACAACAAACATTTCCCCAACCCCAACAAACATTCCCCCATCAACCACAACAACAATTTCCCCAGCCTCAGCAACCACAACAACAATTTCTCCAGCCCCAACAACCATTCCCCCAACAACCACAACAACCATATCCCCAGCAACCACAACAACCATTCCCCCAGACTCAACAACCCCAACAACTATTTCCCCAGTCCCAGCAACCACAACAACAATTTCCCCAGCCCCAACAACAATTCCCGCAGCCCCAACAACCGCAACAATCATTCCCCCAACAACAACCACCGTTCATTCAGCCATCTCTACAACAACAGGTGAACCCATGCAAGAATTTCCTCTTGCAGCAATGCAAACCTGTGTCATTGGTGTCATCCCTCTGGTCAATGATCTGGCCACAAAGCGATTGCCAAGTGATGCGGCAACAATGCTGCCAACAACTAGCACAGATTCCTCAGCAGCTCCAATGTGCAGCCATCCATACCGTCATACATTCCATCATCATGCAGCAAGAACAACAAGAACAACAACAAGGCATGCATATCCTGCTGCCACTATATCAGCAGCAACAGGTGGGTCAAGGTACTCTCGTCCAGGGCCAGGGCATCATCCAACCCCAACAACCAGCTCAATTGGAGGCGATCAGGTCATTGGTGTTGCAAACTCTTCCAACCATGTGCAACGTGTATGTCCCACCTGAGTGCTCCATCATCAAGGCACCATTTTCCAGCATAGTCGCCGGCATTGGTGGCCAATGAAAAATGCAAGAGCCATACTAATAGGTAGATGGATCATCGTTGCTTAGTTGATTTTCCAATCGATGTAACGATGATAGAATAAACTGGCGTGCACCATCATGTGTGACCCCGACCAGTGCTAGTTCAAGCTTGGGAATAAAAAACAAAGAAAGTTCAAGTTTGCGAACATCGCTTGTCATTGTTCCATTCACTGTGTATTTAGATTTTCATCCCTAACTGCAATTCTAGTCTTACACATCAATAGCTAGTTGCTCGTGCCGGCAGGTTCCTATGTAATCTACCGATTAATGGTCGACCTAATGATCTAGTTTATAGGCCGATTGATCTATTAATTGGTGCTCCCAAGCCGACCGAGCAGCTATCAGTTAGCGATTTCCTGAACATTGCACACGATAATAATTCAACGTATTTCAATGTCTAGAAGTAAAAGGGCCATTTTAGCAGAAAAACAAGTGCCTGATTAGAAACCATCCATCACTTTAAATGTTAATCTGGATATTTTTGCGTTGGTGCAATTTTGAGTTTGATGGCACCGACACATTCTTCAAAGCAATTCTACAGGGAACTCCAAAGAGGTGAAAATCAAGCTAAAGTTTCCACATGGTAAAAGATAAAGCATGCGGCGAGCAAGAGGAAATATTGAGTCACAATAGCTAGCGCCAAACATGCCATTAAACTCTTCTTATGGTTTATTGGAGAGAGGGAAACAGTTTACAGATGACAAACAAAACTTAAGTAGCATCGGTTCTAATTGACTGTAGAAATTTCTTTTACCTGTAGAATGACTTGGTTGTTATTTCTTTAAATATGCACTGTGATATTGACTTATCTCAACCCAGGAACACAAAGCAAATAATACATTTGCTGCTATGGACTCCAAACAGATGAGAAATCATTCTGTGTAGAAGTTCCTTAGAAGGATATTTTGACCTAAACAAACTTAACATTGTACGAGAAGTCCATGGCTGCACGCAGCGCGTCCACGGCTGGCACGGCATCACGATTAGGACCAGCCAAAGTGCTACTTGGAGTATAGTGCACCGCCGACGAGCGTTATGTTTCGTATATGTTGTATTTGTTGTACTGTGCACTGACAGCCGGACTGACGCAGCTACTGCAAGCAGTGCGCATGTGCAGGCGAGAGGACGGAATACTACCGTTGCACCGCGCACTGTATAACGTAAACGCTTTACCCAGCTGCATGTATTTAAGGCCCATGCACCAGCCGTTGGCAGTACCCATCGTTTTGCACGCACACAAGCACCTCTGCGTTGCCGCGTTCCGTCGACGCCGCCGTGCCTCAGAAGGAGAGGAGGACACGCACGGTCTAACATAACCCAACCCCCAACCACGCGGCTACCGCAATTAATGAAACGAAACGCTGCCACACGTTGCGGCGGCCATCCCCTCCCCTGCTTGCGGCACTGTACGTCACGAGCTACGCCCATCTGCGAAACAGCGCCCGCTCTCGCCGGGCGACGCATCAGGCAGCGGCTCCGCCGCGCAGCGAACCTCAGGCCCCCGGCGCTTTCCGCAGCTCCCCCCACGACTAGACTAACCCCCGTGATGCTTCTCCACCCCTTGCAGATTTGTCCATGGGAGAAGAACACCATCTCAGTGGGCACCATCTCGCCGGTGTTGTTCTCGCAGCTCAGCTTGTTCTTTGCCACCAAGACGGAAAGGGGCTCGTGCGAGACTGTGTCCTCACCAACAGGTCCAGTCCGTACAGAGCTTCTCCGGTCAGACCCCCGGGCCCGTGGAGCAGAAAAACAATGTCCCACTCTGCACGCCGTGCGTGGCACGTCCCTCTCCCGTGTCACAAGGTACGACGGCCCGAGCCCACGTGTATTTGTCTGTATCAGCGATGTATCTCCGCTTTACCCCTTTTGCAAATCAACTTGCACGCATCACCACGCGAATAACTGCGTTCAGCTGCCATCCACTCTCAACATTGTACTCGTGTCTTACATAGTTAAAGCTGAAAAATCAACATAACCAGTGGACACTTTGTAAGACAAGTGTGGGAAACAAATAGTAGGATATAAATTTGAGTAGAATGTTTGCCCAAATGTTGAACAAATAACCCAGCAAACTACTAAAACTCAGCAAAACAGTCTATTCTACCTTATACCAACTGTCACAATGATAAAGCTATGGATTTTTTTGGAATACAAATTCAAAAAAATCGGCCATAGATCCCGAGCCCATCCAACAAGATAGCTTAAATTGAAAGAAGTATTAGCTCGGTTAGACCATGTAGTACCTTCAGGAGGATGGTGGCCCCATGGAACAACTCTAGCCTTTCCATTGTGTCCGGGCGCAAGGCGATAATGTAGTAATTGTCATTGGTGGCTTGGTTGACCACATACGGCTTATTGACTTCTTCCACTCGAGGATCACCGTGGACCAGTCCTTCTTCCCCATCCTACATAAGCACGCCAACCACAAATAAATGCTCAAAAAGATCTTGGTAAATGTCGTTGAACCGGATTATGGGAGGCGGAATCTTATGAGCTGGTGGATGCAGATATCGAGGCCTCATTGGTATGTCGTGCCTCCCACAAGAGGTGTCTTCTACTTAGAATGGTGCGGAGCAGACAATATAAGTCACCGTGCAAGCGAAACAATTAGGAGGCAGTGCTTGTAAAGAGGGGAATTTGGCACTGTCCGATGGCATTGCGGTAGCCGCAGGGTCGAAGAGAGAGAGGGATGGAGGGAGGGATATTGAATGGGAAAACTAGGAGCAGTGGTGATCGACGATGAAAACCAAGATGAAAAAAATGCGCAAGAGAGGAAGAGGAATAGGCTAGCTATTTCCGTAGTGAAGTAATATGAGCATAACTTAACCAATAGGTACCACTACTAGGGAAAAGCTTATACACAGACGCTTACAAGTAACGCGGGTTATACCCCTCGCTACTGCTACTTACTAGTAGCGCGGGTTTTTATCCCTCGCTACTACTAAGTTGATAGTAGTAGCGCGGGTTTTTAACCCTCGCTACTACTAAGCGGTCTCTACCGTGCCCCCCGGGACATGCCATAGTAGTAGCGAGGTTTATAAACCCGCGCTACTACTAAGTTGATAGTAGTAGCGCGGGTTTTTACCTCTCGCTACTACTAAGTGGTCTCTACCCCCCCCCCCCCCCCCCCGCGGGGACATGCCATAGTAGTAGCCAGGGGTGAAAACCCGCGCTACTACTAAGTGCTGGGTTTTTTAACACCCCTGAAATCCCCACCTCCTCGTCCAAATCACTCCTCTCCCCCGTCCCTCTCCTCCTCTCTCTCTCTCCATGGCGCTCCTGCATATGCGCGTCTCCTCCTCCACCGCAACTGCCGGCCTCGCGCCGCGATGTCTCCCTCAAATCCGGCGACCTCCTCTTCCACCGTAGCCCCTCCTTCCTCCTCCTCCTCCGCTGCCCCTCCTGCCTCCTCCTCCTCCGCTGCTGGAAGGAGAGGAAGATCCAGCAGAGCGCTGCCCATGATGATGGCCAGATCTCTGATGGACGCAACCCATGGCATCATCTAGGGGTTCGGCTCCAACTCCGGCGGCAACTGGTGAGTTGCTGCACCTACTCCTCTCTATCTCTCTCTTCTTCTTCTAATCCTTGTCCCTTTTTTTTGTAGCAGCAGCAAAGGAGAGGTGTGGAGAAGAGTTGGATGGGGAAGCAACATCTCCATGGACGACTTCATCCCCTCCAGGATCAGCATCGGCCATGGATGAAGAGGACGATGACGTCTAGTAGCAGCAGCCATGGCTGAAATTTATCTTTTTATTCCCTAATTAGTTAGCAGTAGTGAGGATGCAGAACCACGCTACTACTAGTTAGTAGTAGCGTGGGTGGTATCCACGCTACTACTAACGGACATAGTAGTAGCGCGGGTGGCACCCGCGCTACTACTACATGTTAGCTGTAGCGCCGTATCAGTGGCGCCGGCACCCGCGCTACTGATAAACCTAAAACCCACACTACTGCTAGGCTTTTCCCTAGTAGTGTGTGTGAAACTTGGATTCGGTTGAAGAATATACTATACTAAAGTAAGTTGACTAATTGCAATTTAAACCTTTGATGGCAATGCTTATGAGTTGTGTGACCATCTTGACTGTTCTGGATCTTGCATCTGATTCTAATTAAACAGTATATGTCAGATGTTTTTAATGAGGCACACATTAGATTTGATTGTTGATTTACACATTCTAATTAAATAGTATATGTCAGATGTTTCTAATCGGGCCCACGTTAGATTTGTTTGTTGATTTACACAAGGATTGATAAACTGATTCTATCCTTTTCCTCTGCCATTTTTCCTTTCATAAAATGTGTCCATCGAGTAATTCTCCACAAAAACAAACTTGACTGGACAAAATATCCACGGCAAGTTGCATATCTTGTGCAACTGTTCACTGTTGAAAGGATATTGTGCCACTATCCATCATATTGCAAGGCAAAAACACAAAAGATTTATGTTCTACCAAATACATTCTTTTGTTCAGATTTAGCCAGGTGTGATCCTAGTTGCGTCAGCCATTGGAGTACATTGCGATCGACTAGACAGTTTCAGCGTCTCTTCTTGCCTCCTTTGCAGCACTAGATTTCGATGGGCTTGCCACTAGGTAGATAAACACGGCAACAAAGGAGACAAGAGATGCCAGCGACCCATATTTCCAAAGAATTCTTTGCAGGTGAATTAAAAAGAATGCACTGAATTCTGTGCTGGCGCAGAATCTAGCAGCAAGGGCAACACAATGTTGGCGCTAGGAGCTACATGCTGCTACTGCGAGCTCCCGTGGCAAGACCTGTCCAAGGAGGACTGGCAAGAGAAATGGCTGAAGACACACCAAGACCCGGCAACATGTAGGTTCATATTTCACCCCCACCCTCAGATAAAAATGTGAATCATTTCAAACATATTAAAACTTGAGTGGATTTTTTATTTCGAAAACATATGCCCACAAGATCTCAGGAGTCAACCGTCAGTTCTAGGTAATTAAACAAACAAGAAGATTGACTTGTTGAGCAATTTTACCACCTATTCATGCTTCCTTTTACGACACTAGAACTTGATGGGCTTCCGGTCAGGTAGATAAACACGCCAATAAAGGACTTCTTGACAAGTCTATGCAGATTAAAGGTATGTTAGTAGGTGGTGTAATAATACATGCTTTTAGCTATCTAAGGATACAAATATGGAGAGCGGACGTGTGGCTCCCGGGAGCCATGGAGGCCTTTTTTTGAAAACAAATCAAAATTCAAACTTTTCGGTTTCAAAAAAATCTGAAAAAAATTGTGCAAGTAGACAAAATTCAAAATTTTCAAAACCGATCTCCATGGAGCTCGGCCTCCAAAGACAATATCCGTACAAATATGCCACTATTTATTTTGTAAATGCCCGAAATCATTCTCGGAAATCTTAGTAACAACAGTTGTCATGAACAACTTCGACTAAATGCATCAAATGTTACGAATAATACATACAAACTTAGTTCAATAAGTTAACCTATTGAAGCAAGAAAACAAACCTTGAAATGTACTTAGAGTGAATCAATTAAGACGTGTAAAGCCAGTACTAATCCAATATTTAGTAATAACTTCCACAAAATTACAACACGTGACGTAAAAAGGGAATATGATGAGTCATGTATTGATAACGTCTACAACATTACTACCGTTGACATAAAAAGAGAAGTTGATGAGTCATCTCTTAATAACGTGTACAACATTACTATCAGCTTGTTCATCTTACCATCATACTATACAACACTACGAGTTAGTTTAAAAAGGAATAAGAGTTCAGATCGAACATGGCAATACTAGCCTGATCTATCTTAACAACATGCACAAGGACACAAATTTAGTCCCCCACAAGCTATGAAGATTTGGTTTATGCCTAACAACTTGTATAACATGACAAACTTAGATCCAAAAGGAACGCAATCCAGATAATTGTTTGACATGTAAAGTGAATAAGATGAGTCAGTGCCAATTATCAAGTTTTCCTCACTCTTAGATAATATGAGCAGTAAAAAGGCAACTTTGATGATCACTCCGAAATTACGCTTGTATGCAGTGCCACCAAACACAACACGCCAAAAAATTAGTTCGATAAGCATCAAATCACTTTAAAAAAGGAAAGCAATAATGAAAAGAAACCTAACCATGGTAGCTATAAAAAGGCCTGCAATATGTAGACTCCATACGGTCATCCATCCTTCACACAACTAGAGCACAAGCATCAAATCCAAGTAGGTAGTAGTTAACGCAAATCCACCATGAAGACCTTACTCATCCTGACAATCCTCGCGATGGCAATAACCATCGCCACCGCCAATATGCAGGTCGACCCTAGCGGCCAAGTACAATGGCCACAACAACAACCATTCCCGCAGCCTCACCAACCATTCTCCCAGCAACCGCAACAAACATTTCCCCAACAAACATTCCCCCATCAACCACAACAACAATTTTCCCAGCCTCAGCAACCACAACAACAATTTATCCAGCCCCAACAACCATTCCCCCAACAACCACAACAACCATATCCCCAGCAACCACAACAACCATTCCCCCAGACTCAACAACCCCAACAACCATTTCCCCAGTCCCAGCAACCACAACAACCTTTTCCCCAGCCCCAACAACAATTCCCGCAGCCCCAACAACCACAACAATCATTCCCCCAACAACAACCATCGTTGATTCAACAATCTCTACAACAACAGTTGAACCCATGCAAGAATTTCCTCTTGCAACAATGCAAACCTGTGTCCTTGGTGTCATCCCTCTGGTCAATGATCTTGCCACGAAGCGATTGCCAGGTGATGCGGCAACAATGTTGCCAACAACTAGCACAAATTCCTCAGCAACTCCAGTGTGCAGCCATCCATAGCATCGTGCATTCCATCATCATGCAGCAAGAACAACAAGAACAACTACAGGGTGTGCAAATCCTGGTGCCACTGTCTCAACAGCAACAGGTAGGTCAAGGTACTCTCGTCCAAGGTCAGGGCATCATCCAACCTCAACAACCAGCTCAATTGGAGGTGATTAGGTCATTGGTGTTGCAAACTCTTCCAACCATGTGCAACGTGTATGTCCCACCTTACTGCTCCACCATCAGGGCACCACTTGCCAGCATAGTCGCCGGCATTGGTGGCCAATGAAAAAAAGCAAGAGCTATGCTAAAAGGTAGATAGGTCATCGTTGCTTAGCTTATGCACCAATCGATGTAACGATGACAAATAAAGTGGCGTGCACCATCATGTGTGACCCCGACCAAGTGCTAGTTCAAGATTGGGAATAAAAGACAAACAAAGTTCTTGTTTGCTAGCATTGGTTGTCATTGTTCCACTCGTTGCGTATTTAGATGTCTGGCCCTAATCATAATTCTAGCCTTGCACGTCATTAGCTAGTTGCTCGCGTGGTTGTCAACCTATTAATCTTGTTAATAGGTCGATTGATCTATTAGTTGTTGCTCCCAAGCCGATCGAGCAGCTATCAGTTAGCGATTTCCTAAATAGTGCACAGAATAATAATTCAACGTATTTCAATTTTTAGAAGTAAAAGGGCCATTTCGGCAGAAAAACAAGCGCTTGATTAGAAACCATCCATCACTTTAAATGTTAATCTGGATATTTTTGCGTTGGTGCAACTTTGAGTTTGATGGCACCGAAGCATTCTTCAAACAAATTCTATAGGGGACTCCAAAGAGGTGAAAATCAAACTAAAGTTGCCACATGGTAAAAGATAAAGCATGCGGTGAGCAAGAGCAAATATTGAGTCACAATAGCTAGCGCCAAACATGCCATTAAGCACTTCATATCGTTTCTTGCAGAGAGGGAAATAATTTATTGATGACAAACAAAGCTTAAGTAGCATCAGTTCTACTTGATTGTAGAAATTTATTTTACCTGTAGAATAACTCAGTTGTTATTTCTTTAAACATGCACTGTGATATTGACTTATCTCAATCTAGGAACACAAAGCAAATATTACATTTGCTGCTATGGTATTCAAAGAGATGAGAAATCATTCTATGTAGAAGTTCGTTAGAAGGATATTTTGAGCTAAACAATTTTAACATTGCGCTCCTCTCTTACATAGTTAAAGCTGAAAAATCAACATAACCAGTAGACACTTTGAAAGACAAGTGTGGGAAACAAATAGTAGGATATAAATTGGCGTAGAATTTTTGCTCAAAGGTTGAACAAATAACCCAGCAAACTACTAAAACTCAGCAAAATAGTCTATTCTACCTTATACGAACTATCACAATGATAAAGATATGATTTTTTTGACAAATATGTATCCTAGAACTAATACAAATTCAAAAAAATCAGCCACAGATCCTTGAGCCCATCCAGCAAGATAGCTTAAATTTATATAAGTATTAGCTCGATTAGACCATGTAGTACCATGAGGAGGATGGTGGCCCCATGGAACAACTGCAGCCTCTGCTTTGTGTCCGGGCGCAAGGCAATAACAGAGTCATTGGTGGCTTCGTTGACCATCAGACGGCTTATTGACTTCTTCCACTTGAGGATCACCATGGAGCAGTCCTTCTTCCCCTTCCTACAGAAGCATGCCAACCACAAATAAATGCTCAAAAAGACCTTGGTAAATGTCGTTGAACCGGATTATGGGAGGCGGAACTTATGAGTCGGTGGATGCAAATATTAAGGCCTCATTTGTATGTCGCGCCTCCCACCAGCGGCATCTTCTAATTAGAGTGGTGCGGAGAAGACAATATAAGTCACCGTGCGATCAGAACAATTATTTGGAGGCAGTGCTTGGAAAGAGGAAACTTTGGCACTGTCTGGTGGCATTGCGGTGGCCATAGAGGGAGAAGAGAGAGAGAGAGAGAGAGAGAGAGAGAGAGAGAGAGAGAGAGAGAGGAAGAGGAATATCCTAGCTATTTCTGCAGTTAAGTAATATGAGCATAACTTAACTGATTAGTGCGAAACTTCGATTCAGTTGAAGTATATACTATACTAAAGTAAGTTGACTAATTGCAATTTAAATCTTTGATGGCAATGCTTATGAGTTGTGTGACCATCTTGACTATTCTGGATCTTGCATCTGATTCTAATTAAACAGTATATGTCAGATGTTTTTAATGAGGCACACGTTAGATTTGATTGTTGATTTACACATTCTAACGAAACAATACATGTCAGATGTGTTTTTAATGAGGCCCACCTTAGATTTGATTGTTGATTTACACAGGGAGTGATAAGCTGATTCTATCCTTTTCCTCTGCCATTTTTCCTTCAATAAAATGTGTTCATTGAGTAATTCTCCACAAAAACAAACTTAATTGGACAAAATATCCACGACAAGTCACATATCTTGTGCAACTATTCACTGTTGAAAGGATATTGTGCCACCATCCATCATTGCAAGGCAAAAAACACAAAAGATTTATGGTCTACCAAATATATTCTTCTGGTCAGATTTAGTCAGGTATGATCCTGGTTGCGTTAGCCATTAGAGTACATTGCGATCAACTAGATTTAGTCAGATTTACTCTCTTTCTTTTCCTGCAAAAAAGATAGAGTACATTCCGATCAACTAGACAGTTCCAGCGTCTCTTCTTGCCTCCTTTCGCAGCACCAGATTTCGATGGGCTTGCGACCAGGTAGATAAACACGCCAACAAAGGAGACGACAGATGCCAGCGGCCCATATTTCCCAAGAATTCTCTTCAAGCGAATGCTTGGTCTTTTAGCCAACAGTGCGCTAGATGATGATTAATTCTGGTTTCCTACTTCCATGCAAACAGGTGAATGGTTGTGAAATTACCTTAGCCCGAAAGGTTGCAAGTGCCGAAGGTGGATACACCGAAGTGAAGTGTGAGCACCAAAGGTATTGCATTCAAACATTAGAATCATGAAGTGATATGATAACTTGATAACTAACCAATTCAAACTTGTGTTGTGGAGGTCTCTCGGCGAGAATATCGAATGGAAGGTCGACGGGCCATGAATATGCCTCCTTCAAAAGTGAGAATAAGCTTTTAAGCTCCTTGAACTCAACATTATAACATAACACAAAACACGATGATGTTTAGAATAATAACACCCCTAGTCTTCATTTCGCTCAAGCTTCTAACTACAAGTAGAGCAGGACATAGCAATTTATCCAAGATGTAGTGAAACTCGCCGTGATTGCTCGTGGCGTCCTCCTACAGATAGGTGAGCTAAGAAGCGAGATCTAGTTGACTCAGGCGGAGCCCTGGTTGTAGAGGTCAAGGGTGACCGCAAGGCGCTCGACGCCGGGGCCGGGGCGGGACAACTTCACCTTCTTGTGCGCCACCACGAACGACGCGTCCCCTACAACGAGGAGGAGGATCACTGCGCCATCGTTCGCTCCGCCCGGAAACACATGATGAGAGAAACCGGTTGTGGGTACTTACCAGATTACTTGCAAACATTTCCAAGAATAGCCCTCGGGCATGCAAGATTACAAACTTATTATTCCACAAAAGACATTGCAAATCTGGTTTTATGTGTGATATCAACTCCTACAAGATTATAAATTCAGTTTGGGGTGGTGGGAGGGTAATCCTGACGAGTGTTGAGGTGTAAAGTGAACATGATGAGTCATTTTGATTATCGGTTATCTGTTTCTACAATGGCCACATGATACATATGGGCATTAGAAAGTCACTTTGGCGATCCACATGGGGTTATGCTTGTATGTAGTGCTTCACGTGACAGCAATACCAAAATGATCGGTTTTGGAAGCATCCAAACACTCTGAAGAAAAGCGAGCCAGGAGACAGAACCATCTTTGCTAAATAAGCCTTCACCGTCGACATCCTCCTCCATCGTCCTTCACACTTACATCAAAGTCGAACAAAAGCTAGCCACACGCCGGTCCACCATGACGACATTGCTCATCCTCGTCTTCCTTGGTGTACCGGTGATCAATGTTGTTGCGCAGTTGGAGACTGGCTGCCGCATCGGCATTGGCCAACAACCCATTTCCACAGCCAGTTCCACAGCAACCACAACTAGTCTCGAAGCAGCCACAAGAATCGTTTCTGAAACAGCCGCAAGAAACATTCCATCCATTACGTCATCAACAGTTGGACATGTGCAAAGTGTTCATACAACAGTTGTGCACCCCTGTGGCAACATCACCATTCCTTGAATCACAGATGTTGCCACAAATCAACTGCCAACTGAGACGGCAGCAATGCTGCCAACAACTCAACCAGATCCCTATGCCAAGCCATATGTGCTCTAGTGCACACCATCATCATCGTGAAGCAACAAGAGCAACGGCAACAACAGCCACAACCAAGACACGGTTCCCGCCAGCGTCAGCAAGAACAACTAGGCCAGTTTGAGGAGACGATGAGCACTGCGCTGCAGACCCTGCCTACAATGTGCGACGTGCACGTGATGCCATGTTGCATCGTGGCCAGCAGCACCACCATCCCGCCAGCCGGCGACATCGTTGAGTGATAAGAAGGCAAAGGTGGCGGTACACTATATATATATATGCTTCACCGATCAAGCCGATGGATCAATCCACTAGAGCTGATATGAATAAACGCATTGAAATGTACCGTCATGTATGACCCTCGACCCATACTACTGGTTAATGCTGAAATTTGAGATGGCTCTAGGCCCCTATAGCAATTTCTGAAAAATCTCTAAGGGTCCATGTGGGTTATATGGCACTAGGTGTAGTGGGAAGTTTAGTCCCACCCCGGAAGTGGAAAAGGAGTTGGACCTTCTTATAAGGGTTTCTCTTCTACATGCTATTGGAGCTTGAGAAGAGAAGAGGCCCTCGCGCACTCCTCCGCCGCGCCGCGGGTTGCGTGATTGAGCCGAGCCGAGCTCACATCTACGCGCTTATTTTTGTGGGTCGAGCCCACGTCTCTTCACGCAGCTCCGCCTAACTCCATCCCGCCCGCCTCGTACACGGTCGACGGGAGAGCAGGTCTCCGAAACCACGCCCTTCTGGTCGAGCCCACGTCTCTCCACGCGGCTGCGCCTGACTCCATCCCGCCCGCCGCGTACACGGTCGACGGGAGAGCAGGTCTCCGAAACCACGCCCTTCTGGTTCCTGTACGGGGTGAGGGGCGAATAGGATTTTGGGCAGCGATTACGTGACTGCTCACTTCCGACCGTCTACTTCCTCTACGTCCGCATCGCCTTCATCATCACCATGTCCACCGACACCGAACGTGCCGCCGCCGAGAAAGCTGAAGCCGACAAGAAGGCCGCCGAGGACGCCGCTGCTGCCACCAAAGCCGCGGCCTCTGCATGGCCTACTGGAGGTATAACTCGTTTATCCCGCTCCTAAACAATCCAAAAACCTATTATGTGTAGGAATTTCTCGGCAAGTGGCTTTGCCGCTGCACTGAAACCGGATAAGTTTACCGATACATACTTTAAGCGTTGGCAGACTAAGACCACGTTATGGCTCACGGCTATGAACGTGTTCTGGATCACCGGTGTCTCCACGGGAACGATTGCTCCTGAATAGGAGAAGGCGTTCAAGGAGGCTACCGTTGTGTTTCTCGGAGCAGATCTTAGCGTGATCGGAGATAAACTGGTCGACGCATATTTACATGTGCATGTCGCCAAGGACTTGTGGGAGGCGCCCGAATCTAAATTCGGGGCTGCCGATGCAGGGAGCGAGATGTATATTATAGAGTAGTTCCACGATTACAAGATGGTTGAAAACCATCCTGTATTGGAGCAGGCTCATGAGATAATATGCATTGTTAAGGAACATGAGCTTCTTAAGTGCGAGTTACCGGGCAAGTTTGTCGCGGGCTGCATAATCGCTAAGCTCCCTAATTCCTGGAGGAACTTTGCCACCACTCTGAAACATCAGAGGCGTGAATTCTCTGTGGAGGATGTCATTGGCCATCTGAGTGTTGAGCAGAATTCGAGGGCAAAAGACTCGCACGGAAAAGGGGCCGAAGGGACTTCTGTCGCCAACATGGTGAACCAGAAGAACTTCAATTCCCACAAGCCCAAGGGAAAGAACGGTGTCCAACACAATACCGACTTTAAGAAGAAGGGTAAGAAGACCTTCAAGAAGAACAAGAAGGAAGAGGGCTGCTCTACTTGTGGTTCGGTTGAACATTAGGCCAACAAAGTGCCCAAACAAGTACAAGAAATCAGGACAGGACTCCAAGTCTGTCAACATGATTGTGGGCAACAATGAGAATGGTGCATCTGGGTACGGTAATTTATTTACTGTTTTTTCAGTGTTTCAGCCTACCGATTGGTGGGTGGACACAGGTGCAGGTGTTCATGTGTGTGCTGACATTTCATTGTTCACTTCTTACCAGGTCACAGGTCACGGGTCCGTATTGATGGGGAATGGCGCGAGTGCTTCTGTTCATGGTGTTGGCACGGTCGATCTGAAGTTTACTTCGGGAAGGATCGTGCAGCTGAAGAACGTGCAGCATGTCCCCGCCATCAAGAAGAACCTCGTTAGTGGCTCCCTTCTATGTAGAGAAGGGTTTAAGTTAGTTTTTGAGTCTAATAAATTAGTTGTTACGAAATATGGACTCTTTGTTGGAAAAGGTTATGAGAGCGGAGGGATGTTCCGCCTTTCCCTCACAGATTTTTGTAATACAATCGTGAACCATATTCATTTGAATGTTAATGAATCTGAAGTTTGGCATTCACGTCTTTGTCACATTAGTTTTGGTGTTATGACACGGCTAGCTAAGTTGGATTTAATCCACTTTAGCCAAAGATTCTAAGTGCCTTTCATGTGTGCAAGCTAAGCATCTCGCAAGCCTCGTAAGGCCGCGGAGGAGAGACACTTGGCACCATTAGAACTCATACATTCTGATCTTTGTGAGATGAATGTTGTGTTGACTAAAGGTGGAAAGAAATACTTCATGACATTGATAGATGATTCCACTAGATATTGCTATGTTTATCTGTTAAATACTAAAGATGAGGCTCTACACTACTTTAAAATCTATAAGGCAGAAGTTGAGAGTCAACTTGAAAAGAAAATTAAATGAGTCCGATCAGATTGTGGTGGAGAGTACTTCTCGAGTGAGTTTGATTCCTTTTGTGCGGAACACGGCATTATTCATGAGAGGACGCCTCCCTATTCACCCCAGTCAAACGGGGTTGCCAAGCGGAAAAATCGTACTCTAACTGATTTGGTTAACGCCATGTTAGATACATCGGGTTTATCCAAGGCATGGTGGGGGAGGCTATATTAACGACATGTCATGTCCTGAATAAAGTTCCGACAAAGGATAATGAGATCACTCCCTATGAGAAATGGGCAAAGAGAAGGACAACACTCTCGTACTTGCGCACTTGGGGCTGTTTGGCGGAAGTCAATATGCCGATCCCCAAAAAGCGTAAGCTTGGACCCAAGACTGTGGACTGTGTTAATTTGGGCTATACTAAGAACAGCGTTGGCTATAAATTTCTAGTAGTGAAATCTGAGGTACCTGACCAGAAGGTCGGTACGATTATGGAGTCTAAGGATGCTACATTCTTCGAGGATATTTTTCCTATGAGAGATATGCAAAGCACTTCTAGACAGGAATCTAAGGAGACTATAAAGTAGGGTCTAGTGTATTGTCCTTGTACACGTATTCGTATATGTATGTAATTATGTAATTGTAATTGTGATCATCTATATATTGAGACGTGAGGCTGGATGTCAACCACCCACGCAAAACCCTAAACCATGTGTTTAACTTGATATCAGCCAGGTCGGGCCGCCGCCGCACGTCCCTCGCGCCGCCGCCCGATCCCATCTTCCGCGTCGCCGCCGCTGCTTGCTAGCTAGCTTCCGCGTCGCCGCCGCCGCTAGCTAGCTACGCTCATACGCAGGAACCATCCATCTGCTAGCTAGCTAGCTAGCTAGCTTTGCCCGTACGCGGTCGCCGCTTCCGATCGCTGCCACTGCTTCCGTTCGCTGCCGCCGCGCGAGCCATCTTTCGCTGCCGCCGCGCTGTCCCATCCGCGCCGCCGCTGCGATGTCGTCTGCCCCTATGTACGACGCCCAAACCGCCGGCGCCATCGTCTCTTCCCCCGTCGCCTCGATCCCCGCCGCGCTCGCCGTCCCGACGATCTCCGTCCGCCTCGGTCGTCACAACTTCATGCTCTAGGGGGGCATCACTAGCACCATTCTTGCCGGTGCCAACCTCCACGGACACCTCGATGGCACCAAGG
The DNA here is from genome assembly GCF_002575655.3 of Aegilops tauschii subsp. strangulata. Lineage (NCBI taxonomy): Eukaryota > Viridiplantae > Streptophyta > Magnoliopsida > Poales > Poaceae > Aegilops > Aegilops tauschii. Next base: position 5,143,814 of record NC_053035.3, read on the forward strand.
CGGCACCGGCCAAAACACTCGTTGTCGGCACCGGCGACGCTGCTACCACTGTCACCAACCCGGAGTACCACCAATGGTGGGTTCAAGATCAGCGCGTCAAGGAGCTTCTTCTCACCTCCATGGATGAGGATATTGCATGCCAACTCATTGGCTGCGAGTTGGCGCATGCGGTATGGACAGCCGTCGCCGCCATGTTCGGCGCCCAGAGTCGCGCCAATGTCCGCCACATCCGGCGGCAACTTCAGTCGCTGAGGAAGGACGATATGTCTACCGCGGAATACATGCACAAGATGAAGGCCTTGGCCAACACTATGGCCGCCGCCGGCTCTCCGATCCGCGATGATGAGCTTATCGATCACATCCTCACCGGCCTCGGCTCCGCCTACAACTCCATCGCCGCCTCCTTGGGCGTGAGTAATGCACCCATGCCCTACTCTAGTTTTTACTCATTGGTTCTGTCCTTCGAGGCGTTGTAGGCACAACAGAGTGCGGTGGAGGGGTGGTCTCCCTCCGCGAACGTCGTGACCCGTTCGGGTTCGTACGGCGCGGGCGAACGCGCGCCCTACTCCGATCCCTATCCCTCCCATGGTGGGGGGCGCCCGGCTGATGGACATGGCCAGCCAGGGCAGAACCGCCAGGGCGGTAATGGCGGCAACACCGGCGGCCGTGACCGCAACGCTGGTTATGCTGGCAATGGCCGGCAAGGTGGAGGGGGCAACGCCGGCAACAACAACGATGGAGGAGGTGGGCGTCGCAACCACTGGCGTCCCCGGTGCCAAATTTGCAAGAACTGGGGCCATGAAACCGACGACTGCCGCAAGCGCTATGATCAGGATCACAACTCCCGCACCGCAAACTCGGCCTCCACCAACACCGTCGACTTCCCTTGGGTGCTGGATACCGGGGCTACAGATCACTTGACCAATGATCTTGAGCGCCTCCAGGTTCACAAGCGCTATGACGGCAAGGATCAGGTTCAGGTGTCCAATAGTGCAGGTTTGTCTATTTCGCACATTGGTCATTCGCGTTTACCCGGTTCATCTCTTCAACTGCGTAACATCCTTCATGTTCCACACATCAGCCAGCATCTTCTCTTTGTTTATCGTCTTCTTTGTGATAATGACGTCTTTGTTGAATTTCACCGTCGTTTTTTCCTTGTTAAGGACAAAGCAACCAGGCACGTCATCCTTCACGGTAGAAGTTACGGGGGGTCTATCCGGTCCCCTTCGCTCGTGCGTCATCTTCATCGTCTCGCCGTGCCTCCTCCGGTGTTTGAGTTTGGTCGTTGCAATGGCATCAACGTCTTGGTCATCCTACAAATAATGTGGTCACTTCCATTGTTCGGAGTCATGACCTTCCGTGTTCTAGTTCAAATAATTCATCGTTAGTTTGTGATGCTTGTCAGCGTGCTAAGAGTCATCAACTCCCTTATTCTACTTCGTTTCATATCACTACTGTACCTCTTGAATTAATACATTCAGATGTTTGGGGTCCCGCTCTTGCTTCGTCGGGAGGGTACAAGTATTATGTTAGCTTTATTGATGACTACACGCGCTTCACCTGGATTTATTTGCTTAAACACAAGTCTGATGTTGAGCAAGTTCTCTACAACTTTCAGGCTCATGTCGAACGCCTTCTGGATTATAAAATCAAGGCCGTTCAGTCCGACTGGGGTGGTGAATACCACAAACTCCATCGCTACTTTCAACGCACGGGCATCTCTCACCGAGTGTCATGTCCACATACCTCTCAGCAGAACGGTATTGTCGAGCGCAAACACCGACATTTGGTCGAGACCGGTCTTGCCTTGCTAGCGCACTCCTCTCTTCCACTTCGGTTTTGGGATGAGGCTTTTCTTACGGAATGTTACCTCATCAACCGTATGCCCACTCCGGTTCTCAACAAGGACACACCTCTGTTCCGTCGGTTTCATGTTCAGCCCAACTACTCCTCCCTTCGGATTTTTGGGTGTGCTTGCTGGCCTAGGCTCCGCAAGTACAATGCTCACAAGCTTGAGTTTCAGTCCAAGATGTGTGTTTTCCTTGGCTATAGTCCTTTGCATAAGGGCTATAAGTGTCTTGACCGTACCTCTGGTCGGATATACATCTCTCGTGATGTTGTTTTTGACGAGACTGTGTTCCCTTACTCTCAACCCGGCGTCTCGGTTGATCCTGCTTCTCTTGAACATGCACTCACTTTTCCCTCCGATGAACCGGTTCCGGATGTCCATTTGCGTAAATATGACATGTCCTATTTGGCACCTAACTTGTCTTTTGCAGGTGATATTGCTTTGAGTCCCCCCAGGTACATGTTGCTGCTCCGACGCCTCCTGATGCGCCCGACATGCATGTCCCGTCGCCCGAGGCAGGCGCGGCGCCCGATGGCGCGACCGCGGACGCGGCTGGGTCGCCACCCTCGCCCGGGCCGCCACCCTCACCTGGGTCGGTCCAGCACACCATCGTCTCTCGGCCCGTGTTGCCCCTTGCTGAGGTCTCCTCAGCCGCGACACCCTCGGCCGAGCCCTCATCGCCGTCGTCTTCTCCTACCGGCGATGCAGCTCCGGCGCATGCTATGGTTACACGCCATCCTGATCATACGCGCAAGGAGAAGTCTTACACTGATGGCACGGTTCGGTATGACTCTCGCCACCGTGCCTTCTTCGCCGCGCCAGTTTCCCATCGTGATGCTTTGGGTGAACCTGCCTGGCGTGCCGCCATGTCCGAGGAGTTTGCTGCTCTCCGTCACACTAACACCTGGGTGTTGGTGCCTCGGCCACCTGGTGTTAATATTGTGAGCTGCAAGTGGATTTTCAAAACCAAGCATCGTCCGGATGGGTCTGTTGATAAGCACAAAGCTCGTCTTGTTTCTCGCGGTTTCACTCAACAGCATGGGATTGACTACGGAGATACTTTTAGCCCAGTGGTGAAGCCTGCCACGGTTTGCTTGGTTCTGTCTCTTGCTGTGTCTCGTGGTTGGAGCCTCCGACAGATTGATGTGAGCAATGCCTTTTTACATGGGTTCTTGGCTGAAGATGTGTACATGCAGCAGCCACCTGGGTTCGAGGATGCCACTTATCCCTCTCATGTCTGCAAACTTCAGCGGTCTATTTATGGTCTAAAGCAGTCGCCTCGTGCCTGGTATGCTCGTTTGAGTCAGCGCCTTTCACAGCTCGGTTTTGTTGCCTCCAGATCAGATGCATCTCTGTTCATCTTCTCCCAGGGTAAAATACAGATATACATGCTGGTGTACGTTGATGATATTGTGATTGCTGGCTCTACCCCCGCGTGGTGGATCGTCTTGTGCAGTCGTTGTCTGCTAGCTTTGACGCAGAAAAAGTATGCTTTGGATCTTCTTCATCGCGTCAACATGGAGAACTGCAAGGCCACTTCTACTCCGCTTGCTACTTCCGAGAGTCTCTCACGTCATAGTGGTGCACTACTGGGTAGAGATGACTCCTTTTGGTATCGCAGTGTGGTTGGAGCACTTCAGTATTTGACCCTCACTCGTCCTGATATCTCCTTCGCAGTGAACAGAGTGTGTCAGTTCCTGTCTCAGCCAACGGAGGATCATTGGGAAGCAGTCAAGCGTATTCTGAGATATGTCAAAGGTACGCTAGACATGGGACTACGGATTCGTAAGTCCAGATTTACTGGAGTGAGTATATTCACCGATGCAGACTAGGCAGGCTGTGTTGATGATAGGCACTCCACTGGTGGTTTTGCTATATTTGTTGGACCTAACCTTGTATCTTGGAGCTCGAAGAAGCAACCCACAGTTTCGAGATCAAGCACCGAGGCAGAGTATAAGGAATTGGCCAATGGCGCGGCTGAAGCCATTTGGATAGACTCAGTTCTCACAGAACTTGGAGTCCCACGGCAGCGCACTCCTATATTGTGGTGTGATAACTTAGGGGCAACTTACCTGACGGTGAATCCAGTGTTTCATGCTCGGACCAAACACATTGAGATTGATTTCCATTTTGTGAGGGAACGAGTAGGTTCTTGTGAACTGGAAGTCAGGTTTATTTCTACAGATGATCAGTTAGCGGATGTATTTACTAAACCCGCTACTAGACAGATGCTAGACCGTTTTAGAACCAATCTGAATCTTGTGTGTAGTTCAGATTGAGGGGGCATGTAAAGTAGGGTCTAGTGTATTGTCCTTGTACACGTATTCGTATACGTATGTAATTGTAATTGTGATCATCTATATATTGAGACGTGAGGCTGGATGTCAACCACCAACGCAAAACCCTAAACCATGTGTTTAACTGAGACTCCTGAGCCTGCCGTTCCTATGGATTATTATGAACAAACACATAATAAAAATCCTAAGGAGGATGACGAGGAAACCCTTGGTAGGGGCAAGAGACAAAGGACAGCAAAGACCTTTGGTGATGATTTCTTCGTGTACCTCGTGGATGATACTCTCACTTCTATTTCCGGAGCGTATGCCTCTCCAGAAGCTGATTACTGGAAGGATGCGGTCCGTAGCGAGATGGACTCCATCATGGCTAACGGGACATGGGAGATCACTGACCGTTCCTATGGTTGCAAACCATTAGGATGTAAGTGGGTGTTCAAGAAGAAGCTTAGGCCCGATGGTACGATTGAAAAGTACAAGGCTAGGCTTGTGGCCAAGGGCTATGACCAGAAAGAAGAGGAAGATTTCTTCGATACTTACTCACCTGTGGCTAGACTGACCACCATTCGAGTATTACTCTCGTTGGTGGCCTCACATGGTCTTCTTGTCCATCAAATGGATGTTAAGACAGCTTTTCTGAATGGAGAGCTAAACGAGGAAATCTACATGCAACAGCCAAATGGCTTTGTGATAGATGGTCAGGAAAGAAAGGTGTGTAGGTTGCTGAAATCTTTATATGGCCTGAAGCAAGCACCTAAGCAATGGCATGATAAGTTTAATACAACTTTGACATCTGTTGGTTTTGTTGTTAATGAGGCTGACAAATGTGTATACTATCGCCATGGTGGGGGCGAAGGAGTTATACTGTGCTTGTATGTTGATGACATACTGATATTTGGAACAAACCTCAAAGTCATTGAGGAGGTCAAATCGTTTCCATCTCAGAACTTTGAGATGAAAGACCTTGGTGTGGATGATGTTATCTTGAACATCAAGCTACTGAGAGATAATGAGGGTGGGATTACACTTCTGCAATTCCACTATGTTGAGAAGGTGTTGAGTCGTTTTGGATATTCGGACTATGCACCATCTCAAACACCATATGATCCTAGCGTGTTGATTCGAAAGTCCAAAGGCACGACTAAAGATCAATTGAGATACTCTCAAATCATTGGTTCACTGATGTACCTAGCGAGCGCAACGAGGCCTGACATCGCGTTTGCTGTGAGCAAATTAAGCCGGTTTGTTTCCAAACCGGGTGATGTACATTGGCATGCTATTGAAAGAGTTATGCGCTATCTGAAAGGTACTATGAACTATGGACTTCACTATACCGGAGACCCGTCGGTACTTGAAGGGTATAGTGATGCGAATTGGATCTCTGATGCTGATGAGATGAAGGCCACAACTGGGCATATGTTTACTCTTGGAGGTGGCGCTGTTTCCTGGAAGTCTTGCAAGCAAACGATCTTAACGAGATCGACAATGAAAGCAGAATTAACAGCACTAGACACATCTGGTGTTGAAGCAGGATGGCTTCGAGATCTATTGATGTACTTGCCATTGGTTGATAAACCAGTTCCGGCTATCCTTATGAACTGTGACAATCAGACTGTCATCACCAAGGTGAAGAGTTCAAAGGACAACATGAAGTCCAACAAACACATAAGAATAAGATTAAAAGCTGTCAGAAAATTAAGAAACTCCGGAGTGATAGCGTTGGACTATGTCCATACGGCTAAGAATCTGGCAGATCCCTTTACGAAAGGGCTATCACGTGTTGTGATAGATAATGCATCGAGGGAGATGGGTATGAGACCCACATGAGTTGCCATGGTGGTAACCCAACCTATGTGATCGGAGATCCCGTGAAGTAGGACCTGGGAAAACAAGCCAGTGGTGAACTAAGGAGAGTAATTATACTAACCTACTCCGTTGAAGATGCAATACTCTCGATACTATATGGTAGGATGACTACTGTCTTAATGTGTTCCAAAGCTTATGAAAGCAAGATGCTATCCTACAGAGCAATCTTTGGAGGAACACACCTATATGAGCCCGACTGCTGGTCACAGTGTATGAGATTGGGGTGATCTCTAGTAAGCTCATGAATAGGCCAGGAGTGTGACTTATATGCTCCACCCGAGGGGTCAGCCTTCGGCAGCCTAGTACTAGTAAGACATGTGGTGAAACTTCTTTACACCAAACTGACAATTCAAGGCATAGTCCATTGTTCAGTTGTGAAGGAGTGTAGCTACTTGCTCTAGGTGAAGTTCAACCTTAACAGGTCTTCACTAAAACACTGGTATATCAAAACAGTAATTGGAACAGAGGACACAATGGGCCCTCGAGATCTGGTGGGGGATTGCTGAAATTTGAGATGGGCTCTAGGCCCATATAGCAATTTCTGAAAAATCTCTAAGGGCCCATGTGGGTTATATGGCACTAGGTGTAGTGGGAAGTTTAGTCCCACCCCGGAAGTGGAAGAGGAGTTGGACCTCCTTATAAGGGTTTTCTCTTCTACATGCTATTGGAGCTTGAGAAGAGAAGAGGCCCTCGCGCACTCCTCCTCCGCCACCCGCCTCGCCACGCCTCGTCACGACGCGCCGCGGGTTGCGTGATTGCGCCGAGCCGAGCTCATATCTACGCGCTTATTTTTGTGGGTCGAGCCCACGTCTCTCCACGCGGCTGCGCCTATATAAGTGTGCGGTGTCTCCTAACCCTAGCCGCCACGAACAGATCACATCTACTCCACGCGCACGCCCACCGTCGTTCCCTTGCTGCTGCTACCGCCGGTGACTCCATCCCGTCCGCCGCGTACACGGTCGACGGGAGAGCAGGTCTCCGAAACCACGCCCTTCTGGTTCCTGTACGGGGTGAGGGGCGAATAGGTTTTTGGGCAGCGATTACGCGACTGCTCACTTCCGATCGTCTACTTCCTCTACGTCCGCGTCGTCTTCATCATCACCATGTCCACCGACGCCGAACGTGCCACCGCCGAGAAAGCTGGAGCCGACAAGAAGGCCGCCGAGGACGCCGCTGCTGCCACCAAAGCCGCGGCCTCTGCATGGCCTACTGGAGGTATAACTCGTTTATCCCGCTCCTACTGTTTTCTGTTTTAGCCATGCTAGCGTTATACGTAGATCTTTCTGCAATTAGCGTAGTATGTGCTAGCTTGACTGAATATCAGTATGCGTTTATTTGTGTCAATGCCATGCTAGTGATTTACTCGTGGATTAATTTAATGGAGAAATTGCCTATTTACTAAACAATCCAAAAACCTATTATGTGTAGGAATTTCTCGGCAAGTGGCTTTGCCGCTGCACTGAAACCGGATAAGTTTACCGGTACATACTTTAAGCGTTGGCAGACTAAGACCACGTTATGGCTCACGGCTATGAACGTGTTCTAGGTCACCGGTGTCTCCACGGGAACGATTGCTCCTGAACAGGAGAAGGCGTTCAAGGAGGCTACCGTTGTGTTTCTCGAAGCAGTTCTTAGCGTGACCAGAGATAAACTGGTCGACGCATATTTACATGTGCATGTCGCCAAGGACTTGTGGGAGGCGCTCGAATCTAAATTTGGGGCCACCGATGCAGGGAGCGAGATGTATATTATAGAGCAGTTCCATGATTACAAGATGGTTCAAAACTGTCCTGTATTGGAGCAGGCTCATGAGATAATATGCATTGTTAAGGAACTTGAGCTTCTTAAGTGCGAGTTACCGGACAAGTTTGTCGCGGGCTGCATAATCGCTAAGGTCCCTAATTCCAGGAGGAAGTTTGCCACCACTCTGAAACATCAGAGGCGTGAATTCTCTGTGGAGGATGTCATTGGACATCTGAGTGTTGAGCAGAATTCGAGGGCAAAAGACTCGCACGGAAAAGGGGCCGAAGGGACTTCTGTCGCCAACATGGTGAACCAGAGAACTTCAACTCCCACAAGCCCAAGGGAAAGAACGGTGTCCAACACAATACCGACTTTAAGAAGAAGGGTAAGAAGACCTTCAAGAAGAACAAGAAGGACGAGGGCTGCTTTACTTGTGGTTCGGTTGAACATTAGGCCAACAAGTGCCCAAACAAGTACAAGAAGTCAGGATAGGACTCCAAGTCTGTCAACATGATTGTGGGCAACAATGAGAATGGTGCATCTGGGAACGGTAATTTATTTACTGTTTTTTCAGTGCTTCAGCCTACCGATTGGTGGGTGGACACAGGTGCAGGTGTTCATGTGTGTGCTGACATTTCATTGTTCACTTCTTACCAGGTCACAGGTCACGGGTCCGTATTGATGGGGAATGGCGCGAGTGCTTCTGTTCATGGTGTTGGCATGGTCGATCTGAAGTTTACTTCGGGAAGGATCGTGCAGCTGAAGAACATGCAACATGTCCCCGCCATCAAGAAGAACCTCGTTAGTGGCCCCTTCTATGTAGAGAAGGGTTTAAGTTGGTTTTCGAGTCTAATAAATTAGTTGTTACGAAATATGGACTCTTTGTTGGAAAAGGTTATGAGAGCGGAGGGATGTTCCGCCTTTCCCTCGCAGATTTTTGTAATACAGCCGTGAACCATATTCATTCGAATGTTAATAAATCTGAAGTTTGGCATTCACGTCTTTGTCACATTAGTTTTGGTGTTATGACGTGGCTAGCTAAGTTGGATTTAATCCCGAGTTTCACTTTAGCCAAAGGTTCTAAGTGTCTTTCATGTGTGCAAGCTAAGCAACCTCGCAAGCCTCGTAAGGCCGCGGAGGAGAGACACTTGGCACCATTAGAACTCATACATTCTGATCTTTGTGAGATGAATGGTGTGTTGACTAAAGGTGGAAAGAAAATACTTCATGACATTAATAGATGATTCCACTAGATATTGCTATGTTTATATGTTAAATACTAAAGATGAGGCTCATTCCCCCTTTCCGCCTCTTATTATTTTCCTCTCTTCTCATTCCCCCTTCCGCAAAACGAGCTCATTAATTATATCTCCCCAATAAACACGAGCTTTTTATTCCCCCTTTCGTCGAGTGGGAACGTCGACCTGGGGGCGTCGAGTGAGAATGCAGTCGCCCCCATGCGCCAAGCAAGTGCCGGTTCGGCTCCAGGCGGCTCTTTTTCGGCGCCCTGGGAACCGAACGGCTGGAGATGCTCTTACTATATGCAATTGCGTCCGCAATTCGGAGAGAGTGGGATATCTCCACGATAAACGGGTAATACATCACCCGTCGGCTCAGATGGACGGCCAATGAGGGCACCGGCACCTCAGATCCGCGCCGGATCTGAATATCCACAAGCCGTCGACATCCAAACTTCATAGTAGAAGGTTTAACCCAGGGACTTGGGTGCGCAAATAGGATGAACGCAAAGGGCTCAAATCAACAGCTCCACGGGCATCAGGGGAGTGAGGAAGCAGAATAAAAAGCTCATCCTTTTGGTTATCTGCAGAGACTCCGTCCGTCCCCTCCAACAAATCCCATCCCGAAACCTCGTCGACCTCCAATGGCGGCCGCGACCTCCTCCTTCGCCACGCTCGTGAGCTCCCTCCCCTCCTCCTCCTCCTCACCACTTCTTGTCGGACCCGCCTGCTCTCCTCCTCCTCCGCCTGAATCTTGTGCTGTGCGTGCTGTTCTTTCTTGCAGGCCATCGCCCGCCCGGCGGCGTCGGGGGCGGCGGCGCAGAGGGCGCTCCTCGCCTCGAAGGTCCCCTCGTCGGCCCTCTCCCTCCGCGGCGGCCGCGTCGCGTCCCCGGCCCTCTCCGTCTCCCAGCAGAGCCGCGCGCGCTTCGTCGCCTCCGCCAGCGCCGAACCCTATGTAAAGATTCCCCATTTATCTATTTTTATCTATATATCCGGGCGCTGGGGCCGCAACCTATGTGAAGCCTGCATATCTAATACCGAATTGCAATCTGGTAGACATGGCGTATGTGCCTTTGGAGGCGAACTCCGACTCGACGTCGCAGTATTATTCATGCCATGTGTTTGTGTTAGTCCATTATAGGTTCAGGTAGTGTTAGTCCCCCGCAGTCTGAGGAATCAAATGCGCCGCTGTTTCTATCTGGGCGCTGTGGCCGCTACCTGTGTAAAGCCTGCATATCTGGCACCGCTCCCTGTTCTGTCAGGAAGCTGAGTTGCAATCTAATAGATATGTAGTTTGCGTTTGTTTGTGAACATCCACACTATTCTGTATGTTATTTGGTAGCTGTAATTTTCATGAGAAAAATCTGGTCACTAACTGATAAATTTTTTTTTTGTGTGAACAAATTTGCAAGTTGAGGTTTTATCATCACTTATGATAACCGTCGGGTTATGCCAGTGTTAGATGCAGATATTACCATACATTGGTATGGCATGTGTTAGTGTTTAGTACATTATATGGCCCAGTTAGTTTTAGTCGCCGGCTGTCTAAGGGAACAAATGTGCCACTGTATGGTTTAAACAATATGCCGCTTTTGTGCTTGCACTGTTGTATGTCTTTTACCTTATTATAGATGTCATGCATTTCATGGTGTTTGAAGCTGTTCTTTCGTCATGCATTGCAGGCACCTGAGCTTCAGTCCAAAGTTACAAACAAGGTGTACTTTGACATAAGCATTGGCAACCCTGTCGGGAAGAATGTTGGAAGGATTGTCATCGGGCTCTATGGGGATGACGTTCCACAAACCGTTGAGAACTTCCGTGCACTCTGCACTGGTAGGAGGGACTGCTGGAGCCATGTTCTGTTATCCCATCTTCAAGAATTAATTCTGATGAGGTGTATGAGCAATTTTTCTTTTTTTCTTTTGTCCAGGGGAGAAAGGGTTCGGATACAAGGGATCAAGTTTCCACCGTGTCATTAAGGACTTCATGATTCAGGGAGGAGACTTTGACAAGGGCAACGTATGTGTTTCCTACCTTCATCTATTCTTGTTTGTTGCATGTGCATCCTTATGCCGTATTACAGATTGCATTAAGAAAAGCTAAAGACTATCAGTTGTTACCATGCAAATACCTTTGCTTACAAGATTGAACAGATTCATGTGCTTATTTGTTTTTTGCACGAATGTACCTGTTTCAGTTTGTTGATAGTTATGCTAGCTGTTTAAGCATTATTTTACGGACCAGAGGGACTGGGGGAGAAGGAAAGGGAGTTTAGAACCTTTACTACTAGCTTTGCTCGTGTACCTGCATTCAATTTGTTATGGTGCTGCATTTTGACCCTGGATCTTATCCATGTTTGATTGTCATTAATCACTTGCACAAGTGCATCCTACTCTGTTTTTTTGGTCAGTGGCCTCGTGGTAAGAATTCAAGGTGATTGTCATTGCGCCATCCTTTCCTATATTGAGCCCATACCTGATTTTGTGTTTCATCTGCATTTGAAGTACTTTGAGACTTCAGATTGCCTAAAATGAAACATACAGCTTCCAACAATGGCATTAAATAACTAGAAACTGATAATTTCAGGGTACTGGAGGGAAAAGCATATATGGCCGCACCTTTAAGGATGAGAACTTCCAATGTATGTGTTGCAATGAACCTGTGTCGCACAGCTTTGCTTCAGATTATATGCTAACTGATTATATGTTATTTAATGTTCTTAGTGGTTCATACTGGACCTGGAGTGCTCAGCATGGCTAATGCTGGACCGAACACCAACGGCAGCCAATTCTTCATCTGCACAATGAAGGTAATTAATTGTGTACTTCCTGCTACCAGTCAGTCAATTTGAATAATAGTACCCTTTTTCTGTTGCTGAGTTTGAAGTTCATAATTCCATATTGAGGTTTCTGCTGCCTTGCTTGCAGACACCGTGGCTGGATGGGAGACACGTTGTCTTTGGCCAGGTTCTTGAAGGCATGGACATCGTAAGGACGATAGAGTCGTCGGAGACTGACAGAGGTGACCGTCCGAAGAAGAAGGTGGTCATTAGTGAGTGCGGGGAGCTTCCAGTGGTCTGAGTTTTAGATGGCTTATCATCTTCGATCTGCACATCTGGATTTTGTTCTGGACTTGTTACAGGTCTTTCTCCTACTAGTTAGAGACTGCTGAGTTGAAGCCAATATTTCTAATCTGAGCATACGGCATTCAACTACTGTTGGGCTGGAATAAGAATGTGATTGCTTTCCTCAACCTGTTTTGTAGCATTGTTCATGATAGATAATGCCTTGTGAATTTTCTGGCAGATCCATGAAATGCCTGGATATCTCTTATCTATTTGTTTTTACCTGCTAAATAAATTTCCCTCGAGCTGCAGAAAAATTATGCCATGTAAAGGCTCGGTATCATTCCTAGCAATCCCAGTTCCAACACTTGTCATGAGCAGATTTAGCAAGCAAAACCTGTTGATTATCTGAATGATCCGCACAGCAATACAAACTTAGTTTGGCAAACCAACAGAATATTGAATCATGTCATGCTCTACTTTTGCAAGTCACATTGTACTGTAAAGTCTTGTGTATCTTTACAGGCCACACAGGATTACAAACTTAGTTCAGTGTAAGGCATGCTAATCTGGTTTATGTGTAACAACCTGTAGAACATTACAAACTACTCCCTCCGTAAACTAATATAAAAGTGTTTAGATAACTACTTTAGTGATCTAAACGCTCTTATATTAGTTTACAGAGGGAGTAGTTTCAGAAACTTCCGATGCAATCTAGATTGATGTTTGACATGTAAAGTGAATAACATTAGTTATCTCAATTTATAAAGCTTTGGTGACAGTGGAGTGATATGTGCAACAACAAAGAACTTTGATGAGCAATCCAACAATACACTTATAAGTAGTGCCAACAGACACAACATACGAAATAATGAGTTGAGAAGCGTGCATGCACTTCCCAAGAAAAGTAAATGCAAGGGTGAAAACAAACAATGCCATGGTAGCTATAAATAGGCATACACCATCAAGATCCTCCATCATCCACCATTCACATTAGAGAACAACACATCAAAGGCAAGCAAACATTATCCAACACGAATAAACTATGAAGATCTTCCTCACGCTTGCCTTTCTTGCCTCCATCGCTACCATCGCCATAGTCCCCAATTGCAACCACAAAAATCATTTTCACAACAACCACAACAACCCTTTCCACAACCGCAACAACAACCATTTCAAGAGGAGCAATCAACTCCGCAACAACAGCCATTTCCAGCACAACAGATACCATTTAGGCAACAACAATTTCCACAACAACCACCATATCCCCAACCGCAACAGCCATCCTACCCCCAACCGCAACATCCATTTCCACATCAACATGAACACCTAGTTCAGGAACAACAACCATTTGTACAACAACAACCGAACCCATGTAGGGATGTCCTCCTACAACAGTGCCGTCCAGTGGCAGTTGTGTCATTTCTCCGGTCACAGATGGTACAACAAAGCAGATGCCAGGTGTTGAGGCAGCAGTGCTGTCAGGAACTATCACATACCCCCAAGCGAGCACAATGCCATGCCATCCACAACGTTGTGCGCGCCATTATTTTGCAACAACGACAACAACAATTGGTAGAAGGTACTTTGGCCCAACCACAACAACTACTACTAGGTCAAGGTTCCATCCAACGTCAACAACATCAGTTGAATCAGGGTTGGATCGATGCAATAAGGACATGGGTGCTCCAGACCCTACCGACAATGTGCGACCTCCGCGTACCATCATACTGCTCCCCCACCACATCACCGTAGTAACATCGCTATACTAACATGAGTGGCTAATGAGAAAAGAGATCTAGTACTCGATAGATGGACTGCCATTGTTTAGTCGATGGTCCGATCCATGTAGCGGCGACAAATTAATAAAATACAAGATATTTATTTTTTGTTGCATATATACTATTTGTCAGTGTTCCGTTCATGCACATGTTGAGTTGTTCATACGAAAAACAATGTTATGCATTACTTAGCTTTGTATGTAGCGCATTTTTAAAAATTGGAGCAAGCTGAATCTCTATTAAGGTAAACTCTTTAATGGTGAGCCTTCTGGATTTTGACCTTCAATGTGGTCCATGTAAGATTATTTTTAATGTTGGCAGGAGAGATGCCAAACTCATTGATTAGAAAAGGGTATTACCAGTAACACCCCAAAGGAGAAATGCACCGCATAAAGCCAAGTGCCAAAAAAAGAAGGAATGAAAAAGGACTGCTCAAAATATCAAGGAAATCCAGGCAGAAACCTAAACAACGCCTAGCTAGACTAGACCTAAAGCACCACAAAACATACAACACGCGAGAAGACCAACACCACACAACATCATGAAACTCTAGCGCCTTCGCCGCTACTAGAGTGCACACCGAAAACGTTGTATCAATCCGGGCAGGCACAAGGATATCCACGAAGCTCAGTGACATCGAAGAGGAACACTTCGTCTGATAGAGCAGACATATGCCACTTCAGTCATGCGAGGTTGGCTAACATAGCTCGCCTGACACACCTTGCATGTTAAGGGTGCCTTTGTTGCTCCCACGGTGATGTCACGCAAGCCGTCGCGACCAACCCGACAAAATTTCCATCTGGTGCACTATTCATACACTTGGTTCAAATGAATGGAGCAAAGGGGAAATGGAGAAGGATTTCCCTTTGATCTGAAAGGAAAAACGAGGAACTGTGCAATTCGTTAGGTCCTCTTTTTCAAATTTCTACAAACGAAGAACGAGGCTCAGATCCTTAACGGTATAGTTCCAATTATACTTTCCCATGTGGTTTGACTATGGTTTGACATTGTTTATTAGGATTAATTCTTGTGTTTTGATATTCCTCATTTATATGTTTGTCAGTCATGTACTTTCTGCATGTATTCTTATATCATGTTCCTACCTTTCCGTTTTTCTATTTAGAATCTTGCGAGTCAAACATGCCCTCTTGTTTTCATGATGTTCTTCATCGATTGCTTATTTACCTATTTTAGGTGCTCAAGGAGCCCCTTCCCCTCCATGTTCGACTTCACTAAGAACTTGATGAGCGGTGGATCGACTCTCAAAGGATTGGACTACTTCATCCTCCCCCTTTCACCGTACCTACCCCTTCATTTACAACACAGAGTGTACAATTACACGGTGTGAAAAACTTTTGATGCAAGATTGTCATGGGCTGTCGTCTGTAAAAGTATATACTCCTTCCGTTAATGTTAGAGGTGTATCTTCTCATAAACAACATCTGAAAAGAAATAGAGGGCACAAATTTAATCTTGCAGGCAACCTCCTTAAGTTTATCTTGAACTAGAGTTTTACCCCGCTTTATATATATATATATTTTGAGACAACCCCGCTTTATATATAAATCAACCACCCCATCAATACAGATAGTTCAAATGCATGAACGAAAAATAAAGGTCAGCTAGGACTACCGCACAAACAAGCCCAAGTGCAAAAAGGAAAATAAAAAGGGTACATACTCCAGAGAGCCAACAATCAATGGCTAAGAGGTGAACCTAAAAGGCGGATCGGCAAAAGAAGATCAATCATGCCGCCTAGTCGGTCCTTGTGACTGTGAGAGCTCCAACAATGTGTACCGGCAATGTCGTGCAGCTGACTGCTCCGTCAGACCCCTCGAGATCCACATCGTCTCCCAAGGGCACCTTTGGCAAGATCATGGACTACGCGCTCGGTCGCGATGCATCGATCAACCAGTGCAACGTGTCAGAGTGTGTGTGGTAGGGCCCGGTGGTGGAGCTCCTCGATGACATGGTGGAGGGCAAGTACCTGAGCCCCAAGTGCCCTAAGTGGAGCCCCGGGAACACACAGTGGACCGGCAAATAGCAAGACACCAACTAGTTAGTAAATTGAAATGGAACCGAGCGGCGGGGGAGGGGGGGGGTGGCGTTGGTCCCTAAAAAAAGTTCATTGATGAGTTGATTAAGCTAATTAAATTTCGTGGAGTAGCTAGTTTATTAAGGGAGGGAGAAACGATGTGGTGGCCAACTCTTGATTGGAGACAGATAGACTGTGAGTGATGAGGAGCGGAGCCACACTAGTATATATTCCCTCCTTCAGAAATAATTGACGTGGTTTTAGTTCAAATTTGAACTAAAACCACGTCAGTTATTTTTGAACGGAGGTAGTATTATTGATCATCAATGTTTGTATAATTAGCTAGCTAATAACGGAATATCACTGTGGGACGTATGGGCTATTGTTTCTTTCTCTTTATTCTTTTGTTATGAAGTAGTAGTAGAAGTTCTAGAACGTTCACAGACATTTTTTTTATTTTTTGTCTTCGTTTTCTTTTTTTATTTTTATTTCCCTTTTTATTTGCAAATGTTTCAAATTCACAAACAGTTTTTTAAATCCTGAACATTTTCTGTCATCAAATTCAAAAAAATTCACCGAGTTAAAAAATGTTCATCGAACCCAATTTTGTTCATCAAATTCAAAATATTTCTGTCAAAAACAAAAAATGTTCATCATTTTTTAATTGTTCTTGAATATATAAAAAAAGTTCTTCGATTTCAAAAATTGTTCATCCAATTCAGAATTTCCTCATCAAATTCATCGAATTCAAAAATTGTTCATCAGATACAATTTGTTTTTCATTTTTTAGATATGCAAGAACGTTTTTTGAATGAGTGAAGATTTTATGAAATGCACTAACATTTACTTGAATTGGAACATTTTTTTCATTTTTAAATTTGTTTTTAAATGCACGAACATTTTATTGATAGCTATTAATATTTTTCAATTTTCTGATTTAAAAAAATCATGAAAATTTTATGAAAATCTTGAATATTGTTTAAAAAGGTAAAAAGAAGAAGAAGAAAAAAAAACTACCAACGAAAAAGAAAAAAAATGGAAGAGAAAAACAAAAAAGGACCCCCTGCGCCGCACATGGGCCGGCCCAAAACATCGCGCGGGGGAGCGGGGCGTCCGCGATTCAGCGCTTCGCATGGCGGGAGCTCCTATTTGCCGCGTTCTGCGGCAAATATACGCCTTGTCGCACAGGGGGTGCCGAGTAGGCCTGCCCATTCAGTGCACTTCGAATACGAGCGTGAAAAACACAAAACAGGGTAGCGCGCGGTGGCAAGGAATGGAACATGGCACTTCCTGCTTGCACGAACTGGCATGTCGACCGAAATACAGCGGAAATCTAAAAGAAACGAAGTACAGTTGCGGACTTAACACTGTTGGCAAAATCCCTTTTTTTTCCAAATTTTTTGATCGTATGATCTTTTCACAAACGCAAACGAAATTTATGAAAACGAACACATTTTGAATTTCCCAAACATTTTTTAAAACATGATGGTTTTGGAATTTGTGAACAACTTTTTAAAGCACGAATATTTTTTGAACCTTGAGCACAAATTTTAAAGCGCGAACAACTTTTTAAAGCACCGACATTTTTTAGTTTTGAGAACAAATTTTTAAACGGAGAACAATTTTGAAAAATCCCGAAAAAATTTGGAAGCGTGAACTTTGTTTTGAATACGTGAACAAAATTTTGAAATCCGGTACATTTTCTGAATTTAGAAAGTTTTGAACTTTTTTGTGTAATGAGAACATTTTTTGCAAACATGAACGTTTTGAAATCCGGTACATTTTCTGGACGCATATTTGTTTTGTAGGTTTGTAGCTTAATTAACAGATGGCTTGTGATTTCTCTTGCAGATTGATGAAACGCCTGGATGCATATCTATTCATACTTATATGTACATGCTCTGTATCATTCTTAGGAATCCCCGGTGCTAACACTAGTCATGAACAATCCCGAACTTATTCAGCAAACAATACTTGATTATCTTAACGATTTGCACAACAGTACAGGTTTAATTCGACAAATAGATGGAATCTTGAACAAATCTTCGCCTGTACTTGAGTGTAAATCCTTATACTAATCCTGTACGACATTACAATCCTTGGCATGTAAAGGGACTTTGACGAATCATGTCATCATCTACTTTTGCAAGTTACAATACTAGTCTATTGTATCTTTACAGGCCACACAAAATTACAAACTTTAGTTCGGCACAAGGCAAGCTAATCTAGTTTATGCGTAACAACTTGTAGAATATAACAAACCCAGTTTTAGAAAATGTTGCAATCCGGATCGATGTTTGACATGTAAAGTAAGTAAGATGAGTTATGTCAATTATCAAGATTTGTTGATAGCGGAATGATACATGCAACAACAAAGAACTTTGATGATCAGTGCAGGAATATGCTTGTAAGTAGTTGCACCTAACGCAGCATACCAAATGATAGAGTCCGAGAAGCATCCATGCACTTTTAAGGAAAGGAAATGCAAAGATGAAAAAAGGCGATGCCATGTCGGTTATAAATAGGCCTAAACAATCAAGACACTCCTCCAGCACCCACCATTCACTCAACTGGAGAACAAACATTATCTAACACAAATCAACCATGAAGAAATTCCTCGTCCTTGCCCTCATTGTTGTCGCGGCGACCACCACGGCCGCCGAACCCTTTACTGCATTCCGTAGTGCTTGGGAGCCGCAACATCCATCATCTCCGGAGCATCAACCAACTCCGCAGCCACAAGAACATCCAGTTCCACATCAAAAGTTGAACCCATGCAGGGATGCCCTCCTACAACAGTGTAGCCCAGTTGCTGATATGTCATTCCTCCGGTCACAGGTGGTGCAACATAGCAGCTGCTTGGTAATGTGGGAGCAGTGCTGTCAGCAACTAAAAGCGATCCCCAAGCAGTCAAGATGCGAGGCCATCCACAACGTCGTGCACGCCATTATTTTGCAACAACAACAACAATTGGTACAAGCTACTTCCACCCAACCTCAGCAGCAGCAACAACAAGGTCAACAACAACAACAGGGTCTGGGTTCTAGCCAGCCACAACAACAAACACAACTGGATCAGGGTTGGATTGCGGTGATAGGGACATGGGTGATTCAGACCATCCCGGCAATGTGCGACGTGCATGTTCCACCATACTGCTACACCACCATATCACCATCCAGTGACGTCACTACCGACATGGGCGGCTACTGAGAAGACGAGAGTTCTAGTATCCGAAAAATGGACCACCAATGTTTAGTCAATGGTCCGATCCATGTAGCGGTGAAAAATAAAGTGCCATGCATTATCATGTGTGGACTAGACTGGCACTAGTTCAAACTTGGGAATAAAAGGCAAACTAAGTTATTTTCTGCATATAGCGTTATCCGTCGGTGTTTCCATTCGGGCACACGTGGAGATGTTCATTCCTAACCACAATATTATGCATTAACTAGCTTTGTATGTAGCAAAATAACCTTAAAAAAAATAACCAAATGGTTGTGGAAGTCAGACTGAGCTAGATCCCTATTAAGGTAAGGAGTAAGGTCTAACCGCAAACCTACACTTTAATGGTGAGCTTTCTGAATTTTGACCTTCTTGAGATGATTCACAACTAGTTCTAAATAGTACTCCCTCTATAAAGAAATATAGGAGTGTACTTCTAAATAGTACTTTCTTTACGGAGGGAGTATATGGCATTGGTATCAGTATGGTCCATGTAAGATTTTACTGTTGGTTTAGACTTTAGAGAGCGGGCAATTTCTCATTTCTGTCCATATCCTGGAGGAAATTTTGCTGTCCAGAAAATGCGTTCATTAATTAAGTTTGTGCAGAAAAAACTCAAACAGACAAAGGAAGCAAGCCACTCTGATTGGTTGCTTCCGCCCTCCTCTTTCACAGAATAAAGAAGCTAGTCTCGTTTTGCATCTTATGGAAACCACAAGTTCTTTCAGAAACAAAACTTTCTAGAGACCACTCCATTTGTCCTGCTGTCCTGGCAGTACATATATAAGTGATAATCCACACAAAGAATGGAAAGCCATCCATAAATAAAGAAAAGGCCATCTTCTATCTACCTCTAGAAGCATAGCTGTAGCTGGCTTGAGTAGCCATCATCATCATCATCCCAAAGAAGAAGAGGAGGAAGAAGAAGATGCAAGACTGGGGTCCGGTGCTCATCTCCTTCATGCTCTTCATCCTTCTATCCCCGGGGCTCCTCTTCCAGATCCCCGGCAAATCACGGACGATCGAGTGCGGCAAATTCCACACGAGCGTAGTCTCCATCCTCATCCACACCATCATCTTCTGCGCGCTCAATGCCTTCTTCCTCATTGTCGTTGGCGTCCGCATCGAGTTCGGCTCCTCATCATGAGTAGTAGAGTACCCCGCTTCACCCTGTTCTACCTGTTTATTTTTCTCTTTCTCTGTCTCGTTTGGTTCTTGCTGCTTGTTAATTAGTTTGCCTGTGCTCACTGGGATATGTTACATGGTAAAATACCCGCATATGTTACATGGTGGAATCATGTGAGTTTTGTATTATTGAGATTTAACAACAGCGTTACTGTATATGTCAGGGATCATACTTTTTCGTTAATGGATTTTTTTATTAGTGTATCAAGCTGTTACAAATAGATAAATTGGGCTAGACATCAAAGTTATACGGCAAAGAATTACTTCCTTTGTTGCATGTAGTGAATAATCACTTTATTTTGTTGTCTATCTCTTTGTTATGTTGCTATTATGCGGAGACCGGAAGTTTTATGCTCTTTTCGATTTTTCTTTCTTCTTATGTCACTGTTGACATATGCATTGTGATGGACATGGAAATGGAACAAGAAATCCAAAACATCATGTATACAGTACAAGCAAGTTTTGACCATCCATCCTATAAGCAGAGCAGGAGCAGTTAGGTTTCGAAACGCATCCAAACAATATATAATTATGTTATTCTGTTTACAGACACAATTAATTATGTTAGAAGAGTTATATTAATTGCTGTCGCTGATATGATAACAACTCAATTTAGTCGCAAGAATGGCTCAAAGTAAGAAATCTAAAGATCATCCTAACAGAAGTTTGCGTATTACAGGAAATGTGCATACATAACAATGTGGAGGTCTGTCCATATCAAGCAGCAACACAAGTCAAATATAAACACTTGAAATCACGCAGCAATAAAAAAGGACGTACATTGATTTGGGCTGGAAACTTTATCCAGCTTAATTGGTTCTCACATATATTCGCTGGAGTATATGTGTCGTTGGAGTATATATGGTTGCTGCAAATTCAGGCATCAAATCATTCAAATATTTGTGGTAGAGAAAACAGGTCCAGGCGGGGTCATGTCCTTGACCAGCACAAAATTTGTTTCTTTTAGGTGTTGTGTGTCATCTACATAATTTGTTTTCTTTATCCTCTACCACTATCTTTTTTTCCAATGGAAAGCGAAGCATGGAGCTTGAGGTAGAATATGCTGGGATTGGTTCAGGATTTGGCAATCATCTTCATACCTAAGAAATGTTTCCATTGATTAAATCAATGTGGAACAATTCAGAAAGGTCTTTATCTCTTTGTGAGGAAAAAAAATGGAGGGTGACAGGCATCATGACTCGCTCTTGTCGGAGCCCCCCTCCCCCTTGTAAGTTATTGATGAAGCGTCTCAACCCCCGACAGAGGTTTTGCTATTTTTCATTCGACTGATTACAATTCGGCTTCTGTCAAATTTTCTAGTCATTCGATCTTGCTTTGTGATTCCCGATGGAGGATATCAGTTTTTCTTATCGGGCCAGCTTCTTTTCCCAGTAACCGCTACCGCCCGTTAAGTCGCGGGTGTCTTTGTTGCCTTTATTTTCCAAGTTTAATTTCTGGATGCTTCACATGGTGTCGAGTAGCCACTCTTCAACCGGGAGAGAAAGATGGTTAGGGGGAGTGGGTTCTTCTCTGGCGATTTATGTTGCAGCTCCCACGGCTACTTTGAGTTCGAGCTTCCGCTGCATTCGTGCTTGCTGATTTTTGCTTTGCTCCCTCTGTGGATTCAACAGCTGACCTCCTGTTGTTGTTGTTTGCTGCTCTAGTTTGTTCTTTGATTAGTGATGTTCTTACTTTTTTGTAGATCTATTGGCCGGATCCTTGGTGTGCACCTGGAACTTTACGATGTCATGGCCAGGCTGGAATGACGTTGACTTTGTGCAATTGGTGAAGATTATTTAGTCTTTGTTGACCTTGGTCCTCATGTCAGCAATCTCCTTCTTTGCTAAGGCCATTGCCTCGGCCTCGACCGCTAGAACCAACGTGGTCTTCTGAGTCTTATGAGATCGCTCAATGTTCCCCAAGATGATGACGACATTCGGGCCTGACATCTTGAGCTTCTTGTAAGCATAATGTGTGACGATGCCAAAGCGCGCGAACGCGGTCTGACACGAGGAGGGAGTGATAACCACACTTGAAAGGGACTACGTCAAAGCTTAGAGGATCCAAACAGTAGACGTATGAGGTACCGAACACCCCGTCTGGTGTGACCCTTCTAGTGCGCCTCATGCCCGTGATATATAATACCCTTGAACTTGGTTTTCACCAGCTCGATACATGACTTGTCGAAGTGCATCTTTCTCAGTGTATCGACGTAGCTGAGGTTCAAGCTCGATGAGGTGGAAACTGTTGAATATCGGGTCCAAGACAAGTGCGGGCAAACCGCCATGGTGGACGATAGTCTGGTGGTCATGACAAATACATGTGATCAGGATTTTCAACCAAGGATTGTATGTTGGCTCAAAGGACTCCACGGAATATACCTCGTGGACAGCACGCTTTCGATCTTTCTTGGAGGTGTGAGATGGATAAATCTTATTTACATCCTTTGTTTGTAGTGGGTACTGCTTCTGCCTGCCGTTCCCCTTTACCGGGTTGTAGCATGTCCTTATCGTTGTTGTTACAAGGGTTCGTCTTGTCCGCATTGCCGCTTACGATCTACATGACCTTCTTAACCAAGTAATTTCGGTTAGTGTGGGTGTCAGGCCGATCTCCATCGCCACATCGGTTGTCGCAAGGTGCTACTTGTAGATTGCGTTGGATTTTTATCCCCGAAGAGGAGAGGATGATGCAGCACAGTAGAGTAAGTATTTTCCTCAGTTAAGAAACCAAGGTTATCAGTCCAGTAGAAGAACGAAGCAACACCACATAAACAACACCTACACACAAAACGCAAACCCTCGCACCAAACGCAAACGAGAGGTTGTCAATCTCTCGGTGGTCAAGTAACGAGATTAAATGGTATATGATAGATTGATAGATTGATAAATAAATAAAAGATAAAAATATGCAACAAATATTTTTGGTATTTGTGTATAAGTAAAACAAGATAGATCTTATGATAAATGTAGACCCGCAGGCCGTAGAGTTCACTAGAGGCATCTCTCAAGAAAATAGCATACCGTGGGTAAATAAATTACTGTTGGGCAACTGACAGAAGAGCAAATAATTATGACGCTATCGAAGGTAATGATCATAACATAGGCATCACATCCAAAACAAGTAGACCAAAACGATTCTGCATCCACTACTATTACTTCACACATCGACTACTAGCCAACATGCATCTAGTGTATTAAGTTCATAGGAACGAAGTAATGCATAAAGATCAATGGCATGATGTAGTCAAGACAAACACAAATAAGAATTCATCCGTACTTGTTATCCTTAATGGCAACAATACATGCGTGTCAACTCCCCTTCTGTCACTAGGACCGAGCACCGCAAGATCGAACCCATTACCGAGCACCTCTCCCCGTTGCAAGAAGATCCAATCTAGCTGTCCAAACCAAACCAAAACTTCGGAGAAGAAATACAAGGCTATTCTAGATCATGCATAAAAGAGATCATCAAAGAACTCAAATAAAACAAGGATAGATCTGATCATAAACTCACAATACATCGGATCCTAACAAACACACCGCACAAAGTCATTACATCGGATGGACCTCCATGAAGACCATGGAGACCATTGTATTGAGGAACATAGAGGAGAGAGAGAGAGAGAGAGAGAGAGAGAGAGAGAGAGAGAGAGAGAGAGAGAGAGAGAGAGAGAGCCATCTAGCTATTACCTACGGACCCGTAGGTCTATGGTGAACTACTCACGCATCATCAGAGAGGTGGCAAGGATGATGTAGAGCCCTTCCGTGAGTAGTTCTCCCTCCGGCGGAATACCGGAAAAGGCCTTCAGATGGGATCTTGCGAGAACAGAGACTTGCGGCGGCGAAAAAAGTGTTTCATCTGGTGTCTTAGGGTTTTGGTAATTCTTCTGAATTTATAGAGGTGGAAGTAGGGCAAAAGGACACAGAGTGGGCCCACATGGCATCAGGGCGCGCCCCCCATGTGGGGCCCTCCAGAAGCTTCTTCCTTGGTTTTCAAGTTGAAGCTGATCCTTATCTCCAGAAAAAAATCTCTAAAAAGTGTTGGGACGATTTGATCTTATCTGATAGTGATTTTCTGTAAAACAAAAACAGGGCAGAAAACAGAAACTGGCATTAGGCACTAAGTTAATAGGTTAGTCTCCAAAAATGATATAAAAATGTATGAAATGATATAAAAACATACAAGAATAATAATATCATAGCATGGAACAAGCAAAAATAATAAATACGTTGGAGACGTATCAAGCATCCCAAGCTTAACTCCTGCTTGTCCTCGAGTAGGAAAGTGATAAAACATATTTTTGATTGTGGAATGCTACCCAACATACTCAATTTATTTTTATAGCATAGACAAGAGGACTTGTATGATTCAAAGCAATCTTATATTTATTAATTGGAGGCACCATACGAGCTTCCACGTTAATCCACATCATCAAGCTTAATTTAGCCATTAGATTGAAAATTTAATGGTCAAGATCTGTTAGAAGACTTTCCTTATAAAAAAACACGGCGTAAAGAATTAAACCCACACTTACAAAGATAAGAGACACTTCCTATTATAAATAGAAGACATCACGTGAAAAAAAGGAGTCCTCACGCTATCAAATAGAGCCACCGCGATTAAGAAAAATCATCTAAACCCACACGTACAAAAATGAGACATTTCTTATTATTAAAGGGCTGCGTCACGTGCAAAAAAAGAACTCCTTATGCTATAAAAGAGAGCTATGGTCCAACTTTAAAAAGCACGTGCCTCCTCCTTCCTAAAAAAAGAAAAAAAAATACACGTACAAAATAAAATATATTCTCCTCACACTACAAAAGTGTGTATATCCTAATTCCCAAAAAACAAACACCATGTGCATGTACTCTTGAGGAAAGAAAAAACGGACACGTACAAATAAGGAGTCCAAAAATTACGAGGAAATAAGGAGTCTAGAAATTATTAAAGGGCGGCGTCACATGGAAAAAAAATGACACGTACAAATACGGACACGCCTAATAATTGAAAAATCAATTTGAATACTCACATACAAAAACAAGATCCAGTCAAAATAAAATAATTCAAACACAAGCATACATGAATCTCTCCATGTGGCTCCCAAATATTATCACAAAAGAAAGGTCATTGATTTATTACATGAAACCACCCAATTTTTAAAGAAGAAAGAAATCTGCATAAATGGTCACACATAACAAAATAAACTTAATCCAGTTATGAAATATAATTAAAGGAATATGATTGCTTTTTTAGGGGTTGGAATATTAATGGTTTTTTCACTAGGGTTCGAAAAGCAGAGCGTCGAGTATTTCAAAATAGTGGCATTTCACAACCAGATCCATTAAATTTAAATGTTTACAGCTAAACATTTTTCCCGAGTATTATGAGATACTACATCGTTTGATTTCATGCTCGATAGATACATTCTGAATTTCCATATAAAAAAGGATTACACATCCCAATTCGCACAAAAACATAAACTATGTACCCGTCTGCTTTAAGTAAGAAAATAGAAACGTACAAATAAGGAGTCCTCAAGCCACATGTTAAGGAAAATAAGCCTATTAAATTCCCCCGGTGGATCACATATATCACCGTTAACATGGTCATTAATTTTATATGTGAAATCACGCAATTGCAAGACAAGTAGAAAAGTATGCATAAATTGTCGTGCATTGGAACACCATAGAGGAACATAAACCTATTAATAAACATTAGTTGAAGGAATATAATTGATTTTCTTATTAATATGAAAAACTTAGCATTGTGCGATATTTCAAATTTAAACTACAATATTTCACAAGCTAATACACTTTTCATAATAATTATGGATCCCTATAGTAGCTAGGCCGTGGAGATGCACGGGTTGATGACTAGTAATCTATAGTTTGACATGAAGACATAAATACTCAAGTAATGCTAACACGCAACCATGCCTTTTAAAATAACAATGCTAAAGAAAATTATCCCTAGCCCATTATGCTCAATCATTGATCCATTTATAAAACACAGTCGAATGTCAATCATACTCCATTCACACACATGATCACATGACCCTCTAGTTGGTGTTTTAATGAGAAGGATGAGACTCAACATAAAAATAAATAGAACGACCTTCACAGAGGGAAGCATTGATTTACAGTGGTGCCAAACCTCAAGTTTTAAAAAGAGATAAAAATTTTATTTTGGGAGGCCTGCTTTTCTTGTCAACGACAACGACTCAAGGCTTTCGATACCTTCCATGTTATATACATCATAGGCGGTTCCCAAACTGAAAAGAAATTTTTTGCTCCCCGTCATCGTTCCATGGTTTTGAGACTTTTTTCCCTTTTTTCCATTCACATTCGAAGGAGTTTGTTTTCCCACCTTTCCTTTCACAATCCATGTCTAGCCGTATTCACGGGTGCCCTCCATAACAACACATTCTAGGAAATTCAATTTATTTTTGGGACTGGGCATCCCTTTTATTACCGCCACACTCTCGTGCAATGACAAGTGAATAAACACTCATCATGAGAATGACATATACAACACGGAATTCATCGTCCACCCCTTATCACTTCATGAGCAATACAGGCACACAAAAGAGAAGTTTATTTTAAAAATTATTAGAGATGGCACATGCATATTTACTTGGGACGGCAATGAAATACCGTATATAGGTAGGTATGATGGACACAATTGACAAAACAAGTTTAAGGTAATGGATGCACAAGTAGTATTCCCGCTTAGTACAAATGGAGGCTAGCAAAATGGTTGAGAAGCGACCAACTAAGAAACTGTAATGATGCACATGCATACATTAAACATAACTAACACCGAATAATGCACCACAAGTAGGATGTACTTCATTGCATAACTATTGACTTTACGTGCTTTCATAGGGAATCATAAACCTTAACATCAATATTCATACTAGAGCATAATTATTCATGAACATAACTCACATATCATCATCTACATATCTCAAAATTGTTGCAAAGAATCAAATTTTTCATGTCCCATAAATTTTTATACTAGTTATCATTATGCTTCTTGAATATTCATCATATGGAGACCAAGCTTATAGCTTGTACATTTTACCATAAGTATTTTCAAACTCTCAAAAAGATATAAGTGAAGCATGAGACTAATATTTCTATAAAATTTCTAGCATTCTCAAAAAGATATAAGTGAAGCATGAGAACAAGTTTCTTCAAAAAAAAAGCACCACCGTGTTAAAAAAGATATAAATGAAGCACTAGAGCAACCACCTAGCTCAACAAATTTAAGTGAAGCACAAAGGGCAATTCAAGCAAATCATGATGACGTGAAGCTATCTCAAGCAAATGTGTTCAGAGGTGATGATTTTGATAAACTAAAAATAAACAAAGCAAAGACACATATCATACAAGACGCTCCAAGCAAAACTCATATCATGTGATGAATAAAAATACAGCCTCAAGTGCGTTACCAATAGTCATTAGAAGAAAGAGGGGATGCCTTCCGGGGCATCCCCAAGCTTCGACGCTTGAGTCTCCTTGGATATTACCTTGGGGTGCCTTCTTAGTGCATCCGTTTGTTGGAAATATGCCCTAGAGGCAATAATAAATGGTTATTATTATATTTCTTTGTTCATGATAATTGTCTATTGTTCATGCTATAATTGTGTTATCCGGAAATCGTAATACATGTGTGAATACATAGACCACAACGTGTCCCTAGTAAGCCTCTAGTTGACTAGCTCGTTGATCAACAGATAGTCATGGTTTCCTAACTATGGACATTGGATGTCGTTGATAACGGGATCACATCATTAGGAGAATGATGTGATGGACAAGACCCAATCCTAAGCATAGCATAAAAGATCGTGTAGTTTCGTTTGCTAGAGCTTTTCCAATGTCAAGTATCTTTTCCTTAGACCATGAGATCGTGCAACTCCCGGATACCGTAGGAGTGCTTTGGGTGTGCCAAACGTCACAACGTAACTGGGTGACTATAAAGGTGCACTACGGGTATCTCCGAAAGTGTCTGTTGGGTTGGCACGGATCGAGACTGGGATTTGTCACTCCGTGTGACGGAGAGGTATCTCTGGGCCCACTCGGTAATGCATCATCATAATGAGCTCAATGTGACTAAGGCGTTAGTCACGGGATCATGCATTGCGGTACAAGTAAAGAGACTTGCCGGTAACGAGATTGAACAAGGTATTGGGATACCGACGATCGAATCTCGGGCAAGTAACATACCGACTGACAAAGGGAATTGTATACGGGATTGATTGAATCCTCGACATCGTGGTTCATCCGATGAGATCATCGTGGAACATGTGGGAGCCAACATGGGTATCCAGATCCCGCTGTTGGTTATTGACCGGAGAGGCGTCTCGGTCATGTCTGCATGTCTCCCGAACCCGTAGGGTCTACACACTTAAGGTTCGGTGACGCTAGGGTTGTAGAGATATGAGTATGCAGAAACCCGAAAGTTGTTCGGAGTCCCGGATGAGATCCCGGACGTCACGAGAGGTTCCGGAATGGTCCGGAGGTGAAGAATTATATATAGGAAGTCAAGTTTCGGCCACCGGGAAAGTTTCGGGGGTTATCGGTATTGTACCGGGACCACCGGAAGGGTCCCGGGGGTCCACCGGGTGGGGCCACCTATCCCGGAGGGCCCCATGGGCTGAAGTGGGAGGGCAACCAGCCCTTATGGGGCTGGGAGGCCCCCCATGGGCCCCCCCTGCGCCTAGGGTTGGAAACCCTAGGGTGGGGGGGCGCCCCACTTGGCTTGGGGGGCAAGTATCCCCCCTGGCCGCCGCCCCCCCATCCAGATGGGATCCTGGCCGGCGCCCCCCTCCCAGGGGGCCTATATAAAAGGGGGGGGGGGGAGGGAGGGCAGTAGTATTACAGCCTTGGGCGCCTCCCTGCTCCCCTGCTACACCTCTCCCTCTCGCAGAAGCTCGGCGAAGCCCTGCCGAGACCCGCTACGTCCACCACCACGCCGTCGTGCTGCTGGATCTCCATCAACCTCTCCTTCCCCTTGCTGGATCAAGAAGGAGGAGACGTCGCTGCACCGTACGTGTGTTGAACGCGGAGGTGCCGTCCGTTCGGCACTCGGTCATCGGTGATTTGAATCACGGCGAGTACGACTCCGTCATCCACGTTCATTGGAACGCTTCCGCTCGCGATCTACAAGGGTATGCAGATGCACTCCTTTCCCCTCGTTGCTAGTATACTCCATAGATGGATCTTGGTGAGCGTAGGAAATTTTTTAAATTATGCTACGATTCCCAACAGTGGCATCATGAGCCAGGCCTATGCGTGTAGTTACTATGCACGAGTAGAACACAAAGCAGTTGTGGGCGTTGATGTTGCCAATTCTTCTTGCCGCTACTAGTCGTATCTTGTTTCGGCGGTATTGTAGGATGAAGCGGTCCGGACCGACCTTACACGTACGATTACGTGAGACAGGTTCCACCGACTGACATGCACTAGTTGCATAAGGTGGCTAGCGGGTGTCTGTCTCTCCTACTTTAGTCGGAACGGATTCGATGAAAAGGGTCCTTATGAAGGGTAAATAGAAATTGGCAAATCACGTTGTGGTCATACGTAGGTAAGAAACGTTCTTGCTAGAAACCTACAAACCACGTAAAAACTTGCAACAACAATTAAAGGACGTCTAACTTGTTTTTGCAGCAAGTGCTATGTGATGTGATATGGCCAGAAGATGTGATGAATGATATATGTGATGTATGAGATTGATCATATTCTTGTAATAGGAATCACGACTTGCATGTCGATGAGTATGAAAACCGGCAGGAGCCATAGGAGTTGTCTTTATTATTTTGTATGACCTGCGTGTCATTGAATAACGCCATGTAAATTACTTTACTTTGTTGCTAAACGCGTTAGCCATAGAAGTAGAAGTAATCGTTGGCGGGACGACTTCATGAAGACACAGTGATGGAGATCATGATGATGGAGATCATGGTGTCATGCTGGTGACGAAGATGATCATGGTGCCCCGAAGATGGAGATCAAAGGAGCATAATGATATTGGCCATATCATGTCACTATTTGATTGCATGTGATGTTTATCATGTTTTTGCATCTTATTTGCTTAGAACGACGGTAGTAAGTAAGATGATCCCTTATGATAATTTCAAGAAAGTGTTCCCCCTAACTGTGCACCGTTGCGAAGGTTCGTTGTTTCGAAGCACCACGTTATGATCGGGCGTGATAGATTCTAACGTTCGCATACAACGGGTGTTGATGAGCCTAGCATGTACAGACATGGCCTCGGAACACACGCAATACACTTAGGTTGACTTGACGAGCCTAGCATGTACAGACATGGCCTCGAAACACGGAGGACCGAAAGGTCGAGCATGAGTCGTATAGAAGATACGATCAACATGGAGATGTTCACCGATCTTGACTAGTCCGTCTCACGTGATGATCGGACACGGCCTAGTTAACTCGGATCATGTTTTCACTTAGATGACTAGAGGGATGTCTATCTGAGTGGGAGTTCATTGAATAATTTGATTATATGAACTTAATTATCATGAACTTAGTCTAAAAGCTTTACACTATGTCTTGTAGATCAAATGGCCCACGTTGTCCTCAATTTCAACGCGTTCCTAGAGAAAACCAAGCTGAAAGATGATGGCAGCAACTATACGGACTGGGTCCGGAACCTGAGGATCATCCTCATAGCAGCCAAGAAAGATTATGTCTTAGAAGCACCGCTAGGTGAAGCACCAATCCCAGAGAACCAAGACGTTATGAACGCTTGGCAATCACGTGCTGATGATTACTCCCTCGTTCAGTGCGGCATGCTTTACAGTTTAGAACCGGGGCTCCAAAAGCGTTTTGGGAAACATGGAGCATATGAGATGTTCGAGGAGCTGAAAATGGTTTTCCAAGCTCATGCCCGGGTCGAGAGATATGAAGTCTCCGACAAGTTCTTCAGCTGTAAAATGGAGGAGAATAGTTCTGTTAGTGAGCACATACTCAGAATGTCTGGGTTGCATAACCGCTTGTCTCAGCTGGGAGTCAATCTCCCAGATGACGCGGTCATTGACAGAATCCTCCAGTCGCTTCCACCAAGCTACAAGAGCTTTGTGATGAACTTCAATATGCAAGGGATGGAAAAGACCATTCCTAAGGTATATTCAATGCTGAAATCAGCGGAGGTGGAGATCAGAAAAGAACATCAAGTGTTGATGGTGAATAAAACCACTAAGTTCAAGAAGGGCAAGGGTAAGAAGAACTTCAAGAAGGACGGCAAGGGAGTTGCCGCGCCCGGTAAGCCAGTTACTGGGAAGAAGTCAAAGAATGGACCCAAGCCTGAAACTGAGTGCTTTTATTGCAAGGGAAGTGGTCACTGGAAGCGGAACTGCCCCAAATACTTAGCGGACAAGAAGGCCGGCAATGCCAAAGGTATATGTGATATACATGTAATTGATGTGTACCTTACCAGTACTCGTAGTAGCTCCTGGGTATTTGATACCAGTGCGGTTGCTCATATTTGTAACTCAAAACAGGAACTACGGAACAAACGGAGACTGGCGAAGGACGAGGTGACGATGCGCGTCGGGAATGGTTCCAAGGTCGATGTGATCGCCGTCGGCACGCTACCTCTGCATCTACCTACGGGATTAGTTTTAAACCTCAATAATTGTTATTTAGTGCCAGCTTTGAGCATGAACATTGTATCTGGATCTTGTTTAATTCGAGATGGCTACTCATTTAAATCCAAGAATAATGGTTGTTCTATTTATATGAGAGATATGTTTTATGGTCATGCCCCGCTGGTTAATGGTTTATTCTTGATGAATCTCGAACGTGATGTTACACATATTCATAGTGTGAATACCAAAAGATGTAAAGTTGATAACGATAGTCCCACATACTTGTGGCACTGCCACCTTGGTCACATTGGTGTCAAGCGCATGAAGAAGCTCCATGCAGATGGACTTTTGGAGTCTCTTGATTACGAATCATTTGACACGTGCGAACCATGCCTCATGGGTAAGATGACCAAGACTCCGTTCTCCGGAACAATGGAGCGAGCAACCAACTTATTGGAAATCATACATACCGATGTGTGCGGTCCAATGAGTGTTGAGGCTCGCGGAGGATATCGTTATGTTCTCACTCTCACTGATGACTTAAGTAGATATGGGTATGTCTACCTAATGAAACACAAGTCTGAAACCTTTGAAAAGTTCAAGGAATTTCAGAGTGAGGTTGAGAATCAACGTGACAGAAAAATAAAATTCTTACGATCAGATCGTGGTGGAGAATATTTAAGTCACGAGTTTGGTGCACACTTAAGGAAATGTGGAATAGTTTCAAACTCACGCCGCCTGGAACACCTCAGCGAAACGGTATGTCCGAACGTCGTAATCGCACTCTATTGGATATGGTGCGATCTATGATGTCTCTTACCGATTTACCGCTCTCATTTTGGGGCTATGCTTTAGAGACTGCCGCATTCACTTTAAATAGGGCTCCGTCGAAATCCGTTGAGACGACACCGTATGAATTATGGTTTGGGAAGAAACCTAAGCTGTCATTTCTAAAAGTTTGGGGATGCGATGCTTATGTCAAGAAACTTCAACCTGAAAAGCTCGAACCCAAGTCGGAGAAATGCGTCTTCATAGGATACCCTAAGGAAACCATTGGGTACCTTCTACCTCAGATCCGAAGGCAAGATATTCGTTGCCAAGAACGGGTTCTTTCTGGAGAAGGAGTTTCTCTCGAAAGAATTGAGTGGGAGGAAAGTGGAACTTGATGAGGTGATAGTCACCCCTTCCGCACCGGGAAGTAGCGCAGCGCGGGAAGATGTTCCTGTGGTGCCTACACCGACTGGGGAAGAAGTTAATGATGATGATCATGAAGCTTCGGATCAAGTTGCCACTGAACTTCGTAGGTCCAGAAGGACACGTTCCGCACCAGAGTGGTACGGCAACCCTGTCTTGGAAATCATGTTATTAGACAACGGTGAACCTTCGAACTATGAAGAAGCGATGGCGGGCCCGGATTCCGACAAATGGCTAGAAGCCATGAAATCCGAGATAGGATCCATGTATGAAAACGAAGTATGGACTTTGACTGACTTGCCCGATGATCGGCGAGCCATAGAAAACAAATGGATCTTTAAGAAGAAGACAGACGCGGATGGTAATGTGACCATCTATAAGGCTCGACTTGTCGCTAAGGGTTATCGACAAGTTCAAGGGGTTGACTACGATGAGACTTTATCACCCGTAGCGAAGCTGAAGTCCGTCCGAATCATGTTAGCAATTGCCGCATACTATGATTATGAGATATGGCAGATGGACGTCAAAACGGCATTCCTTAACGGCTTCCTTAAGGAAGAGTTGTATATGATGCAGCCGGAAGGTTTTGTCGATCCTAAGAATGCTAACAAAGTATGCAAGCTCCAACGCTCAATCTATGGGCTGGTGCAAGCATCTCGGAGTTGGAACATTCGCTTTGATGAGATGATCAAAGCGTTTGGGTTTACACAGACTTATGGAGAAGCCTGTGTTTACAAGAAAGTGAGTGGGAGCTCTGTAGCATTTCTCATATTATATGTGGATGACATACTTTTGATGGGAAATGATATAGAATTCTTGGAAAGTATAAAGGCCTATTTGAATAAGTGTTTTTCAATGAAGGACCTTGGAGAAGCTGCTTATATATTAGGCATCAAGATCTATAGAGATAGATCAAGACGCCTCATTGGTCTTTCACAGAGTACATACCTTGACAAGATATTGAAGAAGTTCAATATGGATCAGTCCAAGAAGGGGTTCTTGCCTGTATTGCAAGGTGTGCAGTTGAGCACGGCTCAATGCCGACCACGGCAGAAGATAGAGAAAAGATGAGTGTCATCCCCTATGCCTCGGCCATAGGGTCTATTATGTATGCCATGCTGTGTACCAGACCTGATGTAAACCTTGCCGTAAGTTTGGTAGGAAGGTACCAAAGTAATCCCGGCATGGAACACTGGACAGCGGTCAAGAATATCCTGAAGTACCTGAAGAGGACTAAGGATATGTTTCTCCTTTATGGAGGTGACGAAGAGCTCGTCGTAAAGGGTTACGTCGACTCTAGCTTCGACACAGATCTAGATGACTCGAAGTCACAAACCGGATACGTGTATATTTTGAATGGAGGAGCAGTAAGCTGGTGCAGTTGCAAGCAAAGCGTCGTGGCGGGATCTACATGTGAAGCGGAGTACATGGCAGCCTCGGAGGCAGCACAGGAAGCAGTCTGGATGAAGCAGTTCATTACCGACCTAGGGGTGATTCCCAATGCGTCGGGCCCGATGACTCTCTTCTGTGACAACACTGGAGCTATTGCCCTTGCGAAGGAGCCTAGGTTTCACAGGAAGACCAGGCATATCAAGCGTCGCTTCAACTCCATTCGTGAAAGTGTTCAAAATGGAGACATAGATATTTGTAAAGTACATACGGACCTGAATGTAGCAGATCCATTGACTAAACCTCTCCCTAGGGCAAAACATGATCAACACCAGGACGCAATGGGTGTTCGATTCATCACAATGTAACTAGATTATTGACTCTAGTGCAAGTGGGAGACTGTTGGAAATATGCCCTAGAGGCAATAATAAATGGTTATTATTATATTTCTTTGTTCATGATAATTGTCTATTGTTCATGATAATTGTCTATTGTTCATGCTATAATTGTGTTATCCGGAAATCGTAATACATGTGTGAATACATAGACCACAACGTGTCCCTAGTAAGCCTCTAGTTGACTAGCTCGTTGATCAACAGATAGTCATGGTTTCCTGACTATGGACATTGGATGTCGTTGATAACGGGATCACATCATTAGGAGAATGATGTGATGGACAAGACCCAATCCTAAGCATAGCATAAAAGATCGTGTAGTTTCGTTTGCTAGAGCTTTTCCAATGTCAAGTATCTTTTCCTTAGACCATGAGATCGTGCAACTCCCGGATACCGTAGGAGTGCTTTGGGTGTGCCAAACGTCACAACGTAACTGGGTGACTATAAAGGTGCACTACGGGTATCTCCAAAAGTGTCTGTTGGATTGGCACGGATCGAGACTGGGATTTGTCACTCCGTGTGACAGAGAGGTATCTCTGGGCCCACTCGGTAATGCATCATCATAATGAGCTCAATGTGACTAAGGCGTTAGTCACAGGATCATGCATTGCGGTACGAGTAAAGAGACTTGCCGGTAACGAGATTGAACAAGGTATTGGGATACCGACGATCGAATCTCGGGCAAGTAACATACCGATTGACAAAGGGAATTGTATACGGGATTGAT
The DNA here is from genome assembly GCF_002575655.3 of Aegilops tauschii subsp. strangulata. Taxonomy (NCBI): domain Eukaryota; kingdom Viridiplantae; phylum Streptophyta; class Magnoliopsida; order Poales; family Poaceae; genus Aegilops; species Aegilops tauschii. The sequence goes on from NC_053035.3 coordinate 5,179,407, forward strand.
TGAATCCTCGACATCGTGGTTCATCCGATGAGATCATCGTGGAACATGTGGGAGCCAACATGGGTATCCAGATCCCGCTGTTGGTTATTGACCGGAGAGGTGTCTCGGTCATGTCTGCATGTCTCCCGAACCCGTAGGGTCTACACACTTAAGGTTCGGTGACGCTAGGGTTGTAGAGATATGAGTATGCGGAAACCCGAAAGTTGTTCAGAGTCCCGGATGAGATCCCGGACATCACAAGAGGTTCCGGAATGGTCCGGAGGTGAAGAATTATATATAGGAAGTCAAGTTTCGGCCACCGGGAAAGTTTCGGGGGTTATCGGTATTGTACCGGGACCACCGGAAGGGTCCCGGGGGTCCACCAGGTGGGGCCACCTATCCCGGAGGGCCCCATGGGCTGAAGTGGGAGGGCAACCGGCCCTTAGTGGGCTGGGACGCCCCCCATGGGCCTCCCCCCTGCGCCTAGGTTTGGAAACCCTAGGGTGGGGGGGGGGGCGCCCCACTTGCCTTGGGGGGCAAGTATCCCCCCTGGCCGCCGCCCCCCCCATCCAGATGGGATCCTGGCCGGCGCCCCCCTCCCAGGGGGCCTATATAAAAGGGGGGGGGAGGGAGGGCAGTAGTATTACAGCCTTGGGCGCCTCCCTGCTCCCCTGCTACAGCTCTCCCTCTCGCAGAAGCTCGGCGAAGCCCTGCCGAGACCCGCTACGTCCACCACCACGCCGTCGTGCTGCTGGATCTCCATCAACCTCTCCTTCCCCTTGCTGGATCAAGGAGGAGACGTTGCTGCACCGTACGTGTGTTGAACGCGGAGGTGCCGTCCGTTCGGCACTCGGTCATCGGTGATTTGAATCACGGCGAGTACGACTCCGTCATCCACGTTCATTGGAACGCTTCTGCTCGCGATCTACAAGGGTATGTAGATGCACTCCTTTCCCCTCGTTGCTAGTATACTCCATAGATGGATCTTGGTGAGCGTAGGAAATTTTTTAAATTATGCTACGATTCCCAACACCGTTGCATGGCAATCCCTACTCCTTGCATTGACATCAATTGATGGGCATCTCTATAGCCCGTTGGTTAGCCGCATTGATGTGAGACTATCTTCTTATTTTTGATTTCCCCTTATTGATCTCTATCATCATGTTCTATTCCATCCATAGTGTTATGTCCTTGGCTTACCGTCATGTATTGCGTGGGGGTTGAAAAAGTTGAAGCACGTTAAGAAGTATGAACCAATTGCCTGGATTGTCATTGGGGTAGTGCATCATAAATACTTTGTGTTAAGAAGATGGAGCATGATAGGATTATATGATTTTGTAGGGATAACTTGGGTTAGCATCGTTATTTTGAAAGGCATGATTGTTTGTTAGTATGCCTGAGTATTGATGTCTTTATAGCAAATTATAGACTATTGCTTTGAATCATTCGGATCTTATTATTCATACCGTAAGAGAGATTACATGATGAAACATGTTAGGTAGCATTCCACATCAAAATATTTGTTTTTATCATTTACCTACTCGAGGACGAGCAAGAATTAAGCTTGGGAATGCTTGATACGCCTCCTATCTGTAATGTTTTATTGTTTCGTGCTATTATATTGTCAATCTTGGATGTTTTATATGCAACTTTGTGCTATTTTTGTATCTTTTTTGGGACTAACCTATTAACGTAGTGCCTAGTGCCAGTTGTTATTTTTGCTTGTTTTTATCATTTTAGAAAATCATTATAAAAAAGGTACAAACACAGAAAAACATTGGATTAAGTTTTCTGGACCAAAAGAGACCCTGGAAGCTTCGGGGAAGACCCGAGGAGTCTCGAGGGAGTGATAAGCTACTGAAGGAGCGCCCCAAGTGGGTGGCCGCGTGATGACCCACAAGTATAGGGGATCAATCGTAGTCCTTTTGATAAGTAAGAGTGTCGAACCCAACGAGGAGCAGAAGGAAATGACTTGCGGTTTTCAATAACGATATTTTTGCAAACAGTGAAACAAGCGGTAGCGAGTAGTTTGATAGCAAGATAATTGGTAACGAGTAGCAAGTGAAAAATGTAAATAAAGTGCAGCAAGATAGCCCAATCCTTTTTAGTGCAAAGGACAGGCCAGAACTAGTACTTATAATGAGAAAAGCGTTCTTGAGGACACACGGGAATTTCATCTAGTCACTTTCATCATGTTCATTCGATTTGCTTTCGCTACTTTGAAGATTTGATATGTGGGTGGACCGGTGCTTGGGTGCTGTTCTTACTTGAACAAGCCTCCCACTTATGATTACCCCCTCTCGCAAGCATCCGCTGACGGTGTCCTAGACTAGGGGGTACTCACCACGTTGTCTCCCGACCAGTGGGTCGGGCCGAGGACCTCACTAATGGGCCAGTTCGGCCAACCGATGACATATAAAGGGAAGATTCCACAAGACTTGGTGATCAAGACAAGGACTCCTCTCCACCAACATAGCCAACTAGGACTCTTGTTATCCTAGGCCTCTAGTACATTATATAAGCCGAGGCCAGGCTAGTCGATAGATTATTATCATCATTATGACATTACTGATCATACCCCTAGGGTTTAGACCACAACATATGATCTCGAGGTAGATCAACTCTGTACCTTGATACTTCATCAATATAAACAAGAGCATGACGTAGGGTTTTACCTCCATCAAGAGGGCCCGAACCTGGGTAAAACACCGTGTTCATCGTCACTGTTACCTATTGATCCTACACCCACAGCTTGGGACCCCCTACCCGAGATCTGCCGGTTTTGACACCGACATCCGCACCTAAGAAAAAAGAATTAAGACAAAGTCTAACCATAGCATTAAACTAGTGGATCCAAATCAGCCCCTTACGGAATAGCGCATAAACTAGGGTTTAAGCTTCTGTCACTCTAGCAACCCATCATCTAATTACTACTCCACAATGAGTTCCCTTAGGCCCATCAATGGTGAAGTGTCATGTAGTTGACGTTCACATGACACCACTAAGAGAATCACAACATACATATCATCAAAATATCGAACGAATACCGGAATCACATGATTACTAATGATAAGACTTCTCCCATGTCCTCAAGAATAAAAGTAACTACTCACACATCATCATCATGTTCATGATCAGAGAGGATATAATTTGGACGCACGATCAGAACATTTGGTAATTCACCAAACAAATCCACTAGCATCAACTACGATAAGTAATCAACACTACTAGTCAAACACAAGTACCAATCTAATGTTTTGACACAGAGATCGAATACAAGATATGAACTAGGGATAGAGATGAGATGGTGTTGTGGTTTATGATGATGAAGATTGGTCCTCCCACGATGAGAGGGTTGTTGGTGATGACGTAAGCTTCGATTTCCACCTCCCGGAGGGAAGTGTCCCCGGCGGAATCTGCCCGCCGGAGAGCCAAATTGCTCCTGCTCTAGTTCCGCCTCGTGGCGGCGGCGCCTCGTCCTTAAAGTCTCCCCATAAATATTTTATGGTAAAATGACTTATATACCAGAAGGAGGGGGCCTGAAGTGGGCCAGGGGCCTCATACAGCATCAGGGCGCGCCCTATTGCTATGTGGGCACCTGGGTGGCCTCCTCCCGTGGATCTTTGGCCCAGTATTTTTTTTATATTCTAAAATAAATCTTCGTGAATTTTCAGCCCGTTTGGAGATGTGCAGAATAGGGATCTCTGATGTAGCTTTTTCAGGCCCTGAAATCCAGCTGCCGGTATTCTCCCTCTTTGTGTAAACCTTGCATATTAAGAGAGAAAAGGCATTAGAAATACTTCATGAAGTGTTATATTGGCTCAAAACTTAATAAATAACAGTAATAAAACATGATGCAAAATGGACGTATCACTGCGCCCCTAGGCTTATGGCCCCCTCGTGGCACCTCCTGACCTAATTCTTCCACTATAAATTCACAAATATTCCATAACCACCAGAGAGATAGATGACAAAACTTTTCCGCAGCCGCAAGCCTCTGTTCTTCCGCGATCCCATCTGGAGGCCTTTTCCAGTACTCTGCCGGAGGGGGAATCAATCACGAAGGGCTTCCACATAAACCATGCTGCCTTCCGATGATGTGTGAGTATTTTACCACAGACCAATGGGTCCATAAACAGTAGTTTAATGGCTTCTTCTCTCTCTTTGATATTCAATACAATGTTATCCCCGATGTTCTTGGAGTTCTATCCGATGTAATCATCTTTTCCGGTGTGTTTGTTGGGATCCAATGAATCATGAGTTTATGATCATATGATTCATGAGAAATATTTGAGTCTTCTCTGAGCTCTTTTATGCGTGATTATTTTAGCTTTATATTTCTCCCTGATCTATCGATTTGGTTTGGCCAACGAGATTGGTTTATCTTGCAATGGGGAGAAGTGCTTTATGATGGACTCAATCTTACGTTGCTCAATCCCAGTGACAAAAAGGGACATCACACGTATTTGTATTGTTGTCATTAACGTTAGAAATATTTTTGGGTTACATGTATAATGAAAATATATCTCTAACATGCTCCCGCAGTCGTAGCGGTAGCGTTGCGAACAATAGGAGCGTCGCGGACGGTCAGACCGGGGAAAATAACAGCCGATGGGCTGACAATTAATGAGTTTAATCAGATTTTGCTTGAATTTACTTTATCTACATCATGTCATCGTACTTAAGGCGTTACTCTGTTTTCTACCTAATACTGTGGATGCATGTTGGATAGCGGTCGATGGGTGGAGTAATAGTAGTAGATGTAGACGGGAGTCGGTCTACTTGTCTCGAACGTGATGCCTATATACATGATCATTGCCATGAATCCGTCATAATTATTTGTTTTTTATCAACTAGCAAGGTGGCCCTCGCAAATGCGAGGGCTGGCACTCCTATAGTAAATATTTGTCATTGTTCGCACTCTTAGATATATTTTATATTTTTTAGTATAAGTAATTCCTTTTACATTGGATATTTTGTGTTGATTAGCTTTAACCTTAGATTTGACTTAAGCGGCTGCACGATAGTGTTACTGTTGTAGTGCCGGATTGATATGAATTGGCAGCTCCATATGAAATATACGGTCTAAATATGAGTGTTTTGTACAGGCTAGAGTTTTTGGTCTGATGATCATGCACTATATTTTCAGATGTTTTTAAAATAATTTCCAGCATATAAAATATATAATTTAGGTTCATGCTTATGTCGCCTATAAGATTTTCTATTTTGTTTACTTTCACCCTATGAAATAGTCGCCTATAATTTAGGCTCATGCGTATGTGGCCTATAATTTAAAGCATATAAAATATTTAGTGTAGGATTTATTTGTTAAAGTAGTATCTGTTTTCTGGTGGAAAAAAATACAGAACGTGCAAAATCATCTCTCCCTAGTTACACACGTCTTTCCCCTCAAAGGGAAAAAAACTTACACATGTCTGTGTGTTCAGTAAACAAATAAACACGAGACGTCGTTCGATCACCTTCCTCTGTTTACTCAGCTCGCCCCCCACAAACGATTCCACACGATGAGCATACCCTTATGTTTCCTCTATTGACTTCCAGGTCCTGCTGCCTACTTTTGTTTCATTTTTCCCTTTTGCGATTGAATCAATATAAGAACTTAAAAGGTATTGCATGTTAGTGTTAGATGTTAATTTGATTAGTGTTATGCCTCCCTAACCCCCATTCATGTACAACAATTGTAAAAAGTAATTAGCGTAGTGGTGATTAGCCATAGTTTTTTCTGAAGGACAATTAAACTTTAATAACTGTCAGATTCCACATATCTAATACATTTAGGACAGTAAAACCTAGACTTATCCCAGCTCTCTCAAGCATTCAACATTTGTAACTATCAGATCACTTGTATAGATCATTTCTGACTGTTGGATGAATCCCTAATTTTGTAATTATATTTCTTGGCTCTACTGTCCTAAAGGGTTGCTGCACTGGGAGAAAACTCTGCCACCTGCGGTTGACTGGGCCTTTGTGCTGGCCCATTTAGCTAACCTCCTCCACGCAATATGTGAGAACGCCCAACGATCCCTAGCCTATCATCTGTCGTCATCTCTCGTGTCTCTCTTAATTCTATCCCCGGCCTCTCCTCTCTCGGCTGAGACACGGGGTGCGCCGCCAATCCCTCCAGCTCGCAACCCCTTGCTTCACAGTCCTCGCCTCCCTGATGAATGTCGTAACGGCTAGGAATTTGTGCTACTGATCTTGTATGCACCACTGAAACATGCATGGTCTATAGCTTAATGATTAACTTGTTGGATTGCTTATTTGATTGCTTTTCACCTTCTTGGCGGCTTTTGGAAATTACTTGCCATGTGGATGCACTTCTCTTCATGGTAATGTTGTACGAAATTCGACACAGAAATCACATATGTAATTATCGTTAATATCATATGTGCATGATGTGTATGGTTGCTTATTGTCTCTGATTTTTGAAAGATGAGTTACCTGATTGATGGGAGCTGCTGCCGCTATAAGATTGCTGATTTGCCAATGATTGCTATTTTGCTTGTCTTTTTACAGTTGGGAGTTTCCAATGGGAAGATGCTTGATCTGCCACAAAAACCTTAGTGGCTGAAACTGCCGAGCTGTGGCAAAATAAGTTTTAAATACCCAGTTGTGGCAAAACTTAGATTGCAATTGAAACTTTGGGACGGTGATATCTTTCCTGGAGTATGAAATGGATTTTTTTACTATGATAGTATATTTAGATGTGAACTTCACCAGAACTTTGGGATGTCCGACGGCAAAGTCCTAACAGTGCAAGGAGGATCACGTAAAAGAGACAAGCGGCTGCTGTTTGTGGACTCTAATAAGTATGTTCCATGGACGTGGGGCAATTACATGCATATCCTCCTTTTGTTTTGGATGGACCCACGGGATTAATGGCTGGATCTTTCCGATTGTGGTTGTGGTTGTATACGCACATACGTTTAGTCCAATCTGAACACGACATGTTCTTTAGTTTTCTTCTTCTTTTCTATCTCTTGCATATTCGGACGTAGCAATTCTATTCATTCCCACTTCAACACATCTATGTGTTTCCCTTAACTGGACCCATGTTTGTGTTTCTTACATGTGTCACGTTACGCGGGAAGTTATCCACGCCCTACCTTGTTAACTATATTGAACGGTCATACATTTATATTTTTTAAAATTAAACGGATCAAGGGTTCATATTTTCCAATTAATGCCGGATTTTCTAGCCTATTCTCTATTTTGGACCAGTATTTTCCTTTTAGTATATAATAGCTTGCCCAACAGTAATGTGTTTACCCACCATATGTTCTATGATCAAGAGAGAATCCTCCAGTGAAAACTATGCCCCCCCCCCCCGGTCTACTTTTATCATATATAAAAGCACAAAAATACATTGCTGCAATTTATTTATTTTTATTTTATTTAGTATTTTATTTTATCTATGTATCACTGTTAGAACTAATCCTTGCAAATAATCGCTAAGAGGATTGACAACCCTCTTATTTGCGTTGGGTGCAAGTGTTTGCTTTTGTGTGTGCAGGTGCTGCTAACGAGGTTTTGTGTGGTTCTCCTACTGGATTGATAACCTTGGTTCTTAGCTGATGGAAATACTTATCTCTACTATACTACATCATCCTCTCCTCTTCGGGGAATTAACAACACAGTCTACAATTAGAGCTCTCCATTGAAATGTTAAATTGTAATTACTCCTTACTCCTGAATTAATAGTACTTCAATTTGAGCCAATTTTCAGACATGTTAATTATGTTATGTTCATAATACTACACTTCATAAATAAGTAGATAGACCATAACATTGAGATTGTAGTTAGCGATGGAAATCGAAATATGGCATGAATATAACAATTGCCAGCAATGTGCTTCAGAAAAGAACTTATTTGTCTTTTATTCCCATGTTTGAACTAGTACAGGTCTGGGTTACACATGATGGTGCACATCATTTTATTTATACCCGTTACATTATGCTCCATTGACTAACAACGATGATTCACCTGTCTAGTATTACATCTCTTCATTTCATCGGCCACTGATACTTATAATGTCGCTCCCAGATAGTTGTTGTTGTGGTATTGTTGGTATGGGGAAGCTTCTTGCGATTGTTGTTGGGGTGGGTATGGTATGGGAAATTGTTGTTTTGGGAATTGTTGTTGTGGTTGCTGGGGGAATTGTTGTTGCGGGAATTGTTGTTGTTGGGGGAACTGTTGTTGTTGGGGGAATTGTTGTTGTTGGGGGAACTGTTGTTGTTGTGGGAATTGTTGTTGTTGGGGAAATTGTTGTTGCGGGAATTGCTGTTGGGGGAATTGTTGTTGTTGGGGGAATTGTTGTTGTTGCTCGGAGATTTGTTGTTGTTGGGGGAATTGTTGTTGCGGTAACTGGTGTTGTTGGGGAAATTGTTGTTGTTGGGGGAATTGCTGTTGGGGGAATTGTTGTTGTTGGGGGTATTTTTGTTGGGGGATTTGTTGTTGTTGGGGAAATTGTTGTTGTTGTTGGGGAAGTTGTTGTGGTTGTTGCTGGGGGATTTGTTGTTGTTGTGGGAATTGCTGTTGAGGGAATTGCTGTTGGGGGAATTGTTGTTGCGGGAATTGCTGTTGTTGGGGGAATTCTTGCTGGGGGATTTGTTGTTGTTGGAGTAATTGTTGTTGGGGGATTTGTTGTGGTTTGGGGGATTGTTGTTGTGAGAATTGCTGTTCGGGGAATTGTTGTTGCGGGAATTGCTGTTGGGGGAATTGCTGTTGTTGGGGGAATTGCTGTTGTTGGGGAAATTGTTGTGGTTGCTGGGGGATTTGTTGTTGTTGGGGGAATTGCTGTTGTTGGGGGAATTGTTGTGGTTGCTGGGGGATTTGTTGTTGTTGGGGGAATTGTTGTTGGGGGATTTGTTGTTGTTGGGGGAATTGTTGTTGGGGGATTTGTTGTGGTTGGGGGAATTGTTGTTGCGGGATTTGCTGTTGTGGGATTTGCTGTTGCGGGAATTGCTGTTGGGGGAATTGTTGCGGTTGCTGGGGGATTTGTTGTCGTTGGGGGAATTGTTGTTGGAGGATTTGTTGTGGTTGAGGGAATTGCTGTTGGGGGAATTGTTCTTGTGGTGTTTGCAACTCCTTGCCTCTAGGGCTTAGTTGCCTAGTGGCACTGGCGATGCTCATCACCATAGCAAGGAGGACAAATATGATGAAGGTCTTCATGTTTGATTTGTGTTTACTATTGCTCACTTGGCTTTGGTGTTTTTGCTCTAGGTGCTTGAAGGTTAGATGATGGAAGAGACCCACATGGTGTAGTCGTATTTATAGCAGGCATGACATATTTTGTTTTCATCTTCCCACTCTTTTCTTGAAAAAGTGCACTTAAGATTATCGACCTAATAATTTGGTATGTTGTGTTCTTGCAAATATCATCTGGCTGTATCGAATGCTTGATCACGACTAATGACTCATCGTATTCACTTTACACTTCAAACATTGATCTAGATTTTGTCCGTCTTTCGATTTAGTTTGTGATGTTCTACATGTTGTTAGGTGTATCCAGATTGGCATAACTTAAGGGAACTAAGTTTGTAATCTTCACACTTGCTTCTTGAAAAAGTGCTCTTAAGCTTATCATTTACAATAATTTGGTATGTTGTGTATTATGGTACTACTTACTATCGTGATTTTGGATTGTTCGTCATAGTTGATTGTTCTTGCACATATCATCTAGGTGTATGGAATGCTTGATAACGACAAATGACTCATCGTATTCACTTTACACTTCAAACATTGATCTAGATTTTGTCCCTTGTTCTGATTTAGTTTGTCATGTTCTACATATTGTTAGGCGTATCCAGATTGGCATACTTAAGGGAACAAACTTTGTAATCTTGTGTGAGTCATTGAGATAGATCACACTATTAATGTGAAGATTGTTCTAGACACCGTTTTCTCTGAACTAACTCGATATTTTGTGCACAATATATTTATAAGATGGATAAGCATTCATGAATCATCATATTACCTTTTCATATGGAGGAGTTGTATTATCATATGAGTTATTAATACAAAACAAATTGTTAGGGCTTTGCACGGCTTGATCGATTCACTCCACGTAGACATGAACATTTCTTTTGGATTTCTGTTGTTAGTTGATCTCAGTTTGTCTATATTGTTTCAAATTGTTCAGATAGTCTCCATGTTTCTTTTATTGAATTTACTAGCGCCAGTATAGAAAGCTATTAGTACTATGATTGTTGATACTGATACGGAACAAAAAGGGAAGACTGAGCGACATACAGTTGATTTTTTCTCGTAATTATATAAGTGTATATTTTCTATTTTCTTTTAAGCAAGGAACCTACAGAAAAGAAATGAAATTTGTTCTCCTTCTACCCGATACGTGAATAAATGAATTTAGGACTTAGCATGCCTAACTGAATGGGAACCTGCCGCCATCATGCAGCAAACACAAGCCATACTGCCGATACACTTGGCTCATGCAACATGCATCCAGGAACAAAATAAGAGCCTATCGGTATATTTATATTTTTTTCCTTCTCTTATCCTTGGCGATATTATTCGTACATATATATGGTTGCAGCAAATCAATTGACTTGTCAATGTCATGGACCAGCTACCATACCGCTGTTTTTGTGTGTGTGGCCTTTATGTGTTGCGTATCCTCTACACATGTTTTTTTTCATTCTTTTGCCCTCTACCACTTGTTTTCAGATTGATGGAAAGCGAAGTTTCTGACAAGGCCACAAAACACGACTACATCCTCCTCCATGTAGCTTCTCGGAGGCTAATTATAATTGAAACTCCTATTAATCACACTTGATGTCATGCTAGATTCATGAAGAATTTGCTGGATCAATTGATCAGGATTTGACCCTTGGATTTTTAATCATGTACGTAGTAATTTTTGTTGTACATGGATAAGTCAAGGTATAGTCGATCCACCATCATTACTGTGAATCAGTATTACGGATTCAGAACAGGTCTTTGTCAGCGAAGGAAGTAGGAGTAGCCATACAGGAAAAAGCCAGAGAGACCTCACTCTCACACACTCACTCTCCACCTGCCTGCCTGGTTGTTAACAGTTCTTCTCCTTCTCCTTGCTGTTAATGCTCTGTTGAAATACCTAACTAGCTAGCTAGCTAGCAAATCATAGTTGTCCTTCTCTAAAACACTGTAGAAAGTCCTATGCATGTAGTTAATTAAGCAAGTGAAATTTTAAAAGAAAAACTATTCTGAAGTTGTTGACCTGTTTGCTGTTGCTGTTGTTTTCTTTATTCTCGAAATAGGATTTTGCCCTGCTTTATAAACAAAGCAACATCCAAAGCTGTACATGGTCAAACGATACAATATGGTTTGGTAGCCCTTACAAAGTCGATCCTGAGATATCCGGCACATGCAAAACGCATGCTTCTATGCTACCAGCAACAAGTACCAGAAGAACAAAACATGCTCACGCTACGACCTAGCACACCTAAGCTCCACGACAACGCCCCCAAGAGGGAGAACTCCGCAGAGCGTCGCCCCTCACTAGTAGAAAACAGGGCTTTGGTTGGGGCCTGGCCAGCCCATTAGTCCCGGTTCAGTCACGAACCGGGACCCATGGGGGTCATACGTCCCGGTTCGTGCGCCCAGGGGGCCGGCCGGTCCTCGGGAGGCATTTGTCCCGGTTCGTGTGTACCCATTTGTCCCGGTTCTAGGCACGAATGGGACCAATGGTCCTCGTTCCTAGCCCACAGCCATTGGTCCCGGTTCGTGCCTAGAACCAGGACAGAAGGGTGGCCTTTAGTCCCGGCTCCAGCCACAAACCGGGACCGATGAGGTGGCTATATATACCCCCTCCAATGCTAACACGCAACCATGCCTTTCAAAATAACAATGCTAAAGAAAATTATCCCTAGCCCATTATGCTCAACCATTGATCCATTTATGAAACACAGTCGAATGTCAATCATACTCCATGCGCACACATGATCACATGACCCCCTAGTTGGTTTTTTAATGAGAAGGATGAGACTCAACATAAAAATAAATAGAACGACCTTCGCAGAGGGAAGCATTGATTTACAGTGGTGCCAGACCTCAAGTTTTAAAAAGAGATAAAAAATTATTTTGGGAGGCCTGCTTTTCTCGTCAACGACAACGACTCAAGGCTTTCGATACCATCCAAGTTATATACATCAAAGGCGGCTCCCAAACTGAAAAGAAATTGTTTGCTCCCTGTCATCGTTCCATGGTTTTGAGACTTTTGTCCCTTTTTTCCATTCACATCCGAAGGAGTTAGTTTTTCCACCTTTCCTTTCACAATCCATGTCTAGCCGTATTCACGGGTGCCCTCCATAACAACACATTCCAGGAAATTCAATTTATTTTTGGGACTGGGCATCCCTTTTATTACCGCCACACTCTCGTGCAATGACAAGTGAATAAACACTCATCATGAAAATGACATATACAACACGAAATTCATCGTCCACCCCTTATCACTTCATGAGCAACACAGGCACACAAAAGAGAAGTTTATTTTGAAAATTATTAGAGATGGCACATGCAAATTTACTTGGGACGGCAATGAAATACCGTATATATGTAGGTATGATGGACACAATTGGCAAAACAAGTTTAAGGTAAAGGATGCACAAGCAGTATTCCCGCTTAGTACGAATGGAGGCTAGCAAAATGGTTGAGAAGCGACCAACTAAGAAACTGTAATGATGCACATGCATACATAAAACATAACGAACACCGAATAATGCACCACAAGTAGGATGTAACTTCATTGCATAACTATTGACTTTACGTGCTTGCATAGGGAATCATAAACCTTAACATCAATATTCATACTAGAGTATAATTATTCATGAACATAACTCACGTATTATCATCTACATATCTCAAAATTGTTGCAAAGAATCAAGTTATTCATGTCCCATAAATTTTTTATACTAGTTATCATTATCCTTCTTGAATATTCATCATATGGAGACCAAGCTTATAGCTTGTACATTTTACCATAACTAATTTCGAACTCTCAAAAAGATATAAGTGAAGCATGAGACTAATATTTTTATAAAATTTCTAGCATTCTCAAAAAGATATAAGTGAAGCATGAGAACAAGTTTCTTCAAAACAAAAGCACCACCGTGTTAAAAAAGATATAAATGAAGCACTAGAGCAACCACCTAGCTCAACAAATTTAAGTGAAGCACAAAGGGCAATTCAAGTAAATCATGATGACGTGAAGCTATCTCAAGCAAATGCGTTCAGAGGTGATGATTGTGATAAACTAAAAATAAACAAAGCAAAGACTCATATCATACAAGACGCTCCAAGAAAAACTCATATCATGTGATGAGTAAAAATGTTGCCTCAAGTGCGTTACTGATAGTCATTAGAATTAAGAGGGGATGCCTTCCGGGGCATCCCCAAGTTTCGACGCTGGAGTCTCCTTGGATATTACCTTGGGTGCCTTCTTAGTGCATCCGTTGCATGGGAATCCCTACTCCTTGCATTGACATCAATTTTTGGGCATCTCTATAGCCCGTTTGTTAGCCGCATTGATGTGAGACTATCTTCTTATTTTGGATTTCCCCTTATTGATCTCTATCATCATGTTCTATTCCATCCATAGTGTTATGTCCTTGGCTTGCCGTCATGTATTGCGTGGGGGTTGAAGCTGAAGCACGTTAAGAAGTATGAACCAATTGCCTGGATTGTCATTGGGGTAGTGCATCATAAATACTTTGTGTTAAGAAGATGGAGCATGATAGGATTATATGATTTTGTAGGGATAACTTGGGTTAGCATCGTTATTTTGAAAGGCATGATTGTTTGTTAGTATGCCTGAGTATTGATGTCTTTATATCAAATTATAGACTATTGCTTTGAATCATTCGGATCTTATTATTCATACCGTAAGAGAGATTACATGATGAAACATGTTAGGTAGCATTCCACATCAAAAATTTTGTTTTTATCATTTACCTACTCGAGGACGAGCAAGAAATAAGCTTGGGGATGCTTGATACGCCTCCTATCTGTAATGTTTTATTGTTTCGTGCCATTATATTATCATTCTTGGATGTTTTATATGCAACTTTTTGCTATTTTTGTATCATTTTTTGGGACTAACCTATTAACGTAGTGCCTAGTGCCAGTTGTTATTTTTTTGCTTGTTTTTATCATTTTATAATATCATTATAAAAAAGGTACAAACACAGAAAAACATTGGATTAAGTTTTCTGGACCAAAAGAGACCCTGGAAGCTTCGGGGAAGACCCGAGGAGTCTCGAGGGAGTGATAAGCTAGGGAGGGAGCGCCCCAGGTGGGTGGCCGCGTGATGACCCACAAGTATAGGGGATCAATCATAGTCCTTTCGATAAGTAAGAGTGTCGAACCCAACGAGAAGCAAAAGGAAATGACTTGCGGTTTTCAATAACGATATTTTTGCAAACACTGAAACAAGCGGTAGCGAGTAGTCTGATAGCAAGATAATTGGTAACGAGTAGCAAGTGACAAATGTAAATAAAGTGCAGCAAGATATCCCAATCCTTTTTAGTGCAAAGGACAGGCCAGAACTAGTACTTATAATGAGAAAAGCGTTCTTGAGGACACACGGGAATTTCATCTAGTCACTTTCATCATGTTCATTCGATTCGCTTTCGCTACTTTGATGATTTGATATGTGGGTGGACCGGTGCTTGGGTGCTGTTCTTACTTGAACAAGCCTCCCACTTATGATTACCCCCTCTCGCAAGCATCCGCTGACGGTGTCCTGGACTAGGGGGTACTCACCACGTTGTCTCCCGACCAGTGGGTCGGACCGAGGACCTCACTAATGGGCCAGTTCGGACAACCGATGACATATACAGGAAAGATTCCACAAGACTTGGTGACCAAGACAAGGACTCCTCTCCACCAACATAGCTAACTAGGTGTCTTGTTATCCTAGGCCTCTGGTACATTATATAAGCCGAGGCCAGGCTAGTCGATAGATTATTATCATCATTATGACATTACTGATCATACCCCTAGGGTTTAGACCAGAACATATGATCTCGAGGTAGATCAACTCTGTACCTTGATACTTCATCAATACAAACAAGAGCAGGACATAGGGTTTTACCTCCATCAAGAGGGCCCGAACCTGGGTAAAACACCGTGTTCATCGTCACTGTTACCTATTGATCCTAGACCCACAGCTTGGGACCCCCTACCCGAGATCTGTCGGTTTTGACACCGACATCCGCAACTAAGAAAAAAGAATTAAGACAAAGTCTAACCATAGCATTAAACTAGTGGATCCAAATCAGCCCCTTACGGAATAGTGCATAAACTGGGGTTTAAGCTTCTGTCACTCTAGCAACCCATCATCTAATTACTACTCCACAATGAGTTCCCTTAGGCCCATCAATGGTGAAGTGTCATGTAGTCGACGTTCATATGACACCACTAAGAGAATCACAACATACATATCATCAAAATATTGAACGAATACCGGAATCACATGATTACTAATGACAAGACTTCTCCCATGTCCTCAAGAATAAAAGTAACTACTCACACATCATCATCATGTTCATGATCAGAGAGAATATAATTTGGATGCACGATCAGAACATTTGGTAATTCACCAAACAAATCCACTAGCATCAACTACGATAAGTAATCAACACTACTAGTCAAACACAAGTACCAATCTAATGTTTTGACACAGAGATCGAATACAAGATATGAACTAGGGATAGAGATGAGATGGTGTTGTGGTTTATGATGATGAAGATTGGTCCTCCCACGATGAGAGGGTTGTTAGTGATGACGTAAGCTTCGATTTCCACCACCCGGAGGGAAGTATCCCCGGCGGAATCTGCACGCCGGAGAGCCAAATTTCTCCTGCTCTAGTTCCGCCTCGTGGCGGCGGCGCCTCGTCCTGAAAGTCTCCCCATAAATATTTTATGGTAAAATGACTTATATACCAGAAGGAGGGGGCCTGAATTGGGCCAGGGGCCTCATACAGCATCAGGGCGCGCCCTAGGGGTGGGGCGCGCCCTATTGCTGTGTGGGCACCTGGGTGGCCTCCTCCCGTGGATCTTTGGCCCAGTATTTTTTTATATTCTAAAATAAATCTTCGTGAATTTTCAGCCCATTTGGAGATGTGCAGAATAGGGATCTCTGATGTAGCTTTTTCAGGCCCTGAAATCCAGCTGCCGGTATTCTCCCTCTTTGTGTAAACCTTGCATATTAAGAGAGAAAATGCATTAGAAATACTCCATGAAGTGTTATATTGGCTCAAAACTTAATAAATAACTGTAATAAAACATGATGCAAAATGGACGTATCACCGCGCCCCTAGGCTTATGGCCCCCTCGTGGCACCTCCTGACCTAATTCTTCCACTATAAATCACAAATATTCCATAACCACCAGAGAGATAGATGAGAAAACTTTTTCTCCGCCGCAAGCCTCTGTTTTTCCGCGATCCCGTCGGGAGGCCTTTTCCAGTACTCTGCCGGAGGGGGAATCGATCACGAAGGGCTTCCACATAAACCATGCTGCCCTTCCGATGATGTGTGAGTATTTTACCACACACCTATGGGTCCATAGCCAGTAGCTAAATGGCTTCTTCTCTCTCTTTGATATTCAATACAAAGTTATCCCCGATGTTCTTGGATTTCTATCCGATGTAATCTTCTTTTCCGGTGTGTTTGTTGGGATCCAATGAATCGTGAGTTTATGATCATATGATTCATGAGAAATATTTGAGTCTTCTCTGAGCTCTTTTATGCGTGATTATTTTAGCTTTATATTTCTCCCTGATCTATCGATTTGGTTTGGCCAACTAGATTGGTTTATCTTGCAATGGGGAGAGGTGCTTTGTGATGGATTCAATCTTGCATTGCTCAATCCCAGTGACAAAAAGGGACATAACACGTATTTGTATTGTTGTCATTAATGTTAGAGATATTTTTGGGTTACATGTATAACGAAAATGACATGCTCCCGCAGTCGTAGCGGTAGCGTTGCGAACAACAGGAGCGTCACGGATGGTCAGATCGGGGAAAATAACAGCCAATGGGCTGACAATTAAGGATAAAAAGATGGGGTTTAATCATATTTCTTGAATTTACTTTATCTATATGATGTCATCGTACTTAAGGTGTCACTCTGTTTTATACCTAATACTCTGGATGCATGCTGGATAGCGGTCGATGGGTGGAGTAATAGTAGTAGATGCAGACGGGAGTCGGTCTACTTGTCTCGAACGTGATGCCTATATACATGATCATTGCCATGAATCCATCATAATTATTTGTTTTTTATCAACTAGCAAGGTGGCCCTCGCAAATGCGAGGGCTGGCACTCCTATAGTAAATATTTGTCATTGTTCGCACTCTTAGATATATTTTATATTTTTTAGTATAAGTAATTCCTTTTACATTGGATATTTTGTGTTGATTAGCTTTAACCTTAGATTTGACTTAAGCGGCTGCACGATAGTGTTACTGTTGTAGTGCCGGATTGATATGAATTGGCAGCTCCATATGAAATATACGTCTAAATATGAGTGTTTTGTACAGGCTAGAGTTTTTGGTCTGATGATCATGCACTATATTTTCACATGTTTTTAAAATAATTTGCAGCATATAAAATATATAATTTAGGTTCATGCTCATGTCGCCTATAAGATTTTCTATTTTGTTTACTTTCACCCTATGAAATAGTCGCCTATAATTTAGGCTCATGCGTATGTGGCCTATAATTTGCAGCATATAAAATATTTAGTGTAGGATTTATTTGTTAAAGTAGTATCTGTTTTCTGGTGGAAAAAAATACAGAACGTGCAAAATCATCCCTCCCTAGTTACACACGTCTTTCCCCTCAAAGGGAAAAAAAACTTACACATGTCTGTCTGTTCAGTAAACAAATAAACCTGAGACGTCGTTCGATCACCTTCCTCTGTTTACTCAGCTCGCCCCCCACAAACGATTCCACACGATGAGCATACCCTTCTGTTTCCTCTGTTGACTTCCAGGTCCCGCTGCCTACTTTTGTTTCATTTTTCCCTTTTGCGATTGAATCAATATATGAACTTAAAAGGTATTGCATGTTAGTGTTAGATGTTAATTTGATTATGCACCCTCCACCTTTTTCGGGTTTGGGACCCTCATCAGCAGTGTTACGCTTGCCTAACAACCATTCATGTTCAACAATTGTAAAAAGTAATTAGCATAGTGGTGATTAGCCATAGTTTTTTTCGAAGGACAATTAAACTTTAATAACTGTCAGATTCTACATATCTAATACATTTAGGACAGTAAAACTTAGCCTTATCCCAGCTCTCTCAAGCATTCAACATTTGTAACTATCAGATCACTTGTATAGATCATTTCTGACTGTTGGATGAATTCCTAATTTTGTAACTATATTTCTTGGCTCAACTGTCCTAAAGGGCTGCTGCACTGGGAGAAAACTCTGCCACCTGCGGTTGACTGGGCCTTTGTGCTGGCCCATATAGCTAACCTCCTCCACGCAATATGTGAGAACGCCCAACGATCCCTAGCCTATCATCTGTCATCACTCGTGTCTCTCTTAATTCTATCCCCGGCCTCTCCTCTCTCGGCTGAGACACGGGGTGCGCCGCCATTCCCTCCAGCTCGCAACCCGTCGCTTCATAGTCCTCGCCTCCCTGATGAATGTCGTAACGGCTAGGAATTTGTTCTACTGATCTTGTATGCACCACTGAAACATGCATGGTCTATAGCTTAATAATTAACTTGTTGGATTGCATATTTGATTGCTTTTCACCTTTTTGGCGGCTTTTGGAAATTACTTGCCATGTGGATGCGCTTCTCTTCATGGTAATGTTGTACGAAATTCAACACAGAAATCACATATGTAATTATCGTTAATATCATATGTGCATGATGTGTATGGTTGCTTATTGTCTCTGATTTTTGGAAGATGAGTTACCTGATTGATGGGAGCTGCTGCCGCTATAAGATTGCTGATTTGCCAATGATTGCTAATTTGCTAGTCTTTTTACAGTTGGGAGTTTCCAATGGGAAGATGCTTCATCTGCCACAAAAACCTTAGTGGCTGAAATTGCCGAGCTGTGGTAAAATAAGTTTTAAATACCCAGTTGTGGCAAAACTTAGATTGCAATTGAAACTTTGGGATGGTGATATCTTTCTTGGAGTATGAAATGGATTTTTTTACTATGATAGTATTTTTAGATGTGAACTTCACAAGAACTTAAGGATGTCCGACGGCAAAGTCCTAACAGTGCAAGGAGGATCACGTAAAAGAGACCAGCGGCTACTGTTTGTGGACTCTAATAAGTATGTTCCATGGACGTGGGGCAATTAGATGGATATCCACCTTTTGTTTTGGATGGACCCACGGGATTAATGGCTGGATCTTTCGGATTGTGGTTGTGGTTGTATACGCACATACGTTTAGTCCAATCTGAACACGACATGTTCTTTAGTTTTCTTCATCTTTTCTATCTCTTGCATATTCGGACGTAGCAATTCTATTCATTCCCACTTCAACACATCTACGTGTTTGCCTTAACTGGACTCATGTTTGTGTTTCTTACATGTGTCACGTTACGCGGGAAGTTATCCACGCCCGACCTTGTTACGTATATTGAACGGTCATAGATTTATAATTTTTAAAATTAAACGGATCAAGGGTTCATATTTTCTAATTAACGCCAGATTTTCTAGCCTATTCTCTATTTTGGACCAGTATTTTCCTTTTAGTATATAATAGCTTGCCCAACAGTAATGTGTTTACCCACCATATGTTTTATGATCAAGAGAGAATCCTCTAGTGAAAACTATGCCCCCCCGGGTCTACTTTTATCATATATAAAAGCACAAAAATACATTGCTGCAATTTATTTATTTTTATTTTATTTAGTAATTTATTTTATCTATGTATCACTGTCAGAACTAATCCTTGCAAATAATCGCTAAGAGGATTGACAACCCTCTTATTTGCGTTCGGTGCAAGTGTTTGCTTTTGTGTGTGCAGGTGCTGCTAACGAGGTTTTGTGCGGTTCTCCTACTGGATTGATAACCTTGGTTCTTAGCTGAGGGAAACACTTATCTCTACTATACTACATCATCCTTTCCTCTTCGGGGAATTAACAACGCAGTCTACAATTAGAGCTCTCCATTGAAATGTTAAATTGTAATTACTCCTTACTCTTGAATTAATAGTACTTCAATTTGAGCCAATTTTCAGACATGTTAATTATGTTATGTTCATAATACTACACTTCATAAATAAGTAGATAGACCATAACATTGAGATTGGAGTTACCGATGGAAATCGAAATATGGCATGAATATAACGATTGCCAGCAATGTGCTTCAGAAAAGAACTTATTTGTCTTTTATTCCCATGTTTGAACTAGTACAGGTCGGGGTTACACATGATGGTGCACATCATTTTATTTATACCCGTTACATTATGCTCCATTGACTAACAACGATGATTCACCTGTCTAGTAGTACATCTCTTTATTTCATCGGCCACTGATACTTATAACGTCGCTCCCAGATAGGTGTTGTTGTGGTATTGTTGGTATGGGGAAGCTTCTTGTGATTGTTGTTGGGGTGGGTATGGTATGGGAAATTGTTGTTGGGGGAATTGTTGTTGTGGTTGCTGGGGGAATTGTTATTGGGGGAATTGTTGTTGTTGGGGGAACTGTTGTTGTTGGGGGAATTGTTGTGGATGGGGGAATTGTTGTTGTTGGGGGAACTGTTGTTGTTGTGGGAATTGTTGTTGTTGGGGAAATTGTTGTTGCGGGAATTGCTGTTGGGGGATTTGTTGTTGTTGGGGGAATTGTTGTTGTTGGGGGAATTGTTGTGGTTGCTCGGAGATTTGTTGTTGTTGAGGGAATTGTTGTTGGGGGAATTGTTGTTGCGGTAACTGGTGTTGTTGGGGAAATTGTTGTTGTTGGGGGAATTGCTGTTGGGGGAATTGTTGTTGTTGGGGGTATTGTTGTTGGGGGAATTGTTGTTGTTGGGGAAATTGTTGTTGTTGTTGGGGAAGTTGTTGTGGTTGTTGCTGGGGGATTTGTTGTTGTTGTGGGAATTGCTGTTGGGGGAATTGTTGTTGCGGGAATTGCTGTTGTTGGGGGAATTCTTGCTGGGGGATTTGTTGTTGTTGGAGTAATTGTTGTTGGGGGATTTGTTGTGGTTGGGGGGATTGTTGTTGTGAGAATTGCTGTTCGGGGAATTGTTGTTGCGGGAATTGCTGTTGGGGGAATTGTTGTTGTTGGGGGAATTGCTGTTGTTGGGGAAATTGTTGTGGTTGCTAGGGGATTTGTTGTTGTTGGGGGAATTGCTGTTGTTGGGGGAATTGTTGTGGTTGCTGGGGGATTGGTTGTTGTTGGGGGAATTGTTGTTGGGGGATTTGTTGTGGTTGGGGGAATTGTTGTTGCGGGATTTGCTGTTGTGGGATTTGCTGTTGGGGGAATTGTTGCGGTTGCTGGGGGATTTGTTGTTGTTGGGGGAATTGTTGTTGGAGGATTTGTTGTGGTTGAGGGAATTGCTGTTGGGGGAATTGTTCTTGTGGTGTTTGCAACTCCTTGCCTCTAGGGCTTAGTTGCCTAGTGGCACTGGCGATGCTCATCACCATAGCAAGGAGGACAAATATGATGAAGGTCTTCATGTTTGATTTGTGTTTACTATTGCTCACTTGGCTTTGGTGTTTTTGCTCTAGGTTCTTGAAGGTTAGATGATGGAAGAGACCCACATGGTGTAGTCGTATTTATAGCAGGCATGACATATTTTGTTTTCATCTTCCCACTCCTTTCTTGAAAAAGTGCACTTAAGACTATCGACCTAATAATTTGGTATGTTGTGTTTGGTGGCACTACTTCCTAGCATGATTTTCGATTGTTCATCATAGTTGATTGTTCTTGCACATATCATCTGGCTGTATCGAATGCTTGATCATGACGAATGACTCATCGTATTCACTTTACACTTCAAACATTGATCTAGATTTTGTCCGTCTTTCCGATTTAGTTTGTCATGTTCTACATGTTGTTAGGTGTATCCAGATTGGCATAACTTAAGGGAACTAAGTTTGTAATCTTCACACGTGCTTCTTGAAAAAGTGCTCTTAAGCTTATCATTTACAATAATTTGGTATGTCGTGTTTTATGGTACTACTTACTATCATGATTTTGGATTGTTCGTCATAGTTGATTGTTCTTGCACATATCATCTAGGTGTATGGAATGCTTGATAACGACAAATGACTCATCGTATTCACTTTACACTTCAAACATTGATCTGGGATTTTGTCCCTTGTTCTGATTTATTTTGTCATGTTCTACATATTGTTAGGCGTATCCAGATTGCCATACTTAAGGGAACAAACTATGTAATCTTGTGTGAGTCATTGAGATAGATCACACTATTAATGTGAAGATTGTTCTAGACATCGTTTTCTCTGAACTAACTCGATATTTTTTGCACAATATATTTATAAGATGGATAAGCATTCATGAATCATCATATTACCTTTTCATATGGAGCGGTTGTATTGTCATATGAGTTATTAATACAAAACGAATTGTTAGGGCTTTGCACGGCTTGATCGATTCACTCCACGTAGACATGAACATTTCTTTTGGATTTCTGTCGTTAGTTGATCTCAGTTTGTACATATTGTTTCAAATTGTTCAGATAGTCTCCAGGTTTCTTTTATTGAATTTACTACTGCCAGTATAGAAAGCTATTAGTACTATGATTGTTGGTACTGATACCGAACAAAAAGGGAAGACTGAGCGACATACAGTTGATTTTTTCTGGTAATTATAGAAGTGTCTTTTTTTCTATTTTCTTTTAAGCAAGGAACCTACAGAAAAGAAATGAAATTTGTTCTCCTTCTACCCGATACGTGAATAAATGAATTTAGGACTTAGCATGCCTAACTGAATGGGAACCTGCCGCCATCATGCAGCAAACACAAGCCATACTGCCAATACACTTGGCTCATGCAACATGCATCCATGAACAAAAGAAGAGCCTATCGGTATATTTATATTTTTTTCTCCTTCTCTTATCCTTGGCGATATTATTCGTACATATGGTTGCAGCAAATCAATTGATTTGTCAATGTCATGGACCAGCTAGCATACTGCTGTTTTTGTGTGTGTGGCTTTATGTGTTGCGGTATCCTCTACACATGTTTTTTTATTTATTTTTGCCCTCTACCACTTGTTTTCAGATTGATGGAAAGCGAAGTTTCTGACAAGGCCAAAAACACGACAACATCCTCCTCCATGTAGCTTCTC
This sequence comes from Aegilops tauschii subsp. strangulata, assembly GCF_002575655.3. Classification (NCBI taxonomy): domain Eukaryota; kingdom Viridiplantae; phylum Streptophyta; class Magnoliopsida; order Poales; family Poaceae; genus Aegilops; species Aegilops tauschii. The sequence goes on from NC_053035.3 coordinate 5,202,700, forward strand.
GGAGGCTAATTATAATTGAAACTCCTGTTAATCACACATGATGTCATGCTAGATTCGTGCAGAATTTGCCGGATCGATTGAGCAGGATTTGACCCTTGGATTTTTAATCATGTACGTAGTAATTTTCGTTGTACATGGATTAGTCAAGATATAGTCGATCCACCATCATTAATGTGAATCAGTATTACAGATTCAGAACAGGTCTTTGTCAGCGATGGAAGTAGGAGTAGCCATACAGGAAAAAGCCAGAGAGACTTACTCTCACACACCCACTCTCCACCTGCCTGCCTGGCAGTTAACAGTTCTTCTCCTTCTCCTTGCTGTTAATGGTGTGTTGAAATACCTAACTAGCTAGCTAGCAAATCGTAGTTGTCCTTCTCTAAAACACTTTAGAAAGTCCTATGCATGTTGTTAATTAAGCAAGTGAAATTTTAAAAGATAAACTATTCTGAAGTTGTTGATTTGTTTGTTGTTGCTGTTGTTTTCGTTGTTGTCGAAATAGGCTTTTGCCCCGCTTTATAAAGAAAGCAACATCCAAAGATACACACGGCCAAATGATACAATATGGTCACGTAGACCTTACAAAGTCGGTCCTGAGTTGTTCGGCACATGCAAAACGCACGCTTCTACGCTACCGGCAACAAGCACCGGAAGAACAAAACATCCTCACGCTACGACCTAGCACACCTAAGCTCCACGACAACGGCCCCAAGAGGGAGAACTCTGCACAGCGTCGCCCCTGCTGAGTCCACACCAGACAAAGGTCTACACCCGGAGCCCTGACACGGAGAGAAGAACCACAACGACGTCTTCAAGAAGAGTGCGGCACCCATGAGTGTCGTTGGCGGCGACGCCAAGGCACGGAGCTTTTGCTCGAGAACTCACCTGTGCCACCACGAGGTCCTCAGGACTAGCGCGTTGATGTTAGATCCCCAGATCTTGATCAGGACACTGCCCCTCCTAGAGAGAGGGCACGTCTGAGCTACTAACCGCAACACCTCCCCTTGCCCCCACAACCCAGGAGGGGAGCCACCACCAACGAAATAATGCCTGCCAAAGAGCAATCATGCGGCCCGCCATCAGGGGCCGCCAACCCGGCATCCTTGTCGCGAAATACCATACGCCGCTCACATGACAACGTAGCCAACCATGGTAGGAAGAGCGACAACACTCCATCTACTCCTAGCCCAGACTCGGTCCAAGAGTTTGGTTGGGCACCTCCACCGTAAGACGCACCCACACCTGCATCCCCAGCCAATGGTCGGTGGAGTAGGGGGACCGCCGGCGAGCCAGCACCGAGCCCTTGGCCAGGCGAGCTCGCACCACGCCATGTTTGCGATCACCGGCACTGATCCGCGCACGAATGCAATGCTAACACAACCATCACCACTGAGCACCACCTAGACCCGCTCGCTTCACAATGCACAAATCGCAGCAAGTAAAGCCTGGCATCAGTGCGTAGATGCCAAGTCTGCGAACTGTGGCACTGGTCCACCAGCCGGCATATCATAGCCCTGACCACCACATCTACCAATCATCACCGACACTACAATGTGTGGAGGTGCCTCCCCCAACCGAGCTGCAAGCATTCACCTTGGCTTGACCGACAACGACCCAGAGTCAAAAAACCCTAATCCAAGGCGACTAAGCACTAAAACTTGTGTGGGGGCGCTCCGAACAGCCGGCAACTCTAGTCGCTGAGAAGTCGCACCAATGCCAGCCCCGCCTCTCCATTGAATCCCCCTGCCCAGATCCGCCAGTGCCAGCCTAAACCACGACCAACACTCACCGCCCCTTGAGCCGCCTCCACACCCGTGAGAGGGACTGTCGAAACCCACCGTCGCCAGCTATCACGCTCAGAAGAGGGAGGACCGCCACCATCGCCCCACACAGCTTGTCACAACTCGGTAGTCAGATCCACACTGCCACAGCCATCACAAGCCCGCCTACACAGTAAAATTTGCTAGCTTTTACCGCGTCTGCACAATTCTTTTTTCCTGTTCTCTCCAAGATGTTGTTTTAAATGTGCTTGCAGATTTAAGGAAAGGAGGAGATCACTATCACCACCAGCTCGTGCAAGGGGACGTCAGCATCATCCATCTCCTTCCCATTGTAATACCAAAACCTTGTGGATCCATACATGTATTATCCGTGTGTTTAAACCATGTTTACCACCGCTATATCCACTATTCGTACGATCCATACATGTATTATCCGATGTTTCATCCATGTCTCAACGTGTGAGTAGTTTCCTCAGTTCTCAGGGATATGGATGAACCATGGTATGTATAGGAGGCTGAAATGTTAATAAAGATGTGATATTCTCTGTTGAATGTTTTTTCAATAGCCTTCATGAATTTTGTGAAGGTGCCCCACTCACCATTTCTGTCGCAAGGACACGAGGCATATTACCATGGTTGTAAAGGTTAGGATGTTGAGGTAATTCAAGGTGAGTGTAAAAGACTCTCTACCTCGCCTTTGCAACTGATAGGGGCATAACGGAGAACCCTTGATAAGGCCGCTTCCACGGGGAAACCCTTAATTACCGCAGTGAGAACCAGAGTGGGGAAGCTTCCGTGGTGGCCTTCGTGGTACGGAGTACACCTCGAGTAGAACGTATTTTGTACCCAGATACGCCCAATAACAAATGTCAAGAGTGACTCAAGTATCTAGCTTAGAATTATGAAGTGGCATATGTTACCTTAGACACACTGCAATGGGAATTATGGAGTCCTTGAGAATGCTTCAATCCTCCACCGGTTTCCCTGCTTTATTCGTTCCGCTGCACTCTTTTAATTCTTTTGCATTATTTACTTTTGTTCGCACTAAACTCAGAAGTCATTATAATCTTTGGCGTTCACTTTGCTTTGTGTCGAAAACTAATATGCAGGCACATTACCATAAGTGTCTCTTAGGGACAAAGTCCAATTCATGTATTCCCTGTGGGATTTATACTCATACTTAAATAGGTGAAAAATAAACCATGTGCAATTGCAGGTGAACAAGCTTTTTCTGGCCCTAGGAACTGACCGCTTTTAGGCTTGTATTGCGTTTTGATTTATTTTGTGTTTATGGGTGATAATGTGCGCCTCCAAAAATGTTGTTCGGTAGCGACAATGGTGGACTCCCTGCGTAGGTGTGTATCGAGTGGAGGGCTGAAGAAGCCCATAATGATTTCGGTTGATTGTATGCAAATTATTTGTTTGACTCAAGTTGAAGGGGTCATTTTCCTTCAAATTTGAACCTTGTTTGATGGGTCGTGATTTGTCAGAGGATACTTTTTGTCCCGCTAAGATTGTTTTTGGAGATAGTTGGTAGTTAAACTTATTTTGTGAGTGGAACATCAAAGGCGAAAAGTGCATAAGTAATCAATTATTCTCACTATAAATGAACAATGAAATCTGACATGGAGTTTGTGGAGAACATTAACACCTAGTTTGATGTAGATCCATGTCAGATAAGAAGGTTGCACAACTCATGTGGCTCTCCATTGAAATATTAAATTGTCATTAATCCTTACTCCCGAGTTAATAGTACATCAATTTGAACCAAGTTTCACACACATGTTCATAATACTACACTTCATATATATGGTTGCAGCAAATCAATTGACTTGTCAATGTCATGGACCAGCTAGCATACCCCTGTTTTTGTGTGTGTGGCCTTTATGTGTTGCTTATCCTCTACACATGTTTTTTTTCATTCTTTTACCCTCTACCACTTGTTTTCAGATTGAAGGAAAGCGAAGTTTCTGACAAGGCCACAAAACACGACTACATCCTCCTCCATGTAGCTTCTCGGAGGCTAATTATAATTGAAACTCCTGTTAATCACACTTGATGTCATGCTAGATTCATGCAGAATTTGCCAGATCGATTGATCAGGATTTGACCCTTGGATTTTTAATCATGTACGTAGTAATTTTTGTTGTACATGGATTAGTCAAGGTATAGTCGATCCACCATCATTACTGTGAATCAGTATTACGGATTCAGAACAGGTCTTTGTCAGCGAAGGAAGTAGGAGTAGCCATACAGGAAAGAGCCAGAGAGACCTCACTCTCACACACTCACTCTCCACCTGCCTGCCTGGTTGTTAACAGTTCTTCTCCTTCTCCTTGCTGTTGATGTTGTGTTGAAATACCTAACTAGCTAGCTAGCAGGCAAATCGTAGTTGTTGTTCTCTAAAACACTGTAGAAAGTCCTATGCATGTAGTTAATTAAGCAAGTGAAATTTTAAAAGAAAAACTATTCTGAAGTTGTTGATCTGTTTGCTGTTGTTGTTGTTGTTTTCGTTGTTCTCGAAATAGGCTTTTCCCCGCTTTATAAACAAAGCAATATCCAAAGATGTACATGGTCAAATGATACAATATGGTTTGGTAGCCCTTACAAAGTCGATCCTGAGATATCCGGCACATGCAAAACGCATGCTTCTACGCTACCAACAACAAGTACCAGAAGAACAAAACATGCTCACGCTACGACCTAGCACACCTAAGCTCCACGACAACGCCCCCAAGAGGGAGAACTCCGCAGAGCATCGCCCCTCACTAGTAGAAAACAGGGCTTTGGTTGGGGCCTGGCCAGCCCATTAGTCCCGGTTCAGTCACGAACCGGGACCCATGGGGGTCATACGTCCCGGTTCGTGCGCCCAGGGGGCCGGCCGGGCCTCGGGAGGCATTTGTCCCGGTTCGTGTGGACCCATTTGTCCCGGTTCTAGGCACGAATGGGACCAATGGTCCTCGCTCCTGGCCCACAGCCATTGGTCCCGGTTCGTGCCAAGAACCAGGACAGAAGGGTGGCCTTTAGTCCCGGTCCCAGCCACGAACCGGGACCAATGATGTGGCTATATATACCCCCTCCAATGCTAACACGCAACCATGCCTTTCAAAATAACAATGCTAAAGAAAATTATCCCTAGCCCATTATGCTCAACCATTGATCCATTTATGAAACACAGTCGAGTGTCAATCATACTCCATGCACACACATGATCACATGACCCCCTAGTTGGTTTTTAATGAGAAGGATGAGACTCAACATAAAAATAAATAGAACGACCTTCGCAGAGGGAAGCATTGATTTACAGTGGTGCCAGACCTCAAGTTTTAAAAAGAGATAAAAAATTTATTTTGGGAGGCCTGGTTTTCTCGTCAACGACAGCGACTCAAGGCTTTCCTTACCTTCCACGTTATATACATCATAGGCGGCTCCCAAACTGAAAAGAAATTTTTTGCTCCCTGTCATCGTTCCATGGTTTTGAGACTTTTGTCCCTTTTTTCCATTCACATCCGAAGGAGTTAGTTTTTCCACCTTTCCTTTCACAATCCATGTCTAGCCGTATTCACGGGTGCCCTCCATAACAACATATTCCAGGAAATTCAATTTATTTTTGGGACTGGGCATCCCTTTTATTACCGCCACACTCTCGTGCAATGACAAGTGAATAAACACTCATCATGAAAATGACATATACAACACGGAATTCATCGTCCACCCCTTATCACTTCATGAGCAATACAGGCACACAAAAGAGAAGTTTATTTTGAAAATTATTAGAGATGGCACATGCAAATTTACTTGGGACGGCAATGAAATACCGTATATATGTAGGTATGATGGACACAATTGGCAAAACAAGTTTAAGGTAATGGATGCACAAGCAGTATTCCCGCTTAGTACGAATGGAGGCTAGCAAAATGGTTGAGAAGCGACCAACTAAGAAATTGTAATGATGCACATGCATACAGAAAACATAACCAACACCGAATAATGCACCACAAGTAGGATGTAACTTCATTGCATAACTATTGACTTTACGTGCTTGCATAGGGAATCATAAACCTTAACATCAATATTCATACTAGAGTATAATTATTCATGAACATAACTCACGTATTATCATCTACATATCTCAAAATTGTTGCAAAGAATCAAGTTTTTGAAGTCCCATAAATTTTTTATACTAGTTATCATTATCCTTCTTGAATATTCATCATATGGAGACCAAGCTTATAGCTGTACATTTTACCATAACTAATTTCAAACTCTCAAAAAGATATAAGTGAAGCATGAGACTAATATTTTTATAAAATTTCTAGCATTCTCAAAAAGATATAAGTGAAGCATGAGAACAAGTTTCTTCAAAACAAAAGCACCACCGTGTTAAAAAAAGATATAAATGAAGCACTAGAGCAACCACCTAGCTCAACAAATTTAAGTGAAGCACAAAGGGCAATTCAAGCAAATCATGATGACATGAAGCTATCTCAAGCAAATGCGTTCAGAGGTGATGATTGTGATATACTAAAAATAAACAAAGCAAAGACTCATATCATACAAGACGCTCCAAGAAAAACTCATATCATGTGATGAATAAAAATGTAGCCTCAAGTGCGTTACCGATAGTCATTAGAAGAAAGAGGGGATGCCTTCCGGGGCATCCCCAGGCTTCGACGCTTGAGTCTCCTTGGATATTACCTTGGGTGCCTTCTTAGTGCATTCGTTGCATGGCAATCCCTACTCCTTGCATTGACATCAATTGATGGGCATCTCTATAGCCCGTTTGTTAGCCGCATTGATGTGAGACCATCTTCTTATTTTTGATTTCCCCTTATTGATCTCTATCATCATGTTCTATTCCATCCATAGTGTTATGTCCTTGGCTTGCCGTCATGTATTGCGTGGGGGTTGAAAAAGCTGAAGCACGTTAAGAAGTATGAACCAATTGCCTGGATTGTCATTGGGGTAGTGCATCATAAATACTTTGTGTTAAGAAGATGGAGCATGATAGGATTATATGATTTTGTAGGGATAACTTGGGTTAGCATCGTTATTTTGAAAGGCATGATTGTTTGTTAGTATGCCTGAGTATTGATGTCTTTATATCAAATTATAGACTATTGCTTTGAATCATTCGGATCTTATTATTCATACCGTAAGAGAGATTACATGATGAAACATGTTAGGTAGCATTCCACATCAAATTTTTTGTTTTTATCATTTACCTACTCGAGGACGAGCAGGAATTAAGCTTGGGGATGCTTGATACGCCTCCTATCTGTAATGTTTTATTGTTTCGTGCTATTATATTAGCAATCTTTGATGTTTTATATGCAACTTTGTGCTATTTTTGTATCATTTTTTGGGACTAACCTATTAACGTAGTGCCTAGTGCCAGTTGTTATTTTTTTGCTTGTTTTTATCATTTTATAATATCATTATAAAAAAGGTACAAACACAGAAAAACATTGGATTAAGTTTTCTGGACCAAAAGAGACCCTGGAAGCTTCGGGGAAGACCCGAGGAGTCTCGAGGGAGTGATAAGCTAGGGAGGGAGCACCCCAGGTGGGTGGCCCCGTGATGACACACAAGTATAGGGGATCAATCATAGTCCTTTCGATAAGTAAGAGTGTCGAACCCAACGAGCAGCAGAAGGAAATGACTTGCGGTTTTCAATAACGATATTTTTGCAAACACTGAAACAAGCGGTAGCGAGTAGTCTGATAGCAAGATAATTGGTAACGAGTAGCAAGTGACAAATGTAAATAAAGTGCAGCAAGATATCCCAATCCTTTTTAGTGCAAAGGACAGGCCAGAACTAGTACTTATAATGAGAAAAGCGTTCTTGAGGACACACGGGAATTTCATCTAGTCACTTTCATCATGTTCATTCGGTTCGCTTTCGCTACTTTGATGATTTGATATGTGGGTGGACCGGTGCTTGGGTGTTGTTCTTACTTGAACAAGCCTCCCACTTATGATTACCCCCTCTCGCAAGCATCCGCTGACGGTGTCCTGAACTAGGGGGTACTCACCACGTTGTCTCCCGACCAGTGGGTCGGGCCGAGGACCTCACTAATGGGCCAGTTCGGACAACCGATGACATATACAGGGAAGATTCCACAAGACTTGGTGATCAAGACAAGGACTCCTCTCCACCAACATAGCCAACTAGGAGTCTTGTTATCATAGGCCTCTGGTACATTATATAAGCCGAGGCCAGGCTAGTCGATAGATTATTATCATCATTATGACATTACTGATCATACCCCTAACACTACTAGGAAAAGGGCTATAGATCATATGGACACTAATGGCGCACCAGACATGTGGTGCACCACTACTATATACTAATGGCGCACCATTAGTGTCCAAATACTAATGGCGCACCACATCCACTGTGCGCCACTAGTAACTTTTTTTTATTTTTTTTCAAAACTAGTAATGGCGCACCAGGGGATAGTGCGCCATTACTAGTTAAACTAGTAATGGCGCACCACATCCACGGTGCGCCACTAGTAATTTTTTTTTCAAATTTTTTTATTTTTTTTTCAAAACTAGTAATGGCGCACCAGGGGATAGTGCGCCATTACTAGTTAAACTAGTAATGGCGCACCACATCCACGGTGCGCCACTAGTAAAAAAATTTCAAATTTTTTTTCAATTTTTTTTTATTTTTTTTTCAAAACTAGTAATGGCGCACCATGGGAGTGTTGCGCCATTACTAGTTGAACTAGTAATGGCGCACCACTCCCACGGTGCGCCATTACTAACTTGACCCAAAAATTCCACCGAATGCACCCCCTCATGGACCGCCTTTTCAGTTTTAAAAAAATAAAAGAAAATAATGGAAATGTTAAAAAAATAAAAGAAAATAAGTTTCCCATGTGATATGTGGTCTAGTTGTTGGGAAAATTTACAAATATGAATTTCAACTTTATTTGCAAAATCTCTCTGGAATTTGTAAAATGGGCATAACTTTTGCATACGAACTCGGATTAAAAAGTTTTTTATATGAAAAATCATCTACTCGAAAAGTTACATCCGAATTTAATCGGGGGAACCCCGTTAAACATTTTCAAAATCCTCAAAAACCTAACAGAAAAAAAGTTACGGGGCTTTCAAGATCTAGAGGCAAAAAAATTCAAAAAATTTCAAACTTACTAGTGGCGCACCCTAGGTGCGCCACTAGTAACAGAAAAAAAATTGGTGTTGAATTTTTTCTTGGAATTTTTTTTCAAAAAATGATACGTGATATGACCGGGAAGTTTGAAATATTTTTCAAAATTTTATCATACTCATGAACATGAACAAAGTCCTAGACATCAACAAGGTTTAATAGGATTGATATGGTAGATATATCAACAAGTGCCTGTTGAGTGAGGTGGTGCTGGGGTTGGATAGAACTGTGAAGTTAAGCGTGCTCGGGCTGGAGTAGTGTGAGGATGGGTGACCTTTCGGGAAGTTTGACCACTTAGTGCGATTTGACTTGAGATTAATCATATTGACTCGAGATTAAGCCATAGTGACCCGAGATTAAGAAAAAATGAAAAAAGAATTGAAAAAAATATTTCTAAATTTTTTTTTTAAAAAAAATTGTCCATCAAGAGGGCCCGAACCTGGGTAAAACACCGTGTTCATCGTCACCGTTACCTATTGATCCTAGACCCACAACTTGGGACCCCCTACCCGAGATCTGTCGGTTTTGACACCGACATCCGCAACTAAGAAAAAAGAATTAAGACAAAGTCTAACCATAGCATTAAACTAGTGGATCCAAATCAGCCCCTTACGGAATAGTGCATAAACTGGGGTTTAAGCTTCTGTCACTCTAGCAACCCATCATCTAATTACTACTCCACAATGAGTTCCCTTAGGCCCATCAATGGTGAAGTGTCATGTAGTCGACGTTCACATGACACCACTAAGAGAATCACAACATACATATCATCAAAATATTGAACGAATACCGGAACACTAGTAGGAAAAGGGGCTTTTACCCCGGTTTGTAAGGGCCTTTTGTCCCGGTTCTCGAACCGGGACTAAAGGGTCGTTACTAATGCCTCCCCCCTTTAGTCCCGGTTCTTACACGCACCGGGACAGAAGGTCCTCCACGTGGCCGCTGCTGCCAGCCCAGGCAGGGGGCCGGCACCAACCGGGACCAATAGGCAGGGCCTTTTGTCCCGGTTGGTGTCACCAACCGGGACCAATAGGCATCCACGCGTCAGCAACTGGCAGGAGCTGAGGTTTTTGTTTTTTTTGAAAGGGGGTGGTTTAGGGGTTTTGGGGGGTTAATTTAGGTGTTTCATATATTGTGTTAGCTAGCTAATTAATAGAGAGAAGTGTCCTCTCTTATCTCCGTGCTTGGTCGACGCTACATACTATATACGTATGGAGAGGAGTAGACACGCTAGCTAGTAATCAAATGAAGGAAACAGAAGATCGTCATGAACATATGCATACAGAGAGAAGTGATATCGACCACCTCTCCTTCTCCGAGATATTGGTCGAACAACAAGTTCTCGTATATCTATCCGACACTACCGGCTACATATATACAATAATTATCTCTTACAATACAATCTCCTAATTAAATTGTAGGAACACAAGGTCCACATAGTATTCTCCGTTTTCAGCGATCACGTGGTCAAGGAAGAATGCCGCCAATTCCTCTTGAATTCCTCGCATACGATCTGGTGCTAGGAGTTCATCCCGCTTCCGAAACATCTAATTTGAAGAAGGGGGTCAATACATATATATATATATATATATATATATATATATATATATATATATATATATATATGAATAAATGAAACTCAACACAAATGATGGTAATAAAATAAAATTGTGAATATTATTGCTTACGCACTTCATATTGTTCTTCAGTGTAGCCCCGCTCACAGGTCGTGTAGCGGATGGACTCGCAAACGTAGTATCCACAGTAATTATTCCCGGGTTCCTGCCACAACCACTTTACAAGAAATAGAGGTCAATCAAATTGATAAGCAAGCATGCTAAATGGTATTGAAGAAACTAGCGCTTGAATCACTAGGAGATGCGCGGAACATGCTACTATAGTACTTACTTTCGGGTGATTAAATTGCAGCTTCTTCGGCAGTCCCGGAGCTTTTGAGGTGAATTTTCTCCAAACCCTGCCAGACAAAGAAAACAATTACTTGATATCATGAAATGAACAAAGTTGCTGATATGGTGGATAATGATCGATTTAACTTACTTCTCGAGCATTTGAGTCATGTTCTCATAGTCCTAGGGATCTTTTCGTCTCGAGTCTAAGACGGTTACTACTCCCTGCTCAAGCTTAATCTCTAGGAGAATATAGTGGAAGCTGCGCATGCATGCATAAGTCATCAATTACATTACCATAACCTGGACTAATAAGGGAAACCGAATATGCACAAGACAGTAACACTCACTTGAAGTTGTAAGGAAAGAGTATTATATCTTTGTTTTGATTTAATACCAACGATTGTAGCAAGTTGGCCTCGGCTTCTTTGGATGTTTTTCAACCGTATATGCATATATGAGATTTGTGTTAATGAACCCAATATCACCGATTTGTCTTTTCTTCAATTCGGCGATCTTCAATCTGCATAATATAGTGAGGATAAGTATAAATACATGCAATGAAAGAGCTGACCTATATAGAGAGACTTAATGACAGAAGTAGTACTACTTACAGACAGTAGCAAGTGATCGTTGTTTTATTGAGGGCCTTTTGATTGTAAAACTGGAAGAAATCCTCAAATGGAACATTCAGCAGATCAATTCCAATGAGGTCATGCTCCGGTTTAACTCTCAGCGTCAAATTATCCATCCCATCAGACTCTCTGCAGGTTTTCATGTACCAATCATGTAGTCTTCGCATCATCGTTGTTAGAGATCTTTCATCTTTGACGAGAGGCTTCCCGTAATGGTATTTGTGTTCGTCCACCTCCATGATTTCATAATGTACATCGTCGGGCAGGTAATCTCCAAGATTGCTATAACCGGGCACCATACTCGGATCATTAGCGACGATCTCTTTTGACACCTTGAGCGGGGGGCACGATTGGTTCGCTTGTTCGCCGAGCTGGGCAATTTTTTTGCCAGCTCGTCGTTCTTTTAACCTTTTATCACTAACAGTACTTCCCGACCGCTCCGCTTCGGCATATGTCTTTGCAAGAATGCGCTCATAGTGGCCTCTCGGCGGAGACTTTGGTGGTTTTGTCAGGGCAGCCAGAGTGCGCTTTACTTTCACCGGATCTACCTTCTCCTCCGGAGGTGGATGTTTCTTTGCATTCACCCCTTCAAAGAAGTTTGTCACTTCGGCTCGCACGATCTTCCTGGTTTCCTCCTCGGTCCTATCGTATGGTAACTTCTCTGGAGTCTTCAGAGAAGGACCGAATCTGTATTGCCTCCCGCCTCTGGCAGCTGTACTGCTAGACGCCGACAGAGCAGACGGAGCGGCTGCGACTGTCTTCTTTCCTTGCTTACGAGGCGGAGGAGAAGGACTACGACGCGCCGGAGCAGCCGCAGCGGTGGCGGGTCTCTTCCGCCCTTGCTGACGAGGCGGAGAAGGAGGAGGCTGGCTGCTCTGGGGCGCCGGCGCTGGCGGAGAAGGAGGCGGAGTGCCGTCACGCGCCGGAGAAGGAGGCTGAGTGCCCTGATCACTCGCCGGAGGAGGAGGCGGAGGAGGAGGCGGAGTGCCCTTACTCGCCGGAGCCGTCCAGTTCGGAAGCTTGATGAGCTCCTTCCGCCATAGGCATGGAGTCTTCAGAGCAGAACCCAGCCAAGTCTCCCCTTCACCGGTAGGGTGGTCAAGCTGGAGCTCCTCAAATCCCTCCGTTATTTCATCAACCATCACCCTAGCATATCCTTCTGGAATCGGCCGGCAGTGGTAGGTTGCGCCGGGTTCAGGAGGTAAAACAGAGCCAACCGCTGCCTTGACTTTGAAGTTCTGCCATTCCGCCATAAGGTGGCAATGTTGAGACTCCGTGATAGCATCCACGGGGTAGCTAGCAGGAGCCGCATGCTCCAGCTGAAGCAGCTCGGTGGAAGCCATGCTGCTTCTCCGCTGAGATGGCGGTGTAGCTTCGGGGGCAGTTTCGGCATGTCGATTGCCGTCTCGTTCCTCTAGCGCTTGAACCCTTTCGTGCAGCTTCTGAATTTGGATCTGCTCCACTTTTTTCCTCCTCTCCTGGCTTTTGTAACCGCCTGCGTCCGGAAAACCAGCCTTCCACGGAACGGAGCCTGGCATGCCTCGTGTCCGTCTAGGGTGCTCAGGATTCCCGAGGGCCATTGTGAGCTCGTCGTTCTCTCTGTCTGGAACGAACGTCCCTTCCTGCGCTGCATCGATATATTGCCGAATCTTCTTGACTAGTATTCTCAAAAGCTCGTTCGTCCAAACACACCTCCCTGATACAGGGTCCAAGGTTCCGCCAGCCCCGAAGAACCAAGTCCGGCAACAGTCTGTCCAGTTCATTGTCTGTGGTTCGATCCCTTTTTCAAGCAGATCATTCTCAGCCTTTGCCCACTTAGGTCGGGCTTTGAGGTAGCCACCTGACCCCGTGCGATGGTGAAGCTTCTTCTTCGCAGCATTCTTCTTGTTTGTCGCTGACATCTTCTTACTCTTTTCCGATGTCTTGTGGGCCACAAATGCGGGCCAGTGATCTCTGATCTTCTCATACCGGCCGATGAATTCTGGTGTCTCTTGTTTGTCGACAAACGTTTTCAGCTCATTCTTCCACCTCCTGAATAGGTCTGCCATCTTCTTAAGAGCATGAGACTTGATTAATTGCTCTATAACTGGCTTCTCCGAATCCTCCTCTGGCGGTAGGGTGAAATTTGCCTTCAGATCAGTCCAAAGATCATCTTTCTGCATATCATTGACATAAGACACCTCAGGGTCTTCCTTCTTAGGCTTATACCATTGGTGGATGCTGATCGGGATCTTGTCCCTAACTAGAATCCCGCACTGAGCAGCAAATGCATCCTTTGTCCGGATGGGTTCAATCGGTTGGCCGTCGCGCGCGATTGCTGTGATCTCAAACCTTTCATCCGAGCGCAACTTTCTCTTCGGGCCTCGTCTCTTTACCGCAGTTGTGCTCGATCCGGAGGGCTAGAAAAAAGAAGAAAGATGAGTGTTAATTAATATATGTACATACCAAAACAATGAATGCATCAATTAGCTAGTCAGCACAGGCTTAACTAATATATTTACCTGGCCGGACTCTGTTCGGTCACCGGAGCCGTCACCACGGGCTCCTTCTTGCACCAGCATTGGGTCACCGGAGCCATCATAATCATGTCTTTCCTCCTCCACTCTTCGATCACCGTAGCCTGCTTCTTCACCCTGTTCTTCCAGACCATCATTGTCGTTAAGATACGACAAGATATCACCTCCGGCTAAGATTATGTCCCCCAACACCTCTTCTGCTTGCTCATCTCGTCCGTGCTCCATTGTTTCTGCAAATATTACAACATGGCAATTATTACACAAACATGACAGCAGGTGGATATATTAGTGCAAACGTAGACCTAGCTTATTCCGGGTTTGGGGTGGCCTAGGCAACGCTTCAAGGGTAGGGGCGCGGCGGGAGGGGGTAGGAGACCGACATAGTTTTTTCTAGGGTTTGGGTGTCCTCGAGAGTTTTGGTCGAGCGAGAGGGCTAGAGGGTGCTCCCGTGGTATAAGTTATCACGGTCGAGAGGGAGTATAAATATCGACCGTCCATCATGTCGAAGTTATCTGGGAGGGAGTTATATATATCGACAACGACGACATACATACATGGGAAAATAATGTTATCGGGGAGGGGGTATATCGACCCCCCCCCCCCACGTGTTGAAGTTATCGGGAGGGGGTTATATCGACAACGACGACATACGTGCATGGGAAAATAATATTATCGGCGGGGAGGGGGTATATCGACCCCCCCTCGTGTTGAAGTTATCGGGAGAGGGGTATATCGACGACGATAGACCCGATAAAACATAAGAAAACGAAGAAGAAATAAAAAGAGGAGAGGAAGAAAAGGAATAGAGGAGAAGATCGAAGAAAAAAAAGAAGAAAAAAAAGAGGAGAAGAAGAAAGGAATAGAGGAGAGAAGAAGAAAAAATAGAATTTTTTCTTCTTCTCTTCTATTCCTTTCTTCTTCTCCTCTTCTTTTTCTTCTTTTTTCCTCTTCTTATTTATTTCTCCTCTTCTTCCTCTCCTCTTCTTCTCCTTTCTTCCTCTTCTTATTTTCCTTTTTATATGAACATATCATCATATATATGAACATACATTTTCTTTGCATATGCATATGAACATACATCCATACATTTTTCTTTCATATGAACATACATACATACATTTTCTTTGCATATGACCATACATACATTTTTCTTTGCATATGACCATTCATACATTTTCTTTGCATATGCTTTGCATATAAACATACATACATATGAACATACATACATACATACATACATATAAACATAACATACATACACAAAAAATTCTAAAAATCTGCCTAAAAAACTATATGAAAAAAAGCATACATCATCCATCCATCCATATAATGAACATATACATCATCCATCCATCCATATAATCAACATATGCATATGAAAAAAATTATATGAAAAAAAATATATGAACAAATTATATGAAGAGGATCGAGGGGACAGGGAGGAAAGGGGGTCGCCGGAGCCAGACCGAACGGGGAGGAGGGGCGGCGTCGAGGCAGGGGCGGCAGTGGGGGCGGGCCCCGGCGACGACGACAATGGTGGGGGCGGGCCGGGGCGCAGGGGCGCGGTCGTGCATGCTCGGGGACGGGGCAGGGGCACGGGGCGGCGGCCGGCGTGGGCTCGGGCGCGGGGCAGGGGCACGGGGAGACGGGGATGGCGGCCGGCGGCGGCAACGGCGACGAGGAGCGCGCGAGCGATTTGGGCAGCCTGGCGGCGGGGGCAACTGGCGAGGGAGGCGAGGCAGATGTGAAATTTTCACAAGTCCTGGTTATATAGCAAGGGCATTAGTCCCGGTTCGTGGCACCAACCGGGACCAATCCCACCCTTTAGTCCCGGTTGGTGCCACCAACCGGGACCAAAGGTCCCTTTTCAGCAGCGCAAAGGGCGGGAAGCGGTGGCCTTTGGTCCCGGTTGGTGGCACCAACCGGGACTAAAGGGGGGGCATTGGTCCCGGTTGGTGCCACGAACCGGTACCAATGCCCCCTTTAGTCCCGGTTGGTGCCACCAACCGGGACCAAAGGCCTTGCGCTGCCCGCGGCCAAAAGTTTAGTCCCACCTCGCTAGTTGAGAGGGGCTCGGAGTGGTTTATAAGCCCCACTGCGGCTGCCCTCTCGAGCTCCTCTCAAATGCAGGCTTACAGGCCTAATGTCACGCTGTGCTGTCTGTGGGCCTATTGGGCCTTCTGCGGGCCTGAATCCTGGCCCAGGTTGGGTTTCTAGTCGTATTCAGGCCGTGGTGGCCCAATAGGTGGCAGTTTTTTTTATTTTTTTCCAGTTTTTTGGTTCTGTTTTTTGCATTATTTATTTTCTTTTGTTTTTTGCTTTATTTTTTAATTCTTTGTGCTTTTAGGTCAGAAAATTTATAAACTTTCTGTTAGTGCCATTAGTCTTCAAATTTAAATAGTTAAAATTTGAATTCTATGAAATTTGTGTGAATCACAAGTTTGTGATTAACTTTACTATAAAAATATTTTTTTTTCATTTTTTTGTTTTGTTTTTTGCATTATTTATTTTCTTTTGTTTTTTTCTTTATTTTTTTAATTCTTTTTGCTTTTAGGTCAGCAAAATTATAAACTGTCTGTTAGTGCCATTAGTTTTAGAAAAAATACAAACTTTCTATTAGTGCCATTAGTTCTTTATGAAAATTCTTTTTGCTGTATTTAGTTTTTTTGTTTTCTTTTTTGCTATATTTATTTTGTTTTGTTTCTACTTACAACAAAAAACTTATTTATTTTATTTTATTTTGTTTCTAATTACTTATTTATTTTACTTTATGATAATTCTTTTTGCTATTAAAGTTTCGATCAAAAAAAGTTCTTTATGAAAATTCTTTTTGCTTTTAATGATTTTGAACAGAAAATACTTCAATAATTTTAGTTGCATCAATTTTATATGATTTTAGTTTCAATAATAATAGAGGTTTCTTATAATGTTTTGAACGTAAAATACTTTGTTAATTTTAGTTTCATAAATTTTATTAAAGTTCATTTTATTTTGTCGGAACACAAGAAGTCCGGAGTTGTAATAAGTTATTAAAAATAAAAAAGAGGCGCAATGCTCGTTGATTTGCTTCAAGCCTTTCGGAATAGTGTAGACTGCACTGCACATAGCTCGATGCAGTCTACCTTATTCCTCAAGGCTTGAAGCTAAGCAACGTGAGCATTGCGCCTCTTCTTCATCGTCTCTGCACTCAGGGCTTATAAACCGCTCCTAGTGCCTCTCAGCTAGCGAGGTGGGACTAAAAAACTGCTTAGTAAGAAACTCTAGTACCGGTTCGTGCCACGAACAGGTACTAAAGGTGCTCGTGGGGCCACAGCCTCATTAGTACCGGTTCGTGGCACCAACAGGGACCAAAGGGTGGAATTGGTCCCGGTTCGTGCCACCAACCGGGACCAATGGCCTTGCACAGCGGCGTGGTGGTGAGTTTAGTCCCACCTCGCTAGCTAAGAGAGAGCCGCACCTATTTATAAGGTGCGGTGCGCCTGAGCTGTCGAGCTCCTCTCTAAAGCAGGCTTACGGGCCTAACCTCTCTGTACATGCCTGTGGGCCTACTGGGCCTTCTGCGGGCCTGAATCCTGGCCCATGGATGGGTTTCTAATCGTATTCAGGCCGTGGTGGCCCAGTAGGTGGCATAATTTTTAATTTTTGGCCTGTTATTTTTCATGCATTTACTAATTGAAAAGCATTTCAAATGAACTCTGAAAAGGTTGAAAGTTGGCATGGTATCATCATTTCATCCACACAGCATGTGCAAGAAAGTTGAGAGGGTTACGGCAAAAAACTAGATGCACTTCTTGTACAAAACGGACAATGGTATCATACTCGTCTATTACAAAGTTGGCATGGTATCATCATAATAGTTGCGGGAGAAAGTCTTCACTTTTTCTTCGCTTGTGTCATTGGCTTATTGCGCCATAACCATGGATAATCTTCATCGTTTATCAGGATGCTTGGGTCAGCCTTGACTTTGAAGGGAGGAATTTCATGAAACTTTTCATAATCTTCAGACATGTCTGTCTTGCCCTCCACTCCCACAATGTCCCTTTTTCCTGAAAGAACTATGTGGCGCTTTGGCTCATCGTATGATGTATTCGCTTCCTTATCTTTTCTTTTCCTCGGTCTGGTAGACATGTCCTTCACATAGATAACCCGTGCCACATCATTGGCTAGGACGAACGGTTCATCAGTGTACCCAAGATTGTTCAGATCCACTGTTGTCATTCCGTACTGTGGGTCTACCTGTACCCCGCCTCCTGACAGATTGACCCATTTGCACTTAAACAAAGGGACCTTAAAATCATGTCCGTAGTCAAGTTCCCAAATGTCCATTATGTAACCATAATATGTGTCCTTTCCCCTCTCGGTTGCTGCATCAAAGCGGACACCGCTGTTTTGGTTGGTGCTCTTTTGATCTTGGGCGATCGTGTAAAATGTATTCCCATTTATCTCGTATCCTTTGTAAGTCAATACAGTCGAAGATGGTCCCCTGGACAATGAGTACAACTCAACACAAACAGTGGTGTCACCTATGAGACGTGTTTCCAACCAACTGCTGAAAGTCCTGATGTGTTCACATGTAATCCAGTCGTCACACTGCTCCGGGTGTTTGGAGCGCAGACTGTTCTTGTGTTCATCGACATACGGGGTCACCAGGGTAGAGTTCTGTAGAACTGTGTAGTGTGCTTGAGACCAACAATATCCGTCCCTGCATATTATTGAGTCCCCTCCAAGCGTGCCTTTTCCAGTCAGTCTCCCCTCATACCGCGATTTAGGGAGACCTATCTTCTTAAGGCCAGGAATGAAGTCAACACAAAACCCAATGACATCCTCTGTTTGATGGCCCATGGAGATGCTTCCTTCTGGCCTAGCGCGGTTACAGACATATTTCTTTAGGACTCCCGTGAACCTCTCAAAGGGGAACATATTGTGTAGAAATACGGGCCCCAGAATGACAATCTCGTCGACTAGATGAACTAGGACGTGCGTCATGATATTGAAGAAGGATGGCGGGAACACCAGCTCGAAACTGACAAGACATTGCGCCACATCACTCCTTAGCATTGGTATGATTTCTGGATCGATCACCTTCTGAGAGATTGCATTGAGGAATGCACATAGCTTCACAATGGCTAATCGGATGTTTTCTGGTAGAAGCCCCCTCAATGCAACCGGAAGCAGTTGCGTCATAATCACGTGGTAGTCATGAGACTTTAGGTTCTGGAACTTTTTCTCTGGCATATTTATTATTCCCTTTATATTCGACGAGAAGCCAGTCGGGACCTTCATACTGAGCAGGCATTCAAAGAAGATTTCTTTCTCTTCTTTCGTAAGAGCGTAGCTGGCAGGACCTTCATACTGCTTCGGAGGCATGCCGTCTTTTTCGTGCAAACATTGCAGGTCCTCCCGTGCCTCAGGTGTATCTTTTGTCTTCCCATACACGCCCAAGAAGCCTAGCAGGTTCACGCAAAGGTTCTTCGTCACGTGCATCACGTCGATTGAAGAGCGGACCTCTAGCTCTTTCCAGCAGGGTAGGTCCCAAAATATAGATTTCTTCTTCCAGATGGGTGCGTGTCCCTCAGCGTCATTCGGAACAGCTAGTCCGCCGGGACCCTTTCAAAAGATTACGTGTAAATCATTGACCATAGCAAGTACATGATCACCGGTACGCATGGCGGGCTTCTTCCGGTGATCTGCCTCGCCTTTGAAATGCTTGCCTTTCTTTCGACATTGATGGTTTGTCGGAAGAAATCGACGGTGGCCCAGGTACACATTCTTCCTGCTTTTGTCCAGGTATATACTTTCAGTGTCATCTAAACAGTGCGTGCATGCGTGCTATCCCTTGTTTGTCTGTCCTGAAAGGTTACTGAGAGCGGGCCAATCGTTGATGGTTACAAACAGCAACGCGTGCAGGTTAAATTCCTCCTTTTTGTGCTCATCCCACGTACGTACACCGTTTCCATTCCACAGCTGTAAAAGTTCTTCAACTAATGGCCTTAGGTACACATCAATGTCGTTGCCGGGTTGCTTAGGGCCTTGGATGAGAACTGGCATCATAATGAACTTCTGCTTCATGCACATCCAAGGAGGAAGGTTATACATACATAGAGTCATGGGCCAGGTGCTGTGATTGCTGCTCTGCTCCCCGAAAGGATTAATGCCATCCGCGCTTAAACCAAACCATACGTTCCTTGGGTCAGCTGCAAACTCAGCCCAGTACTTTCTCTCGATTTTTCTCCACTGCGACCCGTCGGCGGGTGCTCTCAACTTCCCGTCTTTCTTACGGTCCCCACTGTGCCATCGCATCAACTTGGCATGCTCTTCGTTTCTGAACAGACGTTTCAACCGTGGTATTATAGAAGCATACCACATCACCTTCGCAGGAACCCTCTTCCTGGGGGGCTCGCCGTCAACATCACCAGAGTCATCTCGTCTGATCTTATATCGCAATGCACCGCATACCGGGCATGCGTTCAGATCCTTGTACGCACCGCGGTAGAGGATGCAGTCATTAGGGCATGCATGTATCTTCTGCACCTCCAATCCTAGAGGGCATACGACCTTCTTTGCTGCGTATGTACTGTCGGGCAATTCGTTATCCTTTGGAAGCTTCTTCTTCAATATTTTCAATAGCTTCTCAAACCCTTTGTCAGGCACAACATTCTCTGCCTTCCACTGCAGCAATTCCAGTACGGTACCGAGCTTTGTGTTGCCATCTTCGCAATTGGGGTACAACCCTTTTTTGTGATCCTCTAACATGCGATCGATCTTCAGCTTCTCCTTTTGACTTTTGCATTGCGTCCTTGCATCGACTATCACCCGGCGGAGATCATCATCATCGGGCACTGGTTCCTCTTGATCTTCAGCAGCTTCCCCCCTTGCAGCATCATTGGGCACATCGTCTGGTTCCTCTTGATCTTCAGCAGCTTCCCCCGTTGCAGCATCACCGTATTCAGGGGGCACATAGTTGTCATCATCCTCTTCTTCTTCACCGTCTTCCATCGTAAGCCCTATTTCTCCGTGCCTCGTCCAAACATTATAGTGTGGCATGAAACCCTTGTAAAGCAGGTGGGTGTGAAGGATTTTCCGGTCAGAGTAAGACTTCGTATTCCCACATATAGGGCATGGACAACACATAAAACCATTCTGCTTGTTTGCCTCAGCCACTTCGAGAAAATCATGCACGCCCTTAATGTACTCGGAGGTGTGTCTGTCATCGTACATCCATTGCCGGTTCATCTGCGTGCATTATATATAATTAAGTGTGTCAAAAACCATTACAGAACATCATGAATAGATAATTAAGTGACCAAATTAATAGAAGTTCATCATCACATTAAAACCAAAGTACATACATAGTTCTCATCTAACAACATATATATAGCTCTCCAGAGCATCTAATTAATTAAACCATACATTGAAACTATGTAAAACATTTCAATGCGAAAACAAATGCGATCATAATCGCAACCAAGGTAACAATTGATCCAATGGCATAATGATACCAAGCCTCAGTATGAATGGCATATTTTCTAATCTTTCTAATCTTTAAGCGCATTGCATCCATCTTGATCTTGTGATCATCGACGACATCCGCAACATGCCACTCCAATATCATCTTCTCCTCCTCAATTTTTTTTATTTTTTCCTTCAAATAATTGTTTTCTTCTTCAACTAAATTTAACCTCTCAACAATAGGGTCGGTTAGAATTTCCGGTTCAACCACCTCCTAGATAAATAAAATCTATGTCACGTTGGTCGGTATATTTGTCATAAACAGTAAATGAACCAAATAGTTATAAAAAGATAATATATACCACATCCGAATCATAGACAGGATGAGGGCCGACGGGGGCGGATACCAAAACCATCGCACTATGTAATAAGAAGGAATAATAAAAGTAACAAAATTAGACAAGTAACTATCTAAAGTAAGAATTTTTTTTCCTTTCAGAAAGAAGATAAGAACAAGAGGCTCACCACGGTGGTGCTGGCGACGAGATCGGCGCGGGCGATCGACGGCGGTGAAGACGGGGACGGGACGTGACGGACCGCTAAACCTAGACAAATCTCGGGGAAAATGGAGCTCGGAGGTCGAGTTTCGAGAGGACAAAGATTAACTAGTGTGGCTCAGACATTTCATCGAACACCTCATGTGCATAGGAGGTGAGCTAGAGCACCCAAATGCCCTCCCCTCGCGGCCAGAAAAAACAGAGCACTCTGGAGTGCTCTGCTGTGGCGATGGGGTATATAGGGAACTCGGTGGTCCCGGTTCGTGGCACCAACCGGGACTAAAGGCCTTTGTCCCGGTTGGTGCCACGAACCGGGACCAATGCCTCCTTTAGTCCCGGTTGGTGGCACCAACCGGGACCAAAGGCCTTGTGCTGCCCCGCGTCAAAAGTTTAGTCCCACCTCGCTAGTTGAGAGAGCTCGAGAGTGGTTTATAAGCGCTGCTGCGCCCACCCTCTCGAACTCCTCTCAACTGCAGGCTTTCGGGCCTAACTGTTCTCTTTGCCTGTGGGGCCTACTGGGCCTTCTGCGGGCCTGAATCCTGGCCCATGGATGGGTTTCTAGTCGTATTCAGGCCGTGGTGGCCCAGTAGGTGGCATAATTTTGTTCCTCTGTTTTTTTTCTCTTTTGCTTTATTTGTTTTGTTTTGTTCTACTTACAACAAAAAACTTATTTATTTTATTTATAATTACTTATGTATTTTACTTTAATTATTTTATTTTTATTTATTTTACTGCTGCTATTTTTATTTATTTTACTGCTGCTATTTTTACTTAATTTATTAAGGTTTATTTATTGTAGTTACTATAGTTTATTTTATTTTATTTTATTAAGGTTTATTTAGTTTTATTTATTTTATTAAGGTTTATTTATTTTATAAATATAAAAAATGAACATAGATGCGCTTATAGAGAAAATTAAACCTAAATTCATAATAAATTTCTATGAAATTTACTGTGAATTTAGGTCAAATTCCCTGTATAAGGGCATCTATTTTCACTTTAAGAGAAGCTCAACAAGGCAGAGAGGGACGGGCTTATAAACTGGTGTGAGCGCCCTTCGGTTGGCGAGGAGGGACTAAACACTGGCCGCAACTAGGACCAGCCCTTTAGTCCCGGTTTGTGGTATGAACCGGGACTAAAGGGTGGTGGGCCAGGAGCGTGGCCCATTGGTCCCGGTTTGTCCCACCAACCGGGACCAAAGGGGCCGGACGAACCGGGACCAATGCCCCCACGAGGCCCGGCAGGCCCCTGGCCGCACGAACCGGGACCAATGCTCACATTAGTCCCCGTTCGTGACTGCACCGGGACTAATGTGAATATTGCCCTGTGACCAAAGCCCAGTTTTCTACCAGTGGAATCACATGATTACTAATGACAAGACTTCTCCCATGTCCTCAAGAATAAAAGTAACTACTCACACATCATCATCATGTTCATGATCAGAGAGGATATAATTTGGATGCACGATCAGAACATTTGGTAATTCACCAAACAAATCCACTAGCATCAACTACGATAAGTAATCAACACTACTAGTCAAACACAAGTACCAATCTAATGTTTTGACACAGAGATCGAATACAAGATATGAACTAGGGATAGAGATGAGATGGTGTTGTGGTTTATGATGATGAATATTGGCCCTCCCACGATGAGAGGGTTGTTAGTGATGGCGTAAGCTTTGATTTCCAGCTCCCGGAGGGAAGTATCCCCGGCGGAATCTGCCCGCCGGAGAGCCAAATTTCTCCTGCTCTAGTTCCGCCTCGTGGCGGCGGCGCCTCGTCCT
Organism: Aegilops tauschii subsp. strangulata; assembly: GCF_002575655.3. NCBI lineage: Eukaryota > Viridiplantae > Streptophyta > Magnoliopsida > Poales > Poaceae > Aegilops > Aegilops tauschii. The sequence goes on from NC_053035.3 coordinate 5,226,511, forward strand.
GAAAGTCTCCCCATAAATATTTTATGGTAAAATGACTTATATACCAGAAGGAGGGGGGCTGAAGTGGGCCAGGGGCCTCATACAGCATCAGGGCGCGCCCCAGGGGTGGGGCGCGCCCCAGGGGTGGGGCGCGCCCTATTGTTGTGTGGGCACCTGGGTGGCCTCCTCCCGTGGATCTTTGGCCCAGTATTTTTTTTATATTCTAAAATAAATCTTCGTGAATTTTCAGCCCATTTGGAGATGTGCAGAATAGGGATCTCTGATGTAGCTTTTTCAGGCCCTGAAATCCAGCTGCCGGTATTCTCCCTCTTTGTGTAAACCTTGCATATTAAGAGAGAAAAGGCATTAGAAATACTCCATGAAGTGTTATATTGGCTCAAAACTTAATAAATAACAGTAATAAAACATGATGCAAAATGGACGTATCACCGCGCCCCTAGGCTTATGGCCCCCTCGTGGCACCTCCTGACCTAATTCTTCCACTATAAATTCACAAATATTCCATAACCACCAGAGAGATAGATGACAAAACTTTTTCGCCGCCACAAGCCTCTGTTCTTCCGCGATCCCGTCTGGAGGCCTTTTCCAGTACTCTGCCGGAGGGGGAATCGATCACGAAGGGCTTCCACATAAACCATGCTGTCCTTCCGATGATGTGTGAGTATTTTACCACACACCTATGGGTCCATAGCCAATAGCTAAATGGCTTCTTCTCTCTCTTTGATATTCAATACAAAGTTATCCCCGATGTTCTTGGAGTTCTATCCGATGTAATCTTCTTTTCCGGTGTGTTTGTTGGGATCCAATGAATCGTGAGTTTATGATCATATGATTCATGAGAAATATTTGAGTCTTCTCTGAGCTCTTTTATGCGTGATTATTTTAGCTTTATATTTCTCCCTGATCTATCGATTTGGTTTGGCCAACTAGATTGGTTTATCTTGCAATGGGGAGAGGTGCTTTGTGATGGATTCAATCTTGCATTGCTCAATCCCAGTGACAAAAACGGACATAACACGTATTTGTATTGTTGTCATTAATGTTAGAGATATTTTTGGGTTACATGTATAACGAAAATGACATGCTCCCGCAGTCGTAGCGGTAGCGTTGCGAACAACAGGAGCGTCGCGGTCGGTCAGATCGGGGAAAATAACAGCCAATGGGCTGACAATTAAGGATAAAAAGATGGGGTTTAATCATATTTCTTGAATTTACTTTATCTACATCATGTCATCGTACTTAAGGCGTCACTCTGTTTTATACCTAATACTCTGGATGCATGCTGGATAGCGGTCGATGGGTGGAGTAATAGTAGTAGATGCAGACGGGAGTCGGTCTACTTGTCTCGAACGTGATGCCTATATACATGATCATTGCCATGAATCCATCATAATTATTTGTTTTTTATCAACTAGCAAGGTGGCCCTCGCAAATGCGAGGGCTAGCACTCTTATAGTAAATATTCGTCATTGTTCGCACTCTTAGGTATATTTTATATTTTTTAGTATAAGTAATTCCTTTTACATTGGATATTTTGTGTTGATTAGCTTTAACCTTAGATTTGACTTAAGCGGCTGCACGATAGTGTTACTGTTGTAGTGCCGGATTGATATGAATTGGCAGCTCCATATGAAATATACGTCTAAATATGAGTGTTTTGTACAGGCTAGAGTTTTTGGTCTGATGATCATGCACTATATTTTCACATGTTTTTAAAATAATTTGCAGCATATAAAATATATAATTTAGGTTCATGCTTATGTCGCCTATAAGATTTTCTATTTTGTTTACTTTCACCCTATGAAATAGTCGCCTATAATTTAGGCTCATGCGTATGTGGCCTGTAATTTGCAGCATATAAAATATTTAGTGTAGGATTTATTTGTTAAAGTAGTATCTGTTTTCTGGTGGAAAAAAATACAGAACGTGCAAAATCATCTCTCCCTAGTTACACACGTCTTTCCCCTCAAAGGGAAAAAAAACTTACACATGTCTGTCTGTTCAGTAAACAAATAAACCTGAGACGTCATTCGATCACCTTCCTCTGTTTACTCAGCTCGCCCCCACAAACGATTCCACACGATGAGCATACCCTTCTGTTTCCTCTGTTGACTTCCAGGTCCCGCTGCCTACTTTTGTTTCATTTCTCCCTTTTGCGATTGAATCAATATAAGAACTTAAAAGGTATTGCATGTTAGTGTTAGATGTTAATTTGATCATGCACCCTCCACCTTTTTCGGGGTTGGGACCCTCATCAGGAGTGTTACGCCCCCCTAACCCCCATTCATGTTCAACAATTGTAAAAAGTAATTAGCGTAGTGGTGATTAGCCATAGTTTGTTTCGAAGGACAATTAAACTTTAATAACTGTCAGATTGTACATATCTAATACATTTAGGACAGTAAAACCTAGCCTTATCCCAGCTCTCTCAAGCATTCAACATTTGTAACTATCAGATCACTTGTATAGATCATTTCTGACTATTGGATGAATCCCTAATTTTGTAATTATATTTCTTGGCTCAACTGTCCTAAAGGGCTGCTGCACTGGTAGAAAACTCTGCCACCTGCGGTTGACTGGGCCTTTGTGCTGCCCCATTTAGCTAACCACCTCCACGCAATATGTGAGAACGCCCAACGATCCCTAGCCTATCATCTGTCATCTCTCGTGTCTCTCTTAATTCTATCCCCGGCCTCTCCTCTCTCGGCTGAGACACGGGGTGTGCCGCCATTCCCTCCAGCTCGCAACCCCTCGCTTCACAGTCCTCGCCTCCCTGATGAATGTCGTAACGGCTAGGAATTTGTTCTACTGATCTTGTATGCACCACTGAAACATGCATGGTCTATAGCTTAATAATTAACTTGTTGGATTGCATATTTGATTGCTTTTCACCTTCTTGGCGGCTTTTGGAAATTACTTGCCATGTGGATGCGCTTCTCTTCATGGTGATGTTGTACGAAATTCAACACAGAAATCACATATGTAATTATCGTTAATATCATATGTCCATGATGTGTATGGTTGCTTATTGTCTCTGATTTTTGAAAGATGAGTTGCCTGATTGATGGGAGCTGCTGCCGCTATAAGATTGCTGATTTGCCAATGATTGCTAATTTGCTGGTCTTTTTACAGTTGGGAGTTTCCAATGGGAAGATGCTTGATCTGCCACAAAAACCTTAGTGGCTGAAATTGCCTGGCTATGGCAAAATAAGCTTTAAATACCCAGTTGTGGCAAAACTTATATTGCAATTGAAACTTTGGGACGGTGATATCTTTCCTGGAGTATGAAATGGATTTTTTTTATTATGATAGTATTTTTAGATGTGAACTTCACAAGAACTTTGGGATGTCCGACGGCAAAGTCCTAACAGTGCAAGGAGGATCATGTAAAAGAGACCAGCAGTTGTTGTTTGTGGACTCTAATAAGTATGTTCCATGGACGTGGGGCAATTAGATGGATATCCACCTTTTGTTTTGGATGGACCCACGGGATTAATGGCTGGACCTTTCGGATTGTGGTTGTGGTTGTATACGCACATACGTTTAGTCCAATCTGAACACGACATGTTCTTTAGTTTTCTTCTTCTTTTATATCTCTTGCATATTCGGACGTAGCAATTCTATTCATTCCCACTTCAACACATCTACGTGTTTGCCTTAACTGGACCCATGTTTGTGTTTCTTACATGTGTCACGTTACGCGGGAAGTTATCCACGCCCTACCTTGTTACGTATATTGAACGGTCATAGATTTATAATTTTTAAAATTAAACGGATCAAGGGTTCATATTTTCTAATTAACGCCGGATTTTCTAGCCTATTCTCTATTTTGGACCAATATTTTCCTTTTAGTATATAATAGCTTGCCCAACAGTAATGTGTTTACCCACCATATGCTCTATGATCAAGAGAGAATCCTCTAGTGAAAACTCTGCCCCCCCCCCCGGTCTACTTTTATCATATATAAAAGCACAAAAATACATTGCTGCAATTTATTTATTTTTATTTTATTTAGTAATTTATTTTATCTATGTATCACTGTCAGAACTAATCCTTGCAAATAATCGCTAAGAGGATTGACAACCCTCTTATTTGCGTTGGGTGCAAGTGTTTGCTGTTGTGTGTGCAGGTGCTGCTAACGAGGTTTTGTGTGGTTCTCCTACTGGATTAATAACCTTGGTTCTTAGCTGAGGGAAATACTTATCTCTACTATATTACATCATCCTCTCCTCTTCGGGGAATTAACAACGCAGTCTACAATTAGAGCTCTCCATTGAAATGTTAAATTGTAATTACTCCTTACTCTTGAATTAATAGTACTTCAATTTGACCCAATTTTCAGACATGTTAATTATGTTATGTTCATAGTACTACACTTCATAAATAAGTAGATAGACCATAACATTGAGATTGTAGTTAGCGATGGAAATCGAAATATGGCATGAATATAACAATTGCCAGCAATGTGCTTCAGAAAAGAACTTATTTGTCTTTTATTCCCATGTTTGAACTAGTACAGGTCGGGGTTACACATGATGGTGCACATCATTTTATTTATACCCGTTACATTATGCTCCATTGACTAACAACGATGATTCACCTGTCTAGTATTACATCTCTTCATTTCATCGGCCACTGATACTTATAACGTCGCTCCCAGATAGTTGTTGTTGTGGTATTGTTGGTATGGGGAAGCTTCTTGTGATTGTTGTTGGGGTGGGTATGGTATGGGAAATTGTTGTTGGGGGAATTGTTGTTGTGGTTGTTGGGGGAATTGTTGTTGGGGGAATTGTTGTTGTTGGGGGAACTGTTGTTGTTGGGGGAATTGTTGTTGTTGAGGGAACTGTTGTTGTTGTGGGAATTGTTGTTGTTGGGGAAATTGTTGTTGCGGGAATTGCTGTTGGGGGAATTGTTGTTGTTGGGGGAATTGTTGTTGTTGGGGGAATTGTTGTGGTTGCTCGGAGATTTGTTGTTGTTGGGGGAATTGTTGTTGCGGTAACTGGTGTTGTTGGGGAAATTGTTGTTGTTGGGGGAATTGCTGTTGGGGGAATTGTTGTTGTTCGGGGTATTGTTGTTGGGGGAATTGTTGTTGTTGGGGAAATTGTTGTTGTTGGGGGAGTTGTTGTGGTTGTTGCTGGGGGATTTGTTGTTGTTGTGGGAATTGCTGTTGAGGAAATTGCTGTTGGGGGAATTGTTGATGCGGGAATTGCTGTTGTTGGGGGAATTGTTGCTGGGGGATTTGTTGTTGGAGTAATTGTTGTTGGGGGATTTGTTGTGGTTGGGGGGATTGTTGTTGTGGGAATTGCTGTTGGGGGAATTGGTGTTGCGGGAATTGTTGTTGGGGGAATTGCTGTTGTTGGGGGAATTGTTGTGGTTGCTGGGGGATTTGTTGTTGTTGGGGGAATTGCTTTTGTTGGGGGAATTGTTGTGGTTGCTGAGGGATTTGTTGTTGTTGGGGGAATTGTTGTGGTTGCTGGGGGATTTGTTGTTGTTGGGGGAATTGCTTTTGTTGGGGGAATTGTTGTGGTTGCTGAGGGATTTGTTGTTGTTGGGGGAATTGCTGTTGTTGGGGGAATTGTTGTGGTTGCTGGAGGATTTGTTGTTGTTGGGGGAATTGCTGTTGTTGGGGGAATTGTTGTGGTTGCTGGGGGATTTGTTGTTGTTGGGGGAATTGCTGTTGTTGGTGGAATTGTTGTGGTTGCTGGGGGATTTGTTGTTGTTGGGGGATTTGTTGTGGTTGGGGGAATTGTTGTTGCGGGATTTGCTGTTGCGGGATTTGTTGTTGGGGGAATTGTTGTGGTTGCTGGGGGATTTGTTGTTGTTGGGGGAATTGTTGTTGGAGGATTTGTTGTGGTTGAGGAAATTGCTGTTGGGGGAATTGTTCTTGTGGTGTTTGCAACTCCTTGCTTCTAGGGCTTAGTTGCCTAGTGGCACTGGCGATGCTCATCACCATAGCAAGGAGGACAAATATGATGAAGGTCTTCATGTTTGATTTGTGTTTACTATTGCTCACTTGGCTTTGGTGTTTTTGCTTTAGGTGTTTGAAGGTTAGATGATGGAAGAGACCCACATGGTGTAGTCGTATTTATAGCAGGCATGACATATTTTGTTTTCATCTTCCCACTCTTTTCTTGAAAAAGTGCACTTACGATTATCGACCTAATAATTTGATATGTTGTGTTTGGTGGCACTACTTCCTAGCATGATTTTGGATTGTTCATCATAGTTGATTGTTCTTGCACATATCATCTGGCTGTATCGAATGCTTGATCACGATGAATGACTCATCGTATTCACTTTACACTTCAAACATTGATCTAGATTTTGTCCGTCTTTCCGATTTAGTTTGTGATGTTCTACATGTTGTTAGGTGTATCCAGATTGGCATAACTTAAGGGAACTAAGTTTGTAATCTTTACACGTGCTTCTTGAAAAAGTGCTCTTAAGCTTATCATTTACAATAATTTGGTATGTCGTGTTTTATGGTACTACTTACTATCGTGATTTTGGATTATTCGTCATAGTTGATTGTTCTTGCACATATCATCTAGGTGTATGGAATGCTTGATAACGACAAATGACTCATCGTATTCACTTTACACTTCAAACATTGATCTAGATTTTGTCCCTTGTTCTGATTTAGTTTGTCATGTTCTACATATTGTTAGGCGTATCCAGATTGGCATACTTAAGGGAACAAACTATGTAATCTTGTGTGAGTCGTTGAGATAGATCACACTATTAATGTGAAGATTGTTCTAGACAGCGTTTTCTCTGAACTAACTCGATATTTTTTGCACAATATATTTATAAGATGGATAAGCATTCATGAATCATCATATTACATTTTCATATGGAGCGGTTGTATTGTCATATGAGTTATTAATACAAAACGAATTGTTAGGGCTTTGCACGGCTTGATCGATTCACTCCACGTAGACATGAACATTTCTTTTGGATTTTTGTCGTTAGTTGATCTCAGTTTGTATATATTGTTTCAAATTGTTCAGATAGTCTCCAGGTTTCTTTTATTGAATTTACTACCGCCAGTATAGAAAGCTATTAGTACTATGATTGTTGATACTGATACGGAACAAAAAGGGAAGGCTGAGCGACATACAGTTGATTTTTTCTGGTAATTATAGAAGTGTATTTTTTTCTATTTTCTTTTAAGCAAGGAACCTACAGAAAAGAAATGAAATTTGTTCTACTTCTACCTGATACGTGAATAAATGAATTTAGGACTTAGCATGCCTAACTGAATGGGAACCTGCCGCCATCATGCAGCAAACACAAGCCATACTGCCAATACACTTGGCTCATGCAACATGCATCCATGAACAAAAGAAGAGCCTATCGGTATATTTATATTTTTTCCTTCTCTTATCCTTGGCGATATTATTCATACATATGGTTGCAGCAAATCAATTGATTTGTCAATGTCATGGACCAGCTAGCATACTGCTGTTTTTGTGTGTGTGGCTTTATGTGTTGCGGTATCCTCTACACATGTTTTTTTTTTAATTTTTTTGCCCTCTACCACTTGTTTTCAGATTGATGGAAAGCGAAGTTTCTAACAAGGCCAAAAACACGACTACATCCTCCTCCATGTTGCTTCTCGGAGGCTAATTATAATTGAAACTCCTGTTAATCACACATGATGTCATGCTAGATTCGTGCAGAATTTGCCGGATCGATTGATCAGGATTTGACCCTTGGATTTTTAATCATGTACGTAGTAATTTTCGTTGTACATGGATTAGTCAAGATATAGTCGATCCACCATCATTACTGTGAATCAGTATTACAGATTCAGAACAGGTCTTTGTCAGCGAAGGAAGTAGGAGTACCATACAGGAAAAAGCCAGAGAGACCTCACTCTCACACATCCACTCTCCACCTGCCTGCCTGGCTGTTAACAGTTCTTCTCCTCCTTCCTGTTGATGTTGTGTTGAAATACCTAACTAGCTAGCTAGCAAATCGTAGTTGTCCTTCTCTAAAACACTGTAGAAAGTCCTATGCATGTAGTTTATTAAGCAAGTGAAATTTTAAAAGATAAACTATTCTGAAGTTGTTGATTTGTTTGTTGTTGCTGTTGTTTTCGTTGTTCTCGAAATAGGCTTTTGCCCCGCTTTATAAACAAAGCAACATCCAAAGATGCACACGGCCAAACGATACAATATGGTCACGTAGACCTTACAAAGTCGGTCCTGAGTTGTCCGGCACATGCAAAACGCACGCTTCTACGCTACCAGCAACAAGCACCGGAAGAACAAAACATCCTCACGCTACGACCTAGCACACCTAAGCTCCACGACAACGGCCCCAAGTGGGAGAACTCCGCACAGCGTCGCCCCTGCTGAGTCCACACCAGACAAAGTTCTACACCCGGAGCCCTGACACGGAGAAAAGAACCACAACGACGTCTTCAAGAAGAGTGTGGCACCCATGAGTGTCGTCAGCGGCGACGCCAAGGCACGGAGCTTTTGCTCGACAACTCACCTGTGCCACCACGAGGTCCTCAGGACTAGCGCGTTGATGTTAGATCCCCAGATCTTGATCAGGACGCTGCCCCTCCGAGAGAGAGGGCACGTCTGAGCTACTAACCGCAACACCTCCCGTTGCCCCCACAACCCAGGAGGGGAGCCACCACCAACGAAATAATGGCTGCCAAAGAGCAATCATGCGGCCCGCCATCAGGGGCCGCCAACCCGGCATCCTTGTCGCGAAATACCATACGCCGCTCACATGACAACGTAGCCAACCATGGTAGGAAGAGCGACGACACTCCATCTACTCCTAGCCCAGACTCAGTCCAAGAGTTTGGTTGGGCACCTCCACCATAGGACGCACCCACACCTGCATCCCCAGCCAATGGTCGGTGGAGTAGGGGGACCGCCGGTGAGCCAGCACCGAGCCCTTGGCCAGGCGAGCTCGCACCACGCCATGTTTGCGATCACCGGCACTGATCCGCGCACGAATGCAATGCTAACACAACCATCACCACCGAGCACCACCTAGACCCGCTCGCTTCACAATGCACAAATCGCAGCAAGTAAAGCCCGGCATCAGTCACCTCGCTAGGTGACTGCCGACGACCATCGTCGAGACCAGCGTAGATGCCAAGTCTGTGAACTGAGGCACTGGTCCACCAGCCGGCATATCATAGCCCTGACCACCACATCTACCAATCATCACCGACACTACAATGTGTGGAGGTGCCTCCCCCAACAGAGCTGCAAGCATTCACCTTGGCTTGACCGACAACGACCCAGAGTCAAAAAACCCTAATCCTAGGCGACTAAGCACTAAAACTTGTGTGGGGAGCAACTAACCCCGACAAGGACGACCATGTCAAACTCCTTGCCCGGCGGCTAGTCTGCATCACCGACCCGCTGCCGACATATGCACGAGGGGGGCGCCACCCCATCAAGAGGGGCGGGGGCGCTCCGAACAGCCGGCAACTCCAGTCGCTGAGAAGTCGCACCAATGCCAGCCCCGCCTCTCCATTGAATCCCCCTGCCCAGATCCGCCAGTGCCAGCCTAAACCACGGCCAACACTCACCGCCCCTTGACCCGCCTCCACACCCGTGAGAGGGACTGTCGAAACCCACCGTCGCCAGCTATCACGCTCAGAAGAGGGAGGACCGCCACCATCGCCCCACACAACTTGTCACAACTCGGTAGTCAGATCCACACTGCCACAGCCATCACAAGCCCGCCTACACAGTAAAATTTGCTAGCTTTTACCGCGTCTGCACAATTCTTTTTTCCTGTTCTCTCCAAGATGTTGTTTTAAATGTGCTTGCAGATTTAAGGAAAGGAGGAGATCACTATCACCACCAGCTCGTGCAAGGGGACGTCAGCATCATCCATCTCCTTCCCATTGTAATACCGAAACCTTGTGGATCCATACATGTATTATCCGTGTGTTTAAACCATGTTTACCACCACTATTTCCACTATTCGTACGATCCATACATGTATTATCCGATGTTTCATCCATGTCTCAACGTGTGAGTAGTTTCCTCAGTTCTCAGGGATTTGGATGAACCATGGTATGTATAGGAGGCTGAAATGTTAATAAGGATGTGATATTCTCTGTTGAATGTTTTTTTCAATAGCCTTCATGAATTTTGTGAAGGTGCCCCACTCACCATTTCTGTCGCAAGGCCACGAGGCATATTACCATGGTTGTAAAGGTTAGGATGTTGAGGTAATTCAAGGTGAGTGTAAAAGACTCTTTACCTCGCCTTTGCAACTGATAGGGGCATAACGGAGAACCCTTGATAAGGCCGCTTCCACGGGGAAACCCTTAATTACCGCAGTGAGAACTAGAGTGGGGAAGCTTCTGTGGTGGCCTTCGTGGTACGGAGTACACCTCGAGTAGAACGTATTTTGTACCCGGATATGCCCAATAACAAATGTCAAGAGTGACTCAAGTATCTAGCTTAGAATTATGAAGTGGCATATGTTACCTTAGACACACTGCAATGGGAATTATGGAGTCCTTGAGAATGCTTCAATCCTCCACCGGTTTCCCTGCTTTATTCGTTCCGCTGCGCTGTTTTAATTCTTTTGCATTATTTACTTTTGTTCGCACTAAACTCAGAAGTCATTATAATCTTTGGCGTTCACTTTGCTTTGTGTCGAAAACTAATATGCAGGCACATTACCATAAGTGTCTCTTAGGGACAAAGTCCAATTCATGTATTCCCTGTGGGATTTATACTCATACTTAAATAGGTGAAAAATAAACCATGTGCAATTGCAGGTCAACAAGCTTTTTCTGGCCCTAGGAACTGACCGCTTTTAGGCTTCTATTGCGTTTTGATTTATTTTGTGTTTATGGGTGATAATGTGCACCTCCAAAAATGTTGTTCGGTAGCGGCAATGGTGGACTCCCTGCGTAGGTGTGTATCGAGTGGAGGGCTGAAGAAGCCCATAATGATTTCGGTTGATTGTATGCAAATTATTTGTTTGACTCAAGTTGAAGGGGTCATTTTCCTTCAAATTTGAACCTTGTTTGATGGGTCGTGATTTGTCAGAGGATACTTTTTGTCCCGCTAAGATTGTTTTTGGAGATAGTTGGTAGTTAAACTTATTTTGTGAGTGGAACATCAAAGGCGAAAAGTGCATAAGTAATCAATTATTCTCACTATAAATGAACAATGAAATCTGACATGGAGTTTGTGGAGAACATTAACACCTAGTTTGATGTAGATCCATGTCAGATAAGAAGGTTGCACAACTCATGTGGCTCTCCATTGAAATATTAAATTGTCATTAATCCTTACTCCCGAGTTAATAGTACATCAATTTGAACCAAGTTTCACACACGTTAATATGTTATGTTCATAATACTACACTTCATAAATAAGTAGATAGCGCATAACATTGAGATTGTAGTTAGGGATGAAAATCGAAATATGGCATGAATGTAACAATTGCCAGCAATGTGCTTTAGAAAAGAACTTATTTGTCTTTTACCCCATGTTTGAACTAGTATAGGTCGGGGTTACACATGATGGTGCACATCACTTTATTTATCATTGTTACATTAAATGCTCAATTGACTAACAACGATGATTCACCCGTCTAGTATTACATCTCTTCATTTCATCGGCCACTGATACTTATAACATCGCTCCCAGTTGGTTGTTGGTGTGGGGAAGGTTGTTGTTGCTGGGGGAATGGTTGTTGGGGTGGGTATGGTATGGGAAATTGTTGTTGTGGTTGCTTGGGGAATTGTTGCAGTTGGGGGAACTTTTGTTGTTGGCGCAATTGTTGTTGCGGTAATTGTTGTTGTTGGGGGAATTATTGTTTGTGTAATTTTTGATGGCAAAAAAGAAAAAGTTCATGGCAATTTTGCATCTGTACCATGATGGCAAGAAATGTGGATTAAAAATTTACATGCTATTTTTTCTATATAAATGAAGAGACAAACATATGAATTTAAAATTGCCACCATGTGGAGCACAAACAAAAGCACACCATCTATTATTTACGTACCTCTTCAAAGCAGGGAACTTCGAAAACACATCCCAGTCTCCACGACTCCACTTGTGATTATTTCGGTTATGCAAGTTTATATCTTGTGTTTTACTCTTTCTTGCACTTGTTACTTCTTAAGATTGTCATATATATTGTTCATCTAGTTGCATATCAAGACAACCCACTTTTTTTGTAAAAGAGGTCAAAATTTTATTAGTCGCCTAATCACCCCCCACCCCCCCCCCCCCTAGCGGTGATAAATAAAGTGTCACACCATGGCATGTGTGATCCGCCCAAAGTAGCTGTTTAAAATATGGAATAAAATACAAATTAATCTTTATCTAGACAATGTTGATGTTGGCGTTGTCTGCACATCAATCTGAATGCCATGCTTGCAAGTTCATAAGTTGGTCTTGCCTGGTCACAACCACAACCTCATGCATTAATTAATTATCATGTACTGCAATAATATTAATATAAGTACATTAGCGCTATTGTTAAATTTGGATTGAACTAAAACCAAGCCAAGCTAGGACTATCTGAAAAATCTTAATGCTTAGAGATTTGAGACCCTTTTGATTGGTGTGAGTCTGATTCCAAGTACTACATGCCATTGTCTAACCACATCGGCAATTATGGTTGCTCTGTTCTTTTATAAACGTGTTGGTCAATTTTTCTCAAGTTCACTTATTTCTCGAAGAAAGACGTGAGTTTCCTCTTGAACTTCTCGGAAACCACTAGCTAGTTAACTGAAAGTAACTTACCAGTTTCTAGTTCTAAATGGCTGTGTGCATCACATGATGCAGAGGCCGTGGGTCTTCCTCCTTTTTGAAAAAGAAAAAGAAAGTTCTATGGTTTTGCGTCTAGTTTCAGCATAAAAGAGACCAGTCTTCTTAATGAATCAACGGAAAGGCTAGGCAAGGTACTGGTAGGCCGGAAAGAAAGGGTCTCACTAGTGCTCCATGGTATATATTGGTGAACTAATTTAAAAATAAGTATGGCATAATGATGAAACCCATGGATCGTTTGAACTGAATTTTGGCATAAGAGAAAAGTCATGTTCAGACATCATAATTGGGAAATAATCTCGGTCATGCAGGTGCAGCAACAAAAGGCATGTCGGCACACTTGGATCATGCATGCAGGAAGAAAAGGAGAACATATAGATATATGCATAGTTAATTTTGCGTTGCAACTTTATGTAGTTCTTCACCTTGTCTATATGTCCTTTGAGCAGTTGCAGCAAAGATGCCTCAAACCAGAGGATTGAAATCTTGTCCTAGAACAAAGGAGAAGCTGGCAGTACTGTCATCTCCTGAACTAGCTATAACACACACAATTCGTGTGGTGGGTATGGTCTTAGATGTTGCAAGTGTCTATTCCTTTTATTTATTTCCATTCTATTATCCTATACCACAATTTTTTCTTGATGGAAAGCAAAATATACAACACGAGCACAAACCCGAAAACTTGAGATTGGATGTGTGTGTCATCTTCACATCATTCTCCTTACGGCTCTGGCTAGCTAGTTCAACACCGGATGCCCAAATAACCTAGTTGATCAGTGCAAGCTAATTACATTTACAGCTCCTATGTTCCCCCACTTCATGACATTCAATCTTCAGGTTGGATCGAATTTGGATAATTCAGATGCATGATTTATCAAAGGCAGGCAGCCGATCCTCCATGTAATTCAGAGTTAGTTAAGAACAACCTTCATCAGAAAAGAGAGCATTGAACATTTGCCTGCTAGTTGACCTCACCAGTTACTAGTACCACTCACTCACACAAAGGAGAAAAGTTATATGTTCTTCCATGATCTAGAAAATAAAAGACCTCGCTCTCACCGTCTCTGCATGTCTGTCATCAAACATCAGTAAACTCATTAAAATTAAGTGAAATGGTTAAACTTCTTGTTTTTGGATTACAGTTCTTGATGCCTTAAAGCAAATTTGACGAGTCGTGTCACTCTACCAATTCCACTTCGTCTTATCACTTTAGAAAACACAACAAAGTTGGTTCCAGAAAAAAAAACTCGATGTGTAAAGCTTTACTAATCTTGTACAAAGTTCAGATACTGAACTCTACACAAACTGTAGAAAGTTCCAAACCTCTACCGCAAAAAAGTACAAAACCTTGATAAGGATTTGATACGTAAAGTGAAAAAGGAGAGTCAGTTTTTCCTCAGAATAAAATACCAAGCACCATGCTTTCGTGATAAACATACGATCTTTTGGACAACTAGACAAACAACTTTTGATGATCAATCCTCTATTAAACTTGTGGCTAGTGCAACCTGACAGAATATCCAAAATGATCCATTTCAGAAGCATGCATGCAAAAAAATGGAAAATGGATGCAAAAAAAGAAAAAAATCGCTAGCTGGAATTTCATTCAATCATCCCATCAAAGCTGGTACAACCACACTGACTGCAATCCGACATCTACATAACAAGATGTCCACAATCCAACACGTCCAAAACAAAAAGAGAAAAAAATGCAAAGACGGCAAGAGATTATGCCCTAAATGGACTTGTGCGATAAAGATCATCACAAGTACAAAATACAAATTGAAACATCGAAGACAAGTAGCAGTAGTCAAGAGCAATTCACCATAAAGACAAATCCCCATCCTTTCCCTCACCACCATTGCACCGGCCAGCGCCAATGAACAGCTCGAGGGCAGCAGGATCAATGCCAGTGAAAGGGTTTCACTAACTTCATCTTGCTGAGAAAGTCCATGCAAGGAATCGACATGAAAGAAAGCGTTGAGTTAGTTCAAATACGGATATCCTTAGAGCAGCCTAATGAATGAGAAAACCTGTCTCAGTCATTCATCAACAAAAGCCATGTCAACAAGCTTGGATGGATCACGCATTCAGGAACAAAAGGCGAAGGGGGCGACATATATACAGTTTATTTGCTTGGTAACTTTGGTTTAGCAGTGTCTTCTTTCTTCTTATCCTTGTCCATTTTATCCCTGCAGAAAAGAGCCATCCACGAAACGAGAATAAATGAATTTCAGACAAAGTATGGCTGAACTGCGAAATCCGTAGATCGGCCTAACTGAATCGGGAAACCTGTCTCCATCATGCAGCAGACAAAAGCCATACTGCTGATACACTTGGCCCATGCAACATGCATGCATGATCATAAGGAGAACATACCCATATATACACGATTGATTGTGTGCATCCTCGATGTCACGACTTGGTCTTGATATAGTGTCGTTGCAGAAGCCAGGTGTAATTGATATCATCTTGATATTTATATATCACACTGTATCAAAAAAAATATACAATTGATTGAGCTTGGAAACAATCATAAGTGGTTTTTCCTTCTTATCTTCGCGAACCAAAACATGTTGTGTGTGTGTGTATGTATATCAAGTTATCCACTATGTCCTTTGGAATGGTTGCAGCAAATCAATTGAATTGTCAGTGTCATCGACCAACTAGCATTGTACAGTACTGTTGTGTGTGTGTGACCGCTCTACATTGTTTTCCTTTCCGCTTTTGCCCGCTCCACCTCTTGTTTTCTGATTGATGGAAAGCGTAGTTTCAGGCACGGCAAGAAAACACGACTACATCCTCCTCCATGAAGCTTCGTGAAGGCTAATCATAGTTATTGCTCCTGTTAATCCTAGTTGATGTCATTCTAGATTCGTGTAAATATGCTGGATTAGTGGATCGGTGGATTCAGAATTTGAACATCGGATGTTTAAATCATGTTTTTTCTTTCCTGTTCATGGATTAGTCATCACCGTGAATCTGAATTACGGGTTCAGAGCAAGTCTTTGTCAGGAAAGAAAAGTGATAGGAGTAGAAGGACGACTAGCAGAGTTGGCCTTGTGTCCGGTTGACCTCAGCACTCACTCCCACAGAAGGAAAAGTGAGAGATGTCCAGCCAGAGAGACCTCACTCACTTTTCACCTGCCTTGCCTGTCTGTTATCAACAAGCTCATTAAAAACAAGTGAAATCGTTCTTCACCTTCTCATTGATATTAATCTTGTGTTGATCACCTAACTGGCTAGCTAATCATATTCACCCTTCTCTTAAAAAGAATAGAAAGTCACCTTCTGAAATCCTCTTCTCAACTAAGGTTAAACAAGTGAATTGTAAAAAGTTTTATTTTCCTTCTTCTAAGGTTGTTGTTCTCTTTGCCGCGGCCGTTGTTTTCTGAAATCACTTTCTCAACTACCTAATCATAATAAAAAGTTCACAGTATAATAAAAAACATTGATCGGCCTAACTGAATGGGAGAACATGCCTCAATCATAGCATCAAGAAAAGGCATGTCAATGCACTTGAATGGATCCCACATTCAGGAAAAAAAGGCGAAGAAGAGAGCGATATATAGTTACATTCATATTGATTCATTATGTAAAATTTGGCATAAGAAAATAAAAATATAGGTCATAAGACAAGAAAATTTGCAGTTTATGTGTATTTTACACTATGTTTTTACGTTTGTAATTTTACAGAACATGAAATATTTTTTACGGCGATTATATATTTTCTTACGGTCTCTTTTTACGTCAGAAATAAGACAAAACTTACGGAACATAAAATTACGGTGCATTGAAGGTAAAATAGAGGGGGGTGAAGAA
The DNA here is from genome assembly GCF_002575655.3 of Aegilops tauschii subsp. strangulata. Lineage (NCBI taxonomy): Eukaryota > Viridiplantae > Streptophyta > Magnoliopsida > Poales > Poaceae > Aegilops > Aegilops tauschii. The sequence continues at coordinate 5,243,115 of NC_053035.3, forward strand.
TAACTATTTCTCACCCAAGGTGACGAATAGTCTATATATATATATATAATCGATATACAGCTGATCCTTGCTTGGTAATTCTTACCATTGTTCATTTTCTTCTTATATCCTTGACGACGAGAAATTTTAACATAGTCCCTCTCACGTAGCTCATTTTTTCACATGGGAGGTAAGAAGGTAAGAGTTACTCAGACCGACTACTTAATGAAATCAACGGCTCAAATTTATTATATACTCTTACCTCTAATGTGAAAATAAAAGGTAAGAGGGACCATGCACTAGTAGAAAACGGGTCTTTAGTCCCGGTTCCAGAGGGCCTTTAGTCCCGGTTGTCGGGACTAAAGCCCAAAACCTTTAGTCCCGGTTCACCTACGAACCGGGAGTAAAGGGGCTCCACGTCTGTTGAGCTCCACCTTTAGTCCCGGTTGGGGATTAAAGGAATTTTTTTGAAAAAAAATAGAAAAATATTTGAATATTTTTTTAATTTTTTCTGATTTTCAATTTTCTGAATTATTTGAGAATTTAATCTTTAATCACTCCTCATCACTGCTCAGTTTAATCTTTAATCTCTAATCATCCCTCATCATTCCAAATCGTCTAACTTTCCGGCCGGTCACCCATCCTCTCACTACTCCAGCCTGAGCACGCTTAACATCCGAGTTCTATTCCTCATCGTTTCAAGTCTGCACTTGTTGTTTTCCTGACTAGTAAGCTGTCAATCGTATTAACCCTTAGGAGTTGAACTTGAGCATGAAATCACAGTTTCGCGTTTGAGTTTGAAACTATTATTCTTAAAACCAATAATTTTGTAACACTAATATTTCTTAAATAAGTAGTTTGACCAGAGTTTGACCAAAAAATCAAAAAAAAAAATTTGAAGATAACTTTTTTTTCCTTTCAAAATTTGAGGATTCTAAAAATTTGCAAAACAGCCTACGGCCGTCGAAAACGGATCTGGATTTTCGTGCTAAATATTTTGATATATTATACGTTTTTTCGACATTGTATGGAAAAGTTATAGCCGTTTTACTTTTTCATAACACTTTTTTGCAAAACATGTTCAAATTTAAGTTTTTAAATTTTCGTAACTAGTAGATGTAGTAACATAACTACGTCTCGAAGGATTTTAATTTTTGAAGTTTTTATCAGTTTCTTTTGTTCTTTTCAAAACTGGAATGGCGATACACGCGGGGGGGGGGGCACTAGTAGAAAAAAGGTCAAATGTGAAGCACATTAGTGCCGGTTTGATTTTGAGCCGGCACTAATGTGTCCATTAGTGTCGGTTCCAACGGCTAGGCGGACGGAGATCATTAGTACCGGTTCGTGAGCAACCTTTTATACCGGTTCGTGTCACGAACCGGTACTAATGATGCTGCGTCAGGCTGTGGTCAGGCTGGGGCCCCACGGGCACCTTTAGTACCAGTTCGTGCCATGAACCGGTACTATAGTTTCTTAGTAAGCTGTTTTTTAGTCCCACCTCGCGAAGAGAGAGGCACTAGGAGCGGTTTATAAGCTCTGAGTGCAGAGACGATGAAGGAGAGGCGCAATGCTCATCTGCATGTTGCTTAGCTTTAAGCCTTGAGGAATAGTGTAGACTGCACGGAGCTATGTGCAGTGCAGTTTGCACTATTCCGAAAGACTTGAAGCTAATTAACGAGCATTGTGCCTCTTTTTTATCTTTAATAACTTATTACAACTCCGGACTTCTTGTGTTACGGCAAAAACTGGACGTACTTCGTGTACAAACTGGACAATCTCTTTCGAAGTATCAGGGTCTTTTTTATCTTTAATAACTTATTACAACTCCGGACTTCTTGTGTTACGGCAAAAACTGGACGCACTTCGTATACAAACTGGACAATCTCTTTCGAAGTATCAGGGTTTCTGACGAGAACTCATCTGTTACATGGGCACTTCATTTTTTTAAACTTATTACAACTCCAGACTTTTTTGCGTTCCGTACACACCATTCAAAGCGACGTCATCAATTTCCAACACGTTCTGACATCATTTGTTGTTTTCAGTCATTTGAACTCCAGCCTATTTTTGCATTCAGTATGCATCATTCCAAGCGACGTCATCAATTTCCAACACGTTCTGACATCATTTGCTGTTTTTCAGTCATTTACCGATTTGTTTAGAGAGCTCAATGACGGTGAAATTGAAAATTACTACAAAATGAACTCTGAAAATGTTGGAACTTGGCATGGTATCATCATTTCGCCCGCATAGCATGTGCAAAAGAGTAGAGAGGGTCACGGCGAAAACTGGACGCACCTCGTGTACAAACTGGACAATCTCTTTCGGAGTATCAGGGTTTCGGATGAGAACTCATCTGTTACACGGGCACTTCAATGTTTTTTAAACTTATTTGAACTCCAGCCTATTTTTGCGTTCAGTATGCATCATTCAAAGCGACGTCATCAATTTCCAACACGTTCTGACATCATTTGTTGTTTTTCAGTCATTTACCGATTTGTTTAGAGAGCTAAATGACAGTGAAATTAAAAATCACTACAAAATGAATAGCAGAAAATAAATAATGCAGAAAAGAAAAAAAAACTATATAATTTTTTTTTATTCACAAAGAAACTAAATACAGCAAAAAAATTACTCGGAAATAAATAGAAGAAAATTATATAAAAAATTGTTGGGGCGCTGCCCGCTGCGCCTGCCAACCATAGGGTTTGCAAATACAGGCCCAGAAGGGCCAGCAGGCTCAACGGGCAGCGCGCCAGAGTTAGGCCCAGAAGCCTGCTATAGAGAGGAGTTCAAGACAGCAGCCGCGCCGGGGCTTTTAAACTGGTGCGGGCGCCTCTCGGCTAGCGAGGTGGGACTAAACTTGCCCGCACCGCTCCTGCGCCAGCGCACACCTTTAGTACCGGGTCGTGGCTCCAACCGGTACTAAAGGGGGGCCTTTAGTACCGGTTGGAGCCGCGAACCCGTACTAAAGGGGCAGTTTTCCGCCCCTTGGCCTGGCAAAAATTGGCCTTTAGTACCGGTTGGTGGCTCCAACCGGTACTAAAGGCCCCTCCTATATATATGGCACTTATAAAAAATTCAGTTTCATCGACCACCACTTCTTCTCCAACTCCTTCGCGCAAAATCGCCGCCGCCCTCGCCGCCCCCGCCACCCGTCGTTGCCGTCACCGCCGTCGCCCTCACCGCCAATCGTCGCCGTCACCGCCGTCGCCCCCGCCGCTCGTCGCCGCCGCCCCGTACCACGTCGCCGTCTCGATCGCGCCGTCGCCCTCGGCCTGCCGCTCGTCGTTGCGCCGTCCCCGTTGCATCGCCGTCTCGCGCCGCCGCCTGTATGCCGCCGCCCCCCGCTCGTACACACACACACATACACACACAGAGACACACACACACACACACATATTGTTTTTACTTATTTTCTGTTTTCTGTTGTTTAGATTAATGTTAGATAAATTACGTAGATAAGAATGTTAGAATGTTAATGTTAGATGAATTATATGGAAAAGATGTTAAATATTAATGTCAATTTTAGATGAATTAGCTAGATATTAATTAGGTATATATATGAGATTTGAACTAGTTGAATTAATATAACTAGTTTATTTTTAGTACGAAAATTAATAGAACAAGTTTATTTTTAGTAAGAAAATTTAGGTATATGAGATTATTTAAACTAGTTGAATTAATATAACTAGTTAACTTTTAGTAAATGCTTAGTTGGACTAGTTGAATTAGTAGAACTAGTTTATTTTTAGTACGAAAATTTAGGTATATGAGATTTGATAATCTAATTAAAATATTACTATATATATAGCTACCTTATATATTTTAGTAAGAAAATTAATAGAACTAGTTTATTTTTAGTAAATTCTTAGTTGAATTAGTTGAATTAATAGAACTAGTTTATTTTTAGTAAGAAAATTTAGATACCTGAGATTTGATGATCTAATTAAAATATTACTATATGGAACTAGCTACTTTATTTTAGTAAGAAAATTAATAGAACACGTTTATTTTTAGTAAATGCTTAGTTGAATTCGTTGAATTAATAGAACTAGTTGAACTAATAGAAGTAGTTGAATTAGTTGAATTAATAGAACTAGTAAGTGTTTAATGTTTCACCTATATGAACATAGGAAATGTCGTCTGACGACGAAAAAGATTTCATTAAGTGCGAATCCTGTGAAGACCAGCGCGGCCTGTGCGACAGAAATTTCCTTGTTGATGATAGGCGCTTCAGCATCAAGCTGGATGAGACCTTCGAAGTGGATACAGTAAGTCACAACGACAAGTCTTTTTTCGTAATTAAGCATGACTTATATATGCTTCATTTGCTTCAACTTATAATTTTAAATTTTCACTATTCTACTAGCGCATCCCCTGCCATGCAAGAATTTTTGTCTTGGATAAGATAGGTTTCAGTTCTATGGAAACTATGGAGGTAAAAAGAGTTTACCTGAAGACCGAGCATGGTTATACTTTCAACATCAAATTATACAATGCAGACACGTACACCTATTTTGAATGCAAAACTTGGCAAGCACTATGCAAGGCTTATGCATTTGAGCCTGATATGGTTATCACCTTTGATATTCGTCCGGAAGATGATATTGAAGGTAATAGAGACATCTGGGTCGATGTGCAGACGCCTCCAGTTCTACCATTATGTGAGTTTCTCAACCATATTTATGTCTTTGATATTGTTTATTCAAAAATAGTTCACAACTAATTTCTATTGACAGCTTATTTCCATTCAAGCAAACATGTCCGGCGCTTGGTAGACAGGACCTACTACTGTCCCGGAGTTGAACTAAACTGCGAGGAGATAAGTCATTATGTTTCATGGCTTGAGGATCTTGATGCTGTTAAGAGAAATCATTTTCCTGAATTTGAAAATCTTAGTACTCAAAACGTGCGACCAATAGTGATCGTATTGAACTACGGTCACATGTATTTAGGAAAGATGGTAAGATTTTTACTATTAGTCCTCAGTGCATCTTTTGCATACATTATTTTTCAAGCTAAACTTTCATTGCTAAGTATATTAATTACTATACGATGTTCTTCAACAGGGACTCCCGATGACAGTTGTGCCTCAGTGGATCGAGACTAAAGGTCGCATGTCAATTGTTAGCTTACGGCCAAGATATCCTACAGTGCACATGAGTGCATTCAGGATTTCTGAAAGCGATGAATGCTTAATAGTGAAAGATTGGAGCAAAATTGTTAACGATCGCAGAGAAGTACTAGGGGGCAACAATCAGAAGCGCAGCCCACGATTAGGAGACAGGTTCATCTGCATGCTCCAATATGATGAATCAAGAGAGCTATACATGTTCTATGCTATTTTACCTGTGAGAGAGCAGCAGGAGTGATTTAGCTAGTTATCATGCTCTTAGTACTTGTTGTCCTCTCATGCGTGTCCGTGTTCTTCGTCCTGAACTTAATCTCAAAGAGTGATTTGCTTTTGTGGTGTTATGAACGCTTATAATATGATGATGATGATGATGAGTTATTATAACATTTATGAAAGAAACCGCATATTAGTTTCAACTGGATGGATCCTAGCTAAGTAATCAAGTATATGCCATATCCATATTACTTAGATCACTTAGCTAGGATCCACATGCATCCAGTCGAAACTAATCTGCGGTACTTTCACCTAATGATTTAACAACTCATTATAATGTAAAACAATCACTAAATTAAATTGAAAACACAAAACTAAAGGAAAAATAAAAATTAAAACCAAAACACACCCAAACATTTAGTACCGGTTGGTGTTACCAACCGGTACTAATGTCCTACACGCACCCGGGCCTGGCTCGTGCCACGTGGTGGCACGTTAGCGCCGGTTCGTGCCAAACCGGTACTAAAGGGGGGGCCTTTAGTCTCCACTCCATAGTGCCGGTTGCAGAACCGGCACTAAAGGCCCTTACGAACCGGTGATAAAGGCCGGTTCTGCACTAGTGGGGGTAGAGTTTGAACCCCTTTAGTCCCGGATGGTGTCCATCCAATCGTACCGTCCACTACATCTGCTAGCACCGTCCCAGCCAGAGTCACGTTCTATTAAAGTGGCAAAAAGAATTACTTTTTAACTTAACTAAAATCCTAATTCAAATTATTCTAAAAATAACCAAATAAATCTTACTGTGTGACAACAGTCTTACATGTGACTAGGAGCAAAAACAATTAAATTAAAACCCATTTTTAAACTCAAATTATTCACAATCTAGGGTTTGAAGAAATTTGAAAAAAATTCATATTTAAAACATTCAAATTTGTAAACTAATGGCACAAACAAAAACTAGACAAAATTTTGAATCTAATGCAAAAAGAATCACTCAAAAACATCAAATATCCTAAAAAATATAAGCAATTTAAAACATAAACTAAAAATAGAAAACAAATAACAAATTTCAGAACCCCTTTAGTCCCGGTTTGAGACACGAACCAGAAGACTTCGAAGAAGAAGAAGCATAGCTGTAGCTGGCTTGAGTATTCATCATCATCGTCATCCCAAAGACTTCGAAGAAGAAGAAGAAGAAGAAGAAGAAGAAGAAGAAGAAGAAGAAGAAGAAGATGCAAGACTGGGGTCCAGTTCTCATCTCCTTCATGCTCTTCATCCTTCTGTCCCCAGGGCTTGTCTTCCAGATCCCTGGCAAATCACGGACGATCGAGTGCGGCAAATTCCACACGAGCGCCGTCTCCATCCTCATCCACACCATCATCTTCTTCGCCCTCGATGCCTTCTTCCTCGTCGTCGTTGGCGTCCACATCGAGTTCGGCTCGTCATCATGAGTAGTACAATACTCTGCTTCATCCTGTTCTAGCTGTTTCTTTTGCTCTTTCTGTCTGTTTGGTTCTTGCTTCATGTTAATTAGTTAGCCTGCGCTCAGTCATTGCTGACCTGGGATATGTTACATGGTGGGATCATGTGAAATTTATATTCTTGAGATTTGATGACAACATTACTGTGTATCTCTGGGATCATATTTTTTCGATAATTTTGCTTTGCAACTTTATTTAGTTCTTCGCCTTGTCTATATGTCCTTTGAGGACTTGCGGCAGATCGATGCCTCAAATCAGTGGATCGAATTTGTGTCCTAGCTAGAACAAAGGAGAAGCTGGCAATACTGTCATCTGCTGAACTAGCTATAACACACACAATTCTTGTGGTGGGTATGACCTTAGTTGTTGCATCCGTAATTCCATATATTGATTTTCGTTATTTTCATTCTGCCATCCTATACCACAATTTTTTTTTCTTGATGGAAAGTGAAATATGCAACACGAGCACAAACCCAAAAACTTGATATTGTGTGCGTGTCATCTTCACATCCTCCTCCTTATGGCTCTGGCTAGCTAGTACAACAACGGATGGCCGAATAACCTAGTTGATTAGTGTTGTTACCGTAGCCTCGCCGTGCCTCTCACCGGAGCTCTCACTCTCTCCTCAGGACTAGAGGAAAGGAGGAAGAAGACCGAGGCGCACGAACGCCGCCCGGCTGCACGAACAGCCACTTTTTCACTCAAGCCACAAACTCAAGCACACACACACACGCACGGCCACGGACCCGGCGCGCCCTGGCTCGCACCCGACGCGTCCTGCGGTGGCTTATGCCCAACACACACCCCCCTAAGCCACGAACTACAGCAGGTGAGTCCATCGTCGTTGATGTCGCCATGGCCGTCGCACCGCACCGCTGCGGCCTCCGTCGTGCCGTCGACGGTGTTGTAGCCGCCGCCGCCCTGACGTCGCTGCCACGCCTGCCACCGTGCCGCCGTGCCCTTCGCGTGCACTCCCCACGTCCCCGCGCTCCCGCCGCGCACGTACGCGGTCTGCGCAACCAGGTCCTGCGCCTCGACGCGGTCCACTCCCGCGGTCCCGACGTGCCCGACGCGTCCGGTGCGCATCCATAACACGCACCGGTCGCGCCCGGCTCGCCGCCGCGCTTATTGCCCTGCACCGCTGCGCCGTCAACCACAGCGCAGCGCCTCCACGGTCGTCGCGCCGAGCCGCCGCGGCCTCTGCGACACCACGCAGGTCCTTCGTGACCTCCTCGTCTCTGCGACCGTCGCTGCTCGCCGCGCGCACGGCATCACGCCACACCACCGTGGACTCGCCGCGCGTTGCTGACGCCACGCGCTCGCCGCGCGCCCGGCATCACGCCACACCGCCGTGGACTCGCCGCGCGTTGCCGAGACCTTCATGTCCGCCGCGCGCCACGGCCGCCCCCCGAACTAGTGGCTCTGAATACCAATTGTTGTTACCGTAGCCTTGCCGTGCCTCTCAACGGAGCTCTCACTCTCTCTCGCTCAGGACTAGAGGAAAGGAGGAAGAAGAACGAGGCGCACACAGCAGATATATCCGGCGCACGAACGCCACCCGGCTGCACGAACAGCCACTATTTCACTCAAGCCACAAACTCAAGCGCGCACACACACACGGCCACGGACCCGGCGCGCCCTGGCTCGCACCCAACGCGTCCTGCGGTGGCTTATGCCCAACAATCAGTGCATGCTAATTACATTTACAACTCCTATGTTCCTCCACTGCACTACGTTTAATCTTCAGGTTGGATCTATTTAGGATATCTTGATGAATTTGGATAATTCAGATGCATGCATGATTAATCAAAGGTGGGCAGCCCTCCTTGCCCTCCTTGCCGTCGCGGTGACCAGCACCAATGGACAGCTAGAGACAGGTCGGATCAATGGCAGTGAAAAGGGTGTCATCAATTTCATCTTGCTGAGAAAGGCCAAGCAAGGTATCGACAGGAAAGAAATAGTTCCATTAGTTTGAAATACTGAAATCCATAAATTAGCTTGACTGAATAGAAAAACCTGTGCCAATCATTGGTCGATAAATGGGATGTCAGCAGACTTGGATGGGTCGTGCATTCTGGAGCAAAGGTCGAAGAGAGCGACATACAGTTGATTTTGCTTGGTAACTATATCCGTGTCTTTTTTTTATTTCGTATCCTTGTTGTTTTTATCCATGCAGAGAAACCTGTCTCAAGCGTTTTATCATATAATCCGTGATACGATAAATAATTTTTTAGAGAAAAGGCCTCAGCCCGGCTTTAAATTAATAAAGGCACCAGGCAACCGAGTAGGACAGACAACAAGAGTTTAGGACGGACACACACCACAGCACCGAATTCAACAGACGGCCACAACCGGCAAAATGGCACGCAGGCCAGCATCAAGAGTCCCCAGATGACTAACACCAAACGACGACAAGTAGCAATACCTACTGCGGCCTGAGTCGATCACCCCTTGAGACAGATATTCCCGAAGCACGAACACGGGAAATGAGCAACTCCACAGCTGCCTTGTTGCCTTCCTTAATCAGAGATTTCCACTGCATCAAAAATATTGAGAGATTGGAAACAACATGAACCGCCTTGTTAGGGAACACCTGTTCGATAGTAAATTTATTTCTGGTCGTCCAGAGGGTCTAGCACATGGCAGGGAAGGCGAACCAAAACACCCATCTGACTTGAATAGACAAAGGAACCAAAAGCGCAAGAAGATTATTAAAGTTAGCAGGCGCCCACGACACAACCATCCAGTCCCTAATACAACTCCAAAGTAGCTGGGCCAGAGGACACGAGAATAGAATGTGATTAATATCCTCTAAGTTCCCACGCAAGGAGCAAAACTCCGAACCCGGGCCGTGCCTCTTCTTACTATGATCCGCGACGGGCAGTCAGCCCCTCAAGGCCTGCCACATGAAAATTTTGATCTTCGGAGGCACTCTGACCACCTAGATGGGCTTAAACTTAGACACCACTGACCTCGAGGACAAAACACGATAACAGGACTTAACAGAAAAGCGGCCAGAAGCAGAATGGGGCCAAGTCCTGAGCCTCCGAGAGCGCAGGCAACAAGCCGGTGCCAGTCCTCCAACTCTACAGGAGATAGGACCCGGCGAAAGCCGAGGTCCCAACCACTAGCCGCCAGCTCCGCGATGGAGACAGAAGGATAAGTAACAAAAGAAAAAAAAACAGGGAAGGAAAGCGCAAAGGTCCCATCCCCAACCCACCAATCCAACCAAAAACGAACGGAGGCACCGTTGCCAACAGAGAATTTCACCAAAGCTTTGAAGTCATCCCGAACATTGAGCAGCTAGCGCCAGAATTGAGAAACGGAAGAGCTGGCCACAGGATTGCACATGAGGGGGGAGGAGTGAGGAAAATATTTGGGCTTATGTGGAACCAAAGCTTGCCCTGATCAGCTGAAAGAATACGCCACCACCACTTAAGGATCAAAGACTTGTTCATAATGAAAGTGTTAAGGATCCCCAAACCCCCCATACTTTTGGGCCTACACATGAGTTTCCACTTAACCAATCTGTACTTCTTTTTATTGTCCATGGTATTGCAATAGAAACCACCCCGATATTTATCAAAACCGGCATGAATACCCTCCATAAGGCGATAGAAACCCATAACATACATACGAAGAGAAGACAAACACACATTGATCAAACAGACCCTTCCAGCAGTAGAATTGTAGCGCCCCCTCCAAGGCGTAACCCTGCTGGCCACCTTAGTTATACGATAAATAATTGAATTTAGGACTAAGCACATGGCTGAATTGTGAAGTTCATAGATCGGCCTAACTGATTGGTGGAGCATGTCGCCGTCATGCAGCAAACAAAAGCCATACTGCTGATACACTTGGTCCATCCAACATGCATGCATGAACAAAAAAAACACCGGTCTGTATACAGTTTTTTCTTCTTATCCTGGAGAAATTAGTCATTCATATATGTTTGTGTGTCCACCTTGTTATTCGAATGGTTGTAGCAAATCAATTGAATTGTCCATGTCATGGACCAGCTAGCTAGCGGTAGAGCTGTTGTCTTGGTCAGGTCACGGGTTCGAGTCCTGAAAACAGCCTCTAGCAAAAATATAGAGAAAAACTGCATAGAAAAGACCCAAAGACCCTGCCCTTTTTATGGACCAGCTAGCTAGCATAGTATTGTTTTTGTTTGTGTGACTTTAGGTGTTGCGTCTCCTCTACATACATTGTTTTCCATGTATTATCTTTCCCGTCGGTAACAATCATCGGTGGTTTTTCCTTTATTATCTTTGATTGATGATATTATTCACGCGTATATATGTATATCCACTGTGTTCTTTGAAATGGTTGCAGCAAATCAATTGAATTGACAATGTCATGGACCTCTAGCTACCATGTTGTTTGTGTGTGTGGCTTTAGGTGTTGCGTATCCTCTACACAATTAAGCATTTGCCTTGTGGCCAATTGACCTCAGCACTCACTCTCACAGGGGAAAAGTGGGAGGTGTCTAGCCAGAAACACCTCGCTCTCACCCTCTCACTGTCCATCTGCCTGTCTGTGAACAACAAGCTTGTTAAAAACAAGTGAAATCACTCTTCTCCTCCTCCTTGCTGTTAACCTTGTGTTGAAATCACCTAACTAGCTAGCCAATCATAATCCTCATTTTCTTATAAAAAAGGAAAGAAAGTCCCATGCATGGAATTAAACATGTGAAATTTTAAGAAGTTTTCTTCCTTGAAGTTGTTGTTCTCTTTACGGATGCAGTAGTTGTTGTTGTTGATGTTGACATCACCTGCTTAGCTACCTAATCATAATTAGGAATTAAATAAACACATTCATGGAGTTAACAGTATGCTCAAAAAACGTCTGCCTAACTGAATGGGAAAAACATGTCTCAACCATTGCAATAGCATCAACAAAAGGCATGTGAATACACTTAGATGGGTATTGCATTCAGGAACAATGGGCGAAGAGAGCAACATACAGTTGATTTTGCTTGATAACTATATTTGTTTCCTTTTTCTAGGACCCTCATAAGTGCCACACGTCAGGTGCATGCACATGGCAACTTCGAACGTTTTTGATGGCAAGTTTAGTTACACAAGGATGGCAACTTTAGTTGACAAGCATGACAACTTTCGTGCTTCAGTTTATTTTTGACAGATCACTGCAATTTGTCATCCTTGCATGACTGGAATTTCCTTCGAAAAACGTCAGGGCCGGAGTGCCACGCACCTGACGTGTGGCACTTATCATTTGGGTTTTTCTATTTTGTTATCCTTGTTGTTTTTATCCATGCAGAGAAACCTGTCTCAAGCGTTTTATCGTTTAATTTAAATCCGGGATACGATAAATAATTGAATTTTGGACTAAGCACATGCCTGAATTGTGAAGTTCTTAGATCGGACTAACAGAATGGGGGAGCCTGTCGCCATCATGCAGCAAATAAAAGCCATACTGCTGATACACTTGGTCCATCCAACATGCATGCATGAACAAAAGAAGAACACACCGGTATGCATACAGTTTTTTCTTCTTATCTTGGAGAAATTATTCATTCATATATGTTTTTGTGTCCACTGTGTCATTCGAATGGTTGTAGCAAATCAATTGAATTGTCCATGTCAGGGACAAGCCAGCTAGCATAGTACTGTTTGTGTGTGTGTGTGTGTGTGTGTGTGTGTGTGTGTGACACTTCAGGTGTTGCGTCTCCTCTACACACATTGTTTTCCATGTATTATCTGCCCGTAAAGTAAGAATCATCGATTGTTTTTTCTTTATTATCTGTGATGATATTATCCATGCGTATATATGTATATCCGACATGTCCTTTGAGATGGTTGCAGCAAATCAATTAAATTGTCAATGTCTGTGTGGCCTTAGGTGTTACTTATCCTCTACACAATTAAGCACTTTTTCCTCCCACAGAGGAAAAAGTGCGAGGTGTCCAGCCAGAGACACCTAGCTCTCACCCTCTCACTGCCCACCTGCCTGCCTGCCTGTCTGTTAACAACAAGCTCATTAAAAACAAGTGAAATCACTCTTCTCCTTCTCCTTGATGTTAATCTTGTGTTGAAATCACCTAATTAGCTAGCTAATCATAATCCTCATTTTCTTAAAAAAAGAAAGGAAAGAAAGTCCCATGCATGGAATTAAAAAGTGAAATTTTAAGAAGTTTTCTTTCTTGAAGTTGGTTGTTCTCTTTATTGATGCCCTAGTGCTTGGTGTTGTTGATGTTGAAATCACCTACTTAGCTACCTAATCATAATTAAGAATTAAATAAACACATCCATGGAGTTAACAATATGCTAGAAAGAAAAACGTTGATCTGCCTAACTGAATGGGAAAAACATGTCTCCATCATAGCATCAACAAAAAGCATGTGAATACACTTGGGTGGATCACGCATTCAGGAACGAAAGGGGTTGAGCTTGTCTGGTGAATTTTATTTTTGTCTTCTTATCATCGTCGATTTTATGGGAGCAGAGAAAGACTAAGCAAGCAAGGAGCCGGCAGGAAAGAAAGTGTTTCATTGTTTCCCCACGATATGAGAATAGATGAAATCAGGAATGAGTATGGCTGAGTTGCGTAAACTGTAGATCGGCCTAACTGAATGGGGGAACCAGTCAACATCATGCAGCAAACAAAAGCCATACTGCCGTTTCGATACACTTGGATATAATTAAGGAGCACAAACTGATATGCAGCAGATCTTGCTTGGTAACTCTTGTCAGTGTTCTTTTTCTTGTTATATCCTCGACGATATATTCATCCATGCAAATAATGGCTATTTTTTTAAAATAATACATTTTTTAATTAATTTTCATAAATATTACGCTGGATAAAAAAATTTCAAAAATAATACACCGTCGGCCCGTTGCAGGCCGACTGGGCCTAGTCGGCCCACAGCAGGCCGATTGGACTCCTGTCGGCCAGCTGTAGGCCGACTGGAGCTAATTGGCTCGCTGTGGGCTAATTTTTTTGCAAAAAAAGTAGGCATAAAAAATATATGTTTAAAAAAAGTTAATTATGTAATTAAAAAATGTTAAATGTGTATAAAAAAAATGTTCCTGATGTATACAAAAAATATACAATATATATGCAAAAAGTTGACATAAAAAATATGTTTTAAAAAGTGTTAAGCATGTATTTAAAAATTGTTAAATGTGTGTATAAAAAATGTTCCTTATTTATACAAAAAATATAGAATGTGTATGAAAAAAAGTTGACACCAAAAAAATATGTTTGAAAAAAAATATTAATCATGTATTTGAAAAAATGTTACTTATCTACACAAAAAATATAGAATGTGTATGAAAAAAGTTGACACCAAAAAAATATGTTTGAAAAAAAGTTAATCATGTATTTGAAAAAATGTTCAACGAGTACACAAAAATGTTTCATGTATTGGAATGAAAGGTTAAACGTGTATAAAAAATGTTCCAGCTCCGGATCCGGTATGGGAGCATCACAGACCTAAGTATGATTGGTTGCTCTTTTTGTATGGAACTGGAATATTTTTTTCAAACATATTTTTTTGGTGTCAACTTTTTTTCATACACATTCTATATTTTTTGAATAGATAAGAAACATTTTTTATAGACACATTTAACAATTTTTAAATACATGCTTAACACTTTTTAAAACATATTTTTTATGTCAACTTTTTTGCATATATATTGTACATTTTTTGTATACATCAGGAACATTTTTTTATACACGTTTAACATTTTTTAATTACATAATTAATATTTTTTAAACATATTTTTTATGCCTACTTTTTTTGCAAAAACAATTAGCCCACAACGAGCTAATTAGCTCCAGTCGACCCACAGTGGGCCGACAGGACCCAATCAGCCCACAGTGGGCCGACAGGGGCCAGTCCAATCGGCCTGCTGTGGGCCGACTAGGCCCAGTCGGCCTGCAACGGGCCGACGGAGTATTATTTTTGAAAAAAATTACCCAGCGTAATATTTATGAAAATTAATAAAAAAATGTATTGTTTAGATATTTCGATACGTTTTTTAAATATAAGTTTCTAAATAATGTATTCCCTCCATTTCTAAATATAAGTTTTTTAGATATTTCAATAGGAACTACATATGGATGTATATAATCATATTTTAGAATGTAGATTCACTCATTTTGCTTAATATGTAGTCTGTGTTGGAATCTCTAAAAAAGGCTTATATTTAGGAACGGAGGGAGTATAGCATATCCACTGTGTCCTTTGAAATGGTTGCAGCAAATAAGCGGAGTTGTCATGTCAATATGCCATGGCATGGACCAGCTAGCTAGCTAGCATATTGTTTTTGTGTGTGTGGCTTTAGGTGTTGCGTATCCTCTACACACACATTTTTCTTCTCCTCATTTTCCTCATTTCGCCCTCCGCCACTTGTTCTTGCTCGGTGGAAAGCGAAGTTTCAGGCACGGCCATAAAACATGAGAGACCATCATCATCTTCTTCATGCAGCTTCCTGAAGGTTAATCGCAATTACATCTCCCGCATTGGTTCCACTGGATTGTATTCTAGATTAAGGTACGATATGCTCGAATAGATAAGAAAAGTTCAGGCCAAGTCGTTGTCAGTTGGGAGGAGATATTGGTCACGCAATGAGCATTGCCAGTTGACCTCAGCACTCACTCTCATGGAGGACAGGACGAGAGTGAGAGGTGTCCCGCCAGAGAGACCTCACTCTCACACTCACTGTCCACCAGCCTGCCTGCCTGCCTGCCTGTCTGTTATCAACAAGCTCATTAAAAAAAAGCAAAATTGCGGTTGTTCTCCTCCTTGATGTTGTTGTGGCATTGAAATCACCTAGATATAGCTAGCTAATCATAATTGTTTGAACTCCCCATCCATGGAGTTAAACAAGTGAAATTTAAAAAAGGTTTCGTTTCTGAAGTTGTTCTCCTCGCTCCTGTTGTTGTCGAAATCACCTATTTAACTACCTAATTATAAATGGTCAAAGAAAATACACAAACCTTCCCGCCAAGTTAGGGTTTCCTTTTCACTTTCGTGACTCCGGCGGCTAGGGCACTCATTCCCTTCAGGCTTCGCCGGTGAGCCCATGGATCCACCTCCCCTCTGCGTGCCGCTCAGGCGGCCGTGATGGGGAAGGGGGATCTCGGTGCCTCGACTTTGGGTAGTAGTTTAGGTTAGGGTTTTTGTTCTCGCATAAGCGGCGTTTAGGTAGATGTCGGTGGTTCATTTCGAGTTGGTCTTCCGGACATCGATTCTCATCGAGTTTGTCCATCGGGATGGATTCGATGGAGCTCCGGTGTAGATCCATGATGTCTCCTTGGTGTGATGAGGTTACAGTTTCTCGTTGTTTGTGTGCGATGATTAGATTTGGAGTCAGATGTTTTAGATCTATTCAAGGGTTCAGTGGCGATGATATCAGCTCTAGTACGCCGCACCTTAGGGGCACGTGCATGAAGACTTCCCGACTGTCATCAACGAAGTCAAACCGGCTCAGGTAGAGGAGAGCATCAATAGCTGCGCATAGATGGCCACTCCGACGGTGGCAGTGGTCCTTCGGTTGTGCTCGATTTTATTTTATTATGTATATAGGATGCTTTGCCCTTTTTACAAACCTTTGTAAAAGATCTAGGTCCTTTTTCGCAAAAAGGACTACCTAATCATAAGATTTGATTAAAAAAAATTCATGCATGGAGCTGCTAACAGTATATAATAATTTAGAAAAAAACTTTTCTTTTCTTTTCTGAAGCGCAAGTGCAAAAGGCGTGACTAGAAAATACAAGTGCAAAAGGTGTGACTAGAAAACGGGCGATGTGGTCGTAGGCGGTAGGGAAAGCGAGACGTCACCAACCGAATGGCGATGAAAGGGAGCCCTCACGCCTTTCCCTCCACAATCACACCATCCTTCTCTGCTCTACTCTGCGCCCCCGCTCCTGTTCTGCTCTGCTCCATTGCCTTCCTTTCTCTGCCGCGAGGAGCTAGCTAGAGAGAAAGAAAGAAGCTTGCCGGAGTCGGAGAAGGGGAGGGAGAGGGAGGATGTCGGACTGGGGGCCGGTGGTGATCGCGGTGGTGCTGTTCGTGCTGCTGTCGCCGGGGCTGCTGCTGCAGCTCCCCGGGAAGCACCACTTCGTGGAGTTCGGCAACATGCACACCAGCGCCATGGCCATCCTCGTCCACGCCATCATCTACTTCGCCCTCATCGCGCTCTTCGTCATCGTCATCGGCGTGCACATCACCACTGACTAGAGACCGGCTGAGCTCCATCACCCCGGCCGGCCAGCTCCAATTAAGCTGCTCTTCCCCTTCTTCCGTTTTCTTTTTTTCATCCGATCCATCTGACTCCTGCCTATCTTCTGTTCTGTTCTGCTCTTGCTGCTTGCAACTACTTGTAGTAGTACATGTGATCATGTTTGTTTGTTGCCGCGTATGTAGCTTCTTGATTAATAAAGAGATGTGTTTACTCAATTTTCCATGGAGTGGCACATACAAAGTTATTTAATCATCTGAAGCTCTAGATTAACCGGTAGATGTGTACATATAGTAAGGTTTGCATTATTTTTTTTCTTGCAAAGCAACGACCTTCTTTTCAGCTACAGCGCTTTTCAACTACCCCTACAACCCTCCCTTGTGATATCCAGAGTATGGATTGATTATAATCAGTAGTTTTACCCATGTGTTATTCTTGGGTTCATGATTCTGCTGATACAATGAATTAGCTACTTGATGATAGCTGAATTTAACCAAGTAATTATGCAATACTCCATCAATTAAGTACGTACGTTGATCAATGAGAAAACTAGCTACCCACACATACGCTTTCCATCACACATAATACATGCTTGAATACTTTTTAAAATTTTGTTAGTCCTGTGCATTCCAATCAAAGAGGAAGATGAGGGAAATCATTGTGCTGTTGATGCCTGCCCGGGTCGGGTGGGCGGCTGGCCGGTGTGCACGTATGGCACGCCCTAGTCTCACACCAATCAGTCGATCAGTCGTGATCAAGCTGACGGTGATCACTGCCGGTCCAACCACTACCATGGCAGCTACCGCCTTAACGTTGATGCTGCGAGAATGTTGCCTAGCTACAAAAGCAGCTCTTTATATTAGTAGTAGTATTCTTTCTCCTTTCATTTTCTTTCTGGCGATTAAGGAGATTTTCTTAATTATAAAACTGAAATGTTTTCATAATCAAGCACACACGACTTGATCGATTCGAAAATAGTTACTTCCTCCGTTCCAAAAAAAGAATGTCGCGGTTTTAGTTCGTAGTTCTCAGCTGACTACTTGTACCCGTCTCCTCCATTAGAAGAAAAAAAAAAGGCTAGATTTCTCTTTCATTTCGTGCTTCGCTAATCTCAGTGTCCCGGATCAAACCGACGGCCCTCCGTGGCGTTCACGTCGTCGTCGGAGAAAATAGAGGAGCCACTTGAAATCTCCTTGTCTCGATTGTGCTAAGGCGCCTTCACGACGTTATTAATGTTTTGTTTTTGTGAAATATGCAAGCATTTCAGAGGGAAGAAAATAAATTAAGCGGGAGATGAATAAAATAGGTTGTTTTGTAGTAGCTGCTACGCAAGCGTCACCTTCATGCGTCTACACTTCAATCGACGATCGTCCTGGTTAGTGGCAACGACAAAAGGGCATGACGATTCCGGTTACCACTAGCAACTTGTCCTCCTGGAAGGAGCTATGGCGCCTAATCCGCCTAGGTGGCCTGGTGCGTGGTCTCGATCAATGCAGATAAGTTGGATGAGAAGAAGAAAGCCGTGATGTACACATGGGTGGCCATGCGCTCATGTAGCATGATGACTTTCTCTACCGGGACATCCCCATCGATCGACAGCATTATTAACATTGGGAAACCTCATTTACTAACACTTTTATGGAATATGGGCTTTGTTTATTCCAATTTAGCTACTTGTAAGTTGCCTCAAAATAATATATGGGTCAGTCGAGTTCACATGAAGGAAACAGCCGCCGGCTCGCCAGCGAAGCCCTTTGTGTCTATCTTAGGATGGCAGGCGACCCCGGTGTCTACATTAGGATGGTAGGCTCGCCGGCTATCTATTTTAGGGGGGAGGGTGCTGGTCCGCCGGAAAAATCTGTTCATCGCCAGGGTTAGAGGGATGGCCAGAGACGATGGCAGCGCGGCGGTGCGCGGGGAGGCAAGGCAGGTGCCGGAGCGCCGCTGGCCGCGGACGGCTTAGGGTAGAAGATGAACAGGGAAAATGATTGAGAGGTAGAAAAAGGCATCTACACCGTTGGATCTGTATCTGAAGGGTGGAAACGATTCGACAAACGCAAAATTCATTTTCACTCAACTGGTCTCTAACCTATGTCAGTTAGGAATCAGCAGAGCATGTACGGCCAGGCCTTGGCTAGCTAATTGGACGACATAAATCGATGAAATTGGCCAATGTGCATGTGACAACAAATCAATCAGTACCAAGCTAAATAGTTATCTCCATTAACTTTATACAAATTTAGTTTGCATTGCTAATCTAACTAATGATGTTTCATACAACCAATTCTTATTAAAATAATTACAACCAAATTCCGTGGCAATCGCGTGGGTATTTATCTCCCGCTTATTAATAAAAAAAAGGTAGGAACAAGGTAATTAAGGAATGTAATGAGTGCAAATTGGTTAGTATTTGGCTTGGCTGGATTATATAGAGAGCTCAGCCTCTGCATTTGTTGGAGCTCTCGCAGCCGCGGGTGTACTTGTTGGCCTCGTCTTCCACGTGGGTCAGCCCGTTACGTCCCGGCACCTCGTCCCCCTGCATCACGTCGTACAAGATCATCTTGGCGTCGGCGCGCCCCGCATGCTGCGCCAGCAACAGCACCGCCATCGCCACCGCCACCACCAGCACCTGCCCCGCCGCCGGCGAGCTCTCCTTCCCGTGGTACGCCATTCTAACTAGCTTCCCGACGATGACGACGTCTCCTTCTTATGGTTTTTCAAACAGGGCGATCTCCTTTCCATTGATTGCTCAGCGAGAATTTAGCCGGCCGGGGTAGATTTGCCTCAACTTGACCGGTGGCACGGTGATTAAGCTTAGCATGCAAATTAAGTGATGCACGCCGTTCGTTATTCTTAGCCTCTTAGGCTCCGGCCATGCAATGGACAGTTAATTAGGGACCGTGCCTATATTGCTATATCAGAAATGGCGCCAAACAGAGGAGGCAGAAACAGAAACAGGGCGACGCAGCAATCGGCTCTACATTTCTAAGGTCGATGAAAGGGAAAAAAAAACCACGGCTAATCCGAGACATTGACACCGAACCGTGTTTTAGGGTAGGAAGTACAAATATGAAAACCATGCCTAATTAATAACCTCGATGACAGTGTTCCTCACCACCCCGGTCCAACTATCGGTTCCGGTGTCACGTTTGAATTATGCTGCGCTAGCTGTACTTAGATGCCTTTTTTTGGCGGGGAACAAGTGGGATCAAGGGTGCTTCGGCAATGGCCACGATCAAAAGACTTACGGTGTCTTATCAAGTGGGACCGGGGTGCATTACGGTGTCTTCTTTTTGTCAAACTATTTCATCTTTCATTTTAAGTGTGATTGATAGGTTCATGTTATGACCGCAGTTGCTTTGGTAAGAAAC
The DNA here is from genome assembly GCF_002575655.3 of Aegilops tauschii subsp. strangulata. Taxonomy (NCBI): domain Eukaryota; kingdom Viridiplantae; phylum Streptophyta; class Magnoliopsida; order Poales; family Poaceae; genus Aegilops; species Aegilops tauschii. The sequence continues at coordinate 5,263,507 of NC_053035.3, forward strand.
TGAAAGAGCAAACCGTTGTCGTGTTACGACAAAAACCATCACTGAATACAAGCTGCTTGCCTACAACAGCCACACCTTGTGAAAGATGGCAAACACCCAATCATGTCTGGTTCGATATGCACGCGGCTATGGGTAGCTTATAGCGACACGAAAGCCAGCGTCTCCTGAAGAAACGCCCGGGTGGGCCGCCCTAGAGACAGATTTGTTCAGTTCTACCCTCAGTTTTGTTTTTTCTCAGATTTTCTCTATATTTTTTACTTCTTTTTTTTCATATTAAAATAAATAAATATATTCCACAAAAAAATGCTGAAACTTTGAAAAAATCTTTGTGCATTGTTAAAAAAAATATTGACAGCATTAAACAAATTGTGGTAACAAAATAATCTTCACTTACTTAAAAAATTGTATGTCAAATTATAAAAAATGTTAAATTTGTTTAAAAATATTCCTAATGTAATGTACAACATGAAACAAATTATACATCAAAACATATATTTGAAAAGTGTTAATTGTGTATTTGAAAAAATGTTAAATGTGTATAGAAAAAAATGTTCCTAATATATAAGACAGATGTAAAATGTACATGGATTTTTTTACATCAAATGATATATTTTAAAAGTATTAATCGTGTATTTGAAAAATGTTAAATGTGTATAGAGAAAAAATGTTCCTGGTGCATACAAAACAATTTCTAATGTGTATGAAAAAATTAGACATGAAAACATGTATTTTTTTTAATATTAATGATTCTATTTAAAATTATTTCTCATGTAGATGAAAAGAAACCCGACTTAAAAAAGACTCGAAAAGAAAAAGAACGTACAGAGATATGAGAGAACACGTTAATGATCCAGCCCATACATGCGGACTCCAGAGGTGAGCCTGAATATGCGTGATATAGCTATGACGATTTGACACCCTTCATTGCTTCACGAATGCTATATCTCGCTGAAAGCGAGATTAGCATTTGCCACGCCTGAAGGTGCAAGAATAGCATCAGGTCGTTGTAAGGTTTGCAATCCTACCATCAGAACTACTATCCGATTCAAAATCATGTTTCTGACAACCTTGGGTCGTTCGCTCATGCTCAGGTCATTCGCTCACTCGGTTCCACATACTAGTTTGGTTAGTTTTTTCTTCTTATTTTCTTTCTTCTTTTGTTTCTTCATTGGTTATCTTTGTTTCTTTCATGTTTTACACTTGTTTTCCTTTTTTACTCGTTTATCTATCCTTTTTTTTCTTTGTTTCTTTCACAGTTTTCTTTGTTTAGGGTTTAGGGATTTCATTGTTTTCCTTTCTTTTAGTGTCAACCTTTTGACATATATTTTTTGTATATATCAAAAATATTTTTGATAGAGAGGTTCAACAGTTTTCAAATACATGATTACCTTTTTTAAACTTATATTTTTTGACGTCTACTTGTTCCATGAACATAGTATTGGGGTTATATATAAGGGATAGGCCTAAGTACACATATGGCCCAGCCAAAAGCCCAGGCTAATCAAGGATACGGTCCCAAATGGGGCATTGGAGCTACAAGCCCAGGGCATCAGATACAAGGGGAATACTCGCTAATTAAGGAGTCCAGTGTCTAAAGTAGGATCACACGCCCCCTAACAGACAAGACTCGATAGTCGGTCATGAGCAAGATAGGAGCAGTAAGATCATCTACAGTCGGACATCGGCAAGACAGGAGTAGTCGGACCATCTACAGTCGGCTACGTCCTAGGATGCCGTGACCCCCCATGAGCATTCATCATTGCCGTTACACCAGTTAGCAGTAATAATAGCCACGAATAGTCAATCATGCATGTGACCATCAATAGTATTTACACCAGCCCGTTATGGCACTCCCTCCTAGCGCACTCCATATATATAAGACAAGAGTAGGACATCACACTGAGGGTTGAACTCTCTCACATTGTAATCTACGCCAAGAGCGAGATCACACAGGAGTAGGGTGTTACCAACACCGTAGAGAGCCCAAACCTGTATAATTCTGTGTGTTTAATCCCATCTGCTTTACGTACCAATCAGGTAATAATTGCCTCTACATTCACATCACCATAGTATTGTCATGATTATATCCATGACAAGAACTATTTTTTTTTCCAAGCGTGCAGTGGACGGTCGAGGTTATTACTTTCAGCATCGACAATTAATGTGGTATAAGTAATTCGAGGACGGTCGACGACGCCTCCTTTGTGTGGTACGCCATTATCGCTTGTGGTAGTTTATTTACTGTCTTGTCGCCTATGGCTGTCTTGTCGCCTATGTAATTTTGTGGAACATTGATCTGCCTAAACTTGATCGGCTGCACGGCGATTGAGCTCAGCAAAATGCTACACGCCCTCCGTCTATTCTTATTGCCCGGCCATGCAACCACTGTATTGTTATGTGGGGTATTACGTGAACCAGACGTGCCTATACCAGTCGGGAGGTGATGATGAAACGAACGACGAATGCACCATGTGATTAAGTATTTGGATCAGTCCTCGTCTTCTTTGTCTCGATCTATGGTGTAGACGTTGCTAGGTGGTCTACGGATCTGGTTGTAATTTTTATTATTTCTCGTGTTCGTTGTACTGTCGTGATTGAAGATGAATATATTATATGTTTTCTTGTAGAAAATATTCTACGCGACTTTAACACCTCAATGTCTAAGTCGATCGGAATCCCACATGACCGACTATCATCGATCGATGGGTTTTGAACCAAGTTGGACCCGCGTGTTTTAATGTTTGCAAGGGTGCTCGAGGTTATTAATTTCAGCATCAACAATTAACGTGGTATAAGTAACTCGAGGAAGGCTGATTCTTGAAAGAGAATATTGTTATCGTGATAGGATGGAAGTTACCATCAGTGATTTGCAGCACGTAAGGTCGATACGAGGTGTTTGTAGAGAAAAAGAATACTCCTTGGTGTTGAAGGAGACATAGTGGACTAGGAGGAGAAGACGGCAAGAAGAAAAGAAAACGCTCCATTATGTCATGTTCGATGGTCTTCTTAGACTAGTGATGCTCGGCTCTTACGGCCTTCGTGTCGCGAGACAAACCCATTTTGGTTGACCCATGACCCATTCGAAAGAATGATATTGATGTGACAGAAAAAAGAGAAACCAAAACACCACTAGCTCTAGAACCTTACCATGTAAGGCGCGTGGGGAAGGTGCTTAGATAAATAAACTAGTATTTCTTAAAGCATCGGTGTTTATTTGTATAGGGTAAACGCTTAATTAGGTGTCTCTCATTAAAAATAGACACTGGTGCTTAGAAAACGCTTTAAAAACTTGGTTTATTTTCCTAAGCATCTCCCTAAACACGTAGCATTATACAGGGCCTAAGAAGGCTATCAGAACATATATGGATCGAAACAATTATCCGTCCACACATGTCGCCTCTAACATCGAGCAGCCGCCGCCAACAACACATGCTACTAACAAAGAAAATCTTATGTACATGCCATGCAAAAGAAAGATGCAAGGATACTGGGGTTTCGGATCCCTCGGGACAAGATGAGTAGATTTTTTTTCTTGTTGTTGTTTTTAATAAAACTTCATCTTTATTAATTAGAAACAACTGTTACATCGTCAATAAAAAAAAGTACAATCTCATTCATAGGCTCCTCAAACCAATCACTAATAACAAAAAAATTCGCTAGCTTAGCAATTTCATGAGCCACCTTATTTACTTTCCTGTTACAATGTTCAAATCTAATAAAAGAAAAACCACAAGCCAAAAAATAGCAATCATAGAAATCTATAGCCGCCACACCGGCCGAGTGTCCTGCATTCTTCATTGTGTCAATCACTTCTATATTGTACGAGTTAACAACAAGACGATTGCAACCCGCCTTCTGTGCAAGGAATAACCCAAACTTTAGCGCCACAACTTCTGCTACTAATACATCAGCACGACAATCAATCCTCCAATTTCCACCGACAATGAACCTGCCTTTGTCATGTCTAAGAATCACCCCCACTGTACCCTGAAGCAGATCATGATCAAAAAAGGCATCAACATTCAGCTTCCCAAAAACCCTAGGAGGGATGCTCCATCATCCCCTCTTTTATTAGTTGCCTTAGGGGAGTAGGCATTAACATAGTTTGCCATTATGGCACGAGCTCCTATCGAAGTTTGATTTGTATCTTGAAACTTTCCTTCGTGTACCAGTTTATGTCTATCCCACCATAAATACCAAGCTGTTATAGCGATTAATTCACGTGCATTCTGAATGCTCCTTATAGATATTTCCTGATCTTGCATATAGATATTTTTGTTGTTGTTGTTGTCATCAAGGGGGGGGGGGTGAGAAGGGTTGAAGCTTTTGTTTTCTTTGAGGGGGAAATCAAAGTGGGGGGCTGGAAGTGAGTGATTAGGCCCAACATAAACGCTCAGTGTGTGTCGTCACGGGCACCAAATTCGAACTGGGCTATAGTTTTCTGAGAACCCAACGTCACAAACCCAACCCACAGTATGCCAATCTGCATCTTCCTCTCCCTTGTTCACCCTCCTCATCGGCCAGACCGCCTCGAGCCGCGGCCGCTCGCTGGCACAGCCTCCTCCCCTTCCTCCCCACCCCCAACCTCTCCTGTATCCTCTTCCGATCTCCCTCCTTACTTCTCTACCAGATGGTCTCTACAAGAAGGTCTTCGAGCTCCTCGTCGGTTTCAGGCCGTACGTCGACGCAGCCTCTTTGGCCTCCCCATGAACATGAGCTATCGACCCTGAAAGCCTGTCTCTTCCATGATTCGATTCAGATAAATTCAGGAGCCGCATGAATCAGGAAGGTCATGGAGCAGAATTCAGTCGTGTAGCCTGATAGTGATGTACATTTGTGGCTTTTCTAGCTAAATAGCTTTGTACACTATATGGATGCCACTTGAAATAATCGTCAAAATAATTCTTCTGCATGCGTTATACAGATGGAGAAGAAGAAGTTCGCGTGGAACATTTCGTTTCTTATCGATGTCCGAGAGAAAGGCTCCTAGGAAGTTCGTCCGCTCGGTGGATTATAAGTTTAAGTTTGTTAAAACATCCAATCATCCATATAATCTCTGTGTTTCTTCTGTTTTCTACCAGTCATATTTCATATGTGCATTAGAGGAAAAATGCTTTCAGCGGTCATGTTGGAGCGTGCATACCAATCGCACATTGCAAATATGATCCTAGCCATTAATATGTTTAATTCCACATTTTCTTGATCTAATTTGTAAATGATTGGACAGCCTGCTATAGTCTTATAGAATTATGAGCCGCCAAATCCACATTTCTCTTGGTCTAATTTCTACTCCCTCCGTTCCAAAATAGATGACTCAACTTTGTACTAACTTTAGTATAAAGTTAGTACAAAGTTGACTAAAGTTAGTATAAAATTGAGTCATCTATTTTGGAATGGAGGGAGTAAATGATAATGTGCAGCATCTATCTCCTGGTGAACCTTTTTTTCTTGCGACTGTATCTCCTGATGAACCTATTTTACGATAAGATTTTTTTAGGGCATTCTTTGATGATTTTTTTCCTGTAGCCCTAAATAAAATTAAATATAATCAAGTGCAATTCACGGTAAGTTTTCTGCTCCTAGCTAGTTGTGAAGAACAAGTTCAATTCAATCTGATTTAGTTCTTGACATGACCGTGTTGCCAGCAACTCCTTTTCTCTAGGTAGCACAATAATTGTACTGGTTTGATGTAAAGGACATAAATACAAGGAAATAAATTGGAAGCTTATTTCAAATTAACTAGCTAGTGGTGTTTGTGAAGTTCAAGAAAAAGCTGGTCTTTTCTCGACAAATAAGTTAAGATGCAAAGAATGAATGAATGTATTTGCAAGAAAGCAAACATGATTAACGATAAAACTGGTTGTGATTGTCACTATAGACAATGGTAGTAGTTGGAACTAGATACAAACCAATAAAAAACAAGATCTCAAATCTCAAACCGATAAAGAGTTCAACCCAAATTTTACAGTAACACTATTATATTTAAATAGTAATTATTCCAATACATGCATAATTAATTAAGGCACCAGGTTGCGCTTGTGACCAGGAAAGACAAACTTATGAACTTGCAAGCATGGCAATCAGATGGACATCCACACAATGCCAATATGAACATTGTCTTGATACAACTTTATTTGTATTTTATTTCAGAATTTAAACAACTAGTTTGGGCGGGTCACACACAAGGTTGTGTGACACTTTATTTGTCACCGCTGCATCGACATATCCATCGACTAAACAACGGTGATCCAACTATATATTACTAGAGACCTTTCCTTATCAGTAGGCACCAACTCCGGCGCCAACGCCGAATGGCACACTAGTGGTGGTTCTATACAACGGCACATTGACACGGCACATCGTTGGTAGGGTACGGAGCGCAATGGAAGTCATCACCTCAAGCTGAGCTATCTGGTGTGGCTGCAAAAAGGTACCCTGTGCCAATTGTTGTTGTTGAGGTTGTTGCCCGAGTTGCTGCTGCGACTGCTGTTGGGGTTGGGAAACACATTGGCCCAACTGTTGGGGTTGCTGCTGCTGAGATTGGATGGAACCCTGAACCTGTTGTTGTTCTTGCAGGATGATGGAGTAGATGATAGCACGGATTGCCTCATAGCGGGATTGCTGGGGGATTTGCGGCAACTGCTGGCAACATTGTTGTTGCATCACATGGCAACTGCTCTGCTGCAACATTTGCGACCTAGCAAGACTTTGTGGCATTGCCACAGGGCTGCATTGCTGCTGGAGGAATACCTTGCATGGGTTTAGCTGCTGCAAGATAGATGGATGAACAAATGGTATTTGTTGTTGCGGTAGAACTGGTTGTTGTTGTTGTTGCGAAAATGGTGGTTGTTGCGGTAGAATTGGTTGTTGTTGTTGCGAAAATGGTGGTTGTTGCGGTAGTACTGGTTGTTGTTGTTGCGAAAACGGTGGTTGTTGCTGTGAAAATGGTGGTAGTTGTTGCTGCGAAAATGATGGTTGTTGCGGTATAACTGGTTGTTGTTGCTGCGAAAATGGTGGTTGTTGCTGTGAAAATGGTGGTTGTTGTTGCTGCGAAAATGATGGTTGTTGTTGCTGCGAAAATGGTGGTTGTTGTTGTGAAAATGGTGGTTGTTGTTGCTGCGATAATGGTGGTTGTTGTTGCTGTGAACATGGTTGCTGTTGTGGAAATGGTTGTGGTTGTTGTTGGACGGGTTGTTGTTGTTGGTGGTGCGATAATGTTTGTTGCAGTGGTAATGGTTGTTGCTGCGATGGTTTCTCCAAACCAGGGATGTGGCTATTCTCAATTTGTGCAATGGCACTTGTTGCCGCAACGGCGAGGAGGGCAAAGATGAGGAAGGTCTTCATGGTGGATTAGTGTTAACTAGTGTTGCTTGGTTTTGATGCTTGTGCTTGTGATGATCTTTATACTTCATGCCTATTTATAGTAGCCTGGGCACCACCTCTTTTCTTCTTTGCATTAGCTTTAATTATTCTGTTTGGATGCATCTGAAATGATTTTTGGTACAATGCGTTAGGTTGCACTAGCTACACACGTACTTTTGGATTGATCATCAAAGTTGCTTTTTAATTGTGCATATGATCACACACAAAGTACAGAAACCCTGATGTTTGCTATATATGACTCACCTTATTCACTTTACATGTCACACACTTATCAGGATAGTATCACTTTTGCAACCGAGTTTGGAACCTTGTATAGACTGTCAGCCGTAAACAAGAAAGGCAAAGCTTGTGTAGGACTAAGTTTGCAATCGTGTGTGGGCTGTTAAGATATGCTCGATTATTAAAGCCTTGCGTGTGGAGGGTTCTTCTAGAGTTGGTTGCTTTTCATAAAAATAACTTTGTAGTTTCCTCTAAGATGATAAGATGAACTGACGCCTCTAGAGCATGACATGACTCATCGAATTCCCGTTATATGTAAAGGATGGTAATTTCTTACAAGCTACTCCTACTAGCATATATCCGGTCCTAACTCTAGACACGTCATCATCAGTTCCATCTTTTTTTCGGAGATAAATCATCAGTTCCATCTATGTTTTTTTTAGACAATCAGTTCGATCTTTTTTTTAAGACATGACACAATCAGTTCCATCTCTTTTTCTTTTGAGAATCATCAGTTCCATCTATGTGTGAAGGATTTTTTTTGGGGAATGATAGATGGAGCCAGGAGGGAGTGATTAGGCCCAACGTAAGAGTTGTGTGTTAGGGCACCAAATTCAAACTGGGATATAGTTTTCGGAGGCCCCAACGTCACAAGCCCAGCCCACACTCCGCCGATCTGCGTCGTCTTCGTCTCCCCTTCCCCGTCCTCCTCGCCGGCCGGACCGCTCGCCGGCGCAGCCTCTCCCGGACCCCACCGCTCGCGGCCGCTCCTCGTACGTCCGCGGCGACGGAGGCGTCAGCCTTCCTTCCACCCCCCGCATCCGGCTTCCCACCACCCTCCGCATCCGGCACCCCACCACCACCGCCACCGCTCGACAAAAAGGTCACTTTTGAAGCTCCTCCGTCGGCTGCGGGCCGTACGTCGGTCGACGGCAGCCACTCCGGCCTCCCCTCCCCATCTACACAAGGTATCGACCCTGTCCGTCCATCTGTTCCAACGATTAGATTCACATGGATTCGAGAGGCGTACCCATCTCCATGCCACCCGCATGAATCAGGAGGGTCAGGAAGCAGAATTTTCAGTTGGGTAGCCATACAGTGATGTACATAGGTGCTTTGCTAGCTGAGTAACTCTGTGCTTTATGTGGATATCACTTCAAATAATCATCAAATTTCCTCCTATGCATGCTATGCAGGTGGAGTGGAGGAGAAGCAGTTGGCATGTGTTAGCGTTCCAGGCCCAGCTCCCAACCTCTGGCATATGTTCGAACATTTTCGGTGCGCATCGGACACACCACTATAAGCAAAGAGTCCACCACATCCCAAAAGACTAGCCTGAAGGGAGTGTGGCACTCCTCCTTATAAGGTGGTCCTAGCCCCCTCCCATATTCGAGGTGGGACTAAAGTCACTGGCAACGCCCAATGGCCAGCGTCTCTGACACCCCATCCCCCTAAAACAGGGCAGACTGGGGCCCAGCTATGATACCAATTGTTAGCGTCCCAGGCCCAGCTCCCAACCTTCGGCATATGTTCGGACGTTTCCGGTGTGCATCAGACACATCACTATAAGCAAAGAGTCCACCACATCGCAAAAGACTAGCCTGAAGGGAGTGTGGCACTCCTCCTTATAAGGTGGTTCTAGCCCCTCCCATATCCGAGGTGAGACTAAAGTCACTGACAACGCCCAATGGCCAGCGTCTCTGACAGCATGGACACTCAGTTTCTCTCTGATGTCTGAGAAGAAAGTCCGTCTTGGGTGCAGCGATGTCCAAGTTAGTTACATCATCCAATCATCTGTCTAATCTTAGTGTTTGTTCTATTTTGTACTGTCATATTTCATATGTGCGTCAGAGGAAATTCGCTTTCTAGAGGTATCTTGCAGCTGGCCGAGTCCCAGATCTCATTTCAATGGCCATAGGCAGTGATCAATAAAAGGGCACTGGAATATATCCAAAGCATGATATTGATGTGACAGAAACAAGAGAAACCAAGACGCCACTAGCTCTCGAACCTTACCATGTAAGGTGCGTAAGAAAGGTTGTTAGATAAATAAATCAGTATTTCTTAAAGCATCGACGTTTGTTTGTATAGGGTAAACGTCTAATTAGGTGTCTCTCATCATTAGAAATAGACATCGGTGCTTAAAAAATGCTTTAAAAACTCATTTTATTTTTCGAAGCACTTCGCTGAACACCTAGCATTGTACAGGCCCTAAGAATAAATGGAGTCGAAACAATCATCCGTCCACACATGTCACCTCTAACATCATGCCGCCGCCGCCAACAACACATGCTACTAACAAAGAAAATCTTATGTACATGCCATGCAAAAGAAAGATGCAAGGATACTGGGGTTTCAGATCCCTTGGGACAAGATGAGGATATTTTTTCTTGTTGTTGTCCTTTTCAATAAAACTTCAACTTTACTTATTAGAAACAACTGTTACATCGTCAATAAAAAAGGCACAATCTCATTCACTCCTCAAACCAATCACTAGTGACAAAAAATTTCGCTGGCCTAGCAATTTCATTTGCCATCTTATTTACTTCCCTATTACAAAGTTCAAATCTAATAAAAGAAAAATCACAAGCCCAAAAATTAACAATCATAGAAAACTACAACCGCCGCTCCGGTCGAGTGTCATCCATTCTTTATTGTGTCAATCACTTATGTACTGTACGAGTTAACAACAAGACGATTGCAATCCGCCTTCTGTGCAAGGAATAACCCAAACTTTAGCACCACAACTTCTGCTGCTAATACATCCGCACGACAATCTATCCTCCAGTTTCCACCGACAATGAACCTGCCTTTGTAATGTCTAAGAATAACCCCCGATGTACCCTGAAGCAGACCATGATGAAAAGATACATCAACATTCAGCTTCACAAAAACCCTAGAAGGGATACTCCATCCCCCTGTTTTACTAGTTGCTTTAGGGGAGTAGGCATTAACATAGTTTGCCATTATAGCACGTGCTCCCCTTGAATTTTGGTTTGCATCATGAAACTTTCCTTCGTGAACCAGTTTATGTCTATCCCACCATAATATCAAGCTGTTATAGCGATTAGTTCACATGTGTTCTGAATGCCCCTTATAGATATTTCCTGATCTTGCATATAGATATTTCTGTTGTTGTTGTTGTGATCATGGGGAGTGAGAAGTTTTGTTTTTCTTTGAGGGGAAATCAGAGTTGGGGGCTGGAAGTGAGTGATTAGGCCCAACATAAGCGTTGTGTGCGTGTCGTCACGGGCACCAAATTCGAAATGGGTTATAGTTTTGTGAGAACCCAACGTCATAAGCCCAACCCACAGTTTGCCGATCTGCATCTTCCTCTCCCTTGTTCGTGCTCCTCGTCGGCCGGACCGCCTTGAGCCGTGGCCGCTCGCCGGCGCAGCCTCCTCCCCACCCTAACCTCTCATGTATCCTCTTCTGATCTCCCTCTTTACTTCCTCTCGTAGATGGTCCCCACAAGAAGGTCTTCGAGTGAGGGAGTCCTGGACTAAGGGGTCCTCGGGCGTCCGGCCTGTTATTCATTGGGCCGGACTGATGGGCTGTGAAGATACGAAGGCCGAAGACTACACCCGTGTCCGGATTGGACTTTCCTTGGCGTGGAAGGCAAGCTAGGCGACCAGCTGTGAAGATTCCTTCTTATGTAACCGACTCCATGTAACTCTAGATCTCTCCGGTGTCTATATAAACCGGAGAGCATAGTCCGGATAGGGGACATTCATTACCATATACACATAGGCTAGACTTCTAGGGTTTAGCCATTACGATCTCGTGGTAGATCAACTCTTGTAACACTCATATTCATCAAGATCAATAGAGCAGGAAGTAGGGTATTACCTCCATAGAGAGGGCCGGAACCTGGGTAAACATCGTGTCCCCCGTCTCCTGTTACCATCGATCCTAGAAGCACAGTTCGGGACCCCCTACCCGAGATCCGCCGGTTTTGACACCGACATTGGTGCTTTCATTGAGAGTTCCACTGTGCCGTCGACAAAAGGTTCGATGGCCCCTTCAATCGTCGATGGTGACGTTGTCCAGGGAGAAACCTTTTTCCCCGGACAGATCTTCGTGTTCGGCGGCATCGTACTGCGGGCCAACTCGCTTGGCCATCTGGAGCAGATCGACAGCTACGCCCCTGGCCATCAGGTCAGATTCGGAAGCTTGAACTACGTTGGGGACGTCCGTGGAGACTTGATCTTCGACGGATTCAAGACCGCGGCAATCGCTCCCCGCCGCCTCGATGGACATGGCTTAAACCTGTCATCGGGCCGCATCCAGGAGATAGCTCCTACAGCAACTCTGGCCTTAGATCCGGAGCAGATCAAGTCGTCCCGGGATGGGAAGCTCAACCCCATCACGAGGGCTACCGATTCGGCGGCGTTCGAGCCGCACACAGATTCTACTGCGTATGATATCCGCATCAGCGGAACCCCGGATTCGTCCCCGGCGACAGGTTCCGAACCTTGCGAGTCTGCAGATGCCGAACTCGATCGGTTATCGATCTTCAAGTTCAGCGCCGCAAACGTCTTCCAACACTCGCCCATGGGCGATGTACTAAACTCACTAAAAAACCTATCTCTGGTAGGCGACTCGCCACTGAACTATGTTCGGCTCGAACTTACGGCTGATGATGGAGAATTTTGCTTCCCACCCACCACCCACTTCATAGCCACTGTCGAAGACCCAACCAACACGCTTGACCTCGGCCCTGAAGACATCGACGGTACGGACGACGATGAGGGGCAAGGCCAGAACTCACTACCCGCTAGACGCGGGATGACCACTTCATGGTACGACGTGTGTATGATAGACACACCCAACGATGCTTTCGACGATGACAAGGAGGATCCAATTGAGGATAAGCCTCCTGGTGCACAGTTCGAACACCGGCGCGCCTTGCGCCGCTCCAAGTCACGACGCTCAAGAGAAAATAACACTTGCACCGGAGAAGACAACACTCCGGACGATGAAGACCCTGTTGAGGTAGGATCCGAACAGGAGGAACAGGAAGGCGGGCAAGACAGCCCTGATGAACAGGCAACATATGGAGACTCAGAGGATAGCAATTATCTCCCACTCTCCGAGGAAGAGGAGATCCTCGACAACGAGGATTTTATCGTGCCTAAGGAACCTCTCGAGTAGGAGCACTTTAAACGCCAGCTCATAGCCACTGCAAGGAGCCTAAGAAAGAAGCAACTGCAGCTTAAAGCGAGCCAAGATTTGCTCAATGATAGATGGACCGAGGTCTTGGCCGCCGAACAATACGGCCTTATTGGCCCAGACAAGAGCCACCCCAACAGCAGGTGGCCCCCTCAATACGATGGCAGGGCGTTGAAGCCCACACCACCATCGAATAAGGATGTAGGCCGACCACAGTTCGGTCCGGACAAAGCAGTAGCCCAAGCAGAGCATCATACCAACCCATCCGGCCATCAAAACAAGAACAACATAGCTCGGGGGAACACTCGCGACATCCAAGGACCTGGAGGGTAGAACATGACACACGAAGTCAATACACAGATCGCGGGGACATGCCCCGACCGTAATGATGGTCACCTATTCGGACACAACAGAGCCGACCACGCTCGGTCCGAACTCCGTAAACAGAGTCCGCCGGAGGTGCTTCATAGTGTGGCTCAACATAGAGGAGCCGCACACCCTCTTTGCTTCACCGACGAGGTAATGGAGCATGAATTTCCAGACGGGTTTAAACCCATTAATATCGAATCATACGATGGAACAACAGATCCCGCGGTATGGATTGAGGATTACCTCCTCCATATATATCCACATGGCTCGCGGAGACGACCTTCATGCCATTAAATACATACCTCTCAAGCTTAAAGGGCTAGCCCGGTACTAGCTAAACAGTTTACCAGAAAATTCTATTGGTAGCTGGGAAGACTTGGAAGACGCCTTTCGAGACAACTTCCAGGGAACATATGTCCGGCCACTAGATGCTGATGACTTTGGTCATATTGTCCAGAAGCCCGGCGAGTCCGCCAGGGAGCTCTGGACTAGGTTCTTAGTCAAAAAAAAAACATATTGTCGACTGTCCGGACGCAGAAGCCCTCGCAGCCTTCAAACATGGCATCCGGGATGAATGGCTAGCGCGTCACCTCAGCCAGGAAGGACCCAAATCCATGATAGCCCTTACTGCTCTGATGACTCGCTTTTGTGCGGGAGAAGACAACTGGCTCGCTCGTAAGAGCAACAACGCCAGTGACCCGGGCACTTCCGAAATTCAAGACGGCAACGGTAAGCCTCGACGAACCGAACACAACAGTCGCAATAATACTGAAGGATTACGCGACACAGCGGTCAACGCCGAATTTCACAATTCGAAACCCGGTCAATGGAAGAAGCCACTAAAGGCAAACCAGGATGGATCATCCACCCTTGACAGAATATTGAACCGACCTTGTCAGATTCATGGTCATCCTGATAAGCCAGCTAACCATACCAACAGAAATTGTTGGGTCCTCAAGCAGGCAGGCAAGCTCAACGGCGATAGCAAGGGGAGGAGGCCACCAGGCGATAAAGACAACGGAGCGTTTCGCCAGCCGAATATCAGGGGCCAGAAGCAGTTTCCCTCCGAAGTTCGACCACTCTCGGAACGGAAATAGCAGTTCGGCATCCGCCACCCACCTACCATACCGGCGAGATTCACACCACGCATACATCACTACGCACTCAAGATACCATGGGCATCGGCGGAAGCACAATATGGACAAGCCTGCAAGAATCCCCGTGACGTTCTTATCCGTTTTTCTTATTTTTCTGTATCATTTCTTAAGAACAGGTGACCAACACGACAGCATCTACAACGGACTCTATCGGAGTTCGGATCCGTACACTCACCTAAGGGGCTACTTCCCTTAAGGATTCCCCTCCCCGAGGACGGGCGGCGCAGACGTGCGACAGGAGGTCCAAAATAACTTTTTGTAGACCATACTCTTTATTCCGAGCCTGTATTAAGCCTTTTTTTCCTTTGTACCCGACCCCGAGCATGTCAAATAGCCGGGCTTGTGGTTTCTTTTTTATTATTTTTAAATTCGTCATTGGCATATTGCTCCGTTCCCAGTAAACCTCGTCCGAACTAATCTTTCATACTCTTGCAACAATGAGTACGGCCTCAATGGCTGCGTTACAGATACACCTCGGCATACCCTGCCAGGGGCTCGGTATGGGAACGAAAGAGTTGCCAGCAAAAGTCCGAACAACTCTATAGCGTACTTGGGCGTCGCAAGTTTGGCCTTATATGCATCAGCTCCGAATCATTGTCTTGGGTCAATAGTTGGGTTGCCCGGCTCCTGTGCTTGCTATCCTACGTTCCGCTCTATCGGCTAGGGTAGTAAAGGGAGAACTACTGCGATTGTGCCCTGTTCTAAACCGGACGAGCACCTCAGTAGAGAAAGCCGAAAACTGACTGTCATGGTGTGGCGAGAGCTGATTAACCACTTGACGACTTCTTGGAATCCTTAGCGATTCTCCGTGTCATACGAGGGATCTTTTTCAGATCAAATATGCAAGGCATTATACGCCGCATACACACCAGAGGCAATGTCGTAGCCCCACCATAAAACTCCTATGGCTAAGTGAAAGTATTAACGCCTTATAGTCCGATTGCCTGGTTCGCTGCATTATCACCTCCTTTACGGACCAAGACATTGGACAAAGAGTGATTAAATGTTTTTTTGAACACCCCCGTACTTCCTACGAGGGGGCTGAAGCCGACGACTGGAAAACTTTCATATTATATTAAAACGGCCGCAGAGGAGGAATTCAAGCTTTGGAGCAAAAATATAAAATAGATCAATCATAAAATTGTCTTTTACAATTCTAATACACCTCACTCGAACATTATGTTCTTCGAGCATTGACCCTCTATCAGGCGGGCGGCTTCTAGGACGTCTTCAAAATAATGCTCCGGCTCATTACGGTCCTTGCCCTTGGGCGGACCCTTCGCCGCAACATCGATGGCCTTCATCTTCCCCCAGAACGTCTTGACTCGGGCAAAGGCCATCCGTGCACCCTCAGTGCATGCCGACCGCTTCGCAGCATCGATACGCGGCACATCATCAACAAGACGCCGCACCAGGCCAAAATAGCTCTTGGGAACAGGCTCACTCGGCCACAACCGGATTATGACGTTCTTCATGGCGTCGCCGGATATCCTATGAAGCTCGGCCCACTGGGACATCTGTTCATTTAGCAACAGAGGGCGCTTTGAGGCGCCAAATTGTAACCAGAAAAGCTTCTCCGTCGCATACCCCTCTTGCGCTTGGTAAAATTGCGCTGCATTGGAAGAACTCTTCGGCAAGTCCAAAAATTCAGTCGGAGAACTCCAGACCTGGTTTAGCTGAGCATAGTCCGGATCGCCAAACTTAGTCTGAAGCAAAAAGGGCTTACCGGCCGCTATCTCCTTAGCCTGCCGAATCTCTTCCCAAGCTGCCCTAGATTCAGACCGAGCTTCACTCGCCTCTCGAACGGCCTTATCAAGTTCAGCCATTTTGGCTTTATTCTCCTTCTCAAGGAATTCACAATGGCTGGCAGTATTCTTCAATTCAAGCGCCAGTGCGGATATTTTCTCCTCACTTCGGCGCCGAGCTGCTTATTCGGCTCTTAGATCAGCCGATGCCTTCTCGGCAGCCGCATCACTACACCGGGCCTGCTCCTTGGGCCGGGCTAGCTCCTCCCAAGGAGCTTCAACGGAGGGAACACCATCTGCAATCATGCACATTAAACCCTTTTCGGCGTCAGGCCTACATTACAAGAACATTCGTGTAAGGAATGCTCGAACTATATACCTTGCGAGTCGTCAAGACGCCTGTTGATCAATGCAATGTCATCTTCTGCAATATCCAGCTTTCGCTGCAGTTCGGCCACTTCCGTATTTCGGGTAGCCGCAGGAGGGGAGGCAGCCTGTATTCCAAGTTGATTCAAGGTTAGTAACTGAGCATATCTTTTTTATCCTCCGATCGCTTCCTTCGGAAGGCAATCCGAGTCTCAGGGGCTACTGCATATACAACAAGTGCATTCTGTCAAAATCATTCAATTGGCAAAACTACATCACAAACCTCAAAACCTCTTAGAAGGCTCCAGAAGGCCTCGTTCAATCCGCTTTTCGCGGATAGAACCTTTTCGACCACCGTAACCATCAAGGCATGGTGCTTCTCTGAAATGGACGCTCGCCGCAGCATGTCCGTCAACATTTCCGGCGCTGCGGGGTCTTCGGAAACCGCCGCCGGAGTACGGCATTCCTTTGAAGTAATCTGCTTATTCTCCCCCAGAATCGTCTCCGGCTGTAAACCGGACGGTTCGGGGCCGTCATTCTTGATTCCCGAACCCTGGGTGACAGAGGCACCACCTTCGGGTAACGCCTTCTCCGTTTCCTGCACCGCTTGACGATGGGGAGGAGCCCTTCGGGACGATACCTCGGTATCATCCCCCCTGTTGCGCGAAGAAGCCGGAGATGGCGTGTCACTCTCCATCATCTCCGGAAGAAGGTCTCCCGAGGAGGAGGATGATTGAGAAACACCAGGCGTTAACCTGCGTGGATGTGCATATGTCGGATGATTACTTCACTAATAGGAAAAGAATGAGGTATGTTTAAAGTGCCCCAGCCTCACTTACGGTTTGGCCAGAGGTTCGTCCTCGCCAGAAAGCCTTACGGCAGCATCGCTTGGCCGGCCCAAACTGCCCGACGATGGCATTTTTCCTCTCTTGGAAGGCTTCCCCTCCTGATCTTCGGAAGCAGCCCTCTTTTTGCCATGGAGAGCTTCCTCCGCACCTTTGCCCTTGGGCAAAAGAGTTTCGGTTTCCCCGAACACAATGTCTAATTCGTCCTCAGGGCGGGTATCACCTTCGGGTTCCCCGCTCTCGCCCTCCTCCGCAGAAACCTGGTACGGTGTGGGAATCAGCATTCTCGTCAGCAGGGCGGTCGCAGAGTCTTCGGGAAGGGGCGTCGGACACCAGATTAACACTGCTTTCTTTATCCAGTCCTGTATAGGGACGGATTGTTCAGTATGTTGTCAAGAGATGCTTGAATGTGTTCAGCGTTTGAGTACTTACCGCGGTGTCTGGATGATTGCAGTCAAGGCCGACATCTTCGGTGGTGTCCGGCCATTGCTCTCGTTCCCCGAAATATAATTTCCACATTCCTTCGTGCGTGGTGCCGAAGAAGTGCTGAAGAGGCCGCCGCCCTTCTGAATTAAACTCCCACATACGGAGAGGCCGCCGCTGACATGGCAGGGTCCGGCGGACTAGCATTACTTGAACGACGTTCACAAGACCGATGCCCTTCTCGGTAAGGCTTCGGATGCGACCTTGCAGAGTCTGCACTTCATTGACGGATCCCCAGTCCAGTCCCTTATTGATCCATGAAGCGAGCTGAATTGGAGGGCCGGGTCGGAACGCAGGCGTAGCCTCCCACTTGGAGCCCCGCGGCTCGTTGATATAAAACCACCCGTGCTGCCATAGGTCGGAAGACTTGGTGAAAGATCCTTCAAACCAAACCGCGCTGGCAAGCTTGCCTATTGTGACGCTGCCGCACTCTGCCTGCTCCTCCTCTGTCACCTGCGGCCTCACATCAAAGGTCTTGAGCCACAAACCAAAGTGCGGAGGAGTCCGAAGGAAGGCCTCACACGTGACGATAAATGTCGAGATGAGGAGAATAGAGTCCGGGGCTAGATCGTGAAAGTCTAGCCCATAGTAGAACATGAGCCCCCAGACGAAGGGGTTAAGCGCGAACCCTAACCCATGGAGGAAGTGGGACACAAACACTACCCTCTCGCCGGATTTGGGGGTAGGAACGACCTGCCCCTGTGCAGGAAGCTGATGAAGGATTTCCGGGGTCAGATACCTCGCTGCGCAGAGCTTCGCAATATCCTCCTCTGTGATAGAAGAAGCCACCCACCGGCCTTGACGGCTGGATTCGGACATGATTAGGGCTGGTGGCGATGGGAACCCGAGGGTTGGAACTTGGGGTGGCTAGGGTTGAGGAAGAAGCAAGCGCAAAGGAAGAAGACGAGTCTGGGACCCTATATAAAGACCCCAAATACTAAGGGTATCCACCTGTGTCTTGAAACTTACCTATCCCCAGAGAGTTGTACCCAGGGGATGGTTGGGTTACCCACGCTTGCATTAATGAAAATCCCGTGAATAAGGGAACACGATCTCTGCCTTGGCAAGACGTGCCAGTAAAACCGCGTCCCGAGACGTGGGGCGACGTGCCAGCCAACGGTTGGAAATAGTAACCGGGCAGGCGTGATGCGATGTTGTAAACAGTTATCAACAAATTAGACTCGTGGAATATTGTATTTTTTGCAATTATATACACAGGTCCAAATATATCTACTGCATCCGAAGACTATTCCGGAATTCGGAAGGAGGGAACCCGCCTTGCAATGCCGAAGACAATCTGCGCGCCAGACTCCTCGTCATTGAAGCCAGGTTCAGGGGCTACTGAGGGAGTCCTGGACTAAGGGGTCCTCGGGCGTCCGGCCTATTATTCATTGGGCCGGACTGATGGGCTGTGAAGATACGAAGGCCGAAGACTACACCCGTGTACGGATTGGACTTCCCTTGGCGTGGAACGCAAGCTAGGTGACCAGCTGTGAAGATTCCTTCTTATGTAACCGACTCCATGTAACCCTAGATCTCTCCGGTGTCTATATAAACCGGAGAGCATAGTCCGGATAGGGGACATTCATTACCGTATACACATAGGCTAGACTTCTAGGGTTTAGCCATTACGATCTCATGGTAGATCAACTCTTGTAACACCCATATTCATCAAGATCAATCAAGCAGGAAGTAGGGTATTACCTCCATAGAGAGGGCCCGAACCTGGGTAAACATCGTGTCCCCCGTCTCCTGTTACCATCGATCCTAGACGCACAGTTCGGGACCCCTACCCGAGATCCGCCGGTTTTGACACCGACACGTAGCTCCTCCTCGGGTTCAGGCTGCACATCGACGCAGCCTCTCCGGCCTTCCCATGAACATGAGGTATTGACCCTGAAAGCCTATCTCTTCCGCGATTCGATTCACATGAATTCAGGAGCCGCATGAATCAAGAAGGTCATGGAGCAGAGTTCAGTCATGTAGGCTAAAAGTGATGTACATTTGTGGCTTTTCTAGCTGAATAGCTTTGTACTCTATGTGGATGCCACTTCAAATAATCATCAAAATAATTCTCCTACACGCGTTATACAGATGGAGAAGAAGCAGTTGGCGTGGACATTTCGTTTCTTTTCGATCTCCGAGAGAAAAGCTCCTAGGATGTTCGTCCGCTCGGTGGATTGGATATATATATAATAAGTTTATGTTTGTTACAACATCCAAGCATCCATATTATCTCACTGTTTCTTCTGTTTTCGACCAGTCATATTTCATATGTGCATCAGAGGAAAAAATGCTTTCAACGGGCATGTTGGAGCGCGCATACCAAGTTCCCACAGTGCAAATATGATCCTAGCCATTAATATGTTTAGTTCCACATTTTCTTGATCTAATTTCTAAATGATTGGACAACCTGTTATAGTCTTATAGAATTATGAGCCGCCAAATCCACATTTCTCTTGGTCTAATTTCTAAATGATAATGTGCAGCATCTATCTCCTGGTGAGCCTTTTTTTTTCTTGCGACTGTATCTCCTGGTAAACCTATTTTACGATAAGATATTTTAGGGCATTTTTTGATGATTTTTCCCTGTAGCTCTTAAACAAAATCAAATATAATCAAGTGCAATTCACAGTAAGTTTTCTGCTCCTAGCTAGTTGTAAAGAACAAGTTCAATTCAGTCTGATTTAGTTCTAGACATGAACGTGCCAGCAACTCCTTTTCTCTAGCTAGCACAATGATTGTACTGGTTCGATGTAAAGGGCATAAATACAAGGAAATAAATTGGCAGCTTATTTCAAATTAACTAGCTAGTGGTGTTTGTGAAGTTCAAGAAAAAGCTGGTATTTTTCTCGGCAAATAATTTGACATGCAAAGAATCAATGAATGTATTTGCAAGAAAGCAAACATAATTAGCAACAAAACTGGTTGTGATTGTCACTGTAGACAGTGGTACTAGTTGGTACTAGATACAAACCAATAAAAAACAAGATCTCAAATCTCCAACCAATAAAGAGTTCAACCCAAATTTTACAGTGATACTATTATATTTAAATAGTGATTATTCCAATACATTGATAATTAATTAAGGCACCAGGTTGCGCTTGTGACAAGGAAAGACAAACTTATGAACTTGCAAGCATGGCAATCAGATTGACATCCACACAGTGCCAATATGAACATTGTCTTGATACAACTTTATTTTTATTTTATTTCAGAATTTAAACAACTAGTTTGGGCGGGTCACACATGACATTGTGTGACACTTTATTTGTCACCGCTGCATCGACATATCCATCGACTAAACAACGGTGACCCAATTATATATTACTAGAGATCTTTCCTTATCAGTAGGCACCAACTCCGGTGCCAACGTCGAATGGCACACTAGTGGTGGTTCTGTACAACGGCACATTAACACTGCACATCGTTGGCAGGATACGGAGCGCAATGGAAGTCATCACCTCAAGCTGAGCTATCTGGTGTGGCTGCAAAAAGGTACCCTGTGCCAATTGTTGTTGTTGAGGTTGTTGCCCGAGTTGCTGCTGCGACTGCTGTTGGGGTTGGGAAACACATTGGCCCAACTGTTGGGGTTGCTGCTGCTGAGATTGGATGGAACCCTGAACCTGTTGTTGTTCTTGCAGGATGATGGAGTAGATGATAGCACGGATTGCCTCATAGCGGGATTGCTGGGGGATTTGCGGCAACTGCTGGCAACATTGTTGTTGCATCACATGGCAACTGCTCTGCTGCAACATTTGCGACCTAGCAAGACGTTGTGGCATTGCCACAGGGCTGCACTGCTGCTGGAGGAATAGCTTGCATGGGTTTAGCTGCTGCAAAATGGATGGCTGAACAACAGGGATTTGTTGTTGCACCAGCTGTTGGTGTTGTTGTTGTTGTTGTGGAAAAGGTGATTGTTGTGGAGGTAAAACTGGTTGTTGTTGCTGTGAAAATGGTGGTTGTTGCGGTAGAACTAGTTGTTGTTGCTGCGAAAATGGTGGTTGCTGTGGTAGAATTGGTTGTTGCTGAGAAAATGGTGGTTGTTGCTGCCAAAATGGTGGTTGTTGCTGCGAAAATGATGGTTGTTGAGGAAATAGTTGTTGTTGTTGTGAAAATAGTGGTTGTTGTGGAAATGTCTGTTGTGGTGGTAATGGTTGCTGCTGCCATGGTCTCTCCAAACCAGGGATGCATCTAGTCTCCATCTGCGCAATTGCACTTGTCGCCGCAACGGCGAGGAGGGCAAAGACGACGAAGGTCTTCATGGTGGATTGGTGTTAACTAGTGTTGCTTGGTTCTGATACTTGTGCTTGTGATGATCTTTATACTTCATGCCTATTTATAGTAGCCCAGGAACCACCTCTTTTCCTTCTTTGCATCAGCTTTAATAATTCTGTTTGGCTCCATCTGAAATGAATTATTTTGTTACATTGTGTTAGGTTTGCACTAGCTACAAGCGTACTTTTGGATATATTGATCATCAAAGTTGATTTTTAGTTGTGCATACGATCACACACAAAGTACAGAAACCCCGATATTTGCTATATATGACTCACCTTATTAACTTTACATGTCACACACTTATCAAGATAGTATCACTTTTACAACCGAGTTTGGAACCTTGTATAGGCTGTCAGCCGTAAACAAGAAAGGCAAAACTTGTGTATGACTAAGTTTGCAATCATGTGTGGGCTGTTAGGATATGCTCGATTAGTAAAGCCTTGAGTGTGGAGTGTTCTTCTATATTCGGTTGCTTTTCAGAAAACTAACTTTGTACTTTCCTGTAAGATGATAAGATGAACTGACGTCTATAGAGCATGACATGACTCATCGAATCCGCTTTACATGTAAAGGATGGCAGTTTCTACAAGCTAGAGACATCAATGCTGAGGTGGAGTGATAGATTTCTTTTTTCGAGGCGTAGGTGGATTGATAGAATTTTATATTTTTGGAGTGGAGGTGGAGTGATAGATTTTTTTTTGTTTGGAGGTGGAGCGATAGATGGGGGTGGAACAGAGGCCCCCAGCCTGGAGCAAAAAAATTTTTGAGCAGGGGCAGGAACGAGCGATTAGGCCCAACGTAAGTGTTGCGTGTGTTAGGGCACCAATTCGAACTGGGCTATAGTTTTCGGAGGCCTCAAAGTCACAAGCCCAGCCCACATTCCGCCGATCTGCGTCGTCTTCGTCTCTCCCTTCCCCGTCCTCCTCGCCGGCCGGACCGCTCGCCGCCGCAGCCTCTCCCGGACCCCACCGCCCGCGGCCGCTCCACGTACGTCTGTGGCGGCGGAGGTGTCAGCCTCCCTCCCACCCTCCGCATCCGCCCGCCCACCACCACCGCGGCCGCTCGAGGCACCCACTCGTTCCCCTTCCCATTCCTTCCTACCATCAACCTCTTTCGGATCCTCTTCTAACAGCTCTTTTTTACTTCCATTGCAGATGGTCTCGACAAGAAGGTCCCGGAGCTCCTCCGTCGGTTGCGGGTCGTACGTCGACGGCAGCCACTCAGGCCTCGCCGTGGACACAAGGTATCGATCCTGTCTGTCCGTCTCTTCCAGCGATTCGATTCACATGAATTCCGATTGTCAGGAAGCAGGATTCAGCCTGACAGCAATGTACATACGTGCTTTGTTAGCTGAGTAACTCTGTGCTTTATGTGTATGTCACTTCAAATAATCATCAAATTTCCGCCTATGCGCGCTGTGCAGGTGGAGTCGAGGAGAAGCAGTTGGCATGGACATTCCGTTTCTCTCTGATGTCTGAGAAGAAAGTCCGTCTTCGGTGCAGCGATATCCAAGTTAGTTACAGCATCCAATCATCTGTATAATTATAATCTCAGTGTTTGTTCTGTTTTGTACTGTCGTATTTCATATGTGCGTCAGAGGAAATGTGCTTTCTAGAGCCATGTTGGAGCGGGCCGAGTCCCAGATCTCATTTATATGGGCATAGGCAGCGATCAATAAAAGGACACTGGAATTTATCTTCACTGTTGTTCATATGGCCGAGTCCCAGATCTCATTCATATGGCCACTGTTGTTCGAGGTCTCTGTCTGTATTTTTGTTGCTTCCGTTGTATGGTTGCAAAGTTAGGCTTCATCTGATTTTAGTTAGTGAAGACGATCTCGTTAATCTGATAAAAAGAATTCCACATGGCCCTTTATTCCGCTTTTCAATGTCTCACAATAACGGAACATATTAAGCTCACCAAATGGTATCTCTCAAAAATAAAGAAAACCCACAAATTGTATCGCATACTTGTACATATCTTTCATCTTCGAATAACAGGAGATTGTCAAGCTGTGTTTTTATCATATCAGTATATTAAGTGTATCCTTTGTCCATATGAGCAAGGGATGGTCATCTGCCAGCTTATTATGCTAATCTCTGAGCTCGATCATGCCCCTTCAATGTTAGTTAGAGGTGTCATTAATAAAGGACAAGAAAAATTAATCACTTGCCACCGGGTCTTCTCTCTTCAGCAGGAAGCATGTGATGCATTCAAGATTCACGAAAACCAATATTGTGGTCCTCCCTGTGGTCACCCAGCAGTGGAGGTAATTGTTTAGCTTGCATCCTGCAACTTCTTGTATCTGGAAAGAACACTCCTATTTGCTGAGTTCACAGGCAATGTATCTTCACTTTTGAAAAACTGCATTGGATGTACCAACATAAATATATTAATATCATGATGATCTAATAGCAAATTATATGGCCATAGGCAGTGATGATCAATAAAAGGGCACTGGAATTTATCTTCTAATGTATACGTCACTATCTTTTTAGCTCTCTGTCTTTATTTTTGCTGCCTCCGTTGTATGGTTAAAAAGTTAGGTTTCAGCTGATTTTAGTTAGTTATAAGCGGATCTCGTTGAGCTCTTTATCTTTATTTTTGCTGCCTCCGTTGTATGATTAAAAAGTTAGGCTTCATCTGATTTTAGTTTGTTAAGCGCACCTTGTTAAACTGATAAGAAGAACTCCATACAGTCCTTTATTCTGGTCTTCACTGCCTCAGAATAACAGAACCTATTAAGCTCGTCGAAGTTGTATCTCATAATCATACATACCTTTCATCATCGAATAACGTAAATTATCATATCAGTACAAAAGTATATATCATTTGTCCACATGCAGAAGAGATAATCATCTGCCAGCCGATTATTCTTATCTTTGAGATCCGATCCTGTACTCAATGTTAATTATTATTATTTTTTCGAAACGGAGGCAAAAGATTTGCCTCATCGATTAATTAAGGAGAAGAGAATTGCCCAGTTAACTCAATGTTAATTATAGGTGTCATTAAAAAAGGTAAGAAAATAACCACTTGCCCCCGGGTTTTCTCTCATCCGCAGAAAGCATGTGATGCATTCATGTTTCAATGAATTCACTAAAACCAATGTCGTTGTCCTCGAGATGAATTGTACTCCCTCCGTCCCATAATACAAGAGCGTTTTTGACACTACAATAGTGTAAAAAACACTCTTATATTATGGAACGGAGGTAGTATTTGGTAGGTGCAATGTATGCGTGCTGTCACCCGTCAGTTGAGGTAATTGTTTAATTTGCATTCCTGCGACTTCTTGTATTTGGAAAGAAAATTCTTACTATTTTCCGAGTTCACAGCCAATGCATGGTCATTTCTGAAAAACTGCATTGGATGTACTGACGTAAATACGTAATATAATGACCTACTTGCGATATTAAGAATGAGAAATCTTCATTCTGACTTGCAATAAGAGGGTTTGTCAAGCTTTTGCCTATTAAGAAATGAAGGTACCCAGTGCTGTCACCAGCTAATACGGTATGCAAGATCGGATAGTTTGTGATTGGTTCCCAGAAATCAAGCTCGTCCACTTGGCTCCCAGAAAGTCAATGCTCATTCTGGCTTCCATTTTCCTTACACGCAAGCCAAACATGGCTTGCTCACACCATTCTCTTCTCCATTCTGCACTGTGCTTGCTCAGAAATTCTATGTACTGACGTAAATTACTACTGTGCTAATCTGTGCTAATTCTGAAAATATGCTTCCCCTAGTCTCCCACAATATTATGTACAAAACCCAAAAGGGTCAGAGTTCTTAAGAACATGCCAGTGCTGATTTGTGTTTTTCCTGCTGATATGCACTTTGGTATATCAAAATGTACACTTAATTAGATGTTTTAATTTTGAAGTCACATTTAGAGAGAGGGACAGTGCACCAACCAGCTGGTGCAAATAAATGACCTGTGAGACGACCTGAGCGTATTCTGAAAAAGAAACCCGAAAGACCAGCTAGATCCATCCACCATTATTGCCAATATAAAAAAAATACAGGCGTTGCTTCCGGGCTCTAAAAGCCATTTCTGGGTCTTCTCCAAAGTTTTAAATAGCGCGCTAAGCCTCTTAGCGGCGGACCTCTTCTAAATGCTATAGCGTGCTATAGCGATGCTATAGCACGCTATTTAAAATGTTTTCTCATGTGTTTGGACAAATGACCCTTAGCGCATGACCTTTTTCAAATGCTATAGCGTGCTATAGCGGAGCTATAGCGGGCTATTTAAAACCATGGTCTTCTCTCTTCAGCGGGAATCGAAGCATGTGATGCATTCAAGATTCAACCAATTAAGAAAACCAATATTCCGGCCTTCCCTACTTGGCAGCAACTCTGAGATGAATTGTGTTTTGCACAAGTAGGTATCCTGTCACACGTCTAGTCAGTTGAGGTAATTTTTAGATTTGCATTCCTGTGACCTTTTGTATATTTGCAAAAAGAAAATCGTATTTGCTAAGTTCACAGCCAAGCAATGTACTGGCATATAAATACCTAATATAATGATCTACTTGCAATATTCTGGTTGTCTTTGTCGCTGTGCCTTATTAAGAAATGAAGATATGCCCAGCTGTTAACGTGGTGTTCCCAAAAAGAATGCCCAGCTAATGCTGAGCTGTTGCAAGAGTGGATAGTTCTGATTGGTTACCGAAAATCAAACTCATCCACTTGGCTCACAGAAAGTCAACACTCACGTTGGCTTCCATTTTCCTTACAGGCAAGCACATCTTGCTCTCACCATTCTCTTCTCCATTCTGCACCGCATTTGTGTTTTCACCATTCTTTTCTCCATTCTGCACTGCCCTTGTTTTCCATTGTATGGTTAAAAAGTTAGGTTTCATCTGATTTTAGTTAGTTAAGCGGATCTCGTTAAGCTCTCTATCTTTATTTCTGCTGCCTCCGTTGTATGGTTAAAAAGTTGGGTTTCATCTGATTTTAGTTGGTTATGAGCGGATCTCATTAAGTTGATAATAAGAACTCCATAAGGTCCTGCCTCACAATAATAGAACCTATTAAGCTCGTCAAAATTGTATCTCATACTCATACATATCATTCATTGTCGAAAAACATGAATTAGCATATCAGTACAAAAGTATATATCATCTGTCCATATGCACAAGAGATAATCATCTGCCAGCTGATTATTCTTATCTTTGAGAGCCGATCCTGTCCCTTCAATGTTAATTAGAGGTGTCATTATAAAAGACAAGAAAATAACCACTTGCCCCCGGGTCTTCTCTCATCAGCAGAAAGCATGTGATGCATTCAAGTTTCAATAATTCACGAAAACCAATATTGTGGTCCTCGAGATGAATTGTATTTTGTAGGTGCAGTACTGTATGTGTGTTGTCACCGTCGGTGGAGGTAATTGTTTAATTTGCACTCCTCGACCTTTGGTAATTGGAAAAAAAGTTGTACCATTTGCTTTGGTCACAGCGGATGCATTGTCACTTTTGAAAAACTGCATTGTATGTACCGACTACCGACGTAAATATATAATATAATGATGATCTAATAGCAAATTATATGGCCATACGCAGTGATGATCAATAAAAAGGCACTGGGAATTTATCTTTTAAGGTATACGCCACTATTGTTTTAGCTCACTGTCTTTAACTTTGTTGCTTGTATGGTTGAAAAGTTAGGCTTCATCTTATTTTAGTTACTTAAGCCGACCCCGTTAGGCTGATAAAAAAAACTCCATACAGCCCTTTATTCTGGTTTTCACTGTCTCACAGTAATGGAACCTAATAGGTTCATCAAATTGTATCGTATACTCGTACATATCTTCCATCGTCAAATAATAGGAGATTGTGAAGTTGTGTCTTATCATATCCGTATATTAAGTATATCATTTGTCCATATGAACAAGTGATAATCATCTGCAGCTGATTATGCTACTCTTTGAGATCGATCCTGCCCCCTGCAATGTTAATTAGAGGTGTCATTAGAAATGGACAAGAAAATAACCACTTGCCTCCGGGTCTTCTATCTTCAGCAGGAAGCATGTGATGCGTTAATTAGAGATGGATTGTATTTTGTAGGTGCACTGTATGTCTGTTGTCACTCGTCGGTGGAGGTAATTGTTTAATTTGCATTCCTGCAGCTTCTTGTACATGGAAAGAAATCCTTACCGTTTGCTGAGTTCACATCCAATGCATTGTCACTTTTGAAAAACTGCATTGGATGTAACATACATTATATAATGATATACTTGCAAAGAAATGAAGATACCCCGAGCTGTTGGTATGCAGTGCTAGTTGCCTTATTTCATGTCAGCTGAGGAAGAATGCCCAGTGCCGAGATGTTGCAAAATTAGATAGTTGTGGTTGGTTCCGAGAAATCAAGCTCAGCCACTTGGCTCCCAGAAAGTCAATGCTCTTCCGTTTTCCTAACACGCAAACCAAGCACAGTCTTGCTCACACCATTCTCTTCTCCATTCTGCATTGTGCTTGTGCTAATCTGTGTAGTATTTTTACTGGCAATTTGGGATATGTCGGTCTCACCATGAGGACTCTGCTAATCTATGCTAATTCTGAAAATATGCTCCTCTAATCTCCCAAAAAGTTCAGAGTTCTTAAGGACATGCCAGCAATGATTTGTGTTTTTCCTGCTGATATGCACTTTAGTATATAAAAATGTACACTTAATGAGGTGTTTGAATTTTGAAATCACATTTCAGGAGAAGGGACAGTGCACCAACCAGCTGGTGCAAATAAATGACCTGTGTGACGACCTGAGCGTATTCTTGAAAAAGAAACTAGAAATACCAGCTAGATCCATCCACCATTATTGCGAATATTATAACACAAAAAATACAGGCGTTGCTTTGTAGCTCTAAAAGCCGTTTCTGGGTTTTCTCTCTTCAGCAGGAGGCATGTGATGCATTCAAGATTCAACCAATTAAGAAAACCAAAGTTTTGGCCTTCCCTCTGCACAAGTAGGTATGCTGTCTCACGTAGGTAATTTTTAGATTTGCATTTCTGCGACTTTTTTGTATTTGGAAAAAGTAAACCGTATTTGCTAAGTTCACAGCCAGTGGAACGCAAATTTTGAAAAACTGCATTGGTTTTACTGGCATATAAATATCAATTATTATGACCCACTTGCAATATTCTGGTTGTCTGGTGCTCCAGCTGTCCCTACTAAGAAATGAAGATACCCCCAGCTGTTAATGTGGTATGCCCAAAAAGAATGCCAAGTGCTCACACCAGCTGTTAACGTTGCAAGATTGGGTAGTTGTGATTGGTTAACAGAAAGCCAAGCACGACTTGCTCACACCATTCTCTTCTCCATTCTGCACCTGCACCTGTGCTCACACCACTCTTCTCACCATTCTGCACTGCCCTTGTGTTCCACTGTCTTGTGCCGTGTGTGTACCGTTCGGCGCCGGCCGCCATAACTTCACCGGAGTCGCCTCCTGCTTCTGCGCCGCGTCACCGGCACCGACAAGGCCCTGAATCTGCTGCTGCTGCTACCTCCGATACAATGCTGGAGCTGGCGCCGACGTGCCTGTGAGGACCACGTCTTCCTCGCTGCTGCTGCGTTGCTGGTCCTGGGTGCTGATCAGGGGCGAGCTCGTGAAGGTAAATATGGCTGGAAGATTGTATTTTAACCTTGTAATTTGTCCCAAGCTCTACTTATAGACGTCTTGCTCACACCATTCTCTTCTTCATTAATTTCTGCAGTGGACCTGTGTTAGAGGAGTTTCTTCCAAGTGTTCCAATGGCAGAGCTGGTGGTCACCATGGCGATCGGGCCATTGGTGTCCATGCTGAAGGACAAGGCGTCCAGCTACCTCCTAGACCAGTGCAAGGTGATGGAGGGAATGGAGGAGCAGCACAAGATTCTCAAACGCAAGCTTCCGGCCATCCTCGACGTCATCACGGACGTTGAGGAGCAGGCCATGGCACAGAGAGAAGGTGCCAAAGCCTGGCTTCAGGAGCTCAGGACAGTCGCCTATGGGGCAAATGAAGTCTTTGATGAATTCAAGTACGAAGCCCTACGCCGTGAAGCCAAGAAGAATGGACACTACAAAAAGCTCGGCTTTGATGTAGTAAAACTCTTCCCCACTCACAACCGTGTTGCGTTCCGTTACAAAATGGGTCGCAAGCTTTGCCTGATTCTGCAAGCCGTTGAGGTCCTCATAGCAGAGATGCAGGTCTTTGGGTTCAAGTGCCAACCACAGCCACCGGTGCCCAAAGAGTGGAGGCATACAGATTATGTTAGCATTGACCCACAAGAAATTGCCAGCAGATCCAGACACGAAGATAAGAAGAACATTATTGGTATACTTGTTGGTGAAGCTAGCAATGCAGACCTCACAGTTGTTCCTGTAGTTGCAATGGGGGGCCTTGGCAAGACCACATTAGCGCAACTCATATACAATGATCCTGAAATTCAGAAGCATTTCCAGTTGCTGCTCTGGGTTTGTGTCTCTGATACCTTTGATGTGAACTCCCTGGCCATGAGTA
The DNA here is from genome assembly GCF_002575655.3 of Aegilops tauschii subsp. strangulata. NCBI lineage: Eukaryota > Viridiplantae > Streptophyta > Magnoliopsida > Poales > Poaceae > Aegilops > Aegilops tauschii. Next base: position 5,294,021 of record NC_053035.3, read on the forward strand.
TAGTTGAAGCATCTCCCAATAAGAATGTTGATCTAGACAAACCACCACTGGATAGACTTCAAAAACTGGTCAGCGGACAGCGGTATCTCCTTGTATTGGATGATGTTTGGGACAACAAAGAGTTACATAAGTGGGAAAGGCTGAAGGTCTGCTTGCATGGTGGCATGGGCAGTGCAGTGCTGACAACAACTCGTGATAAACGAGTTGCTGAAATTATGGGTGCAGAAAGGGCAGCCTACAATCTCAATGCTTTGGAGGATCACTTCATAAAGGAAATTATTGTGGATAGCGCATTCAGTTCAGAGAATGGAAAGCCTCCCAAGCTACTCAATATGGTTGGTGAGATTGTGAAGAGATGTTCTGGCTCTCCATTAGCTGCAACTGCACTGGATTCTGTACTTCGCACCAAGACCAGTGTGGAAGAATGGAAGGCTATATCATCTAGAAGCAGCATTTGCACTTATGAAACTGGAATTTTGCCAATACTCAAGCTTAGCTACAATGACTTGCCCGCACACATGAACCAGTGCTTTGCTTTCTGTGCCATATTTCCCAAGGATTACAAGATCAATGTGGAGAAGCTGATCCAACTATGGATTGCAAACGGCTTTATCCCAGAACACAAGGAAGATAGTCCTGAAACCTTTGGAAAACATATTTTCGATGAGCTGGTCTCGAGGTCATTCTTTCTGGACCTAGAGGAAAGTAAGGACTCCAGCGGGTATTATTCCAGAACATGTAAAATTCATGATCTTATGCATGATATTGCAATGTCTGTTATGGAAAAGGAATGTGTTGTTGCAACTATGGAACCAAGTAAAATTGAGTGGCTTCCAGATACTGCTCGGCATTTGTTCTTGTCATGTGAAGAAGCAGAAGGTATTTTGAATGATGCTCTGGAGAAAAAAGCCCCTGCCATTCAAACACTGATATGTGATAGTCCTATTCAAAGCTCATTGCAGCATCTATCAAAATACAACACTTTGCATGCCTTGAAGCTCTGTCTGAGAATAGAATCATTTCCGCTCAAACCAAAGTATCTGCATCACCTGAGGTACCTTGATCTCTCGTGGAGTGATATCGAGGCACTTCCTGAGGATATAAGTATTCTATATAACCTGCAAGTGTTGGACCTTTCCAACTGCCGTTGTCTTGAACGACTTCCAAGGCAAATGAAGTATATGACTTCCCTCTGCCACCTCTACACTCATGGATGTTGGAAGTTGAAGAGCATGCCTCCAGGACTTGAAAATCTCACTAAGCTGCAGAGTCTCACCGTTTTTGTAGCAGGAGTTCCTGGCCCTGATTGCGCTGATGTTGGAGAGCTGCATGGTCTAAACATTGGTGGTCAGCTAGAGCTATGCCAGGTAGAGAATGTTGAAAAAGCAGAAGAAAAAGTGGCAAACCTTGGAAACAAGAAGGATCTCAGTGAACTGACAGTAAGCTGGACTGAGGTTGGCGACAGCAAGGTGCTCGACAAGTTCGAACCTCATGGTGGGCTGCAGGTTCTGAAGATATATTCCTATGGAGGAGAGTGCATGGGTATGCTGCAAAACATGGTTGAGATCCATCTTTTTCGTTGTGAAAGATTGCGATTTTTGTTCAGATGCAGTACAATCTTGACTTTTCCAAGACTGAAGGTGCTTATGCTAGAACATCTGTTGGATTTTGAAAGATGGTGGGAAATAGATGAGAGGCAAGAAGAACAAACAATATTTCCTGTGCTTGAGAAGTTGTTTATTAGTAATTGTGGAAAGTTGGTAGCATTACCTGAAGCACCATTGCTGCAAGGACCACTAGTAGAAAAAGAGGCTTCCATACGCCCCCATTAGTCCCCAAAACAATCGAACCGCGACAAAAGGGGCCTTTAGTCGCGGTTCGGGAGGAGACCCGCGACCAACTATCTGGGCCCAGCGCGCTCGGTCGACAGCTGGCGGACGGGAGGGGCTTTAGTCCCGGTTGGCCTGGCCAACCGGGACTAAAGGTCCCCGAGGGCCTTTAGTCGCGGTTGGCCAGGCCAACCGGGACTAAAGGCCCATCCAGCTAGCGGACGGGAGGGGCTTTAGTCCCGGTTGGCCTGGCCAACCGGGACTAAAGGTCCCCGAAGGCCTTTAGTCGCGGTTGGCCAGGCCAACCGGGACTAAAGGCCCATCCCTATATATAGGACTCGGCTCACTTCACAATTTTCAGAAGGGGGTGGTGGGTTTGCTTTTGGTTCCTCCTATGCACACAAGGTGTTCGATGAAATGCCCGAGAGCCTGAAACAAACATGATATGAAGTGTTCGAGCCACACTTGAGCTTTCTCATTTATTTTTCCTCCGCGATCGCGGTTAGCAACTTGAACCTTTCATGTGTCATTGATAAAATATGCATGTGTGTAGTTCATTGTTTAATTTGTATTATTTCTAGCTAGTTAGTTTAACAAATGCATGATGGTTAATTATATACTTTATATACTAATAATGCAGATGAATCGGCAATGGATGTACGGTCCCCGACTCTCCGGCGAGTTCACTACGGGTTTGAAAGATTTCCTCGTAGTGGCAAATGCGAACAAGCAGCAAGGTTTTATTATCTGTCCATGTGCTGTCTGTAAGAATCAGAAGGGTTACTCCTCCTCAAGAGACGTTCACATGCACCTGCTTCGGCACGGTTTCATGCGGAGCTATAATTGTTGGACCAAGCATGGAGAAAGAGGGGTTAGAATGGAAGAAGATGAAGAAGGGGATGATATCGATGACAACTATCATGATCATTTCGGTGATACTTTCATGGAGGATGATGCTGAAGGTGGGGAAGGGTTAGGTGAAGGTGAAGAAGAGGCACATGATGAGCCCGCTGATGATCTTGGTCGGACCATTGCTGATGCACGGAGACGCTGCGAAACTGACAAGGATAGGGAGAATTTGGATCGCATGTTAGAGGATCACAAAAAGTCGTTGTATCCAGGATGCGATAATAGTCTGAAAAAGCTGGGTTGCACACTGGATTTGCTAAAATGGAAGGCACAAGAAGGTGTAGGTGACTCATCATTTGAAAATTTGCTGAAAATGTTGAAGAATATGTTTCCGAAGAATAACGAGTTGCCCGCCAGTACGTACGAAGCAAAGAAGGTTGTCTGCCCTCTAGGTTTAGAGGTTCTGAAGATACATGCATGCATTAACGACTGCATCCTCTATCGCGGTGAATACGAGAATTTGAATGAATGCCCTGTATGCACTGCATTGCGTTATAAGATCAGAGGCGATGACCCTGGTGACGATGTTGAGGGCGAGAAACCCAGGAAGAGGGTTCCCGCCAAGGTGATGTGGTATGCTCCTATAATACCACGGTTGAAACGTCTGTTCATGAACAAAAAGCATGCCAAGTCGTTGCGATGGCACAAAGAGGACCGTAAGTCCGACGGGGAGTTGAGACACACCGCTGATGGAACGCAATGGAGAAAGATCGATAGAGTGTTCAAAGATTTTGCAGCTGACGCAAGGAACATAAGATTTGGTCTAAGTACTGATGGCATGAATCCTTTTGGCGAGCAGAGCTCCAGCCATAGCACCTGGCCCGTGACTCTATGCATCTACAACCTTCCTCCTTGGTTGTGCATGAAGCGGAAGTTCATTATGATGCCAGTGCTCATCCAAGGTCCATAGCAACCCGGGAATGACATCGATGTGTACCTAAGGCCATTAGTTGATGAACTTTTACAGTTGTGGGCCAGACCTGGTGTACGTGTCTGGGATGAGCACAAAGGAGAGGAATTTGACCTACGAGCGTTGCTTTTTGTAACCATCAACGATTGGCCTGCTCTCAGTAACCTTTCGGGACAGACAAATAAGGGATACAATGCATGCACGCACTGCTTACATGAGACTGAAAGTGTACGTTTGGTTAATTGTAAGAAGAACGTGTACCTGGGTCATCGTCGATTTCTTCCCCGAAATCATAACGTAAGAAAGAAAGGCAAGCATTTCAACGGCAAGGCAGATCACCGGCCGAAGCCTGCGGAACGTACTGGTGCTGAGATATTTGATATGGTCAAGGATTTGAAAGTCATCTTTGGAAAGGGTCCTGGCGGACAATCAGTTCCGCGGGGAGTTGACGGGCACGCACCCATGTGGAAGAAGAAATCTATATTTTGGGAGCTAGAATATTGGAAAGTCCTAGATGTCCGCTCTGCAATCGACGTGATGCATGTTACGAAGAATATTTGCGTGAACCTGCTAAGCTTCTTGGGCGTGTATGGGAAGACAAATGATGCAAAGGAAGCACGGCAGGACCAGCAACTTTTGAAAGACCCAGATGACCGGCATCCGGAATGGTTTCAAGGTCGTGCCAGCTACGCTCTTACCAAAGAAGAGAAGGTCATTTTTTTGAATGCCTGAGCAGTATGAAGGTCCCGTCTGGCTTCTCGTCGAATATAAAGGGAATAATAAACATGGCGGAGAAAAAGTTCCAAAACCTGAAGTCTCACGACTGCCACGTGATTATGACGCAATTGCTTCCGATTGCTTTGAGGGGGCTCCTACCGGAAAATGTTCGAGTAGCCATTGTGAAGCTATGTGCATTCCTCAATGCAATCTCTCAGAAGGTAATCAATCCAGAAGATCTACCACGGTTACAGAACGATGTGGTCCAATGCCTTGTCAGTTTCGAGTTGGTGTTCCCACCATCCTTCTTCGATATTATGACGCACCTCCTGCTCCACCTAGTCGAAGAGATTTCCATTCTCGGTCCTGTATTTCTACACAATATGTTCCCCTTTGAGAGGTTCATGGGAGTATTAAAGAAATATGTTCGTAACCGTGCTAGGCCAGAAGGAAGCATCGTCAAGGGCTATGGAAATGAGGAGGTAATTGAGTTCTGTATTGACTATGTTCCTGACCTTAAGCCGATTGGTATTCCTCAATCGCGGCACAAGGGGAGACTAAGTGGAAAAAGGCAAGATCGGAAGGAAATCCACGATATGTATGGACGGTCATTCTATGACTGAAGCACACCACACAGTTCTGCAAAATTCCAGCTTTGTGGCTCCGTACTTCGAGCAACACAAGAATATTTTACGCTCGGACAACCCGGGGAAGCCTGAATCCTGGATTAGAAAGGCCCACATGGAGACTTTCGGCAGTTGGTTGCGAAAACATTTAACGAATGACAATGATGTTGGAGATCAGCTGTACATGTTGGCCAAGAAACCATCTTCGACTATAACGATTTTCCAAGGGTACGAGATAAATGGGAATACATTTTACACCATCGCCCAAGATAAAAAGAGCACCAACCAAAACAGTGGTGTCCGCTTTGATGCAGCAACCGAGAATGGGCGAAAGGTCACATATTATGGTTACATAGAGGAGATATGGGAACTTGACTATGGACCCTCCTTTAAGGTCCCTTTGTTCCGGTGCAAATGGTTCAAGCTAACAGGAGGTTGGATAAAGGTGGACGAGCAATACGGAATGACAATGGTGGATTTCAACAATCTTGGTTACCTTGACGAACCATTCGTCCTTGCCAAAGATGTCGCTCAGGTTTTTTATTTGAAGGACATGAGTAGCAAACCGAGGAAACGGAAAGATAAGAAAACGATCAGTACATCATGCGATGATCCAAAGCGCCACATTGTTCTTTCAGGGAAAAGATACATCGTGGGAGTGGAGGACAAGACAGACATGTCAGAAGATTATAATATGTTTGGTGAAATTCCGCCCTTCAAAGTGAACACTGACCCAAGCATTAAGTTAAATGATGAGGATGCTCCATGGATACGGCACAATCGTAAGCAAGCAGGGACACAAGGGAAGAATTGATGTGTAATAATTTATTGTACCAAACTTTGTATTTGGTCGATGAACTGAATGATGTATCAAACCTTTTGTCAAACCTTCAAGGGATCGATGAACTGAATTTTTTGATATAATATTTGAATTTTTAAGATTTTAAAATAAATTAGTTTTATTTTTCTGATTTTTTTGATATATAATTGTATTTTTAAGATTTTAAAATGACTTAGTTTGATTTTTCTGATTTTTTTGATATAATATTTGTATTTTTAAGATTTGAAAATGAATTAGTTTTGTTTTTCTGATTTTTTTGATATATAATTGTATTTTTAAGATTTTAAAATGAATTATTTTTATTTTTCTGATTTTTTTGATATATTATTTGTATTTTTAAGATTTTAAAATGAATTAGTTTTATTTTTCTAATTTTTTTGATATATAATTGTATTTTTAAGATTTTAAAATGAATTAGTTTTATTTTTCTGATTTTTTTGATATATTATTTGTATTTTTAAGATTGTAAAATGAATTAGTTTTATTTTTCTGATTTTTTTGATATATAATTGTATTTTTAAGATTTTAAAATATATTAGTTTTATTTTTCTGATTTTTTTGATATATTATTTGTATTTTTAAGATTTGAAAATGAATTAGTTTTATTTTTCTGATTTTTTTAATATATAATTGTATTTTTAAGGTTTTAAAATGAATTAGTTTTATTTTTCTGATTTTTTTGATATATTATTTGTATTTTTAAGATTTTAAAATGAATTAGTTTTATTTTTCTGATTTTTTTGATATATAATTGTATTTTTAAGATTTTAAAATGAATTAGTTTTATTTTTCTGATTTTTTTGATATATTATTTGTATTTTTAAGATTTGAAAATGAATTAGTTTTATTTTTCTGAATTTTTTTGATATATAATTGTATTTTTAAGATTTTAAAATGAATTAGTTTTATTTTTCTGATTTTTTTGATATATTATTTGTATTTTTAAGATTTTAAAATGAATTAGTTTTATTTTTCTGATTTTTTGATATATAATTGTATTTTTAAGATTTTAAAATGAATTAGTTTTATTTTATATGAAAAAGGACCTTTAGTCCCGGTTGGTGAGGCGGACCGCGACTAAAGGGTACCCTTTAGTCGCGATTGTTGTCCTCAACCGCGACTAAAGGCTCTTTCTGCGCAGGAACGAAAGCGGCGCCAAAACCCTTTAGTCCCGGTTGGGGAGGCGGACCGCGACTAAAGGTACCCTTTAGTCACGGTTGGTGTGGCCAACCGCGACTAAAGGGTACCTTTAGTCGCAGTCCGCCTCCCCAACCGGGACTAAAGGTATGTCTATATATACTGCACTTAGCAGTTTTCGCCACTTCCCATTCTCCTCTCTCGACGCCGAAGCCCTGCCCCGACGCCGATCGACGCCGAAGCCCTGCCCAGACGCCGACGCCGACGCCCTGCCCGACGCCCTGCGCGCCGCCGCCCGTGCCCTGCCCTTAGCGCTCCGCCGCCGCCGCCGCAGCGTGCCCCTGCCCTTGCCCGCCGCAGCCCCTGCCCTTGTCCGCCGCCCGACGCCCTGCGCGCCGCCGCCCCCGTCCCCAGTGAGCGCCGCCGCCGCCCGTGCCCTGCCCTTAGCGCTCTGCCGCCGCCGCAGCCCGGCCCCCTGCCTTTGCCCGCCGCCCGCCGCCCGCTGCCCCTGCCAAAGAAACCAAAAAGAAAAAGGAAGAAGAAGAAGGAAAAAGGAAGAAGAAGAAAGAAAAAAAGAAAGAAACCAAATGAAAAAAGAAGAAAAGAAAGAAGAAAGAAAGAAGAAAGAAAAAGGAAGAAGAAAAAAGAAAGAAGAAAAAAAAAGGAAGAAGAAAAAAAAGAAAACAAAACAAAAGAAACCAAATGAAAACCAAAAATAAAGAAGAAAGAAAACCAAATGAAAACCAAAAGAAAGAAGAAAAAAAAGGAAGAAGAAAAAAAAAGGAAGAAGAAAAAAGGAAGAAGAAAACAAGGAAGAAGAAAAAAAGAAGAAAGAAAAAGGAAGAAGAAAAAAAGAAGAAAGAAAAAAGGAAGAAGAAAGAAAAAGGAAGAAGAAAAAAAAGAAAACAAAACAAAAGAAACCAAATGAAAACCAAAAAGAAAGAAGAAAGAAAACCAAATGAAAACCAAAAGAAAGAAGAAAAAAAAGGAAGAAGAAAAAAAAGGAAGAAGAAAAAAGGAAGAAGAAAAAAAGAAAGAAGAAAGAAAGAAGAAAGAAAAAGTAAGAAGAAAAAAAGAAGAAAGAAAAAAGGAAGAAGAAAGAAAAAGGAAGAAGAAAAAAAAAGGAAAGAAAACAAAAGAAACCAAATGAAAACCAAAAAGAAAGAAGAAAGAAAACCAAATGAAAACCAAAAGAAAGAAGAAAAAAAAAAGGAAGAAGAAAAAAGGAAGAAGAAAAAATGGAAGAAGAAAAAAATAAAGAAGAAAGAAAGAAGAAAGAAAAAAGGAAGAAGAAAAGAAGAAGAAATAAAAAAGGAAGAAGAAAGAAAAAGGAAGAAGAAAAAAAACAAAAGAAAACAAAAGAAACCAAATGAAAACCAAAAAGAAAGAAGAAAGAAAACCAAATGAAAACCAAAAGAAAGAAGAAAAAAAAAAGGAAGAAGAAAAAAAAGGAAGAAGAAAAAAGGAAGAAGAACAAAATGAAAACCAAATGAAAACCAAAAGAAAGAAGAAAGAAAAAGGAAGAAGAAAAAAAAGAAGAAAAAAGGAAGAAGAAAGAAACCAAATGAAAACCAAAAAGAAAAACAAAGAAAACAAAACAAAAGAAACCAATGCAAAAGAAACCAAAACAGAAGAAAAGGAAAAACAAAATAAGAAAAGGAAAAAAGAAAAGGAAGAAGAAAAGGAAGAAGAAAAGGAAAAAGAAAAGGAAAAACAAAATACTTGGCAGTGCTCAATAATCTTATTTTTTAATTCCTCCTCCTCTATGTCCCCTTAATCTTATTTTTTAATTACTTTATACTTAAAGAATTTTTACTACATGCAGGAGTGACATATGGCGGAACTGAGCATTAGTGACAACAGTGGGCTGACATCGCTGGAGTGTCTGTCGGGAGAGCACCCCCCATCGCTGGAATACCTTTATCTTCAAAGCTGCAGTACCCTGGCATCCCTGCCGAATGAGCCGCAAGTATACAGGTCTCTCTACTTTGTTAGAATTAGAGGCTGCCCTGCTATAAAGAAGCTCCCTAGATGCCTGCAGCAGCAACTGGGCAGCATCGATGACGAGAGCAAAGAACTAGATGCCCGTTATGAAGGTACTCACGACTTTCTGTCTTTGACCAACGTACCACGTCAACACCTCTTATTCAAGTTTCTTCTGACATCATCTGTGATGTTTGCAGTAATGGCATTGAAACCGAAGACATGGAAGGAGATACAAAGACTGGTCCGTGAGCGGAGGCGGACCGCTCGACAAGGCAGGGAATGAACGCCGGCAATCCACCATTGAGGAGTAAACAGGGCAGGGAAGCATGCATTCTTTTAGCTTCAAACAATGTACTTCTATGTTATGTCATGACTGGTTCAACGTTGACCTTTTTATCTTGTTCAGATTCAGATACTTGTAATGTGGATTAATTCATCTCCTTTTGAACATTTCCTGGGTTTACTAGAATTCGGGACGTGTGCTGATGTTTGTGAGCTATCTATGTATGCATCAAGTAGCTAGGAGTAACAGCTATTTGGTTGAGGAGACATTGGCGTTCCTTCAACTGGTTCAGAAACTTTGCAAACTGTGGTTTTTATCAGCTCTGATTTGATGATTTCAATAATAGATACTGGAGTAGTTAATTACCGGGAGATGCCAAATCATCCATTTCCAGAGAGTAGGAATGAAAGCTTCAACTCGTTGAGAACTGTCTTGATGCTCTGCTACCTGTGATTGCTTGTAATACTCAACTCTGGTGTCAGACACTATGATGCAGGAGTGGGAGTGTCAGACACTATCTTAGCAGTGGTGTACAAACTAATTTAAACTGGGACTGAACAGTCAGCATAGCAGTGTGTTAACATCACTAATTGTAGCTGTTAAAATTAGGAGTGAACATTCAGCACTGCAGTGGGTTGGTACCCCTTTGGCTTCATAGCCTCAGAACCCAACCCTGGGGCCTGGGATTCCCCGCTGAAAATTAACAAGTATGTTTGTCTGATGAGTGATGAGAATTAGCAAGTAGTATTAGTCTTTACGAGAGCACGTGTGTTGAGGGAGGCTGAACCTTACTTATTCTGGCTCTCATAAGTACACAACTGAATTGTGGATAGATGTGTTGCCTTGGTGTCTTTCTTCAGCAAGGGTGTATATTGTAAAATTTGAATACATTCCTAGTCATTCGGTTATGCTGATGGGCGTTGTAGACAGTACTGTTAGAGTTATAATATAAGTCATGTATACCCCTTTGTATTTATCCCGTAGTATAAGGGGTTTCCTGCATATGTACCACACCTGTACATGTATATATATCGGCCTATGGCCTCATGGGAATACAAGTTGCTTATTCCTAACATGGTATTAGAGCTCTAGGTTTCTTTTTCGCACGCCGCAACTCGTGCCCGATCCGCTGCCCCGGCCGACGCATCGGCCTCCTCGTCACGCGTCGTGCGCAGCTCCCTCTGCGCCCCCGCTCGTCAGCCGCCGGCCTTGGTCTCCCGCCGCGCTCCCACTCGTCTCGGCGCCCTGCATCGGCGTCTCGGCGCCCTGCATCGGTCGCCTCGCCCCCGCTCGTCGGCCGCCGCCGAAGCTCCCGCTCGTCTCAGCGCCGCCGAAGCTCCCGCTCGTCTGCTCTCCCCGTGGACTCCCTCTGCGCCGCCGACGCTCCCGCCCGCCAGCTCCCGCCGCCCCTGCGTTCAGGCGCCGCTCCCGCCTGGCAGCTCCCGTCGCCCGCCGGGTGCCTGCTGCTCCCTCCGTTCCCGCGCTCCAGTGCCTGGACTTCGCATCCCCTTCCCGCGGCCGCCGATCTCTGCTTAGATCGAGCATCTCGATTGGAAGGTCTGATCTCTGCTAAAAAAACAAAAAACATGTCGGGCTATGTTGTTGTCCCTCACTGCCCGGTGATTCCTGACGGAGTTTTCAGTGTTTGCTCTACTGACCCCGTCTCGCACATGTGCCTTTCTTCCGCGCTTGGTGATCGTTCGTCTGTGCTATCGTCCCCTGTGGCGACTCTCGCATGTGGTGATTGTCGCTCTACATCGACTCTTCCTGCGACTTTCATCGGTGATTATAGTTCTACACCGGCTCCTCTCACGGCCCCCATCGGATGTGTTGATGCATATGACACTATTGACCCGCGTCTTCCTTTGGCGCTTGGGGCTTGTCTGCATGTGCCCTCGTCTCCGTCACCGGCCTCTACGGATGATGTTGCTTATGCTATGTCGCCTCCTCTGGCGGTTTCCACAGGTGGTGGTGGGCCTGGTGGCTGCTCCTCTCCCAGTGCTACTGCGTCATCTACTTCAGCTATGTACTTCACCGAGCAGGAGATTGTGGGACTTCGTGGTCTGCTCACTGCCTCCGGCTCTTCATTGCCGGGTGCATCTCCGTCGACCTCTTCAGTTGAGCTCCTGACCGAGCAGGAGATTACGCGCCTTCGGTGCTTGCTCGCTGCATGCTCTGGTTCTTCACCGACGGGTTCTGCTGGTTCTGCTACTGACTCCTCTGGCATTGTGAGACCACCTTCACCACAGTCAGGTACATCTCCATGGATTCTGGATACTGGAGCATCTTTTCATATGACTCATGATTCATCCACCTTGTCTTCTATTCATGCTCTTGATTCTCCTATTCATGTTATTACTGCTGATGGTACCTCCCTCCCGGTTAATGGTCGAGGCATTCTTAGCACCTCATCTTTTCATGTTCCTGATGTTGCTCATGTTCCTCGACTTACCATGCAGCTCCTTTCTGGTGGTCAGATTGTTGACTCCGGTTGTCGGGTGATTCTAGACTTTGACTCTTGTTCTGTTCTGGACCGTCACACTGGTGCTCTCCTTGGTGCTGGCCCCCGACACCGTGACTCTCAGGGTCTCTGGGAGCTTGACTGGCTTCACCTTCCCTCCGCTGCCACCGCCGCCAGTCTTTCCCCCTCTGTTGCCTTGTCTACTAGCTCTTTTCAGCAGTGGCATCATCGCCTTGGTCACTTGTGTGGCTCTCGTCTCTCATCCTTAGTTCGACGTGGTCTTCTTGGCTCTGTCTCCGGCGGTGTGTCTTTAGACTGTCAGGGTTGTCGGCTTGGTAAACAGGTCCAGTTACCTTATCCTCATAGTGACACTGTGTCTCAGCGTCCTTTTGACCTGGTTCACTCCGATGTCTGGGGTCCAGCTCCATTTGCCTCGAAAGGAGGTCATCGCTACTATATTATTTTTATAGATGATTTCTCTAGATACACCTGGATATATTTTATGTCTTCTCGTAGTGAGGTGTTATCTATCTATAAGCGTTTTGCTGCCATGGTTCACACTCAGTTCTCTACTCCTATTCGTGTTTTCCGTGCTGACTCTGCTGGAGAGTATATCTCCAAGATGTTGCGTGGAGTCCTTGCTAAGCAGGGTACACTTGCCCAGTTCTCTTGTCCTGGTGCTCATGCTCAGAATGGCGTGTCTGAGCGCAAGCTTCGTCACCTTCTTGAGACGGCTCGTGCGATGATGATCGCTGCCTCTCTTCCGCCTCATTTTTGGGCCGAGGCTATCTCCACCTCCGCCTATCTCATCAACCTTCAGCCGTCTGCTGCTTTGCAGGGTGGCGTTCCTTTTGAGCGTCTTTTTGATCGTTCTCCCGATTATTCGATGCTTCGCTTGTTTGGTTGTGTTTGCTATGTTCTTCTTGCCCCTCGCGAACGCGCCAAACTGACCGCTCAATCTGCTGAGTGTGTCTTCTTAGGCTACAGTGATGAGCATAAGGGCTATCGTTGTTGGGATCCTATCGGTCGTCGGATGCGTATCTCTCGCGACGTGACTTTTGATGAGTCTCGTCCTTTCTACCCACGCCCATCTTCCTCGATTTTTTTAGTGGAGGATATCTCTTTTCTCACTTTTCCTGACTCACCTATCACCCCCGTCGCGCCTGTGCCTATTCGTCCCACTCCCTCTGCTTCTCCACCCCTAGTCGATTTGCAGCAACCATCTTCTCCGGTCTCCTCGCCTAGCATGTCACCGGATTCTACACCTTCATCTCCGGTGCCTTCTTTGTCGCCACCCACACCTTTATCTCTGGTGACTTCTTCGTCGCCACCCCCCGATTCTACCTTGGCGATTCCTCCTTCTATTGTTCCATCTTTTCCTCAGCATTACACTCGTCGTTCAAGACCTGTGGATGCCTCCTTGGATGAGTCGTCCTCTTCCACTCAGCCTACTTATGGCTTGCGTTCTCGTCCTCGTCCGCCTGTTGATCGCTTTGGATTTCCCACTGCTGGTGCTGCTGTTCTTGAGCCGACTTCTTATCGTCAGGCTGTTGTTCATCCTGAATGGCAGTTTGCGATGGCAGAGGAGATTGCTGCTCTTGAACGCACTGGTACCTGGGATCTTGTTTCTCTTCCTCCCGGAGTCCGTCCCATCACTTGTAAGTGGGTCTACAAGGTTAAGACTCGCTCCGATGGTTCTCTTGAGCGTCACAAAGCTCGTCTTGTGGCTCGTGGTTTTCAACAGGAGCATGGTCGTGATTATGACGAGACTTTTGCTCCTGTGGCCCATATGACCACTGTTCGTACACTTCTTGCTGTTGCCTCTGCACGCCACTGGTCTATATCTCAGCTTGATGTTAAGAATGCCTTTCTTAATGGTGAGCTACGTGAGGAGGTGTACATGCAACCACCACCTGGGTATTATGTTCCTGATGGCATGGTATGTCGTCTTCGTCGCTCTCTCTATGGCCTTAAGCAAGCCCCTCGCGCCTGGTTTGAGCGTTTTGCCTCTGTGGTCACTACTGCTGGTTTTTCAGCAAGTGCTCATGATCCAGCATTGTTTATTCACCTTTCTCCTCGTGGTCGGACTCTTCTTCTTCTCTATGTTGATGACATGATCATCACTGGGGATGACCCCGAGTATATTGCCTTTGTAAAGGCCCGTCTTAGTGAGCAGTTTCTTATGTCTGATCTTGGACCTCTTCGCTACTTTCTTGGGATTGAAGTCTCTTCTACCTCTGATGGCTTTTTTATATCTCAGGAAAAGTATATCCAGGATCTTCTTACTCGTGCTGCTCTTACTGACGAGCGCATTGTTGAGACTCCTATGGAGCTCAATGTTCATCTCCGTGCTACTGATGGTGTTCATCTCCCTGACCCGACGCGTTATCGTCATCTCGTTGGCAGTCTTGTCTATCTAGCTGTCACTCGTCCGGACATCTCTTATCCGGTTCATATTCTGAGTCAGTTTGTCTCTGCTCCCACATCGGTTCACTATGGTCATCTCCTTCGTGTTCTCCGATATCTTCGGGGCACGATCTCTCACCGTCTGTTCTTTCCTAGCTCCAGTTCTTTACAGCTTCAGGCCTATTCGGATGCTACGTGGGCTAGTGATCCTTCTGATCGCCGTTCACTTTCTGCTTACTGTGTTTTTCTTGGTGGTTCTCTCATTGCCTGGAAGACGAAGAAATAGATTGCAGTTTCCCGTTTGAGTGCTGAGGCTGAGTTGCGAGCCATGGCTCTTTTGACGGCAGAGGTGACTTGGTTACGGTGGTTACTTCAGGATTTTGGTGTTTCTGTCACTACACCGACTCTGCTCTTATCTGACAGTACAGGTGCTATTAGCATTGCGCGCGATCCTGTGAAGCATGAGCTCACCAAGCATATTGGTGTTGATGCTTTCTATGTGCGCGCTGCTATGCAGGATCAGGTCGTTGCTCTTCAGTATGTGCCTTCCGAGTTACAGTTGGCGGATTTCCTGACGAAGGCCCGGACTAGAGCACAACATGGCTTTTATCTCTCCAAACTCAGTGTTGTTCCTCCACCATGAGTTTGAGGGGGGGGTGTTAGAGTTATAATATAAGTCATGTATACCCCTTTGTATTTATCCCGTAGTATAAGGGGTTTCCTGCATATGTACCACACCTGTACATGTATATATATCGGCCTATGGCCTCATGGGAATACAAGTTGCTTATTCCTAACAAGTACAAGATACTATACCACATTACACATGGCCATCCTGCTGCTCTTTTTATGTTGTGGGCTGTGAAGCCGTCGTGGCGCCTCTACTAACGACTCCATTACTGATTACGTACGGTGACGGTGAGTAATGGATCAAATCTCCAATGTGTGTAACAGTTTGCTGGTCTCATATTACCAACGCTGAATCAAGCCATCAACTCTTCATCTTCAGATTTCTTTTGTTCTTTTTTAGTGGGGAACAATAGCAATATTTTTTACAGCAATTGCCATTTTTTTGGAAGGGGAGTATAGAAAATCATAAAAGGAGACTCTTCACTTTTGCATTGACAAAACTATTTGGCCGCAGAAGAAAAGCCTTTTGGCATGGTAGATGAGTTTTGCTTGGCTGTAGCGGATTTAAATTGAGTGGCGGTCTATTTCATGAGCTGTTTTAGCAATGGAATACTGCTATTCAGAGCTGACTCTGTTTAACTCTGAGTAATGCAGCAGTAAAACTTACTGACCGTGTGTGAGAATTATAGTTTGACTACTTCTGGCCAAGCGAATTCAGGCCTAGGTAAACGGCTTCAGTTTATGGTCTGCATACAGAAACGCAGCAGGGATAAACGGCTTCTTCTCAAGGATTTCTGTAGTGTTTACTATCTTTGCAGTCTCCTGTAGCCAGTCAGTTCTATAGTATTGTTGGTAATGCTCCACAAACTCGCCGTCGCCGTCGCCATACTAGCTGCTAGTTAATGTCAGGTTGTATCCTTATTTCATAAATCAATTAACATGAACACGCCTCATGCTCTGTTGGTAGCTTACTCAGCATCCACTTATGTAGAGTAGAAGTAGATCAGATTACATGCATGCATGTGGATACTGTTCCTAGTCAACAGTAGCTAGTACTGTAGTTGCTTGCTAACCTGATTAATTCTCTAACCATGCTGCTTTCTTGTGGACATTACGTAAATGGAGTGTTGTGCAGGTGCTTTGGCAAGAGGTTGGTAGGTTATCCCGGCCCAAGTGATCAGGAGAAGGGAAGTGTTTTTCGGTGTCGCTGGAAGAGAAAGGTTTGGCTTGTGAAGGCGTGGAAAAAATTGAAGATGTAGAGCAATCAGTCTTGATTCGCTGTCATAGAGTTGAGCTTTTTCAGAAGTGGGATGGTGTTGTTGTTTGAGAGTTGCAGCTAGAACTGACTCTGTTTCATTCTGAATAATGCAGTAGTGGCCTGAATGTTGGGCACAAGACACATCCCAAGAGCCATGCATTTGTGTACTATCTTACGCTGCATCATTTTTTGACATTAACATCTTAGGCTTCTCGGTACACCTATTTAGCATTTGCCTGTCTATTCTAAGACCATGTCTACTCTTCGTCATGCAGTTGTTGTCGCCCAACTACAAAGCAATTCATGATATTTTTTCCATTAAACCATATGGTCACTTGTATGCAAATAGCTCTACTATGTCACACAATTCTGTTGCGCACTCACATGACAAAGAAATGATAACGGCTCCTGAATTCATGCTTAACAGTAAACACATGTCACACGCTTACACCTGGATGTAACAAGATCCTAACGAAGACTGCAGTATATATAAGCTAGGCCTGTTTGTACTCGATCACATGACTTGTCTTAGCTAGGATGCAGAAGTGAGTGTTCTAAGAGAAGTTTCGAATTTACTGTATGCACTATTCCGTTTCTGTCAATCTGTTTGAAATATTGGAGGAAAACAAAAGATCATGGTAAGAATGTGATTATATATGTATAGCTTCACTGAACAAAATGTTGTCAATTTCAGAGCCGATTAGTGATTTCTTACTGGCATGTTACTTATAGTTCTTCAAACCTCTTATCTGAAAAAAATTCCTTCTTTAATCTTTACCAAATGAATTTACAACACTAGCTTGTGCTTGACTATGGTTAATGTTATTCTTATTACTACAGTCAACTTCCCTGCAGCTGCTCCCACCACCTCAGGTAATCTCTTGCTTAATTCGGTTTTGGTTCCAAAGAGTTATTTTAGAGAACAGAATTGATTTGATCGATATTTTAGTTTCCTCTGCTGCACTAGATGATATTTTGCAACAATTTATAGGGTTGGGAACTTAGTGACACAATGCGGGTTCAGAATCATCAACAATCTGACGCTTGCAATGTGGCTGGCAGCCGTGTTAATCTAGTTTCAGTCACTGCCGATGTAAGTCTCTTGCCCTTGGACCCATTTCACTACAGCATAATCGTATTATACTTCAATCTTTTTTGCTCTGTGTTACAAGAAAATAAAATTTCGTTTTTTTCACTATTCAGGTTACGAAATGACATCTAGCTAGAAGAATCGACCGAGTGGATGCTAGTGTAGATGAAGCTCAAGAGACGATTGAGCTGAAGGGACAAGGGTTGATGAGGTTGGAACATTCGTGCCACACACTTACCATCTTCTTTTCTCTGGTTCTTGTGCAGTGTGAAGTGAAGCAATGATACAAAATTAATTTGTATTTGTAGGTTACAGTCATCCATTTCCCAGGCAAAAAAGGAAAAAACAGTCATGCATTTGAATTTGAGCACTTTCCAGACAGAATTACAAGAGGTTGATCATACACTCCTGATTAGGAACAAGTTCTATTCACAAACAAGTTTGGAAGAACCAAATTCGAAGACTAAGCACCCCAGAATTCCGCTCCTGGTGGGTATTAGGGGCTGAAGCACGAAGGAGCAGTAGTTCTCTAAAATGCAGGACTTAAAATAACCTAGAACTATCCAGGTGCAGCCGTCAGTTAGATGTGAATCATATGACCCTGCAATCCGTACGTTGTGGTTCACCCCTGCCAGGCATCCAAAACAGGGGATCTTATTGTGAGTTTTGGCGAGTTCTCCGTCTGCTTCATGTATTTGTCCAGCTGAATCTGGGGCTGCAATCTTAATCTAATTTACCATTATAATGATTATCTGAGCACTTATGTAAATTAGTAAATTTGCTTATTCCGATGGAAATCTTGATTACCGAGGTTTCACTATCACTGTCGTAGACTTGATAGGTTTCTGTTGCAAGAAAAATAAATTTACTCGGATTGTCCGATTTATGGATTTACTCACTCATAATCAATAATGTGTCTGCCTAATTATAATCTTATTAAGCAATTTAATGGCACTTTTAGCAAATAGGTTGCATTCTTCTGTATCAGCGGGCTGCAGTCATGGTGTTTGGTGCAATGGCCGGAACGTCGAGTGCTTGTGCTGCTGGTACCAGTAAGTTATAGCATGTTACCAGAAGATTTGTGTCTCAACACGAGTGATGGATTAGCAACAACGATGTTTTCTTCAATTCTCATTGAGTTGTGAGCTTGTTAGTATTTTCTTCCTGGTTTTGGACCTTAAAGATGTCATATTCCCTCTGTTTCTTTTTAGTTTGCATATAAGATTTGATCAAAGACAAACTTTATAAAGTTTGACTAGTATTGTAGGAAAAAATATCAAAATTCACACAGTGGAATCAATATTATTAGATGTATGATGAAATTAATTTTCATAACGCATAAATTTAGTACTGTAGATGTTGATATTTTTCTATAAAGTTTGTAAAACTTTACAAACTTTGACTTTGACGAAATCTTATATGGAGACTAAAAAGAAATAGAGGGGTACTAAATTGGGTGGTGTGCATCATCGGACTGGAAGTGCGTGCTCGCAGGCTGAGGCGACGCTAGCTGGCCGTCGCTGGTGGTCGTGCTGCTGCTGGTGGCTGGCATGGGGGCGTGCCTAGTGGGGGGGAGGGTTGGCTTCGCCTACAGCTGTGGTCACCTTGCTGGGGGCACGGGTGGTGCGTATCGGTGGGGCGGCGGCGCTCGGCTGGGTGTTGTGCCCGGGCGGATCTGGACGGGGCTCGGGGTGAGTCGGAGTTCGCGCTCCAGGTAGGGGTGCTTGGACTCGTTCCAGGAGGTGCCCTTGAGCGTTGAGATCCCTCTCCTCACGGGTACGGTGGGCATTGGTGGTGGTCGGGGCTTCCCTCCTGTCGAGCAGATCGGCTCATGGGCCACGAACATGGCGTCGTGTGAGCATACTCGGCGATGGCAGTCGGTAGTCATGGGGTAGTGTCTCCCCTGGTCCACCTGGACCGGCCGGAGACGCATGCGTTGATGCTTCCTACCGTGGAGGCGTCGACCCAAAGACTGAAAGGTGTTGCCTTTTACTCCTCCTACTGTGGTGCTACACCGTGACGTGGGCGGTGGGTGTAGTCCCGGACATGGATGCCGGGGTGGCGGCCCCGGATGGTGGTCCGCATGGTTGGCTCTCCGGCGGTTACCATGACGGCAGTGATGGCCCTTCCTCTTGGTCGTGTGGGCAGCGAGAGGGTCGCAACGGGTGGCTCGGACACGCTCTCTATCTCTGACGGAGATGGTGTCCCTTTCCGGCTCTGACTGGGGAGTTGCTGAGTGAAAGTTCTGCACTTTATCGCCGACGACATCTTCTTGAAGACGTCGTCTTGGTACTCCTCTTTGTGTCCAGGTTCCGAGAGGAAAACCCTGTCTGGTGTGGGGTCGGCAACGGCGACGCTTGGCGCCGTTTTCGCTCGTGGGGGCGTTGTCTTGGAGCTTAGGTGGTTTAGGGCTTAGCATGGTGTTGCTCTCAGTTCCTCCTGTAACCAATTTCGGTAGCATAGCCACTCGCATCCTGCATGATCCGACTTTCCTGGGATCGGCATTGTTTGAGGGTCACCCCATCTCCTTTTTATCATTCGGCCGTGTAATATGTTTGGTTGTTCCTTTATATATAAAAAATGGGGCGAAAGCCTGTTTTGAGAGAAATGAGTTCCTAGCAGGGTAGCATTGTCAAGATGATATTAAGCTTGTAAGTGAACGTGGATTTTGTGGGGCTCATGTGCACTTTTTATTTTTGTTAACAAAGGAGGTAAATGCATTTTCTGTCCTTGTGCAATCATGGTTAAGACTCGGTACTTTCAAAAACGGACATGCGGCAAAGAATAAAAATAAGAAAATGTCTTTGATGGGAGCTTATAAAACATAGGTAAATGTGACCAATTTCGGTTTCACACATTTTCATGATTCAGTGGAGCTGGACTATTCTCTTCTTCCTCGCCGATCAAGTGGTGACGCTCATGCGTGACCAGACCAGAACTAGCTGACATAAAATTTATGTTCAGCTCTACTTCTTGAAAGTTGATGACTCCGGATCATTCAAGACTATAACACTAGTTCGCAAATGCAATTGTCATTCAACTACTCACACATTTATGTACTTCTCGCAGTTCTTTCAGTGTGAGTTCTCCTCCAGCCAAACACAATGTTTTCATTCATTTTGTTCCTCATGCAACTCAAAATGGTCACATGATTCTGTATTGTACTCACGTGTTCAAAATGACATGATAAGTATCTGCTGAATTGCTTGCTCATACCTATATATCCTATGCTCACACTATTTTGTTTTCATAGGAAGACCTAACCAAGACTAGCGATGTATGGTAGTCCTATATATACCTTCTGCCCTGGGATATCAAATAAGTGAGTGGGATATGAATACTAATTTGTTTATCTCTTTATCAAGCTTCAAATCGTCTGAAATATTGGAGAAAAACAAAAATACCATGGTTTTACTTGTTGTAAATCTGTATTGACTTATGCTAGAAAATAGAGTGTTGTCGATGGTTCCAACTATTGTCCTCTTAGATACTCAGTTCGAAGAGCTTTTCTGAATTGCAGACCCGACCGCCTGTGACTCTAGCCATTTGATACCCACAACGGACTGTTCGAGAGGTTAACAGCTGTCCTTTCCCACTGCCTACTTCCAGTTTGATTGTTTGACATCATATCTAAGACTTGTACAATATTTTGCTGGACCGTCAACTCAGCGGCATTATTTGATGACAAAGCATGGGATATGATGCTCCCAGTGTAGTGCAACTAAATCAAGTGTGGAATTGTCTTTCGTTGCTAAGGAATTAGCTGGGTTAGGTGTAGCGTGATGGCAAAAATGTGGAGACAAATGAAGGAGATGTAAATCAGTAACGTTTGATATAATGGGATGGAAAAAGCGATTCTTTCCAATGAAAAATCCATATGTATATGCATGGTTTGATATAGTTTAGCTCACCAAAAAGGGCATTCATGCATGCAAACACTTTTGTTGATAAAGAAATCAATGTGAAATTATCTACCAACGACACTTTGCAGCCACTGCCACTCTTTTCCCCCTGTTGCTGACAGAGATTCTCTCGCCGTTGGCATCAATGTTGCACTGAGCAAGAATTGTGGAAAGTCTAGAGGGATATGAACTGAGAAAGCAGCGGGCAACACTAGGGTAGAACAGAGAAGCATCAAACCAAATAAAAATTATTCACAAGATATTGGCCAGGGAGTCCCCCTTTTCGAAAAAAAACAAGATATTGGCACACCCTATTTACTGCAAGTAGTGCAAGAGCGGAAGCTTGTTCAGTCCAGCAATTTGCTTCAGAGCCTCGCTAGAAATCTTCTTTTCCTTCACAAGTGGTTTGAATTATCTATGAAAAAGGTCATTACTATTAGTAATTTATTCTTACAGCATGTATGTCACTCTGCCTTGTCGTGGGCTTTATTAATTTAAAACCGGACGTCTGTAGCGTCTTCGTTCTAAAAAAAACTATTAGTAATTTAACCGTACATGTCACCATTTCCAAATTGTTCTTGTCTGGGTTTCTTTGCCACGACATGCTGACCGGAAACACCGAGTTGAAGGCTTAGCTCAGGTGAGCCTGTCATGATCTTTAAAGAAAAACATTTGTTATGATGCCAATGGACCTCTACGGTCTTATTCCGTAGTCGAGTGATCATTTGCATGACTGGAACTAACATGCTATGTAAATAAAGTTCTTCTACTAGAGAGTTGGTGAAATGTGTTGGAAAAATGAGCAATTTACCAAATGATTTTATTAACAAAAAAACTAGATCAATCTAGAGCAAACACCAGAACAAGAGATAAAATAAGTCATGCGTTCTAACAAAGAGAAGGTAAATGGCATATGTAAATATGAACTGTAGCCTAGCAAATCTAGAGCAGACAGTAGAGGTAGTTGCATATACAATGTAAAACCTAATATATCTAGGGCAAACACCAGAACAAGGTACTGTAGTAGAACCTCGAACAGGAAGGAGAAGATCACATACGAGACAGCAGCAACATTACTGGACTTGGGGTCAACATCCTCGCCAGCCATGTCGTCGAGGAGGTTGTCGACGTTGGGGAAGAAGTCGTCGTCGGGGAAGTAGTCGTCGGAGTCCAGATCGTCCGTGACGAAGGAGTCAGTAGTCGCGCAGAGCGCTCCCCAAAAACCTTATCACCCTTCTCTCGTACAGGACTCAAAAGGTGCGGTTTCGGAGGCCTACTGTCCCGACCTGCGGTCACGCCGCAAGCCGGGATGGGGAAGATCGTAGCAGCAGCGCAGTGCTCAGGAACCTTGTGGCGAGAGGAAGAGGATCTTCTGGTGTGTCTCTCTGGAGAGGAGCGACATCTCTTATATAGGCACAGGAGAAGGACGCGAACAGGCTGCGGCGGGAGGTGAAGCAACGGAGGGAGACGAAGCGAACATGCAGAACGCGAAGAGGTGCGCCGTTCGTATTCAGTCTCCACTACAACACAACGTTTCAGCTCCTGTGTGACCGTTCGTATACCCGTCGTGCGTGGCAAAAATTTAGACATCGGCTCGGCTCATTCCCGCAACCTGCGGCGCGTCATGACGAGGCGAGGCGTGGCGTGGCGTGGCGTGGCGTGGCGAGGCGAGGCGGGCGGCGGAGGAGGAGTGCGCGTGGATGTCCCTCTTGTTCTCATGCTCATACATGTGGGGAAAGAACCTCCCTTATAAAGAGGTCCAACTCCCTCTAAACTAGCAATGTGGGACTAAACTTTTGTTCCACCTCTTGCCTTGCACGAATGGGCTGCATGGGCCTCTAGGATTTATTAGGAATTTCTGAAACTGCTATTGGGCTAGGCCCAAAATAGACAAAATTCCAGCAATCCCCCACCAGATCCCAGAGGCACACAAAATTTGCCTTTGGTTCCAAAATACTGTTTTATATACCGGTACTACAGTGGAGACTGTTAAGTTGAACTTCCACCTAGAACTCTATGCTACACTAGTAAGCAACTTGAATAGTGGACTGGGCCTTAAACTGCAAGTTTTCTGCGAATCTAGCTTCACATAAAGCCTTGACCGATACGTGGCTACCGTGGATCTTCCCCGCGGGTGGAGCTTATGCGTCATACTCCGAGACCTTTCATGAGTTTACTAGAGAGAACCCTGCTCTCATAGATTGCGACGTTTAACAATCAGACTCATATAGATGTGTTCTTCAAAAGATGTTCTGCAGGACAACATCTCTACTTAAATGAGCCACTTAGAACACATTAAGATATACATCAATCTGCCATGCAGTTTTAGGAGAGTATTGCATCTTCATGGAGTGGTATTGTTAATAGTAAGTATACTCTCCTCTCAGTTGATCAACAACTTGTCTTTCACATATAATTCACGGGATCTCCGATCACAAAGAATAGGTTACCACTGTGAACAACTCATATTGTGGGTCTCATACCCATCTCCCTCGATGCATTATCTATCACATTACGTGATAGACCCTTAGTAAAAGGATCTGCCAGATTTTTAGACGTTTGGATATAATCCAATGCAATAACTTCGGAGTTTCTCATTTTCCTGACAGACTTTAACCTTCTCTGAACGTGTCTTGATGACTTCATGTTATCCTTTGAGCTACTCACTTTCGTGATCATAGTTTGATTGTCGCAGTTCATAAGGATACCCGGTACAGGTTTCTCAACAACCGGCAAGTCATTCAAGAGCCGGCGAAGCCAATCTGCTTCGACCGTAGCTGTATCTAGTGCTGTGAGTTCTGCTTTCGTTGTTGACCTCGTTAAGATGGTCTGCTTGCAAGACTTCCAAGAAACAGCGCCACCTCCATGAGTGAATACATAACCGCTCGTGGCCTTTATCTCATCAGCATCTAAGATCCAGTTTGAGTCACTATACCCTTCAAGCTCCTTTGGGTGCCCGGTCTAGTGAATTCCATTATTCGCAGTGCCTTCAAATAACGCAAAACTCTCTCTAGAGCTTTCCAATGCACATCTCCTGGTTTTGAGACAAACCGACTCAGTTTGCTAACAGCAAAAGAGATGTCAGATCTTGTAGCACTGGCTAAGTACATAAGCGAGCCAATAATCTGAGAATACTTCAATTGGTCCCTAGCAATTCTTCGATTCTTTCGAAGCAACACACTCGCATCATATGGTGTTGGAGAGGGCTTGCAGTCACTATAACCAAAGCGACTCAAGATCTTTTCCACATAGTGAGATTGAAGCAATGTAATCCCACCATCATCGTCTCTCAACAACTTGATGTTCAGAATGACACCAGCCACTCCTAAATCCTTCATCTCAAAACAACAAGATAGGAAATCCTTGACCTCCTTAACAACATTCAGATTTGTTCCGAAAATCAGTATGTCATCAACATAAAAGCAATGGATAACTCCCTCGCCCCCACCATGGCGATAGTACACACATTTATCAGCTTTGTTTACAACAAAGCCTGCAGCTATTAAAGTTCTTTCAAACTTCTCATGCCACTGTTTGGGTGCTTGCTTAAGTCCATACAAAGACTTCAGCAACTTGCACACTTTTCCTTCCTGGCCATCTACTACAAACCCATCTGGTTGTTCCATGTAAATTTCCTCATCCAACTCTCCATTTAGGAAAGCAGTCTTAACATCCATTTGATGAATGAGAAGACCATGTGAGGCTGCTAGGGAAAGTAATACTCGAATAGTGCTCAGTCGAGCCACGGGTGAGTAAGTATCAAAGAAGTCTTCACCTTCCTTTTGGGTATAACCCTTGGCCACGAGACGTGCCTTGTATTTCTCAATAGTACCATCAGGCCTAAGTTTCTTCTTAAATACCCATTTGCACCCTATAGGTTTGCACCCATAAGGACGATCAGTGATCTCCCAAGTTTCATTTGCCAAGATGGAATCCATCTCACTACGGACCGCTTTCTTCTAGTAGTCAGCATCTTCAGATGCATAGGCCTCTGAAATAGAACTGGGAGTGTCATCTATGAGATACACAAGAAAATCATCACCAAAGGACTTTGCAGTCCTCTGTCTCTTTATCCTAGTAGGAACTTCATTGTTGTTCTCCACAGGATTTTCAAAGTGCTCCATCGAAATGACAGGTTTAGTAATTGTAACTGGTTCCTGATTCGATGAACTAGGCATCTCCTGATTAGATGAGGTAGCCATATCCTTCATGGGAAATATATCTTCAAAGAAAGTCGCATCATTCGACTCCATAATCGTACCGACATGCATGTCAGGTACCTCTGATTTTACAACCAAGAATCTATAAAAATGCTATGAAAAGCATATCCCAGAAAAACACAATCCACAGTCTTTGGTCCAAGCTTGCGCTTCTTTGGAATTGGCACATTGACTTTCGCCAAACAACCCCACATTCGTAGTTAAGAGAGTTTAACCTTTTCTTCTCCCATTCCTCGAATGGAGTTATCTCTTTGTTCTTTGTGGGAACTCGGTTTAGGACATGACATGCTGTCAATATCGCCTCCCCCCACCATGCCTTGAAGAGACCCG
Organism: Aegilops tauschii subsp. strangulata; assembly: GCF_002575655.3. NCBI lineage: Eukaryota > Viridiplantae > Streptophyta > Magnoliopsida > Poales > Poaceae > Aegilops > Aegilops tauschii. The sequence goes on from NC_053035.3 coordinate 5,319,556, forward strand.
ATGTGTCTAACATGGCGTTAACCAAAATCAGTTAGAGTACGGTTCTTTCTTTGGGCCACCCCATTTGACTGAGGTGAATAGGGAGGCGCCCTCTCATGGATTATACCATGTTCCGCACAAAAGGAATCAAATTCATTCGAGAAATACTCTCCACCACGATCGGACCTAAGCCTCTTGATCTTTCGATCAAGTTGGTTTTCCTCTTCAGCTTTATAGATCTTGAAATAGTTCAAAGCCTCATCCTTAGATTTAAAAATATACACATGACAATATCTAGTGGAGTCATCAATTAACTTCATAAAATACTTCTCTCCACCTTTTGTCAAAACACCATTCATTTCACATAGATCTGAATGTATGAGCTCTAGTGGTGCAAGATTTCTTGTTTCCGCAGTCACATGAGACTTACGAGGTTGCTTAGCTTGCACACACACTTGACACTTAGATCCCTTGACAGTGGTGAAACTAAGGATTAAGTTCAACTTCACTAGTCGCGACATGCAACCAAAGTTAACATGACAAAGACGTGAATGCCACACATTTGATTTACTATTGTTGCAAACATGATTAACAACTTTATTGCAAACGTCTGACAAGGATAAATGAAACAGGCCTCTTGACTCATAGCCATTACCAACAAAGGTTCCATACTTGGATATTACAAATTTATTCAACTCAAAGACAAGCTTGTAGCCATCTCTACACAGAAGAGATCCGCTAACAAGATTTTTATTGACAAAGGGGACATAATACACGTTCTTCAGCCGCACGATCTTCCCCGAAGTAAACTTCAGATCGACCGTGCCAACACAACGAACAGAAGCACTTTAACCGTTGCCCATCAGCACGGTGGAAGTCCCTGCGGTCTGATAAGACGAAAACATGAAAATATCACATTAGCACCCGTGTCAATTAACCAATCAGGAGAATGACATACTGAAGGAATAGTGGGAAATATACCATACCCAACATCCTTCATGTCAGTGTCTCCAATGACAACATTAGCGGTCTTGCTGCCTTTCCCAGTATGACGCTTGTCATAGCGATTAGGGCAACTAGGGGCCCAATGATCAGGATCTCCACACACATGACAAACACCTTTCTTCTTGTCATTCTTCTTCTTGAAGTTCGTGTGTTGCACAACCTTGTTCTTCCCATCAAACTTTGCTTTACCATCAAACTTGCCCTTGTTCTTGAACTTGTGGGGCTGGAAGTTCTTCTTCTGTACCAGATTGGCACTAGATCCTCCCTCAATACCTCGAGCACTTATGTCCTTTACTCTCGCCTTTTCTTCCACATCAAGAGTACCAATGAGATCCGAAACGGAAAACTCCTGCCTCTTATGCTTCAGTAAGGTAGCAAAGTTCCTCTACGAAGGAGAAAGCTTAGTGATGATACCTCCGGCAACAAACTTGTCCGGTAGCATACAACTGAAGTGCTCAAGTTCTCTAGCAAATGACTGTATCTCATGAGCTTGCTCAACCACGGAGCGCTCTTCAGTCATCCTGTAATCATAGAATTGCTCCATGATGTACAACTCAGTGCCAGCATCCGAGACCACAAACTTGGCCTCGAGTGCATCCCACATATCTTTTCCATTATCAATTGACGCATAAGCATCAACTATGTTCTCACCAAGAACAGTCAAGAGAGCAGCCTCAAACAGAGTATCCATTTTCTGAAAAGCTTGTTCCTGTTGAGCATCATACTCCCCTTCAGATTTGCCAAAAGTGGCGTCATAGCAACTCATGGTTTGAAACCATAAGACTGCTCTCACACGCCACTTCTTATAGTGGATGCCCTCAAACATAGGAGGTCTCATGGAAGCAGCAAAACCACTTGGTGTAAATTGCCTATAATAAGGTTTTTGGATTGTTGGAAATATGAGCAATTTACCGAATGATTTTATTAACAGAAATACTAGATAAAGCATGACTAGTATAGCAGTGACAAAATAAGTCATGCGATTTGACAAAGAGAAGGTAAACAACATCTTCATATATGAACTGTAACTGAACATATCTAGAGTAGACAGTATAGCAAGTTGCATATATGAAATAGAGCCTAACATATCTAGGGCAAACACTAGAAAAAGGAACTGTAGCAGAGCCTCTAACAGAAAGAGGAAGAACACATACGGGACAGTAGCAGCAGAAGCGCTGGACTTGGGGTCGGTGTCCTCGCCAGCCATGTCGTCGAGAAGGTTGTCGACGTCGGGGAAGTAGTCGTCGGAGTCCGGAGCGTCCGTGACAAAGAAGTCAGTAGTCGCGCGAAGCGCTCCCCAAAAACCTTATCACCCTTCTCCCGTACATGACTCAAAGAGGTGCGGTTTCGGAGGCCTACTATCCCGACCTGCGGTGCACGCCGCAAGCCGGGATGGGGAAGGACGTAGCAGCAGCACAGTGCTCAGGAACTTGTGGCGAGAGGAAGAAGTATAGGCGCAAGAGGAGGAGGTGAGAGGCTGCGCCAGGAGCTGAAGGGAACGCGGGAGACGAAACGAACAGGCAGCATCCGAAGGGTGCAACGTTCGTATTCAATATCCACTACAGCAAAAACTTTCCAGCTCCCGAGTTACCTTTCGTATACCCGTAGTGTGTGGCAAAAAATTAGACATTGTCTCGTTCCCGCAACCCGCGGCGGGCGGCGGAGGAGCGCGCGTGGATGTCCCTCTTGATCTCATGCTCATACAAGTGGGAAAAGATCCTCCTTTATAAAGAGGTCAAACTCCCACTAAACTAGCAATATGGGACTAAACTTTATTAGTATCCCTTGCCTTGCACGAATGGGCAAAGTGGGCTTCTAGGATTTATTTAGGAATTTCTGAAATAGTTATTGGGCTGTCCTAAAATAGACTAAATTCCAGCAATGTCCAATTGGGAGGTGCTTGAGTAGACGCTTGATGGTGGGGAACAAATCAAGCACCTACAATAGCACCGCACCCACCAATGCGAAGAGCTATTTCCAAGGTGCTTATACAGCCAAAATTACAGTAATAAAGCACCTAAGCGATTGGGGCAAAGTACAGTGTTGGATGCTAGTTCTGATTGGAAACAAACCCCGCGCTAGTAAAACTACCGGGATTGTTTTCCTTAGCTCCCACTTAATGGCCGTCATTGGAGATGGCCTTAGGGCATGTTCAATGGAGTAGGTCACTGGCTTATAAAGTAGGTGTTAGATTTCCCTAGCTCCCACTTAATCACATCCGTCTAGGCATATAAGTCAAGGTGGATATATATTAGCCCCTGCAATCCTTGGTGGCCTCGCAGCCGTCGCTGTACTTGTTGGCCTGATCCTCCGCGTGTGTCAGCCCGTTGCGCCCGCCCACCTCGTCAGCTTGCAAAGCGCCGTAGGTGAGCGTGCCGGCGGCGTCCGCGCCCTGCTGCGCCAGCAGCAGCACCGCCACAAACGCCGAAACCAGCAGCACCTGGCTCGCCATCGACGACGCCTCCTTTGTGTGCTACGCCATTATCGCTTGTGGTGCATCCGGACGATATGGACCATCTGTCGGAGTGAATTCGATGGTTCAGATCCGATGCAATACGCCGATGTCACGTGTATTATATCAGACCCCAAGGGGCATTTTCAGGAAAAAAATATTTCAAACTGATCTGATTTTCCCTCCCAAATATTTCGAGGGTATTCTCGGTACAAATTTCAGGGCTATTTTCGGTTTGATTTTTATCCCGTTCGCTAGGGTTTATTCCTCGCCGCTGCTAGGGTTTTAGTCCTCGCCGGTAGGATCTAGCCGCGCGTCGCGGCCCTCCCTCCCTTCACCCCAATTCGCTCGTGATCTCAGAGTGCCTTTTCAACGAAGAACACGAGAGGAGGCGCACTTCCCTCCCCGCGGCAGCCTCCCGCGAAGATTCGGCGCCATCCCACCTCCCAGTCCTCCATGCGGGTGCCTATAGCCACAAGGTTATAGGCAACCTCTTTCCCACACCCCAATTGGTTGTTTGCGTCCTCTACGCCTCTCTGCCATGGCCGCAGCTTTGTTCTACAGGACTAGATGAAGCCGTCCGCCGGCCTGGACAGCTAGCCCCATTCGTCCAGCCCGACTGCAAGATCTACGAACGCTCAATCGTTGCATTCATACACTTATACATTCATTCAACATGTATTCTTTCAGTTTGGCTGATAGGTGAGATTTGGAGATCAATAGAGATGATAAGCTATTAATTTTGGAATGTACTATAAACAATTCATAATTTATGTTGCTCAATATTTATGATGCTCGCTTCTTCTTGTGCAATTGCTGGACTGGGATCAACAGACTTGGCATGTGCTTTATAAGAAAAATTAGATTCACATGGGATATCCACCGTTTGAAGATTGGTGTTAATTCTTATTATGATGTTTTATCCTTGTTAAAGGGAGAGTAATGATCCTCGCAAAAAGCGGAGAGAAAGGAATGACCATTCGATTCTTCCATATGTTGCATTTCATTCTTGCGTGTTTAGTTATGTCCAACATTTGTTACATGCACACACTTGACAAGGTTAGTACAAGTAGTAATCTTTCCTCTATGTGATTCCCTGAGGCAGGATGGATGTACCATGGCCACCCTACTGTGCTCAGTTCAGCGCACGTCCTACCATGCCACACCATGGTCGTTGCAGCACCTACAGAGGCCCCCTATGGTACGTGCTTTACTCTGGTTATCCTGATGCTCTCCCTTTTTGGCTTTGCGGCCTGCCTACGAGACATTGACTGTGCCGTTTTCTGGGATTGCGTGTTGATTCATGCAGTATTTTTTTCTGTTGTGAGTCTATTCTCATGCTCGTACCATTTTCTCTCGTATGAAAATAGACATGTCATAATCCATTATTCTTCTAGGGTTGCCCGTGCACTGTAATTGGTCCGAACCTTGCCCAGGCACTGCTACTGTCACATGGTTTTAAAAAGCAAATATAGATTTCTACGAGATCCCGTAGAGACCAAATTTATTTCAAGCAAAGTATTGTACCCAATATTATTGAAGTTTCACAACTTGACTCATCCGCAATGGACTAAGAACACGGCTAGGAAACCTTCTTCGGGACTAAAACCCAACCACACCCTACTCTATCGCTTTATGGCCAAGTGTACACTCCACATGTAAGAATGAACCGCAATGCTGGACTAACTGCTTGCATCCTCGTCAACTTCAACTGCAGCTGCATCTGAGAGCCTAGCATGGTACTGCTTGAACCTATTCCTGTATTTCATTTTGTTGTAGGGTGAATCGACAAGCACACCAGGTAGCTCTCTTCTGAATTTGTCGATGTAGGCCTGCATGCGAGGATATGTTAATATCGTTCCATAGGTTTCAGAAAATGACAGAATTTTAGGTGTTACTCTACGTACTTCGTCATATTGCAACCTCAGTTTTACTTCCGTAAATAATTCGATGTTCTTCAGCATGTACAGTGCACAACAAGAACTGCAACATTTTATGTTGTTAGATCAGCATTTCAGATATTAACAATCTAAAACAAAAACAAAAGCTAATATTGTTGACTGACGTCTCATCGGATTTTGGCACATTAATATTCCGTACTGGCCATTGCGTCACGTTAATGTCTTCCCATGCATTGCTTTCTATCCTATTGACTCGCATCGCTGCTTGATACGTCTCCAACGTATCTATAATTTTTGATTGCTTCATGCTATATTATCTACTGTTTTGGACATTATTGGGCTTTCTTATTCACTTCTATATTATTTTTGGGACTAACCTATTAACCGGAGGCCCAACCCAGAATTGCTGTTTTTTGCCTATTTCAGAGTTTCGCAGAAAAAGAATATCAAACGGAGTCCAAACGGAATGAAACCTTCGGGAGCGTGATTTTTGGAACGAACAAGATCTAGGAGACTTGGACCCTACGTAAGAGAAGCTTCCAGGAGGCCACGAGGTAGGGGGGCGCGCCTACCCCCCTAGGGCGCGCCCTCCACCCTCGTGGGCCCCCTGTTGCTCCACCGACGTACTCCTTCCTCCTATATATACCTACGTACCCCCAAACGATCATAAAAGGAGCCAAAAACCTAATTCCACCGCCGCAACCTTCTGTACCCACGAGATCCCATCTTGGGGCCTGTTCCGGAGCTCCGCCGGAGGGGGCATCCATCACGGAGGGCTTCTACATCAACACCATAGCCTCTCCGATGAAGTGTTAGTAGTTTACCTCAGACCTTCGGGTCCATAGTTAGTAGCTAGATGGCTTCTTCTCTCTTTTTGGATCTCAATACAATGTTCTCCCCCTCTCTCGTGGAGATCTATTCGATGTAATCTTCTTTTGCGGTGTGTTTGTTGAGACCGATGAATTGTGGCTTTATGATCAAGTTTATCTATGAACAATATTTGAATCTTCTTTGAATTCTTTTATGTATGATTGGTTATCTTTGCAAGTCTCTTCGAATTATGAGTTTGGTTTGGCCTACTAGATTGATCTTTCTTGCAATGAGAGAAGTGCTTAGCTTTGGGTTCAATCTTGCGGTGTCCTTTCCCAGTGACAGTAGGGGCAGCAAGGCACGTATTGTATTGTTGCCATCGAGGATAACAAGATGGGGTTTTTATCATAGTGCATGAATTTATCCCTCTACATCATGTCATCTTGCTTAAGGCGTTACTCTGTTTTTATGAACTTAATACTCTAGATGCATGCTGGATAGCGGTCGATGAGTGGAGTAATAGTAGTAGATGCAGGCAGGAGTCGGTCTACTTGTCTCGGACGTGATGCCTATATACATGATCATACCTAGATATTCTCATAACTATGCTCAATTCTGTCAATTGCTCAACAGTAATTTGTTCACCTACCGTAAAATACTTATGCTCTTGAGAGAAGCCACTAGTGAAACCTATGGCCCCCGGGTCTATCTTCATCATATTAATCTTCCAACACTTAGTTATTTCCTTTGCTTTTTCCTTTGCTTTTATTTTACTTTGCATCTTTATAAAAAAAATACCAAAAAAATTATCCTATCATATCTATCAGATCTCACTCTCGTAAGTGACCGTGAAGGGATTGACAACCCCTTATCGCGTTGGTTGCGAGGATTAAGTTGTTTTGTGTAGGTACGAGGGACTCGCGCGTAGCCTCCTACTGGATTGATACCTTGGTTCTTAAAAACTAAGGGAAATACTTACGCTACTTTGCTGCATCACCCTTTCCACTTCAAGGGAAAACCAACGCACTGCTCAAGAGGTACCAAGTAGGATTTCTGGCGCCGTTGCCGGGGAGGTCTACGCAAAAGTCAACATACCAAGTACCCATCACAATCCCTTATCTCCCGCATTACATTATTTGCCATTTGCCTCTCGTTTTCCTCTCCCCCACTTCACCCTTGCCTTTTTATTCGCCCTCTCTTTTCCGTTTGCCTCTTTTTCGCTTGCTTTTTGTTTGCTCGGGTGTTGGATTGCTTGTTTGTCACGATGGCTCTACCTAGATTTTGAGATCTTCACCTTAAAAGGTTAGAAGAGATCGAAAGCAATGTCAGGAGTTTTATGGTTTTGCAATTCGAGCATAATAATTTCTTCAGAAACGAGCTTAAGGAACAGAAAAGTTTTATGAGTTATGTGAATAAAGAGCTCGATGATATGTCTAAAGAATTTGATGGTTTAAGATCCCAAATTGCTCGTCTTGAGAAGTTGATAGCTGAAATATCGGATAAGCAGGCTACCTTAGTTAATAAGATGGCCGCAAAACCGGATTTCTATGAAAATAAAGATGAAGATCTAAAACTTATTGATGTATCCCCTATTAAATCTTTGTTTTGCAATATGAATCTTGATAATGATGGGACTGAATATGATCCACCTTTACCTAGAAGGCATTCCAAAAATTCGGAGTTTTTAGATCTTGATGCTAAAATTGATAAAAGTGGGATTGAAGAAATCAAAACCCTAGATGTTAATAAACCCACTATTTTGGATTTCAAGGAATAGTTATGAAAATTTCTCTTTGATAGATTGTATTTCCTTATTGCAATCCGTGCTAAATTCTCCTCATGCTTATAGTCAAAATAAAGCGTTTACTAAACATATCGTTGATGCCTTGATGCAATCTTATGAAGAAGAACTTGAGTTAGAAGTTTCTATCCCTAGAAAACTTTATGATGAGTGGGAACCTACTATTAAAATTAAGATTAAAGATCATGAGTTCTATGCTTTATGTGATTTGGGTGCTAGTGTTCTCACTATTCCCAAAACTTTGTGCGATTTGCTAGATTTTCGTGATTTTGGTGATTGCTCTCTAAACTTGCACCTTGCGGATTCCACTATTAAGAAACCTATGGGAAGAATTAATGATGTTCTTATTGTTGCAAAGTGAATCAAGAACCTGAATCTCCTTCCTTCTGGGTTTAACGACCACAAGGAACTAGTGGACATTTAAACTGTTCATAGGTAGGAAAACCTGGAGTGCACAGATAATTAGATCAACGTGCATAGTAATAAAAAATCTGTCCTACATCAGGTTAAAATACCATATCATGTTTCAGGTAGGTGGTGCCTTGTGTGGTTCCAGGAATGCCTGCCAAAGCGTCCTCGTAGCACTCCTCTATCCTACCATCTCTTTCGAGCTTAGCGACGCCGGCCACCCTCTCAATGTAAACCAGTTGGCCGTCCCTTGTGTCAATTGGTTCATCATGACGCATGAGGTGGATCGCGGCATCAACCACCTACAACAATAATCAAGTTAATTGTATTGTACAAAAATGAAACTTCATAAACTAATTTGTGCAATACTATCTTACTTTGTCACCCAACCATACGCCATCTTCATTTTCATCTTTATGGGTGAGGCATTGCAAATGCTTTGATAGCACGACAATGTCATCAACTAAGACCATTTGTTTTTCACGATTTGTAGTATTGATCAGTGACGCCACGAAATTCTGCCGAACCACGTCTAGCTGGTCCCTCTGGATTTCAGGAACTTCTGACCTCTTTTTTAAGTTGCTATAGCCAATTTTCCTCTTTTTATTGTTCGTGCCTCCGAATCATTTGTACACTCTGATGGAGTCTTGTTTTTCCTTTTTTTCTTCTCAGTATCGTACGAAGCAGACTCGTCATTCTTAAATAATTGTAATACCACCCTTTTCTTTTCGCCCCCATGATTTGGTGGCGTCGATTCAACCACACTTACTTGTTGCTGCTTTCGAAAGGATTCATCATGGCTGTCATCATCTGTGAAGACACGGGGCTCTTCAGGATCCCGCGATCCCGTAGCCTTCACGGAGTGCTGCTTACTCCGTCTGTTGAACAGACTCTGTCATACGAAATAAACCTTGTGTTAGCCTTTAGCAGATTCTTGCTTAATTATAGTTAAAATGTGCATCACCTGGAAATCTTCAAGGCTTTTGGTGGCTTTGGAATGCATTTGCTTATCAAAACTAGGAGCTCCCTAGATATCATCCACCTCTTTCAAAAGCTTATGAACACCACTGAGATCCTGTTTGATTTTTACAGTAGCTCTTTCGAATGCTTCATCCTGTACGTGGAAGATCATATGTTATTTATGAAACGACATTGATTATTTCATAATTAAGTTAACATGCATGCGTACGTCAAAATCTTCATCAAGGTTGTTCATGGGGGGCTCCATGTCATCATTTTTTATTCCCTGCTTACAATCGTGCTTAGCAGCGACCTCCGTGACATCCTTTTGTTTCCCCTGGCCAGAAGCCTGCTCAGCATTCTCAACAGAGGCCTCCATTAGGTGTGAAGGTGCCCCGATGTCAGATAGATGTATGTCCTCCACTCCTGGAAATATTCCATCGCGTTTTTCCTTAAAAAATACAAGTTAGTCTGGGGTGTTTCCATAGTAAAGTAATTTAGAAAAAAAACTTGTACACATAAATTTCCAAATATATATACTAATCTCATAATTCTAGGCTTACGTTCAATTCTTTGATGAGGTCCTCCGTGAGCTTGCCATTTGTACGGGTACGCCTAAGGAACTCATCCATTTTGTTTTCAAGAGTGCACATCCTATCGACTTGTTCTGCACCGGCCTCCCGCATGAGGGAGGCGACTTCTTGCAAACCAGTCAATACACGTCCGACGAGTACCTTAATCTGAGACTTTGAAACAGTTAGAATCATATAACTTCATACTAGTTGGAATGTTACAATATATATTTGTGCCTGATGTAACCCATTTACCTGAGAGCCAGTCTTCGGTTTGGCAAGCTACCATCTCGTGCTGGAATGAAAGGCCTCATCAGGTCCTCAACATACTGCAGTTTTGTGTCGTTAGTATGATTTAGAAAATATATATGTTACATAATCCAGGCAATGTGTTGACATTTTACCTCTCCAACTCCCAGATAATTATTCTGGATTATATTGTCAACCTTTTTCGCCTTCTCCTCGCTCCAGTTCTGGATCACACTACTAGGAAAAGGGCTATAGCTAATATGGACATTAATGGCGCACCACATATGTGGTGCGCCACTGCTATATAGCAGTGGCGCACCATGTGTAGGTACGCCATTAGTGTCCATATCACTAATAGCGCACCACACCCACGGTGCGCCACTACTAACAATTTTTTTTCCAAAACTAGTAATGGCGCACCAGGAGACAGTGCGCCATTACTAGTTTTAACTAGTAATGGCGCACCACACACTCTGTGCGCCACTACTAACAATTTTTTTTTTCAAAACTAGTAATGGCGCACCAGGGGATAGTGCGCCATTACTAGTTTTAACTAGTAATGGCGCACTGTCCCCTGATGCGCCACAACTAACATTTACACATCACACGTCTGTGCCTTACAAAAAATTCACCAAATGCACCCCTGGACCGCCTTTTCAGTTTCAAAAAAATAAAAGAAAATGACAGAAATGTCAAAAAAATAAAAGAAAATAATATTCCCATGTGATATGTGGTCTAGTTGTTAGCAAAATTTACAAACATGAATTTTCGACTTTTTTGCAAAATCTCTCGAGAATTTGTAAAATGGGCATAACTTTTGCATACGAACTCCGATGAAAAAGTTTTTTATATGAAAAATCATCTACTCGAAAAGTTACATCCGATACCCATCGGGGGAACCCCGTTGAATATTTTCAAAATCTCCAAAAACCTAACAGAAAAAAAGTTACGGGGCTTTCAAGATCTGGAGAGGCAAAAAATTCAAAAAAAATCAAACTCAGTAATGGCGCACCTGCCCATGGTGCGCCATTACTATCTTCCCGCCTTCAAAATTCAAACAATATCAAAAAAATAAAAAAAGTTAGTAATGGCGCACCTGCCCAAGGTGCGCCATTACTATCTTCCCGCCTTCAAAATTCAAAAATAAATAAATAATTAGTAATGGCGCACCTGCCCACGGTGCGCCATTACTATGCCGTATATATGGCTGCGCGGGGTCCTCTCCTCCTAACCTCTTCATTGTTCTCCTCCACTCCACCTCTCCTCCACTCCATCTCCTCCTCTCCTGCACTCCATCTCCCCTCCTCTCCTCCACCATACTCCCCTCCTCCTCTCCGGCGACCTCCTCCTCCTCCTCTCCGGCGACCTCCTCCTCCCTCCTCTCCTCCCCTCCCCTCACGGTTTCTCCTCCCTCCTCTCCAGTGAGCTCCTCCTCCCTCCTCTTCGGTGATCTCCTCCTCCCTCCTCTCCGGTGATCTCCTCCTCCCTCCTCTCCCGTGAGCTCCTCCTCCCTCCTCTCCTCCCCTCCCCTCACAGTTTCTCCTCCCTCCTCTCCGGTGAAGTCCTCTTCGGCGACCTCCTCCTCCTCTCCGGCGATGTAGGCGAGCTCCTCTCCGGTGACCTCCTCCTCCTCCTCTCCGGTGACCTCGGCCCTCCTCTCCGGTGAACTCCTCTCTGGCAAAAGAACGTACAAGATCCAAAAACGAGAACAAAATTTGAAAAAATATCGTGCAAAAAAACAAGCAAAAAAGGGCAAAAAAATCACGATCCACATCCAAATTCAAAATTCAAAAATAGCAATGGCGCACGGTGGGGGTTAGACGGTGCACCACTACTATTTTCCCACCTTCAAAATTCAGAAAAAAATAAAAAAATTCAAAAAAAAGTTACCAGTGGCGCACCTGTAGCAATAAATGCTTCTGTAGCAGAACAATGTCATCAATTACCACCAATTGTTTATCAAGATCTGAGTTGTTGACAATTTTGGCCACGTAATTCTGTTGAAACTTTTCAAGGTCGGTCTCCAGCCTCGAAGCACCTGTGTCTGTATCTTTTAAATTGCTTGCACGGTTTTTCCTCTTTGTATTCTTTGTGTCCTTGGAATCGTTGGTAGACTCCGATGGAGTCCTGTTTTTCTTTCTCTTCTTATCACTATCGTACAGAACATAATCTTCATTGCACAATAATGAAGATGCCACTCTTTTTTCGGATGCTCGCACGAGTTGGTAGCATGGAATCAACCACACTATCTTGTCGCTGCTTTGCTAAAGAATCATCATAGTTGTCCTCATCAACTGGGAAGACATGGGGCTCTTCCGGCTCCCTTATTCCCTTAGCCTTGGCAGACCGGTGTTTGCTTTTGGTACCTGCCTCTCCCCCACCTCAATACTGACATCTTCATCATCTTGATCTCTTCTTTCTTCAGCCTTTCGCACATTCTCATTGTGCCTCAAATTCAGAGGATCCTGTGATTCGAAATAAAGCACTTGTTAGCTTGCAATCTGCGTGAAAAAAAAACCAGTTAACTATAAAATGTGCAACACCAGGAAAGCTTCAAGGCTTATGGTGGCTTTGGAATGCTTTCGCGAATTCAAACTCAGAGCACCCTGCGAAGCATCCAGCTCTTTATAAAGCTGTGAAACATTCTTGAGACTCTCCTTGCAAGCTGCAGCAACAGCTCTGTCTTCTTCATCCTGAACGTGGAAGATCATATGTTAGCTACGAATCTGCATTAACTTAAAACAAAATCAGTTAGATGTGAAATGTGTATCACATGAAAGCTTCAAGGCTTGTGGTGGTTTTTGAATGCTTTCGCGATTGCAAACTAGGAGCAGGCTGCAAATCTTCAGCTACGTTCTTCATGTGGGCATCCATGTTATCTTTTTGTATTCCCTTAGCAGAAATTACTTTGGCAATGACCTCCGTGTCATCTTTTTGTTTTTGCTGGTGAGTAGTATTCTCTCCTGGGACCTCCACTGGGTCCACAGGTACTCCCAGGTCAGATAGCTGTATGTCCTCTACTCCTGGGCAATCAACATCAAATATTTAATAGCGGTGGTTCTTTAAAGAAATGTGTTAGTGTGGAGAGTATTGATAGTAAAATTCTTTATAGAAACTCATAATGGTATACTTACATTGAATTTTGTGATGAGGTCGTTCGTGCGTCTGCCGTTCGCAAGTGTACGCCTAAGGCACTCGTCCATTTTTTTTCAAGGGTGCACATCCTATCAAATTGTTGTGCACTGGCCTCCCGCACAATGGAGGCAACTTATTTCAAATCAGCCAATACAGGGCCCATGAGTGCCTTATCCTACAAATTACAAGCAGTTAGAAGCATATGACTTCGATTGTACTTGCAAAGTTAAAATATATATTTGTGCCTGATGTTCATCATTTACCTGACCGTCAGTCTTTGGTTTGACCGGCGTCCCAACTGGTGGCGGATTGAAAGGCCGCAGCAGGTCATCGACATACTGCATGTTAGTGTCGTTAGTATCATTCAAAACATATGCTAGATAATCTAGGCACACAGCACTAACACTTTACCTGTCGAACCCCTATATAATTTTTGTTGATTATGTTGTCAACCTTCTGTGCCTTCTCGTCACTCCAGTTTTGGATCAGCAGCCTTAACCTTGATGCATACGAGATGGTAGAGTCCAATTGGTGCACCCTCCACTTCTCGTAGTACCACGTCTGCATTAGAACAAAAACAGCTTATAAAATTTTCCATAAAATTAAATGTATGGTATGTTAATAATGATTGTATTACTTGCAGTGGTAGGTTGCCCTCCAGATTTGCTCCACCATTTACAAATTTCCTGACGCTAGCCATAAGATGGTCAAGTGTAAGCTGTCCAAAATTGGTGCTCTTTATTGTCTCAACATTTCTAACCATCCCAAGGTATCTGTTGTCCACATACAGCTGTGTTCTCGGGCATACATATTTGCCTATGGTGTACAAGACAAATGGCCTGACAAAATTAGGTGTGCTGTCGCCTTTCATCTTGGCTAGCAATCCTTTCAAAGTTACTTTTGTGTCATTGGGGCCTTTCAGTTCCTTCCACAATTCCAAAGTATCGCTGTGATTTGAAGAGACGTGATTCTTCCCCATGCACGACAGGCCTGTTATATGCTCCACATCTTTTAGTGTGATCCTACATGGTCTCCCATTAATTATAAAGGCATCCTGCTCTGCATCATATGAATAAGCGATGGCCTGGCACAGTAGACGTCTCATTCTCATGCCAGGAGTCTTGAGAAGTTCACCCAGTCCAATCAACTTGATGTACGTCAGTTGCTGTGCATTTAATTCTTTTATGAACTTCTCGTATTGCAGCAATGAAGCAACCTGAGTTTCCTGAATGTACAAATAGTGTGATTAGATTCTGTATGGTATTCATTTAAACACGCATAGAACCGACTAGATCTAATCTATGCCAATATCAAAATTGTGCTCTACAGTACTGCATGAAATCATAGAGCTTCTAGGCCATATAATGAACACCAGACATAGAAAAACAAGCTATCTCTGTCGGCAAATTGACTGATGATAGTACAGATTTTTAGTAGAAAGATCAGACTTTGGTCTATGTACACTACTAAAGTTTCAGGCGTCACGCTTACGAAAATAATTGCATACATGACCAGAAGATCAATAGTTTATAGATAATCTCAAAAAAGGAATGTAGCAGTTCCATTGCAAGCATTCAAGAGCACACTCCTTAGTTCCCATCAGATTGAGACGATAACCTTATGTCCAGTAAACATGACCATAGTAGTGACTCGAGCAACCAAAAACACAACTAGTTAGCATCAAGCAGCCTAAAAATGTTGACATGGACCGAAACATGTGAGCCTACTGTCCATCTTTATTTTTAGTTTTCTCCTTTCTTTCTCGTCAACCTAAAATTTAATATAGTACATACATTTGATGTTCTCAATGCCAAATAAGTGAGGCGTGCAACTTACGTACAAAACTACTTTGTATTCTGTCTACTGCGTATTTGATCAGGCAGTTAGGAGTACTACGATTATTTTGTTGATTCGGTTGCTGGTTTTAAACAAAGTTAATTACTAGTCCTTCCTTTCCATATCGTTGCACATAGAACTTTCTAGCACGAAAATTAGCGCAAGTTTCATTACAGAGAGAGGCATTCACGACTAAAAACTGAAGGCATCCACGATCTCCCTTAAGTTTTGCTAAAGCACATCTAGATGTGCTCTAAGTATTGCTTATCTAAGTCCTATGTCATTGATTTTATGCTAAGATTTGTGCAAGCCTTTTTTTTCCTTTTTTCTTTTCTTTCTAGACACACCCATCTCCCTTCGGTAAAATAGGGATAGTTCGTTATGGCTGTAACTAAACGAGATCAAAAGGAAGTGCGCCGTAAACAATGGGATTGCATGCAGACTTCGGAAGGATGGAGTATACAGAATACAAGGATCTCGATCGTTACCAGAGGATTCTCTCGATGGCGACCGGCTCCATTGCCGTTCGCTTTCATCTTTTGCTTCGCCGGCTTCTCCGACGTGCTCTTCTCTTTCGTCGGCTTCTCTGACGTGCCCTTCTCTTTCATCTAAGGATTCGTCGACGCAGGCTTCCAAGATGACGGCTCCGTCGGCTTCACCGACCTGGGAGCTACTTTGGGCGGCGTGGGGTGGTAATTCGGTGTAGTCATGGAAGGCTAGGTATGGGAGGCGAGGGGTGGGAGGCGTGGGGTGGAAGTATACGATCTATGCCGTGAAAAGCTTCGTATTTATAGGGGATTCTCTAACAACCGATCACAAGGAAATATTGGGAATTTTGGATCTCATGAAGAGGTGGTTTTAGATCATGTAATGTTTATTTATAGGGGATTCTCTAACAACCGACCACAAGGAAATATTGGGAATTTGGGATCTCACGAAGAGGTAGTTTTAGATCACGTAATGTTCTTTTAGCTAGTTTTTTTATTTTGAGATTTTTTTAGCAAGTTTAGATCAGTAATCTCAACCGTGAAGCGTTTGGGCTTCTTGTGCTTTCTTATACGGGCTTATTATAATGGGATGAGCCCATTTTAAATGTGAACATGAGAAAGGAAGCGAGGACTCCAACAGGCGCGACGAGGCCCGTCCCAATTATTTAGGACGGGCATGCGCGAGGGCGCTTTGTCCTCACTGCCACGACTCTCCAAAAACGGTTCCTCTTCCTCTACGTCCTCCCGATTCCCTCTTCCTCTGCGTCGCCCGCTCTCCCAACAATCTGGCTTCTGGAACGGTGAGTTCTCCTTCCTGTCAATTATGTTAGTAGTTCTCCAGTAGAAGCACATACGATGGCCTTCTTCTTGTCAATTTCTTGTTCTCCTGCTTCTTTATTTTGTGCGCACAGATTCATCTGCCTGCAACATGTAGTCCGTTGCCTTATGAGAATTTTGCACACAGATTCATCTGCATGCAACATCTAGTCTGTTGTCTTGTCAATTTCTTGTTTTTCTCCTGCTTCTTTAGTTTGTACACACAGTTTCATCTGCATGGGCGATGAACTATTCATAGATACATGTTTATTCTTGATTGTTGATGCAGTTGTTTAGATAAATATTTCAAGTGCGTAAATTTTGATTGTTAATTCGCATATACTCCCTCTGCAAGGAAATATAACAACTTTTGGTTCAATACTTTAGTGATTTCTTTATAGAGGGAGTACTTGTTTAGTTTAAATTGTTCATGCACTTGTTTACGTAAACTTTCAATAGCGCCAGAATTACTATACTATCTGCCGTCATATTCATCTCGGCTTATTGTTATCATGTTATTGTCATGCTTCATGTTTTATACTGGTTTCATCAATTACAGTCCTTCGGCATGGCGTTCGAGAAAGATTATGCTGCTAGGGCAGATGGAAATACCGAAATTTTTGTGAAGTACACGAACAAGGCTAGCTGTGTTGGGTACTGCATTGGCAGATTCAAATACTGGCTGCGGAACGACGACCAGAAGATAGTTGCACTGGATGTGGAGTACACCTGGCCTCGTGGTCCGACACAGATGGCTGCCGTGGTCCAGTTATGCGTTGGCATCTACGTCCTCGTGTACCACATAAGCGTTGCTGGTGAGCACTGCGGCCTACTTGCCGCCTTCCTGCTCGACGAGGAGTACACCTTTGTTGGGGTGGACATCAACAATGACGAGAAAAAACTCAAGCGTGTTGGTCTGGTGGTACAAAACTTTGTGGATATCCAGAATATGTGGAGAGTGCCTGATCCAGTGACGATTAAGCCAAAGTATGGCTTGGGGGTCTACGCTGGTTCCATCACCCACCACAGCTACAACAAGATGAAGGATGCTATCACAGAAGATGACCACCATATATGGGCAGAAGCGCCCTTGCCCTTGAAGAACATCTATTATGCTTCCAGGGACGTGTATGCCACCTACGATGTATACAGGCGCTTGGTGAACTTCCAGAAGGGGTTCGAGAGTCTGTGCCAGCATCTCGCCACACCATCTAGGCGGTCGAGGAAGTCCGGAAGCAAGAATGAATCAACCTAAAATGTTTCTTCAATTTATCTAGCTGATAGTCTGTAAACTTTATTATACTGATAGTAAGTCGTAAGTTCAAATTTCCTGCAAGTTGAATCATCCTTTATTCTAGCTGTCTTGCCTACTTTGATCCACGTTCACGAGATATTATACTTAAGACGTTTATTTTGTTTCGGTTTCGCTAGCTATGATACAGAATGAGATAGCCATTTTTACCAAAAGATTATTTTAGATTTATAATGAATACTGTTCTCAACTGGGTTTGAATAGAGAAATTTTATTTTTTAATTGCATAGAGAAAGTTCATTTTTTTATTCAAAAGAAGGGTCGCCCCCTCTGATTTTCCATTAACAGAAACCACTTGGTCTTTAAAGCCCCTGATGCAAACTACAGCTAGAAACTAAAGTAATCAACTAGTATCACAAATCATACATGGTAACAAGCCCAGCCAGACTTAACATGAAGGTCCAAAAAATAAAACTATGGCAGAGGACAGAAAATATAACTGAGAGATGCGCAGGCGACACCGCAATACCCTGTGACTCCACACTTGCGATGAACTGTACAATTCACCTGCTACGTGCTCTAGCCTGCGCATATAGACCATCAACACCTCTTTGCTCCCAACATCAGCACCTCTTTGTTTACCACCTTCATCTGCAATATAGAGCATCCCATGATCCACAAGCAACTTATCTAAAGAAGAATCATAAGATCACTATACCATTTATTTTGTAATCTCACATTATTCCTGCATTACCAAAGAGTCAAGAACACAACTAATGCCCTTCCCGCATCTCCTACGCAAACACTCATAGGTAGTTCTACCATCTTAACTCCATGATTTAAAATATTAATAAAACCACTTAATGATTCCATTTGCGTTACCATCGTTCATGATTATAGCCAGGGAAACAGCAGCCAATAAAGCAACCACTTGTGTAAGCCCTATTTTGAGTCCTGAATAGGGCCGAATCCTAGCATTTACTCTAACTGCAACATGTCCTCCTCTCATAGTCATCATCACCCAAGACATAATGAAGACGTAACCCCATAGATGCATAATTGCTATGAACATAGATTTCGCAGTATACCTAGTGTAAAGGACACTCTTGCGTTGTCGTGCTACATTTGTGGCTCCTCGGTCAGCATGTTCATAACCAGCTCGATCTGAAGATCTTCACGGGTGGTGGTCTTGAAACCGAAAAGAACGGCTTTATGAACCTTGAGCTCTTCACTGTCAACAATGATGCGGCCATCATCACACTTGTGGTACTTGACCGGCATGAAACTTTCTTTGCACAGCCGAATGCCAGCAAGCCCATCTCCCGGTATCTCCCCATCTCCTGGGGTCTTCAGGGCATCGACAACTTTCACCGGTAATCTCTGTATGCACCATCATAGGAAGAAAAATTATCAAATATGTGAAGGAGCAGTAAACAAAAGGATCTTCAGCTACATCTACATATATTTCATAAGGATCTACAGTTATGGGAAACAAAAGGATATGCAAAAACACACATCAGTGTATTCACTGGTTTCAGCTACAATAGCATATCATTAATCTTTCTCTCCATGAAAAAACAAACAAATTTGCATACAAAATAGAAAATACTAGTCCACCAAAAACATACAATCGTCTTTCCTGCTATGTTCGACTTGGTGAAGCGGTGGACAAAAATTGCACCTATATAACCTTTCTTCATCGCCAAAAGGTCATGTAGGTTACGCTCCTCCTGCTTCGTCAGATTAATTCCCTTCGTTATGCCAGCTAATTCTAGGGGATCTTTACGCTCTTCGTTTTGATCGCCTGTCCTTGGCAGGTTGCAGCAGTACACCATCGGAATGTCTTCCGTCAATTCGAAGGAGACAAGGTCGCCTTCTCGCAGGTCGAAGTCTTCAACAAACTTGCACCAGTTTTCACCACAGATGATCGCCCTTGAATTCCGTTTGTACACGCCAAAATCATACGTGCGGCTCCCTCCACTGCAAAAAAATACACTTCCGTGATGATACGTGTTTGTCACAGTAGGTCGCGTTTTTTGTCATGCATGTACATCCATGACAAATTTATGACAGAATCAGGATAGTCATACCTGTGCTGTCGTAGAAGTGTTCCATGACATTACCAAAATTATCATCACAGAAGTGTCCACTTCCATGACGATAAATCGCGCATCACAGAAGTGCTTTCGTCAAGGGTGACCGACACATGGCATCCACCGTAACGGAACGCCGTTAAGCTATCGGGTCGGGTTTTGGATCCGATAACCCGTTAACAGCCCCGACCAATGGGGATTTTCCACGTGTAAAATCATCATTGGCTGAAGGAAACACGTGTCGGCTCATCGCTGGGACAGATGTCATCCACTCATTGGACAGAAGGCGCCTATGATACGTCGACACGTGGCACGGCCCAACAAAGGCCCATTCCTGTGAAAAGGCCGGCCCGTTTGACTTGGTCAAAAGGTGGCGGCCCGGCCCATGGAAAGCCTGTTAATGGCCTATTCGCATATAGCCCATTTACAGCCCGCTAAACCAAGGCCCGTTACGCCCTATTCGAATTAGGCCCAGTAGCGTCATCTGGGCCATCCAATATGATTCCAGCCCGTTTTAACTTCTGGCCCATGTATGGCCCATGACGTCTTTCTGCCCATATGAGGCCCTATGTAACTCTTGGCCTATTAACGGCCCGTGGTGAAACTGGCCCGTAATGAACAGTGTATCACTTTACACCCATTAACGGACCGTGGTGAAACTGGCCCGTAAAGAACAGTGTATCACTTTATACCCATTAACGGCCAATTATTCCGTTGGGCCGTTTCCAGCCCATGTTATCTTTCGGCCTTCTAAGAGACCATTTATTCTTGGGCTATTTTCCAGCATTCGTTTACTTACGGCCCGTTACTGTCATTTTCTGCTTGTGGGCCAAATTCAGCCCGTGGTTACAGTCGGCCCGTTTGTGGTCCGTTAATACGTTGGGCCATTTTCATAGCGTCATCAAATACGGCCTATTAACGATGACCCGTTATGGTCGGCCCATGAGCGGACGATTCCAACTCTAGCCCGTTTACGGCCAGAATGCGGTCTGTTTGGCCCATGTTTGGCCAATCGATCATACGGCCCGTATAAGGCCCATTGATGATACGGCCCATAGAAGGCCCATTGTTTCTACGGCCCGTAGAAGGCCCACTATTTCTACGGCCCGTAGAAGGCCCACTCTTTCTACGACCCGTAGAAGGCCCACTGTTTCTACGGCCCGTAGGAGGCCCAGTGTCACTACAGTAAATATTAGCCCATGGTTATGGTGGCCTAGTTTTAAAAAATAGGTTATTGCAGCCACTAGCAAACCGCAGAAAAAGAACTGCACTGATTACAAGCAAACAAATAAACAAGACAACAAGGAAATAAATAAGCAAACAACTTACACTAGGCTATCACGGCTATTACACATATTACATCCACTGGGCATCAAAGTTCGCCACCAGTGCAAATATAGGGAACACAACAGCATATAAACGCCGCAGCAAAACAAGTGCAGAACTGAAACCACTTCGGAAGAGCTCAAGAAACAATATCCTGGGTACCCATAATGCTGGCAAGATGGTTAGCAAGCTTATTAACTTTCTCTTGTTTGGCGCTTAAGTCCTCCAGCGCTTGCTGTTGCACCAGAAAGTATGCATCTGAATTCTGCAGGGACTTCCTCAGTCCTTCGGCTTCCTGTCGCATAACATCTGATCGATGTCTTTCAACTTGAAGTTGAGACTCAAGAAGCCAAACTGATTCAGGCAACGAGTTCGAAGAGCTGGTGCCAGCAGTGGTAGCCAGTAACTCGAACACTACATCAAGACAGGACTTTGGGGTTGTCTCAGTGTCTTCAATATAGTTTTTATCAGCTTTCTTGGAGACCAACAGGGATGTCTCACTATCTTGAACCTTATCTGCATTACTTCCTTTACCATTGCATAACAGGGTACTCTTCTCCAATATTTTATCCGCATTCTAAAAGAGAAACAAACAAACACATCTCAGGTTTATAATGTAGTATATGAAACTCATTTTAGTAAACCAATTCAGTAGTAAGGTGGACAGGATAACAGCATGAAACAAACATATATCTATGTAGTATGGTCACTGTATGGTCTATATCATTCTAGTTTATGTTGCCAAATCAAGATAGATACAGTCCGAATCATATCTATTTAAGACAAAGCAGCATAGACAGAATATAAGTGTGGGAAACTACACAGCAATAACAACACTTGTAATGTGCATGGCATGAGAACATAACTGTTTATTCAATTGAAACTGAAATCAACATAGAGCAAGTTACAACAGCAAACAGCCAAACACGTTGAAGAAACAGGTTTAAAACACACATGTTGCGCCATTGGAGTTTCAATTGCAACCTTCAAATTTGAAATTAGTTGGTATCAGTAAATACAGTGATGCAAGAGCAAAGTAGTATGAACCATAGCTACGGAACCTGACATGAGAACAATTCTTCTTCTGCTTCAAGCGTTGACTTCGTGTTTGGAGTGGTGGTCCTCATGATTTGGGCACTGCAGTTGCCTTACTAACTGCTCGTGTTTGGGTGCTCTTTGGTGGAGATGGTGCTGTGTCAACGGGAACTGGGTGTCTATCTGCTGGGGTTGGGGTTAGAAGGGGTGTAGCTGGTTCTCTGTCCAACTGGGTAGGGGTACAATCTGCATGAGTGTGGGTTATGTGTGGTGGGGCTGGTTCTTGGGCAAGTACAATCGTGGTTCTATCTGCATCGACATGTAGCACGATCTTTTCTGAAGACTGTGTTTTTACTCCCACGGATACTGCCATCACTCCTGCCAATTGAAATGGCTGATAAACAAGAAAAGTAATTGAATGTACAGACATTGTAAGATAGACAGGTGCAATGGATAGTAGGGAAGAAAATAGGGCATGAAATAATTCACATTTGTGTTGTCTAAGCAAACAGAATAGCAGGACATAATTTCACATATATGATGGCTAATTAAACAGGATAGCATGACACAATTTCACATGTATGATGGCTAACTAAACATGATAGAATCACATACTTCAAAATATGATGACTATGTAACCATGATGACATGATATAACTATACGATGTGTCTATTAAAGTGGTTGGCATGCCATAAATCACAAACATGCCGTCGATGGAAACATGATGGCATGATATAATTCACGGATAGAATGACATAATTTAAAATATGATGACTATGTAAACAGGATGAGATGATATAACTATATTATGTCTTTAGAAAATGGGTTGGCATGCCATAATTCAGATACATGCTGTCTATGTAAACATCATGGCCTGACATAATTCAAATATATGATTTATATACTAAGGAAGTGAGCAGAGGGCAATCGCATATATGATGTGTCAACTAAGGAGATGGCATTCAATATTGTGTATATGATGTAAAAACTAAGCATTGCAATACAACATATGCATTATATGAGTAATATAACCCTGCCAAGTTTGAGCATACACCTCAGGGGGATAATAGGACTGGTCATCTGCCTCTGAATCCTCCTCTGAAGAGCTATCTATAACCAGCAAGATATCTGCTTCAGCAGGTAGCATTGTCTGCTCTGAAGACCTTGTTTCCACTCCAGATTTTTCCATGACCGTGCCGAATGGCTGATGCACAGGAAGAGTAATTGAATGTACTAAAATTGTTGACAAATTTAACACGTAATAAAAAAAATGATGGCATGATATAATTCACATATAAGATGACTGGCTAACCAGTGTGGCATTGCAAAATTCACATATATGATGCCTGGCTAGACAAGATGGCATTGCATGATTCACATATACGATAAAGAAACTAAACAGATGCCATTGATACAAAGCATGTCTAAACCAAGTAGATGACATCTTTAATGTATATAGTAAGCAATGCAAGGCACCATATGCATGATATTACCAACATCAGCATGCCAAGTTAGAGCGAAGACCTCATGGGGTAAATAGGAGTGGTCTTCTCCTTCTGAATCCCCCTCAGAACAGTTATCTTCCTCTTGATTAGGATCCGAAATGGGTGGAGGGGGGGCTGCCTTTGCGCCCACCATGGAACGACGTCTGCATGAAATTTTATTGCCACGCAAGGCTCGTCTCTTTTGCTCTACATGATCAGTTCCATTGTGTACAATAACTGGTATGCATAAGAATAAAACATGGTGAGATTATGTAAGGAGTGCATGCACAAATCCAGAGTGATGGTAGCAAACTGTGGATAGACCCAAAACCAATGATAGCAGGCAGATAATAGCTTTAGTTAAAAATACAGATAATGGCTCCTTTAATGTTGTTTGCACCCAACATGAAACTCATAGTAGACACCGGAGATTAACCAGATAGTTTGGACCTGATTCGAAGTCTAATAGGTGAACACGATGATAATGTAGCATGTCATCATATTAAGCGACGCATAACGTAAGCACACATGGAAGAGTGCGACCTCTCTCGCGGACCCGTGTAGTCCTCAAGGTCATCTGCTCAGTTGATATTGGTAATGCAGTTGCCGTGGCTGCCGGCGGCGGGGAAGAAGATCTGAGGCGGCGAAAGACAGTCTGGAGAGTGGATCCCTGCTGTGGTGAACCCTTCCATCGTTGGAGCAGCTGGGCTGGGGTGGAACACAGCGCCGCAGGAGCAGGACAAACCACACAAGGTTTTCTTTGACACATATCTGTAACAGAAGTAATTGAGTAAGGGCTTGTTTGAATTTGAGGATTCTAACAATGCAGGGATAGGTAATAGACAGGAATAGGATAGGAATGCACGTGCAAAACAGAGAATTTAAAAACACAGGATTTCTGCCAATCTGGGTGTTTGATTCACAACAATTGGAAGATCACAGGATGCAAAAAAGCATGGTGAGATTAAGTCAAACCACAAGAAAATGTACGGTTATAATGCTATTATGCTACTATCTCTTAGTCTTGTGCTTGATGAATAGGAATATGAAAAGGAGGAGAAGTGGAAATTAGAATTCCTACAGTTTTTCTTTCAAGGAGACACTAAAGGAACAAATCCTACAGTTTTCCTTTGCTCCATTACTTTGCACCAAATTCATGAAAAGTAGTAGCATAGGAAACTTTCCAATTCCGATGTTTTTCATTCACTTCCTTTCAAGCACTGGTGATTCTAGTAGGCAGGCTTGAGCAAGGAAAATCCTACACTAAAAAAATGTTTTTGTGCTACTTCTATTACTTTGGACCCAGGCCACTGCCATACTAGCTCAACTCCCAGGCCCATCGACAAATGCACAACTCAAACGCGCAGAGATAAATAATGATGGCGTTCAAGAGAGTCCATCACGGATTGCTAAGTTGCCTGGTACCTCACTGCTTGTCATATAGTAGGATAAAATAATCGTATTTCCCGTTACTACGAGTGCTCAGTGGACAATATATATAACATGTAGAGTAAAAAAGAGATGCAACAAGTGTACAACCTCTTTGGCGAAGCCATGTCGATCTCAGCGTGATTGGGTTGGCCGGTGAGGATACTCCGGCTGACTTGGCTGTCGGAGGAGGGGAAGAAGATCTTAGGCGTCTGGAGATGGAGCCCGAGGTACTGCTCCATTGTGATGGAGGGTTTCGTCGTTGGAGCAGCTCCGGTGAGTTGTACGACGCCGAGTCGGAAGGAGGACAAGAGAGACAACGAACAACATTAACTTGAGTGGAATTCTAATAGCATATCCAATACATGACATAAAATACATAACCACAAAGTGCTAGATGTAAAATACATCAGCCGCTCATCTCTGAATTTAACTGTCGAAACTGAATTTAACTGTCGAAACTGAACTTAACTGTCGAAACTGAACTTAACTGTCGAAACTGAATTTTGCTGTCGAAACTGAATTTTGCTGTCGAAACTGAACACACTAGCAAGGTGAGGCTACACGTCGGTCAACTGACTTTTTCATCTCTGGTCAGTCGATTTTGCAGCCATTGGATACGAAATCAAGGGCCTGCGGTTCATCTTCAACCTCCACCCCCCTAAGCCGCCAGCCACCACCGGCCAAATAGCAGCCCATCCGTCGCCCGCGGCCGGTGGTGCGCCGCCCCGCCCGCCCCGAAAACACTCCCCACCGCTGGTTCGCCGCCGCCCCAGCCATCCCTCTAGGCCCCCCCGTGCCGAGCTTTTTCTCCGGCGATCCCCACGCCACCGCCCCGCCACCACCGGCGACCACCGCCCCCACCCTGACCCCTAAGATAGATAGTGGGGTACCTCTCCGGCGAGCCCCCTTCCCCGCTGCGGCTGGTTCTTTCTTCACCCCCGCGAGCCCCCCACCCCCTGAAAATCGACTGACCCAAAAGTCGATTCGGTCGACTGAAGTGTAGCTAAATCGGAGCAGCATCGCAAGCAAGAGCAAGAGCGAGAGCAGCAGCGCGAGCATGAGCAATAGCAAGAGCAGACCAGGCAGGGGACCGAGAGCAAGAGCAGAGCAGCAGCGCGAGCGAGAGCTAAAGCAGCAGCAGCTCCTAGTGATGTGGATGTCGCCGCCGAGGGAGTGACGCCGTGGAGGAAGTGGCCGGCGACGCCGCCGTGGATGGAGCCGTGCCGTGTCGGCTCGGGACCGAGCGCCGGCAGCACCGTGAGATCGAATCAAGAAGAAAATGCGGCGATTAGTGTACAACCTCTTTGGTGGCGCCGATTAGGCCGCACCTTCATCCGAGGAAACGGTGATGATGATGCTCTTTCGGTGGTGCAGGTGAAGACGGCGGTGTGGGAATGGAGGTCGCCCGAAAGATGAGGGGAATGTCGGGGCAGCTCCTTGGAGGTGGAGGACGGGGTGGCTGAACCGGCGGGACGATGAGATCGACGACGGATCCTCATCCGGTACGGTGGATGAGGGACGTCGAGGTGTTGCTGTGGACGACGTCGTCGGGGAAGAGGCTCCGGCTAGGTGGCGGATGGAGCAGGGTGTGGGGTTTCGTCGTGGGTTTTCGCGGCCTCAGTGTACGAATGGGTGGGCGGATGGGATGGCAGTGGGGAACCATGGCTTAGAGACGAGCTTGTCCGAAATGTGGGGTAAGTTATGAAAGTACCCCCACCGATTTGAGGCGGTTCTTTCGGTTCAGGGGTACCACGGGCATTTCGCGTGTCGGGATTTCACAGGAGGTGGGAGTTTTCGCGCGCGTTGTAATTTCGGAATAGCAAGGCGCGGGTTGAGATGGAGGGAGTTGTCGGAGCACAATGAGACAAAGATATATCTTAAATATTTCGGGCTAACAAGGCGCGGGTTGAACAGGCGGGAGTTTTGCAGCACGATAGACATAGACGCTAGCTTGAATTTTCGGCATAACAAGGCGCGGCTTGAAATTTCGGAAGAACAAGCTTAACGTGTACCCAAAAAAAGACAATTTGCACCTCAACACGCAAAACACACACAAACACCATTTAGACTAGAGTAAGGTACACGTGCATTGCACGCATGAGATTTGGCAACCAGATTATGAATAAATACCACATTATAGCATGCAAGCTTTGAGTCATATATGCATGATGTGGATGTTCGTTTAATTATTATAGTTCATTTCATTCAAAATCATCTAGTTTTTATAAGAAATCTAATCTATTTTAAGATTCATAAAATTGTGCGTCGTAAGACATAAAGTAAAAACAAATAATGGCAAATCATGTAGAAAAACATTTGGGCAATTCTGATACGGAAGATTCTAGAACAAATAAGAAGTGCTTGTGTTTTGATGTTTGTGCATTATGCTTAAGTTCAACCATGGAGTCTTCTAGATTATACATGTGGCGAAATCTGGTAGAACCTAGATGATATCCAACGGCCGGTAGTGCTCAAATTTGCCATCTTTGGACCATCAGATTCGCCTCATCCAACGACCATCAAAGTTAAAGTTACCCGCACACAATATAAAAAAATAATATATATATATATATATATATAGATATAGGGGTATAGATATAGATATGTGATGCGAAAGCCGCCCATCATCTCCAATTAGAATAGTGTGTCCATGCACGGATGCGACGTGGCCAAATGAGGTCTGCCATCGTATCTCAAATTCAAATCAGTCTGACCTTGTTCAATATGTATACATTACAACATGCTCGTTTCCAAACCACACCGCGCAGATCTCTGTTATATTCATGCATGCATGGGTTTCAAACATCATGATCTCTTATTCAAATATTTGAATTCAACTTTACATTGATTATGACCTCACCTATTCTTTTACACCCACACAATAGTCTTCTCTTTATAATTGTACCACTAACTTTCTCTTGTGCATGCATGCACACACACTACCTATCGGCATTATCCATCGCACGCATACAATCTTTTTCTTCAGGTCGGTCTCCCATGAAGGCACACACCCACACACATCCCCCTCTCCATCATATCGGGCATTCTTTATCTCTCACGCGTGCATGCGCAACGATCGATGTTCCTCTATGTATGTGTGTATATAGCTAGGTCTTTCATAGTTTTCCACACAAACCGATCAATTGATATATCCAGTGAGGTCTCATCCTCTTTCCCACGTCCACATCGATCAATCTGTACCTCTCTATATAGGATTAACATATATAGCTAATACACCCACATTAATCATATATCCAACGTCCCCCTCTCATTATCCATGCCTCCCGCTTCATCTCTCAGACGCGTGCATAATGGCGAAGACAGGGGGCAGTAAGGGCCTTGCCCCCTCCCCCTAACATCACTATATATCGAGGCTAATATGAATGTGATCATTAGACAATTGCTGCTAAAAATGGTTTAAGTTCATGAGTTGACCCTCCTCGTAAAGGATTAGCAATGCTTGGCCCCCTAGCTCATTTATTATTCATGGCTCCGCAACTGCGCGCAACAGCGCACGTGTTCGCCCCCTCTCTCTAAATATCGATCTCGCACTTGTGCATTCCTTCATAGTCTCCCTCCACTCGGCCCCTCGCACCATCTTCTAGCCCCCACCGGATTTTGCCACATGTACAATCTAGCAGACTCCATGGTTGAACTTAAGCATAATGCACAAACCTCAAAACAACAGTGGTTCTCTTTTGTTCTAGAATCTTCCGTATCATAACTGCCCAAACTTTTTTTCTAATTGAATTGCCATTATTTGTTTTTACTTTATGCTTTACAACGCACAATTCCATGAATCATAAAATAGATTAAGGGCTTCTTTGATTCAAAGGATTATCAAAGGAATTTTGGAGGATTCTAATCATTAGGAATTTTTCCTATCTTGGTTGTTTGATTCGTAGGATTGTAAACCATAGGAATTTTTCCATATGATTCATTTGCACTAGATTTCATAGGAAACATCCCATCCACTCAAACTTCTTTGAAAGAATTTTGCGTTTTTTCTATGCAAAATCAAACACTCGTACAATCCTGTAGGATTCAAGACGACATTCCACTATAATCCCATGTTTTTCCTATTCCCGCGTTCTTAGCTTTTTTATAAAAACTAATTGATTTTGAATGAGATGAACTATAAGAATTAAACGAAGGGCTACATCAGGCATATATGACTCAGAGCTTACATGCTATAGTGTGGTATTTATTCATAATTTGGTTGCAAAATCTGATGCGTGCAATGCACGTGTACCTTACTAGTACTTCGAGTATGTGCAAAACATGTAAGTTAGAATACCAATGGCAGGCTACACAGTGTCTCTCTTACAGTTCATGAAGCCACGTGGCACATGTGGAGGCGTTGTCGCGACCTCCTTGCATGGATTGATCACAGTGACGTGCTGCTGGTTCCAGAAGAATGTACTCGTCCTCCCTGAGCCATACTGGCGGTACATGCACGAAGCGAAGATGTGCACGCACGCCACGCACGCACTCATTCCCTCGCACGCACACGCGGGTAGACGGGCAGACACAATTTTGTACCAAGATCCACCCCATGTGATAATTTGACGCGTGTAAAGTCGTTCACTTCATTGATGGTCAATTAATACAGCGCATGCAAATTGAGTGGACGTGAGGGCGGAAGAAAGACATTATTACTCCACTGCGCGCATGCGAGTAGTTAAATCATGGGTTGCTAGTAGTACTTCCATTGGTCTCCTTCGTATTTTGTGCCAATTTTTGATAGTAACATAATATTTACGCATTTGAGCAGTGTAGTACTTGAAATTTATGTTCCGCTAAACTCATCGGGAGCCGTTTCGGGCCTCGAAACCAAAACCATCAATTAATCTTTACCTTGTTCCCATCACATTCAAAAGCCTGCTCACACCTACTAGTACGTACCAAACCTGAACGTGTTCCCACTATGCAGGTATTAGTACTAGTGCTAGTACTTAGGTTATAAAAAGGGGAACTACCTAACCGAAAATTACTCTACCTTTCCTCCTCATAAGTGCTTCTTCTTCGTCCGTCGTTGCCATGGCCGGTGAGCAGAGCTCTAGGTCGAGAACTACTCGTAACAAGGGAGCGGCAACCAAGGCTGCAGAAAAAAAAGAGGGCTCGCTGCCACGCAGAGACCTCGAAAGATCTCTCACGGGCAGGCGATGGCTCCCAGGAGCGCCCTAGCCACGGAGGCGAGCATGCCGAGCCGGCGGAGCTGGGGTCATTATCCCTCGACGGCATGCCCGATCAGCTCAATAAGCAGAAGGAGTTCATCCAAGGCTTGATGGAGTTGCTGAAGGAGAGCCTCGACGACATGCCCGCTGAGCTCAATCAGCAAGGGGAGTTGACCGCCGGCTTGGTGATGCTGCTGAAGAAGAGCATTGCTTCGGAGAAGAAGGCGACCGGCGAAATCCTGCGACTTTAGGAGGACAAGGCGAAGCTCTGCCACGAGATCGACCTGTTGAAGGAGAAGAACGCCGGCTGGAAGAAGCTGCATGAGAATAGTAGTTCCTCGATGAAGATGCTGCAGGCCCTCGTCATCGAACAGAAGGAGGAGTTGGCGAAGCTCCGCATCGAGCACCCGGCTGCTGTCAAGGTACGTAATGCGGTCGTGGAACAGATGATGAAGGCTCACATCGAGAAATCCCGCGTCATGGACAGAATGAAGAAGCTGGAGGAGGAGACGCGCAAGGAGATGGAGGTCGTGGAGGCGATGAAGAAGCAGTTACGACGTCGCGGCGAATTAGATCATTTGGGGTGATAATCTTCCTTCTTCTTTTGCTCCTGTGTTTCATCTTTTGCTTCGGGTGTTTCGCCGCACGTATCACGTTCTCTGCGAGGCATGAATAGAATAATGTTTTTTCGAGGGAATGAATAGAACAATGCTAACAATGAGATGACTAGCAAATTAGATTATTTTTTATCGCCATATGGCACTGGGCTGCCGTGTTTCGTGCTCCTCTGTCGCAGTACTACTCCAGTGGAAAACTTGAGTATACCGCATGGTTCTTTGCTCCTCCTCGATCAGGTCGTCGTCGCATTTATACGAGTAGTCAAATCACAAAGGCCCTCGCCTCTCGTGAAACCGACCAAGCTAGACTGCCCCGCCCTCTAGCCTTTTAAAAAATGTGTACTTTTGTACATCAGTAGTATCGATGGATTGCGCCATGGAGCAAAACTTGAAATTAAAAAAAAGGTGGTACATATAGAGACCGCTCGTCGCCAAATTATGCATATAGTACTATTAAAAAGGCTAGTCACAATAATGGTGTCCAGCACAACCCACCCCTCAAATAAAACTAAGAGGGTGCTTGGATACGTTTTAGTCCCATGACTAAAAGTAGTGGGACTAAAACATGCTAGCCTCACCCATGCTTGGATCCAAATACTAAAATGGCTAAAATCAAGTTAATGAGCATTTATTATCCTCCAAACCCTCCAATCCAGAACTCGCTTGTGTTAAAGGAGAGGAGTTAAATGAGTAGAGAGAGGACTAATCCACATTTTAGTAGGGGTACCCCTGACTAAAAAATTTTAGTCTCAAGACTAGTTTTAGCCCCTCTTTAGTCAGGGGTGCTTGGAACTTTAGCCTCTTAAAGAGACTATTTTTAGTCAGACTAAAATAAGTCCCTTGGATCCAAGCACCCTCTAAGCATCCTGGAATTCTTTGACAAAACTGAGCACCCTGAAATTCTTTGACAACTAAACTGCTGGCTATATGATGTTGGCCATATATATTGTACGTACATAATGTGAAGAAACGAGTGGTTGTACTATACCAACTAAACGATGAAATGTAAGAAATACTACTATGTACGTACTGAAGAGTTAAAGTAACGAGAAGAAACATAACATAGTTCTGCTGGGGGCTCAGCACAACACACCCCTCAAATTAAATTAACTACACCTGAAATTAAACTTTGCAACTATTCCGGTAGACACTGCATTAGAACCACCATGAGCAACGACACTGCCACCTTACTCGGATTCCTCGTCCGCGTCCTCGACTTCGTCCTTGTCCCTCTTCCTCTTGGCCGATACTTCTTTGCTTGAACCGCACACTTGGCTGTTGCTCTTCATGCAACCCTTGTAGATATTGAAGCAAAGGTAGCCATCCATTGCAGCGTAGTGGATGTGGTCTATATCTAGTACATTCCGCTGCCATGCATGACGATGAAACGTGTATGGAGGTTTCTCCAGTTTACCGTACGAAGGATGAACCATGGCTCCTGCCAGGGTCAGCATTGAAGGCTGATGAGAGGACACCAGCCGATTCTTCTGGAGGTCAAAGGTGTTGCCTACAACGAGGCCTATCTGACGCAGGACTTCTTTGTCGTTACCAAAGTCTACAGTAACGAATTTGACTAGGTTGCTCTCGAAGAAGTCCTTAAAATCCTGGCACTCAACGTCGACATGGCATATGTGGTAGACCAAGCATAAGTCATGCACCCAAACCTGGATCACGGCGGGCTTCTTCCTCTCTTCGTCCCTTAGATCCTTCTCTCGTCCCAGGACTGTGGTGTACTCAACATCTAGCCCAGCGATCCACTCATCATCTGAGTCTTCAAACATGCGTCTGAAGCGAGAAAGGCATCCTTTCACCGTCACGGAAGAACGGGTGTAGATGACGTCGAACTCATCGCCGGTGATGGTTCTAACCTTGTACTCACCGCCGATCGTGGAGATTTGGGACGCCATGGATTTGGGAGGAGGGTTAGGATTAGTGGAACTGCCGTAATGTGAATGGACGGGACGACTAGGAGCGAACCGCCGTAGTATTGAAGGACGTGCGGGGATGAGTAGGAGCGAACTGCGAGCGTGCGAACATCAGGGTAGTGGCTTTCCATTCTCCCATGATATGGGCTTCCGAAAGCCCTTGGATCTGAGATCGAACGGTTGCATGGCGTGATTCTAGACCTATGGGTGAATATCCTATCCTGGAGGGTTATTCTGCAAATTTTCAGCAACTTAGCATGCGACCGTTTGATCTCAGATCCAAGGGCTGCCAGCAGCTCCTATCATGGTCGCGCCTACCACGACCATCGCGTCGCTCGCGCGGTCGCGCCCTTGGAGATTTAACACGGTGCGTTAGGCTGTCTGATGTTGGCATGTCATACATAGTCATCACTTAGTCACTCATACTACAACAAGGTTGGCTATAAGTGTAATTTTTTTACTCCTCTCTATCTCTTTCTTCGTACTCCCTCCGTCCCATAATATAAGAATGTTTTTGACACTAGTGTAGTGCCAAAAACGTTCTTATATTATGGGACACAGGGAGTACTAGTATTTATTGCATTTGCCAAGGAGTGACCTCTTCCAATGAAATGGTGTTGCTAAGTTTGCTTCATTTAATTAGCTATAGACTCAAAATTGTCTTTTCACCTAGGTACACGCGCTTAGCACCGTTTCTTCCTTGGGTCACCAAAATAGTCTCTCTCTTCTTGATTAACTTGCCACATCAGACTTTATGCCTATGTGGCAAGCTTAAGCACCTGTAGGAGCAAGTAAAAGTAAGTACAATAGTGCGCTTTACATGGCATTTTTGCATATGTGGAGGAAAGAGAGGCAAGGAAAAAGTGGAGAAGTGGGCTCTCATGCAAGAGCCAGCCTCTACTACATGGTGGAGCAATGGGAGAGGCACCTGTATGGAGGTGGTCAGGAATCGGGAGACTCACGCCGGTCGTAGCGCCGCAATTAAAATGATAATGGCAAGTCAAATCACGGGCCCCACCTGTCCAGCAGTAACTCGCTGTCAAATCACACAGCCCTACGTTTGCAGCAGCCTACTCCCTCGTCTTCTCGCGTATCTGTTGAACTGACTAGGCGGAACTGCCCCGCCTACCGCGCAGGAAAAGCCCCGCCCTCGACTTTTAAATACAACTACATCCGCTTAAGAATCCAATGATATACTTTTTGTGACATAGTAACTCATATTTAGTTAGTCAAATGGATGACCTAGAACTACGTGCACGCCCTATAAACCGAGACGCCTAAAAATAAAAAAACCGAGACAGAGAGGGTAGTTCAGCACGTATCTTTTATCAATATAGTCGGGATTCACCAAGAGCAAAACCAAGTGGTAGGCTGCTCCTGTCGTGTTGGCGTAGCAACTCAAGCAGGGTCAGTCCGCACACGAAATGGTGACACACTTAACAGGACCCCTTTGGCCGACATGTGGCTCATCCACTGTCTTGTTCCACGTGCGATGCACCAAATTATAGTTCGGAGCAGCGGTTGGAATTGGAGGCACCCCGGTCGTAGCGCCGCAGTAGTAGAAAATGATCGATGAGGGGTCAAATCACAAAGCCCCACCTTTCCCGCATTAAGCTGGACGGACGAAGCAACCATTATTTCACTCTAGGGCCCAAGAGCATAAAGAAAAGAGAAAACAATGATGCATGCGGCAGCTACCTAGGGCACCCTTGGGTAGGGGTCTCCCTCGTCTTCTCGCGTCTCTGTCGAACCGACTAGGTGGAACTGCCCCGCCGCCTAGCGCTCAGGAAAAGCCCCCGCCCTCGACTTTTAAATAGTATACAGTATACTAATTTTGTATCCATGGATTGCGCCCGCGCCATGGAGCAAAGCGTCTAGAAAACGGCGGTACACATGTACGGAGTATACAGCACGCCCGTCGCGTTCGCGTCGCACCCCAGACGGTCGGTCGGTCTGGCACGCTGCTCTCCGAATGGAAGGCGCGTCATATTGCGTTTGCACACACATGTGGGACGGCAATTGAGAACTGACCATAGGCACACTCCCCGGCCCCGCAAGTCGGGTGACTTAATAGAAGAGGGAGACGAGCGATAGTACTAGAGAAGTGTTGTACTACGTTGGTGCCTGGACGATCCCTGCAAGACACGGAAGATCAGTTCGTCCATGCATGTGACCAGACTCCAGCAGACACGCCTGGATTGGCTATCGTCTACATATCGTGCAGGCTGTGTTGTACATGGCTGTAGTTGTGGTGAGAAATCTAAAAAAAGGTTTCTTGTCATCTCGCAAAATTAGGTGTCATGTGTTTCGGATCACTGCGAGGGTTAAACAGCGACAACTGAGTTGGGCTAGTCATTGGGTGCACATGCACGAACAGTGACTACTCGGCTGCCATCTAGGTCAAGCCGGCTATGTTAATTAGGACATCTATCGACGGACCCCTTTTCTACGAGTTTATCTTTAATTTGAGCTTTGTTCCTCGTCTAGTTTGTCCGTCGGGATTCATGTTGTCTCCTTTCGGCAGTGAGGTTATGATTTCTTGTCATGTGGCATTTTTTCGTGTTATATGTTATAATCTGGCGCTTCATATCAAAATGACGACAAATGCGCCTCCGGGCCACGTGCATGAAGACTTCTCGACAGTCATTGACGAGGTCAAGCCGGCTCCGGTAGACAAAAGAAAACTAGTACTACTCCACTGTATAGGAAGGAGCCTCCGCGCTTGCTTGCTAGTGTTGCTCTCTTCACACTGTCTCAGCCTCTCCAGATCTAAACGCGACAGCGGTGGCCACACTCTCTCTCTCTCTGCTCACCGCTGGTCATAGATCCAGCCGGATCCTCTCCGCCGGGGAAGGTGAGAAGGTGCAATGTTCACGCGGTCGTCCTCGGCGACGGCTCTTACCCACTGCTGGGCGCGTCCCGATCAGCCTGCCTTGCCGTTCTCTCCCAAGCACTGCTGGCGAGGGAGGGCCTCTGACCCCTTCTTCCTCGCTGCCGTAGTGTGGGCAGATCTGGCCTCGCGCCGCCCACCTAGCGACATCCCGGCGACCATCAGGTATAACTTCCTTCGAAACCGGCCTTGCTCTACTTCCCGAGCTCCTGACGTCGCTGCATTTGTATCTTTTACTTTTTCTCAGGCCCCCTCGTACATAGGATCGACCGGCTGTTCGAAAACCACCTAATTTTTTTACGTTTAAGAGGTAAAACTAGTTCATACACTCAAATCTAGTACTACTTGGTTCAAACAAGGAAGAAAGGGGGTGGGGGTGGGGGAGGATTTGTTACCTGCATCTAGGACTTGGTCGAAAGAGGAAATAATGGGGGCGAAAAGTAGCAGAGACTGGCTATCCAACTGGTCTCTAGGTCTAATAGGGAAATAAAGGGAAACACAGTACAAACTCAATATAAACCCGATCTCTTGGTTGAAAAAGGAAAGAAAGTGGGGACTGGGGGACAAGTCAACAGAGTAAGTCCAGCACTAGATTTGCTAGCCTCACACAGTATAAGGTGGCTATACCGAACAAAATGGGACCAACCCAGATATCCTGTTCTGATGTTTGTTGCCCCGAGCCACTCTTATGTAATGCCACTGGTAAAATGTAGCAGTCGCACTGTTAGAAGTAAGGACACGTTAAACCAATGTTGTTTTCAATGTAATGCCTCCACTAATATGAATCAATGGCTCTTCTTTACATGTCCTGCTAAAATTTCCCATTAAGATAAGTTGGTTCTTTTCGTTAGAAATGCAATTCTCCTGGTTGGCCTACTCTCCCGTGCCCAAAGTAATGTCGTATTTAATGGTTGTCATAGTTAATCCTAATGCCCACACTAATATCTAGCAATGCCAGTGCTTTAGAAATTGCTAATGTCCTTGTAGCATTGCCATTCAGATAAGGAACATGCTTCTTTTCATTTGATGCATGTTTCATCACTTGTTAGTCACCCTCCTTTCCACCTTTTTTGTGCAAACAGAGATATACATTTCACGCTCGATCTTAGTTGAACTGCACAAATGATATCCAAATTATAGTTGAGCATTCTAGGAGCTTCACAACCAACCTTGATGTTGCTCAATTTTATTGCAACTATTGAAGAAGAAGCTCTGTGGGTTTCATTTTCTGATGGAAATGGAACCGGGGCTGGAGCCCTTTTCTTAAAAAAAATGAAGAAGAAGCTGCTAGCTCACGGGACATTGCTTCATTTTAGGTGAACTGCACCAAAAGGTCCCATGAATTGAATCATCCATGTTGGTGACTGAAAGAGCCAGCTTCAGCATCCCAGTCTAAGCACCCCCGACCTCCATCCTTGCGACGCACGGTACACCTTGGTTGCCACCTGCTCGACCCTAGTGTCATTGATAAAATGAAGTAATAATACAGTTGAAATAGAGAGAGTGTCATCTCTATCATTTCATTTCCAATGTAGATAAAGAAAGTGCTTCTCTTTGTTAATGTATGTTTCATCAACTAGTCCCATTGTTAATGTTTAAGCGTTTCTGCAAACTGGGGTGCTTAATTTTAGTTGATATGTACAAAAATAGAGATTTGAATGTCTCAAGGCGCCTCCTTGTACTACCGTTGTACACTGATGTTCATCACTGGCAGAAGGTGTATCTGGGAGACTTGGGACGATGTCCAGTATGAGGCGTACCGTATGAGGCGTCGCATGGCCCATCTCGCCCTCGCAGCATGGCATACTATGATACTATCGCAATATTTTCTTCTATTTATTTTGTGTGTTTCATCAACTAGTGCCACTATAATGTAATCACGCTTTTTCATTATCTGTGCAAACATGGTTATTCAGCTGCATTTTGGTGGAACTAAACAAATGTACGTATGGAACCGGCACATATGCAGAGTGCGAGGTGTGCCAAGTAAAAATTACTGACACCAACCATGCTGCATGCATGCATTGGCATCCACCACCACCAGTGGGATGTGTGGCGCTCTCTGTGGACGGATCTTTCTCGGCAGTAAATCATCTAACCAAATACTAGTAGCTTATATTGGCAGTTTTCTAGGGAGTACTCTTTTCTGAAAGAAGCACCAATCTATTTTTCTTTATTTGTACACTATGTCACAACTTTGACCCAAAGGTCCAGAGCTATTTTAGGGTGATTGGCGTAGAACTCGGAGACTGATTGTAGGCATGATTTTCATTAGCTGTCACACTGATTGTAAGCATGAGCAGGTGGAAGATTAGGTTAGTGCGAAGCTTACGTTAAACCCTACCGCCGCTGTTGAAACGAGGCGAGCGTCGAGGGAACCGTGGAGAATGGCGGGGAAGCAACGTCGCGCCATCCGGCCTCCTCTTGCGGTGGGAGAACAAATACTCCTGTGGCTCCGGCTGGCTCTGCACCCTCACGAACGGCACACCATACCCGATCGATTCGTTATCCTCTGGGTGCTCGACCTTCGACCTGTACGCCCACCACCTCCGCCTGACTGTCGCCTCGGGCGAATCTGTCTGCTCCATCGCCCAGAGGAGATACTCGATGAACTCGGAGGACTGCGGCGTGACTGCCGCCGAGGAGTACATGTACATCGCCGCCCTCACCGCCACCGTCTCGCTCTTTCGCATACATTGCCACATGGCCTGCACCGTCCTCGAAGTCTCCCACCCATTGTCAAACCAACTAAGGATCTCCTTCAACCTGGCTAACTTTGCCTGGTCGCTGCCGGCGATCTGCCTGATTCGCTGCTGCATCCTCTCCATAGATGTCCTTCTGAGTGGTCCGGTGCTAGCTTTGGAAGATGGGAGGAGAGACGGTGGTCTTGCAATAGAGAAGAGGGAGAGGCGAGACGGTGGTTTTGGAATGGAGATGATGGAGAGGAGAGGAGGTGGTTTTGCAATGGAGAAGATCAGAAGAGGGAGAGGCGAGACGGTGGTTTTGGAATGGAGATGACGGAGAGGAGAGGAGGTGGTTTTGCAATGGAGAAGATCAGAAGAGGGAGAGGCGAGACGGTGGTTTTGGAATGGAGATGATGGAGAGGAGAGGAGGTGGTTTTTCAATGGAGAAGAGGCAGAGGAGCGTGCGGGAGAGATTTAGGATTGGACGAGAGGGCCGGCGCGCTATGACTGGATCAAAATCAAAATCAATTTACCCTTCAATTAAGACAGCGACCCCACATTAACTAGTCTCCCTTTTATTCTCGGTCATAATTGACCATGATTTTCGCACATAAAATATATGTTATACTTTGCAAAAATAATATAATTTGAAAGTACATTCAGATACGAACCAAACGATACAATTTTTGGTGACATGCATTCACATTTTGCTTGTCAAATACAGTACGTGGTCAAACTTTGACCCAAAATACGCAAAACAACAAAAAAATACTTCCAAGACCAGCGCTGCTCTTCCGCTCTTCTCCTCTTAAACCACCGCCGCTCCTCTCCTGTTCCAATCTAAATGCAGCGCCGCTCCTCTCCTCTTCCATTTCAAAACCACCGCCCCTCCTCTCCTGTTCCAGTCCAAAACCAGCGTCGCTCCTCTCCGTTCTAATCAAAAACCAGCGCTGCTCCTATCCTCTTCCATTCAAAAACCACCGCCGGCGAGTGAAGGTGCTGTGGAGAAGTAGATTGATGGAGGAGTACAACCGATACGTGAGGATCGCAGACGGCGACCCTGTGAAGCTAGCTAGGATGTTGGAGATACAGTCTTGGTTTGACAACAAGGACCAACTAGCGGCGATGGCGACATCCATGGCCAAATATCTGCAACAGAACGAAAAGGCGGCGATACTCTCGGAGGGAGTCGCGCCGGAGTACATAGAGCTGCTCCTCTGGGCCATGGAGCAAACAGATTCATCGAATCTGATCTTGAGGGAGCGGTGGTGGGAGTATCGATCCCAGATGGAGCATCCACCAGAGATTGAAGGATCGAGCATCTACAGGGTGCCGTTTGTGAGGGTGTCCTGCCAGAGCGAGCCGGTGGAGTCTTCGTCGACCAAACCCAACTGCAAGAGGAGAAAAGCAGTTGGCCCGACGACGCTTCCCCGCCATCGTCTCCCCCGCCGTTCACATCGTCTCACGGGGCGGCTGTCTGCCGCCGAGGAATAGGAGGGGGCTTCCCCCCAGCCCAATAGTCGGGCAGGTTGTGAATTGTCAGGAGGAGCTTAGGATTGTCAGGATTTGCAGGTTGTGAATTGTGTTTTGTGTTGTGTATTTTGAGAGTACTTTCAGATATGAATGTCTTTTGAATTTTAGATTTACAGTATTGAGCATATGAAGTATTTTATGAATTCTAGAGATCTATTTTTAGCACTTAAAAAATGTAGTTTCATAGGTGTATAAAAGTGCAGACAATGTGATTCTCAGAGAAGAAACTACAAGTTTCAGTTTCAGATAAGAAACTGCAACTTTCAGAGGCAGAGCATTTATATTAACACGACCTTTTCAAACAGGGTTAACATCATGTTGGAAGTTTTATTCATGGTCGAAAATGGAACTACCAGCTAGTTAACATCATGCTGATCAACATTCATGCATAGCACATCTTCATATGATGCACAGTCAAAATGCCCACACAATGTCGAGTGTGCGAAGCATAGAGAAAACGAGGGACGATGTTTTGGCAAGTGTTGGATGTGGTTTTGGGCTGCCCCGTCTAGGCCTGCTCCCTCCTCCCCGCGGCCGGCTGTGCTGCCGCGCAGGCCTCACCGCCCCACCGTACTCTCATCGCTGGCCTAGCCATCCCTCTACTCACCCACACCCGTTGTTATTCTCCGGTGAAGGCAGACGAACCAGTAAACCCTCGTACAGTCGTACTCCCCTCCACGTGGGAAACAACTGCCGAGTCTTCCCTGCCTCCGTGTCATTCCCTTCCTAGGCCTCGCCGTCGTCCACCGCCCTGGTGCTCTCGGCGCGGCCTGGTCAACATAGTTAACGACCGACATGCATCTGAAGTGGACTGTACGTGGAGAGGCCGACAGTTGGGTCCACAGCCGCACACAAGGAAATGCCGCCTTATTACGCGCAAAATAATGATTCCTCCACCTGACATCAGGGACCCACCGAAAGGGCCTCTGTATTTCACAAAAAAAACGTTACCGCCGCTGACTGCTCGGAGCCACCAACTATATCTTCGCACGCAAGGAAGTGCCTCCTTATTACGCACCAAAAAATGAATACTCCCCCTGCTAGCTGGGACCCACCATGGTGGGAGGCTGACTTGTGGGCCTACTAAGTTGACTGGGACAGGGGCCTTTGTCAACTTTAGTCAATATGAACGATTCTAGCTCCAGTGACCGTACGATGTCCATCCAACGGCCGTAGTGCTTCTTCAACCTCTGGTCTTCTTGCTCCAGCCGCCCAAAGCAGCGCCGGTCGTGCCGCATGCTCCTGCGTCCCGTGGCCGGCTGTGCTGCCGCAGAGGCATCACCGCCCCCTACTATTCCCACCGCTGGCCAGGCCCTGCAGCGACGGCAGCCACACACCACAGCCGAACCAGTGAACCCTCGTACTCCTCTCCGCGCGGGCTTCCACTGCCGCGTCTTCCCCAGCTCCGCGTCGTCCCCTTCCTAGGCCTCGCCGTCGTCCACCGCCGTGGTGCTCTCCGCACGGCGTGGTCAACGTGGTCAAGGAACGATTTCCATCGGAAGAGTACTGTACGTGGAGAGGCTGACAGCTGGGTCCACGGCCACGGCCCAGTGTTTTTGTGATTTGCCAAGTAAGTCGCTTTGTCAGGCCTGTTGGGCTGCAAATCTTTCAAGACGAGGAGAGCTTTCATTCGGCTGGCTGAGAAAATGGCCCATCAGTAATGAGAAATGGGCTGTACATTTTTAAAACACATCAAACCGGCAATTAATTTCAAATATCTTTTTTTCATTTGGAGATTTTAAATTACATTAATTTTTATGCGTGGAGAATTTGTTGGATTTTATATTTATATACATTTATTTTTAAAATCAGTTTGAATGTGAGTCGAAATTTCGGGATTAAAAACAGTTCGGACCGCATCGAAATATGCAAAATTTCGTATAATGATTTTAACCGTGGCCACAATATGGGCTGTAATGCTAACAAAAAGAATATGGGCTCCAAAAAAAACCTTAATAATTAGCAAATGGGCTGTAAATTATTAGAAATAATGGCAGATGGGTTGTATGCTATTTTCCACAGATTTGAGGCTTTCCTAAAAAAATGGTTGACGCACAAGCACTGACTGGTTGGATGGCCATCCAACGGCCGTCGTGCTTCTTCAATCTCTGCTCTTCAAGCTCCAGCCGCTCAAACAAGCGCCGGCGGGACTGCCTGCTCCCTCCTCCCCGCGGTCGGCTGTGCTGCCGCGCAGGCCTCACCGCCCCACCGTACTCCCATCGCTGGCCTAGCCATCCCTCTACTCACCCACACCTGCTGTTATTCTCCGGCGACGGCAGACGAACCAGTAAACCCTCGTACAGTCGTACTCCCCTCCGCGTGGGAAAGAACTGCCGAGTCTTCCCTGCCTCCGTGTCATTCCCTTCCTAGGCCTCGCCGTTGTCCACCGCCCTGGTGCTCTCGGCGCGGCCTGGTCAACGTGGTTAACGACCGACATGCATCTGAAGTGGACTGTACGTGGAGAGGCCGACAGTTGGGTCCACGGCCGCACGCAAGGAAATGCCCCTTATTATGTGCAAAATAATGATTCCTCCACCTGACATCAGGGACCCACCGAAAGGGCCTCTGTATTTCACGAAAAAAATGTTACCGCCGCTGACTGCTCGGAGCCACCAACTATATCTTCGCACGCAAGGAAGTGCCTCCTTATTACGCACAAAAAAATGAATACTCCCCCTGCTAGCTGGGACCCACCATGGTGGGAGGCTGACTTGTGGGCCTACTAAGTTGACTGGGACAGGGGCCTTTGTCAACTTTAGTCAATATGAACGATTCTAGCTCCAGTGACCGTACGATGTCCATCCAACGGCCGTAGTGCTTCTTCAACCTCTGGTCTTCTTGCTCCAGCCGCCCAAAGCAGCGCCGGTCGTGCCGCATGCTCCTGCCTCCCGTGGCCGGCTGTGCTGCCGCAGAGGCATCACCGCCCCTACTATTCCCACCGCTGGCCAGGCCCTGCAGCGACGGCAGCCACACACCACAGCCGAACCAGTGAACCCTCGTACTCCTCTCCGCGCGGGCTTCCACTGCCGCGTCTTCCCCAGCTCCGCGTCGTCCCCTTCCTAGGCCTCGCCGTCGTCCACCGCCGTGGTGCTCTCCGCACGGCGTGGTCAACGTGGTCAAGGAACGATTTCCATCGGAAGAGTACTGTCCGTGGAGAGGCTGACAGCTGGGTCCACGGCCACGGCCCAGTTTTTTTGTGATTTGCCAAGTAAGTCGCTTTGTCAGGCCTGTTGGGCTGCAAATCTTTCAAGACGAGGAGAGCTTTCATTCGGCTGGCCGAGAAAATGGCCCATCAGTAATGAGAAATGGGCTGTACATTTTTAAAACACATCAAACCGGCAATTAATTTCAAATATCTTTTTTTCATTTGGAGATTTTAAATTACATTAATTTTTATGCGTGGAGAATTTGTTGGATTTTATATTTATATACATTTATTTTTAAAATCAGTTTGAATGTGAGTCGAAATTTCGGGATTAAAAACAGTTCGGACCGCATCGAAATATGCAAAATTTCGTATAATGTTTTAACCGTGGCCACAATATGG
Source organism: Aegilops tauschii subsp. strangulata (assembly GCF_002575655.3). NCBI lineage: Eukaryota > Viridiplantae > Streptophyta > Magnoliopsida > Poales > Poaceae > Aegilops > Aegilops tauschii. The sequence continues at coordinate 5,362,963 of NC_053035.3, forward strand.
GCTGTAATGCTAACAAAAAGAATATGGGCTCCAAAAAAAACCTTAATAATTAGCAAATGGGCTGTAAATTATTAGAAATAATGGCAGATGGGCTGTATGCTATTTTCCACAGATTTGAGGTTTTCCTAAAAAAATGGTTGACGCACAAGCAGTGACTGGTTGGATGGCCATCCAACGGCCGTCGTGCTTCTTCAATCTCTGCTCTTCAAGCTCCAGCCGCTCAAACAAGCGCCGGCGGGACTGCCTGCTCCCTCCTTCCCGCGGCCGGCTGTGCTGCCGCGCAGGCCTCACCGCCCCACCGTACTCCCATCGCTGGCCTAGCCATCCCTCTACTCACCCACACCTGCTGTTATTCTCCGGCGACGGCAGACGAACCAGTAAACCCTCGTACAGTCGTACTCCCCTCCGCGTGGGAAACAACCGCCGAGTCTTCCCTCCCTCCGTGTCATTCCCTTCCTAGGCCTCGCCGTTGTCCACCGCCCTGGTGCTCTCGGCACGGCCTGGTCAACGTGGTCAACGACCGACATGCATCTGAAGTGGACTGTACGTGGAGAGGCCGACAACTGGGTCCACGGCCGCACGCAAGGAAATGCCCCTTATTATGTGCAAAATAATGATTCCTCCACCTGACATCAGGGACCCACCGAAAGGGCCTCTGTATTTCACGAAAAAAATGTTACCGCCGCTGACAGCTCTGACCCACCAACTATATCTTCGCACGCAAGGAAGTGCCTCCTTATTACGCACAAAAAAATGAATACTCCCCCTGCTAGCTGGGACCCACCATGGTGGGAGGCTGACTTGTGGGCCTACTAAGTTGACTGGGACAGGGGCCTTTGTCAACTTTAGTCAATATGAACGATTCTAGCTCCAGTGACCATACGATGTCCATCCAACGGCCGTAGTGCTTCTTCAACCTCTGGTCTTGTTGCTCCAGCCGCCCAAAGCAGCGCCGGTCGTGCCGCATGCTCCTGCCTCCCGTGGCCGGCTGTGCTGCCGCGAAGGCCTCACCGCCTCCTACTATTCCCACTGCTGGCCAGGCCCTGCGGCGACGGTAGCCTCACACCGCAGCCAAACCAGTGAACCCGCGTACTCCTCTCCGTGCGGGCTTCCACTGCCGCGTCTTCCCCGGCTCCGCGTCGTCCCCTTCCTAGGCCTCGCCGTCGTCCACCGCCGAAATGCTCTCCGCGCGACGTGGTCACCATGGTCAAGGAACGACTTCCATCGGAAGAGTAATGTACGTGGAGAGGCTGACAGCTGGGTCCACGGCCACAGCCCAGTTTTTTGTGATTTGCCAAGTAAAATGGGCTGTACATTTTTAAAACACATCAAACCGGCAATTAGTTTCAAATATTTTTTTTTAATTTCGTGATTTTAAATTACATTAATTTTTATGCGTGGAGAATTTGTTGGATTTTATATTGATATACATTTATTTTTAAAATCAGTTTGAATGTGAGTCGAAATTTCGGGATTAAAAACAGTTCGGACCGCACCGAAATATGCAAAATTTCGTATAATTTTTTAACCGTGGCCACAATATGGGCTGTAATGCTAACAAAAAGAATATGGGCTCCAAAAAAACCCTAATAATTAGCAAATGGGCTGTAAATTATTAGAAATAATGGCAGATGGGCTGTATGCTATTTTCCACAGATTTGAGGCTTTCCTAAAAAAATGGTTGACGCACAAGCAATGACTGGTTGGATGGCCATCCAACGGCCGTCGTGCTTCTTCAATCCCTGCTTTTCAAACTCCAGCCGCTCAAACAAGCGCCGGCGGGACTGCCTGCTCCCTCCTTCCCGCGGCCGGCTGTGCTGCCGCGCAGGCCTCACCGCCCCACCGTACTCCCATCGCTGGCCTAGCCATCCCTCTACTCACACACACCTGCTGTTATTTTCCGGCGACGGCAGACGAACAAGTAAACCCTCGTACAGTCGTACTCCCCTCCGCGTGGGAAACAACCGCCGAGTCTTCCCTCCCTCCGTGTCATTCCCTTCCTAGGCCTCGCCGTTGTCCACCGCCCTGGTGCTCTCGGCGCGGCCTGGTCAACGTGGTCAACGACCGACATGCATCTGAAGTGGACTGTACGTGGAGAGGCCGACAACTGGGTCCACGGCCGCACGCAAGGAAATGCCCCTTATTATGTGCAAAATAATGATTCCTCCACCTGACATCAGGGACCCACCGAAAGGGCCTCTGTATTTCACGAAAAAAATGTTACCGCCACTGACAGCTCGGACCCACCAACTATATCTTCGCACGCAAGGAAGTGCCTCCTTATTACGCACAAAAAAATGAATACTCCCCCTGCTAGCTGGGACCCACCATGGTGGGAGGCTGACTTGTGGGCCTACTAAGTTGACTGGGACAGGGGCCTTTGTCAACTTTAGTCAATATGAACGATTCTAGCTCCAGTGACCATACGATGTCCATCCAACGGCCGTAGTGCTTCTTCAACCTCTGGTCTTGTTGCTCCAGCCGCCCAAAGCAGCGCCGGTCGTGCCGCATGCTCCTGCCTCCCGTGGCCGGCTGTGCTGCCGCGGAGGCCTCACCGCCTCCTACTATTCCCACTACTGGCCAGGCCCTGCGGCGACGGTAGCCTCACACCGCAGGCAAACCAGTGAACCCGCGTACTCCTCTCCGTGCGGGCTTCCACTGCCGCGTCTTCCCTGGCTCCGCGTCGTCCCCTTCCTAGGCCTCGCCGTCGTCCACCGCCGTGGTGCTCTCCGCGCGACGTGGTCAACGTGGTCAAGGAACGATTTCCATCGGAAGAGTACTGTACGTGGAGAGGCTGACAGCTGGGTCCACGGCCACAGCCTAGTTTTTTGTGATTTGCCAAGTAAAATGGGCTGTACATTTTTAAAACACATCAAACCGGCAATTAGTTTCAAATATTCTTTTTTCATTTCATGATTTTAAATTACATTAATTTTTATGCGTGGAGAATTTGTTGGATTTTATATTGATATACATTTATTTTTAAAATCAGTTTGAATGTGAGTCGAAATTTCGGGATTAAAAACAGTTCGGACCGCACCGAATATGCAAAATTTCGTATAATTTTTTAATCGTGGCCACAATATGGGCTGTAATGCTAACAAAAAGAATATGGGCTCCCAAAAAACCTTAATAATTAGCAAATGGGCTGTAAATTATTAGAAATAATGGCAGATGGGCCGTATGCTATTTTCCACAGATTTGAGGCTTTCCTAAAAAAATGGTTGACGCACAAGCTGTGACTGGTTGGATGGCCATCCAACGGCCGTCGTGCTTCTTCAATCTCTGCTCTTCAAGCTCCAGCCGCTGAAACAAGCGCCGGCGGGACTGCCTACTCCCTCCTTCCCGCGGCCGGCTGTGCTGCCGCGCAGGCCTCACCGCCCCACCGTACTCCCATCGCTGGCCTAGCCATCCCTCTACTCACCCACACCTGTTGTTATTCTCCGGCGACGGCAGACGAACCAGTAAACCCTCATACAGTCATACTCCCCTCCGCGTGGGAAACAACCGCCTAGTCTTCCCTGCCTCCGTGTCATTCCCTTCCTAGGCCTCGCCGTTGTCCACCGCCCTGGTGCTCTCGGCGTGGCCTGGTCAACGTGGTCAACGACCGACATGCATCTGAAGTGGACTGTACGTGGAGAGGCCGACAACTGGGTCCACGGCCGCACGCAAGGAAATGCCCCTTATTATGTGCAAAATAATGATTCCTCCACCTGACATCAGGGACCCACCGAAAGAGCCTCTGTATTTCACGAAAAAATGTTACCGCCGCTGACAGCTCAGACCCACCAACTATATCTTCGCACGCAAGGAAGTGCCTCCTTATTACGCACAAAAAATGAATACTCCCCCTGCTAGCTGGGACCCACCATGGTGGGAGGCTGACTTGTGGGCCTACTAAGTTGACTGGGACAGGGGCCTTTGTCAACTTTAGTAAATATGAACGATTCTAGCTCCAGTGACCATACGATGTCCATCCAACGGCCGTAGTGCTTCTTCAACCTCTGGTCTTGTTGCTCCAGCCGCCCAAAGCAGCGCCGGTCGTGCCGCATGCTCCTGCCTCCCGTCGCCGGCTGTGCTGCCGCGGAGGCCTCACCGCCTCCTACTATTCCCACTGCTGCCCAGGCCCTGCGGCGACGGTAGCCTCACACCGCAGCCAAACCAGTGAACCCGCGTACTCCTCTCCGTGCGGGCTTCCAATGCCGCGTCTTCCCCGGCTCCGCGTCGTCCCCTTCCTAGGCCTCGCCGTCGTCCACCGCCGTGGTGCTCTCCGCGCGACGTGGTCAACGTGGTCAAGGAACGACTTCCATCGGAAGAGTACTGTACGTGGAGAGGCTGACAGCTGGGTCCACGGCCACAGCCTAGTTTTTTGTGATTTGCCAAGTAAAATGGGCTGTACATTTTTAAAACACATCAATCCGGCAATTCGTTTCAAATATTTTTTTTTCATTTCATGATCTTAAATTACATTAATTTTTATGCGTGGAGAATTTGTTGGATTTTATATTGATATACATTTATTTTTAAAATCAGTTTGAATGTGAGTCGAAATTTCGGGATTAAAAACAGTTCGGACCGCACCGAAATATGCAAAATTTCGTATAATTTTTTAACCGTGGCCACAATATGGGCTGTAATGCTAACAAAAAGAATATGGGTTCCAAAAAAACCTTATTAATTAGCAAATGGGCTGTAAATTATTAGAAATAATGGCAGATGGGCTGTATGCTATTTTCCATAGATTTGAGGCTTTCCTAAAAAAATGGTTGACGCACAAGAAGTGACTGGTTGGATGGCCATCCAACGGCCGTCGTGCTTCTTCAATCTCTGCTCTTCCTGCTCCAGCCGCTCAAACAAGCGCCGGCGGGACTGCCTGCTCCCTCCTTCCCGCGGCCGGCTCTGCTGCCGCGCAGGCCTCACCGCCCCACCGTACTACCATCGCTGGCCTAGCCATCCCTCTACTCACCCACACCTGCTGTTATTCTCCAGCGACGGCAGACGAACCAGTAAACCCTCGTACAGTCGTACTCCCCTCCGCGTGGGAAACAACCGCCGAGTCTTCCCTGCCTCCGTGTCATTCCCTTCCTAGGCCTCGCCGTTGTCCACCGCCCTGGTGCTCTCGGCGCGGCCTGGTCAACGTGGTCAACGACTGACATGCATCTGAAGTGGACTGTATGTGAGAGGCCGACAGCTGGGTCCACGGCGGCACGCAAGGAAATTCCCCTTATTATGTGCAAAATAATGATTCCTCCACCTGACATCAGGGTCCCACCGAAAGGGCCTCTGTATTTCGCGAAAAAAACGTTACCGCCGCTGACAACTCGGACCCACCAGCTATATCTTCGCACGCAAGGAAGTGCCTCCTTATTACGCACAAAAAAATGAATACTCCCCCTGCTAGCTGGGACCCACCATGGTGGGAGGCTGACTTGTGGGCCTACTAAGTTGACTGGGATGGGGGCCTTCGTCAACTTTAGTCAATATGAACAATTCTAGCTCCGGTGACCGTACGATGTCCATCCAACGACCGTAGTGCTTCTTCAACCTCTGGTCTTCTTGCTCCAGCCGCCCAAAGCAGCGTCGGTCTTGCCGCATGCTCCTGCCTCCCGTGGCCGGCTGTGCTGCCGCGGAGGCCTCACTGCCCGCTACTATTCCCACCGCTGGCCAGGCCCTGCGGCGACGACAGCCTCACACCGCAGCCGAACCAGTGAACCCTCGTACTCCTCTCCGCGCGGGCTTCCACTGCCGCGTCTTCCCCGTCTCCCCGTCGTCCCCTTCCTAGGCCTCGCCGTCGTCCACCTCCGTGGTGCTCTCGGCGCGGCGTGGTCAACGTGTTCAAGGAACGACTTCCATCGGACGTGGACTGTACGTGGAGAGGCTGACAGTTGGGTCCATGGCCGCAGCAAGGAAGTGCCTCCTTATTACGCGGAAAATAATGATTCCTTCGCTTGACAGCTGGGACCCACCTGACGGGCCACTGTATTTTGCGAAAAAACGTTTCCCCCTGACTGCTGGCACCCACCAGCTACATCTTCGCACGAAAGGAAGTGCGTCCGAAAAAAAAACGATTCGCCCCCCTGACCACTGGGACCCACCAGCTACATCTTCGCAGGCAAGGATGTGGCTGACAGTCGGGACCCACCTGGTCGAAGCGTACGTAGCGTTGTCACTCTGGTCGCGAATGTGTACGTACATATATACTGGTGGATGTAGAGGCATGCATGTGTCGTAGTAGAGGCGCGTACGTGTCGTAGTAGAGGCACGCACGTGTCATATACACGTACGTACAGCGGCCAGGGTGCAAGAAAGAAAATACGGCCACGTATGTGTACATACGGGCGGGGTCTCGAACGCCTACTCGCGCATACGTACGGCCAGGGCTCGTGTACATGGCTGGGTCGGAACAGAGAAACATCGTCGTCGTCGTGTTCATGGAGAGGCAACGGAATGCGTCGTGTTCATGGGGAGGCAACGGAATGCGTCGTGTTCATGGGGAGGGGTGTGGCGTACCGCAAAACGGAGGAAATGGACCTCCTACAGTTGAAACGGGGGTCCTGTTGATCGGGAGGAGTGCGGCGTACCGCAAAACGGAGGAAACGGACCTCCTACGGTCGAAACGGGGGTCCTATTGATCGGGAGGGGTGTGGCGTACCGCAAAACGAAGGAAACGGACCTCCTACGGTCGAAACGGGTGTCCTGTTGATCGGGAGGGGTGTGGCGTACCGCCAAACGGACGAAACGGAACTCCTACGGTCGAAACGGGGGTCCTGTTGATCGGGAGGGGTGTGGCGTACCGCAAAACGGACGAAACGGACCTCCTACGGTCGAAACGGGGTCCTGTTCATCGGGAGGGGTGTGGCGTACCGCAAAACGGGACTCCACGGGATACTGTTCATCTCCACCGTCGACCTGCTCCAGCCTCCACGGGCTACTGTCGATCTCCTCCAGCCTCCATGGGCTCCTGTTCATCCAGCCTCCACCGCGCGCTACTCCACCGGCTACTGTTCAACCACCCCTCCACGGGCACCCCTCCACCGTCTATGTTCATCCACCCCTCCACACCACGGGGTCCTGTTCAACCACCCCTCCACGGGCACCCCTCCACCGTCTACTGTTCATCCAGCGCTCCACCACACCACGGGGTCCTGTACATCTAGAGGCAACGCCACCGCTCACTGTTCATCAAAACACCCCGCAACGCTCACTGTTCATCCCAGAGGCAGCATCGATCGGCTTCAGTTAGCATCAGTAGTGAAGGAATCGCTCGATCGGGTTCAGTTAACAGCCATCGATCGATCGCTCGGGTTCAGTAACATGTAGCCTGCAGCGCAATCGCTCGGGTTCAGTTAGAGCCCAACGCCTCGCTCGGGTTCAGTTAGGGCCAACGCCTCGCACACACGCACGTACGTGTACGAGAGAAACGCGCATCGCTCGGCCCCCGACCTCCCACCGTAACCGGGAACTCCCCGAAATTTTCCTCGCCCTCGCTTCTACGACGGTTTTTTCTGTCATGGACGGCCCAAAGAATGTCATGCAGCTGCGTCTCCCGCACGCCCAGGACGAAAAGCCCATTTTCTGTCATGATTTTTTGTCATAGAAGTAGGAGCCCACCACATCTATGATGATACCGGGTTTTGTCACAGTTATCGTCATAGAAGTGTCATATGTATGATAGAATTTTTTTTCGTTCGGCCCAAAATGTCACGGATGTGTCTTTTTTTTTGTAGTGCTCTCACTTGAAAAATCAATGAACTGTCTGGGATGGCATTGAACTGGTGCCATGCAGCATGGCACGATCTGTAGATGTAGAATTTAATTGCTATTTATTTCCTACATTTTGTTAATCTTCAAAGTAGAGGGGAACAAACACAATACAAGTAAAAATTGACATGATTATTTATACAATAGCTGAAGTGTCCGCATCTTGCCTGATTGTAAATGTCAACCCATCAGCATCGGGCCTGTTGCAGTCCTGTTGATAGGTTATGCACACCACCTGTGTAAACAAAATAAAATTAAGAAAAGCAAAGGATGAGAATTTAAGATAAGGGCTTATGCATGTAAACACACTAGGCAATAATCATACAGTATAATCAACCAAGGTACTACATCAGCAATCAAAAATCATAAACTTGAACTGAGCGGGTGGCTCGCCCTCCACTCCTGACAACCCCGCAACGCAGCGTGTGCCCACCGCACCACAACTTGTTCAGACTTGTCCTTCTCTTGATCCTCGACCGACAGCATGGGCTCACCCCGAGCGTCGACGCACGGCATTGGCCCCTCCTCCTCTGCAGCAAAACTGAGGTAGTGTTTGAGACTGTGCAGTAATCTCTGAGAAAAGTCCTATCAAAACATAAATCCTACTACTGCTGTTACTCGGCCCACCCAAATGTACACGCGCACGCCTTCAACATACAGCCCATCTACATACATCCGCACCCAACAATATGTTCCTTGAAAAAGAAAATAAAATCTGTTCTGGACGGAGGAAGTATCGTCAGGGTAACCAACTCAATAAGCTACTTGTCTGTCATACTGGAGAAGATGAACTTACTTCACTTTTTCCTTGTACTACATAACCACACAAAATAATGATTAAAATAATTCCTAAAAACTCAGATATATTGTATGCCCTCACATTTATAAACTTTAAAATATGAACTAATTTGGGCAACATAATTAAGAGGTTATTGTTATTTCCCTACAAAGATACAAATATTTGGATCAAAATTTCATATTCTGCAAAAAAAACACTGCAGTAAATATTATTCTGAGAAATGTTTAGTTGACTTGCAATCTAGGACTACAAGTTAATGGCAGCCTTACTAACCCAACCTAATTTCGGCCTAAAAAGGAAATTAATCCACTAGCCTAGCTTATAAGTTTTGAGCCCGCCCTCTGGTTTCTTCCTGAATTCACTACTGCACAAGGCCAATATTATTTTAATTTTATAAAGGACTGTTTGCTGAAATTTTCTGCTATTGTGTTACGCATCTGAACTTGTTCATTGTTATGAAAACCCTGGAGTACCGAAACCCTAGAAAAAAATACCCAGCAAGCCACCGATGTAGAGAACTTCCTTCAATCTCTGCATCGCCTTCCATCTAACCTCCGATTTAAAAATCCTAACTATCTAATCTCTGAATTTTAAAACCATATCCAACTCCCGAAACAGCAACACAACAAGGAACAAAGAAGTCGAAGATTACAAGTTAGGGTTTCTCACTTCACCTAGTCGTCGGTAGTCGCTAGGTGCTTGCTGGCGGCCTCCCAATCTCACTCCGCGCTCTTTTGCTCCAACCGTCGAGAGCGGCCAGGTGAGTAGGCGGCGGGGTCGCGGCGGGGTGGTTTGTGGGGAGGGTGGGGTGAGGGGGGCGGGGTGTGTGGGCGATGGGGGTGATGACACGGACCCTATCCGTGTTAAGCACGAAAAATAATGGCATGTGGGTCCAGTTCGTAAAGAAACAACCAAACAGGCCCACAGGCCGCTTACCAGTCACAAAGTAAAACCCTATGTTACTGATAAAAAAACACAAAGCAAAATCCTTTTGTCTAAAAAAACAAAGGAAAATCGTAAAAAAGAGGGAAATCCTTTTTGGGTGAGTTCAACGTGAACGTGATGGTTAGAGGCTCAAGGAGGAGTTTTGTGTGTTTACAACACCATTGTTTTAGAAAAAAATGAACCTTACAATGTGAAATTATAAAATCGTTATTAATAAGTGCTGAAAATTCCTTATTTATAAAAAATTGCGTCACCTTTCACGCCCCCCTCCCCTCGCATATTCGGGCCATTTACCGCATTTCTATGGTTGTAACCTCGAAAGTTGAAGATCTTACGCGGCCACCATTAAATCATAGCAGGGAATGGGATGAGTGCCCCATGTTAAGCTCTTTGGTCCATATATGTGCCATATTCTACCAACGGGAGGCGTGGCCTCGACGCCATTCTCTACGGCTATGATGCCCGTCTGCTATCGTTGTAATCAATGCAAATTCGTGAGGGGCTAAAAGTTCACCGGACCTGGCGTGGTGTCATCGTACAACCCCTAGAGGGTGTGGTAAAACATCGAGAGCGGCATGCATTGGCCCTCACATAGGCTGTGTGCAAACAGGACCATATCGCATGTCAGATCAAGCCATCGAGAGAGAATGCGTCCGGCCTGTGAAAGGAGTGCGGGGCCCGTTCCTTCATTTGCCTCAAATCTCGATGCCACGTGATGTTAGACCTAGTAACGAAGGCCTGTCTCGTGCACCGGACTCAACTGGACCCACAACATGCATGCACACATGTCCACGTATGAGTCTAAACGGCGGGGATGCATGGTTCAGGGACTAGCGTAAGTGGTGTGAGTCTAGTTTGGATCTAGCTACCAAGAGGTAACGCATGAGTCTAAACGTCTACCAAGAGGATGCATGTCCACGTATGAGTCTAAACGTCTACGTGATGCTCCACACGTGGGTCTAGACGGCGGGCCTGCATGTGGTTTGGATATAGCTACCAAGAGGTAACGTGTCTGGTTTGTGCCTAGGCGGTGCTTCATGGGGCCTGGCGTGGTCTCGTCGTATGACCCATGAAGGGTGTGGTCAAACACCGAGAGCGGCACGCATAAGCCCTAACGCGGGCTATGTGGAAACGATGCCATATTGCATGCCGGATCTAGCCAATGGAGGGAACGAGTTCGGCATGCAGATGGAGTGCGGGGCCCGTTCCTTCATTTTCCTGGAAATTCGTTGCCGCTTCATGTGGGCCCTATCCAAAAAGGCTCGTCCAGTGCATCACACATAGCTGGATTCACACCATGCATGCACACTTGGCCACGTAGACACCCACCGTAAACCTTTAGCCAAGTTGACCCACACCATCCATCCACCCTTGACCCCACCTCGGTTCATTGGATCTCCGATGAGTCCCTTGCCTCGGTATGCCAAGCATGTTAAAACGACACACGGCTACACTTCTTGCACACCGAGATTGGTGCATCATGCACTAGTGCCAACAAACATGTCCAGCTGAGCATTTTTGCCCATTGTCTGGATCGAGGCGGCTAGCGGTGCATGGTATCGGCCCGGTTGCCTAGCGGTGCATGCTATGGGTAGACATGAATCACATCACATCGGATCAAGATTCCCCTCTCTTGTACCGGACGCCGGAGCAGCACACGTGCATGGTAGAAGAATCTGCGCGGTTGATGTGGGAGCTTGGATGAGACCCCATGGGATAGGTGCATCCTGAAATTCAAGATTTAGGAATTGATAACAAAATGAAAACAACAATTCAATTGTTTGTGCAGGTGTACAACATGTTTTAAGGAAAATGTGGAATATGACACGTTCACATGCATTTTGGCAACAAGTGCACTTTTGGAGGGGGAAAACAGGTAGCCCCCATGCCTCCCACGATTTTTGTTCCATGTATTTCGCCACAAATATTGGAGGAAAAAAGAAAAATGTATTTTCCCCTCAATAAACGACTTGGGAAGAAAATCTCAAGTAACCATATTTAGATACTCCGTGGAGGTTGCCCCCCGTGGGGAGATTAGATCGACCTGTCCTTGATTTTAGGGTGAGTTCAACGTGAACATGATGGTGAGAGGCTGAAGAAGGAGTTCTGTGCGTTTACAACAACCTTTGTTTTTTTATGTGGAACACCTTGCATTCCAGTTACTGGGGACCGAGCAAATCGGCGGTCACGGCACAGTTTACATCCAGAGGGAAATTCTCATGCCAGATACCCAGGAGCACCTTTGTTTTAGAACTGTATAATAATAAATGAAAGAGAATATGTGAAAATCAAAAAAGAAAAAGGATATGCATACAAGATGGGCCAGCCCAACCATCTACAGGGATGCGTGGTCCAGCACGCGGGTGAGGTTCGCCTGGGACAGCCCAATGTTGAGATGCACCATGCGCAACTGACGGGTGGTGGGAGTTTAGTTCCACCTCGCCAAGCGAGACGCGCACGCACCTACTTATATACGCGGCTGAGAAACCATTTGCATGAGCCTCTCTCACTGAAACAACATGTTCCATATCCAGTCCCGTGTATGCCCTGTTGGGGCCTACTAGCAGGAGAAATCAATATCCCATGGGCTTGCATCCTGGCCCATATGGTTGGGTGTCTAGTCGTATGCAGGCCGTGCGGTCTGAAATCTCCTGTTATAGGTGGGCTTTTTCTTTTGTATATGGTCACATGTTTATGACTGGACCATCTCCAAATCACCCATTTTTTTTACATTGTCACATACATGTAATAAACATGATTATCAAAGAAAATTCAACAATAATGAAGTTTACACTGTTCCCTTAAGGTAAAGTCAGAGGTATGTACCTGAGTTTCACTGAGCCACTATAAATTATATAAAATTCTAAAAAAATGGCAAACTTTCATATTCTATCTATTTTAATGAAAGAGATCATGTGTACAAAATTTAAGGTGATTTGGATGTGGTTGAAAAAACCACCTTGCTAGAAAAACTCGCTTAAGTGAGACCAAACGATCCGTCTGTAATGAAGTGATTTTTTGACCATCTCCAAAATAACCCAAATTTGTTGTTCACGGTGCCATAGATGTAACAAACAGGATATCCAAAAATAAAAATAAATTGTTTTAAGTTTACACTGTCCCCTTAGGTAAAATTTCGTGGTAAGGCAAGTGAGCTACCTCATGCCATAGCCATGGCATACATTGTTCAAGTGGCCTCAAACTGTTCCCCTTTAGCCAAGTTGACCCACACCATCCATCCACCCTTGACCCCACCTCGGTTCGTTAGTTCTCGAACAAGGGTTCCCATTTTGCACAGGTGACTGCCACGTGTCCTCTTTTTGCCGTCTGCTAGCGGACGGCAAAGCTCTTTGCCGTCTTCTAGCGGACGGCAAAGAGGCGATATATCCCCTGTTTTTATTTAAATCCCATTAATTAGACATGGTTTCAAACACAGATATACATGCATACATATCCAACATATCCAACAACATGTCCAACAACTTATTTCATCCAATCCAACAACATAGTTCAACAATGTCCAACATATCCATATATACATAACCAGAAACAAGTTTCCAACAACATATCCAAGCAAGTTTTCATAAACAACAAGGAAGCACCACAAGAATAGTACACTCCATGAATCCAAGCTACCTCATGTAAAGAAAATCTACAAATTGGGAAAGATGGAAGTTAGAAGACGAAGAAGAAGAAGAAGAAGAAGAAGAAGAAGAAGAAGAAGACTAGTTAGAAGAAGAAGAAGAAGATTTTTTTCTTCTCTTTCTTTTTCTCCTCTCCTCTTCTTCTTCTTCTTCTTCTAACTAAGGTAGGTAAAAATGTCATTTTATTGCTAAGCGAGGTCAAAATGCTAAGTGTAGGTCATTTTAGAGCTAAGGTAGGTAAATAGGTCATTTTGGAGCTTAGTAAGGTTATTATGTCATTTTCGAGGAAAATAAGCTAAGTCTATATCATTTTGGAGCTAACAAAGATTATCATGCCATTTTATACCTAAGTATGCTAAGTATGTCATAAATGAACTGAATAAGCTAAGTATAGCTTATTTTTATCTAACTTAGGTAATTATGCCATTTAGGAGGAAAATAAGCTAAGTATCCATGTGTAAAGCAAAACACTAGAGAAAACATACCCTCACCACAACAAATGTGATGAAGATCGCAACTAAGGTAACAATTGATCCAACGGTATAATGATACCAAGCCTCATTATCAATGGCATATTTTCTAATCTTCTTAAGCTTCAGGCGCATTGCATCCATCTTCAAGCGCATTGCATTCATCTTCATCTTGTGATCATCGATGGCATCGGCAACATACAACTCCAATATCATCTTCTCTTCTTCAATTCTTTTAATTTTTTTCTTTCAAATACTCATTTTATTTTTCAACTAAATCTAACTTCTCGACAAGAGGGTCCGTTTCAAATTCTGGTTCACATACCTCCTAGATTAAAATATCTCTATGTCAACTTGATGGCCATAATTTGCATAAATGCGAAATGCAACAAATAGTTATGAAAGAGAATTTACCACATCCGAATCATAAAGCGGGCGAGGGCCGACCGAGACGGAAATCAAGACCATGGCACTATGTATAAGAAACAATCATACAAAGTAAGAAAATTATAAATAGCAACTATATAAATCATACAATCATACAAATAACTATATAAATCAAGCACAACATAAAAATTTGAATACCTAATAATCATTATCGGTAATGACGTGCTCGTCATCATCATTAATAAAAGCATCATCATCATCACTATCGGTAATGACGTGCTCATCATCATCATTAATAAATGCATCATCATGTGGAAGGCCATCTTTACGTAATCGTTCAAGCATTGACAGGCCATCTGCAGCAGTAACTTCTTCTTCTTCCGGCACTTCTTGTTCCAGCTCAGGGGTGAAGTCGGATTCACTATCGTTGTCTACTTCAATGTTCTGGGGTGGAGGAGAGCGGTTCTTGAAACATTTTTTTGGAAAGACGTGTTTCTTGGAAGAATTCTCCTTCGTCATATGTGTCTTGGTTAATGTGAGGTTCATAATCCTTTTCATTGGGGGGAGGTGGTCTAACACGTGGCGGCACTTCATAAACGACATCCCAACCACTGAGATTTGGATCACTTTGACAGGACAACGGTAGATAGAAAACTTGGGTTGCCTGTTGAGCCGTAATATAGACATCGCGAACATCCAGATGGGTGTTTTGTTTGATTTCGACTAGCCCTATAGGTTCATGAGTCCTTCTAGTCTCCCTCGGCCGGAACCAATAACATCTCAAGACTACGAAGTTTGGTGGGTTTTCACCATAAAATTCAAGTTCATAAATTGCTTCAACTCTTCCATAATACAAGATACCTCCTTCGCCGATAGCAGAGACACAACAATTTGTAGACTTTCGGTCGGCCATAGATAGCTCTTTGCCATAGGTACGAAAGCGATACCCATTGATGTTGTATTTGTCAAATGAACGGACCTTATAGTCAAAACGATTAGCTACTTGTCTCAATTCAGCATCCATAATCTCTGAATTAGCCTACAAGTTTAATACGAAAGGATTGTTGCATTAGTCGCAAATTGGCCAAAGAAAAAATGGGTCTAATGGAAATTACCCTTTTTTAACCAAGAGATGAAACCGGGAAATTCGGCTCCTTGTTTTGCCAGAAGCTCATACTCTTCGACGGAATCCTTTTGGATCACCGCTCCATACGAGAATATGGTGACGTATCGACCAACATTTCAGTGAAGGTCTTTGCAGATTCCTCCATCTCCTCGTCCGAGTCCCGAGCATTGTCAAAGTCTTGCACCATGTCTGCGGTCCCAGTACCATGCTCGTCGGTGCGACGACGAAACTCGGCTCTGGCACGTTGGGCAGACTCACCATGTAATGTCCAGACCGTGTAACCAGGCGTAAAACCAAACTTCTGCAGGTCTTTACTCATTTCAAGCTCGTCCCTCTTTTTATAGTTGTCGCAACCGGCACAGGGGCACCAGCTAAATTCCTGGCCATTTGCAAATGCGGCTCTAACAAACCCCTTGGTTTTTGTTAACCATTCCTCGGTCCAAACTTTCTGACTAGTGTAACCGGTGTACATCCATGCACGATCACTCATGTTGACTTCCTACTTGACACACAAGAAATATATACATAATTAAGCAAACCATATCCATCAGTTAATGGAGTTTGTTAGTTTTATTACGTCCATGCAACCTACACGCTAATAGGTAAAGATAGATCCTAATCCCACCCGAGTATGTGTAGATCGGGTTTGTTTTCCCATGCTCTGCTCCAGATCCGACGCAAAATTTCGGTAGCACCTCCCCGCTGTTCTCCTGATACACGTCTCGGCAATAAGCAGAGAGAATGTGTACCTGGAGAACACCAGGGAGGCACTGACGAAATTTTGCATCGGATCCGGAGCTGAGCATATGGGAAAACGAACCCAATCTACACATACTCGGGCTGTCCATGGATAACGTTGGACAATTCGAAAGAATCACGATTATAAATATGCAAATGCATGCATATTTATATATGTAACCTTTCGAACCGGAGACGTATAGTGGTTATGCATACTGATGATTGACACCTATAGCTAGCAAGTTTCATCGGCACGAAGACTGGAACAAAGCAAATGAAGGGGGGGAGGAGGAAATGTCATTTGTGCTCACCAACGAACGCAGGGGCGGAGCTCGTAGAACACTAGACCCTCGCAGCGATGAAATACCTGCATATTTAAATCGAAAGATGAGTAACCTAGCATGTATTCGACACCGACGGCCACATGTACCTCGCACTGACGATACTTGCTATTTATGGTACCATCGACACCGAGGAACCCTCTAACCCGCTCGTCCCCGGGTAAACTAAATAGCAACTACCATCGGTGCAAGGTACATGAGGCGGTCGGCGTTGAACACTAGATCCACATCCCACAAGTGAAGCCGGCGCCCGGCATCCCGCAACAATAGTTCTGGTGGCCGATGACGGTCGAACACCTTGGCGAATTTGTCTGGCAGCCTCTGCGATGAGGATTAAAGCCAAGTTTTGAAATTTCAAACAACCAAACCGACTTGAGTTAGTTTGGGTGTTTCAAGTTTCAACACTTAGCTTTCAATCGTCATCTCTGAGGCTGCCAGACAAATTTGCAATGGTGTTCGACCGACATTGACGCCGAGAACTATTGTTGCTGGACGCAGGAGCCCTGTGTCACTTGTGGGACGTGGATGTAGTATTCGACACCGACGGCCACATGTACCTCGCACTGACGATACTTGCTATTTAGGGTACCATCGACACCAAGGAACCCTCCTTTTCTTCTTCTTCTTCTTTCTCTTTTTTCCTTTTCTTCTTCTTCTTCTTCTTCTTCTTCTTCTTCTTCTTCTTCTTCTTCTTCTTCTTCTTCTTCTTCTTCTTCTTCTTCTTCTTCTTCTTCCTCTTCTTCTTCTTCCTCTTCTTCTTCTTCTTCTTCTTATTCTTCTTCTTCTTCCTCTTCTTCTCCTTTTTCCTCTTAAACCTAGCACTAACCTAAACCTAAAAACTCAAAACTACACCTAAACCTAGCACTAACCTAAACCTAAAAACTAAAAACTACACCTAACTAAACCTAGCACACTAACCTAAAAAAATCAAGAAAATAGAGCACAAAAAAACAGGAAAAAATTACCTCTTGCTCCGGCGAGGTCGGCCGGTTGGGCGAGGCGGTGCAGGGGCCGCGGGGAGGAGGACGGCAGCGTGGCGGGGTGGCGCAGGGACCTCGGGGAGGGGTCAAGCACCGGGGCGGCCCGGCGCAGGCCACTCCGGTGACGGGGCGCGACGGGGCGACGGGGCGGCCGACAGCGGCGATAGAGGAGAGAGGCGGGCGCACGGGAGGGAGGAAGAGAGAGAAAGAGAGAGGGGGGGAGACGGCTCGGCCCGTTAAGTGGGCCTTCTTTGCCGTCTGTTAGCAGACGGCAACGAGGGCCACCGTTAGGGCTGGCCCACATCTCCTCTTTGCCGTCCGCAAGCAGATGACAAAGGACTAACATTGCCGTCCGCCAGCAGACGGCAAGTAATCACCTCTTTTGCCATCCGCTAGCGGACAGCAAAGAATCTTACCTAGCCACGGCGTGCCCTGTGGGGCCCACCTGGCTCTTGGTCGTCTGCCTTATAGCTCTTTGTCGTCAGCTGGCCGACGGCAAAGAAGCAGCTGACGGCAAATAGCATTTTTTCTAATTGCCCATTCTTTGATGTCCTCTTTGTGGAAGCGGACGGAAAAGAGGCTCTTTGCCGTCAGCTGGCGGACAACAAAGACCTGGCGGACGGCAAAGAAGCTGATTCCAGTAGTGATGCTTTTGTCGCCACATGTCTTTGCAAGTAAAAAAATATAAGGTGATTTTCTCATAATAACCGTTTTGGAGAGAAATTTGCAACCAACCAAAAATAAGTACTGCGTGCAACTTGGCCCGAGATTGGATCTACTCCTAGATTATAGGGTGAGGCCATCGTGATCGTGAGAGAAGAATTCTTTTTTTCGAGGGAAGGTAGGAATTTTGTGTGGTTACAAAATGGAATGCGCCCCTTTGAGAGGGACAAAAATGGACTTTATTGTAATTAAGGAAATTATTATTTAATTGAAACCTTGCTATTTTCAAGCCATTATAAAAATAACTAAAATGTTTTGGCAAAAAAAAGTTGATTATGGGTTAGTTCGTTTTGTGGACACGTACGTGTAGTGGTGCATGCTGTGGGCCCAGGTACCTCTAGGTGCATGCAGTGTATCATGCTGGCTAGGGGTGCACAAGGTAGGAACCCCGTGAATCGTGGTGAAAGTCTTGTGCTAATTCTATTCTGTGGTGTGCGACATACTCCCTCCGTCCGAAAATACTTGCCGTCAAAATGGATAAAAGGAGATGTATCTAGAACTAAAATACGTCTACATACATCCTCTTTTATCCATTTTGATGACATGTATTTCCGAATGAAGGGAGTATGAGTCTACCTGAGGGGAATGCTTGGCTTGGGGGCCGGCGTAAGTGGTGTGGGTCTAGTGCGTAAGTGGTGCGCCACGTGAGTCTATACGGCGGGGGTGCATGGTTTCGATCTAGCTACCTGGAGGTAACGCGACCAGTTTGCGCACGGAGTGCGGGCCCGTTCCTCCGTTTTCATCGGTGCTTTCTCTCAGGTCAACGGAGAACAATGCAAAAGCGCATGCTAAGTCCCGGCCTTTCTTGGGTCCCGTGTGCCATATTAGGGACATTTGCCGCATTTCTAGGGTAGTATCATCGGGAATTCACAATCTATACCGCGGCCACATGAAATCATAGCAGAGAATGGGGTAAAAATCAGATGCTAAGCTCTTTGGTCCATATATATGGGCCATGTGCCACCAATGAGAAGGGCCGCCTCAGAGCCATTGTCCATTGAGAGGAAACGAGTCTGGCCTACGAACGGTGTGCAGGGCCTGCCCTTCATCTGCTTTAGAACCCTATTCCGCAAGATGTGGACCCTAGCAACCAAGGCCCGTCCCGTGTGTGCGCACGCCAACTGGACGCACACCATGCATGCACGCGTGGCCATCTAGACACCCATCGGTCAACCTTGACAATGTACACAAGACGCATGCGCACTCATTAGCGATCTAGCCCCCAGTCATCACACCTAACCAGTTACACACAAACCATGCACCGTTTGCCAGGTTCACCCACACCATCCATCCACTATTGACCACAACTCGGTTCTTTGGACCTCCGACACGAGCCCCTTCCCTCGGCATGCCACGTATGTCAAAGCAACACACGACTACACGTATTGCACACCTAGATACGACGTCATTCACTAGTGCCAGCAAACCTGTGCACCTAAGCATCTGTACCCATGTAGTCGGCCCGATTGGCTGGGGGTGCATGACATGGGTCCAGATGAAACGCATGGCATCGCATGGATCCACATTCCCCTGCCCGATACCAGACAACGGGCATATACCAGACGAATCCAAGCGGTCGCCGATGAAGCTTGGATGCCATGTGTTATGTGCATGCTGAATTTCAATATTTAGGAATTATTAACATATGAAAACAATAATTCAAGCGTCTATGTAAAGGTGTACAACATAATTTTCAGGAAAAAATGAAACATGGCACGTGCACATGCAATTTGCCAACAAGTGCACTTGTAGTACAAAAAGACAGCATGTGCACGTATCCAACCATGCCTTCTACAATTTTGTTCCATGTTTTTTCGCCACATATCTTTGGAAGGAAAAACAAAAGAATGTGATTTTCCCATAATAAACCGTTTTGGAGAGATGGTTGCAACCAACCAAGATAGATAGTGCGTGGAAGTTGTCCCACGTGGGGAGATTGGATCGACCACTCCTAGATTATAGGACGAGGCCACCGTGAATGTGATCGTGAGAGGGTGAAGCAGGATTCGTTTTTTCGAGGGAAAGGAAGGAATTTTGTGGGTTTACAAAAAGGAATGCACCCTCTTTTGAGGGACAAAAAATGCACCTTATAATGTGTAATCAATGAAATTATAATTTAACAGAAACCTTGTTTTGGCAAAAAAAAATGTTGATAATGGGATAGTCCATTTTTGTGGACACTTACGTGTAGTGGTGCATGTTGTGGAAATCGGGGTGAAAGTCTTGTGCTAAGCTATTTTGCGGGGTGCAACATATGAGTATACACGGGGAATGGTTGGCTTGGGGGCCGGCGTAAGTGGTGTGGGTCTAGTGCCTAAGTGGTGCGGCACGTGGGTCTAGACGGCGGGGGTGCATGGTTTGGATCTAGCTACCTTGAGGTAACGCGTCTAGTTTGCGCAGTGAATGCGGGCCCGTTCCTCCATTTTCGTCGATGCTTTCTCTCGGGTCGAGGGAGAACAATCCAAAATCGCATGCAAGGTCCCGGCCTTTCTCGAAGCCCGCGCGTGCCATATTTGGGACATTTGCCGCATTTCTAGGGTAGTATCCTCGGAAATTCAGGATCTATACCGCGGCCACATGAAATCATAGCACGGATTGGGGGTGACAGTTCCATGCTAAGCTCCGGTCCATATATGGGCCATCTGCGACCAATTGGAAGGGCCAGCTCAGAGCCGTTGTTAAGGGCAAAAATGTCGGGTGTCGTCTGCCGCCGCTAGAATCCGTGCAAATTCACGAGGGATCGGGATTTCATGGGACCTTTCGCAGTGTGGGTGTGGCCGAACATCGAGAGCGGCACATATAAACCTTCACGTAGGTTGTGTGTAAACGAGACCAAAACGCATCCCGGTGCTAGCCATCGAGAGGGAACAAGTCCTGCTTGTGGACGGAGACCGGGGCCCGCACCTTCATCTGCTTCAGAACTTTCTGCCTCAAGTTCTGCGCCCTAGCCACGAAGGCTCGTCCCGAGCGCCGCACGCCAACTTGACCCACACCATGCATGCATGCATGGCCACGTAGACAACCACCGTTCAACCTTGACAATGTACAGATGACGCATGCGCACTCATTAGCCATCTAGCCTCCCAGCCACCTACAGTCAAACCATGCACTGTTAGCCAGGTTGACCCACACCATACATCCACCATTGAACCCACGGCGGTTCGTTGGACCTTCGACGAGTCCCTCCCATCGGTATGCCAGGCATGCTCAAGAGACACACGGCTACACATGTTGCACACCGAGATCCGACGTCATTCACTAGTGCTAGCAAACCTGTCCACATGAGCATCTCTATGCATGGTTGACACTAGCTCATTGTTTGGATCAAGAAGGCTAGCGGGGCATGTTCTGGCCCGGTTGGCTAGAGGTGCATGATATGGGCCCAGATGAAAGCGATGGCATCGCGTGGATCAACATTCCCCTCCTCGGTACCGGACATCGGATATATGGCAGACGAATCCGCATGGTTGCTGTCGAAGTTTTGTCACATCCATTTGCCATTCCATTGTTTGTAATGTTTTACAACATATTTTAGGACAAATACAAAACATGACACGTGCAGATGAAACAAGCCTACAAATGCAGTTGTCCCACTGTACGACTTTCTTCTGTGTAACGAGGGAGCAGTTGCATTACACAATTTTTTGAAGGGAAGTTGCATTACTCCTAAATAATGGATGTGCACGATTGGGCTATTCATTTTAGTGAGAAGTTACGTTTTGACGTGGCAGAAGTGGTGGCGTGAACAACGCACGGGGAGGTGTGAACGTGGCAACAAATGCGGTTGACTAGCCAAGGACTAAATCGGCCGCCACGCTTCCCCATAGCATTAATCTCATCGCCGCTCCCCTCCTCCCGTACTCTTCTCCATCCACAAATCCACAAATAGCCACAATCGAGGGTTTTCTCCTCCCACCCCTCACCACTCGCCGTGCACTTCCCGCCACTTCTCCCTTCCCGCCGCTGCACCTCCGCCGTCGAGATGCCCAAGCGCACCATGGGAGGGAGGGCCGACGCCGAGGCCGATGCCATGGCGCACGAAGCATCCAAGCCCCTTGCGAAGCTGCACAAGGAGAAACCCGTCCCCGCCGGCGAGGGGTCCAGCCGGCAGCAGGGCGGCCTTGACGTCGTCGACCAAGTCCAGGCTACGCCGGAGCAGGTGACTCCTCTGCCATGCCATCTGCCTCCTCTGCCGCAGCCCGTCGTCAACGTCGACGGCGACGACGATGGAGAAGAGGTCAGTCATCTAACTCCTATTTTTAGAAATATCCTAGGTTTCCTTGTTTAGTCCTTTAACTATTTATGGGCATGGCTAGGGTTTCTGATTTTCTTCCATCTATGAAATCCGTACCTAGATTCGTTAGATCCGTTAGGTTTCAGGGCGGATCCACATGGTGTGGGGGTCGCCTCCTCATTGTATAGGTTATCTTTATTTAAGATCTACCAACCACTCTGGTCTCATGGCTCTCGTGCATCCAAAATTTGTTGATGCCAAATTTTGATAGCAGAAGCACCGGTACAGACGTACAGTAGTGCACTCGATTTTTTGGCCGAAATTTCTTATATATGGTACTTGACCGGCATGAAACTGTCCTTGCAAAGCCATTTATGTGGGCCCCGGTAGCTGCTCTGGCTCCTCAGACGAAGCAGGTGTCTCCTCTGCCGGGGGTGACGCTTCCTGTGCCCGAGCCTGTGGTCGTCGGCGACGTTAGTCATCTATCTCCTTTAATTTTTTGTAAAATCCTAGGTGTGCTCTGGTCAGTCCTTTTCTCTATTTTTGGGGAAGGCCAGGGTTTCTTTTTATCTTTGATCGATGGACTCCATACCAATATTCTGTAGATGTGTTAGCTAACTAGCTAGGTTACATGTGTTGAGCCCTGTATAGGCAATATTTCGATCTAGATAAATTATTCTGCTAATAAATCCACCTAGGTTTGGTGACTACTAATACAAATACATAGCTGGACCTTGAAATTGAATTGCCTACGTAGGTGATTGTGAAAATATTTTCTGCAACTTAACGATAACAACACCATGCCTTGTTTATGAAAATGTCATATTGTATGGTCATGAAGTAAATAATCTTCATTTTCTGTCATTCATGTCAGTATTGTCATTACGATGGACAATGAACCTTTTCACATGAAAATTTTAGATATTACTCCCTCCATTTGAAAAACATTGTTGTGGTTTTAGTTTGCAATATAAATTTAAACATTGATCGATCTTTGGTTTAAATGTTCCATAAGTGGCTGCGGCAATGATTTTAAACATTGATTATCTCTAAGCAATGGCTATTTTAGAAAGAAATTGGATATCATCAATGTTTTACTTGAGTTGTTTTAATTAGTTCTTTTGTAGGGTTTTTATCATTTATGCCACCAGTTGAATGAAATCCTGGATCCGCAGCTGTGTAGCTAGATTACATTTTTGAGGCATGTATATGTGAGTTTTTGACCTATATAAATTATTCTGCTAATAATCTGGAACAGGTAGCTCCTCTGGCTTCTCTACCGGAGCAGGTGGTGGCTCCTCAGCCTCAGTCGGGTGTTCATCTGCCGCTGGTGTTGCCTCCTCTGCCCCCGCCTGTGGTCGTCGCCGACAAGAACGAAGAAGAGGTTAGTCATGTATCCCCTTTATTTATTTATTTATTTATTTATTTTGTAATATCCTAGGTTTTCTCTGGTCTATACAAGGCAAATAAGCTATTAAAATGTTTAGTACATGTTTGGTTGCACTTGATCGATCTTTGGTTTAAATGTTCCATAAGTGGCTGTGGCAGTGATTTTAAACATTGATTATTCTAAGCAATGGCTATTTTAGAATGAAATTGGATATCATCAATGTTTTACTTGAGTTGTTTTAATTAGTTCTTTTTTAGGGTTTTTATCATTTATGCCACCGGTTGTATGAAATCCTGGATCCGCAGCTATGTAGCTAGATTACATTTTTTGAGGCATGTATATGTCAGTTTTTGACCTATATAAATTATTCTGCTAATAATCCGAAACATGTAGCTCCTCTGGCTTCTCTGCCGGAGCATGTGGTGGCTCCTCAGCCTCGGCCGGGTGTTCATCTGCCGCCGGTGTTGCCTCCTCTGCCCCCACCTGTGGTCGTCGCCGACGAGAACAAAGAAGAGGTTAGTCATGTATCCCCTTTATTTATTTATTTATTTATTTTGTAATATCCTAGGCTTTCTCTAGTCACTACAAGGCAAATAAGCTATTAAAATGTTGAGTACATGTCTGGTTGCACTTGATCGATCTTGGGTTTAAATGTTCCATAAGTGGCTGCGGCAATGATTTTAAACATTGATTATCTCTAAGCAAGGGCTATCTTAGAAAGAAATTGGATATCATCAATGTTTTACTTGAGTTGTTTTAATTAGTTCCTTTGTAGGGTTTTTATCATTTATGCCACCAGTTGTATCCCACTACTCAGCTTTTCCATTAGAAGTTACGGCCGCTCAAAAATGACATCGATTCATGAGATGCTTACTCAAAAATGCCATTAGATGTATAAAAAATGCCATCGTTCCGTTAGATGTTTGCTCAATAATGCCATTACACATTGTTATTTTCATGTAAAACTTGTTGACCATCCAATATGACAAAAAAAAATCCTAGTCCCACATTTCAGTTCTCTCTATCTCACAATGATGAATGTGGCCCCACTAGTGAGGAGTAAGTAAGCGAATAATTTTATAGGAAAATAAGAACGCTGTTGGGATCAAGTGGGCCCACACTTTATTTTAGTGAGATAGAGGGAGAGCTGGCATGTTGGTCCATAGGTATTGATTGATGCCATTATAACATGTCAAAAGAGATTTGAGATCACAATAACATGGTGGCCCATTATCACGTGCCATTATAACATGCCATTATAACATATTTTGATCTAGACAAATTATTCTGCTAATAAATCCACCTAGGTTTGGTGACTCTGCTAATACAAATATGTAGCTGGACCTTGGAATTGAATTGCCTACGTAGGTGATTGTGAAAATATTTTCTGCAACTTAAGGATAACAACACCATGGCTTGTTTATGAAAATGTCATATTGTATGGTCATGAAGTAAATAATCTTCATTTTCTATCATTCATGTCGGTACTGTCAATACGATGGACAAAGAATCTTTTCACATGAAAATTTTAGATATTACTCCCTCCATTTGAAAAATATTGTTGTGGTTTTAGTTTGCAATATAAACATTTTAACACCCAAATATGAAATCCTAGATCCGTAGCTGTGTAGCTAGATTACATTTTTTTGAGGCATGTATATGTCAGTTTTTGACCTTTATAAATTATTCTGCTAATAATCCGGAACAAGTAGCTCCTCTGGCTTCTCTGCCGGAGCAGGTGGTGGCTCCTCAGCCTCAGCCGGGTATTCATCTGCCGCTGGTGCTGCCTCCTCTGCCCCCACCTGCAGTCGTCGCCGATGAGAATGAAGAAGAGGTTAGTCATGTATCCCCTTTATTTATTTATTTTGTAATATCCTAGGTTTTCTCTGTTTAGTACAAGGCAAATAAGGTACTAAAATGTTGAGTGCATGTTTGGTTGCACTTGATCAATCTTTGGTTTAAATGTTCCATAAGTGGCTGCGACAATGACTTTAAACATTGATTATCTCTAAGCACTGGCTATCTTAGAAAGAAATTGGATATCATCAATGTTTTACTTGACTTGTTTTAATTAGTTCTTTTGTAGGGTTTTTATCATTTATGCCACCAGTTGTATCCCACTACTCAGTTTTTTCCATTAGAAGTTACAGCCGCTCAAAAATGACATCGATTCGTGAGGTGCCTACTCAAAATGCCATTAGATGTATAAAAAATGCCATCGTTCTGTTAGATGTTTGCTCAATAATGGCATTACACATTGTTATTTTCATGTAAAATTTGTTGACCATCCAATATGACAAAAAAAGCCTAGTCCCACATTTCAATTCTCTCTATTTCACAATGATGAATGTGGCCCCACTAGTGAGGAGTAAGTAAGCGAATAATTTATAGGAAAATAAGAACGCTGTTGGGATCAAGTGGGCCCACAATTTATTGTAGTGAGATAGAGGGAGAGCTGGCATGTTGGTCCATAGGTATTGATTGATGCCATTATAACAAGTCAAAAGAGATTAGACATCTCAATAATGATGTGAAGTGGCATTTTTGAGCATGTGTCTAAAGAAGCGATGGCATTTTTTAGCAGTAGAAATTCCTAGTGGCGATACTGAGTTGTGGGACACAACTGGTGGCATAAATGATAAAAACCTTTTTTGTAAGTACAACATTTGGGATCACGTATTGTCAGAATGCATAATAACTACTTTAGCTAGAACGTTGAATGGTTCAGGAACATTGATGGGTGGGGTATCGATCAACAGGGGAAACTTCCACGATGATAACATGGGGACTTTCAATATCCATCATCATAAGCACACAAAATTCTAACCCTAAATAGATACAGCTCACTAGCTATTTTATCTAGTGATGAATGTAAGTTATAAATTTTTTTTTGCATTAGTACATCTGTATGCTGCCCTACCATGTTACATCATCAGTTCATGCATTTTTACGTAATAAGTGAATTTTGTTGCACTAAAGGACTGTTTGGTTTGTGACTAAATTTGCCAAAGATTGCCACACCTAAGGTTAGGCATGTTTGACCAACTTAAGTGAGTGTTTGGTTCCAGCCACACCTTAGGCAAGCCACACTTGGGCCCCACAGGGCATACACACAAAAAGTGTGGCAAGATTCCCTTAGGCTTGCCAGCTTGTGGCTCTCATTTTGATGAACTAACCTTAGGCAAGCTTGGGAAAAATGTGTGGCATAATGTGGCAATGATAGTGCTCTCTTCGACATGTATGGTTGATCCTTCATTTTCTTACTATATGCTACTATCCCATTTAGTTGCTTATGTAGCAACTAATAAGTTATGCATTTATTTTTTCAACATCATTTGAAGATATTTTACACTGTCATCAATTACATTATGTTTCATAGACTCTGTGCCTGCTGAATTCTCATATTAAATATACTTACGCAACATTTTGTACTACATGTAGGTCCTAAGTGACGACGTCGATAGCGACCCAGAAACCCAGAGGATCTACAGGAGGCAGAAGGTGAGGGAGCTGGACAGTGGTGTGCTCGAGAAACATGTCAGGCCTAGAATCGGAAGGGGGGGGCTACGGATGCCCTTACTACAACAAGCTGATGAAAGGCAGCCTGCAGAGTGCCATTGAGCATGCACTCGGAACATCCCAAGGCAGCATCAAGAATGGCTACGCTTTCAGGGTGAAGCACGCGGCTTACGCCGAGTACTTGTTGAGATTGGTTTGAAGATAGAATGACTAGAACTGAGGCTCTTTTGGTTTTAACTATGCTAAGTGTTATGGTTGAACTATGCTGTACTTTGTTGGTGAACGTTTATGGTTGAACTATGCTATACTTTGTTGGTTTTGTATATTTGGAAGCATTGAACTAAGGTAGACCTATGTTAATTGGTGTGTGGTTTGGCATCTCTGCTTGTTAAACTTGTGCTCATTAATCATCGGCCCGTTTGAAGCTAGTTAAGCTTGTGAGCACTCGTTAACAGATTCTGATGTGTTACGGTATACATGTTGAGTGTGTAGATGTGGTTTTCAAGAAGGAAGATGGTGCTCAAAAAGGAAATGCAGTAGTTTGCTGCCTCCAAAAATGGCCGCGTAAGATGAAAATTGGTGTTATGTTGATACTAACGAGCTACTCGTGAAACTCGTTAGCTCGTTCACTAAGAAGCGAGCAATGTGCCCGTGCGTTGCAACAGATCCAAAGTATAATAATGCATGGTCACAAACTTGAAAGAAAAACACTAGTTTTGGTATATATATTGTAGGAGATATGCCCTAGAGGCAATAATAAATGATATTATTTATCTCCGAGTTCATAATTATGTTTATGTTCCATGCTATAACTGCAATGATTCTCGAGTCTGCAATATCCACGAGGCTCGGAGGAAGACTCAAATGCACGTGTGGAATAATAAACGGTAAGAAGTATTCCTAGTCTGGCCTCTAAGACTAGCTCAAGTGTTGCATGATGATTCTGTTTTCCTGGTCATGGGCATGTCTATGCCAGCAAGTTTGAGGGCACAATGTTAAGAGAACATTTGTGTTGAATCGACCCGGATTGATGTTATGCTATGAGATTCATTCGTCACAAGTTTATTGGTACATAACACAGAGATGGTTAACGTTTGCATGATTCCTTAGACCATGAGAGTATCGAGTTTCTTCATGCTTGCTTCATGAACTTTGGGGTTTGTTAAACGTCATCCGTAAATGGGTGGCTATTACGGCGGCTTACGGGTTCATGGAAAAGTGTGTCAAGTAACTTGATAGCTCAAGATTGGGATTTGCTCCTCTGACGATGGAGAGATATCTCTGGGCCCTCTCGGTGTTACGGTATCCATCATCGTCTGGCCAGACACTTTGTGATTTGATCACGGGGATGCCGGAACACGATAACGAGAAAAGAGACCAATACCAGTAACGAGGTAACTAGCATAGTGGACAAGTTGTTGATCCACGGGAATGCCAACATGTCTCACCTCGGGTATTTGTAACATATCGCGAAGCAACAGGAATAGCACACGGCAACTGGAGGTTCACTCGAATATTTATTCGTGTGGGTATAGGGGTCAATATGGGTGTCCACGGCTCCGATGTTGATCATTGATCGGAAGGGGTTCCGGGTCATGTCTATACTTCACCGAACCTATAGGGTCACACGCTTAAGGGTCATCTATCTGCTGAATACTAGACAGGGAGTCTGAGAGAAAATCACCGAAAAAGTTTCGGACACCGAAAAGTTTCGGACAGCGGAATCGTACCGCAGAGAGAGGTCATCGGATAAGTTTCGATGATACCGAAAAGTTCTTTCGGGATACACCATTAAGTCAAATTGGTTTCGGCACATGCCTGATAATTCTTGGAGGATGCCAGAATCATTCTGGAAGCTTTTTGGAATTTTCTGAGATAAAAACCGGAAATGTTCCGAAGCTGCCGGAGCCACTTCAGATGCGTTTCGCAGATGAAAATCACTAAAACCGGAATTGTTTCGGAACGCGTTGAAAATCATTTTAGTGGGTACTGGAAATGTTCTTAGCCCACATAAATATTTTCAGTTCGATCAGACGCTGAAAAATGTCGTCGTGAATGGTGAAAATCAGGTTCATGGTTACTTTATGGAAAGCCACCTTTTGGGGCTTTGCTCCAAAAGATCTTGGGGATGACATGGATGGATAGGAGCCATTTTTTGGGCCCCTCATGGGGGTGTGGCCGTCCACATGGGGTATCCCCCGTTGGGGACCCTCTTGTTCCTTGGTTTCACTCCTAGGTCCTTGTGGAAGGACTTCATTCATGTGCATTTTGGGTTTTTTGTGAAACTACCCTACCCCCTTGGGATTTCCTATAAATAGAGGTGGAGGGGCAGCCCTCCACACTCATCCCTTTCTCTCATACACATGCCATGCATTATCTGGCTTCTTCTCTCCCTCCCACGAAAAGAGTTTCGTAGAGCCGTAAGGCTGTCTGGGTTCCGGCAGGAACTAGTTCTGGACGGGGAAGCCCTGCCGGATAGATGACACCGTATGTGTGCAACTATGTAGAGAGATCGTAGTTTCGGTCTTAGTTCGTGAGTGCCTCCCGAGGGGCTGTCCGTGTGACCGTCCGAGTTTCGAAGGTCCTCCCGAAGGGCTGTCCGAGTGACCGTTCGAGTTTCGAAGGTCCACCCGAAGGGCTGTCCGCGACACCGTCCGGGGGGTTGTTCGACCGCCTCCTGGAGGGCTGTCTGAGGAGCAGATGAGGGTATATCATCCTCGCGGTTGGGAGGTTGTAAATCCTAGCTGCGGGGATCTGCACCGCCGATCGTCATCGACTCTACTTCCCGCTGCGCTACGAGTCGATAACGAAAAAGATCAAAACATGTATGCAGTCTCCATAGTGGTCCTGGGCTGGTGCGTAGGTCGGAAAATTTTTGTTTTCTGCTGCGTTCCCCTTCAGTGGCATCAAGAGCCGTGCTATGCGTAGATGCAGGTTTCGATCTACAATACATGGAGATGTATGGGTATTGCATAATATAATTAGGTAGTAGATGAGATCTATTGCTGAAAATTATTTATGCGGGTGACAGATGAAATCTGTTACTCGAGGTTCTTGTTGCTTCCCTAGAATTTGCGTTTGCTCAATCTCGAGACAGCATGGTGGAATTTGACAAAGTTCTGGCAATCCGTGATCCTGATTGATCATGGAAGTGCTATCAGTTCTTTGGGTTCTGCCGTAGTCAAAAGAAAGATGAAATTCGCAGATGAAAGGGCATTGCAGATATGATCTGCACGGGGGTCATGCGTATGACGAAGTTTAGTATGGGGCTCGAGATTTAATTATCCCGTGTTTCATACACCCCGAGATGTTAATCTAGCAACTTGAATAATCATACTTGATGATAAAACGTTGGTCGCTGCGGTTTAAGTCAAAACCTTAGAAGCCACGTAAAATAAATTTTGCATAAACCGATTAGAGGCGTCTAACTTGGTTTTGCAGGATGTGCATATGATGTGGTATAGCAGTGCTCATACTAATTCGATTATGTATGAGATGACTATATGATGTAATTTGATTAACATGACCTGCGTGTCATGATTCGGCATGATGGTTGGAGCCATATGATTGCACTTTAATGACCTGCGTGTCAACCTTGTTGTAATGCATTATTTTGTTAGCTATAGAGATAGCAATATTATCTGGTGCATCGACAAGGTGGTGGCAATCTTCGCGAAGGTGAACACCGACGCGAATGCCGAAGACGAAGAAATGAAAGACTTCTCCGTCAGAAAGGGCTATACCATATCATGCTATTGTGAATTGCCTGAGATGTTTGTCCCTTATGATGCACCCTTCTTGATTGCGCGGTAGTCGCTTTTATTAGGGTGATCTCTCACTTAAAATACCAAGTAGTTAGTGTTCTCCCAAGTGTAGCACCGTCACGGCACCTATCTTTTCGGGGTGCGCCGTGTCACACGGGTACGAACGATTAGAGAAGTGTGAGGCGGGTGAGTTGAGACCTCGCAGCGAGATCACTTGGTTGTCTTGACGTTCAGGCATGACCGTCATGAGCTCGGAACACACGCATCGAAAGATGAACAAGAGTCACATAGAGATGTGATTGGCAAGTTGGCCTACCGGTTGAGATTTTTCGTCATCAGTGGTGTTACACCAATGGCGAACAATTGAAATGTGGGTCTTGTATCACTCATAATCAATTTTGAGAGATATTGATTTGAGTGGGAGCGCACTGTTGAATTAACATGTTTAATTCTTAGTGCAATTAATTATGAACATTGTCTAAGTGTTATATGCAAAATAGTTGTAGAATAATGGCTCGCGTTTCCACCTTCCCTGATAAAATTGAATAGCTGTTAAATATCTGGTTAAAACTTTACGATTGGTACCGTAATATGAGGATTGTCCTCAAAAGTGCCGAGAAGGACATTGTCCTATCGCATGCTTTCCGTATCCTCCCGCTAATGCAATGGATCATGTGACTCTCGTCCTTTGATCCAAAAGCTAGAATTCTGTTACGGTCAAGTGGAATATGTTTGCTTCCATGAAACCCAAACTTCGAAAGTTGGGATAGTTATATGATATTCATGGAACTGAAAATTATTTTCAGATACAAACAAAGCAATGTTTGTTTGCAAGTATTAGTAAAAGTGTTTACTATACATTTGACTGTTGGGAAAGGGATCCAGAAGAACGCCTGTCATATAATGAAAGGTGAATAAAACAACAACTTAAAGAGAAAGGAAGTGTCCAAAGGGTGTTAGTATGACTTATACGCCTAGGAAGTCCGGGGCTAATGCCACTCTTAAGTTGGGTGCTTCTTCTGAGAGTAGGAGAAATACTAAAAGTTAAACTGCTAGAAGTATAAAGGCAAAAGGAAAGAAGACTGGAATATCCAGCTCATGTATGAATGTCATACAAGTTTCTGATGTATAGAAGGCTGGTCAAAGATATAGTTCTTGCGAATTATGGTTAAACATGTTAATCACTAATTCTTGGGTATTGTGAGTTCATCACAAAAATGCCCGCTCGATTGCATTCTGTTGCAACTCGATGTAAGAACTACTATGGCCTGAAAGACTAGCTAGAAATGAGGTTAAGGTATACACAGGGAACATAGTAAATGTTACTATACCTTCCATCGGTGTATTGCCGTCTGTATTTATTTTCATAATTCATTTAGAGTTTTACAAACTCTATCCCATTGCATAAGGCATCTTGCAAGAAGGTTGTTCATAAGAGAACTTTTTATGTTCGATGTTATGAATAACACAAGGGCCATACTTTATTTATGAATGAGATGTATGTTATGAATATTGATAATAATACAATACCTCTGGGTTTACTTTCATAATTCATTTTAGAGTTTCATACACTCTAGCCCATTGCACAATGTTTGTTGCAAAAGAGTTGTTCATAAAAACAACAATTGTTGTTAAGTATTATGAATAACATAAGGGCCATACTTCCATCATTGATGGGACGTATGTTATGAATATTGAGGGTAATATGACACATCCATAACACTGACGCTAAATGTCGCAAGACTAAAAGAATACCACACAAGTGTGGCACTACATTTGGTCACATTGGAGAAACCCGCATGGAAAATTCCATTATGATGGATTTTGAAGTCTTTTTGATTTTGAATCATCTGACACTTGCAACTTTCCTCCGAAAAGTGAAGTGACTAAAATACCGTTCACAGGCCATAAGGAACGAACAACAAACTTATTAGTGATCATACATTTGATGTGTGTAGTCCGATAAGTGTTGTTAGTGGTGGATTTCTTTATCTTCAGAAATGACTCAAGTAGATATATGGATATTTACTTGATGAGACGTAAGTCTGGATCTTTTGAAATCATTCGAAAGGATCTCAAAAATGAAGTAAAGTTATTGTAACAAGAAAATTATGTTTCTGCAATTTGATTGCACAAAGGAATATTTGAGTTACATATTTAGCGAATGTCTGATGAGTTGTGAAAGGGGTTTCATAAACTTGCACCTCCCAGAACACCACTGCAAGTGGAAAGTCCGTGGAGATGTAATCAAACCATTTATGACAGGGTAAGGTCAAAGATGACATAAATAAATTTGCCATTATCCCTTTTAAAGTGATGCTTTAGAGACTGCGGCTTTTACACTG
The DNA here is from genome assembly GCF_002575655.3 of Aegilops tauschii subsp. strangulata. Lineage (NCBI taxonomy): Eukaryota > Viridiplantae > Streptophyta > Magnoliopsida > Poales > Poaceae > Aegilops > Aegilops tauschii. The sequence continues at coordinate 5,396,129 of NC_053035.3, forward strand.
AAAAGAGCTACATCGGGTCTGTTGAAATGAAGCCATGGTATGGTACGCCCAACCATGTTATATCTTTTCTTAACATTTGGAATATGGGGCTTGTGTAAAAGGTTACAAACCTATTCCAAATCAGACAAGTGCTACTTTGTAGGTTATACCAAAATGTTGGGTATTCCTCCCTCACTATACCGAGGCAAATAGTTTTGCCGCGAAACGGTGTGCTATTAAAGAGAATGGTTCTTTCTAAAAGGTGAGTGGGAGAATAGTGCAACTCGACGAGATAAACAGTATCTTCATCAGATCAAAGGAAAGAGACCTTGGAAGAAATTCCAGAGTTTCCTACTACGACTGATACAGAAGTCTCTACAATAAAATGTATTAACTTCGGTCGAACTTGTAGCTGAACCACGTAGGCAAGGCTCGTGCAAACCTCTCAGGTGCGCAAACGAGATATTGTTGTTAGACAACATTATACCTACGATACACAAGGAAGCGTTGATGGGCCCTGACTCCGGAATTGGCTAAATGCCAATACAACCCGAGTTAGTTTCCATATAAGTGATTCAAGATTAAAACCTTGATACACCTTTCGGAAGACTTAGAGTCTAACGAATATTTATGGAACTTAAAACTGATACGGATAAAATGTTTTATCCATAAAGCTCGACTTGTTGAAATAATACGATGAGGTTGTTTTCATCGTAGCGATGCTTAAAGTCGGTTCGGGTTGAACTAGCAATTAATACATATTTCAATCATGAGATATGAAACATGGATGATAAAAGGATTTCCATCTGATGGAAATGAAAGCTAGGACTTGTATATGATACAGTCCAAAGTAATTTGTCGATCCAGAGGATGCTAGTTGGTATGCAAACTTCAGATTTCCAGCAATGGACAGAAGAGAGCAAAATGGAGTTGGAATCTTCGTGTTTTGATGAAATGGTCAAAGGGGTTTTGACTTCATCAATGGGTAACGAAGATGCTTGTAATTCAAGAAAGTAAGTGGGAGCGTAATAATATTTCTAAAAACCTTATGTTCTTGGCACATTGGTAATTGGAAATAAATTTCTTGACACAAATTAGGACTTCATTTGAAAATAGTTTTTTGATGAAGTGCTTAGGCTAAATAGCCTTAATATTAGGCATGATGATCTATGGAGATAGATTTACCTAATGGGGCTAAGCAATGAATACATATTGACAAGATGCTAAAACCTTTTAGCATTTAAAACGCCAAGGAGTGATTCTTGCCAAAGTCACATGGAAAGAGTTTTTGCAAGACTCGGTGTCCCAAAACACTGATGAGTAAAATACATGATGCAGATTCCACACACTTTTGTGTTTGGATTAATCATGTATTCCATGGTATGTAAAACAACCAGATAGGTCTGATACTCCCAAGGTGTTGCGAGTATGGATACCAAAGTGATCAAATTACTGATCATGGGACAACAGTGAAATTACTGATCAAATTACCTAATGGGGCTAAGTACTGATGACATGGTTTTCTCGCAAGCAGAGATCATGAAGAGTTCGTTGTAAAATGTTACATCGATAGAGTCTTCATCTTTTCTCCATGCGATTTTCGATTTAAATTAAGGGTTTTGTGTAACACACAATGTGGTGGCACAGTTAGTTGGAAATTGTTCAAACTAGTTACTGTGGCGAATTCTATAACAAGGGCTAAGTATGTTGACGCTTTAGAAGCGACAAAGAAGATGTTGAATCATATAGTTCATTCATGAACTTAGTATAGTTCCATGATGGCTTTTGACAATGGGACACTACTGCAGGTAGTTGCTCCATAACTCAGTCTGAGGAATCCAGGTTCGACCTGTGATTCACATACATACAAAGCCAAGTCCAAACAAAATATGAATTTTGTGAAAACGTGAAAACGCGAGGACATGCAAAGATACACACGGAACTGAAGTCGTCAGATCCGTTGGACATCCGGCTATACCACAAGCGAAGCATATTTACACCGGTGTGCCACAAGTGTGAAGTGCATTAGCATAAGCTAGATTATTGACTCTAGTGCAAGTGGGAGTCTGTAGGAGATATGCCCTAGAGGCAATAATAAATGATATTATTTATCTCCGAGTTCATAATTATGTTTATGTTCCATGCTATAACTGCAATGATTCTCGAGACTGCAATATCCACGAGGCTCGGAGGAAGACCCAAATGCACGTGTGGAATAATAAACGGTAAGAAGTATTCCTAGTCTGGCCTCTAAGACTAGCTCAAGTGTTGCATGATGATTCTGTTTTCCTGGTCATGGGCATGTCTATGCCAGCAAGTTTGAGGGCACAATGTTAAGAGAACATTTGTGTTGAATCGACCCGGATTGATGTTATGCTATGAGATTCATTCGTCACAAGTTTATTGGTACATAACACAGAGATGGTTAACGTTTGCATGATTCCTTAGACCATGAGAGTATCGAGTTTCTTCATGCTTGCTTCATGAACTTTGGGGTTTGTTAAACGTCATCCGTAAATGGGTGGCTATTACGGCGGCTTACGGGTTCATGGAAAAGTGTGTCAAGTAACTTGATAGCTCAAGATTGGGATTTGCTCCTCCGACGATGGAGAGATATCTCTGGGCCCTCTCGGTGTTACGGTATCCATCATCGTCTGGCCAGACACTTTGTGATTTGATCACGGGGATGCCGGAACACGATAACGAGAAAAGAGAACAATACCAGTAACGAGGTAACTAGCATAGTGGACAAGTTGTTGATCCACGGGAATGCCAACATGTCTCACCTCGGGTATTTGTAACATATCGCGAAGCAACAGGAATAGCACACGGCAACTGGAGGTTCACTCGAATATTTATTCGTGTGGGTATAGGGGTCAATATGGGTGTCCACGGCTCCGATGTTGATCATTGATCGGAAGGGGTTCCGGGTCATGTCTATACTTCACCGAACCTATAGGGTCACACACTTAAGGGTCATCTATCTGCTGAATACTAGAAAGGGAGTCTGAGAGAAAATCACCGAAAAAGTTTCGGACACCGAAAAGTTTCGGACAGCGGAATCGTACCGCAGAGAGAGGTCATCGGATAAGTTTCGATGATACCGAAAAGTTCTTTCGGGATACACCATTAAGTCAAATTGGTTTCGGCACATGCCTGATAATTCTTGGAGGATGCCAGAATCATTCTGGAAGCTTTTTGGAATTTTCTGAGATAAAAACCGGAAATGTTCCGGAGCTGACGGAGCCACTTCAGATGCGTTTCGCAGATGAAAATCACTAAAACCGGAATTGTTTCGGAACGCGTTGAAAATCATTGTAGTGGGTACTGGAAATGTTCTTAGCCCACATAAATATTTTCAGTTCGATCAGACGCTGAAAAATGTCGTCGTGAATAGTGAAAATCAGCTTTATGGTTACTTTATGGAAAGCCACCTTTTGGGGCTTTGCTCCAAAAGATCTTGGGGATGACATGGATGGATAGGAGCCATTTTTTGGGCCCCTCATGGGGGTGTGGCCGTCCACATGGGGTATCCCCCCTTGAGGACCCTCTTGTTCCTTGGTTTCACTCCTAGGTCCTTGTGGAAGGACTTCATTCATGTGCATTTTGGGTTTTTTGTGAAACTACCCTACCCCCTTGGGATTTCCTATAAATAGAGGTGGAGGGGCAGCCCTCCACACTCATCCCTTTCTCTCATACACATGCCATGCATTATCTGGCTTCTTCTCTCCCTCCCACGAAAAGAGTTTCGTAGAGCCGTAAGGCTGTCTGGGTTCCGGCAGGAACTAGTTCTGGACGGGGAAGCCCTGCCGGATAGATGACACCGTATGTGTGCAACTATGTAGAGAGATCGTAGTTTCGGTCTTAGTTCGTGAGTGCCTCCCGAAGGGCTGTCCGTGTGACCATCCGAGTTTCGAAGGTCCTCCCGAAGGGCTGTCCGAGTGACCGTTCGAGTTTCGAAGGTTCTCCCGAAGGGCTGTCCGCGACACCGTCCGGGGGGTTGTTCGACCGCCTCCTGGAGGGCTGTCTGAGGAGCAGATGAGGGTATATCATCCTCGCGGTTGGGAGGTTGTAAATCCTAGCTGCGGGGATCTGCACTGCCGATCGTCATCGACTCTACTTCCCGCTGCGCTACGAGTCGGTAACGAAAAAGATCAAACCATGTATGCAGTCTCCATAGTGGTCCTGGGCTGGTGCGTAGGTCGGAAAATTTTTGTTTTCTGCTGCGTTCCCCTTCATATATATCACTAAAAATCTAATCGTATTAAGTTTCACTCAAAATATATTACTTGTGAATGTCTTGATGAGATTGGTTTGAAGATACTAAGGTGTTTCTGCAAATTGGAGCAAAGAAGTGTGGTCATGTTCCAAAAATGTCACAGCTTACATAACAGTCGTTAGATGCAGATCTCATGGTCAGAAATGACGGATGAAGTGCGCACCACCATCACAAACTGAGTGTTTTATAGGAGTAGAGAAAAATAAACTTAAATTACCTGGGAGGGGGGGAGGGGGTTAGTTCATTGCGTGGCCTTTATCACTCCGCTACCATATTCGGTACATTTATAGCATTTCTAGGGTTGTAACCTCAAAAAATCAAGATCTAGATCACGGCCACATGAAACATGACCCGATCAAGCCAACGAGAAGGAATGAGTCCGACCTGTGGAGGGAGTGCAGGGCCCAAACCTTCATTTGCCTCTAAACTCGGTGCAACTTTATGTGGTCTCTAGCCACCAAGGCCCGCCCCATGCACCGCACGCCTGCTGGACCAACACGGTGCATGCACACATTGCCACGTATACACCCATCGGTCAACCTTGACAATGTGGACATGACGCATGCACACTTATTAGTCATCTAGCCACCAACCATGCACGCCTAGCCAGCTATACTCAAATCATGCACCACTAGTCAATTGCACACATTGCACACCAAGATTGGGCATCATGCGCTATTTTACCATAAAATGTGTCTAGTTGAGCAGCGTGTTGTCCATGGTTGACATGAGGGCATGGTTCGCATCGAGGTGGCTAATAGTGCATGTTGCCGGTCGGGTTGGCTAGGGGTACATGATATGGGTCGGTATGAACGCTGTCGCATCGCACCGCATCTGATCCCCCTCAATGGTACCAGATGTCATAACGACATGCATATGGTAGACGATTCCGCACGATGAGACAAATGTGAACTAACCGCCATGGTATAGGTGCATGTTTAAATTCAATATTTAGGAATGAACAAATAAATTAAACAAATCAATTGTTTTTACATCAAAGCCGATGACCACTAGTTCTGAATTTTCGTAAATTTTCATCTGCCATTGCTTTGTTTCTGAAGTTTTAAAACATATTAAAAAATACAACATAAAACGTGCATTACTCCTAAATCCTGGCTGTGCACCATCGTGCCCATCTCAAACCTGCCTAGCAGATCAGGGGCGGTGTGAACAACGCACGGGGTGGTGTGAACGTGCCCAATGTAGTACTAATTAAGTCATCCCAAAGTCTAGAGCCGGCCGCTCCGCTTCTCGATTATTAATCTCATCGTCGGCCGCGTCGTCCTCTTCCCCATCCACGAATCCACAGACGAGGGTTTTCTCCTCCCACGCTTTACAGCTGGCCGTGCACCCTTGCCGCCACTACACCTCCTCCGTCGAGATGTCGCGCACCTCCGCCGTCGAGATGTCGCGCACCATGGGAGGGATGGACCACGCCGGGGGCGATGCCCGGTCCGCCGGCGAGGGGTCGAGCGGGCAGCAGGGCCGTCTTGACATCCTCGCCGCCATCCTAGATCTTCATCCGGAGCAGGTGGCTCCTCCGCTGGTGCAGGTGACTCTTCTGCCGCGGCTGCTGGCTCCTCCGCCTGAGCCCGTTGTCGACGGCGACGATGACGGAGAAGAGGTCGGTCATTTATCTTCCTTATTGGGCCAAATCCAAAGTTTTATCTGGTCAGTGCTTTCCTCCATTTTTGGGGAAGACTAGGGTTTCTGTTTTCCTTTAGTCGAAGAAATCCATGCCTAGATTCTGTATATCTAGGTTCAGGGGTAGGCCCACATGGGTTCATGGGTGTACTTTTTTGGCAGAAAGTTAGGAAGGTGTATGCAAGGTAAAAGGACTAAAAGTGGTGTACTTTTTTCACTAAACTTCATGCCAATTCGTATAAAACTGCTTGCTTCTTGGAGCCCAATTACCATTGATTTCATTCTATGGTCATGCAGTAAATAATCCTCATTTTCTGTCATTCATGTCAGTAATATCAATATGATGGAATAGAAATTATTTTCACATGAACATTTCAGATATTACTCCGTCCGTATCAAAATTATTTGTGGGTTTTTTGTTTATGATATAAATTTTTTAACACCCTGGTGTGAAATCCTGGATCGGCTGCTGCCTAGCTAGGTTACATTTGTTGAGCCATGTATATGTCATTTTTTGATCTATATAAGTTTTTGTGCTAATAATCCGGCACGGGCGGGCTTGACGTCCTTGCTATCGTCCAGGTCCTTCGGTCGCAGCAGGTGGCTCATCAGCCAGAGCAGGTGGCTCCTCTGCCGCGGCCACAGCAGGTGGCTCATCTACTGCAGCCGGTTCCTCTGTCAATGGTTCCTCTTGTGCCCAAGCATGTGGTCGCCGTCGACGTCGACGAAGAAGACGTTAGTCATCTATCTCCTTTATTATTATTGTAAAATCCCAGGTTTTGTCTGGTCTGTCCTTTTCTCTATTTTTTGGGGAAGGCCGGGGTTTCTTTTTTCTTTAATCGATGAAATGCCTATCTAGATTCTGTAGATGTGTTACCTAACTTGCTAGGTTACATGTGTTGAGCCCTTTAGAGGTCATTTTTTGATCTATATAAATTGTTCTGCTAATAATCCGGCTATGGTTGGTTATTGTGCTTATACTATTTCGTAGCTGCAGCTTGGAATTGAATTTCCTATGTAGATGATTGTGATAATAACATAAAGATTGATTTGCGCTGAGCACGAGTTATGCACTAGGCAAATAAGGTCTTAAAATGTTGAGTAAATGCTTTGCTGCTTTTGTTCTTTGAGCACTGATTTTTGGTTTTAATTTAATGATCTACCTTAGTGATTGTGACAATGATTTTAAACATTGATTATCTCTAAGCAGAGGCTAATGCATAAAGAAACTGGATTTCATCACTGCTTTACTTGAGCATTGTTAATTGGTTTCTTTGTAAATACAAATTTTGGATCGCTTCTTGTCAGAATTCATAATAACTACTTAGCTAGAATTTTTAATAGTTAAGGACCATTGATGGCCGGGGTATCAACAGGGGGATCTGCCACGACGATAACATGGGGACTTTCAATATCCATGATCCTAACCACACAAAATCTATATGTTACTAGATACACGGTGGCTCTTTTATGACAATGGACTGGATGCAAGAAAGCAACAGAATGGTCTTATTTATGTAACAATTTGCGGTTAGCTAACGAGATCCATAAGATAGACAACTGGCGGTATCTTTAAGATAGAGAACCAGGAAATAGTAGCTGGATATGGTAGTCAAATCTTACTACTTGACTGGCAAATATATCAGTGAGCAAGGGAGGTGTGTTGGAAGCTTGGAGAATACATATGTAGTTGATTTTTACTGTTCTAGAGACGTCTCTCTCTCCCTATATTGCTAAATATATACAACTCACTACCTATTTTATCGAGTCATGCACCAGTGACACATCAACAAGTCATCCATGTTTTTGCATTGGTACATCTTTACGTAGCTCTGCCATGGTACATCATCAGTTCATGCATTTTACGTCGTGAGTGAATTTGTTTTTGCATTAAGTTGTGTGCTCTCATCGTCATGGTAACTGTGTTGGGTGCTTTCGCACATAAATGTATGGTTGATCCTTCATTATTTCCTATTATATGTTATCCCATTGGTTGTTTATGTACCACCTAATAAACAACACACTTCTTTCATCAAGATCATTTAGGGTTCCGGGTTTACGCTATCATCTATAATATTATGTTTCATAGACTCTCTGCCTGCTGAATTCCCATTATTTACGCAACAATTTTTACTACATGTAGATACTATCTGAAGACGTCGATAGTGACGAAGAAGGCCAGATGATCTACAGGAATCGCAAGGGGAGGGAGCTTCTGGGTGGTGTGCATGCCAGACGTGTCAAGCCTAGTGCTGGGCGCTACGGATGCCCTTTCTGCAACCGCAAGGTTAATAATACCTGTATGAGTCTTATCCAGCATGCACTCGGACGAGCCGCTAGCCACGCCCATGGATATGCTTCCAGGGTGGCACACGCCGCCCTTGCTGAGTTCTTGGAGGGGGTTTAGGGCAGTGCGCGCACCCTAGCAGCCATAATGGAAGCTCTTTTGGTCTGAACTAGGTTAAGTACTACCTTAGTTTGTGGTATGTTGGCGAGACTTTATGGATGAACTATGTTAAGAAGTACCGTATTCTTACTGAACTATGGTACAACTATGCATGTTAAGTTGTGTGCCGACTACATATCTAACGTACCAGTGCAATGGAATTGCAGCCTTGAGCTACATTCAGCTTGGTACATGGAAATCCAAGCTTCTTTTATAGCAACCTAGGATTGGAATATTGATGCTTTAGTACTCCCTCCGTCCCAAAATTCTTGTCTTCGATTTGTGTAAATACTGACGTATCAAATCATGTTTTAGTCAAAATTTTGGGACGAAGTATTTTCTTCTTGTTTTTTCAAATTATTGTCACACGCCTTTTAGTTTATGACATCACGTGATGACATTGCTAGCATCACAAATGCACGTGAGACGTGACGACCATCGATGCATGGCTTGAGGGTCTAGGCGGCCAACGGTGCATGGTGTCATGTCTAGATGGGCACGGAGACCATCGTGTTGGTTGTGGCGTGGCTACATGATGATCACAAAGTCTCGATCCGAGTAATACTATAATGGCCTCTGCATACATTTCTTTCTCAGTTTGATTTTTTTATATCACTTGATGACAATTTCATCTGATGTTTCACAAGTCTTGAGCACCAAGGTTTATGTACAAAATTATCAATCCCCAGCCCATCCACCCCGGACACGATCTTTGGATGTAGGTGCCCAACGCCTGCCCCAAACGCCCACGATTGTGATTTTTTTCCCAGGATCCTAATTAAGCGCCTAAATAAGCCCGCTGCATTGTAGGTGCCCAACGCCGAAGTATTTCCTCTATAGTAGGTAACTACCAATTACTCCCCGCATATCTCCCCCTAGGGTACGCTCTAAAACCATCGCCGCCGCTCACACGCCCGCCTCCCTGCCGCCGGATATGAAATCCACTCGTGGAGGTCGATTGGCCGTCGTGACAGATCGGGGCCATGGACGTGGGGGCCTGTCATGGACGCCGTCGTGACAGATCGTGGACTTGCGGGGCTAACCACCGACGTCGTCGTCCATCGCATGGATCAGGATCCCCACGAGAAAGCTTTCGACTACTCGGTGTCCGACCGAGAGAAGCATCGTGTCAACGAGGACGTGCACTACTCCGTCGTTGATCCCAAGCAGCAGCACATGCACGGCATGGACTGGAGTTCCGTTACGGTAATTTTAATTTTGTAACCCTACATCCGTCTTCAAGTTTAAGGTTAGAGGTTAATCATTAAACCATCAATATGTTGTTGACTTGGCATAATGGAATCTAGCTCAAAATATACTGTTGATCATCAGTACGTAATGATCATTATTTATTCAAGCAATCTTTGACAAATTAATTGTTCTTCCACTCCACAATTTAGTGCGTTTTTGTTTTATGCTAAAAGTCAGGCATCATAAAGGTTGTCCATGTTTATTGACATTTTTTTAGAAGTACATCATATTATTTATGCTTCCATATGGAATTGATATTGCTTTTTTCTCCTTAAATTTTCATATTTAATAAATATTTATTTTAAAATAATTTATAGGCACTACAGTATGGAACTTAGTGAATATTAGTTACTGTAAACAATGGTTCAGCTTATATCATACATAATTTAAACTTGCAGCCTTATTTCAATGATTATGCAGACATTTCCGAAGGAGAGATGGATGCACACACTCAGAAAACCCTTGAAGAATTGCAGAATGGACAGTGCAACGAGCTTAAGCGTATGGCGTATCGTTGCGCTTTCTGTGGAAAATATCTGGACCCGGCTTTCGTTAGTATTCTTGAGCACGCCGAAGGAGTTGCCAAAGGCTACCAAATGAAGCATGGTGTGAGGGCAAAACACAAAGCACTAGCCCAATATCTCAGGAATTTGTCGGACAAAGAGAAGGTCCGAAGAAGGCGTTATGAGAACCAGCATGCCAAAGAATAGATGAATAATCGAAACCCTGAAGAAGTTCTGGTTGGCATAAGTAGTCATTTGCGGTTGTTTTTTTTAAATACCAATGAATATTTTAATTATCATAGTTTTTTCAAAAAATGTTACATTTATTAAATTTAATCATAAAAATTCATACAATTCAATTATTGATTTTTTTTTAAAATAACCTTGCATCGAATAGTTTACCATTTTATTGGTTCACCATTATTTTCATATATATATATATATATATACTGTGGAGTGCTTAAAATTATTCAAGATCAATTGGTGTACTGAAAGACTCATGCACGTGCAATATGAACAACACTGTATTTTTAGGGTTTCTTCAAAGGCACACCTGTGGTGGTCCTGCTGGCCTCGTGATGCTGATCTTTTCTGTTTGGCCAGAATTGGTAAGCTGCCAAATCTGCATCTGATCCGGCCCAACACTTTGTTCCTTTCGTGGGCCTGTACAAGTGGGAGGCGGAGAGAAAAGCGAGTGATGGCCCCAACCCAACCCCACCCCCATTCCCAATCCCACCACACTTCGTTCTTTCCAGAGACAGAGAGGAGACGCGGAGGGTGACGACTAGGGTTTGCTAAGTTGTCACCTTGGCCGCCCCCGTCCTCGTCAAATCGACCGGATCCGCTCCGGCCACCCACTCCCCCTACTTCGGGCACGATTCTCCACTGCTTCGTCGACAACAAGTTCCGACAACGGCACCTCTTCTCCCCAATCCCTGGCCGAGCCACCCGAAGCTCCGGTGTTGCCAGCTTCGAACAAGTCTACTCCAGCCCCATCTGGTACCACTTCGCAGGTAAGTTTGATCTTCCCCGCCCTTCACCTGTCGATCTGACCTTAATTTTGCGATCTAGCAGCACCGCCCAAGTTAAAAATTGACACTTGCTTGTGTGCATGTTTCGGGTATATGCAGATTTACTGTCAACTAGTAGGTCATATTGCAACAAGTAATTTTGCAGCAAGATAATATGACAATGTACTGCATAATCATGGTTTTACTTGTTCGTATGGGTAGTAATGGGTAAACACTTTGGTAGCAAGTAAGAGAAAAGGGTGGGTGTTGGCCAGCATACCTTGCTCGTCGACATAGCCTTCACTATAATATCATCTTGCTTGACAGATGCTATCAAGTAATTTTTCTCCCTGGAAAATGATCCCCCACTGCTAGATATAGAAAAAGTATATTCACAGGAGAATACACATGTTTTAGTTTATTGGGATAGTTTGAAGACTGTGTATATGTATTTGTTGATACTTAATTATTAAAAACTAAAAGGCGAGCACAAAAGCAGTCCATGAGGAATTTTGTAATGATGGAATGAGGATCAATTATAGTTTCATGTATTACTTGATGGTAGTATGATGATTAGTGCATATTTTGAAGGATTTGTCAAGTATAGACGGCTCTTGATTGGTGCATGTTTTTGATGATATGTGCACACATGTAATATTTTTAGTTGGTGCGTATTTTTGATGATTGTTGTTACTGCTTACTTGAATTATGTCAGCCTATCTCCATGATATGGTATGGGCTTATTGGGGTCAATGAAGATTTGCTGTGAGCTAGTAGTTCATATTGCAACGAATTCCTCAATGTTGGATTTTCTGCCATTATACTTCATAATCATGATTTTACTTGTTGGTATTGGTAGTAATGAGTAAATACATAGCAAGTATACAAACGGGTGACTATTGGACAACATACCTTGCTCGTTCTCGTAGCCTTCACTATGCTGCCATCTTGCTTGAGAGATGCTACCATGTCCTTATTCTCACTGGAAAATTAACCTCCACAGCTACCTCTAAAAATGTCATGTACAGGAGCAAATGCATTATTTGTTTTGTTGGGGAAATTTAAAGACTTTATATTTATTACCTGATGGTACCACACAACAGCCCATCAGGAAATTTGCAGTGATCAAAGGCAGATCAGTTATAGTTTCACGTATTACTCGATGAGAGCAGTCAATCATGGTTCATTTTTTGAATGATTTGTTAATTATGCAAGGCTACTAATTTGTGCACACCTTTGATGAAATGATTTATTAAGTGACTGGTTGGCTAGCAATCATGGTGTAACAATTATGGTTGGTTTATATTTTTGATGATTCTTTTTACTGCTTGTTCAAATTATGAGCGAAATTGGTTTGATGCCAAATATACATGGGTAATAATTGGTTGGTTACCAAGTTTTCTTGTCCAGCTCACATAAATTTGCCAATATTTGGCAATGCCAACATTGGTAGCAAGTCAATCTTGATCTGTTAGCATGAATGGTTCGATGCCAAAATTTGGCATGCCAATATCTGACAAAATGCCAAATGTTCGCTAGTGATTGGTTGGCTACCAACTATTTATGCCAATGTCACGAAAATATGCCAAAAAAAATTGTAACTTTGAAATATCCTAATTGGTTCTGTCTGCCCAGTGATTATGAGTCTAACCACTAGTCTTCACTAGTCGTGCGAATAGTCTAGTAATATCAATCTGGTTGTCGACTAGCTTTTTTGTGCAGATGTTTATACATTAACTACGTACTTAGCAAGAAGTATGCGAAACGATTATTCACATTGTATATGGTCCTAACAAGTTCTAGTGTAAGACTGATTTCATATATCAATAACTAACATTTGTTCATTGCAATGCATGCAACATGTTTGAATGGCAAGGGAAACCATCCTCATCAGCAGTGAAGATAGTGATCACCGGACCACCTCAGATGATGCTTCAAATGGCACTTCACATGGGAGTGACGGCTATAGCGGTGATGACGGCACCTCTAGCGACTATGACACTGATGATAGTTCTAATGGAGATGGATATGTGGACCACGATCCCATCTTGGCACACAGGGGTAAAGTTCTATATGGCTGGTCAGATATTAAATGAACCGTGAACTATCTAAGTTGATGTTTGAGCGACACTTGATTACCACACATTACTCTGTTTGGGTTCTTAATGACCTTCCAAATCAACATTGACTGAACTAGAGCTTAAATAGAGCAGTGTTTAGTTGTTAGTTTAAATAAATCAAATATTCAATTTGCCCATGTTTCTACGAGATATTGCTGGGTGGATGTGATTGGGTTATCTATGTACTTCATTTGTTGATCATTGAAGTAGGCATTGATCATCAACCAAGTGCTGATGTTCTAGATCATATGTATGAAATTATTTACTATTCTGTCATCTTAATTTTTTTATACAGGTCCGGGATACCCGGGGAGAAGAGGAACTTTCGAGGATCGCATCTTCTACGGCAACCATGTATTGCTAAACCAGGATCGGTGGGACTGTCTCAAATGCATAGTAAAGCAGTGCAAAACTCCCATACCATACTATGTCAGCACCATCACTCACTCGGCGGTCATCAGAGGGAAGAGCAAGATGGTAAACACTTGGACTTCTTTTTTTTTGCAAATCATATTTCACAAGTGAAAATGCTATCATGTAGAGACATAGAGGAGGACGGGCGTGGTTGTGCAAATCATACTTACTTTTTTTGTGCAAATCATACTTATTTTTTTATGTAACATTATTTATTTCCCTGTGCAATCAGTGCTTCTCAAAGGATTACAGTCAGGCCTACCTCAAAGACTATCTGCGAAAGCCCATGGTTGTGCGTGTCACCAACGAACATTTTGCAGGTTCTAAAAAGGTCTTGTTCAAGATGGGAAAGAAGGACTGGCGTGCGATCATGACGAAGTACTGGAGAGAAGTCGTTCAGGGCGCCAAAATGAAAGAAGATCAAATGGCTCTCTTCAGGTTTATGGAAAGGAGTGGAGGTGGGCTTAGGGTGAACATGGCCAGTGGCATGAGGATTCGTTGACCCATGGGAGTAGTTTGACGCTAGTTTTATAATATGTATGTAGTAGCCAGTAACTGGAAGTTGGTAGTATCAGCTTTTGGGTCCAGTAAGTGCAACTTACTAGTAATTGGCACTTGGTAGTAACTAGTACTTTGGTGGTATAACTTTTGGGTCCAACCGGATATGAAGATTGTCCAGTAAGTGGAACTTGGCAGTAACTTGGTGGTAGTATGAACTTATGTGGCGCAATGTACTTGTTATGCAAGTCTGCTCTTATAACGCACCCTGGTACCCTCCCTGATAGAATTACCTTTATGGACTGCAAACATATTTCCTTTTTTGCCACAGTGATGCTAATATTTTTAAAATCAAATCTAACCGGGTTTCATATGGATTAGATGCTACTTTCATTTTAAGCTATTTTGAAATTCAGGTTTGTATGGGTTGCACAAAAAAATCCAATGCAAAAACAAAAACTTGTGGGTCGAAGCTTTCATATTTAAAAAATGTTGTTTCTGTTATTTCCGAAATGGCATGCTGTTTTCATAAACAGAGCAAACCAGCATGTTATTTTTAAAACTTTAAAAACAGCGTAATTAAAAAAGTGTTGTTTTCAAAATTAGCATGCTACTTTCAAAACAGCATATTTAAAAAAGCATGTAACTTTTGAAATCAGCATGCTATTTTAAAAACAGCATATTGAAAACAACATTATACTTTAAAAATCAGGATGTTATTTTGAAATCAGTATGGTATTTTTAGAAACAACATATTCAAAACAACATGAAAATCAGCATGCTATTTCTGAAATCAGCATTCTATTTTTGAAATCAGCATGCTACTTTTGAAATCAACATGCTATTTTAAATGTAGCATATTGAAAAGAGCATTATATTTTTAAAAGTAGCATGCTATTTTCAAAATCAACATCATTACTTCGAAATTAGCATGCTATTTTTGAAGCATTATATTTTTAAAATTAGCATAGTAGTATATCGAGAAGAGCATTATATTTTCAAAAGTAGCATGCTATTTTTGAAATCAGCATGCTTATTTTGAAAAACAGCATATTGAAAATAGCATAATCAACATGCTATTTTTAAAATCAGCATGCTATTTTTAAAATCAACATGGTAGTTTTAAAATCAACATGCTAATTTTAAAATCAACATGCTATTTTTAAAATCAACATGCTATTTTTAAAATAGCAAGGTATTTTTAAAACAGCATATTCAAAGCAGCATGCTACTTTTAAATCTGCATATTAATTCTATCTTCAAATGAACAGGCTTTTTTAAAAATGAGAATGTTATTTTTAAAATATCAGTATGCTTATTTACTATTTCAAAATAAACGATTTTCAAGGTTATTTGAAAACGAGGTTTTTATTTTGATTTCAAGTAGGTTTCTGAGGAAATCCAACGTTATATTTTCATATATATATATATATATATATAATTTTTTGGTTTCTATTTTATATTTCAAGTATGAAATTTGACTACACTTTTAACAAATTTCGGCAATATATTATGTAGAAAATGAAAAAAATACAGAAAACCAACTTCACTAAAAATGTATTGTTTGATAGATGTTGATAAATCATAACTAGCCGACCGTGTCGACCCGTCCATAATAAAATGAGGGTGTACCAATCAAACGAGGTATTCAGAAAAATAGTGGCAATCCATCAAATAGGTCTAATACATCATAAACAAGGTGGATCACGACATGGAAACAATTCAGTTTGTTCTAATTTTTTCGACCCCAGAAATCCTTTTTTTTATCTGCCTGACCCTGTGCATCTAAACATCCTGTCTCGACTTCACTTTAGCTTTCCTGCATGAAACAACGTTTGTTAATAGGATAGCAAAGAAGATTTGAGCATGTACAGTACACTTGAACATAAAAAACACTAACTTCACTGATTTTCGCTTCATAGCAGGCCTCTTTGTCTTCATCACCCCTTTGGCCTGTTCCTTACCGCCCTTCCTAGAGTCTTTCCTGGAAAAGTTAAGAAACGTCAACACAGTACTAGCAAAGACCTGAGTTGTAGAGCGGACATGTAAGTACATACACTAACTTCACTGGTTTTCCTCGTGCACCCTTGCCATCGTTATTTTTCTTCCTAGCTTTGACATTTGGAGCGCCCTTGCGTTTCCTACAAAAAATGAAATAGATGAATCTGCAGCCAGCATCCGAAAACATGTTTAAGTACGCACAATTATGGTAATGACCACTTGTTTGGTTTTGCATAATCCTCTTCTGCAAACTCCAATGGTCTCTTCCTAGCCCTCCTCAGCCCACCATCTTCTGCATCTGAATCTTCCTCTTCTTCTGCATCTGAATCTTCCTCTTCTTGTGCAGCTGAATCTTCCTCTTCTTTTGCAGCTGAATCTCCCTCTTCCTCTGCATCTGAATCTTCCTTTTCTTCTGTACCTGAATCTTCCTCTTCTTCTGTATCTGCGTCTGTCTCTTCTTCTGTATCTGCGTCTGTCTCTTCTTCTGTATCTAACTCTGTCTCTTCTTTTTGCTTCTTCCTCCTTGTGACCTTTGATTTCCCTGCCTTTTTCCTGCGTAAATTGAAGAAAAACATGTGAACACTCTCCGGGAGAACATATTAACACTTTAAGCGTGTATGGAAATGAACAATGAGATTAACATGTGCACTAACTTTGTTGCTTTTTTAGAAGCTTCCTCTTCTTCTGTATCTGACTCCGTGTCTTCTTCTGTCTCTGAGTCTTTCTCTTTTCGCTTCTTCGTGACCTTTGATTTCCCTGATTTTTTCCTGCTTAAATTGAAGGAAAACATGTGAACACTCTCTCGGAGAACATATTAACTCTGTAAGCATGTATGGAAATGAACAATGAGATTAACATGTGCACTAACTTCGTTGCTTTATTTTTTCCCTCTCATCCGCTCGCGCCTGGATTAAATCCTCTTGTTCGATTCTTCGTAGTTGGTCTCCCTTTTGGAATTATTTTGATTGGATTTTCCACGTCATGAGTGCAGCATTCGCGAGCAGCAGAGAAGTATGCTGGCAAAGGAACAAACGATTTCTGGCCTTCATCCAAATCAGTTTTTTCTCCATCAACCAATATACTCCGAAGGAGCTCCATCACTTGTTCTGACTGTGAATCGCTAGTTGCGGCTATGAATAAAGCGTCACTAGCCATGTTGCGTAGTTGATGATACTTATTCATGTGATCAGACCATACATGAGTATTCGCAGTCCTCGAGGAAGGGAACACTGGCTTGGAATGCATTGTCCATCTTTTCTTCATATTTTTTTTGGAAATGTGTGTACACCAAGATGATCCAGAACGCAGAATATATGTGCACATGGGTAATCCTGACTTTCCAACTTTTTACATTTACAAGCTGTAGCGTCCAGTCTTGCTCCTGTAAACAGACAAGTCACGTGATATATAAAATCCACAGGCTTAGCATCCACGCCTTGTGCACCTAACTCCTCACTGTCCTTACCTTCCAAGTCATTGGGATCCTTAGCATCCAGGTTTTCTGCATGCAAGTCCACACCATCCTTGCATTCCAAGTCATTGGGATCCTCAGCACCCAAGTTTTCTGCATGCAAGTCCTCAGCATCCTTACCTTCCAAGTCTGTAGGAACCTTAGCATCTGAGTCGTTACCATCCTTACCTTGCAATTCTCTAGTATCCTTGCCATATGGAACTTTATCATATGGGACTTTGCGCAATACTCCAAACACGACCAAACCATCACACGCTACCCGGTCTGTGACCTGCCAATTTGTTCCTTCGACAATCTGACGCTTTACCCGTGGAAACATCACAGTTGTATAAATATAAGAGGCAGCAATCTCCAGAGGGTGTGCATTCATCTTAGTGAAGGGTATCGTATGTGTCGCTACTGCGTCTAATGCTGCTTCATTCTTACGCATTATGGATACACAGTGCTCAACATGCTGCAACAAATCAACAAGCTGCATCTTCCTGTTCAGGTGCACATGAAGCCTTGAGTTGAGAGACTCACTCCTCTGATTACTCATCATGCCTAGGAAATATCTACCCTTTGTGTACGCAGCACCCCATTTGTATCGCAGCTCGTACATCCTGTTAACCCATGACGACCTCTTGCCTGTTGGTTTTATTTTGAACCTAACCTTATAAGCCTCCCATCTTTTCTCAAACTCATCAACATCCCAACGACGGTAAATGAATTACCTAAATTGCTCAAGCTTTTTCTTGCGGAGGTGGATCACCAAATTCTCCTCGATATGCCACGTGCACAAACGATGATCTGTTCCGGTCCAGACAGTAGCTATTGCTTTAGCCATTGAACCATCCCCATCGGTGATTGCTAAAATGGGTGCCGTCTGGGACATTGCCTCCAAAAATACATGAAGAAGCCACTGGTATGATGCAACTGTCTCGTCTGACACTAGACCGACCCCAAAGAAAACAGTGCTGCGGTGATGGTTCAGACCAACAAATGGAACAAACGGAAGCCTGTACTTGTTAGACCGATATGTACTGTCGAACACCACGACACCACCAAAGGCAACATAGTCAATCCGGGATTGTGAATCAGCCCAGAATATGTTCCTCAAATGGCCTTCGCTGTCTTTTGTGTATTTGAAAAAGAATTCCGGGTCTGCTTTTTTCTGTGCAATCATATAGGTAAGCAAATATCTAGCGTCACTGCCTTCTATCTTGCGCTTCTTCTTGATTGAAACATGGTTGTATAGATCTCGATCTATAAATCCAAGCTTGTCGGGACCTCCGGCATTCTTCTCCATTACATTCATAATCTGATGTGTTCGAAGTCCACCGACAGCATACTCGATGACATCGGCCTTTTGTGCGTCAGTCATTCTACGATGAGCCGATAAGTACAGAGTCAGGTCAGCAGGGACAAACAGATGGTTATGCTTGTCCACAAAATTCTTGACGAACCAGAGGCCACTGCTATCTTGTAGTTCAACCTGAAAAAGAGCGGGACACCCACACCAAGAAAGACCCCTCGGTGTTCTTTTTCTTTCAACTCTGTTAAAGTGCTTAAGGGCCAGCCAACCTTGTTTGCAGCACTTGTATGTCCTTCTATATGCATTTTGATTCGGACCCGGACCCCTGTACTTAAGATCATCCTTTCTAACACCAAACCCTTTTTTTCTCGCATAGCCTACGTAGAACATGTAGGCTTCTTCCTCAGTCCTAAAAGTCTTCTTCACAATCTCTAAGTATTCCATACACTCATTCAGGTCTGAACCGGCCATGCCTTTATTATCAATTCCTTTACCTTGCATGTGTACATCATCCATGTCTATACCATCCTTGCCTGCATCCTCATTATCCTTATCATCCATGCACATACCATCCATTCCTTTGGGGTCCATGGCTACGAAATGATTGTCCTTATCATCCATAACTTTGCCTTCGTTGCCTCTATGACCCATGTCCTTGTTATCCTTGCCTGTATCACCCAAGTTTTTGCCATCGTTGCCTTTATCATCCATGTCGTTATGCTGCCAGCGAAAACAGATAGTCAATGTTACGAATGGATAGCATACGTTACCGAAATTATGCACTACTCTGCTTAAATAATTGATTTAATTTTTCATATCGGATTCATGTACCTAACTTAGTCCTTCAAAAGCTGTAAGTAAATATGCAGTGGCTAAATCTAGAAATTTGTAATTGATTGTACTAGCTCTAACTGATGATCTCCTAACTAAATCCAAAGTCCACGAGTCCTTCAAATGCCTTGATAGATCCACCCTGATAGATCAATTATCTCCAAACTCCATTCAAAATTATCTCCTTACTAAATCCAAATTATCTCCTAACTAAATCCAAATTATCTCCTAACAAAATCCAAAAGTATCTCCTAACTAAATCCAAAATAAGTCCAAACTCCATACAAAATAATTATCTCTTAACTAAATCCAAAATATCTCGAAACTCAATTCAAAAGTATCTCCTAACTAAATCCAAAATAACTTTCTTTGAATCCAAATCTGCTGACAACTTTCTCATGCCACATGACCCTAACTAAGTCCTTTAATATGTCCTAGCTACATCCGACTTACACTTCCTTTCAATCGTAATCTGGTCACAACTTTCTGAAAACATAAACCCTAATCCTCACATGACATATCCTAAACCCTAACCAAATCCAATCAAAATCTCGTCACAACTTTCTCAAACGATAAACCCTAAACCTCACATGACACACTAGTAGGAAAAGGGGCTTTTACCCCGGTTTGTAAGGGCCTTTTGTCCCGGTTTTCGAACCGGGACTAAAGGGTCGTTACTAAAGCCCTAACCCTTTAGTCCCGGTTCTTACACGAACCAGGACAGCAGGTCCTCCATGTGGCCGCTGCTGCCAGCCCAGGCAGGGGGGGCCTTTGGTCCCTGTTGGTGCCACCAACCGGGACCACTAGGCATGGCCTTTGTCCCGGTTGGTGACACCAACCGGGACCAATATGCATCCACGCGTCAGCATTTCAGGGGCTGGGGTTTTGGTTTTTTTTTGAAAGGGGGGAGGTTGGGGGGTTTCGGGGGGTTAATTTAGGTGTTTCATATATTGTGTTAGCTAGCTAATTAATAGAGAGAAGTGTCCTCTCTTATCTCCGTGCTTGGTCGACGCTACGTACTATATACGTATGGAGAGGACTAGATACGCTAGCTAGTAAGCAAATGAAGGAAACAGAAGATCGTCATGAACATATGGATACAGAGAGAAGTGATATCGACGACCTCTCCTTCTCCGAGAGATCGGTCGAACAACAAGTTCTCGTATATCTATCTGACACTACCGGCTACATATATACAATAATTATCTCTTACAATAAAATCTCCTAATTAAATTGTAAGAACACAGGGTCCACATAGTATTCTCCGTTTTCAGCGATCATGTGGTCAAGGAAGAATGCCGCCAATTCCTCTTGAATTCCTCGCATACGATCTGGTGCTAGGAGTTCATCACGCATCTGAAAGATCTAATTTGAAGAAGGGGGTCAATACATATATATATGTATATATATATATATAATATATATATATATATATATATATATATATATATATATATATGAATAAATGAAACTCAACACAAATGATGGTAATAAAATAAAATTGTGAATATTATTGCTTACGCACTTCATATTGTTCGTCAGAGTAGCCCCGCTCACAGGTCCTGTGGCGGATAGACTAGCAAACGTAGTATCCACAGAAATCATTCCCTTGTTCCTGCCACAACCACTTTACAAGAAATAGAGGTCAATCTAACTGATAAGCAAGCATGCTAAATGGTATTGATGAAACCAGCGCTTGAATCACTAGGAGATGTGAGCTTCTTCGGCAGTCCCGGAGCTTTTGTGGTGAATTTTCTCCAAACCCTGCCAGACAAAGAAAACAACTACTTGATATCAGGAAATGAACAAAGTTGCTGATATGGTGGATAATGATCGATTTAACTTACTTCTCGAGCATTTGAGTCATGTTCGCATAGTCCTAGGGATCTTTTCGTCTCGAGTCTAAGACGGTTACTACTCCTGCTCAAGCTTAATCTCTAGGAGAATATAGTGGAAGCTGCGCATGCATGCATAAGTCATCAATTACATTACCATGACCTGGACTAATAAGGGAAACCGAATATGCACAAGACAGTAACACTCACTTGAAGTTGTAAGGAAAGAGTATTATATCTTTGTTTTGATTTAATACCAACGATCGTAGCAAGTTGGCCTCGGCTTCTTTGGCATGTTTTTCAACTGTATATGCATCTATGAGATTTGTGTTAATGAACCCAATATCACCGATTTGTCTTTTCTTCAATTCAGCGATCTTCAATCTGCATAATATAGTGAAGATAATTATAAATACATGCAATGAAAGACCTGACCTATATAGAGAGACTTAATGACAGAAGTAGTACTACTTACGGACAGTAGCAAGTGATCGTTGTTTTATCGAGGGCCTTTTGATTAAAAACTGGAAGAAATCCTCAAATGGAACATTCAGCAGTTCAATTCCAACGAGGTCATGCTCCGGTTTAACTCTCAGCGTCAAAGTATTCATCCCATCAGACTCTCTGCAGGTTTTCATGTACCAATGATGTAATCTTCGCATCATCGTTGTTAGAGATCTTTCATCTTTGACGAGAGGCTTCCCGTAATGGTATTTGTGTTCGTCCACCTCCATGATTTCATAATGTACATCGTCGGGCAGGTAATCTCCAAGATTGCTATAACCGGCCACCATCCTCGGATCATTAGCGACGATGTCTTTTGACACCTTGAGTGGGGGGCACGATTGGTTCGCTTGTTCGCCGAGCTGGGCAATTTTTTTCCCAGCTCGTCGTTCTTTTAACCTTTGATCACTGACAGTACTTCCCGACCGCTCCGCTTCGGCATATGTCTTTGCAAGAATGCGCTCATAGTTGCCTCTCGGCGGAGACTTTGGTGGTTTTGTCAGGGCAGCCGGAGTGCGCTTTGCTTTCACCGGATCCACCTTCTCCTCCGGAGGTGGATGTTTCTTTGCTTTCACCCCTTCAAAGAAGTTCGTCACTTCGGCTCGCACGATCTTCCTGGTTTCCTCCTCGGTCCTCTCGTATGGTAACTTCTCTGGAGTCTTCAGAGAAGGACCGAATCTGTATTGCCTCCCGCCTCTGGCAGCTGTACTGCTAGACGCCGGCAGAGCAGATGGAGCGGCTGCGGCTGTCTTCTTTCCTTGCTTATGAGGCGGAGGAGAAGGACTACGACGCGCCGGAGCAGCCGGAGCGGCGGCGGGTCTCTTCCGCCCTTGCTGACGAGGCGGAGAAGGAGGAGGTTGGCTGCTCTGGCGCGCCGGCGCAGGCGGAGAAGGAGGCGGAGTGCCGCCACGCGCCGGAGAAGGAGGCTGAGTGCCCTGATCACTCGCCGGAGGAGGAGGCAGAGGAGGAGGCGGAGTGCCGCCACACGCCGGAGAAGGAGGCTGAGTGCCCTGATCACTCGCCGGAGGAGGAGGCGGAGGAGGAGGCAGAGTGCCCTTACTCGCCGGAGCCGTCCAGTTCGGAAGGTTGATGAGCTCCTTCCGCCATAGGCATGGAGTCTTCAGAGCAGAACCCAGCCGACTCTCCCCTTCACCGGTAGGGTGGTCAAGCTGGAGGTCCTCAAATCCCTCCATTATTTCATCCACCATCACCCTAGCATATCCTTCTGGAATCGGCCGGCAGTGGTAGGTTGCACCGGGTTCAGGAGGTAAAACAGAGCCAACAGCCGCCTTGACTTTGAAGTTCTTCCATTGAGCCATAAGGTTGCAACGTTGAGACTCCGTGATAGCATCCACGGGGTAGCTAGCAGGAGCCTTCAAGACATGCTCCGGCTGAAGCAGCTCGGTGGAAGCCACGCTGCTTCTCCGCTGAGATGGCGGTGTAGCTTCGGGGGTAGTTTTGGCATGTCGATTGCCGTCTCGTTCCTCTAGCGCTTGAACCCTTTCGTGCAGCTTCTGAATTTGGATCTGCTCCACTTTTTTCCTCCTCTCCTGGCTTTTGTAACCGCCCGCGTCCGGAAAACCAGCCTTCCACGGAAAGGAGCCTGGCGTGCCTCGTGTCCGTCCAGGGTGCTCAGGATTCCCGAGGGCCATTGTGAGCTTGTCTTTCTCTCTGTCTGGAACGAACGTCCCTTCCTACGCTGCATCGTTATATTGCTGAATCTTCTTGACTGGTATTCTCAAAAGCGCGTTCGTCCAAACGCACCTCCCTGATACAGGGTCCAAGGTTCTGCCAGCCCCGAAGAACCAAGTCCGGCAATGGTCTGTCCAGCTCATTGTCTGTGGTTCGATCCCTTTTTCAAGCAGATCATTCTCAGCCTTGGCCCACTTAGGCCGGGCTTTGAGGTAGCCACCTGACCCCGTGCGATGGTGAAGCTTCTTCTTCGCAGTATTCTTCTTGTTTGTCGCTGACATCTTCTTACTCTTTTCTGATGTCTTGTGGGCCACAAATGCGGGCCAGTGATCTCTGATCTTCTCATACCGGCCGATGAATTCTGGTGTCTCCTCTTTGTCGACAAACGTTTTCAGCTCATCCTTCCACCTCCGGAATAGGTCTGCCATCTTCTTAAGAGCATGAGACTTGATTAATTGCTCTTTAACTGGCTTCTCCGGATCCTCCTCTGGCGGTAGGGTGAAATTTTCCTTCAGCTCAGTCCAAAGATCATCTTTCTGCATATCATTGACATAAGATACCTCAGGGTCTTCCTTCTTAGGCTTATACCATTGCTGGATGATGA
Organism: Aegilops tauschii subsp. strangulata; assembly: GCF_002575655.3. Classification (NCBI taxonomy): domain Eukaryota; kingdom Viridiplantae; phylum Streptophyta; class Magnoliopsida; order Poales; family Poaceae; genus Aegilops; species Aegilops tauschii. The sequence goes on from NC_053035.3 coordinate 5,420,505, forward strand.
TCGGGATCTTGTCCCTAACTAGAACCCCGCACTGAGCAGCAAATGCATCCTTTGCCCGGATGGGTTCAATCGGTTGGCCGTCGCGCGCGATTGCTGTGATCTCAAACCTTTCATCCGAGCGCAACTTTCTCTTCGGGCCTCGTCTCTTTACCGAAGTTGTGCTCGATCCGGAGGGCTAGAAAAAAGAAGAAAGACGAGTGTTAATTAATATGTGTACATGCCAAAACAATGAATGCATCAATTAGCTAGTCAACACAGGCTTAACTAATATATTTACCTGGCCGGACTCTGTTCAGTCACCGGAGCCGTCACCACGGGCTCCTTCTTGCACCAGCATTGGGTCACCGGAGCCATCATAATCATGTCTTTCCTCCTCCACTCTTCGATCACAGTAGCCTGCTTCTTCACCCTGTTCTTCCAGACCATCATTGTCGTGAAGATACGACAAGATATCACCTCCGGCTAAGATTATGTCCCCCAACACCTCTTCCGCTTGCTCGTCTCGTCCGTGCTCCATTGTTTCTGCAAATATTAGAACACGACAATTATTACACAAACATGACAGCAGGTGGATATATTAGTGCAAACGTAGACCTAGCTTATTCCGGGTTTGGGGTGGCCTCGACAGTGCTTCAAGAGTAGGGGCGCGGCGGGAGGGGGTAGGAGACCGACATCGTTTTTTTTCTAGGGTTTGGGTGTCCTCGAGAGTTTTGGTCGAGCGAGAGGGCCGGGGTTGCTCCCGTGGTATAAGTTATCACGGTCGAGAGGGGGTATAAATATCGACCGTCCATCATGTCGAAGTTATCTGGGAGGGAGTTATATATATCGGCAACGACGACATACATACATGGGAAAATAATGTTATCGGGGAGGGGGTATATCGACCCCCCCCCCACGTGTTGAAGTTATCGGGACGGGGTTATATCGACAACGACAATGAACGTACATGGGAAAATAATATTATCGGGGAGGGGGTATATCGACCCCCCCTCGTGTTGAAGTTATCGGGAGAGGGGTATATCGACGACGACAGACCCGATACAACATAAGAAAACAAAGAAGAAAGAAAAAGAGGAGAAGAAGAAAGGAATAGAGGAGAAGATCGAAGAAAAAAAATAAGAAAAAAAAAGAGGAGAAGAAGAAAGGAAGAGAGGAGAGAAGAAGAAAAAATTGAATTTTTTCTATTTTTTCTTCTTCTCTTCTATTCCTTTCTTCTTCTCCTCTTCTTTTTCTTCTTTTTTCCTCTTCTTATTTATTTCTCCTCTTCTTCCTCTCCTCTTCTTCTCCTTTCTTCCTCTTCTTATTTTCCTTTTTCCTCTCATTCATAAAGAAATGTTCAAATACAAAAATTCGAAAAAGTAAAGGTTTTGCCTAATGCATTGTTCATATGAATATACAAACATTTGCATATTCTACAATAATTAATATCACCAAAAAAATCTATGAACAGAAAAAAATCCTAACTTTTCTAAAAATCTATCTTTTGCATATATACATGAACATATATATACACAGAGAACATATATATACACAGAGAACATATATACATTTTTACAAAAATGCAAAAAAAAAGACAGGGATGAAGGGGGCAGTGACGGCCTTGACCAAGGCGACGGCGGCGCGTCGGGGCAGGGGCAGAGGCGACGGCGGCGTGGTCGGGGCAGGGCGAGGCAGAGGCGACTGCGGCGTGGCCGGGACAGCTGGGGCGACGACGACGTGGTCGCGGTAGGGGCGCGCGACATGGTCGGGGCGGGCCGCCGGCGGCGTGCTCGGGGAAGGGGCGGCTGCGCGTCGACGAGGCAGCAGAGGGCGGCGACGGCGTCGACGGGGCGAGCTCGGGCAGCCTGGCGGCGTCATCGGGGCGGGGGAACTGATGCAGAGATGAATCTGAAAAATGCTAAGTGCTTTCTTATATACTGAGAGCATTGGTCCCAGTTCGTGGCACCAACCGGGACCAATGCCCCCCTTAGTCCCGGTTGGTGCCACCAACCGGGACCAAAGGCCTCTTTTCAGTAGCCCGAAGGGCGGGAGGCGGCGGCCTTCGGTCCCGGTTGGTGGCACCAACCGGGACTAAAGGGGGGGCATTGGTCCCGGTTGGTGCCACGAACCGGTACCAATGCACCCCTTTAGTCCCGGTTGGTGGCACCAACCGGGACCAAAGGCCTCTTGCTGCCCGCGTCGCGGCCAGAAATTTAGTTTAAAAGCCCCGGCGCGGCTGCTGCTTCGAACTCCTCTCTATAGCAGGCTTCTGGGCCTAACTTGGGTGCGCTGCCCGTTGAGCCTTCTAGCCCTTCTGGGCCTGTATTTGCAAACCCGAGGGTTGGAAGGCCCAGCGGGCAGCGCCCCAACAATTTTTTTTGTTGTATTTAGTTTTTTTGTTTCTTTTTTTCTTTATTTATTTTGTTTTGTTTCTACTTACAACAGAAAACTTATTTATTTTATTTTATTTTGTTTCTAATTACGTATTTATTTTACTTTATGATAATTCTTTTTGCTATTAAAGTTTCTATCAAAAAAAGTTCTTTATGAAAATTCTTCTTGTTGTATTTAGTTTTTTTGTCTTCTTTTTTGCTTTATTTATTTTGTTTTGTTTCTACTTACAACAAAAAAACTTATTTATTTTATTTTATTTTGTTTTTAATTACTTATTTATTTTACTTTATGATAATTCTTTTTGCTATTAAAGTTTCTATCAAAAAAAGTTCTTTATGAAAATTGTTTTTGCTTTTAATGATTTTGAACAGAAAATACTTCGATAATTTTAGTTGCATCAATTTTATATGATTAGTGTTTCAATAATACTAGAGGTTTCTTATAATGTTTTGAACAGAAAATACTTTGTTAATTTTAGTTTCATAAATTTTATTAAAGTTTATTTTATTTTGTCGTAACACAAGAAGTCCGGAGTTGTAATAAGTTATTAAAAATAAAAAATAGGCGCAATGCTCGTTGATTAGCTTCAAGCCTTTCGGAATAGTGTAGACTGCACTGCACATAGCTCCATGCAGTCTACCTTATTCCTCAAGGCTTGAAGCTAAGCAACGTGAAGGTGAGCATTGTGCCTCTTCTTCATCGTCTCTGCACTCAGGGCTTATAAACCGCTCCTAGTGCCTCTCAGCTAGCGAGGTGGGACAAAAACACTGCTTAGTAACAAACTCTGGTACCGGTTCGTGCCACGAACCGGTACTAAAGGTGCTCGTGGGGCCACAGCCTCATTAGTACCGGTTTGTGGCACCAACCGGGACCAAAGGGTGGAATTGGTCCCGGTTCATGCCACCAACCGGGACCAATGGCCTTGCATAGCGGCGTGGTGGTGGGAGTTTAGTCCCACCTCGCTAGCTGAGAGAGAGACGCACCTGTTTATAAGGTGCGGTGCGCCTGAGCTGTCGAGCTCCTCTCTAAAGCAGGCTTACGGGACTAACCTCTCTGTACATGCATGTGGGCCTACTGGGCCTTCTGCAGGCCTGAATCCTGGCCCATGGATGGGTTTCTAATCGTATTCAGGCCGTGGTGGCCCAGTAGGTGGCATAATTTTTAATTTTTCGCCTGTTATTTTTCATGAATTTACTAATTATTTTGAGCTACAAGACCCTAAAATTGAAAAGCATTTCAAATGAACTCTGAAAAGGTTGAAAGTTGGCATGGTATCATCATTTCATCCACATAGCATGTGCAAGAAAGTTGAGAGGGTTACGGCAAAAACTAGATGCACTTCGTGTACAAAACGGACAATTGTATCATACTCGTCTGTTACAAAGTTGGCATGGTATCATCATAATAGTTGCGGGAGAAAGTCTTCACTTTTTCTTCGCTTGTGTCATTTGCTTATTGCGCCGTAACCATGGATAATCTTCATCGTTTATCAGGATGCTTGGGTCAGCCTTGACTTTGAAGGGAGGAATTTCATGAAACTTCTCATAATCTTCAGACATGTCTGTCTTGCCCTCCACTCCCACAATGTCCCTTTTTCCTGAAAGAACTATGTGGCGCTTTGGCTCATCGTATCATGTATTCGCTTCCTTATCTTTTCTTTTTCTCGGTCTGGTAGACATGTCCTTCACATAGATAACCTGTGCCACATCATTGGCTAGGACGAACGGTTCGTCAGTGTACCCAAGATTGTTCAGATCCACTATTGTCATTCCGTACTGTGGGTCTACTTGTACCCCGCCTCCTGACAGATTGACCCATTTGCACTTAAACAAAGGGACCTTAAAATCATGTCAATAGTCAAGTTCCCATATGTCCATAATGTAACCATAATATGTGTCCTTTCCCCTCTCGGTTGCTGCATCAAAGCGGACACTGCTGTTTTGGTTGGTGCTCTTTTGATCTTGGGCGATCGTGTAAAATGTATTCCCATTTATCTCGTATCCTTTGTAAATCAATACAGTCGAAGATGGTCCCTTGGACAACGAGTACAACTCATCACAAACAGTGGTGTCACCTCTGAGACGTGTTTCCAACCAACTGCTGAAAGTCCTGATGTGTTCACATGTAATCCAATCGTCACACTGCTCCGGGTGTTTGGAGCGCATACTGTTCTTGTGTTCAGCGACATACGGGGTCACCAAGGTAGAGTTCTGTAGAACTGTGTAGTGTGCTTGAGACCAAGAATATCCGTCCCTGTATATTATTTAGTCCCCTCCAAGCGTGCCTTTTCCAGTCAGTCTCCCCTCATACCGCGATTTAGGGAGACCTATCTTCTTAAAGCCAGGAATGAAGTCAACACAAAACCCAATGGCATCCTCTGTTTGATGGCCCATGGAGATGCTTCCTTCTGGACTAGCGCGGTTACAGACATATTTCTTTAGGACTCCCATGAACCTCTCAAAGGGGAACATATTGTGTAGAAATATGGGCCCCAGAATGACAATCTCGTCGACTAGATGAACTAGGACGTGCGTCATGATATTGAAGAAGGATGGTGGAAACACCAGCTCGAAACTGACAAGACATTGCGCCACATCACTCCTTAGCCTTGGTATGATTTCTGGATCAATCACGTTCTGAGAGATTGCATTGAGGAATGCACATAGCTTCACAATGGCTAATCAGACATTTTCCGGTAGAAGCCCCCTCAATGCAACCGGAAGCAGTTGCGTCATAATCACGTGGCAGTCATGAGACTTTAGGTTCTGGAACTTTTTCTCTGGCATATTGATTATTCCCTTTATATTCGACGAGAAGCCAGTCGGGACCTTCATAGTTAGCAGGCATTCAAAGAAGATTTCTTTCTCTTCTTTCATAAGAGCGTAGCTGGCGGGACCTTCATACTACTTCGGAGGCATGCCGTCTTTTTCGTGCAAACGTTGCAGGTCCTCCCGTGCCTCAGGTGTATCTTTTGTCTTCCCATACACGCCCAAGAAGCCTAGCAGGTTCATGCAAAGGTTCTTCGTCACGTGCATCATGTCGATTGAAGAGCGGACCTCTAGCTCTTTCCAGTAGGGTAGGTCCCAAAATATAGATTTCTTCTACCACATGGGTGCGTGTCCCTCAGCGTCATTCGGAACAGCTAGTCCGCCGGGATCCTTTCCAAAGATTATGTGTAAATCGTTGACCATAGCAAGTACGTGATCACCGGTACGCATGGCGGTATTCTTCCGGTGATCTGCCTCGCCTTTGAAATGCTTGCCTTTCTTTCGACATTGATGGTTGGTCGGAAGAAATCGACGATGGCCCAGGTACACATTCTTCCTGCATTTGTCCAGGTATATACTTTCAGTGTCATTTAAACAGTGCGTGCATGCGTGGTATCCCTTGTTTGTCTGTCCTAAAAGGTTACTGAGAGCGGGCCAATCGTTAATGGTTACAAACAGCAACGCGTGCAGGTTAAATTCCTCCTGTTTGTGCTCATCCCACATACGTACACCGTTTCCATTCCACAGCTGTAAAAGTTCTTCAACTAATGGCCTTAGGTACACATCAATGTCGTTGCCAGGTTGCTTAGGGCCTTGGATGAGAACTGGCATCATAATGAACTTCCGCTTCACGCACATCCAAGGAGGAAGGTTATACATACATAGAGTCACGGGCCAGGTGTTGTGATTGCTGCTCTGCTCCCCGAAAGGATTAATGCCGTCCGCGCTTAAACCAAACCATACATTCCTTGGGCAGCTGCAAACTCAGCCCGGTAGTTTCTCTCGATTTTTCTCCACTGCGACCCGTCAGCGGGTGCTCTCAACTTCCCGTCTTTCTTACGGTCCTCACTGTGCCATCACATCAACTTGGCATGCTCTTCATTTCTGAACAGACGTTTCAACTGTGGTATTATAGGAGCATACCACATCACCTTCGCAGGAACCCTCTTCCTAGGGGGCTGGCCGTCAACATCACCAAGGTCATCTCGTCTGATCTTATACCGCAATGCACCGCATACCGGGCATGCGTTCAGATCCTTGGAGGCACCGCAGTAGAGGATGCAGTCATTAGGGCATGCATGTATCTTCTGCACCTCCAATCCTAGAGGGCATACGACCTTCTTTGCTGCTTATGTACTGTCGGGCAATTCGTTATCCTTTGGAAGCTTCTTCTTCAATATTTTCAATAGCTTCTCAAATCCTTTGTCAGGCACAGCATTCTCTGCCTTCCACTTCAGCAATTCCAGTATGGTACCGAGCTTTGTGTTTCCATCTTTGCAATTGGGGTACAACCCTTTGTTGTGATCCTCTAACATGCGATCGAACTTCAGCTTCTCCTTTTGACTTTCGCATTGCCTCCTTGCATCGACAATGACCCGGTGGAGATCATCATCATCGGGCACTGGTTCCTCTTGATCTTCAGCAGCTTCCCCCGTTGCAGCATCATTGGGCACATCGTCTGGTTCCTCTTGATCTTCAGCAGCTTCCCCCGTTGCAGCATCACCGTATTCAGGGGGCACATAGTTGTCATCGTCCTCTTCTTCTTCGCCATCTTCCATCATAACCCCTATTTCTCCGTGCCTCGTCCAAACATTATAGTGTGGCATGAAACCCTTGTAAAGCAGGTGGGTGTGAAGGATTTTTCGGTCAGAGTAAGACTTCGTATCCTCACATATAGGGCATGGACAACACATAAAACCATTCTGCTTGTTTGCCTCAGCCACTTCGAGAAAATCATGCACGCCCTTAATGTACTCGGAGGTGTGTCTGTCACCGTACATCCATTGCCGGTTCATCTGCGTGCATTATATATAATTAAGTGTGTCAAAAACCATTACAGAACATCATGAATAGATAATTAAGTGACAAAATTAATAGAAGTTCATCATCACATTAAAACCAAAGTACATACATAGTTCTCATCTAACAACATATATATAGCTCTCCAGAGCATCTAATTAATTAAACCATACATTGAAACTATGTAAAACATTTCAATGCGAAAACAAATGCGATCATAATCGCAACCAAGGTAACAATTGATCCAACGCATAATGATACCAAGTCTCGGTATGAATGGCATATTTTCTAATCTTTCTAATCTTCAAGCGCATTGTATCCATCTTGATCTTGTGATCATCGACGACATCCGCAACATGCAACTCCAATATCATCTTCTCCCCTCAATTTTTTTTTATTTTTTCCTTCAAGTAATTGTTTTCTTCTTCAACTAAATTTAACCTCTCGACAATAGGGTCGGTTAGAATTTCCGGTTCAACCACCTCCTAGATAAATAAAATCTATGTCACGTTGGTCGGTATATTTGTCATAAACAATAAATGAACCAAATAGTTATAAAAAGATAATATATACCACATCCGAATCATAGACAGAACGAGGGCCGACGGGGGCGGATACCAAAACCATCGCACTATGGAATAATAAAAGTAACAAAATTAGACAAGTATCTATCTAAAGTAAGAATTTTTGTTTTGTTTCAGAAAGAAGATAAGAACAAGAGGCTCACCACAGTGGTGGTGGCGACGAGATCGGCACGGGCGATCAACGGTGGTGAAGACGGGGACGGGACGTGACGAACCGCTAAACCTAGACAAATCTCGGGGAAAATGAAGCTCGGAGGTCGAGTTTCGAGAGGAGAAAGATTAACTAGTGTGGCTCAGACATTTCATCGAACACCTCATATGCATAGGAGGTGAGCTAGAGCACCCAAATGCCCTCCCCTCGCTGGCCAGAAAAAACAGAGCACTGTGGAGTGCTCTGCTGTGGCGATGGGGTATATATAGGGAACTCATTGGTCTCGGTTCGTGGCACCAACCGGGACTAAAGGCCTTTGGTCCCGGTTGGTGCCACGAACCGGGACCAATGACCCCCTTTAGTCCCGGTTGGTGGCACCAACCGGGACCAAATGCCTTGTGCTGCCCCGCGTCAAAAGTTTAGTCCCACCTCGCTAGTTGAGAGGGCTCGAGAGTGGTTTATAAGCGCTGCTGCGCCCACCCTCTCGAGCTCCTCTCAACTGCAGGCTTTCGGGCCTAACCGTTCTCTTTGCCTGTGGGGCCTACTGGGCCTTCTGCGGCCCTGAATCCTGTCCCATGGATGGGTTTCAAGTCGTATTCAGGCCGTGGTGGCCCAGTAGGTGGCATAATTTTTTTCTCTGTTTTTTGTTTTCTCTTTTGCTTTATTTGTTTTGCTTCTTTTCTACTTACAACAAAAAACTTATTTATTTTATTTCTAATTACTTATGTATTTTACTTTAATTATTTTATTTAATTCATTAAGGTTTATTTATTTTAGTTACTATAGTTTATTTTATTTTATTTTATTAAGGTTTATTTATTTTATTAAGGTTTATTTATTTTATTATGGTTTATTTATTTATTTATTTACTATAAAAAATGAACATAGATGCGCCTATAGAGAAAATTCAACCTAAATTCATAATAAATTTCTATGAAATTCAAAGAAATTTACTGTGAATTTAGGTCAAATTCCCTGTATAAGGGCATCTATTTTCACTTTGAGAGGAGCTCAACAGGCAGAGAGGGACGGGCTTATGAACTGGTGTGAGCGTCCTTCGGTTGGCGAGGTAGGACTAAACACTGGCCGCAACTAGGACCAGCCCTTTAGTCCCGGTTTGTGGTATGAATCAGGACTAAAGGGCTGTGGGCCAGGAGCGTGGCCCATTGGTCCCGGTTTGTCCCACCAACCGGGACCAAAGGGTCCGAACGAACCGGGACCAATGCCCCCACGAGGCCCGGCAGGCCCCTGGCCGCACGAACCGGGACTAATGCTCACATTAGTCCCGGTTCGTGACTGATTCGGGACTAATGTGAATATTGCCCTGTGACCAAAGCCCAGTTTTCTACTAGTGACATATCCTAAACCCGAATCAAATCTGACCCCTATTGGTGCTATATGCAGAAGGGACCAGAAAAGATTTTAGATGGGTAGGCACTTACAGCAAAGATCCGGCGTGAAATAGTTGATGCACGTCGATGAGGATGATGTGGCCTCTCGGGTCGGGGAAGGTGGCGTCCGCTCGGGGAAGGAGCGGATTAGCGGCTCGTCGGAAGATCTGGCGCCGCGACCCGAGTGGGGTGACTTGCGATGGAGGGGGGAGGGGGAGTAGGAGCAGGAGGGGTAGACACGGCGGGTGCGATCGGCGGCGATCGAGGGCTCTGGGGGCGATCGGCAGTGATCGAGGGCGCCGGAGGCAATCGAGGGGGCTCAAGGTTAGGGCTTGAGAGGAGGAGAGAGGACGAACCGCTCGAACCGGAATTCAAAAGAGTATGCACGATGATGGGACCTCTATAATGAAGTGCTTTATTAATGCAATTAATTGAATCAAAAAATTTAGGACGAGACTACCCCTGGACCTAATTGGGCCGATTAAAAGTACAAAAAAGTTTAGGTCGAAAATACCCTTGGACTCAAAAAGGCCCAGTTATTGTTATCCGTTAGATCGCCCATATAATACACGTGCTCTAGTGTATTATAATGCATCGTAAAATTTCCCTTTATTTACTGTCTTATCGCCTATCGCTGTCTTGTCGCCTATGTAATTTTGTGGAACATTGATCTGCCTAAACTTGATCGGCTGCACGGCGATTGAGCTCAGCAAAATGCTACACGCCCTCCATCTATTCTTAGCGCCCGGCCATGCAACCACTGTAGTGTTATGTGGGGTATTACGTGAACCAGACGTGCCTATACCAGTCGGGAGGTGATGATGAAACGAACGACGAATGCACCTTGTGATTAAGTATTTGGATCAGTCCTCATCTTCTTTGTCGCAATCTATGGTGTAGACGTTGCTAGGTGGTCTACCGATCTGGTTGGAATTTTTATTATATCTCGTGTTCGTTGTACTGTCATGATTGAAGATGAATATATTATCTATTTTCTTGCAGAAAATATTCTACGCGCCTGTAGAGTGTTTGACAAAAAACTACCAGTTTCGGGGTTCGCGTCCCACAGAACTACCACTTTTTTAAAAGTGGCCGAAAACTACGAAAAATACGTAAAAACGAGACTAAAAACTACCATGTTGACTGAATGGTTGTTTTGAGCGTTTTAACAGCGATTCTGACTTGAGTGGCCCACGTGCCAGGCTGGCGGCCCGCCTAACGGCTAACGGCGCGCGCGGGGCCGTTAGAGCCGCTCGTCGGTCGCACCTGGTCGGGACCAGGTCATAACCTGGCCGATCGGGCCGCTCGTCCCCACCAGCTCTCTCACTCTCCCCCGAGCTCACTCCCTAGCCCTAGCCGTCGCCAGCCATGGCGGCTGTGGATGCAAACTCCAGCGGCGATTCAGACATACCTCCGGGCGGCAGCGCGGCGCAGCAGCCTTCTCAGTCCGAGTCTAATCCTTCCGCTAGTGGCGCGCAACAGAGGTTGGATTGGTCGGAGCCGGCGCGACCACCGCCGACGACAAGAAGCAGAGCTCAAGGTCGGCAGAAGCTTCCTCGTTCTGCGGGCGGCGGCAGGTACGGCATAGTTTTTTGCATGGTTGTGAGATTCAGAGATTCAGAGATTCAGAGAATCAATAAATTAGGCTAGTTTTTTGCATGGTTAGATTCAGTTATGGTGACCTTGGAAATTGTTAGTATTGTGCATACTTTGTTGTGTAAGAAACTGAAAAATGCAGTTTGACAGAAACTCAATATTGTGCCTAGTTAGGTTCAGTTATCCTGTTTTCAGTTAATAAAGGTATTTCATTTTATAATTTTCAGAATTGATGACCCAAAGTGGTCAATTTGGTTCCATTTCAATGCCAGAGAATCTGTGGTTCGAAATTTATACCAGTCAGACATATCATATTTGACAATGCTTTCTCTTATTGGGAGTGAGGGCTTTGTGGCTGATGATTATATGTACTATGTATTTGATGAGGAGAAAGGATTAGAAGTTTTAGATAAAATATGCTGTGAAGATGATGAGCAGCAGATGCTGGCACACTCTCATAATGAAAAGTTTCTGAACATAAGAGTAGTGGGAGCTCTTGAGGAATGTAATGCAGATGAAAATCATGAAAACATAGATAGTTATTTTGCTGAACATTGCATTAACACTCAACAAAGTTGCACTAAGGTGGTGGATATAAGCATGGACAGAAAGGAAGAGCTGAAGAAAAGCATGGTGCAGAGAGAGGCTGAACTTAACCATTTTGAAGGTGACACTGATTTGTCTGAATTTGTTTGTGATGATGAAGCTGCAAATTCAGGTTCAGATGGGAACAATGTGGATTTTCAGTCAGAGTATTCCTCTGAAGATGAAGCTGCAAAACAAGATACAGCAGTGGTACAGAAACTGAAGGTAGTGAGAAAACCTGGTCCAACTAGTAGATCCCACCATGAGGTTGAGAAAATGGAGAAAGCAGATTGGTTCCCTGAAGCAGATGAAAAATGTTTCCCTGGTGATTATGGCATCAGTGATGAAGAAGATGAGCCTGAAGGATCCTATAAACTACCAAGTGGTAGGAAGAGAAGGAATAAGAAGTTGAAAGACAGGATATGGTATGATCACAAACTTCAAGGACCAGTAGAACAGTTCTGTAAGGGCTTGTGCTTCACCGCTGTGTATGAGTTGAGAGATGCACTTAGGGATTTTCACATTAGGACTTTGAGAAATTTTCAATACCACAGAAATGCCCCAGATAGGATTATTGTTTGGTGCTCAGAGAGAGCCGCCCAGGGATGTGATTTTTATATATGTGCCTCTAAGTTGGCTCATGAAAAAACATTCTGCATCAAGAAGTGTGATATGTTGCACACTTGTGGAGCATGTGCAGAGTCCACAAAGGTTACTACTAAGTGGATGTCAAGGTCGGTAGAGGCAGCATTGAGAGAAGATATTAGATCTCCTGTGGATGCATTAATTATGAAGACCAAGACTAAGTTTGCAGTGGATGTATCAAGAAGTGTGGCATATAGGGCAAGGAGGAAGGTTGTTGATGTAGTTCAAGGTGACCACAAGCAGCAGTACTTGAGGCTTAGGGATTATCTTCAAGGAGTTCTTGACACAAACCCAGGTAGCAGGTGTATAGTAACAACATTTGAAGATCCAGAGAACCCAACACCTACTCCTAGATTCAAGTATATGTTCTATTGTTTAGCAGCTTCAAAGGAAGGTTTCCTTAATGGTTGCAGAACATTTATAGGTCTTGATGGATGCTTCATCAAGTTAACCAGTGGACAGCAAATCCTGCAGCCACAGGAAGGGATGGAAACAACAATATTTATCCTATAGCTTTTGGTGGGGTTGACAAGGAAGATGGTGAAAGTTGGAATTGGTTTTTAACTCAACTGAGATGTGGCATTGGCAGTGGCAACAAATTTGGAACATACACTATCATGTCTGACAGGCAAAAGGTTGGGAAGAATTTCATTGAGCAATTTATGTTATTACTTTTTTTAATTATTTCATTTTTTTCAATTGTATTAATAATTTGTGAATGTGCAGGGCTTGCTTAAGGCAATAAACGAGGTATTCCCTGATTCACCTCAAAGGTATTGTCTTAGGCACATATATGCAAATTTTCAATCTGCTGGATTTAGAGGCCAGGAACTAAAGAAGTGTATTGACAAGGCTAGCTACTCCTACACTAAACATGGGCATGAACTAGGCATGGCAGAGCTGAAAGCACAGTCTGAGGATGCTTGGAAATGGCTCAAAAAAATTGAGGTCTCTAATTGGGCTAGGTTTGCTATGGATCATACTTGCAAAACAGATTTAGTTGTGAACAATCTAAGTGAAGTCTTCAACAAGATGATACTGGATGTTACGGCCAAACCAATAAGGACAATGTTTGAAGGGATTAGGACCAAGCAAATGATCAAGAGGCAACAAACTAGGAAGAAGTTACAGATTAGCAGGTGGACAATCACACCAACCTACTCAGAGATTTTAGAAGAGAACAAGCAGTATGCCAAGTATTGTCAGGCTGACAGAGCTGGTCCAACAATTTGGCAAGTTACTAGCAAAGAAAAACAGTATTGTGTGGACATGGAAGGGTATACATGTGACTGCAAGAGATGGAACATGACTGGTGTACCTTGCAGTCATGTCATATCTGTACTGACAAAGCAAAAGCTGCATCCTGAGGACTATGTCAATGACTTTTTCAAAAAGCCACTTTATTTGGAGACATACAAAGAAATTATATACCCTGTTCCTGGTTCAGATTTCTGGCCTCACACAAACACTCCAGACATTGAACCTCCTGTGTTCAAAGAAAAGGCAGGCAGAAAACAAACTGCAAGGAGGAAAGGAGAGTTTGAAGTTCCTGCCCCAAGAGACACCAGTAGGATGGGAACAATTACCTGTGGAAATTGTGGGTTGGAAGGACACAAGTATACAAGTTGCAATAAGACTCTTAGGCCTAAAGTGCAAATGAGGAAAAACAAACACCAGGTAATTATCAAGCATCAGAGCAATGTTTCCTTTTACATAGTGTAATGTAAGTTAAGTTGGACCTTCAATCTAGGAAAACAGGGCAGTCTATGCACCTGCTCCATCTGCTCCAATACCAACTCCAAGAGCACCAACCCCTAGTGCAAGAGCACCAACTCCTGCTGCATCAGCGCCAGCACCACATGCAAGAGCACCAGCTCCTGCTGCATCTGCACCAGCTCCTACTACAATAGCTAAAAGGGGTAGGCCTGCAGGTGGAGGGAGAGGCAAGGGATTCAGTGCACCAAGATCTGTTGCTGCAACTTCAGATGTTTTGGCTAGTAACAAAAGGAAGAGGTTTGCAAGCAGCAGATTGAGGGGTTATTTGTATGCTAGTGGTAACTGACACTATAAAAAGGTAGAACTTCTCTCTTTGAACCTGTTTGAATTAGTTTAAAACCTATTTCACTTTGTTTTGAACATGTCTGTACTTTTCTGCATGAGTATGTCTGAATTTGTGTGAACCTAACCGAACGTAACTGTACTTCTATCAAATTTGTGGTGTAATGTGGGCCTGATGGTGGGCTTCCGTGTTGGACCTAACTAACCCACCAAGCCTGCCACACTGTCTACGTAAGAGAGGCCACCAGAAACCACTGGATCCCTGCGCCTCATTCCCCTTGAGCGAAACCTAGCCGCCACTGATGGATCCACAGTTAGCAGAGGTAGTTGATGAACAAGACGAGGTTGCTAGGGCTGAAAGGAGGGCCAACCGTCGAGCACAGGCACAGGAGTGACGCCAGTGGATTGCTGCCATGATTATGGCGGAACGCAACCAGAATGACGTGAAGCAGTTCAAGGAGGTGTTCCCAAAAGGGACCAACATCACAGATGAACTAATCATCTGGTGGGCCAGAGACAGGGCATCTTTCCATCGATTCCAAGCAACAAGGAAGAGATGGACTCAGATCCTGGCTGCAGCAGAAGGAAGACAAGATTGGGATTAGTTCAACGCGGTAGTTTCTGACTAAATTGTGGTGTTTCTGAATCTGCTTGTCTCGTGCTCAATATTGCCCTGAATCTTGTTCTTAGTCTTGCTTTGAATCTTGTCTTGTTCTAAACTTTCTGAACTTTATGATTGTAGTGAAGGATGCAGCTCAGGAGATGCACCAACCGTGATGAAGACGATGCAATGTGGCTGCCTGAATCTATGTTAAAAACTATGCTTATTTTCTGAACTATCTATGTTTGGGTTGTTGGAAAATCTATGATGAAGACTATGCTTATTTTCTAAGAAATGTATCCATGGCACAATATTTTTAAGTCTGAACTTATGCCTGAATCCATCTATCTGCATTTATCTGAATGTTTCTATACTTGGGCTTTGCTGAAATGTGATTTTTTGGTCACTCTAATTTTTGAAATACTTTGCCATCAACTACTCTACTGTTTGAGCACACAAGTTCCAAGTTGCTGGGTTTCAACAAAGACTTTAATTGCAACACAACTACCACCATTTCTCATCACTCAATCTACCAGTTCCCCACTGTCACACTCCACCGCACTTCCTCCACTCCAACATTTAAGTAGCCCAACAACTCACTCTATCTCTGCTCACTCTACCTCTCTCTCGAAAACCTCACTCCACCTACATCCATGGCTGGTTCTTCCTCTACGCCAGACCCATGGCTGAACCCCTTCCCCACCGGCAAGGGCTGGGTTGCCATGCTTTTTGTGTCGGCTCGCGGTGACAAAGACCTCTTCCTGGACTACATGAAGATTGCCATGAGATACAGCAGCGCACAAGGGCTCGTGGATGCATCAGAAGAGGTGAGGAAGAAGGCGACGATTGAGGAGAAGCAGCGCATGGACCAGCGCTATGCAACCCCAGGTAAGGGTATCATGCCCATCGACATGTTGCTGTGGGCAATGAAGGAGGCGGACTCCGGCGATGCTGGGCAGACGGAACGGTGGGCAGCCCAACGCTATATCCCTCCAGCACAAGCTACAACTCCAACTACTATGGGCAACGACGACGAGGACCTGCAGATCATCGCCCCACCAGCACTGTTGGCTCGCCGACGTCCTCCTCCCATCATCGTCATCGATGGAGACGAAGAGGAGGTGCCAGAGCTGCCACCTACCACTCAAGTCAAGCAAGAGGTGCGACGGTCAGGTCGCATAGCAGGGCAGGGGCCTAACAATCTGAAACTGTAAGTTTCAGATTCAGTTACAGCAGTTATCGCCAGATCTATGTGAGATTCAGTTCTGTCAGTTTAGTTCTATCAGTTTATCAGGGTGTTTGCAATCTCAGTGAGATTCAGTTCTGCCAGTTTAAGTGTATTTGAACAATTTCAGTGTCCATGTCCTATCTATGTAAGACTAAATGCTATCTATGGGAGACTAGATGTCTTCCAAACTTCTCTGAATTTGCCTGAACCTGTGATGAAGCAATTTATGAAGTAAACAGATCTCAGCAAGAACTTATCACTACTAGAAAAAGGGCTATAGATGGGATTGACACTAATGGCGCACCAGACAAGCGGTGCGCCATTAGTATATACTAATGGTGCACCACCTTCTGATACGCCATTAGAGTTGAAACTACTAATGGCGCACCAGGCGCAGGGTGCGCCATTATTATCAAATTTTTTTTAACTAATGGCGCATCCAGACACAGTGCACCATTACTAGTTGTAACTAGTAATGGCGCACCTGGCCCAGGGTGCGCCATTAGTATCAATTTTTTTTAACTAGTGCGCCTGTCCAAACATACTAATGGCGCATCCAGACACAGTGCGCCATTACTAGTTGTAACTAGTAATGGCGCACCTATCCCAGGGGGCGCCATTAGTATCAAATTTTTTTTTAACTAGTGCCCCTGTCCAAACATACTAATGGCGCATCCAGACACAGTGCGCCATTACTAGTTGTAACTAGTAATGGCACACCTGGCCCAGGGTGCGCCATTAGTATCATTTTTTTTTTAACTAGTGCGCCTGTCCAAACATACTAATGGCGCACCAGCGCCATTAGTAACTAGTGCGCCTTTCCTCTATCCTCTTCTCCCCTAAATAACCCCGCCGTACCGCTCTGCCATGGCCGCCGCCACACTCCGCTCCGCCCTCCTCTCCTCCTGCGCCCTCCGCCGGCTCGCCTCCACCTCCGCGTCGCGCGCCCCCCGCCTCGCCCAGCCCAAGGTCTCCGGGCGAACTGATATACTAGATCGTCGCGCTTCTCGCACTCGCGCTCACGGTTTCTGATCGGGGTTCTGCAGGTGCAGGGGTTCGCCCGGGCTCGCCGGTCCTACCCGGCCGCGTTCGCCGCCTCCGCCATGTCGACGTCGTCGGGAGCCAAGGAGGCACCGGCCAACAACCCGGGCCTGCAGGCCGAGGTCGACCCCGCCACCAAGGGCTACTTCATGCAGCAGACAGTAAGCCGATCCTTCCCGTTTCCTGCTTCGTTTTAGCTGCCGATTGAGCGGGCATGCGTGGTATTGGATTCGAGTTTGCGCCTCCGTGGGTTTGATCTGTGGAGTGGAAGGGAGTTTTGTGGCTGGATTTGGCCGAAGCAATATGTCGAACAGTTGGTGGTCCGTACGTGCTTGCTGTGGCAGGTTATAGAATTGGGAGAAAACAACACTTACCGAGGACTAAGTGATGGGTGTTGTTAGTTCCATGTGATAATTTCGAGCAGCGTTGTTGGTTTTGCAGCTGCAGTGTCAACTTAGCATCCCACTCTGTTTGGCCCAGTATTGCCGCTGTGCATATGTTTTATTACTGCACCACGTATGGTATGGAGTTGTTTCTGTGGAATGCTGGAAACTGTGTGTATGTGTAGGATATGCAATTCATCGTAGGCTTTCATGAGGTTACATTTTCGACAGGGCTGCTTTCAATGCTTTGCAATAGGCTCAGGAAATTCTTAGTGTTAATGCACCAGGCCATGAAACTTCATTTGTTTTGCAATTGGTCGAACAGTCGGTGGACCAGCTTGTTACTAGCAGTATTTCAGGTTGTCCCAGTCGGTTGCTGTTGCCATAATGAATTATTTTCTCTCTTCTTTTTTTTTTGTCCCAGCTTGTACACTAAATCCACTTTACTAAAGATTTTTTTGGCCAATTCTTTAGGCTTCCTTGGTAGTGTAGATTCAAGAAAATTTTATAAAATTTATTCATTCTTTCTTCACTTTTTTTTATTTGTATGTTCTCTACTGTTGAGTTAATTTAGTTGCAACCATAACAAGTATGCTCTGTATTCAGTTCAGCTAACAGTTTTTGTAGTTATTGTTAAAATAAACTGCTTTTTTAAGTAAGGGAAAATGTTCCCATTGTTTTATTTCATTAACCATATATATATATATAGAAAATTTATTCTAATTTGTTGTCCTTAATTGCCGAAGGAGCCTTTTTTGGGTACATGCTACGCAATTTTCATATGTATAACTGTAATGAACATACAGTACTGGAAAATTTTATCTGTGAGTTGCATGACGACAATGTTAGATCCCTTACCATTTTTAACTTTGTATGCATGAACAGATGAACAATCAATACAGTAATTTTCATATTTGGGAGGTGTAATTTTTAAAACTAGTGACAATGGGAAATCCTTATCGGTGTTCTTTTATGTCTTATCTAGTTAACATAACATAGTGTTAGTTGGAGAACCCATGATGGGAACAATTACGTTCCCTTGAATTACTGGGCTAAATATGCTCCTTTTTTGCAATTGCCAGCTTGAAAAGCTCATAAATGCTAATTCAACTGAGGTTGATTGGGAACGTTCCTTCTATTTGAATTTAGTCGCTCACACGTCATATACTGTCACAGTGGCATTGTGCAGGTATGTTTCTGTGGCACTTCTGCTAAGATCTTACAAGCTTTGTATGCTCTGAACAATTAGCTATAACTATGCATAAGAACAACTGCAAACCTTTTTGGGTGATCTATTGAGGTGTTATGGCTGGTGTGCGAGACACTGGAGTTGAGACATATA
Source organism: Aegilops tauschii subsp. strangulata (assembly GCF_002575655.3). Taxonomy (NCBI): domain Eukaryota; kingdom Viridiplantae; phylum Streptophyta; class Magnoliopsida; order Poales; family Poaceae; genus Aegilops; species Aegilops tauschii. Next base: position 5,439,270 of record NC_053035.3, read on the forward strand.
TTCAGGAGGCGCCACCGTATAGAAGAGGTGTAATAACGGTGGTGCAGAGTGTGTGTGTGTGTTCAGCATCGATGTGGCCTTGTGTCGAGCTGTAGGCTATATAAGCCAGTCTGTACCTAGAGAATGGTTAAGCTGAACAAATTGAGAGAAATCTACCAATTAGCCTCCTACTCTCAGTTATTCCTCTTCTTCTCCAAGCCTTCGTGTTTACTATCTTCATCGCGTCTTGGCAGATCGCCAATGGCAACGGGGTGCTAAATGAAGTAAATCCTTATATTAATACAACACTTTTTGTCTGTTAGCTATAGTCAGTTAAAGAACTCCCCAGATTTTTGGTTCATAGTTTCTCACCCTTTATCAAAATCTGAGACGGTTGGCAAATAATGATTGTCATGTCATCTAATTCCGTATTGAAACAGCATTCTCTGTTTCAACTAAATGTTGCGAAACGGGTCTGGGTTGTTGGTACAATCACACTTTTTTCATTAGCTGGCTGAACAATTTGTGACCACAAATTTATCTTTCAGCTTGAGTTTGCCCTGGAATGTTAAGGGACTCACAAATCTTAGAGTGCCAGTAGTATCAATTGTCATGCACAACAAAACCTTTTTTTTCATAACTCCCCTCAGTAATATTTAATGGTTGGTTATGTGCTTCTTCTAATCTACTTCCACAGTATCAGCAATCTTCGCAATCGTGCAGACAAAAGCAAGCGGTTGCCTCCAATTTACAAGGTTTCAAAAACTGTATATGCATCCCCTAGCCGTGTAAATTTCCGCCTTGATCAAAGAAAGGTAATTTTTTTTCTGGCATCATCTTTTCAGAGAGACTGCCTTTCAATATAAATAATCTGTCGTAACTCACATCCCTTTAATAGGCTGTAGAGACAGTACCTGCATATCCGAACATTTATTTCTCAGTTGATGACTTCGATGATCCTTTTGATGCTGTGGTGAGTTCTGATTTACTTCTCCCAAAAATTACATAACATTGTGTTCTAGCAATACTTTGCAAATATTGTAGATGCCTGCGGTTTTATCACTGATGTTCCGTGGTTTTCCTTCAGATGGCTTTGACCATATACTTTCTAAGTTAACCATAAAGAGTAAAGTGATCTTGTAAATTTGAGCAGGTTTTGTCAGACCCAGAACACTGCTATTGTGTGATTCTCAATGCGCATGATGGGGCAGCATTTCCTGAAGAAAGCGAATCAAGCAATGTCGGTTCAAATATACAATCTGGGATCAACTCTGGGAGCAGTGGAGAGAACCCACCAAAGGTTCACTCTCTTCCTAAATGAAGGTTTCATCGTGATGACCGCAGCTCTCTTCTATGTGATGGTAGTTTAGATGATCGATATCGACTTGTAATGTGAAGACAAACTCGCGGTCTCAAGACTTGTAATATAATGTTCTATCTTTGTTCGGTCTTTTCAATTCGGAGACTAATATGATGAATTGTATTCGGAGACTAAAATGATGAATTGTATTCAGAGACTAATCTTCTATTGTATTCGATGAATCTGTTGTTGATGTGTGCTGTCTATATTTTGTCCAATTATACATTTTGTAACCTGTGCAAAAAACAGAAAATAAAAAAATAAAAAAAACCTAATATTCATACTAATGGCGCATCACATCATAGTGCGTCATTAGTATGCCAGAGGATACTAATGGCGCATCACTAAACAGTGCGCCATTAGTATGCCGAAGTTACTAATGGCGCATCCAGTTGTTGTGCGCCATTAGTATGCCAAAGCACCTGGGTATAGATGGCCCCCTGGGAGGCATACTAATGGCGCACTGTTGTATATACTAATGGCGCATCTGGGGTGCGCCATTAGTATACCAGATACTAATGGCGCACGAGTGGTGCGCCATTAGTAAAATATATTAATGGCGTGCTACTAATGGCGCACCACTAATGCGCCATTAATAGCCAAATTAGGTGCGCCATTAGTAGGCCTTTTCCTAATAGTGTATGATACAACACACACAAATAAACTACATCAGACTTAGATAATTTAGTTCTTAACTTAACTTAGCACCAGTTCTCAGCATCAGGATAATATTTGGGCAGTACAGATCAGGGCAAACACAACCCCCACACCAACCAAAATGATCTGAACCCATTACAGTTCTTAGGTAGTTCAAAGGTAGTTCATAGGTAGATCAGGGCATATTTGCATCAGACTGATCATTCCTAGGCCAATTATATATATAGGCCTCATATATACTTACCATCCAGAGCTGCCACTTCACTCCTCCATCACAACTTCCTTTATCTTGTCTAGCTTTTCCTTGCACCCATGACCAACCTTATGGAGCTCAGCAATGACATTCTCCAGCTTCTTCTTCTCTTCTTTAAGGAGATCTTTCTCCACCTCTAGCTCCTTCATGGCCTTCCTTGTGTTTTGGATTATATCAGCTTGACTCTGAAGGATGCACCTTTGTTCTTTCTTGAGCTTAAGCTTCTCCATTTGAAGCTCAATCTTTGCCTGCTCCTCAAGTTGCTTCTTCTTCTCCTTCAGTTCATTGATTGCCTGGCTTGTGTAATCCATGTCATGAGATATGATTCCATCCTGAAAATCAAACAACTTGGACACATCATCCACCAGCTGGCTATACTGATTGGCCAGAGAATCAAGCTCCTTTTGCAGTTTTGCAACCTCTATCCCATGAGCCTCATTATCCTGGGCTCTACCAAGGTTCTGCTCATGATACATATCCCAGAGCTTGCTTAAGCACCTTTGCAGAATTACAGGCCAGGGGGCATCTACCCACTCCAGAACACCACAGTTCACACCATCCTGAAAATCAATTTAAATTTACAGTGAACAAGCAAATTCAGAATAACAAATCATAAACAATAATGATATAAGCTACACTAGCTAGTTAGTTCTATACTAAAAATACAATACATCAATATGTTTCATATGTTTCCAGTGCTCTTTACTACAAGTACAGTATTCACACATACCAATGTTTTCAGACTTAAGCAAAATTCAGAAAAACAGCAACTAAACAGTCTGTTTCCACTACATAGCAGAAATTCAAGCTAATCAAATCCACACCAACTTGGTCCATTACCTCAGTAGCACATCCTATGAATCTCCTGCCAGTGTCAGTGCCTTCAAATGCCACAAACTTGCCCGCCCTCTGCCTGTGCAGGACGCACCTTCTGTCAGATTCAGTCACAAGCCCACAGAAACTAGGGTCTATCACAGTGTCAGGAGTTTGCTGCAAATGCAAAAGCATATCTATATCAAGAACAACTCACATATATCAACTTAAATAGAAAAATCTCAAATATCTTCAAACCCTAACCCTAACCCTAGAACACAACAGACAGGAGAGGGAGAGGATAGACTGAGCTGACTTACAAAGTACTCCATCTGCATGCTGCTGAACTCGCTCATGTACTCGTCATCGTCGTCCGACGTCTCGTTGCTGTTCGGCCACGACGGCATGGTCGCGGTGTCGCCGGAGCACGAGAAGAAGAAACAGAAGCAGAGGAGAGCAGAGAGGAGTGGAGTGAGCTCGGGGAGAGTGAGAGAGCTGGTGGGGACGAGCGGCCCGGTCGGCCAGGTTATGACCTGGTCACGACCAGGTGCGACCGACGAGCGGCTCTAACGGCCCCGCGCGCGCGCCGTTAGCCGTTAGGCGGGCCGCCAGCCTGGCACGTGGGCCACTCAAGTCAGAATCACGATTGAAACGGTCAAAACAACCATTCAGTCAACCTGGTAGTTTTTAGTCACGGTTTTTCGTATTTTTGGTAGTTTTCGGCCACTTTTAAAAAAATGGTGGTTTTGTGGGACGCGAACCCCTAAACTGGTAGTTTTTTGTCAAACACTCCACGCCTGTAACACCTCAATGTCTAAGTCGATCGGAATCCCACATGACCGACTATCATCGATCGATGGGTTTTGAACCAAGTTGGACCCACGTGTTTTAATGTTTGCAAGGGTGCGGTTGACGGTCGATGTTATTAATTTCAGCATCGACAATTAACATGGTATAAGTAAGTTGAGGAAGGCAGATTCTTGAAAGAGAATATTGTTATCGTGATAGGATGGAAGTTACCATCAGTGATTTGCAGGACGTAAGGTCGATACGAGGTGTTTGTAGAGAAAAAGAATACACCTTGGTGTTGAAGGAGACATAGTGGACTAGGAGGAGAAGACGGCAAGAAAAAAAAAGGCCCCATTATGTTATGTTCGATGGTCTTCTTTGGCTAGTGATGCTCGACTCTTACGGCCTCCGTGTCGCGAGACAAACCCATTTTGGTTGACCCATGACCCATTCCAAAGAATGATATTGATGTGACAGAAACAAGAGAAACCAAAACACCACTAGCTCTCGAACGTTACAACTTAAGGCGCGTAGGAAAGGTGCTTAGGTAAATAAACCAGTATTTTTTTAAGCATTGATGTTTATTTGTACAGGGTAGATGTTTAATTACCTAAGCACATGCCTACACTAGAAATAGACACTGATGCTTAAAAAAATTCGGTTTATTTTTCTAAGCACATGCCTACACTAGTAGAGGAACGGCTGGCCATATTATCGGGTCACCAACCGGAACAAATAAATCGAGACTAAAGGCCCCCACCTTTTAGTCCCGGTTGGCCACGACCCAGGACTAAAGCCTTTCCACGTTGCCACGAGCACGCGGTAGGGGCTGGGGGACCTTTAGTCCCGGTGACACCAACCGGGACTAAGGGTTTAGGGGTTTAGGTGTTTAGAGTTTTAAGGTTTATGGTTTATTTTCCTTTTTATTTTGTGTTTTTCATTCAATTCCTTTTCATTTCAAACGTATTTTACGCTACTACATATTGTACATGTTATGCATATATAATTACTCACAAATTAAAACCCATAAATCACTATACTTAGAGCATGAAACGAGCTAAACTAGCAATGAGAGATGAAAGGATAAAGTTGCTAACCTTTTACAACCCTTGGATAGATGGGGTGCGTCGAATCTTGACAAATCTTGGCAAAAATGGGGATGAGCTAAAGCTAGGGGAAGTAAACATAGAGGAGAGAAAGGAGAGCTTGGGCTCGGGCTGAATGAAGCATCTAGATATAGGGATGTCTTTAGTCCCCGTTGGTGAAACCAACCGGCACTAAAGGTCCATCTCTAGTCCCGGCTGGTAATAACAACCGGGACTAAAGGTGCTTGCAGGACCCCATATTGCTGCCACCCCTTTAATCCCGACTGATATAACCAACCGGGACTAGAGGTCCCATTTGAACCGGGGCTAGAGGTGGCCGCACCCATGTCCGCTCCTAGCCATTGAAACCAGGACTAGAGGTCCCATTAGTCCCGGGCCCAAAGCTGGCCGGGACTAATGCTCGAGATCAAAGGTAGATTTTCTACTAATGCTAAGCACCTAGCATTGTACAGGACCTAAGAAGGCTATCAGAACATATATGGAGTCGAAACAATCATCCGTCCACACATGTCGCCTCTAACATCGAGCAGCTGCCGCCAACAACACATGCTACTAACAAACAAAATCATGCCATGCAAAAAAAAAGATGCAAGCCTACTGAGGTTTCGGATCCCTCGGACAAGATGAGTAGGTCTTTTGTTGATGTTTTTTTAATAAAACTTCAACTTTATTAATTAGAAATAATTGTTACATCATAATAAAAAAGGTAAAATCTCATTCATAGGCTCCTCAAACCAATCATTAGTGACAATTTTTTTCGCTATCCTAGCAATTTCGGGCCTGTTCTGATCTCCTCCCACTCCACGCTTCGCAAATTCATGGAGCAGATACGGGCCGAACGAAATAGCAGCGAGAAGCTAGCTTCAGGAAGCTAGGATTGACAGCAGTGCAAAACCGTGAAGCACACTCGGCCCAGCTCCACCGATCCGGAAAGCTGATGTTGGCAGATATTACAAGTGAACTGCCACCGCCAAGTCATACGAGCCGAACCGGTACGCTCGATCTGTTTGATCACTCCTTATTCCTTCGCTCGTGCTCCCTCGCTGGTCCTCTACAAGGCCGATTTGGGCTGCCTCCAGTCTGCCCAACTAGCCCGAACAGGCCACAGCCCTCCAGCTGGGCTGTAGTGCCGCGAGAAGCTGCAAACCGAGCCGAACAGATTTTTCATCGTTGCGTGGAGTGAGAAGCTACTCTGAGAAGCTGAATTTGTGAAGTTTTGGGAAGCTAGAGGAGACCATAACAGGCCCTTCATGAGCCACCTTATTTACTTCCCTATTACAATGTTCAAATCTAATAAAGGAAAAATCATAAGCCAAAAAAAAACAATCATAGAAAACTGTAGCCGCCGCTCCGGCCGAGTGTCCTTCATTCTTCATTGTGTCAATCACTTCCGTATTGTACGAGTTAACAACAAGACGATTGCAACCCGTCTTATGTGCAAGGAATAATCCAAACTTTAGCGCCACAACTTCTGTTGCTAATACATCAGCACATACATCAATCCTCCAGTTTCCACCGACGATGAGCCTACCTTTGTCATCTCTACTAAGAATCGCCCCTGCTGTATGCTGAAGTAGATAATTATCAAAAGAGGCATCAACATTCAACTTCACAAAACTCCTAGGGGGAGGGATATTCCATCCCCCTATTTTACTAGTTGCCTTAGGAGAGTAGGCATTAACATAGTTTGCTATTATGGCACGAGATTCCACCGAAGTTTGGTTTTGCATATTGAAACTTTCCTTCGTGAACTAGTTTACGTCTATCCTGCCATAAATACCAAATTGTTGTAGCGATCAATTCACGTGCGTTCTGGATGCCCATTATAGATATTTCCTGATCTTGCATACAAATATTTTTGTTGTTGTTGTTTGTCATCGAGGGGAGTGAGAAGGGTTGAATTTTTTGTTTTCGTTGAGGGGGAAATCAAAGTTGGGGTTGGAGTGCGTGATTAGGGACAACATAAGCGCTGTGTCACAGGCACCAAATTCGAACTGGGCTATGGTTTTCTGAGAACCCAAAGTCACGAGCCCAGCCCGCAGTCTGCCGATCTGCATCTTCCTCTCCCTTTTTCGTCCTCCTCGCCGGCCGGACCGCCTCGAGCCGCGGCTGCTCGCCGGCGCAGCCACCTCCCCTTCCTCCCCACCTCAACCTCTCTTGTATCCTCTTCTGATCTCCTTCCTTTCTTTCTCTCGCAGATGGTCTCCACAAGAAGGTCTCCGAGCTCCTCGTTGGGTTCAGGCCGTACGTCGGCGCAGCCTCTCCGGCCTCCCCATGGACATGAGGTATCGACCCTGAAAGCCTATCTCTTCCGCGATCCGATTCACATGAATTCATGAGCTGCATGAATCAGGAAGGTCATGGAGCAGAATTCAGTCGTGTAGCCTGACAGTGATGCACATTTGTGGCTTTTCTAGCTGAATAGCTTTGTACTCTATGTGGATGCCACTTCAAATAATCATCAAAATAGTTCTCCTGCACGCGTTATATAGATGGAGAAGAAGAAGTTGGCGTCGATATTTCGTTTCTTATCGATGTCCGAGAGAAAAGCTCATAGGAAGTTCGTCCGCTCGGTGGATTATAAGTTTAAGTTTGTTAAAACATCCAATCATTCATATAATCTCTGTGTTTCTTTTGTTTTCTACTAGTCATATTTCATATGTGCATCAGAGGAAAAATGCTTTCAGCGCGCATGTTGGAGCGTGCATACCAAGTTCCCGCATTGCAAATATGATCATAGCCAATATGTTTAATTCCACATTTCACTAAAAAAAATACACTTCCGTGATGATACGTGTTTATCACAGTAGGTCGCGTTTTTTGTCATGTATGTACATCCATGATGATTTTATGACAGAATCAAGATAGTCATACATGTGCTGTCGTACAAGTGTTCCATGACATTACCAAAATTATCATCACGGAAGTGTGCACTTCCATGACGATTTAGTGTTCCATGAAATTACCAAAATTATCATCACGGAAGTGTGCACTTCCATGACGATAAATCGCGCGTCACAGAAGTGCTTTCGTCAAGGGTGACCGACACGTGGCATCCATCGTAACGGAATGTCGTTAAGCTATCGGGTCGGGTTTTGGATCCGATAACCCATTAACAGCCCCGACCAATGGGGATTTTCCACATGTAAAATCATCATTGGTTGGAGGAAACACGTGTCGGCTCATCGTTGGGACAGATGTCATCCACTCATTGGACAGAAGGCGCCTATGACACGTCGACACATGGCACGGCCCAACAGAGGCCCATTCCTGTGAAAAGGCCGGCCCGTTTGACTTGGTCAAAAGGTGGCGGGCCGGCCCATGGAAATCCTGTTAACGGCCTGTTCGCATATAGCCCATTTACAGCCCGCTAACCCAAGGCCCGTTACGCCCTATCTGAATTAGGAACAGTAGCGTCATCTGGGCCATCCAATATGATTCCAGCCCGTTTTCACTTCTCGCCCATGTATGGACCATGATGTCTTTCGGCCCATATGAGGCCCTATGTAACTCTTGGCCTATTAACGACCCGTGGTGAAACTGGCCCCTAATGAACAGTGTATCACTTTACACCCATTAACGCCCGTGGTGAAACTGGCCCGTAATGAACAGTGTATCACTTTATACCCATTAACGGCCCGTTATTCCGTTGGGCCGTTTCCCGCCCATGTTATCTTTCGGCCTTCTCAGAGCCCATTTATTCTTGGGCTCATTTCCAGCATTTGTTTACCTACGGCACGTTACTGTCATTTTCTGCTTGTGGGCCAAATTCAGCCCATGGTTACAGTCGGCCCGTTTGTGCTCCGTTAATACGTTGGGCCGTTTTCATAGCGTCATCAAATACGGCCTATTAATGATGGCCCGTTATGGTCGGCCCATGAACGGACGATTCCAACTCTAGCCCGTTTACGGCCATAATGCGGCCTGTTATTGGCCCATGTTTGGCCAATCGATCATACGGCCCTTAAAAGGCCCATAGATGATACGGCCCGTAGAAGGCCCATTGTTTCTACGGCCCATAGAAGGCCTACTGTTTCTACGGCCCATAGAAGGCCCACTGTTTCTACGGCCCTAGGAGGCCTAGTGTCACTACAGTAAATATTAGCCCATGGCTATTGTGGCCTAGATTTAAAAAATAGGTTATTGCAGCCACTAGCAAACCGCGGAAAAAGAACTGCACTGACTACAAGCAAACAAATAAACAAGACAACAAGGAAATAAATAAGCAAGCAACTTATGCTAGGCTATCACGGCTATTACACATATTACATCCACTGGGCATCAAAGTTCGGCACCAGTGCAAATATAGGGAACAAAGCAGCATATAAACACCGCAGCAAAACAAGTCCAGAACTGAAACCACTTCAGAAGAGTTCAAGAAACAATATCCTGGGTACCCATAATGCTGGCAAGATGCTTAGCAAGCTTATTAACTTTCTCTTGTTTGGCGCTTAAATCCTCCAGCGCTTGCTGTTGCACAAGAAAGTACGCATCTGAATTCCGCAGGGACTTCCTCAGTCCTTCGGCTTCTTGCCGCAGCACAGCTGACTGATGCCTTTCAGCTTGTAGCTGAGACTGAAGAAGCCGAAGAGATTTAGGCAGCGAGTTCGAAGAGCTTGTGCCAGCGGTACTGGCCAGTAACTCGAACACTACATCAACGCAGGACTGTGGGGTTTTCTCACTGTCTACAAGATCGTTTTTATCACCTTTCTTGGAGACCAACAGGGTTGTCTCACTATCTTGAACCTTATCTGCATTACTTTCTCTACCATTGCATAGTGGGGTGCTCTTCTCCAATATTCTGTTTGCATACTACAAGAGAAACAAGCAGACACATCACAGGTTTAGCTCGTAGTATACGAAACTCATTTTGATAAACCGGTTCAGTAGTAAGGTGGACAGGATAACAGCATGAAACAAACATATTTCTATGTACTATGGTCACTGTATTGTCCATATCATTCTAGTTTATGTTCCCTAATCAAGATAGAGACACAGTTCAACTCATATATTTTTAAGACACAGCAGCATAGACAGAATATAAGTGTGAGAAACTACACAGCATTGGCAGCACTTGTAATGTGCATCACATGAGAACATAACTATTTATACAACTTAAACTGAAATCAACATAGAGCAAGAAGTTAGAACAGCAATCCAGTTAAAGAAATAGGTTTAAAACATACCTGTTGCACCATTGGAGGTTCAATTGGATCCTTCAAATTCGAAAGTAGTTGGTATGTGTAAATACAGTGATGCAACAGCAAAGGAGTATGGACCATAGCTACGGAATCTGACCTGAGAACAGTTGCTCTTCTGCTTTAAACGTGGAGTTTGGGTTAGCTGTGGTGGTCTTCGTGCTTTTGGCACTGTAGTAGCTTTACAAACTGCTCGTGTGGGGGTACTCTGTGGTGGACATGGTGCTTTGTCAACTATAAGTGGGTTACTATCCGCTGGGGTTGCGATTAGATGGGTTGTAGCTGGTTCTCTGCCCAATGGTGTAAGTGTGCAATCTGGAAGAGTCTCAATTATGTGTGGTGGGGCTAGTTTGTGGGCCAGTACAACCATGGTTCTATCTGCATCGACGGGTAGCACTGTCTTTTGTGAAGAATGGGTTTTTCCTCCCTTAGATACTGCCATCACCCCCTCCAATTCAAATGGCTGATAAACAAGAAAGAAAACTGAACGTACAGACATTGTATGATAGACAGATGTGGTAATTCACATATATGTTGTCTAACCAAACAGGACAGCATGACACAATTTCACATATATGATGCCTAACTAAACAGGATAGCATGACATAGTTTCAGATATATGATGGATAACTTAACAGGATATAATGACATAATTCAACATATGATGAGTACCTAAACAAGATGACATGACAAAACTATATGATGTCTTTCTAAAATAGGTTGGGATGAAATAATTCACATACATGTTGTTTAAGTATACAGGATGGCATGATATAATTGACACAATTGATTCATATACTAAGCAGCTAGCACTCGCATGTATGATCTCTAAACTAAGCAGATAGAATTCAATATTGTGCATATGATGTCTAAACTAAGCAATGCAAGAAACCATATGCATCATATGAGAAATATAAACATTGCAACTTAGAGCATACACCTCAGGTGGGATATAGGACTGGTCGTCTGTCTCTGAATCCTCCTTTGACGAGCTCCCTGTAACCATCGAGATATATGCTTCAACAGGTACCATTACCTTTTTGAAGACCTTGTTTTCACTCCAGATTTTTCCATAACCGGCTCAAATGGCTGATACACATGAAGAGTAGTTCAATATATACAAATCGTCGACAAATGGAATACATAATGAAAAAAACGATGGCATGAGATAATTCACATATATGATGCCTGGCTCCATGGCGGTGCATAATTCACATATATGATAACTGGCTGAAAAACATGGCATTGCATAATTCACATATCTGATATAGAAAGCAAACAGGAGGCATTCACACAAAGCATGTCTAATCTAAGCAGATGGCATGGCAATGCAAGACACCATATAAATCATATGAGCAATATAACCCAGCCAAGTTAGAGCATGCACCTCGGGGGGGAATACGACTGGTCATCTCTCTCTGAATCCTCCTCTGAGGAGCTATCTGTAACCAGCAAGAAATCTGCATCGACAGGTAGCACTGACTGCTCAGAAGACCTTGTTTTCACTCCAGATTTTCCCATGACCGACTCAAATGGCTGATGCACAGGAGGAGTAGATGAATGTATAAACATTGTTGACAAATGGAATACATTATGGAAAAAATATGGCACAATACAATTCACATATACGATGACTGGCTAAACAGGATGGCATTGCATGATTCACGTATATGGTGCCTGGCTAACGAAGATGGAATTGCATAATTCCCATATACTCCCTCTGTTCCTAAATATTTGTCTTTTTAGAGATTTCAAATGGACTACCACATACGGATGTATATAGACATATTTTAGAGTGTAGATTCACTCATTTTGTTCCATATGTAGTCACTTGTTGAAATCTCCAAAAAAACAAATATTTAGGAATGGTGGGAGTATGATATAGAAACCAAACAAGTGGCATTCACACAAAGCAAATCTAAACTAAGCTGATGACATATAAGATGTATAATGTAAGCAATGCAAGGTGCCATATGCATGATATGACCAACATCAGCATGCCAGGTTAGAGCAAACACCTCAGGTGGTAAACAGGCGTGGTCGGCTCCTTCTGAATCTCCATCTGAATAGTTATCTTCCTCTGGAATACAATCTGGAAATGCAGGAGGGGGGGGCACTTCGCCCACCATGGAGCGGTGTCTGCATGACATTATATTCGCACACAACGGTCTTCTCTTTTTCTCTACATGTTCAGTACGATTGTGTACAATATCTGACATGTATAATAAAAAAATAGTTAGATTTTGTAAGGCCTAAGGGGTGCATGCAAAAATCAAGACTGATGGTAGCAAACGAGTGGATGGATCCAAAACTAATGATAGCAGGTATATTATAGCTTCAGTTTAAAAAGATAGACAATGGATCATCTATTGTTTGTTGCCCACCCAACATGAACCACATAGAAGACCCTAGATGAACCAGATAGTAGACAAATACTATTCGTTGCTGGCTCGATATGAGACCCATGGGCAATTCCAAACTCAATATTGAACGATAAAGTAGCAGGTAATAATAACCGATGTATAACGTAAGCAAACACGAAACACTGCGACCTCTCTTCCGGAACTGTGTAGTCCTCTGGTTCATCTGCTCAGTCGATGATGGTAATGCAGTTGGCGTGGTTGCCGGCAACGGGGAAGATGATCTGAGGCGGTGAAAGGAAGTCTACAGGGGCACCTCAGGTGGGGTGGATGACGGCACGGCAGGAGCAGGGCATAACACACAGAGTTTTCTTTGACGCCTATCTGAAAATGAAGTAAATCTGTAAGGGCTCCTTGGAATTGGAGGATTCTATAAACGCAGGGACAGGAAAAACACAGGAATAGGATAGGAATGCATGTGCAAAATAGAGCATTTGGAAACATAGGATTTCAGTCAACCTGGGTGTTTGGCTCACATGAATGGGAAGAACAGAGGAATGGAGAAACAAAGTGATGCGACGAGTGTACAACCTCTTTTGCATAGCCTTGTGGAACTCAGCATCATTGGGTTGGACGTGGAGGATGGTGATGATGCTGGTGTGACTGTCGGAGGCGGGGAAGAAGATCCGAGGCCTCTGGAAACGGCGCCGAGGGTACTGCTCCGCTGTGATGGACGGTTCCGTTGTTGGAGCAGCTCCGCTAAGGTGTACGGCGACGAGGCTGAAGCATGACAAGACAGACAACGTTAATCTGAAGTGGGACCCTAATATCATCTGCAATAGATGATGTAAAATACATCACCAAAAAGTGCTACATGTAAAACGCATCAGCCGCGCCATGGCCGCTCCGAGAGATGCTGTAAGTACTGTTCACTCTGAACTTAACTGAAGAAAATGAACTTCACAGTCGAAACTAAATTTTACTGTCGAAACCGATTGAACTAGTAACAGAGCATTGCAATAGATGTTTAGGGCGTTCGAGCACTAGTAGCAGAGAAGCAGTGATCTAAATCAGCAGACGCTCGAGCAGGGAACGCTCTAGCAGAGAGCAAGTCATGCAGTAACACCGCGAGCAAGTGCTAAAGCAGCAACTCCTGTAGCTGCCGGAGGTCGTGCAACAGCAGCAGCAGCGCAAGCGAGAGCAAGAGCAAAGCAGCAGCATGAACGAAGGCAGGAGCAGTGTAGCAGCGCGAGCGACAGCAAGAACAGAGCCACAGCGCGAGCGAGAGCCGGAGCAGCTGCAACTAGTGCCGTTGTGGAAGTCGCCGCCGAGGAAGAAATGACATGGGGGAGAGACGCCGTGGATGATGTGGCCGGCGACGGCGCCGTCGATGGAGACACGCCATGTCTGCTCGGTATCGAGCACCGGAAGCCCCGTGAGATTGAATAAAAGATAAAATGCAGCGGTGAGTGCAGAACCTCTTTGGTGGCGCCGAGTTGGCCTCGGCTTCATCGGAGGAATTGGTGAAGGTGCTGCGGTTCCGGTGGGGCAGGTCAAGACGGCGTTGTGGGAATTGAGGTGGCGCGATAGACGAGGCGAACATCGGGGCAGCTCCTTGGAGGTGGAGGACGGGGCGGCTGATTCGGCGGGACGACGAGATCGACAACGGATCCTCATCCGGTGCAGTGGATGAGGGACGGCGAGCTGTTGCGGTGGACGACGTAGTCGGGGAAGAGTCTCTGGCTGGGTGGCGGTCGGGAGGCCGACAGAGGAGCGTGGGGCTTCGCGGCTTTTGGCGACCTCGATGTACGAATGGGGGAGCGAAGGTGGAGGGGGAGCCAAGCTTAGGGACACGCTTGTCCGAAATGTAGGGTAAGTTACCAGCGTACCCCCACCGGTTTTGACACCGCGACGTGGAGCTTCATTTCCGGCTGAGGGGTAGAAGGGGGATTTCGCGTGTCTGGGCTGCGGGAGCGATTTCGGATGAGGAGGGAGTTCTCGCGCGCGTCCAAATTTCGGGATAACAAGGCGCGGCGCGGGTTGAAGAAGCGGGAGTTTCAAAGCAGGTGAGACAAAAGATACTCGAGCTTGAAAATTTTGGGATAACAAGGTGCGGATTCCTTGTTCGGCAGAACAAACTTAACGTGTAAAAAAAACAATTCATACAAGACACAAGAGAGTCATGTCCCCTTTTACTATATTGCTATAGATGCCATTGAAAAAACTACAAGAAAAATGTAAAAAAAATCGGAAGAACAAGATTACCCTGCACACTACCAAATCGATTCGCACTTCCCTCAACAACAACAAAAAACAAATCAATTCCCACCAAAGAAAGAGTAATGTCCCTTTTTATATGATTACAGATGCCGTGATCTCGAATTTCAATTTTTGAATCCATGTTATGTTGAATTCGAATATATCGTTAGGTGACCTTGCGGTTTATAATTGATGTAGTCGTACATTTTGATCTTCCATCATATATGAACATTTTACTCCACCATGTGAACATATATATTGTCGTTTACCATATGGACTAAATTTGAATCGATTTTCCTTATTTGAAGAGGATTGTTGTCAAGTTATACAATAACTTAAATATTATCTTGATAACAAAAAACATACATATAGCAGTAATCATATTTCACTATGAACTACATGTACCATACGCTCTCCAATTCAAATATTTGTATCCATTTTATGTTGAATTCAAATCATAGTACTTTATTGGTCTGGGTAGCGAGATGTTTGGGATAATCTAAACCCTGTTTTCATACGTATAATTTTTGGCTGAATTGGGACAAGTTTTGGTATAAGCCTCTTGCAAAACCGGAGATTCTCTCAACAAGCCTCGTGGTTCCGAGAGGGAACGTGTCACCTTTGTGTGTGAAACGATATACGCTGCCTCCCCCCTGATTTTATTTACAGAGGCAACATAGAACTATATGAGTGCCCTGTTAAATTTTGGAATTAATTCGGGTTCATTTGGCCTTTTTATACATTAATTGAGTTTCTGGACTTTTAATATGCATAATCTAAATATGAATTGCATGCACATGCTCCGATGCACCAAAGTGGGTTGAAAAATCACATGTGTGTCCTTGGTTGAATTTCTAGGTCCCATGGAAGAAATGAGAATGAAATTCAAACATCTGGGCGTCATGACTCGGCCGAGAACATTGAGAAACTTTGATTTTAAATTCATGTAAATTCAAAACTTGCCTGGAAACCATGAAACTTGGCATGGTGTCATGTCATGGCACTAACATGTTGTGGTAAAAAAATTGGGCTGATTTGGAAGCTCGTGGTTCTAAGAGGGAACGTGCCACCTTTGAGTGTGAAATGATATACGCTGCCCCCCCCCCCTTGAGATTCTTAACAAAGGCAACATAGAACTACATTAGTGCCCTGTTAAATTTTGGAATTATTCCGTGTTCGTTTGTCGTTTTTTATACATTAATTGAGTTTCTGGTCATTTAATACGCATAAATCAAATTTGAACTACAAGCACATGCTCTCGTGAACCAAAGTTGGTTGAAAAATCACATTTGTGTCCTCGGGTGAATTTCTAGGTCCCATGCAAGAAATGAGAATAAAATTAAAACATCTGGGCATCGTGGCTCGGCCGAGAACATTGAGAAACTTGGTTTTAAAATTCTTGTAAATCCAAAACACGTCTGAAAATCATGAAACTTGGCATGGATGTCATGTCATGGTACTACCATGTTGTGGTAAAAAAATTGGCCGAATAGGAACAGATTTTTGTATAAGCTTCTTGCAAACCGAAGCTTCTCTCAAGAAGGCTTGTGGTTCTGAGAGGGAACGTGCCACCTTTGAGTGCGAAACGATATACGTTGTCCCCCTTGAGTTTATTTACACAGGCAACATAGAACTACATGAGTGCCCTGTTAAATTTTGGAATTATTCCGGCTTCGTTTGGCCTTATTTACACATTAATTGAGTTTTTGGTCATTTAATGTGCATAATTCAAATTTGAACTACAAGCACATGCTCCCGTGCACCAAAGTTGGTTGAAAAATCACATTTGTTTCCTCAGGTGAATTTCTACTCCCTCCTTCCATCTATATAGGTCCTAATGCGTTTTTCGAGGCTAACTTTGACCAAACGTTAGAGCAATAATATATGACATGCAACATACACAAAGCATACCTTCAAATTTGTTTGTCAAAGGAGCTTCCAATAATATAATTTCCATAGTATACATCTCATGTGCTATTAATCTTGTCAATAGTCAAAGGCTGTCTTGAAAAACACATTAGGCCCTATATAGATGGAAGGAGGGAGTAGGTCCCATGCAAAAAATGAGAATAAAATCCAAACATCTGGGCATCGTGGCTCGGTCGAGAACATTGAGAAACTTGGTTTTAAAATCATGAAACTTGGCATGGTGTCATGTCATGGTAGTACCATGCCGTGGTAAAAAAAATTGGCCGAATAGGAACAAATTTTGGTATAAGCTTCTTGCAAATCGGAGCTTCTCTCAAGAAGGCTCGTGGTTCTGGGAGGGAACGTGTCACCTTTGTGTGCATAATTAAAATTTGAAATACAAGCACATGTTCCAGTGCACCAAAGTTGGTTGAAAAATCACATGTGTGTCCTCGGGTAAATTTCTAGGTTCCATGCAAGAAATGGGAAGGAAATTCAAAATTCTGGGCGTCGTGGCTGGGTTGGAAACATTGAGAAACTTAGTTTTTTAATTCTTGTAAATCCAAAACACGCATGAAAATAATGAAACTTGGGTTGGTGCCATGACATGGCACCAACATGTTGTGGTAAATTTGCAGTCCGATTTGCGAAGGCGCACACATTAACAATCAACAAAGTCATTTTGCAACAAGTGCTGTCACGTTACAATCGCAAACACAAGTATTATTGAAACCGTGGGCGTTGTACTTACTAGTACCATTTACGTGCCGCCACGCGTCCCCATTTTTTATTAGCTACGAGGTGCCGTGCAGGGTAGCTATTTGAGTACGAGAGGCGTGCGATCAGACCCCTCCGCGTGCTTATCGGGAGGAGAGCCCTTTAACCTCCATCTGCCGTCCACCTCTCTCCCAAGGTCTCCATTAATGGCGCCCGAGCCTCTGTTTAATGGCGTGGCTATGTCTCACTCGACTGAGATTTAAGAGAGAAAAAAGAAAATCTGAAAGCACGGATCTTGATGTAAGATCCGACGGACCTATATAGCATCTACTGCGACTTATAGCAAGACTGATGAATATATAAGGATGGTTAATTTTTTTATCAAAGAAGGGCTTGCCCATTCCGATTTTCATTACTGAAAACCACCACAATTCACAAGAAGTTCAGCACAACTCCAACCTAACACGAAGGACTAAAAGCTACCAGATTGAAATCGCAACATCCCAAGAGGCCAACAAAGGCCAAACATCCGCGCTAGAACCCAACATTTCACAACCGACGACACAATCCACATCCTAAACCGATTATTACATCAAAAGAAACACGGAAACTGAAGGAAGCCCAGCAGCAACTAGAAGAACAGCAACGCCAGGGTTGCCACAGGAAGAGTTTTCTTCATTCCAGTCTCGCAACATAGATCTTCCACAGAAAGATAAGGACGATTAATTGTCTTACATAATTAGAAATATAATTAAAAAAGCCACATGCGGCTACGCCCGAAATACGCAAGGGCAAAAGAAGAAGGAAGACAAGGATCCGGCTCGCTGATCTCTACTTTCTTGATGCGTTGCTGCAGGCCGCGGGAACTAGTCTCTGCGGAGAGCAGCAATGAGATCTTTCGTGTCCTCAAGACGCTGCTTGAGAACATCCACGGATTCCTCCACCAGCCTTTGGCGCTCGTTGCGGAGCATGTCATTCTCGTCCATAAGTTTCTTGATGATGACGCCGGTCCTCTTCAACAAGGCACTGGTCTCCTCCTGCTGGTCTGCACTTCGGACGTTCTTCTCCCTCAGCAGGTCGCGCTCGGCCTGGAGCCTCTCATTGCCGTCCCTTAGTTGCCGGATGACGCCGGTAGCCTGTTCAAACGAGGCTTTCATGTCGTCCTGCAACCTTGCCCAGCCGGAGATCTGATCCATCTGGCTATGGACGATCGCATGCATGCGCCTGTAACAGTCGTCGCCTGCCCGCGAGAAATTTTCCCAGGCCGCCCCGGCGTCGCAAGACATCTCTGCTGCATTCGTGGCGCGGCGGGACATCTCTGCTGCTTCCACGGCGCGGCCGGACCAGTCTGCTGCATCGACGGTGCGGCGGGACCTCCGTGCTGCTTCAGCGGCGTGGCGGGGCCTCTGTGCTGCTACTTCCGCGCGGCGGGACAAGTCGGCTGCTCTCATAGCGAGGCGGGGCATCTCTCGTGCTTCCGCTTCCATGCTCGCCTCTCCCTGGTGGCAATCTCTCGACCCAGAACTCACGCTGGCCATGGCAGACGCAAGGGAAGGATGCTGAATGACTTGTTTGTTTTTGTGGATGAGGAGTTGAGGAGGAATCTGCAGTCATCTTGGCATACTAGTATTTATAACCGAGTACTAATACGCTCCTAAGTGGGAAACCGTTTAGGTTGTGATCGGTGTGAACAGGTTTGCAATTCAATATAGCGTGGTACTAATACGCTCCTAAGTGGGAAACCGTTTAGGTTGTGATCGGTGTTAACAGGTTTGCAATTCAATATAGCGTGGAGTAATTTGGAATGTGACGAGACGCAAGCTCAAAATTTATTGACGGTTCTAGTTTCGAAGTGCAGCACTATTCCCGGATGGAGTACTTCTTTTTTCACTCCCTCCTTTCCGGTTTTATAGGGCTTATCTCAAGATTTTAGTTTTTCCATTTTATAAGGCTCAATTTGGTTGTTCCCCAACACATGTTCAGATACCAAGGTGCATTAAATCATTGCATGCAAGTATTAAGAGAAAATTGACCAATGCATGTACTTTATGCATGCATGCATTGCAAATAATGCATTGATAAACGTAATTTTTTGAGAAAAACAAGAGCATTAATTAGGTGCTTTTGCAAACTATAAAAAATATTCCACCACTCACCATCTTGGTTGGTGAGATTTTTGAATTAAGCCCTATAAACCGGAAAGGAGGGAGTACTGCTGTGTACGTGCAATAACTGGCACCGTCGCATAGATATCTTACGGTTAATGGGGCGTTCGACAGGAATAGCCGCGTGGCGAGCTCTAGGCTAGTCTTTTTTTCAGATGCATTAAACCTATCTCTCGGGACTTCTCGCACGCACCATCGTGCCACCCACAAAAACTTGTACTCTGAGTTTAGTAGTACGTTATACAGTAAGAGAAAAGGTGCACGCATGCACTCGTCCTCTCACACACGTGTCTGTTTTTTCTCGAAAAGGAGGATGATGACCCCCGGCCTCTGCATCTGGGAGTCACACACGCATCTGTAGCTACGAATTGTAGTGTTCTCAACCATCCGATTGGCTCTACCACGGATGTACCTATATATTAAAACATGTCTACATACATCTATATTTTGACAAATGGAAGGCATGTATTGTGGAACGGAGGGAGTGCTTGTCATCAAAATGGATAAAAAGGGACGTATCTAGAACTAAAATACGTCTACATACATCTCCTTTTATCCATTTTGATGACAAGTAGTACTTCTTACCCAAAGGAACTTTATATCCAATAGACACAAAATATCCGTTCGGCTGTTGGAAATTATTGATCTGATGTCGAAGTAATTGCTGCATCGCCACCAAAACCCACCATTTCTTAAGCTAAAGTAGACCAAGGTAATCCCTATATTAGCATATTACTAAGATAAACAGAAGGCACTGTAGAAACATTTAGGACGTGAGCTTGTCAATCTGAATGTGCAGGGACACAAGCTTAGCCCTGGCCAGCAGCTTGGGCGGAACTGTCAAGAAGGTCAGCTCCTGCACGTCGACGTCGCCGGGATCCTTGCTGCTTGTCACCTCCATTTCCACCTTGACGGCATCGGTCGTGCCTTTGGGCTCCCCCGGCGGGCCCTTCGCCCACTGCTTGGCCATGTAGTGCGGCAGTAGGGACGCCCCGCTCTGATGCAGACGACTGACACGGCGATAGGCGCACCAATGTCGAGCACGCCGCCGACCAAGAAAAACGCGCGGCTGTCCTCCTACGCGAACAGCAAGAGTCGTGGCTCCGATAGTGGCACTTGCAGCAGGAGCACCTTGCCGTACTGGATCCTGTGCATGGGCAGGGGATGCGCGGTGCTGATGTGGTGGTAGAGCGCCGGCAGCGGGCCTTCGTAGCCGCAGACGGGCACGGGGCATTTGTGGGGCGCGAGCGGACACACGCTCTGGTGATCGGCGAGCTTGTGGTAAATGACGTAGATCCCACAGCCTTCGTGCGGGCACTCCACCCTCACCGACGAAAGGACGGAGTCCACCGCCGTGTTCCGCATGTCGAAGCCACCGCCGCGCTCGCACTTCTGGCACTGCCGCCGGTTCCCGGGGCGCTCGACGCGGCAGTCCGCGCAGGCCAGGTGCCCTCCCTTGCACTGCAGAAATCAATCGAACAGCACATCAATCAAGAAACCTACACCTTGCTCAATCAGCCGAACAGATGAGGTGTATTCGAACCTCATACACTGGAGGCATCAAATGGCGGAGGCACAAGGGGCAGTGGAGCACGGTGAGGTCCATCGAGACCTTAGAGAGCTCCATCGTCGGGTCCTGTTCGGTCTGCATGATCTCGCCCTCCTCGTGCACAACCATCTCTCGACTTGGGCCGGGGTATTACAAAGCTTTACCGTCACATATTTTATACTACTTCAAGGTGCATTAAATCAACACATGCCACTATCAAAAGGAGAGTCACGGCATGCATGCATGCATTGTAATTAATGCATCGGTAAACACAAATTATTGAAATATATCGAGTGTAGTGCTTTGATGTGTCGCGCCAACTCATACATCAATGAGAAGTTTGATTATCCTCTCCCTCGCGGACTTAAATGCACCTGCCTTTGGCTGTATGACAGGTTGGCCACACACCTGCCGGGCCCACCTGTCATACACGCAAAGGCAGGAGTGTCCCTCTCTCGCCCATGAGCGTGGTGGCTGGCAAGACTAGGAGAAGCTTTCGCTACACGCTCTCCCTCCGCACGCGGTGGACATGCAGCAGTTCAATCGGTGTCAGATGGCCAGAAGCGTATTGTAGTACTCCTCCAGTGCAGTAGTACTCCATCATTGTTCGACTT
The DNA here is from genome assembly GCF_002575655.3 of Aegilops tauschii subsp. strangulata. Taxonomy (NCBI): domain Eukaryota; kingdom Viridiplantae; phylum Streptophyta; class Magnoliopsida; order Poales; family Poaceae; genus Aegilops; species Aegilops tauschii. The sequence goes on from NC_053035.3 coordinate 5,460,997, forward strand.
CCCGAAGAGGCGAAGAGTCAAGCGCAGCCCGGACGCTCGTGTGGCAGTTTCATGTGTAGAGTAGTCTAGGATAGCGTGTACCGTGCCTATAAGCTTAAAATCGTTGGGGTCAGCTCCATGCTATGTGGCCGTCTAGAAGTTTTTTTTAAAAAAATAGAATAGTCTTCTGGCCCTACCTGACACCCTGGTGATTGTAGTTTGCACGCTCATCTGGTCAAGACAGGAATATATATTTTAATTTGTTTTTTTCCGAAAAGGGGGGGACTCCCCGGCCTCTGCATCAGAACGATGCATACGGCCACATATATTTTAATTTGTGGTGGGTAAATGTTAGAGGTTGCAGCAAATATATTGTACACTGCGGGTCTTTCAGCCAAGTTTAGAGGCAAGCATGTGGGGCCAGTGCTATGATGTATCGCGTCAACTCGTACAACGAGGAGAAGCTTGATTTTACTACACGCCTTCTCCCTCACCCATGCGCGCGGTTGCTCGCAAACGAGGATAGGCTTTTGCTTAGTACTCCCTCCATTCCCTTATACAAGGCCACTATGAAAAATACATTTTACATCTATACAAGGCCATTAACAGCAATCGAGGTAAAAGTTAATGATGTTTTCTCGTAGTAGCAACTTGTCTAACACTTGCATGCATGTAGTCATAATGACACTATGCTACTTTCTTCTCATTCCTTTCTTGCATGCATGTGGGCGCATTAATGATCCCGGTTAACAAGAAGAAAAGTTGGATTACAAAGCGGTTATTAAATTTTACCTTGGTACTTGTAATTTGAGTTTGTGGCCTTGTATAAGGGAATGGAGGGATTAGTACTTCTACAACAAGCTATCCGTCCCGCTCGCGGTGGACGGACATGCAGAAGTGGATCCGACACTATAGAAGCAGTAGTAGTAACATCATTGTTCGTCTTCTCGAAAAGGCGAAGAGCCAAGCGCAAACCGAACGTTGCAGTTGCGAACATTGGAGCACGCATATAGCCAGGCTCTTGCATGAGACAGAATTGCTATGTGAGCCCACTATTGTACTAGTACGTACAACTACTTGCTAGTATAGCCCTGTAAACCAGAAAGGAGTATTTGCCCTTCTAGAGATTTCAACAAGTGACTAGACTACACCGAGACGGAGTACTATGGAGCAAAATGAGTGAATCTGCACCGTAAATAAATACGTACTAGTTCTATCGTTTTCCTCTCCGAGGTGCACAGTATTGAGTATACTGACTAGTCTCTTTTTGATACGCATTTACGTGTTTTTACATAGTACTGACGCAAGCGCTCATATACACGCGCATACACTCACCCCTATGAACGCACACACGCACGGCACTATCATCTTGAAATTTACGAAGTCACCATAGGCACCTCGTCGTTGACGGGTCCATAGGTGCTTGAATGCCAAGGAGGGAGAGGGTAGCGGTTCCCGAGACATTGAACGGTCAATGATGCATCCTCAATTACATCCAGAGGGAATTAATTGGAGAAGCAGAATAGAGCCAGCACGATGTGAATGCAACAGAGTTTGGACTCTCATATAATAAAGGCGCCCCACCACTCCAATCCATCTACTCCCAAGTCTCTACGCAACACTGCTCACTCCAATCCAAGACCAAGTGACCAGAAGCCATAAGCACCTATGGAGGCGATGGACGCGAGCGGCAGTCGGCTGTGCCAAATCATACAAGGCGTCGGCCTGCGGCCCCGCACCGTGCAGCGTTTCCAGACGGTGCTGGTGACCGCAGGCATCGTAGCCCTCGCCGGCGCCGGCTTCGCCTCTCGCATGGACGACATGATGGTCAACTCCATCCGCAAGTTCACCGCCGTCAAGAAGCGCGTGGACGACCTTGCCGTACTGCTCCAGCCCGCGCGCCCAGGCTCCTCATTGCCTGCCACCCTCATCGGCCTCCATGGTGACGAACTCTTTCAAGCCCTGGTGGCCCTGCAGGTGCCGGAGGTCGCGACGAAGAATGTGCACCTCGAGGCCGCGCTCGCCGCACAGCGCCTCGCCATGCAAGAAACCGTCGACCTGCACATCCACGTCTACGAGGAAATCGTCTACATAGGCCACTACAAGGCAAGCGGGGACAGAAAGACGTTGGCCTTCTTCCAGCGGCTTGAATCTTTGGACGCCATTGTTCAGAAGCACGTCGACCTGGCCACGAAAGCCGCTGCTACTTAGGCGCTGTTTGGTCGGCCGGCGCCCTGAGTCGAGGAGGTGGACATCGTCGATGGATGCATCTCTTCTTGCCTCCTGTAACCAGCACTGCATCGCCTCGCGGCCTTAATGTTTTATTAGTATAGTACTCCCTCCGTTCCCAAATATAAGTCTTTCTAAAGATTCCAGCAAGTGACTACTACATACGGAGCAAAATGAGTGAATCTACACTCTAAACTATGTCTACATACATCTGTATGTTGTATTCCATTTGAAATAGTATCTAAAAAGGCTTATATTTATGAACTGAGGGAGTATATGGAATTTTTTTTCCAGCCGTAACGTTTTCACTGTGAGGTGGGGCCGCAGTTGAGCAAACCCATCCCGCCCACCGGGCGTCAGCCGAGTTTAGAATTAGAAGAGAGAAACGAGGGAGGAGAGCTAGCTGTAGCACGGATGCTGTTGTCAGATGGGACTCGTGTTTATAGAATAGGAGTACTGAGCACTCGTGCCTCTTTTTTTTTTAGGGAAAATTTAGTCGTATGTCTAGTACCACTAGTTGGGTGCATGCGACCTATAGCTGTCATCACTTTAGGTCTCCTTTTCGAACCGCGACTACGCTTCACAGTACATATTATTTCATGCATTTATCCTCCTATATGTACTCCTAGGCTATTTCCACGTGCTCCCATTCGCCGACATGTGGGACATAGAGCATCTGGGTCATAGTGCATGCACGACTCGGAGCATATGCCGGGGTACTTTACATTTCAGACCTCACGAATTACATGCAAACCCCCCGCAGAAGAATAGATAAATGAATGAATTACTACATGAAACCGGATTATTTTCATGGAAACCGGAGCATGTTCATTAAATTTTGGACATAACACTTTTATAAAAAAATGACCGGACCGAAACCAGTCTAAGGGCCCCTTTAATTTTTCCCACAAAATAGGGCCTCTTTGATTCGCAGGATACTGAAAACACAAGAATGGGGAAAGTATGATGGCGATGAACCGAGACGAGGAGAACTCTAACTCAGTTAGAGGTTAGAGTTAGATTCTAACCCTGAACTAACTCTAAACCAAAGAGGTGTATGGATGGCAGGGTTAGATTGACAATAAATGCTCCATCTCAATCATTTGACTACTTTGGACCCTATTTCCTGCCGGATTTGGAGGGTGCTTGGATACGTTTTAGTTCCATGACTAAAAGTAGTGGGACTAAAACTTGCTAGCCTCACCCATGCTTGGATGCAAATACTAAAGAGACTAAAATCAAGTTAATGAGCATTTATTATCCTCCAAACCCTCCAATCCAGAACTCGCCTGTGTTAAAGGAGAGGAGTTAAATTAGGAGAGAGAGGACTAATCCACATTTTAGTAGGGGTACCCCTGACTAAATTTTTTTAGTCTCAAGACTACTTTTAGCTCCTCTTTAGTCAAGGGTGCTTGGAACTTTAGCCTCTTAAAGAGACTATTTTTAGTCAGACTAAAATAAGTCCCTTGGATCCAAGCACCCTCTTGGTGTGGCCGGCTCTTTTGTGGCCTCCTCCCGCTCACAATTGACATAAACGAACCATCTATACAAATCAAGCATGCAAAACATGATAATTTTTACTTTGTCCATACAAATGAGATATCCCACTTAAACATACAAGTCGTCAATCAAGCTTCACAAAATAAAAAAACACTTCATGAAACAAAGAATGAGCTAACTCATCACGGAAGTCATTCACGATAGGGAGGGAGCCCGGAGCCCCTCACGCACCGAGGGAGGAGCTCGCCATCGTCGCTCTGGAGGAAGGCTCTGTAGAGCCCAAGCCCCGGGAACCCCTCTGACGCCGGCCCTTGCAAGTTGAGGTCGACACCGGCATGGGTAGCAGGGCCACTTGCCGCCGACTGGGAACTTAATCTTTCGGCCTCTAGAAATAATGCAAGCCTGTAACTAAAATACCTAGAAATGTGAACTGAATCTTTGGGCCTCTAGAAATAATGCAAGCCTGAAACTGAAATACCTAGAAAGGTGAACTGAATCTTTGGGCCTCTAGAAATAATGCAGGCTTGAAAGTGAAATACCTAGAAAGGTGAACTGAATCTTTGGGCCTCTAGAAATAATGCAAGCCTGAAACTGAAATACCGAGAAAGGTGAACTGAATCTTTGGGCCTCTAGAAATAATGCAAGCCTGAAATTGAAATACCTAGAAAGGTGAACTGAATCTTTGGGCCTCTAGAAATAATGCAAGCCTGAAATTGAAATACCTAGAAAGGTGACCAGAATCTTTGGGCCTCTAGAAAGATTTATTACCTCCTCAAGCAGCATCAAACAATTCCATGCGTGCACCACAAAACTATACCAAGTTTGATCAGGATCTACTTTTCCAAATCAGAATTAGTGCTAGAGCAAGCAAGATCAATGATATGGCCGTGAGACAGAGAAGGAACGAACAAACTCACCCCTCCCGCGACCTCCCTGGTAGATGCGCCACCGCTGCGCACGACAGAGGGAGAAAAAGACTAGTGAAGGGGGAGCGGGGCGACCTTCGAAGGCCAGAGGGAGAGGGCGGCCGGAGTAGGGCGGCGGAGGCCGGAAGGAGAGGGCGGCCGGAGGAGAGAGAGGGCGAGCGGCCCTATGAGGAACAGAGAGGAGTCGTGCGAGAGGGGGGAGCAATCTGGTGCGGGCAAGGGAGATTTTTTAGTTCTCTTTTAGTGGGCCCAAGGATAACTAATCCAATTAGAACCTCTCCACCGGGCTAGTTTTTTTAGCTGGGTTAGAGCAAACTAGCTCAAACTAACCCCTCTTGTTTCGATAATTTGAGGCTATTTCAACCCAAAATAGCTCTAACTCAGGGATCCAAACAAAGAGGAGTGTTATTGTACATGCTAGAGTGTGGACCGTAGCACATTGTTTTTTATGGCCATATCACCATATTGTTTTCTACTGCTGGTTCACTGGGCTACCGTGGTTCGCACTGCTGGTTCACTGGGCTGTCGTGGTTCGCACTCCTCCGACCTGAGTAGTACTCCCTCCGTTCCTAAATATAAGTCTTCGTAGATATTTCACTGTGGACCACATACAGATGTATATAGATGCATTTTATGTGTAGATTCACTCATTTTTCTCCGTATGTGGTCCATAGTGAAATCTGTCCAAAGACTTATATTTAGGAACGGAGGGAGTAGTATAGTACTAGTATATACCGCATCATTCTTTGCTCCTTCTTACTACTCCGACATGTGGGAGAGCCAGCATCCGGGTCGACATGTCATGCACTAGATTAGAGTGCCGAACGGAAGGGGGGCATCACCCCGGTCGGAGCGCCAGTAATTCATGACTATAGTGAGTGGTCATATCACAAGTCTTTCCAGCAGTAACGCGCCGTCAAATCGCACAGACCCACTCGCTCACCCTCCTCGCCTCTCTGTCAAACCGCCTACCCGAAAACTGCCGCGCGTACTGCCCGGGAAAAGCCCCGCCCTCAACTTGTAACTACGCGAAAATAGTTCGAGCTTGTTCGTTCTATATAAATACAGTACTTACTATATGTTTATTCACCCGTGGGGTTGTTCAATGAATGGAGGGGCGGGGAGCACAAGTGAATAATGATGTAGTACTACTAGTAGTAAGTAGGAGTCATACAGTAGTCACCTTAAATAGAGAGTTTCTTTTCTTTAATGCCACGTACACAAATTGAAATGCTTGTTGTGGAGAGAAAAAAGATAATCACTCCACTATATATGGACGCAGGGGCCTGAGCGCTTGATTTACTAGGGTTGCTCTCTTCATTCTCTCATCCTCTCCAGATATAAACAAGATAGCGGTAGCGACATTTTCTCTCTGCTCACCGCTGGTCACAGATCCGGCCGGATCCCTTCGGCCGGTGTGTGTAGAGGACTAAAAGGTGCATCGTTCACGCGGTCATCGCCGCCGAGGGAGGAAACCCATAGCTGCCGGAGGGGCCCGATCCTCTGCCCGTGCCGTTCTCTCCGACACAGCGCCGGCTCGGGAGGTCCTCCGACCCTTCTTCCTCCCTGCCGTATTGTCCGCAGATCCGACCTGCTGCCGCCAACATCCCGGCGACCCTCAGGTATAAGTTCTTCAAAAGCGGCCTTGCTCTACTGCCCCAGCTCCCCACGTTTCTGCATGTGCATCTTTTTCTACTCCCATCAGCTCTTCCAAAGCCACCTAAATTTTTAGTATTATTAGAGGTAAAGCTACTTCATGCATTCGAATCTAGGGCTTTGTTCAAACAATGAAGAAAGGGGGGAAAGTTATAGCATGAATCTAGGACTTGATTCAAAGAGGAAATAATATGGTGAAAGTAGTGGAGACCGGATACCCAACCGGTCTCTTGGTTGAAAAGGGAAATAAGGGGAAAACGCAGTACAAACTGGATAAGGAACAGATCTATTATTGGTTGAAAAAAGGATAGAAAGTGGCGGCTGGTGGACAAGTCAACAGAGTATGTCCAGGATTAGATTTGCTGCCATCACATAGTAAAAGGTCTCCAGGATTAGATTTGCTGCCCTCACATAGTAAAAGGTCTCGGGATTAGATTTGCTACCCTCACATAGTAAAAGGTCTCAGGATTAGATTTGCTGCCCTCACATAGTAAAAGGTCTCCAGGATTAGATTTGCTGCCCTCACATAGTAAAAGGTCTCCATGATTAGATTTGCTGCCCTCACATAGTACAAGGTCTCCAGGATTAGGTTTGCTGCCCTCAGATAGCATGAACAAACTGGGCATCACCACTTTATGCCTCCTTGTAGGTACATTTGTGCTGATGCGTCCACTGTCGCATGTCCTTATACCAACCTTTTGCTGTTGTTAATGTAAGGGCGCATGTAAAATGAAGCGATCACATTGTTACCTTAGGGACATGTCTAACCAGTGTTATTGTTAATCTAATGCCTCCAGTGATAAGATGCAATTAAACTGTGTTACAAATGGCACTGCTGCTGTTTTCCCCAGTACGATAAGTAAGTTGCTCCTTTACGCTGCTGAGTGTCCTGGTATCCCCACGGTCCCATGCCCTTAAACCAACTCTTTAGCTGCTGTTGATTTACTGCGTCTGGTAAACAAGCAATGCCACCATTAAAGTAATCCCATATTTGAGGAATCTCATTGTTGATCGTAATGCTTCTGGTAACATGAAGCATTGCTGACGTTTTAAATTTTCTACTGTCCTTGCGTGATTGCCATGAACATAATTAAGATGCTTCTTTTCATTTTGTATATGTTTCATATATTCTTATTGACCAGCAACTGTTTACTTTCTATCTTTTTGTGCAGATAGGATATCCATTTCACCTTGTTGCTATTGTGACCTTTTGCTGAACTGCACAAAACACTTTTTTTGGAATGAGTGTCTTGTGCAGTTCAACTAAAATGTCACGTGGGCAACATCTCTCAATTTTGGTGGAACTGCACAAAATGGTGATTGGAGTTTCCAAAATCTCCGTCAAGTTCTGCTGGTAATCTCGTGCAACATTTTATTAGCCTTTGCAAGATGGAGCCGTCACTGTCACCACAATGGCACTTTATTTTAGTGGAACTGCACAAAAGGATAAGAAAATTATAGTTGCACCTTACATGAGCCGGACAACCAACCTTAATGTTCCTCAATTTTAGTGCAACTACTAAAGAAGAACCTGCCAGCTCACAAGAGCAAGTACTTCTTGCTACTTGAATGATGCAATCTTTGCTTCATTTCAGGTGAACTGCAGAAAAAGGCGCATGAATTGAATCATGAAACTCCAGGCAGACCTCATCCAAGTAGAGCTGGAGGTTGAGTTCACGGAGGCCGCTATTAAAGCGAAATCATGCTCTCCTGTCTCCTTGTTTGTGCTGTGCAAACATGCTGTGCAAACAGGAATACTCAACTACAGATGTTGTGACGGTCAAGAGCATTCGCCAAGTTCTTCGATTGTATGACATGGCTAGCCAAGATGGATTTAATCCCCATATTCACTTTATCAAAAGGCTCTAATGGGTTGGTTCCGAATCTTGCAAGCTGGGAATTAGTGAGATGTGTAGGCATCTTTGTTGTACTTATTATTTGAATCTTATTTGTTGGTTCTGAATCTTGCAAGCTGGGAATCAATGAGATGTGTAGGCATCTTTGTTGTACTTATTATTTGGATCTTATTTGTTGGTTCTGAATCTTGCAAGCTGGGAATCAATGAGATGTGCAGGCATCTTTGTTGTACTTATTATTTGGATTTTATTTGTTGGTTCTGAATCTTGCAAGCTGGGAAACACGGCATGATGATGCAGAGGACAACAACCATAACAAACAGTTCAAACTTGGTAGTATTATCTTTGTTAAAGTGCGACAAATGTGCTGATCGTGTGCGTCCTGAGAATAATAATTCTAATTATTGTGCATGTTGATCCTGTGGCACTGATAGAACGAGCGAATACATTGCTTGTTTTAAGTATAAATTTCTATTAAAGCTAATTAAATTTAAGTAAACTGACCACTAACTCCTGTTATTACAGTACCAATAGAGACCCGCTCGTGAACCGACGTGTGGCCGAGGGTGCATCTTCTGCCGGGCGTGCGGCGGACGAGGGAGGGGTAGTAACTGTTGTCGCCTCTACACACTCAGCTTACTGTTGAATCCAGTTCCCCAAGAGCTGAAAAACGAACTGCTGCCGCCGCCTACACACTCGTTCACTCGAAGAGACTCCAATGGCGATCCGAGGGGTGAACCTGCTGGATATGGACTTCAGCAAGGAGTTCCTCTTTGAGTTCGCCGTTCAGTCCTATGGCTGCACCAAGTTGAATGTGATGTACACCAATGATATGTACTCGGTGAAGCTCTGCCTCACCTCAGTCCTACGGCTGCACCAGGTTCTGGAGTATTCGCCCGTTTCATCGGCAGCGCCGACTGCACCTTCGCTACGGTGGAGAGAAGGAAGAACGCGACGATTCGGCCATCTGGTGCAACAAGCTTGTCGACATCCAGAAGGAATACAAGATCATCAGCAATGGGCAGGAAAAGGACTCCGTGGTTGACCTCGCTGAGACCATCATCGACCCCTGATACGCCAACATGAAAGAAGACGACCTGAACACGTGGGATGTGTTAGAGTTATAATATAAGTCATGTATACCCCTTTGTATTTATCCCGTAGTATAAGGGGTTTTCTGCATATGTACCACACCTGTACATGTATATATATCGGCCTATGGCCTCATGGGAATACAAGTTGCTTATTCCTAACATGGTATTAGAGCTTTAGGTTTTTTCCCGCACGCGCAACTCGTGCTTCGATCCACTCCCGCCGTCGCCACGTTCTCCCTTCGCTCGGCGTCGCTGCTATCTCTCCTCGTCGATCGCCGCAGGGAGGCTCCTACTCGATCTCCAGGCGCCCGCTGGTCCTGCTCGGCGCCGAACTCCCGCCTCGCCGATCTCCAGGCGTCCCGCTGGTCTCGCTCGGCCTGCTCCCGCTCGCCGTTCTCCAGGTGTCCCGCTCGGCCCCTGCTGCCGCCTCGCTCGGCCTGCTCCCGCCTCGCCGATCTCCAGGGGCCAAGCCCGTCCCGCTCGGCGCAGCTCCCAGCTGCCCCTGATCGACGCAGCTCCCGCCTAGCCGGCCCTGATCGAGATCCCCTGCCGGATCCCGCTCCCCGCCGCTGGTCTCGTCCGGCTTTTGCTGCTTTCGATCTTTGCAAAAAAAAACAAAAAATGTCTGCTGCATCGGGCTATGTCGTTGTTCCTCGCTGTCCGGTGATCTTCGATGGTACTAACTACACCGAGTTCGCTGGCTTCATGCGCATTCACATGCGTGGCATCCGTCTCTAGGGTGTTCTTTCTGGCGAGGTCTGCTGTCCGCCACGTCCGGTTCCTCCAGTGGCCCCTACTCCGCCGACTCCATTGGTTCTTCCTACGGATGCTAATCAGGCCGCCAAGGATGCGGCTAAGATTGCTGATGAGGCTGCTGATCGTGCCTATGATGAGAGGGCTTTGGCTTATGAGGAGGCTCTTCAGACGTATCATGGTGCTTTGTCTGTTTACACCCAGTGGCTTGATGATGGTGCTCGTGCTGCAGCTGTTCTCACTGCTAGTGTTCTGCCTCAGTTTGCTTCTGAGTTTCTGGGTCTTCCTACTGTCTTCCAGATGTGGACCTGTCTTCGTCAGTGCTATGAGCCCTCTGTTGATGCCTTATACCTTTCTGTGGTTCGTCAGGAGCATGCTCTTCAGCAGGGTAACTCTACTGTTGATGAATTTTATGCACAGAGTTCTGCTATCTGGCGCCAGCTTGATTCTCTCCGCAGTGCTGGTTGTCGTACTTGTCCCTGCTGCCAGGCTGTCCAGGCCGATTTGGAGTTTCATCGCGCCTACGAGTTCCTGTCTCGGCTCCGTAAGGAGTTTGAGCCCCGGCATGCTCAGTTGCTTGCTCGTGGCCGTGTTTCTCTCATGGAGGCGCTTTCAGAGATTCGTGCTGAGGAGACTCGCCTACGTGGTGCTGGTTTGCTGGAGGTTCCCTCTGTGCTCGCTACTCGGGTTTCTTCCACTCCACCTGCTGCACCGCCCCATTCTCGCTCGAGTGCTCCGCAGCTCTTGCCCACTCCTTCTGGAGGCTCAGGTCGCCCCCGTTCACATTGTGACTACTGCAAGAATGATGGTCATATTGAGTCCCAGTGCTACACCAAGCGGAAACACCTGCGCAAGGCGCGATCATCAGGGACTGCGTCATCTCCCTCGCCAGCTTCAGCCATTGCTTTGACCGAGCAGGATATTCTGAGACTTAAGCGTCTGCTCGCGTCTTCAGGTTCTTCCTCGCCGGGTACTGCTGGTTCTGTGACTGATGCTTCCCGCACTGAGCACCCGCCCTCTACACAGTTAGGTACATCCCCATGGGTTCTGGATTCTGGAGCTTCTTTTCATATGTCTTCACATTCTTCCGCTTTGTCTTCTCTTCGCTCGCTGGATTCTCCTGTTCATGTCTTCACTGCTGATGGTACTCCACTTTCTGTTGCTAGTAGAGGCCATCTTTCTACTCCTTCTTATTCTGTTCCTGATGTTGCTCATGTTCCTCGACTTACCATGAATCTGTATTCTACTGGTCAACTTACTGATTCTGGTTGTCGTGTCATCCTTGATGTTGACTCTTGTTCTGTCCAGGATCGTCGCACGCACACTCTGGTTGGGGCTGGCCCTCGCCGCCGTGATTCTCAGGGTCTTTGGGAGTTGGACTGGCTTCATGTTCCTTCCGCTGCCACCACCATCGCCAGTTCCTCCGCTGCTGTCGCTTCTGTTACTGGTTCCTTCAAGCAGTGGCATCATCGACTTGGTCATCTGTGTGGTTCTCGATTATCGTCTTTAGTTCGTCGAGGCCTTCTGGGGTCTGTCTCAGGAGATGTCTCTTTAGAGTGTCAGGGTTGTCGTCTTGGCAAGCAGATTCAGCTACCATATTCTCATAGTGAGTCAGTGTCTCAGCGTCCTTTCGATTTAGTCCATTCTGATGTATGGGGTCCGGCTCCTTTCACTTCAAAAGGTGGTCATAAATACTATATTATTTTCATCGATGATTTTTCTCGTTACACATGGCTTTATTTCATGACTTCACGTAGTGAGGTGTTGTCTATTTATAAGCGTTTTGCTGCCATGGTTCATACTCAGTTCTCTTCACCCATTCGTGTTTTTCGTGCTGACTCCGCTGGTGAGTATATCTCTAAGATGTTGCGTGGTGTCCTTGCTGAGCAGGGTACTCTTGCCCAGTTCTCTTGTCCTGGTGCTCATGCTCAGAATGGTGTGTCTGAGCGCAAGCATCGTCACCTTCTTGAGACGGCTCGTGCTATGATGATCGCCGCCTCTCTTCCGCCTCATTTTTGGGCCGAGGCTATCTCCACTTCTGTCTATCTCATCAACCTTCAGCCATCTGCTGCTTTGCAGGGTGGTGTTCCTTTTGAGCGTCTGTTTGATCGCTCTCCCGATTATTCGATGCTTCGCTTGTTTGGTTGTGTTTGCTATGTTCTTCTTGCCCCTCGCGAACGCACCAAACTGACCGCTCAGTCTGTTGAGTGTGTCTTCTTAGGCTACAGTGATGAGCATAAGGGCTATCGTTGTTGGGATCCTGTCGGTCGTCGGATGCGTATCTCTCGAGATGTGACTTTTGATGAGTCTCGTCCTTTTTACCCACGACCATCTTCCTCGGTCTTTTCAGTGGAGGATATCTCTTTTCTCACTTTTCCTGACTCCCCTCTCCCTCCCGTCGCGCCTGTACCTATTCGTCCCACTCCCTCTGCTTCTCCACCCCTCGTCGATTCACCGCCACCATCTTCCCCGGTCTCCTCACCTAGCATGTCACCGGATTCTACACCTTCATCTCCGGTGACTTCTTCGTCGCCACCCCCTGATTCTACCTTGGCGATTCCTCCTTCTCTTGTTCCATCTCTTCCGCAGCATTACACTCGTCGTTCACGACCTGTGGATGCTTCCTTGGATAAGTCGTCCTCTTTCTCTCAGCCTACTTATGGTTTGCGTTCTCGTCCTCGTCCGCCTATTGATCGCTTTGGATTTCCCACCGCTGGTGCTGCTGTTCTTGAGCCGACTTCTTACCGTCAGGCTGTTGTTCATCCTGAATGGCAGTTTGCGATGGCGGAGGAGATTGCTGCTCTTGAACGCACCGGTACCTGGGATCTTGTTTCTCTTCCTCCCGGAGTCCGTTCCATCACTTGTAAGTGGGTCTACAAGGTTAAGACTCGCTCCGATGGTTCTCTTGAGCGTCACAAAGCTCGTGTCGTGGCTCGTGGTTTTCAGCAGGAGCATGGTCGTGATTATGATGAGACTTTTGCTCCTGTGGCCCATATGACCACTATTCGTACACTTCTTGCCGTTGCCTCTGCACGCCACTTGTCTATATCTCAGCTTGATGTTAAGAATGCCTTTCTTAATGGTGAGCTGCGTCAGGAGGTGTACATGCAGCCACCACCTGGGTATTCTGTTCCTGATGGCATGGTGTGTCGTCTTCGTCGCTCTCTCTATGGCCTTAAGCAAGCCCCTCGTGCCTGGTTTGAGCGTTTTGCTTCTGTGGTCACTACTGCTGGTTTTTCAGCAAGTGTTCATGATCCCGCATTGTTTATTCACCTTTCTCCTCGTGGCCGGACTCTTCTTCTTCTCTATGTTGATGATATGGTCATCACTGGGGATGACCCCGAGTATATTGCCTTTGTAAAGGCCCGTCTTAGTGAGCAGTTTCTTATGTCTGATCTTGGACCTCTTCGCTATTTTCTTGGGATTGAAGTCTCTTCTACCTCTGATGGCTTTTTTATATCCCAGGAAAAGTATATCCAGGATCTTCTTGCTCGTGCTGCTCTTTCTGACGAGCGCACTGTTGAGACTCCTATGGAGCTCAATGTTCACCTTCGTGCTACTGATGGTGATCCTCTCCCTGACCCGACACGTTATCGTCATCTCGTTGGCAGTCTTGTCTATCTAGCTGTCACTCGTCCGGACATCTCTTATCCGGTTCATATCCTGAGTCAGTTTGTTTCTGCTCCCACATCGGTTCATTATAGTCATCTCCTTCGTGTTCTCCGATATCTTCGGGGTACGATCTCTCACCGTCTCTTCTTTCCTAGCTCCAGTTCTTTACAGCTTCAGGCCTATGCGGATGCTACGTGGGCTAGTGATCCTTCTGATCGCCGTTCGCTTTCTGCTTACTGTGTTTTTCTTGGCGGTTCTCTCATTGCCTGGAAGACGAAGAAACAGATTGCAGTTTCCCTTTCGAGTGTTGAGGCTGAGTTGCGAGCTATGGCTCTTTTGACGGCAGAGGTGACTTGGTTACGGTGGTTACTTCAGGACTTTGGTGTTTCTGTCACTACACCGACTATGCTCTTATCTGACAGTACACGTGCTATCAGCATTGCGCGCGATCCTATGAAGCATGTGCTCACTAAGCATATTGGTGTTGATGCTTTATATGTGCGCGCTGCTGTGCAGGATCAGGTCGTTGCTCTTCAGTATGTGCCTTCCGAGTTACAGTTGGCGGATTTCCTGACGAAGGCCCAGACTAGAGCACAACATGGCTTTTATCTCTCCAAACTCAGCGTTGTTCCTCCACCATGAGTTTGAGGGGGGGTGTTAGAGTTATAATATAAGTCATGTATACCCCTTTGTATTTATCCCGTAGTATAAGGGGTTTCCTGCATATGTACCACACCTGTACATGTATATATATCGGCCTATGGCCTCATGGGAATACAAGTTGCTTATTCCTAACAGGATGTACCTCTGAATCTAGCCTACATAACCTACACGGCCAAGGACGCATACACATGCTACGACATGTACAGGCAGATCTTGGACATGAGGGCGTGTCTGCTTCCCTTAACCGACGAGTACACGGACAGCCACAGTGTCATGATCAAGCGTGCCAGGAAGGTCTAGATGTTGTATTTTATCTGTTTATAAGCACCTTTATGATTTGAGTGTTTCATGCATTAGCCTATGTGTCTTAATTATCTGTTTTGTCCGAAATATTTCTTTTAAGAACCGATTAATCTGATTGCTTTTTTTAGTGGCTATTTGCTTATGTATGTAAACTAGTTCACTTGTCCATAAAAAAAACTAGTTCACTCGGCTGCTGTTCGCATCGGGCCCCCACCACCACTGCCACCGCTCAACAAAAAGGTCACTTTTGAAGCTCCTCCGTCGATTGCGGGCCGTACGTCGACGGCAGCCAGTCCGGCCTCCCCTCGCCGTCAACGCAAGGTATCAATCATGTCCGTCCGTCTCTCCCAGCGATTCGATTCACATGGATTCGAGAGGCGTACCCATCTCCATGCTACCTGCCTGAATCAGGAGGGTCAGGAAGAAGATTTCAGCTGCGTAGCCTGACAGCGATGTACATATGTGGCTTTGATAGATGAATAACTCTGTGCTTTCTGTGGATGTGACTTCAAAAGTTCAAATAATCATCAATTCCGCCTTTGCGCGCTATGCAGGTGGAGTGGAGGACATTCAGTTTCCCTCTGATGTCCGAGAAGTCCCTCTTGGGTGCAGCGATATCCAAGTTAGTTACAGCCTCCAGTCATCTGTATAGTCTCAGTGTTTGTTCTGTTTTGTGCTGTCGTATTTCTTATGTGCATCAGAGGAAATGTTCTTTCTAGAGGCATGTTGCAGCTGGCCGAGTCCCGGATCTCATTTCATTCATATGGCCATAGGCAGCGATCAATAAATGGGCACTGGAGTTTATCTTCTAACGCCACTGTTGTTTGAGGTCTCTGTCTGTATTTTTGTTGCTTCTGTTGTATGGTCACAAAGTTAGGCTTCATCTGATTTTAGTTAGTTATAAGCCGATCTCATTAAGCTGATAAAAAGAATTCTATATGGATCTCATTAAGCTGAACTCAGCTGCGTAGCCTGACAGTGCTGTAGATTTCGTGACTTTTCTAGCTGAAAATAGCTTTGTGTATGTGCATGTCACTTCAAATAATTGTTGAATTTCCGCCTATGCCCGCTATACATGTACAGGAGAAGCAATTGGCTTGGAAGTTCCGGTTCTCTCTGATGTCCAAGAAGACAGCTCTTACGAAGTTCGTCAGCTCGGTGGACTAGAGTGATATCCAAGTAAATTAAAGTATCCTGTCTTCCCTATATATCGGCGTCTCTTCTGTCTTGTACTGTCACATTTCATATGCACATCGGAGGAAATGTGCGTTGGAGCAGACCGAGTTCCCAGACCTCATTCATATTGCCATAGGCAGTGATCAATAAGAGGGCACTGTAATTTATCTTCTAACGTCACTGTTGTTCTAGCTCTAACTTTATTTTTGTTGCTTCTACTGTATGGTTGCAAAGTTAGGCTTAAGACCGAAAAATGTGCTAATTTGTGAATGTGTTAATCCCGAATATTCAGCTAATCCGTGTATTATTCTTTTGGGGGCTATTTGGGCTATTTTGGTCTCAGCATGAGGACTGTGCTAATCTGTGGAACAAATATGTTGTTGCGCTGCCTAATTTGTTCTAATTCTCAAAATATGCTCCTGTAATCTCCAATAATATTATGTGCAAAATCAAAATGCCAGAGTTATCAATCCTGACAAGGGAAAACAAAAATGTCAGAGTTATCAATCCTGACAAAATCACGTAGTCCGGCCTTCCCGTCAACATAAGTTATCAATCCTGTTCGTCCATCTCTTCTTTGATCCGATTCGCACAACTTAACAGGCACACCCATGTACGTGCCAGATGCGTGAATCAGGAGGGTCAGGAAGCAGAATTCAGCTGTGTGGCCTGAAAGTGATGTATATCTGTGCTGTCCTAGCTGAATAACCTTGTTCTTTACGTGGATGCCACTTGAAGTAATCATCAAATTTCCTCCTGTAGTTGGCATGGAAGTTCCGTTCTCTTTGATGTCCGAGAAGAAAGCTCTTAGGAAGTTCATGTAAAAGGGCACTGGAATTATCTTCTACTCCCTCCGTTCCAAAATAGATGACTCAACTTTGTACTAACTTTAGTATAAAGTTAGTACAAAGTTAGTACAAAGTTGAGTCATCTATTTTGGAACGGAGGGAGTAGCATGTACGTTACTGCTGTTTTAGCTCTCTTTGTCTTGGTTGCCTCTGTTGCATGGTCAAAAAGTTAGGATTTCGTCAAGCCGACCTTGTTAAGCTGATAAAAAGAATCTCATAGGGCTCACAATAACAAATCATCTGATTCTTATGCTGGGTTTCACCGTCTCACAATAACGAATTATATTAAGCTCACCAAACTGGATTGTACACTTATACATATCTTTGCTATGTTGTCTTTTACCATGTCAGTATATTATTATATATGTCCATATGAAAAATAAATAATCATCTGCCAGCAGATTGTGACCACTTGTGAATCAATCATGTACTCAAATTTTAATTAGAGGAGTCACTAGAAGATGGACAAGAAAATAACCACTTGCCTGTGGGTCTGTTCTCTTCAGCAGTAAGCATGTGATGCATTATTCTATATTCACGAGAACCAACCAATATTGTGGCCCTCCATGAGCGGTAGGTGCTTGAGATGAATTATTATATTTTGTTGTTGAACGGCAGGTGTATGTGTTGTCCGACATCTAGTCAGTGGAGGTAATTGTTTAATTTGCATTGCTGCAAATTTTTATAGTATTTGGAAAGAAAATTCGTATCATTTGCCAAGGCCACAGCGGCTGGAACGGCACCTTGGAAAACTGCATTGGATGTACTGACATAAATACACAAGATAATGCTCCACTTGCAATAGTCTGGACGTCCTGACGTATACTGTTTCCCTATCTCCAAGTGGACGCTTTGTAATTGAAGTGCACATTGTCTCATATGGTTGTAGGTGTCTCGGTGCGGCCATTTGACTAATTTCGTTTTGGCTCTCCGTTCCAAATGACTCCCTATATCCTATACGTCTGGCTGCGCGTCACGTGAAGATCCACAGTCGCGAGGTGGACAGTTTGGGGCACAGGCAGTGCCAATCGGACATGACACGGAAATCCGTCTGTACTACGTGGTACAGGAACTCGACGACGACCACTTGCTAGCAGACACGAGTGAATGCAGTCGACTTACCACCTCGGGTCCCCTGAGACGATGTGGTGGTGGTGGGGAAAAAGGAAAGATCTGCACACCTTGGGTGATTTCTCGGGTTCTTGCGGTGGCGGCGGCAATTGACAGGTGAGTTACTCGAGACCGGTATTTCATTGATCCGTGTGACGGAACCCCTGGTTGTGATTTCAGGCTACAAATCTTCCCGTACGAGGAAGCCCGTGTAGTGGAGGCGAATGAAGCCGACGGCGTAGGCCGGCAATGGAGCGCTGACTGGAGACCCAAAGAGTGTGGATGAAGATATCTACGTGCTGCCGGCGGGAAGTGAGGGCAAAGCGGACATTGCAGAACTAGCTTGTTCCAACAGCAGAGATGTGGCGTTCGGTGGGTGCAGATCAGCTCGCAGTGATTCATGAGCGTCCGAAGAATCACGATGCAGCTTCGGGAAGATGGACCGGCAGGAGTATTTTCCTTATTGAGTCGTGATAATTTCGTATCGAGGCTGTGTCTGTGTAGTAAGTGATGATGATTGAGAAAAAACACTCCAGGGCTATATGTTGGTAAGCACATTAAACACACCGAGCCATCTCCGGAGAGGAATGACTTATCGTCGACACGACCCCCTCGCTCTGGGCCGTGGAGTGCCGCTCCTGCCAAGGGATGGCAAGGACCGAGAAAGGATACCACGAGGACACGGCTAAACGATACGCGGTCATCGACAACACCCCTCGCTAGCGAGAAGGCAAACCCGACGCTAGAAGCCATCTGCGGTCGTCAGGAACTGATAGTCCACAACAATGCTCTCAAGAGGGTAATGCCACCGAGCGCCACCATCGTCGAGTCCAAGAGATGGACTAGGGTTTTCACCCCGGACCCCTGGCACCTTGAGGAAACCCATGCAACGCCCCCAAGAGGGAAGCGACATCTGTAGGTGCCGTCGTTGCCGGCGCCGGAGCATAGAGTTTTTGCTCGGACCCACACAAGTGCCACCTACGGACTCAAGGTTGCCGACACACCCCAAGAGGGGGAGTCGTGGCCTTTCACGCTAGGCCTCCACATCCATACTAGCTAGGGGATCACCATTGCCGAAGCGTTGTGACAACGGCACTAGGGCCACCCGCCACCCCTCCCCTTGCTACCCACCCAGCCAGGTGAAGGCGCCACCACTGCTAACATGCTGCCCGCCGTAGAGCCACCCGTGCAACCTCACCATCCAAGGCCGTCGCTCCGACATCCAAGATGAACCAACCACCACCAATGAAGCAACATGACGACCTAGGACCGGTAGCCGGACACGGACTACGTCAGAGCGGAACTGCCATCAGTCATGACCGAACATCCCTCATGCCGATCAACACACAGGGAGCTCCACCTCGGTCGGGGCGCGCGGATCATTGGGGTTAGCCAGCATCGTCGCCGGGGCAGCCCAATAAGACGGGCCACCGGAGCGGCGGGCCTCCACGGGTCGGATCTGGTCTAGCCCTCGAGGCCCTCCACACCCTAATCCTAGATCCACCATAACACTGGCCGCCGGAGCCCCTGCACGTCACTACAGCCGCCAACGGCCAGGCATGACACGAAGCCCTCAACAGCATGCCAGGGAAGAGGTCGCCTTGCGTCACCCGAAGAGGCCAGCAAGCTGGAGCCTCCAACTCGAACATGCCGGGGCGTGCCCTACCGCCGCCAGCACAAGCACCGGCTTGTAGACCGTCGTTGCCTGCCACGCCCTGCCTAGCCGCCGCATGCCACCCAACACGCACGCTGGGGCGCCACTGTCCACCCACGGGCGCCGCCTACAACAGATCCGCGGCCCCTGACCTTGCAGCCATCGTGTGGCTAGCCCTCGTGCGCGACCCTGCCGCACAACGCACGCCGCCGCGGCCCGCTCCTTCCGCCGCGTCATGGGCCCCATGAAAATACGCGTCCCCATCAAATATGCCTACCCTCGCTGGCCCAGCGCCGAATCGAGGAGGAAGAGTTACCCGCCGCCGCCGACGCCACCTGGCTTTGCCTGCAGGCACTTGCTGGTGGCGGCGAGGGTGGGGGATGGGTGGCTAGGAAGGAGTCGCCAGCGGCAAGGGTTGCCCCTCTCGTCACCCGCCGATAGATTAACAATTGCAGGGAGATTTCTTATTGTTTAAAGGGGCACTTCAACGAGTTTTTAAATATTATTTTTTTAAAAAAATTAGAAAATGTATGCCCTAATTTCAAAAAGCAAAACTATGACCCATCGGCCACCCTTAGACTGAATAGGTGGTCTTCGGTGTTTTTCTGGCCGAATGTCACATCCTAGTTCTGGCATGCATTAGGGTAGCCTTTCCTGTGTTGCATCATGTTTAAATTTATTTGAATTTTAAATGGGGATTGAATAAACCCTAGAAACACATTAATATACTAGGTTCAAATAAAAAAAATCAACGAACCCAAATTGCCCTTCAGAATAGTTCAGTATTTTTGAAAAAGGTGAAAGCTTCTGCCAAAAATGATGAACATATTTATAAGTATTTTTGGATTTTGAATTAGCGCAAAATTATTTGAATTGGAGCCATTTTAAATGCTATACATAATTTAATTGTTCCAAATATTCTAAAACCTTATGTGGGGCTCTCGATTAATTCAGTTAGCATCCACAATAATTTTCAGAATTTACAAAAATGCTTTAGTCCGTAATCTAAATCAAAACAAAAACAGAAAAACAGAAAACAGAAAAAGGAAAAGGAAAAGATCTTACCTGGCCCAGCACTGTGCAGCCATCTGGTGCTCAGTACCAGTCACCCACAACCATCCCACTAGGAGGACTGGGGGCGGGTGCTCGCCGTGCGCTCGCACACGCGCAGCCACATCCTGCTTGCCACCTCCTCCTTGACGCGCCTAGATGGTGCTAGCGGGGCGTTCCTCTATATAACTAAAGCAATTTCTAGACTCGACATCGACCAGTTTCGCTTGGTAATCCTAAAGTGAGTCAGTCTTTGATACCAACGCTATCTGGATCTTGATCCTAGGTTACACGAATCTAGCATGTAATACATCATATCACTTTGTGGCCTCACACACGGTAACCCACGGCTGCCACCTTTACCTTGGTCGAGACCGTTTGCGTCTTTTGGCTCATATATATGATTATGTTGCTAGTATCCATATGATAAAGAACCCTGGTCGACATGACTAGTCGTAAACCAATGTGGCACAAACATACAAGGACAAACATAGGTAACCCAGCAATGCACATGTGGGTCATCAGCGTGTGTAAACGTGTTGTAGCAAGCTACAAGGACTCTAGTAAGCACTGCGTGACATTTCCTCGTAGGAACATGATGACCCACAAGTATAGGGTATCAATCGTAGTCCTTTTGATAAGTAAGAGTGTTGAACCCAACGAGGAGCAGAAGGAAATGACAAGTGGTTTTCAACAACGTATTCTCCGCAAGCACTGAAACTATAAGTAACGAGTAGTTTGATAGCAAGGTAATTTGTAACGAGCAAGTAACGGTAATGGTAACAAAAGTGCAGCAAGGTAGCCCAATCCTTTTGAGGCAAAGGATAAGCCAAAACAGTCTCTTATAAGAAGCAAAGCATCTGGAGGGTACACGGGAATGTCATCTAGTCACTTTCATCATGTTGATTCGATTCGTGTTCGCTACTTTGATAATTTGATATGTGCATGGACTGGTTCTTAGGTGTTGTTCTTACTTGAGCAAACCTCCTACTTATGATTAACCCCCTCGCAAGCATCCGCAACTATGAGAAAAGTATTACGATAAAATCTAACCATGGCATTAAACTATTGGATCCAAATCAGTCCCTTACGAAGCGCATAAACTAGGGTTTAAGTTTCTGACACTCTCGCAACCCATCATCTAATAACTACTCAATAATGAATTCCCTTAATCCCTAATAAGGTGAGGTCCCATGTAGTCGACGTTCACATGACACCACTAAGGGAATCACAACATACATATCATCAAAATATCGAACACATACCAAGTTCACATGATTACTTGCAACAAGATTTCTCCCATGTCCTTAAGAACAAAAGTAACTACTCACAAATGATAATCGTGCTCAAGATCAAAGGGGTATTAAATAGCATAATGGATCTGAACATATAATATTCCACCAAATAAACAATATAGTAATGAACTACAAGATGTAATCAACACTAGTCACCCACAAGCACCAATCTAAGGTTCTGATACAAAGATTGAACACAAGAGATGAACTAGGGTTTGAGAGAAGATGGTGCTGTTGAAGATGATGAAGATTTCCCTCCCCAATATGGGAGAGTTGTTGGTGATGATGATAATGATGATTCTCCCCTCTGGGATGGAAGTTCCCCCGGCGGAATCGCTCCGCCGGAGGGCAAAAGTGCTCCTGCCCAGGGTCCGCCTTGAGATGGCGGCGCTTCATCCCGAAATACCTCTCGTGATTTTTTCTAGGTCAAAATGACTTATATACCAGAAGTTGGACACCGGAGATGGGCCGAGGGGGCATGCCACCAGGGCGCGCCTGGGCTCCATGGCGCGCCCAGGTGGGTTGTGCCCACCTGGCGGGCCCTCTCTAGTAGTTATTTTTTCCAATAATTCTCAAATATTCCATAAAAATCTTCGTGAAGTTTCAGCTTATTTGGAGTTGTGAGGTAGCTTTGGCGTGGTTTTTCAGGTCCGGAATTCCAGCTGCTGATATTCTCCCTCTTTATGTAAACCTTGCATATTATGAGGGAAAAGGCATTAGAATTTCTCCCAAAGGCATTATTATGCATAAAA
Source organism: Aegilops tauschii subsp. strangulata (assembly GCF_002575655.3). NCBI lineage: Eukaryota > Viridiplantae > Streptophyta > Magnoliopsida > Poales > Poaceae > Aegilops > Aegilops tauschii. The sequence goes on from NC_053035.3 coordinate 5,483,453, forward strand.
CATTATAAATAACAGTATCAAAACATGATGCAAAATGGATGTATGAGGACATGGGAGCAAAGAAGGATAGATGTCAGTCAATCGATGTGTCCAGAGCAGTAGCGAACTACCAAGGCTCAGTGCAAGCGCAAAGAGTCATTTGCCTATATGGAAGGCTACCGAAGGCAAACAACTAGGTGTCGAATCCCACACATACCAATGCATTTCAAACGTACACACAATATGCATGATATGTGTATATATAATATGGCATCACAACATGGCTCTATGACTCGAAGTATAGACAAGGCTCGGAAGAGCCATACATAACATGACATTACAATCATGCATGGGTCTCACGACCCAACATACAAAGTCATAAGAGCAACGGAAGCATAAACATGTCGGAGTGCAGACAACTAAAACAGAAGAAGGTTGAGAAGCCTGACTATCTACAAGACCCTCCCAAGGGTACACGATCGTAGCTGGAAAACAAGCTGCTCGGTCAATGTTGAACTCCATGTGGAACTACTAGTGATACTAAAGCCTCCTCTGCAAAAAACATTAATTAAGGAACCGTGAGTACAAATGTACTAAGAAAGACTTACTTCAGAATTAATTACATATGCATCAGTATCAAGAAGGGTGTTGTGGGGATTCACTTCAAAGGAGGAGAATACCGTTGAAGTCGGTGGGGGTATGAACCCGGATAGGGCAGTCAAGCATCAAACGAGATTGATCCATCCGGGTCACAACCCGTAGATGTTGATGTTAGCCATCCTGTGGAAGAGTCACATTATGTGGTACACAATTTGCATGGTCAGTCCACAATATTTTCCGGTAGTAGTTTTGCTGGTGGGGATGAGGCAGGGGAGGAAATGAAGAGGGTGATAGAGGAGGATGATGGGGATGGATTGGTGAAGGATCTAGATTCTGATAATTCTGACGAAGAAGTGGAGGTGCCATTTTTTCTTCATGGGATCAGGATATATCGGTTGGCCTTATGGTCAGTAATGGCTATGAGACTCCATGGCAATACCATTTCAACAAAGTCCATATAGGGGCTATGTATGATACAAAGAATACATTGAAGTATACAATGACAAAGTGGGATATGTCTACGCAGAGGGTTTTCTGGAAACATATATCAAGTCCAGCAAGCTATACAGTGAAACGTGTTGAAAATGGTTGTCCTAGGAAGGTGCACGGGCATGTGCCGAGGGGAACATCCACTGGGTTGTCATTGATAAAGTCCCACATAACTCTCTCAGGAAGAACATTCTGGTGAATCATCCAAACCTGACTTGAACTCTCATTTCTCAACTCATGTGTACTGAGATAGTGGAGAAGAAAGACATGGAAGCAAAACAAATCCATTCATCAGTAAAGGTTAGATGGAAGTATGACATTCCTTACGGGAAGGGTTGGAGGGCTAAGCAGAAGGATATGAAGGAAAGTTTTGGGACATTCATAGACTCATACAATTATGTTGTATGTCTACTTCGTACATTGGAGGAGAGGAATCCCGACACTTATATTGGCTTACAACACATATTTCTACCTAGTATACCATGTTTTAAGGTGTTGAATCGAGTATTATTCTCTTTTACTATATGCATCAAGCTTTCTGACATTGCCATCCCATGATGTGTGTGGATGGTACGTTTTTGACCGGTCAATATAGAGGGTAGATCCTTACTGCTAGTGTTGTGGATGTGAATGAAAAAATGATCCCACTTGCTACGACATTTGTGGAGGTGAGTGATACGTCTCCAACGTATCTACACTTTTTGATTGTTCCATGCTGTTTTATTATCAATCTTGGATGTTTTATAATCATTTTATAGTCATTTTATATCATTTTTTGGTACTAACCTATTGACATAGTGCCAAGTACCAGTTGTTGTTTTTTCCATGTTTTTACATCGCAGGAAATCAATATCAGACGGAGTCCAAATGCAAGGAAACTTCAAGATGACTTTTTATGGACCAAAAGGAAGAAGTTGGGCCTGGTTGCACCTGGGGGGAGTCCCGAGGAGGGGAGAACCCACCAGGGCGCGCTAGGAGGCCCAGGCGCGCCCTGGTAGGTTGTGCCCACCTCGGGTGCCCCCGGACCGCCTCTTTGCTCTATAAATACCCCCAAATCCCAGAACTCTAGGGGAGTCGACGAAATATTCATCCAGCCGCCGCAGAGTCTAGAACCACCAGATCCAATCTAGACAACATCTCAGATGGGGTTCACCACCTCTATTGGTGCCTCTCCGATGATGCGTGAGTAGTCCTTTGTAGACCTTCGGGTCCATAGTTAGTAGCTAGATGGCTTTCTCTCTATCGCTGAATTCTCAATACAATGGTCTCTTGGAGATCCATATGATGTAACTCTTTTTGCGGTGTGTTTGTTGGGATCTGATGAACTTCGAGTTTATGATCAGTTATATCTTTTTATATCCATGAAAGTTATTTGAGTTTCTTTGATCTCTTATATGCATGATCTCTTATAGCCTCGTATTTCTTCTCCGATATTTGTGTTTTGTTTGGCCAATGATCTATTTATCTTGCAATGGGAAGAGGTGCCCTGTAGTGGGTTCGATCTTACGGTGCTTGATCCCAGTGACAGAAAGGGAACCGACGTGTATGTATCGTTGCTACTAAGGATAAAAAGATGGGATCTATATCTACGCAATAGATAAACGGATCTTGTCTACATCATGTCATCGTTCTTATTGCATTACTCCATTTTTCCATGAACTTAATACACTAGATGCATGCTGGATAACGGTCGATGTGTGGAGTAATAGTAGTAGATGCAGGCAGGAGTCGGTCTACTAATCTTGGACGTGATGCCTATGTAATGATCATTGCCTGGATATCGTCATAATTATTTCAAGTTTTATCAATTGCCCAACAGTAATTTGTTTACCCACCGTTCGTTATTTTTCTCGAGAGAAGCCACTAGTGAAACCTACGGCCCCCGGGTCTTCTTTCTCATATATTTGCTTGCGATCTACTTTTCCTTTGCATTTTTATTCAGATGTATTAAACCAAAAATACAAATATACTTTGTTGCACTTTATTTTATTTGCGATCTATTATTTCAATCTATTATAAATTTCTGGCATTGTTACCCGAAAGGGATTGACAACCCCGTTAACACGTCGGGTTGCGAGGTGTTGTTATTTGTGTGCAGGTGTTGTTTACGTTGTGTTGCTTGGTTCTCCTACTGGTTCGATAACCTTGGTTTATTCACTGAGGGAAATACCTACCTTCTCTATGCTACATCATCCCTTCCTCTTTGGGGAAATAAGAACATAGTCCTAGCAGACAGGAGCTTTTCTGGCGCTATAGTCAGAGAGCAATCAGTGAGAACTTTAAGAGTTGTGTATGGTTTTTCAGGCAACTAAAGATTGCCATAGTGAAACAGTGGGTACTATCCCACGGCCAGAGCACCTCTCATGGCTGAGACGTTTTGATGAGAAACTACGAGGGATTTACGCATCAGTTACATGTAGACGATCTTCGGATGTTGTAGTTCCTCGTCCAACACATCCTCGGCCACGTCCCTCGGTGCATCATTTGGAACCACGACGATGGCTTCACCCCCACGCCAACTCCTTCACAACCAGGAAGCTCGTCCTGGTATCAACCAATGGGACCATGTAAGACTACTTTGTACTTTCTTTTCAACATTGCAGGTTCACAAATCAATTTTACATGTGCAACTCCACTGTAGTCAGCAAGCAATCGCCACAGTTCATGCATTTCGTGCAGGAACCGATCCTAAGTGGTGTTGGTTCGTTGTTAGAGGGCTTCAACGATCACGATGACTAAGCTGCACGAACTTATGACTCCAGTAAGATAGTGTTTCAGACTCCACCACCGCTACCCACACAGGAGACACAGACAACGAACGATGAGTGTATCTATGGCCGTGGTTATCATGAGCCTGGTCCACCGACTCATCTCTTATCGCCTTCCGGTCCTCGTCAGGGGAAGCCACAACTTCATCGTCATCCCAAGGAGTGATATGATTATCTATGTATGACACATATGTCCATCCATGATAGTTTCTGACTTTTTTCATGTGTGAGTCATTATCTATGTATAAGATATACTTTTTTATGTATGTGTTACTATCGCACTTGCTTACATTTGTGAGCCATTGTCTATGTATTTGGCATATTTTTTTTCATGTTATTTTCATCTTTTCTACTTCATATGACAACTCTGGTGAAGAGATTGAAAAACAATAGAAATTGCGACACGCTACAACATGAAATTAAGATACAACATAATGCTCATACACTAGAATAACATAGTACATTATAATTAGACACTACAAACTGATCCCGCAACGTCGTGGAAAAACTACATGCAGTCATCATCACTATTCTCGCTAACATGGGGCTTCCAAAGGTCTTGACGATTGCGTCCGAATGTTACCTGAACTTGATTCCCTGGCATAAACTCATTAGCGGAATCGTAACCAGCATCGGCGCCCTTTCAATGATGCTAAGCTCTTACTTGATCTACCACTCTCTGTGTTGGCACAACCCTTGGGTCCGTTCTTAGGTTTCTTGCCTGGCATAAAGTCATCATCGTTGCTCTTCACTTTCTTACACCTACTACCACCACTCTCAGATGCAACAAGAGCCTTGCCTCTGTTCTGAGGTCGTTTGCTTGGCATGAAGTCATCATCATCGTCTTCATCCACTTTCTTGGAACTCGTGCCACCCCTCGCTGATGCAGCACTCTTGGGCCTGAACATGACTGGACATATTTGCTAAGCAAATATGAAGAAGACAACAGGCGAGGGGTTGGTTTTATAGAATGAGGGTAAGGGGTTGGCGGGAAAAAAGAGCGGGAAATAGAATATGGTGCGAAAAAAGCGCGGGAACGAGAATATGGCGGGTAAAAAGAACAGGAACGTGAATATGTCGGGGAAAAGGAGCGGGAACTAGAATATGGCGGGAGAAAGTAGCGGGAACGTTAAATAGTTAAGGGGAGAAACAATGTACTGAATAAGGAATCAAAATGGAAAAAAGGAAATCCTCGGCCGAAAGAAAACCGAAGAGCTCTCTTCAGCCTTGTGGAAACCGAAGAGAGGGGACATGCATGTTCGCCCACCCGTTTACGCGAAGAAATGGGACCCCTAGCACTCTTTGGCCTGGAGTAGACTGAAGTTTGCTCTTCGGCCTTGGTTCAGTGATCTTGGGCCGGAAGTAAACAACTCTCTTCGATCTAATGGTGGCCGAAAAGATCCACTTGGGCCAAAAGAACGTCGAAGAGTAACTCTTCGGCCTAAGGGTGGTCGATGGGGGCCATAGTTTAGATTTTTTGAACTTAGGGCATACATTTTCAGAATTTTCTATAATATATATATATATATATATATATATATATATATATATATATATATATCCACTTTAGCACAGAAAAAAACGTAATGAAATGTAGGAAGACAAAGACGTCCAATACCGCCTACCTCCGGCTACTGGCGACCGCCACTACAGTCACCATGCATGACCTGCCAGTAGCAGGCATGAGATGAAATCTCCGCATAAGACTTTGTGTGTAGCATCCACGCATAGCGCATCCACTGGTGGCTTCACCTGCCAACGATAGGCACTGCCCGACAACTCCGAAAGCGGCACATGTGTCACCTACTGAGCCGCATCGAACCCGATCTCTTGATTGAGGGGATGTCCCATACTGCCACCAGCCTCAGAAAGACTATAACCACCTCGAGATTCGAACTCCGCGTTGCCCACACGACCATGGAGTTTGCCGCCATGGATGAAGAGGGGCCACTGCCCTGATTCTGGGAACTACAGGAAGCACCGACCCCTGCGCCAACCGCTGTTGCCGCCCATATAACGGCAACAGCCGCCACGGTCCCGCGTCAAGCGCCATCGATGTTGGAGCAAGCTCCGACCGCCATGTGCATCCTGCGACGACCCAGCGAGCGGGATCTCAAGATCCTCCGCCACTGGTGACGCCACAAGGACCCACCACCTGGCCCGTTATCCTCGGCGGAGGGGTTGCTGATACGTCCATTTTGCATCATGCTTTTATATCGATATTTATTGCATTATGGGCTGTTATTACACATTATGTCACAATACTTATGTCTATTCTCTCTTATTTCACAAGGTTTACATAAGGATGGAGAATGCCGGCAGCTGGAATTCTGGGCTCGAAAAGGAGCAAATATTAGAGACCTATTCTGCACAACTCCAAAAGTCCTGAAACTCCATGAAAGTTATTTTTGGAAATAATAAAAAATACTGAGCGGAAGAAATACGTCAGGGGGGCCACCACCTATCCACGAGGTGGGGGGCGCGCCCTACCCCCCTGGGTGCGCCCCCCTGCCTCGTGGGCCCCTGTTGGTCCTCCGGTGGCCATCTTCTGCTATATGAAGTCTTTCGTCCGAAGAAAAATCATAAGCAAGCTTTCGGGACGAGACTCCGCCGCCACGAGGCGGAACCTTGGCAGAACCAATCTAGGGCTCCGGCAGAGCTGTTCTGCCGGGGACACTTCCCTCCGGGAGGGGGAAATCATCGCCATCATCATCACCAACGCTCCTCTCATCGGGAGAGGGCAATCTCCATCAACATCTTCACCAGCACCATCTCCTCTCAAACCCTAGTTCATATCTTGTATCCAATTCTTGTATCTAAGTCTGGGATTGGTACCTGTAGGTTGCTAGTAGTGTTGATTACTCCTTGTAGTTGATGCTAGTTGGTTTATTTGGTGAAAGATCATATGTTCAGATCCTATATGCATATTAATACTCCTTTGATTATGAACATGAATATGCTTTGTGAGTAGTTACGTTTGTTCCTGAGGACATGGGAGAAGTCTTGCTATTAGTAGTCATGTAAATTTGATATTCGTTCAATATTTTGATGAGATGTATGTTGTCTATCCTCTAGTGGTGTTATGTGAACGTCGACTACATGACACTTCACCATTATTTGGGCCTAGAGGAAGGCATTGGGAAGTAATAATTAGATGCTGGGTTGCTAGAGTGACATAAGCTTAAACCCTAGTTTATGCGTTGCTTCGTAAGGGGCTGATTTGGATCCATATGTTTCAATGTACGGTTAGGTGTACCTTAATACTTTTGTTGTAGTTGCAGATGCTTGCAATAGAGGTTAATCATAAGTGGGATGCTTGTTCAAGTAAGGGCAGCACCCAAGCACCGGTCCACCCACATATCAAATTATCAAAGTACCGAACGCGAATCATATGAACATGATGAAAACTAGCTTGACGATAATTCCCATGTGTCCACGGGAGCGCTTTTCTCTATATAAGAGTTTGTCCAGGCTTGTCCTTTGCTACAAAAAGGATTGGGCCACCTTGCTGCACTTTATTTACTTTTGTTACTTGTTGCTCGTTACAAATTATCCTATCACAAAACTATCTGTTACCTATTATTTCAGTGCTTGCAGAGAATACCTTGCTGAAAACTGCATATCATTTCCTTCTGCTCCTCGTTGGGTTCGACACTCTTACTTATCAAAAGGATTACGATAGATCCCCTACACTTGTGGGTCATCAAGACTCTTTTCTGGCGCTGTTGCCGGGGAGTGAAGCGCCTTTGGTAAGGAAAAATTTATATAGTGTGCTGAATTTACTGTCACTTGTTACTATGGAAAGTAATCCTCTAGGGGCTTGTTCGGGGTATCTTCACCCCAACCAGTAGAGCAAAGAGTTGCTCCTCAACCTACTGAACCTACTGAAGATGAAAATGTTTACTTTGAAATTCCTTCGGGTATGTTAGAAAAATTGCTAGCTAATCCTTTTGCAGGAGATGGAACAAAGCATCCTGATGAGCACCTAATATATGTGGATGAAGTTTGTGGATTATTTAAGCTTGCAGGTGTGCCCGGTGATGTTATTAAGAAGAAGGTCTTCCCTTTATCTTTGAAGGAAGATGCATTCACATGGAATAGGCTATGCGATGATACGGGATCATGGAACTACAAACGATTGAAATTGGAATTTCATCAGAAATTTTATCCTATGCATCTTGTTCATCGTGATCGCAATTATATATATAATTTTTGGCCTCGCGAAGGAGAAAGCATCGCTCAATCTTGGGGGAGGCTTAAATAAATGTTATATTCATGCCCCAATCATGAGCTCCCAAGAGAAATAATTATTCAAAGTTTTTATGCTCGGCTTTCTGATAACAATCGCACCATGCTCGATATTTCTTGTGCTGGCTCTTTTATGATGAAGACTATTGAATTCAAATAGGATTTATTGGAAAGAATTAAACACAACTCTGAAGATTCGGATCTCGACGAAGGTAAGGAGTCAGGTATGACACCTAAGTTTTATTGTGTTAAATCTTTTATGGATACCGATGTTTTCTGTAAATTTAGCACTAAATATGGACTTGACTCTGAGATAGTAGCTTCTTTCTATCAATCTTTTGCTGCTTATGTTGATCTCCCTAAGGAGAAGTGGTTTAAATATCATCCTCCCATAGAAGTAAAAGTAGCTGCACCTATTAAAGTTGAAGAAAAGACTATCACTTATAATGATCCTATTGTTCCTACTTCTTATGTTGAGAAACCACCTTTCCCTGTTAGAATAAAGGATCATGCTAAAGCTTCAACTGTGGTTCGTAAAAGCAATATTAGAACTTATACACCTCCTCAGCAAATCAAAGTTGAACCTAATGTTGCTATTGTTAAAGATCTCTTGGCTGATAATATTGATGGGCATGTTATTTATTTCTGTGATGAAACTGCTAGAATTGCCAAACCTTGTGCTAAAGATAAACATAGACCTGTGGTAGGCATGCCTGTTATTTCTGTTAAAATAGGAGATCATTGTTATCATGGCTTATGTGATATGGGTGCTAGCTCTAGTGCGATACCTCTTGACTTATACAAAGAAATTATGCATGATATTGCACCTGCTGAGATAGAAGATATTGATGTCACAATTAAACTTGCCAATAGAGATACTATTTCACCAATGGGAATTGTTAGAGATGTTGAAGTCTTGTGTGGGAAAACTAAATAACCTGCTGATTTTCTTGTTCTTGGTTCCCCACAAGATAGCTTTTGTCCCATTATATTTGGTAGACCCTTCTTGAACACCGTTAATGCTAAGATAGACTGTGAAAAGGATGTTGTTACTATTGGTCTAGGTGATATGTCTCATGAGTTCAACTTTTCTAAATTTCGTAGACAACACCGTGAAGAGGAATTACCTAGTAAGGATGAAATTATTGGTCTTGCTTCTATTTCCGTACCTCCCAGTGATCCTTTAGAACAATATTTGCTAGACCATGAAAATGATATGTTTATGAATGAAAGAAGGGAAATAGATGAAGTATTCTTTAAACAGGAACCCATCCTGAAACACAATTTGCCTGTTGAAATCCTAGGGGATCCTCCTCCACCCAAGGGTGATCCCATTTTTGAGCTTAAACTGTTACCTGATACTCTTAAACATGCTTATCTTGATGAGAAAAGGATATATCCTGTTATTATTAGTGCTAACCTTTCAGAGCATGAAGAAGAGAGATTATTGAAAACTCCGAGGAAGCACCGTGCTGCTATTGGATATACTCTTGATGATCTTAAGGGCATTAGTCCCACTCTATGTCAACATAAAATAAATTTGGAGGAAGATGCCAAACCAGTTCGTGATCATCAACGACAGCTGAATCCTAAGATGAAAGAAGTAGTAAGAAAAGAAATACTAAAGCTCCTTGAGGCAGGTATAATTTATCCTGTTGCTGATAGTCAGTGGGTAAGTCCTGTCCATTGTGTCCCTAAGAAGGGAGGTATTACCGTCGTTCCTAATGATAAAGATGAGTTGATCCCGCAAAGAATTATTACAGGTTATAGGATGGTAATTGATTTCCGCAAATTAAATAAGGCTACTTAAAAAGATCATTACCCCTTACCATTTATCGATCAAATGCTAGAAAGATTATCCAAACATACACATTTTTGCATTCTAGATGGTTATTCTGGTTTATCTCAAATACCTGTGCAGCCAATGATCAATCAAAGACTACTTTTACTTGCCCTTTTGGTACTTTTGCTTATAGACGTATGCCTTTTGGTTTATGTGATGCACCTGCTACCTTTCAAAGATGCATGATGGCTATATTCTCTGACTTTTGTGAAAATATTTGTGAGGTTTTCATGGACGATTTTTCCGTTTATGGATCCTCTTTTGATGGTTGCTTGAGCAACCTTGATCGAGTTTTGCAGAGATGTGAAGAAACTAATCTTGTCTTGATTGGGAAAAGTGTCACTTTATGGTTAATGAAGGTATTGTCTTGGGGCATAAAGTTTCTGAAAGAGGTATTGAGGTTGATAAAGCCAAGGTTGATGCTATTGAAAAGATGCCATGTCCCAAGGACATCAAAGGTATAAGAAGTTTCCTTGGTCACGCCGGATTTTATAGGAGGTTCATTAAGGACTTCTCAAAAATTTCTCGGCCTCTAACTAATTTATCACAAAAAGAGATACCATTTGTTTTTGATGATGATTGTGTAGAAGCATTTGAAATACTTAAGAAAGCATTGATCTCTGCACCTATTGTTCAGCCACCTGATTGTAATTTACCCTTTGAAATTATGTGTCATGCTAGTGATTATGCTGTAGGTGCTGTTCTAGGGCAAAGAGTTGATAAGAAATTAAATGTTATTCAATATGCTAGTTAAACTCTAGACAATGCTCAGAGAAATTATGCTACTACTGAAAAAGAATTCTTAGCAGTCGCATTTGCTTGTGATAAGTTCAGACCTTATATTGTCGATTCTAAAGTAACTATTCACACGGATCATGCTGCTATTAAATATCTTATGGAAAAGAAAGATGCTAAACCTAGACTTATTAGATGGGTTCTCTTGCTACAAGAATTTGATTTGCATATTGTTGATAGAAAAGGAACTGAGAACCCCGTTGCAGACTACTTGTCTAGGTTAGAAAATGTTCTTAATGACCCACTACCTATTGATGATAGCTTTCCTGATGAACAATTAAATGTCATAAATACTGCTCGTACTGCTCCATGGTATGCTGATTATGCTAATTACATCGTTGCTAAATTTATACCGCCTAGTTTCACATACCAGCAAAAGAAAAAGTTTTTCTATGATTTGAGACATTACTTTTGGGATGACCCACATATTTATAAAGAAGGAGTAGATGGTGTTATTAGACGTTGTGTACCTGAGCATGAACAGGAATAGATCCTACGCAAGTTTCACTCCGAAGCTTATGGAGGACACCACGCTGGAGATAGAACTGCACATAAGGTATTGCAATCCGGTTTTTATTGGCCTACTCTCTTCAAGGATGCCCGTAAGTTTGTCTTATCTTGTGATGAATGTCAAAGAATTGGTAATATTAGTAGATGTCAAGAAATGCCTATGAACTATTCACTTGTAATTGAACCATTTGATGTTTGGGGCTTTGATTATATGGGACCTTTTCCTGCCTATAATGGATATACACATATTTTAGTTGCTGTTGATTACGTTACTAAGTGGGTAGAAGCTATTCCAACTAGTAGTCCCGATCATAACACATCTATTAAAATGCTTAAAGAAGTTATTTTTCCGAGGTTTGGAGTCCCTAGATATTTAATGACTGATGGTGGTTCACATTTTATTCATGGTGATTTCCGTAATATGCTTGCTAAGTACGATGTTAATCGTAGAATTGCATCCCCTTATCACCCGCAGTCTAGTGATCAAGTAGAATTGAGTAATAGAGAGCTCAAAATAATTTTGCAACGGACTGTTAATAGATCTAGAAAGAATTGGTCCAAGAAACTTGATGATGCATTATGGGCCTATAGAACTGCATATAAAAATCCTATGGGTATGTCTCCGTATAAAATGGTTCATGGAAAAGCACGTCACTTACCTCTCGAACTAGAACATAAGGTATATTGGGCTATTAAAGAGCTCAATTATGATTTCAAACTTGCCGGTGAGAAGAGGTTATTTGATATTAGCTCACTTGATGAATGGAGAACCCAAGCTTATGAGAATGCCAAATTGTTTAAAGAAAAAGTCAAAAGATGGCATGACAAAAGGATACAAAAACGGGAGTTTAATGTAGGTGATTATGTATTGCTATACAACTATCGTTTAAGATTTTTTGTAGGAAAACTTCTCTCTAAATGGGAAGGCCCTTACGTTATCGAGGAGGTCTATCGTTCCAGTGCCATAAAAATCAACAACTTCGAAGGCACAAATCCGAAGGTGGTGAATGGTCAAAGAATCAAACATTATATCTCAGGTAATCACATAAATGTTGAAACCAATGTTATTGAAAGCGTAACCCCGGAGGAATACATAAGGGACACTTTCCGAAACGTTTCAGACTCCGAAAAGGAATAGGTATGTGGTACGGTAAGTAAACCAACTCCAAAACAGTTCTAAAGGCAATTTTTCTCCGTTTTGGAATATTTAGAAAAATAGAAAAATAAGAAGCGGTCCGGGAAGGACACGAGGCCTCTACGAGGGTGGAGGGCACGCCCTACCCCCTTGGGCGTGCCCCCCTACCTCGTGGGCACCTCGTGTGCTCTCCGGACTCCGTCTTCTTGCACGATACGTATTTTGGTCGGTAAAAATTCATTATATAATGTCCCGAAGGTTTTGACTCCTGTATCACGCAAATATTCTCTGTTCTTGTTTCGAGCTGTTGCTGCTACAGATTAGAACAAGATATCTTCTCAAGAGTCAGTCGGGGAGAGCCGGGTCTCTCATCCGGCATCGAGACCAAGGACAAACAGCGATGCTGACCACTTTGGACCAGCAACGGAGGAAGAGATGGAGGCTGATTTGATGAGGATAGATGCCATGGAGGATCAAGAAGTCACTTCTCGCTTCCGAGCTGGGTTCACGATGGGGGGACCACAGAGCTCAGCTATTCCAAACTCGGTTATCCCTTCCAATGTTAGATTTCTTTCTTATGAAAATATGAAGAAGAGTGTCACTTGTTCTCCCGTAGCTATGCAACACCCTTGGGTGCAAGGAGCTTTAGCCATTACGGGGAAGCTTCGTAAGGAGATAATGGACCTCAAGCAGCAACTCAATAACCTCGAGGAAGAGAATCGTATCCTAAGGTGCATTATCGCCAAGAATATCACATCACCATCCCCGAAGAAGGAGAAATAATCACATGGGTATGGGCACTCCCCTTGGCAACTGCCAAGCTTGGGGGAGATGCCCTGGTATCGTATCACCATCACACTCCTATCTTTACCATTTTTCTTAGTTCGATCCTTTTAGTAGTATCTTGATCTAGTAGAATAAAAGTTTTGGTATGATCTAGTTTTGAGTTTTGCTTTATGACCCCTCTATGTAATCGAGTCCGTGAGCTATATAATAAAGATTAGTGTTGAGTCAAGGGCTTGATTGTTTTTCCATGATCTTGAGTGAATAAAAGAAAGAGAAAAGAATAAAAAGAAACAAAGAGATCATATTGATCTTATGGATAGTAATGACTTCACATAGAAAGAGTATGATGATTAAAAATTGTTGAGAGTTGACAAACATAGCTTTGGTCATCGTTGCAATTAATAGGAAGTAATAAAGAAAGAGAGGTTTCACATATAAATATACTATCTTGGACATCTTTTATGATTGGGAGCACTCACTAAAATATGACATGCTAAAGAGTTGATGTTGGACAAGGAATACAATGTAATGGGTTATGTTTTCTTATATCTAAGATAAAGTATATTGTCATGGATCATCCAACATGTTGAGCTTGCCTTTCCCCCTCATGCTAGTCAAATTCTTTGCACCAAGTAGAGATACTACTTGTGCTTCCAAAAACCCTTAAACCAGTTTTGCCATGAGAGTCCACCATATCTACCTATGGATTGAGTAAGATCCTTCAAGTAAGTTGTCATCGGTGCAAGCAATAAAAGTTGCTCTCTAAATATGTGTGATTGATTGGTGTGGAGGAACTAAGCTTTATACGATCTTGTGATGTGGAAGAAATAAAAGCAACGGACTGCATAATAAAGGTTCATATCACAAGTGGCAATATAAAGTGATGTTCTTTCGCATTAAGATTTTATGCATCCAACCTTGAAAGCGCATGGCAACCTCTGCTTCCCTCTGCGAAGGGCCTATCTGTTACTATTATCCTCTACCTTATGCAAGAGTCATGGTGATCTTTACCTTTCCTTTTTGCATTTTATCCTTTGGCAAGCACAGGGTGTTGGAAAGATCCTGATATATATATCTAATTGGATGTGGGTTAGCATGAATTATTATTGTTGATATTACCCTTGAGGTAAAAGGTTGGGAGGCGAAATGATAAGCCCCTATCTTTCTCTGTGTCCGATTAAAACTCTGTAACCACAAGTATTGCGTGAGTGTTAGCAATTATGAAAGACTAAATGATAGTTCAGTATGTGGACTTGCTAGAAAGCTCTGACATAGACTCTTTCTGATGTTATGATAAATTGCAATTGCTTCAATGACTCAGATTATAGTTTGTTAGTTCTCAATAAAGTTTCTGATTCATACTTTGCATTGTGAATAGATTATTACTTGAGCATAAGAAATCATATGACAATATCCATATATGTTGCTGTTATGAGAATAATCATGATGCCCTCATGTCCGTATTTTATTTTATCGACACCTCTACCTCTAAACATGTTGACATATTTATCGTCATCGGCTTCCGCTTGAGAACAAGCGATGTCTAAGCCTGGGGGAGTTGATACGTCCATTTTGCAACATGCTTTTATATCGATATTTATTGCATTATGGGCTGTTATTACACATTATGTCACAATACTTATGACTATTCTCTCTTATTTTACAAGGTTTACATAAGGAGGGAGAATGCGGCAGCTGGAATTCTGGGCTGGAAAAGGAGCAAATATTAGAGACCTATTATGCACAACTCCAAAAGTCCTGAAACTCCACGAAAGTTATTTTTGGAAATAATAAAAAATACTGAGCAGAAGAAATACGTCAGGGGGGCCACCACCTGTCCACGAGGGTGGGGGCGCGCCCTACCCCCCTGGGCGCTCCCCCTGCCTCGTGGGCCCCCTGTTGGTCCTCCGATGGCCATCTTCTGCTATATGAAGTCTTTCGGCCGAAGAAAAATCATAAGCAAGCTTTCGGGACGAGACTCCGCCGCCACGAGGCGGAACCTTGGCAGAACCAATCTAGGGCTCCGGCAAAGCTGTTCTGCCGGGGACACTTCCCTCCGAGAGGGGGAAATCATCGCCATCATCATCACCAACGCTCCTCTCATCGGGAGAGGGCAATCTCCAACATCTTCACCAGCACCATCTCCTCTCAAACCCTAGTTCATCTCTTGTATCCAATTCTTGTATCTAAGTCTGGGATTGGTACCTGTAGGTTGCTAGTAGTGTTGATTACTTCTTGTAGTTGATGCTAGTTGGTTTATTTGGTGAAAGATTATATGTTCAGATCCTATATGCATACTAATACTCCTCTGATTATGAACATGAATATGCTTTGTGAGTAGTTACGTTTGTTCCTGAGGACATGGGAGAAGTCTTGCTATTAGTAGTCATGTGAATTTGGTATTCGTTCGATATTTTGATGAGATGTATGTTGTCTAGCCTCTAGTGGTGTTATGTGAACGTCGACTACATGACACTTCACCATTATTTGGGCCTAGAGGAAGGCATTGGGAAGTAATAAGTAGATGATGGGTTGCTAGAGTGACAGAAGCTTAAACCCTAGTTTATGCGTTGCTTCGTAAGGGGCTGATTTGGATCCATATGTTTCATGCTATGGTTAGGTTTACCTTAATACTTTTGATGTAGTTGCGGATTCTTGCAATAGAGGTTAATCATAAGTGGGATGCTTGTCCAAGTAAGGGCAGCACCCAAGCACCGGTCCACCCACGTATCAAATTATCAAAGTACCGAACGCGAATCATATGAACGTGATGAAAACTAGCTTGACGATAATTCCCATGTGTCCTCGGGAGCGCTTTTCTCTATATAAGAGTTTGTCCAGGCTTGTCCTTTGCTACAAAAAGGATTGGGCCACCTTGCTGCACTTTATTTACTTTTGTTACTTGTTTCTCGTTACAAATCCTATCACAAGACTATTTGTTACCTATTATTTCAGTGCTTGCGGAGAATACGTTGCTGAAAACAGCTTATCATTTCCTTCTGCTCCTCGTTGGGTTCAACACTCTTACTTATCGAAAGGACTACGATAGATCCCCTACACTTGTGGGTCAGACGCCGCTGTTGCCCACCGCCAAGACTGAATCCAGGCCAGACGCCGCTGCCGCTGCCGCCACGGGCCACGCCCAGCCCCACCTCCATCCCCTAGCCACGCCTAGCCGATCTCCACGCCACACCCAGCCGCTGCCAAGCGTCACCGCCGTGGATTGAAGAAGAGGCCGTACCCCCAACGGGTCTAGCGCCCTCACTGCCATTTGATCTAGCAGAAGGAGGAACAACCCTCCGGCACCGCATTCAATGCATGGGCTTAGAGCATCTCCAGCCGCGCCCCAATAAGGCCCCCAGGCGATTTTTTTGCTGTCGGTGCCGAAAAATCGGCCCAGTCGCGCCCCCAAAGGCCCAATTTTCGCAGGCTCGGGCTGAAATGGCGCCGGCGGACGCAGGCCGAACCCGGCGCGCTGGGGGCGCTCGGGGGCCCTCCTTGGCAGCGACTCGGCTCTTCTCGCCGCTTCGTCGTCCTCATCGCCTTGGTTCCCGCGGCGAATCAATGCCAAAGCTGCCGCGCGCTGCCGCGCCAGTCAGCATCCTCCATTGATGCCTCACGGGCAGCGCAGTGAAGACCGGACGACGCGCGTCCCTCGCCCGCCACTCGTAACACGGCGGCCACGCGTACGCGCGGCGCCTCCGCCTATATAAGCCGCCCGCAGTGCGCTGGTGACACACAGACTCTCCACCGCCGACGTCCCGTTCCTCCCCCGTCCCTCCCTCTCCTCTCGCCTTTCCAGTTGAACCATGGTCGAGCGCTTCCCAGGTGACGGCGCGGCGGCGAACGGCTTCGGCTGCCGCCACCACCATGAGGACGAAGCTTGGCTCCTCTATGAAGTCGAGTACCCGGTCCCGCCGGACATGCGGGTGCCCGGGGCATGGAGGATCAGCGGCGGCGGGGTCCTGCTACCACTTGAGCACTGCGTTGGTTTTCCCTTGAAGAGGAAAGGGTGATGCAGCAAAGTAGCGTAAGTATTTCCCTCAGTTTTTGAGAACCAATGTATCAATCCAGTAGGAGGCCACGCACGAGTCCCTCGCACCTACACAAACAAATAAATCCTCGCAACCAACACAATGAAGGGGTTGTCAATCCCTTCACAGTCACTTACGAGAGTGAGATCTGATAGATATGATAGGATAATATTTTTGGTATTTTTATGATAAAGATGCAAAGTAAAGAAAGTAAAATAAAAACGGCGCCAGAAATAGCTTGTTGTCGGGAAATTAAATATGATGTAAAATAGACCCGGGGGCCATAGGTTTCACTAGAGGCTTCTATCGAGAGCATAAGTATTACGGTGGGTGAACAAATTACTGTTGAGCAATTGACAGAATTGAGCATAGTTATGAGACTATCTAGGTATGATCATGTATATAGGCATCACGTCCGAGGCAAGTAGACCGACTCCTGCCTGCATCAACTACTATTACTCCACACATCGACCGCTATCCAGCATGCATATAGAGTATTAAGTTCATAAGAACAGAGTAACGGTTTAAGCAAGATGACATGATGTAGAGGGATAAACTCATGCAATATGATATAAACCCCATCTTGTTATCCTCGATGGTAACAATATAATACGTGCCTTGCTGCCCCTAGTGTCACTGGGAAAGGACACCAAAGCTAAGCACTTCTCCCATTGCAAGAAAGATCAATCTAGTAGGCCAAACCAAACTGATAATTCGAAGAGACTTGCAAAGATAACCAATCATACATAAAAGAATTCAGAGAAGATTCAAATATTGTTCATAGATAAACTTGATCATAAACCCACAATTCATCGGTCTCAACAAACACACCGCAAAAGAAGATTACATCGAATAGATCTCCACAAGAGAGGGGGAGAACATTGTATTGAGATCCAAAAAGAGAGAAGAAGGCATCTAGCTAATAACTATGGACCCGAAGGTCTGAGGTAAACTACTCACACATCATCGAAGTGGCTATGGTGTTGATGTAGAAGCCCTCTGTGATCGATGCCCCCTCCGGCGGAGCTCCGGAAAAGGCCCCAAGATGGGATCTCACGGGTACAGAAGGTTGCGCCGGTGGAATTAGGTTTTTGGCTCCGTATCTGGTTGTTTGGGGGTACGTAGGTATATATAGGAGGAAGAAGTACGTCGGTGGAGTAACGTGGGGCCCACGAGGGTGGAGGGCGTGCCTAGGGGGGTAGGCGCGCCCCCGTACCTCGTGCCCTCCTGGTTGACGTCTTGACGTAGGGTCCAAGTCCTCTGGATCACGTTCGTTCGGAAAATCACGTTCCCGAAGGTTTCATTCCGTTTGGACTCCGTTTGATATTCTTTTTCTACGAAATTCTGAAATAGGCAAAAAACAACAATTCTGGGCTGGGTCTCTGGTTAATAGGTTAGTCCCAAATATAATATAAAAGTGTATAATAAAGCCCATTAATTTCTAAAACAGAATATAATATAGCATGGAACAATCAAAAATTATAGATACGTTGGAGACGTATCAAGCATCCCCAACCTTAATTCCTGCTCGTCCTCGAGTAGGTAAATGATAAAAACAAAATTTTTGATGTGGAATGCTACTTGGCATAATTTCAATGTAATTCTTCTTAATTGTGGTATGAATATTCAGATTCGAAAGATTCAAGACAAAAGTATAATATTGACATAAAAATAATAATACTTCAAGCATACTAACTAAGCAATTATGTCTTCTCAAAATAACATGGCCAAAGAAAGTTATCCCTACAAAATCATATAGTCTCGCTATGCTCTATCTTCACCACACAAAGTACTTAAATCATGCACAACCCCGATGACAAGCCAAGCAATTGTTTCATACTTTTGGTGTTCTCAAACTTTTTCAATCTTCACGCAATACATGAGCGTGAGCCATGGACATAGCACTATATGTGGAATAGAATGGTGGTTGTGGAGAAGACAAAAAACGAGAAGATAGTCTCACATCAACTAGGCGTATCAACGGGCTATGGAGATTCCCATTAATAGATATCAATGTGAGTAAGTAGGGATTGCCATGCAACGGATGCACTAGAGCTATAAGTATATGAAAGCTCAACAAAAGGAACTAAGTGGGTGTGCATCCAACTCGCTTGCTCACTAGTATTTTGAGGAAGCCCATCATTGGAATATACAAGCCAAGTTCTATAATAAAAATTTCCCACTAGTATATGAAAGTGATATCATAAGAGACTCTCTATCATGAAGATCATGGTGCTACTTTGAAGCACAAGTGTGGTAAAAGGATAGTAACATTGTCTCTTCTCTCTTTTTCTCTCATTTTTTTATTTGGGCCTTTTCTTCTCTGTTTTTATGGCCTTTTTTATTTCTTCCAGAGTCTCATCCCGACTTATGGGGGAATCATAGTCTCCATCATCCTTTCCTCACTTGGGACAATGCTCTAAAAAATGATGATCATCACACTATGTATGCCTCTATACTTAGAACAATATATGACTCTATGTGAATGCCTCCAGCGGTGTACCGGGATATGCAATGATTCAAGATTGACATTTACGAAAGAATTATGAACGGTGGCTTTGCCACAAATACGATGTCAACTACATGATCATGCAAAGCAATATGACAATTATGGAGCGTGTCATAATAAACGAAACGATGGTAAGTTGCATGGCAATATATCTCGGAATGGCTATGGAAATGCCATGGTAGGTAGGTATGGTGGCTGTTTTGAGGAAGGTATATGGTGGATGTATGATACCGGAAAAAGGTGCACGGTATTAGAGAGGCTAGCAATGGTGGAAGAAAGAAAAGTGTGTATAATCCATGGACTCAACATTAGTCATAAAGAACTCATATACTTATTGAAAAAATCTACAAGTTATCAAAGCAATGTATTACGCGCATGCTCCTAGTGGGATAGATTGGTAGGAAAAGAACATCGCTCGTCCCCGACCGCCACTCATAAGGAAGACAATCAATAAATAAATCATGCTCCAACTTCATCACATAACGGTTCACCATACGTGCATGCTACGGGAATCACAAACTTTAACACAAGTATTTCTCGAATTCAAAACTACTCAACTAGCATGACTCTAATTGTTGGAAATATGCCCTAGAGGCAATAATAAATTGGTTATTATTATCTTTCCTTGTTCATGATAATCGTTTATTATCCATGCTAAAATTGTATTGATAGGAAACTCAGATACATGTGTGGATACATAGACAACACCATGTCCCTAGTAAGCCTCTAGTTGACTAGCTCGTTGATCAATAGATGGTTACGGTTTCCTGACCATGGACATTGGATGTCGTTGATAACGGGATCACATCATTAGGAGAATGATGTGATGGACAAGACCCAATCCTAAGCCTAGCACAAGATCGTGTAGTTCGTTTGCTAAGTGTTTTTCTAATGTCAAGTATCATTTCCTTAGACCATGAGATTGTGCAACTCCCGGATACCGTAGGATTGCTTTGGGTGTACCAAACGTCACAACGTAACTGGGTGGCTATAAAGGTGCACTACAGGTATCTCCGAAAGTGTCTGTTGGGTTGGCACGAATCGAGACTGAGATTTGTCACTCCGTGTAAACGGAGAGGTATCTCTGGGCCCACTCGGTAGGACATCATCATAATGTGCACAATGTGACCAAGGAGTTGATCACGGGATGATGTGTTACGGAATGAGTAAAGAGACTTGCTGGTAACGAGATTGAACAAGGTATCGGGATACCGACGATCGAATCTCGGGCAAGTAACATACCGGTAGACAAAGGAAATTGTATACGGGATTGATTGAATCCTCGACAACGTGGTTCATCTGATGAGATCATCGAGGAGCATGTGGGAGCCAACATGGGTATCAAGATCCCACTGTTGGTTACTGACCGGAGATTCGTCTTGGTCATGTCTGCATGTCTCCAGAACCCGTAGGGTCTACACACTTAAGGTTCGGTGACGCTAGGGTTATAGAGATATTAGTATGCGGTAACCCGAAAGTTGTTCGGAGTCCCGGATGAGATCCCGGACATCACGAGGAGTTCCGGAATGGTCCGGAGGTAAAGATTTATATATGGGAAGTCTTATTTTGGTCGCCGGAAAAGTTTCGCACTTTATCGGTATTGTACCGGGAGTGCCGAAAGGGGTCCGGGGGTCCACCAAGGGGTCCACCTGCCCGGGGGGGGGGCACATGGGTTGTGGGGTGTGCGCTTTGGCCTATATGGGCCAAGGGAACCAGCCCCAAGAGGCCCATGCGCCAAGAGATAAGATAAAGGGAGAGTCCTAAAGGGGGAAGGCACCTCCGAGGTGCCTTGGGGAGGAAGGACTCCTCCCTGGCCGCACCCTTCCTTGGAGGAAGGGCCAAGGCTGCGTCCCCCCTCTCCCTTGGACCTATATATAGTGGGGGGAGGGAGGGCAGCAATATCTAAACCCTGGCGCCTCCCTCTCCCTCCCGTGACACCTCTTCCTCCCCGCTTGCGCTTGGCGAAGCCCTGCCGGGATCCCGCTACTTCCACCACCACGCCGTCGTGCTGCTGGATCTCCATCAACCTCTCCTCCCCCCTTGCTGGATCAAGAAGGAGGAGACGTCGCTGCTCCGTACGTGTGTTGAACGCGGAGGTGCCGTCCGTTCGGCGCTAGGATCATCGGTGATTTGGATCACGACGAGTACGACTCCATCAACCCCGTTCTCTTGAACGCTTCCGCTCGCGATCTACAAGGGTATGTAGATGCACTCCTCTCTCTCGTTGCTAGATGACTCCATAGATTGATCTTGGTGACGCGTAGAAAATTTTGAATTATTGCTACGTTCCCCAACAGTGGCATCATGAGCCAGGTTTATGCGTAGTATCTATGCACGAGTAGAACACAAAGTAGTTGTGGGCGTCGATTTTGTCAATTTACTTGCCGTTACTAGTCTTATCTTGATTCGGCGGCATCATGGGATGAAGCGGCCCGGACCGACCTTACACGTACACTTACGTGAGACAGGTTCCACCGACTGACATGCACTAGTTGCATAACGTGGCTGGCGGGTGTCTGTCTCTCCCACTTTAGTCGGATCGGATTCGATGAAAAGGGTCCTTATGAAGGGTAAATAGAAATTGCCATATCACGTTGTGGCTTTTGCGTAGGTAAGAAACATTCTTGCTAGAATCCCATAGCAGCCACGTAAAACATGCAACAACAATTAGAGGACGTCTAACTTGTTTTTGCAGGGTATGCTATGTGATGTGATATGGCCAAAAGGATGTGATGAATGATATATGTGATGTATGAGATTGATCATGTTCTTGTAATAGGAATCATGACTTGCATGTCGATGAGTATGACAACCGGCAGGAGCCATAGGAGTTGTCTTAATTTATTGTATGACCTGCGTGTCAATGAAAACACCATGTAATTACTTTACTTTATTGCTAACCGTTAGCCATAGTAGTAGAAGTAATAGTTGGCGAGACAACTTCATGAAGACACGATGATGGAGATCATGATGATGGAGATCATGGTGTCATGCCGGTGACGAAGGTGATCATGCCGCGCCTCGAAGATGGAGATCTAAGGCGCAAGATGATATTGGCCATATCACGTCACTTTGTGATTTGCATGTGATGTTTATCATGTTTACATCTTATTTTCTTAGAACGACGGTAGCATAAATAAGATGACCCCTCACTAAAATTTGAATAGACGTGTTCCCCCTAACTATGCACCGTTGCGAAGGTTCGTTGTTTCGAAGCACCACGTGATGATCGGGTGTGATAGATTCTAACGTTCAAATACAACGGGTGTTGACGAGCCTAGCATGTACAGACATGGCCTCGGAACACATGTGAAACACTTAGGTTGACTTGACGATCCTAGCATGTACAGACATGGCCTCGGAACACATCGTATAGTAGATGCGATCAACATGGAGATGTTCACCGATGATGACTAGTCCGTCTCACGTGATGATCGGACACGGCCTAGTTTGACTCGGATCATGTATCACTTAGATGACTAGAGGGATGTCTATCTGAGTGGGAGTTCATTGAATAATCAGATGAACTTAATGAACATAGTCAAAAGGTCTTTGCAAATTATGTCATAGCTTACGCTTTAGTTCTACTGTTTAAGATATGTTCCTAGAGAAAATTTAGTTGAAAGTTGATAGTAGCAATTATGCGGACTGGGTCCGCAAACTGAGGATTGTCCTCATTGCTGCACAGAAGGCTTATGTCCTTAATGCACCGCTCGGTGTGCTGAACCTCGAGCGTCGTTTGTGGATGTTGCGAACATCTGACATACACGTTTTGATGACTACGTGATAGTTCAGTGCGTAATGTTAAACGGTATAGAATTGAGGCACCGAAGACGTTTTGAAACGTCGCAGAACATATGAGATGTTCCAAAGACTAAAATTGGGATTTCAGACTAGTGCCCACGTAAGAGGTATGAGACCTCTGACAAGTTTCTTAAGCCTGCAAACTAAGGGAGAAAAGCTCAATCGTTGAGCAAGTGCTCAGATTGTCTGAGTACTACAATCGCTCGAATCGAGTGGGAGTTAATCTTCCAGATGAGATAGTGATGGTTCTCCATAGTCACTGCCACCAAGCTATTAGAGCTTCGTGATGAACTATAACATATCAGGGATAGACATGATGATCCTTGAGCAACTCGCGATGTTTGACACCGCGAAAGTAGAAATCAAGAAGGAGCATCAATTGTTGATGGTTAGTAAAACCACTAGTTTCTAGAAGGGCAAGGGAAAAAGGGATACTTCATGAAATAGCAAATCATTTGCTGCTCTAGTGAAGAATCCCAAGGTTGAACCCAAACCCGAGACTAAGTGCTTCTGTAATGAGGGGAACGGTCACTGAAGCAGAACTGCCCTAGATACTTGGTAGATGAGAATGCAGGCAAGGTCGACAGAAGTATATTGGATATACATGAATGTGTACTTTACTAGTACTCCTAGCAGCACCAGGGTATTAGATACCGGTTCGGATGCTAAGTGTTAGTAACTCGAAATAAAAGCTGCGGAATAAACGGAGACTAGCTAAAGGTGAGATGACGATATGTGTTGGAAGTGTTTCCAAGATTGATGTGATCAAGCATCGCATGCTCCCTCTACCATCGAGATTGGTGTTAAACCTAAATAATTGTTATTTTGGTGTTTGCGTTGAGCATAAACATGATTGGATTATGTTTATCGCAATACAATTATTCATTTAAGGAGAATAATGGTTACTCTGTTTATTTGAATAATACCTTCAATGGTCTTGCACCTAAAATGAATCTCGATCGCAGTGATACACATGTTCGTGCCAAAAGATATAAAATAGTAATGATAGTACCACATACTTGTGGCACTACCATTTGAGTCATATCGGTATAGAACGCATGAAGAAGCTCCATGTAGATGGATCTTTGGACTCACTCGTTTTCGAAAAGATTGAGACATGCGAACCATGTCTATTGGTATATAAGCATGAAGAAACTCCATGCAGATGGATCGTTTGGACTCACTTGATTTTGAATCACTTGAGACATGCAAATCATACCACATGGGCAAGATGACTGAAAGGCCTCATTTTCAGTAAGATGGAACAAGAGAGCAACTTGTTGGAAGTAATACATTTGATGTGTGCAGTCCAATGAGTGCTGAGGCACGTAGTGGATATCGATATGTTCTTACTTCGCAGATGATTTGAGTAGATGTTGTTGTATTTACTTGATGAAACACAAGTCTGAACTATTGAAAGGTTCAAGTAATTTCAGAGTGAAGTTGAAGATCGTCGTGACAAGAGAATAAAATGTCTATGATATGATCATAGAGATATCTGAGTTACGAGTTAGGCACACAATTAAGAAATTGTGGAAATTGTTTCACGACTAATACCGCCTGGAACACCATAGTGTGATGGTGTGTCCGATCATCATAACTGCACCCTATTGGATATGGTGCATACCATGATGTCTCTTATCAAATTACCACTATCGTTTATGGGTTAGGCATTAGAGACAACCGCATTCACTTTAAAAAGGGGCACCACGCAATTCCGTGGAGACGACACCGTTTAGAGAAACCTAAGTTGTCGTTTCTTAAAAGTTTGGGGCTGCGATGCTTATGTGAAAAAGTTTCAGGCTGATAAGCTCGAACCCAAAGCGGATAAATGCATCTTCATAGAATACCCAAAACAGTTGGGTATACCTCCTGTTTCAGATCTGGAAGTTAACAGGTCCTTTCTCGAGGAAATGTTTCTCGCGAAAGAATTGAGTGGGAGGATGGTGGACACTTGATGAGGTTATTGAACCACAACTTCAACTAGTGTGCAGCAGGGCACAGGAAGTTGTTCCTGTGGCACCTACACCAATTGAAGTGGAAGCTTATGATAGTGATCATGAAACTTTGGATCAAGTCACTACCAAACCTCGTAGGTCGATAAGGATGCGTACTACTTCAGAGTGGTACATAATCCTGTCTTGAAAGTCATGTTGCTAGACAACAATGAACCTACGAGCTATGGGGAAGCGATGGTGGGCCCGGATTCTGACGAATGGCTCGAGGCCATGAAATCCGAGAGAGGATCCATGTATAAAAGCAAAGTATAGACTTTGGAAGAAATACTTGATGGTCGTAAGGCTATTGGGTGCAGATGGATTTTAAAAGGAAGATAGACAATGATGGTAAGTGTCACCATTAAGAAAGCTTGACTTGTCGTTAAGATGTTTTCCGACAAGTTCAAGGAGTTGACTGCGATGAGACTTTCTCACTCGTAGCGATGCTAAAGAGTCTGTTGGAATTATATTAGCAGTTACTGCATTATTTATGAAATCTTGCAGATAGGATATCAAAACAAGTTTCCTTACTAGTTTTCTTAAGGAAAGGTTGTATGTGATACAACCAGAAGGTTTTGTCAATCCTGAAAGATGCTAACAAGTATGCAAAGCTCCAGCAATCCTCCTAAGGACTGGAGTAAGCATCTCGGAGTTGGAATGTACGATTTGATGAGATGATCAATGATTTTGAGTTTATACAAAGTTTGTGAGAAACTTGTATTTCCAAAGAAGTGAGTTGGAGCACTATAGAATTTTTGATGAGTATATGTTGTTAACATATTATTGATCAGAAATGATTTCTGGAAAGCATCCAGGGTTGTTTGAAAGGAGTTTTTCAAGGAAGACCTGGATAAAGCTGCTTACATATTGGGCATCAAGATCTATAGAGATAGATCAAGACGCCTGATGATACTTTCAAAGAACGCACACCTTGACATGATTTTGAAAGAGTTCAAAATAGATCAGCAAAGAAGGAGTTCTTGGCTGTGTTACAAGGTGTGAGTATTGAGTAAGACTCAAGACCTGACCACAGCAGAAGAGAGAGAAAGGACGAAGGTCGTCCCCTATGCTTTAGACGTAGGCTCTACAGTATGCTATGCTGTGTACCGCACATGAAGTGTGCCTTGCCATGAGTTGGTCAAAGGGTACAATAGTGATCCGGGAATGGATCACATGATAGCGGTCGAACTTATCCTTAGTATCTAGTGGACTAAGGAATTTTCTTGATTATGGAGGTGAAAAGGAGTTCGTCGTAAAAGGTTACGTCGATGCGAACTTTGACACTAATCCGGATGACTCTGAGTAGTAAACCGGATTCGTATAGTAGAGCAGTTATTTGAAATGGCTCCAAGTAGCGCGAGGTAGCATCCACAAG
Source organism: Aegilops tauschii subsp. strangulata (assembly GCF_002575655.3). Taxonomy (NCBI): domain Eukaryota; kingdom Viridiplantae; phylum Streptophyta; class Magnoliopsida; order Poales; family Poaceae; genus Aegilops; species Aegilops tauschii. The sequence goes on from NC_053035.3 coordinate 5,510,325, forward strand.
ATGACATAGATATTCGTAAAGCACACACGGATCTGAAAGGTTCAGACCCGTTGACTACAACCACTCTCACAAGCATAACATGATCAAACCAGAACTCATTGAGTGTTAATCACATAGTGATGTGAACTAGATTGTTGACTCTAGTAAACTCTTTGGATGTTAGTCACATGGTGATGTGACCTGTGAGTGTTAATCACATGGTGATGTGAACTAGATTATTGACTCTAGTGCAAGTGGGAGACTGTTGGAAATATGCCCTAGAGGCAATAATAAATTGGTTATTATTATATTTCCTTGTTCATGATAATCGTTTATTATCCATGCTAAAATTGTATTGATAGGAAACTCAGATACATGTGTGGATACATAGACAACACCATGTCCCTAGTAAGCCTCTAGTTGACTAGCTCGTTGATCAAATAGATGGTTACGGTTTCCTGACCATGGACATTGGATGTCGTTGATAACGGGATCACATCATTAGGAGAATGATGTGATGGACAAGACCCAATCCTAAGCCTAGCACAAGATCGTGTAGTTCGTTTGCTAAGTGCTTTTCTAATGTCAAGTATCATTTCCTTAGACCATGAGATTGTGCAACTCCCGGATACCGTAGGATTGCTTTGGGTGTACCAAACGTCACAACGTAACTGGGTGGCTATAAAGGTGCACTACAGGTATCTCCGAAAGTGTCTGTTGGGTTGGCACGAATCAAGACTGGGATTTGTCACTCCGTGTAAACGGAGAGGTATCTCTGGGCCCACTCGGTAGGACATCATCATAATGTGCACAATGTGACCAAGGAGTTGATCACGAGATGATGTGTTACGGAACGAGTAAAGAGACTTGCTGGTAACGAGATTGAACAAGGTATCGGGATACCGACGATCGAATCTTGGGCAAGTAACATACCGGTAGACAAAGGGAATTGTATACGGGATTGATTGAATCCTCGACATCATGGTTCATCCGATAAGATCATCGAGGAGCATGTGGGAGCCAACATGGGTATCCAGATCCCGCTGTTGGTTACTGACCGGAGAGTCGTCTTGGTCATGTCTGCATGTCTCCCGAACCCGTAGGGTCTACACACTTAAGGTTCGATGACGCGAGGGTTATAGAGATATTAGTTTGCGGTAACCCGAAAGTTGTTTGGAGTCCCGGATGAGATCCCGGATGTCACGAGGAGTCCCGGAATGGTCTGGAGGTAAAGATTTATATATGGGAAGTCTTATTTTGGTCGCCGGAAAAGTTTCGCACTTTATCGGTATTGTACCAGGAGTGCCGAAAGGGGTCCGGGGGTCCACCAAGGGGTTCACCGGCCCCGGGGGGCACATGGGGTGTGGGGTGTGCGCCTTGGCCTATATGGGCCAAGGGAACCAGCCCCAAGAGGCCCATGCGCCAAGAGATAAGATAAAGGGAGAGTCCTAAAGGGGGAAGGCACCTCCGAGGTGCCTTGGGGAGGAAGGACTCCTCCCTGGCCGCACCCTTCCTTGAAGGAAGGGCCAAGGCTGCGCCCCCCACCTCTCCCTTGGCCGTATATATAGTGGGGGGAGGGAGGGAAGCAATATCTAAGCCCTGGCGCCTCCCTCTCCCTCCCGTGACACCTCTTCCTCCCCGCTTGCGCTTGGCGAAGCCCTGCCGGGATCCCGCTACTTCCACCACCACGCCGTCGTGCTTCGGGATCTCCATCAACCTCTCCTCCCCCCTTGCTGGATCAAGAAGGAGGATACGTCGCTGCTCCGTACGTGTGTTGAACGCGGAGGTGCCGTCCGTTAGGTGCTAGGATCATCGGTGATTTGGATCGCGACGACTACGACTCCATCAACCCCGTTCTCTTGAACGCTTCCGCTCGCGATCTACAAGGGTATGTAGATGCACTCCTCTCTCTCGTTGCTAGATGACTCCATAGACTGATCTTGGTGATGCGTTGAAAATTTTGAATTATTGCTACGTTCCCCAACACTAATATCACCATCTTCATATCTCAAAACAATTATCTAGTATCAAACTTCTCATAATATTCAACACACTCAATTTTTTTTTACTAATCTTGAATGCCTATCATTGTCAAAGCAGACTACCATGCTGTTTTTTAGGACTCTAAAAATATTCTAAGTGAAGCATGAGAGAACAATAGTTTCTATAAAACAAAATCACCACCGTGCTCTAAAAGATATAAATGAAGCACTGGAGCAAAAACTATATAACTCAAAAAATATAAGTGAAGCACATAGAGTATTCTAACAATTTCCGAATCATGTGTGTCTCTCTCAAAATGTGTGTACATCAAAGATGAGTTTGGTAAACTAAAAACCAAAGACTCAAGTAATACAAGACCCTCCAAGCAAAACACATATCATGTGGTGAATAAAAATATAGCTCCAAGTAAAGTTACCGATGGAAGTAGACGAAACAGGGGATGCCTTCCGGGGCATCCCCAAGCTTTGGCTTTTTGGTGTCCTTAGATTATCTTGGGGTGCCATGGGCATCCCCAAGCTCAGGCTCTTGCCACTCCTTGTTCCATAATCCATCAAATCTTTTACCCAAAACTTGAAAACTTCACAACACAAAACATAACAGAAAATCTAGTGAGCTCCGTTAGCGAAAGAAAACAAAACACCACTTCAAGGTACTGTAATGAACTCATTCTTTATTTATATTGGTGTTAAACCTACTATATTCCAACTTCTCTATGGTTTATAAACTATTTTACTAGCCATAGATTCATCATAATAAGCAAACAACACGCAAAAACAGAATCTGTCAAAAACAGAACAGTCTGTAGTAATCTGTAACTAAGGCAAACTTATGGAACTCCACAAATTCAGCATAAATAGGACGACCTAGGCAAAATTTTTATTGATCTGCTGCAAGTGGAATCAATATTTTATCTCTTTCTGATGATTTTTAACAATTATTTTCGTGAACAGAAAGTTCCTGCAATTTTCAGCAAGATCAAATAACTACCATCCAAGAAGATCCTATAGGTTAAACTTGACACAAACACTAATTAAAACATAAAAACACATCTAACCAGAGGCTAGAATATTTATTCCTAAATAGAAGCAAAAAGCAAAAAACTAAAAATAAAATTGGGTTGCCTCCCAACAAGCTCTATCGTTTAACGCACCTAGCTAGACATAGATAATTTTAATGATGCGCGCATGAGAAACAAGAATTGAAGCACAAAGAGAGCATCATAAAACACGTGACAAACACATATAAGTCTAACATACTTACTATTCATAGGCATCTTATAGACAAACAAATTATCAAGGCAAGCAAAAACTAGCATATGCAAGGAAGCGGAAAGAAACAATAGCAATCTTAACATAACGAGAGGTAATTTAGTAACATGAAAATTTCTACGACCATATTTTCCTCTCTCAAAATAATTACATGTAGGATCATAAGCAAATTCAACAATATAGCTATCACATAACATATTCTCAACACGATCCACATGCATGCGAAGTTGACACTCTTCCAAAATAGTGAGATTATCATTAACTAAAGTCATGACCTCTCCAAACCCACTTTTATCAAAAATACCATAAGATTCAACATTTTCCAAATATGTGGGATCTAAAGTTGACACTCTTCCAAACCCACTTTAAATATTATTGCAAACATTATTATAAATCTCATATTCATCCTGGGGATTAAATAAATTTCCAAGATCATAAGAAAAATCACCCCAATCATGATCATTGCAACAAATAGTGGACATAGCAAAACTAGCATCCCCAAGCTTAGTGTTTTGCATATTATTAGCACAATTGACATCAAGAGAATTTATGATAAAATCATTGCAATCATGCTTTTCATCGAAGGAACTATCAAGCATGGGTGCAATAGCAACGATCTCATTTTTTACATAAGGAACTATAGCAAATTCGTCTTCATAAATATTGGCATCATGGCCACAAGAATAGAAAGCATCATGTTCATCAAGGGATATTTCAACCAAATCATCGGAATCATCATTATCTATAGATTCATGCATATCATTATTTTCTTCCAAAGCAACGGTCATTCTTTCAATAAATTCTTGGACATAGACATTATGAGCCAAGTTTTCATTGCAATAATTAAGTATGACGAAATTTTCAGATTTGTTGAGAGTAAAATCATACTTTTCAATCAAAGAAGCAACTTCATGAGCACCCTTAAAAACGACAAATTCTTCAATTTGTTCGATATCATAGTAACTATAAACACCCTTTGCATAAGAAGATAAGATTTCATTATAATTGAACTCACATAGGTAGGGAAGGTGTTTTTTAGGGTTCTTAGAGCAACAAGTAAAATCACAAATTTCATAAAGATTCCAAGCATAGCATAGCAAACTATTTATATGATACCATAAGAGCTTCCCTTTTTCAGACAAACGATGACGCACAAAATGAGCATGCTCATCTAGAGATTTCCCATCAACTAGGCTAGTTGGGGTTTCAGCACGAGCGCATAAGGATCGAAGATGATCCAAGTAGAACACTTTAAGTGGATCCATATCAATAGATTTTCAGCAAGCGAAGATGCAAGCATATAGAAGGCACATGGAAACACGAGCAAACAAAAGGACGAACGAAAAAGAGAGGGCAAATAAAATGGTAGGGGTGAAGTGGGGGAGAGGAAAACGAAAGGCAAATGGCAAATAATGTAATGCGGGAGATAAGGGTTTGTGAAGGGTACTTGGTATGTTGACTTTTGCATAGACTCCCCGGCAACGGCGCCAGAAATCCTTCTTGCTACCTCTTGAGCACTGCGTTGGTTTTCCCTTGAAGAGGAAAGGGTGATGTAGCAAAGTAGCGTAAATATTTCCCTCAGTTTTTGAGAACCAAGGTATCAATCCAGTAGGAGGCCACGCACGAGTCCCTCGGACCTACACAAACAAATAAATCCTCGCAACCAACGCAATAAAGGGGTTGTCAATGCCTTCATGGTCACTTACGAGAGTGAGATCTGATAGATATGATAGGATAATATTTTTGGTATTTTTATGATAAAGATGCAAAGTAAAGAAAGTAAAATAAAAACGCGCCAGAAATAGCTTGTTGTCGGGAAATTAAATATGATGGGAAATAGACCCGGGGGCCATAGGTTTCACTAGAGGCTTCCCTCGAGAGCATAAGTATTACGGTGGGTGAACAAATTACTGTTGAGCAATTGACAGAATTGAGCATAGTTATGAGAATATCTAGGTAAGATCATGTATACAGGCATCACGTCCAAGACAAGTAGACCGACTCCTGCCTGCATCTACTACCATTACTCCACACATCGACCGCTATCCAGCATGCATCTAGAGTATTAAGTTCATAAGAACAGAATAACGCTTTAAGCAAGATGACATGATGTAAAGGGATAAACTCATGCAATATGATATAAACCCCATCTTGTTATCCTCGATGGCAACAATACAATACGTGCCTTGCTGCCCCTACTATCACTGGGAAAGGACACCGCAAGATTGAACCCAAAGCTAAGCACTTCTTCCACTGCAAGAAAGATCAATCTAGTAGGCCAAACCAAACTGATAATTCGAAGAGACTTGCGAAGATAACCAATCGTACATAAAAGAATTCAGAGAAGATTCAAATATTGTTCATAGATAAACTTGATCATAAACCCACAATTCATCGGTCTCAACAAACACACCGCAAAAGAAGATTACATCAAATAGATCTCCACAAGAGAGTGGGAGAACATTGTATTGAGATCCAAAAAGAGAGAAGAAGCCATCTAGCTAATAACTATGAACCCGAAGGTCTGAGGTAAACTACTCACACATCATCGGAGAGGCTATGGTGTTGATGTAGAAGCCCTCCGTGATCGATGCCCCCTCCGGCAGAGCTCCAGAAAAGGCCCCAAGATGCGATCTCACGGGTACAGAAGGTTGCGGCGGTGGAATTAGGTTTTTGGCTCCGTATCTGGTAGTTTGGGGGTACGTAGGTATATATAGGAGGAAGAAGTACGTCGGTGGAGCAACGTGGGGCCCACGAGGGTGGAGGGCGTGCCTAGGGGGGTAGGCGCGCCCCCCTACCTCGTGCCCTCCTGGTTGATGTCTTGACGTAGGGTTCAAGTCCTCTGAATCACATTCGTTCCGAAAATCACGTTCCCGAAGGTTTTATTCCGTTTGGACTCCGTTTGATATTCTTTTTCTACGAAATTCTGAAATAGGCAAAAAAACAACAATTCTGGGCTGGGCCTCCAGTTAATAGGTTAGTCCCAAAAATAATATAAAAGTGTATAATAAAGCCCATTAATGTCCAAAACAGAATATAATATAGCATGGAACAATAAAAAATTATAGATACGTTGGAGACGTATCAGGTCCCGGTGCCACCACCGCCCACCAGAGCGGCGCGGAGTGCAGAGGTCGCATGTATCCGCGCCTCTCTACCGCAGGCGGCGAGGGAAGGCCCACGGTACGTCCCCGAAAGCCCGCTGTGGGAGCCCTACTTCCGCCGCCGCCACGCCGAGCAGCTCGAGGCCACCAACGGCGTCGTGCCCTCCGGGAGGCTCAACTCCGAAGGCCGCCGCCGATGGTGGCGCGTGCCCGGTTGCACGCTGCAGGCCGTCCTCGAGTACATCGAGGGCGGCAACACGCCCAGGCTGGAGTACTCCGCTCCCCCGTCCTTCTCCTGCCGGCGTGGGAGCTCGTGGACGCTGAGGCGCATGGATCCGGGGGCGTCCTCCTCCTCGTCCAGCCGCTCGTCCGGCTCTCCCTGCCTCAGCCCCGTCAAGCCGGAGCCCCAGGACACGCCGGTCAGCCGGCGCCCCCGCAGCTCCGGCGTCCGCATCAACGACTCCACACCCACCTCTGGCCGCCTCGTCCTCGTCAGGTCGAAGCCGGAGCCCGGCCTCCCCGCGGAGTACGAGGAGATAGCCCGGCACGGCTTCTCCGACGAGGACGCCCTACAGTGGGCGCGGGACGACTACCTCCGCGACGAGATGGTCCGGCAGCGCCGGGCCCTTGAGGAGATGGCCACCCGCAAGCGTGGGTGCGAGGACGAGCACGGCGTGGTGATCCTCGACAGCGACGAGGACGAGGACGCCCCCGGACCGTCCAACCCGCCGTGCCAACCTGGGGAGGGGTGCAACAGGGACGGCGGCCGCGGAGGAGGCGACGACGACAACGACGACGACGGCGGCGACTACACGCAGTTCTACAGGCTCCTCGGCATGTAGAGCTTCAAGGGCGGCGGGCGGCGAGGAGCGGTGAGGGCGACGACGGGCCTAGTAGCGTTTTTTTCTTTTTTTGTAAAATATTTTAAATATGTTTGAACTCGCCAAAGTTTGGTTGAATTTGCGCCTAGTTTGTGGTTTTCAAAAAAATGCGTGGGCGCCGTGGCTGGGGGCATCACGCCCCCATCACGCGGTTTTCGCCGGTGCGCCCCCAGAGGCGAATTTTAGCGCCTCCTGGGGGCCGACGGCTGGAGATGCTCTTAGCCCCGCACCAAACCCAGGCGGCTCTTGAGGGGGATGAGGGAAGACGTCGGGCGCTTGCGTCTAGGTCTGTCGCCTCTCGTGAACACATAGGACCTATATATAAATAAACCAAAAAAAGGAGTAGTATCATACAACGATCCAATTGTTGAGTATATTGATTATTAGAAAAGATAGGATAGCGTAGGATATTATTCTACCTTCTGTTGTACTCCATGATAATCATATACCCCTATATATATATGCCCATGAGGCTCAAGCAATACAATCAACTATTCCACTAAATCTTTCTTTCCCTTCAAACACCAATGTCTACACATAGGACCAATAAATAAAGCGAAAAAGTGGAGTAGTATGATACAACGATCCAATGTCAAGTAACCAAGAAATCAAGATCTACTAATTCTCAAAAAAAGAAATGAAGATCTACTAAGACGGGACAGCCGCGCCTGTGTTGGACTATATACTAACTCTGCAACCATCAACTCAAAACATTTTTGGAGTTACGCCTGACACGATCACATGGTTACTAGGACGGGAATCTTTTCTTTAAGGATGTAATCAGCAATACCGATGACATGGTACACAGTGCGGAGTTTAACCGATGCGCGGCGGTCTTATCAAGGAGTACAATTCATTTAATCGCAGCATCATTTAGCGTGGGGCAAGCGCAATAACCGCGTCTTGTTCTGCCGACCAGCTTGGCGTCGTAACATGCTGCATCACAAGTATGCGAGTGGGATGTGAGCACGAGTGACCCTTGTAGCTAGTATAAATCTTGCCACTAGTGATCCTAGTAGCTATATAAATCGATCAGCTTGGCGTCGTAACATGCTGCATCACAAGTAGTACTACATACATACTATAAATCACAGGCTTTTGCTTGGGAGGGGATCGAGCCTCTTCAATTTGTATCATGGCGCAAAGTAATAGCCCCCTTCAATTTGTTTCCTTGCTAGAGTAAACGCATGCACCTTTGTAGTATTTCTCAAAACTCCACTCTTTGCACTAATCTTTCAATAAAAAAAAACATGCCATGCAGGTACTGAAATGGAAGCTTGGACAGTTGAGGCGAGCAGAGAGGATTCATCCACCAAAATCATCACCATCCAAGTCGACTCATCACAACCTTTTCAACACGGACAAGTGGGCGAGTCTCCTAGCACAACGGCAAAGCACTGTAAGCATAGTCATCCTTCTATTCAACTTAGGTCTATGTTAATTTGCCCATCCACTGTTACTACCCACATGCATTGCTACGTTTTACTAGTATCCACATAAGAGTCACACGGCCGTTCTTCCTCCTCCTCCCACCGTACGTGTATGTGTACATCACCGTCCATGAGTATGAAGACGGCGACATGGTGGCTTCCGATTGGGTTCCGGTTGCAGCCAATACAGACTGTTTGCAAACGCTGAAAGCGTGCGGCTTCTATGGCGTGCACTGGCTTGTCCATGGAGATGTACTCCTCACAGTCATCATATTGTCGTAGAAAACGAAAGAGGAACAAATGAGACGATAACTATCTATCTATCTTTATTTATATACTAGCAAAAGAGACCGTGCGTTGCAAAAAAAAAAACGCAAGCCCTAACCCAATAACCATGACTCAAGACACCAATAGGTCTTGCCAAGGCGTCTGTATATGAACATTAGATTAGAAATATATATTTTTTCTCACGTGAGCTTTTGCCGAGGCGTGCATGCATGATTATAGAAGGTTTCTTTCGTCTCCAATCTGGCTTTGCATAGGTGTTCGTTTGCAATCCGGATCGGTGTTGATACGGAAGAATGACAATCATGCACTACTGATTAAAATTGAAATTACGGTTAAAAAATAGGAATATTTCAAGAAGACTAACATTTGCTCTAGATGGACCGCGGGTTAATTATCTAAAAAGGCAGGGGGTCTTTGCTAAAATGTAAATAACGATTCATTTTCTCACTTAAAGATGTACTGTGCGTTTAATACCACAAAAGGGAGGGGGTTTTACATAAAATAAAAAGGATCTGTTTTCTGCATATTAAAAGGTGCACTGCGGGTTAATTACTGGAAAATGAAGGAAGTTTTCTGCAAAACTGTTTGACTGACGGGCAGAAGAAATAAACTCTTCATTAGTAGGTAAAATGGATATAGATTAAAATCACAGTAAGGGGAAAATAAATAGAGATGTGCTAGAAATTCTCACAAAAAGCAAAATATATGGTCCTAGATCTGTTTTTTTGGAGGTCTTAGAACTGGTTGACCATCTCACCGGAACCATTAGATTTGTATAATCATACCCTAAAGATCATAGTCACTAGATCTACATTACCATACCTAAACATATCGCACCATAATATTTTCATAGTTGTACCTAAACAGATAATAACCGCCAGATCAAGATAACCGTACTTGAGCAGATCATATCCATCGATATCAGATCTAAATAATTGTAGTACCTACATATATAGTCGCATCCATTATATCTAAATAATCGTACATAAATATTGTATTTGTTAATGTAATAGTACCTAAACATATCTCATAAGTCAGATATTCATAACTGTACTCTAAACAGATCATGGCCGTTGGATATACATATAAAAACCCCAATGGAAAATATTTCCAGGAAAACATGCCAATTATTAATTCTACTACAAACAACAAGTACATATGTACGCCCAATTTAAACATGCTAGTCCTCACCACATATACCAATGCTAATCAAATCCTGTAGGTAGATGCACTATTGGAACCGTATAAAAATGATAGCCAATTGAAATATTTCTCTGCCCATGTTATGTTCTACAGACAGTTAGCAGTATTGCCATTGCAACGTGCAAAGTTCCTCGGGGCGATGCATTAAATAGTGATTAGACACCATTATGAGTATTGCTGGATTATTTTGATCATAGATTTACCTAACAAAATAATAATGCATGTCACAAAAAATTATATGGTTGGATTTGTATTTCAACATAGTTTTCAATGATATTATTTGGAATTACATGCATTAATATTTTGTTACTTAAATGTAAGGTCAAAACTTGCCACAAAATACAATAATGACCAATAAACCAGGACAGAGGTAGTACTGCAAAAGAAAACTTGAGACCATGCTTTACATTTATGTGTTAATATTTTCATCTTTTATAAAAGATGAACCCTATTGAATATGAAAGCAAGAATCATGCAGGGAGGCCAGCTAAGAACAAAACTGATTTAACCTGTACAGTCGTACACAAGATGGCAATTAATGGTCATAGGGTTTCGGACATACACGAGAGAGCATACCACAATTAATCCAGCGAGCACACAGATTACAAAGTAAGTTTGGTCAGTACACTTATAAACCGAATCAACGACTAAATGTGTAAACGTATCACTGACAAATAATTAATAAATATCATTAGATTTTGTAAATAATATTCTATAATTCCTTTTTGTTATTTATTGGCAACACAATCATACTTGTTCATACATAAATTAAAAGTATATTTTGCAATACAAAGGGGTAAGTATGAGGAAAAAATTTGTACCATAAGAAAACAAAATGTTTAACATTTTTTAACGCCGTAAAATATGACGACCTCACATTTGTGATGGACAGCAAGTTTTGGAAGAACACTAACATAACCGTACGAGAATACAATATCTAAACATGTGCTTGTGTGGTCCCTCTGTCCCAAAATAAGTGTCTCTCGTGTTGGAGCAGTAATAATATAAAGCTGTAGTAAACATAAGACACTTATTTTAGGACGAAGGGAGTACTTAATATAGCTTTTTAATTTGGCTAATATGAAAGCAGAGACACTTCTTGTGAATGAAGGAGTGAATGTAAAACAAAATCACTAAGAAAATTCATGCCAATTGCCCCTCGTGTTGGAGCAGTAATAATACATGGTCTTAAAGAAATTTAAGTAAAACTCCAAAACCTCGACTTCTCCGAGTATATGTTGAGGTTCCGTAATTTGTTTTTTTAGGCCTGTCCTAATGCTTCACCTTAGTATCATGCATTTTACGTAAGCAAAAAGGATGATTTTGCATAGTGTAATTAAGCATAAGGGATGTGATAATTACATATTTAAATTCCACAAGTGAAAAATTAGATGGCACCATGATGCTGGTGCATGATATTATATAGTAGAAAGATAATAAGTAATGTAATACCACACACTATGATACTGGTATACCATACAACTTACAAGTGGAGTTACCGTATGAAACCTTACGAATACACAACACTGAACAAGCATGCTTCTAGAAGACACATGCCGCTCCTTCAATCGGATATACGGTCACTGGGCTCATGTACTAAAGCCCTCAGAGATCCGGTCGAGAATCATGGAAGAATATTTTGAAAGACGCACGATATATAGCTAACAATAGTTATAAATCGCCTGTTGAAGGTTTTAACAGTTAAAAAATTGTCAAATAAATGAAACCAGTACCAAAGTATCACGCAATGATGATATAAGGTGACATAACAAAGTGATTGTAAAAATACGACTTTATGCGTCTGGGACAAAATAACAAATAGTTGAGTTCATACATATGTCATAGTGAGCTAAAATGATTGTCTCTTTTCCTGAGAGCACACGAACTCAAATTTTCACAATGGCTCCATTGGATCAATGTTAAAAAGTTCATCAACTATATTTTTTCTTGAGGGCACATAAAACCATTTTTTTTAAATCACTCGGTTAGATCGTCTTACATTATAGTCAACGTGTTGCATCATTTTTATAATGATTTTTGGGAACGAGTAACCAACATTGGTACTCCCCCCGTCTCAAAATGTAAGACCTTTTTTTACATTTCGAGACAGAGGGTGTAGAAAATCCTTATCCTATATATATTGCCTTTTAATAGCATCGTATTCATTGTGCTGATTAATTCTAGCATGCAGATACGAGAGTCTGGAATCTTGACTCCGACTTGGAGGCAGGGAAAGAACTGCTGGCCAAACAAACTGGGACGAACACTATTGTTTCCCTCCAGAATGCTCCCAAGGTCCGTGGAGAGCTCCGTGGCGCAGACGAAGACAGCTACACACCGCACCGCGTGCCGATCGGCCCTTACCATCGCAATTGTTCATCTTCATTGATTGCAAAAGAAAAGCTGCGCTATGTTGGCTTCATGCAGAGTCTCTCCGAGAGATACAAGGGAGATGGCCTTAGTGGTCTAGTGGAGGACTTGGAGCCCCGAGCAAGGGAATGGTACGGGGACGGGGTCGCTGACATGACGCCGGAAGAGTTGGCGAGGATGCTGCTGCATGATGGGTGCTACCTGCTGGGCTGGTTGGGGAACTATCCGGACGCCCCTCAAGCATCCTGCAACGACCACAACACGGTGTTTCGCGACATCCTTTACCTCATAGAGAACCAGATGCCTTTCTTTCTTCTTGACAAGATTCACGCGCGCGCCACAGGAGGTTCCAGCAGTCTACTCCAGTACATGGCAGCATATATCCAGAGTCTGCTGCATGCTCAGCTCTACATCAGCCCAGGGAAGCAGAGCCTGATGGAGCAGCCATGCCACCTGCTGCACCTAGTGCATGAATACTTCCGTCCAGCCAACTTGCTGCCGTCTACAGATCCGCAGCCACCCGGGCGCACTGGTCGATGGCGCCGGGCGACGGCGTACCGCTTGCACGCCAAGGTGAAGTTCATGCCCCGGGACTTCGCGGACGAAGTGACTTCGGTCCTCGACGTGCACCTTGAAGGAGGCACGCTGTGGATCCCTCGCCTGCAAGTCTGCAGGGACACGTGGACGCTCCTACGTAACCTGATGGCGCTGGAGGAGCAGATGCCAAAGAGGCCCGTCACGGCGTACTGCATCTTCATGTCGCAGGTGGCGTGTACGGTGGAGGACGTACGGCTCCTGGTTGATGCAAAGATCGTCGAACACTTCGAGGGCAGCGACGAGATTGCCGCCCAAGGCTTTGCCGACCTCTGCAAGGGGGTGGTCATGGACGTCGATGACATCCAGAGGAACTACCTCAAGCCCATCTGGCATGACCTGGAGAAGCGCAACAAGAGTCGGGCGGACAACTTTTGGGGCGGCCACTCACACCAGGTGGCCATCGCCTTGGCATTCCTTGTGGTTGTCGTCCTCCTGGCCTGTGTAGTGACGCAAACTTTCTATGTAATTATCGGCTCTCGGCAACAACCAAAACATTAGTGTTATTTTAGTTTCAACACGTTTTTTAGCGCGTGGATGCAGTACCAGGTTTTGTTTATTTATTCTTTTTTTTAGATAAAAAAACTCAAGGAAAGCTCGGCTTTGAATTAATGAAGTGATCACCAACCGGTCAGGGCTACATCCAACAACCAACGAGAAACAGAAAAAAATGATAGATATACAGTGCTGCCGAGTTTATGTATTCTTCAAATAAGTTAATCTATCTATCATTACTCACTAGCTAGTGGAAAAATCGTTATATCCGAGTTCTTTCGTGTTTTCTGAGTACCAAAACATGGGATCACGACGAAAGCTCTATAAACCGAGTACAGATCTTGGCTAACAGTACGACAGGACCCATGCTAGGCGTTACAAAGCGCCTGGCGTAAAGTACTGGGCAAACAAAGAAAACTCGGTTTATGAGATGTATGCTGAGAACCTTTCCCGCGGCACCCGGCAAATAGGTCCCACGTGGCTCGGGAGTTTGCAGTTGTCGGCTCCGTGATGATGGGCAGCATTCGCCGAGAGCATGTGGTAACGAACTCGGCAAACTATGTCCTATTTAAGAACCACCCTCCGTGTTTCAACCAACCCTAGCCGCCGGCCACTAGAACAAAAGTCTGATCGCCCGCCGCCGCTCGTCCCCGTTGGATTCCAGTGCTGCCGCGGGGCCTCTCCACTAGATTCCAGTGCATCCGTCGGGCCTCCCCACTGGCCTGCTGCCACCGAAGTGCCCTGATCCGCTGCTGCCTGAGGCTAGGCGACACCTTCCCTGCCAATCCATGCATTTCGGAAGCTCGCCACCGGCCACCCCCACCACCACGATGCCGGCCTCCCCAGCAACCCCGATGTGAGGTAAGGCCTCTCGTTTTTTTCTATTTATTCATGATTTTTAATATACATAGAAAATACATTCTACCACCCAGGGTTAGTAACCCCACATGTCCTATCTACCGTCATGGGCTAGTGTGTGTCTATATATCTCGATAGGATGATGAGTTGATCGAACGGCTGATGCTCTAGGTGCCTAGGCACCTAGGTGCCCCGAACATTTTACATATAGACATACGGTAGCACTAAACTGTGCGAGCACGCATAATGCCTTATCATACGCGTTGGTCCTAATTAATTAGGCGGGTCGCTCGGACCTCCTCGCCGGTTAACAAACGGAGGTAAAATCCATGAAAAGAATAGTAATGCATTTAATTTTGTTACTATCCCAAACGGTTCACTTCCATTACGCGTACAACCGTCCCTAATTGTGGCAGTAATATGGGCTCAGGAAGTGGTAATGTGTTACTCGTTCACCTACATCCCATGTGGCCATCGCTAATTGTTGGCAGTAAAATGGATTGAGAAAGTAGTAATGCGTTACCGGTTCACGTACGCTGGTGGTCGCTAATTGTTGACTGTAAAATGGGTTGATGAAATGGTAATGCTTTACCACTTGAGATGAATTAGTGAAGTAATATGAATTAATACATGTGCATCCCTCTAGTATAACAAAACACACCGAAAAGTAAGTAACGATGGTAATACTGCCATATTCAATAGTAAAATTATTATTTTAATAAAAAAATATAGTGATGATAAGTTCGTTACTGACTACCTAAAGGCTGATTACCAACGGTAGGAATTAGCGCATGGAGCAGGCCGGTTGCCGTAACTCATTATGATGCATTTTTCACGGAGGAGCGCATATCAGGTGGTTCGGGCTAAATTGCGTGTAGAGGCCGTTTATGTCGATCGGTCGGCGCGTACGCTAACTTATTCTGCACTCTGGAGTAGTTTAGCAGCCCTTATTTATCTAGACACACACATACACATATATATTACTCTATCAATCCAAATATGTTCATATAATATATCTAAGATATTTGAGAGCAACCTATAGGAAAAAAATGCAACTGATTTCATATATAGTATTTTATATATTTTGAAAATGCCTTCATATATGTACGTATAAAACAGTATACTGAAAAATAGTACATATTACCTAAAAAGTAGTACATATACTCTCCAAACATTCTTATATATTATATACTACACGTAAATACTCTCAGTTTTGATAGGTAGTACATAAAACAAACAAAAATATAGAGAGGGCAACTACCGGTGGTTGTAGGAAACACTTGTTATATATATACTGTCAAAAAAATTATTATATTTTTTATGTTATGTTACTATATCTTGTATAGAGCGTTACTCGGGGTGTAGAATAAGTTAATTCATATATATATACCAGGTGCAACCGGAGCAGGTGCAATTACGAGGCCAGGTGCAACCGGAGCAATGGCACAGGGAGTACCATATGGATTCATGCTACCAATTTGATTGCAGGCTGAGATGTACGCCATGCACGTTGCTCCATGTGTTCATGTCTTGTGCTTGTTATTTTTCCTTTTGAGATTCGGACTAGCTAGTGCATGTGTTTCGCGAGGGCAAGGACGCAAGACAAAGCAAGCACATGTCACCATACTGCAAAAATGAAAAAATGGCTACATATGTACATACTGATGCACTTGTGTCACAACCACTAGCGCGCAGACAACACATGTGCCACAAGCAGACTCAATAGTTACGGCAACTATTACTCTGATCCTGATTTTAACTATTTTTTTCCATATCCAGCAGAAAGATAATGTTTTACGAGGGACGTGTGAGCCACGAGGCCAAAAATGACATATTTCTCACCATTTTGGGAGCACCTAAACAATCTTACAATGACAACAATGACGACCCTATCCATTCATTACGGGAGAAAACCAGACTTTTTCCTCTACTCATCCATGCAGTAACGGTGCGTCCCGACATTGGCGGATCCAGAAATTCAAGTTACAAGGGCGAAGAAAAAATAAGTTATGAAATCCGAAGTTGTTTTTTAATGAAATCCAAAGGCATGGGGTTTTGAGCTAATCACAGACCTGGTCCCGCGTCGTCCCTGGACACGGGTGGCGACCACACCGCCGATCCTCTAGCCCCATCTACACCCCTTCCCCCACCACCGCCGGCGACGCCGCCAGGGCAAAACCCGGGGTGGTGGTTCAAGATGGCAATGGCGCCCCGAAACCCGCGTCCCAGCGGGTTTTTACCCTATTAAGGGACGGAGATGGGCGACTTTCTATCCCTGTGGGGCTGCTAGTGGGTACGTTGTAAAACCCGGCATGTTTTGCTGGTTTAAACCCGTTTCAGTACTACCCGAACCCAAAACCCGACAATACCCGTCAAAATACGATTCATTACATGTTCATTACTACTTATTTGATTCTTATAGATGCCAAAAATGAACAAGGACAAAACTTTTGGAGTTGTCTTCAAGACATTCAAAAGGGAATGCAGGTGAAGTACAAGTACTTGCAAATTTCATATACCAATCTGCATATTTTTCATGTTTAACTTTAGCTAGAGCGAACTTTGATCTTCTCTGGGACTTGGCACTTTGATTTGGCATTAGAAGCTTTGAAGATAGTATTTTGGCTGCTTATTTACCTGTGCATTATTGTACTTGCACATTACATACGGTGATTTACTTGCATTTTGATTTACTACTTATTGTACTTGCACATTATGTTGGTGTTTTCATTCACGGCTCATGGGGACCGGATCCCCGTGGGTTTAGAAAACCTGACGGGTTTAGGGGATGGGCAAAATATTAGCCCCGCGCACGCTGATGGGACGGGGATGGGCTTGCTATTTTCTAGTGGGGATGGGTTTGGGCAAGCAAAAGCCGGTGGGTTTCGTTCCCGTTGCCATCTTGAGTGGTGGCCACTGGCGGGGGGTGCTCGCGCACGCCGTGGTCCGGTGCACCCTCCCTTTCTCCTCAAGAAGCAATGCGCGTCCTCGATGTAGCTTGCATCGCCGCCGGTGGGATCCATCCTGCGCGCGTCCCCGTCGCACCTTGGCCCTAGTTTTTAGGTTGATGCTACCGGTGTGCAGCAATGCCTAGCCAGATCTCCTGCTATGGGTGGCCAGCGGGAGCCCTCCTGGCTGCACCTCTGGTGGCTGGCGGCCGGATCTGGTTCACCCTGCCCTGGATATGTTCTGTGTCGACGCCCTGCTGTCATCCGATGGAGTTCTTCCGTCCTCAGCCATGGTTTCTTCCCCCTTGTTGCAGAGCACCCCCTATCAGGGTGACAGGGTGGCTGGAGGTGACCAGAGTGACTCGTGGGGGCCAGTACGGTGCCGCGTGGGCTGGTTAGTGGCTGGCCTCGGCTCTAGCAGGTTTGATTTGGGACTTGGTGTGGGACGGTGGCGTGGCCTGGGTTCCTCTGAATCTAAAAGAAGTTGCCTTTCCATGTCCCTGGTGGTTGGTTCCCTTTTCGGTATGCTGCGAATGGTGGTGCGCGGATGTGAGCCCTTGGACACCTTGGTGGTGGTCCTAGAAGGTGGACTAAATGTTCAGCTCTGTGGCAGGTGATGTTGTGGTGGTGGTAGCTTCTCTCCCTGGTCGTCTGGGGATCCTAGTGATGGCGGTGATTCATAAGTGGTGTCTCGGCAATCGTGATCTGGAGGCTTGAGTTGGTGACGACGCCCTTGATGATCAGGATACCTCGGTGTGGCATGGGTGAGGCTCCGAGCGAAAGGTCAAGGCTTCGGTGCCGGCGGCGTCGATGCTTGTGGGCTGTAGGAGATATGCCCTAGAGGCAATAATAAATGATATTATTTATCTCCGAGTTCATAATTATGTTTATGTTCCATGCTATAACTGCTATGGTTCTCGAGTCTGCAATAACCACGAGGCTCGGAGGAAGACTCATATGCACGTGTGGAATAATAAACGGTAAAATGTATTCCTAGTCTGGCCTCTAAGACTAGCTCAAGTGTTGCATGATGGTTATGTTTTCCTGATCATGGGCATGTCTATGTCAGCAACCTTGAGGGCATAATGTTAAGAGAACATTTGTGTTGAATCGACCCGGCATGATGTTATGCTATGAGATTCATTCGTCACAAGTTTATTGGTACATAACAAAGAGATGGTTAACGTTTGCATGATTCCTTACACCATGAGAGTATCGAGTTTCTTCATGCTTGCTTCATGAACTTTGGGGTTTGTTAAACGTCATCCGTAAATGGGTGGCTATTACGGCGGCTTACGGGTTCATGGAAAAGTGTGTCAAGTAACTTGATAGCTCAAGATTGGGATTTGCTCCTCCGACGATGGAGAGATATCTCTGGGCCCTCTCGGTGTTACGGTATCCATCATCGTCTGGCCAGACACTTTGTGATTTGATCACGGGGATGCCGGAACACGATAACGAGAAAAGAGAACAATACCGGTAACGAGGTAACTAGCATAGTGGACAAGTTGTTGATCCACGGGAATGCCAACATGTCTCACCTCGGGTATTTGTAACATATCGCGAAGCAACAGGAATAGCACACGGCAACTGGAGGTTCACTCGAATATTTATTCGTGTGGGTATAGGGGTCAATATGGGTGTCCACGGCTCCGATGTTGATCATTGATCGGAAGGGGTTCCGGGTCATGTCTATACTTCACCGAACCTATAGGGTCACACGCTTAAGGGTCATCTATCTGCTGAATACTAGACAGGGAGTCTGAGAGAAAATCACCGAAAAAGTTTCGGACACCGAAAAGTTTCGGACAGCGGAATCGTACCGCAGAGAGAGGTCATCGGATAAGTTTCGATGATACCGAAAAGTTGTTTCGGGATACACCATTAAGTCAAATTGGTTTCGGCACATGCCTGATAATTCTTGGAGGATGCCAGAATCATTCTGGAAGCTTTTTGGAATTTTCTGAGATAAAAACCGGAAATGTTCCGGAGCTGCCGGAGCCACTTCAGATGCGTTTCGCAGATGAAAATCACTAAAACCGGAATTGTTTCGGAACGCGTTGAAAATCATTTTAGTGGGTACTGGAAATGTTCTTAGCCCACATAAATATTTTCAGTTTGATTAGACGCTGAAAAATGTCGTCGTGAATAGTGAAAATCAGCTTTATGGTTACTTTATGGAAAGCCACCTTTTGGGGCTTTGCTCCAAAAGATCTTGGGGATGACATGGATGGATAGGAGCCATTTTTTGGGCCCCTCATGGGGGTGTGGCCGGCCACATGGGGTATCCCCCCCTTGGGGACCCTCTTGTTCCTTGGTTTCACTCCTAGGCCCTTGTGGAAGGACTTCATTCATGTGCATTTTGGGTTTTTTGTGAAACTACCCTACCCCCTTGGGATTTCCTATAAATAGAGGTGGAGGGGCAGCCCTCCACACTCATCCCTTGCTCTCATACACATGCCATGCATTATCTGGCTTCTTCTCTCCCTCCCACGAAAAGAGTTTCGTAGAGCCGTAAGGCTGTCTGGGTTCCGGCAGGAACTAGTTCTGGACGGCGAAGCCCTGCCGGATAGATGACACCGTATGTGTGCAACTCTGTAGAGAGATCGTAGTTTCGGTCTTAGTTCGTGAGTGCCTCCCGAAGGGCTGTCCGTGTGACCGTCCGAGTTTCGAAGGTCCTCCCGAAGGGCTGTCCGAGTGACCGTTCGAGTTTCGAAGGTCCTCCCGAAGGGCTGTCCACGACACCGTCCGGGGGGCTGTTCGACCGCCTCCTGGAGGGCTGTCTAAGGAGCAGATGAGGGTATACATCCTCGCGGTTGGGAGGTTGTAAATCCTAGCTGCGGGGATCTGCACCGCCGATCGTCATCGACTCTACTTCCCGCTGCGCTATGAGTCGGTAACGAAAAAGATCAAACCATGTATGCAGTCTCCATAGTGGTCCTAGGCTGGTGCGTAGGTCGGAAATTTTTTGTTTTCTGCTGCGTTCCCCTACATGGGCATCGTCTCCTTCCTACGGGGCGTCGTCGGGGTCCCTCTTCCCGCGTCAGGGCTCGGATGAAAATCCATGATCGTTCCTTCGATCACGGCGGTGGCGGCGCATTGCGTCGTCACCCTCCTGGGGGCGTCGTCGTGGAGTCCAGGTTTTCTTCGGCCATGGCACGTCGTCATCGGTGGGCAAGCTCAGATCTTGGCTCGTAGTCCCTTCTCTCTAGTGTGAAGTGGTCTTAGCTGCTTCCTATCTTTTAAATGCGACTTCGTTGGCATCGTTCTCGGTCCTTGGTGTCTGCTGGCAAGATCGACACTCCATGACGCAGAGTGAGAGGGCAGTGGGCCGTCTCTAGGAACAGCTTGGTGCGTACGTTGCAGCGATATCCGGTGGTTTCTTTTGGAGGCGTGGGTTCCTCCTCTAGCTAGTAGTCATGGGTGCTTCTTATTGGGGTGTGGCTACTCCTGTTTTTATGTTTATCCTTGATCTACTATGTAAGAGGGTTCCCTCACAACCAGTTAATGATTCAAAGTAGTTCTATATTCTCAACAACTAGATGATTTAAGCACCAAGAAACACAAAATACAACATGGTGGACAATGATACTAACATGGACTGTAGCTGCTTGAATCATTCATTCTCTAATGATGCTCATGTGTGAACCTGCTGCTCATGCGTTTCCGAAAATAGGGGCATACATTTGAGCATTGTTGAGGAAATTGTTAACTTGTAGCTACTCGGTTGGCTGGCGAGTAGGGGGGTAATAGGCTACTGGTCAAGTTAATCGGTCACTAAATCAATTAACCGGACAATTTATCAGTTTATCGGCTACTCAGTGACCCTGCGAGTAGGGATTAATCTACAAGTTAACATGTTAATCGGACAAATTCATGAAGAGGGCATTTGTGACACTCGGGACAGCTTCCCAAACGAGCCCCTACGGTGGCACTGCCCCTGCATCCCGACATACTAAAGATCAAGCATGTGTTATTTCGAATCATATTTTATAACACATCAAAAAGTGATCTCATGGTTTACCCAAAACATAGTTCATGGGTCTAACTATATAATATCTAGATGTGAGATAATATCTCACATCTAAATTTTGACATCTTATTTGTCTTTTTTCCTGAATAGAGCGGGACAAATCTTTTTTTGAAATTGACCTAATCTGTTGGGTATGAATTGAAACTTGGGATCTCATACATGGAACCGAGAGCTCCTACCACTCCAAGCAAAACATGTTGCTCACATCAGATACGTAGACATGTTTGAAATTTTTTGAAACCTTTTTTAAGGATTGTGATATTTTTAAATGTCAAATATTTTTTAAACACAAACGATTCAAAATTTTAAAAAGTATTTTTCAAATGTGAATAAACTTTATAATTTTATATTTCGAAAAATAAGTACAAAATTTGGTATTCCGAACAAATTTTTCTCAAAGAAATCTTGAAAACTAGGACAATTTTTGAAAATCCCGTAACACGTTTTAGAGTGTCGACACTTTGAAAATTCGATTTTTTTAAATACGAATAAATTTATTCTAATAATAAATTCTCTATAAAAAAATTATTTGCACCATTTAAAAAATATTTATGCATTTCAAAAGAATGTTTTTATGATGTTTAAAAATGTATTATAAAATGGAAAAAATCAAAACATTCCGATAAATGTCCATGACAACTTTTTAAAAGAAACTTCATGCATTTATAAAAACACGACATTTTATAGAAAAAAACTTATGCAATGTAAATGAAATGTTCACATAGTTTTCATGATGTAGAAATGTGATAAGTAGGAATATGAAAAATGTGTACCATGTATTCTAAAAAATGCCCGGCCTGTATTTGAAAAAGATATTCATGATGTAGTTTAAAAATATGTTCAAGGTGTGTTAAAAGTGTTCCTTGTGTATACAATAAAATTAACGGTATACAATAAAATGTATATGCAACTATGTTGGACATGAGTTGCAAGTTTAGTTTGGACATGCAACTGGGTCAGATGGGTTTATATGTTGGGGTTGGACATTGAACTAGGGTTGGGGCAAGTTGTGTGTTGAAAAACACAGTGCATGCCTAGTTGCAAGTCAAAGGGTGGGCTTGCAACTGGGAGAACTACAAGGTGAGTTGCCAGTCAAGGATGGACCTACAACTGGGACAACCACAAACTATGAGGCTAGTTGCGAGTCAAAGGTTGACTTGTAACTGGGATAAAACAAATTACGGTCCTAGTTGTGATTCAAGGATGGACTTGCAACTTGGATGAAAGACAAAAATATAGGCCCAGTTGTTAGTCAAGGGTGGGCTTGCAACTGGGATAAAACAAACTATGGGTCTCGTTGTGAGTCAAGGGTGGACTTGTAACTAAGACAAGCATATAGAACTAACATACGAGTTGCCAGTTGAAGGTGGACATGCAACTGACATGAAAATCAAAACACATCCCAGTTGCGAGTTAGAGGGTGGACTTGCCACTCGAAAACAACAAACTATGGGACCAGTTGTGAGTCAAGGGTTGACTTTCAACTGGGTCAACAACAAACTATGGTCCTAGTTTCGAGTCGAGGATGGACTTGCAATTAAGACAACTATGAAACAATGAACCAATTGCGAGTCAAGGGTCCACATGCAAACTGGGATGAAACAAACTACGGTCTCAGTTGCGAGTCAAGGGTGTACTTGCAACTGGGATGAAAAACAAAACACACGCTTAGTTGTGAGTTGAGGGTGGGCTTGCAACTGGGAGAACTATTATCCCAATTGGGAGTCGAAGGTGGACTTGTAACAGGGACAACCGCAAAACTACGAGCCAAGTTGTGAGTCAAGGGTCGACTGGCAACTAGGATGAAACAAACTACAATTCTAGTTGCGAGTCAGTAGTGGACTTGCAACTGGGATGAAAGACAAAACATAGACCCAGTTGCGAGTCAAGGGTGGGCTTGGATCTGGTATCAAACAAACTACGAGCCTAGTTGTGAGTCGAGGATGGACATGGAACTGAGACACCTATACGAAACTATGATACGAGTTGCGAGTTAAGGGTGGACTTGCAACTAAGATGAAATACAAAACACATCCCAGTGGTGAGTCGAGGGTAGACTTGCAATTATGACAACAACAAACTGTGGGCCTAGTTGCGATTCGAGGGTGGACTCGCAACTGGGACAACAAAAAACTATGATTCCAGTTGCGAGTCTAGGACGGACATCCAATTAAGACAACTACGAAGCAATGAGCCTAGTTGCGAGTCAATGGTGGACCTACAGCCAGGATGAAAACTAAACACTAGCTGAGTCGCAGGTTGATATGTCTCCAACGTATCTATAATTTTTTATTGTTCCATGCTATATTATATTCTGTTTTGGATGTTTAATGGGCTTTATTATACACTTTTATATTATTTTTGGGACTAACCTATTAACCGGAGGCCCAGCCCGAATTGAAGTTTTTTAGCCTGATTCAGTGTTTCAAAGGAAAAGGATATCAAACGGACTCCAAACAGAATGAAACCTTCGGGAACGTGATTTTCGGAACAAACGTGATCCAGAGGACTTGGAGTCTACGTAAAGCAATCAACGAGGAGAGCACGAGGCAGGGGGCGCGCCTACCCCCCCCAGACGCGCCCTCCACCCTCGTGGGGCCCACGTTGCTCCACCGACGTACTTCTTCCTCCTATATATACCCATATACCCTGGAAACATCAGAGACAGAGCCAAAACCCTATTTCCATCTCCGCAACCTTCTGTACCCGTGAGATCCCATCTTGGGGACTTTTCCGGTGCTCCGACGGAGGGGGCATTGATCACGGAGGGCTTCTACATCAACACCATAGCCTCTCCGATGATGTGTGAGTAGTTTACCTCAGACCTTCGGGTCCATAGTTATTAGCTAGATGGCTTCCTCTCTCTTTGGATCTCAATACAAAGTTCTCCTTGATCTTCTTGGAGATCTATGTGATGTAATCTTCTTTTGCGGTGTGTTTGTCGAGATCCGATGAATTGTGGGTTTATGATCAAGATTATCTATGAACAATATTTGAATCTCCTCTGAATTCTTTTATGTATGATTGGTTACCTTTGCAAGTCTCTTCGAATTATCAGTTTTCTTTGGACTACTAGATTGATCTTTCATGCAATGGGAGAAGTGCTTAGCTTTGGGTTCAATCTTGCGGTGTCCTTTCCCAGTGACAACAGGGGCAGCAAGGCACGTATTGTATTGTTGCCATCGAGGATAAAAAGATGGGGTTTATATCATATTGCATGAGTTTATCCCTCTACATCATGTCATCTTACTTAAAGCATTATTCTGTTCTTATGAACTTAATACTCTAGATGCATGCTGGAAAGCGGTCGATGTGTGGAGTAATAGTAGTAGATGCAGAATCGTTTCGGTCTACTTGTCACGGACGTGATGCCTATATACATGATCATAATTAGATATTCTCATAACTATGCTCAATTCTATCAACAGCTCGACAGTAATTCGTTTACCCACCGTAATACTTATGCTCTTGAGAGAAGCCACTTGTGAAACCTATGGCCCCGGGTCTATTTTCCATCATATTAATCTTCCAACACTTAGCTATTTTTATTGCCATTTATTTTACTTTGCATCTTTATCATAAAAATACCAAAAATATTATCTTATCATATCTATCAGATCTCACTCTCGTAAGTGACCGTGAAGGGATTGACAACCCCTTTATCGCGTTGGTTGCGAGGTTCTTATTTGTTTGTGTGGGAGCGTGGGACTTGAGCGTGATCTCCTACTGGATTGATACCTTGGTTCTCAAAAACTGAGGGAAATACTTACGCTACTCTACTGCATCACCCTTTCCTCTTCAAGGGAAAACCAACGCTATGCTCAAGAGGTAGCACGGGTCAATGGGTGAACTTGAAACTAGGGTGAAACAAATTACGACGCTTGTGAGTTAAGGGTGTACTTGCAGCTATGACAACTATACAAAACTATGATACGAGTTACGACTCAAGGATGGACTTGCAACTGGGACAACTACACAAAACTATGATACGATTTGTGAGTCGCAAGGGTGGTCTTGCAACTGAGACAACATAGAAACTACGAACCTAGTTGCGAGTCAAGTATTGACTTGCAACTGGAATGAAACAAACTATGGGCACATTTCTTATTCAATGGTGGACTTGGAACTGGGATGAAAAACAATTGAAACACAAGTTCCAGTTGTGAGCCGAGCGTGAACTTGCAACTCGGACAACTATGAGCCCAATTAAAAATGGATGATGGAGTAGCAACGAGTGCAATTGCGGACTATGAGCCCAGTTGCGAGTCAAGAGTCGACTTGCAACTAGGATAAAACAAACTACGGGCTCAGTTACGAGTCAAGGGTGTGGATCTGCAACTGGAAAAAAGCAATACACATGCCGACTTGCGAGTGATGGGTGGTCTTGCAACTGGGATGAAACAAACTATAGGCCTAGTTCCAATTCAAGGGTGTACTTATTAAGACTGGGATAACTACACAAAACTATGATACGTGATGTGAGTCAAGGATGGACTTGCAACAGGGACAAGTACATAAAACTATGATACGAGTTGCGAGTCGATGATGTACTTGCAACTGAGACAACTACAGACTACTAGCCCAGTTGCAAGCTTAGGGTGGACTTGTGATAGGAATAAAAAAGAAGCTACATGCCTAGTTGCGAGTCAAGGATGGGTTTGTAACTCAAATGAAACAAATTACGGTCTAAATGTGAGTCAATGGTGGATTTATAACTCGGATAACTACATAAAACCAAAAATAAAAAAGGAAATATAAAAACAAAATTAAAAATTGAACAACAGCTCAACGAAAGAAAAACAGTGAGAGCTTGAACACGCTTCCATAACATTAGTGAGAAAAGCTGCTGCCCGCACAAAATGCATATTGACACAACCCCGACAACAAACGCAAGTGACTAAACGCCCACAACCCGCGACATCACATAACCGGCCAATAATGGATGGAAGCCGCGAAACAGATCGACAACGTGACGCGGATCAAAATGCTGCATGAAAATTTCAGCAAAGAAATATTATACATTTAAATTTTTATACGAGACATTGCTAAATCTCGCCCCGATGAGTCACAACCTATGTAAGATAGAGGATCATATATTCACACTTAGCCAAACATGGAAGACAGTGAAAAAAAGGTCATCAATGGACACGAAAAACCGGCTCGACAACACAAACATCAGCATGCACGACCCAAGATACATGCATGTGAACAAAATAATTTTGCACGAAACACACATGTGATCCAAAAGAGAGAAAAAAGGACGATATTTGAAATAAAAGTGGAAACAAAAAAGAAACAAAAAATACGTGTGGCTTGTCCCTTTTTTTACTTCTTGTGATAAGACAACAAATAAGGAAAAAAAAAGTAAAAATGCAACTAATAGTGTGTTTGCACTAGTTACAACCCATCCAGGCAGCTAGACATACGTGCAAAATCGACCACGACCCCCAAAACGATGTGAAAAAAATCGCTCAATAAAGCCCTATGGACCGATAGGTGCAACAAACTAGTGCAGGCGTAGTCTGCCGAAGAATACCTCTAAAAAAAGAACGAGAAAGAAAAGCATTGTGCTGAGAACGAATCTTAAAGGGCTTTCATCCTATGGTCATAGAATCAGATGTGAGATAACTATTTCACTTTAGATGTGAAATAGCAAATCAGGTTATGTAGAAGCATTGGGTCAGCTATCCCTCATGTCCATGTTGATGATCTTCTTCTTGTACGGGCAACTTTTGGTCGTTCCCTCATTCCGTCTCTTGATTGGAAGGGTTTGTCGCTTCTTCATTAGTTTCGCCTTTCTTGTCAGAAACAACATCCTCCTCGTTCTCATTGTGCCTTGTCCATCATGTATAAGCAGGCATGAAATCATGTCTGAGCAAGTACATCTTCACACACCTAGTAAAAGGTTGGATAAAACTATGTTTTTGCAATTCTTACACAGACATAATATCTTTGCTTTACCCTTTCGATTCATATCTTCCACTACCATCTTGAAGATTCCATTTATAGTTTGATCCATGGAATCGATCGATAGATCGAGCTGCTAACAAAGTGGTTAGTATTATATTTCCTTAATTGTGATAAAGCTATATTATTCATGCTATAATTGTATTGGTTGGAAACTTAAATACATGTGTGAATACATAAACAAATACTAAGTCCCTAGTAAGCCTCTACTAGACTAGCTCGTTGATCAAAAGATGGTTAAGGTTTCCTGACCATAGACTTGAGTTGTCGCTTGATAACGGGATCACATCATTAGGAGAATGATGTGATGGATAAGACCCATCCGTTAGCATAGCATATGATCGCTGAGTTTTTGCTACTGCTTTCTTAATGTCAAATACACGTTCCTTCGACCATGAGATCATGCAACTCCCGGATACTGGAGGAATACCTTGTGTGCTATCAAACGTCACTACGTAACTGGGTGATCACAAAGGTGCTCTACAGGTATCTCTGAAGGTGTCTGTTGAGTTGGCGTGAATCGAGATTGGGATTTGTCACTATGTATGACGGAGAGGCATCTCTGGGCCCTCTCGGTAATACAACATTACAAGAAGCTTGCAAGCAATGTAACTAAGGACTTAGTTATAAGATGATGTATTACGGAACGAGTAAAGAGACTTGCCAGTAACGAGATTGAACTAGGCATGGAGATACCGACGATTGAATCTTGGGCAAGTAACATACCGACAGACAAAGGGAACTACGTATGTTGTCATAAAGGTTCGACCGATAAAGATCTTCGTAGAATATGTAGAACCAATATGGGCATCCAGATCCTACAATTGGTTATTGACTGGAGAAGCATCTCGGTCATGTCTACATCATTCTTAAACCCTTAGGGTCCGCACGCTTAACATTCGTTGACGATATAGTACTATATGAGTTATGTATGTTGGTGACCGAATGTTGTTCTGAGTCCCAGATGAGATCATGGACATGACGAGGAGCACCGGAATACTCCGGAGGTAAACACTGATATATAGGATGATATCCGGAAGGGTTCTGGAATTCACCGGTAGGGTTTAGGATTTTCCACAGATGTTTTGGTGCGAGGACACTTTGGTTGGGCCAAGGGGTAAGGCCCAGGGGCTTTAGGTCGGTGCAAAAGTATGTTTTGCGGAGGTCGGGGACGAGACACCATGGACCCTGGCGACTGGCCCTGGGCCAGACGCCGAGGACCATGGCGTCTGGTGCTGGAATGCGAGAAGGACTCTTCCTTACGTTCCAAGCCGACTTTGGGGAGGCCCTCTCCCAAAGTAACAACCCCAGGACTCAGCATATAAACTGAGGAGGGCTAGCCCCTAAAACACAAGTTTTTGAGCCTCCTCTAGTTGGTCCTAGTTGAGTAATTAGAGCTAGCCCTAGCTAACTCTAATGCTCATAATTAGAAGCCCAGTGTGGTTCTAATCTCCCCTAAATCCATTGTGTTAGGCGAAGCCCTACGGAAATAGTTTCACCACCACCGTCGCTATGCCGTCAAGCTGCCAAAACTCATCTACTAGTTTGCTCCGCTTGCTGGATTAAGAAGGCGAGGACGTCATCGACCTTAACGTTTGCTGAATGCGGAGGTGTCGTACGCTCGGTGCTTTATCGTAACAGATCGTGAAGGTGTACGATTACATCAACCGCGTTGATAAACGCTTCTACTGAGCGATCTACAGGGGTATGTCGATGCTCTCCCCTTCTCGTAGCTATGCATCTCCATGCATAGGTCTTGCGTGTGCGTAGAAAAGTTTTTGTTTTCCATGCAATGTTCGCCAACAGTGGCATCATGAGTCAGGTCTATGTGTAGATGATATGCACGAGTAGAACACAAAGGAGTTGTTGGAGGTGATGTTCATATTGCTTGCCACCTATGTCTTATTTTGATTCGGCGGTATTGTATGATGAAGCGGCTCGGACCAACCTTACATGTCCACGTACATGAGACTGGTTCCACTGACTAACATGCAACTTGTGTTGCATAAAGGTGGCTGGTGGGTGTCTGTTTCTTCCCCTTTGGTTGAATCTAATTTGACCACGGCGGTCCTTGCAGAAGATGAAATAGCAACTTGATAATCACCATTGTGGTTTTTGCGTAGGTAAGAACGGTTCTTGCTAGTTGCCCGTAGCAGCCACGTAAAACTTGCAACAACAAAGTAGAGGACGTCTAACTTGTTTTTGCAGGGCATGTTGTGATGAGATATTGTCAAGATGTGATATGATATATGTGATCTATGAGATGGTCATGTTTTGTAATAAGTTCACAACTGGGATGTCGATGAGTACGACAGCCGACAGGAGCCTTAGGGTTGTCTTTAATTATTATATGACCTTCGTGTCAATCACTAAGCATCATGTAATTGCTTACTTTATCGCTATGCGTTAGCGAAAGTTGTAGAAGCAATAGTTGGCAAGATGACCCCGACGCAACGATGGAGATCAAGGTGTCATCCAGTGACGATGGAGACCATGCCGTTGCTTTGGAGATAGAGATCAAAAGAACAAGATGATGATGGCCATATCATGTCTCATATTTTTGATTGCATGTGATGTTTATCCTTATGCATCTTATTTTGCTAGAACGATGGTAGCATTATAAGATGATCCCTTCACTTATTTTCAAGATAAAAGTGTTCTCCCCGAGTATGCACCAGTGCTAAAGTTCGTCATTTTGATGCACCTCGTGATGATCGGGTGTGATAGATTCTATGTTCACCTACAACTGATGTAAGCCAGTTTTGCACATGCAGAATACTTGGGTTAAACTTGACGAGTCTAGCTTGTACAGACATGGTCTCGGAACACTGGAGACTGAAAGGTCGAACATGAGTCATATAATAGATATGATGAACATAGAGATGTTCACCATTGAAGACTACCCCATCCCACTTGATGATCGGACATGGGTTAGTTGATTTGGATCATGTATCACTTAGACAACTTGAGGGACGTTGATTTAAGTGGGAGGTCATTGGAAATTTGATTGTTTGAACTAAAATTTATCATGAACTAAGTCCTGATAGTCTTTGCTAATCTATGTTGTAGATCAATGGCCCGTGCTACTGCTCCCTTGAATTTTAATGTGTTCCTAGAGAAAGCTAAGTTGAAAGATGATGGTAGCAACTACACGGGCTGGGTCCATAACTTGAGGATTATCCTCATTGCTGCACAGAAGAATTATGTCCTTGATGCACCGCTAGGTGACAGACCTGCTACACAAGCTGATGCAGACGTTATGAATGTCTGACAGGCTCGATCTGATGACTGTTCGATAGTTCAGTGTGCCATGCTTTATGGCTTGGCACCGGGACTTCAAAAGCGTTTTGAACGCCACGAAGCATATGAGATGTTCCAAGAGCCAAAGTTGATATTTCAAGCTAATGCCCAGGTTGAGAGATATGAAGTCTCGAACAAGTTCTTTAGCTGTAAGATGGAGGAGAATAGTTTTTTCAGTGAATATATACTGAGAACGTTTGGGTACCACAACTACTTGACTTAGCTGGGAATTGATCTTCCTGTCGAGAATGTTATTGATAGAGTCCTTCAGTCACTGCCGCCAAGCTACAAAGGCTTCGTGATGAACTATAATATGCAAGGGGTGACAAAAACGATTCCCGAATTCTTCGCGATGCTGAAATCGATGGAGGTAGAAATCAAGAAAGAGCATCAAGTGTTGATGCTTAACAGGACCACCAGTTTCAAGAAAAATGGCAAGGGAAAGAAAGTGAACTTCAAGAAGACCGGCAAGCAAGTTGCCACTCCTGTGAAGAAGCTCAAAGCTGGACCCAAGCATGAAACTGAGTGCTTCTACTTCAAGGGAAATGGCCACTAGAAGCGGAACTACCCCAAGTCCTTGGCAGATAAGAAGGATGGAAAAGTGAACAAATGTATATTTGATATACATGTTATTGATTTGTTCCTTACTAATGCTCGTAGTAGTGACTGGGAATTTGATACTTGTTCGGTTATTCATATTTGTAATTCAAAACAGGAGCTACGGAATAAATGAAGATGGGCTAAGGACGAGGTGACGATGCGCATCGGAAATGGTTCGAAGGTTGATGTGTTCTCTGTCGGCACGCTACCTCTACATCTACCTTCGGGATTAGTTTTAGACCTCAATAATTGTTATTTGGTGCTAGCGTTGAGCATGAACATTATATCTACATCTTGTTTATTGCGAGACGCTATTCATTTAAGTCAGAGAATAATAGTTGTTCTATTTATATGAGTGACACCTTTTATGATCATGCACCCTTAGTTAATGGTCTATTCTTGTTCAGTCTAAATCGTAGTGATACACATATTCATAATGTTGATGCCAAAATATGCAAAGTTGATAATGATATTGCAACATAGTTGTAGCACTGTCGTTTAGGTCATATTGGTGTAAAGTGCATGAAGAAACCCCATGCGGATGGACTTTTGGAATCACTTGATTATGAATCATTTGATAATTACGAACCATGCCTCGTGGGTAGGATGAATAAAACTCCGTTCTTCAGAACAATGGAGCGAGCTAATGACTTATTGGAATAATACATACCGATGTATGCGGTCGGATGAGTGTTGAAGTACGCGGCGGGTATTGATACGTCTTCATCGTATCTACTTTTACAAACTCTTTTGCCCTTGTTTTGGTCTCTAACTTGCATTATTTGAATGGAACTAACCCGGACTGACGCTGTTTTCAGTGGAATTGCTATGGTGTTATTTTTGTGCAGAAATAAAAGTTCTCGGAATGAACTGAAACTTCACAGAGATCAGTTTTGGAATAAATAAAAAATATTAGCGAAAGAATAAACCAAGGGGGCCCACACCCTATCCACAATGGTGGAGGGTGCGACCACCCCCCTGGGGCACGCCCTCTGTCCTTGTGGGCCCCCTGGACCTCCACCGACCTCAACTCCAACTCCATATATACATGTTCATGGAGAAAAAATAGGAGAGAAGGATTCATCACGTTTCACGAGACGGAGCCGCCACCCCCTCCTGTTCTTCCTCGGGAGGGCAGATCCGGAGTCCGTTCTGGGCTCTGGAGAGGGGAAATCGTCGCCGTCGTCATCATCAAGCATCCTCCATCACCAATTTCATGATGCTCACCGCCGTGCGTGAGTAATCCCATCGTAGCTTGCTGGACGGTGATGGGTTGGATGAGATTTACCATGTAATCGAGTTAGTTTTGTTAGGGTTTGATCCCTAGTATCCACCATGTTTTAAGATTGATGTTGCTATGACTTTGCTATGCCTAATGCTTGTCACTAGGGCCCGAGTGCCATGATTTCAGATCTGAACCTATAATGTTTTCATGAATATATTTGTTTTCTTGATCTTATCTTGCAAGTTATAGTCACCAACTACGTGTTATGATCTGGCAACCCCCGAGTGACAATAGTCGGGACACTTCCCGGTGATGACCGTAGTTTGAGGAGTTCATGTATTCACTAAGTGCTAATGCTTTGGTCCGGTTCTCTATTAAAATGAGGCCTTAATGTCCCTTAGTTTCCGATAGGACCCCGCTGCCACGGGAGGGTAGGACAAAAGATGTCATGCAAGTTCTTTTCCATAAGCACGTATGACTATATTCGGAATACATGCCTACAGTATATTGATGAATTGGAGCTAGTTTTGTGTCACCCTATGTTATAACTGTTGCATGATGAATGCCATCCGACATAATTATCCATCATTGACCCATTGCCTACGAGCTCGTTTCCGATTGATCTTTGCTAAGTTACTTTTCCGTTGCCACTCTTACGATTACTACAAAACTGCTACTGTTACTTTTGCCACCATTAGCGCTACTTCCATACTACTTTGCTACTAAATATTTTGCTGCAGATATTAAGTCTTTCAGGTGTGGTTGAATTGACAACTCAGCTGCAAATACTTGAGAATATTCTTTGGCTCCACTTGTGTCAAATCAATAAATAGGGTTGAATACTCTACCTCGAAAACTGTTGCGATCCCCTATACTTGTGTGTTATCAAGACCTTTTTCTGGCGTCGTTGCCGGGGAGTATAGCTCTATTCTCTAAGTCACTTGGGATTTATATCTGTTGATCAGTATGAGAACTTTGAAAGATCAAAGAACCAAGATTTTTTCCTCAGTTACGAGGGGAGGTAAGGAACTGCCATCTAGCTCTGTACTTGATTCACCTTCTGTTTTGAGTGAACTTGCGACACCTACACTTGCTATTGATTCTGATGTGTTGCATGTTATTGATGATGCCACTTCTGCTATGCATGATGCTTATGATGAAACTACTTCTGTGCTTGATAATACTGTGCCACTAGGTGAATTTCTTGATGAACAACTAGCTAGGGTTAGAGAGAATGAAATTACTGAAACTGATGATATTATTGAAACTGGAGATTATGATTCTCCCCCTAAATATGAATTGCCTATTGTACCTGAAGGTTATATTATGGATGAAGAAACTGCTAGAGACTTTCTTGCTTGTAATGATAGAGAGATGATCTTATGAAGTTGTTAGCTAAGCTGAAAGAAAAGTCTTTAAATGCTAGAATGCAATATGACCCTATGTTTGCTTCTTCACCTATCCTGGTTACTGATAAGGATTTATGAATTTCCTGTCGATCCTGAGTTAATTACTATGGTTGAATCTGATCCTTTTTATGGTTATCAATCTGAAACTGTTGTGGCACATCTTACTAAATTGAATGATATAGCCACCTAATTTGCTCATGAGGAAAAAAGTTCGCTATAAATATATTCTTAAGTTATTTCCTTCCTCATTAAAGGGTGATGATAAGTTATGGTTTAATTCTCTTGCTCCTGGTTGTGTGCATAGTCCTCAGGATATGATTTACTACTTCTCTGAAAAATATTTCCCCGCTCATAAGAAACAACCTACCTTAAGGGAAATATTTAACTTTGTGCAATTTGAAGAAGAGAGTCTCCCACAAGCTTGGGGGAGGCTTCTCCAGTTACTTAATGCTTTGCCTGATCATCCTCTCAAGAAAAATGAAATACTTGATATATTTTATAATGGACTAACCGATTCTTCCAGAGACCACCTCGATAGTTGTGCTGGTTGTGTTTTCAGGGAACGAGCTATTGAGCAAGCTAAATTGCTATTGAATAATATATTGAGTAATGATAATGATTGGACACTTCCTGAACCAACTCCTAAGCCAACTCCGAAGAAAAGGGGTATCCTATTTCTCAGTCCTAAAGATATGCACGAGGCAAAGAAATCTATGAAAGAAAAAGGTATTAAAGCTGAAGATGTTAAGAATTTACCGCCTATTGAAGAAATACATTGTCTTGATAACCCGACACAGGTAGTAGAGGTAAATTCTCTCTATATATTTGATGAAGGTGATATTCCTCATAATAAGTCTGCTAGTCAATGCTTGGATGAGTTTGACAATTTTATTGTTAAACAAAAAAACTTCAATGCTTATGTTAGTTGAAAATTGGAACGTAATGCTTACATGCTTGACCACTTGGGCGATTATATGAGTAGAACCATTAGTGATCTTAAGCTTATTAGTAAACATGCTTCCATGGTTACAACTCAAGTATAACAAGTACTTAAGGTTATGACTAGAGGTGCTTAATGAGTTAAATAGTAAGAATAAAGACAATGTTGTTAGGCTTATGACTAGAGGTGGTCAAATGACCCAGGAACCTTTTTATCCCGAGGGCCATCCTAAGAGAGTTGAGCAAGATTCTCAGAGAATTAATATTGATGCACCTAGTCCTAGTAATAAAAAGAAGAAGAAAGCTGATAGGACTTTGCATGCCACTGATCCTGCTATGGATACACCTAAGAATCCCAATGATATTTCTATTTCTGATGCCGAGACACAATCCGGTGATGAACATGAACCTAGTGATAATGTTAATGATGATGTTCATGTTGATGCTCAACCTAGTAATGATAATAATGTAGAGATTGAACCTGCTCTTGATCTTGATAACCGACAATCAAAGAATCAACGTTATGATAAGAGAGACTTTGTTGCTAGGAAACATGGCAAAGAAAAAGAATCATGGGTTCAAAAACCCATGCCCTTTCCTCCTAAGCCATCCAAGAAGAAGGATGATGAGGATTTTGAGCGCTTTGCTGAAATGATTAGACCTATCTTTTTGCGTATGAATTTGACTGATATGCTTAAAATGCCTCCTTATGCTAAGTATATGATACATAATGTTACAAATAAAAGAAAGATACCAGAAGCTGAAATCACATCATGATTGCTAATTATACTATTAAGGGTGGCATACCAAAGAAACTTGGGGATCGAGGGGGAACAACTATACCATGCTCCATTCAAAGAAATTATGTTAAAACTGCTTTATGTGCTCTTGGAGCCCGTGTTAGTGTTATGCCTTTCTCTTTGTATCATAGACTTGAATTGAATAGATTGACACCTACTGAAATCTATTTGCAAATGGCTGATAAATCAACTGCTATACCCATCGGTATTTGTGATGACGTGCCTGTTGTGGTTGCAAATGCTACTATCTTAACGAACTTTGTTATTCTTGATATTCCTGAGGACGACAGTATGTCAATTATCAGAATCCTTATTTTCATGAAAGATATTAAAAAGATGAAGCATATGAGGTACCCTCAATTCCATTTTTTTGTAGTTTTCTTTTATAAACTAAACTAGTGATAAAACAAGAAACTAAAAGATTCATTTACAAGATCTAAAGATATACCTGCAAGCACTCACCTCCCCGGCAACGGCGCCAGAAAATACCTTGATGTCTACTACACAACCTTATTCTTGTAGACGTTGTTGGGCCTCCAAGTGCAGAGGTTTGTAGGATAGTAGCAAATTTCCCTCAAGTGGATGACCTATGGTTTATCAATCCATGGGAGGCGTAGCATGAAGATGGTCTCTCTCAAACAACCCTGCAACCAAATAACAAAGAGTCTCTTGTGTCCCCAACACACCCAATACAATGGTAAATTGTATAGGTGCACTAGTTCGGCGAAGAGATGGTGATACAAGTGCAATATGGATGGTAGATATAGGTTTTTGTAATCTGAAAATATAAAAACATCAAGGTAACTAATGATAAAAGTGAGCAAAACCGATATTGCAATGCGTTGAAACAAGGCCTAGGGTTCATACTTTCACTAGTGCAAGTTATCTCAACAATAATAACATAATTGGATCATATAACTATCCCTCAACATGCAACAAAGAGTCACTCCAAACTCACTAATAGCGGAGAACAAACGAAGAGATTATGGTAGGGTACGAAACCACCTCAAAGTTATTCTTTCTGATCAGTCTATTCAAGAGTTCGTAGTAAAATAACACGAAGCTATTCTTTCCGTTCGATCTATCATAGAGTTCATACTAGAATAACACCTTAAGACACAAATCAACAAAAACCCTAATGTCACCTAGATACTCCAATATCACCTCAAGTATCCGTGGGTATGATTATATGATATGCATCACACAATCTCAGATTCATCTAATCAACCAACACAAAGATCTTCAAAGAGTGCCCCAAAGTTTCTACCGGAGAGTCAAGACGAAAATGTGTGCCAACCCCTATGCATAAGTTCACGAGGTCACGGAACCCGCAAGTTGATCACCAAAACATACATCAAGTAGATCAAGTGAACATCCCATTGTCACCATAGATAAGCACATGCAAGACATACATCAAGTGTTCTCAAATCCTGAAAGACTCAATCCGATAAGATAACTTCAAAGGGAAAACTCAATCCCTTACAAGAGAGCAGAGGGGGAGAAACATCATAAGATCCAACTATAATAGCAAAGCTCGCGATACATCAAGATCGTGCCGAATCAAGAACACGAGAGAGAGAGAGAGATCAAACACATAGCTACTGGTACATACCCTCAGCCCCGAGGGTGAACTACTCCCTCCTCGTCATGGAGAGCGCCAGGATGATGAAGATGGGTCTAGATTGGTTTTCGGTGGCTACAGAGGCTTGCGGCGGCGGAACTCCCGATCTATTGTGCTCCCCGATGTTTTTAGGGTATATGGACATATATAGGTGAAAGAAGTCGGTCAGGGGAGCCACGAGGGGCCCACAAGGGTGGGGGCGCGCCTCCCTGCCTCGTGGCCACCTCGAAGCTTCCCTGACTTCTACTCCAACTCTTCTGGATTGCTTCCGTTCCAAAAATAACTCTCCCGAATGTTTCATTCCATTTGGACTCCGTTTGATATTCCTTTTCTTCGAAACACTGAAATAGGCAAGAAAACAACAATTTGGGCTAGGCCTCCGGTTAATAGGTTAGTCCCAAAAATCATAAAAAATAGCATATAAATGCATATAAAACATCCTAGAAGAATAATATAATAGCATGGAACAATAAAAAATTATAGATACGTTGGAGACGTATCAGCATCCCCAAGCTTAATTCCTGCTCGTCCTCGAGTAGGTAAATGATAAAAACAGAATTTTTGATGTGGAATGCTACTTAGCATAATTTTCAATGTAATTCTATTATTTGTGGTATGAATATTCAGATCCGAAAGATTCAAGATAAAAGTTTAATATTGACATAAAAATAAAAATACTTCAAGCATACTAACTAAGCAATTATGTCTTCTCAAAATAACATGGCCAAAGAAAGTTATCCCTACAAAATCATATAGTCTGGCTATGCTCCATCTTCATCACACAAAGTATTTAATCATGCACAACCCCGATGACAAGCCAAGCAATTGTTTCATACTTTTGGTGTTCTCAAACCTTTTCAATCTTCACGCAATACATGAGCGTGAGCCATGGACATAGCACTATATGTGGAATAGAATGGTGGTTGTGAAGAAGACAAAAAAGGAGAAGATAGTCTCACATAAACTAGGCGTATCAACGGGCTATGGAGATGCCCATCAATAGATATCAATGTGAGTGAGTAGGGATTGCCATGCAACGGATGCACTAGAGCTATAAGTATATGAAAGCTCAACAAAAGAAACTAAGTGGGTGTGCATCCAACTCGCTTGCTCACGAAGACCTAGGGCATTTCGAGGAAGCCCATCATTGGAATATACAAGCCAAGTTCTATAATGAAAAATTCCCACTAGTATATGAAAGTGATATCATAGGAGACTATCTATCATGAAGATCATGGTGCTACTTTGAAGGACAAGTGTGGAATAAGGATAGTAGCATTGTCCCTTCTCTCTTGTTCTCTCATTCATTTTTTTCCTTTGGGCCTTTTCTCTTCTTCTTTTTTATGGCCTCCTTTTTCTCGTCCGGAGTCTCATCCCGACATGTGGGGGAATCATAGTCTCCATCATCCTTTCCTCACTTGGGACAATGCTCTAATAATGATGATCATCACACTTTTATTTACTTACAACTCAAGAATTACAACTCAATACTTAGAACAAAATATGACTCTATGTGGATGCCTCCGGTGGTGTACCGGGATATGCAATGAATCAAGAGTGACATGTATGAAAGAATTATGAACGGTGGCTTTGCCACAAATACGATGTCAACTACATGATCATGCAAAGCAATTATGACAATGATGAAGCGTGTCATAGTAAACGAAATGGTGGTAAGTTGCATGGCAATATATCTCGGAATGGCTATGGAAATGCCATGATAGGTAGGTATGGTGGCTGTTTTGAGGAAGGTATATGGTGGGTGTATGATACCGGCGAAAAGTGCGCGGTATTAGAGAGGCTAGCAATGGTGGAAGGAAGAGAGTGCGTATAATCCATGGACTCAACATTAGTCATAAACTTGTTGCAAAAATCTACAAGTTATCAAAGCAAAGTATTACGCGCATGCTCCTAGGGGATAGATTGGTAGGAAAATACCATCGCTCGTCCCCGACCGCCACTCATAAGGAAGACAATCAATAAATAAATCATGCTCCGACTTCATCACATAACGGTTCACCATACGTGCATGCTACGGGAATCACAAACTTTAACACAAGTATTTCTCAAATTCACAACTACTCAACTGGCATGACTCTAATATCACCATCTTCATATCTCAAAACAATCATAAGGAATCAAACTTCTCATAGTATTCAATGCACTTTATATGAAAGTTTTTATTATATCCCTCTTGGATGCCTATCATATTAGGACTAAATTCATAACCAAAGCAAATTACCATGCTGTTCTAAAGACTCTCAAAATAATATAAGTGAAGCATGAGAGTTTATCTATTTCTTCAAAATAAAACTACCGTCGTGCTCTAAAAGATATAAGTGAAGCACTAGAGCAACCGACAAACTACTCCGAAAGATATAAGTGAAGATCAATGAGTAGCCGAATAATTATGCAACTATGTGAAGACTCTCTAACAGTTAAGAATTTCAGATCTTGGTATTTTATTCAAACAGCAAGCAAAACAAAAGAAAATAAAATGATGCTCCAAGCAAAACACATATCATGTGGTGAATAAAAATATAGCTCCAAGTAAAGTTACCGATGAACGAAGACAAAAAAGATAAGAATTAAAAAATAAAGGGAGCATCATGAAGAATATGACTAGAACATTTAAGTCTATCCCACTTCCTATGCATAGGGATTTTTTTGAGCAAACAACTTATGGGAATAATAATCAACTAGCATAGGAAGGCAAAACAAGCATAACTTTAAAATTTTAAGCACATAGAGAGGAAACTTGATATTATTGCAATTTCTACAAGCATATATTCCTCCCTCGTAATAATTTTCAGTAGCATAATGAATGAATTCAACAATATAACCAGCACCTAAAGCATTATTTTCATGATCTACAAGCATAGAAAATTTACTACTCTTTACATAAGCAAAATTCTTCTCAATCTGAATAGTGGGAGTATCATAAGAAACTCGAATACTATAAATTGTTTCCACATTAAAAGAGTAATGTTCAGAAAAAGGGTAATCACAATCATGACAAGTTTTATAAATACAATCATCACTACTTTTTATAGCATAAGTGTTATCACAATAATCATCATAAGTAGCAACTTTGTTCTCATCATAATCGATTGAAAACTCTTCCAAGATAGTGGAATCATTACTAAATAAAGTCATGACCTCTCCAAATCCACTTTCATAATTGTCACAATAAGATTCAACACCCTCCAAAATGGTGGGATCATTACTTCCTAAAGTTGACACTCTTCCAAACCCACTTTCATCAATATAATCATCATAAGTAGGAGGCATGCTATCATCATAACAAATTTGCATATCAAACCTTGGGAGACTAAAAATATCATCTTCATTAAACATAGCATCCCCAAGCTTGGGACAAACATTAATTTCAGCAAATATATTATCAAACTTGTCATTCTCATCAAACATAGCATCCCCAAGCTTGGGCCTTTTCATATCATAAGCATAATCGCTCTCATCCTTAACAGTATGGATAGCACCAATAGTATAGCAATTATCATCATCACAATGAGTAATAGGAGCAACATCACTTGAGAGGGATACCTTTCTACCTTTTCTTCTCTGTCTTTTCTTTTTCTTCTTCACCTCATGTGTGGGTTTAACCCTCTTTTTTAAGCTCCTTATTGATGAGATTGGTTGAATAGAAGGCTCCTCCTCGTTACCTGATTCATCATAAGAAATAATAGGAGGATATTGGGAAGTCTCTTCCCTTTCATTAGTATTCTCTTCATCTTCTATTTTTTTTCTTGTCTTTATGTAATTGGCAATATAAGGATTTTCAATGCAATTCACCGCACAATACATAAAAATTTCTTCCAGATCAAAATCAAGAAATCTATCAAGATTAAATTTTGGAATACCCTCAGTTATACGTTTCATTTCTTCATACCCCAAAAGAAGACTAAGCTCTTTATGATGCTCAAGGGTAATCAAGTTATCACAATTTTTGGACACGATTTGATCAGGAAACAAATAGCATTGGAGCTTTAAATGGCCATGTTCATTGCAAAGTTCACAAGGATGGCGATAAATATTGAATCTTTCAGCACAATCATCTAGCTTTTCTTGCAACCATTTAGTTTCCAAATACTTACGCCTCTTGTGAAATATATCTTCCGTATTTGGTGTGTACTTGCAAGCTCTAACTATTCCACAAAAGTTGACATGCTTATAAGAGACATTTTCATCATGAGTAGTGCAATCATCATTAGTATCATGGATATTCAAAGAGTTCATACTAACAACATTGCAATCATGCTCATCATTCAAAGATTTAGTGCCAAACATTCTAATGCATTCTTCTTCTAACATTTTGGCACAATTATCGGAATCCTTATTTTCGTGAAAGATATTAAAAAGATGAAGCATATGAGGTACCCTCAATTCCATTTTTTTGTAGTTTTCTTTTATAAACTAAACTAGTGATAAAACAAGAAACTAAAAGATTCAATTGCAAGATCTAAAGATATACCTTCAAGCACTCACCTCCCCGGCAACGGCGCCAGAAAAGATCTTGATGTCTACTACACAACCTTCTTCTTGTAGACGTTGTTGGGCCTCCAAGTGCAGAGGTTTGTAGGACAGTAGAAAATTTCCCTCAAGTGGATGACCTAAGGCTTATCAATCCGTGGGAGGCGGAGGATGAAGATGGTCTCTCTCAAACAACCCTACAACCAAATAACAAAGAGTCTCTTGGGTCCCAAACACACCAAATAAAATGGTAAATTGTATAGGTGCACTAGTTCGGCGAAGAGATGGTGATACAAGTGCAATATGGATGGTAGATATAGGTTTTTGTAATCTGAAAATATAAAAACAGCAAGGTAACTAATGATAAAAGTGAGCACAAACGATATTGCAATGCGTTGAAACAAGGCCTAGGGTTCATACTTTCACTAGTGCAAGTTATCTCAACAATAATAACATAATTGGATCATATAACTATCCCTAAACATGCAACAAAGAGTCACTCCAAAGTCACTAATAGCGGAGAACAAACGAAGAGATTATGGTAGGGTACGAAACCACCTCAAAGTTATTCTTTCTGATCAATCTATTCAAGAGTCCGTAGTAAAATAACACGAAGCTATTCTTTCTGGTCGATCTATCATAGAGTTCATACTAGAATAACACCTTAAGACACAAATCAACCAAAACCTTAATGTCACCTAGATACTCCAATGTCACCTCAAGTATCCGTGGGTATGATTGTACGATACGCATCACACAATCTTAGATTCATCTATTCAACCAACACAAAGATCTTCAAAGAGTGCCCCAAAGTTTCTACCGGAGAGTCAAGACAAAAACGTGTGCCAACTGCTATGCATAAGTTCACGAGGTCACAGAACCCGCAAGTTGGTCACCAAAACATACATCAAGTAGATCACGTGAATATCCCATTGTCACCACATACAAGCACATGCAAGACATATATCAAGTGTTCTCAAATCCTGATGATTTCAATGATGCTCACAAAAAAGATAAGAATTAAAAAATAA
The DNA here is from genome assembly GCF_002575655.3 of Aegilops tauschii subsp. strangulata. Lineage (NCBI taxonomy): Eukaryota > Viridiplantae > Streptophyta > Magnoliopsida > Poales > Poaceae > Aegilops > Aegilops tauschii. Next base: position 5,553,163 of record NC_053035.3, read on the forward strand.
AGGGAGCATCATGAAGATTGGTTTTCGGTGGCTACAGAGGCTTGCGGCGGCGGAACTCCCGATCTTTTGTGCTCCCTGATGTTTTTAGGGTATATGGACATATATAGGCGAAAGAAGTCGGTCAGGGGAGCCACGAGGGGCCCACGAGGGTGGGGGCGCTCAGGGTGGGCAGGCGCGCCTCCCTGCCTCGTGGCCACCTCGAAGCTTCCCTGACGTCTACTCCAAGTCTTCTGGATTGCTTCCGTTCCAAAAATAACTCTCGCGAAGGTTTCATTCCGTGTGGACTCCGTTTGATATTCCTTTTCTTCGAAACACTGAAATAGGCAAGAAAACAACAATTTGGGCTGGGCCTCCGGTTAATAGGTTAGTCCCAAAAATCATATAAAATAGCATATAAATGCATATAAAACATCCTAGAAGGATAATATAATAGCATGGAACAATCAAAAATTATAGATACGTTGGAGACGTATCACCCATCCACTTCTTCTTCCTCCAGAAAAAATCATCCCATAGCTCAAACTCGCGTTCTTGCTTATTTTGCTGCCATTTTTGATCTCCTTGCTCAAAGCTCCATGCACAAAACTGCTTTGGGGGATTGTTCTTCGGGACGTGACTCCTCGAATGGTCCAATTAGTTTTTGTTTTAGTGCTTTATTTATTTCAAATTTGTGCTGCTGTGGTGACCTTGTTCTTGAGCTTGCATGTCAAATTTATATGGTCCAAAGTAGTTTTGATGCATGATATAGCCTCTAGGCACTTGTAGGAGTAGTTTCTATCAATCTTGTTGAGTTTGGTTCACCTTTTTTGAGTCACTAAAAATTTCAGAAATTTTCAGAGGAAGAAAATGATGACGAGATTGTTGAGAGGCTCCTCGAGCCGAGGTTTGAAGGAAAAAGAAAATGAGGAGAAGGAGAAGCCCAAGTACAATCTTCCTCGTGCCGCGGAGATTCGGCCGTGTGAATGGCCATGTGATGCATTCTTGGAGGCGGCCAGAATTTATGAGGATTTTTATTATTTGGCTAAGAATGCAGGCATCACCGACTTCCTCCACGACCAATGTGATCAGTATCTCCAACTCACTAATACTTTCCTTCAAAATTTTCATTTTCATGCTAGGAGATCACCACATGTGGTCGAGTTTCACTTATATGATGAGCATAAGGAGATGATGCTTTATGACTTTTGTGAGGTCTGTAAATTACCTTATTAGGGTAGCATCGAGGAACCACGTCCTAGAGATGTGGACGATTTTATGGATGAAGTCACCGTAGGGGAAAGGAGAAGGGTGTCGGAAGCGAGAGTGGCTAGTTTACGTTTTTCCCGTTTTGCACTACTACTCATTATTTGCTGGGGGATGTTTAATTGGTCGCGGAGAGAGTGGAAGCCTTAGTACTCCTGATGTTGCCATTTTGCACTATACTTTACTTCGTGATAATTTTTTTAGTTTAGGCGCTATGGTTGCTAAACGGTTGAGTTTAAACCGTACTAAGGGTCCTATTTTCGGAGCCATCTTCGCCTCTCGCCTTCTTAGATGCTTCGAGATACCCATTAGGCACTATGAGAAAGAGGAGAAACTGCTACCTACTATATACTTAGATTATGAAAGCATGGTAGCACATAAGTTTATTCGCTATGATGAAGAAAATAGACTCATTTATAACTTGATATTTAGCGAGGATACTTTTCAGATTATTACCTTGCCCGCACCTACTTTGTACGATATTCATTCAGGCAAGTACTTTGTTTTGCCCGTGGACATTCATGCATACTAGGAGGGGACGCGATCCCCAATTCCTGAGCCAGAGACATCACCTGACCCATATCAAGAGTCTATTTATCAATGGGAGCCACAGGAGCTCGCTAACCAGTGGAACCCCCAGGATCATCCTCAGTACACCGGAGAGGACTACTTTGATCCATGGGCGTAGACCAACTTTGGCCAAAAGCCTAAGCTTGGGGGAGTACATATTTCTCACCGACATTACAATCATATTCACACACTCATTTCAGTTGTCAGTGTTCATATTTTTTCATTGTATTATCCATGTTAGTTTATTTTATTTTTCCTGCTTTCTTCTTGTGTGTTTGAAAAACTTTGAGAAAATCCAAAAAAAATAGTTGTAGCTTAGTTTACTTTCCGTGCTTAGTTGTAGTATTAAAGAAAATCCAAAAAGATTTCTCGTTCTTCTTTTGCTTGTTGGGAGCTTTCTCGTGTAAATAGTTTTTTCTCGTTCTTGTTTTATTTTCTTTAGAAAAACAAAAACTCCAAAAACATTTCAGGTGTTTCTTTGAAATTCTTTTCTTTTCTTTGGGGGTCGAGAGGGGAAGACCACGATGAAAATGTTGAGTGGCTCTCATATGCATTATTGTTGATCTAACAAAGAGGCCATATTACCTTGTCTTCTCCTTTGAATAAATGTTTGTAGATTCCAGCTTAGTCCAATGCACGTGCATTATTATTATTATTATCCACACCGTTCGGTCGTGCAAGTGAAAGACAATAATGACGATATATGATGAAATGATTGAGATGAGGAAAAGCTGGTATGAACTCGGCTATCTTGTTTTTGTAAATATGATTAGTTCATCGTTCCTGATTCAGCCCATTATGAATGAAACATGTTTGCAATGACAATTAGAGATTATAGTTATTCATGCCATGCTTAATTAGCTAGGAGTTTATAATGGTTTACCTTGCGTGCCAACATGCTTTTAAAATGGTTGTGATGTAGTATGATAGGAGTGTATCCTCCTTTGAATGATTCGAGTGGCTTGACTTGGCACATGTTCACGCATATAGTTGAAACAAAATCAACATAGCATCCACGATGTTTATGTTCAAGGTGATTTATATTCTACTCATGCTTGCATTCAATGTTGGTTAATCTCAATGCATGTTTATGACCATTGTCGCTCTCTAGCTGGTCGCTTCCCAGTCTTTTTCTAGCCTTCACTTGTACTAAGCGGGAATACTGCTTGTGCATCCACTTCCATAAAACCAAAGTTGTTCCATATGAGTCCACCATACCTACCTATATGCGGTATTTACAGGCCATTCCAAGTAAATTTGCATGTGCCAAACTCTAATCCTTCAAATGATAATCTGTTTTGTATGGTCGAATCGCTCACGTAGCAACTAGGGCTGTCAATATCTTCCATGCTAGGTTGGTTATTCTCACGATGAGTGGACTCCTCTCATCATTCACGAGAAAATGACCGGTAACCGGGATGCCCATTCCGATGCTCAAATCAAATCGAAATATAATTGCAAACAAAACTCCCCAAGGACTGTTGTTAGTTGGATGGTACCCGTTGTTTCGGCCAGCCGTGGAGTGTGCTTGTTGGTGGTGGGGGAGTATAAACTTTACCGTTCTGTTTGGGAACCACCTATAATGTATGTAGCATGGAAGATACCGAGATCTCTTGGTTGTTATGTTAACAATGAACGCATACCTCTCAAAATATTATTTATCGCTGCTTCAAAAACTCGAGCTCTGGCACCACCGCAAATCCCTACTTCCCTCTGCGAAGGGCCTATCTATTTACTTTTATTGCTGAGTCATCATCCTCTTATGAAAAAGCACCAGTTAGAGAGCACCACTGTCATTTGTATGCATTGTTATTAATTTATATTGAGTAAGACTGTGACTGGATCTCTTTAACCATGAATTACAATCTCCAGTCAGTCCTTGAGCTTCAGGGGTGCTCTGCATTTATGTTTTGCGGTCTTCGAAAGGGATAGCGAGATACCATCTTGTTATATCATATCATGATTGTTTTGAGAAAGTGTTGTCATCCGGGATTTATTATTATTGCTCGCTGGTTGATTATGCTATAGATATGAGTAAATGAGAGACCTAAATGTTATTGTGAATATGGTTAGTTCACAATCTTTACTGAAAACTTGAATGTTGTCTTTACATATTTGCAACAACAAGATCAAACAAAGTTTGTAAAAGTTTTTCTTTATCACTTTCAGTTTGTCAACAGAATTGCTTGAGGACAAGCAATGGGTTAAGCTTGGGGGAGTTGATACGTCTCCATCGTATCTACTTTTCCAAACTCTTTTGCCCTTGTTTTGGTCTCTAACTTGCATTATTTGAATGGAACTAACCCGGACTGACGTCGTTTTAAGCAGAATTGCTATGGTGTTATTTTTGTGCAGAAAAATAAGTTCTCGGAATGACCTGAAACTTCACGGAGATCAGTTTTGGAATAAATAAAAAAATTGGCAACAGAATCAACCAAAGGGGGCCCACACCCTGTCCACGGCGCAGCCACCCCCCTGGGGTGCGCCCTCTGTCCTTGTGGCCCCCCTGGACCTCAACTCCAACTCCATATATTCATGTTCGTGGAGAAAAAATAGGAGAGAAGGATTCGTCATGTTTCAAGAGACGGAGCCGCCGCCACCTCCTGTTCTTCCTCGGGAGGGCAAATGTGGACTCCGTTTTGGGCTCCGGAGAGGGGAAATCGTCACCGTCATCATCATCAACCCCTCCATCACCAATTTCATGATGCTCAGCGCCGTGCGTGAATAATCCCATCGTAGGCTTGCTGGACGGTGATGGGTTGGATCAGATTTACCATGTAATCGAGTTAGTTTTGTTAGGGTTTGATCCCTAGTATCCACTATGTTCTAAGATTGATGATGCTATGACTTTGCTATGCCTAATGCTTGTCACTAGGGCCCGAGTGCCATGATTTCAGATCTGAACCTATTATGTTTTCATGAATATATTTGTGTTCTTGATCTTATCTTGCAAGTTATAGTCACCTACTACGTGTTATGATCCGGCAACCCCGAAGTGACAATAGTCGGGACACTTCACGGTGATGACCGTAGTTTGAGGAGTTCATGTATTCACTAAGTGTTAATGCTTTGGCCCGGTTCTCTATTAAAAGGAGGCCTTAATGTCCCTTAGTTTCCATTAGGATGCCGCTGCCACGGGAGGGTAGGACAAAAGATGTCATGCAAATTCTTTCTCATAAACACGTAAGACTATATTCGGAATACATGCTTACATTATACTGATGAATTGGAGCTAGTTCTTTGTCACCCTATAACTGTTGCATGATGAAAGCCATCCGACATAATTATCCATCATTGATCCATTGCCTACGAGCTCGTTTCATATTGATCTTTGCTAAGTTACTTTTCCGTTGCCACTGTTACGATTACTACAAAACTGCTACTTTTACTTTTGCCACCGTTACCGCTACTTCCATACTAAATATTTTGCTAAAGATATTAAGTCTTTCAAGTGTGGTTGAATTGACAGCTCAGCTGCTAATACTTGAGAATAATTTTTGGCTCCCCTTGTGTCGAATCAATAAATTTGGGTTGAATACTCTACCCTCGAAAACAGTGGCGATCCCCTATACTTGTGGGTTATCAGGTATCGTTATTTTCTGACCTTCGCTGATGATTTGAGTAGGTATGGATATATGTACTTGATGATACACAAGTCCGAAACATTTGAAAAGTTCAAAGAATTTCAGAGTGAAGTGGAAAATCATCGTAACAAGAAAATTAAATTTCTATGATCTGATCGCGGAGGTCAATATTTGAGTTATGAGTTTGGCGTTCATTTAAGACAATATGGAATTATTTCACAACTCACGCCACCTGGAACACCACAGCGTAATGGTATGTCCGAACGTCGTAACTCTGCTTTATTAGATATGGTGCATTTTATGATGTCTCTTACAACTGCATTCAATTTAAATAGGGCAGCGTCTAAATCCGTTGAGACGATGCCGTATGAACTATTGTTTGGCAAGAAACCTAATCTGTCATTTCTTAAAGTTTGGGGATGCGACGCTTATGTCAAAAGGATTCAGCCTGATAAACTCGAACCCAAAGCGGAGAAGTGCGTCTTCATAGGATACCCTAAATAAACTATTGGGTATACCTTATATCACAGATCCGAAGGCAAGATCTTTGTACCAAGAATGGGTCATTTCTAGAGAAGGAGTTCCTCTGGAAAAAAGTGAGTGGGAGGAAAGCAGAACTGGATGAGGTAATAATTGTACCTTATCTCGAATTGGAAAGTAGCACATCAGAGAAAACCGTTCCCATGCATGATGCCTACACCAAGAAGAGAGGAAGCAAATGATGATCATGAAACATCAGATCAATTTACTATTGAACTTCGTAGGTCGACCAGAACATGTACCGCACCTGAGTGGTACGGTAATCCTTTCCTGGAAGTGATGCTATTGGACAACGGCGAACCTACTAACTATGAAAAAGCTATGATGAGCCTAGATTCCAACAAATGGCTTGAGGCCATGAAATCTGAGATAGGATCCATGTATGATAACAAAGTGTGGACATTGGTGGACTTGCCCGATGATCGGCAAGCCAATGAAAATAAATGGATCTTCAAGGAAGATAGACGCTGATGGTAATATCAATGTCTACAAAGCTCGACTTGTCGCAAAAGGTTTTCGACAAGTTTAAGGGGTTGACTACAATGAGGCTTTCTCACCCGAAGCGATGGTTAAGTCTGACAGAATCATGTTAGCAATTGCCGCATTTTATGATTATTAAATATGGTAAATGGACGTCAAAATTGCATTCCTTAACGGGTTTCTTAAAGAAGAGTTGTACATGATGCAACCAGGAGGTTTTGTGGATCCTAAGGATGCTAACAAAGTGTGCAAGCTCCAGCGATCCATCTGTGGACTGTTGCAAGTGCGCCATCAAACGACCATTCTCATCGGGGTCGAGCCAAACTCCTCCTTTGCATCTTAGACACGGACATCAAATCTCTATCCGGTTATTTTCATTCATGTCCTGCACCGCCGACCGCAACCACCTTTCCATGACCATTCCACTGACCATCATGAACGCCTGCGCTGTAATAATAAACACATTGATTATAAAAATGCATGCATGCATCAAGGTCATACAAAAATTCGGCATGACCTTCCCTAAAAATATGACATATAGAGTTTGCCCGTAATTCACCGAAACGGCAATAAATCGACATTTCGGCAAAACATAGGCAACTCAAGCACAATTCGGTGGCAACTCATGCCAGACACACAATTTCCATCATATGGCCCGATTATGTCATATCGCACACATACACATATTGCATTCTTGCAAAATCACAAATTTTTAATCACCTATCTCGAGATCCAGCACAGTGATGATGATGTCGATCGGTGTCGCGACAGAACCTAGGGAATGATCAAAAGAGGACAAAGCTTACTTCTTGACATGGCTAGATCTAGTTAGGGAGGTACATAGGTCACTTCATTAAGTGGAGGTGGAGTTAGTTAAGAGCAATAAAGTGAGAGAAAGAGAGGTAGAAGAAAGAGAGTAATGGGGGGGGGAGTAGTGAGGAAGAAGTAAAGTGAGGGAGAGAGGAGGTTGGAGCTAAGGGAAAGTGAAGGAAGAGAGGATGGGGGAGGGGGAGGGGGAGGGATAAGGTGCTTGCTGCGATTTAGCAGTAGCGCGGGTAGGAGAAACGGGCTGCTGCTAAATATGTAGCAGTAGCGTGCTCCGGGGAGACGCGCTACTATTCAGTGGGGCCCGCCATGTGGCCAGGTTCAAACTTAGCCCTAGCGCCCTACACAAAAAGCGCGCTGCTACTACTTAGTTATCAGTAGCGCGGTTAGCGGAAGGGCGCTACTACTAAACCTAGCCTGGCGGCAACGGTGGGGCAATTTTAGTAGTAGTGCCTTTTATTCTTCCGCGCTACTGCCATTCTTTTAGCAGTAGCGCCGGTTGTGTCCACGCGCTGCTGCTAATTAGCAGCAGCGCCTCTTTTTATCCAGTGCTACTGCTAAGATTCTGTGTATAAGATTTTTCCAAGTAGTGCAACCGCGTTGATAAACGCTTTTGCTTAGCAATCTAAAAGGATATCTAGATGCTCTCCCCTTCTGGTAGCTATGCATCTCCATGGATAATCTTGCGTGTGACGTAGCAAATATTTATGTTCCATGCAACATTCTCCAACATGTGTGCCACTTAAAATCACGCAGCTGCCATGTGGGGGCGTCGAACATGGGCCCCACGAGAGATACTGGGGGTCTGGTGTGGTGGACAGTAAAACCGTCCCCAAAATGAATAGCCAGAACACAAACGCCCTAAAGAACTCAGACCAAACGCATGCAGCCGACACACACACACTGACATAGCAATCCCCATCAGCCCTTTCCATCCACAGTCAAAACCCCCTTCATCCCTCCCAACAAAACCCCACCAGCAATCCCCCATAGCCATACCTCATTACATAAGGAACCTGCCAATGAGGAAATAAGGAAATACTAAAAACCAAGAGAAGTGAGTCCAAACTTTCAGATCGAGCATGGGTAGGCCAATAGCAATAATGCTACACGTACAGGCACATTCTACAGGTTGAGGACTATGCGCTCTTCTAATTGCCCCCCCCCCCCCCCCCCCTTGATTTTCACCGGTGGGCCCGTGCGTCAATCAATCCTCGGCCAATCAATATTAAGCAACCTGTAAATCCCCCGTAAAACTCCGTACGTCTAGCAAAGTCCAGGCCAATAGACCAATGTAGTTCAGTACCCAGAAGCGACGCCGAACGCCTCCACCTACTGAGCAGACAGGAAGAGACCAATGGGGAAGACGGAAAAAGCGACTGCAAGCAGAGCTCTCAACAAAAGGGGAATTGCTTTTCTGGATATTGCTTTTTTTTTGTTGAGGAAAGTGTTTTGTCGGCGGTCTCCAACATGAAAGGGGCAGCGGGGTTCTCTGCATTGGCGTCCAGTATACTTTTTTTGAGAACGAGTCATTGTTTTTTATTTGACATCAGAATCAGCCATCGTTTTTGTTGACCCGGGACATGTAAAGCAAAAGCCCACGCACAACGACCGAGATTACCTGCTGGAGAGGCCCACACATCCTTAAGAAGGGACACACCGACTTTTGGGCCCAATACCAACCCCAAAGGCATCGAGCAAACCCAGGATAGCATTCCCAGGGAGCTTAGAGTTGACAAAACCTAAACGGTGCTTAAGGCACACATTTCTTCTATTTATGCAATCGGGTGCTATGCACTGAGTCGGGCCAAACTCCTCCTTTTTGTGTTTTAGGGTGCAAAAAATACTTAGCGCGAGGGGGTGACTCGAACGGGTGATCTTCCTTTGAGTGGCACAAACGACCGAGACACCAACCTTTTTGTGTTTAGTTACGGCTTTTTCTTTCTTTTTTTCTTTGAGCTTTGGTTTTTTTTTCCTTTTTCCTTTTTGCTGACATGGTTTTCTTCGATTTCTCCTTTTTATTTGTTTTCATACCTTTTTCTTTTTGCTAAACGCGTGAACTTTTTTTCAAATTCAGTAAAAACATTAATTTGTGATTTCTTTTCAAATTCATGATTTTTTATTTCAAAATTGATGATTTTTTAAAAATTGTGAAAAAAGTGAAGTCAATGATCTTTTTGTAAAATTCATTAACTCTTTTCAAAAATTGATAAACTTGTTGTCAAATTTGTGATTTTTTTAAATCGATGAACTCTTTTTCAAGTTTGTTATCTTTTTTCAAAAGCGATGTCATCTTTCGAAATCGATGTACTTATTTTTCAAAATCAATGTAATTTTTCAAAAATTTGTGAGTTTTTTCAAAATCGTTGAACTTGTTTTAAAATCTATGAATTTTTTTCAAATTTGTGAACTCTTTCTAAAAATTAATAAAAAAATTCAAATTTGTGAATTTTTTTGAGGTTTGTGAACTTTCTTGCAGATATCATGAACATTTAAGTCGGGGTATATTTTTTGGAATTTTAAAATGTTTTTCTTATGTATTTGCAAAACTCAATGGTTCATCGGTCAACTGGTCAATTGACGCCGGTCAACGTGATCAAGCGAACAGGCGACCTGGGTCGAGCAAACAGTGCTACTAGGCCGCCCTAGTTTGCAGGCGCGTGGGCGCTAATTCCCTAGCCGGCGTTTAAAGCTCCGACTAGGAGGACCCCTTAGAGTATTAAGGATACTATAGATGTGCATCATAATGCCCACATCCCAACGACGGAGGAAGAAGTAGACAATCTAGTAGCTCGAAGCTCCACCCCCAAAAGGGGCCAAAATCACTCTTACGACGTCGTCAGAAAACTTCGGCAGCAAATGACCTCTGTCGGAATTTTTAGCACGATTTGATCCTTTTGTTAAACGCCCAGCCAGCTTGTGGCGTTTCAGTCCACATAGAAACGTCGAACCAGTCGGCGTTTCTGGCCCGGCCCATCACCTGGCTAAGTCATTGTTAACCGCCTACGAGGCAGGCCAGAAACACCGAACACAAACATGTTTGTGGAAACAGCCCAGCTCCTGGTGTTTCTGTCCCGAACCTGTAAGTGGTCGTGGGGAAGCTGGTGCACTAGCAGTTCGTAAGGGCCTTTAGTGCCGGTTCTGCAACCGGCACTAAAGAGTGGAGACTAAAGGACCCCCTCTTTAGTATCAGTTCGGCACGAACCGCCACTAAAGCACAACGTGGCGTGAGCTCGCGCTGTGGTATGGGGGACCTATAGTACCGGTTGGTGTTACCAACCGGTACTAAAGGTTTTTTTTTGAATTTTTTTTCTGAAAATTTTGGAAAAAATATTTGAATTTTTTTTCGATTTTCAATTTTCTGAATGATTTAGTCTCTAATCACCCCTCTTAACTACTCAAGTGTGGATCACTCATTTCAAATCGTCTAACTTCCCGGCCGGTCACCCATCCTCTCACTCCCCTAGCATGAGCACGCTTAACTTCGGAGTTCTATCCCCTCTACTTTTCAAGTCTGCACTTGTTGTTTTCCCTGACAAATGTAAGCTGACAATCCTATTAACCCTCAGCAGTTTAGCTTGAGCATTAGGTCACACATTTCACCGTTTGAGTTTGAAACTATTATTCTAAAAAACAGTAATTATTTAGTAACACTAATATTTTTTGAATAAGTTTGACCATAGTTTGACCATAGTTTGACCAGATTTGACCAAAATTCAAAAAATTGAAATAATTATTTAGTAACACTAATATTCTTGAATAATTATGTAGTAACATTAATACTTCTTGAATAAGTAGTTTGACTATAGTTTGACCAAATTTAACCAAAAAACTGAAATTTGAGCATATTTCTTTTCCTTTTGGAATTTGAGGATTCTAAAAAATTGCAAACAGGCCGTAGGCTGTCAAAATCGTATGCGGATTTTTGTGCTGAATTTTTTGATACTGAAATTTGAGCATATCTTTTTTTCCTTTTGGAATTTGAGGATTCTAAAAAATTGCAAATAGGCCATAGGCCATCAAAATCGTATGCGGATTTTCGTGCTGAATTTTTTGATATATTATACGTTTTTTTCTGACATCGTATGCAAAAGTTATAGCCGTTTTACATTTTCCCTACATTTTTTGCAAAATATGTCCAAATTGAAGTTTTCAAATTTTCCTAACTAGTAGATGTAGTAATATAACTACCTCTTGAAGGATTTTATTTTTTGAAGTTTTTATCATTTTCTTTTGATTTTCTCAAAACTGAAATGGCGATACACGGGGAGGGGGGCGGAGGGGGTAGTGTTTGAAAATTGCCCTATAGTCCCGATTTTGTCTTCAACCGGGATTATAGGTCAGACCCCTTTAGTCCCGATTCATGACACGAACCGGTACTAAAGGTTAGCCCTTTAGTACCGGTTTGTGCCACGAACCGGTACGAAAGGTGATCGTGGGGCCCCGGCCTGACGCCAGCCTGCCACCACCCCTTTAGTACCAGTTCGTGGCACGAACCGGTACTAAAGGTTCAACACGAATCGGCATTAATGCATAGCCGTTCGAACCGGCACTAATGGTACATTAGTACCGGGCCAAAATCAAACCGGGACTAATGTGTCTCACATTAGGTCCTTTTTCTACTAGTGGTGGGGCTCCCACCCACCCCTCCACCCTCCTCCTCCTCCTTATACTACTCCATCTCCATGTACATGGTGCGTGAGCGGAAAGAGGAAGCATTGCCTTGACTTCCGCCGACGTGAGCGAGTTTGCTGTCACGGAACAGCTCGTTGAAGCACATCCTCCGACAACGAGGTTCCCTAGCAGGGCTATCATGGGCGAAATACGATGTACCCTCCTTCCACACGGAGGTGGCGTCTCTCGGCGGGGCCACCATGAGAATCCGTTATAGTCTCCTGCTACACAGCAACCGCTGTCGCCGTAGTTCAAAGCGGAAGTTGATGTACCTCTTGTTTGGTGGCCGCCAACATCCTTTGGGGCGGCCGCCATGGAAAAGCGCAGCACCAGAACGAGCAAACCCTAACTCTTTTATGATGTTCACTTACTTGCTACCGCCATGGAAAGACGACATACGACAAGCGATCAAGGTGGAGTTCGAGAGAATTGTTTTGCCACCGCCAGCACGAAGGGCCCGGCCGGGCTGCCTCGTCCTCACCCACAAAGAAGAAAGAAGAGAGCGCTCGACAGAGTAGACTGATCTGGGCTTATGATTCGAGGGCCTCAGAATGGAGTGCACATGCGGAATTCGCCAAACATTGGCCTTGCTTCTGCTCTACGAATGGGCCGAGCATCCAATTTTCAAAGTGTTATGCCCAATATGAAGTTTTTAAGTTTTGGAGAATCTAGCCAGCTAAAAGATTTTCTCTAAAAAGGGGGAAAAGTCTAGCCAACAATGCTACACTCCAAGTCGGTCAAATTTAAACTAAAACCACAACAATAATTATTGAACAGAGCGAGTACAACTTACACAACACCCTTAACATAGCTAGCAAATTTCACAGTGCGTCAGAACTAACTGATGAAATGTCTGGGATCCACAAGTGCGTTCCCTCCACATTGTTCGCCATCGCCACAATCGGCCTCCAATGAACCAGCTTCCTTAGCCCCTCCTCCCATGACTTACCAAACATCCTCAACTCATCACACACTACTAGAAAAAGGGCTATAGATGGAATTGACACTAATGACGCACCAGACAAGTGGTGCGCCATTAGTATATACTAATGGCGCACCACCTTCTGATACGCCATTAGAGTTGAAACTACTAATGGCGCACCTGGCCCAGGGTGCGCCATTAGTATCCTAAATTTTTTTTTAAACTAGTGCGCCTGTCCAAACATACTAATGGCGCATCTAGACGCAGTGCGCCATTAGTAGTTGAAACTACTAATGGCGCACCTGGCCTAGGGTGCGCCATTAGTATCAAATTTTTTTTTAACTAGTGCGCCTGTCCAAACATACTAATGGCGCATCCGGACACAGTGCGCCATTAGTAGTTGAAACTATTAATGGCGCACCTTGCCCAGGGTGCGCCATTAGTATCAAAAAAAAATTAACTAGTGCGCCTGTCCAAACATACTAATGGCGCATCCGGACACAATGCGCCATTAGTGGTTGCAACTAGTAATGGCGCACCTGTCCCAGGGTGCGCCATTAGTATCAAAATTTCTTTTAACTAGTGCGCCTGTCCAAACATACTAATGGCGCACCACCAGCAGGTGCGCCATTAGTAACCTGGATTACTAATGGCGCATTTAGAGTTGGTGCGCCATTAGTAAGTGGGCAGCAACAAGATATTTTGGACAGCCTCTCCTACCCACACTCACTTTCTTCCCACTTCATTCTCTCCACCTCCTCCTTGTCTCGGGTGCCTCCTCTTTTTCACCTCATTTCCACCATAGATTCATTCAATTTAAGTGGTTCAATTACCTTGTTTTGATAGGTAAGTAAGGGGGGAAGCTATATTTATGTTGTTCTCCCTACAACAATGTGCACATGCACTTTTTATGGCGCCCTAGCTACATCTATGTATGTTCGTGGTGTTGCATATGTTTGTGGTGTTGCATATGTGTTTGTGTTTGGAGGTGTACCGGTATTTGAAATGCGATAGTTGCCAATATTTTGCCGGAATGTTGATTCATTTCCGTTTCGGCGAGAATTTTGGCATTAAGCATTCTTTTTGGTCCTATTTTTAGGGAAAGTCATGCCAAATTTTTTCTTGGTTCTAAAATATCGTTTTGCTCTACCCCGCAGGCGACCATGGTCCGCATGATGACCGAAGGCATCGTGAATAGGTTTTTGAGGTCCGCGAAGGCCGAGATGCTTGAAAAGAACGAGACGGAGATAAGATGTCCGTGTCGAAGATGCAAGCTGAAGAGCCTTATTGCGGACCCGGAATCCTGGCAGGTGCGGGACCACCTGCACTTGCGTGGTTTCATGGATGGCTATCGGTGGCAAGGTGATGAAGATGACTACGAAGTCGTCCATGGGGGCCGGGCAAGAAATGAGGAAGGGCAGCAAGACAACCACCGCGGCTCGGGCGGGCGAGAAGACGAAGAATCCCCAGGAGATGATCACGACGGTGATGCTGTACACAGTCATCATGTAGAAGATGCAGGACATGATGATGAGGAAGATGCCGGAGCAGACGACGGGCATGATCATGAAGATGATGATGCCGGCGGAGCAGACGACGCTGGACCATCGATGGGCTGGGTGCAGCACCCTCATATTCAAGAGCTGCTTCTCAAGCAGACGGATAACGCAAGAGCTGCCGCCCGAGAGAAAGCCAAGCTGGATCAACTGGAGATAGACGCGATTACTCCATTGTATGAAGGATGCAGGCCCGAGGATACCCGCCTGAAAGTAACGCTCATGGCTCTGGAGATGAAGGTAAAGCACAAAATGACCGACGCATGCTTCGACGAGAACATGTCATTCTGGCACGAACGTCTTTCCAAGGGGAACAAGTGCCCGACCAGTTTCGAGGAGGCGAAGAAAATCGTGTGTCCTCTGGATTTACTGCATGTGAAATACCATGTGTGCATGAACAATTGCATCATTTATCGGGACGAGCACGCGGAGTCTACCATATGTCCGGTGTGCGGCGTCACTCGATACAAGAAGAGGAAGAAAGCTCCTCGAAAAGTGGTGTGGTACTTTCCAATCACTCCTCGTCTGCAGCGGTATTTCGCGGACCCTAAGGTAGCAAAGCTCCTGCGTTGGCACGCGGATAGGGAGGAGAAGAAGCGAGAAGATGACGCAAATGATCCGGAGATAGATAAAAAAGACAAGATGCTGAGTCACCCTAAGGATGCGAGCCAGTGGCAAGCGTTGAACTTCGAAGACCTAGAATTTGGGAACGATCCAAGGAACATCGTGCTGGGCGCGAGCACCGATGGAGTCAATCCGTTTGGCAGCCAGAGAAGCACACATAGCACCTGGCCTGTGTTTGTGTGGATGTACAACCTTCCCCCTGGTTGTGCATGAAGAGGAAGTACATTCACATGAGTATGCTAATTGAAGGACCGAAACAACCAGGGAACGACATCAATCTGTATCTGGGGCTGCTGAAAGAGGAGCTTGACACGCTGTGGAAAACGCCAGCCAATACGTGGGACGCCGCAGAGAAAGAATATTTCCCTATGAGAGCCGCACTGCTCACGACGGTGCACGACTATCTCGGTTTCGGATATCTCGCGGGGCAGGTGGTCCACGGATTTTCTGGATGCGTCAGGTGCATGGATGACACAACGTATCGCCAGCTAGATAGAGATCCCGGGTCTTCGAAAACCGTGTTCATGGGACATCGAAGGTGGCTTCGCGACGATGACCCGTGGAGGAAATGCAAGGATCTGTTCGATGGTGAAACCGAACCCCGAAGACGCCCGCGTACGAGGAGCGGCGAGGAAATAGACGAGCTGTTGAAAAATTGGAAAGACTGCCCACTGCCGGGAAAGAAGCAAAAGGCGCCAGAGCCGGGAAAGAAGCGAAAGGCGCCAGAGCCGCTGCTGAAGGTATGGAAAACGAGGTCTGTTTTCTGGGACTTGCCGTACTGGAAGATCCACCGTGTGCCTCACAGCCTTGATGTCATGCATATCACGAAGAACGTGTGCGAGAGTCTGCTTGGTACCCTGCTCAACATGCCAGAGAGGACCAAAGATGGGCCGAAAGCAAGGGCGGACTTGAAATCAATGGGCATCAGGCAGGAGCTTCACGCTATAGATGATGATGATGATGATGATGAGGCGAAGCAGGACACGGAAAGTCGTCGCAAAGGCAAAAAGGCCAAGAAGACCGGAAATGACTACCCTCCCGCGTGCTTCACTCTAAGTCAGGAGGAGATCGAGCAGTTTTTCACCTGCCTCGTAGGAGTAAAACTTCCTTACGGTTACGCGGGGAAGATAAGCAGATACCTAGACCTAGCGAAGCTGAAGTTCAGCGGGATGAAGTCTCACGACTGTCACGTGCTGATGATGCAGATACTTCCAGTTGCAATCCGTGGGATCATGGACGCGCACGTCCGTGAAACGCTATTTGACCTATGCAACTTTTTCGACGTCATCTCTCGGAAGTCTGTTGGCGTGAGGCAACTCAGAAGGCTACAGGAAGAGATCGTGGTGATACTATGTGAGCTTGAGATGTACTTCCCGCCCGCATTCTTCGACGTTATGGTGCATCTGCTGGTCCATATCGTGGACGATATCATCCAACTCGGGCCGACGTTCCTGCACAGCATGATGCCGTTCGAAAGGATGAATGGTGTCATCAAAGGATACGTTCGCAACATGTCACGTCCAGAGGGAAGCATAGCCAGGGGCTTTCTGACCGAAGAGTGCGTCTCCTACTGCACGAATTATCTAGGCATCGAGAACCCCGTTGGTCTGCCCGTCAACAGGCACCTTGGCAGGCTCGCTGGATGGGGTCACCGTGAGGGTCGCCGCGAAATGCATGTCGACTTCGAGGGTCGACTCGCCGACTTTGAAAGAGCAAACCTAGTCGCGCTACAACACATAGACGTGGTCGATCCTTGGGTGGTAGAGCACAAAACCTTTATTAAGAAGACGTACAATGACCGAGGCCAACAGAGGACGGACGGAGATATACTCAAAGAGCACAACTCATGTTTCACGCGTTGGTTCAAGCAGAAGCTTCTGTCGTACCCTTTACATGAGGATTCTTCCACGGAAGAACAACTCATATTCGCCTTGTCACAGGGCGCCGAGCACAACCTGATGACCTATGAGGCGTACGATATCAACGGCTACACATTCTACACCGAGGCCAAGGACATGAAGAGCGATGGTTATCAGAACTCCGGGGTAACGATGGAATCCTACACCGGTAACGACAAGGACAGATACTACGGAAGGATCGAGGAGATCTGGGAGCTGAGCTACGCTGGAGAGAAGGTCCCGATGTTCCGTGTCAGATGGGCCAAGAGCGTCCTAAAAGAAGACCGGTATTTCACCACCATGGTTATACCCGAAGCCAAATCCAAGACCGCAGGGGCAAACGTCACCGCGAAAAATGAGCCATGGGTACTGGCTTCCCAAGTGGACCGATGCTTCTTGATTACCGACCCGTCAAAGCCCAGTCGTGTTGTCGTGAGGAGAGGCAAAAGGAAGATCATCGGAATGGATGGAGTAGCCAATGAGCAAGACTTCGACAAGTACGGCGACCCGAGAATCGAACATGACGACGATGATGAAGTAGCAGCATACACCACAAGAAGAAGCAGGACCACCCTACCTAAAGGACGTCCGTTCCACAGAAGAACTCCATTTGCGAAAAAGAAGGGCAAGAAGATTGTGAACAGATAGCTAGCTAAGATCGATTGTATTTAAATCGTAGCCTTCATTTCTCGATTGTATTTCATGGGCACTTTTTGAACTATCATGAATATTTTTAAATTTCATGGACACTCGATCTCGATCCCCCTCCATCTCGATCGCTAGCTATCCCACCTCGCCAGATCCGGTCCCCCTCGCCGCCGAGCACCCTCCGGTCCACCGGCCCCCCGAACCCCGCGCACCCTCCCCCGCTCCACCGGCATTACTGTTTGATGATATTTTTAAAAAAATTATTACTGTCTTATAAAAAAATATTACTGTTATGATTTACACAAGTTTGAACATATTTAAACACAAATAAATATGAAACAGCATTTTAAATGCATAAAAAAATTGTGGAGCCTGGGGATCGAACCCAGGACCTCCTGGTGTGAGAACTGGCTGCTGACCAGTCGAGCTAGTAGAGGGAACTTGGTGTGGATCAGGTCAGGTGGAAGATAACCTGTTGGCTCGAGCAGAAATCAAAAAAAAAAATACTAATGGCGCACCAGGGTGAGGTGCGCCATTAGTATGGATGTACTTATGGCGCACCGAGGGGTGGTGCGCCATTAGTATTGTGCCCTCGCCCGGCCCTCGATCCCCTTCCCCTCTCCTATCCCCGGCCCAAACCTATCCCCTCTCTCTCCCTCGCCCTCGCCCTCGATCCCCTTCCCCTCTCCTCTCCCGACGCCGCTGCCCCGCCGCCTCGACGCCGCCCCGTCGTCCTCGTCTCCGCCCCGCCGCCCCGACGCCCCGCCGCCCCGTCGTCCTCGTCTCCGCCCCACCGCCCCGTCGTCCTCGTCTCCGCCCCGCCGCCCCGTCGTCCTCGTCTCCTCAGCGCCGCTCTCCTCGTCTCCTCCCCGCTGGCCGCGCCCGTGGCCAACCCCGTCGCCCCGTCCGCGCTCCTCCCCGCCTTCCTCCAGGTACCCCGCCACCCGCCCCGGCGCTCGTGCCCGCCTTCCTTCTCAAAGTTTCTTGGTTTGGGTTTCATCACAAAGATCTGCAGTAGTGTCATTATTTTCATTAGGAGTTAAAGAACATGCTTAACTGAAACAAAGTGCACTAAAACTGACACAGTAGTGACAACAGACCAGACAAACTTGGAAGCGTTCATTACGATTGTATCAGTGGAACCTACAACATGTGCATTTCCTTAGATACCGGAGCTGTAAAATGGAGTTGGATCCTAGTCATTTGATTGGAACAGTTTAACCCTGCAGTTACTATTAACTTGATAAATTTTTGAACTTGCAACTCCTGCTACAACCTAGAACAATTAATGTGGAGAACTTTGACGATCTTTAATGGGTTTAATGATTTGACCGCAATTAATACAATGCTGAAAAGTTGTAATTGTTCAGGCCACTGTTCCTGTATGAGATGTAGACCCAACATGCAATTTGCTCTCTAATGTCAACAAGAATTAAATTGACAATGAGATACATTTCAGTTTACTTTTGACAATGCTACCTTTGCTTTGATCCTCCTTTTCGGACACACTCGGCATAGCTCTAGGACCTTGTTCCAAGATGTTTTCCTGGGCAGCAACAGTATTAGTCTTTGCCTTACTTTTTTTTCTATGGCCCTACAGGTGGAGGCAAATGATTAAATATTTTTTATCTTCGTTAACAAACTAACTTTACAGTAACTATTCTGCATTACATAGAAAACTGGAAATAACCACATGTCCTTGATTGATTTGTAGTTTTGTAGTTGGTTGTTACAGAATGCAGTACCTTGGTTGTGAAGATAATAAAAATTATGACAATGTTGTGCAGGAGTAGTAATAAGAGAAGATCGCTCTGAGGTGAAGGAAGCAAGTGAGAGGCAAAGTGAGTTATTCTCTGGTCGTGTATTTAGTTAGTTACTTACTCCTGGTAGCTAATAAGTGGTTACTCTTTGGACTTTGTTGGTGTATGTATCAAAGCATGTTGTAAATATAGCAGCTCTGTTCCTTTTGTTTTAATGCCTAATGCCTTCATATTCTACTTGTATCACTGTATCATTGTAGCAAAAGTACAAGGATCAGATCACTTGGGCATGAAATGGTTCCAGAAACCAAAAGCCTATTGTAAATTATAGCAGTTCTCTGTGTTTTTGTGTAATGCCTAATGCCTTCTCTGTGTTTTTGTGCATAGATTTTAGGGCAAATCAAGCACAGTTAGCAAAGTTAGAAATCTTTTAGGAAATTAGGGTAGTAGCAAAAACAGTAGCAATTTAAAAAAACAGTACCAAAAAAATTAGGTATAAAAACAGTAGCAAATAAAAAATATTAGCAAATATAGCTAGGGTAATTTTGTTTAGGTATAAAAAACAGTAGCAATTTTAAAAGAATAGTAGCAATTTTAAAAACAGTAGCAAAAAAATTAGGTATAAAAATAGTAGCAAATAAAAAAAGAGTGGCAAATATAGCTAGGGAAATTTTGTTTACGTATAAAAACAGTAGCAAATAAAAAAAGCAGTAGCAAATTAAAAAAACAGTAGCAAAAAATTAGGTATAAAAACAGTAGCAAATATAGCTAGGGCAATTTTGTTTAGGTATAAAAAACAGTAGCTACAATTTTGTTTAGGGAAAAATCATCCTGAAATATAGCTAGGACAAACTTCAGTCTTTTTTTTGTTTGTAACAGGAACTACAGTAGTAAATATTTCCTGAAGTAAATAATTTCAGTCATTACAAATATGATACTGCTTGGAGATGATACTGCTTGGAGATGCATATGTTGTTTTACCTCTTCACATGCCAATGTATTTTCCATGTTGTGATGGAGGCCTTTTTTGCCTTGTCCACCCGAGAGGCCCTTGAGTTTGCCGGAATGTCGATTAACTTCCGTTCCGGCAAATTCGGGTACTCCATATGTCCTATTTTCAGCAAAGGTCATGCTGAAATTTTCCGTGAATTTTAGCATGACTTTGCTAAAAATAGGACATATGGGGTACTTGTGACTAATGCATGGGCCGGGGTATCTTAGTAGTTAATTAAGTAGGATCAAGTGCCCCGGCGTACTTGTGACTAATGCATGGCTTTTAGGGTGCCTCGGTGTCGATAAAAACCGAAATGATGAAAGCTTAGGCTTTTAAGGTGCCTCGGCGTCGAAAAACCCTCAATGATAAAAGCTTAGCTTTTAGGATGCCTCGGTGTCGACAAACCCTAAATGATGAGACCATGATCTTGTTCCTTGACAATAACCAACTTTTTGACCAAACTTTGTTCCTATTTAGAGAGAAACATGGCCAACAACGATGAGGCCGGGGGTTCGAGCGTCAAGCCATTCTGGATGCTGTCCCAGGAGATGGAGGAACAACCTCACTTGTATGAGGATGCCACCTTCCCCACCGATCCTAACACCACTGATGGTACCGCCGTGGATGACCCCACTGATGCCACCACTGATGGTGCCGCCGAGGATGCCACCACTGATGGTGCCGCCGAGGATGCCACCACTGATGATGGCGGCGCATGCACAGATGGCAGCCAACCGAAGAGGCAACGGAAGGACCGGCGCCCGACCGTGCTCCGCACCCTCAAGGAGGAAGTTACTGAAGTGGACTCCGACGGGAATCCAACGGCGCCCGAACGAATAGTCAAGGGGTACTCGCTTCAGCTCGGGTGCATTCTCCGGAGCACCGTCTCGATCAGCACCGAGAACCTGAGGCATCCTGACCGAGGGAATTTGCGCAACCTCCTCTTCACGAAGCTGCACGAACGATACAAGTTCCCCGCTGAATTTGAAAACACAAGCCTCAAAGGGAATAAAGTGAACAATGCTGCCCTCACGAAGATGAGCAAGGCCCTGTCTACTTGGAAAAGCAATGTGAAGAGAATGGTCGAGAAAGGTGACAGTTATGAGAAGATCAAGGAGAAAAATCCTTCGATCACCGAAGATGACTACAATGACTTCAAGATCAATTGCTCGAGCACCGCAAACTCCGAATCAAGTAAGTGGGGGAAAGAAATGCGGGAGCTGAACTTAGGGGAACACACACTCGGTCCCGGCGGTTACAGAGTGGCGGAGCCTATATGGGACAAGGAGGAGGCGGACCGTGCCGAGCAAGGCCTACCGCCCCTCTTCGATAAATACGGTGACAAGCAGACCAGGAAATTTGTCAGGGCCCGGTACAAGAAGGACCCGAAAACAAAGGAGCTTACCACGGATCCGAAGACCAGGGCGCTTGAGCTTGTTCTGGTAAGGAATACACCCCCTCGTAATTAGCTCCATATGGTTGCATTCTAATTAATGAAGCCAAATTTCTAAATGGTTCACATTCCTTTCGCAGGCGACTGAAAGAAGTAGCGCAGGGTCGACTAAGAGCAACCCTTGGGACACCACTCTAAATAGGGCGTTGAATGTAATGAAGAACAAGGATAAGCTCAGTAAGCCGACGTCAGCTGGTCGTGTGGCCAGCAAAGGCTTGTCGACAAAATGGTCGTCATACTATGACACTGCTGGGCGAAAGGAGAAAAAGACCAGCACGGAAAGCCAGGCGCGCGAGGTTCAAGAACTCAGGGCACAGGTGGCGCGGATTCCGGAGATTGTCCAAGAGCAAGTGCAACAACAACTCGGAGCGACGATCACCGCCATTGTGCCTACCTTGATCCAGGGGATTAGTGCGTGGATTGCGGGCGGCCAACAGGGGCCGCCCCCGATTCCTAGCTTCACGGCCAGCAACTCGCAGAACGCAATGGCGGGGCCATTGGTGTCTCCGGCGGAGCCGGCATTGGTGTCTCCGACGCCGGCACGGGAGCTTAATGCACCCGGGTGTACGCCGGCCGGCACCTCTGCAGCAAGCGGCCCCTCCGTCAACTGCACGCCCGCCGTTGGCGGTGCCTCAACATTAGCCGAGCTCGACGCCATCATCATGGTAACTAATTAAGCCTCTCTCGGCCGAGGACTTCATCTCCTTGCCTTTGACTGGGCATCCCTAACGCCCTACATGTTTTCGCAGGGCGCCGCCGACGTTCCGTGCACTCTCCTGCACTTCGTGAACAACGAGTTGGTCGATGTCGCCAAGGGCAGAATCGTTCAACCGGGCAACCCCTTGTTCCACGGTACCCAGATGCCACCCAACTTGTTTAGGGTTCAACTGGTTCGGGTGCTGCCAGGCTGCGACGAGGTGTTACCTCTGATTCGACCAATGGGGGCCGACGATGATGACGTGATGAACCTCAGCGCCTGCCTGAGCTGGCCCCTTCTTTGGCCGAAGAGCCAGATTCGTTTGAGGGCGGGGGACACCACCCCAAAGACAACACCGCCAGTCATGCCGGCGCCAAGTCGGCCCCATGGCAAGACCGCCGCAACGGTGCCGGACATCCCTATGCCATTGGATCCAAACATGCATATGGCACAGGATCAGAACGACGACGACGACGATACATTTGCCAACATCGATCAGTACTTTGCCGATCATGGGGATGGTGGCGACTTCATGGGGCCTCCTTCTCAAGAACCCAACCCAACAAAAGACGTGTGCGATCTAGCTGGTACCGCGGAGAAGCCAAGTTGCAACAGGCGTCGTCTGCAGTTCAGCTCTCAGGAGACGCCTCCAGCTGCCGACTTCACCGAGCCTCAGATAGGCGAGGTGCCAAATATGATCAGCCCCAACACACTCAAGAAGGCGGTCTGTGAGCAGAACTCGGTCCCATTACAGGAGATCAAGAAGAAGGCACGCAAAAGAAAGACTAACAAGGGTGCGGGCCAGCCGGCACCGAGTACGATCCGTGCTCAGGACGGGCCACCTTCAACTGCGGATATCTCGAGGAGGGTGCATGTGGCGGGTTGGCCGATGCTACCGAGAAATATGCTCGATGCTGCAACCGGTGCTATGCGGAGTCTGCATGACAGTGTGCTTTCTTTGGAGAAGCGGCGTCTCCGAGAGAAGGATGTGGCATACCCGGTTTTCGCGGCCAAGGTGCCAGAGGGCAAGGGCTTTGTGGATAACTCCATCGGGGGTACGATCGTCCTGCGGTTTGATGACATCCACGCTATGTTGAACCTTCATCCGCTACACTACACCTTCGTTCGGCTATTTTCGCTGAGTATGGAGATGTGGATCATTCGCGACAAGACCCCGGACATCGTGATAGTCGACCCCTTCTACATGCGTGCCAAGATCTTGGGCAGCGCTGGGGACCGGCAAGTCGCGAGTTCTTACCTCGAAGGCGTCATTCTGGCAAACCAAGATAAGGACAACTTCCTCGTGCCTTACTTTCCCGAGTAAGTCCTCCCCTCAACCGCCCCGTAACATATGAATTCTTAGATTTCGATCGTTTTTCTTTTAACATTCCGTGTTTTCTGCAGTGACACACATTGCACGCTCATCCTCCTAAGCCCCAAATATTCCATGGCTACGTATTTCGACCCGGACCGTCAGTCGAACGTAGACTACACAAATGTCAAGAAGGTTCTTAATGATGTTCTCCCCGGCTACGTCAAATCTGGAGGCACCTTCACCAGGCCTATTCGTAAGTATGGCAAGCACGTGTTCTCCCACAACACGACGTTCTGCTGCGTCAAGCAGCCGCCTGGCGGTCAGAAGGGTGCCTACTACGCCATCCATCACATGCGGGCGATCGTACGGGACCATCATCAACTACTGCTACCGAGTAGACTCAAAGATTGGGCCGCGAGCGTGTCGGCAATCCAGGACGCGGACATCAGACAAGAATTCTTTCGCATCCAGTCGGAGTTTGCGGAAATCATCCATCAAGATGTCCTTCGTACCTCGGGGCAGTTCTACCTCAGAAATCAACCGTCCAACAATGACATCGACACAATCCTACAAATGCAGGCTGACAACGCCCGTGGTTTCATGACTCCCACGATAGACGGCGGCTTCATCCACGCTCCGGTCCCTTGAGTCGAGTCGAAAGCAGTGATGCTGTGTCTAGTTCTGAAACATCGATTGGCTCATGTTGTAATTAAACTTTAATGAACTTGTAGTATGTCTCTTTGGTTTCGAGAGTCCTTCAACTTAGATGTAATCGATGCTATTAATGTCTTGCTTTTCTCTTCCGATCGTTCTGTTGCATACTTATATATTGCTGATGTATTGTCTGTGAATTGGTACTAACGTTTCGTTTGGCTACTGCATAGCGATGCCGTGGTATGTCGTGTACAAGGGTAAGGTTCCCGGAGTCTACGACGACTGGGAGGAGTGTCGGAGACAGGTTCACCGATTCAGCGGTAACAGTTACAAAGGGTACGCCACTAGGGTCGAGGCCGAATCTAGATACGCCCGCTATCTAGCGGGAGAGGGGAGGGAGGGTTGGAGGAACCGGATGAAGACGAGTTTCATCGTGACGATGCTCATCGTGATGACCGCAGCTCTCTTCTATGTGATGGTAGTTTAGATGATCGATATCGACTTGTAATGTGAAGACAAACTCGCGGTCTCGAGACTTGTAATATAATGATTCATACTTATACATTTTGTTCGGTCTTTTCAATTCGTAGACTAATATGATGAATTGTATTCGGAGACTAAAATGATGAATTGTATTCAGAGACTAATCTTTTATTGTATTCGATGAATCTGTTGTTGATGTGTGCTGTCTATATTTTGTCCAATTATACATTTTGTAACCTGTGCAAAAAACAGAAAATTAAAAAATAAAAATAAAACTAATATTCATACTAATGGCGCATCACATCATAGTGCGCCATTAGTATGCCAAAGGATACTAATGGCGCATCACTAAACAGTGCGCCATTAGTATGCCGAAGTTACTAATGGCGCATCCATCTGTAGTGCGCCATTAGTATGCCAAAGCACCTGGGTATACATGGCCCCCTGGGAGGCATACTAATGGAGCACTGTTGTATATACTAATGGCGCATCCGGGGTGCGCCATTAGTATACCAGATACTAATGGCGCACCAGTATGAGTGGTGCGCCATTAGTAAAATATACTAATGGCGTGCTACTAATGGCGCACCACTGATGCGCCATTAATGGCCAGATTAGGTGCGCCATTAGTAGCCCTTTTTCTAGTAGTGACAGTACAAGGTGCCATCTTGTTTTTGTGCCGTCACGTAAGTGGTGGACATCTACTTGTGAAACTAAGCTTTTAGGTCCTTTATCGAGAGATCCTCCCCACGTCTGCAAGCTCTCCCATTTCGCCGTCGCCATAGGGCTCGGACGGGCAAAGTTTGACAGGAGCCGGTGGCAGCGGGACATCCTCATCCGTTCCTAGGCAGGGGCCAACAAGGGGTTGCTCCCTCTCTCTTGGGCGCGACGCAGGCGTCGAACGCCATGACACGGTGGCGCGCAGGAGTCACGACTGTGAGTCGGCCTGCATGGTGGCGTCGACGGTAGTTGGGCCCGACAAGATCAATGTGTTCATCCCTGTTGTGGATGGGGTGATGGAAGATGGCGGCACGGATTCTAGAGCATGCGCACGCGGTGCATGCTGAGGATCTGCTAGACCAGTTGGTGCTCTCGACTCATCATAGGGTAGCTTGGTGAGGCCATCGGATTAGATGGTGTGTGTTGGTATGAGGCTAGGGCACATCATCAAGCTTGTAGGTGTAGCGATAGAGGTCGCCAGAATGGTGACATTGAATTGATCCATGTATGGTTATGTCTGGCTTTGTTGAATAATATAATAAAGATGGTTGTTTCATTTTCTTGGAAAACGTGGATAACCCCCGGTCTCTTCATTGAGTGATGCACAGAACCATCTTATCATATTATTCAATTAAGCCTTACAAAATAAATTCATGAATCAACCCAAAGCCATCTTTTGGCAAAACCTGTCATCCTACCCGCAAGGTTAATGATGTGTCCTGACCTCTCGCCAATACACACTATGAAAAACCGGTAGCCTCACCAAACAGCCCGCCGGCTAGCCGGGAGCACCAACTGGTGTAACAGACCCTCAAAGCAGACCACATGTCACTAGTAGAAAAAGAGCCTATTGTCCCGGTTCGTAAGGCCCTTCTGTCCCGGTTTTTTAACTAGACTAAAGGGTCGTTACTAATGCCCTAGGGCTTTAGTCCCGGTTCCTACACAAACCGGGACAGATGGGCCTCCACGTGGCCGGTGCAGTGAGCCCAGGCAGGAGGGCCTTTAGTCCCGGTTGGTGGCATCAACAGGGACCAATAGGCATCCACGCGTCAGCAGGTGGCAGGAGCTGAGGTTTTTTTCTTCTGAAAGGGGGTGGTTTAGGGGGTAATTTAGGGTGTGTAAGCTAGCTAACAGAGAGAAGTGTCCTCTCTTATTTCCGTGCTTGGTTTACCAACGCTACTGCTATGCCTAAACATGGTTTAGATTAAAGTGAAGGCAACATGTGGTGCATGTCGAAAGTAATATTAATCCTAACTTGATCAAGTTTGGATTAGTACTACTTTCGACATGCACCACATGCTTGTTGCCTTCACTTCAATCCAATCCATGTTCATTTCACCCACTGATATATAATAACTCTTCATGCCCGCATCATGCATCATCATAATAATAAGTCCTACTAATCATCATCATACAACTTCTACTCGTTATTAATAACAAGTCATACGATCATCATCCTCATAGTCATCGAACCAACCCTACTTAATTGTTCTAGGCACATGATCATCAGTATTAGGTAGGACCTAAATATCCTCTTTAAGGTAAAATAGCATAAACCAATATAGACCCTGACTCTCCATTATGAAGAATGGAGATCATCCTGTCTCCAATTCTTGCGCTTCGCTTCCTTTTGCTTCCAAGAACCTCCTTACGACTGTCCATACATTTTTTCCATTCCTTGATTTTCATGTCTCCACTTCTTTTAGAAATCCGGTATGGACAGTTCAGATTCGTAGGATGACCTGGACGTATGTCAAAACATCAAGGCGACCACTCTCATACATCAGATGAGGCACACAATTCTCTGGGATTATCTGTTGAAAAACATAGTAATAAGTTCATAGTTAGCAATGATGTACTAGTTCTAGAAGTATGCAAAAGATGCACGGATGTCGTAATAGTAAAAAAATCTTACTAGGGTGTCTCCATAGTAGTTACCGTAGTTCAACACGTGCACTAGTGGCACGTATTGACCATAATGTGGAGGAGTTTTACAATAAATATTGTAATTCTCAAGATCAGTACAAAATCCGACCAGATGAGTTTTCTCCTTATAAGTTAACTCAGAGCCATCGGTGTAGTAGGTTCTGTCTACCATGTTCCGCACATTGTTTGAACAATCAAAATAAGCTGTCAATGGAAATAAGCTGTCAACTATTTTGAAATGAACAATATAAATTAGCTAATAACTATGTTTGAGAAACTCACATAGCGGTAGAATTGGAGGCGTATCAACAAGGACCCAAATGTCCATATTGTCTTGCTCGATGTCAGGATCACCAAGATCCATGGTGACAAGCATACCCTCATCAAAACCATACATCTTGCAAAATGCTTCCCAATTTTTGCAACCAAAATGGGTTATGCTCTCAGAATTATACATATTTACTTCAAAATCCATATCATGAGGGGTCCTTAGGTGAATTTTCTTTGTTTCCATACTTTCATGTCTTCAAAACCCACCCTCTCCAAGACGTAGCGTCTTGCATGGCATGGGATAAGCTAGTCGAATTGTAAAAGATGAAAAGTACATGTTGAAATAGTTGAAGTCGTGCTTAATTACGAAAAAATAACACTTGTCATCGTTGCGTACCGTTTCAACATCGAAGGTCTCCTCCAGCTTAATGCTGAAGCGCCGATCTTCGTCCAGGTGAGGCCTGTCGCACAGACCTCGGTCGTCGTGGCACCAGTCGCACTCCCCCGGGAGACTTTCGTCGTTCGAGTACGACATTTCCTATGTTCATAATTCAAATATTAAATGTCTACAATTAAATATATGTACTAAAAAACCTAAGTTACATCATTATTATTCATCACGGGTTGACTATCGGTCTGTCGAGTCTTTTCTAGAAAACACTCATCTCACGTGGTGTACATATTCGACCGTTGGTGATGGTAGCTCCTCCTTTCATCCCCGAGTGCATTACACCAAGTTGTCTAGCACACGGGAATGAAGGAGAAGCTACCCCCACGACAACAATCGGGATTCTTCGTCCTCTCATATATATATGGTTGGAGACTCTCCCTCACTGATTCCTCTCTGATATTTGTGACCGTCGGTGATGGTAGCTCCTCCTTTCATTCCCGAGTGCATTACACCAAATTTTCTAGCACACGGGAACGAAGGAGAAGCTACCCCCATGACAACAGTCAGGATTCTTCGTCCTCTCATATATGGTGGAGACTCGACAGACTTAAAGTCAACCCGAGGACTCTTATTATATGACTCATATTGACATGGAGATTTGGCTCGTCTCACCTCGAGGTCGGAGGGGGGTCGGTGACGGGGACGACGGCACGGATGATGGAGGGGGCTCCTAGATTTCTGTAAAAACAAAAACCCTATAAGCTATCAAGTAATCAAATGCATACGCCTTGCATAGTGCTCTCCAATTTTAGCATTCAAAGTAGGAGTACTTTTCCACTTTGAGCATTCAATAAGAAAAACCAAATCGTAAAATAAAGTAGAGTATTCAAATCGTAAAACCAAATCTCTTGCGTCCGTACATCGTGGAATATTATCACTAATACTCCTCGAATACTATCATACATATAGCATCGCTAATACAGCTAGAACCGTAGCGCCGGACGGGTATCAGCGCGGGCGGTGGACACCCAAAGAGAAGAAACCATCACAGGATCATAGCTCTAGTGAGATCCCTGAAGAACCTGCCAGGTATTGTCGAACCTGCCCTCCAACGCAACCCTGTAGCGACGGACATGCTCGTCCTCCTCGCTGACACGGTGACGTACCACCTCCGCGGTGTCCGGAAGTCTCGGCACCGTCACTGGCCCACGCGACCGCTACCAAACAAGGATCGGGTCAATGACGGTATGGCTCCTCACAAACCTACGCCCCACGGAAGGTAGCACCTCCCAATACCAGCCTGGCGGAGCCCTGTCCCGGACATGGCCCCTCTGATCAAGCCGGCCTCCTCCGCCGAGTCAACGCCGATGCAGGAATAATTGCTTGAACTAAAAAATAAACTTTTTCTATTAATTTTCTTGCTAAAAATAAACTACTTCTATAGTAAAATAAAGTAGTTTTATTAAATCAACTAGTTCAACTACTAAGCACTTACTATAAATAAAATAAAGTAGTACTTACTAAAAAAACTACTTCTATAGTAAAATAAAGTAGTTTTACTAAATCAACTAGTTCAACTACTTAGCACTTATTATATATAAAATAAAGTAGTACTTACTAAAAATAAACTACTTCTATATATAGTAAAATAAAGTAGTTTTATTAAATCAACTGGTTCAACTATGCTAAGCACTTACTATAAATAAAATAAAGTAGTACTTACTAATAAAAAATAAACTAGTTTAACTAGTTCTATTATTTTTCTAACTAATTATATTAAACACTTTCTCTTCTTATTTTCCTTTTTCCTCTCCCGCTTTTTCTTCTAAATATGAACATATACATAAATGACTTTGATCATACACAATTTTTCTATACATACACAATATGAACATATACATAAATTGACAAAGAAAATTCTATGAACAAAAAAATCATTGAAATTGTATGAACAAAATTACAACAGAAAAAAACATAAAAATTTTATGAAAAAAATTGACATATTCTTTGCATATGAACATACAAACATTTGCATATTCAACAATAATATAATAATATCACCAAAGAAATCTATGAACAGAAAAAAATTCTAACTTTTGCATATTCATTTATGAACAAATTACAACAACTCAATTAACTACACATCTAAATTAGAAAAATTCATATGAGCTCACTACGCAAGGGTACGACGATCGACGAGGAGGCGGGGCATGAGGGCGACTGCTACCTTTTGAGCACTGCGTTGGTTTTCCCTTGAAGAGGAAAGGGTGATGCAGCAAAGTAGCGTAAGTATTTCCCTCAGTTTTTGAGAACCAAGGTATCAAACTAGTAGGAGGCCACGCATGAGTCCCTCGCACCTACACACACAAATAAATCCTCGCAACCAACGTGATAAGGGGTTATCAATCCCTACACGGTCACTTACGAGAGTGAGATCAGATAGATATGATAACATAATATTTTTGGTATTTTTAGGATAAAGATGCAAAGTAAAATAGAAGGCAACAAAAATAACTAAGTGTTGGAAGATTAATATGATGGAAAATAGACCCGGGGGCCATAGGTTTCACTAGTGGCTTCTCTCAAGGGTATAAGTATTACGGTGGGTGAACAAATTACTGTTGAGCAATTGACAGAATTGAGCATAGTTATGAGAATATCTAGGTATGATCATGTATATAGGTATCATGTCCGAGACAAGTAGACCGACTCCTGCCTGCATCTACTACTATTACTCCACACATCGACCGCTATCCAGCATGCATCTAGAGTATTAAGTTCATAAGAACAGAGTCACGCTTTAAGCAAGATGACATGATGTAGAGGGATAAACTCATGCAATATGATATAAACCCCATCTTTTTATCCTCGATGGCAACAATACTATACGTGCCTTGCTGCCCCTACTGTCACTGGGAAAGGACACCGCAAGATTAAACCCAAAGCTAAGCACTTCTCCCATTGCAAGAAAGATCAATCTAGTAGGCCAAACCAAACTGATAATTCGAAGAGACTTGCAAAGATAACCAATCATATATAAAAGAATTCAAAGAAGATTCAAATATTGTTCATAGATAAACTTGATCATAAACCCAAAATTCATCGATCTCAACAAACACACCGTAAAAGAAGATTACATCGAATAGATCTCCACGAGGGAGGGGGAGAACATTGTATTGAGATCCAAAAAGAGAGAAGAAGCCATCTAGCTAATAACTATGGACCCGAAGGTCTGAGGTAAACTACTCACACATCATCGGAGACGCTATTGTGTTGATGTAGAAGCCCTCCGTGATCGATGCCCCCTCCGACGGAGCTCCGGAACAGGCCCCAAGATGGGATCTCACGGGGTACAGAAGGTTGCGGCGGTGGAATTAGATTTTTGGCTCCGTATCTGGTAGTTTGGGGGTACGTAGGTATATATAGGAGGAAGGAGTACGTCGGTGGAGCAACAGGGGGCCCACGAGGGTGGAGGGCGCGCCCAGGGGGGTAGGCGCACCCCCTACCTCATGCCCTCCTAGTTGATGTCTTGACATAGGGTCCAAGTCCTCTGGATCACGTTCGTTCCGAAAATCACGTTCCCGAAAGTTTCATTCCGTTTGGACACCGTTTGATATTCTTTTTCTGCGAAACTCTGAAATAGGCAAAAAAACAACAATTCTGGGCTGGGTCTCCGGTTAATAGGTTAGTCCCAAAAATAATATAAAAGTGTATAATAAAGCCCAATAATGTCCAAAACAGAATATAATATAGCATGGAGCAATAAAAAATCATAGATACGTTGGAGACGTATCAGCGACGGTGACGGGCGTGGCGATGGCGACGGTGAGGGGCGCGGCGATGGGCGACCAGGAAGCAGGGCGCGGCGACGGCGACGGTGAGGGGCGCGACGACGGGCGACGAGGAGGCAGGGCCGGCGGCGTCAGGGCAGGGGGCGCGGGGCGGCGACGGCGTCTGGGCGGCACGGGACGGCGTCGGAGGCAGGGCGACGACGACAACGGCGAGGCGCAGAGGGGCAGCCTGGCGGCGTCGTCGGGGCGGGGAAGACAAACTGAATGAAAATTTTCACAAGTGCCAGTTATATAGACGAAGCATTGGTCCCGGTTCGTGACACCAACCGGGACGAATGCAACCTTTAGTACCGGTTGGTGCCACCAACCGAGACCAAAGGCCTCTTTTCAGTAGCCCAAAGGGCGGGAAGCATAGGCCTTTGGTACCGGTTGGTGGCACCAACCGGGACTAAAGGGGGTGCATTGGTACCGTTTGGTGCCACGAACCGGTACCAATGGGCCCCTTTAGTCTCGGTTGGTACCACCAACCGGGACCAAAGGCCTTGCACAGCGGCGTGGTGGTGGGAGTTTAGTCCCACCTCGCTAGTTGAGAGGGGCGCGCAGTGGTTTATAAGCCCCACTGCCGCACCCCTCTCGAGCTCCTCTCCATTGCAGGCTCACGGGCCTAATTGTCACTGCTATGCCTGATGGGCGTACTGGGCCTTCTGCAGGCCTAAATCCTGGCCCATGGATGGGTTTTTAGTCGTATTCAGGCTGTGGTGGCCGAGTAGGTGGCATATTTTTTAATTTTCCCTGTTTCTTTTTTGTTTTCTTTTTTGCTTTATTTGTTTTTTTGTTTCTACTTACAACAAAAACTTATTTATTTTATTTTATTTTGTTTGTAATTACTTATTTATTTTACTTTATGATAATTCTTTTTGCTATTAAAGTTTCTAACAAAAAAAGTTCTTTATGAAAATTCTTTTTGCTTTTAATGATTTTGAACAGAAAATACTTTGATAATTTTAGTTGCATCAATTTTATATAATTTTAGTTTCAATAATACTACAGGTTGCTTATAATGTTTTGAACAGAAAATACTTCGACAATTTTAGTTTCATAAATTTTATTTATGTTATTAAAGTTTATTTTATTTTTTTTCTACTTATATATTTTATTAAAGTTTATATTATTTTGTTTCTAATTACTTATTTATTGTATTTTATGATAATTCTTTTTGCTATTAAAGTTTGTAACAAAAAAGTTCTTAATGAAAATTCTTTTTTGCTTTTAATGATTTTAAACAGAAAATACTATGATAATTTTAGTTGCATCAATTTTATATAATACTAGAGGTTTATCTTCAGTGTTCAAAATGCACCATTCAAAGTCATACCATCAATTTTCAACACTTTCTGACTTTATTTGTTATTTTTCATGCATGTACTGATTTTTTGAGCTATAAAACCCTGAAATTGAAAAGCATTTCAAATGAACTCTGAAACGGTTGAAAGTTGGCATGGTATCATCATTTCATCCACATAGCATGTGCAAGAAAGTTGAGAGGGTTACGGCAAAAACTGGATGTACTTCATGTACAAAACGGACAATCTCTTTCGAAGTATCAGGATTTCATACAGAAACTCGTCTGTTACAAAGGGATTTCAGTTTTTAAAACTT
Organism: Aegilops tauschii subsp. strangulata; assembly: GCF_002575655.3. NCBI lineage: Eukaryota > Viridiplantae > Streptophyta > Magnoliopsida > Poales > Poaceae > Aegilops > Aegilops tauschii. Next base: position 5,586,839 of record NC_053035.3, read on the forward strand.
ATTTGAACTCCTGACTTTGTGTGTGTTCAAAATGCACCATTAAAAGCCACATCATGAATTTTCAACTCTTTCTGACTTCATTTGTTATTTTTCATGCATTTACTGATTATTTTGAGCTATAAGACCCTGAAATTGAAAAGCATTTCAAATGAACTCTCAAAAGGTTCAAAGTTGCCATGGTATCATCATTTTATCCATATAGCATGTGCAAGAAAGTTGAGAGGGTTACGGCAAAAACTGGATGCACTTCGTGTACAAAACGGTCAATCTCTTTTGAAGTATCAGGATTTCATACGGAAACCCATCTGTTACAAAGGGATTTCATTTTTTAAAACTTATTTGAACTTCTGACTTTTTGTGTGTTCAAAATGCACCATTAAAAGCCACATCATCAATTTTCAACTCTTTCTGACTTCATTTGTTATTTTTCATGCATTTACTGATTATTTTGAGCTATAAGACCCTGAAATTGAAAAGCATTTCAAATGAACTCTGAAAAGGTTGAAAGTTGGCATGGTAACATCATTTCATCCACATAGCATGTGCAAGAAAGTTGAGAGGGTTACGGCAAAAACTGGATGCACTTCGTGTACAAAACGGACAATCTCTTTCGAAGTATCAGGATTTCATACGGAAACTTGTCTGTTACAACAGGCATTTCAAATGAACTACGAAAAGGTTGAAAGTTGGCACGGTATCATCATAATAGTTGTGAAGAGAAAGTCTTCACTTTTTCTTTGCTTGTGTCCTTTCCTTATTGCGCCGTAACCATGGATAATCTTCATCATTTATCAGGATGCTTGGGTCAGCCTTGACTTTGAAGGGAGGAATTTCATGAAACTTTTCATAATCTTCGGACATGTGTGTCATGCCCTCCATTCCCACGATGTCCCCTTTTCCTGAAAGAACTATGTGGCGCTTTGGCTCATCGTATGATGTATTCGCTTCCTTATCTTTTCTTTTTCTCGGTTTGATAGACATGTCCTTCACATAGATAACCTGTGCCACATCATTGGCTAGGACGAACGGTTCATCAGTGTATCCAAGATTGTTCAGATCCACTGTTGTCATTCCGTATTGTGGGTCTACCTGTACCCCGCCTCCTGACATATTTACCCATTTACACTTAAACAAAGGGACCTTAAAATCATGTCCGTAGTCAAGTTCCCATATGTCCACTATGTAACCATAATATGTGTCCTTTCCCCTCTCGGTTGCTGCATCAAAGTGGACACCGCTGCTTTGGTTGGTGCTCTTTTGATCTTAGGCGATCGTGTGAAATGTATTCCCATTTATCTCGTATCCTTTGTAAGTCAATACAGTCGAAGATGGTCCGCTGGACAATGAGTACAGCTCATCACAAACAGTGTTGTCACCTCTGAGACGTGTTTCCAACCAACTGCTGAAAGTCCTGATGTGTTCACATGTAATCTAGTCATCGCACTGCTCCGGGTGTTTGGAGCGCAGACTGTTCTTGTGTTCATTGACATACAGGGTCACCAAGGTAGAGTTCTATAGAACTGTGTAGTGTGCTTGAGACCAAGAATATCCGTCCCTGCATATTATTGAGTCCCCTCCAAGCATGCCTTTTCCAGTCAGTCTCCCCTCATACAGCGATTTAGGGAGACCTATCTTCTTAAGGCCAGGAATGAAGTCAACACAAAACCCAATGACATTCTCTGTTTGATGGCCCATGGAGATGCTTCCTTCTGGCCTAACGCGGTTACGGACATATTTCTTTAGGACTCCCATGAACCTCTCAAAGGGGTACATATTATGTAGAAATACGGGGCCCAGAATGACAATCTCGTCAACTAGATGAATTAGGACGTGCGTCATGATATTGAAGAAGGATGGTGGGAACACCAACTCGAAACTGACAAGACATTGCACCACATCACTCCTTAGCCTTGGTATGATTTCTGGATCGATCACCTTCTGAGAGATTGCATTGAGGAATGCACATAGCTTCACAATGGCTAATCGGACGTTTTCCGGTAGAAGCCCGTTCAATGCAACCGGAAGCAGTTGCGTCATAATCACGTGGCAGTCATGAGACTTTAGGTTCTGGAACTTTTTCTCTGGCATATTTATTATTCCCTTTATATTCGACGAGAAGCCAGTCGGGACCTTCATACTAAGTAGGCATTCAAAGAAGATTTCCTTCTCTTCTTTGGTAAGAGCGTAGCTGGCAGGACCTTCATACTGCTTTGGAGGCATACCGTCTTTTTCGTGCAAACGTTGCAGGTCCTCCCGTGCCTCAGCTGTATCTTTTGTCTTCCCATACACGCCCAAGAAGCCTAGCAGGTTCACGCAAAGGTTCCTCGTCACGTGCATCACGTCGATCGAAGAGCGGACCTCTAGGTCTTTCCAGTATGGTAGGTCCCAAATATAGATTTCTTCTTCCACATGGGTGCGCGTCCCTCAGCGTCATTCGGAACAGCTAGTCCGCCGGGACCCTTTCCAAAGATTACGTGTAAATCATTGATCATAGCAAGTACGTGATCACCGATACGCATGGCGGGCTTCTTCCGTTGATCTGCCTCGCCTTTGAAATGCTTGACTTTCTTTCGACATTGATGGTTGGTCGGAAGAAATCGACGATGGCCCAGGTACACATTCTTCCTGCATTTGTCCAGGTATATACTTTCGGTGTCAGCTAAACAGTGCGTGCATGCGTGGTATCCCTTGTTTGTCTGTCCTGAAAGGTTACTGAGAGCGGGTCAATCGTTGATGGTTACAAACAGCAACGCGTGCAGGCTAAATTCCTCCTGTTTGTGCTCATCCAACGTACGTACACTGTTTCCATTCCACATCTGTAAAAGTTCTTCAACTAATGACCTTAGGTACACACCACTGTCGTTGCCGGGTTGCTTAGGGCCTTGGATGAGAACTGGCATCATAATGAACTTTCGCTTCATGCACATCCAAGGAGGAAGGTTATACATACATAGAGTCACGGGCCAGGTGTTGTGATTGCTGCTCTGCTCCCCGAAAGGATTAATGCCATCCGTGCTTAAACCAAACCATACGTTCCTTAGGTCACATGCAAACTCAGCCCAGTACCCTCTCTCGATTTTCTCCACTGCGACCCGTCAGCTGGTGCTCTCAACTTCCCATCTTTCTTACGGTCCTCACTGTGCCATCGCATCAACTTGGCATGCTCTTTGTTTCTGAACAGTCGTTTCAACCGTGGTATTATAGGAGCATACCACATCACCTTCGCAGGAACCCTCTTCCTGCGGGATTCGCCGTCAACATCACCAGGGTCATCTCATCTGATCTTATACCGCAATGCATCGCATATCGGGCGTGCGTTCAAATCCTCGTACGCACCACGGTAGAGGATGCAGTCATTAGGGCATGCATGTATCTTCTGCACCTCCAATCCTAGAGGGCATACGACCTTCTTTGCTGCGTACGTGTTGTCGGGTAATTTGTTATCCTTTGGAAGCTTCTTCTTCAATATTTTCAGTAGCTTCTCAAATCCTTTGTCAGGCACATCATTCTCCGCCTTCCACTGCAGCAATTCCAGTACGGTACCGAGCTTTGTGTTGCCATCTTCGCAATTGGGGTACAACCCTTTTTTGTGATCCTCTAACATGCGATCGAACTTCAGATTCTCCTTTTGACTTTCGCATTGCGTCCTTGCATCGACAATGACCAGGCGGAGATCATCATCATCTGGCACATTGTCTGGTTCCTCTTGCTCTTCAGCAGCTTCCCCCGTTGCAGCATCATCAGGCATATCGTCTGGTTCCTCGTGATCTTCAGCAGCTCCCCCCGTTGCAGCATCACCGTATCCAGGGGGCACATAGTTGTCATCGTCCTCTTCTTCTTCGCCGTCTTCCATCATAACCCCTATTTCTCCATGCCTCGTCCAACCATTATAGTGTGGCATGAAACCCTTGTAAAGCAGGTGGGTGTGAAGGATTTTCCGATCAGAGTAAGACTTCGTATTCCCACATTTAGGGCATGGACAACACATAAAACCATTCTGCTCGTTCGCCTCAACCACTTCGAGAAAATTATGCACGCCCTTAATGTACTCGGAGGTGTGTCTGGCACCGTACATCCATTGCCGGTTCATCTGCGTGCATTATATATAATTATGTGTGTTAAAAGTAAGAAAATCAGACAAGTATCTATCTAAAGTAAGAAAATCAGACAAGTATCTATCTAAAGTAAGAAAATCAGAAAGAAGATAAGAACAAGAGGCTCACCACGGTGGTGCCGGCGACGAGATCGGCGCGGGCGATCGACGGCGGTGAAAACGGGGACGGGGCGTGACGGACCGCTAAACCTAGACAAATCTCGGGAAAAATGGAGCTCCGAGGTCGAGCTTCGAGAGGAAAAAGCTTAACTAGTGTGGCTCGGGCATTTGATCGAACACCTCATGTGCATAGGAGGTGAGCTAGAGCACCCAATGCCCTCCCCCTCGCCGGCCAGCAAAAAACAGAGCACTGTGGAGTGCTCTGCTGTGGCAATGGGGTGTATATAGGCAAATTATTTGTCCCGGTTCGTGGCAGGAACCGGAACTAAATCCCCCCTTCTGTACCGGTTCTAGGCACGAACCGGTAATAACAATGGCTGTGGGCCAGGAGCGCAGCCCATTGGTCCCGGTTCGTGCCTAGAACCGGGACAAATGGATCCAGGAAAACCGGGACCAATGCCCACGAGGCCCCGGCCGGCCCCCTGGGCTCACGAACCGGGACTAATGCCCCCCATGGGTCCCGGTTCGTGAAGAACCGGGACTAGTGGGCTGGCCAGGCCCGAACCAAAGCCCTGTTTTGTACTAGTGTGTTCACACTCTAGAATCCGCCGCCGCCATCTTCCGCTGTCCCATCTTCGAGCGTGATCATTGCATTGATGTTGCAAGACCCTTCTGCCTCGACGCAACCACGACGCCAGACAACGCCACCTTCCTACACGCACCTATCAAACAGTATTAAGTGCCTAGAGCCCGCTGCACCATGCTGCCGTCGGCACCGTAGATGCCATGCCAATCCACCTTGGTCACCACATGAGAAACATGCGGACTCCTACGCCTGGCCACCGAAGTCAAACATTTGTCCCCTGAGCCGATGAATGGCTCCAAAGATGATGCCCCCATAGGGATGATGACGTCAGAACATGGCCATAATCCTATCTGGGAAGCCCAAATCCAGTGTTTCCCATATAGTGCACACGGACGAAGAATCACCCCACAACGCCTCCACCAAGGTAATGATGCCCACAGGTGCCACCATCGATGGTTCCAATCAAAGCGAAAACAAGCTATCGCTGGCATACTCGCATCCAACACTGGCTGGACCACAGGGTCCATCTCCACTGCCTTGCGGCGCACCCCAAGGGAACGTCCCTCCCGCCGATAGACATTCGCACATGGCCTGAGCTGTGGTCGTGCCACCATCAGGATAACCACCGCACAGCCGGGCTAGTCCTTCTACCGCAGAAGAAGCCCTACCGATGCACGGCCGACCGCCAGACGATGCGCAAGCCAGACTGAGACAACCGGTTGAAGATCCATTGTGGTCGCGCCCCTGAACCACGGTAGAGGAAGGCCTTGCCGACCCCACCCTTGGCAGCCGCACGACTTAACCTGCGGCGACCTCGGGAGGCGATGGGAGGGTGGGCGGGGATGGATGGGTTGTTGATGAGGATTCCCACCGGCTGCGGATGGTTGGGGCGAAGGACATGATATCGCCTGATCTGTTTTAAATAGCGGGGTTTTCAACCTCCTTGATGCCAGGGTTTTCAACCTCCTTTCTGAGAAAAGTCTAATACCAACTTCGTACTTGATGATTGTTTTAAATAGCGGGCTATGGAAAATAGCGGCGAGTCTCCAAATCAATTATAGCGGAGCTATAATGGGCTATAGCAGCCTATTTATGAAGGCGGCTATTTAGCTGCACCCTGCTAAAAAGGCTATAGCGGACTATAGCGAAAACTATGACTTGATCTGCACAATTTTGATGGCAGATGATAAACTCACATTCAAATAGCACGTATACTGAACGAGTGAACGAGTTAACGTGTCAATACTGTCTTCTCAACTAACTGAACAACGCTGAAACTAGAAGTACATCGGAGTAGGTCACAAATTCCGAAACTAAAATCCATTCCTACACAGGCAAAGATACAGTTTGCACCAGCACCAGAGCACTTCAACTGTGGATCTTGATACGTTTCTCAACAGCGTCTACAGCCGGCCATCACTTAGCCTGCGTTCTCACCTATTCCGCCCAAAGGCGCCGACCGTCACAAAATTCTGCCCTATTTCATATTCATGAATCACACAGGACCGGCTGCGTTTTTTTTACCGTGCATAACCTTTTTCCATTACAATTTTCTCTTTACGAGGTCCCTTTTCATTACTTTGGCATAACGGAAATACACCAGTTCAGAGAAGGAGACGGTAAAGGTGAGAGCGAGTTCAGGCATCGTCGGAAAGACGACGCATATTTACAAGTTCGTCACTAGGAACGAACAAACTGCACATAAATTAGGATGCAGCTACGACTGCTCGATCGCCATGTTCTTTGCCCTTAATTGCAGAATTAGTAGATAAGTAATATTTGTGTTTGTCATGTCTTAGAATTATTCCGACGCCATCGTCGATCTCTCAAGAATCAAGTAATCACACGAGGCACGACACCAAGATTTGTTAACGAGGATCACCGATATGCCTACATCTCCGGGACCTGGGCACCCCGGCCGTACGGGCACCGGCACACGCCGCCGGCTCCCCCGCGTGCCCGTGCTATTATGTTGGCATAGGTTACATCGTGCGTCTACCCTCTCATTATACAAAAGGCCTACGATACAAGTATCCTATTTGGACACGACTCCGTATCCTATCTACACACAGTCCAAATTCAAGTCCAACTGTAACTTACCTTGTACAAATAATATTCAACACAACTCTAACAAACTTCACATTGGCGAATATTCTCCATCATCTTGGATTTATCATGCGTCGAATCTCCGTGTACATTGGACTTGAGATACGTCATGAGCACCGCTGCTACTCTCCCAGACTCCATGTGACTTCACCTGCAATTGTAGTCTCTTGTCGTCTTCTTCGCAGTCAACACTAGAGCAAAATTAAGTTCCTTATTACTCTACTTTGTGCTCCCAACTTTCAGAGAATCCGTTCAATGTCATCACACACCGGCCATTGTTTGCGTCAAAGTGAACAACTCACATATTGGACGCCACATATAAGAATTACCTGAACTCAATGTCACCGCTCTTTCATGACTGCTTGTCTAAAACTTGAAGGAATTTCACTGTCACCCTGTGTCACCCTGAGTCAAATTCACAGTTGTCTCACCCTTTTACCAGATAGTCTCTAACATGTTCCACAGCTATGGCACTCCGCCTCCTTCTGTATTCAGGGACGGAGCTCACGTACAACCACTGGTGTCAGTTGATATCAGTGAAGTTCAGCGTTCCAGTGCTCGACAAATTTTGTCTTTGACCCAAGCCAGAAAAATTGATTGACACCAGCCCAGCCGACGGGAAGCTGCACCTAAAGCCCAAAGTACCAGCCCAATTACAGTCGTCCAAACAAAAAGGCTGACGCAAAGCCCACAACATGTTTATCTGATAGCTGCATAGGCTGTGATATACGCGGAAGTACGCGCAGGTCGCACTATCCACTCTTATTCGTCTCTTCGCCGCCCCAGTCCTATATTCCCGCACCCAGAACCAAACCCTAGCAATCTCAATCTCTCTCACCGCTCGATGGGACGCACAACTGCGAAGCAAAAAAAGTTTGTTTTGATGCCGGCCAGCCGGCCAGCCGCAGCGGCAACAACACAATTTTAATATAATAGTCTGCTGAGGCAAGTTCCTGAGTCCAGGTCTCCTGCAAGGTACACCATGGCTGCACGTACATATGTGACACCTATACAAAAATTTCTGACCTTGCCTAATTTAATTTTTTTTCTTCCTTGATTCATCTAGGAATTATGCATAATTTTTTTGTTGAAATGAACTACATCACATGCTGATTTCAATTCAACAAAATCGATGGATCTTGGTCATGAACTTCAAATTTACATTGATAATGTGCAAATCAAAGATTTCTCAATTTGGTTTGTACTGCTGAGCTTGCTATACTGTTGGTGGACGCCAAGAAGAATCTTTTTTCTTTCATTTGGTGCATCGGCTTCTAAATTTGCTTCTAATTTTGTTGACTGTCAATGATTTTCTAGAATTAATATTGGCAACAATGTTCCGCATAACAAAATGAGTGAGCAGTTTATGAGTGATCTCTTTAAGAAGGTGAAAGGACACCAAGGGAAATTATAAAATGTGAGTCTCAAGTCACTTTATGTTTCACCTGATGATATTTATTTTTAGTATTATTAGTTATGTACCATTGTTGTCAGTGCAATATGTTTTGTTTGTTGATCTTTTGCTCGAAGTTTCAAATGAAACTCTAAAGTCGTCTATCTTTTTTTATTTGCTTCTTCTTACAAATTTGTAAGTGGTTACTTGACTTCACCCGGTATGAGCTTTTAAATAAACAAGTATTATATTGTTTTCAAATAGCATATTTTCATTCTTTCCATTGTCTTTTGAAAGTTATTTTTATTTCCTGCCATAATCGAGTAGTGGGTAGTGGCTGACACCAGTGACGATTTTTTCTAGCTTTGTCCCTGTCTGTATTTGTCATCCGCACTTTTCCATGTGCACTGAACACCACAAAATATACGATCATGTACTCTCTCAGCTTTTGACTATTTCAAACTTTCCGTCACTTTCTCAGATTCTCTATGGTCAACTCTTGTCTATCAACTAGCACTGATAGAACCTGTCACCAACTTAAATCTGATAGTCATCAACACTGCTTCAGCACACCTGCACACTTTGTCTGACCACATGTCTCACTATTAGTGCCTTGGTTTGTCGCCGTCTCCGGTGCTTACCGCACGCCTCGCCGCTATCACCGCGTCGAGCCTCTACTGTCCTGGTCGAGTCTCTAGGGCCGCGAACCCACACTACTCAAACCCCTACTGCAGAGAACCACCGATCATCACCGACCGATGCCGAGTATCACGTCTCCGGCCATCAGACCACTGGGCCCCAGTCCGATCCACGTCTCTCGCTATCCTGCTGAAATGGGCTTCGACTCTCGATGCATTTACGCCGCAGCCCCTCCATCAGCATAGAGTGAAGTCGTAATTCAAACTCCAGCTCCACCTTCAACATGACTCCATGGTGGTTGTACGAGCCACCCCGCGCCCTGTCTACTTCAAGCTCTCATGTGTACACAACCTTGAATCAACCCTACGCCATTGTCTTGTTGAACTCGCACAATCCCTCAAGCCTGCACCATGTGTTTCCACGCTCCAGAAGTCGGCCACCATCAGCATCACGTTCCTATGTCGTCGTCGCTGAAATCACCGACGTGTTCTGCTTTGACCGACATCCCCATCGTTCCGTCAGACAGTCCAATCCGACCCAGCCGAAATTATCCGACTGCAACCATGCTCCACCCTGCGTCGTGTCCGCCCTGGACACCTCCATGCATTGCTGAACGCCATGTGTATGCATGTTCTCTCCACACCGCACTTTAGGCTTCTCTGAACCTTATGCACGTGTTACTGACGTGTCAACCTCATGGTAGAACCACTTGTGCAATTAGCAACATATCCAAAAAAGGGACTATGCTTCCGGGTAGATTCTTTGGTGCACTAAACATGTACCCTAGATTTCCCAATGCCCTTTTTCTCTTGCATGTCGCCTATTCCCTGCAACGAATATACCATTTGACACAGGTCCTCTTTTTTTTTTTAACAAACCTCATGCTTTTTGCAGCTTCTTAACGTGCTCATGGCCGCACTCAGCCAACAACAACGCTCCATGGCCTTGCAACACAGCCTAGTCAGCCAGCCCCGCACACCACCTCGGCGAGTCCACACCGATGCATGCGCGGCGTTCCGGCCAGCTTGCGCGTTGGACTGCAGCCCCTTTGGGCCACGCTGCTGCCAAGCTGCCCACCTGGGCCTCGCCCGACACTTGACCGCGTGGGCCTCCTCCAACGCTGGTTCTGGGCTACCACCAGGCTTCATGTTGCCTGCCCGCGAGGCGTTGCTGCCTCCGATTCCACGTGTGCGCCACCTCCACTGTCCATCGATCTCGTCGACGCCAAGGATTCGCACGTTGTCGCCGAGAACCACACGTATCTGTATCCTATTGCTGCACGATTCTGTCGAGAGCCGCCTGTAACCTGCTGTCGTCGAGATCGCCCGATCGAATTCCACGCGGACAGCTTCTACGCGGACGGTTCCTCGCTCCGACTGCTATTGAACGAAGCATCTGGCCGTACCAACGATTTTTGATTCGTTCACATGATCAGCGATCCGACGAAAATTCCTCGCTCTGCTCCTTCCTTCCTCTATATCAACAACCATCGACATCTTCGAACCATGCTCATGATACCATTTGTTAGGATTATTCCGACGCCACCGTCGATCTACCAAGAATCAAGTAACCTCACGAGGCACGACACCGAGATTTGTTAACGAGGTTCACCGATATGGCTACATCCCCGGGGCCTGACTACGGGCGCTCCTCCCCATGACACCGTCAAAATACCGCACCCCGGCCTCCCGGGCGCCGGCACACGCCGCCGGCTCCCCCGCGTGCCAGTGCTATTATGTTGGCATATGTTATATCGTGCGCTTACCCTCTCATTGTACAAAAGGCCTATGATACAAGTGTCCTACTAGGACACGACACCATATCCTATGTACACACCGTTCAAATTCAAGTCCAATTGTAACCTACCTTGTACAAATAATATTTGAGACAACTCTAACACCATGGATTATGAGAAAAGAATGGATTAATCATTTGACTGTCTGTTGATGTATACTCCCTCCGTCCGTGAATAAGTGTACTTCTACCGTTTATCCTAAGTCAAAGTTTTATAATTTTGATCAACTTTTTAGAAACGAGTAGTAGTATATACGACATCAAATTGGTATATTAAGAAAATTCATTTCAAAACGAATCTAGTGATGCTAATTTAGTGCCATAAATGCTGCTACCTTTTCCTATCAAGTTGGTCAAAGTTTCAAAACTTTGACTTAGGACAAAAGCTAGACGCACACTTATTCGCAGACGGAGGGAGTATATGTATCCCAGTCCAGCCCTGTCGCCCGCAGCTATCAAGAGCAAAGTTGGCTTGGACGGCACGAGGAACATGCCACCACCCAGTGCGGGGCGGCCAGCACGGCAGCGCCACCACGCATGATGGGAGTGATGTTAATGGCACATCGGGAATAAAACTAGCCACAATGGAGAGTAACATACACTAGTAATATACACATATCTTTGGACTATGTTACTATCTTCATAGTGGGTAGTAACATAAGTGTGGTGTCATGCAAATCTTCATTTATTAGGTTATAGATTCATATTGCATTGGGACATATGATGTTACAGGAATTAGCTAAGTTACTCAAACTATGTCTCTCCTCATTAGCTCATTGTCACATAAGCAAATTTGCTGAGTTGGACTCGATAAAACACTAGTAGAAAACAGGGCTTTCGTCGAAGCTCAATATACACATTAGTCCCGGTTGCATTACGAACCGGGACTAATGTGAGCATTAGTCCCGGTTTGATCGGCTAGCGCGTCGGGAAGGCATTAGTCCCGGTTCTAAAGGGTGCGATGCCCTTTAGTCCCGGTTGGTGTCTCAAACCGGGACTAAAGATTAGACCTTTAGTCCCGGGACTAAAGGTCTAATCTTTAGTCCCGGTTTGAGACACCAACCGGGACTAAAGAGTGCGACGCCCTTTAGTCCAGTTCGTGTCTCAAACCGGGACTATAGGGATTCTGAATTTTTTTTTTGTTTTTTAATTTGTTTTTTGTTTTTTTGTTTTTGTTTTAAATTGCTTATATCTTTTAGCATATTTGATGTTTTTGAGTGATTCTTTTTGCATTAGATTCCAAATTTTGTCTACTTTCTGCTTGTGCAATTAATTTTCAAATTTGAATGATTTAAATATGAATTTGTTAAAATTTTCTTCAAACCCTAGATTGTGAATAATTTGAGTTTAAAAATAGTTTTTCATTTAATTCTTTTTTCTCCTAGTCACATGTCAGATTGTTGTCATAGTAAGATTTATTTGGTTATTTTTACAATAATTTAAATTAGGATTTTAACTAAAACGGTACTGCTTTGCTTATATAGTTGCTTCAGTCTTTTAATTATTTTTTTCAATTATTTTTAGTTAGTTCTTTCTGTAGATTTTAACATGTTGTAGTATGCTTCTGTTAGCCAATAGTAGATAAATTTTTGTAATTAATTAATATTAGTTTTGCTACTTTTTGTATTAATAATTGTTTAGTCTTTAATAATAGTTGATAGGACTAGTTTTGCTATATTAAAAAGTAATTCTTTTTGCCACTTTAATAGAACGTGCCACCTTAGTTGTGACTCTGGCTGGGACGGTGCTAGTAGATGTAGTCGACGGTAGTATTGGATGGACACCATCCCGAACTAAATGGGTTCAAACTCTACCCCCCCCCCCCCCCTCGTGTATTGTCATTTCAGGTTTGGAAAAACAAAAGAAAATGATAAAAACTTAAAACATTTAAATCCTTCGAGATGTAGTTATGTTACTACATCTACTACTCCCTCCATTCCTAAATATAAGTCTTTGTAGAGATTCCACTAGGAGGACTACATACGGAACAAAATGAATGAATCTACACTTAAAATGCATATATATACATCTGTATGTGGTTCATAGTGGAATCTCTACAAAGACTTATATTTAGGAACCGAGGAAGTAGTTATGTAAATTAAAAAACATAAATTTGGACATGGTTTGCAAAAAAGTGTTATGAAAAAGTAAAACGGCTATAACTTTTGCATACGATGTCGAAAAAAACCGTTTTGCATACGATGCCGTATGCCGTTTTGCAAACTTTTAGAATTCTCAAATTCTGAAAGGAAAAAAGTTATCCTCAAATTTAAGTTTTTTGAATTTTTGGTCAAACTCTGGTCAAAACTACTTATTCAAGATATATTAGTGTTATTAAATAATTATTCGTTTTAAGAATAATAGTTTCAAACTCAAACGGTGAAACGTGTGACTTCATGCCACTAGTAGAAAACAGGGATTTGGTTGGGGCCTGGCCAGCCCATTAGTCCCGGTTCTGCACAAACCGGGACCTTGCCAGCCCACGTGGAGGCCCATCTGTCCCGGTTGGTGTAAGAACCGGGACTAAAGGTATAGGGCTTTAGTACCGACCCTTTAGTCCCGGTTCCATTACCGAGACAAATGGGCCTTACGAACCAGGACAAATGGCCATTTTTCTACTAGTGTGCTCAAGTTCAACTCCTAAGGGTTAATAGGATTGACAGCTTACTATTGTCAGGAAAACAACAAGTGTAGACTTGCAAACGAGGGGGAATATAACTCGAAAGTTAAGCGTGCTCAGGCTGGAGTAGTGAGAGGATGGGTGACCGGCCGGGAAGTTAGACGATTTGGAATGATGAGGGGTGATTAGAGATTAGAGCTTAAACTAAGCAGTGACGAGTGTGATGAGAGATTAAATTGTCAAATAATTCAGAAATTTGAAAATCGGAAAAAAATTCAAAAAAAATCCAAAAAATTTCCTGCCACGTGGAGCCCCTTTTGTCCTGGTTCATAAGCGAACTGGGACTTAAGGTTTTGGGATTTAGTCCTGGTTCCAGAACCGGGACTAAAGGCCCTCTGGAACCGGGACTAAAGGCCCATTTTCTACAAGTGTTAGTGGTAAAGTTACTCCTACTATGGCTAGTCTAACGATTTCACCCCTCAAACTACGGTACTGGAAACGGCAACACAAGTATATTCCTACCTATGATAATGATTGCAAGTTTGTGATTGAACTTGGTTATTTCTTGGAAGAGTTCCGTTACCTCTCTCCAGCTGAAGGGCGGTTGCACTGTGATGCCCGCGAGTGCCTGGCCGCGTCCATCAAAAGGCAAAGCGCGCATTGGAAGCAGCGCGGGAAATGCCGGGCGGTGCGGGAGGGCGACGAGAACACTGGTTTCTTCCAAGCCAGTGGCTCGCAGCTCCGCCGCAGGAATTGGATCCACATGTTGAACTTCGATGGGGTCGAGGTGGTTGATCACCCCGGGAAAGCGGTCACGCTCCGAGCTTTCTACGCCGACCTCTTGGGACGTCACAGCCGTCTCGTCTGGCGCTTTGACTTGGCGGCGCTGTACCGGGGCGTGCGGGGCGTGGATGGCCGCGCTCTGGTGGGTCGCTTCTACCCGGAGGAGATCAAACAGCCGGCAACCCTCCTCGACCGCACTAGGGCCCCGGGACCTGATGGCCTTGGCCCCTCCTTCTACCATGCCGCCTAGGGCGTGGCCTTGGGCGATCTACAGCTCCTCTTCGACGCCTTCCACGATGGCGTGGTGGGCCTGGAGCTGATCAACCGGGTGTACATCGCTCTCGTTCCGCACCGTCTCGCCGCAGAACGGGGATGTCAAGATCTTGTGTCGTGGCCTCACTACCCGGCTGCAGAAGCAGATTGGAGAGGTGATCGACATGGATCAGTTTGGCTTCATCGCGGGACATATCATCTCTGAGAACTTCGTCTACGCGACTGAGGTGGTGCAGTGCTGTCGCGCTAGGAAGGCCTCTGCCATCGTCATCAAGCTGGATTTCATGAAGGCCTTCGACTCGGTGAACTGGGAATGCCTCCGTTGGCTTATGGAGGTGCGAGGCTTCCCCGAGAGATGGTGTGCGTGGATGGATGCTATCCTTCACTCTTCCCGCTCCGTCGTGCTGCTCAACGGCGTCCCTGGGCCCTAGTTGTTGGGAAACGTTGCATGGAAAATAAAAAAATCTACGCACACGCAATGATCTATTCGTGGAGATGCACACCAACGAGGGGGAGAGTGTGTCTACGTACCCTCATAGACCGTAAGAGGAAGCGTTTCATAGCGCGGTTGATGTAGTCGAACTTTCTTCGCGATCTACCGATCGAGTACCGAACTTACGACACCTCCGAGTTCTGCACACGTCCAGCTCGGTGAGGTCCCTCGCCTTCTTGCTCCAGCAAGACGTCAAGGTAGTAGATGAGTTCTGTCAGCACTATGGCATGGCGAAGTGATTTCCGCAGGGCTTCGCCTAAGCACTACGAAAATATGACCGGGGTTGTAAATGGTGGAGGGGGCGCTGCACACGGCTAGGCAATTGTCTGTTGTGTGCGAGGCACCCCCTCCCACATATATATAGGTGGGAGGGAGGGAGGAGCAGCCAAAGGGGGCGCCCAAGTAGGAGGAATCCTACTATATAGGGGTCTCTCCCAAGGTGGCGCCCCCTTTCCTTATTTGGAGTGCAGGGAAAGGCAGGGGAGGGTGGCGCCCCCCCTTTCCTTTCTCCCATGAGAGGGAAAGGCAGGAGGGGCTAGCCTTCCCCCTTTTCCTTCCCTAGGGCTTGCCAACCAAGGGAAGGGGCCACCAGCCCCTTTGTGGGCTGGTATGTCCCCACCTTTGGCCAATAACTTGCCGGGGGGGGGGGGTGTCCGGAACCCCTTCCGGTGACCCGATTCCTTCCCTGTACGTCCCGAAACACTTCCGGTGTCCAAATACCATTGTCCTATATATCAATCTTTACCTCTCGACCATTTCTAGGCTCCTTGTCATGTCCGTGATCTCATCCGGGACTCCGAACAACATTCGATCACCAAATCACATAACTCATATAATACTATATCGTCAACGAACGTTAAGCGTGCGGACCCTACGGATTCGAGAACTATGTAGACATGACTGAGACACCTCTGCGGTCAATAACCAATAGAGGAACCTGGATGCCCATATTGGCTGCTACATATTGTACGAAGAACTTTATCGGTCGAACCGTTATGACAACATACGTAATTCCCTTTGTCCATGAGTATGTTACTTGCCCGAGATTCGATCGTCGGTATCTTCATACCTAGTTCAATCTCGTTACCGGCAAGTCTCTTTACTCATTCCATAATACATCACCCCGTGACTAACTCCTTAGTGGTTTTCTTGCAAGCTCATGATGTGTTGAGCATCATAAGCTTCGGAGATACCTGTTGAACATCTTTATGATCACCCAGTTATGTTGTGATGTTTGATACCACACAAGGTATTCCTCCGGTATCTGGGAGTTGCATCATCTCCTAGTCGAAGGAATATGTATTTGACATGAAGAAAGCAATAGCAATAAAACTAAACGATCATTATGCTAAGCTAACGGATGGGTCTTGTCCATCACATCATTCTCCTACTAATGTGACCCCGTTATCAAATGACAACACATATCCATGGTTAGGAAACCTTAAACATCTTTGATCAACGAGCTAGTCTAGTAGAGGTTACTAGGGACAAAATATTTGTTTATGTATTCACAAATGTATTTAAGTTTCCGATCAATACAATTCTAGAATGAATAATAAACCTTGATCATGAATAAGGTAATATAAAATAACATCTTTATTATTGCCTCTAGGGCATATTTCCTTCACTGGTTCCCAGCCCGCTGTAGGCTACGACAAGGGGATTGATACGTCTCCAACGTATCTATAATTTTTGATTGCTCCATGCTATATTATCTTCTGTTTTGGACATTATTGGGCTTTATTATTCACTTTTATATTATTTTTGGGACTAACCTATTAACCGGAGGCCCAGCCCAGAATTGTTGTTTTTTGCCTATTTCAGAGTTTCGCAGAAAAAGAATATCAAACGGAGTCCAAACGGAATGAAACCTTCGGGAACGTGATTTTCGGAACGAACATGATCCAGGAGACTTGGACCCTACGTCAAGCAACCAACAGGGAAGCCACGAGGTAGGGGGCGCGCCCTCCACCCTCGTGGGCCCCCTGTTGCTCCACCGACGTACTTCTTCCTCCTATATATACCTATGTACTCCCAAACGATCAGATACGGAGCCAAAAACCTAATTCCACCGCCGCAACCTTCTGTACCCACGAGATCCCATCTTGGGGCCTGTTGCGGAGCTCCGCCGGAGGGGGCATCCATCACGGAGGGCTTCTACATCAACACCATAGCCTCTCCGATGAAGTGTGAGTAGTTTACTTCAGACCTTCGGGTCCATAGTTATTAGCTAGATGGCTTCCTCTCTCTTTTTGGATCTCAATACAATGTTGTCCCCCTCTCTCATGGAGATCTATTCGATGTAATCTTCTTTTTGCGGTGTGTTTGTTGAGACCGATGAATTGTGGGTTTATGATCAAGTTTATCTATGAACAATATTCGAATCTTCTCTGAATTCTTTTATGTATGATTGGTTATCTTTGCAAGTCTCTTCGAATTATCAGTTTTGTTTGGCCTACTAGATTGATCATTCTTGCAATGGTAGAAGTGCTTAGCTTTGGGTTCAATCTTGCGGTGTCCTTTCCCAGTGACAGTAGGGGCAGCAAGGCATGTATTGTATTGTTGCCATCGAGGATAACAAGATGGGGTTTTTATCATATTGCATGAATTTATCCGTCTACATCATGTCATCTTGCTTAAGGCGTTACTCTGTTCTTATGAACTTAATACTCTAGATGCATGCTGGATAGCGGTCGATGTGTGGAGTAATAGTAGTAGATGCAGGCAGGAGTCGGTCTACTTGTCTCGAACGTGATGCCTATATACATGATCATACCTAGATATTCTCATAACTACGCTCAATTCTGTCAATTGCTCAACAGTAATTTGTTCACCCACCGTAAAATACTTATGCTCTTGAGAGAAGCCACTAGTGAAACCTATGGCCCCCGGGTCTATCTTCATTATATTAATCTTCCAATACTTAGTTATTTCCGTTGCTTTTTTACTTTGCTTTTATTTTACTTTGCATCTTTATCATAAAAATACCAAAAATATTATCCTATCATATCTATCAGATCTCACTCTCGTAAATGACCGTGTAGGGATTGACAACCCCTTATCGCGTTGGTTGCGAGGATTTATTTGTTTTGTGTAGGTGCGAGGGACTCGCGCGTAGCCTCCTACTAGATTGATACGTTGGTTCTAAGAAACTGAGGGAAATACTTACGCTACTTTGCTGCATCACCCTTTCCTCTTCAAGGGAAAACCAACGCAGTGCTCAAGAGGTAGCAGGGACCCGCTATCCCCCTACCTGTTCCTCCTGGTGGCTAAAATCCTACAACGGATGGTCCGGCAAGATCCTATGCTCGGGCACCCGTTGGTGGACGGTGAGCCCCGAGCGTGCTCCAATACGCCGACGACACACTCATCATCCTGCTCGTTTCTATGGAGGCGGCGGAGCACCTCCGGTCCATCCTTGATTACTTTGCCGCTGCCACTGTGTCGGGGATATACCCCGCGGTATGACCCGGCCAGAGATATGACCTGGCTGAGACTTGGTGTTTCATTGGTGACCCAGCAGATGTTTAAGCCAGATGTTTAAGCCGGCAGATGTTTAAGCCGGCTGATGTTAAGCCAGATGTTTAAGCTGGCAGATGTTAACCCAGATGTGTAAGCCGGCAGATCTTAAGCCAGATGTTTAAGCCGGCAGATGTTAAGCTAGATGTTTAAGCCGACAGATATTTAAGCCGGCAGATGTTAAGCCAGATGTTCAAGCCGCTAGATGTTAAACCAGATGGTAAGTCAGATTGTGACAGAGTCGCCTGTGGTTAATAAGCCCAAAACGTTAAGAAGCCCAAGACGTTAAGAAGCCCATGGAGAGAAGCCTGTGATGAGAAGTCAGAATAGTTTAAGTCTTAATCCAAGGTGGACTCTACATGTAACGCACCCCTTTAACTTATATAAGGAGGGGCAGGGCACCCCAAGAGGGACAGGTTGAATAATATCTAGGCTAGACACAACTAGGAGAGTCGGTTTACGACGACTCCCTCATGAGCATAATGAGACCTAGCCACAAACAGCATGTAGGGTTGTTACCAGATGATGTTTCCCGGGGCCCGAAGCTATCTAAACCCATGTCTTGTGTTGCGTCTCTCGATTCTGATCAACCCCTCTCAAGCTACCACATAGATGCATTGGCCTCACGACCAAGTCCTCACACTAGGACATCTGCCGTGACAATTCCACGACAGTTGGCGCCCACCGTGGGGCTCGCGCATGATGGTGTTGAGTTCTTAGAGGGATTTCTCCCAGGGATCGAGAAGTTTGCAATTTTTTGGATGAAGAAAGATTCAGCATGGAAGGATTCACATCGGCTACTAATCCATCAGTCAAGATCAAATAAATTATCAACAGTGGCATATACAAAAAGAAGATCAGGGAAGTTAGGGTTTGATGTTCTCAGCGTTGCCAATTTTACGCGACCTTGCTGCTGCGTGTAGCCGAGGCTGAGAGGAAGATCGCGTGTGTTTGTTCCAAGTCACCGTGCCTCTATTGTTGCGCTCGCCTCGCCACGGGTCTCCGAGAGCCGCCTCGCTTCCGCTGCAGTGTTGACCCGCCGGACCGCTTCAAAAACTGCCATCATCGACTGAACTGCTGCTGCGGTTCTATCACCTTTACTAAAGCTTGCCGCAAGCCGCCGCCGACACTCGACATCTGCTGGTCTTCGCATCGTTTTCGAGTCCGAGTCGCCGGCCGTTTCGTCTCTTGAGCCGCTGCGGCTTCAGATCGGTCCCGAGTCGCGGGTGCCTCCGCGCCCGATGCGCTTCTGAGCCACCTATTGCACGCTACGGCCAAACTTGGCCCTATGGCCTCAAAACCGGGTCAAACTCCGGGTCACGCGACCTCCGAGTCAAACCTGACAGCACTGCGCCTGTGATTCTCTGTTGCTTCGGCGTCAATCGCTGTAACACCTGCTGCCATCGCCCCTTTGACCCGCCGTGCACCGCTCCGAGTCGCCGGCCCTGCATCTTGTCACTGAGCTGCCACACCTGCTCCGAGCTTGCAAGTCGACCCGGCCACCGAGTGGTCTCCGCTGCGGCCGAGTCGTCCCTACTTTGAGCCGCCCGTAGCCATGGCCGAAGCTTTTGCCTTGGTCTGGTTTGCCTCCACCAAACCGCCCTTATCATCGCACTTCACCAAGGCGCCGTGGCCGCTCTTTGTTGTTATAGGCACCAACCCGGCGTCCGCATCAGGCCGGCCCTTCGAGCCGCCGCCGTTCCGGCACCAGGCCGCCCTCCTCCGCTGGTCTTGACCTCAAATCGCTGCGGCCAGGTCGACGTTACGGCCACCATGGCCTTCGCCCCCCGCACGGACCTCGCGTCGCTTTGCTGCTCCTCCGTGCCAGTAGCCGCTCCAGCTGCACACCCACAGACCTCCGAGCCGTCGCTGCCGCACCCTGAGCCGCCACTCCAACAAGTTGCTGCCGCATCAAGTGGCCGGCGTAAGCCTGGCCATGGGCTGGCTATACCTTGGCGCTAAGCCGACATACCCTTGCACCACTGCGGTGGCCTCGAATCCGCGTTGAGCCACCTCCGACGTCCGGCCACCTCAGAGTCGCCCCTCCGTTGATGAACTGCCGCGTTTCGCAGCCCCGAGGCAGCCGGACCGTGAGCCGCCGCCGTGCCGTTCTGCTGCGGCCCGCCCTCGCCGGTGGTCTTCACTCCGAGACGCCTGCTTTCACCGACTTGAAACTGCAGTCTTTATCTAAACCGCCTGCTGCCGCTGCACGACGAATGCCCGTTGATGACCCACAAGTATAGGGGATCTATCGTAGTCCTTTCGATTAGTAAGAGTGTCGAACCCAACGAGGAGCAGAAGGAAATGATAAGTGGTTTTCAGCAAGGTATTCTCTGCAAGCACTGAAATTATAGGTAACAGATAGTTATGTGATAAGATAATTTGCAACGGGTAACAGTAACAAAAGTAAATAAAGTGCAGCAAGGTGGCCCAATCCTTTTTGTAGCAAAGGACAAGCCTGGACAAATTCTTATATAGAGAAAAGCGCTCCCCAGGACACATGGGAATTATCGTCAAGCTAGTTTTCATCACGTTCATATGATTCGCGTTCGGTACTTTGATAATTTGATATGTGGGTGGACCGGTGCATGGGTGCTGCCCTTACTTGGACAAGCATCCCACTTATGATTAACTCCTATTGCAAGCATCCGCAACTACAAAAGAAGTATTAAGGTAAACCTAACCATAGCATGAAACATGTGTATCCAAATCAACCCCTTACAAAGCAACGCATAAACTAGGGTTTAAGCATCTGGCACTCTAGCAACCCATCATCTACTTATTACTTCCCAATGCCTTCCTCTAGGCCCAAATAATGGTGAAGTGCCATGTAGTCGACGTTCACATGACACCACTAGAGGAGAGACAACATACATCTCATCAAAATATCGAACGAATACCAAATTCACATGACTACTAATAGCCAGACTTCTCCCATGTCCTCAGGAACAGACGTAACTACTCACAAAGCATATTCATGTTCATAATCAGAGAAGTATTAATATGCATATAGGATCTGAACATATGATCTTCCACCAAATAAACCAACTAGCATCAACTACAAGGAGTAATCAACACTACTAGCAACCTACAGGTACCAATCTCAGACTTAGAGACAAGAACTGGATACAAGAGATGAACTAGGGTTTGAGAGGAGAGGGTGCTGGTGAAGATGTTGATGGAGATTGGCCCCCTCCCGATGAGAGGAGCGTTGGTGATGATGATGGCGATGATTTCCCCCTCCTGGAGGGAAGTGCCCCCGGCAGAACAGCTCCGCCAGAGCCCTAGATTGGTTCCGCCAAGGTTCCACCTCGTGGCGGCGAAGTCTCGTCCCGAAAGCTTGCTTATGATTTTTCCTCGGACGAAAGACTTCATATAGAAGAAGATGGGTACCGGAGGGCCAACAGGGGGCCCACGAGGCAGGGGGCGTGCCCAGGGGGGTAGGGCGCGCCCGCCACCCTCGTGGCCAGGGTGTGGGCCCCGTCTAGTATTTTCTTCGCTCAGTATTTTTTATTATTTCCAAAAATAACTTCCGTGGAGTCAGGACTTTTGGACTTGTGCAGAATAGGTCTCTAATATTTGCTCCTTTTCCAGCCCAGAATTTCAGCTCCCGGCATTCTACCTCTTCATGTGAACCTTATAAAATAAGAGAGAATAGGTGTAGCGACCAGACCTCAAATGGCCTGTGCTTCTGTGCACCAGTGTCATCCCTGGATCAGTAATGCTGACACGCACAGTATAAATGGAGGATTTATAACAGAGTAGCAATCACACACTTATTACATCGAATATCTCCAAAGAGACTAAGTATGATAAACATGGCTTAAGGCCATCTAATAACGAAAACAGCGGAAGACTTGGAAGATAAGTGAGTCCATCAACTCCAGCGGCATCACTGAGTATAAGACCACGACCTAAGGCACCTTACTCGTCGTCTGAAAAGTCTGCAACATGAAACGTTGCAGCCCGAAAACGGGTCAGCACATAGAATATGCTGGCAAAGTAACACATAGAGAGCAATGAACAATGATAATGCTATACTACATGCATATATGGCTGGTGGAAAGCTCTATGGTTACAATGTTTTTGCGAAAAGCCAGTTTTTCCCTACTGCAAAAGGAATAATATTTTATTTAACTATCATGGTGGTTGAAACATTGAGAAGGTACCTCCAACTCAATCCCAATTAAGTATCATCATTAACCCAACAATATTAATTAAAGTAACATGATGAGATCAACGGGATAATCCAAGAACTAGGTACTCAAGTTGTCCATAACCGGGGACACGACTAATCATGATCAGTTTGTACACTCTGCAGAGGTTTGTGCACTTTTACCCACAAGACTCGATCGCCTCCGCTTGATTCTCGCACTGCATGATGTTTGAGAAACGGATGACCGAGACATAGTCTTTCAGAAACAGTCACTCTCTACTCTGGATGGACCGGTACACGTACTTTCCCCTACATCTGCTAGTCCACCTCTTCAAGAGATCCTGTAACCTACTCAGCTATGCTAGAGCCCATAATAGCTTGTGGCTGCACACGGAAGTTTCTAGCATGAATAATCTTATGATCCCTTTGAGCCTGGGTGGCGGTCCTTATACAAACAGACAACACTGGGTTCTCCAGGTGCCTCAATCCACCCAGATGTGAGTTTTAGTTGCCACCTTAAGTTGAACCATTATTAACAATCTCACATCTGTCATGGATATCACTCAAACCCAATCCACGTCTACGAGCATAGCATGGCAATAATAAAAGCAACGTAGAAGTAACTCCCAAGGGTTTGATAACAAAACAGGTAATAGGTACTACCTCAACTACTTCCCAGATACCCACAATTTAATTAGATCCTAATCATGCAATGTGTTTGAGGAATAGATCTAATGCAATAAAAACTGGGTATGAACGGGGTATGATCAAAGTGTTACTTGCCTTGCTGATGATCCGCAAAACCTAGCGATTCGAAGTAACAAGCGGCACACTCCGGGTACTCTATCGCAAACAAACAGGCATACAATCAGTACTCAACTAATGCACAGGTAAAACTCGAATGAAAGATCCAACCAGAAAGTTCAACTTAAGAACTCCGGTTTGCAAAAAGAATCAACTCGAAAGAAACAACGAAAGTCAAACGGCGAAAGAAAGAAACTTCGTTTGCTAATCTGGATCTAGGTCAAATTTTACTGTAGCAAAAACTTGTTTGAGTAGGTTAAACGGAAAGAGAATTTCGAGACGAAACTCTAGGCGCTTGAATCACCTGATTCTGATAAACGAGCGAAAAGATAAACAGAAACGAAGATTCGATCAGAAATCGAATCTGAGAAAATAACGAGAAAATCCGCCGAAAAAGAAAAACGGACGAACGGTTAAAGAACGGATGTTCGTTAACAGAGAAAAAACCGACGAACGCGTTCGTTAAAACGAACGGTTCGGTGAACGCTCGTAAAATAAGAAAACCGAAAAAAACCGTTCTAGGGTTTTTTTTTTAAAACGAAGGGTTTTTTTTAAAAAAAAAACCGGTCAACGGCAGTGAGGCAGTACCTCGTCGGGGCTACTCCGGCGAGGGGCTCCGGCGGGGCGGGGTGCGGGGCTCGGGGCTCGGCGGGCGAGGGGCGGCGGCGGCGCGGGGCTCGGCGGCGGCGCGGCGCGGGTGCGGCGGCGGGGCGGCGGGTGCGGCGGCGGCGGCGTTCGGGGAAGAGGCGAGGGGGGGCTATTTATATGGAGGGTGGGGGGGCGAGGGCGGCTTGGGGGAGGGGCAAACCGAGGCGGCGGCGGCGGCGTGGCTCGGCCGGACTCCGGTGGGCGTGCGGGAAGAGGAAGCCGGCGAGGCGGGCCGTCGGCTGGGCCTTTGGCCCAGTCGGCGCGCGGGCTTTTTTTTTTAAAGATCCGCGAAGAAAAATGCGTAGAAAAATAAATAAAAATCAGAAAAATATGAAATAAATTTTCCCCGTCTTGTTAGAAAATCTAGGATAGGGTGAACATTTTTAAAACCAAAAATAATATTTTGAAAACATGCATATTTTTTAAATGCAATAAAAATTACAAATAAAATCCAAATAAATTCAAATAATGATTTTAACATTTTTCCTCCAGTATTTCAATATTTTGGAGAAGTCATATTTTCTCCTCTCGTTTATTTCAAGAATGAAATATTTTTCCGGAGAGAAAAATAATTAAAATCCCAATCCTCGTTTGAAAAATTCAAATATGAAAATTCGAGAAAATCCCCAACTCTCTCCAAGGGTCCTTGAGTTGCTTAGGATTTATCGAGGATTTGTCAAAATACAATAAAACATGATATGCAATGATGATCTATGTATAACATACCAAATTGGAAATTTGGGATGTTACAATAGGCATAAGTATTGTGACATAACCTGTAATAACAGCCCATAATGCAATAAATAACGATATAAAAGCATGATGCAAAATGGACATATCACCCGTCATCCGAAACGCGCCCTGAATCGCCCTGGCCAGGTGGTCTCGCCGTCCGCGCCCTGAGCCGCCGGATCTCAAACAACTACATCGCCAGCTTACCTCGCTGTCGCGCCTTCACCCACGGCTATACCAGCCGCCCTTGCAACCTCGCCAAGTCGTGTCAAGCCATCTTATCTTCAACTCGCTTGCGGTTTGCTCCAGTGTCGAGCCACCGCTTCTACCGTGGTCAGCCTGCTTTGCTCCGTTTCACGGCGGGCCTTCGCCGAGTCGCCGAGCTCTCCAACCGCTGAGTGCTCCCCTCACATGCCGGCGCGCCAGACAGCACGACCCATGCCGAGTCACCGGTCTCGCCTCAAGCCGCTCTGCTCCCGTGCGACTCCGCCTCTGAGTCGCCGGTTGCCATCGGGGCCAGCCTTGAGCCGCCCCCTCCGCTACATGCCCGAAGCGCTGTATCTGTTACGTCAAGTCGCCGGATCACCTCCACGCTAAGTCGCCATTGGGGCCGCCTCGCTTTGCTTCCCCGGAGCCTCCTCGAGCTGGGCCCCGCTATCCGGTGCCGGCGCCCTCTTCTTTGCTTGCGGCCGACGCCCCTCTGCTTCTGTGCGAGTTGTCCTGCCGGGTTGCGTCTGCCTTTGCCGTTGTTGGCCTCCTCCGCCTCACTGTATCGGCGGATCGCGCTTGTGTCGAGGATCGCCGGCTACACCTCCGCTTCAAGCTGACTTTGCCATTAGATTGAGCCGCCGTATGGGTCTTACACGTCATCTCCGCCTCTGCTATGGTCCTGTGCTGAGCCGCCGTCATGTCCTTGAGCCGCCGCGCTATGCGCCGGCCTGACTCCACACCTGTGAGAACCGCCCTTGTGGCCACTGACCTCCGCTGTGAGCTGCGCCTTGGCCGACGCTGCTACAGTCTCCTTTCACTGGCGTTGCTAAGTCGTCTCCGTTTCAAGTCGCTTTCACCGCCGGCTTACAATCTGCTGTGCCTCTGAGCCACCCCCGTTCGGCTGGATTACCACGCTACCGCGTCAGGCTAGGGCTCTTGTGAGGTACTTAGATCTAGCTCACATAGCCATGGCGAAAATTGGGGATTCGATCTAGAATTTGAATTTCGCAGGCGTGTTCCTCCCAACCACCCTCACGTCTGTATCAGATACACATCGGCCGTAGCCGCCTAGTCCATCGCCAAAAGCAAAAGGAAAACAACTAACGGCTATAAGTACTATTACACCCGAGTTAACGGGCCCAGTTTGGGCTTGCAAGCCACTGGGGTGTCTTCTTGGGCCGAGTGACTTGGGCCTTGGCTCTGTCGTTGTAGTTGTCTTGCTGTTGTCGACACCAGTTGTAGTCGATGCAGTTTCTCCTTCGTCAGTAGTCACCTTGGTCGAAAGTAGTTCGCTGACATCCCCCCTTCGCTGAGTAGCGGCTTGACCCCAAGCCGCAGCTCGAGGGAATTGTTACCGCAGAGATTCCAAATCCTCCCATGTAGATTCGTCCGGAGAAGAACCACTCCACAATATCAGGCCCTGTGCCACTGTTTTCTGACCAACCTGACGCACTCTACACTGAAGAACTTGCACTGGCACCTGCAGATCAGAAAACTAGGACGGAAGATTAGGAATAACCACTGTACCAGGAGAGATCACCTTTTTGAGTTGTGAAACATGGAAAACTGGATGGATTTTGCTAGTAGGAGGCAACTCCAGCTTGTATGCCACTTCACCAATCTTGTCAAGAATTTTGTATGGACCAAAGTATTTGAAGGAGAGTTTGTGGTTTGCTCGACGAACAACTGAGGATTGGACATAAGGTTGGAGCTTGAGAAAGACCAGTTCACCAACATCAAAAACATGTTCAGTCCTGTGTTTATCAGCTTGAGCCTTCATTCTCTGTTGTGCCCTATGCAGATGTTGAGTGACAGAATCCAACACAGTCTGTCTTTCTAATAGCCACTGTTGAATATCAGGAGAAGCTACAGTGTCACTAGCAGAGATGCCAAAATACCGAGGAGAGTGGCCATACAAAATCTCAAAGGGAGTCTTGCCCACTGTAGAGTACCAGTTAGTGTTATACCAGAATTCACACATTGCAAGCCACCTGCTCCACTGTTTAGGGTGTGCACTGATAAAACTCCTGAGGTAACACTCAACCTGTTGATTCACTCTCTCAATCTATCCATCAGTAGCTGGATGGTAAGCAGTACTCATGTTGAGTTGGGTGCCAGTTCTTTTGACCAAAGTTTGCCAAAATGACTAGTGAAAACAGGGTCCCTGTCAGAAACTATATACTCTAGCATCCCATGCAACTTGTACACTTTATCTAGGAACACTTCAGGAACCTTAGTAGCAGTGAAAGGATGTTTCATGGGCATGAAATGGCCATATTTAGTGAACTTATCAATAACCAAGAATATGTAATCAAATTGGCCTGAGACTGGCAGACCAGAAATGAAATCCATAGTAACATATTCCCAAGCTTTCTTAGGAACTGGCAGAGGGGACAACAATCCTGGGTAGTTAACTCTTTCTGGCTTAGCTTGTTGACAGATAATGCAAGATTGCACCTTATCTTTGATGAATTTCTTCATTCCTGACCATCTAAACAAAGAATGTATCCTGTGATAAGTAACAGGAAATCCTGAATGGCCACCTACTGGACTGTCATGGAAGGCAGCAAAGATTTTATCATGTAACTCTTGCTTATTACCTATCCATATAGCTCCTTTATACCTAATTATTCCTTGCAGTAATTGGTGATTGGGTTTAGCAGCAGGATCCAGTGCTAGTTGTTGCAGTAGTTCAATAGCAGACTTGTCATCACTGTAACTGTCAATTACTTCAGTCATCCACACTGGCTGTATCTTAGATATAGAGAACAATTGTTGATCTGGTGGTCTCCAGGACAGAGCATCTGCTGCAGAATTATCAACCCCTTTCTTATATACAATCTCATAATCCAATCCCATCAACTTGGTAAGAGCTTTCAGTTGCCAAACAGTATGCAACTTTTGGTTCTGCAGATGGACCAAACTCTTCTGATCAGTTTTGATCACAAAATGTTGCATCTGTAGGTAAGGTCACCACTGTTCCACAGCTAGTAAAATAGCCATGTATTCCTTGTCATAGACTGACAGTCCTCTGTTTTTGGGCCCTAGAGCTTTGCTGACATAAGCCAGGGGATGACCTTCTTGCATTAAGACTGCTCCAATCCCCTTGTCACAGGCATCTGTTTCAATAACAAAAGGTTTATTGAACTGAGGAAGAGCTAAAACAGGGGCCTCAATCAGCTTCTGCTTCAGAATAGAGAATGCTTCTGCAGTAATTGGAGACCACACAAATGGTACTCCCTTCTTAAGGAGTTCAGTCAGTGGTTTGCTGATTATGCCATAATGCTGTATGAATTTTCTGTAATACCCACTGAGACCAAGAAATCCTCTCACTTCCTTTACATTAGTAGGAGTAGGCCAGTTCTGAACAGTGGATATTTTAGAAGAATCAGTGGATACACCTGCAGCACTAATAGTGTGTCCCAGATAATCAATTTGTTGTTGAGAAAAAGCACATTTGGACAACTTAACCTTCCACTGATCAACTCTGAGTAATTCCAGTACCCTTCTAACATGAGCAAGGTGCTCCTTGTAAGTTTTGCTGAAGATGAGGATATCATCGAAGAAACAGAGTGTATTCTTTCTGTTGACAGGTTTCAATGTATTGTTTAGAGAACCCTGGAAGGTGCCAGGACCACCACTCAATCCAAAGGCCAACACATTGAATTCATAGTGACCAATATGTGTAGAGAATGCAGTCTTGTACTCCTCTCGAGGAGCTAACGGAATCTGATGATAACCAGCCCTCAAATCCAACTTAGTAAACCATGCAGCACCAGCTAACTCATCCAGTAGCTCGTCTATAACTGGGACTGGAAACTTACCAGTAACAGTAATTGCATTTAACATCCTGTAATCCACAACCAGTCTCCATTCTCCTCCTTTCTTCTTGACAAGCAAAACTGGGGAAGAGAAAGGACTTTTGCTAACTCTGATCAGTCCAGCTGCAAGCAGTTCGTTGATTTGCCTCTCAAGTTCATCCTTCAACTGAGGAACAATTCTGTAAGGTCTTGAAGTAACAGGCCTTGCCCCTGGAATTAGGGGAATCTGGTGATCACTTTCTCTTTGGCAAAAAATTAAAGGTTGCCAAAGAGAACTCGTTGCCATGATGCACTGTTCAAACATGGGTATCCGATCCGACTTACACACCTTATTACAAATCACTTGGAGGCTTGATGCCCAAATTACAGGGACCAAAGAGAGTTGGATGCACAGCACACCTCAAACATAGGTCCCCGACGAGCACAACTCATAAGTATGTCACTTGGGGGCTTCCTGTTCAAACATAGGTGTATTCACCAAAGAGAACATAGCGTTACTACCCTCTTGACCAGGTTATCTTGTTCAAACATAGGTGTATTCACCAAAGAGGACATAACCTTTCCGAGTCATCCTATCTGTATACCAGCTGCTTCTTCATCAGGTAATCCTGATTGACCCGCCGAACTCTTAACAGTCAATCTTTTACGGTGTATTCACCAAAGATCCTGAGCTTGTTAAGGTTAAAACGCCGGTTTCTCATGTGAGAGCACGGCTTACAGATAGTCAGGATAGATCCAGGCTCATAAGCCGCCTTCCTTGAAACATGGATAAATCGGCATGTGATGCACGATGCTACTCTGACCCCGCGTACTCCTGATAAGTCTATCTTTAAATAAGACCTGAACTTATCTGGTTTCAAATGTCGATTGGGTAATGTGAGTGCCGGCTCACGGAAAGCACGTACCTTCCAGTGGCCATCAGGCTAGTTTCATTGAAGAAGAAACTTTGGCTTGGCGGCCTGCAAAAGCCTCGAATTTTTTGGTTTCTTATTTTTTCTTTATATATAATCTCTTTTTCTTGCCATATGGTTTTTTACAAGTCGGGCCAAGCAGCCCTGATTATGTCTCATATTTGGGATATTACCCCTTACCCTGGTTATGGACTTCTATGGTCACCAGCGGACTTATACTGGGCATCATGACCCGCCCTGTGGTAAACCGCCAGGGCACTTACGATTTGTTTGTGTGCGGGAACCGGTTTTCATACCGGGCTATATTATTCAAATGTTCAATAGCCAACATGGCTGGATTTTTATTATGGTTATCAATAACCAGTATTATGATTGAGGTTTTCAAAGTCGCTTTAGCGCAATGGCTATTATTTTATCAATGGATATGATTTATTCTATAATTGAGGGAATAGTCCTGAGACGCTTCAGGTTACGACCCAGCACTCGGGGGCTACATTATTCACATTGAGATTACATCAAATATGCAAGTCCCATGTCACTACCAGCATGCACCATGGCACTTGGGGGCTAATGCAAAGTCATTTTTTGTTCACCTTATTGAAGACCCGACTCATCACATTGTAATAAGCCTGCCCTTGGGGGCTACACGTTGCTGCTTGAATCTACATGATCATAGATACAAAGTCCCTGCTCATTATTGCATAATAATCCGGCCCTTGGGGGATACACTGGTTGAAGTTTTTATGAGCATAAGGCAATTTCAAGTCCCAGGTTGCTGCAAGCATGACAACCCGGCACTTGGAGGCTACATATGTGGAATACTCAGTTCTGACTAGTGATTGAGATGAACAACATGGATTTCTTTGCTCTGCTCAAGACTTGGGGGCTACAGGTAATATGGATATGAGGGAGAGAAATCTTCAAAAATTCTCAGTTTTGACCCGGCGTCGGCAACAATTAGGACTCGGCATCATTTGTTTATAACCTGGCAATTTTGGTAATCATAAATTGGCAAGATCGACATTTTCAAGCCGGCTGAAGATCAGATGAGTATTTCAAGACCAATATTTTTAAGCATTGGCAGCTGAGTCAAATGAATTATTCTTCACTATTTTCTCTGTGAGAAACCAACGTCAGCAAATTGATTATGAAGTTGGCTTATTGACCCGGATTTTCTAGAAGAAGAAAATAACAAGGAGTTAAGGATGATCAGGTGCCGGCTTACAAGAGTTCTTAACCCGGAGCATAATCTTTCAAAATTATTCTTGTGTTTGTTTTAAAGGATCAGTTTAACATGGATAAATCCAAATTAAACTGGGGGCTAATGTCGGGGATATACCCCGCAGTATGACCCGGCCAGAAATATGACCCGGCAGAGACTTGGTGTTTCATTGGTGACCTAGTAGATGTTTAAGCCGACAGATGTTTAAGCCAGATGTTTAAGTCGACAGATGTTAAGCCATATATTTAAGCCGACAGATGTTAAGCCAGATGTTTAAGCCGGCGGATGTTAAGCCAGATGTTTAAGCCGGCAGATGTTAAGCCAGATGTTTAAGCCGACAAATGTTTAAGCCATGTATTTAAGCCGGTAGATGTTAAGCCAGATGTTTAAGCTGCCAGATGTTAAACCAGATGGTAAGTTAGATTGTGACAGGGTCGCCTGGGGTTAATAATCCCAAAACGTTAAGAAGCCCAAGACGTTAAGAAGCCCATGGAGAGAAGCCTGTGATGAGAAGTCAGAATAGTTTAAGTCTTAATCCGAGGTGGACTCTACATGTAACCGGCCCCTTTAACTTATATAAGGAGGGGCAGGGCACCCCAAGAGGGACAGGTTGAATACTCTATAGGCTAGACACAACTAGGAGAGCCGGTTTACGGCGACTCCCTCATGAGCATAATGAGACCTAGCCACAAACAACATGTAGGGTTGTTACCGGATGATGTTTCCCGGAGCCCGAAGATGTCTAAACCCTTGTCTTGTGTTGCATCTCTTGATTCTGATCAACCCCTCTCAAGCTACCACATAGATGCGTTGGCCTCCCGACTAAGTCCTCACACTAGGACATCTGCCGTGACAATTCCACAACACACTCGGTTGTGCATCAACTATAGCAAAAGCACGTTGGTGCCCATCCATGTGTCGCCGGACGTGGTTGCTGGGGCCGCGGAGGCCCTCTCCTGCTCTGTTCAGGGGTTCCCGCAGCCCTACTTAGGGTTGCAGCTGTCGCGGGAGAAGCTTACAACGGCGAATTTCACGCCGATGATCGCCAAGGTGGACAAATTCCTGGCCGGCTGGCGGGCGCGCCTTCTCTCTGAAGGAAATATGCCCTAGAGGCAATAATAAAGTTGTTATTTATATTTCCTTATATCATGATAAATGTTTATTATTCATGCTAGAATTGTATTAACCGGAAAATTAGTACATGTGTGAACACATAGACAAACAGAGTGTCCCTATTATGCCTCTACTTGACTAGCTCGTTAATCAAACATGGTTAAGTTTCCTAGCCATAGACATGTGTTGTCATTTGATGAACGGGATCACATCATTAGAGAATGATGTGATGGACAAGACCCATCCGTTAGCTTAGCACTATGATCGTTTAGTTTATTGATATTGCTTTCTTCATGACTTATACATGTTCCTCTGACTATGAGATTATGTAACTCCCGAATACCGGAGGAACACTTAGTGTGCTATCAAACGTCACAACGTAACTGGGTGATTATAAAGATGCTCTATAGGTGTCTCCGATGGTGTTTGTTGAGTTGGCATAGATCGAGATTAGAATTTGTCACTCCATGTATCGAAGAGGTATCTCTAGGCCCTCTCGGTAATGATCATCACTATAAGCCTTGCAAGCAATGTGACTAATGAGTTAGTTGCGGGATGATACATTACGGAACGAGTAAAGAGACTTGCCGGTAACGAGATTGAACTAGGTATGATGATACCGACGATCGAATCTCGGGCAAGTAACATACCGATGACAAAGGGAACAACGTATGTTGTTATGCGGTTTGACCGATAAAGATCTTCGTAGAATATGTAGGAGCCAATATGAGCATCCAGGTTCCACTATTGGTTATTGACCGGAGATGTGTCTCAGTCATGTCTACATAGTTCTCGAACCCGTAGGGTCCGCACGCTTAACGTTCGATGACGATTTGTATTATGAGTTATGTGATTTGATGACCGAAGCTTGTTCGGAGTCCCGGATGAGATCACGGACATGTCGAGGAGTCTCGAAATGGTCGAGAGGTAAAGATTCATATATTGAAAGGTTGCATTTGGACATCGGAATGGTTCCGAGTGGTTCGGGCATTTTTCCGGATTACTGGGAGGTTACCGGAACCCCCCGGGAGAAGTTATGGGCCTTATGGGCCATAAGAGGGAAGCACACCAGCCCACAAGGGCTGTTGCGCCCCCCTCCCCCTTGGGAAGGAGGCCGATTAGGACTAGGAGAAGGGGGCCGGCCCCCATTTCCTTCTCCTTCTCCCTTCCCCCTTTCCTACTCCGTATGGGAGGTGGAATCCTACTAGCACTAGGGAGTCCTAGTACAACTCCACACCTTGGCGCGCGCCCCTAGGGTCGGCTGCCTCTCCCTCTCCCTCCTTTATATACGTCGCCGGGGGCACCCCAATGGCACATCAAAGTTTCTCTTAGCCGTGTGCGGTGCCCCCCTCCACAGTTACACACCTCGGTCATATCGTCGTAGTGCTTAGGCGAAGCCCTGCGCCGGTAACTCCATCATCACCGTTGCCACGTCGTCGTGTTGACGGAACTCTCCCTCGGTCTCAACTGGATCAAGAGTACGAGGGACGTCATCGAGCTGAACGTGTGCTGAACACGGAGGTGCCGTACGTTCGGTGATAGGATCGGTCGGATCGTGAAGACGTACGACTACATCAACCGCGTTGATAAACTCTTCCGCTTACGGTCTACGAGGGTACGTGGACACACTCTCCCCGCTCATTGTTATGCCTTTCCTAGATAGATCTTGCGTGATTATAGGAATTTTTTTGAAATACTACATTCTCCAACACTCTCCCCCGTGGGGCGTTTGGTTCTTATCAACGCCGTGTTGGACTCGCTCCCCACATATGCTATGGCAGCGGTCATTCTTCCTCCTGCTATCATCAAAACCATGGACGCGCTCCGCCGCGCCTTCTTGTGGAACGCGGCCGACCACGCATCGGGCGCGCGGTGCTTGGTGGCTTGGGCCCGGGTCGGCAGAGCGAAGAGCGAAGGAGGTGTGGGACTGAGGGACCTTGCGACCCAGAACACGTGCCTGCTCCTCAAGATGCTTCACCGCCTCCACTCGCCGGCGTCTCGGTGGGCGACGTGGGTCTGGGCTGAGTTGAATGGGCAATCCCTCCTCTGCCCTAGCAGCTGCCGCCTGGCCGGGGTGCACGGGCGCCCCCTCCGTGCCCTGCTGCCTCTCTACCATGCCCTGACCCGCGTTCAGGTGAAAGACGGCCGGAGGACCTCGTTCTGGCATGACTGGTGGCTGCCGTGTGGCCTCCTTAATGCTGCCTCTCCAGCCCTGCACTCGCACACCACTTGCGCGGAGGCCACCGTCCTGCGGGTGCGGGAGTTTGGGCTTGACCCCGTCCTGGTCCCTTGCGGTGTCGGGCGTTGGTGAGCGGGTTGTGCCCCTCTACGGACATCTGCTTACTGGGGGGGCCCGTCTCCGCGCGCGCCTAGCCTTGCTGAGTTTTGGCGAACGGCTCTCGCCCCATGCGCCCCTCGTGTGGGGGACGTGTGCGCCGTCGAGGGTGAATTTCTTCGCCTGGCTGCTTGTTCGCCGCCGGATCAACATGCGTGACATCCTCCTCCGCAAAACCATTGTTGAGCGAGCTGG
Source organism: Aegilops tauschii subsp. strangulata (assembly GCF_002575655.3). NCBI lineage: Eukaryota > Viridiplantae > Streptophyta > Magnoliopsida > Poales > Poaceae > Aegilops > Aegilops tauschii. The sequence goes on from NC_053035.3 coordinate 5,621,405, forward strand.
CGCTGGATGCCCCATCTGCTCTGCTGAGATGGAAACCGCTGATCACTTGGTGTTTCGCTGCTCGTTTGCGCGTGCTTTCTGGCGCTCTGTGGGAGTGGGTGAGATTGCAACGAGCGTCTCGGTGGATTCGCTCCAAGCTATTGATGTGCGTGCGGCGGTCGGGGAGGCTTCCCCCGGCGCTTTTGCCCTCCTGTGTTGCTGGCAGCTATGGAATGGGGTGGTCTTCCGGGCTGAAACACCTTCCCTCGACCGACTCCTGAGTTGCTGCCGTGTGGATGCTATCCTCTGGCGCGAGTGTCTGCGTCCCTGTGATCGCTCGCATATAGATGTTTGGGTGCGTGCGCTGTAAAAACTGATGTTGCCCCCCTCCTTTCTAGGGTAATTTGGCAATGAAAATACAAGTGGAGGGGTCGTTATCCCTCCCCCGGTGACGTTTCAAAAAATACTTCCTCCATTTCAAAATAGATGAATCAACTTTATACTAACTACGGAGGAAGTATTTTTTGAAACAGAGGAAGTATATTTCAAATGACCCTGCATGCATGTAGTTGGGGAGCACGAGAATCGGGAGATCAGATTGAAACACCGAATATAATCTTCTTCTTTGGTAGCACCACAACTTTATACCGACGGTCAACGTGCTCTTCCTTTTCAAATTAGCACTTACGCTTGATAAGTTTTGTTGAGTACAGTACTGAAAGTCAAACTGGGCATTAAGATTTACATATGCTGTTCATTGTATCCGATTGGGACCTCCAGTGGCCGGCGCAACACATGCGGTGCATTAATTGTAGGGATCTGCAACTACAACATGGAGCTCAGCTTATTGGTTCGCAGCAGTTGAAGTTTCAATTTTAACAATGGCCATGTCAGGCTATGGTAAGTAGACTGCAATTCCAGTTTGTTTGGTCATTGGGTCCTGTTACTTGTAAGGACAATAGATAGATACGAAGCTAGCCAGAATCATAAGATGTCCTCGAGATCATCCACGGGGAATATGAAAATGTTTAAAGTAAATAAAAAACCGATGAATCATAGGAAAAACCTGCACTTGGATCTTCCAAACTGAAATTATACCAGTGCTTCTACTTCCTGCTTCCAGGCCTGCACTACTCTAATTCCAATTAACTTATATCAAGCTAAAGTGTCAACGAACTTGGTACTCCCTCCTTCTACTTATACATGGCCTAATACGTTTTTCGAGGCTACCTTGTTAGCACAAAGCACAACATGGAATTCATATGTGAAAGAAGTTTTTAATGATATAATTTTTATATCATGCATCTCATATACTAATAGTTTTAGTATTGGCCAAAGGCTAGCTCGAAAGATGTATTATGCCCTATATTTTTTTTCGATAAAAAGTGGATTTTATTTAACTCAAAATGAAGCATCAAGGGATACAAAAATTAAGCACACACCCGACCTCTACATAGCTAGGATGCACACAACCAACATCAACTGACACGCACTAAAGCACGCTGACAAATAGCAAAGTCATGTAAGACCGAAGCTATGCCTAAGCGAGGAAAGAAAAAAAATAAACCTGAAGTTATCAAATCCATTATCGACAAACTACAACTATGACCATATCCGCAACAATCACCTCATGACATCATAAAGACAACGAGGTTCTTCAACAGCAATACGTTCATGAAGGGAGCGGCGCTCAAGCGCCACCGTCACTAGATCCAACCACCAATGGGAAGATTATATGTTTTCACCCCGAAGAACCAATTCCAGCATATCCAAGCAATGCCTTCAACAAGGTAACGACGCAAAACATCGCCAATGCCATATATAACCAACCTGAGTCAAACTAGGTTTTCACCCTAGAGCTCGTCGAAGTCAATCATGTGTTGTCATCACCATTTTTCCGCGATCCCAACAACTACATGCACTGGGATAGCCGACTGCCACCCCTGCACAACCATACCTTTTCGTCAAGCCGTCGTCTGTAGATTGCATGACACCGTCAAAGACAACCACCGGATCTGAAAAGGGGAACCCTCACGAAGATCTTTCGGTGGCCACCGTAATCCGCAGCGAGTCGTCGCCGCATTTCACTGTGGTCATTTTGCCGCCACAACCACCGGAGATGGAGAAGCCAGATCCAGCAAATCATATCCTTCAACGAACATGCCGATCCTGCTCGATAAACACATCTTCAAACGGTCACCATTGTTGCAGCTGCGCCCTAGCCCCTGCCAAGCAACCTTCAGCCCATCCGCAAGCGACCTGTTAGTCGAGGCGGCATATCAATGGACGTAGCACAACAAGTGTGTTCTTCAGTCCTTGTGTAGAGTCCGAGAGCGGTTGGAACAACACATCCATCTAGATCATGCATGGGGACAAGGAGATAACACCAATCACGAGGATCTGCTGATTCAGGTTGATGGAGAGCGCCGCACCTGCCGTCGTCCGAAATCTGACGGTCGTCGCTAGCCACCTGCCATGACAGTGGTACCATCAGCCGCCGCACAGAGAAACCAGCCGCATCATGCCACGAGAACAATGCCCCTCCGCCACCACCACCGAACAGGCTTCGCCCGCCCATGGCCTCCGGCGGCGGCGAGGAGAAGGAGCACGCGACGGGTCCGGAAGTGTCAAAGATTGGAACGCCACCGTGTCGCCAAGATTAGCGACGCGGGGGCCCTTTTTTCGCTTCGTTAGTTTCACGCCTATACCCAGCGCAATGCATTAGGCCCTATATATATATGGAAAGAGGGAGTACAAATTTTATTCTCTCTTTTCTTTTGCTAGTGGCATGATCCATAGTGGCATGAACGTCAAATATATAGGCTAGAGAACAGAACGTCAAATATCCATAGGTAGTTATTAATCCGTCAAACATCCAATTAATTCGTTTTGTAGAGATAAAAAGACAAATTTTCTGTGAAACCGTAACTCCCAAAAACTAGCTTCCATTTCTTAAGCTAATATGAAATGAGGAGGTTTCTTTTTTGCTCCATGCAATATAACTGAGATTTTCAAAAAAAAAATCATCAAATGAACATGTAAATCTTCCATGTCGGACCCACATATCAGCCGCTGGTACGGGAAAAACTGGTTGTACTATTCTATTACTTAGGTCAAGTCAATGGAACTTCCGAATTATTTATAACTTCAATTAGCTTCTGCGTGCTATATAGATTAAGCCTGTTTCTCCGTGGATCCATGTGAAGCATCTAGCCTCACAAATCCGTGTCTCTTAGCATAGTTGCTCGGTGGGCATTGCTCGAGGCAGTGGTAAGTCCCAAGCTCCTTCGTGAGTGTCCTAGATTATTAGCGAAGTTGTATGTATATGCATATGTATTAACTGGTCATTTACAGGGTAATTGTAGTAAGTCGTTCATTTTTTTCCGAGCTATATTCCTTCTAAATGCAATAATCCGTGCATTTTTCGTTCTGTTCTCTACAAGGGGCGCCTATGGCTAGTAGGGAACTGTGTAACGTTCGAAAGCCCACTCTACAAGCAGCTTCCTCCTCAATATCAGTTGGTGAAGGAGTGAAAGGTATGTATCCAGTTAGAGGATAGTATCTAGCTCGAACCAATATATATCTTGTTAGAACCAGTACTGTATACTACTAGCACTCATAGTCGTACCTAGCTTTGGGGTTTTCTCCTGCCAGGTTCTTGATTAGTAAGTTGAACCACCGGCCTTTGAGAGTTTTAGTTCACAATGGATAAAAAAGGTGAACAAACTAGCTGCGAGGCTGACAATGCTTGGATATTAGCTTCCTTCATTTAATCTTGTTTCCTTCCTTTGCTCAGTAGGTGATCGACAAGTCGATCTGCTTCTTGCTGTCTGGTTCCTCTGGGCTTCTCTCTTCTTGTTGATTTCACCTAGTGCAGCCGACATTATTGAGTCCACTGGAAGCTTCTTGCTACTTATTTTGCACAGTTGTGATTTTTTTTAGGACGGTCTTCTTTTGCGGTGTGCATTACACTAGTTAGAATTGTCGCCAGCATTTGATTTTTCATTTTTTTACCTACTTTTGGCAATGTGTTCATACTATGCGTCTCAACTTAGATTTGCGATAGCTTGACTAAGAGCATCTCCAGCACTTCCTCTAAAATAATCCTCGTAAAAGTGGTTACACGGGGTGTCCGTAAAATGTAGTGGAAGTTGACTGGTGAGGTGTTTGTTTAGTTTCCGAAAAACTTCCCCCAAAAGTGGTTTTTGGTGGTGGCACTACGGCGAGGGCGAACTAGACGTGCAGTGCAGCGAAGTCAAGTCGCAAAGTGCGTTGTGTGTGCAACAGTCATATTACCTTCTCGCGATTCCCTCAAACAGGGGAGAAGCGGTGGAGTTTGCAGAAGTCGCTTTCTTGCATTGACAAGCAATATGTCCCTGTCGAGAACAGAAGTTGCATCTAATGGGATCCGCGCACTCCCTTGCAAAGTGGCCCAGTCCATGACACCTAGCAGATGTAGCCCCTCTTCTTGAATGGTTGACGATGAGGTATTGAAGGAGGTAGGGTGATTCAAATGTTAAACAAAGAGGGGTAGCGATCAATTCTTCGTTTTTATCGGGTGCCACATCATAAGCAAATTGGGAGCGTAAATAATTGTAACCATGTACATATAAATGACAGCAAGGCTGGGGCTGTTGGTTTGAATATTGTGGGTGTTAGGACAAACCCCCGACTCCGAACGCCGAGTAGCCTCCGGCAACACGAATGCCAGACAAACCCTAGCTAGCACACTCTCTCTCATTCGCTCTTCGATGGAGGTGAAAGAAGGAGCATACTGGACACAAGACTTTTCCGGCGACAAACGCGCTGCACGAGCAGCTCTTTTTTTCTTCAGCACAAACTCGGCTCGCCAACACACCGTCTCTGAGAACACACACGAACACACGTGACTACATCTCTCCTTAGGCTCTCTACCCACGGCACTGCACTCTGGCCGCTTAAATAGCAGACACACACACAGCTGAGCAACAAGCTGGTCATAATATTGTGCCACTCACACACTACCTAATTTCCTAACATGCTGCATGCACTAACTGGTTCCGGCCGCGCGCGACGTCTCCAACGCGATCACCAACGGCCGGTCCACGATGGACATGCTACAGCTACAGACTCGCACGCCATGACATAACTAGAACACTAACTTATTCCTGGATTGACTCAGCTAACAAACTAATAGACTTATCCATGCAAGATAATGGCTAACAGTCAGCGTTACGCGCCACCAGTAAGATGACTTCACGGTCTGCCATCCCGATCCGGCAGCAGGCTGGCGCTGCTCGAGGCATGGAGAGGAAGGGTTGTGCTTGTTGGAAATATGAGTTTACCGTATGATTTTATTAGCAAAAATAGTAGATAAAACATAACTATCGTAGCAGAGATAAGTCATGCAATCCGATAGAGAGTATGCAAATGGCATCTGTGGCAAGATCTCAAACAGAAAGAACACAAAGAGGTACGGAGCTGCGGCAAAAGCATTGGTGTTGGGGTTGACGTCCTCGCCGGCCATGTTGTCGAAGAGGTTGTCGACGTCGGGGAAGAATTCATCATTTGGTAAGTGGTCATTGGCGTCCGTGGCTTCCGTGATGAAGAACATGGTAGTCATCCAGAGCACTGCCCAAAAACCTTATCACCCTTCTCCCGTACAGGACACAAAGTGGCGGGATTTCGGAGGCCTACTGTCCCGACCGTCGGTGCATGCCAAGAGCCGGGAGAGGGAAGGACCTAGCGTGTCTATGGGGAGAGGAGCGACCTCTTTTTTATATATATAGAAGAAGGAGACGAATGGGTAGCGACTGGAGGTGAAACGAAGAGAGGGAGACGCAGCGAACAGCCAGCAGCCGAACGGATGCACCGTTCGCATTCAATCTCCACTATAGCAAAAACTTTTCAGCTTTTGTGTGACCTTTTGTATGCCATTCGTGCGCAATAAAAATTTAGATCACGACTCGGCTCATTCCCACAACACACGTCGCGTCGCATCGTGACGAGGCGGCCAGCGGAGGTGGAACGCGCGTGAATGTCTCTTTTGTTCTCATGCTCATACATGTGGGAAAACATCCTTCCTTATAAGGAGATCCAACTCCTTTCAAACTAGAAATGTGGGACTAAATTTTATTCTCACCTTTTGCCTTAGATGGATAGGCTAAGTGGGCCTCTACGATTTATTAGGAATTCTAAAATGGCTATTGGGCTGGCCCGAACTAGACCAAATTCCAGCAGTGTTGTGCATCGCCGAACACGGAAGATTCACAGACACAGGCACAAAGAGCATATGACTTGAAAGCAGCATCATACCTAGGGTGGTTGACAAGCGGAGGGCGTGGTGAAAGACCTGTGTCAGCAATGGAGACCACCTGCTTGCGAGACGACTCATTTGGGTAGCGTTTCGTAGGCTGTATCGTTTTTATGCACCTCACATATGTGACATAGTTGGGCTTGGATGAGTGGATACATGCTAAAATCGTATTCTGCATGTAGTTTGTTTGCCTGCATCCTCCCCAACCTGGCTGTGAAGAAATGCATGCATAGTGTTTGGTTGTGTGATGTTTGGTTGAACACATGTTGTCTAGTAACCTATGAATGATGAGGTTACCAGCACACCGAGAAGAAGGGTATAGATAAATACCGTACCATAACTAAACACGAGTCATAAACAAACAGTTCAACGCTTAATTGGAACAACCCACGCAAGAGAGAACTTTCTACACATCAATGGCAAAGGCCTCGTCGTACTTCTGGCACTTGGTCACCCCCTCGATGTCCTCTTGAGGATATCGACAGTCAACAGCTTGAAGGTGACGAGGTACCTGATCCTGACCTAATTAAAGATGAGCCGACTGTTGATCACCCAGACCGTCACCCTCCAGACACAACCAGTGTTTGTCTTCAGTTTGAATGTCTCTAGGACAACGGCGAAGTGCTTGGTGAACTCCAGTGGCATCGGAAGGCACTCCAGCTTTGGTTCAAGAATGAAATTGCAGAAGTGGGTTGGCCTGGCCCTCATTGTAATTCCTGTAATTTTTCGACCACTTCTTGGCACTATCGTGCTACACCACCGCCTTGCCCTTCTTGTCGGCCGAAACCACCTCCTTGCCCTTGGATTTCCCTAAAGCAGCCTAGTCGATCTACATTATGGACAACATGAATGAAGGTTAATGAAGGGACAAATGGAACACACATATGAGCAAGATCAATGAGGAATGCAGAACTTTGTGAACCTCATCCACCACTTGACTCCACTACCTCTTCCAACCATCTATGTCTTGTATCATGTCCTCTAACACAACTTGTCTCTCTGTCTCTCTATCCCACCAGCTCTCCATCGCCATGAACCCCATCCACCACCGCACTCCACTACATCTTCCAACCACCCATGGATCTCTCTGTCTTCTACCATCTTCTCTTCCACAAATATGTCTCTCTATCTCTTTGTCTCACCACCTCTCCATCGCCACGAACGCCATCCACCACCATAGTCCACTACCTCTTCCAACTGTCTATGCCTCTCTCTGTCTTATACTGTCTTCTCTTCCATAACTCTGTTTCTCTATCTCTCTGTTTCTCTGTCTCACCACCTCTCTATCGCCATGAACCCCATCCCTAACCCCGTCCCCAATGGCATCAGATTTATCCCCTCCTCCCTCACACTAGACCATGTTTGAATCACTTAAATCCAACATATTTCCTAAATCGTGTATCAAATATAACCCGAGATATACATTCGCAAATCGAGTGTGGGCATGGTATAAGGACATAGCCGTAGGCGAAGAAATTGACTGAAACGACAGAGGGCTTACCACCATTGCAACGCCCGTGAGGGAGGTGGTGAAGCCGGTGAATGCCACCATTACTCGTAGTCCAGATTTTGCGCTCGCCATCGCCAGTGTGAGATTGGAGAGTAGGGAGAGAGAGCGGTGATAGGAGGGAGACGGTAGTTATAGACATGCTCCAGGAAACAATGCGACATCTCGAGCGTGGCTCCTCGCGTGCAGCCTCCAATGCCCGCGTGCTGGAAGTTGCATCGCCCGGGCCTGGCCTAGAGGTGCTTGAAGGTTCGAGGGGGTCAAGAATTTGATGCAACACAGGCTATCAAACAGAAGGAAATTACATCGCCAGGCCAAGATGGAACCTGCAGATATAGTCGTAGCCAGGTGGGGATGCGAATCCAGATATGGGATCTAGCACGTCCATGCACCAGCAGAAGGCAACATAGGAGAGTCTAAGCTGAGTGGCAAGAGCAGAGTGGACGCTGACAAGCCTGATGTAGGAGCGGAGTGGTCGCAAGGATGGCGAGTCGTAGGAGGATGTGTGCAACTTTTTTTAATGGCCTTCCCGCTGCCATGTAACTACTATCGATCCACTCGTGCTGCTCCGAGGAAACCCTAGGACTAGGTCTTCCAGATTAGACCATGGCGGCACTGCGGTGTCATTTCTCTTTTGAGAGCATCGTCCTTTGTTGAGGAGCGCTGGAAGACATAGGCAGGAGGTGGAGCAGCTTCGTCTTGCATGGAGGTTCGCTGGAAATGTCAAGTCATGTCTGGCCGACAGCTGCTACATTGTGTCATGCCTGTTCGGCAGGTTCTACGCACGACAGATCTTTCAGAGACTTCAAGTTGTGTCGGCTGGTGGTACTTGGCGGCATGGTGATGAGGTTTACTAGCAGCGAGCACGACGTGCTTAGCAGTTTGCGTGCAGGGAGGTGGTGTCGCTGGGCACGGTGGTGGCGTCTACGGATGGCCGGATTGGCAAAGATGATGCATATCTCTTTTCTGAAGATGGGTCAGCGCTTCGATGATGATGATGACTTCTAAAACGCGTGCATCTGGTGTACACCTTAGGTTTGCTGCACCGGCTGTAAGTTTCGATACGTTGTGTGAATGGATCGGCGACGACGTTGGTTTTAGATATGAAGGGTGAGAGCACTCTACATTATCGAGTTTGTAGATGTGAGTAATTGTTGACTTCGAGTAGTTTGATGTATGTTTTTGTCAGACCTCAGCTAAACAATTAATCAAGATGACTGTATGCATCGATTGATGTAGAGGTAGGGATCGTTGAGCTCTTTTTCCGGAAAAAAAAAAACAATGCGTTGATCCCATGCCATCCCACGGACTGATCGTTGCCGGCAAATGACTAACCGAAAGCAAATTGCTTTGATCTATTTTGCGCAGCACGAACACAGTATTTCACTGACTATTATTCAGTGCCTGCTAACAGAAACATAACATGTTCGGGTGCGTTGAGGATAAGACTAACAGGGCTTAGACATGAACCTTCCACGTATGAGCGAAACAAAATCACCTCCTCCCTTCTCCAAATCCTATCGTCAGTAGAGTCGTTAACAGAAAGGTAGGACGGAGGGCTGAACATGTCGTAGTAGGGCGGGGCAATTGGTGGCTCGTCAGCGAATGGGGAGGCGACACCTCGTGTGTGTGGAGCGGGTAGATGGGAAGATCGGGGCTGTGTTAAGAGAGTATTACTGGGAGCATACGGAGCCGTGGACAAACTCCACGGAGGTTTCATACTACTGGCCACCACCACGCGTGAAGGGTTTTTTCATGTATCTTTATCTTTATCTTTACCTAATATTAAAAGAAGGAACGTTTCTCCATTTTTTTTGTCACATAATTGTTTCGTACGTACTCTGTTTTAGAAAAAGATCAATAAAGTTCGTCCAAAGAGTGGCTCAAACCGTGGTCTGCTAGAGAGAGTCCCATCATGCACAACCATCAAGCCAAGCTAATGTCTTTGGTGGAGAAGCGGAAGGTCACCTATTATTGAGGCCCGCGGTACCTCGCCTCACAGCAGGGCCTCGCTGCAGGCAGCAGTTTTGTGGGCCGGCCCATTTGAAAGGATGGTGTCGAACATATTTTTATTCTTTTGTTTGTACTTTCTGTTTCTATTTTTTATCTTATGTTTTTTTTTCAATTTCGTTTTTCCTATTTTGGTTTGTAAAGTATTCATCGCACTTTAAAAAATATTAAATCATATATTTAAAAAATGTTAAACATGTGTAAAAAAATATTTGATGTATAAGAAAAATATACAGTGTGTATGAAAAAATAGTGATCAAAACATGTATTTGAAGAAAATATTAATCATCTATTTAAATAATGTTAAACATACATAAAAATGTTTCAGATATATATGAAAATTGTACAATACGCATGAAAAAATGGGACTTCAAAATATATTTTTCATGAAAATTTAACCATGTATTTTTTTTAAATAATAACCTGTGGAATCAATATTTCATATGTACGCAAAAGATGTACAATATGTTGAAAAAACTAGACATCAAAACGTATATATGAAAAGATGTTAATCATATATTATAAAAATGTGAAACATGTATAAAAGTATGTACAATGTGTATTACAAAATGTAGACATGTGTTGAAAAAAAGTAGACATCAAACATTTCTTTTTAAAAAATGTAATTATTTGTTTGAAAAATGTTAAACATGTATCAAGAAATGTTCCTGATATACACAAACAAATGTATAATGTGTAAGAAAAAACATAGAAAGTAAAACCTATATTAAAATAATGTTAGCCATGTATTTAAAAAAGGTTAAATGTATGCAATAAAAATGTCCCTTATGTATAAGAAAAATGTACATTATTCGTGAAAAAAATAGATAAGTGTTGAAAAAAGAAAAATGAAAAAAATGGGGAAAACCAACTCTAGCCCCAAGAGTTCATGGAGCACATGTCGGACCCCCATCATCCATCTCCGATCTGTCCTTGCCTCCATGAATCGCACCGTCGCGGACATCTCATGCGCGTGCAATGTGATCAGACACAACACTTATCGGATTGATTGCTAATTAGCAACGCGTCCGATGGCATCTTCTAAGGAAGGCCTATATATATCCGTTGGCTCAAGCTTCAGTGGAGGCAATTGCAACATCTCGGCCTACCGTCAATATTGATACTACCGTGTACCGTCCGCTAGATGTCCAAATACAGACAGATGCGCTAATTATCGTGACAATTTACATTTTTCGATGAAAATTCTTATTGATAACCTAGACATATGAAATCATCCAGGAGTTGTGTCCAAGGCGCTAGCATTAGATAGGTGGGTGTGGACGTGTACAAGGTGCCTGCATGCATATGACATGGCATCACATCTTCACCAACTACCGCGTCAACTAGCCGACTCCCGCACCGATGCACTTCTGCCTTGCGCGCCATCGGGAAGGAGCCCACCTCATTTGCCCCACTACCATCCCTGGGTGGCATTGTCCAGAGGCTGGTGTGTCGCGCTAATGAATGTTCTAAAGGACACGATAATTTTCTCTCCCGTTGCAACGCACGGGCATATGTGCTAGTATATATGAATACAATTACATCTTTCATTTACAATTTTGTTTTGTCATCTATATACGAGCAGAGTGCATTTCAGCAGTCGGCCAGGAGCACAAAGGCTTCGAAGGACTCCTGCAGGGCGGCGATGATTCTGGAGACAAGACCGTTCGCCTGGAAGGACTTACGATATCGATGACATGCTTTGCAAAAATTGCTGTTGGGTCTGATAAGGTGAGCTTGCATTATTGTTGCATGTCTTTCTATGTCGCCGTATGTGTCCGGCATGCATGCTAATGCTAATATCATTTCTTCATAAGCGCGGATAATTAGTAGCAAGACAAATAGAGCTGTTTCGGACCACTGTAGGAAATCCTGTGGGACGTTTGGAATATTATGGAACCCCCTCATTTTAGTAAACCAACTTACAGGACTCTACAACCTTACTTGACCATGATCTGTTCTATAGGCTCGAATGAGCACTTCAGTTTCTGCCCACTGGTCCAGAGCGTGATTAACGACCAGGATTCTTTTGATGGGATCAGTCCGATGGCTGAAGTGGATTGTTCCTGCCTTGCTCACATCTGTGCAAGGTTGCCCAGTGGTTGTGTGACAAACTTGATCCCATTTTAAAAACTTCTGTTTGGTGTGCAGGAAACTAAAAGCTACGAGCTTAAGATGACCAGCGACAGCGACACAGTCGGTGCGCCATTACTGGAATGGCATCCTAAGCCAAACGAGGTAACCCCCCCACCCCACCCCACAAAAAAAAGAACAACTTTCTCTCTAATGAGCCTGCGAGCAAGCATGATTTCATATGGTGGTGCTTTCCAGGGACCAATCAACCTTCTCAAAATGACACGAGAAACCACACCGGCTGCCATTCCTCAAAATACACTGGCTAATGCCCTATGTGATGTTATGCATCATGTTAAGAGGAAGATGACAGGAGTTGGAGTCCAAGAAACCAAAGAAAACAAAAAGGCCAAAAAGAGCAGCCCACATCGAGCAGCAGGTAGCAAATAACTGGAAGGCATAGAAAGTTTCAAACTTTGTGTATGTCCCCCTTTACATTCCTGCTAATAAGGAGTGCACGATCTCGTGGCAAAGGCAGAAAACTCATAATGGCCAACTCCATTTCTAAATTAAATTTGTAATTTAAAACAAAGGGGATGTAAAATGATGCTTCATAAGACTTTAATTTATTCAGTATAATATCGTCGTTTGATTGTTACTTTTAGATTACGATTTGTTTATGGGCAACGATCTGCACCGGTGCGCCGGCCCAACTGTTGGGCCGGTCGCACCGTGGCCATTGGATCTGAGCGAGTGGGCCGTTGGATCCGGCTGAACAAAACGGTTCGCCCTATCGTCTTCTACCTTGCACCACGGCACCGCGCGTCCTACCGCCCCCGCCGCTCCAAGCGTTGCGCAGCCCCTTCCCCCTCCCCTCCCCCCGTCCCCCGGTCGTCCTCGTCTCCGTGCTCGTCGCCGCGCTCGCCGCCGCTCGCCGTAGCCGCTCGCTGCTGCAGCAACAGCGTAACTGCTAGCTGCTCGATGTTGTTGCTTTGCCCCATGCAATAGCCGCACCCCACGGTTGAAGCTCTTGTTGAGACCGTTGTAGCTCCGGTTGCAACGGCTGAAGCTCGCCGGCATGCTCGCCGCCGCTCATCCCCGGTGTGCATCTTGCAAACAAAAAATCGAGCACCGGGGAAGATGTCCAGTGCTACAACCAACGACCAAAAAAGCTACAGCTAGCGATAGGAAAAGCTTCAACCGGCTACGGAAAAAGCTTCAACCAGTATATGACTGGAGCCATGGATGACCAAGAAAAGTTACAACCGGTGACAGAAAAAGCTTCATCTAGCGACGAAAAAAGCTTCATCCGACTATAAAAAAGGTTTCAACCGTGAAAACGAAGCCATAGACGAAAAACAAAAAGTTGCAACCGACAGTTATAAAAAGTTACAACCGCATTGAAGAAAGCTTCAAACTTCTTACCTCAGCTGCGACCCCGTGATGACGATGACGCCATTTTGCTGCAACCGTAGTAGATTTTTGCTACCACCGGCGAGTGAATTTGTTACAACCGGTTCCAGCAAAATTTCGCCGCGGGGTGTAGTCTGCCATGGCTGGTTGCAGCTCCAGCGTGGCCGGGTCCGGCGAGGTAGGGAGAGCTCCGATGCATGCGGATCCGCACGGATCTGGTCGAGGGCGGCCAGATCGGCTGATTCCCATGACGGCGGCGCCCCTAGGAGGCCTCCGGCGTGGGCGATGGGTTGACCATGGCAACAGGAAGAGAGAAGAGAGAGATGACCGAGAGGAAGAAGAGAAAAGGCAGAAGGGAGAAGACGCACGTGGGTGAGCCTCCTATCCTACGTGTCGCTAGGCGAGTCGCTGGCGCGTTTGTGCGTGGACGCGACCGGCCGAAGCTTTGGCCGGTGCGCCGTTGCCAAACGATTCCCTTTGTTTATTACTAATGTTACTGCTAACGCAAGGATAATCTAGAGCATGTACTGCCCTTAATCAAACTTTTCGTACTCGGCCAAGTTGGTGGGAAAGATGCCAACATCTATGTTACAAATTAGTATCTTTACGCCCATTATTAAATATAGTGTAGTGACTAAAACGTCTTCTATTTGTTCAAAGAGGGAGTAGTTGTCAATCCGTGCTTTCACACATTCAAGTCTATAGTTCTTTGAACATCTACATCCGGGCATCCCAAACCCTCCTCAAAGGTCCGGACGGCCTGCTCGGTCACTGACCGGTCATGAAATTTCGACCACGCCGGGCACCTCAACCGGACATCAAACACCTTCACTGACCGGCACTCCTCATATCTAGCCCAAATATGGGGCGGATAGGGGGCGCCCGGGCGCACCCGCCACATCGGACCCGGCCCACGCTGGCCCACCCGACCCCACATATGTTCCTCCCCATCTGCTCGCCGGGCCAAACCCTAGCCACTTCATTCCACTCCCCTCCACTGCCCTCCGTCACGCAAGCTCGTCTCTGGCATCATCCGGCCGTCTCCGGCATGGCTGGCAGCGGATCCAAGTCCTTCACCTCTAGATCCATCGACTCTGAGCTCATCCCATGCGTCCCAAAGGAGGAGATGGTCATCCGGCTAGTGCTCCGCCGCTCCCGGCAAGAGGCCCGTGCACGCTAGCATTCGGACTCCTTCCGTCAGGAATCCATTTTGTTCGCCCAAATGGCGCATAGATCCGGTGCTGGGGTAGCCGTCGCTGCCTCGCCGGAGGCAGTGCAGTCCGTCTGCCATTCGAAAACGTTGGTGGACGCGCAACCCCTCCGTTGGTGTGCCGAGCATCAGGGCGCACCATGGGACTCGTCCGATGAGAACATGGTACAGCGAGCCCGCCGTGCGAGGTAGCGGGCGCGGGAGGCGGCGGCAGTCCTCACGGCAGTGGACATCGGCGAGGCAAAGTCGCATTCTCCGGTGCCCCGTATGGTGCAGCAGTCCGGGCGCCGTAACAGCATCATGGTGGACATCGCCGGCTCGTCCCAGGGCGGATCCATCATTAATCTGACGTCCACCGACACGTTCGGGTAATGGGCTCCGACTAGGAAGAGTAGGCATAGGAGATGGCGGCGCCTTGAGTCCCGTGAGCCGGCTCGTGTCTCTTGCCCTACTCTACCTTACCGGCGAGCGGACCAACACCCTGGGGAGCGCAGCCGGCCGCTGCACATGGCCATGGAGGAACCGCGCGAGCTCCGGTTAGATTATGTTTCTCGTTGCATGTAATAATATGGATTTGAGGCATGACCAATTAGTCTCCGCGGACGTGCCCGGGCGTGTTCGCAGGCGTTTGGGGGGCCGGATTTGTCTATCGCGGCTGTGGATGCTCTTATAAGAAATTTCCTGCTATATGTTGCCTCAATCGATGAAGGACGTTTTTATTATATTAAATTGTAGCATGAAGCGGATACAAAACATTTTGAGATACATACAACCGACATGTGCATAAGTAGGATGCAGATAGCCATATACTAAAAGTTCCACAAAAGGAAAGATAACAAAACCGACAAATTGGCAACTGTAGAGTCCTATAGACCGACATTATGCATATGTCGAAAGTGATGGTGGATCGATCCGGAGGTTATGTTGCCACCCATGTTGGGTAAAAACTTCTGTAGCGGCCTGCTCCAACCGCATACACACTACCTTGAACAACGGTTGGTGCTCCAGTAGCTGTAGCATAAACAATGTATGAAGTGAGTGTATACAACGGAAAATAACCTGCGGAGCATGAACATTCTTGTCATTAGAAACCAAATAATTCCTACATATCCAAAGTGTCCAAATTTAGGCATATGCCCCAGCTTTATTAACGTTTTGAAATTATTTGAAATACCGTCCGACCAATGACGAAATATATTGGCAACACTCGGGGCAAATATGTAACACCAATGCTCGAGGCCGCGTGCCTACCCCCCAAGGCGCGCGTAGTTACCTCAAGACTGTCCCGTAAGTCTTCGCCCCCAACCTTCTAGTGTCCCTTTTGGTCTAGAAAAAATCACCGTAAAGTTTGGTCGTGTTTGGACGTCATTTGATATTAATTTTATGAGAAGTAAAAGAACAAGCAAAAAACAAGAACTGGCACTAGGCAATGCGTTAATAGGTTAGTCCCAAAAATGATATAAAATAGCATATAAAGACATATAGAGCATCCAAGATTGATAATATAATAGCCTGAAATAATCAAAAATTAAAGATATGTTGGAGATGTATCAGCATCCCCAAACTCAATCCCTGCTCGTCCTTGAGTAGGTAAATGATAAACATAATTTTTTTAATGTGAAATGGTACCTAACATGTTTATCATGTAATTTTTTATGGTTTGAATATTAGAATACGAGTGATTCAAGGCAATAGTCTATAATTTGATATAAAGACATCAATACTCAACCATACCAACAAACAATCATGCTTTAAAAAACATATTGCCCGTCATGCTTAGTCTTCC
The DNA here is from genome assembly GCF_002575655.3 of Aegilops tauschii subsp. strangulata. Taxonomy (NCBI): domain Eukaryota; kingdom Viridiplantae; phylum Streptophyta; class Magnoliopsida; order Poales; family Poaceae; genus Aegilops; species Aegilops tauschii. The sequence continues at coordinate 5,637,678 of NC_053035.3, forward strand.
TAATACAAAATATTAATCATGAACTACCCCGATGACAAGCTAAGCAATTGGATCATACTTTTTAACATGCTTCAACATTTTCATCCCCAACCAATACATGAGCGTGAGCCATGGATATAGCACTAGTGGAATGCGATGATAGAGATCTATAAAGGGAAGTAAAAAAAGTCTTGAATCAACGTGGCTAATCAATGGGATATGAGTATGCCCATCAATTGATATCAATGTGAGGAGTAGAGATTGCCATGCAACGGATGCACTAAGAGCTATAAGTGTATGAAACCACGATGACAACTAAGTGGGTGTGCATCCAACTTTCTTGCTCATGAAGACCTCAGGCATTTGAGGAAGCCCATCATCGGAATATACAAGCCATGTTCTATAACGTTACATTCCTATTAGTATATGAAAGTGACAACTCAGGAGACTCTGTATATGAAAAACATGGGGCAACTTTTGGAAAAGGATAGTAACATTGCCCCTTCTGTCTTTTCTCTCATTTATATCTTTTTATTTTTCTTTTCTTTTTTAACTCTTTTTTTCGTCCGGTTTCTTATCTCGACTTGTGGGGGAATCATAGTCTCCTTTATCATTTCCTTACTGGAACAATGCTCTTATAATGATGATCATCACACTTCTATTTACTTACAACTCGATATTAAAATTCAATAACTAGAACAATATGAATCTATATAAATTCCTCTAGCAGTGTACCGGGATGTGCAATGATATAGCGTAACATGTATAAAAAATGATGAATGGTGGCTGATCCACAAATACTATGTCAGCTATACGATCATGCAAAGCAATATGAGAATGAACATGTATGTCATAAAACGGAACGGTGGAAGTTGCATGACAATATATCTCAGAATGGATATGGAAATGCCATAATAGGTAGGTATGATGGCTGTTTTGAGGAAGATACGAGGAGGCTTATGTGTGATAGACTGTATCATATCACGTGGTTTGGATGTACCTGTGAAGTTTGCACCAACTCTCGAATTGAGAAAGGGCAATGCACGACACCGAAGAGGCTAGCAAATTGCGGAAAGGTAAGAGCGCGTACAATCCATGGACTCACATTAGTCATAAAGAACGCATGTACTTATTGTGAAATTTTATTAGCCCTCGAAGCAAAGTACTACTCGCATGCCCCTAGGGGAATACATTGGTAGGAAAATACCATCGCTTTCCCCGGACCGCCACTCATAAGGTAGATACTCAATAATAAATCATGCTCCAATTTCATCACATAATTATAGACTATACATGAATGCTTCGGGAATCACAAACCTTAAGATGAATATTCTTACTAAACCACAACTATCCACTTGTACACCCCCATATTACCATCTTAATATCACAGAACTATTATAGGGAATCAAACATATCATATTCAGTGATCTACATGAAAGTTTTTATTACATCCCTCTTGAATACCTATCCTTTATAAACTAGTCTTATAAACCTTGCAATTTGCCGTTACTATTTATTAAACTTAAATAAGATTTAAGTCAAGCATGAGAGTGCAACTATTTCTATAAAATATAACCACCGCCGTGCTCTAAAAGTTATAAGTGAAGCACTAGAGGAACTGCCTAGCTCAAAAGATATAAGTGAACCACATGGAGTATTCTAACGAATCACAAATAAATGCATGTCCCTCTCAAAAGGTGTGTCCAGCAAACAATGATTGTGGCAAACTAAAAAGAAAACATAGCAAAAACTACTATGGCACAAGACGCTCCAAGTAAAACTCATATCATGTGATGAATAAATATAACACGAATTCCTATGATCAGGGTAGACCTACCCAAAGCTGCGGGGTTGCTCTTGTATCTCAGATTTTGTCTTCCACAAGTGAAGATAATGAAAATCTTATGGTTAGGAATAAAATATATTATGGTGTGAGCACTGAAATCCTTGAGTTAAACTATAACAATAAATGAAGTATTGTGCTTTTCAAATGTGATTGGGTCGACAACAGTGCACAAGACAAGTGGGTTCAAGTTGATGATCTTTATGTCACACATGTGAACTTCAAGCATTTACTCAAGTTTGATGAACCTTTCATTTTGGCATCTCAAGCAACCCATGTGTACTATGTGCAAGATAAGCTTGATAAAGATTGGTATTCTGTTAGAAGCTTTCCTTATCCACGAGACCTGTATGATATGTTTGGAGTGGGAGATGAAGATTTTGACCAGATGCACCTAGAGTGACAATCGCTGATCTGGATGCTAATGTAGATCTCAGTGTTGATGTTAGAAATATACCTCGTAGTAGGACAAATATAGACGGAACACGTGTTCCTGCGGTTTATCAACCAAAGTGTGCACCTTTTCCTTCCATTCTTCGGTTACATGCTTATATATTTGATATCCAATGTGTCAATTCTAATGTGTTATAAATTTTCTTTTCAGGAAAAAAATGGAAAAAGGAAGAGACAAAGATAATGCTAAAGCATGAGAGGAATAGAGGCTAGCTAATCTTAAAGACAGAAATAGTGAGGATTTTGTACGCTCCGGGTCCTTTAGATTTGCAGATGCTAAAGAAATTTCTCGGGGCAAAGCCAGCCAGCGAAAAATTAAAAGGAAGAAGGTGATATAACATGCTTTTGGTTCGGTCATTGCATCTATTGTAAAATCACATCTATTACTTTAGTTTTACATATCTTGTTTTGTTATTTGTTTAGCACCGTAGAAAAGCCTACTGTTGAAGTAACATGAGTTCTTAGGTCCCAAACGACTAGAGTTGTTGATGACATGCTCTTGATAACCCACATGTATAGGGGATCGCAACAGTTTTCGAGGGTAGAGTATTCAACCCAATTTTTTAATTCGACATAAGGGGAGCCAAAAAATATTCATAAGTATTAGCAGTTGAGTTTTCAATTGAACCACACCCGGAAGACTTAATATCTAGAGCAAGTTGATCGGTAGCAAAGTAGTACGATAGTAACGGTAACAGTAGCAATAGTAACAGTAACAACAGCAACGGTGAAAGTAACTTAGCAAAGATCAATACATGAAAAGCTAGTAGGCATTGGATCAATGATGGATAATTGCGTTGGATGGCATTAATCATAGGGTGACACAGAACTAGCTCCAGTTCATCAATGTAGTGTAGGCATCACTAGTAGAAAACAGGGCTTTGGTTCGGGCCTGGCCTGCCCATTAGTCCTGGTTCTTCATGAATCGGGACCCATGGGGGGCATTAGACTCGGTTCTTGAGCCCAGGGGGGCGGCCGGGGCCTCGTGGGCATTGGTCCCGGTTCGTCTGGATCCATTTGTTTCGGTTCTAGGCACGAACCGGGACCAATGGGCCGCGCTCGTGGCCCACAGCCATTGGTACCGGTTCGTGCCTAGAACCGGTACAGAAGGGGGGGATTTAGTTCCGGTTCCTGGCACAAACCGGGACAAATAAGTTGCCTATATATACCCCATCGCCGCAGCAGAGCACTCCACAGTGCTCTGTTTTTTGCTGGCCGGCGAGGGGGAGGGCATTGGGTGCTCTAGCTCACCACCTATGCACACGAGGTGTTCGACGAATTGCCCGAGCCACACTAGTTCAGCTTTCTCCTCTCGAAGCTCCATTTTTCCCGAGATTTCTCTAGGTTTAGCGGTCCGTCACACGCTGTCCCCGTTTTCATCGCCGTCGATCGCCTGCGCCAATCTCGTCGCCGGCACCACCGTGGTGAGCCTCTTATCTTCTTTCTGATTTTCTTACTTTAGATAGATACTTGTCTAATTTTCTTACTTTAGATAGATACTTGTCTTATTTTATTACTTTTGACACACATAATTATATATAATGCACGCAGATGAACCGACAATGGATGTACGGTGACAGACACAGCTCCGAGTACATTAAGGGGTGCATAATTTTCTCGAAGTGGCTGAGGCAAACAAGCAGAATGGTTTTATGTGTTGTCCATGCCCTAAATGTGGGAATACAAAGTCTTACTCTGACCCAAAAATCCTTCACACCCACCTGCTTTACAAGGGTTTCATGCCACACTATAATGTTTGGACGAGGCACGGAGAAATAGGGGTTATGATGGAAGTCGGCGAAGAAGAAGAGGACGATGACAACTATGTGCCCCCTGAATACGGTGATGCTGCAACGGGGGCAGCTGCTGAAGATCAAGAGGAACCAGACGATGTGCCCGAAGATGCTGCAACGGGGGAAGCTGCTGAAGATCAAGAGGAACCAGACGATGTGCCCGATGATGATGATCTCCGCCGGGTCATTGTCGATGCAAGGACGCAATGCGAAAGTCAAAAGGAGAAGCTGAAGTTCGATCGCATGTTAGAGGATCACAAAAAAGGGTTGTACCCCAATTGCGAAGATGGCAACACAAAGATCGGTACCGTACTGGAATTGCTGAAGTGGAAGGCAGAGAATGATGTGCCTGACAAAGGATTTGAGAAGCTACTGAAAATATTGAAGAAGAAGCTTCCAAAGGATAACGAATTGCCCGACAGTACGTACACAGCAAAGAAGGTCGTATGCCCTCTAGGATTGGAGGTGCAGAATATACATGCATGCCCTAATGACTGCATCCTCTACCGTGGTGCGTACGAGGATTTGAACGCATGCCCGGTATGCGGTGCATTGCGGTATAAGATCAGACGAGATGACCCTAGTGATGTTGACGGCGAGCCCCACAGGAAGAGGGTTCCTGCGAAGGTGATGTGGTATGCTTCTATAATACCACAGTTGAAACGAATGTTCAGAAACAAAGAGCATGCCAAGATGATGTGATGGCACAGTGAGGACCGTAAGAAAGACGGGAAGTTGAGAGCACCCGCTGACGGGTCGCAGTGGAGAAAAATCGAGAGCGAGTACTGGGCTGAGTTTGCACGTGACCCAAGGAACATATGGTTTGGTTTAAGCGCGCATGGCATTATTCCTTTCGGGGAGCAGAGTAGCAATAACAGCACCTGGCTCGTGACTCTATGTATGTATAACCTTCCTCCTTGGATGTGCATGAAGCGGAAGTTCATTATGATCCCAGTTCTCATTCAAGGCCCTAAGCAACCCGGCAACGACATTGATGTGTACCTAAGGCCATTAGTTGAAGAACTTTTACAGCTGTGGAATGGAAACAGTGTACCTACGTGGGATGAGCACAAACAGGAGGAATTTAACCTGCACGCGTTGCTGTTTGTAATCATCAACGATTGGCCTGCTCTTAGTAACCTTTCAGGACAGACAAACAAGGCATACCACGCATGCACGCACTGTTTAGCTGACACCGAAAGTATATACATGGACAAATCCAGGAAGAATGTGTACCTGGGCCATCGTCGATGTCTTCCGACCAACCATCAATGTCGAAAGAAAGGCAAGCATTTCAAAGGCGAGGCAGATCACCGGAAGAAGCCCGCCATGCGCATCGGTGATCACGTACTTGCTATGGTCAATGATTTACACCTAATCTTTGGAAAGGGTCCCGGCGGACTAGCTGTTCCGAATGACGCTGAGGGACGCGCACCCATGTGGAAGAAGAAATCTATATTTTGGGACCTACCCTACTGGAAAGACCTAGAGGTCCGCTCTTCGATCGACGTGATGCACGTGACGAAGAACCTTTGCGTGAACCTGCTAGGTTTCTTGGGCGTGTATGGGAAGAAAAAGATACAACTGAGGCACGGGAGAACATGCAACGTTTGCACGAAAAAGACGGCATGCCTCCAAAGAAGTATGAAGGTCCTGCCAGCTACGCTCTTACCAAAGAAGAGAAGGAAATCTTCTTTCAATGCCTGCTTAGTATGAAGGTCTCGACTGGCTTCTCGTCGAATATAAAGGGAATAATAAATATGCCAGAGAAAAAGTTCCAGAACCAAAAGTCTCATGACTGCCACGTGATTATGACGCAACTGCTTCCGGTTGCATTGAGGGGGCTTCTACCGGAAAACCTCCGACTAGCCATTGTGAAGTTATGTGCATTCCTCAATGCAATCTCTCAAAAGGTCATCCAGAAATCATACCAAGGCTAAGGAGTGATGTGTTGCAACGTCTTGTCAGTTTCGAGCTGGTGTTCCCACCATCCATCTTCAATATCATGACACACGTCCTAGTTCATCTAGTTGACGAGATTGTCATTTTGGGCCCCGTATTTCTACACAATATGTACCCCTTTGAGAGGTTCATGGGAGTCCTAAAGAAATATGTCCGTAACCGCGCTAGACCAGAAGGAAGCATCTCCATGGGCCATCAAACAGAGGATGTCATTGGGTTTGTGTTGACTTCATTCCTGTCCTTAAGAAGATAGGTCTCCCTAAATTGCGGTATGAGGGGAGACTGACTGGAAAAGGCACGCTTGGAGGGGACTCAATAATATGCAGGGACGGATATTTTTGGTCTCAAGCACACTACACAGTTCCACAGAACTCTACCTTGGTAACCCCGTATGTCGATGAACACAAGAACAGTCTGCGCTCCAAACACCCAGAGCAGTGCGATGACTGAATTACATGTGAACACATTAGGACTTTCAGCAGTTGGTTGGAAACACGTCTCAGAGGTGACAACACTGTTTGTAATGAGCTGTACTCGTTGTCCAGGGGACCATCGTCGATTGTATTGACTTACAAAGGATACGAGATAAATGGGAATACATTTTACACGATCGCCCAAGATCAAAAGAGCACCAACCAAAACAGCGGTGTCCGCTTTGATGCACAACCGAGAGGGGAAAGGACACATATTATGGTTACATAGTGGACATATGGGAACTTGACTACGAACATGATTTTAAGGTCCCTTTGTTTAAGTGCAAATGGGTCAATCTGTCAGGAGGCGGGGTACAGGTAGACCCACAGTACGAAATGACAACAGTGGATCTGAACAATCTTGGGTACACTGACGAACCGTTCGTCCTAGCCAATGATGTGGCACAGGTTATCTATGTGAAGGACATGTCTACCAAACCGAGAAAAAGAAAAGATAAGGAAGCGAATACATCATACGATGAGCCAAACTGACACCTAGTTATTTCAGGAAAAAGGGACATCGTGGGAGTGGAGGGCAAGTCAGACATGTCCGAAGATTATGAAAAGTTTCATGAAATTCCTCCCTTCAAAGTCAAGGCTGACCCAAGCATCCTGATAAATGATGAAGATTATCCATGGTTACGGCGCAATAAGGAAAGGACACAAGCGAAGAAAAACTGAAGACTTCCTCTCCACAACTATTATGATGATACCATGCCAACATTCAACCTTTTCATAGTTCATTTGAAATGCCTGTTGTAACAGACGAGTTTCCGTATGAAATCCTGATACTTCGAAAGAGATTGTCCGTTTTGTACACGAAGTGCATCCAGTTTTTGCCATAACCCTCTCAACTTTCGTACACATGCTATGTGGATGAAATGATGATACCATGCCAACTTTCAACCTTTTCAGAGTTCATTTGAAATGCTTTTCAATTTTAGGGTCTTATAGCACAAAATAATCAGTAAATGCATGAAAAATAACAAATGAAGTCAGAAACGGTTGAAAATTGATTATGTGGCTTTGAATGGTGCATTTTGAACACACAAAAAGTCAGGAGTTCAAATAAGTTTTAAAAACTGAAATCCCTTTGTAACAGACGAGTTTCCGTATGAAATCCTGATACTTCGAAAGAGATTTTCCGTTTTGTACACGAAGTACATCCAGTTTTTGCCGTAACCCTCTCAACTTTCTTGCACATGCTATGTGGATGAAATGATGATACCATGCCAACTTTCAACCTATTCAGAGTTCATTTGAAATGCTTTTCAATTTTAGGTTCTTATAGCTCAAAATAATCAGTAAATGCATAAAAAATGGTGCATGAAAAATAACAATTAAAATAAATAAGTAATTAGAAACAAAATAATATAAACTTTAATAAAATATGTAAGTAGAAACAAAATAAAATAAAATAAAATAAACTTTAATAACATAAGTAAAATTTATGAAACTAAAATTATCAAAGTATTTTCTGTTCAAAACATTATAAGCAACCTCAAGTATTATTGAAACTAAAATTATATAAAATTGATGCAACTAAAATTATCGAAGTATTTTCTGTTCAAAATCATTAAAAGCAAAAAAAATCGTAAAGAACTTCTTTTATTAGAAACTTTAATAGCAAAAAGAATTATAATAATGTAAAATAAATAAGTAATTAGAAACAAAATAAAATAAAACAAATAAGTTCTTTGTTGTAAGTAGAAACAAAAAAATAAAGCAAAAAAGTAAACAAAAAAACAGGGACAAAATAAAAATATGCCACCTACTGGGCCACCACGGCCTGAATACGACTAGAAACCCATCCATGGGCCAGGATTCAGGCCCGCAGAAGGCCCAGTAGTCCCATCAGGCATAGCAGTGACAATTAGGCCTGTAAGCCTGCAATGGAGAGGAGCTCGAGAGGGGTGCGGTAGTGGGGCTTGTAGACCACTGCGCGCCCCTCTCAACTAGCGAGGTGGGACTAAACATTTGGGCACGGGCAGGACGAGGCCTTTGGTTCCGGTTGATGCCACAAACCGGGTCTAAATGGTGGCATTGGTACCGGTTCATAAAACCAACCGGGACCAATGCCCTCCTTTAGTTACGGTTGGTGCCACCAACCGGTACCAAAGGTCTCTACTTCCCGCCCTTTGGGCTGCTGAAAAGAGACCTTTGGCCCCGGCTGGTGGCACCAACCGGGACTAAAGGAGGGCATTGGTACCGGTTTGTGCCACCAGCCGGGACCGATGCCTCGTCTATATAACCAGGACTTGTGATTTTTTCGTTCAGTTCCTCATTCTCCCGCCGCGACGCCGCCAGGCTGCCCGTCTGCCTCGCCGTCGCCGTCGTCGCCCCCGCCTCCGATGCGCCGCCCCGACACCGTCCCGCGCCGCCCTGACGCCGTCCCGCCCCGCCCCGCCCCGACGCCGTCGCCGCCCCGCGCCGCCCCTGCCCCGACGCCGCCGCCCCTGCCTCCTCGTCGCCGTCGCCGCGCACCCTGTGAGCGCCGCCCCGATCCCCTCCTCCTCCTCCCTGTAATGGCCGCCACCGCTGCCGCCGCGCCGCCGCACCCCCTAGCTATTATGTGTAGTTTAGATGTTGTAATTTAGTTGTATTAATTTGGATGTGTAGTTAGATGTGTAGTTAATTTAGTTGTTGTAATTTAGTTGTATTAATTTAGATGTGTAGTTTAGAATTTTTTTTGGTGATTTTTTTGGTGATATTTTGTTCATAAAATTTTCTTTGTCAATTTATGTATATGTTCATATTGTGTAGGAATCTGAAAATTGTGTATGATCAAAGTCATTTATGTATATGTTCATATTTAGAAGAAAAAGAAGGAGAGAAAAAAGGAAAATAAGAAGAGGAGGAAGGAGAAGAAGAAGAAGAAGAATAAGAAGAAGAGGAGAGGAAGAAGAGGAGAAATAAATAAAAAGATGAAAAAGAAGAAGAAAAAGAGGAGGAGAAGAAGGAATAGAGGAGAAGAAGAAGAAATAGAATAATATATTATTCTATTTTTTCTTCTTCTCCTCTTTTTTTTTCTTTTTTTCTTCGATCTCCTCCTATATTCCTTTCTACTTCTCCTCTTTTTTTTCTTCTTCTTCCTCTTCTTATTTTTTTATCGGGTATGTCGTTGTCGATATATACCCTCCTCCCCGATAACTTTAGTAAGTACTAGTTTATTCTATTTATAGTAAGTGCTTTGTAGTTGAACTAGTTGATTTAATAAAACTAGTTTATTTTACTATAGAAGCAGTTTATTTTTAGCAAGAAAATTAATAGAACTAGTTTATTTTTTAGTTAAAGTAATTATTCCCGCATCGACGTCGACGATGCCTATCCCGCATCCTCGTCGTCGACTCGACGGAGGAGGCCGGGTTGATCAGAGGGGCCATGTCCGGGACTGGGCTCCGCATGGGGGTAGCTTCTTGTTTGGTGGCGGTCGCATGGGCCGGTGACAGTGCCGAGGCTTCCGGACACTGCGGAGGTGGTACGTCACCGTGTCAGCAAGGAGGACGAGCACGTCCGTCGCTACATGGTTGCGTTGGAGGGCAGGTTCGACAATACCTGGCTGGTTCTTCAGGGATCTCACTAGAGCTATAATCCTGTGATGGTTCCTTCTCTTTGGGTGTTCACCGCCCGCGCCGATACCCGTCGGGCGCTACGGTTCTAGTTGTACTAGCGATGCTATATGTATGATAGTATTCGAGGTGTATTAGTGATAATATTCAACGATGTACGGATGCATGGAGATGATGTAGTTTTGCTTATTATTGAATGCATCCTAATTTGGATACTACTTTATTTTGCGATTTAATTTTGCCTATTGAATCCTCAAATTGGAAAACTACTCCTACTTTGAATGCTAAAATTGGAGAGCACTATGCAAGGTGTATGCATATGATTAGTTGATAGCTTATAGGGTTTTTGTTTTCGCAGAAATCTAGGAGCCCCCCTCCATCATCCCCGCCATCGTCCCCGTAACCGACCCCCTCCGACCTCGAGGTGAGACCAGCCACGAACCGGTTTTAGAAAGATAATTAATCAATATTTCGGGTTGACTTTAAATCTGTCGAGTCTCCACCATATATGACAGGACGAAGAATCCCGACTGTTGTCGTGGGGGTAGCTTCTCCTTCGTTCCCGTGTGCTAGACAATTTGGTGTAATGCACTCGGGAACAAAAGGAGGAGCTACCATCACCGACGGTCGCAAATATCAGAGAGGAATTAGTGAGGGAGAGTTCCACCATATATATATGAGAGGACGAAGAATCCCGACTGTTGTCGTGGGGGTCGCATCTCCTTCATTCCCGTGTGCTAGACATTTTGGTGTAATGCACTCCGGGATGAAAGGAGGAGCGACCATCACCAACGGACGAAGAAAAGACTCGACAGACCGATAGTCAACCCGTGATGAATAATAATGATCTAACTTAGGTTTTTTAGTACATATATTTAATTGTGGACGTTTAATATTTGAATTATGAACATGGGAAATGTCATACTCAGACGACGAAAGTCTCCCAGGGGAGTGCGACTGGTGCCACGACGACCGAGGTCTGTGCGACAGGCCTCACCTGGACGAAGATCGGCGCTTCAGCATTAAGCTGGAGGAGACCTTCGATGTTGAAACGGTACGCAACGACGACAAGTGTTATTTTTTCGTAATTAAGCACGACTTCAACTATTTCAACGTGTACTTTTCATCTTTTACAATTCGACTAGCTTATCCCATGCCATGCAAGACGCTACGTCTTGTAGAGGATGGGTTTTGAAGACCATGAAAGTATGGATACGAAGAAAATTCACCTAAGGACCCATCATGATATAGATTTTGAAGTAAATCTGTATAATTCTGAGAGCATAACCCATTTTGGTTGCAAAAATTGGGAAGCATTTTGCAAGATGTATGGTTTTGATGAGGGTATGCTTGTCACCATGGATCTTGGTGATCCTGACATCGAGCAAGACAATACAGACATTTGGGTCCTTGTTGATACGCCTCCAATTCTACCGCTATGTGAGTTTCTCAAACATAGTTATTAGCTAATTTATATTGTTCATTTCAAAATAGTTGACAGCTTATTTCCATTGACAGCTTATTTTGATTGTTCAAACAATGTGCGGAACATGGTAGACAGAACCTACTACATCGATGGCTCTGAGTTAACTTATAAGGAGAGAACTCATCTGGTCGGATTTTGTACTGATCTTGAGAATTACAATATCTATTGTAAAATTCCTCCACATTATGGTCAATACGTGCCACTAGTGCACGTGTTGAACTACAGTAACTACTATGGAGATACCCTGGCAAGATTTCTTACTATTACGACATCCGTGCATCTTTTGCATACTTCTAAAACTAGTACATCATTGCTAACTATGAAGTTATTACTATGTTTTTTAATAGATAATCCCAGAGGATTGTGTGCCTCATCTGATGTATCAGAGTGGTCGCCTTGATGTTTTGAACATACGTCCAGGTCATCCTACGAATCTGAACTGTCCATACCGGATTTCTAAAAGAAGTGGAGACAAGAAAATCAAGGAATGGAAAAAATGTATGGACAATCGTAAGGAGGTTATTGGAAGCAAAAGGAAGCGAAGCGCAAGAACTGGAGACAGGATGATCTCCATTCTTCATAATGGAGAGTCAGGGTCTATATTGTTTTATGCTATTTTACCTTAAAGAGGGTATTTAGGTCCTACCTAATACTGATGATCATGTGCCTAGAACAATTAAGTAGGGTTGGTTCGATGACTATGAGGATGATGATCGTATGACTTGTTATTAATAACGAGTAGAAGTTGTATGATGATGATTAGTAGGACTTGTTATTATGATGATGCATGATGCGGGCATGAAGAGTTATTATATATCAGTGGGTGAAATGAACATGGATTGGATTGAAGTGAAGGCAACAAGCATGTGGTGCATGCCGAAAGTAGTACTAATCCAACCTTGATCAAGTTAGGATTAATATTACTTTCGACATGCACCACATGTTGCCTTCACTTTAATCTAAGCCATGTTTAGGCATAGCAGTAGCATTGGTAAACCAAGCACGGAAATAAGAGAGGACACTTCTCTCTGTTAGCTAGCTTACACACCCTAAATTACCCCCTAAACCCTCCCCCCTTTCAAAAAAAAACAAAAACCCCAGCCCCTGAAATGCTGACGCGTGGATGCCTTTTTGTCCCGGTTGGTGTCACCAACCGGGACCAAAGGCCCTCTTGCCTGGGCTGGCCGCAACGGCCACGTGGAGGCCCATCTGTCCCGGTTCGTGTAAGAACCAGGACTAAAGGCCTAGGGCATTAGTAACGACCTTTTAATCCCGGTACCTAAACCGGGACAAAAGGCCCTTACGAACCGGGACAATAGGTCCTTTTTCTACTAGTGCATGCATTCCGTATATAAGAAATCTCCCAAGAAAGTTATATGGTACTTACCGATCACTCCCCGTCTGCAACATTATTTTGTAGATCCCAAGGAAGCAAAGCTCATGCATTGGAATGCGGAGAGCACAAAGCTCGGTGATGGAGATGATTCGAAGCTGATACTCCTCGTGGATGGAAGCCAGTGGAGAGCGTTCAACGGCGAATATCGGTATTTCACATGTGATGCAAGGAACATCGTGCTTGGCGCGTGCACCAATGGCATGAATACGTTTGGCAACCAGAACACCAACCATAGCACATGTCCCGTGTTTGTATGGATGTACAACCTCCCCCCTGGTTGTGCATGAAGTCGAAGTACATACACATGACCATGCTGATTAAGGGGCCAAAACAACCAGGAAATAATATTAATCTGTATCTGGGGCTACTTCAAGAGGAGTTAGACACGTTATGGAAAACACCGTCCAAGACATGGGACGCCAGCAAAGGAGAGTATTTCTATATGAGAGTCGCGCTGATCACGACAGTGCACGACTATCTCAGTTACAGATATGTCGCAGGCGAGGTGTGCCACGGATATTGCGGATGCACGCGGAGCATGGATGATATGACGTCTCAGCAGCTAACGTCAACGAAAGATGGCGGGTCTGGGAAAATCATGTACATCGGGCATCGAAGATGGCTCGAGAAGGACGACTCATGGGGAAACCTTGGATATCTATTCAGTGGTGAGGCTCAGCATCGAGGACCTCCACGTAAGCGGAGTGGCGCCGATATCGATGTGCAGTTGAAAAACTGGGAACAGTGCCCCTCACCGTGAAAGACGATGAAAAAGGCGCCGGAGCCGCTGCTGAAGGTATGGAAGGCGAGGTCAGTTTTCTGGGACTTGGAGTACTGGCACAAACTCAACATGCCTCATTGCCTTGATCAAATGCATATCTGCCAAGGATTGGTTGAAGGCAAGAAAAGACTTGCAAGATTTGGAGATCAGGGCAGATCTGCACATACCGCCTAGTAAAAGTCAGAGGAGGCAGAGACTGAGATACAGGCGCGGGAGAAGAAGGGCAAAAAAGTAAAGGAAGAGTATTATTGCCCCCCTTCTTGCTTCACCTTAAGTCGGTTGAGATCAATCAGTTCTTCAAGTGCCTTATCAGAATCAAAGTTAGTTCCAGTTACTGTGGGAAGATAAGCATATTTCTAGACACAAAGAAGAAAAGGTTCGGCAGGATGAAGTACCATGACTATCATGTGATGATGACCCAGATACTACCTGTTGCCCTTACACTACAGGAATCAGCTTATTTGCCATCTGCCATGGCAGATGGCAATGGCACCAAAAGCGGACGACAAAGCTCTTTGCCATCTGCCACTGACGGCAAACCAGCCCGGCAAACAGAGTGATGGTAAACAGGTTCTTTGCCATCTGCTTCCTGATAGCGGACGGCAAAGGCACTTTGCCATCGGTGGCAGACGACAAAGAACATGGACGACAAAAACCGTGCGTTAGCCACGTTAGGTGGCTAACGGCAGCCTTTGCCATCAGCCAGCAGACGGCAAAGCTGCCCAGCCCTTTGCCGTCTGCATTGTGAACTCAGCAGACGCGTCAGCAGACCCAACCCTTTGCCGTCGGCCACGGACGGTAAACTGACCAAATGGGTCAACTCCCAGGTTGCACAGGTTGCAGCCACGTGGCTTCTTTGCCGTCCGCAGCGGACGGCAAAGCGCCTATATGGTTACTGATTTTTCTGTTTTTTGTTATATCCCTGCATTTTGAAAAGATATATATGATATATACAAATTCAACCTCAAACATAGCCCATGTATCTAACATCTAGCAGTGCATCAATGCAACAGAACACATAGGGTATTAAAATATCCAATACATACATAGTTTGACGGAGTTCATCCATATATACATACATAGTTTCACATTGTACATCAATTCAAATGAAAACAAGAACTAAACACTAGCAATCCATAAATGCTGCTTCCATGAAGTGAATCAAACCTGCAAAAATGGGAGTAAGAAAGTTAGAAGAAGAAGACTAGAAGAAGAAAGAAGAAGAAGAAGACTAGAAGAAGAAAATTCCTTATTTGTGTCATTTTAGAGCTAACATAGGTAATTATGCCATTTTTTAACCAACTAAGCTTATTATGTCAATTTGGAGGAAAAGAAGGTAAGTATAGGTCATCTACGAGAGAACCAAGGTTATTATGCCATTTTTAAAATGAATAAGCTACTTATGTCATAAATGAACTAAATAAGCTAATTATGTCATTTTAGAGCTAACAAGCATGTACGAAGCTAATTATGCATTTGTTAAGCAAAACACTAGTGAAAACTTACCCTCATCACAACAAATGCGAGAAGATCGCAACTAAGATAACTATTGATCCAACGGCATAATGATACCAAGCCTCATTATCAATGGCATATTTTGTAATCTTCTTAAGCTTCAGGCGCATTGCATCCATCTTCAAGCGCATTGCATTCATCTTCATCTTGTGATCATCGAGGACATCGGCAACATACAACTCCAATTTCATCTTCTCTTCTTCAGTTATTTTAATTTCCTCTTTCAAATACTAATTTTCTTTTTCAACTAAATTTAACTTCTCGACAAGAGGGTCGGTTGCAATTTCCGGTTTACATAACTCCTAGATAAAAATATCTCTATGTCAACTTGATGGCCATAATTGTCATAAATGTGAAATGCAACAAATAGTTATAAAAGATAATATACCACATCCGAATCATAAACCGGGTGAGGGCCGACAGGGACGGATATCAAGACCATGGCACTATGTATAACAAACAATCATACAGAGTAAAAAAATTATACAAGTAACTATATAAATCATACAATCATACAGGTAACTATCACTACTAGGAAAACCCTTACCAGTAGCCCTGGTTTTTTGGCTATTAGTAGCGCGGGCAGGCGCGCTACTGCTATGACGCTGCAGCTATTTTTTAGCAGTAGCGCTTGTTTGAACCAGCGCTACTGCTATTTATATCTAGTAGTAGCGCCTCTGTCCATCGCTACTGCTAATACTAGTAGCGTGCCTCTACAACCAATGCTACTGGTAAGGCAGCGCTGCTAGTACTCCAATACCCCACGCTACTGCGAGTATTTTCTTTTTTTTGATGTTGTTGTATTCATATTTTTACAGGTTTTATACAATTACAACATACACATACACTGAAACTATATGAAAAAGAATGTCTCATCATCATCATCCAAGTGGTACAACATAGTCTCATCATATCGACATAGTCTCAACACAAATGATGTCGATCTCATCATCATCTCGAAATAGCGATACAAGTTAATGATCACATGTCTCTTACATTGTCACCATAGACACATGTTTCATCATCTACCTAAACTATGACATACGAGATAAGAGCGATCACGATGATCAAAAGCGGTATTATGTAGTAGTTTTTGCAGTGGCACTGGTTCTGAATCCTCTGTTGTGCTATGAATCTCAAGTAACTAGCTTCGGCTTCTGCTCTGCTATGAAACCCTTTCTGGCTTCCACCGGAGAAGCCAGAGACTTGGGCCTGACACTTTGGCCAATCATCATACACACCCGGAACATGCCCTACATACACGGCATACCACTTCCTCGCCATCGTTGATCTATATACCTGTCAGTGATGCACATAAATATATGAAATAGAAGCAACATATATAGTAAACATAGTTAACAAATTCCATCGTACTGAAAGTAATTAACTAGAGCGCGGCACCATACGTCTAATAGTTTCGTCGTACACTGAGACATTCGAAGTTTCGTCGTACAGAAAGTAACAAGTAACTAAACAGACACATTGTTTTTAAGCAGTGCACTCTCCCCATCTGTCCATATCCGGGAGGGTGTCACCAAGCTTGGTGAAAGGCGTCATGTCTTCACGCTGTAGGGCAATGCGGGTTCGGACGTCAGCTCACGATATTGGGCCGCCGTAGAACATCCCATTCTCTTCGAGGACATCTTTCATGATGATGGACGCAATTTCCTGCTGGATCCGGTAGAAATTATTTCGAAGTTGATTATCCGGCACGGCTCCAAAGGCTTCGACCCATCTCTGGATATGGGTATCGGATGAAGATTTCATGCAAAGTGATTGCACATCCCTTCTGTACCCCATCATTATATGGATGACGTAGAATCCATCATTGTCACTTGTTGCCGGTTGCTGGATGCAACAGAAGTCAGTATTGTGGCCGAAACAAAGCTCGGCCTTATTTTTTTTTTGCATTGGATGTAGCCACCCCGCATGCTGAAGCCCAGCATAGCTCTGTCCAGAACATACTTTATGTGTGTGTAATCTTTCTTCTGTATGTTCTTCGACGGGTCCAAATATAGAGCGCGGGAGTAATGCGGGTAAAGAACGATGAGAACGGCACGACACTCCCCGCTGTGCAAAATACACGATCAAGTTAGCCTCCATGCATGCAAAGTAACTACTGAAATGCACATATGTGTTATAGTGCTATCCGCGGATGACTTACTTGGGATGATAAGGTAGGAGAATCGTTTCTTTGTCCTTATTGCTGACCAAGAATACTTCGATGTACTGACTCGCATATTGACGGTTGGCGTCGTTGATTGACAAGAAGCCCTCATGCATGTAGTATGGGTCCGCGACCGCAAGACCGGTGACTTGCTCTCTCCTGACGATGTAGTTCATGTGCAGCGCATACAGGTGGACGAACGTAAAATCGAGTGTCCTCATTTGAAACATCTGGAAGATGTAATCAAACCTCGGGAAGAAGAGGTTCGCGGGGCATGTGTGGACATACATCTTGCAACTGCTCGGCACATGAACCGTATGAAGTGGGTATCCTGGATCATCCGAGGCGAGGAGGCTTCTCTCTGTCGAAAGCACATGGTCATGGAGTCTCCTGAGATCCCCTGCTATGGCAGCTAGTGCATTCGCCGGTACCATTGGCTCTCCCGCGAAATGGATTAATGGCGCATGTTTCATCGGTACATGGTCAACCTTGGTCGAAGGAAGTTGGCTGCTAGAACAACCATTGCCAGCTTTATTGGATTTTCTCGCCGCTGGTCTCTTCCTCTGCTTCTTCTTGGTGGGCTCAGGTGCTGGTGGGTCTGTTAGACCCTCCCTGAGCACCACCCCTAGTGTTGTCGGGCTCAGCATTGGACGACTCTGGCTAATTATTTAAGCTTGGGTGGAGCCGGCATCTGGAGGTGTGTCCTGCGAGGATTGCATGAACAAAGACTTCTTGCACTCCCGAGGACGTTCCGGCTCTGGTACATGCATCTCATATTCATATGGTTGACTCATTGTTACTTCTTTGTCAAAGGCAGTATTGAAATACTGGTTAGGGTCATCGGCCTCCTCCATGTCATGATCCATATCCTCTTCCATGGGGCAGATGGCGTCATCTGCCAGAACGGTTGGCCCTCCTTCCTCATGTCTCTCGATCTCAGCAAGCAGCACAGACGATGGTTGTAATTGTGTAGGTGGTGTTGTGGTCATACCTTCCTGAGGTCCCGTTGGTGTGCTCCCGGCCACGTCGACACGAAGAAGATTTTTCAGCCACAGGTTCGGCCAATTTTTGCATGGGCCAAGCTGTGTGGGGTCTCGTCATCCTCTCCATTGGTTTGTATCGGATGAGGGAAACCCTCATAGCCCGCTTTCAGACTCGCCACGGAGACCCTTAAGGCGTTATCAGGCATCTGCCAGCGGTGAAGCAATCGATCCTTAGGCTTGACTATAGTACCCTTCCCCACGTCCATCAACCCGCCCTTCATGTGGTAAAGGAGGGTGCACGGAGTGGAGTCGGCCTACAAAGACATATACGTGCGGCGTCAGAGATCCAAAAAGAACGTCAACTGAAGATTAATTAATTAGTTGAGTTGATGAAGATGCGACGTGTATTTACTGTGAGGGCGTCGAGCTCAGCCAATGTCGATGGCCCGACATTCAAGCCAGAGACGGAGCTAGGGCTGCTGTGAGAGCTGGCTACAGGAGCAGGTGCGGGAGGAGGTGCGGGTGCAGTTTCGATAGTAGGTACGGGTGTGGGTGCGGTGTTCATTGAGTTGCTCCCGGTGAAGCTGGGCATGGGAAAATCACATGGTGGCGCGTTTGGATTTTGTTGCACCCATGTGACCACTGTTGGAATCAAGCTTGTAAAGGCAGACTCCATGTCATCTCTATAGGCAGCGATTATCTCAGCTTTGGTCTCAGCTTTTGCTTTCTCCATCGCCCGCGCCACCTTCTCGTCGATAGTCACTAGACTAAACTTCTTTCTCTGTCTTTTGGCCTTGGGGTCCTCGTTATAATAGTACTTCCACGTGGCGCCATCCCCATCGTCGTGCACACGCCATATTGTGGCCGCTAGCCAGGAGGGTGTCCCATCATTATGTTCATGGCCCGGTTGAAAGGAGTGTCCCACTTGTACTTCGCCGACGACTGAGTCGACTGAGTCGACGAGTCGCTTTCGGCCGCAAGCTTGTGTTTCTCTCTCTGCAAAATGGACCGTGAATCATTCACGAATGCGACTAGAATGTAGTAGACTTCATTGATTAGAAGCTAATATGTAAGGTGGTAAAAGGATAATTACCAGTATTCTCATGAATTTCCTAATCGACGCGTCGGTGAAGAAAATCTTTTTTTTGGGTCCCAAGAGAATCGGGCCCTGATGAAGTCGTGCTCCTGATGGTCGGTGAACTCAGCCAATGGGTCTAGGATCCCCTGATGTTCACGTTCTATGTCCTCCTTAGCCCACACGGGCCTCTTTCGCGTGTAACCACGACTTCCAAGGCGGTGGTTCCCCATGTTCTTTGCCTGCAGCTGCTTGCCTCTCTCCGACCTGGCCTTGGCAGCTTCTTCTTTGCAAGTCTCCTTGAACTTTTCAAACTCCTCTATCGTAATTTTCGGATTGTCTGCAACAATCTCGGCGTAGGTTTCATGGTCTACTTCAATCGCCTTTTTCACCCTAGTTTTCCAAGCGCTCAATGCGTTGCTGAACTTCCCTATGGCTTTGTTGTTGATTTTTTTCATGGCATCATCATCCCATGGGTCGACATCGTCATTTCAACTAGGGAACAGGAATCTTGCATGCAACCTAGTTAGGAGCAGCTTCTTCAAATTTTTATTCTTCCGTATTTTTGTGGTGTTGATGTTAGTTGTATCCCGTAGGATGCATGCTAGTTGGTTGCCGTAACACGCTGCCACTTCCCGCGGCTCTATTGGCTCGAACTCGCCAGGGTGCACCGCCGTGACCACTAGTCTTCCGGTGCCGAGCTCATTTGGGCGTCATGTCCTCTTTTCCTTCTTTCCCTCACTGGCTTGGGAGGTCCCACCTTCCGTGTTGTAGTTAGGAACATCATCAGTGCCAGTCTCAATGCCGGTGTCGTTGGTGGCATCAGTATCGGCGCCGGCGCCACCACCGTCGTCATCCGTCATGACAAGGGGGTCTGGACACCCAGCTTGCTGTCTCTCCTGATCCGCCAGGAAGTCGAGGTAGGTGTGTGCTCGACCTAATTGGGACTGAGAACCTCCGGCCTCATCGGTGTCGGTCATGTTTCCTAGGGTTCAATGTCGTAGTCGTTTAATTATCGAGCTTTATATAATAAAGTGAATAATGAAAAAAAGGGACCTTTGTTTTGCCGGAAATGTCTTTTCATTCCCGTCGCAACAAATCTCGAGCACTCAATATGTCCAACTTTCTAGCACAAGTCATGCCGATATTCACGGAAAATTTTGGCATGACCTTTGCTAGAAAGTGCACATATAGAGCGCCTGAAATTTGCCGGAATGGAAATTAATCAACATTTCTGGCAAAACATAGGTCACTCGCAATCGATTTCCCTGCAAATGACAATAAGCACTATGTGCTGAAGTAGCATTTCACTAACAATCACGGAGATGCAGCCCAAAGTGAAGCTTACTGCCCAAAGTTAAAAATCTTCCTTTTTAACTTGAAAAGTGAAGCTTACTGCCCAAAGTGAAGCTTCACTGGCTAATTTTCATTTTCTACATAACTGCAAAAGTGAAGCTACTGCCCATAGCATATAACAAAAAACATATCAATGAATGAAGCATTGCTGCCAATACAACAACTACTTGTGGCTAATACAAAAAACAAAAATTCAAAATTGATCACCGCATATTTTCACTAACAATACTTTTTGCCAACTACTTGCTGCCAATACAACTACTTGTGGCTTAATACAAGAAACAATATTCAGTTTCTACTAATATTCAGTGGCAAAATTGATCACCGCATATTTTGAGTTCCAAGTTTCAACAATTTTAGTTTCTGATTTATAAATGAGGCTAAAAATACTCAGCAGATTCTTTTCTAATTTTTTACTGCAAGTGACAGTAACTTCAAGTGAGTCACTACAGTAACTTCAAGTGGGTAACTCCATTTTCTGAATTTTTACTCCAAGTGACAATAACTTGCAATGATGCTAGCTAGCTAGAGTGGCATCTACTGCCTTAGTAATCAAGAATGAGCATTGTTTTTTGCAAGCAAAAGAACGAAACAGAGCATGTATGCATGGGTGAGCAGTTTGCATAGAGATAGAGGAGAGGAAGGGGGTGGCACACCGCGCGTCAAGGTCAGGCTCGCCGGGGCTAAGGGGGCAGCGTCGGGGCTGAGGACGTCGGCGTCGTGGTCGGTGTCGCCTGGGCTAAGGGGGCAGCGTTGGGGTTGAGGACGTCGGCGTCGTGGTCGGCGTCGCCGGGGCTGGGGGCGTCCTTCTCCTCCTCGCTGAGCACTGTCGATCTGTAGTCACCAAAGTTGGTCAGAGAGAGAGAGAGAGAGAGGGGGAGAGAGAGAGACCTGCCAGCGGAGAGGATGGCGCCAGTGGTGGGGACTGCACGGGGGAGCGGCGAAACAGGGGGAGGGGCCGGGGGCGCCACAGGGGGAGGGGTCGGTGCGAGCGGCCGATGGCACAGGGGAGGGGCGGCACGGGGGGAGGGGTCAGGTGCGGCGTCCGTCGACGGCGGCGGGGGCGGGTGCGGCGTCGGCGGTGGCGCGCGTCACAGAGAAAGGGGATCAGATCGAGCGAGAGTGAGAGAGAGGAAAGATATGTGTGGCTATCTAGGGGACTTAGCTACAGCGCGGGGCGGCAAAACGCGCTATAGCTAATTTAGCTATAGCGCGGGGGCAGCAAAACGCGCTACTGCTTACCTTTTCTTTTATTTTTATTTTTATTTTTCTTTTTCTTTTTCTTTTTCTTTTTCTTTTTCTTTTTCTTTCATTTGCACTTTTCTTTTTCTTCTTCATATTCCACTAACTTCCATCCTTTCTTTTTGTATTTTTCTTGCATTTCATTTTCCACAACTTATTAGTTCCTTTTTCTTTTTCTTTTTCTTTCATTTGCACTTTTCTTTTCCTCATCTTTCATTTGCATTTGTACAAAAGTTTGTATAACAGGGGTATATATAGCTCTAGCTAGCTAGGGTTTAATTTGGTCTGTCGTTGGAGCAATACCACTGTTACCCTCCGGATAATAATTAGTATAATATATATTACATCATTTGACCGCTATCGCTGTATACAAAATAGCTAGACATACACAAAATATGTGGATTAGTTTGTCAGCTTGGGCGATGACGCCGCTTCAGACTGATCTTCTTCCCTCTTTTGTTCGTTGTCGGATAATTGAGCCCATGGTCGTGACTTTTCCTTCTCCAGTTATTATGATCTTTCGTAGGTAATGTAGTCTTCATTCTTCTTTTGACGTATGTTTCATCGTCATCAGCATCATCTTCCCTCATCGGATCACCGTATTGGTCGTAGTCTTCTTCGTTGGCGACTCCATCCATTCCGGCGATGCTCCTTTTGCTTCTCCTCACGACAACACGGTTGGGATTGATCGGATCAGTTATGGAGAAACATTGTGTCACGTGTTTAGCGTGTACCCATGGCTCATTTTTGGCGATGGCGTTGACGGTAGCGCTATCGGAGTTGGGTATACACATGATAGTGAAACGTCGGTTTTCTCTCTGTACATTCTTAGCCCATCTGACACGGAACATCGTCGTGCTATGCAATCCAGGGTAGTTAAGCTCCCATATCTCTTCGACCCTTCCGTAATATCTTTCAGTTACATTCCCGGTCATAGCTTCCATCGTCACCCCTGAGTTTTAGTCATCACTGTTTATATCTTTCTCCTCCGTGTAGAACGTGTATCCGTTGATATCGTATGCTTGATAAGTCGTGAGGTTGGTCGAGGGGCCATGTGCTAAGGCGTATATGAGCGTTCCGTTCGGACAACCCTCTTCCGGGGGATTAGCTAGAACTCGCTCTTTGAACCAACGCAAGAAAGTGGAGTTGTGCTCTCTAATAACTTCAGCGTCCGTCCTGTGCACCCCAAGGTCACGGTACTTCTTTGCGATGGTCTCTTCATGCAGTGTCACGAAATCTTCTAGCACATCTAGGTGTTGTAGCACTACTGAGTTTGCCTGTCAAGGTCATTTTGTCGGCCCGAGCATAATACATTCACATCCCTATGACCGTTGGTGTGACCTTCGCCTTCGAGCCTTCCACAGTGCTTGTTGACGGGCAAACCAACAACAGGCTCTCCGGTGCCTACTAGATAACTCTCACAGAAAGAGATGCACTCTTTGGTAAGATATCCCCGGGCTATGCTTCCATCTGGACGGACATGTTACGAATGAATCCTTTGGTGACGCCATTCATCCTCTCGAACGACATCATGTTGTGCAGGAATGTCGGCCCTAGGTCGATGATGTCGTCCAAGATGTGGACACATAGATGCACCATGACATCAAAGAACGCGGGCGGGAAGTACATCTCTAGCTCATTCAGTATGACAACGATCTCTTCCTGTAGCCTATGGAGTTGCTTCACACTAATCGACTTTCGAGAGATAGCATAAAAAAGTGGCATAGGTCAGTAAGCGTCTCACGCACATGTGTGTCCGTAATCCCTCTAAGTGCAATCGGGAGTAACTGCGTCATCATCACATGACAGTCGTGAGACTTCATCCCACTGAACCTTTTTTTCTTAGTGTCTAGATATCTGCTTATCTTCCCACAGTATCCAGAAATAACTTTGATTCCTGCAAGGCACTTGAACAATTGATCGACCTGCTTCAGATCTAAGGTGAAGCAAGAGGGGGGGGGGCAATATTGTTCTTCCTTCTTGTTTACTTTTTTGCCCCTATCTTCCGTCTCCGTCTCTGTCTCGGTCTCCTCTGACGACCTTTTACCAGGCATTTGGAGATCTTTCCTGATATTCGAAAATTCCAAGTCTTTTCTTGCCTTCGGCCCATCCTTGGTCCTCTCCGGCATGTTCATCAATGTTCCAAGCAAACTCTCAAGGATATTTTTTGTGATATGTATTTGATCAACGCTATGAGGCGTGTCGAGTATGGGCCAGTATTCCAAGTCCCACAAAACAGATCTCGTCTTCCATACCTTCAGCAGGGCCTCCGACGCCTTTTTCTTTGTCTTTCCCGGTGAGGGGCACTCTTCCCAGTTCTTCAATAACTTATATATTTCTGCACCGCTACGCTTACATGGAGGACCTCGATTCTCAGCCTTACCATTGAATAGATCTCCATGCTTTCTCCATGGGTCATCCTTCTCGAGCCATCTTCGATGCCCCATGCAAACGATTTTCGAAGTCCCGCCATCTTTCGATAGCTGCGGAAAAGTTGTATCATCCATGCACCTCGTGCATCCGCAATATCCGTGGCACACCTGGCCGGAGAGATAGCCGTAACCGAGATAGTCGTGCACCATCGTGATCAGCGCGGCTCTCATGTAGAAATACTCTCCTTTGCTTGCATCCCATGTCTTGGCCGGCGTTGTCCATAAGGTATGTAGCTCCTCTTTCAGTAACCCGAGATACAAATTTATATCATTTCCCGGTTGTCTCGGCCCTTGAATAAGCATAGCAATGTGTATGTATTTTTCCTTCATGCACAACCAGGGGGGAGGTTGTACATCCATACAAACATGGGCCATGTGCTATGATTGGTGTTCTGGTTGCCAAATGGATTCATGCCATCACTACTAGCGCCAAGCACGATGTTCCTTGCATCATTTGTGAAAAAATCAAATTCAGCATTTAGTGCTCTCCACTGGCCAGCATCTGCGAGGTGTCTCAGCATCGCCTCATCTCCGTCATCTGGCTTCACCCTCTCCGCGTGCCAGCGCATAAGCTTTGCTTCCTTAGGATCTACGAAATACCGCTATAGACGCGGAGTGATCGGAAAGTACCATACAACTTTTTGTGGAGCTTTCTTTCTGGCCTTTTTATATCGTGAAGCATTGCACTTTGGACAGATGGTTTTTTCCGCGTGCTCGTTCCGATATATGATGCAATCATCGATGCATGTGTGATATCTAATGTGTGGCAGATCAAGAGGGCACACGATTTTCTTTGCCTCCTCGACACTAGTAGGACACAGGCTTCCCGCGGGAAGAACCTTCTTTAGATACTTCAGAAGCTCATCCAGGCATGTATTTGTCCATTTTTTTTGCCTTCGTCTTTAGAAGTTCTAGTGTGAAACTCAAGCGGGTCACCTCGGGATTGCCTCCAGTTGTGCCAGTTTGGCCTCCTCTCTAGAAGCAGCTCTGTCGCTCGTCGTCTTCTTGCGAAGCAGGTCTCGAACATGCGGGTCCCGCATGGCTGAACTAAGTAGCGACGAAGACGGCAGCGTGTCCGCGTCTTCTCCTCCTTGAACTGCATCTTCGCCATCGACATTTCCGAGGCCATCTTCCTCTTAGGGCACATAATCGGTCATCTCTTCGTCTGGTGGCCCCATGTCGTTATTTCGTGCCCCGTCGACATCCTCATCATCATCATCTTCACTTATCCACCGAGTATGGCCATGCATGAAACCATGCATGAGCAGGTGCGCCTTGAATGTGCCACCCTCAAAGGGGTTGAGCCTGACTATTCCTTTGCATTTTCGACACGGACATAAAACATCCTTCAGTCTTTTTTCATACATCTCTCCACATCAGATTGCCAGTATCTTTCCACCACCCTTCCATTGACCTTCATGATCACCCGCGCGCGGAGCAAATATTATAACCACGTATATATGCATGCATGGATCAAATTCATACAAAATTTCGGCATGACCTTCCCTAAACATAGGACATATTGAGTTTGCCCGAAATTCGCCGAAACGGAATTGAATCAATATTTCGGCAAAACATAGGCAACTCATGTCACCCACATTATTTCATCAAATACACACAATGTAGGCAACTCAAATTATGCCACACACAATTCGGTATATATATTCTCATATCGCCCATATATATAGTTGCGGTCCTATCCACACAAACACCTTTTTTTGCTCATCCATGTGTCGAGAGGGATATCAAGCACCTTTCTTCTTAATTACCAAGTAGCTCTAGATATATAGCTCTAACTAGCTAGCTAGCTAGGGAGATAGAGAGAGCTAGGGAGACAGTGGGAGAGGAGAGGGAGAGAAGAGGGAAGTGAAGTAAATATGCCCTAGAGGCAATAATAAAGTTATTATTTATTTCCTTATATCATGATAAATGTTTATTATTCATGCTAGAATTGTATTAACCGGAAACTTGATACATGTGTGAATACATAGACAAACAGAGTGTCACTAGTATGCCTCTACTTGACTAGCTCGTTGATAAAAGATGGTTATGTTTCCTAGCCATGGACAAAGAGTTGTCATTTGATTAAACGGGATCACATCATTAGAAAAATGATGTGATTGACTTGACCCATTCCGTTAGCTTAGCACTCGATCGTTTAGTATGTTGCTATTGCTTTCTTCATGACTTATACATGTTCCTATGACTATGAGATTATGCAACTCCCGTTTACCGGAGGAACACTTTGTGTGCTACCAAACGTCACAACGTAACTGGGTGATTATAAAGGTGCTCTACAGGTGTCTCCAAAGGTACTTGTTGGGTCGGCATATTTCGAGATTAGGATTTGTCACTCCGATTGTCGGAGAGGTATCTCTGGGCCCACTCAGTAATACACATCACTATAAGCCTTGCAAGCATTGTAACTAATGAGTTAGTTGCGGGATGATGTATTACGGAACGAGTAAAGAGACTTGCCGGTAACGAGATTGAACTAGGTATCGAGATACCGACGATCGAATCTCGGGCAAGTAACATACCGATGACAAAGGGAACAACGTATGTTGTTATGCGGTCTGACAGATAAAGATGTTCGTAGAATATGTGGGAGCCAATATGAGCATCCAGGTTCCGCTATTGGTTATTGACCGGAGAGGTGTCTCGGTCATTTCTACATAGTTCTCGAACCCATAGGGTCCGCACGCTTAACGTTACGATGACGGTTATATTATGAGTTTATGTGTTTTGATGTACCGAAGGAGTTCGGAGTCCCGGATGAGATCGGGGACATGACGAGGAGTCTCGAAATGTCCGAGACGTAAAGATCGATATATTGGACGACTATATTCGGACTTCGGAAAGGTTCCGAGTGATTCGGGTATTTTTCGAAGTACCGGAGAGTTACGGGAATTCGTATTGGGCCTTAATGGGCCATACGGGAAAGGAGAGAAAGTCCCCAAAGGGTGGCCGCACCCCTACCCATGGACTAGTCCGAATTGGACTAAGGAGGGGGGCGCCCCCTTCCTTCTTTCTCCTTCTCCCTTCCCTTCTCCTATTCCAACAAGGAAAGGAGGAGTCCTACTCCCGGTGGGAGTAGGACTCCCCCCTTGGCGCGCCCTCCTCCTAGGCCGGCCGCCTCCCCCCTTGCTCCTTTATATACGGGGGCAGGGGGGCACCCCATAGACACAACAATTGATCTATTGATCTTTTAGCCGTGTGCGGTGCCCCCCTCCACCATATTACACCTCGATAATATCGTAGCGGTGCTTAGGCGAAGCCCTGCGTCAGTAGAACATCATCATCGTCACCACGCCGTCGTGCTGATGTAACTCTCCCTCAACACTCGGCTGGATCAGAGTTCGAGGGACGTCATCGAGCTGAACGTGTGCTGAACTCGGAGGTGCCGTACGTTCGGTACTTGATCGGTCGGATCGTGAAGACGTACGACTACATCAACCGCGTTGTGTTAACGCTTCCGCTTTCGGTCTACGAGGGTACGTGGACAACACTCTCCCCTCTCGTTGCTATGCATCACCATGATCTTGCGTGTGAGTAGGAAATTTTTTGAAATTACTACGTTCCCCAACAGTGGCATCCGAGCCTGGTTTTATGCGTTGATGTTATGCACGAGTAGAACACAAGTGAGTTGTGGGCGATATAAGTCATACTGATTACCATCATGTCATACTTTGGTTCAGCGGTATTGTGAGATGAAGCGGCCCGGACCAACATTACGCGTACACTTACGCGAGACCGGTTTCACCGTTGCGAGCACTCGTTGCTTAAAGGTGACTGGCGGGTGTCTGTCTCTCTCACTTTAGTTGAATCGAGTGTGGCTATGCCCGGTCCTTGCGAAGGTTAAAACAGCACCAACTTGACAAACTATAGTTGTGGTTTTGATGCGTAGGTAAGAACGGTTCTTGCTAAGCCCGTAGCAGCCACGTAAAACTTGCAACAACAAAGTAGAGGACGTCTAACTTGCTTTTGCAGGGCATGTTGTGATGTGATATGGTCAAGACATGATGCTGAATTTTATTGTATGAGATGATCATGTTTTGTAACCGAGTTATCGGCAACTGGCAGGAGACATATGGTTGTCGCTTTATTGTATGCAATGCAATCGCCCTGTAATGCTTTACTTTATCACTAAGCGGTAGCGATAGTCGTAGAAGCATGAGATTGGCGAGACGACAACGATGCTACGATGGAGATCAAGGTGTCGCGCCGGTGACGATGGTGATCATGATGGTGCTTCGGAGATGGAGATCACAAGCACAAGATGATGATGGCCATATCATATCACTTATATTGATTGCATGTGATGTTTATCTTTTATGCATCTTATCTTGCTTTGATTGACGGTAGCAGTATAAGATGATCTCTCACTAAATTATCAAGGTATAAGTGTTCTCCCTAAGTATGCACCGTTGCGAAAGTTCTTCGTGCTGAGACACCACGTGATGATCGGGTGTGATACACTACAAGGATTCGGGTCTATTGCAACAAAATTATTCGTCGCAATACATGTCGATTTGTAGCGATAAATACCTATTGCCACGAAACAACATTCGTTGGCAGCCGTTGCGACTGGACGCATGGTAATAGGTTATTGCCACAAAAAAGCAATTGTGGCAATAAAGTGTGCTATTGCAACAACCATGTGGGAAGTCGCCACATGTTTTCTCGTGGCAACACTCATCTGATGCCACAATTTGCTTTGTGGAGATAGCTTTAATGCAACATGTAACGAATCATGGCGACTGATAGCTCGTGGCGATAAAGATTTGTGGCAACAACCTATGCCAACGACTCTCGTTCCGTGGTGTCTACTGTTCCGTGGCAATATTAAATTGTGGCAATAAACTATGGGAACAATCCTTGTTTTTGTGGCATTAGGTATTTTGCCACGAACCGCGAAACTTGTGGCATTAAGTTATGGCAACAAATATTCCAGTCGTCGTAATAGGAAATTGCAACATACTAGTTTTGGCGGTGATAAATAGGTATCACAACGGGTGAAAATGTTTGTAGTGAGAAACTATTGCGACAATTTAAATCTTCGTGGTGCTAACATGTGGCAACCAAAAGTGGGTTGTGGCAATAGCCTATTGCAACCTAAAAAAATACATGCATTCAATTACAATATTCAAAACCATACGTATAATATGTACATTCATAAAATTCATAATTCTCATAGAAAATATCCGTCAAATGAAACTCAAATGTAATTTAGCCATCCTAATTAAGTGCCAAGACTAAATTGTCCGTGATCTAGAGTCCAGTCGAGCTAGTTCTTTGGATCCTGCAATCAAGAAATCAAAAGAAATTTATAGCTCTAGTTAATGAGTCCAACATAGCATACGCCATACAATTATTCCAGCCCCATTGTTAAAAAGAACTGTCGCCAGACTAACTGGAGTAATGCTATGTCAGCAAGCATGTAACTGAGGGATCAGAACAATTTTACAAGTGTAAATGTCTAAAGCATAAGCACAAGTACATGTACTAAAATCTTCCACTATTGATTTAAGTTGTGGCACAATCTATAGTTTTAGTTATGTTACGAAAAGAACAATTATAGGTGCAGTAACCAATGTCAATTGGTTTGGATTCATGCAAAAAAGTCTAGGCAAACATAGAACCACACCTCGTGGTGAAAAGTAAACATATTGCATGTCAAAAGATAAAGTTGTACTAGAGGAGCGTCGATTAATTTGGATCGAAGGGAGCAGATTGAATGTTACCTTGAACTTATCTGCAGAACCAGCTTCTGCATAAGCCTCAGCAGCTTTTGAGGCAGGTTCTTGTAGACCAAGGACTGGGCAACGAGGGTCGTCAGCACCTGCATGGTAATCGATAAATGAAGCTCCAGCAGCAAGCAAAATGCTCAATTAACAGTAATTTTTAAACGAAGGTTAACAACAGTTCTGGCTCAACCATAAAATCATAAGACAAAAATATATACTGAAGACTGGAAGCCCAGCCCTGACAAGTGCTCATTGAACTCATAAAAGTGAGAGACTTTTGAATATGTTGGGTCATGCAATAACTATTGGACAAAGCAGAAGCACTCAATAAGAAATATGATAGGTTTTACCATTTAGGAGGAGTGGACGTGGTGCAATCGGAGGAAATGAGTAGGGAGCATCAAACTGTGAAGCCATAGCAGGTGCTATCTTGTCCCAAACCTGATAAAGATATGTCAATACACGAACATGAAACATTTACAATGGAACAATCAGAAATAAATGTCAAATAAATCAAATAGTCACCTTTTTCACAACCTCTGCATCTATTTCACTCTTCCCTGAATAAATTCTGCTTGCTTCTACAGGAAAGACAAAATGACATAGATACTTACATGTAAATGTTCTGAACTGATACAATATATATCAGTTGTGATCTATATTTTTCAATGGTGTGTGCCCAATCTTAGAGGATGCATGGAATCTAACCTTCAAATAAAGGCTTAATGCTATCAACTCTAGCTTGCCACGTTCAAATACAACGGGTGCAAAACAGTTGCACACGCGGAATACTCAGGTTAAACTTGACGAGCCTAGCATATAACAGATATGGCCTCGGAACGCGGAGACCGAAAGGTCGAGCGTGAATCATATAGTAGATATGATCAACATAGTGATGTTCACCGTTGAAACTACTCCATCTCACGTGATGATCGGACATGGTTTAGTTGATATGGATCACGTGATCACTTAGAGGATTAGAGGGATGTCTATCTAAGTGGGAGTTCTTAAGTAATATGATTAATTGAACTTAAATTTATCATGAACTTAGTCCTGATAGTATTTTGCGAATTATGTTGTAGATCAATAGCTCGCGTTGTTGCTTCCCTATGTTTATTTTTGATATGTTCCTAGAGAGAAATTATGTTGAAAGATGTTAGTAGCAAAGATGCGGATTGGATCCGTGATCTGAGGATTATCCTCATTGCTGCACAGAAGAATTATGTCCTTGATGCACCGCTAGGTGACAGACCTATTACAGGAGCAGATGCAGACGTTATGAACGTTTGGCTAGCTCAGTATGATGACTACTTGATAGTTTAGTGCACCATGCTTAACGGCTTAGAATCGGGACTTCAAAGACGTTTTGAACGTCATGGACCATATGAGATGTTCCAGGAGTTGAAGTTAATATTTCAAGAAAATACCCGAGTTGAGAGATATGAAGTCTCCGACAAGTTCTATAGCTAAAAGATGGAGAATAGCTCAAGCAGTGAGCATGTGCTTAGATTGTCTGGGTACTACAATCGCTTGAATCAAGTGGGAGTTAATCTTCCAGATAAAATAGTGATTGACAGAATTCTCTAGTCACCATCACCAAGTTAGTAGAACTTCGTGATGAACTATAGTATGCAAGGGATGACGAAAGTAATTCTCGAGCTCCTCGTGATGCTGAAATCGACGAAGGTAGAAATCAAGAAAAACATCAAGTGTTGATGGTTGACGAGACCACTAGTTTCAAGAAAAGGGCAAAGGGAAGAAGGGGAACTTCAAGAAGAACGGCAACCAAGTTGCTGCTCAAGTGAAGAAGCCTAAGTCTGGTCCTAAGCCTGAGACTAAGTGCTTCTACTGCAAAGGGACTGGTCACTGGAAGCGGAACTACCCCAACTATTTGGTGGATAAGAAGGATGGCAAAGTGAATAAAGGTATATTGGATATACATGTTATTGATGTGTACTTTACTAGTGCTTATAGAAACCCCTCGGTATTTGATACTGGTTCAGTTGCTAAGAGTAGTAACTCGAAACGGGAGTTGCAGAATAAACAGAGACTAGTAAAAGGCGAGGTGACGATGTGTGTTGGAAGTAGTTCCAACATTGATATGATCATCATCGCACACTCCCTATACTTTCGGGATTAGTGTTGAAACTAAATAAGTGTTATTTGGTGTTTGCGTTGAGCATGAATATGATTTGATCATGTTTGTTGCAATACGGTTATTCATTTAAATTAGATAATAATTGTTGTTCTGTTTACATGAATAAAACCTTCTATGGTCATACACCCAATAAAATGGTTAGTTTGATCTCGATTGTAGTGATACACATATTCATAATAATGAAGCCAAAAGATGAAAAGTTAATAATGATAGTGCAACTTATTTGTGGCACTGCCGTTTAGGTCATATTGGTGTAAAGCGCATGAAGAAACTCCATACTGATGGGATTTTGGAATCACTTGATTATGAATCACTTGATGCTTGCGAACCGTGCCTCATGGGCAAGATGAGTAAAATGCCATTCTCCGGAACTATGGAGAGAGCAACAGATTTGTTGGAAATCACACATACAGATGTATGTGGTCCGATGAATATTGAGGCTCGTAGCAGGTATCATTATTTTCTGACCTTCACAGATGATTTGAGCAGATATGGGTATATCTACTTAATGAAACAGAAGTCTGAAACATTTGAAAAATTCATATAATTTCAAAGTGAAGCGAAAAATCATCGTAACAAGAAAATAAAGTTTCTACGATCTGATCGTGGAGAAGAGTATTTGAGTTACGAGTTTGGCCTTCAGTTAAAACAATGTGAAATAGTTTCACTACTCACGCCACCTGGAACACCATGGTGTAATGGTGTGTCCGAACATCGTAACCGTACTTTATTAGATATGGTGCGATATATGATGTCTCTTACAGATCTACCACTATCGTTTTGGGGTTATGCATTAGAGACAGCTGCATTCACGTTAAATAGGGTACCATCTAAATCCGTTGAGACGACATCTTATGAACTGTGGTTTGGCAAGAAACCAAAGTTGTCGTTTCTTAAAGTTTGGGGTTGCGATGCTTATGTGAAAAGGTTTCATCCTGATAAGCTCAAACCCAAATTGGAGAAATGTGTCTTCATAGGTTACCCAAAGGAGACAGTTGGGTACACCTTCTATCACAGATCCGAAGGCAAGACATTCGTTGCTAAGAATGGATCCTTTCTAGAGAAGGAGTTTCTCTCGAAAGAAGTGAGTGGGAGGAAGGTAGAACTTGATGAGGTAACTGTACCTCATCGCTTATTGGAAAGTAGTTCATCACAGAAAACAGGTTCCTGTGACACCTACACCAATTAGTGAGGAAGTTAATGATGATGATCATGAAACTTCAGATCAAGTTGTTACCGAACCTCGTAGGTCAACCAGAGTAAGATCCGCACCAGAGTGGTACGGTAATCCTATTCTGGAGGTTATGTTACTAGACCATGACGAACCTACGAACTATGAAGAAGCGATGGTGAGCCCAGATTCCGCAAAATGGCTTGAGGCCATGAAATCTGAGATGGGATCCATGTATGAGAACAAAGTATGGACTTTGATTGACTTGCCCAAGAGGAAGACGGACGCTGATCGTAGTGTTACTATCTACAAAGCTAGACTTGTCGGAGAAAGGTTTTTGACAAAGTTCAAAGTGTTGAATACGATGAGATTTTCCCACTCGCAGCGATGCTTAAGTCTGTCCGAATCATGTTAGCAATTGCCGCATTTTATGAAATCTGGCAAATGGATAAACAAAACTGCATTCCTTAATGGATTTATTAAAGAAGAGTTGTATATGATGCAACCAGAAGGTATTGTCAATCCTAAAGGTGCTAACAAAATATGCAAACTCCAGCGATCCATCTATGGACTGGTGCAAGCATCTCGGAGTTGGAATATACGCTTTGATAAGTTGATCAAAGCATATAGTTTTATACAGACTTGCGGTGAATCCTGTATTTACAAGAAAGTGAGTGGGAGCACTACAGCATTTCTGATAAGTATATGTGAGTGACATATTGTTGATCGGAAATAATGTAGAATTATTCTGCAAAGCATAAAGGAGTGTTTGAAAGGAGTTTTTTTTTCAAAGAAAGACCTCGGTGAAGCTGCTTACATATTGAGCATCAAGATCTACAGAGATAGATCAAGACGCTTGGTAAGTTTTTTCAATGAGTACATACCTTAATAAGATTTTGAAGTAGTTCAAAATGGAACAGTCAAAGAAAGAGTTTCTTGCCTGTGTTACAAGGTGTGAAATTGAGTAAGACTCAAAACCCGACCACGGCAGAAGATAGAAAAAGAATGAAAGTCATTCCCTATGCCTCGGCCATAGGTTCTAGAAAGTATGCCATGCTGTGTACCAGATCTATTGTATACCCTACACTGATTTTGGCAAGGGAGTACAATAGTGATCTAGGAGTAGATCACTGGACAGCGGTCAAAATTATCCTTACTGGAATAAGGATATGTTTCTCGATTATGGAATTGACAAAAGGTTCGTCGTAAAGGGTTACGTCGATTCAAGTTTTGACACTAATCTAGATGACTCTAAGTCTCGGTCTAGATACATATTGAAAGAGGGAGCAATTAGCTAGGGTAGCTCCGTGCAGAGCATTGTAGACATAGAAATTTGCAAAATACTTAAGGATCTGAATATGACAGACCCGTTGACTAAAATTATCTCACAAGCAAAACATGATCACACCTTACTACTCTTTGGGTGTTAATCACATAGCCATGTGAACTAGATTATTGACTCTAGTAAACCCTTTGGGTGTTGGTCACATGATGATGTGAACTATGGGTGTTAATCACATGGTGATGTGAATTATTGATGTTAAATCACATGGCGATGTGAACTAGATTATTGACTCTAGCACTACAGGAATCAGCTATTTTGCCGTCTGCCACGGCGGACGGCAAACGGCTCCGGCAAAGTAGGCTACGGTAAATAGCTACTTTGTCGTCTGCTTTTGGCGGCTGACGGCAAAGAGACCTTTGCCATCAGCAGCAGACGGCAAAGAAAGCAGACGAACGGACTAACAGCGTAGCCTTTGCCGTCCGCCTCGTGAGTCATAGACAGCAAACAAAAGGGATAATATTTAAAAAAACACAACAACAATGCTCCCGAGTGCTGCGGTCAACACATGCAAGTGCACTTCCCTAACTTCATTTTTAACATGGAAAGGACAGGCCGTGCCTTGGTGCCTTTTGTTCAACATTAGTGGAGTACAAAGTTCAAACAGGACCCCGAGAAAACTAAAGTTACAACATAGTCCTGGAAATTAACACAAAAGGCCCTAAAAATTAATACTGAAAGGCAATCGAGTCCTTGCTCTCCACTGCAGTGCTCTGCCCGCCCCGTCGTCCAGCCCGACTATGGCTGCGCCGCCGCCCGGCGCTTCTCGCTGCGCCGCTGTCTGACCCTGCTCAGCCACGCTCGGGAGCTGACTTGCTCCGGCGCGGGGGCGAGGGGGTGCACGCGAGGGAGGTCGGGATGGGAGGTGCGCGACCGGCGGAGCTCGCGAGGCGGGGCGCACGGCCGGCGGGTGAGGAGCTTGAGTGCGCACGGAGCTCGCGGTGCGGACGGGCTCAGGTGAGCTTCACGTGGCGCTGGCAAGGTGGCAGAACTTCACGTGGCACTGGCGAGGTGGCAGAGCTTCACGCAGCGACGACGACGGAGATGCACACGGCGAGGCTGCTGGCCACGATGGACAGGCGGTCGAGGGGCGCAGCGTCGGCCGGGCGGAGGGGCGGGAGGGCACTGACGGGGCGACGGATGGACAGGCACGCGGGCGGTGGCCGCCCCGTGCGGCTGCTCGGGGACGAGCGTGCGCTGGGCTGAACCTGCGGCTGCTCGGGAGCGCCGGACAGGCAGGCGGGCGCGGCGTGCGTTGGCTCGCGGCATGCGGCTGCTCGGGGGAGTAGGAGAGAGGTGGGACTAGCAGGAGAGAGGAGAGCGATGACCGGCGGTGTGCTACTACTCTGGCTGAAGGAGAGGGGAATCGTGGGTGGGGCTATGCGTCGATGGGGCTGTGCGTGGGCGCGCGTGCATCATGGGTCAGTGGGGGCATGCGTCCGACGGCGGTGAGTGGGTGGGACGTGCGTCTAGGATTTCGCCAAGTCATCGATCCGTGTGGTCTATCCGCGTGGTGTGCTTCTTCTTTGCCGTCCGCCGAGGCTTTGTCGTCCGCTTTTTATATCTTTGCCGTCTGCTAGCAGACGGCAAAGAGGGGGGCGTTAAGTTTTTCTAATCAGCTCGTTACTGGAGGCCACCTCTCTCTTTGCCGTCAACCAGCTGACGGCAAAGAACTGACAGATGGCAAAGACCGATTTTGCCGTCTATCAGCTGTTTGCGGTCTGCTTTTTGATAGCTGATGGCAAAGACCTTCTTTGCCGTCTGCTAGCAGACGGCAAAGAACTGGTAGACGGCAAAATCCCTGATTCCAGTAGTGTAGTGCAAGTGCGAGACTGAAGGAAATATGCCCTAGAGGCAATAATAAAGTTATTATTTATTTCCTTATATCATGATAAATGTTTATTATTCATGCTAGAATTGTATTAACCAGAAACTTGATACATGTGTGAATACATAGACAAACAGAGTGTCACTAGTCTGCCTCTACTTGACTAGCTCGTTGATAAAAGATGGTTATGTTTCCTAGCCATGGACAAAGAGTTGTCATTTGATTAAACGGGATCACATTATTAGAAGAATGATGTGATTGACTTGACCCATTCCGTTAGCTTAGCACTCGATCGTTTAGTATGTTGCTATTGCTTTCTTCATGACTTATACATGTTCCTATGACTATGAGATTATGCAACTCCCGTTTACCGGAGGAACACTTTGTGTGCTACCAAACGTCACAACGTAACTGGGTGATTATAAAGGTGCTCTACAGGTGTCTCCAAAGGTACTTGTTGGGTTGGCGTATTTCGAGATTAGGATTTGTCACTCCGATTGACGGAGAGGTATCTCTGGGCCCACTCAGTAATACACATCACTATAAGCCTTGTAAGCATTGTAACTAATGAGTTAGTTGCGGGATGATGTATAATGGAACGAGTAAAGAGACTTGCCGGTAACGAGATTGAACTAGGTATGAGATACCGACGATCAAATCTCGGGCAAGTAACATACCGATGACAAAGGGAACAACGTATGTTGTTATGCGGTCTGACCGATAAAGATCTTCGTAGAATATGTGGGAGCCAATATGAGCATCCAGGTTCCGCTATTGGTTATTGACCGGAGAGGTGTCTCGGTCATGTCTACATAGTTCTCGAACCCGTAGGGTCCGCACGCTTAACGTTACGATGACGGTTATATTATGAGTTTATGTGTTTTGATGTACCGAAGGAGTTCGGAGTCCCGGATGAGATCGGGGACATGACGAGGAGTCTCGAAATGGCCGAGACGTAAAGATCGATATAGTGGATGACTATATTCGGACTTCGGAAAGGTTCCGAGTGATTCGGGTATTTTTCGGAGTACCGGAGAGTTACGGGAATTCGTATTGGGCCTTAATGGGCCATACGGGAAAGGAGAGAAAGGCACCAAAGGGTGGCCGCACCCCTACCCATGGACTAGTCCGAATTGGACAAGGGAGGGGGGCGCCCCCTTCCTTCTTTCTCCTTCTCCCTTCCCTTCTCCTATTCCAACAAGGAAAGGAGGAGTCCTACTCCCGGTGGGAGTAGGACTCCCCCCTTGGCGCGCCCTCCTCCTAGGCCGGCCGCCTTCCCCCTTGCTCCTTTATATACGGGGGCAGGGGGGCACCCCATAGACACAACAATTGATCTATTGATCTCTTAGCCGTGTGCGGTGCCCCCCTCCACCATATTACACCTCGATAATATCGTAGCGGTGCTTAGGCGAAGCCCTGCGTCAGTAGAACATCATCATCGTCACCACGCCGTCGTGCTGACGAAACTCTCCCTCAACACTCGGCTGGATCGGAGTTCGAGGGACGTCATCGAGCTGAACGTGTGTTGAACTCGGAGGTGCCGTACGTTCGGTACTTGATACGGTCGGATCGTGAAGACGGACGACTACATCAACCGCGTTGTGTTAACGCTTCCGCTTTCGGTCTACGAGGGTACGTGGACAACACTCTCCCCTCTCGTTGCTATGCATCACCATGATCTTGCGTGTGCGTAGGAATTTTTTTGAAATTACTACGTTCCCCAACAGGAAGTTATTAATGGAAGGGGGTGGAGGGCAAAGAAGAGGGGGAGGGAGGGCATTAATGGAGGGGGTGGTGGTGGAGGGCACAAAGAAGAGGGGGTGGTGGAGGGAAAAGAAGAGGGGGGGTGGAGGGCAAAGAAGAGGGGGAGGGAGGGCTCTAATGGAGGGGTGGTGGAGGGGTAGCATTGAAAGGAAAAAGCAAGGTGCAAGGAAAGGGGGAGAAAGGAAGGGGGAGAGGAAGAAGACAGGGGAGGAAGGAGGGGAAAGGTGATAGATGGCTGGCGGCCATAGCAGTAGCGTGGGGAGCCAAAGCACGCTACTGCTATGAGTGCCAGCCAAAATATCTACTGGTACGTAAAACTAGCTATAGCGCTTGTACAAAAACAACGCTACTGGTATAAGTTTACCCATGGAAGAAATAGCAATAGCGCGTCTAGGTGCACAGGCGCTACAGCTATTTTCTTTAACAGTAGCACTGGTTAGACTACAAACACTGATAATATTTTTTGGTCGGGTGGTGTGCTATGGCAAACTTACCAGTAGCGTGGCCTCTAGAAACCCACACTGCTACTATGCTGTACCAGTAGCGCACTTTATAACAGACGCTACGGGTAATTATCAGTAGCGTGGGGTCCCGAACACACGCTACTCGTAAACTTCTATGTATAATAATCTTGATAGTCAGGTTCAATAAATGCTCTGGGGTTAATAAATGCATCATCATCATCACTGTCTTGAATGAAGTGCTCCTCGGGTTCAGCGGCATCAACATGTGGAAGGCCACCTTTACTTAATTGGTCAAGCATTGACATCTCCTCCGCAATAGTAACCTCTTCTTGTTCAGGCTCGTCTTGTCCGGCTCAGGGGTGAAGTTGGGTTCACTGTCGCTGTCTACTTTAATGTTCTGGGGTGAAGTAGAGCGTTTCCCGAAGCATTTTTTGGAAAGACTTGTTTCACGGAAAAATTCACTTTCATATGTGTCTGGGTTAATGTGAGGTTCATAATCCTCTTCATTGGGGGGAGGTGGTCTAACACGTGGCGGCACTTCATAAACGACATCCCAACCATTCAGATTTGGATCAGTTTGGCAGGCCCACGGTAGATAGAAAAATTGGGTTGCCCGTTGAGCCGTAATATCGACATCGGGAACATCTAAATGGGTGCTTTGTTTGATTTCCACTAGCCCAATATGTTCATGAGTCCTTCTAGTCACCTTCGGCTGGAACTAGTAGCATTTGAAGACTACGACATTCGGTGCGTTTTGACCATAGAATAGAAGTTCATAAATTGCTTCTACTCTCCCATAATACTCGATACCTCCATCGCCGATAGCAGAGACACAACAATTTGTAGACTTTCGGTCGGCCATAGATACGAAAGAAATACACGTTGATGTTGTATTTGTCAAATGAATGGACCTCAAAGTCAAAACCATTAGCGACTTGTGTCAATTCGGCGTCCATGGACTTTGAATTATCCTACAAGTTTAATACAAAAGGATTGTTGCATTAGCCGCAAATTATACAAAGAAATGAGAATGGTCTAATGGAAATTACCATTTTTTTGAACCAAGAGACGAAACCGGGAAAGCCGACTCCTTGCATTGCTAGAAGCTCATACTCTTGGATGGATTCCTTTAGGATCACTGCTCCATCGGAGAATTTAGCGACATATCGACTATCAAAAAATATCCGGGAATAAGAGCATTTCAAAGGAATTAGAAGTTGCGAAACAATGTAAAGCGAGAAATTACTCGATGTACAGCCGCACTTCTGTTAGGTTGGTGAACATATACAACGAAATGGTCCGCCATCGTTCGACATTCAACGATATTGGTGTCGAAGCACCGGCTGGTGTGATATTCCCTTTGAATAGGCTGAGGTTGAATCCATCTTTTTTACGGTCGCCAACATTGTACCGAGGCTTCGGATTATGCAAATGATGATTTTTAGCTTCGTAGTGTGCTGTCACAAAGTTTGCCGCCTCCTTAGTAATGAATGCCTCGGCCATTGATGCTTCAATTCTATGTTTATTTTTACATATTCCTCCAAGCGTCTGCTGCATCCTCTTAGTTGCGCAGCACCAACAATTTTGCACGGGCCCCCCAATCTTGCCTCGGTCGGGAGACGCAAAATCAAGTGTTGCATTGGATTAATGAAGCCCGACTGAAAGATCTTCTCTAACTTGCAGATCAACCCCGGCGCCAACTCTTCCATTTCTTCTAGCACAACAGGCAATAGGTCTTTCACAGAAAGAACACGGAAGAAATAGCTAAGCTCTGCGAGTACTAGCCATTCATCCTCAGCGATGAAGCCATGCAACATCACCGGCATTACCCGCTCAATCCATGTGTGCCAATCATGAATCTTGAGACCAAATATTTTCAATTTATCAAGACTCGCTCCCCTCTTTAGATTCGCTGCATACCCATTAGGGAACATCAAATGTATTCTCACCCACAAGATAATTTGCCTCATAGCTGGCCTTCCAAGATTGAACCATGCCTTTGGCTTCGTCCAGTTCTGTTTTCCTTTCGGTTCTTTCATGTTTTGTAACGGTCTATCACATAGCGCCTCTTGATCGACTCCAGCGATAGTATTATCCTTTGACTTCCCCTTATGCCGAACAATGTACCAAAAAGTGCCTTGGCGATATTCTTTTCAGTGTGCATGATGTCGATGTTGTGCGGGCAAAGGAGGTCTTTGAAGTAAGGCAGATCCCACAAGCATGTCTTGTGAGTTCAAGCGTTTCAAATTATACCCCTTGAAATACCCTGGATGCTCTGGAACTGGCTCGAGAGCGTTTAACTGATCCAGGTTCTCTTGGCCTA
This sequence comes from Aegilops tauschii subsp. strangulata, assembly GCF_002575655.3. Lineage (NCBI taxonomy): Eukaryota > Viridiplantae > Streptophyta > Magnoliopsida > Poales > Poaceae > Aegilops > Aegilops tauschii. The sequence continues at coordinate 5,678,980 of NC_053035.3, forward strand.
TCAACGGAGGTGGTGCAGAGTTTTTGCTAACTATACCTTCCATTAAGTTCTTCTTGTCTTTCATGAACATATGACGAGGATCCAGGAACTGTCTATTCAAGTCGAAGCAAGAAACCTTGCGACCCGCCTGCAGCAAACGAAACTCAAGAGCTGCCTTGCATGTGGGGCACGGGAACCATCCATGCACACACTAGCTGTAACATAACAAATTTTCAATTTGGAATGTTATACATAGGTCATACAAGCATATCATATTTTTATTGCATTTCGTCTCGCGATCCTCGAAATTCTAAGCAACTCAAGGACCCTCAGAGAGAGTTGGGGATTTCACCGTTCTCATATTTGAATTTTATCAAATATTGAAACAAGGGTCATTTGTTTTAATTATTTTTCTCTCCGAAAATATTTCATATCAAATTATATGAGAGGGGATAATATGACTTCCCCAAAATAATGAAATATTGGAGGAAAAATATTTAAAAACAAATAAACATTTTTATTTGGATTTTATTGCTATTTTATTTGAATTAAAAAAATATGCGTTTTTCTAATTTGCAATAGAATCCTCAATAAATGTTCACCTCGTCTGGTAGATTTTTAGAGGACAGGAAAAATTTATTTCAGGATTTTTGGAGTCCGTTTAGTATTTCTTTTCTTCATTTTTCTGCGACACATTAAAAAAACGCAACCGACTCCGGGCCGTACCCAACCGGGACTCACCAGGCCGGCCTCTCTTATAAGCCGCCCGAGCCGCCGCCCCAGCCCACCAGCGCCGCGCCCGCAAACGCTAGCCGCCGCCGCGCCTTGCGCCGCTGCCGCCGCCCGTGAGCGCCGCCGCCGGAGCCCCCTGCGTCGCACCGCCGCCTTGCCGCCCCGCCACCCGAGCTGCCCCGCCCGCCGGAGTTGCCGCCCCGCAGCCGGAGTTCCCACCGCCGCCGACGTGTTTGCCGAGGTAGCCGCCGGTTTTTTTAAGAAACCGTTCGGTTTATTTCGAAACCTAGATCTGTTTTTTGATCGGTTCGTTTGGCTTTTTTTCGATTCAGTTATTTTGTGGACGTTCATCCGTACGTCCATTTTAACGAACGTCGTTCACCCGTTAGTCACAGACAGCGAATGTTCGTTCGTTAGCCTGTTTGTCAATTTTTCTTTTTCCAAGGTTTTCCGCGATTATTTTCGATCACGATTTCTGAACCGATTTTCGTTTTAGTTTATCTTTTCGCTCGTTTATCGGAATCAGGCGCTTCAAGCGCCTAGATCTTCGTTTCAAAGCCCTCTTTTTGTTTAACCAACTTGAACAAGATTTTGGTACTGTAAAATTTGACTTTAGTCCACATTAGTAACCGGATCTTGTTTCTTTCGTAGTTTGAGTTTCGTTGCTCCGTTTGATTTGATTCTTTTTGCAAATCGGAGTTCTTCAGTTGAACTTTCTGGTTAAATCTTCTTATTTGAGTTTTACCCATGCATCTTTTCTTGAATGCTTATCTATGTTATTGTTTGTTTGCGATAGAATTCCTGGAGTGCGAAGCGTGCTACTACGAGTCTCTAGGTTTTGCGGATCGTCGGCAAGGCAAGTAACACATTGATCATATTCTTTTCATACCCAGTTTTTATGCATTAGTTTCAATCCTCAAGCACTGCATGATTACGATGTGATTAACTTGTGGGTATTGGGAAGTAGTTGATGAGGTAGAACCTATTACCTGGTTTATTATTAAACCCTTGGGAGTTACCTCTACGTTCTGCTTATACTGCTATGCTTTGCTCGTAGACGTGGTTTGGGTGAGTGAATCCATGACAGATGTGAGATGATTATTTAATGGTTCAACTTAAGGTGGCAACTTTAATACACATTTAGGTGGATTGCTTGTTTGGGCACCTGGAGAATCCAGTGTTGTCCTAGGATATCCCGGAGTACCCGTGTGATAATCCTACGGTCCGCCACCCAGGCTCAAAGGGATCTGAGATATTTCATGCTAGAAACTTCCGTGTGCAGCCACAAGCTATTATGGGCTTTAGCATAGTTGCTTAAGTTGCGTGACCTCTTCCAGTGGTAGGCTAGCAGATGTAGAGGGATGTAGGTTGGTACTGTCTACCCGGGGTTATGGTTAATGCTTCTGAAAGACTGTGTCTGGGTCATCCGTTTCTCAAACACCATGAAGTGCGAGAAATCCAACGGAGGAGATCATGTCTTGTGGGTAAAAGTGCGCAAACCTCTGCAGAGTGTACAATCTAATCATGGTTAGCCGTGTCCCCAGTTATGGACATCTTGAGTATCTAGTACTTGGATTATCATATGCATCTCATCACTCTAATTTAATTTGCTGGGTTGATAATTACTTTTAATTGGGATTGAGTTGGAGGAACCTTCTCAATGATGTTTGAACTACCATGATAGTTAAATAAAATATATTCCTTTGATGTAGGGGAAAATTGGCTTTTCGCAAAACTATATAACCATAGAGCCTTTCCACCAGCCAAATATGCATATAGTGATAGCATTATTTCTGTTCTTGCTCTACTGTGTTATTTTGCCAGCATATTCCATGTGCTGACCCGTTTTCGGGCTGCAACGTATTATGTTGCAGACTTTTCAGACGACGATTGAAGGTGCGATAGGTTGTTGTTGTGCATCTCAGCTATGCCGTTGGAGTTGATGGACTCACTTTATCTTCCGAGCCTTCCGCTATTATCTTATTTAGATGGCCTTAAGCCATATTTATTGTAATAAGTTCTCTTTTGAGACATTCGATGTAATAAGTGTGTGATTGCTACTCTGTTATAATTCCTTCGAGTACTGTGTGTGTCAGCATTACCGGTCCAGGGATGACACGGAAGCACAGAGACTTGACCGTCTGAGGTCGGGTCGCTACAAGATGGTATTAGAGCACACACTGGGTGTAGGACACGACCATTAAATAAGCCATAGGCCACTCTTCTCTACTCATTTATGACTCTTCTCCATTTTCTACTCTTTAGGATAGCGGACTCGAGGAACAAGTTTGCACAACCAGAAGAGGAGCACTGGATGATTCGAGTTCAAATTGCAGGAAGGACATTCACGCCAGTTACGGAGCCCATAGAGTTTTCCTTTGGCACCAACCTGGAGTCTAGGAAAGAGCATGGCAGCCCACATTGCCATTGGACGCATCGGCAAAGTTTACCACAAGGATCTCAAGGATACTATCTACCAGATATGTGGGCGCCGAGATGAGCAATGGGAGATGATCAGCACTAGGAAGGACAGGTCCATTGCAGCTTTCATCCAGGAGCTAAACTAGCACATTCGACGCCAGGAAAATCAGATGTGCATAGGCATGATGGATCTGAAGAAGGCGATGACCAGGATCACGGAGCTGGAAGAGGAACTCAAGTCTACACGCGATGGATATGAAGAAGAAATCACAATACTATTGGAGAAGAATGATGACCTGATAAAGAAGATCAGAGTTTTCATGGTAGACTCCGCGCCAGGAGGAGAAGACGACGATTCCACTTGCCCAGAGAACTACATCATCATCGACGACACCGACTTGGACCCCGACGATAGCGATGATGACTTTGTTGATAAAGCTGGAGCAGATATTGTGGAATCATCCACCGATCAAAATTTCTAGATGACCACCATATGATTAGTAGTCTTTTCCCATGTATATAGTATAGTCCGAGCACTGTAACGTTAGTTCTAGACCGATTGTATGCCCTTGCTTGATTGATTGAGTGATATGATATGATGTGTGTTTGTCTCATGTGCATACGGGTAGTGTTTTCTCACTAGACCTCATTCTATTCTAATCTCTCCCCTCTAAACCCATCAGATGCCTCCGAGACGTGACATCGGATTTGTCTTCCCACCGGAGAGCACCCAGTTGATTCAGCAGCAGAATGCCTTGATGCAGATATTAGTCCAGAATCATGGCAACAACAACAACAACAACCCGTCGCCACCACCACCAGTTGACAACTTAGCCCATTTTCTGAGGTTGCAGCCGCCGGTGTTTCCCAGTAGCACCGAGCCAATAGTTGCTGATGACTGGCTATGCAAGATTGGTAGGGAGTTGACCACCGCAGGATGCACAGATGCTGAGAAGGTGCGTTTTGCCACACACCAATTGGATGGACTCGCAGCATCATGGTGGGAGAATTACACAGCCACTTTCCCTATAGCCAATATCACTTGGGATCAGTTTCAGCAAGCATTCCGCACAGCCCATGTCTCAACTGGAGCTATGAGCATGAAGAAGCGCGAGTTTCGCAACTTGCGCCAGGGAAATTGTACTATGGCTCAATACGTAGAGGAGTTTAGTAAGTTGTCTCGTTATGCCCCGGATGATGTGGCCACAGATGCCGTGAAGCAGGAGAAGTTTATGGAAGGGCTGAATGACGAGATGAGCATGCAGTTGATGGTGGCAACATTCAACAACTACCAGGAGCTAGTAGACAAGGCTTTTATGATGGAAGGGAAGCAGCAGCAGATTGAGAGTCGCAAGAGGAAGTATGGGCAAGGAAGGTACAATTCAGGAGCTCAGCAGAAGCCTCGTTTAACCCCGAACTCGGGAGGATTCACCCATAACCATGGTGGTCATACCCACAATGGAGGAAGTTTGCATAATCACAGTGGCCCCAAGAATGGGAATGGGAACTGAGCAAGCAATAATCAGAACCGCTCCACTCCAGCCACACGCGCCAAGAGGGACCTAAGTCACATTACTTGTTTCAAGTGCGGAAAGACTGGACAGTATGCCACAGAGTGCCCTGAAGCGAAGAATGGAAACGGTAATGGGAGCGCTGGGAAGAAGCCCAATCCATTCAACAAAGGACAAGTGAACCACGTTAACGTGGAGGAGGTTGAAGACCAGCTAGACGCAGTTATCGGTAAGTTTTTGGTTAAGTCTTTTACCGCTCTCGTTCTTTTTGATACTGGTGCATCACATTCATATATATCAAGGGGATTTGTGGAAAAGTTTAAGTTGCCAACCCAAGCCCTTAGGACGCCCCTGTTAGTAAGTTCACCTGGAGCAGAGTATATGGCCAGCCGATGGTGCGACCGGATACCCTTAACCATTGGCAGCTATGTTTTACCATCAGACCTAATAATTTTGGAGTCACAAGGATTGGATGTGATATTAGGCATGGACTGGATGCCGAAGTATGGGGGAAACATCGATTCCGCGAGTAAGACAATTTTGCTCACTACCCCGGAGGGAAAAAGGATCAAGTATGTATCTAGGCATGTGCCTAGGAGGGGCAAAGTAAATTCTCTCACGGGAGTTGTTCAGGAGGAAGTGCCTGTAGTGAAGGATTACCCAGATGTATTTCCAGAGGAGTTACCAGGCATGCCACCAGATCGAGACATTGTGTTTTTGATAGAACTATTGCCAGGCACCGGTCCAATATCAAAGAGACCATACCGGATGCCCGCAAATGATTTGGAGGAGATTAAGAAGCCGATTAAGGTGTTGCTGGAGAAAGGTTACATTCGACGAAGTTCATCACCATGGGGATCCCCAGTGCTCTTGGTTGAGAAGAAGGATGGATCGTTAAGAATGATTGTTGATTATCGTGCATTGAATGAAGTAACGATCAAGAACAAGTACCCATTGCCGATGATCAATGACTTGTTTGACCAGCTGCAAGGAGCTAAAGTGTTTTTGAAGATCGATCTGTGATCAGGATATCACCAGTTGAAGATTCGGGAGAAGGATATACCTAAGACAACATTCACCACAACGTACGGGTTATATGAGTATACGGTCATGTCATTTGGACTGACTAACGCCCCTGCCTATTTCATGAGTATGGTGAATAAGGTGTTCATGGAATTCTTGGATAAGTTTGTGGTGGTGTTCATTGATTATATAATGGTATACTCGAAGAATGAAGAGGAGCACAAGGAGCATTTGCGTTTAGTTCTCGAGAAACTCAGGGAACATCAATTGTATGCCATGTTCAGCAAATGTGAGTTTTGATTGAAGGAAGATGGATTCCTCAGACATGTTATATCAGGAGAAGGTATAGCAGTAGATCCCACCAAGGTTCAGTCAGTCACTAAATGGTTGGCACCCACTTCAGTTAGTGAGATCCGCGGTTTTCTTGGACTCGCGGGATACTATCGGAGATTCATTGAGAATTTTTCCAAGATTGCGAAACCCATGACAGAGTTATTGAAGAGGGATACCGAATTCCAATGGACGGAAGAATGTGAGGCAAGTTTTCAGGAGTTGAAGAAACGTTTGACTACAGCCCCAGTGCTGATTTTGCCGGATATACGCAAGGATTTCCAAGTGTATTGTGACGCCTCTCGCTTAGGACTTGAAGGTGTACTTATGCAAGATGGAAGAGCTGTTTCGTATGCATCTCGGCAGCTTCGACCGCATGAGTTGAACTATGCTACGCGTGATTTGGAGTTAGCAGCCGTAATGCATGCACTCAAGACTTGGAGACATTACCTTATCGGAAACCGTTGTGATGTGTACATGGATCATAAGAGTTTGAAGTACATTTTCACACAGAAGGAGCTGAACCTCAGGCAGAGGAGATGGTTGGAGCTTATAAAGGATTATGACATGAAGCTGCACTATCATCCAGGCAAGGCCAATGTCGTAGCAGACGCTTTGAGCCGGAAGAGTTATGCTAATACCCTCGTAAGCGAAGGATTTCCAAAGGAGTTAGCCGAGGATCTCAGGGAACTTCGTTTGGAGATTGTTCCCAGAGGTTTTGTTGCAGCAATGGAAGTTTAGTCTACATTGTTGGGAAAGATTCGAGAAGCTCGGAAGGATGACAAAGAGATTGCAGAGATAAAGGAGAGAATGAGCAAAGGAAAGGCCAAAGGTTTTCGTGAGGATGAGCACGACACCTTATGGTTTGAGGACCGTGTTTATGTGCCCAACAACGCAGAGATCAGGAAGTTGATACTTCAGGAAGCCCATGACTTGCCATACTCGATACACCCCGGAAACACCAAGATGTATTTGGATTTGAAGGACCATTTCTGGTGGACTGGTATGAAGAAGGATATTGCCGAGTATGTAGCTATATGTGATGTCTATCAGAGAGTAAAGGCTGAACATCAGAAGCCAGCAGGATTACTGCAGCCTATGCCGATACCCGAATGGAAGTGGGACAAGCCTGGCATGGATTTCATCACCGGATTGCCCAGAACACGATCAGGATATGATTCTATCTGGGTAGTAGTGGATCGTTTGACCAAAGTGGCTGACTTTATCCCAGTGAAAACCACCTATACAAGTGTGAAGTTGGCCAAGATATATATGACCAGGATCGTATATCTGCACGGAGTTCCGAGGACCATCGTATCAGATAGAGGGACATAGTTTACTTCAAAATTTTGGCATCAGCTGCACCAGACTTTGGGTACCAGGCTAGAGTTTAGCACCGCATTTCACCCGCAGACAGATGGATAGACCGAGAGAGTCAATCAGATTCTGGAGGACATATTGAGAGCTTGTGCACTAGATTATGGATCTAGTTGGGATGTCAACTTGCCATACATGGAGTTCTCATAGAACAACAGCTACCAAGCTAGTTTGAAGATGGCACCTTTCAAAGCCCTGTATGGAAGAAGATGCCGAACACTGTTGATGTGGGATGAAGTTGGAGACCGCCAGTTGTTTGGACCAGATTTGATCAAATAGTTAAGTCGATCCGAGACAGACTAAACGTACCTCAGTCCAGGCAGAAGAGTTATGCAGATTCAAAAGGCAAGGAGGTAACCTATGAAGTCAGAGACCGGGCATATCTTCGCGTATCACCGCTCTGAGGAGTTAAACGTTTTGGGGTGAACGGAAAGTTAGCCCCGAGATTTGTAGGACCATACCGTGTTTTAGAACGTATCGGAGAGGTAGCCTACAAGTTGGAGTTACCTGAAGGACTGTCAGGAGTTCATGATGTGTTTCACGTATCCCAGTTGAAGAAGTGCCATGCAGAGATGGCTGATGTACCGCTAAGAGATACAGTGCCCCTGGAAGCAATTCAGTTGGACAGTGATCTGACCTATGAGGAGAAACCAGTCAAGATTCTTGAGTTTGCTAGCCGAGTTACACGCAGCAAGGTTGTAAATTTTTGCAAAGTTCAGTGGAGCCACCATACCAAGGATGAAGCCACCTGGGAACGAGAGGATGATCTACGGAAAGACCACTCACACCTATTTTCTAGCCAACCCGAATCTCGAGGGCAAGATTCATCTTAAGGGGGGTAGGTTTGTAACATCCCAAATTTTCAATTTGGAATGTTATACATAGGTCATACATGCATATCATATTTTTACTGCATTTCGTTTTGCGATCTTCGAAATTCTAAGCAACTCAAGGACCCTCAGAGAGAGTTGGGGATTTCACCATTCTCATATTTGAATTTTATCAAATATTGAAACAAGGGTCATTTGTTTTAATTATTTTTCTCTCCGAAAATATTTCATATCAAAATATATGAGAGGGGATAATATGACTTCCCCAAAATAATGAAATATTGGAGGAAAAATATTTAAAAACAAATAATCATTTTTATTTGGATTTTATTGCTATTTTATTTGAATTAGGAAAAATATGCGTTTATCAAATTTGCATTAGAGTCCTAAATAAATGTGCACCTCGTCCGGTAGATTTTTAGAGGACGGGGAAAATTTATTTCAGGATTTTCGGAGTCCGTTTAGTATTTCTTTTTCTTCATTTTTCTGCGACACGTTTTAAAAAAACCGCAACCGACTCCGGACCGTACCCGACCGGGACTCACCAGGCCGGCCTCTCTTATAAGCCGGCCGAGCCGCCGCCCAAGCCCACCAGCGCCGCGCCTGCAAACCCTAGCCGCCGCCGCTTTTCACGCCGTCGCCGCTAGCCGCCGCCGCCGAGCCTTGCGCCGCTGCCGCCACCCGCGACCGCCGCCGCCGGAGCCCGCCGTGCCGCGCCGCCGCCTTGCCGCCCTGCCACCCGAGCCACCCCGCACGTCGGAGTTGCCGCCCCGCCGCCGGAGTTCCCGCCGCCGCCGACGTGTTTGCCGAGGTAGCCGCCGGTTTTTTTAAGAAACCGTTCGGTTTATTTCGAACCCTAGATCCGTTTTTTGATCGGTTCGTTCGTTTTTTTGGTTTAGTTATTTTGCGGACGTTCATCCCTACGTTCGTTTTAACGAACGCCGTTCACCCGTTAGTCACAGACAGCGAACGTTCGTTCGTTAGCCTGTTCGTCAGTTTTCTTTTTCCAGGGTTTTCCACGATTATTTTCGATCGTGATTTCTGACCCGATTTTCGTTTTAGTTTATCTTTTGGCTCGTTTATCGGAATCAGGCGATTCAAGTGCCTAGGTCTTCGTTTCGGAGCCCTCTTTCCATTTAACCAACTTGAACAAGATTTTGGTACGCTAAAATTTGACTTTAGTCCAGATTAGTAATCAGATCTTGTTTCTTTCGTAGTTTGAGTTTCGTTGCTCCGTTTGAATTGATTCTTTTTTCAAACCGGAGTTCTTCAGTTGAACTTTCTGGTTAAATCTTCTTATTTGAGTTTTACCCGTGCATCTTTGCTTGATCGCTTATGTATGTTATTGTTTGCGATAGAATTCCCGGAGTGCAAAGCATGCTACTACGAGTCTCTAGGTTTTGCGGATCGTCAGCAAGGCAAGTAACACATTGATCATACTCTTTTCATACCCAGTTTTTATGCATTAGTTTCAATCCTCAAACACTGCATGATTAGGATGTGATTAACTTGTGGGTATTGGGAAGTAGTTGATGAGGTAGTACCTATTGCCCTGTTTATTATTAAACCCTTGGGAGTTACTTCTACGTTCTGCTTATACTGCTATACTATGCTCGTAGACGTGGTTTGGGTGAGTGAATCCATGACAGATGTGAGATGATTATTTAATGGTTCAACTTAAGGTGGCAACTTTAATACACATGTGGGTGGATTGCTTGTTTGGGCACCTGGAGAATCCAGTGTTGTCCTAGGATATCCCGGAGTACCCGTGTGATAATCCTATGGTCTGCCACACAGGCTCAAAGGTATCTGAGATATTTCATTCTAGAAACTTCCGTGTGCAGCCACAAGCTATTATGGGCTCTAGCATAGTTGAGTAAGTTGTGTGACCTCTTCCAGTGGTTGGCTAGCAGATGTAGAGGGATGTAGGTTGGTACTCTCTACCCGGGGTTAGAGTTAATGCTTTTGAAAGACTATGTCTCGGTCATCCGTTTCTCAAACACCATGAAGTGCGAGAAATCCAACGGAGGAGATCTGGTCTTGTGAGGAAAAGTGCGCAAACCTCTACAGAGTGTACAATCTAATCATGGTTAGCCGTGTCCCCGGTTCACTACTAGGGAACACCTTATACACAGAATCTTAGCAGCAGCGTGGTTTAAAAAGAGACGCTCTGCTAATTAGCAGTATCGAGCTCCGTAAAACCACACTACTAATAGCACGGTAGCAGCAGCGGTGTAGGTGAAACAAGCGCTACTACAATAATTGCCACGGCGTTGCCCCCGGGCTAGATATAGTAGTAGCGCCCTTCGTAGGACGCGCTACTCCTAAAGTACTTAGTAGCAACGTTTTTCTTCAAAGCACACTACTGCTAAGTATTGCACCTAATTAAGTTTAGTCCCATACTGCTAAGCGAACAAGGAGTTTACCACCTTAAATATGTTACTTCTCAAACTATCTCGAGCACTTGGTCTTCATTGAACTATATGTGTAGGATTTGTGGCTGCAATATGAATCTTCACCAGTGCCTATACAGGTACTGTGAGGATTCATGTTGACTATTTAGATTCTACACAAAAAGATCAATGATGACCAGTGTATATTTTTGAAGTTTTTACATGCTTAGACTTAGCAGTAGCGTTTTTTCAGGGCAAAGCGCTACTGATATTATAAAACAGAAAGGAATAGCTGTAGCGTGTTTCGCTTCACACGCTATAGCTAACTTAGCTATAGCGCGTTCCGGCAAAACACGCTGCTGCTAGTTTGACTTAACCCCGGCCGTGCGGGCTCAAAATTTTGCTAAGTCCATCCCCTCCACTTCCCCCTCTCCCCCAACTGCTCCATCGCCGCCGTCGCCCTGCCGCTCTCGACTTCACCGCCGCCGCCCTCAACCTCACCACCGTCGCCGCCTGCCGCACACCCTCGAGGCCGCCCCCGACCCCGACCTCGAAGATGCCCCCAACCTCGACGCCGCCCTCCGACCGCGCGCCCGAGCCCCGACCCCGTCCTTGACGCCGCCTGCCCCTCCCTCGCCGCAGTCACCGTAAGGCTCTGCCTCTCCTCTCCCCTACCCTCCTCTCTCTCTGCTAGGGCAATTCATATATGTGTTGATGCTGTGTTGATGTTCATATGAACCCTAGGTGTTCATATGAACCCTAGATTTGTTTAGGGCAGTAGGCATTTTTTAGCATTTAGGAAAAATGATTAGCAATTTTTTTAGGAAATTAGCTAGGGCAAATTTTTATGAAAAATGCCTAAACAGTAATTTCATTCAAAAAAACAAAAAACAGAATTGTTTTTCTTTCAAAAACTTGGTTAAACTAATTGTTGCTATGTAAACAAAAACAAGATTGTTGTTATATGATATATGTCATTGATGTTCATTTGCATATTCCTTTAGTGAAGTGGTTCGATTTTACCCAAGTGGCTTTGTTGTTTCCAGGGAATGAAGTCGAGTGGCCTATGTTTTGCCGGAATGTTGATTCATTTCCGTTCCGGCAAATTTCAGGTTCTCGATTTGTCCACTTTTTAGTAAAAGTCATGCCGAAATTTTCCGTGAATTTGGCATGACTTGTGCTACAAACTAGGACATATCGAGTTCCCAGGATTTGCCGCACCGGGAAGGAGTCAACATTCCTGCAAAGCATAGGCCTTTTTTATGTCATTATTCATTTTATTAGGTATAGAATTAATTGACTATATTTAATCGTAAGAACTAGTTGAATTAATAGAACTAGTTGAACATGTCACATTTGTTGTTATTTTTTTAGTTAAATCAATTTCTCGCGCATCGACGTCGACGATGCCTATCCCGCATCCTCGTCATCGAGTCGGCAGAGGACACCTGCGTCACCAGATGGGCCATGTCCGAGACTGGGCTCCGCCGGGGTGGTACTGGGAGGCGCTACCTACCGGGGGGTGCAGGTTGGTGAGGAGCCAGCCTGTCGTTGACCCAAACCTTCTTTGGTGGCGGTCGCGTGGGCCAGTGACAGTCCAGAGGCTCGAGGACCCCGCAGAGGTGGTGCGTCACCGTGTCAGTGAGAAGGACCCGCACGTCCGTCGCTACTTATTTGCTTTGGAGCACAGGTTCTCCAATACCTGGCAGGTTCTCCAGGGATCTCACTGGAGCTGTGATCCTGTATTGGTCCTTCTCTTTCGGTGTCCACCGCCGGCGCCGATACCCGTCGTGCGCTAGGGTTTTAGTTGTATTAGTGATGTTATATGTATGATACTATTAGGGATGTATTAGTGATAATATTCGACGATGTACGGACGCATGAGATGATTTACTTTTGCTTATTGGATGCATGCTAATTTGAAAACTTATTTATTTTACGATTTGATTTTGCTTATTGAATGCTCATGTCAATATGAGTCCTGTAAGATATTTGAGTATCCTGGTAGTTGTCTTAGATCGATTTTCAATTAATGTTTCAACTATGAACATAGGAGATGTCTGACAACGAAAAGGATTTTGGTATTTGCAAATACTGCGAAGACGAGCGCGGCCTGTGCGACGGAATCTTCCTAGATGATGATAGGAGCTTCAGCATCAAGCTGGACGTGAACTTCGAAGTGGATACAGTAAGTCACAACGACAAGTCTTTTTTCGTAATTAAGCATGACATCTGCTTCATTTGCTTCAACTTATAATTTAACTTTTTTACTATTCTACTAGCGTATCCCCTGCCATGCAAGAGTTTTTGTCTTGGATAAGATAGGTTTCAGTCATACTATGGAGGTAAATAAAGTTTACTTGAAGACCGAGCATGGTTATATTTTCCACGCAAAATTATACAACGCAGACGACTACACCTATTTTGGATGCAAAACTTGGCGAGCACTATGGAAGACTTATGCATTTGAGCCTGATATGGTTATCACCTTTGATATTCGTCTAGAAGATAATATTGAAGGTAATACCGACATCTGGGTCGATGTGCAGGCGCCTCCAGTTATACCATTATGTGAGTTTCTCAACCATTTTTATGTCTTTGATATTGTTTATTCAAAAATAGTTGACAACTAATTTCTATTGTCAGCTTATTTCCGTTCAAGCAAACATGTCCAGCGCTTGGTAGACAGGACCTACTACTGTCCTGGGGCTGAACTAAACTGCGAGGAGCTAAGTCATTATGTTTCATGGCTTGATGATCTTGATACTGTCAAGAAAATTTTTTCTTCCTGCACTTAGAAATGTTAGTACTGAAAACGTGCGACCAATAGTGTTCGTAATGAACTACGGTCACATCTATTTAGGAAAGATGGTAAGATTTTTACTATTTGTCCTCAGTGCATCTTTTGCATACATTATTTTTTAAGCTAAACTTCATTGCTAAGTATGTTAGTATACGATGTTCTTCAACAAGAACTCCCGATGAATGTTGTGCCTCATGGGATCGAGACTAAAGGTACCATGAGTATTGTTAGCTTACAGATAAGATATCCTACAATGCACTTTTGTGCATTCAGGATTTCTAAAAGCGACGAATTCTTAATAGTAAAAGATTGGACCAAATTTGTGATGGAGGAGTGCAGAGAAGTACTAGGGGGCAGCAATCAGAAGCGCAGCCCACGATTAGGAGACACCTTCATCTGCATGCTCCAACTTGATGAAGGAGGAGAGCTACACATGTTTTATGTTATTTTACCTGAGAGAGAGCAGCAGGAGTGATTAGCTAGCTAGAAATGAGTTTGAAGATGATGATGTGCTACACTGTGACTATGATGATTAAATAGCTAGTGTTGGTGGTAATGACTATGATGATTATTATTAGCTAGTGTTGGTGGTGATTAGATAGCTACCGCATCTAGTGTTGGTGGTGATTAGCTAGCTAGAATGAGTTTGAAGATGATGATGTGCTACACTATGACTATGGTGATTAAATAAATACTGTTGGTGGTAATGACTATGATGATGATTAAATAGCTTGTGCTGGCGGATTAGATTCAAGTGGAGGCAACATGTGGTGCACATCGAAAGTACTACTAGTCCAAACTAGATCAAGTTTGGATTAGTAGTATACTTTTGACATGCACCACATATTGCCTCCACTTGAACCTAATCCACCTTCATTTGACACACTGTTATGGACATAATGATATAAACCTCATAATTATTGTACCAAAATTTGTATAACGGCGTATAAATACACTAAAAATGAAAAAAAGAATACTAGTAGCGATGGATAGTAAACACGCTGCAACTAGCTAGATTAGCAGTAGTGCAGGATAGAACAAGCGCTGCCGGTATGTGTCTTAGCAGTAGCGTTTGTCGCAAGCGCTACTGCTAAGTAATAGCTGTAGCGCCTTATTAGTAGCGCAGCAGCCCACGCTACTAGTGGGCATTAAACCCGCGCTACTACTAGGGTTTTCCCTAGTAGTGGTTATGGACATCTTGAGTATCTAGTACTTGGATTATTATATGCATCTCATCACTCTAATTTAATTTGCTGGGTTGATAATTACTTTTAATTGGGATTGAGTTGGAGGAACCTTCTGAATGATGTTTCAACTACCATGATAGTTAAATAAAATATATTCCTTTGATGTAGGGAAAAATTGGCTTTTCGCAAAACTATATAACCATAGAGCCTTTCCACCAGCCAAATATGCATATAGTGATAGCATTATTTCTGTTCTTGCTCTACTATGTTATTTTGCCAGCATATTCCATGTGCTGACCCGTTTTCGGGCTGCAACGTATTATGTTGCAGACTTTTCAGACGACGAGTAAAGGTGCGATAGGTCGTTGTTGTGCTTCTCAGCTATACCGTTGGAGTTGATGGACTCACTTTATCTTCCAAGCCTTCCGCTGTTATCTTATTTAGATGGCCTTAAGCCATATTTATTGTAATAAGTTCTCTTTTGAGACATTTGATGTAATAAGTGTGTGATTGCTACTCTATTATAAATCCTTCGAGTACTGTGTGTGTCAGCATTACCGATCCAGGGATGACACGGAAGCACAGAGACCTGACCGTCTGAGGTCGGGTCGCTACACTAGCTAACAAATAGCGCATATGTCGGCAAGTCATGCGTCGAGTACATGTATCAGACACGCATTATGAAGTTATGTTTGTTAAAGGCATCGTATGTCTTGAACCTATTATCCCAAGCTTCTTGCAATACGTCCTTAAGCGGCTGCATGTACACATTCATATTCTTCCCCGGATAGTTTGGCCCCTGGAATTATCAATGTCAGGAAAATGTTCTTTCTTTGCATAATCTGTTCGGCCCCTGGAGTAAAAAGAGCCTTACGTTCCCTTCCACAATCAATTCCCTTATATAACTAAAGCATTTCTAGACTCAACTTCGACCAGTTTGGCTTCGTAAACCTACAGGCAGTCAGCCTCTGATACCAAAGTTGTCAGGACCCCGATTCCAAGTCACACCGATCTAGCCTGCAACACCTCATATCACTTTGCGGCCTCACGCACGGTACTCCCACGGGTGTCGCCTTACCATGGCCCGGGACCGTTTGTGCCTTTAGGCTCACGTATATGATAATGTCGCTAGCATCCATATGACAGAGAACCCGGGCCGACATGACTAGTCGTGAACCCAAAGCGGCACTAACGTATGGGGACAGGCATACATGAATCAACATCGAACGTGTCGGTCAGCAGCGTGCGGATTCGGGCTGTAGCACTGGGCTAACAGGACTCCGGGAACCCGGGCTGTAGCAGGCTAGGCAGGACTCCGGATGTCACCGTGTGACATTTCCCCGAAGGGACAGACACATGAACGAAGTGAATCACATGCCGGCCAGTCAAGTGTTCCGAAGCAGTAGTGCTGGGCTAGCAGGACTCCGGTGAACCGGGCTGTAGCGGACTACTATGGCTCATGGAAGCACAAGACTACATTTCCCCATAAGAGAGGCTACCAAGGATAAACAACTAGGTTGTCGGATCCCACACATACCAAGCATTTCAATCATACACACAATATGCTCGATATGTGCAAATACAACATGGCATCACAACAAGACTCTACGACTCAGAGTATTTATTCATTAGGCTCCGAAGAGCCAGATATTACAAACATTGGTCTCATGACCCAACATTCAGAGCATACAAGTCAAACACATGCGGAAGCTTAACATGTCTGAGTACAGACATCTATAAATGAAAAAGGCTGACAAGCCTGACTATCTACCAGATCCTGCCGAGGGCACAAGATCGTAGCTGAGGTAACAAGCTAAACGTCGAAGTCCACATGGAACTACTAGCGAGACTGACGTCTCTCTGCAAAACATAAAATAAGCAAAGGTGAGTACAAATGTACCCAGCAAGACTTACATCAGAACTATCTACATATGCATCGGTATCAACAAAGGGGGTGGTGGAGTTTAACTACAGCAAGCCAGCTTTGACTCAGTGGCTATCCTGAACTACGACTGCAAGTAACTCTTTTGAGGTGGCGCACACGAGTCCACATATTCACCATATCAATACACCACTATGGATCCGCTCCCGTCTCCCTACGAGAACGCCATCCATAGCACTCACGCTTATCTTGCGCATTTTAGAGTATCCACTTTCACTTGTCTATGAACTGTACAGGCGACCCAGAAGTCCTTTACCGCGGACACGGCTATTCGAATAGATGATGTTAACCCTGCAGGGGTGTACTTCGTCACACACGCTCTCGCCACTTACCACCATGTACACGTCGTGTACCTCGGCAACCTTCAAGGGGAAGCCTGGCGAGGGAGTCGGCCACGACCTGACTAACCACACAAGTCTCTAGTCCAGGTTTATCGCCTATTCGGGTTCCATCCGCAAGGAGATCCGGCCGGGGTGTCGCTCGCGGCCCCAAACGATGTGAACAGGGTTCCCAAGCCCACCTCGACGGATGGATCTACGCTTGGTACACCGTGCCATGGTGCCTAGTCTGTCCCAAGCCCACCTGTACCGGGTACCACTTGGTAGACTACTAACACAACCTACAAACACCAGAAACTAGTTGCAACTCCTGGACAGAGATCGAGGCGGTTAATAAGCCGAGAGGGGTCGAGTTACCGGAACCCAATGTGTGGTAGTAACTGTTCATGGATCACAAACACAGAACTCAGTTCCTGAGGACGGCTTCAATGAGACAACCCACCATGTACTCCTACATGGCCTCTCACCGCTACCTTTACCAAATCGTGTTCACACACTTAGTTATCAACAGTAGGACATGTTCACCAC
Source organism: Aegilops tauschii subsp. strangulata (assembly GCF_002575655.3). Lineage (NCBI taxonomy): Eukaryota > Viridiplantae > Streptophyta > Magnoliopsida > Poales > Poaceae > Aegilops > Aegilops tauschii. The sequence goes on from NC_053035.3 coordinate 5,696,374, forward strand.
ATTCCAATTCATCCCCAATGAATCAGACCTGACTCAACTCTAAGCAGTAGCAGGCATGACAAACAAGCATGAATGAGTAGGCACATCAGGGCTCAAACAACTCCTACTCATGCTAGTGGGTTTCATCTATTTACTGTGGCAATGACAGGTCATGCAGAGGATAAGAGGTTCAACTACCGCAGCAAGTAACAGATGAATCGTTGTTGTCCTAATGCAATAAAAGAGAGCAGGAGCGGGAGAGTGGGATTGTATCGGAATGAACAAGGGGGTTTTGCTTGCCTGGCACTTCTGAAGATAGCATTGAGTCTTCATTAGTGTCAACGATCACAACGCCGGACCATCGTCTACCGAGAGGGGACAAATACCGGCAAACAGAGAGGAAACACAATCAATGCAATGCAACAATATGATGCATGAATGTGACATGGCAATATGCTGTGAATTGAGCTAATGCAGCTAGCAACATGTTAAATGGAGTTGGTTTGAACCCTAGGTTCAATTCAAACTCCATATGTGAGGGTTTAAATGCCATCTATAAGATTTGGCCTAAACAGTAGTCATAAGTTATTCTAACATGCAAGATTGGATTTTTCTGATCATTTTTCATATATAAATCTCTTCATTTGGAGTTATGGTTGAATTACTATGAATTTTAGAAGTTTATAGCATTTTCTGGAATTTCCTGGATTATTTTAAATCTAGAAAATCAATTATTGCATCAGCATTGCGTCTGGGTGACGTCAGCAGGGTCAACAGGCCGGTCCAGGTCAAACCTGGCCAGTGGGGTCCACTGGTCAGTGAGACAGACACTAATCCCGCGTTGACTCCGGCATTGACCCGCTACGGGGCCCGCTGTCAGTGACTCTAGGGGGGTTAGTTAGCGCTAATGACGGTGCCACGTCACCAACCACCGGAGTTGGACGCCGGCGACCAAACCCCACGGCGGAGGATCGCCGGAGTTGCTCGGGACGGCGCTACAGGGGTCAGCTCGACGCGCTGGAGGCACCAGAGGGATGCTCATCCTCGCGCGCATCCAGGGGATCACGCGGGAGGCTGCGGGGTGGCCGGAGACGATGGCCACGGCAACCATGGCGGTGGCCGGAGCTCGGCTAGATGCGGGCGCGGGGCTGCAGCTCGATTCCAAGCGAACGGAGAGCACAAGCAGAAGCTACGGGGCCCTAGGAGCTCGACCAGGTGCTCGGACGCGTCGTTGGCCCTCCGTAATGACGACGGTGACAAACGCGGCGGCGGCGAGCTTCGGCCGCGGTGGCGAGGGGGCTAGAGGAGGGATTCGACGGCGGGGAGAGAGGGGTCGGGAGGAGGAGCTCACAGGGAGACGACGCAGTAGGTCAGTGGTCTCGGGGACGTCCTTGACGGCGCGAATCGACGACGAAGAGCTTGGGTGCCCGAGGTTGAAGACGAGGTTGGTGAGGCCGTTGCAGGGCTGCCAGCGATGCGTGGCCCAGCAGAGAGGACGGGGACATCACGCTGGAGCTTCTGGGCGCGTTGGTGAGGCGAGGGGAAGGCGGTGGCCGCGGTGGTAGCGATCGGCGGCGACAGGCTCGCTCGGGTGGCTGCGGCGCGAGCGCTGGGGGGGGAGAGGGAGGAACCAAAGAGGGGGGGAGATGCAGGGGGTGTCGTGGCGCTCTTGGCGCCCTCCAGCAGCGGCGGCGGCAAGCAGGAGGTGGCCGCGCGCGTGCTGGCGTGCAGAGGCCACGCGCCCCTGCCTACTGGCGTGAGGTAGGGGATGACTGGCATCTCAGTGGGCTAGGCTGCTACAGTAACGGGCCAAGGTAACTCTCTCTCTGCTTTCTGTTTCTGTTTTCTATTTATTTAATCTGTTTTGAATCAGTAGAAATACTAACTCATTTTGGAAACTCCTGAAAATAATTGTGGGCACTATTAGAATTATTTCCAACAGCCCTCAAACCATTTCAGAATAATCTGAGCATTTAGAATAATTGTAGCATTTAAATGCCCAAATTCAAATACTTTATGATTTAATCCAATGATCCAAAATATTCTACAAAAATGTTCACTATTTTTGGTTTGGACTCAAAGCCTTGCCAAAATTATCAAACATTGTTGAAGGCATTTTGGGTTCATTGAAAACATTTGAATTTGACCCTAGTTGAGTTCATTTGGTGCTAGGGTTTGTTCATCCCCATTTCAAATTTCAATAAATTTAGACATGATGCAAGCATATCTAGCTAGCCTAAGTGCATACCAGACTAGGGATGTGACAACTCACCCCCACTAAACAAAAATCTCGTCCCGAGATTCAAGCGTAGGGTAAGATGAAAGGGGAACGCAAACTAACATAATCTTCACGATCCAATTGTTCTTCTCGAAGATGTTAATTCGTTGCATCATCTTGATCTTGACATCTTTTCTGCCGAGAGCTTCATCCAACTATGATGACGGAAGAGAGGGAAACTCTACAGGATTAATCTTCTCGAAGATCGAGGTATACAAGATCAACTCGCGGAATGAGATGTTGAAACATCTCGAGTTGAGGCACAAAACACGTCGAGAGGGATGGAAGAACAAACGATGAGGTTTGATTTGGTGGGCAACAATCCCACACTTAGATAATATGGTCCATGGGTTCCAAAGCAGCGAGGAGTTAATTGCCATGACTCCATAACGGGGTACCTTAGGAAAGGTGACTCGTAGAATTATTCCCTTAAGTGGCAAAAAGAATTACTTTTGATATAACTATCATTGAAACTCTTTATGCCAGCCTAAGGCAATCACAAACGATCGTTCGAGGGAGTTCGGGAGAACGTCACACTCGGGCTAGAATGGACGATGTGGACTACCTTGTTGAAGACAACGAAATGGATGATTTGCTTATCATCGGGGATGGATGGGACCCATAGTAGGACCACTTTTGAAGATGATCCTAAGCGGTAATTACTGAGGTGCAAGCTGGGAACAAAATGCAAATGCTGGGTATGATTCTGGTAACTTGGGATAACTTAACGAGAGTGATCCCACCGTTGAATGGTTCTAGCATAATCGAGGAAACCGAGAGCACAAGGACCCCTGAGGATCAACTTCTAGAATAAGTTGCACTAAATCCTCATGGAGAAGATGGTTAAATAGCTCAATCAAGATACTACAATGATAGATCTTCCGGCTAGGTGTGTCGGCCAGAACATCAACCTTGTCGGGACCTACATCATAATCTTGGAAAATTTCCAACCGTCATATCTGCCTGAGATTCAGATCTAGTTGGTAACAGGATATTCCAGACTCATCGAGTCTAGAAGAAAATGAAGGTTTGCAACACAAATCGATGAGATGACGTTGTGAGATTCTCGGGAAATGAGCTACGGTAGCAAGCTCCAAAACATGAGCTGGTTCTGCTACATACATGTGAGCACGCTGTCCCAGACAAGCATGACCACATAGTAGTCTTACAATGAAACACTACCGAGTTCCGGTGAGGAACCATCATCGAGGATATCGAATTCCTAACATAAGTCTTGCTCTTAGGGAGGAACTTCTTCTCCTTGAACAAATCAGTCAGTGGCTTGGTGTGCTAGGGACACATATGGAATGGAGGTAGCTAATCTCTCAAGCCATGGTATACTTCGCACGTGCATGATTGACTTGGGATGATTCCAGAGGAAGCAAAACTAACTTTCTCGAATTCACGACGGCAACTGGCACCTAATGCACGTGAACTTGGAGAAAGCCACTTCTTGCACCAAACATATACCTCATGAACGCAACATGAAGGCAATGGTTACAAAGTTTTCAACACTAGGTTGATATTCAACATGAATCATGGGGGAGACAAAATGCTGCTGATGGGCTCAACAGCAACTCATCGGAATTTCCATATCACTGGACTTCCACCAACATGTGAACACGGTGATAGCATTGATCAGACCAAAGGATGTAATGGTGTATGCTCCAAGGATCAACCACGAGTAAGACAACATTACGAACATCGTTGGTTCTAATTTGATTTGATGATAGCCCATACTCAATCAAAGTTTGGACAAGACAATAGATCCAACAATTGATCACGAGGATCAATCAATGAATATAACATCTTTCTTCAACACACCTACAAGATATCCCTTAAGATGAACTAAGCCAGGCAAGATTTTATCTTCCAACTCTCCAAGTTGTTGTTTGGCTTAACCAACTAGCTCAGGGGTATCCAACACAGATTCTTGGAGAATGGGTGGTTTGGAGGAAAACCAACATGATCGCGAACTCAACATAGCGGTCAGGTGACAACCTGGTAATACTTCCGAGAAGATATTTGGAACATCATGAACCATCGATATGTTACTAAGTTCGAGAACAATCTTGTTTTTCAGGGCAAGACGATATGACCAACAGAGTGATGGATTGACACAATCCTAACTCATTGATCGAAGAGTGCACCAGAAATAAGGACTGGGTAGCACGATCAACCTTAGGATGTGATTCAGTAACCAACACGCTAAGGATGAAATTATTGCCCTTCAACTACCAAGCAACGGAGTTGCTAGGAGTATTGATTTCACACATCACAATTCACTTGTCGGTATTCCGGTTATCATAACACGGGGACCGAGGAATGAACGATGATGGCGAAGAGCATCACTGCGTCAAGAATTTATAAGAGGTGGTGCAATTCTCATGACACTCTTGACATAAAGATGGTAACGCTCCAAGGTAGGGCAGAACAAAAACTGGATTGGCATTTTGATCTGTGGAATACAACTACTTTGACCCAATCCTAGATATGGACGAGGTTGTGGAGTTTGTTTCTCCTAGTCATTCTGAAATAGAATGGCTTGACGGACCACAAGAATAATAGGCATCGATAACACAGATGCACAACTAGTCCTGACTATCAATTGATAGACGAAGACCAGAAAATAACTAAAGAGGGACAACCCAAAGGAACATATGTTTTTCTGAGTTGTGGATGCATGGATTAGTATGTCGAACAAATTCAACATATTTCTTCCGGATAACCCATGCAGAGGAGGAAGGACTGGCAGAGTCACAATATGACTGGGGTACTCCTCAAGAGCGCCCTGGTTGTGATCTTTTGGTTAAAAGAACTTCTGCCATAATGGTTCATGGCATTGGAAGAATGAGATACCATGGACCTCGAGGACTATCGCAAAGGTTACTAATATCTTAAGGGAACTAGCAAATACTAACAACATGAAGTAAGTAGGGTGAATCTCGGGTTCAAGAACCCAGAAATAGAATGCCTACTAACTAAGTGGCATCACGGGATGCTTTCGGGAATGATGGCCAGAATCATCACACTAGGAACACAAAACATGGCTAGATTACTAGGTGATCCTCTAAGACACCTAGGGTCATAATAATAGCTCCAACATATATGATGAGGTAACGGAGTACCTCAACACACTGGTTAGTGTGATTAATCTGGCTCAAGGAACATCGGGAACGGAAAGATGGGATTTGCAAATGCATCAGACTATTTAGAAACCCGGGATGACGCGGACAGCATAACGGCTGTAAATGCTCAAAAAGATTTAAGACATCCTGCAAAATAGTGGCATAACCACTCAGAATCACAATATCAAGGTTCTGAGATCAACTGTCAACACATGGAAGTAGTAGAAACTGAACTGAGGCTTCAGACCAACAATCCTAAGAGTCTACGGATTAGTAACACGTGATCCTGATAGAAAGATGAGAAGCCTAGTTCTTAATCCCCGTAGAAGAGAAGAGGGTGACTCAGATCAGAAGGCTATAAGGTAAAGGAGTAAAAAGAGCCTTACGTTCCCTTCCACAATCAATTCCCTTATATAACTAAAGCATTTCTAGACTCAACTTCGACCAGTTTGGCTTCGTAAACCTACAGGCAGTCAGGCTCTGATACCAAAGCTGTCAGGACCCCGATTCCAAGTCACACCGATCTAGCCTGCAACACCTCATATCACTTTGCGGCCTCACGCACGGTACTCCCACGGGTGTCGCCTTACCATGGCCCGGGACCGTTTGTGCCTTTTGGCTCACGTATATGATAATGTCGCTAGCATCCATATGACAGAGAACCCGGGCCGACATGACTAGTCGTGAACCCAAAGCGGCACTAACGTATGGGGACAGGCATACATGAATCAACATCGAACGTGTCGGTCAACAGCGTGCGAATCCGGGCTGTAGCACTGGGCTAACAGGACTCCGGGAACCCGGGCTGTAGCAGGCTAGGCAGGACTCCGGATGTCACCGCGTGACATTTCCCCGAAGGGACAGACACATGAACGAAGTGAATCACATGCCGGCCAGTCAAGTGTTCCGGAGCAGTAGTGCTGGGCTAGCAGGACTCCGGTGAACCGGGCTACTATGGCTCATGGAAGCACAAGACTACATTTCCCCATAAGAGAGGCTACCAAGGATAAACAACTAGGTTGTCGGATCCCACACATACCAAGCATTTCAATCATACACACAATATGCTCGATATGTGCAAATACAACATGGCATCACAACAAGACTCTACGACTCAGAGTATTTATTCATAAGGCTCCGAAGAGCCAGATATTACAAACATGGGTCTCATGACCCAACATTCAGAGCATTCAAGTCAAACACATGCGGAAGCTTAACATGTCTGAGTACAGGCATCTACAAATGAAAAAGGCTGAGAAGCCTGACTATCTACCAGATCCTGCCGAGGGCACAAGATCGTAGCTGAGGTAACAAGCTAAACGTCGAAGTCCACATGGAACTACTAGCGAGACTGACGTCCCTCTACAAAACATAAAATAAGCAAACGTGAGTACAAATGTACCCAGCAAGACTTACATCAGAACTATCTACATATGCATCGGTATCAACAAAGGGGGTGGTGGAGTTTAACTGCAGCAAGCCAGCTTTGACTCAGTGGCTATCCTGAACTACGACTGCAAGTAACTCTTTTGAGGTGGCGCACACGAGTCCACATATTCACCATATCAATACACCACTATGGATCCGCTCCCGTCTCCCTACGAGAACGCCATCCATAGCACTCACGCTTATCTTGCGCATTTTAGAGTATCCACTTTCACTTGTCTATGAACTGTACAGGCGACCCAGAAGTCCTTTACCGCGGACACGGCTATTCGAATAGATGATGTTAACCCTGCAGGGGTGTACTTCGTCACACACGCTCTCACCACTTACCACCATGTACACGTCGTGTACCTCGGCAACCTTCAAGCGGGAGCCTGGCGAGGGAGTCGGCCTAGACCTGACTAACCAAACAAGTCTCTAGTCCAGGTTTATCGCCTATTCGGGTTCCATCCGCAAGGAGATCCGGCCGGGGTGTCGCTCACGGCCCCAAACGATGTGAACAGGGTTCCCAAGCCCACGTCGACGGATGGATCTATGCTTGGTACACCGTGCCACGGTGCCTAGTCTGTCCCAAGCCCACCTGTACCGGGTACCACTTGGTAGACTACTAACACAACCTACAAACACCAGAAACTAGTTGCAACTCCTGGATAGAGATCGAGGCGTTTAATAAGCCGAGACGGGTCGAGTTACCGGAACCCAATGTGTGGTAGTAACTGTTCATGGATCACAAACACAGAACTCAGTTCCTGAGGACGGCTTCAATGAGACAACCCACCATGTACTCCTACATGGCCTCTCACCGCTACCTTTACCAAATCGTGTTCACACACTTAGTTCTCAACAGTAGGACATGTTCACCACATTCCAATTCATCCCCAATGAATCAGACCTGACTCAACTCTAAGCAGTAGCAGGCATGACAAACAAGCATGAATGAGTAGGCACATCAGGGCTCAAACAACTCCTACTCATGCTAGTGGGTTTCATCTATTTACTGTGGCAATGACAGGTCATGCAGAGGATAAGAGGTTCAACTACCGCAGCAAGTAACAGATGAATCGTTGTTGTCCTAATGCAATAAAAGAGAGCAGGAGCGGGAGAGTGGGATTGTATCGGAATGAACAAGGGGGTTTTGCTTGCCTGGCACTTCTGAAGATAGCATTGAGTCTTCATTAGTGTCAACGATCACAACGCCGGACCATCGTCTACCGAGAGGGGACAAATACCGGCAAACAGAGAGGAAACACAATCAATGCAATGCAACAATATGATGCATGAATGTGACATGGCAATATGCTGTGAATTGAGCTAATGCAGCTAGCAACATGTTAAATGGAGTTGGTTTGAACCCTAGGTTCAATTCAAACTCCATATGTGAGGGTTTAAATGCCATTTATATGATTTGGCCTAAACAGTAGTCATAAGTTATTCTAACATGCATGGAAATGGTACAGATGGATAGATTGGATTTTTCTGATCATTTTTCATATATAAATCTCTTCATTTGGAGTTATGGTTGAATTACTATGAATTTTAGAAGTTTATAGCATTTTCTGGAATTTCCTGGATTATTTTAAATCTAGAAAATCAATTATTGCATCAGCATTGCGTCTGGGTGACGTCAGCAGGGTCAACAGGCCGGTCCAGGTCAAACCTGACCAGTGGGGTCCATTGGTCAGTGTGACAGACACTAATCCCGCGTTGACTCCGGCTTTGACCCGCTGCGGGGCCCGCTGTGAGTGAATCTAGGGGGGTTAGTTAGCGCTAATGACGGTGCCAGGTCACCAACCACCAGAGTTGGACGCCGGCGACCAAACCCCACGGCGGAGGATCGCCGGAGTTGCTCGGGACGGCGCTACAGGGGTCAGCTCGACGCGCTGGAGGCACCAGAGGGATGCTCATCCTCGCGCGCATCCAGGGGATCACGCGGGAGGCTGCGGGGTGGCCGGAGACGATGGCCACGGCAACCATGGCGGTGGCTGGAGCTCGGCTAGATGCGGGCGCGGGGCTGCAGCTCGATTCCAAGCGAACGGAGAGCACAAGCAGAAGCTACGGGGCCCTAGGAGCTCAACCAGGTGCTCGGACGCGTCGTTGGCCCTCCGTAATGACGACGGCGACAAACGGGGCGGCGGCGAGCTTCGGCCGCGGTGGCCAGGGGGCTAGAGGAGGGATTCGACGGCGGGGAGAGAGGGGTCGGGAGGAGGAGCTCACAGGGAGACGACACAGTAGGTCAGTGGGCTCGGGGACGTCCTTGACGGCGCGAATCGACGACGAAGAGCTCGGGTGCCCGAGGTTGAAGACGAGGTTGGTGGGGCCGTTGCAGGGCTGCCCGCGATGCGTGGCTCAGCGGAGAGGACGGGGATGTCACAGTGGAGCGTCTGGGCGCGTTGGTGAGGCGAGGGGAAGGCGGTGGCCGCGGTGGTAGCGATCGGCGGCGACGGGCTCGCTCGGGTGGCTGCGGCGCGAGCGCTGGGGGGGAGAGGGAGGAACCAGAGAGGGGGGGAGATGCAAGGGGTGTCGTGGCGCTCTTGGCGCCCTCCAGCAGCAGCGGCGGCAAGCAGGAGGTGGCCGCGCGCGTGCTGGCGTGCGGAGGCCACGCGCCCCTGCCTACTGGCGTGAGGTAGGGGATGACTGGCATCTCCAGTGGGCTGGGCTGCTACAGTAACGGGCCAAGGTAACTCTCTCTCTCTGCTTTCTGTTTCTGTTTTCTATTTATTTGATCTGTTTTGAATCAGTAGAAATACTAACTCATTTTAGAAACTCCTGAAAATAATTGTGGGCACTATTAGAATTATTTCCAACAGCCCTCAAACCATTTCAGAATAATCTGAGCATTTAGAATAATTATAGCATTTAAATGCCCAAATTCAAATACTTTATGATTTAATCCAATGATCCAAAATATTCTACAAAAATGTTCACTATTTTTGGTTTGGACTCAAAGCCTTGCCAAAATTATCAAACATTGTTGAAGGCATTTTGGGTTCATTGAAAACATTTGAAATTGACCCTAGTTGAGTTCATTTGGTGCTAGGGTTTGTTCATCCCCATTTCAAATTTCAATAAATTTAGACATGATGCAAGCATATCTAGCTAGCCTAAGTGCATACCAGACTAGGGATGTGACACCCATACCGTTGTCTACCACAATATACCTCGAAGACTTGCAAATGGGACAATAGTTCAAGTCCGCATACTCAAGCCTAAATAAGGAACATCCTTTCTCACAAGCATGTATCTTCTCATAGGGCACCTTAAGAGCACGGAGGATTTTGTCTGACTGGTAGAGTTTTGCAAGCAGTACATGTCCTTTGGGTAGAAAGCGTCCAAATACTGTCATCATCACGTCGTAGCATTCTCTGCCAAAGTTGAATCGAGCCTTCAAAGACATTATTTGTGAGATGGCACCCAGCTGATAAAGCTTAGTGTGCTCGGGAAGAGGACGTTTTGAAGACTCCAACATTTCATTGAAGGCCTTTGCAGATTCCCCATCTCTTCGTTCGAATCCAGAGCATCATCAAAGCTTTGCACCATGTCTTCCATCCCGGTACCTTGCTCGTCGGTGCAACAACGGACCGCCTCAGCTCCGGCACGTTGGGCAAACTCACCATGAAATGTGTCATCTTTTCCCAATTCTAGCACTGGATACAGGGGCAGTAGTTTTTCCTCTGGCCATTTGCAAATGCGGCTTTCGCAAACACTACTAGGGAAAACCTTATACACAGAACTTTAGCAGTAGTGCTTGTTAAAAAAGGGCGCTAGTGCTACATAGCAGTAGCACGTGCAGGATAACGGCGCTACAGATACAAATGTAGTAGTAGTGTGTCTCCCTGTAAAAGCGCTCCTACTAAAAATCCCACTACTAAGCCGATAGGCTACACATAGTAGTAGCGGTCTTATAAAAACCGCGCTACCGCTAAGATTATTGTAGAAGCGCATTTACGGTGAAAGGTGCTACTGCTAATGAAAATAAAATAAAATGAAAAACAAATAGAAAAGTAAATGAAAATGAAAGAAATAGAAAAAATAGAAATGAAAAAATAAAATGTAAATAAAAATAAATGAAAAAGGAAAAAAAATGGAGAAAGGCATAGCAGTAGCGTCTCTTCATAAGAGGAGCTAAAGATAATGTAGCAGCAACGCGTTTCTTAGACCCCCGCTATAGAAAGAGAAAAGGAAATAAAAAAAGGAAAATACATAGCTATAGCAGTAGCGCGTTTAGTAAAAATCGCTATAGCTAACTTAGCTATAGCGCGTTTTTACTTAACGCACTATCGCTAAGTTTGACTTAACCCAACAGCTGTTTCCCTCCCCCGGCCACCACTTCTCCCCCAAATCCCTCGCCCCACTTCAGCGCCGTCTCCCCAATTCGCGGTCGCCCCACTTCTCCCCCATCTCCTGCCAACGACGACGCCCCCGAAGCCACCAGAGCCGCGCGCCGTCGACGCCACCGGAGCCGCCCCCAACGCCACTGGAGCCGTGCGGCCTCATCAACACCACCGGAGCCGCCCTCGGCGCCGTTGGTGCCACCCTCGATGCCCCTGCCTCCCTCGCTACACACTACTAGGAAAAGGGCTATAGCTAATATGGACATTAATGGCGCACCACACACATGGTGCGCCACAACTAATTTTTTTTCCAAAACTAGTAATGGCGCACCAAGGCACAGTGCGCCATTACTAGTTTTAACTAGTAATGGCGCACCACACACTCTGTGCGCCACTACTAACAATTTTTTTTTACTTTTTTTTCAAAACTAGTAATGATGCACCAGGGTACAGTGCGCCATTACTACTTCAAACTAGTAATGGCGCACCACAACCACGGTGCGCCACTACTAACAATTTATTTTTTGCAAATCTAGTAACGGCGCACCACGTAACAGGTGCGCCATTAGTAACCAGGGTTACTAATGGCGCATTATTAGGTGGTGCGCCATTGGTAACCTGAGAGCAGCTAGATATTTTGGACAGCCACCTACCACACTCACTTTCCCCACTTCATTCTCTCCACCTCCTCCTCCAAGCTTGTCTCGGCTGCCTCCTCCTCCTCACCTCATTTGCACCATAGATTCACCCAAATTAAGTGGTTAAATTACCTTTTTTGATAGGTAAGTAAGGGGAAAGCTTTCTTTATGTTGTAGATCTACTTTTTTCTCCCTCCAACAACGTTCACATGCACTTTTTATGGCCTAGATCTACGTATGTTTGTGGTGTTGCATATGTTTGTGTTTGCAGGTACCGGTATTTGAAATGCGATAGTTGCCAATATTTTGCCGGAATGTTGATTCATTTCCGTTTCGGCGAGAATTTGGCACTATGCATTCTTTTTGGTCCTATTTTTAGGCAAAGTCATGCCAAATTTTTTTTTGTTCTAAAATATCGTTTTGCTCTACACCGCAGGCGACCATGGTCCGCACGATGACCGAAGGCATCGTGAATAGGTTTTTGAGCTCCATGAAGGCCGAGATGCTTCAAAAGAACGAGACGGAGATAAGATGTCCGTGTCGAAGATGCAAGCTGAGGAGCCTTATGGACCCGGATTCCGTACAGGTGCGGCACCGCCTGCTCTTGCGTGGTTTCATGGATGGCTATCGGTGGCAAGGTGATGAAGATGATTATGAAGTCATCCATGGGGACCGGGCAAGAAATGAGGAAGGGCAGCAAGACAACCGCGGCGAGGGCGGGCGAGAAGACGAAGAATCTCCAGGACATGATCACGAAGTAGATGCAGTACACAGTCATCATGTAGAAGATGCCGGACATGATGATGAGGAAGATGCTGGAGCAGACGAAGGGCATGATCATGAAGATGAAGATGCCGGAGCAGACGACGATGGACCATCAATGGGCTGGGAGTAGGACCCTCGTATTCAAGAGCTGCTTCTCAAGCAGACGGATAACGCAAGAGCTGCCGTCCGAGAGAAAGCCCTTCTGGATCAACTGGAGATAGATGCGGGTACTCCATTGTATGAAGGATGCAGGCCTGAGGATACCCGCCTGAAAGTAACGCTCATGGCTCTGGAGATGAAGGTAAAACACAAAATGACCGACGCATGCTTCGACGAGAACATGTCATTCTGGCACGAACGTCTTCCCAAGGGGAACAAGTGCCCGACTAGTTTCGAGGAGGCGAAGAAAATCGTGTGTCCTCTGGATTTACCGCACCTGAAATACCATGTGTGCATGAACAATTGCATCATTTATCGGGACGAGCACGCGGAGTCTACCATATGTCCGGTGTGCGGCGTCACTCGATACAAGAAGAGGAAGAAAGCTCCTCGAAAAGTGGTGTGGTACTTTCCAATCACTCCTCGTCTGTAGCGGTATTTTGCGGACCCTAAGGTAGCAAAGCTCCTGCATTGGCACGCGGATAGGGAGGAGAAGAAGCGAGAAGATGACGGAAATGATCCTGAGATAAATAAAAAAGAAAAGATGCTGAATCACCCTAAGGATGCGAGCCAGTGGCAAGCGTTGAACTTCGAACACCCAGAATTTGGGGACGATCCAAGGAACATTGTGCTGGGCGCGAGCACCGATGGATTCAATCTGTTTGGTAGCCAGAGAAGCACACATAGCACCTGGCCTGTGTTTGTGTGGATGTACAACCTTCCCCCCTGGTTGTGCATGAAGAGGAAGTACATTCACATGAGTATGCTAATTGAAGGGCCGAAACAACCAGGGAACGACATCAATCTGTATCTGGGGCTGCTGAAAGAGGAGCTAGACACGCTGTGGAAAACGCCAGCCAATACGTGGGACGCCGCTGAGAAAGAATATTTCCCTATGAGAGCCGCACTGCTCACGACGGTGCACGACTATCTCGGTTACGGATATGTCGCGGGGCAGGTGGTCCACAGATTTTCTGGATGCGTCAGGTGCATGGATGACACAACGTATCGCCAGCTAGATAGAGATCCCAGGTCTTCGAAAACCGTGTTCATGGGACATCGAAGGTGGCTTCGCGACGATGACTCATGGAGAAAACGCAAGGATCTGTTCGATGGTGAAACCGAACCCCGAAGACGCCCGCGTACGAGGAGCGGCGAGGAAATAGACGAGCTGTTGAAAAATTGGAACGATTGCCCACTGCTGGGAAAGAAGCAAAAGGCGCCAGAGCTGGGAAAGAAGTGAAAGGCGCCAGAGCCGCTGCTGAAGGTATGGAAAACGAGGTCTGTTTTCTGGGACTTGCCATACTGGAAGATCCTCCGTGTGCCTCACAGCCTTGATGTCCTGCATATCATGAAGAACATGTGCGAGAGTCTACTTGGTACCCTGCTCAACATGCCAGAGAGGACCAAAGATGGGTCGAAAGCAAGGGCAGACTTGAAATCAATGGGCATCAGGGAGGAGCTTCATGCTAATGATGATGATGATGAGGCGAAGCAGGACACGGAAAGTCGTCACAAAGGCAAAAAGGCCAAGAAGATCGGAAATGACTACCCTCCCGCGTGCTTCACTCTAAGTTAGGAGGAGATCGGGCAGTTTTTCACCTGCCTCTTAGGAGTAAAACTTCCTTACGGTTACACGGGGAAGATAAGCAGATACCTAGACTCAGCGAAGCAGAAGTTCAGCGGGATGAAGTCTCACGACTGTCATGTGCTGATGACGCAGATACTTCCAGTTGCAATCCGTGGGATCATGGACACGCACGTCCGTGAAACGCTATTTGGCCTATGCAACTTTTTCGACGTCATCTCTCGGAAGTCGGTTGGCGTGAGGCAACTCAGAAGGCTATAGGAAGAGATCGTGGTGATACTATGCGAGCTTGAGATGTACTTCCCGCCCGCATTCTTCGATGTTATGGTGCATCTGCTGGTCCATATCGTGGAGGATATCATCTAACTCGGGCCAACGTTCCTGCACAGCATGATGCCGTTCGAAAGGATGAATGGTGTCATCAAAGGATACGTTCGCAACATGTCACGTCCAGAGGGAAGCATAGCCAGGGGCTTTCTGACCGAAGAGTGCATCTCCTACTGCACGAATTATCTAGGCATCGAGAACCCCGTTGGTCTGCCCGTCAACAGGCACCTCGGCAGGCTCGCTGGTTGGGGTCACCGCGATGGTCGCTGCGAAATGCATGTCGACTTCGAGGGTCGACTCGCCGACTTTGAAAGACCAAACCTAGTCGCGGTTCAACACATAGACGTGGTCGATCCTTGGGTGGTAGAGAACAAAACCTTTATTGAGAAGACGTACAATGACCGAGGCCAACAAAGGACGGACAAAGATATAATCAAAGAGCACAACTCATGTTTCACGCGTTGGTTCAAGGAGAAGCTTCTGTCGTACCCTTTACATGAGGATTCTTCCACGGAAGAAAAACTCATATTCGCCTTGTCACAGGGTGCCGAGCACAACCTGATGACCTGTGAGACGTACTATATCAATGGCTACACATTCTACACTGAGGACATGGACATGAAGAGCGATGATTATCAGAACTCCGGGGTAACGATGGAATCCTACACCGGTAACGACAAGGACATATACTACGGAAGGATCGAGGAGATCCGGGAGCTGAGCTACGCTGGAGAGAAGGTCCCGATGTTCCGTGTCAGATGGGCCAAGAGCGTCCTAAAAAAAACCGGTATTTCACCACCATTGTTATACCCGAAGCCAAATCCAAGATCGCGGTCGCAAACGTCACCGCGAAAAATGAGCCATGGGTACTGGCGTCCCAAGTGGAGCAATGCTTCTTCATTACCGACCCGTCAAAGCCTAGTCGTGTTGTCGTGAGGAGTGGCAAAAGGAAGATCTTCGGAATGGATGGAGTCGCCAATGAGCAAGACTTCGACAAGTACGGCGACCCGAAGATGGAACATGACGACGACGATGAAGTGCCATACACCACAAGAAGAAGCAGGACCACCCTACCTAAAGGACGTCCGTTCAACAGAAGAACTCCATTTGCAAAAAAGAAGGGCAAGAAGATTGTGAAAAGATAGCTAGCTAAGATCGATTGTATTTAAATCGTAGTCTTTATTTCTCGATTGTATTTTGACATATTGAAATGATATTTCTTCCGTTCTAGTCCTCATGAATATTTATTTATGTTTATTATGGTATTGAATTTATAACTCACAAAAAGTATTGAATTTGTTAATATTTTTTGAACTCGTGAATGTTTTTAAATTTCATGGGCACCTTTTGAATTCATGAACATTTTTTCAAATTTGATGATATTTTTTCATATTCATAAATGTTTTACCAATTCACAAATGAATGCAACTAAAAATTCAAAAAAATATTGATGATATTTTTAAATAACAAATTTGATGATATTTTTTCATATTCACAAATATTTTGAAATAACAAATTTGATGATATTTTTTCACATTCATAAATGTTTTCAAATTTGATTGTCATTTTCTAAAAAATTATTAGATGCAACTAAAAATAATAAAAATATAGTTACTAATGGCGCACCAGGAAAAGATGCGCCATTGCAATCAATGTACTTATGGCGCACCCCTAGGAGGTGCGCCATTGGTATACCAATTTTTATGATATTTTTTTAAATATTTTCAAATAACAAATTTGATGATATTTTCAAATAACAAATTTGATTATATTTTTTCATATTCATAAATATTTTCAAATAACAAATTTGATGATATTTTTTCTCATTCATAAATGTTTTCAAATTTGATCGTCATTTTCTAAAAAATTATTAGACGCAACTAAAAATAATAATAATAAAAGTTACTTATGGCGCACCCCTCGGTGGTGCGCCATTGCTATGGATGTACTTATGGCGCACCCCTAGGAGGTGCGCCATTGCTAACCTTCCCCCTCTATCCCTCCCTCGCCAGATCCCCCTCCATCTCGCTATCGCCCTCGCCAGATCCCCCTCCCCCCCGCCGCCAACGACACCCCGCACCCGATGACCCTCGTGCCCGCTCCGCCGCAAGAGTCGCCGCCGGAGCACTAGGAGGAGGAGGCCCGCGTCCACCAGGAGAGGAGGCCCGAGCACTTCTTCTTCCTCCGACCGACCCCATCTCGCCGTCGCCACCGCTGCTCCGGTCCATCCCCGCGGCAACCAAGGTGTCCACAAGCCCCGTGGTGAGCTCCTCCCTCGCCCCCCTTTCCCCCTTCGATTTAGATGTCGTAGGACGCCGACTCCATTGTGCCCGAACCCTACTGCTGCTGTGCGGCATACGGCCTCACCGCGCGTCGGGCTTCCTTCTGCTGCCCCGTCCTGCTACACGCGCGCCGCGGCCGGCCGCGCCTCTGAAGTCCCTGGCCGCGAGCCCCCCCCCCCCCCCTCACCTGGCCGGTAGCCCTGCGCCCATGCCCGCCTTCCCCTGACCCCCAGGCCATCCCCTGCTCGCGCTTTCCTTGCTGCATGCATCACTGACACAGGGCATACAATGGGCTGTCATTGCTGCATCCTCCAGGCATTACTTATTAGCCATCAAATGAAGTTTGTGTGTGTTGTGTCACGTTCAGATTCAGCTACACTATCACTTTCACACTCTGAATTCTTGAGAAATCATGTGTTACTTTTCGATGACCAGCTTTCCTTAGAGGATAGTAACAAAAAGGAGAGACTAGACTAAGTGGCATAAAAATAAGAGCAAAAAAGAAAAGAAAGGCAGAGCATTTCTGCCCCTCACAACATCACAAGCACAGCTTTCCAAAGTCCAAACCCAGAGCCAAAGCAATTTTGTCAAGATCATGCAACCAAATGCCATTTGATCACATCCTTGTTTCACATCCAAGGGCAAACTCGTGTGCGGTCAGCGATTGAGTTTCACGCAATCCTGTTCCTATAGACACTCTGCACAAGGTCTTGGCTTTTGGGTCAATACATTGCTGTTCTAGTTTTTATTAGTAGTGCACTTCACTGTAATTTATAAAGGAACAAGGTCTCAGTTCTGGAGTTATATTGCTGCTCTAGTACATTTCATTGGTAGTGCACTTCACTGCATTTTATATAGGAAACAAGGTCTCAGTTCTGGAGTTTTATTGTAGTGTCACAGTGAACTAGCAGCCTGTTTTTTAACAGGGTAGTGTGCTGGTACATGCTTTACTTAGTCAAATCCTAGTGCAAGAGAAGGTTGTAGAAGGCATTAGCTATTGCCCAGCTGGTGTTGGTTAAATTCTTCACTGCATCCTGATCCTATCCACACAAGGTCTCAGCTTTTTGGTTACAGTGCTGGTGTGTGCATTTTAATGGTAGTGCAATTTCACTGCGTTTTGTCCAAAGAAGGCCTCAGTTTTGGAGTTGTATTGCAACTGCGGCAGCATGTCAGAGATGTAAAGCTCATGTTACTGTCCTCTGCTTGTAGTGTCACAGTGAACTAGTAAGTTGTCACACTATAATTAACTAGTAACTTGTAGTTATGCAGCAGCCTGAACCGTGGAGATTCACTCTCAAAATCATCATATTGCTTTCCTTTTTCACATTGTATCATCATCCTGGTACATATTTAGTCTGTGTATGTGTATCAGTGTATGTGTTCAGCTTGTGTTGCTAGATGATACAAATGTGTAGTTCTCAGTTTTCATGTATATACAGGTCACGAAGTTGAAGTCCATATAGATCACCACAAACCGAGCATACATGCCACAAGTAAATAGTGTTGGCGGCTCTAGCAACAACATTGTTAGAGAAGTTTCCCGAGAGGTGGGATAATGATTTTGCAGGTACCCCGAGAGGCCCTTGAGTTTGCCGGAATGTCGATTAACTTCCATTCCGGTAAATTCGGGTACTCCATATGTCCTATTTTCAGCAAAGGTCATGCTGAAATTTTCCGTGAATTTTAGCATGACTTAGCTAAAAATAGGACATATGGGGTACTTGCGACTAATGCATGGGCCGGGATATCTTAGTACTTAATCTGTAGATTTCCAAAATTGTTCCTTGACAATTATTGGCAACTAGTTGTATTCCTCTATCTGTTACGAGATAAATTATGGGCCGGGATAACTAGTTGTTTCACACTATAATTATCTAAGTGTACATGCAATATATATCCAATCAGTGGGATAAAAAGCCACGAGAAAGTAGAGCTGGACATGTAAGATGCAATCTACTAATGCTTCATTATCACCCTGTTATGCTCAGCCCAACACTCCCAGTAAAGATTGGTGATAGATAGATATCGTTCCCATCTTTTGTTACAAGCTAAATTATGTTCCTTGACTCCAAAACCCTTAGTTACACCATATGCTACTTGATTCCCTGATATTACATGATTTAATTGAATTATACCATCATAGAACTTCCCCTTAATAAATAAAGGATCTATCTCCACATACTTGGTTCTGTCGTGTTGGATCGGGTTACTAGTTATGCTTACAGTTGATTTATTATTAGACCACACCTTCAAAGGATCTTTTCCCAGCACCTTCATTCTGATAGTGGATTTCTACCCATAATATTTCACTAAGTCCTAGTGACATAGCTCTATACTCTACTTTGGCTGTTGATTTGGACACAACTAATTGCTGCTTAAACCCCTTCCCAGGACTGCATTTTAGATACGGCAAAATGGGCTATACTGCATCCATATGTCCACTCCTAGGATCAAGCATGTATCTGTCTACCACACTTGCGGCATAGGCAATGCCAGGTCTTATATGCCTTAAGTATAGGAGTCCCCCAACAAATCTGGCATCTCTTAGTACATTCTAAGAGATTTGCAGGTTCCAAGGTATATTCTGTAGTTCCAAACAAGTAAGCATGAAATAGGAATGTAAATATGTGCACCTGATTCAAGTAAAAGAAAATTAATGTTGCATATTCCAATAAAAATGTGATAAAGAGAGCACCACCTATATATATATTGAGTATTGATTCAGCATCACATGCTTTTTTGGAGATTGACATAGCAAAAATATTTGTAGAAGAAGATCAGGGGTACCTAGGCAATATCACAAAACATCTCTCAATTGATCCCAAAACACCTTGGCAATATCACAAACATCTCTCAATTGTTCCTTGACAATAACCAACTTTTTGGCGACATTCCTCGAGAATTAGGTTAGTTGGTCAACTTAGAGATCTTGTTCCTTGATAATAACCAACTTTTTGACCAAACTTTTTTCCTATTTAGAGCGAAATATGGCCCACAAAGATGAGGCCGGCGGTTCGAGCAAGGCATTCTGGGAGCTGTCCCAGGAGATGGAAGAAGAACCTCACCGCTATGAGGACGCCGCGGAAGACACCGATCCTGACTACACAACCCCTAGTGGCGTCGGGGATGACACCACTGATGGTGCCGCCGAGGATGCCACCACTGCTGATGGCAGCGCATACACAGATGGCAGCCAACCGAAGAGGCAACGGAAGGACCGGCGCTCGATAGTGCTCGGCACCATCAAGGAGGAATTTACTGAAGTGTCCTCCGAGGGGCATCCAACGGCGCCCAAAGAATTAGTCAAGGGGTACGCGGGACAGCTCGGGTGCATTCTCTGTAGCACCGTCTCGATCAACACCGAGAACCTAAGGTATCGTGACCGAGGGAATTTGCGCAACCTCCTCTTCACGAAGCTGCACGAACGATACAAGTTCCCCGGTGACTTCGCAAACAAACGCCTCTCAGGGAATAAAGTGAACAGTGCCGCCCTCACGAAGATGAGCACGGCCCTGGCTACTTGGAGAGCCGCGGTGAAGAGGATGATTGAAAAAGGCCATAGTTATGAGAAGATCAAGGAGAAAAATCCTTCGATCAGCGAAGCTGACTACCTAGAGTTCAAGATCAAGTGCGAGAGCAATGCAACCGTGGAATAAAGTCAGTGGGGGAAAGAGATGCGGGACTTGAACTTAGGGGTCCACAAACTCGGTCCCGGCTGTTACAGAGTGCCGGAACCTATATGGGACAAGGAGGACGCGGAGCGTGCCGAGCAAGGCCTACCGCCCCTCTTCGATAAATACCGTGACAAGCAGACAAGGAACTATGTCAGGGCCCAGTACAAGATTGACCCGGTAACAAAGGAGCTTACCACGGATCCGAAGACCAAGGTGCTTGAGCTTGTTCTGGTAAGGAATACACCCCCGCGTAATTAGCTCCATTTGGTTGCATTCTAATTAATGAAGCCAAATTTCTAAATGGTTCACGTTCCTTCCGCAGGACACTGAAAGCAGTAGCACGGGGTCGTCTAAGAGCTCCCCTTGGGACACCCCTTTAAATAGGGCGTTGAACGTAATCAAAAACAAGGATAAGCTCAGTAAGCCGTCATCAGCTAGTCGAGTGGCCGGCAAAGGCTTGTCCACCAAATGGTCGGAATACTATAACGCTGGTGGGTGAAAGAAGAGAAAGACCAGCTCGGAAAGCCAGGAGTGCGAAGTTCAAGAACTCAAGGCACAAGTGGCGTGGATTCCGGAGATGGTCGAAGAGCAAGTGCGAGACCAACTGGGAGCGACGATCACCGCTATTACCTACCTTGGTTTCTGGGCTGCAGGCGTGGATGGCGGGCGGCCAACAGGGGCCGCCCCCGATTCCCAGCTTCACAGGCAGCAACTCGCACAAGGCGCCGGCCGCGCCATTGGTGTCTCCGGCGGAGGCCGCATTGGTCTCTCCCGCAGCGGCGCCAGCATAGCAGCTTAATGCACCCGGGTGTGGGAAGAATACGCCGGCCGGCACCTCGGCAGCAAGCGGCCCCTCCGTCACTTGCACGCCCGTCGTTGGCAGTGCCTCGACATTAGCCGAGCTCGACGCCATCACGGTAACTAATTAAGCCTCTCGGCCGATGATTCATCTCCTTGCATTTGACTAGGCATCCCTGACGCCCTACATGTTTTCGCAGGGCGCCGCCGACGTTCCATGCACTCTCCTGCACTTCGTGGACGGCGAGTTGATCGATGTCGCCAAGGCCAGAATCGTTCAACTGGGCAACCGCCTGTTCCACGGTAATCCGATGCCACCCAACGTGTATAGGGTTCAACTGGTTCGGGTGCTGCGGGGCTGTGACAACTTGTTACCTCCGTTTCGACCCCCTGGGGCCGACGAAGATGATGTGATGACCCTCAGCGCCTGCTTAAGCTGGCCCCTGCTTTGGCCGAAGAGCCAGATTCGTTTGGGGGCGGGGGACACCACCCCACAGACAACACTGCCAGTCGTGCCGGCGCCAAGCCATGGCAAGACCGCCGCAACGCTACCGGACATGCATATGGCACATGATCCGGACATGCATATGGCACAGGATTCGGACGACGACGACGACGATGGTACATTTACCAACATTGATAAGTACTTCAACGAACATGGGTACGGTGACGAATTCTTGGGGCCTCCTTCTCAAGAACCCAACCCTGCAAAAGACGATCGCGATCTAGCTGGTACCACGGAGAAACCCAATTGCAACAGGCGTCGTCTGGCGTTCAGTTCTCAGGAGACGCCTCCAGCTGCCACCTTCACCGAGCCTCAGATAGCCGAGGTGCGAAATATTATCAGCCCCAACACACTCAAGAAGGTGGTCTCTGAGCAGAACTCGATCCCATTACAGCAGAAGAAGAAGGGACGGAAAAGAAAGAATAACAAGGGTGCGAGCCAGCCGGCACCGAGTACGATCCGTGCTCAGGACGGGCCACCTTCACCTAAGGATATCTCGAGGAGGGTGCATGTGGCGGGTAGGCCGATGCTACCGACTAATCTTCTCAATCCTGCAACCGGTGCTATGCGGAGTCTGCATGACGGTGTTCTTTCTTTGGAGAAGCGGCGTCTCTCCGAGAATGATGTGGCATACCCGGTTTTCGTGGACAAGGTGCCAGAGGGCAAGGGCTTTGTGGATAGCGCCATTGGGGGTATGATCGTCCTGCGGTTTGATGACATCTTCGCTATGTTTAACCTTCATCCGCTGCACTACACCTTCGTTTGGCTATTTTCGCTAAGTATGGAGGTGCGGATCATTAGAGACAAGACCCCGGACATCATGATAGTCGACGCCTTCTACATGCGTGCCAATATCTTGGGCAGCGCTGGGGACCGGCAAGTCGCGAGTTCATACCTCGAAGGCGTCATTCTGGCAAACCCAGATAAGGATAACTTCCTCGTGCCTTACTTTCCCGAGTAAGTCATCCCCTCACCGCCCCGTAACATATGATTTCTTAGATTTCGATCGTTCTTTTTTTCTAACATTCCGTGTTTTGTGCAGTGACACACATTGCACACTCATCCTCTTAAGCCCGAAATATTCCATGGCCACGTATTTCGACTTGGACTGTCAGTCGAAGAAAGACTACACAAATATCAAGAAAGTTCTTGATGATGTTCTCCCCGGCTACGCCAGATCTGGAGGCACCTTCAGCAGGCCAATTCGTAGGTACGGCAAGCATGTGTTCACCCACAATACGACGTTCCCCTGCGTGAAGCCGCTGCCTGGCGGTCAGAAGGATGCCTACTACGGCTTCCATCACATGCGGGCGATCGTACGGGACCATAATCACCTTCTGCTACCAAATAATCTCAAAGATTGGGCCGCACGCTTGTCGGCAATCCAGGACGCGGACATCAGACAAGAATTCTTTCGCATCCAGTCGGAGTTTGCGGAAATCATCCATCAAGATGTCCTTCGTACCTCGGGGAAGTTCTACCTCAGATATCAACCGTCCAACAGTGAGACAGAAACAACGTTACAAATGCAGGCTGACAACGCCCGCGATTTCATGACCATCACGACAGACGGCGGCTTCATCCAAGCTTCGGTCCCTGAGTCGAGTCGAAAGTAGTGATGCTATGTAGTTCTGAAATATCGATTAGCTCATGTTGTAATTAAACTTTAATGAACTTGTATGTCTCTTTGGTTTGGACATTCGTTCAACTTATATGTAATCGATGCTATTTATTAGTAGGACCATGAATCGTGCTGTTAATGTGTTGCTTTTCTCTTCCGATCCTTTTGTTGCATACTTATATATTGCGTATGTATTGTCTGTGAATTGCTACTAACGTTTTGTTTGTCTAGTGCATAGAGATGCCGTCGTATGTCGTGTACAAGGGTAAGGTTCCCGGAGTCTAGACGACTGGGAGGAGTGTCGGAGACAGGTTCACCGTTTCAGCGGTAACAGTTACAAAGGGTACACCACTAGGGCGGAGGCGGAAGCTAGATACGCGCGCTATCTAGCGGGAGAGAGGAGGGAGCGGAGGAGGAATCGGATGAAGACCAGTTTCATCCCGATGATGCTCATCGTGACGACCGCAGCTCTCTTCTATGTGATGGTAGTTTAGATGATCGATATCGACTTGTAATGTGAAGACAAACTCGCTACCCGCGGTCTCGAGACTTGTAATGTTCTAACTTTCTTCGGTCTTTTGAATTCGGAGACTAATATGATGAATTGTATTCGGAGACTAATCTTCTATTGTATTCGATAAATCTGGTGTTTATATGTTGTGTTGTCTATATTCTGTGTAGTAATATATTTTGTAACCTAGGCAAATATCAGAAAAGAAAAAAATCCTAATATTCATACTTGTGGCGCACCACACTGCACTTTAGTGGCGCACTGCAATAAACACACTAGTGGCGCATTGTCTAGAAGTGCGCCATTAGTAACCCAGAGCACAAGGTAAATATGGCCCCCTGGGAGGCATAGTAATGGTGCACCGTTTGACATACTAATGGCGCACTCCCAGGTGCGCCACTATTGTCTGGTATACGAATGGCCCACCAGGGGTGCGCCATTAGTACTAGTTACTAGTGGCATGATGATAGTTGTGCACCTGTAGTGCGCCATTAATGGCCAAAACAGGTGCACCACTAATTAGCCTTTTCCTAGTAGTGACAACTGCCTCCCTCGCCGTCACCGGAGACGCCCCTGCCTCCCTCGCCACCACCGGAGCCATCCTCTATAAGCACCCCACCCCTCCTCTCTCTCATGCATAGCACAAACATTGGATAGAAAACTAGCTAGCTAGGTTAATTAGTTTAATTAGGTTAATTATCTAGGTTAGTGCAAAATTATAGTTAGGGCTTTGACAGAGAACTAGTTAGGTTAACTAGTTTAATTAGCTTAATTATCTAGGTTAGTGCAAAAATTTATTTAGGGCTTTGACAGAGAACTAGCTAGGTTAACTAGTTTAATTAGGTTAATTATCTAGGTAAACTAGGTAAACTAGCTAGGTTAAATAGCTTGGTTAATTAGGTTCGTTAGGTTAACAATCCAGGTTAACTAGGTTTGCTAGGTTAGAGCAAAAATTTAATTTAGAACATTAGGTCAGAAGGGTTAGAGAAATGGAGTTCCTTTGCAATTTAATTGGGTTCTGTCCTAGGCAGAGAAGGGTTAGAGAAATAATGTGTGTATGTGGGGGGTGAGGAATAGCTAGAACAGAATTTGGGTTCTGTCCTAGGCAGAAAAGTGTTTAGTGAGGTCATTTTGCAAAGGTTTTTGATTGTTGAAGAGACCACTATTTTTCCAGGAAAAGAATTTAGGCAAGTTTTATTTTTAAGATGATCCCTTCTTAGACTTTTATTGTTGATTCTATCTTTTCATTGAAGTAGTTCGATTGTGGCCAAGTGGCCTTTTGTTGTTTCCCGGGAATGAAGCCGAGTGGCCTATGTTTTGCCAGAATGTTGATTCATTTCCGTTCCAGCAAAATTTAGGTGCTCGATTTGTCCACTTTTTAACAAAGGTCATGCCGAAATTTTCCTTGAATTTCGGCATGACTTGTGCTACAAACTAGGACATATTGAGTGCTCGGGATTTGCTGCACCAGGAAGGAATCAACGTTCCTGCAAAACATAGGCCTTTTTTTAAGTCATTATTCATTTTATAAGGTCTAGAAGTAATTGACTAGATTTAATCGTAGGAAACATGGCTAGCAACAATGAAGGATAGGGTTCTGGTGATTGCGACGATGTCTACCGGGCGGCAGACAAATTTTCGAACCTTGCCGACGATCAATGGTTGTTCTTGCTGGGCCCACCTGTCGCATCGGAGACTGAGACTGACATCCAGACCGGCGCTGAGACTGAGACCAGCGTCGAGACCGGCACCGAGACTAGAGGAGCCGGTATAGAACCGAAAGAGCAGAGGCAACCACGCCCAAACCAGCTCATGACTACTAGGCTAGTGGTCACGGAGGTGGATGACGGCAATTTTGAGCCAAAAGAGCCCACGGAAGCGCGCGCATGCTACGGCAATCAAATAGGCTGCATCATACGGACAACCGCCACCATCAACCATGAGAAACTAAAGAAGATAGATAATATGAGGCCCTCCCTCCTAAAGAAGCTGCACCAGATATTCTTGTTCCCGGGCCGGGATGAAAAGGAATATAAAAATCCAGATAAAGACCCGGCAATGAAGAAGACAAACAAATGCACCATGACCAAGTTTAGCAACGTGTTGGCCGCTTGGAGAGCAAGGGTGAAACATCGGATCATCAAGAAAAAGGAACCCTACTCCGAGATTGTAAAGGATAATCCGACAATCATGGAAGAGCAGTTTCAAATATTCAAGGCGGCTTGCGAGGCCGAAGGTGCCAAAGAAAAGTCGAAGTACATGAAGGGGCTTCAACAGAGGAACATGTGGGTGCCACCACCTCGGAAGCCGTGGTTACGGCGGGAAGAGGTCCATATGGGCCAAGGAGGACGCGGAACGCGAAAGTCTGGGCATGCCAGACCCCTTGGAGGAGTTCACTGTCCCGCAGGAGCGTGACGTCCTTAGGGCCCGGTACCATTGGGACCCAGTGAAGAAGGTTTTCGAGATGGACCCGGTCACGACGGGGTTCATGAGACTACTGGTAATTTTAGTTTCTGATCAATTCGACTTCACATTTAGTCATATTTGTAAACGATCCTTGTTCCTTTTGCAGAGAGAGCAACACTGGATTGTGGCCGAAAGCGACTCGCCGTCTGAGGCATTGGCGAGGCCCAAATGGGACACCCCATTCAACCGGGTGTTGAACATATTGAAAGGACTCCCGGTGGACACTCGGCCGTCGTATGGACGAGTGCACGGTGTCAGAGACGGTGCCACATGGAAGAACTACTACCGTGAGACCACGGAGGAGAGAAAGGAAAGACGGAGGTTAACTGAACAAAACATCGACAAGAAGGTTGAGATTGCGGTTGAGAAGAAATCAGCCGAGACAGTCGCAATAGCGGTAGCTGCCGCAAAATAGGCGATTGCAGATATGTCTGGTGTCTTGGTTCCGGCCGCTGTCAGTTGCAGCAGGCAAAATCCAGAAAAAAAAATGCAGCGGACTTTCCCCTTGCCGACTTCTTTCGGAGCAGCTCGACTAGCGTTGCACCTACACCTGCTCCTGCAATGGCTCCGGGACCAGCTCCTACACTGGCTCCTGCACCAGCACCTGCACCTGCTCCCGCACCTGCTCATAGCAACCCGTCCTCCGTCTCGGACGTGCTCGGCGGTGCTTCATCTTGTAGACGTTGTTGGGCCTCCAAGTGCAGAGGTTTGTAGGACAGTAGCAAATTTCCCTCAAGTGGATGACCTAAGGTTTATCAATCCGTGGGAGGCGTAGGATGAAGATGGTCTCTCTCAAACAACCCTGCAACCAAATAACAAAGAGTCTCTTGTGTCCCCAACACACCCAATACAATGGTAAATTGTATAGGTGCACTAGTTCGGCAAAGAGATGGTGATACAAGTGCAATATGGATGGTAGATATAGGTTTTTGTAATCTGAAAATATAAAAACAGCAAGGTAGCAAGCGATAAAAGTGAGCACAAACGGTATTGCAATGTGTTGAAACAAGGCCTAGGGTTCATACTTTCACTAGTGCAAGTTCTATCAACAATAATAACATAATTGGATCATATAACTATCCCTCAACATGCAACAAAGAGTCACTCCAAAGTCACTAATAGCGGAGAACAAACGAAGAGATTATTGTAGGGTACGAAACCACCTCAAAGTTATTCTTTCTGATCGATCTATTCAAGAGTCTGTAGTAAAATAACACGAAGCTATTCTTTCCATTCGATCTATCATAGAGTTCGTACTAGAATAACACCTTAAGACACAAATCAACCAAAACCCTAATGTCACCTAGATACTCCAATGTCAATTCAAGTATCCGTGGGTATGATTACACGATATGCATCACACAATCTCAGATTCATCTATTCAAACCAACACAAAGTACTTCAAAGAGTGCCCCGAAGTTTCTACGGGAGAGTCAAGACGAAAACGTGTGCCAACCCCTATGCATAAGTTTACAAGGTCACTGAACCCGCAAGTTGGTCACCAAAACATACAACAAGTAGATCACGTGAATATCCCATTGTCACCACAGATAAGCACATGCAAGACATACATCAAGTGTTCTCAAATCCTTAAAGAATCAATCCGATAAGATAACTTCGAAGGGAAAACTCAATCCATTACAAGAGAGTAGAGGGGCAGAAACATCATAAGATCCAACTATAATAGCAAAGCTCGCGATACATCAAGATCGTGCCGAATCAAGAACACGAGAGAGAGAGAGAGAGAGAGAGATCAAACACATAGCTACTGGTACATACCCTTAGCCCTGAGGGTGAACTACTCCCTCCTCATCATGGAGAGCGTCGGGATGATGAAAATGGCCACCGGTGAGGGATCCGCCCTCCGGCAGGGTGCCGGAACAGGGCCCCGATTAGTTTTTGGTGGCTACAGAGGCTTGCGGCGGCGAAACTCCCGATCTAGGTTATGTTCTGCGGGTTTATGTATATATAAGAGGTTTTGGCGTCAGGAACAAGTCAGGGGGGTCTCCGAGGCGGCCACGAGGTAGGGGGTGCGCCCAGGGGGTAGGGCGCGCCCCCCACCCTCGTGGGTGCCTCGGGACTCTTCTGGCCCATCTCCGCTGCTCTGTGGGCTTCTTCTGGTCCAAAAATATTATCCGTCAATTTTCAGGTCAATTGGACTCCGTTTGGTTTTCCTTTTCTATAAAACTCAAAAACAAGGAAAAAACAGAAACTGGCACTGGGGTCTAGGTTAATAGGTTAGTCCCAAAAATCATATAAAATAGCATATAAATGCATATAAAACATCTAAGATGGATAATATAATAGCACGGAACAATCAAAAATTATAGATACGTTGGAGACGTATCAGCATCCCCAAGCTTAATTCCAGCTCGTCCTCGAGTAGGTAAATGATAAAACAGAATTTTTGATGTGGAATGCTACCTAGCATAATTCTCAATCTAATTTTCTTTATTGTGGCATGAATGTTTAGATCCGAAAGATTCAAGACAAAAGTTTAATATTGACATAAAAATAATGATACTTCAAGCATACTAACTAAGCAATTATGTCTTCTCAAAATAACATGGCCAAAGAAAGCTCATCCCCACAAAATCATATAGTTTGGTCATGCTTCATTTTTGTCACACAAAAATGCTCTCATCATGCACAACCCCGATGACAAGCCAAGCAATTGTTTCATAGTTTAGTATTCTCAAACTTTTCCAACTTTCACGCAATACATGAGCGTGAGCCATGGACATAGCACTATGGGTGGAATAGAATATGATGATGGAGGTTGTGTGGAGAAGACAAAAAAGGAGAAAGTCTCACATCGACACGGATAATCAACGGGCTATGGAGATGCCCATCAATTGATGTCAATGCGAGGATTAGGGATTGCCATGCAACGGATGCACTAGAGCTATAAATGTATGAAAGCTCAACAAAAAGAAACTAAGTGGGTGTGCATCCAACTTTCTTGCTCAGGAAGACCTAGGGCATTTTGAGGAAGTCCATTGTTGGAATATACAAGCCAAGTTCTATAATGAAAATTCCCACTAGTATATGAAAGTGACAACATAGGAGACCCCCCTATGAAGATCATGTTGCTACTTTGAAGCACAAGTGTGGCAAAAGGATAGTAGCATTGCCCCTTCTCTCTTTTTCTCTCATTTTTTTTTGTTTTTTTGGCCTTCTTTTTTTTATTTGGCCTTTCTCTTTCTTTTTTTTTCGTTGTCCGGAGTCTCATCCCGACTTGTGGGGGAATCATAGTCTCCATCATCCTTTCCTCACATGGGACAACGCTCTAATAGTGAAGATCATCCCACTTTTATTTATTTACAACTCAAAGATTACAACTCGATACTTAGAACAAACTGTGACTCTATGTGAATGCCTGCGGCGGTGTACCATGATGGGCAATGAATCAAGAGTGACATGTATGAAAAATTATGCATGGTGGCTTTGCCACAAATGATGAAGCGTGTCATAATAAATGAAACGGTGAAAAGTTGCATGTCAATATATCTCGGAATGGCTATGGAAATGCCATAGTAGGTAGGTATGGTGGCTGTTTTGAGGAAGATATAAGGAGGTTTATGTGTGATAGGGCGTATCATATCACGGGGTTTGGATGCACTGGCGAAGTTTGCACCAACTCTCAAGGTGAGAAAGGGCAATGCTCGGTACCGAAGAGGCTAGCAATGATGGAAGGTGAAAGTGCATATAATCCATGGACTCAACATTAGTCATAAAGAAATCACATACTTATTGCAAAAATCTACAAGTCATCACAAACCAAGCATGATGCGCATGCTCCTAGGGGGATAGATTGGTAGGAAAAGACCATCGCTCGTCCCCGACCGCCACTCATAAGGATGACAATCAAAGAACACCTCATGTTTCAAATTTGTCACACAAAGGTTACCATGCGTGCATGCTACGGGACTTGCAAACTCCAACACAAGTATTTCTCAATTTCACAATTACTCAACTAGCACAACTCTAATATCACCATCTTCATATCTCAAAACAATCATAAGGAATCAAACTTCTCTTAGTATTCAATGCACTCTATATGAAAGTTTTTATTATATCCCTCTTGGATGCCTATCATATTAGGACTAAATTCATAACCAACGCAAATTACCATGCTGTTTATGACTCTCAAAATAATATAAGTGAAGCATGAGAGTTCATCTATTTCTTCAAAATAAAACCACGGCCATGCTCTAAAAGGATATAAGTGAAGCACTACAGCAAACGATAAACTACTCCGAAAGATATAAGTGAAGATCAATGAGTAGTTGAATAATTATGTAACTATGTGAAGACACTCTAATATTTAAGAATTTCAGATCTTGGTATTTTATTCAAACAGCAAGCAAAACAAAATAAAATAAAATGACGCTCCAAGCAAAACACATATCATGTGGTGAATAAAAATATAGCTCCAAGTAAAGTTACCAATGAACGAAGACGAAAGAGGGGATGCCTTCCGGGGCATCCCCAAGCTTAGGCTCTTGGTTGTCCTTGAATATTACCTTGGGGTGCCTTGGGCATCCCCAAGCTTAGGCTCTTGCCACTCCTTATTCCATAGTCCATTGAATCTTTACCCAAAACTTGAAAACTTCACAACACAAAACTTAACAGAAAACTCGTAAGCTCCATTAGTATAAGAAAATAAATCACAAATTAGGTAATGTTGTCAACTCATTCTAAATTCATATTGGTGTAATATCTACTGAATTCCAACTTCTCTATGGTTCACACCCTCCGATACTACTCATAGATTCATCAAAATAAGCAAACAACACATAGAAAACAGAATCTGTCAAAAACTGAACAGTCTGTAGTAATCTGTATCATTCAAATACTTCTGCAACTACAAAAATTCTGAAATAAATTTTTGGACCTGAGGAATTTGTGTATTAATTGTCTGCAAATCTAATCAACCTAAAATCACTCTCCAGTAAAAAATGGCAGCTAATCTCGTGAGTGCAAAAGTTCCTGTTTTTTACAGCAAGATCGCATAGACTTCACCCAAGTCTTCCCAAAGGTTCCACTTGGCACGAACACTAATTAAGACATAAAACCACATCTAACCAGAGGCTAGATGAATTATTTATTACTAAACAGGAGCAAAAATCAAAGAACAAAAATAAAAATTGGGTTGCCTCCCAACAAGCGCTAACGTTTAACGCCCCAAGCTAGGCATGATGATTTCAATGATGCTCACATAAAAGATAAGAATTGAAACATAAAGAGAGCATCATGAAGAATATGGATTGCACATTTAAGTCTAACCCACTTCCTATGCATAGGTATTTTGTGAACAGACAATTTATGGGAACAATAATCAACTAGCATAGGAAGGCAAAACAAGCATAACTTCAAAACTTTAAGCACATAGAGAGGAAACTTGATATTATTGCAATTCCTACAAGCATATGTTCCTCCCTCATAATAATTTTCAGTAGCATCATGAATTAATTCAACAATATAACTATCACATAAAGCATTATTTTCATGATCTACAAGCATAGAAATTTTATTACTCTCCACGAAAGCAAATTTGTTCTCATGAATAGTAGTGGGAGCAAACTCAACAAAAGAATTATCATGTGAGGCATAATCCAATTGAAAATTAAAATCACGATGACAAGTTTCATGGTTACCACTATTCGCAATAGCATACAAGTCATCACAATAATCATCAAAAATAGTAGGCATGCTTTCATCATAAAAAATTTGCTCATCAAAACTTGGGGGACTAAAAACATATCATCAAACATAGCATCCCCAAGATTGTGGCTTTGCATATCATTAGAATCATGGGTATTCAAAGAATTCATACTAACAACATTTTAATCATGCTCATCAATCACATATTTTATGCCAAGCATTCTATGTAATTCTTCTTCTAGTACTTGAGCACAATTTTCCTTCCCATCATTTTCACGAAAGACATTAAAAAGATGAAGCATATGAGGCACCCTTAATTCCATTTTTTTTGTAGTTTTCTTTTATAAACTAAACTAGTGATAAAACAAGAAACTAAAAGATTCGATTACAAGATCTAAAGATATACCTTCAAGCACTCACCTCCCCGGCAACGGCGCCAGAAAAGAGCTTGATGTCTACTACTCAACCTTGTTCTTGTAGAAGTTGTTGAGCCTCCAAGTGCAGAGGTTTATAGGACATTAGCAAATTTCCCTCAAGTGGATGACCTAAGGTTTATCAATCCGTGGGAGGCGTAGGATGAAGATGGTCTCTCTCAAATAACCCTGCAACTAAATAACAAAAAGTCTCTTGTGTCCCCAACACACCCAATACAATGGTAAATTGTATAGGTGCACTAGTTCGGCGAAGAGATGGTGATACAAGTGCAATATGGATGGTAGATATAGGTTTTTGTAGTCCGGAAATATAAAAACAAGAAGCTAGCAAGCGGTAAAAGTGAGCACAAACGGTATTGCAATGTGTTGAAACAAGGCCTAGGGTTCATACTTTCACTAGTGCAAGTTCTCTCAACAATAATAACATAATTGGATCATATAACTATCCCTCAACATGCAACAAAGAGTCACTCCAAAGTCACTAATAGCGGAGAACAAACGAAGAGATTATTGTAGGGTACGAAACCACCTCAAAGTTATTCTTTCTGATTGATCTATTCAAGAGTCCGTAGTAAAATAACACGAAGCTATTCTTTCCGTTCAATCTATCATAGAGTTCGTACTAGAATAACACTTTAAGACACAAATCAACCAAAACCCTAATGTCACCTAGATACTCCAATGTCACCTCAAGTATCAGTGGGTATGATTATACGATATGCATCACACAATCTCAGATTCATCTATTCAAACCAACACAAAGTACTTCAAAGAGTGCCCCGAAGTTTCTACCGAAGAGTCAAGACGAAAATGTGTGCCAACCCTATGCATAAGTTCACAAGGTCACTGAACCCGCAAGTTGAACACCAAAACATACATCAAGTAGATCATGTGAATATCCCATTGTCACCATAGATAAGCACATGCAAGACATGCATCAAGTGTTCTCAAATCCTTAAAGACTCAATCCGATAAGATAACTTCGAAGGGAAAACTCAATCCATTACAAGAGAGTAGAGGGGGAGAAACATCATAGATCCAACTATAATAGCAAAGCTCGCGATACATCAAGATCGTGCCGAATCAAGAACACGAGAGAGAGAGAGAGAGATCAAACACATAGCTACTGGTACATACCCTCAGCCCCGAGGATGAACTACTCCCTCCTCGTCATGGAGAGCGCCGGGATGATGAAGATAGCCACTGGTGAGGGATCCCCCCTCCGGCAGGGTCCCGGTATAGGGTCCCGATTGGTTTTTGGGGCTACAGAGGCTTGCGGCGGTGGAACTCCCGATCTAGGTTATGTTCTAGGGGTTTCTGTATATATAATAGGTTTTGGCATCGGGAACAAGTCAGGGGGGTCTCCGAGGCGGCCACGAGGTAGGGTGGCCCGCCCAGGGGGGTAGGGCGTGGCCCCCACCCTCGTGGGTGCCTTGGGACTCTTCTGGCCCATCTCCGATGCTCCGTGGGCTTCTTCTGGTCCAAAACTCCATCAATTTTCAGGTCAATTGGACTCCGTTTGGTTTTCCTTTTCTGTAAAACTCAAAAACAAGGAAAAAACAAACATTGGCACTAGGCTCTAGGTTAATATGTTAGTCCCAAAAATCATATAAAATAGCATATAAAACATGTAAGATGGATAATATAATAGCATGGAACAATCAAAAATTATAGATACGTTGGAGACGTATCAGTCGCCATAGATGAGGATGAGGATGACGATGACACTCAACAGTATCTCAATACTAGCGCCTACGATGAGTACTCAGGGTTTGAGCGTCATGAGTCGGTGCCTGGATGACGGCCTTCGGAGGCTGAACATATTATAGACGACCTTCCGGTAGGAAAGAAGCATAGGCAGAGACCGAGGAAAGGCAACAAAGCTGCTTCTATGATCGAGCCGCCTCAGCAGCCTCGGGTTCAAGACCATATACCTATCCCCGGTGCGGCAAAATGGCATATCCCCGGTGAACCAATCCTACCTAAGGCAGCGCTAGAGGCCACACATGGCGACCTATGGAGACTTCATGACGATGTGCTGCGGAGAGAGAAAGGCTTCATCGCCTCAGAAAATCCAGGATACCCACTCTACGTGGTTAACGTGCCGCGGCAAAGGTCGTACATCCACACATGCCCCGCGGACAAGTTCTTCCTTTGATTTGATTACATCTTTGACATGTTTCACTTGAAGAAGCTGGATTTTACGTTTTTCCGCCTTTTGCCTTGTACATGAACTACATCATCGGGAGTGAGCAGATACCTTATATCTATGTTCCTGACCCATACTTCATGCACGAGTGCTTCTTGGCAGTCTGCGCAGAGCACCGTGAATACGCGAGGGACTACATCATCGATTTCATGGTCGCTAATAAGGACAAGGAGATGATTCTCGTGCCTTATCATCCCCTGTAAGTAATCCGCGCGGATATCCTTCCTTCGATTTCAATCATTCATTTGCACGGTGGAGGCTAATTAATTTGCGGTGTACTTATTTTGCGCAGCAGCGGGCGCGCCATCCTCATCATCCTTGACCCCTGATACTCCCACGTTCTTTACTTGGACTCATCGAAGAACATGAAAAAAAAGATTACACCCACATCAAGTCTGTTCTCGACAGTGCTATCTTTTACTAGGGCGTACAGGGTGGAGAGATCAAGGACAAGAAGAAAAGGGACGGCAGTCCCACCTTCGATCGGCCATAAGACCAACTTCTGCTGCATCCAGCAACCGAGTGATACTCTTAGTGATGGATTCTATGTCCTGCACCACATGCTGGAGTATAGACGGGGTCAGTAGAACCTTCACATGTCACCTAAATCCGGCGATGCCCATATTCTGCAATGGGCAAAGAACGCAGGAGATATCCCGGATCATCGACTTTGAGCTGAGTTCTATCACATCTGGCGTGAACTTGCCCAAGTCATCGTGAAGGAGGTCCTCGACAAAACAGGTTTGTTCTACGAGGAAGGACTAATGTCACGGGAAGACGTCCGAACACGTGTCACCGCTCAGCATCTCGACTGGAAGCCTTTCATTAAGCTCGGGGACTATCTCCCTGACTTGGATGGATGGAATCACATGTTGGAGTGATTGTCGATATATGACAATGTGTTCGTTTAGTCCATACTTTCTGAATGACGAAACTTTGAGTTATGCACGATGGAAGTTTATTTGTGATGTAATTAAACTGTCCTCCTCAACTAGCAAAGATCACTCTGGTTATGGCATTTTGGGTACGATGAACTTTTTTATTTATGCTTATGATATGTTGCTTCTATTTTTGCCAAGTCTGTCTCTTTCTGTTGCTCAACTATATATGTTGCATATCATCGAGTCATGTGACGATACAGGTGCATAGATCATCGATGACGAAGAAGTGCTACGCCAGGAGTATACGACGAGTGGCCGGAGTGTCAGGCCCTGGTGTACAGGTTTCCGATTTCCGAGCGACATCTAGTAGTTAGTTTAGGTTCACGCAAATGCGAGAGAGGGATACGAACTCATGTACTGCGTAGTTCCGCTCGCACTCATAGTGATAGCTCTTCTCGCGTATATCATTGTTTAGATGGATGACGATGTAGTTGCAAGTAAATGAGACGTGTATCACTATTTTCGAGATGATGAGGAGAGACCACTTTGTGTTGGATGATGATTATGATGATGACATGATTTGATGAGACTATCGGTATGTATATGCTATGATTACATTTGTATGTGTTGGATATGCTAAAGATTATTGTATAAAGCCTGTTCAAATACAAAACAAATATGCAGAAAAAAATAGAAACTAATAAAACTAGTAGTAGCGAGCAGAACAAAGTTAGCAGTAGGGCTCTCTTACCAGTAGCGCGTCCTAGTTAAAACCGCTGCAGCTATTAGCTGCAACACGTGGCACTGAAGCTCGTTGCTGCTAGCCATGTATAGCGGTAGCGTGGGACAACACGCGCTACTGCTACATGTTAGCTGTAGCACCTTATCAGTAGCGTGGCACCCCGCGCTACTGCTAGGCTTTTCCCTAGTAGTGAAACCCCTTGGTTTTTGTTAACCATTCATTGGTAATCTCTTTCTGACTAGTGAGACCGGTGTACATCCACGCAAGTTCACTCATCTTGCTTAGCTACTGGACAAACAAGAATTATATATAATTCAGCATGTATATTCATGAGTTAATCTAGTTAGTCAATTTTATTACGTCCATACAACCTACACTCTAATAGGTAAAGATAGGTCCTAATTCCACCCCGAGTATGTGTAGATTGAGTACGTTCTCCATGCTCTACCCCATTCCGAGACAAAATTTCGGCAGCAGCAGCACCCCCCCCCCCCCCCCCCGATGTTCTCCCGATACACGTCTTGGCAAAAAGCCGAGAGAATATGCATCCGGAGAACAACAGGGAGGCGCTGACGAAATTTTGTCTTGGAATGGGGTAGAGCATGGAGAACGTACCCAATCTACACATACTCGGGCTGTGCGTGGAAATCGCTCGACAATCCGAATGAGTTACGGTGATAATATGCAATTGAATGCATATTTATCGATGCAACCTTTTCGGACGGGAGACGCATACTGGTTTCGCGAATGTAGTTACCTAGCTAGTGTCATCGGCACGAAGGCCGGAACAGAGCAAATAATTAAGGGGGGAGTAGGAGATGTCATGTGTGCTCACCCACGAACGCAGGGGCGGAGCTCGTCGAACACGAGACCCTCGCAGCGACGAAACAACTGTACATTGAAATTGAAAGATGAGTAACATAGAATTATTGTTTTTGCCATCAACCTAACTAAATATTTACAACAGGATGCCACCGAAATATATGTCATTCAGGGTTCCATCAAAGTCGAGGCACCCCTAACCTATATAGATGTCATTTAGCCTTTCGTCGATGCCAAGGTGTTGGGGATTGTAGCAGCAACTAAAATTTTCTACGCATCACCAAGATCAATCTATGGAGTTCACTAGCAACGAGAGGGGAGGAGTGCATCTACATACCCTTGTAGA
The DNA here is from genome assembly GCF_002575655.3 of Aegilops tauschii subsp. strangulata. NCBI lineage: Eukaryota > Viridiplantae > Streptophyta > Magnoliopsida > Poales > Poaceae > Aegilops > Aegilops tauschii. The sequence continues at coordinate 5,733,971 of NC_053035.3, forward strand.
TAGCGAGCGGAAGCGTTCAAGAGAACGGGGTTGATGGAGTCGTACTCGTCGTGATCCAAATCACCGATGATCCAAGCGCCGAACGGACGGCACCTCCGCGTTCAACACACGTACGGAGTGGTGACGTCTCCCACACCTTAATCCAGCAAGGAGGAGGGAGAGGTTGAGGAAGAAGGCTCCAACAGCAGCACGACGGCGTGGTGGTGGTGGAGTGACAGTTCTCCGGCAGGGCTTCGCCAAGCACACGCGGAGGTGGAGAGGTGTTGGGGAGGGGAGGGGCTGCGCCTTGGATGTGGTGCTCCAGCCCTCCCCTCACCCCTCTATTTATAGGGAGAAGGGGGAAGGGGGCCGGCCCCTCTAGATGAGATCTAGAGGGGGGCGGCGGCCAAGGGGGAAGGTGGCTTGCCCCCCAAGCAAGGGGGGCGCCCCCCTTTAGGGTTCCCCCCAAACCCTAGGAGCATGGGCCCTAGGGGGGTCGGCGCCCAGCCCACTAAGGGCTGGTTCCCTTCCACCTACAGCCCATAAGGCCCTCCGGAGCAGGTGGACCCTCCCGGTGGACCCCGGAACCCCTCCGGTGGTCCCGGTACAATATCAGTATACCCCCGAATATTTCCGGTGACCGTATGGTGACTTCCCATATATAAATCTTTACCTCCGGACCATTCCGGAACTCCTCGTGATGTCCGGGATCTCATCCGGGACTCCGAACAACATTCGGTAATCACATACAAACCTTCCTTATAACCCTAGCGTCATCGAACCTTAAGTGTGTAGACCCCGCGGGTTCGGGAATCATGCAGACATGACCGAGACACCTCTCCAACCAATAACCAGCAGCGAGATCTGGATACCCATGTTGGCTCCCACATGTTCCACGATGATCTCATCGGATGAACCACGATGTCGAGGATTCAAGCAATCCCATATACAATTCCCTTTGTCAATCGGTACTTTACTTGCCCGAGATTCGATCATCGGTATCCCAATACCTCGTTCAATCTCGTTACCGGCAAGTCACTTTACTCGTTCCGTAATGCATGATCCCGTGACTAACTACTTAGTCACGTTGAGCTCATTATGATGATGCAATACTAAGTGGGCCCAGAGATACCTCTCCGTCATACGGAGTGACAAATCCCAGTCTCGATCCGAGCCAACCCAACAGACACGTTCGGAGATACCTGTAGTGCACCTTTATAGCCACCCAGTTACGTTGTGACGTTTGGTACACCCAAAGCATTCCTACGGTATCCGGGAGTTGCACGATCTCATGGTCTAAGGAAATGATACTTGACATTAAAAAAGCTTTAGCAAACGAACTACACGATCTAGTGCTATGCTTAGGATTGGGTCTTGTCCATCACATCATTCTCCTAAGGATGTGATCCCGTTATCAATGACATCCAATGCCCATGGTCAGGAAACCGTAACCATCTAATGATCAACGAGCTAGTCAGCTAGAGGCTCACTAGGGATATGTTATGGTCTATGTATTCACATATGTATCACGATTTCCGGATAACACAATTAAAGCATGAACAATAGACAATTATCATGAACAAGGAAATACAATAATAACCATTTTATTATTGCCTCTAGGGCATATTTCCAACACAAGGCAGCCCCTAACCTAAATAGCGGGCATTCAGGGTTCCATCGACGGCGAGGAACCCCCTAACCCGCTCATCCCCGGGCGTCCTTAGGTATGGCGACGCACGGTCGACGGGTCAGCACTCGGATCGGAGGGACTCACTGGCTCCACCATCTATTCCCTCGAAGACAGGCGATCCTCGACCCTCTGCCCCAACCCTCGACCCCTCGGCGACCGGCGATCCTCGACCCGGTTCCGTCGGCGCCAACGCACTCCTAACCTCGACCCGGTTCCGTCGGCACCGGCGCACCTCTAACCTCGACCCAGTTCTGTCGGCGCCAACGCGCCCCTAAGCTCCGCTTCTTCTTCCTCCTCCTCCTCCTCCTCCTCCTCTTCTTCTTCTTCTTCTTCTTCTTCTTCTTCTTCTTCTTCTTCCTCTTCTTCTTCTTATTCTTCCTCTTCTTCCTCCTCCTCTTCCTCTTCTTCATCCTCTCCTTCTCCTTCTTTTCTCCTCCTCTTCCTCCTCCTCCTCCTCCTCTTCTTCTTCTTTTTCTTCTTGTTCTTCTTATTTTCCTTTTTCCTCTTCTTCTACTTATTCATTTTTGTTCATCTTTTATTCTTCCTCTTCTAATTATCTAAACCCGAACCTAGCACTAACTAAAACCTACACCTAGCACTAAACATAAACCTAAACCTACACCTAAACCTAAAACGGAAAAAAAAACCTCACCTTGCTTCGGCGATGGGGCGTAGGCGGGGTGACCGTCGCGACCTGGGTCCGGGTGGCGGGGCGGTGAGTTGGCCGGCGTCGTGGAGGGCTCCGAGGGGCGGTGGCGGGAAGGTTGTGGCCCTGGCTCCGGGGGCGGCGCAGGGGACCTGTGACCTTGCTCCGGCGATGGCGCGGGGAAGGGCGGCCGCCGCGGCCTGGGTCCGGGGGCAGGGCGGGCGACCTAGCCGGCGTCAGGGAGGGCTCCGGGGGGCGGGGGCGCGACGGTGGCACGCGGGTGAGAGGTGGGGAGAGAGATAGAGGTGGGAGAGAGAGAGAGGGGGCAGGGGGAAACGGACGTACGTTAGGTTCTTTTCTTTGCCGTCTGCCAGCGGACGACCAAAGTCCCAAAGGCAGACGGCAAAGAACACGTCCGTCTGACATAACCAGCCCCAGGGTCCAGTGGGGCTCTTTGCCGTCTGGCTTTGGGACCTTTGTCGTTAGGTGGTAGACGACAAAGAACTGACTGACGGCAACTAGGCTCTTCGCCGTCAGCCAAGCCTTTGCCATCCGTTTTTATAAGCAGACGGCAAAGACCTTCTTTGTCGTCCGCTAGGAGACGGAAAAGAGCTGACTGATGGCAAATTCTCTGTTTCTAGTAGTGTTAGAGGGATAATGGACAAGCACGTCCGTGACACGCTTATTGCTCTTTGCAACTTTTTTGATGTCATCTCTCGAAAGTCGATCAGTGTGAAGCAGCTCCAAAGGCTACATGAAGAGATCGTTGTGATACTAAATGAGCTTGAGATGTACTTCCTGCTCGCGTTCTTCGACGTCATGGTGCATCTGTGTGTCCATATTGTGGACGACATAGTAGACCTGGGGCTGTCATTCCTACACAACATGATGCCGTTCGAGAGGATGAATGGTATCATTAATGGATTCGTTCGTAACATGTCCCGTCCAGATGGAAGCATCGTCCAGGGCTATCTAACACAAGAGTGCATCTCTTTCTGCGAGAATTTTCTATATGGCATAGACCGGCCGCCTGGTGTTGGTTTGCCCGTTAAGAAGCACGTTGGGAGGCTCGAAGGAGAAGGTCACTCCAACAGTCGCAGGGAACTGCATGTGGCCTACTCAGATCGATGCAACGACTTTGACAGAGAAAACTTGGTAGTGCTACAACACCTAGACCAGGTAGATCCTTTCATGACACTGCACAAAGAAACTATCGCAAAGACGTATCGTGACCGGGGGGTATGTAGGACGGACACCGAAGTTACTAGAGAGCACAACTCCAATTTCCTGCATTGGTTCAAAGATAAAATTCTTGCTAATCCCCCGGAAGAGGGCTCTAAGGATGGACTGCTCATATGCACCATAGCACATGGCCCCTCGCCCAACCTCGTCACCTATCAGGCACATGGTATCAACAGATACACGTTCTACACGGAGGCCAAAGATATGAACAGAGATTTTCAGAACTTAGGGGTGACGATGGAATGCATGACCGGCAGCGACAACGGCGCAACTGAGAGATTTTTGTGAAGGGTCGAGGAGATCTGGGAGCTTGACTACACTAGACTGCACAACGCGACGATGTTTCATGTCAAATGGGCTAAGAATATCGAAAGAGAAAACCAGTATTTCACTACCATGACTATACCCGACACCAAGAGCGCTACCGTGAACGCCATCGCAAAAAACGAGCCATGGATACACGCTAAGCACGTGACACAATGCTTCTTCATAACCAACCCGAGCAATCCCAGCCGTGTTGTCGTGAGGAGGGGCAAAAGGAACATCATTGGAATGGATGGAGTCGCCAAGGAGGAAGACTACGACTAGTACGGAAACCCGATGTGGGAAGATGACGATGACGATGAAGTATACATCAAAAGAAGAATCAATACTATATTATCTAAGAAAGATCGTACTCCATGGAAAAGGAAAAGTCACAATGAGGGGCTCAATTATTCGTCAACGAACAATAAGGGAAAGAAGCTCACTCAAAAACGAAAACGTCGACGCTGAGAAACCGTTCTCGGTCAAATGATGTAATATATATGTTCCTATTTTGAATGTGCACTTAACCATTATGGGTCAAATGATGCAATATATATCGCCTTAGTTATATACATTGTACCACCTTCCCCTCGTTCTGGCTCTCTAAAAAAAGGAAAAGAAAAAGAAAACAGAAGAAACAAAACGGAAAAGAAAAGGGAAAAAATTAAGCAAAAAAGATATGGAAAATAAAAAATGAAAACAATAGCAGGAGCGCTGGTTCTGTAAAAGTGCTATAGCTACGTTTTGTAGGAGTAGCACTGTTCCAGAAATGCGCTATAGCTACTTCACATAGCAGTAGCGCTCTCCTTGAAAACGCGCTATAGCTAAGTTAGCTATAGCGCATTTTCAAGAAAAGTGCTACTGCTATTTTCACATAACCCCCCGCGCGGGCTTCCCTTCTCTCCTTCCTCCCCCAATTACCCCACTCCTCCCCCTCGTTGCCCCTGCCCTCGCCCTCGCCGGAGCCCGTGCTCCGACCCCGACGTCGCACGCCTCCCTCGCCATCGCCCGGCCCCGACCCCAACGCCACACGCCTCCGTCACCGTCGCCCAGCCTCGGCCCCGACCCCGAATACGACCCCGACGCCGTCGCCCGAGCGGCGACCCCGACGCCGCATGCCTCCATCGCCCTCGCCCGACCCCAACCCCGACACAGACGCGCCATGCCTCCCTCCTCTGCCTCCTCGCCCTGCACCCTCTGTAAGCCCCCAACCGCTCCTCGCTCTCTGCCATTAGAGTTCTAGATAGGGTTCTTCGGTTAATTTACTTAGGTTTTAGTTAGGGAAGTAGGTTAATTAGATTATCTATTTAGTTAGGGCAGTAGGTTAATTAGGTTGTCTATGTGTCAAATTTAGTTATGAATTTAGCTAGGTATGAACCCTAGTTATGAATTTTGCGGTGATGAATTTATCAAATTTCGTTATGATCCCTAGGTATCAAATTTAGTTATGAATTTAGCTAGGTATCAATATAGTAGGTTAATTTGGTATTTAGCTAGGTATCAAATTTTATTCAAGGATTTTTTATTGGTATTTAAAGAAAAACAGAATTGTTGCTATTTGATTTTTTTAGTTAAAGCTATTGTTGCTATATGAACCATATATGATATGTGGACATGTGATTTGGACATATTTGAATTGGACATGTGATATTTGGAAAATTATGTTTATGTGCAGGGTAAATGATCCGAGTGGCCTATGTTTCGCTGGAATGTTGATTCATGCCTATGATCCGAGTGCAGGGTAAATGAATTTTAGGCGCTCGATATGCCCACTTTTTAGCAAAGGTCATGCCAAAATTTCCTGTGAATTTTGGCATGACTTGTGCTAGAAAGTAGGCATATCGAGTGCCGGGATTTGCTGTGACGGGAATGATACGGCATTCCAGCAAACCATAGACCTTTTTTAATGTCATTTCTCATTTTATAATAGTTTGAGAACTAATGAGGACACATGTCGATCAACAAAGAAACCGGGCCTTCTGACCAAGATGCAGACAAGATGGATTATGAGGGTGAACAACAGTACCTCGACTTATTGTCTGCTAAGCACAGTCAAGGTTTGCAGGGCGGCCTTGATGATGGTACTGACGCCGACACCGACGGCGCCGGCACCGTGGCGGCACCGAAACCAGCGGGGAAGGTACCGGCGGGGAGGATACCGGCGGGGAAGGTACCGGCGCCGAAGTCGCTACTGAAAAGAAGAAGCAGCAGAAGCAGAGGATACGAAAACCTAACAAACTCGGCATCGGACGACTGGTAATCACAAAGATGGCCCCTGGCAAGTTTGAGCCACTAGAGCCGGAAGAACCTCGCAAGTGCTACGACAACCAAGTAGAGAATGCATCCTATGGGAATGTGCGAGCATCAACGACGAAGACTTCAGGAGTAAAGAACATTTGAGGCAGTTGCTCCTGACGAAGTTGCACAAGAGATTCAAGTTCCCCGGCTGTGATGATAGCATATAACAACCGTGGGATGATCCGAAGATGAAAAAGATTAACAATCATGCCATGGACATGTTCAACAATGATTTGGCCTCCTGGAAATGGAGGGTGAAACGAGCTATTGTGGCTGAGGAACCCCTGTCCAAGATTCTAGAGGAAAATCCGACACTTTCGGAAGAGGAGTTCCAAAAGTTCAAGGACACTTGCACTACCGAGGCAGCCAAGGCTAAGGCTGCGAAATTCAAGAGCCTTCAGCAAAGGAACACGGGGAACAACGCCTCGGAAGCTGTGGCTACCTTGGCAAAAGGCCCATATGGGATAAGGAGGAAGCGGAACTTGAAGCGCGGGTCTCCTAGACCCCTTTGCGAAGTTCACCAATCCCTTGGAGCGTGACTTCATCAGGGACCGCTATAAGTGGGACAAGGAAAAGAAGGTTTTTACACAGACCCGACCACCTTACATTTAGCTTCTGATCAAGTTGACTACACATTCGTAAATGGTTCATGTTCCTTCTGCAGGAGAAGCAACATCAGCTTGGAGCCGAAAGCGAGTCTTCGTCGATGAGGCCCAAGTGGGAACCCCTCTCAACCGAGCCTTGAATGAACTTAAGGGAGTCCCTTTGGACCAGCGGCCGCAATATGGACGTGTGCACAGCGCCGGAGACGGCGCCACATGGAAGGTCTTTTACAACCAGGGCCCAGAGGCCAAGAAGCAGGAAAAAAAAGTTTAGTCAGGCGGACATCGACGAGAAGGTGAAGCTTGCGTTCGAGAAAAAAGCTGCTGAGGACGCGAAAAAAGCAGCTGAGGAGAAAAATGAGCTGCTACAGCAGGAAGTCGCGGTAGCTGTAGATGCCTGCAGAAATGATTTCGCTGCTAAATTGATCATGGGTATCATCAACTGGATGAAGGAAAATCCAGACAAGACGGTAGATGATTTCCCCATGCCTAGTTTCGTCTTGAGCAACTCGGTGAACAACACCACTGCACCATCACCTGCTCACACAACCGCGCCTGCTCTTGCACCCGCACCTACACCCGCTCATAGAAGCTCGTCCTCAGTCTTGAGCGCGCTAGGCGGGCCTCAATCTTTGGCTGAGCTCGACGCCCTCACGGTAATTACATGTCGCACCAACATATATCTAGAATATTCCATTTTTGTTGCCTTTCGGATGTTTTACGCTGCAGACATGTGTTTGCAGGCCGACGAAACCCCGTGCACTATACTCTACTTGATCAAAGGCCAGAAGGTGGACGTGGGAAAGGCAGTGATAACGAAGCCCTTGTACTCATGTTCCATGGCCAGCCGATGCCCGGTGGGCACTTCAGGGTTACCTTGTCCAGTGTGAAATCGGGCCATGAGGATTTGCCTCCTCCAATATAGCTAGGGGGAGAGGACGACGAGACACCACCGCGGATTGGAAACTGCAAGGGTTGGGTGCTGCTATGGCTGCAGAATCTTCTTCGTCTGTAGCCGGCCAAGAGCACACCAATAACCACACATCAACAAGCAGGTATGAACACCACCACCCTGCCTACGCAATTACCAGCGCCTGTAGTGCCAGGATAGAGCGGCGGACGACATGATGAAGGGGGTCCAATAGTGGCTGATGTAATCGCCCACGTAGAACAAAGAATGGATGATGAGATGGACGAGGACCCTCTTCGGTTCCTCAATACAGGCACCTATGACGGTGACCTAGATATGATGAGTCAGCCATATGACAACTCGGGCTATTAGCATGTGATGACCCACAAGTGTATCGGATCAATTGTAGTCTTTTCAATAAGTAAGAGTGTCGAACCCAACAAGGAGCAGAAGGAAATGATAAGCGGTTTTCAGCAAGGTAATGTCTGCAAGCACAGAAATTGTAAGTAGCAAGTAGTTTGATAGCAAGATATTTTGTAACGAGCAAGCAATGATAATAGTAACAAAAGTGTTGCAAGGTAGCCCAACCCTTTTGAGGCAAACGACGGGCCAAAACGGTCTCTTATAATAAGCAAAAGCGTTCTTGAGGGTACACAGGAATTTCATCTAGTCACTTTCATCATGTTGGTTTGATTCGTGTTCGCTACCTTGATAATTTGATATGTGGGTGGACCGGTGCTTAGGTGTTGTTATTACTTGAACAAGCCTCCTACTTATGATTAACGCCCTCGCAAGCATCCGCAACTATGAGAAAAGTATTAAGAATAAATTCTAACCATAGCATTAAACTTTTGGATCCAATCGGTCTCTTACGGAATAGCACATAAACTAGGGTTTAAGCTTCTGTCACTCTCGCAACCCATCATCTAATAACTACTCCACAATGCATTCCCTTAGGCCCAAATATGGTGATGGTGAGGGTTACTAGATGGGAGCACGATGATGGGGCAAAAGGGATGCTGGAGAAAGCATGGGTTAAAGTGGGTAGGATTCCTACTGAGAAGAGGTGTGAAAGAAATGTGGCCTCTATAGCCTCTCTTGCTAGAGTGCCGCTGGAGATTGATATGGCTACCCTGGACCGCCCCAATTCTATCGCAGTGGTTGAGTCAGTCCTGGGGGATCATTTTTACGACTTCACCTTTGATGTGGAGCGGGTGCTCGTGAGAAATCCTGACAGAGAGAATATTCACACTAAAACCTCTGCTGAACAGGGGGAACCTTCACCTGAAAGTAGAAAAGAGAAGGTGTGAATGAGGATCTGATGGGCAGCTCTTCTGGTGGAGTGCAAGATGTGGGAGAGAAGAAATCTGTGGGGAAACAGTGTGTGAACAATGCTTTGGACTCACCTGTCTCAATGAACTCTGATAGTTCAAATCATGACACCCTTCTAATTCACACGATGGGACAAGAGGCCTTGGTTGCCAATGAAAACTCAAAGGCCCTTTCTCTGTCTTATGATATGTGTAACCAGATTGTTGCTTTTGATGCTGGAAATGGGAGTATAAAAAAGACTTATGCTGAGAGTGTGAAGAGCTCAATTAATGTTACTAAGTTGGAAGGCCCTTTTGGTGCTGTTGATGATAACACAGTTGAGAATAACGTGCAATCGCCCAAATCTGCTCATGACTGTTATGGTGAGGTGATTCCTACACCTCCCTCTTACATGAAAATGCCCTCAGGTTTAGTACCAGGACTGTGCTGACCAACTTGGGGAAGGTGGAAGACAGAGCCAACGCTGCCAGCAAGAAAAGGGATTTGGAAGGTACTAGTACATCTAATAATTCCTTTGATGTTAATCTAATCCTGATATGATGCTTAGAGCTAGAAAAATGGGTGTTATGATTCCTCATATTGAATTCTCTAAAATTGACATTCTAGGAACCTGAAAATGTTAGAAATAATGTTGTAGAAAAACATGCACCTCCTGATGAGGTGATGTTTATTACCAATGGTAAAGGTGAGGATATCCCCATCAACCTAAGTTGGGGGATGAGCAAGATTGTGATGTTTCTGATTTTACTGTGGTTGGGTCCAGAAAAAAGAAACATAATACTAGGAAAGTCCAAGCACCTATTTCTAGACCCAGAACCAGAAGCCAAAAGGCAGTGGAGCCCACTACCAATCCTGGTAATGCTACTAAGTCTCCTAGTAGAGTGACCAGGGGGAGGGGGGGAACTTAAATGAATGGAATCTTCTGGAACTGCAGAGGGGCAGGTAAAAGTGGAATGACCACCTGCTTCTCTGATCTGATTAGGGATCATTCCCTAGATTTTTTGTGCTTACAGGAGACTATGAAGAGGAAATTCTCCCCTGGTTTCTTTAGAAAAATAGATCCTTATAATACCTTTGATTGGAATTGGATCCCATCTGTTGGCAAGTCTGGGGGCTTGCTTTGTGGGATCAAGAAGGAGAAATTAGAATTTGTTTCCTGGTCTATGGGGAAATACAATCTCCAAGTCACTGTCTTTGATGTGGACAAATAGTGTGTGTGGGCCTTGTTAAATGTCTATGGTGCTGCCTATGTTGAGCACAAAGATGAATTCCTTGCGGAGTTGGCTAGCTTTTGTAGCCACTTATCCATGCCTTACATTGTGGGTGGAGATTTCAACATTCTTAGACATTGCGGAGAGAAGAACAAAAAGATGGTGGCTTCCCATTATATAGATAGATTTAATGCCATCATTAATACCATGCGCCTCCGAGAGATATATGTCGAGGGGGGTGTGTTCACTTGGTATAATAACCAAGCCCATCCTACTTTAGAGAAATTGGGTAGGATTCTTATGAATTATGATTGGGAAGACTTGTTCCCCCTGGTTACTACCAGAAAACTTGTCAGAGACGTTTCTGACCATAATCCTCTCCTGATGACTACCAATAGTACTCAACCCCAGTCGCCTAAGCCCTGGGAAATTAGGTTTGAGATGAGCTGGATGGCAAATGAGGAGTTCCTCCCTTTGGTTAGAAAATTTTGGCAGAGACCAGTTAAATCTTCTGACCCCATTGATGTGCTTAATATCAAATTGAAACGTTTTAAAAAAGTTTTTTAAAGGATGGGGTTCTGATAAATTTGGTCACAATAAGAAAAGGAAGAAAGTAATCAAGGATGAGCTTGCTTCCATAGAGTCTATGGAGGAGCAAGGCCCTCTTGATCCTGATATTTTAGACAAAAGAGCTACTCTTAGTGGTGAACTCCAACAGCTTATGGTGAATGCAGAATTGTATTGGCTCCAACAGTCACATGAGACATGGATGTTGAAAGGGGACCAAAATACTGCCTTCTACCATAGGATTGCCAATGGTATAAACAGAAAAAACACCATCCATTCCTTTTCGAATGGTGACACCACTCTTGAGGGGACTGATAATTTGCTCAAACATGCCACAGGGTTTTATAAAGAGCTGTTTGGTCCGGCTTCACGGAATCTTTTTTACTTAGGCCCCGATACTTGGGGAGATAATGAAAAACTTACGGGCGAGGATAGTGAATTTTTGACCAGACCCTTTAGCGAGGAAGAGGTGAAAAAAATCTCGTTTCTCTATGGACAGTAACAGAGCCCCTGGACCAGACAACATGCTAGCAGAATTCTATCGCTTCTGTTGGGATGTTGTTAAAGATGACATTATGAATCTGTTTATGGCCTTTCATGAAGGGACTCCGGATGTAGAGAGATTGAATTATGGGACTATCACCCTGATTCGTAAAATCAATGGGGCTAAGAAAATTCAAGAATTTCGACCCATTTGTCTTTTGAGATGTCCTTACAAACTTATCACTAAGGTTTTGGACAATAGGGTTGCGGTGTTTGCCGACAAGCTTATTAGCTGCCACCAAAACACCTTTATCAAAAAGCGCAACATCATGGATGGGATCCTGACTTTACATGAAGTGCTACATCATACTCAAGTCAAGAGGAAAACGGGGATTGTCCTAAAACTTGACTTTGAGAAGGCGTACAATAAGGTTAACTGGGATTTCTTGCTTGAGTGTCATAAAATGAGGGGCTTTAACAATAAGTGGTGTGAGTGGGTGGAGAAAATCCTACACAATGGCACAGTTAGTGTCAAGATCAATAATACCATGGGGCTTATTTTCAAAGTCATAAAGGGGTTCGTCAAGGAGACCCTATGTCCCCTTTTCTTTTTAACCTTGCGGCTGAATGCCTCACCAAGATGATTCTAAATGCCCAGAACAATAACTTAATTAAAGGGCTGGCAGCTGATCTTGTTCCCAATGGGGTGGCTGTCCTGCAGTATGCGAATGACACGGTGATTTGTATCGAAGACGATATTGACAAAGCGATCAATCTTAAGCTCTTATTGTACTTGTTCGAACTTATGTCTGGCCTTAAGATTAACTTCATAAAAAGTGAGGTATTATACGTGGGAGGGGATGTCTCGGTCCTCCAGAAATATATTGAGTTGTTTGGCTGCCAGATCGGTCACTTCCCTATGAAGTATGAAGGAGTGTCGGTTAGTTACTCTTCTCTGAGAAACTCGGACTGGGAATTTTTTTGTTGTTCGATATCTCAAGTGTTGCGACTCCTGGATTGGCAATGTTGCCTCATCTGGAGGGAGATTGACTCTGTTGAACTCCTCTTTATCTAGTATCGCATACTACTATATGTCGATGTTCCTCCTTTCCAAAACCTTTATTGAGAGATTAGACAAATACCGTCGCAAATTTTTCTGGTGTGGAGGGATGGGGAAGAAACGCTATCATTTGGTTAAATGGGCTAGAGTATGCAGATCTAAGAACAAAGGGGGCCTGGGCATTAAGGACCTTCATAAACAAAATCTTTCTCTCCTAGTGAAATGGTGGTGGGAGCTGGATACTGGGCAGGGTCTTTGGCAGGATATAGTGAGGGCGAAATACCTCAAGAACAGCTCGGTGGCTACTGTTAAATCAAAATTCAATGACTCCCCAGTATGGAATGTCGTTGCCGATCTGACGAGGGGGAAGGGATGAACTGGACTCACGAGAGAGAGAGTTTTCTGCCGCTGAAACTACGCTACTTTTCTGTTATTCCGTTTCCTCTCTTTATGCTGGTTACAACAAGAAGCAGTCTTTCTCCCGGTGGACTCGCCATGATCCAAGATGGCCGCGCCATCCCACGACCCCGAGCCACAGCGTGATCATCCACCAGGAGAGACAAACCAGGAAGAGAGAGGGGGGAGTGGACGAGCTACACTCGCTACACTCGCTACACATTATTACAATAACAGAACAAAGCAAAGACTAGCCTACACAGCCATAAGACGGGTGAGCTTATGCCAACACTTCTCCCCCTTAAGCTCAGAGTGCTTTGCTGATCTCCATGACCCCGAGCTTCTGCCGGATCTCCACGAAACGCACACGCCCGAGCGCCTTGGTCAGCACATCTGCCAGCTGGTAGTCTGTCCGGACATGATCGACCTCCACCTGATCTTGCTCAATGCACTCCCTGATGAAATGGTATTTGACATCTATGTGCTTGCTGCGATCATGATGGACAGGATTCTTTGCTAAAGCAATGGCTGATTTGTTGTCGATCAAGAGTTTGAACTTTGTTGGCTCTTCTCCTTTCATCTCACAAGAAGTCTGCTCAGCCAAAGGCCCTGACAGGTTGCCGCCGCAGCAGCCACATACTCGGCCTCACATGAACTGATTGCCACTACCTTTTGCTTCTGAGATGTCCAAGAGATGGGGTTCTCTCCAAGGAAGAACACATTCCGTGATGTGCTCTTGCGATCTCCCTGATCACCTGCATGATCACTGTCGCTATACCCCAGCAGCACGCCGCTTCCTCCACGTACATAGCGGCAGCCAAAGTTCAGAGTGCCCTGAATGTATCTGAGAATTTGTTTCACTGCTGCCCAATGTGTTGTGGTTGGCCTCTCCATGAATCTGCTGACAATGCCAACGGCGTATGTGATATCTGGTCTTGTGTGTACCAGGTATCTCAGGCTTCCAATTACACTACGGTACAGAGATTGATCAACAGCCCTGCCTTCATCTTCTTTCTTCAGTTTGAGCCTACACTCCATGGGTGTCTGACTTTGATTGCAGTCACTCATTCCTGCTAGCTCAAGAATCTTTTCTGCATAGCCACGCTGACACAAGGTGATTACTCCCTCAGTTTGCGATACTTCAATGCCCAGGTAGTAGCTGAGTAGTCCAAGATCTGTCATCTTGAAAAACTTCTGCATATGTTCCTTGAACTCCAGTATGTGAACTGCATCGGTGCCTATGATGATGAGATCATCGACGTACACACCCACAATCAGAAATGAGTGCGCATCCCCGTGTCTGTAGACTGCATGCTCCAGCGGGCTCCTGCTAAACCCGAGTGCGCCGAGAGTGTGATCCAGTTTGGCATACCATGCCCTCGGGGCTTGCCGCAAGCCATAGAGAGCTTTCCTCAACTTCAGAACATGAGATTCCTTCCCAGCTACTGTATAACCTGGTGGCTGTGACACATACACCTCTTCGCCCAGCTCTCCGTTGAGAAATGCAGACTTGACATCCATATGGTGTACTTCCCACCCAGAGTGCGCATCCAGAGCCAGGAACAAGCGCACCATCTCCATGCGTGCCACGGGCGCGAACACCTCTTCGAAGTCTATCCCTTCTCTCTGTGCATATCCCTTTGCGACCAGCCGAGCCTTGTGCTTGAGAATCTTGCCTTCTGGATCACGCTTGACCTTGTAAACCCACTTGAGACCGATCGCCTTGTGCCCTCGAGGGAGTGAAGTTAGCTCCCAAGTGCCGCTCTCAGCGATTGAGTCCATCTCAGCGTCCATAGAATGCTTCCATGCACTATCCTCGAGCGCATCACCAATGTTTGCTGGTTCCTCGGCGCTCAACAGACACTGCTCCATAGCTTCGCGCACGGCCTCCCCCTCAGTCTCATCCATGATGCAAGAGACACGGCGATAGCGGATGTCGCCAGTGTCCACATCTCGGCGATTTTCGTCGTGACTGGGCGGCGTCGCCCAGCGAATGTCCTTGCCAAATGTGCTGGGCGTGGCCGTCGCGGGCGTGGACGCCGCGGGCGTGCTCCCCGCGGGCGTGCCAGCTGTTGCAGAGGGCCGAGTCCCGGGCGTTGAGGTTGGTGGTGTCGCCGGGCTCCGTGGCGTTGGGGGCGCCGTATCCATCCCAGCGTCCCGCTCCTGGGTGCCGTGTTCCGTGGTGTAGACCACGGTGAACGTTGCCGGCGCCGGTGCGTCCATGGCCACGCTCGGAGTTCGCCACGCCCAAGGCATGTTCTCTTCAAAGATTACGTCACACGTCACCCGTACCTTTTTTCTTGCAGGATCATAGACGCGGTAGGCCTTGGAGCCATCTTCGTAGCCGACGAACACCATCGGCGTCGAGCGATCGCTCAGCTTGGTGATGCCGGGCCCGACGCTCTTGACGTGAACCGTGCACCCGAACGTGCGCAAGTGATGCACCGCGGGTTTACGGCCGTGCCACGCTTCGTAAGGGGTGACACCATCCAGGCTCCTCGTCGGCGCGCGGTTCAGAAGATACACCGCTGTCCGCACGGCCTCGCCCCAGAACAGCGCCGGCATGGACATGCTCTTCATCATGCAACGCGCCATCTCCACCACCATTTGGTTTCGACGCTCGACCACCCCATTCTGCTGTGGGGAGTACGGTACAGTGGTGAAGTGTTGGATGCCGCGCTGCTTGCAGTAGCTTCTGAAGTCGGTGGAGTTGAACTCGCCGCCGCGGTCCGATCTGAAGGCAAGCAGTTTGCACTGGCCGTTGGCCTCTGCCATGGCCTGGATCTTTCTAAAACGCGCGTGCGCCTCGTCCTTGGTCTTCAACAGCTCGAGCCACATATACCGACTGCAACCATCAACCACCAACAGAAAATATGTGTTACCTGCCGGCGTCGTGGGCTCGATGGGGCCGCAGAGATTGGTGTGGACGAGCTCTAGGCCACGCTCTGCGCGGTGTGCACTAGCCTGCGGGAACGGCGTGCGGTGCTGCTTTCCCAAGGCACAGCCGTCGCAGTACTCCTCCACACGATCAATCACGGGCATGCCCCGCACCATCTCCTTGGATCCCATGGCCCGGAGCGCGCGAAAGTGAAGATGCCCCATGCGAGTGTGCCATCGCCAGGCCTCGTCATCCCCGACAGCCATTAGGCACGCCGGCATGTCCAGCGCGAGGGAGCCTGTGTACAGACGATTGCTGGACCGGCCGACTTG
The DNA here is from genome assembly GCF_002575655.3 of Aegilops tauschii subsp. strangulata. Lineage (NCBI taxonomy): Eukaryota > Viridiplantae > Streptophyta > Magnoliopsida > Poales > Poaceae > Aegilops > Aegilops tauschii. Next base: position 5,749,903 of record NC_053035.3, read on the forward strand.
CGCCAGGACGCGCCGCGATGGGTCTCGTATGGCCATCACACTGTCCCTGATGTCGATGATGCAGCCGGCCTCGTCGAGTTGCCCGACGGAGACGATGTTGGTGCGCAGACTTGGGATGAAGAAGACGCCGGTGAGAGCGCGCTGGCCGCCGCTCTGGCAACGGAACACCACCGAACCGCGATCGCGTATCGCCACCACGGATCCGTCGCCGAACCTCACCGTGCCGCGGACGGTCTCGTCCAGCGCCGAGAACACACGCCTGTCGCCCGTCATGTGACTGCTGGCCCCGGTGTCGAAGAACCACACGCCGTCTGGAGACGGCACGGGCAGAACCTTTTCTTCGTTCAGGTACACCTCCTGGGGCGCGATGAGCGGTGATGTGTCGACGGTGGTGACCACGGTCATGAAGAGACCTTGATCATGCTCCGCGTCAGCCTGTGCCAGATTCACTTGCTCCGGCTTGCCCTTCTGCTCCTGCTCGCGGAGCCATGTGCGGCACTCTTTCTTCCAGTGCCCCGGGATGCCACAGTGGTGGCACTTGCCCTTCTTCTTCTTGCCACCGGATCCGCCAGAGCCGCCTGCCCCGGCGTTGCCCGGCGCGAACTTCCCACCGCCCGGACCCTTAGGTTTAGCGGGCCACTTGCCCTTGCCGGTGTTGCCGCCGCCGCCTGACGACGACCCTCTGCCGCTGCCCACCTTCTCGCGGGCCAGCCACTCCTCATGAGTGAGCAAGAGGCGCCCGCCGTTCTGCGCTCTGTCGCCGAGCTCGTAGTGGTCCTCGCAGGCGGAGAGGCGGCCGACGAGCTCCTCGATGGTCATGGTTTTCAGATCGATCAGGGACTCGATCGTCATGGCCATCGGGCGGTACCGCCGCGGCACCACGCGGAGGAATTTCTGGACCACCTTGTGCTCGGTGACCAGGTCGCCGTATAGCTCCAGATCGGCGATGAGGGCCGAAAGCCGCAGCCCGAAATCCTCGACGGACTCGCCGTCCCTGAACCTGAGATCCTCGAACTCCCGCCGGCGCACCTGTGCCTTGGCCTCACAGGCGCGCTCGCTGCCGATCCGCATGGTCTTGATAGTCTCCCACGCGATCTTCGCCTTGTCCTTGGCGGCCAGCACGCGCAGCATCTCCGGCGGAACGCCGGTGAGGATAATCTGCAGCGCGCGACGGTCGTCATTCTCGTCGGCGGCGTCGTCAGTCACCGCAGACCAGACGCGGGCGACTTGCAACTTGACTTGCATCAACAACGCCCACTCTTGATAGTTAGTGCGCGAGAGCATCATAGACGCCCCCGCTTCCTCCCGCACGACGCGCTCCACCACCCGATACTCGCCGCTGCCGCTGCCGGTGAGGCGCGCGAGCGGCGCTTTGGGTGAAGGCGTCTTCGTCGGCGACCTTGCGCCGCCCTTGTTCTTCCCGTCCGATTCGTCACCCGACATGACCCCGGCGGATCAAACACCGCCGCCGCTCCAAGGATCAAACGCCCAAGGTTCTGATGCCAATTGTCGTTGCCGATCTGACGAGGGGGGAGGGATGAACTGGACTCACGAGAGAGAGAGTTTTCTGCCGCTGAAACTACGCGGCTTTTCTGTTATTCCGTTTCCTCTCTTTATGCTGGTTACAACAAGAAGCAGTCTGTCTCCCGGTGGACTCACCATGATCCGAGATGGCCGCGCCATCCCACGACCCTGAGCCACAGCGTGATCATCCACCAGGAGAGACAAACCAGGAAGAGAGAGGGGGGAGTGGACGAGCTACACTCGTTACACTCGCTACACATTATTACAATAACAGAACAAAGCAAAGACTAGCCTACACAGCCATGAGACGAGTGAGCTTATGCCAACATGGAAAGCCCTCCTGAAAGTCAAGGAGGTTTATATGGCCGGAAGAGAAGTGGTTATTAACTCTGGCAATATAGCTCGACTGTGGTATGACCCTATTGGTTCTCATCCACCTCTATGTGATATGTATCCAGAGCTGTTTAGCATTGCTAATTACCCGAATGATACTATTGCCCAGTTTAAGGACCGGGCTGGTGGGTGGGTGTTCAGGCGCAGGTTAAACGTCGACCTGACACGCCAGCTTGAGGGGATGCAGGGTGTCGTTGACAGCATTAAGCCCTCTGATGAACATGATGGGATCGAATGGGGCTTTGGTCCCAAGGGCAGATACACAACTAAATATGTGTATCTTACTTCGAAAAAGACCTTGCTGGGTGTGACTACAGATGGATTTGGAAGGCTAAACTTCCTGTCAAAATCCAGATTTTTCTCTAGCAGCTCTTTCAGGATGCTGTACTCACCAGAGATGTTATGAAACGTAGGAATTGGGCTGGCAATCCGTGTTGTTCTTTCTGTAAATACAGAGAAACTTATTTGCACCTGTTTTTCCTTTGCCCTGTAGCAAGGGTAGCTTGGCGCACGGTTGGTGCGGTGCTTGGCACTGATTTATGTCCTAACAATCTTTGTTAGTTTTACTCCTGGTGTTATGGCTTTTCTTCCCCATGGGGAACGATATTTTACTATGGGTCTAGCAGCCATTTGCTGGGCCATCTGGAATCGCAGAAATCAGGCCACCTTTGAATTTAAGAAATTGTCAGCTCCTTTTGAGATTGTCTTCACTGCTTGTACGCATTTATCCTACTGGGCAGGTCTACTGAAGGGCGAGGAACGAACGGAGCTGGAGCATGGCGCGGCGCTTCTGAAGAAGAATGCTAAGGAGATGATGAGGCTCTGTGCGACTGCGTACACGGACACCAACCTGGGGTGATCATGGCGCTGTGTCCCTCAAAGCTCCCATTTTGAAGATGGCCGAACGTGCTATCTGGTGGATTCCTGTAGTTTTTGTTTAGTCGCCTATGTTAGAGCTATGCTTCTGCTGTTCCGCCTCTGCGTAGGCTGTGGTGTTGCTGAACCTTTGCTACTCTGTTGTGTGGTGATAGTGCTCCAGGGTTTTTGCCTCGTAATGGACGTTTTGATTGCGAGCATCTACAGCGGGTTTCCCTGGAGTGCTTGAACTCGCTTTTTCCCTTTCCCTTTTCGTTTGAACTCGGACATGGCTGTATTTCCATTATTTCTATAATGGAAAGGGGATTAGTCCGGTTAAAAAAAATAGAACTAGCACAGATACTGAGTAAATAGGTTAGTCTCAAAAGATGATATAAAATAGCATATAATGGCATATAAAGGATCCAAGATATATTATATAGCATTCAATAATCAAAAATTAAAGATACATTGTAGACGTATACGCCCGGGCTGATTGGCACCCCTCATATCCATCACAAATATGGAGCGGGTATGGGTGTGCCCGGCAGCGCCCAGGCGCGTCCGCCATGTAGGACCCAACCCACGCCGGCCCACCCGACCCCACATATATTCCTCCCCATCTGCTCGCAGGACCAAACCCTAGTCACTTCACACTTCACTCAACTCCACTCCCTCCGCCACCAAGCTCACCTCTGGCGATTTCCACTCGTCTCAAGCATGGCGGGCAGTGGATCTGACTCCAACCAGTCCGGATTTGTCGACTGGGGTGTCATGGAGGAAGCAATGGCGGTCTGCATTGCACTGCGCCGCTCCCAGGAGGACACCGCCTGACCGATGACAGGATCTGTCCGGCGCGACTCCATATTGTCGGGTCAACGGGCCTTGGGTCCTCTCGGGCTGGATCATCACGGTCCCGGCAGCCGGAATATCTCTCCTTCCCCATCACCAGTCAGGCGGACTATGAGTCCCACAAGGACTGGTGTACCCGTCATCGGAAGGAGAGGCTAAGGACCGGCGAGCCCCGTATTGCGGCGGAAATGGCGGCGGCGGAGGCGGAGGATGCGGCGGCGTGGGCTGCCGTAGAGGAGGAAGCCATATGTGCCCGTATTGTGAAGAAACGACAACGGAGGAACACGCGCGCCCTCACCCGAGAGTAAAATCGTGCGGTCCTTGCCATGGCCGGACTGCCACCGGTGGAGGAGATGGAGGACAACAACGGTGAGGACTGCTCGGGCAACGAGCAAATCCGGCTCGATCTCTACTCCGTCTTCGATGGGTACTTCCGCGAGAAGGACGGCAAGGGCACGAGAAGGGCAAGGGCAGCCATGGATGATCTCCACCATAGTCAAGCATGCCAATTTTTGTTCGTCCGATCACATGTTAGTAGTGATGGAGTAGCCGGAGTGTAATGCATCGACATAGATGCATGAGTTTGTATGAGTTTAAGATATGACAAATGAGGTGTCCGACTGTGAGAAAGCAAATTTAAGGCTTGGCGCGTTCACGAGCGTTTGAGTGCCGTGCCTGGTTGGTGACCGTAACTAGCCCGGCTGGCGAGAATTGGAGCTTGTCAAGCGTGGCGACGAAGACTTGGAGGAAAACCGCTGGTCGTCGCGGCTTTTGCTGCATAATATTTTAGAGAAAAATAATGTCTATGGATTTGTCATGAGCAACGTCGGTCAGTCGGTCACTTGCAGTGGCACGAAGCAAGGAATCTATCTTTTTGTGGTCGATCCGCTTTTAGCACGAGATAACGTGCGCTTGCGCAGAGGCGTGCCTGCTTTTTAGAATGTAGCATGTTAAATCTGTCGTAATCCTCGTCTTTTGCCCCGGCGGCTGCAGGCGTTAATCAATCTTATTATCGTGCTCGCACATGCTTCGCCTTTCCGCCCACCCGAGGCCTCCTACATATGTGTGGGCTAGCGTGCCAAACCAACTAACACCTCTTTCATATCACTCACAGGGACGCCCGGGGAGCAGGGACAGCTACCTTTGGAGCGCAATGTCGTCAGGTACGTAGCAAGTGAATATATGTGGGATTCAGTTCAGTTTTCATGCTCGGTTAGAGGGAGTAAGTGCATTTAGCTAGCTCTCCACTATTTGAACAAACATGCTATTTACTCTTCCCGAAATGTGCGATTCCGAAGTATACTATCACGTCTTCTTTGTCGCCTTGCATGTGAAATTCTCATGTTCTTAGCATATTGCAAACTCCAAACTATACGGTTTATTTCTATCCAGGTCTCCTTCGAATCAAAGGAATTTCTTAGCTAGAATTTTTGTAGGTTTTAGATCCTTAGGTTTTTTATTTCCTAATTTCTCGTATTCCTACGATTTGAAAAATCCTACGAATCAAATGAGCCCTCAAGTAACCAGATATGGGGATCTTCTACCAACTTCTGATTAGCATGAAAAAAGCAACATATCTAGTAGATTATTTTTCTTTTCTGCTGTTAGTTCCGGTAGATGAAGGATCTTTTTCTTTTTCATGGGTAGATGAAGGATCTAATAGGTAACAAAAAGAAACTATGCGGCTTAGCTGGTGGCATGGGGCAAATGTCGGCAACAACCAACACAAAAAGGAAGGTTAATTTTAGAAAGATGAAGAATAACTTTACGATATATGAAGTCCGCACCTAAGCTCGTGGTCATGAAATTGAAATTCACAAAACAAAGAAGTTTGATGCAAATTTTGGGAGAGTCTTTTCTTCCATGATCTACAAAATAAAATAGAGCAGATAGAATGAATGGCACCCAAAAAAAAGAAATTTGAGGTACATCTCTAGAATAACCAAATCATTTGATATTTTTTTCTTTTCACTTTGGTTAATTTCTCATCTTGCCCAAACCAGCCATATTTCACACAGCTGATAAGAGACCAACTAACACATGAGGCCCATATGTAAGTGCTCATATGGCATCCGGGGGACGGGAAGAATCATCAGCCCATGGCATCTACATGCGCACACATACATCGACTGTTACCGCGTAGCCACTCTCCTCTTTTTCTTCGCTCCGCTGGGATGCAACTAGAGACTAGTTTTTTTTTTAGTTGGAGCCACGATTGTTCGGCAAGGACAATGATAGCTTTTAAGGCAATTTCACCCCACTGGACATGTGCGTACCACCACACCTGCGTGCCCCGTGCGGCTTTCCGCACGACCTGGCCAGGACAACACGTATGCAGCTAACAAACCAATGCATGCTCTAAACTGACTCACCCATTCTCTCACTCTCAGCTAGCTCTAGTACATCCTGTTGACTCAACACTTGCACCGTTGGTTTAATAAAGTGGCCGTATGCATCGTCCAGATGCAGAGGCCGGGGGTGCACCCTCCTTTTCTAAAAAAAAAGGTGTGGTGGCACGCACCTGCCCAGGCGCGTCCGGTCGCATAATTGCCTCGTGATCCATAAAGTCATTGTATTCCATATAAAGGCACGCCATGTTTTAAGTTTAGTGTCTAAAACTTGTGTTTTTTGTCGTTTGTCGTATCAAGTTTAAGAAGCTCAAAACTAGTATTAAAACTTGTCAAAACATCTTCAAAATGTGTCTTGTTTGAAAGCCCTCGTTACAAGGAACATGAATATGAAAACAAAACTTAATTTAGACTTTCAATTCAAAAGTTACCAAAGATTAAAATTTGAGAGCCAAAATAAAAAAGGTCGGTGCCCTCGCCTTGCGTGCCACAAATGTCCTTCCAGGTCACGAGTGCTAAACATGAACTTGCATGTATATCGTGGGTTAGTGCATGAAGATAGTGGGATTAATTATCAGCCAAGTGTCTCGGCTGGTTAGTGCTTCTTGGGTCTATGTAAGCACTGTAATCAGTTTGGTTGTGTTGATGAAAGGTGAGGACAATGTAGCGAATGTGCTCACCAGGAGGCAGAGCCTCAGCTGGTTTCTTCCTTCATGTATGTCAAACAAGTACCCCCAAACATTCCCACCACCTAGAAGCAGGATGGACCAAACACCAAACCCATCAAATCTATTGGGATCTCTATATTTTACATGCTTTTAGGATTTCACTTGTACATCTTTGACTAGACTGGAGAGCACTTTGACCAAAGGTATGTGGTGTGGTTAGATGCCTACAGCTATATTAATACTATAAATGTGCTCAGGGCAGAATGACGACAAAGGTTTACAGCGTAGCCACTCACCTCTTTTTCTCCGCTCCGCTGAGATGCAACTAGACACCAATGTTCCGCAAGGACGTTGATAGCTTTTAAGGCAATTTCGCCCCACAGGACATGTGTGTGCTTCTCCCTGTTAGAACTAATCATGGCATTTTCTAAACAGATTAAAAGCATGTGTGTGCTTCTCCCTGTTAGAACTACTATGATGATCATCCTTGGAAAGTTTCAAAGCATTTTCTAAACAGATTAAAAATTACACGCAAAATACATATCTGACCCCTTTTTTGGTAAAAATTTGACAAACATTGAAGTGTCAATGTTCTTTGACAAGAAGTCCGTAAAATTAACACTACTATGATGATCATCCTTGGAAATTTTCAAACCTTTTTGCCAAAAAAATTAAAAATACAACAAAAAAACTTATTCATCCTTTTTTTGGTCAAATTTGACATAGGAATGATAGTGTCTAGAAAAACTTTAGTAAAATCAACACTGGCATCGCGATCAGTCTTTGAAAGTTTCAAACTTTTGCTAAACATATTTTAAAAAATACAAGCAAAAACATATTCAACAAAATATTGCGTGATATGGAAGCTGATTTGACAGGGTGACCAACTGGTCAAAACCACTTTATCTAACAAAAACCCAGTTTGAGGAGAGGGCATCGTTGAAACTTGACAAGTTTTGAGTGTTCAGGGTTGTAATTTCATACTTTTAAAGTTCAAGGTTGTTTCTTAGACATTGGTGATAATTCAGGGTTGAAATATGGATTTCTCTCTTGTTTTATTATAACGTTTTGTATCTGCTCTTCTTTGAAAATCCTTTGTATCTGCCTGAATGTTCGATCTTTCATCTCTATCCTCATTGTTTTTGTCAGTAGCACTCACTAATGGGCCAAATAAAAAAATACAAAGAAAGTTTGTCAAAAACAACACCAAAGTGCAGTCACTGATGAGCACAAATTTTCACCTCAGAGCTAGAAACAACCTGAATTGATTTGAGGCATAAAAAGTCTGCAAAAAAGGAGAGATGAGCAATGAGCGATAGGAACTATAGACTGACTGTTGGGTTCCATGATGGAGGCGTACTTCTGGAAGGTGGTATTTCAAAATAATGAAACGTTCCTGTTGTTTTTTATACTTTTGAGAGTTGTTCTATGGGACAAAATTTTAATAAAATTTTCAACTAAAATCTTATCTGGTTGATGTCAGATTTTTCAGACTTTCCAGCCAACGCCCGTTCGGCCATCAGATCTGGTGGCATGGACCTTGGCGCGAATCGGGTGCCAGAGACACGTTCGGTATTCCAACTATCCTGGCGAACGTACCCTTTTTATTTCTTTAAAAAATGGGAGTCCTCGAGGACTCAAACTCGAGCCCATGCATGTGAGCACCATGCACACTCACCTCTAGGGCTGAAAGCGGGCTTTGTGAACACTTGCTCACAAACATGTTTCTGTACTTGAGATTACTTGTTTGAAATTGGTTTTTTTATTAGATAAAAAATCCGAAAGTTCTTAATTTTTCATTTTAAAGAACAAAAACCCCTATTCTTTGATTTTATTTTCTCTTCTAAACTTGACATGTGCATTTTATTATACGTAGCATGCCATTTTTTAAATTAAAACCATGACATTTTTATCTTCCAAAACATGGCATTTTATTATTAAGAGAATAAAACTTTAATAATTAATGACTTGTCATTTTTATTGATAAGAGGATAACAATTAATTATTAAGGGACATTTTTATTGTCAGTAGCATAGCAATTTTTATTGCTAAGTGCATGGCATTTGTAATAATAAGAGGATGGCATTTTATAATAATAAAAGGATGGAATATCTACTAATGAGAGGAAGGCATTTTTAAATTTTTAATGGGATGACAATTTTTATTACTTAGTGCATGGCATTTTTATTATTGTGAGGATGGCATTTTATCATTGAGGGGGTGGCATTTTTTTTAATGTTGTGAGAATGGAATTTTCACTTTTAATGCCATGGCAATTTTTCAGTGCTCATCCAGATAAAACTAATTTTATCTAGAGGATGGCAGTTTTATACTAGCATGCAATTTTAACATTTTCAGAGCATGTCATTTCATAAATGTATGTAATTTTTTGTTCATGACATTTTCCATCTAGTGGGTGGTGGTCTTAATTATGTTTTTTTTCCTTTTTAAGTTGAGAACGGCAATTTGTCATATAGAAATATCCTGGTTTGAAATGGAATTTGTTTTCTGCGGCCTGTTAAGACGTTTCAGGCCCATATGAGGCCGCGCTGGAACAAGCTACAGTTAACGCCACTAAAAAAAAAGCTAACGCCGCTAAAGAAAAGCTACAGCAAACCTACTAGCGGAAGACATTTCGTTCGCTGGTTCGCGTGAGGCTGGTTGTGAGCTGGGTAATTTTTTCAAATTTTGATTCAACAAATGTAATGCACGGTGTGGTGCAAGCTTTGGGAGGCCTGCCCTACTGTTTCTATTCTGTTAGTTGGCTAATAATACAATATGCTTTTTTGTATCTGGAACATACTACAGCACACATCTTTATATAAAGCGCAAGTCTAATAGGATGACATAAACGGGCTATAAAAGTTGCGTCCTCAGATATGTGATGAAATGGAGGAGAGGTGAGAGAAGATAGGGAAACTACAAATTTATAGCCAAATATGACACGGACTCCAACACACTTTGTGAGAGGAGAACATGCTGTTAGTCATTACCTTCAACATGTAGAGTCATCAACTATTAAATGCATCAGCTTTTAGATTGACTATACGAGTGTAGGTTAGAGCATGGTTAATAGTATAACCAACAACCGGCTAAATGAAGTTGTCACAGCATTTGTAGCCAACCTAATAGCTCAATCGTACAATAGTTAGACATACTAGTCTGTTATAACAACATTAATATATGACCCATCTCTTTCTCTCACAAAGTGTGTTGAAACATGTGCTACAACCAACTATAAGTTTATAGTCAGCTTATTTTCTCTCTCCTCCCGCTAAATACTCTCTTCTTAAACTAATATAAAAGCGTTTAGGTCACTGTTTTAGTAATCTAAACGCTCTTATATTAGTTTACAGAGGGAGTACAAATCTGATGTGGCATCTCTTATAGCTCGCCTACATCAGCCTAGTGTATTTGCTTTTATGTGAGTGTAGAGATACAGTTAGCAGCTGGATTTAGCCTTGCTTTAAATAGATTGAACCAATGGGATGGAACTATGTTCTGGTAAAAGCACTGTTAGCATGGTGCAAAATACTAGTACTCTCTTTGTTTCTTTTTAGTCCGTATATAAGATTTGTGTCAAATCAAATTTTACTAAATTTGAGCAAATTTATATAAAAATATCAACATTTACTATATCAGATATATAGAATATGAAACTATATTCCATAATAAATCTAATGATATTGATTTGGTATTGTAAATGTTGATACATTTTTTTCACAAGTTTGGTCAAAGTAAGAAAAAATTGACTTTGGATAAAACTTATATGCAGACTAATACGAAACGGAGGGAGGGAGTATACGATAAATTCATTACCACCAGATCACATACGGTTAGCGATGTGCATTTTGAGCTGATTAATCCTGGCATGTTGATTCAGGAGCCTTGAATCTGAAGTTGGACTTGGAGGCAGGGAAACAAGTGGTGGCCAAAGATAAGACGCGGTCCAGCGGGTATGTTCCCAAAGTTCGTGAGCAGCTCCGTAGCGTTGACGAAGACAGCTACACGCCGCACAGCGTGCCGATCGGCCCTTACCATGGCAAAAGTCCGTACACTCCATGGATTGCAAAAGAAAAGCAGCCGATCGGCCCTTGCCTTGGCAAAAGTCCGTCCACTCCATGGATTGCAAAAGAAAAGCTGCGCTATGTCGGCTTCATGCAGAATCTCTCCGAGAAACACAAGGAAGGTGGCCTTGAGGGTCTAGTGGAGGAACTGGTGCCCGGAGCAAGGGAGTGGTACGGGGACGGGGTCGACCACATGGCGCCGGAGGAGTTGGCGAGGATGCTGCTGCATGATGGGTGCTACCTGCTGGGTTGGTTGGGGAACTATCCGGACGCCCCTCCAACATCCTGCAGCGACCACAACACGGTGTTTCGCGACACCCTGTACCTCATAGAGAACCAGATGCCATTCTTTCTTCTTGACAAGATTCACGCGCGCGCCACGGGAGGTTCCAGTAGTCTACTCGACTACATGGCAACATATATCCAGAGTCTGCTGCATGCTCAGCTCTACATCAGCCCAGGGAAGAAGCAGGGGCTGCCGGAACCGCCATCCCACCTGCTGCACCTAGTGCACGCATTCTTCCGTCCAACCAATGGACAAATGGCAGATCCTCCAAAGCGCAGATCAACCAGCTGTTTGCAGCCAAATGGTGAGCGTGAGACGGGTCGGTGGCGTCGGGCGACGGAGTACTCCATGCACGCCAACGTGCAGTTCAGGCGTCGGGACTTCGCGGCCGATGTGACTTCGATCCTCGACGTGCGCCTTGAAGGAGGCACGCTGGACATCCCCTGCCTGCAGGTCGACAGCAAGACATGGACCCTCCTACGTAACCTGATGGCGCTGGAGGAGCATGCGGAGATGCCCGAGAGGCCCGTCACGGCGTACTGCATCTTCATGTCGCAGGTGGCGTGTACGGTGGAGGACGTCCGGCTCCTGGTCGATGCAAAGATCGTCCAACACTTCGAGAGCAGCGACAAGATCGCCGCCCAAGGCTTTGCCAACCTCTGCAAGGGGGTGGTCATGGACGTCCATGACATCCAGAGGAATTACCTCAAGCCCATCTGGCACGACCTGGAAAAATTATGCGACAGCAAGGCGCGCAACTTCAAGGGATCGTTCCGCCACAGGTACTGCAGCAGTAGGTTGCACCAAGTCGCATTCGGTATTACCGCCTTCCTCGCCTTCTGTCAGTTGCTGCAATCCATCTATGCACCCATCGCCTATCATTTTCCCCAACACTAGTGGCAGACTACCTGTTGATGTACAGCCCGTACTACTTTTATCAGCTGATGATATCCTTTAAGCACGTGACGGCGTCGCGCCCTGTGATTTGTTACTTATCATGATTGTCAATCTTTTAAATAACCGAGAATGGTTGCTTATAGACTACCACTAGGATTGGGCAATAAGAAATTCAGCAGCCCAAGTAACACGGACATTTCAACCGGTTTGGATGGCGGTCGCATGCTAGGATGGATCCTTGATGTCCACTTCATCCAGCCGGTTGTGGCTTTATTGATTTTTTAGCTTACTTGAATCTCTGCTCCTGATGTGAGCTGTACTTCAGTTACTACTGTTTGTTTTGGATGACCTTTTCTAATAATATGGCGGCATGCATCTTTCAGATGCAGAGGCCGGGGGCAATCCTCTTTTTCAAAAAAACAAATATAACACAGACACCATTACAGCGGCTGAATTACTTCAAGGACGATGTTTTGCTGAACGCCACATGCACGATAGTTAATTTCACTACATACTGCTATCTAGACTTGCCCATATGGATTGTGCGATGCGGCCGCTATGGTGCCGGCAACCCTGCCGGCCGCATAACCTGGACGGCAAGCATGGCGAAAGCTCAGCATCACGCGAGCCTTGTCTACGGCTGAGCACTTATATAACGTGCGGTGCAGCTCCGTGACGTGGCAGCAAACTCCAATGAACCGAGTGTCAGTTTTAAGTCAAAACCTTGTCTACCTTGGACGAAAACCACCAAAAGCTAATATGAGGGGCTAAACTTATCTGGTTTGACAAATTGAGGGATTAAGATTTGTCGGTTTTAAAGTTAAGGGACCATTTCTATACTATCAGGAGAATTAAGGGATGAAAAATATACTTTTCCCTTATTATTATTGAGAATCAAGAGTAATAGAATTACTCAAGAGAGGGGTTACATTCCAAGAGCATCAGACTGCGTAAACTATCAGGAACTCCAGCAATAATAAGCATGTCTCCCATCTGTCTTTTCTTCTTCTTCCTTTTTGAGACAAATGTCTCCCATCTGTCTAGCTCTCTGTGCATGAATGCATATTTGTTGGGTCCTTACTAATTACTCCACGATGCGGCCGACGAAGGGGTGTTCGTTCTTCGGGTAGGTGCAGCCGAGCCCAAACGGAAGCCAGCCGCCGAACCCGCTCCAGTTCTTGCTGCACTCCTTGATGGCGAGGTCGCCCAGCACCCTCCTCCCCGCTAGCGTCACGAAGGTCACCGCCCTGTGATAGGAAATAAGCCACGACGACCACGGCGAATGCGTCGGGTGTGCATGTGAGCACGCGTGGGACGTGTCGGGAGCGTGGCTGGCGTGTGTGTGTTTGTGCGTAGAGTAGGGCAGGGGTGCGCGCGTATGTGTGCATGCGTGGCGCCGGACCTGGTGTAGCTATTGGCGTGCTGGTTAGGGTGACCGAGTCGTGCCGTTGCAGGCTCGCCGTGCCCCGGGCGCGATCGTGCGTGAGGTGGGCGCGGTCAGATAAAACGTGGGGATCATGTCCAGCGCCTGTCCCGGGTATAAAGCCCTCGAGGGGTTCGTTGTAAACAGCGTGGTGTCGAGTTTGTTGCTCGAGAAGGAGCCATTCGAGCGGTGGGCGTTCGTGCGCCGGAAACCATCGTGTCCACCGTGTTCTTCTTCCTTTCTTCTTACTGTGTATGTGCCAGAGAGAGGGCGAGATGGGAGGGTGAGCCGATGGTGAGCTAGGGCAAGGCTCCGGCACCAACAATTGGTATCAGAGCAACCAGGTATGGGGCGGATGTGGCGCGCGGCGAACGCATTGGACATGGAGGCTGCGGCGCACGGCGAGCGCATGACGACCACGACGTGCGGCGAGTCAGCGGCGGTGCGGTGTGATGTCGTGCGTGCGATGAGCACGGCGGTCGCGGAGGCGAGGAGGTCGCGGTGGACCTGCGCGGTGGCGCCGAGGCCGCGGCGGCTCGGCACGGCGACCATGGAGGCGCAGTGACGTGTGGCGCGGAGATGCGACGCGGCGACAGACGGGGCTGCGGGCTGCTGCTGCGGCAGCGAGTGGCGGCTCGTGTCAGAGGCGCAGCAGAGGCGTCCATGGCGCCGAGATGATCACGACAACGAGGAAGGGCTCCTGTCGGCAGGCCGGACCGGGGCCCTCATACACAACCTGATCTCGCGACGTGATGGCCTGGTCAGGCGTTGCCGTTGTGCACGTCTTCTCTGGTGGTTGCACCGGTGATGTCCATGTCCAGTGCTCACAACCTATTCGGCTAAATGCCCAGAGAGAAAAGGAGGAAGAAATAAAAAGAAAAGGTGAAAAATTAATAAACACTTGAGTCATTGACAAGTGGGACTCTCGTCCAACTCAGCATATTTTCCACACAAGCATGCCACCTCTTCCCGACAGGCGGGCCCCACCTGTCGCTTTTGCTGTTTTCATGACCAAATTCAACCGCCAATGCTCCGCGTTACGCATTAGGCGCATTTCCGGTATTTTTTTATGCCCTTCCTTCAATGTAGTACTAGGTTGTTACCCTAATCCCAAGTGTGGTAGTTTCTGGTAAATAACTCACATGATGAAGGTGCCACGGTTGCATGGGTTTGGTCCAGCTTCGAACAACTAGTTAGAGAGGCTTATAAGTTATAACACAATTTTATTGGTTTGCTACTCATTTGAATTTCTTGTCTCTCTGACCTACATGTCATGATCTGGTTATTTGAACTTTTGATGGAATGAAAATAGTAAAAGTTCATTAGTCAGTACGCACTCAGTATGTCATAGTACTGCCATAGTTCTATGGCATTTCTTTGAAGTTTCAGTGAACTTATTATTAAAGGCATTTTATTGTCCCGCAACATGATATTAGTGCACAAGGCACATGTTTGTTTTTCCCAGTGAATAACTCAAAAATAGTCTCCGTACAAAACCTTATTGGTGTTTTCCTCGAAAAGACTACTTTTCCACATGAAGTTATTTACAAAAAAAAGGACAACTTCCATGGTTCTAAAGTTAAAACTACACAATAATAAATAGCTCAAACTCATGCACACCATCAGCCAAAACACTGTTAACTGATAGGTTTCAGTACTCTTTTATACTCTGAATTCCAGACTCTCGAGCACTGAAATCAGCAGGCATACAACACAAGTAAACGATGGGTTTGCTATAATGCAAGTAATGAAAAATACAAAATTTAGATGCTTCTCAAAAGTGATCAAACACGATCTATTACCACAATATCACAGCAGACTGAAATCTACAATCTGCTGCATCTTAACTTCAAACAAAATAGGTCTGATCCATTCTTGCCAATCGAAAGAGATATTAATCTACAGAATCAAGCATACACAAGACATACCTTTGCTTCATATGTCCCGATGACAAAGTCTAAATCACCAGTGACCAGAAGGGACTCCAACGCCTGTAACTTCCCGCCGCCGGGCAGATGAGTGAAGAGCGGGAGGCTAGGGCCGTATGAGAGGCCGGGCGAGGTGGGGGTGTAGCGGCGACCTGGGTGCCAGGGATGTCGGATCCAAGAATTCAACTTTGGGTGTTCAAATTTTCTTTTTCGCCCTAATATCGACCTTTTTTCCCGTTTCAGCCTATGTTAGCCTTAAAATTTTCATTTGTTATTTTTCACTAATGAAATCAATCACATCAGGATAGTGCTATGTACAAAGCTACATCTCTCTAAATCAAAAGAGAAGCTACACATGTACAGGTCAACGAATGCAATTTCAGATTGGAACTTTGGAGGGGATTGGTGTACTCTTGGCTTGATGAGTTCTCCGTCAGCGTAACCGCACAAAGCTGAGTTGGCCACGGGTGCATGCAGTACTGGTCTGCTGCCTAGTTTATCTGGACTGAAGCTGAGTTGAGTAATCTCACGCTGCGTACTCTCTAAACTCAAGCATGTACGCAGTATTTTTTGTCATATACCTATATAAATGGATTTTTTGCAGAATTTTTTGGGTGTACAGATGTAGACTCATGACAGGGAAGCAACAGTATGAGGCGTCAATGGAGGAAGCGAAGCAAGGAGAGGAGAGAGTTAAGGGAGAAGAGAGGCACCTGTTTAGAGGGCGGCACACAGTTGACGCGCCGCCGGCGGCGCTCGGGCATTGGGCGGCCAGACTTGGAGCAGGTCTCTGGCGAGATGGGGATGGCGTGGAGGGGGTCTGGACACCGGCGGCGCTCGTGCATCGGGCGTCCACGGTCGGCCACCTTGGCCAGCGGCGCTCGGGAATCTTGCGGCCATGGACGTCTCTCTGCGCGCCTGATGACGAGGCGAGGTTGGGTTGGCCAGGAACGGGTACATCTCGGGCGCGTGGCTGCGGGTGCGGCGTACGGGCGGCGCTCGACTGGTTTGGGCCCATATGTTGGACTGCGGGTACAATTTCCAAAAAATAGGAAGACCTTTTTGCAAAACGGCCGCGACGGGTGTGCGGGCAGAAGCAGTTGATGCTTTATTATTAGGTAAAGATAAAGAAAAGAAAATTCGTACCATTTGCTGAGGTTGCAGCCAATGAGGCACCACTTCTGAAAACTGCACTGGATGTACTGACACATACATAATATAATGATCTACTTGCAATATTCTCTGGATGAACTGGCATAAATTATTTCCCTACCTGCAAGTGGACGTACGTTACGTATTTGAAGTGCACATCTCCCCGTATGGCTGTTGGTACCTCGGTTTAGCAATTTGGTCAATTTAAAACCTGCGTTGTTAAGACCGACCACCTTGTTTATTTTGGCACTGTGTATGGCTGCTCATAAGGGCTACTGCTTTCCGATTAAAATGATGATCCATATAATCTCATTGGGGTTGTGCTAACTGTTTATTTGTTTGTTTCATGTGCGAACAGAATAAAGTTTATATTTGATTCTAAAAACAGAGGAGTGTTTGACCACAACAGGCAGATGATTGACAACGCGTATGATTGTCAAGTTGTGATTTATCATTGTAGAGAATGATTTGGTGCATCCATAATTGATTGATCGTGCACTAGGCACATATATATAGGTATAAGGGGTGCGACCGGTATCTTGTCTCCTAAGATACACGTACATACAGAGGGAGACAATACTACAGGTACTGCATACAGAACCCAGACCTACGTACATGTACACATGTTCAACACCCCCCGCAGTCGAAGCGTCGCCGGTGACGCAAAGACTGGACCGAAAGCCCTCGAAAGTCAAGGTGGGTAGTCCTTTCGTCATCACATCGGCAAACTGCTGATCGATGGGCACATGTAGAACACGAACACGACCAAGGGCGACGTGCTGCCAGTCATCCCCTACATCGCTCCAATAGGCAGGGGCGCGTGGCCTCCGCACGCCAGCACGCGCGAGACCACCTCCTGCTTGCCGCCGCTGCTGCTGGAGGGCGCCAAGAGCGCCACGACACCCCCTGCACCTTTCCCCTCTCTCTGGTTCCTCCCTCTCCCCCAACGCTTGCCCCCGCAGCCACCCGAGCGAGCCCGTCGCCGCCGTTCACTGCCGCCGCGTCCACCGAGCTCCCCTCGCCCCTCTGCTTTATACAACGGGCCGCCTCGACGCCGTGGATCACCAAGACGAAGCACGCGCTCGCGGGACGCTTGAAACGTCGCCATCGTCGCCATCTCCAACCTCGGGCGCCGCCGCTCGTCGTCGTCGATTCACCGGCCCTAGAGCTCCCCCGACCATGCAGAGCCTTCCATTGCAATCGTCGTGAGCACCCCTCTGTTTCCCCTCCCCACACGCCCTCTAACTCTCGTGCTAGTCGCCGCTGCCATGTGAGCCGAAGACCGCCGCCGCGCGAGGTCGTCGCCGGCCTTGATCTGGACACCCCTCGGCCTCCCGCGTACCTCCCATGGATGCGCCCGAGCAAGGGCAACCCCCTGGTGGCTTTGGCTTGACCTACCGCCGCCCGTAGCGCCGCTCCGGTGATCTTCCGCCGTGGCCAGAGGTCCCCGGCGGCTAACCCCCCCCCCCAACCGTGTTGACGTGGTGTGATTAGCTTAAGAGCTAATCACCCATTAATTAACCACCCGGGTCACTGTCTGGTGGGCCCAGGCCCCTATAATATTTAGATTAGAGTTAACCAACTCTGTTATTTAACTGTGCCTATGACATGCGGGCCCCAGCAGTCAGATTTGACTGTGTTGACCCGCTGACACCCTGCTGACGCAATAAATATTTTCTGGATTATTTCTATTCTGAAAATTCCAGAAAATTAGCAAAACTTCAGAAATCCATATAAATTCAACCGTAACTCAGATTGAAATAATTTATATATGAAAAATTATCAGAAAAATCCAATCTTTCCATATGTACCATTTTCATGCATGTTTCAACAACCTAAGGTTTCTGTATATGACAATTTGCATAATTGGCATTGAAATAATCACATATGGAGTTTGAATTTGAACCTTTCATTGAAATCAACTTCATTTAATAGGGTTGCTAGTTGCATTAGCTCAATCAACAACATATTGCCATGTCATTGTCATGCATCGTATTGTTGCATTGCATTGATTGTGTTCTTCCTTGTTTGCCGGTAATTGTCCCCTCTCAGTAGACGACGTTCCGACGATGAGTTCGATGACACCGATGAAGAACTATACTATCTTCAGAAGTGCCAGGCAAGCAAAACCCCCTTGTTCATTCTGATACAATCCCACTCTCTCGCTCCTGCTCTCTTTTACTGCATTAGGACAACAGCGATTCAACTATTACATGCTGCGGTAGTTGAACCCCTTTCCTCTGCATGACCTGTCATTGCCACAGTAAATAGATGAAACCCACTAGCATGAGTAGGAGTTGTTTGAGCCCTGATGTGCCTACTCATTCATGCTTGTTTGTCATGCCTGCTACTGCTTAGAGTTGAGTCAGGTCCGATTCATCGTGGATGAATCGGAGGTGTGTGAACATGTCCTACTGTTGAGAGCTAAGTGTGTGAACACGATTCGGTAAAGTTAGCGGTGAGAGGCCATGTAGGAGTACATGGCGGGTTGTCTCATTGCAGCCGTCCTCAGGAACTGAATTCTGTGTTTGTGATCCATGAACAGCTACTACCACACATTGGGTTCCGGTAACTCGGCCCCTCTCGACTTATTAACCAACCTGATCTCTGTCCAGGAGTTGCAACTAGTTTCTGGTGTTTGTAGGTAGTGTTAGTAGTCTACCAAGTGGCACCCGGTACAGGTGGGCTTGGGACAGACTAGGCACAGTGGCATGGTGTGTAGGGGAACGCGACAGAAAACAAAAATTTTCCGACCTACGCACCAGCCCAGGACCACTATGGAGACTGCATACATGGTTTGATCTTTTTCGTTACCGACTCGTAGCGCAGCGGGAAGTAGAGTCGATGACGATCGGCGGTGCAGATCCCCGCAGCTAGGATTTACAACCTCCCAACTGCGAGGATGTATACCCTCATCTGCTCCTCAGACAGCCCTCCGGGAGGCGGTCGAAAAGCCCCCCCGGACGGTGTCGCGGACAGCCCTTCGGGAGGACCTTCGAAACTCGAACGGTCACTCGGACAGCCCTTCGGGAGGACCTTCGAAACTCGGACGGTCACACGGACAGCCCTTCGGGAGGCACTCACGAACTAAGACCGAAACTACGATCTCTCTACAGAGTTGCACACATACGGTGTCATCTATCCGGCAGGGCTTCGCCGTCCAGAACTAGTTCCTGCCGGAACCCAGACAGCCTTACGGCTCTACGAAAACTCTTTTCGTGGGAGGGAGAGAAGAAGCCAGATAATGCATGGCATGTGTATGAGAGCAAGGGATGAGTGTGGAGGGCTGCCCCTCCACCTCTATTTATAGGAAATCCCAAGGGGGTAGGGTAGTTTCACAAAAAACCCAAAATGCACATGAATGAAGTCCTTCCACAAGGACCTAGGAGTGAAACCAAGGAACAAGAGGGTCCCCAAGGGGGGATACCCCATGTGGCCGGCCACACCCCCATGAGGGGCCCAAAAAATGGCTCCTATCCATCCATGTCATCCCCAAGATCTTTTGGAGCAAAGCCCCAAAAGGTGGCTTTCCATAAAGTAACCATAAAGCTGATTTTCACTATTCACGACGACATTTTTCAGCGTCTGATCGAACTGAAAATATTTATGTGGGCTAAGAACATTTCCAGTACCCACTAAAATGATTTTCAACGCGTTCCGAAACAATTCCGGTTTTAGTGATTTTCATCTGCGAAACGCATCTGAAGTGGCTCCGGCAGCTCCGGAACATTTCCGGTTTTTATCTCAAAAAATTCCAAAAAGCTTCCAGAATGATTCTGGCATCCTCCAAGAATTATCAGGCATGTGCCGAAACCAATTTGACTTAATGGTGTATCCCGAAACAACTTTTCGGTATCATCGAAACTTATCCGATGACCTCTCTCTGCGGTACGATTCCGCTGTCCGAAACTTTTCGGTGTCCGAAACTTTTTCGGTGATTTTCTCTCAGACTCCCTGTCTAGTATTCAGCAGATAGATGACCCTTAAGCATGTGACCCTATAGGTTCGGTGAAGTATAGACATGACCCGGAACCCCTTCCGATCAATGATCAACATCGGAGCCGTGGACACCCATATTGACCCCTATACCCACACGAATAAATATTCGAGTGAACCTCCAGTTGCCGTGTGCTATTCCTGTTGCTTCGCGATATGTTACAAATACCCGAGGTGAGACATGTTGGCATTCCCGTGGATCAACAACTTGTCCACTATGCTAGTTACCTCGTTACCGGTATTGTTCTCTTTTCTCGTTATCGTATTCCGGCATCCCCGTGATCAAATCACAAAGTGTCTGGCCAGACGATGATGGATACCGTAACACCGAGAGGGCCCAGAGATATCTCTCCATCGTCGGAGGAGCAAATCCCAATCTTGAGCTATCAAGTTACTTGACACACTTTTCCATGAACCCGTAAGCCGCCGTAATAGCCACCCATTTACGGATGACGTTTAACAAACCCCAAAGTTCATGAAGCAAGCATGAAGAAACTCGATACTCTCATGGTCTAAGGAATCATGCAAACGTTAACCATCTCTGTGTTATGTACCAATAAACTTGTGACGAATGAATCTCATAGCATAACATCAATTCGGGTCGATTCAACACAAATGTCCTTCCTGACATTGTGCCCTCAAAGTTGCTTGGCATAGACATGCCCATGATTGGGAAAACATAATCATCATGCAACACTTGAGCTAGTCTTAGAGGCACGACTAGGAATACATTTTACCGTTTATTATTCCACACGTGCATATGGGTTCTCCCCAGAGCCTTTATGGATATACGGGCTCGGGAACCACAGCAGTTATAGCATGGAACATAAACATAATTATGAACAAGGAGATAATCAATAACATTTATTATTGCCTCTAGGGCATATCTCCTACAGACTCCCACTTGCACTAGAGACAATAATCTAGCTTATGCTAATGCACTTCACACCTGTGGCACACCGGTGTAAATATGCTTCGCTTGTGGTATAGCCTGATGTCCAACGGATCTGACGACTTCAGTTCCGTGTGTATCTTTGCATGTCCTCGCATTTTCACAAAATTCATATTTTGTGTGGACTTGGCTTTGTATGTATGTGAATCACAGGTCGAACCTGGATTCTTCAGACTGAGTTATGGAGCAACTACCTGCAGTAGTGTCCCATTGTCAAAAGCCATCTTGGAACTATACTAAGTTCATGAATGAACTATATGATTCAACATCTTCTTTGTCGCTTCTAAAGCGTCAACATACTTAGCCCTTGTTATAGAATTCGCCACAGTAACTAGCTTGAACAAATTCCAACTAACTGTGCCACCACATTGTGTGTTACACAAAACCCTTAATTTAAATCGAAAATCGCATGGAGAAAAGATAAAGACTGTATCGATGTAACATTTTACAACGAACTCTTCATGATCTCTGCTTGCGAGAAAACCATGTCATCAGTACTTACTCTAGTACTCTGTGACATCTTTCACTGTTGTCCCATGATCAGTAATTTGATCACTTTGGTATCCATACTCGCAACACCTTGGGAGTATCGGACATATCTGGTTGTTTTACATACCATGGAATACATGATTAATCCAAACACAAAAGTGTGTGGAATCTGCATCATGTATTTTACTCATCAGTGTTTTGGGACACCGAGTCTTGCAAAAACTCTTTCCATGTGACTTTGGCAAGAATCACTCCTTGGCGTTTTAAATGCTAAAAGGTTTTAGCATCTTGTCAATATGTATTCATTGCTTAGCCCCATTAGGTAAATCTATCTCCATAGATCATCATGCCTAATATTGAGGCTATTTAGCCTAAGCACTTCATCGAAAAACTATTTTCAAATGAAGTCCTAATTTGTGTCAAGAAATTTATTTCCAATTACCAATGTGCCAAGCACATAAGGTTTTTAGAAATATTATTACGCTCCCACTTATTTTCTTGAATTACAAGCATCTTCGTTACCCATTGATGAAGTCAAAACCCCTTTGACCATTTCATCAAAACACGAAGATTCCAACTCCATTTCGCTCTCTTCTGTCCATTGCTGGAACTCTGAAGTTTGCATACCTACTAGCATCCTCTGGATCGACAAATTACTTTGGACTGTATCATATACAAGTCCTAGCTTTCATTTCCATCAGATGGAAATCCTTTTATCATCCATGTTTCATATCTCATGATTGAAATATGTATTAATTGCTAGTTCAACCCGAACCGACTTTAAGCATCGCTACGATGAAAACAACCTCATCGTAGTCAACTCTTGAACTTGTTATTTCAACAAGTCGAGCTTTATGGATAAAACATTTTTATCCGTATCAGTTTTAAGTTCCATAAATATTCGTTAGACTCTAAGTCTTCCGAAAGGTGTATCAAGGTTTTAATCTTGAATCACTTATGTTGAAACTAACTCGGATTGTATTGGCATTTAGCCAATTCTGGAGTCAGGGCCCATCAACGCTTCCTTGTGTATCGTAGGTATAATGTTGTCTAACAACAATATCTCGTTTGCGCACCTGAGAGGTTTGCACGAGCCTTGCCTACGTGGTTCAGCTGCAAGTTCGACCGAAGTTCATACATTTTATTGTAGAGACTTCCGTATCAGTCGCAGTAGGAAACTCTGGAATTACTTCCAAGGTCTCTTTCCTTTGATCTGATGAAGATACTGTTTATCTCGTCGAGTTGCACTATTCTCCCACTCACCTTTTAGAAATAACCATTCTCTTTAAAAGCATACCGTTCTTTGTGGCAAACCTATTTGCCTCGGTATAGTGAGGGAGGAATACCCAATGACTTGGGATAACCTACAAAGTAGCACTTGTCTGATTTGGAATAGGTTTGTAACCTTTTACACAAGCCCCATATTCCAAATGTTAAGAAAAGATACAACATGGTTGGGCGTACCATACCATGGCTTCATTCAACAGACCCGATGTAGCTCTTTTCAGTGTAAAAGCCGCAGTCTCTAAAGCATCACTTTAAAAAGGATAATGGCAAATCTTTGACCTTACCATGTCATAAATGGTTAGATTACATCTCCACGGACTTTTCACTTGCAGTGGTGTTCCGGGAGGTGCAAGTTATGAAACCCCTTTCACAACTCATCAGACATTCGCTAAACATGTAACTCAAATATTCCTTTGTGCAATCAAATTGCAGAAACATAATTTTCTTGTTACAATAACTTCTACTTCATTTTTGAAAACCTTTCGAATGATTTCAAAAGATCCAGACTTACGTCTCATCAAGTAAATATCCATATATCTACTTGAGTCATTTCTGAAGATAAATAAATCCACCACTAACAACACTTATCGGACTACACACATCAAATGTATGATCACTAATAAGTTTGTTGTTCGTTCCTTATGGCCTGTGAACGGTATTTTAGTCACTTCACTTTTCGGAGGAAAGTTGCAAGTGTCAGATGATTCAAAATCAAAAAGACTTCAAAATCCATCATAATGGAATTTTCCATGCGGGTTTCTCCAATGTGACCAAATGTAGTGCCACACTTGTGTGGTATTCTTTTAGTCTTGCGACATTTAGCGTCAGTGTTATGGATGTATCATATTACCCTCAATATTCATAACATACGTCCCATCTTGGATGGAAGCATGGCCCTTCATGTTATTCATAATACTTAACAACAATTGTTGTTTTTATGAACAACTCTTTTGCAACAAACATTGTGCAATGGGCTAGAGTGTATGAAACTCTAAAATGAATTATGAAAGTAAACCCAGAGGTATTGTATTATTATCAATATTCATAACATACATCTCATTCATAATGAAAGTATGGCCCTTGTGTTATTCATAACATCAAACATAAAAGGTTCTCTTATGAACAACCTTCTTGCAAGATACCTTATGCAATGGGCTAGAGTTTGTAAAACTCTAAATGAATTATGAAAATAAATACAGACGGCAATACACTGATGGAAGGTATAGTAACATTTACTATGTTCCCTGTGTATACCTTAACCTCATTTCTGGCTAGTCTTTTTAGGCCACAGTAGCTCTTACAGTGATTCGCAATTGAATGCAATCGAGCGGGTATCTTTGTGATTAACTCACAATACCCAAGAATTAGTGATTAACATGTTTAACCATAATTCCCAAGAACTATATCTTTTGAACAGCCTACTATACATCAAAAACTTGTATGACATTCATACATGAGCTGGATATTCCAGTCATCTTTCTTTCTGCCTTTATACTTCTAACAGTTTAACTTTTAGTATTTCTCCTACTCGCAAAAGAAGCACCCAACTTAAGAGTGGCGTTAGCCCCGGACTTCCTAGGCGTGTAAGTCATACTAACACCCTTTGGACACTTCCTTTCTCTTTAAGTTGTTGTTTTATTCACTTTTCATTATATGACAGGCGTTCTTCTGGATCCCTTTCCCAACAGTCAAATGCATAGTAAACACTTTTACTAATACTTGCAAACAAACATTGCTTTGTTTGTATCTGAAAATAATTTTCAGTTCCATGAATATCATATAACTATCCCAACTTTCGAAGTTTGGGTTTCATGGAAGCAAACATATTGCACTTGACTGAAACGGAATTATAGCTTTTGGATCAAAGGACAAGAGTCACATGATCCATAGCATTAGCGGGAGGATACGGAAAGCATGCGATAGGACAAAGTCCTTCTCGGCACTTTTGAGGACAATCCTCATATTACGGTACCAATCGTAAAGTTTTAACCAAATATTTAATAGCTATTCAATTTTAACAGGGAAGGTGGAAACGCGAGCCATTATTCTACAACTATTTTGCATATAACACTTAGACAATGTTCATAATTAATTGCACTAAGAATTAAACATGTTAATTCAACAGTGCGCTCCCACTCAAATCAATATCTCTCAAAATTGATTGTGAGTGATACAAGACCCACATTTCAATTGTTCGCCATTGGTGTAACACCACTGATGACGAAAAATCTCAACCGGTAGGCCAACTTGCCAATCACATCTCTATGTGACTCTTGTTCATCTTTCGATGCATGTGTTCCGAGCTCATGACGGTCATGCCTGAACGTCAAGACAACCAAGTGATCTCGCTGCAAGGTCTCAACTCACCCGCCTCACACTTCTCTAATCGTTCGTACCCGTGTGACACGGCGCACCCCGAAAAGATAGGTGCCGTGACGGTGCTACACTTGGGAGAACACTAACTACTTGGTATTTTAAGTGAGAGATCACCCTAATAAAAGCGACTACCGCGCAATCAAGAAGGGTGCATCATAAGGGATAAACATCTCAGGCAATTCATAATAGCATGATATGGTATAGCCCTTTCTGACGGAGAAGTCTTTCATTTCTTCGTCTTCGGCATTCGCGTCGGTGTTCACCTTCGCGAAGATTGCCACCACCTTGTCGATGCACCAGATAATATTGCTATCTCTATAGCTAACAAAATAATGCATTACAACAAGGTTGACACGCAGGTCATTAAAGTGCAATCATATGGCTCCAACCATCATGCCGAATCATGACACGCAGGTCATGTTAATCAAATTACATCATATAGTCATCTCATACATAATCGAATTAGTATGAGCACTGCTATACCACATCATATGCACATCCTGCAAAACCAAGTTAGACGCCTCTAATAGGTTTATGCAAAATTTTATTTTACGTGGCTTCTAACGTTTTGACTTAAACCGCAACTACCAACGTTTTATCATCAAGTATGATTGTTCAAGTTGCTACATTAACATCTCGGGGTGTATGAAACACGGGATAATTAAATCTCGAGCCCCATACTAAACTTCGTCATACGCATGACCCCCGTGCAGATCATATCTGCAATGCCCTTTCATCTGCGAATTTCATCTTTCTTTTGACTACGGCAGAACCCAAAGAACTGATAGCACTTCCATGATCAATCAGGATCACGGATTGCCAGAACTTTGTCAAATTCCACCATGCTGTCTCGAGATTGAGCAAACGCAAATTCTAGGGAAGCAACAAGAACCTCGGGTAACAGATTTCATCTGTCACCCGCATAAATAATTTTCAGCAATAGATCTCATCTACTACCTAATTATATTATGCAATACCCATACATCTCCATGTATTCTAGATCGAAACCTGCATCTACGCATAGCACGGCTCTTGATGCCACTGTAGGGGAACGCGACAGAAAACAAAAATTTTCCGACCTACGCACCAGCCCAGGACCACTATGGAGACTGCATACATGGTTTGATCTTTTTCGTTACCGACTCGTAGCGCAGCGGGAAGTAGAGTCGATGACGATCGGCGGTGCAGATCCCCGCAGCTAGGATTTACAACCTCCCAACTGCGAGGATGTATACCCTCATCTGCTCCTCAGACAGCCCTCCGGGAGGCGGTCGAAAAGCCCCCCCGGACGGTGTCGCGGACAGCCCTTCGGGAGGACCTTCGAAACTCGAACGGTCACTCGGACAGCCCTTCGGGAGGACCTTCGAAACTCGGACGGTCACACGGACAGCCCTTCGGGAGGCACTCACGAACTAAGACCGAAACTACGATCTCTCTACAGAGTTGCACACATACGGTGTCATCTATCCGGCAGGGCTTCGCCGTCCAGAACTAGTTCCTGCCGGAACCCAGACAGCCTTACGGCTCTACGAAAACTCTTTTCGTGGGAGGGAGAGAAGAAGCCAGATAATGCATGGCATGTGTATGAGAGCAAGGGATGAGTGTGGAGGGCTGCCCCTCCACCTCTATTTATAGGAAATCCCAAGGGGGTAGGGTAGTTTCACAAAAAACCCAAAATGCACATGAATGAAGTCCTTCCACAAGGACCTAGGAGTGAAACCAAGGAACAAGAGGGTCCCCAAGGGGGGATACCCCATGTGGCCGGCCACACCCCCATGAGGGGCCCAAAAAATGGCTCCTATCCATCCATGTCATCCCCAAGATCTTTTGGAGCAAAGCCCCAAAAGGTGGCTTTCCATAAAGTAACCATAAAGCTGATTTTCACTATTCACGACGACATTTTTCAGCGTCTGATCGAACTGAAAATATTTATGTGGGCTAAGAACATTTCCAGTACCCACTAAAATGATTTTCAACGCGTTCCGAAACAATTCCGGTTTTAGTGATTTTCATCTGCGAAACGCATCTGAAGTGGCTCCGGCAGCTCCGGAACATTTCCGGTTTTTATCTCAAAAAATTCCAAAAAGCTTCCAGAATGATTCTGGCATCCTCCAAGAATTATCAGGCATGTGCCGAAACCAATTTGACTTAATGGTGTATCCCGAAACAACTTTTCGGTATCATCGAAACTTATCCGATGACCTCTCTCTGCGGTACGATTCCGCTGTCCGAAACTTTTCGGTGTCCGAAACTTTTTCGGTGATTTTCTCTCAGACTCCCTGTCTAGTATTCAGCAGATAGATGACCCTTAAGCATGTGACCCTATAGGTTCGGTGAAGTATAGACATGACCCGGAACCCCTTCCGATCAATGATCAACATCGGAGCCGTGGACACCCATATTGACCCCTATACCCACACGAATAAATATTCGAGTGAACCTCCAGTTGCCGTGTGCTATTCCTGTTGCTTCGCGATATGTTACAAATACCCGAGGTGAGACATGTTGGCATTCCCGTGGATCAACAACTTGTCCACTATGCTAGTTACCTCGTTACCGGTATTGTTCTCTTTTCTCGTTATCGTATTCCGGCATCCCCGTGATCAAATCACAAAGTGTCTGGCCAGACGATGATGGATACCGTAACACCGAGAGGGCCCAGAGATATCTCTCCATCGTCGGAGGAGCAAATCCCAATCTTGAGCTATCAAGTTACTTGACACACTTTTCCATGAACCCGTAAGCCGCCGTAATAGCCACCCATTTACGGATGACGTTTAACAAACCCCAAAGTTCATGAAGCAAGCATGAAGAAACTCGATACTCTCATGGTCTAAGGAATCATGCAAACGTTAACCATCTCTGTGTTATGTACCAATAAACTTGTGACGAATGAATCTCATAGCATAACATCAATTCGGGTCGATTCAACACAAATGTCCTTCCTGACATTGTGCCCTCAAAGTTGCTTGGCATAGACATGCCCATGATTGGGAAAACATAATCATCATGCAACACTTGAGCTAGTCTTAGAG
This sequence comes from Aegilops tauschii subsp. strangulata, assembly GCF_002575655.3. NCBI lineage: Eukaryota > Viridiplantae > Streptophyta > Magnoliopsida > Poales > Poaceae > Aegilops > Aegilops tauschii. The sequence continues at coordinate 5,778,431 of NC_053035.3, forward strand.
GCACGACTAGGAATACATTTTACCGTTTATTATTCCACACGTGCATATGGGTTCTCCCCAGAGCCTTTATGGATATACGGGCTCGGGAACCACAGCAGTTATAGCATGGAACATAAACATAATTATGAACAAGGAGATAATCAATAACATTTATTATTGCCTCTAGGGCATATCTCCTACATGGTGTACCAAGTGGCACCCGGATGGTGGGCTTGGGAACCCTGCTCACATCGTTTGGGGCCGTGAGCGACACCCCGGCCGGATCTCCTTGCGGATGGAACCCGAATAGGCGATAAACCTGGACGAGAGACTTGTGTGGTTAGTCAGGTCGTGGTCGACTCCCTCGCCAGGCTTTCGCTTGAAGGTTGCCAAGATACACGACGTGTACATGGTGGTAAGTGGCGAGAGCGTGTGTGAAGAAGTACACCCCTGCAGGGTTAATATCATCTATTTGAATAGCCGTGTCCGCAGAAAAGGACTTCTGGGTTGCCTGTACAGTTCATAGACAAGTGAAAGTGGATACTCTAAAACTCGCAAGATAAGGGTGAGTGCTATGGATGGCGTTCTCGTAGGGAGACGGGAGCGGATCCATAGTGGTGTATTGATATGGTGAATATGTGGACTCGTGTGCGCCACCTCAAAAGAGTTACTTGTAGTCGTAGTACATGATAGCCACTGAGTCAAAGCTGGCTTGCTGCAGTTAAACTCCACCACCCCTTTGTTGATACCGATGCATATGTAGCTAGTTCTGATGTAAGTCTTGCTGGGTACATTTGTACTCACGTTTGCCTATTTTATGTTTTGCAGAGAGACGTCAGTCTCGCTAGTAGTTCCGTGTGGACTTCGACGTTTAGCTTGATACCTCAGCTATGATTTTGTGCCCTCGGCAGGATCTGGAAGATAGTCAGGCTTCTCAGCCTTTTTCATTTGTAGATGTCTGTACTCAGATATGTTAAGCTTCCGCATGTGCTTTGACTTGTATGCTCTGAATGTTGGGTCATGAGACCCATGTTTGTAATATCTCGCTCCTCGGAGCCTAATGAATAAATACTTTGAGTCGTAGAGTTTTGTTGTGATGCCATGTTGTATTTACACATATCGAGCATATTGTGTGTATGATTGAAATGTTTGGTATGTGTGGGATCCGACAACCTAGTTATTTATCCTTGATAGCCTCTCTTATGGGGAAATATAGTCTTGTGCTTCCATGAGCCATAGTAGTCCGCTGCAGCCCGGTTCACCGGAGTCCTGCTAGCCCAGCACTACTGCTCCGGAACACTTGACTGGCCGGCATGTGATTCACTTCGTTCATGTGTCTGTCCCTTCGGGGAAATGTCATGCGGTGACATCTGGAGTCCTGCCTAGCCTGCTATAGCCCGGTTCACCGGAGTCCTGTTAGCCCATTGCTACAGCCCGGATTCGCACGCTGCTGACCGACATGCTCGATGTTGATTCATGTATGCCTATCCCCGTAAGTTAGTGCCACTTTGGGTTCACGACTAGTCATGTCGGCCCGGGTTCTCTGTCATATGGATGCTAGCGACACTATCATATACGTGAGCCAAAAGGCGCAAACGGTCCTGGGCCATGGTAAGGCGACACCCGTGGGAATACCGTGCGTGAGGCCGCAAAGGATATGAGGTGTTACCGGCTCGATGTGACTTGGAATCGGGGTCCTAACAGCTTTGGTATCAGAGCCTGACTGCCTGTAGGATTACCAAGCCAAACTGGTCGAAGTTGAGTCTAGAAATGTTTTAGTTATATAAGGGAATTGATTGTGGAAGGGAACGTAAGGCTCTTTTTACTTCTTATACCCTATGCCCTTCTGATCTGAGTCACCCTCTTCTTTTCTGCGGGGATTAAGAACTAGGCTTTCTCATCTTCTATCAGGATCACGTGTTACTAATCTGTAGACTTATAAGATTGATGGATTCAAGTCTTAGTTCAGTTTCTAGTACTTCCATGTGGTAACATTTGGTCTCGGAACCTTGATATTGTGATGTTGAGTGGTTATGCCACCATTTTGCATGATGTGTCAATTTTTTTGAGCATTTACAGCCGTTATGCTGCCCGACTCATCCCAGGTTTCTAAATAGTCTGATGCATTTGCAATCCCTTCTTTCCGTTCCCGATGTCCCTTTGGGCCAGTTCAACCACACTAATCGGTGAGTTGAGATACTTCACTGCCTCAGTATATAGGTTGGAGCTAGTATTATGACCCTAGGCATCTTAGAGGATCACCTAGTAATCTAGCCATGTTTTGTGTTCCCAGTGTGATGAATCTGGCCATCATTCCCGAAAGCATCCCGTGATGCTACTTAGTAGTAGGTATTCTACTCCTGGGGTTTTGAACCCGAGATTCACCCTACTTCATGTTGTTAGTATTTGCTAGTTCCCTTAAGATATTAGTAACCTTTGCGACAGTCCTCGAGGTCCATGGTATCTCATTCTTCCAATACCATGAACCATCATGGCAGAAGTTTTTTTGAACCAAAAGATCACAACAAGAGTGCTCTCGATGAGTTCCCCATTCTATGTTGTGACTCTGCCAGTTCTATCTTTCTGCATGGGTTGTCCGGAAGAAATATGTTGAAATCGTTCGACATACCAATCCATGCATCCACAACTCAGAAAATCATACGTTCTTTGAGTTGTCCCTCTTTAGTTGTCTTCTGACATTCGTCTATCAATTGATAGTCAAGAGTATGCGTGCATTCGTTCATCGGTGCCTATCATTCTTGTGGTCCGTCAAGCCATTCTAGTTCAGAATGACTAGGAGAAACAAACTCCAGTACCTTATCCATTTCTAGGATTGGGTCAAAATAGATGTATTCCGCAGATCAAATGCCAAAACCAGCCTTTGTTCTGTTCTACCTTGGAGTATTACCCTAGTTATGTCAAGAATATCATAGGAATGCACCATCTCTTATGAATTTTTGACGCAGTGATACTTCTTGCCATCATTGTTCATTCCTCGGTTCCCGTGTTATTGTAACCGGAGTGCCGGCAAGTGAGTCGTGATGTGTGAAATCAATACTCCTAGCAACTCCGTTGCTTGGTAGTTAATGGACAATATTCTCATTCTTAGCGTGTTGGTTATTAAAATCATCATCCTAAGATTGATCGTGCTACCTAGTCCATTTTTCCTGGTGCACTCTTCGATCAGTGAGTTAGGATTGTGTCAATCTCTTGCTCTTTCGATCATATCGTCTTGCCTGAAAAGCAAGATTGTTCTCGAGCTTAGTAGCTTATTGGTGGTTCATGATTTTCGGGATATCTTCCCGGAAGAATCATCAGGTTGTCCCCAGACCGCTATGTTGAGCTCGTGATCAAGTTGGTTCCCTTGTAACCACCCCTTCTCCAAGAATTCTGTGTTGGATACCCTGAGCTAGTTGGCTAAGCTAAACAACAACTTGGAGAGTTGGAAGATAAAAGCATCGGCAAACAGAGCCGCCCACATCATAGCCGTCAGCTCTCCCCTCCTTAGCTCCTAGACAGCGTCCGCCATCTCGGTGATGGAGTTGCTGTCATCGGGAGTGCACCCATTCACAAGACATTGGGAGCTTGGCATTGACAAAGGGCTTCCCGCAAAAGAAAAGACAAGTGGTCGAGCCCGAACGATAATATTCCAAGAGTCGCCTGTCGTAATCTTGGTGTAATCGTTGCCCTTCCAAGAGCACATGAAGAACCAAAAAGAGCAAGTGACTTAATCAATCATGTGTTTTTATTAGTGTTGACCTTGAGCTCATAATAATATTGGAATAAATCCATATTTGAATTATTTTCATTGAAAGTTCGCACGAGTGCACAATGAGGGCGAGAAAGAACATCGAGTTTGGTGTCGGGTCGTAAAGATAGAGCCCAAAGAAGACCAACATAGAGTGAAAGCATGTTAAAGGGGGAAGTTTACCCCATAAAATGGGGCCGGTTGGTAAGAACCACTGAAATGACTGACGCCGAGTTGTACACTACAGTGTACTCACAACATGAATATAGAGTTCATTTCATCCGCCAAAAATAATATAGAGTTCATTTTAGAAACAATTTTTTGAGGCAAATTTAAAAAGAAACATGAATGAATTCAGAGTTCAGTTTAGAGTGAGTAAGCCCAACATAATAAGTGTCACGGTGCCCTATTTTTTTGCTTGGTGAGGCCCCCGAATCATAAGCCCAGCCCATCCCATCCCATTCCATCCGAAGCCCGCCCACCCTTTGCCGGTCTGAATCTCCTTCTCCTCTTCGCCGCCGAGTTCACCGAGGCCGGCCGGCCGCCACCGCCGCCACCCTTCCTCCAAGGCCGGCCGGCCGGCCCGCCTTGTTCTGTGGCTGCTGGCAGTGGCGCAGCGAATCTCCCACCTCACCACCACCACCACCACCGCTATCCGTCCTTCCATGGCTGCGGCGACCTCCGGCGTCAGAAGGACCCAGCGGTGTCTGCGCGGCGGCGGCGGCGGGCAACAACGACGGCGACGTCGGCCTCCAAGACCCCAGTCCGGCCTCTGTTGGAGGTACCCACTCGTTCCCCTTCCCCTTCACCTTCACTTGCTGCCCGCTCTGTCTCTTCAAATCTGTTTCTGCATCCTCTGTTAGAATTTGTTTTTTGGAGATGTGCTAGTCTGTATGAATGTATAATTGGTGCGTAGCTCAAAACGAAACTTGCAAATGGTTCAATACATTTACAGGCAGCACCGGGATGGCATGGTTGAACGCAAAAAGCAAATGCCATGACTGACGGAACTGAAAAATTAAAGACTTTCTTCCTCGTCCTGGGTGAAAACCATGTGACTGCTCGCCTGATGCATCAAACGCCGTATCTGAAACAAAATTATCCTCCTGCCTGCCTGCCTGCCTGCCTGCAAGTGGACGTTTTGTAATGGCACTGCACGCTGTCGCCTCGGTGTGGCCATTCAATTACTTTATTAGAGCCTGCGTCGTTAATGTCAAGAGATTAAACATTGTTCTCTTTACTATTGGCTCGAGAACAGATCTCAGGCCGTATACAACCTGTTGTAGATTGTAAACATTCAGGTAAAATATTTTCGACACACTTTATTAGTGGAGTGAAAAGAGAGAGAGAGAATATAGTTACGAAATCCAAGTTGATGGAGAGCCTTGATGATAATTAAGAGGAAACCAATGGCGCAATGGATTTAGAGCACAGCTTGTAAATAGGTGCGTCCAACTGGGTGCTGATGCTGAGGCTGATGGCATGCCATTGGTAGCACGCTTGTAATAATGCACAAAACCAATGTCATGACTGACGGAACTGAAAAATTGAACACCTTCTTCCTTGTATTAGGTGACAAGCATGTGACTGCTCACATGATGCATCAAATCGTAGTATCTGAAACAAAATTATCTTCCTGCCTGCCTGCAAGTGGATGTTTTGTAATGGCACTGCACGCTGTCTCAGACGGCTGTCGCCGGTGGCCAGGTTAAATATTCTTCTTGTGATTGGCCCGAGAGCAGATCTGGGGCTGTATGCGACCATTGTATACTGCAAACATCCGGCTAAAATACATTTCAATACATTTTAGAGTGGAAGAGAAGAGAATTGGGGCGTTAGATTCAATTGCAAATATGCTGAACCCAAGTGGATGGAACGTTGATGCTACTCCTAAGAGGAAACAAATGATGCAAGGGATTCACATCACAACTTGTGAATAAGTGCCACCAACTGGGTGCTGATGCTGATGGCAAGGCATTGGTAGCACGCTTGTAAATGTGAAGGCCGTGAACCCCGTGTCATGACTCATGACTGCCGAAAATGAAAAACGGATCACTTTTCCCGCCCTTGTATTGGGTCACTACTCACGTGATGCACCAGACGTATCTGAAACAAATTGTCTTGCTGCCTGCAAGCAGGCGTTTTGTAATGGCAGTGCACGCTGTCTCAAATGCCTGTCAGCTCCTCGGTGTGGCCACTTTGATTACTTTATTAAAGCCTCCATCGCTAATGGCAAAATAAAATACTTTTGCTGTGATTTGATCGAGAACAGATCTCAGGCTACATACGACCGTTGTATATTCGAGAGCTCAAGCACTATACTCGTCCCGCTCACAACAATTCTCTTCTCAACTCAGGCATCCAAAAGCTTCAAGATCTAACAAAAGTCTCCAAACTCTGGACTAGAGCCTGCCTACAGCCCCGCCCACGCATCCGTTCAGCGCCGGCCACCATAACTTCACCGGAGTCGCCTCCTGCTTCTGCGCCACGTCGCCGGCACCGACAAGGCTCTGAATCTGCTGCTGCTACCGGCGATACAATGCTGGAGCTGGCGCCGACGTGCCTATGAGGACCAGTCTTCCTCACTGCTGCTGCTGCGTTGCTGATCCGGGGTGCTGATCAGGGGCGAGCTCGTGAAGGTAACTATGGCTGCAAGATTGGACTTTGACTTGTAATTTGTTCAAGAACAGATCCCAAACTCTACTTATACACGTCTTGCTCACACCATTGTCTGCTTCATTAATTTCTGCAGTGCACCTGTGTTGGAGGAGTTTCTTCTGAGAATTCCAATGGCGGGGCTCGTGGTCACCATGGCCATCCGGCCACTGGTGTCCATGCTGATGAACAAGGCGTCCAGCTCCCTCCTGGACCAGTACAAGGTGATGGAGGGAATGGAGGAGCAGCACAAGGTTCTCAAGCGCAAGCTTCCGGCCATCCTCGACGTCATGACCGACGCTGAGGAGCAGGCCACGGCTCATAGAGATGGTGCCAAAGCCTGGCTTCAGGAGCTCAAGACGGTGGCCTATGAAGCAAATGAAGTCTTTGACGAGTTCAAGTACGAAGCGCTCCGCCGTGAAGCCAAGAAGAATGGGCATTACAGAAAGCTTGGCTTCGATGTAATTAAACTCTTCCCTACACACAACCGTGTTGCGTTCCGTTACATCATGAGTCGCAAGCTTTGCCTGATTCTGCAAGCCGTTGAGGTCCTCATAGCAGAGATGCAGGTCTTTGGGTTCAAGTACCAACCACAGCCATCGGTGTCCAAAGAGTGGAGGCAGACAGATTATGTTATCAATGACCCAAAAGAAATTGCCAGCAAATCCAGAGACAAAGATAAGGTGGAAGTTGTTGGTACACTACTTCGTCAAGCTAATAATGCAGATCTCGCAGTTGTTGCCATTGTTGGAATGGGGGGCCTTGGTAAGACCACATTAGCACAACTCATATATAATGAACCTGGAATTCAGAACCATTTCCAGTTGTTGCTGTGGGTCTGTGTATCTGATACCTTTGATGTGAACTCCCTAGCCAAGAGTATAGTCGAAGCATCTCCCAAGAAAAATGATGATACAAACAAACCACCACTGGAGAGACTTCAGAAATTGGTCAGTGGGCAGAGGTATCTCCTTGTATTGGATGATGTTTGGAACAGAGAGATCCATAAGTGGGAAAGGCTGAAGGACCATCTTAAGCATGGTGGCATGGGTAGTGTGGTGCTGACAACAACTCGTGATGAAGGAATTGCTAAAATTATGGGTGCAGATACCCACATTCTCCGTCATTTGGATGATAGATTCTTGAAGGAAATTATTGAGGCTGGAGCATTCAGTTCCGTGGAAAAAAAGCCTGCTGAACTAGTGGAGATAGTTGATGAGATTGTGAAGAGATGTTCTGGCTCTCCTTTAGCTGCATGTGCACTGGGCTCTGTACTTCGTACCAAGACCACCGTGAAAGAATGGAAGGCTATAGCATCTAGAAGCAGCATTTGCACTGAGGAAACTGGAATCTTGCCAATACTCAAGCTTAGCTACAACGACTTGCCATCGCACATGAAGCAGTGCTTTGCTTTTTGTGCTGTATTTCCAAAGGACTACAAGATTGATGTAGCGAAGCTGATCCAACTATGGATCGCAAACGGCTTTATCCCTGAACACAAGGAAGATAGTCTTGAAACCATTGGACAACTTATTTTTGATGAGCTTGCTTCAAGGTCATTCTTTCTGGATATAGAGAAGAGTAAAGAAGGCTGGGAGGATTATTCCAGCCATACATGTAAAATCCATGATCTTATGCATGATATTGCAATGTCTGTTATGGAAAAGGAATGTGTTGCTGTGACTATGGAGCTAAGTGAAATTGAGTTGCTTGGAGATACTGCTCGGCATTTGTTTTTGTCATGTGAAGGGACAGAAGGTATTTTGAATGATTCTTTGGAGAAAAGATCCCCTGCCATTCAAACACTGATATGCGATAGTCATGTGCGAAGCTCATTGAAGCACCTATCAAAATATAGCTCTTTGCATGCCTTGAAGCTCTGTCTGGGAACAGAATCATTTCCGCTCAAACCAAAGTATCTGCATCACCTGAGGTACCTTGATCTCTCATACAGTGATATCAAAGCACTTCCTGAAGATATAAGTATTCTATATAACCTGCAAGTGTTGGACCTTTCCGACTGCCATGATCTTGAACGACTTCCAAGGCAAATGAAGTATATGACTTCCCTCTGCCACCTCTACACTCATGGATGTTGGAAGTTGAAGAGCATGCCTCCAGGACTTGAAAATCTCACTAAGCTGCAGAGTCTCACAGTTTTTGTAGCAGGAGTTCCTGGCCCTGATTGCGCTGACGTTGGAGAGCTGCATGGTCTAAACATTGCTGGTCAGCTAGAGCTATGCCAGGTAGAGAATGTTGAAAAAGCAGAAGCAAAAGTGGCAAACCTTGGAAACAAGAAGGATCTCAGTCAACTGACATTAAGATGGACTGAGGTTGGCAATAGCAAGGTGCTCGACAAGTTCGAACCTCATGGTGGGCTGCAGGTTCTGAAGATATATTCCTATGGAGGAGAGTGCATGGGTATGCTGCAAAACATGGTTGAGATCCATCTTTTTGATTGTGAAAGATTGCAAATTTTGTTTAGTTGCAGTGCAATCTTCACTTTTCCAAAACTGAAGGTGCTTATACTAGAACATTTGTTGGGTTTTGAGAGATGGTGGCAAATAGATGAGAGGCAAGAAGAACAAACAATATTTCCTGTGCTTGAGAAGTTGTTTATTAGTAATTGTGGAAAGTTGGTAGCATTACCTGAAGCACCATTGCTGCAAGGACCTTGTGGTGAAGGTGGTTATACATTGGTACGCTCAGCGTTTCCTGCCCTAAAGGTACTCAAAATGAAAGAGTTGGAGAGCTTTCGGAGATGGGATGCAGTCGAAGAAACTCAAGGAGAACAGATATTGTTTCCTCGGCTTGAGAAACTATCGGTTAAGGATTGCCCACAGCTGATAGATTTACCTGAAGCACCATTGCTTCAAGAACCATGTAGTGAAGGTGGTTATAGCTTGGTACGTTCAGCCTTTCCTGCCTTAAAGGTGCTCAAAATGAAATGCTTGGGGAGCTTTCAGAGATGGGATGCAGTTGAAGGGACATTGTTTCCTGAGCTTGAGAAACTGTCAGTCCAGAAATGCCCAAAACTGGTAGCATTGCCCAAAGCACCAAAACTCAGTGTACTCGAAATTGAAGATGGGAAGCAAGAGATCTTCCACTGTGTAGACAGGTATTTGTCTTCATTGACCAATCTGACACTGAAGCTAGAAAACATAGAAACAACATCAGAGGCTGAGTGCACTTCAATTGTACCAGTGGACAGCAAGGAGAAATGGAACCAGAAATCCCCTCTTACAGTTATGAAGCTAAGATGCTGCAACTCATTCTTTGGAGCGGGTGCACTAGAGCCATGGGACTATTTTGTACATCTTGGAGAGCTGGTAATTAACAGATGCGATGTGCTCATCCACTGGCCAGAGAAAGTGCTCCAAAGCTTGGTATCCTTGAAGAGGTTACAGATTAGTTACTGCAAAAAGCTGACTGGATATGCAGAAGCTCCTCTTGAGCCGTCAGCATCCAGAAGGAGTCGACACCTGCCAGGTCTGGAGTCCTTTAATTTATATGGTTGTGCAAAGTTGGTAGAGATGTTCAACGTCCCGACATCTCTCAAGAAAATGATTATTGATGGGTGTCCTAAACTTGAGTCCATATTCAGCAAGCAACAGGGCATGTCAGATTTAGTCCAAGTATCTTCTAGCAGTGAGGCAGACGTGCCTACAGCTGTATCAGAGTTGCCATCCTCACCCATGAATCACTTTTGTCCATGCCTAGAAGATCTAGGTTTAGTTGGATGTGGAAGCTTACCAGCGGTTCTAAGTCTGCCTCCATCCTTAAAGACCATATATATTACTGGCTGCAGTAGCATTCAAGTCCTATCATGTCAGCCGGGTGGGCTCCAGAAACCAGAAGCCACTACCTCCAGAAGCAGAAGTCCTATCATGCCAGAGCCACCAGCAGCAACAGCACCAACTGCAAGAGAGCATTTACTTCCTCCCCATCTCGAATCTCTAGCAATAGTGGACTGTGCTGGCATGTTGGGTGGGACTCTCCGTCTGCCTGCGCGCCTCAAGCTACTGTGCATTATTGGCAACGGTGGGCTGACATCGCTGGAGTTTCTGTCGGGAGAGCACCCCCCATCGCTGGAAGACCTTGATCTTGAAAACTGCAGTACCCTGGCATCCCTGCCGAATGAGCCGCAAGTATACAGTTCTCTCTGGTATCTTGAGATTAGAGGCTGCCCTGCTATAAAGAAGCTCCCTAGATGCCTCCAGCAGCAACTAGGCAGCATTGACAGAAAATATCTAGATGCCTGCTATAAAGGTATGCTTGTAGCACGTCCTTCTATCTTTGCCACATTTAACAAACAGATGCAGTCATCCATCCCATTAAATATACCACGCCAGCATGTGTGTACATACTTGCAGCGGTATAAATTTCCATGTTACATTATTTTGTGCGTTTCTGTTCTGATGATGTCATTTGTGATATGTGCAGTAACAGCATTTAAACCGAAGACATGGAGTGAAATACCAAGGCTGGTTCGAGAGCGGAGGCAGGCCACTCGAGAAGCCAAGAAACTCCGGCAGTCCATGCAGGAGTAAACAAGGCAGAAAGGGCATGGATTTTGATTGCTCTGAACAATGTACAAGATTATGTCGTGACTGTGATCAAAGCCTCTACCTAGTTGAGATATTTGTTATGTGAATCAAATGAATTTCCCCGGTTCAGTAGAAATTAGGACAATATACTCACATGTGTGTCTGTGAGCTATCTATGTATCTATCTGTTTTTGCTTTGCTTAGTTAACTGACAAGACACTGGCCTTTAATGTGTTCAATAAACTTTTTCAACTGTGGCTTTATCTGTGGATTTTTCTTGGGTGATAGGCCTGATCCCTGATTTTCTTGTATTGCTTCTACAACTGAACTGTGCCGCAGTCGCTCTCGGTCAAGAACTATCGGTGCCTGCGGTGTAGGGCGACTACTGCTTGGCGTCGAGTCGAGCATCTCTGAATCAACACCCTAGGGCGAGACCATCTGATCTTGATCTGGTTTGCTGCTGCCTGCTGGCCCTTTGGGTGTGTACAACATTCCTGTCATGTAGCCCAGTGTTGTAGTATCTGAATAGCTTGAACAATACAATCTTTTGTCCACCAAAAGACTGGGTAGTATACCAAGATGATTTTTTTATCCCAACATTTATGCCTAACAACATATACAAGGTTCCATAATTTTTTATCAACCACTCAGACATGGATTTCACCAATAACCAGCAAAGCAGCAGCAGCATCAGGTGATTTTTTTAATCCCGCAAAAAACATGCCGCAGCTGAAGCTAAATCACATTAATTTGCACCCCGCGATTCATGTTTCATTTTGCAGCACAATGTATTTGACACGGAAGAATCAACATACAATGGTTATCCAAACTCATCCCAAACAAAACGAGCTAAAATCCAAGGAACCCTGCAAATTTCACAGCACAATGTATGCAGTAGACATTAATTTTGAACCCTGCAAAATCATGTTTCATTTCGTAATATGTATGCAAGTAACACTCATGGCCTCTTGTTGCCAACACCAGTAGCAATACGTTGCCAGAATTAATCTACAACTGATGGTGTTTCAGGTCTCACCAAACAAAAATCCAGGCAGGTTATTCAATCAATCATCCCGACAGAAGCAAAATCGTGTGCTCGACACCTCGCTCACTCAGCCCCGACTCCCAGCGCCACTGCCTACTGAGCAGCTCCCATGGTGGTACCGCGCCGCCTCGCCATGCGAACGCACGCCTCGAACCTCTTGACCGCCTCGGCGCACTTAAGCGGGTCCTGCACGTTGCTCCTGTAGCACTCGGCGCAGCCGGCCCTCTCGTCGGTGCACGGGGAGGGGTTCTGGTAGGGCAGCTTGAACTCCTTGTCGTGCAGCTCCTTGGCCCTCTTGGTGAGCTCCTCGCGCATCGTCGCCTCCTTCTTCTGCAGCTTCTCCAGCACCTTCTCGCTCTCCACAACCACTGCTCGTATGGCTTCCACCTCCTGGATCGCCGGCGGGGGTGGTGGAGGAGCGGGGGTCACTGGTAGGTACATGGGTGGCGGAAAAGGCAAAACAGGAGCAGGGCTGCTCTTGGGTTCAGTTGGAAGTTCCCTGCCATTGTCCTGAGGCTCCTCTGGTTGCTCCACGACCTTCCTCGGCTTGGGTTTCCTGGTCCTCCTCTTCACCTGCTTCTCGTCATCGCGCGCGAGCTGCTCGATCAAGCTGGTGCTTACCCGGATTGTGTAGTCGCCCATGGCAGACAAGAATCCTGAAACAGCATCACAATCAAAAGTCAGGGATTAACAGCAAGATTTATAAGGAGGTTAATTCAAGCAAACAAAGGTCTCAAGCATGTTAAACAGAATGAACTGCTGGGACCTATACTGAATGAATGGTGTGCATTAACAACACAACCGCACAAATCTTGAACACGCAAGCTTTCTTCCAGTTCAAAAATTGAAGGCCTCATGGATGCCTGTTAAATAACAGAATGAATATCTGGGCTCTACATGAGGGCAGGGCATCCACAGTTGTAGAATACTTTCCAATATCTAGATGGCCGTTATGAAGCTATGTTGCACATTTTTCTGTCTTTGCCACATTTAACCAACAAATGCATCCGTCCATCCCATCACAGATGTACCACTTCAACACGTCTGTACAAATTTATTCTCCTTTATTTTTAATGTCATATATGGTATAAATCTTTGTGTTACATTAGTCTGTACAGTTTGTTCTGACATCATTTGTGATATGTGCAGTAATGGCATCCAAACCGAAGACATGGAAGGAAATACCAAGAGTAGCCCATGAGTGGAGGCAGTCCTCTTGAGAAGCCAGGGAACGCCAGCAATCCATGCAGGAGTAAACAGGGTGGAAACCACGAAAGGGCATCGATTCTGTTTGTCATGATTGTAATCAATCGACTCTGTTGAACTTTTGTAGCTTTATCTTCTCTGGAAACTTGTATCTAGTTTGAGTGTCGGTACTTAGTTGAGACGTTGGCTTGTAACTTGCTGAGATACTTGTTCCAGAATCTCCTTCTCTGACAGGGAGGACTTGCTGACTGAGGAGAAACTAAACCAGTAGTCCATGTTTTTCTTTGGTCGTAATGATTTTTTCTGCTTCAAGTAATGCACATGCTTTGGTTGTTTGGTTGTGATATTTCTAAGCTGTTGTGGTGCTTAGAATTACCTGATATTTTCCGGCTGCTGTTTGTGGTGCAGGTTGTAGAACTTACTGATGAACATGTTATCTGCTTCTTCTACTGCAGCTAGTGACGTTTACTTTTGGACAATGTCAATGGAGTGGTGTGCAGGTGTGCGCATGATCAGGAGATGGAGGCCACAGAAGGGAAGCGTTTTGATGGGGCTGGTGAAGAAGAAACTGAAGATGTATGTGGCCGCCTGGGAGTGTTCTGCTTGGCTGGTATAGACTCTGTGATATCTTTCCTTCATGAGCTATTTTAGCAGCGCCCTTGTTGTGTTCAGAGCTGTAATGCTGTATAGCTCACTTAGTTTAAATTCAAGTGATGCAACAGGGGACTTCGTTTCCTTTCTATACTGTTAACGCAAATGATCGACCTCGATGTAAATTCTACCCTAACCTGCTATATGTAATTTGTTTCAGAAATTTCAGTCGCATATTAAAGGGCCATTCACATCTTGCTGTCAATAGGATGATCGCTACTTATCCTTTGCATAGGCTAGCTGTGCCAGATGCAGTGTAGGTACAGCTTGGACAAATTGTTGTTCAAGAACAGGCACTGAATACCCAGCTTGAACAAATTGCCTCAGGCGCCTGGTTCTAACCGATCAGCCGTCCGTCATCTCCTATATATGTCGCATGATCAAGTGAGGTTTCCCCTTATCTGTTCCTTGATCCATTTGCCATTACGGTGCTCAGTTAATCAACCGGACCCCATTAGTTGATCGACAAACCTGACTCCAAGCTACCAAACAGTGACCCCCTTTGCATCTTAAGAGTTCAGAGCCCTGCCACGGGTATTAATATATCCTCGGCATATCCTGCTCAGGCACTTGAACTTGTTCATGTAACTGTTTGAACTGGGACTGAATAGTTCAGCACTGCACTGGTGGGAGATGGTACGCCGCCGGCAATGCTAGCTGCTTATAAGGCTGTCCTATGCTTTTATACTATGCTAGCTGTTCGCTCCCAAGCTCAGTCAGGCACAAAGTTGGAAGCTGCCGCTGGGGACCATCGCCACTCGACTTGAGAGCCCTGTTTCTCTGCTATGCCTGTACTAGCTGCTAGTTAACGTCATACTGTAACCCGTTCGTTCAGTTAACTAACCTTGAGCACCAACTGTTCTGTTGGCAGCTTAGTTAGCATCCACTTCTCTAGTCTGCAACTTTCGTAAAGTCGATCCAGCAACATGCGCATACTGTTAGTACGTCCGTCTGATGAGAATTAGAAAGCATTCCCTGCTATATAGGAGCATGTGTGCTCAGTAAAACTTATTCTGTCTCGCATACTCTGGCTGAATTTTGCCTTGGTGTCATTCTTCAATGTTGGCACAAGTTGTACTGCAGATTGTTATATTCCAATACATTTCTAGCTATTCTAATAGTTTTTACCATACTGATGATGGCCGTTGTAGACCACCGTACTCCTGATATTACACTGTGCGCACATGGTCATCCTGTTGTTTTCTTCCGTATAAGCTTACAAAAGCCTGCTGTTGAGATGTATGTGCGATAAGTAATGATTCGAAACTCAATAGTTTGCTCATCTCATATTATGCATCTGACTGCTGACTTGGAGGTTATAGTGACATGATACGTAA
Source organism: Aegilops tauschii subsp. strangulata (assembly GCF_002575655.3). Taxonomy (NCBI): domain Eukaryota; kingdom Viridiplantae; phylum Streptophyta; class Magnoliopsida; order Poales; family Poaceae; genus Aegilops; species Aegilops tauschii. Next base: position 5,793,599 of record NC_053035.3, read on the forward strand.
ACTGCATAGGTTATCCTTGTTTCTGCCTTTGTTTGTGATGTTGATGCCTGCCAATATTCAGGCTCTGGTATCAGTTGGCTTTGCTGAACTTTGACATGCATGTATGTTGTTCAGATACTTTGTTTGTGATGTCGATGCCTGCCAATATTCAGGGTTTATCTGCCTGAACATTTCCTGGAGTTAGTACAAGGTGTTGTTATACTCAGGTTTGTGAAACAGAACAGTTGTGGGGTCATATGATGTATATATGCATGCCGTGATTGATTTCAGGGGGTCTCGGGTGCAGGTGTTAATTTGTTCCTGCAGTTTGGCTCCCCTGTCACAGTAGCAGGTGTTAATTTGCAAAGTAGATGGTTGAGTAATGAAAAAAACTTGCTGATTACTAACATGTTGGCTGCTTCCTCTGTTGCTGCCCTGTGGCTGTGGGAGATGCGCAGCCCTGGCGCTAGTGATGTTCACGTTTGCTTTGGCAAAATGTTTGGCCGCGGACAGAAGGAAAGCCTTTTTGTCATTGCTGGATGAGAAAGGTTTGATGGCCAGGTGAGGTGACGAAGAAACTGAAGATGCAGATCAATGTAGCTAGTGTTGCTTGGTTGTTTTATATTCGAATTGGATGGTGGCATCTTTCATGAGCTGTTTTAGCAATGGAGTGTTGTTGTTTAGATCTGTAGATGGAACTGACTTTGTGTTCATTCGAGTAATACACATGGTCAGAAGTATACGTAGAGCATATATAAACGCAGATTTGGTTTAAAGTTGATTGCTTAGCCAATCATCAGATTGAGTCATTACAGCAGTTTCCCTTCTTTGAAAAGCAGTTGCATGCAGTGGATGTTCCGGCAAATCTGTTGTATCTCGTTTTTTTTTTAGAAAAGGAGAGGATAACTCCTGGGCTCTACATCATTACGATGCACACCATATTTTATTATCTGTTGTATCTCGTGATATATATGGTCGATGCAACAGGTATATCGTGTGAACATTTGCTGCGTTCTCCTCCGCCCAAACACAATGTTTTGGTTCACCCTGTTCATAGCTCCTACTCCCTCCGTCCCAAAATAAGTGACTCAACATTGTACTAACTTATTTTGGGACGGAGGGACTACTTCCTAGGTACAGATGATCATATGATTCTCTTGCATACTCATGTGGTACAAATGATGTGATAAATGTTTCCTGGATGGCTTGCTCACACCCATCACATGATTCTGTAGTGCACTTTGTTTTCATAACAAGAGATGTATACATGGGAGTCCTACATATACCTTCTGCTCTAAGATATCAAATTAAGTGAGTGGGATATGAATACTAATTTGTTTATCATTTTATCCACCTTCAGGTCGTCTGAAATATTGGAAGAAAACAAAAATACCATGGTAACATTTACTAACTGTAAATTTGTGTTAAGAGTGTTGTCGGTGGTTCCAGCTATTGTCCTCTTAGATACTCACATTGAAAAGTTTTTCTGAATTCCAGATCTCATTGTCGACGACTTCACCCAGTCAATTTCTAGAGTGGATAGTTCCAAAGGTTAGAGGCTATCCTTTCACGTTGCGTACTAACAGTTCATGTTTATTATGCCTTATCAAACAATCTAAAGCTTGCGCAATTATTTGTAGGACTGGAAACTCGAAGACATTATTTGACATTGGATATGGCGCTTGCAATATAATGCAACTGAATCAAGCCATGAATGGTTTTCATGTGGCTCCTTTTCCCTGACCTGCATTTACACTAGCACTGTACTTGAACTTCTAATAATGTAGTCCCTCTTTGCATGGTTCAAAATAATTAGCTGCACAACAGTCTCTCATGTATACATTTGTGTTCTCAAACGCAAAATGCACTTATGTTAATGAAGAATTAGCTGGGTATAATGGATGGCCAAAAGGTGAAGAAAATCAATAACGAGCGATCCTGATACAACAAAAGATAGAATTTCTCTAGCACTCACAGAAGAAGAAAAACATATATGCATTGTACATGCTCTAGGCGAACAAAAATTCTTTCTGCAACACTCAAGAATTAACAGTGATAGACAAAGGTGCTTCAGGAGATGTTCTCACACCCTGCTTAAAGGCAGTTGTGCACATCATACTCCAATATGCATTGGGGCAGCGGGAACTTATTTAGTCTTGAGACTTGCCACAAGGGCCTCCCTGGAACTATTCTTCTGCTTCACTAGTGGTTTAGATTTTCGATAGAGGAAATCATTAACTATTACTAGTAATTTACCCGTACATGTCTCCGTTTCTCAACTGTTCTTGTCTGGGTTGCTTTGCTATGACATGATGATTAGAAAACGGGAGTTGAGGACTCGGTTCAAGTAAGTCGATTCACATTTCACATATTTGTCATGATGCTAGTTGACTACTCTCTGATCTTACTTCGTAGTCGAGTGATCGTATGTATTCCCCGCAAAAAAAAAGTGATGGTATGTACTCCCTCCGTTTCAAATTACTCGTCGCAGAAATGGATATATCTAAAACTAAAATACATCTAGATACATCCATATTTGCGACAAGTAATTCGGAACGGAGGGAGTATGACTGTAACTAACATGGCATGTGAAATGGACCATTCAAGACGAACCTTTTTGTAACTGCAGTTGCCGCTGAAGGTTATTCAGCATTGTTTTCTGGCAAGAACCTTGAAAGGGCAGGAAGCTCCTGTAATCCGTATAGGAGAATATCTTTGCCCAGTTGTTAACCGAGGAAAACAGGACGGAAACCACATGGAAAGGGCATGCGTTGCGTTTCCTTTAATTAATTTACGAGGTTATTATGTCATGATTATTATCGGCTTTGTTGAACTTTGAACTGTACATTGTTCAGATATTTATAATGTGAACGGATTTATGTCCCTGAATCTTAGAATAAATCCGAGGCATACCGTTGATCATCCGAGGACCAAACAATCACATGAGCACGACACCGATATTTATTAACGAGGTTCACCGATATGGCTACATCCCCGGGGCCTGACTATGAGCGCTCCTGCCCATGACACCGTCACAATACCGCACACCAGCCATCCGGGCGCTGGCACACGCTGCCGGCTCCCCCTTGCGCGTCTGTGCTATTATGTTGGCATAGGTTAAATCGTGTGTCTACCCCCGCTATATATGAGAGGCCTAGGATACAAGTGTCCTATCAGGACACGACTCCGTACCCTGTAAACACAATACAACTCATAGTCCAACTGTAACCTACCTTATACACTATATTCGACACAACTCTAACACTGAACATCTCCTGGCTTCAGTAGAAGCTGGGTGACTCACGTTTGTACTTGTGGGTTATATGATGTATATTCCCTGATTGCTTTCAGGGGGGGAGTGTAGCAGATCTTAATTTGTTCCTGCAGTTTGGCTCCCCTGTCATGGTGCATGTTTTCCTGGGAAGCATTTTAAAGTAGACGGTTGAGTATTTGTTCTCTGCTTCCTCTGCTGCTGCCATGTGGGAGATGCGCCTGCGCTGGAGCTAGTAATGTTCACTTTTTTTTTAGAATGAAGGCTCGTGGAGAGCCTGGCTTTGAATTAACAAAGCCATCAACCGGCCAGGAATTACAAACACACACAGACCATCTCGGTCAAACAATACAAGGGGATACTCTAGGAAGCTTACAACTCAACGGAGCGCACAAGCTCAGAACTCATTGCTTGTCCTAACCGAAGACTACAGCCAAACATACATCTAGGAAAGGGACAAACACAAGCACGACGAGGACCTGCTAACAACAGAGTGTAGAGGTGAGCCCGACCGACGCCCAAGGAGAAAAACTACACACAACCTCCGTCTCTCTCGCCGCAGAGGGACCCTTCCCTCTCACCATGGATCGCAAGGCGCCGTACCGTCGAACTTGAGAGACACTCACCCTAAAGCAGGAGAAGTGCTAGCTTCGAGACTTGGAGCAGCCGCAACACACATCCACTTGAACATTCGAGCACTCCGCGACCGCTGCGCCGCCACATCCTAGAACACCTGAGAACTGCAGGAAAGCCACGGGGTGCAGCTACTGAAGAAGGCAGCAAGGGCATCAAGTAGAACCAACAGGCCACCGAAACCACGGTGACACCGCCGTCATCGGACAACCCGAGCCATCAAAGCTCCGAGTTTTGAACCCCTCACCTGAATGCAACACTAGTAGAAAACAGGGCATTCGTTCGGGCATGGCAAGCCCATTAGTCCCGGTTCAGTCACGAACCGGGACCCATGGGGGCATTCGTCCCGGTTCGTGAGCCCAGGGGGCCGGCCGGGGCCTCGTGGGCATTGGTCCCGGTTCGTATGGAACCATTTGTCCCGGTTCGAGCCACGAACCGGGACTAATGGTCCTCGCTCCTGGCCCACAACCATTGGTCCCGGTTCTTGGCATGAACCGGGACAGAAGGCCCGGATTTAGTACCGGTTCATGCCACGAACCGGGACCAATGAGGTGCCTATATATACCCCTCGCCCGCGAGCAGAGCACTCCAGTGCTCTGTTTTTCTCTGGCCAGCGAGGGGAGGGCTTTGTGGTGCTCTAGCTCACCTCCTATGCACATGAGGTGTTCGATGAAATGCCCGAGCCACACTAGTTAAGCTTTGTCCTCTCGAAGCTCGACCTCAAAGCTCCATTTTCCTCGAGATTTGTCTAGGTTTAGCGGCCCGTCATGTCCCATTCCCGTCTTCACCGCCGTCGACCGCCCGCGCCGATCTCGTCGCCGGCACCACCGTGGTGAGCCTCTTGTTCTTATCTTCTTTTTGAAAGAAAAAAAATTCTTACTTTAGATAGATACTTGTCTAATTTTCTTACTATTTTATTCCTTCTTATTACATAGTGCGATTGTTTTGGTATCCGCCCCCGTCGGCTCTCGTCCTGTCTATGATTCGGATGTGGTATATATTATCTTTTTATAACTATTTGATTTATTTATTGTTTATGACAAATATACCGACCAGCGTGACATAGATTTTATTTATCTAGAAGGTGGTTGAACCGGAAATTCTAACCGACCCTATTGTCGAGAGGTTAAATTTAGTTGAAGAAGAAAACAATTACTTGAAGGAAAAAATAAAAAAAAATTAAGGAGGAGAAGATGATATTGGAGTTGCATGTTGCGGATGTCGTCGATGATCACAAGATCAAGATGGATCCAATGCGCTTGAAGATTAGAAAATATGCCATTCATACCGAGGCTTGGTATTATTATGCCGTTGGATCAATTGTTACCTTGGTTGCGATTATGATCGCATTTGTTTTCGCATTGAAATGTTTTACATAGTTTCAATGTATGGTTTAATTAATTAGATACTCTGGAGAGCTATATATATGTTGTTAGATGAGAACTATGTATGTACTTTGGTTCTAATGTGATGATGAACTTCTATTAATTTGGTCACTTAATTATCTATTCATGATGTTCTGTAATGGTTTTTGACACACTTAATTATATATAATGCACGCAGATGAACCGGCAATGGATGTACGGTGACAGACACACCTCCGAGTACATTAAGGGCGTGCATGATTTTCTCGAAGTGGCTGAGGCAAACAAGCAGAATGGTTTTATGTATTGTCCATGCCCTATATGTGGGAATACGAAGTCTTACTCTGACCGGAAAATCCTTCACACCCACCTGCTTTACAAGGGTTTCATGCCACACTATAATGTTTGGACGAGGCACGGAGAAATGGGGGTTATGATGGAAGACGGCGAAGAAGAAGAGGACGATGACAACTATGTGCCCCCTGAATACGGTGATGCTGCAACGGGGGAAGCTGCTGAAGATCAAGAGGAACCAGACGATGTGCCCAATGATGCTGCAAGGGGGGAAGCTGCTGAAGATCAAGAGGAACCAGTGCCCGATGATGATGATCTCCGCCGGGTCATAGTCGATGCAAGGACGCAATGCGAAAGTCAAAAGGAGAAGCTGAAGTTCGATCGCATGTTAGAGGATCACAAAAAAGGGTTGTACCCCAATTGCGAAGATGGCAACACAAAGCTCGGTACCGTACTGGAATTGCTGCAGTGGAAGGCAGAGAATGCTGTGCCTGACAAAGGATTTGAGAAGCTATTGAAAATATTGAAGAAGAAGCTTCCAAAGGATAACGAATTGCCCGACAGTACATACGCAGCAAAGAAGGTCGTATGCCCTCTAGGATTGGAGGTGCAGAAGATACATGCATGCCCTAATGACTGCATCCTCTACCGCGATGCGTACAAGGATCTGAACGCATGCCCGGTATGCGGTGCATTGCGGTATAAGATCAGATGAGATGACCCTGGTGATGTTGACGGCGAGCCCCCCAGGAAGAGGGTTCCTGCGAAGGTGATGTGGTATGCTCCTATAATACCACGGTTGAAACGTCTGTTCAGAAACGAAGAGCATGCCAAGTTGATGTGATGGCACAGTGAGGACCGTAAGAAAGACGGGAAGTTGAGAGCACCCGCTGACGGGTCGCAGTGGAGAAAAATCGAGAGAAAGTACTGGGCTGAGTTTGCAGATGACCCAAGGAACGTATGGTTTGGTTTAAGCGCGGACGGCATTAATCCTTTCGGGGAGCAGAGCAGCAATCACAGCACCTGGCCCGTGACTCTATGTATGTATAACCTTCCTCCTTGGATGTGCATGAAGCGGAAGTTCATTATGATGCCAGTTCTCATCCAAGGCCCTAAGCAACCCGGCAACGACATTGATGTGTACCTAAGGCCATTAGTTGAAGAACTTTTACAGCTGTGGAATGGAAACGGTGTACGTACGTGGGATGAGCACAAACAGGAGGAATTTAACCTGCACGCGTTGCTGTTTGTAACCATCAACGATTGGCCCGCTCTCAGTAACCTTTCAGGACAGACAAACAAGGGATACCACGCATGCACGCACTGTTTAGATGACACTGAAAGTATATACCTGGACAAAAGCAGGAAGAATGTGTACCTGGGCCATCGTCGATTTCTTCCGACCAACCATCAATGTCGAAAGAAAGGCAAGCATTTCAAAGGCGAGGCAGATCACCGGAAGAAGCCCGCCATGCGTACCGGTGATCACGTACTTGCTATGGTCAATGATTTACACGTAATCTTTGGAAAGGGTTCGGGCGGACTAGCTGTTCCGAATGACGCTGAGGGACACGCACCCATGTGGAAGAAGAAATCTATATTTTGGGACCTACCCTACTGGAAAGAGCTAGAGGTCCGCTTTTCAATCGACGTGATGCACGTGACGAAGAACCTTTGCGTGAACATGCTAGGCTTCTTGGGCGTGTATGGGAAGACAAAAGATACACCTGAGGCACGGGAGGACCTGCAACGTTTGCACGAAAAAGACGGCATGCCTCCGAAGCAGTATGAAGGTCCTGCCAGCTACGCTCTTACGAAAGAAGAGAAAGAAATCTTCTTTGAATGCCTGCTCAGTATGAAGGTCCCGACTAGCTTCTCGTCGAATATAAAGGGAATAATAAATATGCCAGAGAAAAAGTTCCAGAACCTAAAGTCTCATGACTGCCACGTGATTATGACGCAACTGCTTCCGGTTGCATTGAGGGGGCTTCTATCGGAAAATGTCCGATTAGCCATTGTGAAGCTATGTGCATTCCTCAATGCAATCTCTCAGAAGGTGATCGATCCAGAAATCATACCAAGGCTAAGGAGTGATGTGGCGCAATGTCTTGTCAGTTTCGAGCTGGTGTTCCCACCATCCTTCTTCAATATCATGACGCACGTCCTAGTTCATCTAGTCGACGAGATTGTCATTCTGGGGCCCGTATTTCTACACAATATGTTCCCCTTTGAGATGTTCATGGGAGTCCTAAAGAAATATGTCCGTAACCGCGCTAGGCCAGAAGGAAGCATCTCCATGGGCCATCAAACAGAGGATGTCATTGGGTTTTGTGTTGACTTCATTCCTGGCCTTAAGAAGATAGGTCTCCCTAAATCGCGGTATGAGGGGAGACTGACTGGAAAAGGCACGCTTGGAGGGGGGACTCAATAATATGCAGGGACGGATATTCTTGGTCTGAAGCACACTACACAGTTCTACAGAACTCTACCTTGGTGACCCCGTATGTCGATGAACACAAGAACAGTCTGCGCTCCAAACACCCGGAGCATTGCGACGACTGGATTACATGTGAACACATCAGGACTTTCAACAGTTGGTTGGAAACACGTCTCAGAGGTGACACCACTGTTTGTGATGAGTTGTACTCGTTGTCCAGGGGACCATCTTCGACTGTATTGACTTACAAAGGATACGAGATAAATGGGAATACATTTTACACGATCGCCCAAGATCAAAAGAGCACCAACCAAAACAGCGGTGTCCGCTTTGATGCAGCAACCGAGAGGGGAAAGGACACATATTATGGTTACATAATGGACATATGGGAACTTGACTACGGACATGATTTTAAGGTCCCTTTGTTTAAGTGCAAATGGGTCAATCTGTCAGGAGGCGGGGTACAGGTAGACCCAAAGTACGGAATGACAACAGTGGATCTGAACAATCTTGGGTACACTGACGAACCGTTCGTCCTAGCCAATGATGTGGCACAGGTTATCTATGTGAAGGACATGTCTACCAGACCGAGGAAAAGAAAAGATAAGGAAGCGAATACATCATACGATGAGCCAAAGCGCCACATTGTTCTTTCAGGAAAAAGGGACATTGTGGGAGTGGAGGGCAAGACAGACATGTCTGAAGATTATGAAAAGTTTCATGAAATTCCTCCCTTCAAAGTCAAGGCTGACCCAAGCATCCTGATAAACGATGAAGATTATCCATGGTTACGGCGCAATAAGCAAATGACACAAGCGAAGAAAAAGTGAAGACTTTCTCCCGCAACTATTATGATGATACCATGCCAACTTTGTAATAGATGAGTATGATACCATTGTCCGTTTTGTACAGGAAGTGCATCTAGTTTTTGCCGTAACCCTCTCAACTTTCTTGCACATGCTATGTGGATGAAATGATGATAGCATGCCAACTTTCAACCTTTTCAGAGTTCATTTGAAATGCTTTATAAGCCCTGAGTGCAGAGAGGTTAGGCCCGTAAGCCTGCTTTAGAGAGGTGCTCGACAGCTTAGGCGCACCGCACCTTATAAACAGGTGCAGCTCTCTCTTAGCTAGCGAGGTGGGACTAAACTCACCACCACGCCGCTGTGCAAGGCCATTGGTACCGGTTGGTGGCATGAACCGGCACCAATTCCACCCTTTGGTCCCTGTTGGTGCCACAAACCGGTACTAATGAGGCTGTGGCCCCACGAGCACCTTTAGTACCTGTTCGTGGCACGAACCGGTACTAGAGTTTCTTACTAGCTAAGCAGTTTTTTAATCCCACCTCGCTAGCTGAGAGGCACTAGGAGCGGTTTATAAGCCCTGAGTGCAGAGAAGATGAAGAAGAGGCGCAATGCTCACGTTGCTTAGCTTCAAGCCTTGAGGAATAAGGTAGACTGCATCGAGCTATGTGCAGTGCAGTCTACACTATTCCGAAAGGCTTGAAGCAAATCAACGCGCATTGCGCCTCTTTTTTATTTTTAATCATTAAAAGCAAAAAGAATTTTCATAAAGAACTTTTTTTGATAGAAACTTTAATAGTAGAAAGAATTATCATAAAGTAAAATAAATAAGTAATTAGAAATAAAATAAAATAAAATGAATAAGTTTTTTGTTGTAAGTAGAAACAAAACAAAATAAATATAGCAAAAAAGAAAACAAAAAAACTAAATACAGCAAAAAGAATTTTCATAAAGAACTAATGGCACTAATAGAAAGTTTATATTTTTTCTAAAACTAATGGCACTAACAGACAGTTTATAATTTTGCTGACCTAAAAGCAAAAAGAATTAAAAAACTGCCACCTATTGGGCCACCACGGCCTGAATACGACTAGAAACCCAACCTGGGCCAGGATTCAGGCCCGCAGAAGGCCCAATAGACCAACAGACAGCACAGTGTGACATTAGGCCCGTAAGCCTGCATTTGAGAGGAGCTCGAGAGGGCAACCGCAGTGGGGCTTATAAACCACTCCGAGCCCCTCTCAACTAGCGAGGTGGAACTAAACTTTTGGCCGCGGGCAGCACAAGGCCTTTGGTCCCGGTTGGTGCCACCAACCGGGACCAATGCCCCCCCTTTAGTCCCGGTTGGTGCCACCAACCGGGACCAAAGGCCGCCGCTTCCCGCCCTTTGGGCTGCTGAAAAGGGGCCTTTTGTCCCGGTTGGTGGCACCAATCGGGACTAATGCCCACCTTTAGTCCCGGTTGGTGCCACGAACCGGGACTAAAGGCTTTGCTATATAAGTCCACAGTTAGGAAATTTTCGAGATACCTCGCCAGTTGCCCCCGATGCCGCCAGGCTGCCCGTGCTCGCCGTCGCCGCCCTCTCCTCCTCGTCGTCGCCCCGCGCCCTTGCCTCGACGGGTCGCCGCCCGGTGCTCGTCGCCGTCGCCCTGCCCCCACGCGCTGCCCCGCCTCGTGCTCCCCTGCTCGCGCGCGCCGCCTCGGCGCCCCGAGCCCCCCTGCCCGGCCCGCGCGTGCTTGCCGGCGCCCTCGCCGCCTCCGCCCCGTCCCGCCCCCGCGCGCCGGCGCCCTTGCCGCCCCCGCCGTCGCCATAGTCCTAGCCGCCCCCGCTGTGAGAGCCGCCGCCCCGGCTCTGTTTTTTTATTAGTTAATTTTTTTGATCATATATATATAATGTATATGTGTATGTATGTGGCTATATGTTTTTGTTCATATGTGGCTATATGTTTTTTTTATTAGTTTAATTTTTTTGTTCATATGTGATGTATATGTGTATGTGGCTATAATGTATATGTGAACAAAAAAAAATTTGTATGTATGTAGATGTTCAAAATGTATGAATATATATGTCAAAAATGTTTTTTTATTCATAGAAAGTTTTTTGTTCATATATAGAAAGTTTTTATATATGACAATGGATATATATTCGGTATATATGAGAAATGATGATCCACATGGAAAAGTTTTATATATGCAAAAGTTACAATTTTAGAAAACTTTTATATATCTAGTTAGCTAGGAAGGGAAGAAGAAGAAAAAGAAGGATAGGAAAGAAGAAAATAAGAAGAGGAAAGAAAGAAGAAGAGGAGAGGAAGAAGAGGAGAAATAAATAAGAAGAGGAAAAAAGAAGAAAAAGAAGAGGAGAAGAAGAAAAAATAGAAAATATTCTATTTTTTCTTCTTCTCCTCTTTTTTTTTCTTCAATCCTCTCCTCTATTCCTTTCTTCTTCTCTCCTCTTTTTATTTCTTCTTCGTTTTCTTATGTTTTATCGGGTCTGTCGTCGTCGATATATACCCCTCCCGATAACTTCAACACGAGGGGGGATAACTTCAACACGAGGGGGGGGGTCGATATACCCCCTCCCCGATAACATTATTTTCCCGTGTATATATGTCGTCGTTGTCGATATAACCCCCTCCTGATAACTTCAACACGTGGGGGGGGGTCGATATACCCCCTCCCCGATAACATTATTTTCCCATGTATGTATGTTGTCGTTGTCGATATTACCCCCTCCCGATAACTTCAACACGAGGGGGGTTGATATACCCCCTCCTCGATAACATTATTTTCCTGTGTATCTATGTCGTCGTTGTCGATATAAAACCCCCTCCCGATAACTTCAACACATGGGGGGGGGGTCGATATATACCCCCTCCCCGATAACATTATTTTCCCGTGTATGTATGTCATCGTTGTCGATATATATAACTCCCTCCCAGATAACTTCGACATGATGGACGATCGATATGTATACCCCCTCTCGACCGTGATAACTTATACCACGGGAGCACCCCCCGGCCCTCTCGCTCGACCAAAACTCTCGAGGACACCCAAACCCTAGAAAAAAACGATGTCGGTCTCCTACCCCCTCCCGCCGCGCCCCTACCCTTGAAGCGTTGCCTAGGCCACCCCAAACCCGGAATAAGCTAGGTCTACGTTTGCACTAATATATCCACCGGCTGTCATGTTTGTGTAATAATTGCCATGTTGTAATATTTGCAGAAACAATGGAGCACGGACGAGATGAGCAAGCAGAAGATGTGTTGGGGGACATAATCTTAGCCGGAGGTGATATCTTGTCGTATCTTAATGATAATGATGGTCTGGAAGAACAGGGTGAAGAAGCAGGATGCGGTGATCGAAGAGTGGAGGAGGAAAGACATGATTATGGTGGCTCCGGTGACCCAATGCTGGTGCAAGAAGGAGCCCGTGGTGAAGGCTCCGGTGACCGAACAGAGTCCGGCCAGGTAAATATATTAGTTAAGTCTGTGCTGACTAGCTAATTGATGCATTCATTGTTTTGGTATGTACACATATTAATTAACACCCGTCTTTCTTCTTTTTTCTAGCTCTCCGGATCGAGCACAACTACGGTAAAGAGACGAGGCCCGAAGAGAAAGTTGCACTCGGATGAAAGGTTTGAGATCACAGCAATCGTGCGCGACGGCCAACCGATTGAACCCCTCCGGACAAAGGATGCTTTTGCTGCTCAGTGCGGGGTTCTAGTTAGGGACAAGATCCTGATCAGCATCCACCAATGGTATAAGCCTAAGAAGGAAGACCCTGAGGTGTCTTATGTCAATGATATGCAGAAAGATGATCTTTGGACTGAGCTGAAGGCAAATTTCACCCTACCGCCAGAGGAGGATCCAGAGAAGCCAGTTATAGAGCAATTAATCAAGTCTCATGCTCTTAAGAAGATGGCAGACCTATTCAGGAGGTGGAAGAATGAGCTGAAAACGTTTGTCGACAAAGAAGAGACACCAGAATTCATCGGCCGGTATGAGAAGATCAGAGATCACCGACCCGCATTTGTAGCCCACAAGACATCGGAAAAGAGTAAGAAGATGTCAGCGACAAACAAGAAGAATGCTGCGAAGAAGAAGCTTCACCATCGCACGGGGTCAGGTGGCTACCTCAAAGCCCGGCCTAAGTGGGCCAAGTCTGAGAGGGATCTGCTTGATAAAGGGATCGAACCAGAGACAATGAACTGGCCAGACCGTTGCCGGACTTGGTTCTTCGGGGCTGGCGGAACCTTGGACCCTGTATCAGGGAGGTGTCGTTGGACGGACGAGCAACTTGCAATACCCGTCAAGAAGCTTAAGCACTATATCGATGCAGCGCAGCAAGGGACGTTCGTTCCAGACAGAGAGAACGACGAGCTCACAATGGCCCTCGGGAATCCTGAGCACCCTGGACGGACACGAGGCACGCCAGGCTCCGTTCCGTGGAAGGCTGGTTTTCCGGACGCAGGTGGTTACAAAACCCAGGAGAGGAGGAAAAAAGTGGAGCAGATCCAAATTCAGCGTCTGCACGAAAGGGTTCAAGTGCTAGAGGAACGAGACGGCAATCAAGATGCCGAAACTGCCCCCGAAGCTACACCGCCATCTCAGCGGAGAAGCAGCGTGGCTTCCACCGAGCTGCCTCAGCTGGAGCATGCGGCTCCTGCTAGCTACCCCGTGGATGCTATCACGGAGTCTCAACATTGCCACCTTATGGCGGAATGGCAGAACTTGAAAGTCAAGGCGGCTGTTGGCTCTGTTTTACCTACTGAACCCGGCGCAACCTACCACTGCCGGCCGATTCCAGAAGGATATGCTAGGGTGATGGTGGATGAAATAACGGAGGGATTTGAGGACCTCCAGCTTGACCACCCTATCGGTGAAGGGGAGACTCGGCTGGGTTTAGCTCTGAAGACTCCATGCCTATGGCGGAAGGAGCTCATCAAGCTTCCGAACTGGACGGCTCCGGCGAGTAAGGGCACTCCGCCTCCTCCTCCGGCGAGTGATCAGGGCACTCAGACTCCTTCTCTGGGGCGTGGCGGCACTCCGCCTCCTTCTCCGCCAGCGCCGGCGCGCCAGAGCAGCCAGCCTCCTCCTTCTCCGCCTCGTCAGCAAGGGCGGAAGAGACCCCCCGCCGCTGCGGCTGCTCCGGCGCGTTGTAGTCCTTCTCCTCCGCCACGTAAGCAAGGAAAGAAGACAGCCGCAGCCGCTCCGTCTGCTCTACCGGCGTCTAGCAGTACAGCTGCCAGAGGCGGGAGGCAATACAGATTCGGTCCTTCTCTGAAGACTCCAGAGAAGTTACCATATGAGAGGACCAAGGAGGAGAACGCGAAGATCGTGCGAGCCGAAGTGAAGAACTTCTTTGAAGGGGTGAAAGCAAAGAAACATCCACCTCCGGAGGAGAAGGTAGATCCAGTGAAAGCAAAGCGCACTCTGGCTGCCCTGACAAAACAACCAAAGTCTCCGCCGAGAGGCAACTATGAGCGCGTTCTTGCAAAGGCATATGCCGAAGCGGAGTGGTCGGGAAGTACTGTCAGTGATAAAAGGATGAAAGAACGACGAGCTGGGAAAAAAATTGCCCAGCTCGGCGAACAAGCGAACCAATCGTGCCCCCCGCTCAAGGTGTCAAAAGACATCGTTGCTAATGATCCGGGTATGGTGCCCGGTTATAGCAATCTTGGAGATTACCTGCCCGACGATGTACATTATGAAATCATGGAGGTGGACGAACACAAATACCATTATGGGAAGCCTCTCGTCAAAGATGTCAGATCTCTAAGCACGATGATGCGAAGACTACATGATTGGTACATGAAAACCTGCAGAGAGTCTGATGGGATGAGTACTTTGACGCTGAGAGTTAAACCGGAGCATGACCTCGTTGGAATTGAACTGCTGAATGTTCCATTTGAGGATTTCTTCCAGTTTTACAATCAAAAGTCCCTCGATAAAACAACGGTCACTTGCTACTGTCTGTAAGTAGTACTACTTCTGTCATTAAGTCTATATAGGTCAGCTCTTTCATTGCATGTATTTATACTTATCCTCACTATATTATGCAGATTGAAGATCGCCGAATTGAAGAAAAGACAAATCGGTGATATTGGGTTCATTAACACAAATCTCATAGATGCATATACGGTTGAAAAAAATCCCAAAGAAGCCGAGGCCAACTTGCTACAATCGTTGGTATTAAATCAAAACAAAGATATAATACTCTTTCCTTACAACTTCAAGTGAGTGTTACTGTCTTGTGCATATTCGGTTTCCCTTATTAGTCCAGGTTATGGTAATGTAATTGATGACTTATGCATGCATGCGCAGCTTCCACTATATTCTCCTAGAGATTAAGCTTGAGCCGGGAGTAGTAACCGTCTTAGACTCGAGACGAAAAGATCCCCAGGACTATGCGAACATGACTCGAATGCTCCAGAAGTAAGTTAAATCGATCATTATCCACCATATCAGCAACTTTGTTCATTTCCTGATATCAAGTAATTGTTTTCTTTGTCTGGCAGGGTTTGGAGAAAATTCACCTCAAAAGCTCCGGGACTCCCGAAGAAGCTGCAATTTAGACACCCGAAAGTAAGTACCATAGTAGCATGTTCCGCGCATCTCCTAGTGATTCAAGCGTTAGTTTCATCAATACCATTTAGCATGCTTGCTTATCAGTTTGATTGACCTCTATTTCTTGTAAAGTGGTTGTGGCAGGAACCCGGGAATAATTACTCTGCATACTACGTTTGCGAGTCCATCCGCCACACGACCTGTGAGCGGGGCTACACTGAAGAACAATATGAAGTGCGTAAGCAATAATATTCACAATTTTATTTTATTACCATCATTTGTGTTGAGTTTCATTTATTCATATATATATATACATACATATATATATATATATATGTATTGACCCCCTTCTTCAAATTAGATTTTTTGGATGCGGGATGAACTCCTAGCAGAACATCGTATGCGAGCAATTCAAGAGGAATTGGCGGCATTCTTCCTTGACCACGTGATCGCTGAAAACGGAGAATACTATGTGGACCCTGTGTTCCTACAATATAATTAGTAGATTGTATTGTAAGAAATAATTATTGTATATATGTAGCCGGTAGTGTCGGATAGATATACGAGAACTTGTTGTTCGACCAATATCTCGGAGAAGGAGAGGTGGTCGATATCACTTCTCTTTGTATGCATATGTTCATGACGATCTTCTGTTTCCTTCATTTGATTACTAGCTAGCGTGTCTACTCCTCTCCATACGTATATAGTACGTAGCGTCGACCAAGCACGGAGATAAGAGAGGACACTTCTCTCTATTAATTAGCTAGCTAACACAATATATGAAACACCTAAATTAACCACCCAAAACCCCTAAACCACCCCCTTAAAAAAACAAAAACCTCAGCTCCTGCCAGGTGCTGACGCGTGGATGCCTATTGGTCCCGGTTGGTGACACCAACCGGGACAAAAGGCCCTCCTGCCTGGGCTCCCCGCACCGGCCACGTGTACGGCCTTTAGTCCCGGTTCGTGTAAGAACCGGGACTAAAGGGCTAGGGCATTAGTAACGACCCTTTAGTCCCGGTTCCAGAACCGGGACTAAAGGCCCTTATGAACCGGGGTAAAAGCCCCTTTTCCTACTAGTGCAACCCTCCCCAGGCGGCGCCCCCAAGGAAGACACGACACACAGCGTGCCGTCGCCGCCCAATCCAAGCCGGATTTTGGGCTTTCACCCGGGAGGAGGAACAGGGGTGGAAAGGGGAAGGGCCTCTGCAGCACCTCCAAGGAGGAAACACGGCGTCAAGGACGTCGCTGCTGCCGGGCCGGCCAAGCCGACCGACGGTTTCCCGCGTCCCAAAACCAAAACACCGGTCACCCACCAACACCCAGGTCGGCGCCCGGAGGGGAGCCGGCTGGCAGCGGCGGGGATGAGGGGGGCAGGGGAAGGGAACCAAACCTCATATCTGACGACGGGAAGAACTCCGCGCCGCCGCTGCCAACCGCCGTCGTCTCACCACCCGCGTGGTTGAGGCCGCCGACCAGAGAACACCCGCGAACGACGCCAGCCGAGATGGCGCCACCACCTCGCCAAGAAGGGCCGCCACCCCAGATCCGAGGCCCTCCTCGAGGGAAGGAGCGACCGAGGCCTCGCCGCCACCATCACCGGCGGCCACGCGAGCGAATCCGGCGACTTCCTCTGGTTGCGGCGAGGGAGGGAGGGTAAGGGAGAGGCGGCGCGGTGGGGAAACCCTAGTCGCCACCCGAGTCGCCCGAAGCGGACGACGCGGGGGCTGCCAAGGCCAATTATCACCAAAAAATGTTTTACTTTGCTTCCAGATAGCTGTTTCTCAGTAATGTTCACTTTTGCGTTGGACAGATGTCTGGCTGCACAAGCAAAGCCTTTTGGGGTGGTGAGGTGAGTTTTGTTTCGTTGACATAGATTTGAATTGATTGGTAATCTCTTTCATGAGCACTTTTAGCAATGGAATCTTGTTTGTTTAAGCGCTGTAGAACTGACTTTGTTTCACTCTCACAGTGTGATTGTGATTTATAGTTTGTTACTTGTGGTCAGGCGAATTCAGGCTTCAGTCGATGGTGGTTTGCATGCAGAGACTAAGAGCCTGTTTAGTTCCTCTCCGGTCTCCGCTCCTCTAATTAACTACGCTCCCGGAATGGACCAGGCTACAGCTCATTTTTACAGAGCGGCTAAAACCCAGCTCCACAGCTCCGCGGAGTGCAGAGATACCGAACAGGGCCTAAGCAGGGGTAAACGGGCTTCTTTTCAAGGACTTCTTTTTGGTGTTTATTACCTTTGCAGCCTCCTGTAGTGAATTAGTGCTCTGCTTCTATAGTATTGTTTGTAATGCTCTACAAAGCCGCCGTTGCAGTGACCATCGGCCACCGGGAGCCCTGTTCCTCTGTCAGACTGTACCAGCAGCTAGCTAATTCAGACTGTATCCTTGTTTCTTCAATCAATTAACCTGGAGCGCCTACTGTTCTATTTGTAGCTTAATTGGCATCCACTTCCTTAGATTAGATCAAATTATATATATGCATGTGGATACTGTTCCTAGTAAACAGTAGCTAGTAGCTAACCTGATTAGTTCTTTAGCCATGCTGCGACATAATTCAGTATAAAAAAAAAGAACGTGCTGACTAACATGTTCGGTGCTTCTTCTGAAGGGGTGTTTTCCTTGGATGTTATACACTTGAATCGAATGGTGTTCTCTTTCATGGGCAGTTTTAGCAACGGAATGTCGTTTGTTTGAGAGCTCTAGATAGAACTGACTTTTGTGTTCATTGTAGTAAATGCAGCAGCATTGGCCATACTAGTCACACGACACAACCTTTACATTCCAAGAGCCCTAGCTTGCACTGATGATGGAGAAGCAATGACCAAATGGATCGATCAATGTTCAGTGTGCAAGATTGCAACCCAAATAGGAGACTAGCGTTTAGGGAGATAAACAGGACAGAAGGAAAACCACATAGAAATGGCATCAGTTGTGTTTGCTTCAAGTAACGCACTATCACGTTTATCATGCTCGGATAGTTGTAATGTGTATTAACTTTATCTCCAACATTTTCTGAGGTATATAGACCTTTAGCTTCTTCGATGCTTTTCCAGGTTAACTACAAGTAGGGAATAGCTCACGTCATTGTGCTTTTATCTACAGGTGAACTTGTTGGTCCTGTTTAGTGGAAGTTGGGTGATTTTATCTGCTTCAATACTTGGGAGTTATCTAGTTTAGGTGTTGTTGCTTTGTGGAGACATTGTGCTTTAACTTGTTCAGATACTTTTTAAACTGTGACTTTATCTTCTTCAATACTTGGGAGTTGTAAAATCGACTCCCTCTCCTCCTCTTATAGGGACAACTTATAGGACTGGGGAGAAACTAGTACTCCATGCTGATGCTATCCTTTGGAAATTATATAGGCAAGAGGTTGGTTATCCGGCCCGTACGATCAAGAGATGGAGGCTGCTGTGCCCACACAAGGAAAGTTTTTTTTGCGTCACCGGAAGAAACAGAATATGTAGAGCAACTAGTCTTGCTTCGGTTATAGATTTGAGCCTTTTTAGAAGTGGAATGTTTGAGAACTGCAGCTAGCAATGGCCTTGTTTCATTCTGAATAATGCAGCAGTGACCATGCTGATCAGAATTCAGAAGATACAACTTTTACATTCGAAGAGCAGACCTATTGGATAGATGATCAAGAAGTGTATTTCTACATCTATGTGCATATGTATGTGTTTTTAAAATGGAGGCATATGAAATATTTTTCCCAATAAAAGAATTAAAGGGCTATGTGGAGCCCATCCTCCAAAACACATTTTCGCTTGGACTGCTCTCTTCCTTGTAGGTTAAGTGATGACCCTCATGCATGACCACAACTAATTGAGATAACCCTATAAGTTGCATCTCCTCAGTTGAGTCTTGAATGATCCGAAGTCACCGCGCATCATTGTAGCTGTTTGATCTCCGTAACAACTGTCCTTTCCCATTGCCTGCTTACAGTTTCATGGTTTGCCATCATATCTAAGGCTTGTATAATATTTTGCAGGACCGAGAACTCAGCGACATTATTGACCTCGCCGGCTGCCGGCTTATCTAGCTCTCCTCCTCGCCCAAGCTCAGAACAATAGACCAGTTTAGCAGGCTTGAGTGCACTAATATCTTGCGGGTAACATGTATGGATGAATCACGAACAAGAAATAATCACTGTAGACTTTTTTTTGGGGTCAAGCAGTAAGAATTTAGCTTCTTCCTGTACTCTACACGTCATTTAAAAAATACACGGTAGGAAGAAATTCTCACAGGTTCCTAGTGTACGTATATTTCATATAAAAAAGTCTATAATTATTCTATGGTCTACCGGAGTAGACGAGTACAAAGACAACTCGACTGGAAACAAAAAACATGAATCTGAAAGTAATTTATCTCTAAGACGACATCCATAATGAAACTAACTATAGGTAGGCATAGCGCGCTAATACATTAATTAGCTATGTAAATAATGAGGCCAGCCGACTCCTCAAAGTCACGGATGGATAGTCGGTTAGGCAGTTGCGCAGCGCGGCCTGCGCGGTGGTGCACGCCAAGGATTCGATCTTGTCCAGCCCGGAGCACGCAGCAGCCCACGCGTCCACCTTGTCC
Organism: Aegilops tauschii subsp. strangulata; assembly: GCF_002575655.3. Lineage (NCBI taxonomy): Eukaryota > Viridiplantae > Streptophyta > Magnoliopsida > Poales > Poaceae > Aegilops > Aegilops tauschii. The sequence continues at coordinate 5,813,544 of NC_053035.3, forward strand.
ACGCATTTGCCTTTGCCCTCCTGCACGCAGAATTGTTTGGTAGCTCTCGCGACGTCGGAAGTTAGGTTTGCCACCGACCTGTTGATGTCGGCAAAGGATTCTTCCAAGGACGATGGTGTTGCGGTGCTCTGACTCCCCATGGCGCGCGATGGCCGGCGGCGTGAAAAGCTTTGTGTGTCGATGTCGATCGCTGTTGCCCGGAGGGTCGATTGGTTTTCCTATATGGACAGACGTGCTTGATCTTGTATTTTATAGGTGTACGTACGCGCTGATAGGGGTAGATGAATTCGGCTTCAACTAGGACTTGTGTTGGTTTTGGAATCGGTTTCTGGCTATCATAAACTTAGGCGGAGAAGGAAACAAACTGTCAAATTGGTTGTTGTAGTACGGCCTGCGTACATGACAGGTACAAGTACTAGCGCATGCACGGCGTGAGGTCTCCAGCGTCGAGTCTCGACTCTCCACATGCAACGTCATGAGCCCGGAGGACGGCGGACGGCGACGGTGACGGACAGCAGCAGCTAGCGGCGACGGTGACGCCGACGCACCACGGATGCTGGCGACGGAGCTCGTGGTCCTCCCCGACAACATGGTGCTGGCCGTCTAGCCGCCTCGCCCTCTGGATCACAACGTTCTCATCGTATCGGCAAAGGTCAACACCTCTGAAATGTCTAGCCGCCTGATCGATACTAATAGCCAAGATTTTGGTTAAGGCAATTTTACCGAGGAGGACTGATAAATGCGGTTACCACGGTCACCGAGGAATACCGAGAATATTTCGAGCGAATTTTACAGTTGAATTATGAATTCAAATAAGTGAATGAACGAATATTCGAACTAGAGACCTCTCAAAACAGGAACTAGGTTGCTACCAACACGCCAGAACCAACTCTCATGACATTAATTAAAACCTATGTATTTAATTGTAAATCGAGTGTTTAAATTCAAAAATTTCAAAAAAATGGTATTTTTTGCTTGGTATGGTGATTTACCGAGGGGCACGGAAATACGCGGTAACCATGGGAAATCTTGAAATTTCGACCGGTAACCAAAACCTTGCTAATAGCACAGTTGGATTTCTATGGAGAGTTGTGAACCGATCAGTGGTTGTCAATTGCATGGATTTTGCATCGACACGATGGCGTTTCTGACTCCCCGAACCCAAACTTGGTTTTCTAAAAGCCTATTCTTATCTTAAAAGAAAAAGTTAGTAATACCGTTTTTTCTAAAATTTCTACTAAAACTTGTTTTCTAAAAACCAATCACACATCGTTCTTATCAAAACGACTACTAAATGTCTTCAGCTCCAGCTCATATGAGCTTGGTTGGCCTCATTATTTACATAGCTAATTAATGTATTAGCGCGCTATGCCTACCTGTATTGGCCTCATTATTTACATATGAGCTCGAGGGGACCGAAAGGAGCGAACAGAACGAAACGGCCCAAGCAAGGCAAGCCCGGGCCGGGCGTCAGAGCAGAGGAAGAAAAGGGGCACCGGCCGGCAGCACGTCGTGCATAGAGACACCGCCGCCACTGGCGCTTCGCTCGACGGACCCAAGCAAGGCAAGTCTGGGCGTCAGAGCAGAGGAAGAAAGGGGATGGACAGCACTGCCACCGGCGGTTCGCTCGACGGACCCGCGATTTGCCGAAGAGCGGGAGAGAGGAGCGGGGGAGCCACGAGGCTGGATCTCGGCGTGACCCAGTCCTTCCTACTTTGCCTCCTAGCTACTGTGCACACCAGCCCGACCCCGTCCCTCGCCGGCCCCGACCTCCTCTCCCGGCCCAGGACGGAGACCCCCGCGGCCGCACATCCGGGAGTGGAGCGTCGGCACGGAGAGGTATGTGGCCGCCAAGGTTCAGAGGCGCGCACGCTCGATCCGTGCTTGGTTGGTTGTGGAGGGGGGAGAAGAGAGGAGCACACGGCGGCTGGGGTGGCTGTCTTTGGCTCGAGCACGGGCATGTAGGCGTAGGAGGGAACTGGGGACGGGGCGGAGAAGATGAGAGAGCAGCGCTGCTGGGTGCTGGGTGACGATGGATGAGGAGCAGCGTTGTGGATAAGGGCCACGAAGGAAGGAGATAGCTCTCTCGGTGCTTTTTTGGATGTGAGAAAGATGGAGCGAGAGAAGGGAGATGGATGCAGATAGGGATGGCACCGACGAGCTCGACTGCACCCATCCCGCGCGAATCCGTCGTGCCCGACGAGCCCGACCACACACGCCTACACCGCAGTCCCGCCACGCCTGACACGCCCGGCGCGCGCCCATACACGCGCCCGACGCATCCGACACTGTTATTAGAGGATAACCATCACGATGGAGTAGTGGCCGGTGTGTTGGCCGGATCGTGCGTGCATGGATGCATGCAAGTTAGTTGGATTAGTAGGAGTTAGCAGCCGAGTGTGGCGGCTGGCCAGTGCGTGTGTGACTCTTTTGTACTGGTATTTAAAATGATCAGGTGAGTGAGAAAGAGCGGCCGTGAGGGCTGGAGAAACAATGTAGCCACTGTGTGATCACCAAGGGAGCCTCTTGGCAAAGCTTGTGAATTCTTCCTTGGTGCATGTGTGTGTGGGTGTGTGTGCAGTTTCTCTGTGTGTGAGGCAAGAGGTAGAAGAAGAGCGGCGTCGATGGAGGCGGCGCCAACAAGGACGTGCTTGATCTTGTATTTTATAGGTGCACGTATGGCTGATAGGGGTAGATGAATTCGGCACCAACTAGGACTTGTGTTGGTTTTGGAATCTATTTCTCACGGCCGACCTATAGTTCTTCCATCTCAATCTTAGGCGGAGAAGGAAACAAACTGTCAAATCGGTTGTTGTAGTACGGCCTACGGCTTCTTCTTTCCTCTTCCACAAATCTGCTTAAGCGTACAAGGCATCAGAAAAGACGAGTCCGGCGTACAGGACAGGTACAACTACTAGCGCATGCAGACGTTGGAAAGCTGGCAGACGGCAGCAGCTAGCGGAGGTGGCGACGGACGGCAGCGGCGGCACCCGCCGGCGACCTCGTGGTCCTCCCCGACGGCATGGTGCTGGCAGTCTCCCTCTAGGACGTGGAGCACAACGTTCTCATCAAGGTCAGCACCTTTGAAATGTCTAGCCTGATCGATACTTGTAGCACAGTTTTTTTTTCATCATAATATGTGTCTCGTTCATATCATAAAGATCAAAATACAAATCATGTAAGGACCGGCATAATAAAACTGAAAAGATAGCATAACATCTTTAAGATCGACACTAACGCCCGTCACCTGCTTTCGGCATCACTACAGCAGCCACCGAAGAAAATAATGACGGGTCATCTCCTCACCCTAGCTTGACACACCTCCATCGCTGATATGCAGCTTTGCGGAGTTCCAAGGTGGCACAACAAAAGTGAAGCCATTGCCGTTGAACAAATCAGACAGGGCAACACCCCGGACACGTCATCAAATTCTAGATCTGGCACCCCACCACGACTAAGACGCCAAAGAGGAAACCACACCTGCTATCCAGGAACCACCAACCTAGCATACGTTCTGTCTTCCAGACGTCGTCGATGCAAACCACAATCTGCATCCGCTCTTGGACTACCTCCAAAGCTCCGCGCCTACGCTGGAGCAAATGTCGTCGCAACGGCGGAGCCCGAGGACACAGGTCCTCAACGAGGATGCCACCGCCGCTACGCCATCCTTGCTTGAATAGACTGGTTTCCAAATCCATCCCCAACCATAGGACCGATGGCCTCATCAGAAAAGGATACGAAGAATCTTTATTCAGTATCGTCATCGTCACTGCTGAAGGCAAGACGGTGAACAACGTAAAAACCTAGACTACGAGAGAGTAAAAACGATCTGCACGCGTGGATCCGACGACCTCTCTCACCACCGACGACCGAGGATCGCCGACAGAGGGGAGCCGCCAGAGGACGGCGCTGGAAGATTAGCCTCTCCTGGCGACGGCTAGGGTTCCAGCCGCCAGGGACGAGAGGAAACGATCTATCCTCTTTTTTCTTCTGTTGGCCACATTGTATGACTGATCAATGACCGTGAATTGCATGGATTTGGCGGCCGGGTTAAGCTTCTCAGAAGGCTTCGTACTCGTACACATGGCGGGGCTTTAGACTACTCGAAACCAGACATGTTTTTTCTAAAAGCCTATTATTGTTCTTAACAGAAAGGTTAGTAAAACAGTTTTCCTGAAAATTCTACTAAAGGCCAGTTCGGCAGATTTCCAACTCCTGGAAATCCTTAAATCCAGCTTCTCGTTTCGTATGCCAGCTTCCTAAGTGAAAGCTAGCGATCAGAAAACCATTCGATATGCCAGCACTAGTTTTCTCCCTCGCAACGCATGGACTAGCAGCCTTTTTCAGTTCATTTTGGCCTATTGGAAGTTGAGTATAGGCCGAACTTGGCCATTATTCAAACTTGTTTTCTAAAAACCAACCACCCATCGCTCTTATCAAAACAACCACCAAGTGTCCTCAGCTCCAGCTCATATGAGCTCCGTATGAACAATAAAATCTGAGAAAATAGAAGACAATTCAAAACATTCTGAATTTTTTTTGGCAAAAAATTCATCATGAAATTCGTGAGAAAAAAATAAGAATATTAGCACTCCAAAATGCTTTTGGAAATAACTTTTTTGAAGCATCAATTATTTGCCACGTTGCCCATGAATGTCATTCTGCGATGAAACTTTGCAAGAAATCAAAACATATGTCCTTATACAAAATCATTTTCAACAGCTTCCCTTTCTCCAAAAATTACCAGTTTTAGGAAAAGTTGCCAAAAAAACATATACCAACAACTTCTTTATATCCAAAATATATTAGGTGATCACCTAAAAACACCTCGTTTTCCCCTATAACAAAACTGATGTTGGTGGGAGCCAACTGCCTAACACTTGATAGCTTCACGCCATTGCCACAAACGGCGATCGCCGCCATCTGCGTTGGGCCCTCGCCCCGTTGTGTTGCTTGTCGCCGGAGCTCCGCCAGCGTTTTTTGTAGGCGCATGCCAGAGAAAGATTAGCCACTAACAGGTAGGCCACATATGCTAGACTAATTATAGGGGAACTTGTACAGGGGAGCTGCTACGGTAATACACCTGTGAAATCTGATAAATGTATTCACTAGCGCAGAAATTCTTATACACAATCTTAATTAAAATAGTAGAGGATTCGCTGAAGGGCAAGCACGAATGGGTCGGCCCAAGTGTCCTTGCTTGGTTGGCTGTTTTCGGTTTTTATATATTTATTATGTTTTTTTGTTTCGGCTTTTTCTTTATCTTTTTCTCTATCCCTTTTCAGATTTTGTTATAATTTTGTTATTCTTTTTTCTTTCTAACTTCATCCATTTTTTGTACCTTTTCGATATGCTGTGAACATTTTTATAAGATATGATGAATACTTGTTACATGTACAATGACCTTTTTTTGTATATGGTAAACCATTTTACATATATACACTGATTTTTTTATGATATATGATGAACATTTTTGTTGTACACATCGGGCATTATTTAGTACACGGTGAACTTTTTAAATATTCAGTGAAAATTTATATGATATACTATGAACATTTTTTTGCGTACATCTAACACTTTTTTTGTATACTTTGAACTTTTTTTAGGGGCATCAAATCTTTTTTTATTACACATTGAACAGTTTTTTAATACACGGGTGGACTTTTTTTAATACACTACAACAAAAGCTACCTGTAGGGACGTCATATTCCATACCTAGAGACGTGTTATTTCATCTCTAGGCAACCAGAGAGTCGACTTAGTAAAGCGTCTTTGGAGCGTCTCCCCACGGACCGTCTCAAAACATATAGACACGCGGGCTAAAGCGTCTGTACATGGCATGAGACGCTATATTGGGACGTCCTAAGGCGTCTCTAGTTATGACACGCTATATTTGGACGTTCAAAAGCGTCTCTAGACATGTAGAGTCGTTGTGCTACGTGTGCTCGTACGTCTCTACTAACAAGGCCATTTCAATCGTCATAGGCCCTAGGCCCATTCCTATGCACGCTATGTACAGACGTTATATTCGTCTCTAAATATACAAATGGTTTTTTAACCACATAATATTTTATTTTAAATAATATTTGATTCATTCCAAATTTGTACTTCGCCATTTCAAATCCAGTAACTTTATCATGCCATATGCTTGTGCAGAATGATCAACAAATATTGTTATATAAAAGCATCCACCATATCACCAATCACATTCATAAGCAACAAATATCATTATATGAAGGGATCCACCCATATCACCAATTGCATCCACAACAATCCCATTCGCACAATTTCATTTAGTAGGAACTAACACTTTTGGTTCACAACTGAATCAAATCAGATCTTTGTATAAAATATGCAAATAATTAAGAAGAGATCATACAAAGTAGAACTAAGTTTTCCTCTAAAGATAAAATCTTTATATAATACATAATATTTGTCCATCTAAATACTAATTCTTCTATAGTTGCTCATGGCTCCTGCAATGCACTCCTTTTCTAAATCTTGAGCTACCCTGAAAAAGAAAGATAACAGAGAAAATTTTAGAACATAGCTTGAAGAATAGTGTGAGAACAAATGTACTTTGATGATGTTCCATACCAGCGTTTGGTGGCTTGTTTTGAGGTTGTGCAGGCGTGGTTAATTTTGGTTTTTTTTACCTAAAAAACACAAAGAATCTTCCTAAATATAAAGCCTTAAGCACGCACATTGGAGCATATGATGATTGCATGGAAGTGTACTTACATGTGATAGAGGCCATGCAATAACATAACCAATAGCATCCCTTACTATTTGCAATTGTCCATATGGTCTAACCAGTGTCTGATCTCCAAGTTTTGAAACGGCACAAACAGAAACCGCTACATATTGCTCTCCAAGCATGTTTCCTCCAACCACATATGTTTTATCTCTACTCACTAAAGTTCCTTCGGCCACAAATTTATCTTTGCTTCTCGGGTTCAACGAAACCAAGAAAACTTTCATTTTATCCTATTTTTTCAAGAAATGAAGCATTCATTATCACAACACATGGAAGATTTCACTTTAAGCAGAAAGGGATGATTGCACATAGAATTAGACCAACTAACTATTCTAACCATTGTCATTCAGATATATATAATATACCTGCTTAGTGATGCGATGAAGTTGTACACTTGGTTCAGGACCACCTTGCTTGGTCGCATTGTTATTTTCAGCATGACCATTCTTTGCTTCAGGACCATCGTGTGCTTTCTATAGTTGAGGTTCAGTTTAGGTGATAGTAAACTTATAGAAAACATAGACATTGTTTGATAACACAACAGAAAATTATGCACGCGTGCACACACACCTTAGCAACTATGTGTTCATGTGGTGAAAATAAGCTGGTGCAACCCTCTTTGGTTCTTGCGCAATTGCTAGGATGCAATTCCTGGTTAGTCTTGTTCGGTAAAGTTGATTCTGCACACCCTTGATTTATCCTATCAATTTTTTCAATGCGCGCTTTCTACAGTTGAGGTTTAGTTCAGTTGTAAGTAAACATAGACATTGTTTGACAAAGAATCAGAGTTTATGCACACAGACACACCTTAGAAACCATGTGTGGTAAAGATGAACCAGTGTAATCCTCTTTGGTTCTCGAAGAAAAGCTAGGATGCAATTCCTGGGCAGTAATCTGCTTATCCGACAAGTTAATTCTTCACTCCCTTCATTGGTGTAACCCTCTTTGATTGATTCTACGCGGCCTTGATTGTCCTTATCAAACATTTCAATGCATGCCTTCTACATTTGAGGTTCAGTTCAGTATGACATAAACATACACAATCATAGGTATTGGTTGATAATGAAGTAAAAAAAATTTGCGCACACACCTTAGCAACCATGTGTGGTAAAGATAAACCAGTGATACCCTCTTTGGTTCTCACAGAAAAACTAGGATGCAATTCCTAGGTAGTGATATGCTTGTCCGGCAAAGTTGATTCTGCACTTCCTTGATTGGCCCTATCAAACTTTTGAATGTGTGCTTTCTACAATTGAGGTTCAGTTCAGTTGTAAGTAAACTTATACAAAACATAGGTATTTTTTAATAACAAAGCATAAATTTATGCACACACCTTAGCAACCATTTTTTCTTGTGGTAATGATAAACCGGTGTAACACTCTTTGGTTTGCTCACAGTCGCTAGGATGTAGTTCCTGCAACTTATGATGAACAATTGTTTAAGTATGAGAATGAAGTAGAATATCGAAAAGATGTTTATTCCGCTCAGTGACAGTAAGATTCGTGCTGGCGTCTATTCAGGAGCAGAGCATTTGCAGTGTCAGGCCATTTAATCAAGCAATTTATTCAGACAAACAACGGCGCTCCTATGCTGTAGCGGGAAGCATAGGTCAGTTAGGAGGTCAGGCAGTGCATGGGAGTAGGCGCGATAGGAGGCCAGTCTGGTAAAGATTGAAGTGACAACACAGAGTAAAAAGATTGAAGCGACAACCAATGGACGGTGCATGCGATGTATCGCATGGAGATGTATCCCGCCACGTATTACTTAGGCTGGTCAGAAGAAAGCAGGGCCCCAGGGTCTCTACATCAGCGCCCCTTTAGTTTGCATATCAAAATATTATCAACGCCTTCTTATTTCATTTTGGAGGGTAGTAAAGCGTTTAGAATATAGATTATGCAAAGGTCTACAACATATATACACTTTTAGACTGGCCGATATAGTCAGGTTCCAAAGGCGAGATTTCTTTTTGCCTGTTCAAGAAACGGGCCAACAGGTTTATATTTCCTGTATATAGCAGGCTAACATGTCAATTCAGTTTTAGACTGGCCGGTCACAGACTAAGTGGATTCTGCCTATGATGAACAGTGTGGGTCTAGCCTATTTTCGTTTTAAATATTTCTATCTCCCCGCGCTTAGTAAATCCTAGACCTCCTAATCAGATTCGTGTTACTGGACGTGGCACATATCTCTAGGTGATGTTCTTTGCACAGACAGTCTGGATATGAGGGTGTCTAGGCACCCGGGTCTTGAAAGGCCACTCTCAGTAGAATATTTATTAGTGAAGAAAATATTACATCACCTGCATAGCACTCAATGGAGCATATTCTTCTGCTTCGTTATGTGATTCATTTGGGAGGTCACTGCCAACAACTTTTTCGTTGCGATCAACCTGAAACAAGAATAGGATAATAGCATATTAATATTCATATTTTTATCTCTGCAGAAAGAGGTGTGGTTTAGATACTAACTTCATCACTTCCCGCGGTTACAAATTCATTTCTCAAATCCTCTGTGGGGAATTTTCGCTTCAGGAACGAACGGATCATAGCCAACTCATCTGTCACATTTTCTACATTATCTCCTAGTGCCCGCAGTCTAAATTGAACGTTTCCTTCTTTCTCGGGATGCTGAACAAAAGTCAGTCCCTCAGATACTTTTATTTCGCTCCAATACTTATCACCATAATACCCTCAAAGTTTTTTTGCCTCTTCCCCATGCACACTTTTAAATAGTTCTCTATAATCACTAAATGAAAGGCTCCCATTGTTATCTTTCTTTCTTTCTTCCAGTTTCTCCTGTTGAAATAAATACAAACATCTCATTATACTAAGTAGTTTTAAATTAAAACCTTTACTTTAATCACAAGTAGAAGTATACCATCACTATCTTTGTATTCTCATTTTTGTATTCACCGTCCTTCTTCTGCTTATGAGCTTCATCCATAGTTCAATCTTGCTAACCTTTCGATTGCTCTTAATTTCCTGTTCAACAAAGTAAATTAGACTGTTTGTTAGTGTTTCTGTTAGAACATGTTCAGTTTTCTTCCTAACAGAACTTTTCTGACCCATCTTTAGAAAGAAAAAGTTTGACCATCTCTTTTCTGAGCCTAGCATGGCTTTTTCTCCCGGTTGTATGTGGATTCTTCTGCTTCTTTATACACTCGGCATTCTTTTCGCATAATTTCTGGGAAAACAACACATCTAGTCAATATTAATGTCATCAAACTAATTATGTACGGCAGATTAAGTATGAGAATATAACACATTACCATGTGTGAATCCTGGCACCAAAACCCAACAAGAGTATCCCATTGATGTTCATTAACACCTTTGGGAACACATGCTAAAATTTCAGCCAAAGACTTCTTGTCACGCTTGAAATATTTACCCTTCAAACGAGACTTATAGACCTCCATTTTTTGTTAATATCCAATAGGGTCCAGTCTCTTGTAAGTTGTCTAGTCTCATTGGGGTAGATAATTTCTCCTTCAAATATCAAAATTGACAATTAGCAATGTGAAAGGAACAGTCTTGAACAGTGCTATAATTTTTTTACCTCCACATCTGTGATCATCTGCCCATGTTTTTGTAGAAACAATTCATTGTCACACCTTGGAATATGCAATGGTGCAAATGTTGAGTTTTCTGCAAGCCAGGTAAGATGCTGACCAAGAATGGCAGCCGGCCTTCCATTTGGAACTCCACTTCCGTCAGTCTCCACAATTATCTTGCCCCACGTAATTCTGACAAATTTTTACCTCAGAATTCCCCTATAATCGGTCGCACATCTCCATTTAGCCCTGCATGCAAGAGTATCACAATGGCATATAACTGGACCATATACATCATACTAGATATGTGTTTGAAAAAGAAAATTGAGCTTATAAATTATTTTTGATTTGCCTAGTAGATTCAGGAGGCTTTTTTGGTACTAGATCATCAATCTCTGGAGGGCCTTGTAAATTTTCTTCATCTGGTTGTACACTTTCAGAAGCTTGCTCTGGGATGTTTAGGCTTCGAAGCCGTCGAGGTATCCTCGACATGATATCTTTACCAAACAATGTTAAAATCATATGTTAAGGTCAAGCATCGAAGCATATGTCAAGGTCATGCATATGATTTCGCAAATTTGTTGAAACCAAATAGCCTTACGCACAAACCAAAGACTCAAAATTTCTACATTATGTGTGTGTTTTTCATAAATCTATTACCAAGTAACTCAATTCTTATATTTGCCTCGCAAAAGATGTGTAAGAAAAAATATCTTCCAAATGCTAATAACATAACACTGCCAACAAACTCACATAGTTGGTCTAGTCCTAAATAGTAACAGCAATGTCACAGATGGCACATTCCAGTTTATCTTACATCTACTAGATAAATAGCATCTTTATGCTATACAAGTTTTTTAAATAGAAACTAGTTGTAGCAAATGGTATATGTTGGACAGGGGGGATACAGAGGGTGGACAGGGTGGGCCACTGTCCACACCCTGAGATTTTGGTTTGACCCGTATACCATAGGATAATAGAGATGGGTCCGAGAAAAAAATAAAACAGAGCCCAACTAGCAGTTAGTAGACCTAACCAGTGTCGAACTGGACATTGTGGAGACGTGCAGAAGCCAGCCGCCCAGCCCATTATCTTTAGTACACACTTCCCAATCCCCATTCCTAATGTCTAATTGAATTCATTATTAACAAGGAGCTGCTGTGTTTATAAGTATATTTCCCTAAAAATAATATTTGACTGAAAAAATTACCACTGTATGGCTTATTTGTTGTAAAAATATCCAGACAAATAAATATATTTGGATGGAGAATTGCAACGTGCACTCTGGCCACGAAGAAGAACAAATTCAAACGGACCATTGTCCACGACAGTGTGTGTGAAATTTGTGGGAAGCGTGACGAAGATGAATACCATGCGGTAATTGCTTGCACCAAGAGCATAGCCTTGAGATATGCAATGAGAAAAGAATGGAAGCTCCCGGCTGAAAAAGAGTTTTGGTACACAGGAAAGGATTGGCTACAGATACTGCTAGACAAACATGATTCAGGTATGAGAATCAATATTTTGCTGCTATTGTGGCGTGCATGGTTCCTGCGAGACAATTGTGTCCATCAAGACGGGAGAGAATCAGTATCTCGATCGACGCTATTCCTGGTTGGGTACGAGGAAGAAATCAGAAACTTATCGCTGGTTGGGGAGGGGATGCACGGGTCTCTAAAGGCTGCTGAAACAGAGCAAGCGCGGGGCCATAAGGGGACACCTGAAGCGGATCAGTGGGAGCGGCCGCCCGCGGGTATGATTAAGATGAATACAGACGCAGCATATGCAGCAGAGACGGGACAGGCCTGAGCAGGAGCTGTCGCGAGGGACCATAAGGGCCAGGTGCTCTTCTCAGCTAGCAGATCAATGCCTGTGTGCTCGTTAGTAGAGGAAGCAGAGGGACAAGCGATCCTGACTGGGCTCACTGCGCTGTCGGCGATGTATTGCGGATCTCTAATCATTGAGACAGACTGCTCCAGGATTGCAGAGGAATTATGCGAGAGTAACCAAAACAGGTCGGCGTGCTTCTCGGTTGTTGGTGACATCAACAGCACGGCTGGGACCTTAAGTGCTATCAAAGTCAATGCAGTTAGAAGAGGCAAGAACAAACTAGCCCACAAGTTGGCTGCTAGGGGCAGGCGAGAAGGAGACTCGCTAATCATTGCGGATGTGCCATAAGACTTGCGTCCGCTTATGCTATCTGAATGTGCTGTATGATTGTAATTCGGGTAGTCATTCTCAAAAAAAAAAAATCTGAGAGCTGCTGATTGAAACCTCCCTTCAGCTAAGATGCAAGAATCAAAACTAAAACATAGTGGGACTGCACTAAGATGAGGTAGGAAATAGGACAGACTAAAAATACTACTCCCTCCGTCCGCAAATACTTGTCGGAGAAATGGATGTATCTAGGCGTATTTTAGTTCTAGATACATCCTTTTTATCCATTTCTCCGACAAGTATTTCCGGACGGAGGGAGTACAAAATAGCAGAGTACATTGCAGCATGTGGAACCAAACACTATCATGTTTTATGCTCCAGCGTGAATGGAATGTGAGGTTATTTGGCCAATCTATCTAACACCGCTTGTACTACTTTTGATTTTTAACATATAAATTTTGATTGGACCAAACAGTTGCTCACATATTTTCAAGAAAATCTGTCAGAATTGATTTCTAGGCAAGCAAGCAATTCAACAAACACTTAGAGTGCATTGCCTACATGAAGGAAGTAAGGAGACGAAGGAGAAGAGGATCAAGATTTGAGATGCATATAAATGAAGGAGCCACTTCGGTTGATTTAATGGTAAAATTGTAGGGGCTATGGGATTCAAGGGATCACCTGCATGACGTGGTGGAGGCTGAACGGTGTACCGATGGACAAACGGCGCAGCTTCGTGTGAAGGCTGAGATCAGCTCGAATGCGGCTTCGTGGCCGTGAGGACGAAGTCGGGAGGGGCACGGCTTCCTGATGGTGAGGACGACGGACGCCGACGAGGCTCCAACTAGCGACCTCTTGTTGATGGAGGAAGAAGGGATTCGTCGGCGAAAGGAGCTAGCGGCGGCGGGCGGAGCTAGCGGCGGCAGGCGGAGCTAGTGGCGGAGGGCCGCGCTTGAGGATGAGGCTGCCACCGCGCGGTGTGCGGGAATGGCGGCGCGCAGGTTCAGCATATTGTAATCAGGAGGTTGATAATGGGGAGGTGGGGAAGATGGAGATGAGGAAAAATAGCAGAGACGTGGGAACTCTTTCGCGGTAAAGAAAACATCTTTAGCGCCAAATTTTGTTAAGCAAAAAACATTCCGGGAATGCCAAATTTAATTAAGTGTGAATACTTTGGGAGCTCTAAGTAATCACATATATGGATGTGTTAAAAAACACATAATCAATAAATAATTTTTTTAGATGCATCCTTTATTGAATAAATCCGTATGCTTTGTTCTTTTTTCAAAAATATCAAACTTCATTGGGTAATATATGTATCCAAGTAATATCGATATAGCTTAATAAAAATAATAAACTCAGTGGTAGATCGAAGTTGGGCTTGCCCCTCCTCCGCGCGCTGCCGTGTCGACCGCGGACGCCGCCCCGGCGTGCCATCCCTTCACCTAGCCCTGTCGGCGACGGGGGTGGCAGCGTGCAGCGACTCCTCCAAGCCGATCTAGACCCGCTGGTCACTGATGCGGTGTCGGCGTCCGATGTGGCAAACGTGGCCCGACATTGCGCCACTCCTTTCGCTCGTCCTCCTGTGCCACCCTCTTGGCCGACATCAGGGTGCTGCGTGATGATGTGTCGTCGCCATGTGGAGGTAATGGACGAGGCGCCCGAGATGGCTTCTCCTCCTTCACAACCTTGTCACACCAGTTGTGGCGCGACGGTGATGTCAGTCTGTCGAAACAGTCAAACGTGTACCACAAGGGGGGTGGCTCCTATTTGACGCGATGTCCGGTTTGGTCTCAGCAGTTTCATCAGAGGGGAGGGGCTCCTCCTCAACATGTTTATTGGCCAGTGTTGGTGTCGTGCTTAAGTAGCCAGGGCAGGCAGACCGACACTGCTTTAATGTGATGCATCGACCGAAGTAGGCTTCTTAGTCCCCGTGTTCATTTATGCTTGTAGCAGTGATCAACGTAGTACCTCACTTGAAGCACCGTGCCGCCACTCATTTCCAGCATCTCATGCCGCCGGTCGTAGTCCACACCCAACTCCGGTTGGAGCAAAAAATGCAGTTGGTCCGAAATAAACCTGCCAAACCGATTCCAACAAATCGTGTGGCTGGCTCGAGCGTCCAGCAGGGCCACCGTCACCATTTCCAACTCTCAGCGTGGCCGGTTGCAGCATCTCCCGCCATGGTGTTTTTGTTTTAAATGACCGGCCCAACTAAAGCACAAGCGCGAACCTCCCTCTTGCTCCTGGGTTTCGAGGCCCCCAAAAGCTTCCTTGGTTGGGTATTAGGAATCATCCAGAAGCTTGTCAGTTTTTTTAAGTCGGTTATCTTTTATTTCGATTTATTCCGTCAGGCTTTACTATGTTTTTCTGGGTTTTTCTTTTTTTCCTTTATCTTTTATTTTTTACCTACTGTTTTAATTTTATTTATTTTTCCTTTCTATTTTTCTATTTCCCTTTCTATCCTTTTTTTTAAATTCTTCATGTTCTTCCAAATGTGCGAACTTTTTTTTTCGAAACGGAGGCAAAAGATTTGCCTCATCGATTAATTAAGAAGAAGAGAATTGCCCAGTTAATTAACGAAAAACCAGGTGAAAACCGATACATATAGACCACATGCGGACTACTCGCTAAGAAAGAAACTCCATGACACCACGGTCAACCCAACAAACATACATAACATGCAACAACCACAAACCCTCGCAAAATGACATCGCAACGAAACCCTCAACGAAACCACCGAACGCCACTAAATCCACAGAGGCGAGTCAATCGAAGATGGATGACAAAAAGACTGAGCATCCTCCATTAAGCAGCTGAGGACGCCTTTCTAATGACGTCAGTCTTCTTGCCTATGCTCCTGATAGCCTTCTTCATCTTTTTCATTTTACCCGTAGAAACTTCCTCCGCTAGGAGGCAAACAATCGTCTTAGCAGACCCAGAACTTTTTTTAGAATCGCTCGCCGCCGCCAGAGCCTTCAGCTAGCGCTAGGTTGGGGAAAAGTTGGAATCGAGGAAGGGAAACACGGTCGGCTACTCGCGCGCCTGACCAGACGCCACGTCGCTCGTGTCTGGTAACGAGCGTGGCTGCCTGGTTGTGTTTGGGCTCATGGGCCAACGGCCTAGTCACTCATTACCTTATAATACATGTAGTATTTGTTTTGCACAAAACTCCAAAACTCTTTCGTAGTCCACGCCTAAAAAGAGAAATGGCCGGCAACGAGCTCACCCACACGCTGAAGGATTAGCGCAGCCGGCCATTCCAAAGAGCGAACCTAAAAAGAGAAATGCCACGAAAAAAATGGAGCGCTCCATGGACTGGAACCCGCGACCCATCGCGATATAGCAGCTTTGTTCCCCACTGCACCAGCGACTGACCATATGTTAAATTTCAACGCTCAAAGATAGGTATTATGTACAGAGGTAGATCCATCTTTTAATCATTCCTTCAAGAAATGAATAACGTTTTCTCGAACAAAATTTTAAAACGTGATTTTTACAAAAAAAAAGAACGTGAATAATTATTGACCACGGATGAAACTCCAAACGTTTGTTGAATTTTTATAAGTTTCAAATATACATTGAATTTTTTGTGAATATATGATGAACAATTTTTTAACTACACAGTGTAAATTTTTGTGATATATGATGCACAAATTTTAAATATACATTGAACATTTTTGTAATATACGTTGAACTATTTTTAACTACACATGGAACAATTTTGTTATATACACTAAACACATATTAAATATATATTGAACATTTTGTGATATTTTGAACATTTTTTTAAAAAGTGAAAAAATAAATAAATCCATGAACAATTTTTAAAATCTTGAATTTTTTTGGAATTCGAACCATTTTCTTGAAAACAAAGTATAAAAGTAAAACGATAAAGGATAAAATGAAATAAAAGAAACAGAAAAAGGACACAAAAAGGTAAAAAAAAACAATAAAAACGGAAAAACTAGCAAAAAAAAACTCAGTTTAGGGAACCTACTAGAAGGTTCCCAAAACCAGGTCTCGCTCGAAGTGAGCCGGCCCGTGCGCCTCGTTCGCTCTCTTCGCTTCAGCAAAGCAGCGACGAAGACACGGGCGTCATATAGGATCTGCCCGGAATTCCCAGGAAGACCCCCAGCTCCGCCATTGCGTCAGGCGATGGGGGAGCTTGGGCTAGGGGGAGACCGGTGTCGGGTGGCGGGGGAACTTGGGCCGGAGGGAGGATATCAGCATATGGCGGCTGGGGAACTTGGCTGGGAGAAGCAGCGGGGGGGGGGGGGGGGGGGGGGAGGGGGGGGAGCTCTGGCCAGAGGGAACATCCATCGAGCGGAGCAGAGTGCAGCGAAGCAGGAGTTGAGGCTAGGGGCGAGTGGCGGTGGCGTCAGATCTATGATAGGTGGCGACCGTCGGCGGCTTGAGAGCTCTGGCTGGGGGCAAACGACGGCGGTAGAGCGGTGGCTGGTGCCGAGGTGCCGAGCGGTGGCGGCGCTAAGGATGAACCCTCATAGTAGATCGATTTGTTTAGTCCAGGAGCCGCGTATAGTAGTACAAAGGAGATTGCAAAAATACCAAAGGGTACATAGGTCATTCCACCAGGATTTATCAAGTTAAATAAATTAAAATTCAGCAAAACTCCACTCAAGGCAAATGATCAGTAAATTAATGTAAAGTATATATAAGTCTAAATCAAATGTTGCAAATCATCAAGTGCCAAACTATAATAGGGCAAATCATCAAATCCCTTGTATCTTTCGGATGATTAAGGATTTTTTTTCCAGGGAGAGACGATTAAGGTTTTTATTTTAACATGAGAATATTACAAAGTTAATATAATATTATTTAGGAGAATATTATGAATGTGATGATTAAGGTCGCAATCAAATAACAAAATGCCTCTTGGTCAATTTGTTCGTGCAATTACTCGGGTCATCCATACGAATTTTACGACAACTACAATTTTATTTGCCTTTTGAGTACAAAAAATTTGATTATAGTCACATATAAAACGTCTCACAAATCGTCTCTAAGTTAATTAAAATTATATACTTATTTTCTAAATGGCAAATTATAAGCAAAAGTTTGTGACGCCCCATAAACGTCTTAAGAAGCGTCTTTAGCTTGCTAGTGTTCATGGGCATAGAGACGAAGACAAATAACGTCTCACAAAAAGCGACCATACAAGCCGTTTTTGTTGTAGTGATACACATAGAACTCTTTTATGAAACACGCGCTGAAATGTTTTCTGAAATATATGCTTCTATTTTTCAATAGCTTTTTAGATATCTATATAGTAGCTGCTAAAACTAACAGGTTGTTTTTTCTAAAACAAAAACGACTAAAAAACCCAAAAAAAAGACAGCTCGCGGAAAGGATGGGCCGCCCATTCACGCTTGTCTTCAGCGATGATGATGGCTCGACTATTTGCCGCTCGCGGCTGGAAGTAGGAACTCTCCGTCACGGGCACAAATTGCGAACTGGGCTATGTTTTCAGAGTCCCAAACGTGACAAGCCTTCTGAGAAGCTATTGTTTTAGAGTCCCAAACATCACGCTCCTCGTCGGGTGCGGGATGTGCGTCGACGGCAGCCACTCCGGCATCCCCTCGCCGTCAACACAAGGTATCGGTCCTGATCGCCTGCCTCTTCTGCGATTCGATTCGCATGAATTCAAGAGGCACACCCATCCGCGTGAATCAGGAAGCAGAGTTCAGCTGCACCAACCAACTGGTATGCACTTTTGTATATCAAAATGTACACTTAATGAGGATTTTTTGATTTTCAACTCACATTTAGAGAGAGGGGCACTGCACCAACCAACTGGCGCAAGATGTGCACTGATGGCATCCAGTCCGGCCTTCCCTTCAACATAAGTTATCAATCCTGTTCATCCGTCTCTTCTGTGATCCAATTCACGCGAATTATGAGCCACACCCATCTACGTGCCAGATGGGTCAGGAAGAAGAATTCAGCTGTGTAGCCTGATAGTGATGTACATCTGTGCTTTGCTAGCTGAATAACGTTGTTCTTTATGTGGATTCCACTTCAAGTAATCATCAAATTTCCTCCTGTAGTTGGCATGGAAGTTCCGTTCTCTTTGATGTCCAAGAAGAAAGCTCCTAGGATATTCGTGTAAAAGGGCACTGGAATTATCTTCCAACATGTAAGTTACTATTGTTTTAGCTTCCTGTCTATATTTTTGTTGCCTCTGTTGCATGGTTAAAAAGTTAATTAGGATTTCATCAAGCCGACCTTGCTAAGCTCATAAAAAGAACCACATACGGCTCACAATAACGGATCATCTGATTCTTATGCTGGGTTTCACCATCTCACAATAACGAATCATATTAAGCTCACCAAACTGGATTGCATACTCATACATACCTTTATTAAGTTTTCTTTTACCATGTCAGTATATTACTCCCTCCGTCCCATAATGTAAGATGTTTTTTGACACTATGGAGGGAGTATTATATATGTCCATATGAAAAAGAAATAATCATCTGCCAGCAGATTATGATCACTGCTGAATCGATCATATACTCAGATCTTAATTAGAGGTGCCACTAGAAGAAGGACAAGAAAATAACCACTTGCCTCTGGGTCTTTTCTCTTCAGCAGTAAGCATGTGATGCATTCTAGATTCAACGAATTCATGAGAACCAATATTGTGGCCCTCCCTGCGCGGGAGGTGCTTGGGGTGAATTATATTTTGTTGTTGCATGGTAGGTGTGTTGTCACACGTCTAGTCAGTGGAGGTAATTGTTTAATTTGCATTGCTGCAAATTTTTGTAGTATTTGGAAAGAAAACTCATATCATTGCTAATGTCACAGCGAATGGAATGGAACGTCACTTTTGAAAAGTTGTACATTGGATGTACTGACATAAATACACAATATAATGCTCCACTTGCAATATTCTGGATGTACTGAAGTATACTCTTTTCCTACCTGCAAGTGGCCATTTTGTAATTGAAGTGCACGTTGTCCCATATGGCTGTAGATGCCTTGGTATAGCCGTTCGATTAATTTAAAACCTGCATTGTCAAAACCAACCACCTTGTTTATTTTGGCACTGTATGACTATTGCTTATCTCATGATGGCTATTGCTTTCCGATGAAAATGACGCTGCGTATAATCTCATTGTGGCTATTGTTAACTGTTTCTACGTTTGTTTGATGTGTGAACAGATTGAAATTCTAATATTTAGTCCTAAAAACTGTGGATTGTGTAGCCACAACTTGCATCAGTCTCAGCATAAGGTTAGCAAGCATGCCTCTCTCAACATGTATGGTTGCCAAGTTGTGATTTATCACGTCAGTTAATTATATATGATATGTGCCGGCCGATTATGATTGTTCTGAGATCAATCCTGTACTCAATCATAATCAGAGGTGTCTTCCAAAGAAAAAGGACAAGAAAAAAAACCACTTGCCTCTAAGAAATGAAGATACCCCCTAGCTGTTAACATGATATGCTGGTTGTCCATATTATACGTCAGACCAAAAAGAATGCCTCGAATGTCCCTATTACACAATTGGATAATTTTGATTGGTTCCCAGAAAACAAACTCATTTACTTGACTCGCAGGAAGCCAATGCTCATGCTAGCTTCCAATATCCTTACAAGCAAAGCAATGACGTCTTGCTCACACCATTCTCTTCTCCATTTCACACTGCGCTCGTGCTTCCCTTTGCTGTGCCAATCGTGTGAGCGTTCCAATGGCGGTGGTGGTTGCCACCATGGTGATCCGGCCGCCGGTGTCCATGCTGGTGAACAAGGCCCAACTCCATAAGTAAGTGGAGGTTCAACATGGGCAAAGATGCCATTCCCATTTCTACCACTAGTCAAAAGAACTTTATCACTAGTAGCTTTCTCTTTGTCGGAGTTAGCATCCGTCACCTTGTTAGTGGGATCGACCACTTCTAACGATGCGGTGGATAATTTAAGACCATCAAGAAAATTCTTAAGCATGCCTTTGACCTCGGTCGTCATGGAGGTTTTCAATGTGTTCAAAGCCACATTAAACTCCTCACGAGAGACCGAGGATCCCCATCGGCCGCAGACAAAGTGGGACTCGCACCGGGGTGCTCCTTCACCTCGTCTGTGGTGTCAACCATACTCTTCGGACGACAAAGTCCTTAATAAAGAGACGAGGCTCTGATACCAATTGAAAGGATCGATATGGTTGACTAGAGGGGGGTGAATAGGCAACTAACAATTTTTATCTTTTCTTAACCAAATTAAACTTAGCAACAAAATAGGTTGTCTAGATGTGCAACTAGATGAGCAACCTATATGATGCAACAACAACAAGCACACAAGCAAGCAAGGGATACAACATAATAAAAGCTTGCACAAGTAGAGGTAAGAGATAACTAAGAGTGGAGCTGGTGGAGACGAGTATGTGTTACCCGAAGTTCCTTCCCTTTGAGAGGAAGTAAGTCTCCCTTGGAGCGGTGTGGAGGCACAATGCTCCCCAAGAAGCCACTAGGGCCACCGTATTCTCCTCATGCCCTCACACAATGTGAGAAGCCGTGATTCCACTATTGATGCCCTTGAAGGCGGCGACCGAACCTTTACAAACAAGATTGGGGCTCTCTCCACAACCGAATTAGAGGCTCCCAACGAAACCACGGAGCTTCACCACAATGGAATATGGCTCCGAGGTGACCAAACCGTCTAGGGTGTTCAAACACCAAAGAGTGGGGGGAATCAAATTTCTCTTGTTGAAAGTGTAGATTTTTTTTTCGAAAAGGGGGATCTCCCCGGCCTCTGCATCAGAGTGATGCATACGGCCATCTTATTAACGAAATAAAAGGTTCCAACAAGGTTCCAAAGTCTCCGACTGAAAAGTAATAAAAAGACAGCTCACACAGAGCTAAAGAGACTGGACACACAGACTATCCAAGATAAGACGCCACAACCGGCTGGCTAAAGATAGATAGGTAAACTAATTGCCTATCCTATTACATGACCGCCATCCAAACCGGTTGAAGATATCCCGAGCTACCATCTCCCAGCGGATGGATCCAGTAACCAAATGCTCCCTGGCCTCCATCGGAGTGAGTAACGACCATGAACGGATCACGGCCGTGGCTCGGAAAATAACCTGCAAAAAGTTAATACGTGATGTTCTGTTAAAAACCAAATCATTTCTGCAAGTCCAGATAGTCCACAACAAAGCGCAAACTCCAACACGAATATGTCTCGCTAATTCAGGCTCAATCCCAGTGAGCCATGTCCCAAATAACATAGTGACAGAATTCGGTGGAGTAATATTAAAAGCAATGTGAACCGTCCGCCAAAGTACTCTGGCAAACGGGCAATCAAAAAAGAGATGTTTGATCATCTCGTCCCGATCACAGAAGCTACACCTCGTAGGTCCTGTCCAATTACGCTTAATCAAGTTATGCTTGGTTAAAATAACCTGTTTATGGACAAACCACATAAACACTTTTATTTTCAAAGGAACTTTGGCAGCCCAAACATGCTTGGAGGTAGGAATGGAGCTCGAATTAATTACATCAATATAATTGATTTAACCGTGAATACTCCAGACCTAGTCAGTTTCCAGCGTAATTCATCGGGTTGTTAAGAAAGATGGACATCCATTAGTCTCCGAACTAGACGGAGCCAATCATCCCAACGATTGCCCACTAACGACCGTCTGAACTGAATATTAAGGGGGATGGATTGAAACACCGTAGCAACGAACACCTCACGTCGTTGAACAATGCGATATAAAGACGGATATTGAATGGCCAAGGGTGTCTCGCCGAGCCAAGTATCCTCCGAGAAGCGTGTACTAGCGCCGTTGCCAATAACAACCTTTGTCCTATTAAACAGAGATTGTTTGACTTTCATCAGGCCTTTCCAGAAAGGCGAGTCAGTTGGCCTGACTGTGACCTGGACAAGGACTTTGTCTGTAGGTACTTGCTGCGAAGGATTTGGGCCCACATGGCATCAGTCTCAAAAGAAAGCTTCCACAGCCACTTGCTAAGAAGGCATCTGTTCTTAACTTCAAGATTCTCAATACCAAGACCCCCTTGGTCTTTCGGTCTACAGATGATATCCCATTTTGCAAGTCTGTATTTTCTTTTTAGATCATCACCCTACCAAAAGAAACGCGATCGATAAAAGTCCAGTCTTTTCCTAACACCAACTGGGACTTGAAAGAACGATAAGAGAAACATAGGCATACTCGTGAGCACCGAATTAATCAGAATTAATCGGCCTCCATATGACATGAGCTTGCCCTTCCAGCAACTCAGTTTCTTCTCAAACCGGTCTTCGATGCACTTCCATTCTCTATTGGTCAGCTTTCTATGGTGGATTGGAATACCTAGGTAAGAGAAAGGTAAATCCCCCAAGTCGCACCCAAACAATTGCCTATAAGCCTCCTGTTCGTCTTTGGCTCTACCAAAGCAGAACAGCTCGCTCTTATGAAAGTTAATCTTTAACCCGGTCAATTGTTCAAAAAGGCATAACACCAGCTTCATATTTCTCGCCTTGGCTAGGTCATGCTCCATAAAGATGATTGTATCATCAGCGTACTGAAGGATGGATACACCTCCATCAACCAGATGAGGTACCAAGCCACCCACTTGACCATTCTCCTTAGCCCTTCCTATCAAGATGGCTAACATATCAACCACAATGTTAAACAAGATAGGGGACATCGGATCTCCTTGTCTTAGGCCTTTATGTGTCTGGAAGTAATGACCAATATCGTCATTCACTTTAATTCCCACACTCCCTTTTTGCGTAAATGATTCAACCTGGCGTCGCCAGGCTTCATCAAAACCTTTCATACGCAATGCCTGTTGGAGAAATGGCCATTTAACCTTATGGTACGCTTTCTCGAAATCCACCTTAAAAATGACACCATCTAACTTCTTGGAATGGATTTCATGGAGCGTTTCATGAAGGACGACCACCCCTTCAAGGATGTTTCTGTCCGGCATGAAAGCAGTTTGGGAGTGCTGCACCACAGAATGCGCAATCTGTGTGAGCCTATTAGTCCCGACCTTGGTGAATATTTTAAAACTAACATTGAGAAGGCAGATCGGCCTGAACTGCTCAA
The DNA here is from genome assembly GCF_002575655.3 of Aegilops tauschii subsp. strangulata. Lineage (NCBI taxonomy): Eukaryota > Viridiplantae > Streptophyta > Magnoliopsida > Poales > Poaceae > Aegilops > Aegilops tauschii. The sequence goes on from NC_053035.3 coordinate 5,837,089, forward strand.
TTCTCACAGCATCCGTCTTCTTAGGAAGCAGTGTGATAGTTCCAAAATTGAAGTGAAATAATTGAAGCTGTCCAGAGAACAGATCATGAAACATAGGTAGCAAATCCCCCTTAATAATATGCCAGCACTTCTTGTAGAACTCCACCGGAAATCCATCCGGTCCGGGAGCCTTATTATTTTTCAACTGTGCTATAGCATCAAACACCTCCTTCTCCGAAAACGGGGCAACCAGAATATCATTTTCAGCAGCCGAAAGTTGAGGCACATCCTCAGTTCTGGACTCATCGAGAGATACACAATTATCCTCCGGAGGTCCAAATAACTGCCTATAATACTCGGTTATATATGTTTTTAGGTTATCCTGTCCTAAAATAGTGCCCTCATCTTGTTCAAGTTGGAATTTTCTCTTCTTTCTATGCTTACCATTAGCAATCAGATGAAAGAATTGAGTATTCGCGTCACCTTGGACCACTTTGCGAACCTTAGCACGCAAAGCCCACTTCAATTCTTCTTCGCGGAGAAGTTCTTTCAACCTCTTCTCTGCTTCAGTTTTAACCTGGAGCTCAGCAGGCGTCAAAATCGTGGATTCGGCCTTAACGTCCAGATTCTGTATAAGAGAGAGGAGCCTGTCCTTCTCAATCTTATATACCCCACTAAGGTGCTTAGCCCAACCCCGTAAGAAGCTTCTCAAACTCCTAATCTTATTTTGCCAACGCTCGACCGCGGTCCTACCGCCTACACCCTTCGCCCATTCCCTAGCGATCAGGTCTAGGAACCCTTCGCGTTCGAACCAGGCCATCTCAAAAGAAAAGGTGTTTTTGTTTCCCACGTGGTTCGGCTCCCCTAAGTCAACGAACAGGGGTGTGTGATCGGAAAAACCCCGTGAAAGAGCTTGAACCGTCACAAGCGGGAACTTCTGTTCCCACTCCACACTCGCAAGAACGCGATCAAGCTTTTCGTAAGTCGGGTTGGGCAAAGAGTTAGCCCAGGTAAACTTTCTACCAGAAAGCTCTATCTCCCTCAGATCCAAGATTTCAATAATAGTATTGAACATGAACGACCACCTGCCGTCAAAGTTATCATTATTCTTCTCCTCTCTCCTCCTAATGATGTTGAAATCACCCCCAACTAAGATTGGAAGCTGCTCGGACCCACAAATCCGAACAAGATCCGCCAAAAATTCCGGTTTAAGCTCGGGCTGTGCGGCACCATAAACCGCCACCAACGCCCAGTTGAAACCATCGACCTTAGACCTGACTCGAAACTTAACCGCGAAGTCGCCCATCACTACACTCCGGACTTCAAGGGAATCGCATCTCACACCCAGCAAGATACCACCGGATCTTCCTCGCGGAGGGAGGCAATGCCAATCAAAATCAACACCACCCGCAAGAGAGGAAAGGAACTGGGGCGCAAAGTTGTCTCTACCAGTTTCCGATAGAGCAATAAAATCTAAACGATGCTCCAGAGATGCCTCAGCAAGAAACCTTCTTTTAGCCAAGTCTTTCAGACCTCTGCTATTCCAAAAGATTCCTTTCATCACTCATCATGAAATTTTTTAGTAGTCCGAATCCTAGCACTCCTACGAACTGCAGAATCGCGGTAAATTTTCCTTTTCCACTTACGCTTGGGTTTACTAGGTCCTGACTCCCGATCCTCATAACCGGGCTCAGCGGAACAAACAACTGCATTCTCTATGGGCATATCATCGTCCTCAGACTCATGATTGGATGGTGCTAGATCCACACACATATTATCGAGCACTCTAACCCCTAATGCATCAATCTCATTGTCATTCATGGGTGTAACCGCTGCAAGATTACGAATAGTTTCTAAGGCACGCTCCGCCTCCAAATCTAACAAATCATTCACCGAATTGGAAATCTCACTATCTGTAGCCCCGAGTGAAACTCCTAATTGGTTTGCATTATTTATAATTTCCTCATTAGAAAAATGCAATAAAGAATTAGATATGTTGACAGACATGCCAGTAGAGATCGCAGCATCATGAAGCTTGGCCGCCCTCATAGCGCACCTCTGCTGCATGTCATCAACCTCCGGAAGCTCTTGAATGCGAGCACTCATCCGCCTCCCCGTCGAGGCCGGGTCCGGGATCCCGCCAAAAGCAACGACCTCCTCCCTAGTAACTCCTCGCGCTGAAACCCGCGAAGGGTCAACCAAGGATACCGGAGGAGGCGACTGCGGGCTCCCATGCCCCTCGGACAAGTGCCCCAAGCCGAGACCCATAGCAACGAGTACGCTGGGAGGAGGCTCGGACCTCCTGACCATCGACGAGGAAGGAGGAGTCAGGGCCGCCTGCCCCAAACCCCCCTCCCCCAACGCCACAAAAGGCGCAGGCGCCGCCACAGCCGAAGGAGATGCGGTCCTCCTGACCGCCGGCGAGGAAAGAGGAGTCAGGGCCGCCTGCCCCAGACCCCCCTCCCCCAACGCCACAGAAGGCGCGGGCGCCGCCGCCACGCCCGAAGGAGAGAGAGCCGAGGCCGCCTGCCTCGGGCCTCCTCTCCCAGCACCTGCCGGTCCCGTCATGACCAGCGATGCCGAAGTCGGGATAGTGAAGGGGGAAGTGGGAGTCAGGGCCGCCTGCCCCAAACCCCCCTCCCCCAACGCCACAGAAGGCGCGGCGGCCGCCGCCGCCACGCCCGAAGGAGAGAGAGCCGAGGCCGCCTGCCTCGGGCCTCCTCTCCCAGCACCTGCCGGTCCCGTCATGACCAGCGATGCCAATGTCGGGATAGTGAAGGGGGAAGTGGGAGCCACCTGCCCCGACCCCCCTCCCCCATGCCCCACCTCAGCCGCAGCCGTTATGGCCGGAACGTCGGCCTCCGGTGGAGCAACCACCGACTCCCCGTCCCCAGAACCAACCAAAGTCCGCACCGAGCATCCAGCCAGTGCCCCACCGGCATCCTCGAACTCCAAGAAAGGTAGTGACTGCTCAAACGCATCATCAGAATCTACCCGGTCACTCCAAAGTCTGGGAGGGGCAGACGCTGGCTCAAAGGACCCGAACCGCAACGAAGTCATAGGCACCGATGGTGAAGGTGCCAGCTCAACCCCGGTCCCATCCCCGGCCACAGGACGAGAGCCGTTAGTCCCCTCACGAGTCGACTCGTCAGTCGGTGCCCCCTCAGCTCCCGCACTGTCGTCCCCCTCGTGCATGTCAACATCATTCCCAATCATTGCCTCAGCAAACAGGGCAGAGTCCTCAAACTCGATCTCAAGAGGAAACACCTCTCCTCTATAAGTCCAGTTAACCACGTCAGGCACGAACTCAATATCCAAAACGCTCACTAAGATGCGGGCCACTCCATGTGCACGAGTAAAGGCCATATCCACTTTCTCCGTCTTGCCAACCATAATGCCCATACTGGCCACGACTCGAACATCCTGCAAAGGCTTAGATGGAGCCCCCGAAAACCTCAACCAGACCTGCGTAAGCGGCTTTCCTTTAGGTTCTACCTGCTGCCACTCATGGAACTCCAGAATGCACCTAGTGCCAGGAACTCTGCATAAACCAAAACTCAACAGTCTCTGCAGATCGTCCACTGAAGGAAACTCCACCTTAAAAACCTTGGCCTCGAGAGGAACGAGCTCCCAATGGAAGTCCCCCGGTGCCAGTTCCTGAAGCCTCTGCACAATCTGAGCCTCGGAAACCTCACCCTGAGTAGCTTTGACAACCCCGGCGGTCAAGCTCAAAGTCTCCTCCGGAATCTCTCTCGCGGCCGGGGACTCAAAGAACATTAGCTCAGCACAATAAACTCCATACATTGTCAAAGACAGAGCCTGGTCACGCAACAACGGGCAATCCCCCGAGGCATGTGCCGGCTTACCACAGGACTCACACAGCTCTGCCACGCATTCAGCAATGAAGTGGCCCTTCTCACCACAACGGTAGCAAAGCATCCTTTCCTTCTTACGCGCCCACTTAGACGCCCTCTCAGCCTCAGACCTGTCAGTAACCTCAGTCACACTCCCAGTCGCCGAAACCTCAACATTGGCTAAAGCCGCTACCACCTCCATCGCCTGGGGAGGGAGCTCCGTGGAAGCGCACTCGGTCTCCACTACTGACTCCGCTTGGTCAACAACTACCGAAGGCGGAGGCGGTCTGCGATGATACCTCCCGCGGCCACCGCCCCGACCACCACGATGCCCACGGTGACCCCCTCTCTGGCGGTGATCCGGACTGGAAGCACCCTCAACAAAACCTCCTGGAGGCCCGAGAAACGGTCTCTCAGCAGACCCGTCACTCTGCCATGCATAACCACGCCCCCCTCCCGTGGATGAGGAACCCCGGTGCTGTCCATCGCCATACACATCTAACCCATCGTCCCCCCATTGGCCTCGGGGCGGAGCACGGGAGTCTTTAGAACTAGAAATCTGCCTCGTCTGAGATGGTCCCGACCGGTTTTGAGCCGGCCGCGCGACAAAGTTAGGCGGAGGCGCGCCCTGAGACTGACCTCTGCCAGTACCGGCTGCACCAGCCGCGCCCAGCGTTGGGGGCCTAGGCCCGCCTCTGCCCGCTGCCTGTAGATGGGGGCCCTCTCAACCAATCCCTAGAAAATCAACAAGTTTGATTGGCTAGGGAGAGAGATCGGGAAAGAATGAGCTTTTGAAAGGCAATGGAGCTTGGGGGAAAGAGGTCCACTCTAGGAAGAAGAAGACCCCCCGCCCCCTTTATATAGGGGAACCAAAATCCAACCGTTTTCTGCCATGTGCCCGTAGCTAAGCGGCACTACCGCCTAGGCGGTACTACTCCGCACAAGCCTAAAAATACACAGTGTACCTATGGTAGTGTCGCCGAAGCAGTACTACCGCTGACCCTGGCGGTACTACCGCCTAGGGTTTTAGACCTGGAGAGGTAGCTGTAGTAGAGGGTGCCAGGGGCGGCAGTACCGTGCGAAGCGGTACTACCGTCCTAGTGCCGCTCTACTATCACTTGGAGCGAAGTGGGAACAGAACCTTGCATAGAGGAAAACCCGAAGACGGTAGTACGGGCTGTAGTACCGCTGGAGTGGTACTACCGCTCTACTACCCCCTACTACTGTGAATTACAGACTGAAAACAGAACGTTGCACGCTCGGGGAAACCCTAGGCGGTAGTGCCACGGAAGTACCCAGCGGTACTACCGCATAAGAGGTACTACTATGGGCACTAGCGGTACTACCGCTGGCAAGATGCTGAAACACCACAGAAAACATGGAAAAGTTCCAGAGAAGGGAAAGGAGGCTGTGGGTGCATATGGAGCTGTGTACGTGTTGATTCCGCCCATACCTTTCCGAAGTGGAACCCCTCTTAATAGTACGGCTTTCCTACGACTCAAATCCACCGAAAAAAACGTAGAGAACCGCCGTCTTCAATAGGCTCCGAGGGGCATCGAATCGTCTAGTGCCTAGACATGAGATATCTGAAATGCTCAATGCACACGGTTATTCCGCAAATGCATTGCCATCAATCACCAAAACCACTTAGGGACAAATATGCCCTTACATCCATGAAGATGTGTGGCAGACGTAAGACGCGACGGATGTTAGAGAAAAGATCGGACGGTTGATCGCCAGCTTTTCCCTTCTTTAATTAAGCCCAAGGGACTCGGCAGTTCCCCGAGCACCTTGGAACGACGAGCGGTGGCCGGTCGCCACGGGAACGAGGGGGGCGTGGTGATGGGAGCGGTCGGGATCGCCTAGATCGGAACAAGGGAGCGAGAAGAAGGGCGCGTAGGGGGGCTAGGGTTACGGGGAGGGGAAGAGAGAGCCAGGGCCAGATTTATCCCCTCCAGGGTGGCACTGCAGCGCGAGGAGCAAAGGGGTCCACGGCCATGGCGCCTCGGCCTTTGCCAGGGCGCGGCAGGAGGTGAGGGAAGGCCGCAGTTAACGGGCTGGGCCGCACTGTGGCTACCTAAAGCCGAGTGCAACAGGTAGGCTCTGACTTTTTATTTTTATTTTTCTATGTCCTGTTTTCTAGTTTCCTTACTGTTTTGCCTTTGGTTTAGCTAGTAAAAGATTTTTGTTAAAAGCCAAACTTGCCACATAAATGCATTGCATTAATTTGTAGTTGTCCACAAAGTTTGGGATTAAAAGGAGTCCAATTAAAATATGTTTGATTTTAAACAGGACGATTAAGTGTTGCTGGACAGTTTAAAAAAAGGTTAAGGGCATTTTAACTATTCAAATAATCGTCCTGCTATTTAATGTTTGAAGAAGTAATAATTTCACCTGCTATTTAAATTTGAGTTTGATTTTTATCCAGGGGCAATTAAGCTTAACAAACATGGTGACATGGCCTCATTAGTGTGAGGTCACTGTAGCTTAACTCTCGGGTGTTACACAAACAAAGCCCAGGAACGGGTATTACAACGTTCCTTACATGCAATAAACTCTGGATCACCGCCTTCTATTCTACTTAGCAACATCGTCGAGGAGACAAAGCTCTGGATCACCGCCGGTGCTAAAAGACTAGGGATCATTTTTTTCCGTGAGCAATTGTCATGTCGTATATGTAGTGCTCTTGTAAAACTCTTAACTCTGTTCCTCCCTTATTTAATAGAAGAGGCAAATCTTTTGCCTTCGTTTAAGAAAAAAAACTCTGAAAAGCTAAAAGGAACAGAGATGTGGGAGGGAAAACTGGGAGGTGGGTCGGGAAGGAGAAAAGGGAAGAACATTAGCTGGACCAGTCCTCCAACTACCAATTAACAGGAACCAGCTCTTCTTTCTTAGCCCGGTGAGCCCATAGGCCATAGCCTTATCACAGGCACACAATGGGTTGCCACTGTCACCGCCGGCACGACGACGTGATCCAACACCTTCCTATTCCGGGCCAACCAGTAAGAGCATCTCTAGCCGTTTGACCCCAAGGTGGCATTTTTTTCGCCGCTTGGGGCTCCGGCGATAATTTTAGCCTGGGGAGGCAAAATTTTCCACTCATTGCGCCTCCCAGCGCGGCAGCGTCAACGACCTCCTCGGCGCGTGAGGAGCGAGCAGAGCAGGCACCAGCCGCAGGTCGGCGCAGAGGCCGAAGCGGGACGAGCGAGGCCGGGGGAAGCGGGGCTCGAGCGTGGAGGCGGAGAGCGCACACGCGGGTGGAGCGGAGCGAAGGCGAGCCAACACGGCGGCGTGCCTGGGCGAGAGGCGTGCTCGCGTGCCGCTACGAGGGTGGGAGGCGCGTGCTCGCGTGCCACTACGAGGGCGGGAGGCGCAGAGGCGCGGCCACACGAGCTCGGGAGGGCGGGAGGCGATGTCGGGGCGGGAGCCCGAGACCTTCTGCGCCGCGGCGGCGATATGGGGAAGGGTGTAGCTGCATGCGGTGCGCGGAGCCGGAGGTCTGCGGCCCAGCGGGAGAGTCGCGCGGCGGAGACGAGAGCCTGGCGAGGGCGGCGCGCGGTGGACCGCCGGGGACCGGAGTGGACGAGCGGGGGCGCGGACGAGCGTCCGAGCTCTTCCTCGGCTCGCTTGTCTCGTTGTACATCGACAACAGCGGCGACGGAGGGGCAGCGCACGGGCGCAGGCGGACGCCGCGGCGCTCTGGTCGGTGCTTTTCCTTCTCCTTTCCGTCCTTACCATCGCCGTCCACGTCGCGACCAACCTCTGCTACGGGCTTCCCGTGCCCGCGCTTCGGTGGGCGCGCGACGCCGTTGAGGTCATCGCGGCCGTGGCGCTACTCGTCGCCAGGTTCTCGGCCGAGACGGCGGCGACGACGGGCAGCTCTGCTTCCGAGGCGCCTCTGCTCAACAGCGCGAGCGACCGAGAGAGAAAAGAGCTTGTTTTTTTCTTGCATGCTGCATGTGGTGGGCCTAGGCAGGAGAAGGGAGGAGAGAGGCTGGTAGTGGGCCTTGCAGCAGCTAAATATAGCGCCGGCGGCTCCAGCTGACCCCCAGCTCCCTGGGTTTCCCTTGCATGCGCCGGTCGTAGTTTTTGCTAAATCCGGCACAAAACGAGACCGTGGGATGCGGCTGGGACCGTTTTTGATCGCCGGTGCTAAAAAATGTCTCTGGGGGCATCTTGGGGCCACGGGTGGAGATGCTCTAAATGCCAACAACGAGTCATCCACCAGCTCCCATGCTTTTTGTTTCCCTGCACAGTCTGGTTTTTTCCAACAAGGTTAAAGATGTCAACCGGTTCAGATATGCCACTGAACTGAATTCCCAGGAGATGGAGGATTTCCAGAATCCTCGAGCACTGCAGTGTCAAGCGAGACACCGTTTTCGCTTGCTCTTTTCTACGACATTATGAAGAGCACAATAGTCATTGATAGCAAAAAAAAAGCTGTGTCATGAAGAGTGTGTATTTTGTCCACCTTGGTAAAAATGAATCACTTTCTTCCTCGTTTTCGACGGCAAGCCTATGACTATTCACATGGTCTTTGTAATATCACATGGCTGTCAGTGCCTTGGTGTAGCCATTTGATTAATTAAAAATCTGCATCGTTAATACTAACACCTACTGTACCTGGTTTATTTGCTCATCTCGGTCATCAGGGCTATTGCTAACTGTTTGTACGTTTATTTGATGTGTCGACAGATTAAAATTGCACAGTTAAAAAGGTTAGACTTCTTCTGATTTTAGTTAGTTCAGCTAATCTTCCTAAGCTACACAAAGTTAATACAAAGTTGAGTCATCTATTTTGGAACGGAGGGAGTACACATTTAAGCTGATCAAATATACATTTTCACATGGCTCTTTACGCTGGGTCCTGGGTTTCACTATCTCACCCTGACGTAATATATTAAGCTAAGCAAATTGAATTGCATACTCACAAACCTATCTGACATTGTCAAATAGCCGTCCGATTATACTTAAGAGGTGGAAGACAACCTCTTGCTTCGGCAATAAGTATGTGACGCATTTAAGATTTAACCAATCCAAGAAAACTATTATTCTTATCCTCCCTGTGCGGCAGGTACCAGAGATAATTATATTTTGTAGTTGTGCGGTAGGTGTGCTGCATGTCACACGTCTAGACAGGGGACGTAATTATTTAATTTTCATTTCTGCGACTTTGTGTATTGGAAAGAAAAATTCGTATTTGGTAAGGTCACAGCCAATGGAACGTCACTTTCCAATGAACTGCATTGGATGTACTGACATAAATACTTACTGTAGTGATCAAGTTGCAATATTAAGAAATCTTCATTATACGTCAGCCCAAAAATAATGCCCACTGATGAGCTGTTGCAAGATTGGTTAGTTGTGATTGCTTCCCAGAAATCAAACTCATCCACTTGGCTCCCAGAAAGTCAATACTCACCGTTGGCTTCATTTTCCTCACAAGCAAGCTAGCACGTCTTGCTCACAACATTTTCTTCTCCATTCAGCAGTGCATTTGTGTTTCCTTGTGTTCTGCGTGTGTTGCAGGTGCAGTGAGTGTTCCAATGGGGGAGGTGGTGGCCACCATGGCGATCCGGCCACTGGTGTCCATGCTGATGAACAAGGCATCCAGCTACCTTCTGAACAAATACAAGGTGATGGAGGGAATGGAGGAGGAGCACAGGACTCTCGAGCGCAAGCTTCCGGCCATCCTTGACGTCATCACCGATGCCGAGGAGCAGGCGACGGCCCACAGAGAAGGTGCGAAAGCTTGGCTCCAGGAGCTCAAGAGAGTGGCCCATGCGGCAAATGAAGTCTTCGATGAATTCAAGTATGAAGCACTCCGCCGCGAAGCCAAGAAGAAGGGACACTACAGCAAGCTTGGATTTGATGTAATAAAACTCTTCCCTACTCACAACCGTATTGTGTTCCGATACAAAATGGGTCGCAAGCTTTGCCGGATTCTCCAGGCCATTGAGGTCCTCATAGCAGATATGCAGGCCTTTGGGTTCAAGTACCAATCAGAGCAGCCGGTGTCCAAGGATTGGCGGCACACAGATTATGTCATCATCGCGCCACAAGAAATTGCCAATAGATCCAGAGGCAAAGATAAGAAAAAGATTGTTGATACACTACTTGGTCAAGCTGGCAATGCAGATCTCGCAGTAGTTCCCATCGTTGGAATGGGGGGCCTTGGCAAGACCACATTAGCGCAGCTCATATACAATGAACCTAAAGTTCAGAAGCATTTTCAGCTGCTGCTCTGGGTATGTGTCTCTGATACCTTTGATGTGAACTCCTTAGCCAAGAGTATAGTTGAAGCATCTCCCAGGAAAAATGATGATATAGGCAAACCACCATTGGATAGACTTCAGAAATTGGTCAGAGGGCAGAGGTATCTCCTTGTATTGGATGATGTATGGAACAGAGAGGTTGATAAGTGGGAAAGGCTGAAGGTCTGTCTTCAATGTGGTGGCACCGGTAGTGCAGTGTTGACAACAACTCGTGATAATCAAGTTGCTGAAATTATGGGTGCAGATAGAGCCTACCATCTCAGTGATTTGGATGATAGCTTTTTAAAGGAAATTATTGAGTCTAGAGCATTCAGTCCAGAGAAAGAAAAGCCTGCCGTGCTAGTCAAGATGGTTGGTGAGATTGTGAAGAGATGTTGTGGCTCTCCTTTAGCTGCAATTGCACTAGGTTCTGTACTTCGCACCAAGACCAGTGTGAAAGAATGGAAGGCTATATCATCTAGAAGCAGCATCTGCACTGACGAAACTGGAATCTTACCAATACTCAAGCTTAGCTACAATGACTTGCCATCACATATGAAGCAGTGCTTTGCTTTTTGTGCTGTATTTCCCAAGGATTACAAGATTGATGTGGAGAAGCTGATCCAACTATGGATCGCACATGGATTTATCCCAGAACACAGGGAAGATAGTCCTGAAACCGTTGGAAAACATATTTTCAATGAGCTGGCCTCAAGGTCATTCTTTCTGGACATAGAGGAACTTGAATATGTAGATGCCAGGGAGTATTTTTCCATAACTACATGTAAAATCCATGATCTTATGCATGATATTGCAATGTCTATTATGGACAAGGAATGTGTTGTTGCAACTAAGGAATCAAGTCAAATCAAGTGGCTTCCAGATACTACTCGGCATTTATTTTTGTCATGTGAACAAACAGAAGGTATGTTGAATGATGCTATGGAGAGGGGATCCCTTGCTATCCGAACACTGCTATGTGATAATCCTGTTTGGAGCTCACTGCAACATCTATCAAAGTACAGATCTTTGCATGCACTGAAGCTCTGTATAAAGACAATACCATTTCTACTGAAACCAAAGTATCTTCATCACCTGAGGTACCTTGATCTCTCAGAAAGTTATATTAAAGCACTTCCTGAAAATATGAGTATTCTATATAGCTTGCAAACATTGGACCTATCCAAATGCATTTATCTTGATCGACTTCCAAGGCAAATGAAGTATATGACTTCCCTCCGTCACCTCTATACTCATGGATGTCCGGAGTTGGAGAGTATGCCCCCAGAACTAGGAAAACTCACAAACCTTCAGACATTGACATGTTTTGTAGCAGCAGTTACTGGACCTGATTGCAGTGATGTAGCAGAGCTGCAACATTTAAACCTTGGCGGTCAGCTAGAGCTATGTCAGATAGAGAATGTTACGGAAGCAGAGCCAAAAGTGGCAAATCTAGGAAACAAGAAGGAGCTCAGTGAACTAACATTAAGATGGACTTTTGTTTGCGATAGCAAGGTGCTCGACAATTTCGAACCTCATGATGGGCTGCAGGTTCTGAAGATATATTACTATGGTGGAGAGTGCATTGGTATGATGCAAAACATGGTTGAGATACATCTTTTTCATTGTGAAAGATTGCAATTTTTGTTCAGACGTGATGCATCCTTCACTTTTCCAAAACTGAAGGTGCTTACGCTAGAACATCTGCCGAAGTTTGAGAGATGGTGGGAAATAAATGCGAGGCAAGATCAGATAGGATTTCCTCTGCTTGAGAAGTTGTTTATTAAGTATTGTGGAATGCTGACAGCATTGCCGAAAGCACCACTGCTTCGAGAACCGTGTGGTGGAAGTTATAGGTTGGTGCGATCACCGTTTCCTGCCCTAAAGGTACTAGAATTGGAAGACTTGAAGAGCTTCCAGAGATGGGATGTTGCTGCTGAAGGAGGAGGGGTATTGTTTACTCAGCTTGAGAAACTGTCAATTAAGAACTGCCCAAAGCTAATGGATTTACCTCGAGCACCATTGCTTCAAGAACTAGAATTGAAATACTTGGCGAGCTTTCAGAGATGGGATGCTGTAGTCGAAGAAGAACAAATATTGTTTCCTCTTCTGGAGAAGCTATCAACTGAATTTCCAAAGGTGACGGAATTAACTGAAGCACCGTACCTGCAAGAGTTCAAATTGAAATACTTGGAGAGCTTACAGAGGCAGGATGCTGTAGTTGAAGAGCAAATATTGTTTCCACTTCTGCAGAAGCTATCAATTCAGAAATGCCCAAGGCTGATAGATTTACCTGAAGCACCAAAACTCAGTTCATTAGAAATTCAAGATGGCAAGCAAGAGATCTTCCATTTTGTAGGTAGATATTTGTCTTCGCTGACCAAACTGATACTGAAGCTAGAAAATACAGAAACAACATCAGAGGCTGAGTGCGTTTCAATTGTACCGATGGACAACAAGGAGAAATGGAACCAGAAATCCCCACTTACAGTTATGAAGTTAAGATGCTGCAACTCATTCTTTGGAGCAGGTGCACCAGAGCCATGGGATTATTTTGGACATCTTGAAGCTTTGGCAATTGATAGCTGTGATGTGCTCGTCCACTGGCCAGACAAAGTATTCCAAAGCTTGGTAGCCTTGAGGAGATTATCGATTAGAAACTGCAAGAATCTGACTGGATGCGCACAAGCTCCTCCTGACCCAGAATCTAGCCTGCACCTGCCTGCATCAGCAACCGAAAGGAGCCAACACCTGCCTGGTCTGGAGTCTATTGAGTTAATTAATTGTGCAAGTTTGATAGAGATGTTCAACGTCCCAGAATCTCTCAAGGAAATGCATATTTTTGGTTGCCATGAGCTCAAGTCCATATTCGGCAAGCAGCAGGGCATGTCACAGTTAGTTCAAGGGCTATCTTGCAGCGAGGTAACCGTGCCCACGGTTGTATCTGAGTTGTCATCATCATCCATGAATCACTTCTTTCCATGCCTAGAATATCTACAGTTATCTGGATGTGATAGTTTATCAGCGGTTCTAGATCTTCCACCGTCATTAAAGACCATATCTATTGGTGCCTGCAGGAATATTCAAGTCCTATCATGTCAGCTGAATGGGCTTCAGAAACCACAAGTCACTACTTCCATAAATATACCAGAGCCATCAACAGCAGTAGCAAGAGAGCATTCCCTTCCTCCTTGTCTCGAGTCTCTACACATATGCTGCTTCAGTGGCATGTTTGGGGGGATTCTCCATCTGCCGAATTCCCTCAAGACACTGAAAATTTCTGGCAGTAGTTTGACATCACTGGAGTTTCTGTCGGGAGAGCACCCCACAGCGTTGGAATCCCTTGTAATTGATAGCTGCAGTACCCTGGCATCCCTACCGAATGATCCGCAAGCATACAGGTCACTTCAACGGCTTGAAATTACATGCTGTCCTGCTATAAAGAAGCTTCCTACATGCCTGCAGCAGCAACTGGGTAGCATTGGCTTCTACAAACGGCTGGATGCCCATTATGAAGGTATGCACGTATTTCTATCTTTGCCACATTTAACCAACAGATGCAGTCATCCATCCTATCATATGTAGTTTCTACAAGTTTCTTCCCCATTATTTGAATGCCAATACATTAGTTTGTTCTGACATCACCTGTGAAATGTACAGTAACGGCATTTAAACCAAAGACTTGGAAGGAAATACCAAGACTAGTCCATGAGCGGAGGCAGGCTCGTCGCAGCTGAAGGTTATTTAGCCTTTTTCAATGCCATGTGGTATAAATTTTCATGTTAGATTGGTTTGTTCTGATATCATTTGTGACATATACAGTGATGTCACTTAAACCAAAGAAAGACATGGAAGGAAATACCGAGGATAGTCTGTGAGCGGAGCCATGCCTACAACAATTGAATGCTATTCAGCCCTTTTTCGTGGGTAAACCTCGGAAGGGGAAGAAAAGCTCATGCAATTCATATAGGTGAATAGTGTTGCCCATTTAACTGAGGACAACTGGACGAAAGCTGCATGGAAAGGGCATGAGTTTTCTTAGATTAAATAATGTACTAGGTTATGGCATGACTATAATCAATCTGGCTTTGTTGACCTTTGACCTTTATCTTCCTCAGATATTTGTAATTCGGATCTAATTCATGTCCTGCAACAGTTCCCAGGTTCAGTAGAAGCTGGGATATTACTCAAGCTTGTGAGCTATCTATCTGTGTAGATCTAGTTTTAGCATTGTTACGTAGTTGAGAAGACCTTTCAGTTGTTGAGAAACCTTTTCAACTGTGATTTGTATCTGTTTCAGTATCGACGGTAATACCAGCATTGCTGGTTACTGGGGAGATGTTGGTGGAGCCTGCTGAACAATATTGTGAATTTCTTGGATAATAGGCCTCCCTAATGGCTGCTCTGCTCTGCCAGGGGAGTGACTTGTGATTGGTTGAACAACCGAACTGTAGTGTAGTCACTTTCCATTGAGAATTGTTGGGGGGCTGTAGGGTAGGGCGACTGCTTGGCGTTGAGTCGAGCAGGCTGAAACGATCTGATCTGAATTAGGTTTTATGGTCCTTTGTTGTTTAGTCTCGCCTTTTCCTGGCATGGTCGCCATAGGCCAGTGTTCTATCTGCATAACGTGCACCACATTACAAACATTTGTCCACATAATTTTTTTTCTTTTTCAACCACTCGGACTTAGATTATACAAATAAGCAGCACAGCAGCAGCAATTCATATTTCATTTCACCTAATTCATATTTTTTTTTTATCCTTGTTACTCAGTTGAGAAGACATTGGCCTATATTAACTTGTTCAGGCTACTCGTTCAGAAAGTGTCTGCACTCTGTAGTTTGGAGCCTGCCCAAGGATGCTGTGAATTTCTTGGATAATACTAACAATAAAATAAGCCTCCCTGGTGCAAGCTGTGCTAGAGTTCTAGGGGAATGAATAAATCCAGGGGTTGGTGAATTGTTGGGGCGACTGCTTGGCCTTCAGCAGAGCATCGCTGGGTTTTGTTTTCTGCTGCTCCTTTGGGTGGGTGTGTACAACAGGCAGGGCGCAGCAGTTTACTCTAGTCGATGTTCACTCTAGTGTTTCGCATTTCCTGTAAAGATGATGTTTTTTTCCCCAACCTGTTGATCTGTGCCTAACAACTTGTACAAGGTTTCATGCTATGCGACGATGCAATCTAGAACAGTCTTCTCGATCGACCACTCAGACATAGATTATGCCAACAAAACAACAGCACGTACAGCAGTAGCAGTCGAACAAAAAAAAAACATGCTGCAGCAGTGCAGCTGAAGCTAAAAAAAGTACTCCATCTGTGCCAAAATAAATGTCGTGGCCTTAGTTCAAATTTGAACTAAAACGACGACACTTATTTTGGGACAGAGGAGGTATATGCTAGTTACTGAAGCTAAGTTTTAAGCATTTTTCACAGTGAAGATCCAGGCTTTTCCTCGTTCCCACATAACTAGTAGCAGAGTGGCCTGCGCACATGCGCGGGCAACATCTATGATTTTTATCAACCTATTCGAAAGAATAATTTAGTTGATGATCATTTTATTGTGTCTCAAAGGTATTTCGATGCAGGAAATGGAAGTGGCCGTCTGTGTGTTCACAATACGTACATACAGGCTTTCTTATTCTCCTACGGTGGAAGAAAGAGCAGGCCAAAGGATGTAGTTGCGCTTGCCCAAGGATGCTGTAATGCAAATTGAATCCATCTCTCTCCTTTAACTTGGTTATTCGCTTGCATTGAACTTTGACCTTTTTCTTACCCAGATATTTGTAATGCAAATTAATTTAGTTCATCTCCTTCAACACTTTCCAGCTTCAGTAGAAGCTGGGATGTAGTATGCTCACACTTGTGAGCTGCCAATCTAGTGCCGACGTCGTTATTTGGTTGAGAAGACAATACTTGGCCTTCCAACTTGTTGAGGAACAATTATCAAAACTGTAACTGTGATTTTATCTGTTTCGTTCAATGCTGGTGGAGTGATCTCGATGCTACATTTTGAGTTAATAAAAGCGCCCTTTATCGAAAAATGCTGGTGGAGTGATGGTACGCCGGCAGTGCTGGTTACTGCAGAGGTGTATGCGGCATGGTGGTCAAATCATCCTTCCGCAAGGTAAACTAAAACATCAATCTGTTGTAAGTTTCATGGATAATACACCCTCTGTTCCTAGATGTAAGACCTTTTTTTGCAGTTCAAAGGTAGTCTAGGGGCATTCCTTGAGATTGTATGTACGGCTGAACTGAACTGTAGTGCAGTCCTTCTCGATTGAGATTTCTTGCTAGCTGGCTAGGCCTCTGCATGCATTCTATACTGGCTTGTAAGTAATTGTTTATACAACTGAACTGTAGTCGCTGCTGTTGATTTGGATTGCTGCTGGTCGTTTAGGCATCAACGTGATAAACCATGTCGAACGTTCAGTCTTCCTGTTTCAACTTGATTACCCTGTTGAACGTTCTTCTGCATCTCTGTTTTGAAGTGAAGTCACAGTAGCTAGTGTTGTTATGGCTGTATGCATCTTGCGATGCAAAGGCCGGGACACTCCCCTTTTCGAAAAATAGCTATTAGTGCTTGCTTGCTGACCTGATTAACTCTTTAACAATGCTAATTTTATACGTATGCTCTTACTCTTACAGTAGGCTAATCCCAGCCACATGCCCATGTGTACAGGCCATATGACTTGTCTCTGCACTCGCATGCTTGAGTACGAGTTTGTTAAATATTTAATTTTTCTTTGACCCAGACTATTTATTAATTCTAAATCTTGTTACGTGTTGTGCCATGTATGCCTAGTAGTGCCATTTCAGCATGCCCATGCTTGTGCGTTTGCCACCTTAATTAGCACATGGGTTGATAAAGCAATTCGAGAACTTGGTGGTCATGATGCAAATGTACTTGGGAGTACTCTCTGTTATTACTTCCTACTTTCCTAGTCAAGTGATGGTACTTTAATTACGAATAAAACTAGCATAACGTTCTATCAAAAAAAAACTAGCATAACGTGCATGTAAATTCATCTACTGCATGGAATTGGTTATGGTGGATTATACAAGACTAACCCATTTCCATCTGCGATGGCCGTTCGACTACTCACTCGTTCAGAAACTTCTCGCCATTCTTTTAATAGATCAAGTTTCCTTCAACCAAACAAAATATTTGCCTTCACTTTGTTTCTGGCAAGGCAAGGGATCATAAACTATGCACACAAGTAGGGTAGTAACACATGATTCTCTAGTCCAGTCACATGATTAAGAGACATGATAAACAGTTCTTGATTGCTTTATCAACACTACCCATGCTCACTGTTTGCTTTCCCCCAAAACTAAACATGCAAGTAGAATGGTCATATGATTCTGCAGTCTAGTCACATGACTAAAATGAATGTTTTCGCTTGTATCAAATTGCTGGTCCTCACATGATAAAGAAATGATAAACAGCTTTGACATACCTATCTTAATACCTATCACGTGGACGATATGCTGTTCTCAAAAGGGATCCTGCGGCGCGGCGGGAGGATCTGGGTGCCCTCCCAGGCCGCCTCGCGGGTGGCGGCGCGGGAGGGTAGGGTTTCCGAAAGGGTATGTTTTCACAGCTTTGTAGCCGTTCTCACACATCTTTCATGATGCAATGGACTTGGAGTGATGGTACATATGAATATAACTAGAATAACATGCATATCTAGTTCATCTACTACTAGGAAGTTGGTTATAATTTTGGATAATTCAACGCCATCCTATTTGCATATGCAATTTCTGTTCAACCAGTTATCATTCACGAACATCTGGCCATTCTCTTCTTTTAATGTGAGTTCAATTCAACGAAATACAGTACATCCCTTCAATTTGTTTTTGACAAGGGTTCATAAACTAAACGTTCAAGTAAGAACGTCACATGATTCTGTAGTCCATTCACAAGATTAAAAAGGCATGATAGACATTTCCTGAATGTCTTGCTCAACACATATCCCATGGTCACAAGCTAACAGACAAGAGATGCATAGATATCCTACAAATACTCCACTGTCTTAGGATGTCAAAGTGGGTGTGATATGAATTTAGATCTGCTTCACTCTTTATCAAGCAGTCTACGTGAAATATTAGAGGAAAACAAATCCACGTATCCTCTCCCACCTAATCCATCTTCCACTGTTGCTCTCTGGTGGTACGAGTCCATCTGCCTCACCTCTCCCTTTGTCGAGCTGGAGCTCGTTTCTATGCCCCCAATCAATGTGGCTACGGCATTGCAGTCAAAAGCTGCATTCATGGTTCACACGAGTAAACCTTCTGCAATTTGGCGGCCGACGAGGAGAACAGAGACGTGGCGTGCAATTCGGGGCAAGTGTGTTGTGGCACCACACTTGATGCCAATGAAAAGCGCTTGGATCTCTTCCAGGTCGCCAACTCACATGATTCTGTAGTCCAATCACATGGTTAATGAACATAATAAATAGTTCTTGACTTGCTTTATCAACACACATAACCATGCTCACTGTTTGTTTTCCCCCAAAACTAAACATGCAAGTAGAAAGGTCATATAATATGATTCTACAGGCTAGTCACATGACTAAAATGATTTTGGGGTAGTTCATTTGAAATTTCTAGAAAGACAAATATTTAGAAACAGAGGGAGTACTATACAACAGGATTTGATTTGTATCTAGACTTGAGTCCTAAGTTATTAGCTATATACTATGCAAAAGACAAAAGTTACTCCATTTGTCCCAAAATAAGTGTCTCAACTTTGTACTAACCTTAGTACAAAGTTGTACTAAGGCTGAGACACTTTTTCTGGATGGAGGGAGTATTAGTTATAAACCTAACTGTCCTCAGCTCCAGCTCATATGACCTCGGTATGAACAGTAAAATCCTAAAAAAAGATTTTCTTTCAAAACGTTCTGAATTTTTTTGGCAAACATTTCCAAATGTTTTGAATGCTTGCAAAGTTTCACCATGAAATGACATCCATGAAACTTGTGAAAAGAAAAATTAGCGCTCCAAAATACTTTTGAAAATAGATTTTTTGAAGCATCGTTTTTCTGCCACACGTCGCCCATGAACGTCATTCCATAATGAAACTTTGAGAGATATCGAAATGTTTGTCCCTATAAAAAAGCATCTTCAACCATGGGCGGAGCCAGGGTTTAGACATGAGGGGGGCGAGGATTCTTATCGCCCGAGAGACACAACATAATATTGTAGTCTCAAAGTAGAATTGATATGAATGTATGGCAACATATGTCTGATAATATGTAAAATATTTCCTTTTTTCAGTAGCATATCGACCGGATTGTGGTTGGAATTATTATCTACAACGGGTTGCTGCGTTTGCATTTTCTGTAAAATTCGAGGTAGAAGCAATGTGTTTGAAAAATGAATCTATTTTTCTTTTATTCTTTCTCTTCATCCTTAATTCATTGAAACATTAAAAGTGAGCAAAATTAGATTCCTAAACTATAATCCTACCTTAGCTGAGCGAATACAAAAGTAAACCATTATCCTCGAAGAAATTATACTAATTCACAAAGATTATAGTTTACCAGTGACGTTCCTTGGTTCCTTGAAGTTGATTTTGGGATGCATGATGACGGCGAAGCAGACTAACTGTCATGAACACTATCCTGGATTCAATCGCCGATGAAGTAGAGGGCCATCTGCCCTGCGCCGCAGCTGTTAGCCATAGTCTTGATCTTGCATCGGTTAGGGGTTGTTAGTTGTACGCGTTGTGTTTGTTAGCAGCTAGCTGCATGCATGGAAGAAGACGACCGAGCCGTGTGGCCGTTCCGTAAGGTTAGCTAGTGCGGTGCATGCATGGAGACGTGGGTGCGTGTGTGCATGCTAGTTGGTTAGTTGGCTTAGTGGCGGGGTGATCTTGCGTGTGTGCGTGAGTGTGCTGGTGTGTGTGCTGGCCTGGATACAAAAAGCCCTCAATTGTACTGCTTGGGTGGGTGTGGGTTCGAGTTCGTGCTCGAGGAAGAAGCCGTTCGTTCGGCAGGCATATGTGCGCCGGAAAAACACCACCGTGTCCTGTGTTTCCTCTTCCTTCTACCTTCGTTCGAGAGAGAGAGAGCGCGAGAGGGAGCTGGGCACCGGCGCAAAGAGCAAACTAGGACTCAGTGCCAACAACAGCAGCGGAAGCAGCGAGAGCCGAGAGGCGACAGGCGATGGAGTACAGAGCCATCTGACCCAGAAATCGCGATGCCTACGCACGAAATTACACGAAGGATAGGGAACTGACTAGTCAATCTCACGGCTGCACCTAAGGGAGCTCCTATACGGCGCTGCAGGCGCCCGTTCGCGCTCGAAGCGCCTGCAGCGCCCCGCGCTGGGCCGGCCCACTAACCGGGGTGACCAGTGAACGCTAAAATCTCGCCCAAAAAAATGGAAAATAGTAATGCTCTCTACAGGATTCGAACTTATCACATCATGTTGACATACAAGTGCCACTAGCCAGACAATCTACTTGCCATTGTTGATTAGTAGAAGAGGCGAAAGCATAATAACAGGGCTGCAGCGCTATTTTATTCATCTACTGTACCACCTCATTTTTTTGAATTAATTGGAAAAAGTTTTCATCGATTTTGCAAAAAGGTTCATCAATTTCGAAAAAAAGTTCATCAAATTTGAAAAAAAGTCATCGATTTTGAAAAAAGTTCACCGGATTTCAAAAAAAGTTCACCGAATTTGAAAAAGTTCATCGGATTTACAAAAAAGTTCACCGGATTTGAAAAAAATTCACCGAATTCGAAAAAAGTTCACCGGGTTTGGAAAGAAGTTCACCGAATTTGAAAAAAGTTCATCGATTTTGAACAAAATTCATCAAATCCAAAAAAAGTTCACCGAATTTGAAAAAGGGTTCACCAAATGCGAAAAAATAGAATTAGAAAAATAACTCAGGCGAAATTGAAATTTTCTTTAAAAAAAGTCTTGCACATTTAAGAAAAAAAGGGAAAGCTTCGCGAACAGAAAGGAATAAAAAGGAGGAAAGAAGAGAGATTGCATGACCCATGGTGGTGTCGTAGTGGTTACTTCGACCTGATTTCTATTGAGTAGTCTTGAGTTCGAATCTGGGTCGCGTTCCTCTTTTTTTTTTCCTTTTGAGAAAAGAAAACGTAGAACGGGCCGGCCCAGCTCGGACTGCTGCAGGCGCCCGTTTGCAGATTACACTGTAACGGGCGCCAAATAGGAATTGCGTGCACCTAATCCCTTTTTTTTAAACAACCTCACGAAGCTTTTTATTAAACCGTCACAATGTTTACATGGACGAAAGAAAGATCTTCAGGTTGTTCTAACCAAACATGGCGGCCAACCTCGAGAGATAAAGCGTGCTTCGCTAAGTTGTGAGCCTTAAAGTTTGAACTCCTAAATTCATGAACTATGTTACAGTATTGAAAACCCGAAGAATGTTGTATGATTTCATGTATCACCGCTCCATAAGATGCTGATGTCCCGCTTTTGATGTCTTCCACTACCGTCTTACAATCAGAGGCCACTTGAATATTCTAAACATACAAATCATCTGAGAGTGATAGCGCTTCCCTTATGGCCAAGGATTCAAGGAGTTGAGGATCACTAATATGTTGGAACACTATAGCCGAAGCCCCGAGGAAAAGGCCAGCTTGGTCCCTGCAAATTGCACCAACAGCGCCATATCTTCCAGCTCTCGAAACTGCTGCATCCACATTCACCTTGGCACACCCTTGACACGGAGGCAGCCACCGCCTTGGCCTTGAAACAGAAGCAGCAGCTGGTCTTGGCCCCTTCATATTAATCTGTTGTATCTCTGCCAAGTAACTTGTGATGAAGCCATTGATAGCATAAGGAGACTGAAAAATGTCTTTGTAGATCGCCTTTCTCCTTGCACTCCAAATTGCCCATGTTGTCATCACCAGCCTAGTAAACTCCTCAGAGTCCAACGCATCATGTAGGGCAAAGAACCACTATTTTGGATTTTCAAGTTGGCAGCTAATCACCTTTTCAGCAAACTCATCCGGCGCAAGGGCCCATATCTCCACGTATCTGTGGCTCCACACAAATGACACGTATCTTCATCCGCCATATGTCAATGGTGAAGGACCTCACCTGTAGCATCGATTGCCTGGCTAGGCACCAAACAAACATCCGCAATTTGGAAGGTACTCGGGTGTGCCAAATTGCGCTCCACTGCTTGCTCTCATGGGTATTTGATGTACCTTCTTCCTCGTGTAGCCATCCTTCCCTGCTTAGCTTCGTTCTCAAAATCATACGATAAGCAGAGCGTACAGTGAAGACTCCCCTATTCTCTTCATGCCATGTCCACAAATCCGTTACATTCCTCGTACATAGAGGTATCTTGAGAATCTCTGCCGCGTCAAAAGGGGTGAAAACAGACCGTACCAGACCTTCATCCCATTGAGCCGAAGTCGCATCAATTAGATCCGCCACCTTCTGTGGTGGATTAGGGATTAGTGATGTGATCGGCCTTTTGAAATTATCTCGCGGGATCCAGTTATGCTGCCATATACTTGTTGAAGCCCCATTACCAATTCTACGGATCACTCCTTGTGCTAAAATGTCTCTTCCATCTAAAATCGCACGCCATATTTGAGAAGGATGTGATCCCAACTCAGCTTCCAAGAGCGAGCATTGTGGGAAATAAACTGATTTTAAAACCCTTGCACTGACTGAACTCTCATCTGTCAAAAGTCGCCATGCTTGTCTAGCAAGTAGTGCTAGATTGAATATCTCCAAATCACGGAAACCGAGACCACCCAAGTGCTTTGGCCTGGTCATCATATCCCAAGCAACCCAGCTAGGTTTCCTCTTACCATGTTTGCTGCCCCACCAAAATTGGTGAATTATGGATGTAATGCTTTCACATAAACCCCTTGGCAAACGAAAACAAGACATTGAGAATACAGGGATCGCTTGTGCAACCAACTTAATTAACACTTCCTTTCCAGCTACCGACAGTAATTTCTCCATCCAGCCTTTGATCTTCTCCCATACCCGATCACGCAAGTATTTGAAAGTACCATTCTTCAACTGGCCAACATCAGTGGGCATCCCCAGGTAGCGTTCATTCAAAGATTCATTATGAACATTTAACGAATTCTTCACCTCTTCCCTAAAAGAATCTGGGCAACCCTTGCTAAAGAAGATGGAAGACTTGTCATGATTAATCCTCTGTCCAGATGCTCTACAATAAGTACCAAGCAGGTTTGACACTGCAGCTGACCCCTCTACATTAGCCTTAAAAAGCAGCAGACTGTCATCTGCAAATAACAGGTGGTTAATGGTGGGAGCCGTTGGTGCCACCTTAATACCTGCAATTGATGACTGAGAACTGGATTTCAGGAGGCACGAAAGGCCCTCTGCTGCAATTAGGAATAAGTAGGGGGAGATTGGGTCTCCCTGTCGAATTCCTCTTGTTGGTTCAAAATATTCAAGCTTTTCCCCATTGAAGAGGACAGAAAAGCACACTGATGAAACCATGCTCATAATTGTGTTTATCCATTGCTGAGAAAAACCCAACTTGGCCATGATACCCTGCAGGTAAGGCCATTCTAATCTGTCATAGGCTTTCATCATGTCCAGCTTCAAAGCACAGAAACTATTTGTTCTTGACCTTGTTCTCTTCATGAAATGCAAACACTCATAAGCACAAATGATATTATCTGTTATAAGCCTTCCAGGGACGAAAGCAGACTGCTCCTCAGATATAATTTCAGGCAAAATGATCTTCAGTCTGTTAGCCACTACTTTGGATGCAATTTTGTAGAGCACATTACAAAGACTTATGGGTCTAAATTGAGACAATTGGGAAGGGCTCATTACTTTTGGAATTAGAACCAAAATTGTATCATTAATGCCTTCCGGGCTCTCCTCACCTCGCACTATCCTCTGATCATAGAAAATGAGCAGGAAATCCGTCCGGACCTGGCACAAAGATCCCAAAGATCCCAATTGTGTTGATAAAAATGAGCAGGAAATCCGTCCGGACCTGGCGCTTTTGTTGGGAACATTTGAAATAACGCTACTTTAACTTCATCAGGAGTATACTCGGCATTAAGAAGCACGTTCATTTCATCTGTAACCCTTCTGGCAACATGCTCAAGCACTTCTTCCATGTTCTCAACTCCCTCCGAGGAGTATAATGTTTGATAAAAACTGTTAGCCATGGCTTTCAGCTCATCCGGGTCAACAACTATTGCACCCAAAGAGTTTTGTAGTGCTTTAATCATATTCTTTTTCCGCCTCAAGCTGGCCCGAAGATGAAAAAATCTGGTATTCTTATCGCCTGCTGACAGCCACTGTATCCTTGCTCGCTGACGCCACATTATCTCCTCCCGATGATACATCTCAATTAGTCATTAGTTGATCTTGAGCTCCACATGAGATGGTCCTGCTCTAAGCGGATCCCCCCACAGCTCATCTAGCTTCTATTTTAGGAGTTTAATCTCTTTCTTAACATTACGAAAGGTGTCATTACTCCATCTGCTTAAACCTGTAGCCAGATTTCAGAGTTTTTGGCGCATCTCCTCAACTGTTACACAAGGCGATGCCGCATCCCATCCATCCACTAGAGCGTTATGGAGCCCCTCATGTGTCTCCCACATGATCTCATATCTAAACTCTTGCTTTGAGTATTGTTTTTTCTGACGACCACAGTCCACCAGCAAGGCCGAGTGATCTGAGGTAGCTGATATTTCATGAGCAACCGATGCTAATGGAAACCTCGCCATCCAATCCGCATTGGCTAGCGCTCTATCCAATCTGCATCGTGTGTATGTGCCTCCTGTGACCTTTTTTTCGAAAGTCCAAAACCGGCCCGTATAGCCCAAGTCTAGTAACATGCAAACATCAACCTTATCTCTGAAAGCCTGGATCTGTGCATTGCTACGTTGCCCAACTCCCTCGTGCTCATCTGGGCGTAAAATTTCGTTAAAATCACCAAAACAAAGCCAAGGCAAATTGCTTGTTGTACCAATGTTTTTCAGGACTGTCCACGTTTGGTGCCGCAAGTGCGTTTGTGCTTCTCCATAAACGCAAGTTAGTCGCCACTTATCCTCACCCTGCTCCTCAACAGAAACATCCAGGTGATAAACAGAATAACCAAGGATTTCAATCTTTATTTCATTGTTCGAAAACAGACCAATACCACCACTCCGACCTTGACTATCTACTGCATAAGCATTGTCATAGCCAATAGAACTAGCTAAAGCTTCTACCCTAGAGCCTTCTATTTGTGTCTCAACATTTCATGATGAGTTCTAGGATTCTGCAGTTCGTAGGAGTGCTAGGATTCGGACTACTAAAAAATTTCATGATGAGTGATGAAAGGAATCTTTTGGAATAGCAGAGGTCTAAAATACTTGGCTAAAAGAAGGTTTCTTGCTGAGGCATCTCTGGAGCATCGTTTAGATTTTATTGCTCTATCGGAAACTGGTAGAGGCAACTTTGCGCCCCAGTTTCTCTCCTCTCTTGCGGGTGGTGTTGATTTTGATTGGCATTGCCTTCCTCCGCGAGGAAGATCAGGTGGTATCTTGCTGGGTGTGAGATGCGATTCACTTGAAGTCCGGAGTGTAGTCATGGGAGACTTCGCGGTAAAGTTTCGAGTCAGGTCTAAGGTTGATGGTTTCAACTGGGCGTTGGTGGCGGTTTATGGTGCCGCACAGCCCGAGCTTAAACCGGAGTTTTTGGCGGATCTTGTTCGGATTTGTGGATCCGAGCAGCTTCCAATCTTAGTTGGGGGAGATTTCAACATCATTAGGAGAAGAGAGGAGAAGAATAATGATAACTTTGACGGCAGATGGTCGTTCATGTTCAATACTATTATTGAAAGCCTGGATCTGAGGGAGATTGAGCTTTCTGGTAGAAAGTTTACCTGGGCTAACTCTTTGCCAAACCCGACGTATGAAAAGCTTGATCGCGTTCTTGCGAGTGTGGAGTGGGAACAGAAGTTCCCGCTTGTGACGGTTCAAGCTCTTTCGCGGGGTTTCTCCGATCACACACCACTGTTCGTTGACTCAGGGGAGCCGAGACACGTGGGAAATAAAAACACCTTTTCTTTTGAGATGGCCTGGTTCGAACGCGAAGGGTTCCTAGACCTGATCGCTAGGGAATGGGCGAAGGGTGTAGGCGGTAGGACCGCGGTCGAGCGTTGGCAAAATAAGATTAGGAGTTTGAGAAGTTTCTTACGGGGTTGGGCTAAGCATCTTAGTGGGGCATATAAGGTTGAGAAGGACAGGCTCCTCTCTCTTATACAAACTCTGGACGTCAGGGCCGAATCCACGATTTTGATGCCTGCTGAGCTCCAGGTTAAAACTGAAGCAGAGAAGAGGTTGAAAGAACTTCTCCGTGAAGAAGAATTGAAGTGGGCTTTGCGGGCTAAGGTTCGCAAAGTAGTCCAAGGGGACGCAAATACTCAATTCTTTCATCTGATTGCTAATGGTAAGCACAGAAAGAAGAGAATATTCCAACTTGAACAAGATGAGGGCACTATTTTAGGACAGGATAACCTAAAAACATATATAACCGAATATTATAGGCAGTTATTTGGACCTCCGGACGACAGTTGCGTGTCTCTCGATGAGTCCAGAATTGACGATGTGCCTCAACTTTCGGCTGCTGAAAATGATATTCTGGTTGCCCCGTTTTCGGAGAAGGAGGTGTTTGATGCTATAGCACAGTTGAAAAATAATAAGGCTCCCGGACCGGATGGGTTTCCGGTGGAGTTCTACAAGAAGTGCTGGCATATTATTAAGGGGGATTTGCTACCTATGTTTCAGGATCTGTTCTCTGGACAGCTTCAATTATTTCAATTGAATTTTGGAACTATCACTCTGCTTCTTAAGAAGACGGATGTTGTGAGAATTGAGCAGTTCAGGCCCATCTGCCTACTCAATGTTAGTTTCAAACTATTCACCAAGGTCGGGACTAATAGGCTCACACAGATTGCGCATTCTGTGGTGCAGCACTCCCAAACTGCTTTCATGCCGGATAGAAACATCCTGGAAGGGGTGGTCGTCCTTCATGAAACGCGCTCCATGAAATCCATTCCAAGAAGTTAGATGGAGTCATTTTTAAGGTGGATTTCGAGAAAGCGTACGATAAGGTCAAATGGCCATTTCTCCAACAGGCATTGCGTATGAAAGGTTTTGATGAAGCCTGGCGACGTCAGGTTGAATCATTTACGCAAAAAGGGAGTGTGGGAATTAAAGTGAATGACGATATTGGTCATTACTTCCAGACACATAAAGGCCTTAGACAAGGAGATCCGATGTCCCCTATCTTGTTTAACATTGTGGTTGATATGTTAGCTATCTTGATAGGAAGGGCTAAGGAGAATGGTCAAGTGGGTGGCTTGGTACCTCATCTGGTTGATGGAGGTGTATCCATCCTACAGTACGCTGATGATACAATCATCTTTATGGAGCATGACCTGGCCAAGGCGAGAAATATGAAGCTGGTGTTATGCCTCTTCGAACAATTGACCGGGTTAAAGATTAACTTTCATAAGAGCGAGCTGTTCTGCTTTGGTAGAGCCAAAGACAAACAGGAGGCTTATAGGCAATTGTTTGGGTGCGATTTGGGGGAATTACCTTTCTCTTACCTAGGTATTCCAATCCACCATAGAAAGCTGACCAATAGAGAATGGAAGTGCATCGAAGACCGGTTTGAGAAGAAACTGAGTTGCTGGAAGGGCAAGCTCATGTCATATGGAGGCCGATTAATTCTGATTAATTCGGTGCTTACGAGTATGCCCATGTTTCTCTTATCGTTCTTTCAAGTCCCAGTTGGTGTTAGGAAAAGACTGGACTTTTATAGATCGCGTTTCTTCTGGCAGGGTGACGATCTAAAAAGAAAATACAGACTTGCAAAATGGGATATCATCTGTAGACCGAAAGACCAAGGGGGTCTTGGTATTGAGAATCTTGAAGTTAAGAACAGATGCCTTCTTAGCAAGTGGCTGTGGAAGCTTTCTTTTGAGACTGATGCCATGTGGGCCCAAATCCTTCGCAGCAAGTACTTACAGACTAAGTCCTTGTCCCAGGTCACAGTCAGGCCAACTGACTTGCCTTTCTGGAAAGGCCTGATGAATGTCAAACAGTCTTTGTTTAATAGGACAAAGGTTGTTATTGGCAACGGTACTAGTACACGCTTCTGGGAGGATACTTGGCTCGGCGAGACACCCTTGGCCATTCAATATCCGTCTTTATATCGCATTGTTCAACGACGTGAGGTGTTCATTGCTACGGTGTTTCAATCCATCCCCCTTAATA
This sequence comes from Aegilops tauschii subsp. strangulata, assembly GCF_002575655.3. Classification (NCBI taxonomy): domain Eukaryota; kingdom Viridiplantae; phylum Streptophyta; class Magnoliopsida; order Poales; family Poaceae; genus Aegilops; species Aegilops tauschii. The sequence goes on from NC_053035.3 coordinate 5,865,443, forward strand.
TTCAGTTCAGACGGTCGTTAGTGGGCAATCGTTGGGAAGATTGGCTCCGTCTAGTTCGGAGACTAATGGATGTCCATCTTTCTCAACAACCCGATGAATTACGCTGGAAACTGACTAGGTTTGGAGTATTCACGGTTAAATCAATGTATATTGATGTAATTAATTCGAGCTCCATTCCTACTTCCAAGCATGTTTGGGCTGTCAAAGTTCCCTTGAAAATAAAAGTGTTTATGTGGTTTGTCCATAAACAGGTTATTTTAACCAAGGATAACTTGATTAAGCGTAATTGGACAGGACCTACGAGGTGTAGCTTCTGTGATCGGGACGAGACGATCAAACATCTCTTTTTTGATTGCCCGTTTGCCAGAGTTCTTTGGCGGACGGTTCACATTGCTTTTAATATTACTCCACCGAATTCTGTCACTATGTTATTTGGGACATGGCTCACTGGGATTGAGCCTGCATTAGCGAGACATATTCGTGTTGGAGTTTGCGCATTGTTGTGGACTATCTGGACTTGCAGAAATGATTTGGTTTTTAACAGAACATCACGTATTCACTTTTTGCAGGTTATTTTCCGAGCCACGGCCGTGATCCGTTCATGGTCGCTACTCACTTCGATGGAGGCCAGGGAGCATTTGGTTACTGGATCTATCCGCTGGGAGATGGTAGCTCGGGATATCTTCAACCGGTTTGGATGGCGGTCATGTAATAGGATAGGTAATTAGTTTACCTATCTATCTTTAGCCAGCCGGTTGTGGCGTCTTATCTTGGCTAGGCTGTGTGGCCAGCCTCTTTAGCTCTGTGTGAGCTGTTTTTTTTATCACTTTTTAGTTGGAGACTTTGAAACCTTGTTGGAACCTTTTATTTCTTTAATAAGATGGCCGTATGCATCACTCTGATGCAGAGGCCGGGAAGATCCCCCTTTTCGAAAAAAAAAATTGTGTCTCAACAATACACAAAAGGGTAGGGGCAAACTTCCTCGCAAATTCGCGAAGTTCTCGGGCTGCCGCGGGTTTGCCCGCTCCGTGGCAGTTCCAGCATAGGGCACTCATTGGGCCCGGCGGCGCTCCTCGAAGGAGCCCGCCAAATTCTTCACCGCTGAAAGCTGACCATCATTGCCATCGCCATCCATTCTGGTCCTCTTGGGATCTCTCTTATGAGGAGGACTCACCAGGGCCGAGCCTACTGGCACAATTGCAAGCTGCTTCATAGCATCTGTCGATGTCTCTCCTGTGGTTTTATGTGCGTTTTCATCCAACGGCCCACCAGCTATCCTATTCCTTGTGAGATCTTCCATGTCTACATCGTTTTCAGTACTAACTGCAGCCATATCCTCTTCCTCCCTTTCCTTTGCGTAATCTGAGGAGTTGTTCATGCCCTCCTCATAGCGATTCCCTGACCGTCCACTTGAACTGCCTCCCCTTCATCCACCTTTCCTTCCACGGCCCCCTCCAGGCCCCTGGCCTGTGCGCATGACCCAGCTTGCTCGGAGATCTTTAAAAACCAAAGCCGAAGGGGGTTGGATCCCATTACCATGTTCCTTGTACAGATGACCCAGCATCCCGCATACAGCACACCAATCTGGCAGCTTTTCATACTTGACCTTATAAATCTGTCTTGCACCCCTCTGATCATAGAAACATCATTCTTCAGGGGTTTAAAAACATTGAGCCGAATCCACACTCTGTGAAAATTCCCAACAAAATCATGAGATGGTTGTTCTGTGAAGAGCACTTCCCCCACCTTTGCCGCAAGTGGAGTTACCAGGTGAGCAAAGAGATCTGGTACATCATGTATTTGAATCCAAATATCAATCGTCTCCAACTTGATTATTGATGGTTTTGAGACCCCATCATAGGGCGCAAGAAGCACCGCGTCCCCTCTGAAGTTCCATGGGCCCTCACTGGTAGAAAAAAGCCCTTTAGTCCCGGTTCGCAACAGCCTTTAGTCCCGGCTGTGCAACCGGGACTAAATATGCGCGACTAAAGACCCCCCCCCTTTAGTCACGCCTCTTACGGACCGCGACTAAAGGCTTTAGTCCCGGTTCGTGTGGCTGACCGGGACTAAAGACCCGTCCACGTGGGCGCCAGTGGTCCGTCGGGGCGGAGGACCTTTAGTCCCGGTTCTTGTGGCTAACCGGGACTAAAGGCCTCCTCCGCAGGTTTAGGGTTTTAACCCCCCTAAACCTGGTTTCTTTTTAATTTGTAGTGTTTTATTTCTTTTATATTTTATTTTGTGTTTTATTTTAATTTTGATGAAGTTTCAGTACACATATTCTACGCTACTATATACATGCATATGAAATTTCAAACAAGAAGAATTCAAGAGGAATATATAATATATATTCAATCTCGGGTGACCATATACAACTTCGAACAAGTTTCCATACACAATTAGGATGGATGACCATATACAACTTCGAACAAGTTTCAATCTCGGGTATGCATATAAATTTCTTCGTCCTCGGTATAGTGTTCTCCTTTAGGATTGATGACTTCCCTCATGAAAAATCCTGCTAATTCTTCTTGAATTGGTCGGAAGCGAGCTTCTGGACTAAGCCTCCTCCGCAAGTTATCCGTCGCGTTTCGCAAGCTATCCGATGCCTTCCGCTCAGAGGTGTCTCCGGATGTTCTCACAAACATAGTATCCACATAGATTGGTCCCCGGTGGCTGCTTATCCACATTAACTAACCTTCTGAAATCTAGCTCATGTTTGAATTCACCGACAATTTCTTCTGAGAACCGTCTCCAAACCCTACAGGGCAAAGAAAATTAAATGAACAAGGGAGTTATTAGTTACTTGATATTAGGAAATGAACGAAAGAGACCGATCGATATAGAGCTCAAATGATTGAAAATAATTACTTTTGCAGCATTTTTCTCATGTCGGCCCAACGCTTTGGATCCGAATCCATAGAGTCCATGATTAGAACTCTGGAGGTGTGAAGTTCAATATTTAGCAGAATCCAGTGGAACCTGCGGACACATTACATGCACAGTCATGCATAACTCATCGATTAGACATACCATGCATGGAGTAAACAAAAGAGAATGGGCACAAGAGAGAAACACTCACCCAAAATGGTAAGGAAATAGAATATGACTTTTGAGTTGATGCTTTCTAAGAAACTTGTACAAGTCTTTCTCCACGTCTTCGGGGTGATGTTGTAACACATGTCCATTAACGATATGTGGGTCAATGAACCCAACATCATGGATGTTTCTTATTTTGCATTCCCAAATCTTCAATCTGCATAATAGCGTACGCAACAATATAGTTAGGACCATATATATATATATAGTGCAGGCAATGAAGAATGAGATGAGGTAGAAATAAATCACTTACAGAACGTAGCAACTCAGCATAGATTTGTCGAGGTCGCGCAGATTGAACAGCTGGAACAATTCACTCCTATGAACTTGTACAGAGTACCGTTTGGTGTGATGCTCATCTGTAACATCCGCATAAACATATTCTTTGTCGGCCCATGTTATGAATTGCTTGTACCAACGTAGCAGATTTCGCATTTGTGGTGGTAGACTCTTTTCCCGCGCAGGCTCGACGAGAGGCCCATTCCGCACATATTGTAATGCTATCTCACATACTGGCGCATCCTCAAGGCCTAAGAAGGCACGAAGAGTCAAACCCATCTCGGACGCTTGTTTCATGGCACTCGCTACAGTCAATCCAAGTGCTGCCGCAGCTGCTATGATCTCGGGGTCCTCTTCCGGACCGGCTTTCACTATGAGCGGGGGGATCGATTGTTTCTTCTGCATCCCGAGCTGGTCAACTTGTTTCCCGCTTTTTTTACTTTCTTCTTTCTCCTCCTTCAATATTTTTGCTTGCCTACGAAGTTCATGTCCATAGTCGTCAGGCATATTCAGCTCGGCTTGGGATGGTGTCGTCAAAAAATCCTTAGCCCACTTCTTTTGCTTCTCAGTGAATACTTGCTTGGGCTCAGGCTCTTTTATCGCCTTCATATCCGCCTTCCATTTCTCATAATCAGCAGACGCGGCCAATTTGGTTTCAGCTTCACTAAGTTCCCAAGGCCTTGGGAGGAGAGGCTTCAGTGATGGCTCCGGTACCCTTGTGGTCTTAGGTACATAAGGGTCCGGGTTAATAGTCCAGGAGCGGGTTTCCTTGCTGTCCGCCTGCTTCTGCTTCTTCGCCGGAGGTGGACTGGGGGGCGTCGTACCCGCCGGAGGAGGATTGGGGGGCGTCGTACCCGCCGGAGGTTGTGGATCGGGGGACGGCGTCGAATGGCGTGAAGGAGGTGTAGGTGAACCACCACGACCACCACCACCGCCACCACCGCCACCACCACCACCATCGGAGGGGGGTGGACTTGCTAGCCTTGGCGCCTCACCTGGAAACACTATGTACTTCTTTTTCCATAGAATGAACTGGCGCTTGACATCTCCAAGTCTTCTCTCCCCTTCGGGTGTAGGTTTGTCAATCTCCAGGTCCTCAAACCCTTGGACTATGTCTTCCACCGTGACACGAGCATAGCCATATGCAATGGGGTTGTTGTGGTGGAGTGCTCCAGGTGTACAGGGTAAAGCACTGCCGCTAGCTACCTTCGTGGAAACGTTCCCCACGGGATAATGCAGATCACATTCTTTCATCTCCTTTACATCATCCACGGGGTAGTGAGGCCCCGGTGCACGAATCTCGATCATCGGTGCACTAGCACCAGGCGGGGCATCCGTGGAAGCCACGCTGCTTCTCCGCTGCAGGCTTCCGCGATCCGCTTCATGATCTTCATGCGGCCCTGCAGCCAATTTTTCTTTTACTAGTTCATGCACGGTCTGCTTCAACTCATGGAGTTCCGATGCAAACTTCGTCATAAGATCTGCATCCCGGTCCGTCTTTCTCTTACGGCTTCTGTAACAGTACAAGTCATTGTCCTGGGAAAACCCTACTTTCCACGGAACTTTTCCTTTGCCTCGTACACGTCCTCCGTGTTCATCATTCCCGAGGGCTGTTGTCAGTGCGTCTTTCTCTCTGTTGAACTTGATCAAGCCCTCTTGAGCTTGGGTCATTGCGTCAATAAGGGATTGGGTGGGAGCAAACTTTTTCTGCCGGTGAACACACACCCCTGTCTCCGGGTCTAGCGATCCCCCATGCCCGTACCACCAGCTTTTGGCCCTTGGGTCCCATCCCTCTGTACCTAGAGGGATTCCTCGCACCCTCAGGTCCTCCTCCATCTTCTGCCACCTAGGCTCCAAAAGGCGGTATCCTCCTGGCCCCATAATATGATGGAACTTTTTCTTACTCGCATTATCCTTATTTTTTTTCGATATTTCCTTGAAATGCTCCGATTGCTTTTGCCTCACAAATTCTGGCCAATCATGTTTCAGTTTCTCATGTTGTCCATTGAAATCCGGAGTCTTGCCCTTGTTGACATAGTCACGGGTTAAATTTTTCTTGAAGTTCCAGAATGCTTCGCCCATCTTCTGAAGAGCGAACTCTTTAACTAGCCTCCTCCTCTGACGTCCACCCGGAACCTCGTTACCGAATTCATCGACTTTGTTGTATTCCGGAGGTAGAATGAAATGTTCCATAAGCTTTCTCCAGCAATCCTTTTTCGTTCTCTTGTCGACAAAACTGAAACCAAGACGTGCCTTCTTTGGCTCCTTCCATTCCTGGACGGTGATCGGGACGTTGTATCTAACAACGACTCCGCATTGGTTGATAAACTTTGAGGTGTGCTGTAGGGGCTTGCCGGTTTCACTGACAAACTCAATGGCATATGTTTCTCCTGTTTTCATCGCCTTGGATTTGCCACGCTTTGTCGTACTCGATCCGGAGGGCTAAAAAAAGAAAGAGAGTCGCGCGCGTTAATACATATTTATTCACATTTTAGTAAGTTTGTATCACGAGAGGCTCAATGTATATATATAGCTCGCCGGAGGTGGTTGCTACTTGCAATTCGAGATCGTCGTTTGTTGACGGTTGACCTCCGTCGACAATGTCCGTTCCTTCACCTTCTTAATCATCGACAATCTCTGTTCCACCGTCAAGGTTCAGAAAAGAAGAGAGTACATCCTCTTCTTGCTCATATTCTGAGCCCGGCACATAAGGAATCTCGTTGTTGATGATGCCCATTAGATAACGTTCAGCCTCCGGATCCCTAAGCGGCTCGGCTCTATCGTCCGCCATATGTCACTCCTGCATGTAGTAAAAATTCTTTAAGTATAAAGGAATTAAAAAATAAGATTAAGGCGACATAGAGGAGGAGGAATTAAAAAATAAGATTATTGAGCACTGCCAAGTATTTTGTTTTGTTTTCTTTGTTTTTCTTTTTGGTTTTCATTTGGTTTCTTTCTTCTTCCTTTTTTCTTCTTTTTTTTTTCTTCTTCTTCCTTTCTTCTTCCTCTTTCTTCTTTCTTTCTACTTCTTCCTTTTTCTTTCTTCTTTCTTTCTTCTTTCTTTCTTCTTCTTCCTTTCTTCTTCCTTTCTTCTTCTTTTTTTCTTCTTCCTTTTTCTTTCTTCTTTCTTTTGGTTTTCATTTGGTTTTCATTTTTTTCTTCTTCCTTTTTCTTTCTTCTTTTTTTCTTCTTCCTTTTTCTATCTTCTTTTTTTCTTCTTCCTTTTTCTTTCTTCTTTCTTTCTTCTTTCTTTTTTTCTTCTTCCTTTTTCTTCTTTCTTTGTTCTTTCTTTCTTCTTTCTTCTTTCTTTTTTTCTTCTTCCTTTTTCTTCTTTCTTTCTTCTTTCTTTTTTTCTTCTTCCTTTTTTTTTCTTCTTTCTTTTGGTTTTCATTTGGTTTTCTTTCTTCTTTCTTTTTTGTTTTCATTTGGTTTCTTTTGTTTTGTTTTCTTTTTTTTTCTTCTTCCTTTTTCTTTCTTCTTCCTATTTTCTTCTTCCTTTTTCTTTCTTCTTTCTTTCTTCTTCTTCCTTTCTTCTTCTTTTTTTCTTCTTCCTTTTTCTTTCTTCTTTCTTTTGGTTTTCATTTGGTTTTCATTTTTTTCTTCTTCCTTTTTCTTTCTTCTTTTTTTCTTCTTCCTTTTTCTTCTGTTTTCTTTTGTTTTCTTTTGTTTTTCTTCTGTTTTTTCTTCCTTTTTTGAATCCATGCCATTGGTGGTTTCTCGAAATATTGGTGGCATGGGCATATTTCACACACCACAACTGTGCGGGGCCCAACAGTCTGACCACCGCAAGTTAGTGGTGGCATGTTATATTTTGCCACGCCACTAGCATTGTGAGTTCTGGTGGCGTATGGAGTTTCACCACACCACAAGTATCTCTTGTGGGGCCCATGTTTGAGGCCCCACATGGTAATGGCGTTACTTTAAGTGCACACCACCCATAATGTCTTCACTACTTGCGCGTGAGACGCATGGAACAACACTAATAGCGTTGCTACAATAATTCAGCTTGTTGTTAATTAATGTTGCTTCTCTCTCACCTATATATATCTACCTCTTCCTTGCTCCAAATCCTCTCTCGAGATCACTCTCCCCACGCATACACGACCTACAGTAGTATTCCTGGTCTCTCTCGCCTTGATGAATAGACGACTAGCTTGATCATGTTGGTCTTTCCAGGTGGGAGAGCTAACACCGTTAAAAAAGTTCATTACTTTTTTGTTTCCCAAAATTTCTACACTCAATATGTTCCCACTTTATTAAAGGTCAAGCCTAAATTTTCTATGACCTTGTTGGTTATATTTTTTCTTCTTACACCCCTTGTTGGCAGCTCGATCTATCGAATGATTCCATGTATCAAACTATAAGTTGAATTCTTTAAGGCGATGGTGGAAAATATGAATCAAAAGGCTAAAACAGAGATATTATGTCCATGTAAGAATTGCAAAAACGTAGCTTCGAACCACCCTTTTACTAGCAGTGTGAAGATGTACTTGTTCAAATATGATTTCAAGCCTCTTTATATACGGTGGACAAGACACATTGGGAACGAGGAGGATGTTGTTTTCGAGATCAAACGAGTAACAGATGAAGAAGCGGCAAACCCTTTTGATGATGAGCCAGAAGGATGGAATGATGAAGAGACACCCAAATATGAAGAAGATCATAAGGATGAACATGAAGGACAATTGGCCCGATGCTTCTACATAACCGATCCGTCAAATCCGAGCCATGTTGTCACGAGGAGAGGCAAAAGGAGCATCTTGAGGACGGATGGAGTCTCCAAAGAGGAATACTACGACGAAGAAGTGTACACCACCAAAACAAGAAGAACTACGTTGCCTAATACCCAAGTTATTTTTGAGAGGACTGTGAAACGACGTCGTACTTGGTTTCTGTATCGTATCGACTGCACTTAACCGTAACATATATTGATGTCAAAAGTAAATGTATCGATCTTTTTTTGTAGGAATATTTGTGGTAAGTCTAATTAAGAATATTACTTTTGACTGATTTGTGTTATTTAAAAAAAATTATTGTAATTTTACTTGGCTTAAAATTCCATCTACCTCCCTTCCATTTTAACCCCAAAAAGACTATTCCGCAATTGCACACTCATGGCCCAATTGCTTGACCTTTACGAGTGTACAAAGGACCCCTCACTAACTTACGAGTGTACGAGTGATTCTCTTCCTACTACCATATATCAACTACCGTGTTTCAAATGGACCACAACAGAGCAGCTGTTCTGGAAGGCGTCCCCTAGTGTTCCATCAGGAGTTATGGATGTGGTCATCAGATCAGGTATCGTATAGATGTTCATTTTTCTACATGCCGGCCAACTGGACCTGTTCAGCCTAAGTTTTGATGAAATCATTTCGTGGAGAAAAACAAAGAAGGTTGTAAGGATCTAGTTGTATAGGCCAATTTTCCTCCTTAATTATTACCTACGAAAATGTCACTAAAATAGAGACTAATAGGCTCAAAGCGGTAGCCAACCATGTAGTCCAACCCTCTCAAATAACCTCTGGCGAGGGAGAAACATCCAGGGTGGAATACTTATCTTTCATTAGACTAGGCACAAGATGCACCGGAAAACATGAATGGGGCAATTTTCACGGTCTACTTTAAACAGAGGAATTCGCTGGGCTCCGATCGATCGATTGTATCTTGGGGCAAGATCACTAAAATAGATAGAGACTAATAGGCTCAATGCGCCTAATAGAAAAATGCCCATTTGTCCCGGTTTATAAGGCCCATTTGTCCCGATTCGGGAACCGGGACTAAAGGATCGGTACTAAAGCCCAATACCTTTAGTCCCGGATCTTATACCAACCGGGAAAGATGGGGCTGCACGTGGCCGCTGCGGCTTGCCCAGGCTGGGGGTCCTTTTGTCCCGGTTGGTAGCACCAACCGGGACTAAAATGCATCCACGCGTCAGCAGTTCAGGGGCTGGGTTTTTTTTGAAAGAGGGGGGGGAGGGGGGTTGGGGATTTTGGGGGTTTTGTAGGGTTAATGTAGGGGTTTCATATATTGTGTTAGCTATCTAATAAAGAGAAGTGTCCTCTCTTATCTCCGTGCTTAGTCGACGCTACGTGCTATACGTATAGAGAGGACTCGACACGCTAACTAGTAAGAAAATGAAGGAACCATTAAGTATAGAAGATCGTCATGAACATATATAGAGAGAAGTGATCGACCTCTCCTTCTCCGAGAGATTGGTCGAAACAACAAGTTTTCGTATATCTATCCGACGTTACTGGCTACATATATACAATATAAGATCTCTTACAATATAATCCCCTAATTATATATGAACTCAAGTTCCACATGGTATTCTCCGTCTTTATTGATGACGTGGTCAAGAAAGAATCCCGCCAATTCCTCTTGAATTGCTCGCATGCGATCTTGTGGTAGGAGTTCATCCCGCATCTGAAACATCTAATTTGAAGAAGGGGGTCAATACATATATATGGATGAATGAAGCTCAACACAAATGATGGTAATAAAATAAAATTGTGAATATTATTGCTTACGCACTTCATACTGTTTTTTAGAGTAGCCCCGCTCACAGGTCGTGTGGCGGATGGACTCGCAAACGTAGTATCCACTGTAATCATTCCCGGCTTCCTCCCATAACCACTTTACAAGAAATAGAGGTCAATCAAACTGATAAGCAAGCATGCTAAATGGTATTGATGAAACTAGCGCTAGAATCACTGGGAGATGCGCGGAACTAGCTAGTAATACTTACTTTCGGGTGTTTAAATCGCAGCTCCCCCGGCAGTCCCGGAGCTTGTGCGGTGAACTTTTTCCAAATCCTGCCAGACAAAGAAACAATTACTTGATATCAGTAAATGAAAAAAGTTACCGATATGGTGCGGTAATGATCGATTGAACTTACTTCTGGAGCATTTCAGTCATGTTCGCATACTCCTGGGGATCTTTTCGTCTCGAGTCTAAGACGGTTACTACTCCCTGCTCAAGCTCAATCTCTAGGAGAATATAGTGGAAGTTGCGCACGCATGCATAACTCATCAATTACATTACTATAACCTCAACTAATAAGGGAAACCGAATATGCACAAGACAGTAACACTCACTTGAAGTTATAAGGAAAGAGTATTTTTTTCTTTGTTTTGATTTATTACCAACGATCGTAGCAAGTTGGCCTCGGATGAAATTTAACCGTAAATTCATCTATGAGATTTGTGTTAATGAACCCAATATCACCGATTTGTCTTTTCTTGCATTCAGCGATCTTCAATCTGCATAATATAGTGAGGATAATTATATATACATGCAATGAAAGAGCTGACCTATATATAGAGACTTAATAACAGAGTAGTACTTACAGACAGTAGCAAGTGACCGTTAATTTATTGGGGGCCTTTTCATTGAAAAACTGGAAGAACTTCTCAAAAGGAACAGACAACAGATCAATTACAACGAGGTCGTGCTCCTCTTTAACTTTTAGCGTCAAAGTATCATTCCCAGACTCTCTGCGGGTTTTCATGTACCAATCATGGAATCTTCGCATCATCGTTGTTAGAGGAGGATGACCAGGTTTGATGAGAGGCTTCCCGTACTGGTATCTGAATTCGTCCACCTCCATTATATCAAAATGTGCATCGTCGTCGTGCATGTAATGAGCAGGATTGGTACCGGGCAAGATCCCCGGATGATTAGCGATGATATCGCTACACCTTGAGCGGGGGGCACGGTTGGTTCGCTTGTTCGCCGAGCTGGGGAATTTTTTCCCACTTCTTCGTTCTGCTAACCTTCGATCACTGCAAGTACTTCCCGACAGGGATGCTTCCTTATACGTCCTTTCAATAATGCGCTCATAGTTGGTTTGTGGCGGAGACGGTGGTGGTCGCTTCAGGGCATCCAAAGTGCGCTTCACTTTCACCGGATCTATCTTCTCCTCCGGAGGTGGATGTTTCTTAGCTCTTTGCGTTTCAAAGAAGTCCTTCACTTGGGCTTGACAGATCTCCGTGTTTTCCTGTTCGGTCATCGCATATGGTAACTTCTCCAGAGGCTTGAGAGATGGACCGAATCTGTATTGCCTCCCGCCTCTGGCTGTACTGCTAGACGCCGGAGCAGGCCGAGCGGCTGCGGCTGTCTTCTTTCTTTGCTTACGAGGCGGATAAGGAAGCGGGGTCCTACGAAGCGCCGGAGCAGGCGGCGCGGCGGCGGCTCTCTTCCGCCCTTGCTAACGAGGCGGAGAAGGAGGAGGCGGGCTGCATCCCGAAGTCTCATCCCGACTTGTGGGGGAATCATAGTCTCCATCATCCTTTCCTCACTGGGACAATGCTCTAATAATGAAGATCATCACACTTTTATTCATTTACAACTCAATACTTAGAACAAGATATGACTCTATATCAATGTCTCCGGCGGTGTACCGGGATATGCAATGAATCAAGAGTGACATGTATGAAAATTATGGAGGCGGCTTTGCCACAAATACGATGACAACTACATGATCATGCAAAGAGCAATATGACAATGATGATGCGTGTCATATAAACAGAACGGTGGAAAGTTGCATGGCAATATATCTCGGAATGGCTATGGAAATGCCATAATAGGTAGGTATGGTGGCTGTTTTGAGGAAAGTATATGGTGGGTGTATGGTACCGGCGAAAGTTGCACGGCACAAGAGAAGCTAGCAATGGTGTAAGGGTGAGAGTGCGTATAATCCATGGACTCAACATTAGTCAAAAGAACTCATATACTTATTGCAAAAAATCTACAAGTCATCAAAAACCAAGCACTACGCGCATGCTCCTAGGGGGATAGATTGGTAGGAAAAGACCATCGCTCGTCCCCGACTGCCACTCATAAGGAAGACAATCAATAAATAAATTATGCTCCGACTTCATCACAAAGCGGTTCACCATACGTGCATGCTACGGGAATCACAAATTTCAACACAAGTATTCTTTAAATTCATAATCACCCAACTAGCATGACTCTAATATCACCACTTCTATATCTCAAAACAATTATCAAGCATCAAATTGATCATAGCATCCAATTCACTTTTTATGATAGTTTTTATTATACCCACCTTGGATGCCTACCATTCTAGGACCAATTTTATAACCATAGCCAATACCATGCTGTTCTAAGAGACTCTCAAGATAATATAAGTGAAGCATGAGAGACTAACAATTTCTACAAAATTAAGCCACCGCCGTGCTCTAAAAAATATAAGTGAAGCACTAGAGCAAAAACTATTTAGCTCAAAAGATATAAGTGAAGCTCATAGAGTATTCTAATAAATTCTAATCATGTGGGTTTCTCCCAAATGGTGTGTACAGCAAGGATGATTGTGGCAAACTAAAAAGCAAAGAGTAATATCATACAAGACGCTCCAAGCAAAACACATATCATGTGGCGAATAAAAATATAGCTCCGAGTAAAGTTACCGATAAACAAGGACGAAAGAGGGGATGCCTTCCCGGGGCATCCCCAAGCTTAGGCTTTTGGCTATTATTGAATACCTTGGGGTACCTTGGGCATCCCCAAGCTTAGGCTCTTGCCACTCCTTATTCCATAGTCCATCAAATCTTTACCCAAAACTTGAAAACTACACAACACAAAACTCAACAGAAATCTCGTAAGCTCCGTTAGCGAAAGAAAGCAAAACACCACTTCAAGGTACTGTAATGAACTCATTATTTATTTATATTGGTGTTAAACCTATTTTATTCCAACTTCTCCATGGTTTATAAACTATTTTACTAGCCATAGATGCATCAAAATAAGCAAACAACACACGAAAAACAGAATCTGTCAAAAACAGAACAGTCTGTAGTAATCTGTAACTAACGCAAACTTCTGGAACTCCAAAAATTCCACCAAAACAGGAAGACCTAGATAATTTGTTTATTGATCTACTGCAATTGGAATCAGTATTTTATCACGTTCTGGTCATTTTGAATAATTATTTTCGTGAACAGAAAGTTTCAGGAATTTTCAGCAAGATCAAATAGTTATCAACCAAGAGAATCCTATAGGTTTAACTTGGCACAAACGCTAATTAAAACATAAAAACACATCTAAACAGAAGGTAGATGATAAATTTATTACTAAACAGAAACAAAAACAAAAAACACAAAGAAAATTGGGTTGCCTCCCAGCTAGCGCTATCGTTTAACGCCCCTAGCTAGGCATAAAAGCGAGGATAGATCTAAGTAGTGCCATCTTTGGCACTCAATTCATAAGTGGCTCGCATGATAGATTCATAAGGTAATTTGACTTTCTTTCTAGGAAAGTGTTCCATGCCTTTCCTTAATGGAAATTGAAATCTAATATTCCCTTCCTTCATATCAATAATCGCACCAACTGTTCTAAGGAAAGGTCTACCAAGAATAATAGGACATGAAAGATTGCAATCTATATCAAGAACGATAAAATCTAAGGGCACCAAATTCCTATTTGCAACAATAAGAACATCATTGATTCTTCCCATAGGCTTTTTAATAGTGGAATCCGCAAGGTGCAAATTTAAAGAGCAATCATCAAGATCATGGAAACCTAGAATATCACATAAAGTTTTCGGAATCGTGGAAACACTAGCACCCAAATCACATAAAGCAAAGCACTCATGATCTTTAATTTGCAATCTTTATAGTAGGTTCCCACTCATCATAAAGTTTTCTAGGTATAGAAACTTCCAAATTAAGTTTTTCATCATAAGATTGCATCAAGGCATCAACAGTATGTTTGGTAAAAGCTTTATTTTGACTATAAGCATGAGGAGAATTCACAATGGATTGCAACAATGAAATACAATCTTCTAAAGAACAATTATCATAATTAAACTCCTTAAGATCCAAGATAGTGGGTTCAATGCTATTTAAAGTCTTGACCTCTCTAATCCCACTTTTACCAATTTTAGCATTAAGATCTAAAAACTCCGAATCATTGGGACGCCTTTTAACTAAAGTTGACTCATCTCCAGTCCCATCATTATTAAGATTAATATTGCAAAACAAAGATCTAATACGGGACACATCAATAACTTTAAGATCTTCATCATATTTATCATGGAAACTAGAAGAACACGCCTTTATAAAGCAATCTTTCTTAGCACGCAATCTAGCGGTTCTTTCTTTGCACTCATCAATGGAAGTCCTCATAGCCATGAGGGACTCATTGATATCATGCTTAGGAGGAGTAGATCTAAGTTTCAAAGAATCAACATCAAGCGAAAGTCTATCAACGTTCCTAGCCAAATCATCAACTTTAAGCAATTTTTCTTCAAGCAAGGCATTAAAATTCTTTTGAGAGATCATAAATTCTTTCACACTATTCTTAAAATCAGAGGGTATATTATTAAAAGTTACCATAAGAATTATTGTAGGAATTTCCATAATTATTAGAGGGATTACTAGGGAACGGTCTAGGATTAAAGTTTCCTCTATAAGAATTGTTACCAAAATTATTCCTACCAACATAATTAACATCCATAGATTCATTATTATTCTCAATCAAAGTAGACAAAGGCATATCATTGGGATCAATAGAAACACTCTTAGTAGCAAACAATTTCATGAGTTCATCCATCTTTCCACTCAAAACATTAATTTCTTCTATAGCATGCACTTTTTTACTAGTAGATCTTTCGGTGTGCCATTGAGAATAATTAGCCATAATATTATCAAGGACTTTAGTAGCTTCTCCTAAGGTGATTTCCATAAATGTGCCTCCCGCGGCCGAATCTAAAAGATTTCTAGAAGCAAAATTCAATCCGGCATAATTTTTTTGTATGATCATCCATAAATTCAAACCATGAGTAGGGCAATTGCGAATCATCAATTTCATTCTTTCCCAAGATTGGGCAACATGCTCATGATCAAGTTGTTTAAAATTCATAATATCGTTTCTAAGAGAGATGATCTTAGTGGGAGGAAAATATTTAGAGATAAAAGCATCTTTGCACTTACTCCATGAATCAATACTATTCTTAGGCAAAGACGAAAACCAAACTTTAGCGCGATCTCTAAGTGAAAACGGAAATAACTTCAATTTAACAATATCATTATCCGTATCTTTCTTCTTTTGCATCTCACACAAATCAACAAAGTTGTTTAGATGGGTAGCGGCATCTTCACTAGGAAGGCCAGAGAATTGATCTTTCCTAACAAGATTCAGCAAAGCAGCATTGATTTCACAAGATTCAGCATCATTAAGAGGAGCAATTGGAGTGCTAAGGAAATCATTATTATTGGTATTGGAAAAATCACACAACTTGGTATTATCTTGCGCCATGGCGACAAGCAATCCAACACACAAGCAAACAAAAAGCAAGCAAAAGAGAGCGAAGAAGATTGGGAAAGAGAGGGCGAATAAAACGGCAACGGTGAAGTGGGGGAGAGGAAAACGAGAGGCAAATGGCAAATAATGTAAATGCGAGGGAGATGAGTTTGTGATGGGTACTTGGTATGTCTTGACTTGAGCGAAGACCTCCCCGGCAACGGCGCCATAAATCCTTCTTGCTACGTCTTGAGCTTGCGTTGGTTTTCCTTGAAGAGGAAAGGGTGATGCAACACAGTAGCGTAAGTATTTCCCTCAGTTTTTCAGAACCAAGGTATCAATCCAGTAGGAGGCTCCTCAAAAGTCCCACGCACCTACACAAACAAACAAAGAACTCGCAACCAACGCGATAAAGGGGTTGTCAATCCCTTCACGGCCACTTGCGGAAGTGAGATCTGATAGAGATAATATGATAAGATAAATTTTTTTTTTGGTATTTTATAATATAGATTGGAAAAGTAAAGATGCGAATAAAAGTAGATGGCAAACTTATATGATAAAAGATAGACCCGGGGGCCATAGGTTTCACTAGTGGCTTCTCTCAAGATAGCATAAGTATTACGGTGGGTGAACAAATTACTGTCGAGCAATTGATAGAAAAGCGAATAATTATGAGATTATCTAGGCATGATCATGTATATAGGCATCACGTCCGTGACAAGTACATCGAAACGATTCTGCATCTACTACTATTACTCCACACATCGACCGCTATCCAGCATGCATCTAGAGTATTAAGTTCATAAAGAATAGAGTAACGCATTAAGAAAGATGACATGATGTAGAGGGATAAACTCATGCAATATGATATAAACCCCATATTTTTATCCTCGATGGCAACAATACAATATGTGCCTTGCTGCCCCTGCTGTCACTGGGAAAGGACACCGCAAGATTGAACCCAAAGCTAAGCACTTCTCCCATTCCAAGAAAGATCAATCTAGTAGGCCAAACCAAACTGATAATTCGAAGAGACTTGCAAAGATAACTTAATCACACATAAAAGAATTCAGAAACTTGATCATAAACCCACAATTCACCGGATTTCGACAAACACACCGCAAAAAGAGTTACATCGAATAGATCTCCAAGAAGATCGAGGAGAACTTTGTATTGAAATTCAAAGAGAGAGAAGAGGCCATCTAGCTAATAACTATGGACCCGAAGGTCTGTGGTAAACTACTCACAACTCATCGGAAGGGCTATGATGTTGATGTAGAAGCCCTCCGTGGTCGATTCCCTCTCCGGCGGAGCGCCGGCGAAGGCTCCAAGATGGGATCTTGCGGATACAGAAGGTTACGGCGGTGGAAATAGTTTTTCGTGGTCGCTTATGATGTTTTCGAGGTACGTGGGTAATATATAGGAGGAAGAAGTAGGTCGATTGACGCCCGAGGGGCCCACGAGACAGGGGGCCGCTCCCACCAGGGAAGGGTGCGCCCTCCACCCTCGTGGCCGCCTCGATTGCTTCTTGACGTGCACTCCAAGTCCTCTGGATCACGTTCGTTCCAAAAATCACGCTCCCGAAGGTTTCATTCCGTTTGGACTCCGTTTGATATTCCTTTTCTTCGAAATACTAAAATAGGAAAAAAAAACAGCAATACGGGCTGGGCCTCCGGTTAGTAGGTTAGTCCCAAAAATGATATAAATGTGTAACGTAAAGCCCATAAACATCCAAAACAGGTAATATAGTAGCATGGAACAATAAAAAATTATAGATACATTGGAGACGTATCAGCCGACAGCCGCATTGACTTTGAAGTTCTGCCATTGCGTCATAAGGTGGCAATGTTGAGACTCCGTGATAGCATCCACGTGGTAGCTAGCAGGAGCCGTGAAGATAGGCTCCTGAAGTAGCTCGGTGGAAGCCACACTGCTTCTCCGCTGAGATGGCGGGGTAGCTTCGGGAGTAGCTTTGGCAGGTCGCTTGCTGTGAACTGCTTCTTGTTCCTCTAGCACTTGTACCCTTGCGTGCAGCGCCTGCAGTTGGGTCTGCTCCACTTTCTTCTTCCTCTCCCGGCATTTGTAACCGCCTGCGTCGGGAACCCCAGCCTTCCACGAAACGGAGCCTAGATTGCCTCGTGTCCATCCACGGTGCTCAGGATTCCCGAGGGCCATTGTGAGCTCCTCGTTCTCTCTGTCGGGAACGAACGTCCCTTCCTGCACCGCGGCGATATACTCCTGAAGCTTCATGACGGGTATTTGCAGTTGCTCGTTCATCCAAACGAACTTCCCTATTTCAGGGTCCAAGGTTCCCCCAACCCCGAAGAACCAAGTCCTTGAACGGCCTGGCCAGTTCAATGTCTCTGGATCGACCCCTTTATCAAGCAGGTCATTCTCAGCCTTCTCCCACAACGGCCGGGCTTTGAGGTAGCCACCTAGTCCCATGCGATGGTGATGCTCCTTCTTTGCAGAATTTTTCTTGTTTGTCGCTGACATCTTGTTACTCTTGTCCGATGTCTTGTGGGCCACAAATGCGTCCCAGTAATCTCTGATCTTCTCAAACCGGCCGGTGAATTCTGGAGTCTTTTCTTTGTCGACAAACGTTGTTTTCAGCTCATTCTTCCACCTCCTGAATAGATCTGCCATCTTCTTCAGAGCGTGAGCCTTGACCATTGGCTCTATAATAGCTGGCTTCTCCGGATCCTCCTCTGGCGTTAGGGTGAAATTTGCCTTCAGCGCTGTCCAAAGATCATCTTTCTGCCTATTGTTGACATAAGACACCGCATGGTCTTCGTTCTTAGGCTTATACCATTGGTGGATGCTGATCGGGATCATGTCCCTAACAAGAACCCCGCACTAAGCAGAGAATGCTTGCTTGGTCCGGATGGGTTTAATCGGTTGGCCATCTCATGCGATTGATGTGATCGTGAACCTTTCATCCTGGCGTAATTTTTTCTTCGGGCCTCGTCTCGTTACCGAAGTTTTGCTCGATCCAGAGGGCTAGAAAAGAAGAAAGAAGAGAGTTAATATGTGTACATACCAAAACAATTAATGCATCAATTAGCTATAGTCAGCACAGACTTAATTAATATATATACCTGGCCGGACTCCGTTCGGTCACCGGAGCCGTCATCACGGTGTCCTTCTTCCACCGACATTCGGTCACCGGAGCCATCATAATCATGTCCTTCCTCCTCCATTGTTCGATCAACATATCCTGCTTCACCCTCTCCTTCCAGACCATCGGTGTCGTTGAGATAGTATGAGACATCACCTCCGGCTGCGATTATGTCCCCCAACACCGGTTCCGCTTCCAAGTCTCGGTGCTCCATAGTTTCTTTAAATATTACAACATGGCAATTATTATAAAAAACATGAAAGATGGATATATTAGTGGAAAACGTAGACCTAGCAAGCTAACCACAATAAGGAATCATATTAGTGGCCTCGACGCTTCTCTAGGGTTTGGGGTGGCCTCGACAACGCTTCTAGGGTTTGGGGTGGCCTCGACGACAATGCTCTTTTAACTTGGTAAATTTGGGTGGCCTCGGCAGCGCTTCTAGGGTTTGGGCCGGGCCGCTCGGCGATCCACGACCCTCTACCCTAGTTCCCGACCCACGACCCCCTCATATCACGTTTGTCTAGTGTCAAAGGATTCAACTAAACCATGTCTTCATCATTAGGCGAACGTAACAGGCGCATGATGGTACGAAGCTCTTCAAAGTTGTTCTGGAACGTATTCCCAGATAGGATAATTCGCTTTTTGGTACAAAGTTCAGCAAGATCCTTCCAAATATCGCTATTTGGACAACCTTTGCTGAAATTCATACCAAAAGGTGGATTATCCTATCCAGGACTCCGTTCCAGAACAATTTTGCAGAACTTTGTAACAACATGCCCCGGTTACTTCCGACAAATGTTGTAGGCTGGATTTCTTCAATACTTTGACACTAGGCAACCTCTCGACCCCTCGGAGATCCACGACCCTCGACTCCTCGACGACCCTCGACCCTCGAACCCTCGGCCCCTCGACAACCCTCGAACCCTCGACCCTCGACCCCTCAACCCTCGAACCCTCGGCGACCCTCGACCCCTTGGTGACCCTCGACCCTCTACCCTACTTCCCGACACTCGCCCCTCGATCCCTCGGCAATCCCTCCCCCCCCCCTCATGTCGAAGTTATCGGGGAGGGGGTGTATCGACCCCCCCTCATGTCGAAGTTATCGGGAAGGGGGTATATCGACAACGACATACCCGATAAAAAATAAGAAGAGGAAGAAGAAGAAAAAAAAAGAGGATAAGAAGAAAGGAATAGAGGAGAAGATCGAAGAAAAAAAGAAGAAAAAAAGAGGAGAAGAAGAAAAAATAGAATATTTTCTATTTTTTCTTCTTTTTTCCTCTTCTTATTTATTTCTCCTCTTCTTCCTCTCCTCTTCTACTCCTTCTTCTTATCCTTCTTCCTCTTCTTATTTTCCTTTTTCCTCTCCTTCTTTTTCTTCTAAATATGAACACATAAATTGACAAAAAATATGCACAAAAACATATACATAAATTTTCCTATACATACACAATTTTTTAACATATATGCACATATATATGAACATATACATAAATTGACAAAAAAATACATTTATGAAAAAAATTCTATGAACATGTACACACATATATACACATACACACACTTATACACACAAAAAATACATTTATGAAAAAAAAATGCTATGAAATAAAAATGCTATGATGGCCGCGCAGGGCAGGGGCGGGGGCGGCGGCGCGCAGCGCCAGCGCAGGGCAGGGGCGGCGCACGGCGGCAACGAAGGGCAGGGGCGGCGGCCCCGCGCGGCGGCGATGGCGGCTCCGCGCGGCGGCGACGGCGGCCAGTACAGGGAGGAGGAGGACGGGATTGGGGCGGCGCTCACAGCGAGGAGGCGTCGGCGACGAGGAGCGGCCTCGAGGGCGGCGGACGGCGACGACGCGCTGGGGGCGGGGGCAGGGGCGCGCGGGCTCGGGGACGACGCCGGCGACGACGAGGCATGGGCGACGGCGACGGCGCGCTCGGGGGCGACGGCTGGGGCGGCGGACGGCGTCAGGGCGGCCTGGCGGCGTCGAGGAGGTCGGCGTCGTCAGGGGCAAACTGGCGATGAAAAGAAAATTGTTCATAAGTGTTTCTTATATAGCAAACCCTTTGGTCCTGGTTCGTGACACCAACCGGGACCAATGGCACCCTTTTAGTCCCGGTTGGTGCCACCAACCGTGACCAAAGGTCTCTTTTCAGCAGCCCAAAGTGCGGGAAGCAGAGGCCTTTGGTCCCGGTTGGTGGCACCAACCGGGACTAAAAGGGGGCATTGGGCCCGGTTGGTGCTACGAACCGGTACCAATGCCCCCCTTTCGTCCCGGTTGGTAGTACCAACCAGGACCAAAGGCCTTGTCCTGGCCGCGCCCAAATGTTTAGTCCCATCTCGCTAGTTGCGAGGAGCTCGAAGTGGTTTATAAGCCCCCTTGCGGCTGCCCTCTCGAGCTCCTCTCAAATGCAGGCTTTCGGGCCTACTCTATCACCCCTTGCCCGTGGGCCTACTGGGCCTGCTGCGGGCCTGAATCCTGGCCCATGGTTGGGTTTCTAGTCGTATTCAGGCCGTGGTGGCCCAGTAGGTGGCATTTTTTCCCCAGTTTTTTCTTTTCTTTTTTGCTTTATTTATTTTATTTTGTTTCTACTTATTTATTTTATTAAAGTTTATTTTATTTTATTTTATTTTGTTTTGTTTCTACTTATTTATTATAGTTTATTTTGTTTCTACTTATTTATTTAATTTTGATTCTACTTATTTATTTTAGTTTATTTTATTATTTTATTATTCAATTTATGAAAACTCCTTTTGCTTTTAATGTTTTGAACAGTAAATACTTTGATAATTTTAGTTGCATAAATTTTATATAATTTTAGTTTAATAATACTAGAGGTTTATAAAAGCTTTTTAGTTGATTCCTTTTGCTATTAGAGTTTCATTAAAGTTTTCTAGTTCATTCTTTTTTCCATTAGAGTTTCATTAAAGTTTTCTATTTCATTTTTTAGTTTATTATTTTTGTTATTAGAGTTTCATAAAAGTTTTGCAGATCATTCTTTTTTATATTAGTTCATTTTTGAGCTAAATGATCCTGAAATTGGAAAGCACTTCAGATGAACTCTGAAGAGGTTGAAAATTGGCATGGTATCATTATTTCACCCACATAGCATGTGCTAAAAAGTTGAGAGGGTTACTGCGCTGTTTGCTTCTTGGAGGCGTCGCTTTTGGAGGCCTTTTATGTTTTCCGGGTGCTGTCTTTGGTGGTGGTTGTGTGGTGATGCTGAAAGGAGTTGATCACTTTGGCGAGGCCATTTTTTTTCCTTTTTTTTGTTTGTCTTTTCGGGCTGTCTGCAACCTAGATGTCTTTGTGACTTCTTGTTAGTGCAGAGGCTGGGTGTAATTAGTATCTTCGCCATATTAATATATTCCCATTTTCAAAAAATAATAATAGAGGAATACCAGACAATATTGACACCAGATATTTTATTTGTTTTTTTTTCTGACATCAGCCCCAGGGACACATTACAAAACCATGAATTGCTAGTTCGTATATCATATATATAGAAAGATTATACTCTGCAGCTTGCAAACCGAACTTTATTTCATTTCCCCAAAAAAATACAACACATGCCTTGAATACAAACAAATAACCAGAGATTTATTTGTTTTTGTATTCATCAAATATGACCAGGCCCATCAACTTTTTAAGGAGGTACATTAGCAAACCATTAAGTGCAATTTTCATATCATGTAGCTAGACATGATGTTATACCCTGCAACTTGCAAACGTACCTTCTGTATTAATTGTCTACAAAAATACAACTATGCCTTGAAGACAAACTTATGGCGGCTGATCCATTGGTTATATTAATAGGCAACCATTTGCAGAGAGAACCTAACGACCCTTCAATTTGTCAATATTTTACACTCCAGCCATTTCATAATATAGTGCGCCCGCGTTTCCGAGATCTAACTTTGACCGTAAATTTAACCAACGAGACCAACTGTAGCGGGAGCAAAAATTATACCACTGAATTCGTATCGAATACGAATTCAGTGATATAATTTTTTCTCCCGCCGCAATCGGTCTCCTTAGTTTTACAGTCAAACTTAGATCTCGGAATGTATGGGCGCACTACATTATGGAAAGGAGGGAGTATGTCGTTGATTCTAACTGATCCGTTTCTCTTTGTATTTACATTGGTCTATATCTTCATCAAGACCAACTTATAACTCATCCACCCATGTACTGTGCAGAGATGGACACGGCTAGCCACAACATCTTGTCCATACGTCCCTTGATTCTCTAGTATGTGAAGTCGAGTAGCTGCATCTATATGTGAGAATATCTGCGTACATTACATTTCATTCAGCTAATACTGACATGCACGACATACCTTCCAATCTACTCTCTCCGTTCCTAAATATAAGTCTTTTCAGAGATTCCAACATGAAGCAGCAACCCCCCGCGGCCTGTGGCAGTGTGGATCAGGCTGGGCTGGCTGCCGGGTTGCCTGCCTCAATATGGCTGTCCTAAATAAAACAGTAGACACGACGGATGCACATAGTAGACATGGCCAAACGAAAAAGATCACATATCGACTAGCTTGATATGTCCTTGCTGCCTCAGAATGGAGATTTGAAGCTCAGACGCCTCAATTCTAGAACTGGCTATTCGATGCTGGATAGGGTGCACTAGCACATCACATATGGCCATTCTGATGTGTAATGGCATCCGAGATGTATATACATTCTGCTGTGTAGTGGCATCCAAGATGTAAATTAGGGCAACGATTTGTACGTGTCTGCCACACCACATGCATGCATGTTAGGCCATGACAAATCGGGGCCTTAGATATATAGTTATACCAAAACTAAACTGACAAATCAGGCCAAGTCATTCACAAATATTGTATTGTTGCACCAGTAGGACAAAACTAAAATAAAACGCATATCTTAAGTACCCGTCAATTTATCTTCAATTAGGTGGTCTTAGCTGTTTCTTGGCTGGTAAGAAGAACATAATTTAACTGGATCTGGCTCAGCGTCGACTAGTGGCTCACCAAACACACGGAACCCTATTGCTATAAATTGCCACCTTCACCCTGTTCATTTACTCACAAAACACACCGAACACTAGCGAGCTTGCTTAGCTTAAGCTACCCACACACCCGATAGCCATGGCCGCTACAAACCCTTCCTACTACCAGAGTGGTGCTTGCCAGGAAATCAGACACAAGGAGCATCTCTTCCACTTATACATGAACCAGGTATTTGATGGTAAACTAGTTACCAACGCCAACCAACTCGCTATTGTTACTCCAGGTCTTCCCAATTCGTTTGGTGTCACCATTGCAAACGACTGGACCATACTTGATGGTCTGGGCGCGGATGCAAACCTTGTGGCACGTGCTCGTGGCATGCACATGGGTGTGGGTAAAGCCGACATGAGCTGGTTATTCTGTCACACTATATTGTTTGCTGATACCAGGTTGGTTTCCCATCTTTTAGAGCTGTTAGCGTCAAAATTAATTTACGCTGCACCTACATATTTTTGTGCTAAGATTGTTTGATTTTGACATTACGTAGTAGGTTTAAGGGATCCAGCCTAAAGGTTCTTGGAGATTTTGTAGGCGACAAAGATAGTGAATGGGCAATTGTAGGTGGGACCGGAGAGTTCGCATATGCAGAGTATTCGTCGCCAAAGTAATCCCAAATGTACCACCTACTGGTGGGCGTACCTGGGAGCTCCGTATTAGTGCTTTCAGTGTGTGCATACCCACAGTGGTGCGATACATTTACCACTAATTGTTTTCCTATGTTCAGTCTACAAATACGGTGACTTGGATTTACGCAAATGCACCTTTTCAATATCATTGTTTCTATGTCGCTTGATCACCTATGCCCAGACCCCAGTCACCAAGATGGGACCTTGGGGTGCAGATGGAGGGACAGCCTTTGACATCACGGAGCTGCCTCGTTCTCTTCAAACCGTGACAATTCGATGTGGCGACGTTATTAACTCAATTGGGTTTTCCTACACCGACCAAGCTGGTCAGAAGAAAATTGCTGGACCATGGGGTGGTGATGGTGCACTTAGTGTGACGGTGAGTCATTCATTTTTTATTATTTCAATGTAATTTCTTCCTTGTTTTCTGCTGAATAACTTTAATCTCATACCGTGTATAGTGAATTATATGCTGACGCACTCTTCTATTACAGATCACACTTGCTCCTTCCGAGTTCATCAAGCAAGTTCAGGGAACAACCGGTGTAGTTGGAGGAGTGACTGTTGTCACATCACTTACTTTGGTCAGCAGTGTTACAACGTATGGGCCTTTTGGGAAAGCAAATGGCACTCCTTTTAGCAGCCAGGTTCCAGATAGTAACAGTATCGGGGGGTTCTATGCACGTGCTGGGGGATCTTTTAATGCACTTGGAGTTTACGCCTGCCCAATTTAGCACATTGCATGTTTTGTGCATGCTCCGGTTAATTCCTCGCTTCTTTTTCCAACATTCCTACAATGGAGAAGGGTTGTCCTTCTTGTGATATCATGTATTATTTATTTTGCTTTTCACTAAGTGTGCTTTTCGCTATTGCGTACATGTATTGCTTGAAAAATAATTGATGTTCCATGAAATTGGTGATAATTTGGTGCCATCTTATTCAACATATATATAAACCGAGCATGTATATTTCGATGCATACCCGTTTCACTTATCTGTTGTTGCTACCTGACAAAGCAAAAAAACGTTTTCATAGCTACAAACATGAAACACAATTAAGTACATTGAAATGTGTAGTTATGGATATGCGAAGTAAAAGTAGATGAATGATTTGTGAAAAACAGAAATAATTTCTACAAAATAGCATCGAAAAAATGATAAAGTAGTTTAGGTCGCGAACATGATAAAACATTGTAGCATGCATTAGTAGCAAAATCCACTAACATCAGGATATGTAGTTATTAGTGACAAAAATAGTTTAAACACAAACATTACTACATTTCAAGGAGGCACGAACGTGATCATCAATATGGATACAGTTATCCTCGTTTCATGTTGTTCCTCTAAATCCTCCAAAGCAATGGTTCGTGAAGGAGTAAAATTAATTGAGTTGTTAGTGGTTAGAACAAACCTAACCATGTATAAAATACATTTTACACTATACATATTGTCCACTCAAGTAAGTATGAACATATCATTCATCATATCGGTGAGCTTTAACAAAGGCAAGTTGTGCATAATTAATACTGAAGATCCGAATATCATGTAGTATATATCTTGAAAAGAGCTCAACTCCTCTTTATTCATCAACAAATACACCATGCTGATCCACTAAACTTCTCATTGCTTCCATATTCCGCTTCGTTAACCAACTCGATGGAGAAAATAATATATATCTTCCAATCGTACTCCTGATCTCTTGGTAGTTCTTGTTTTAAGATCCAATATCAAGAGCATGATCTACCTCTCTTGCATATCCTAGTTGCATACCTAGGGGATAATTCTAACTCCGTCTTAGATCCACATCTATAGAGGCTAGATCCTAAGCTAGTACTCCATGAGCAACAACTAAGGTCTATAGAAAATGGCCAGGTGGTTTGAGGCAATAGAAACAAGAAAAGGGTGAAGCACCTAGGCTAGGAAAGAAGCACGAACCATACAGCCTGTTGTGGTTAGTTCACGCCTGTTTGGCGAGTTCTTATGATGCACTTTGGTGAGTTTCTTGGTCATCACTGTGTATTTGTTGTACAGATGAATTTGGAGTTTTTATTCCAATCCAATTAACAAATGTAATTATGTGTAAATAAGTATTATTTTTGCTTATTTCGATGGTAATCTCCATTATTGAGGTCACATTTTCATAGTGGTTGAATAGATAAGTTTCGGGCGCCACAAAAATAAATATACTCGGACCCTCTTCCCTTTTTCAATTTACTTGCAGTTGACGCTCAAAAGTGGCATGAACGAAAAAACGTGGCTCAAAATAGTGCTCAGGGTGTTGAAAGTTGCTGGTCAGGGTACTGATCGTCCAATTACATGCCCAAGATCACCACAGATGGAGAAGTGTTCTCCATGAAAAATCTTTGTCTCGTCAATGCAAACAATTTTGATATTTGAATCATTTCAATCCAAAGTCGTATGCAAATTTTACGGCCAAGGCAATGCGGCCAATCACTAATGAAATGTTTCAGCCAGCACCAGACACCCATATAGCCCATGTCTGATACATGGCGAGAGTTGTCACTTGTTTTGCGCGAGAGATTCGTCCCTCAAGATGGTCACATGTGGAAAAATTGTTCAACATGAGATTTCCCTAGGTGACACGGGGGCGATCGCGCCGCCGGCCCTAGGCCTCCTCCCCTTGTCTCCTTTGTCCTGTCGCCGCCTGAGGTCTCATCGGCGAAGCCTGGCCTATGATGGCGCCAGCGGGGCCTTATCCCTCGCGCGGTGTTGGCGATATCTTCGGGCGGCGGCGGCGCATGGTACGACGGAGATCCGGCGGCAAGGAGCGGCGGGATTCCTACGGCGTACGTGACGACAGCGTCAGCGGAGGCGCCCCTGTGGTGGTGGCCGGGATCACGGGTCTTGTCTTGCCTGGATGGGCTTGGGCAGGCCGGCGGTTCCGGTGTGCATCTACAGGCGAGCGTGGTGGGCCTGGCGGCGCTGGCAGTAGGCACCGTGGTGGTGCCATGGCCGGTCAGGCGGCGGCGGCATGGATCTCTTTCGTCCAGTCCCCGGCAGAGATGGCGGCAGTCCGTGCACGAGATGCTTGACGGAGGCTCTTCGAACAGATCTGGGTGAAAACCTGCTCTTGGCTAGCTGCCAAGGCCGGTGGTGGCGGCGTTGTCTGCGTCGTTCCCTTCTTAAAGACATCGTCGTGGAGAAGTTCAAGGCCACTCTATGCTACCTCCGGAGGAAACGCTAGATCAGTAGATCAGATGCCGGTGGCGCTATGGTGTCATTTCCCTCTTGGGAGCGTCATTCGTGTTGGTATACATGGGCCGAGGGACTAGTGGAAGGCTTCTTTGGTGGAGCGGTGCTTGAGCTTACACATTGATGGCGGCGGATCTCATGCGGCGTCCGATGCACAAACATGGACTCGCGCAGGAGGAGGAGGTTGTCTGACGTCATGGTGGTGTCGATGGTAGAGAGGCTTGGCAAGGTCGGTGCATCAGTTCTGCTCTGAGGATGGATCGATGGAAGATGGAGGTGACGGCCTTCGCAGCGTGCGGTGCTCACTGCGAGTGTGCCGGACCGATGTGTGACCCAATCCAGGTAGTGGCTTACATGGGGTATCCGGCTTTAGATGTTAGGCTTTGGTGCAATGTCTGTTTGGTATTAGGCCTGGACATTCGGCACACCGTCATCAAGGGATAGGAGTAGCAACAGCGTTGCCAAGATGATGGCTTCAGGCTTATTGATGTATCACTTTGTATGGTCTTCAGGATCATTAATAAAATGTCTGCATGCATCATCCAGATACAGAGGGCGGGGGTACATCCTCCTTTTCTAACGCACTCTCTGACGGGGTCTCTCCCGGGCATGTGGGTTTTTGGGGTCCTCAAAAGACATCGACGGCGTATCTTGCGTATCACGCTCCCGGCGAGGCTCCTCCGGCGACGTGTCCTGTGTATCTCGCTTGACGCAGGGGTACATGGTAACATGTTCGTGTGCGAGTACTTGCCCATAAGCAATAATATGTCCACCTTATTAAGCACTCTAATGGCTCTATTAGCAGCAGGCTGCATTCTTGTGTACCGACTGGCTGCAGTCACGTTGTTTGCTGCAACAGATGGAGGATTGAGAGCTTTTGCTAGCGGTAGCAACAAGTTGTAATGCTCCAAAAGTCCGCCGCTGTCGCCGTGGGAAGCTGCTGCCGGAAATGGCCACCCGAGAGCGCTGTTTCTCTGTATAATGCTTGTACTAGCAGCTACTTAACATCAGATGAATCATGTGCTTTGTTGGAAGCTGTTTAACCACTTATGTACTCTGTGAACCAGCAACTTGCGTACTGTTTTGCATGACATGAGTTGATTGTTCCTAGTATACATTACTTCGCAAGATGCGTGCTAATCTGATTGGTTCTTTATTTAACCATGCTGCTCAGCTAAGTGTATGTCCTAAGTCATGTATGCTCCTACTCTTACAGTAGGCAAATCTCAATCTCATGCTCATGTGTACAAGTTATTATTGGAGGTTTCTCTGTACATGCATGCTTGGGTCGGTGGAATTTAACTTTAATTAATATCTCGAGTACGAGTTTTGTTAGTTATTTTTTAAAACCCAGAACATTCATTTTAGATCCTGTTCACAATGTTATGTATGCCTGGTACTTATACTTCAGCATGTTCTTATGCTTGTGCGTTGGTTAGCTTAGCTTGGCACATTTTTTTTTTTGAACAATCACCCGGGGGGGAGAGGATCCCCACCTGAATATATTACTCAAAGGTGCCTGAGGGCAAGTTGCAGAACACATTAAAGATTACAGCAAGAGGAGAGGTACAGGCGCCAAGACACGGCAGCCTCCCTACTAACATGGTCCTTAAATCTGAAGGACCAAAGCGTGAACTCGGAGATAATGTTCTGAATAGTATCTAGGGGGGAGTGTATCTCGTTACGGAACACACGAGCGCTTCTGGAATCCCAGGGCTTCCAGAGGACGGCGAGGGCGACAGTAGGCCAAATGTTGATGTCGAGGCCTACCGGAGTAGGAGTATCCCAGATGAGGTCGATGCGGTTAGGGGCCTGGAGTCCCAGTATGGACCAGACCTGGGCCGCGCATGGGCAGAGTAGAGCGAGGTGCGTCGAATCCTCAGAAGACAAGTCACATCGAGGGCAAGACGATCCCGAGGTAATGGTCTTGCGATGTAAGTTCGCCATCGTGCTTAGCCTATCACGGCAGAGGAGCCAGCCAAAGATCCTCACCTTGGATCCCTAAATGTGCCCTGCGTTGAGGTCAAGCTCATGGTCGGAGGAGAGCAAAGAGTAGGCGCACCTCGAGGTGAACGAGGAGCCGTGGGTGAGGAACCTGTCGTCGGGCGCGTTGCTTGTGGTAACATCCTGCAACAAAGACAAAACAGACGCAAGCTCGGCAGAAGCCACATTGGTTAGGCAGTTCCGCAGAGTAGCGAGTAAACCATTATGCATGACGACATGAGATACTAGGACAGAGGGAGCAGTGGAGAGAGAGAAAAGGTGGGGGTATTTTTCTGCAAGCGGAGTCGGCAAAAGCCAAGTGTCGAGCCAGAAGAAAGTGGAAGTGCCATTGTTAGTAAGGACGAAAGAAATTTTACGAAGGTGGTATAGCTGTTGGTTGACGATTTTCCAGAGGTAGGGGGGTTCGGTGGCCTAGATGTGAAGTCGAGAGAGTAGTGTTGAAAGAACCAGTTGACCCAAGGTAGGTCAGGTTTTTGAAGAAGTTTGAAGGCCAATTTCATGAGAAGGCAGTTGTTTTGGAGAGCCAAATTTTTTATACCAAGCCTGCCAGCCATCTTGGGGGTGCAAACATTTTTCCAAGCGATAAGGCATTTAGCCCCGGAGCAATTTTCATCTGCTGCCCAAAAGAAGGATCTACGGATGGAGTCTAGTCTTTTGATAGTCTTCTTGGGAAGCCCGAAGACAGACATAAAGTGAGTGGCAAGGGCGTCTAGGGTGGAGGAGATGAGGGTTAGTCTGGCTCCGCGGGAGAGAAGTTTGGCTGCCCACCCGAAGAGGTATTTTAGAAAGCGCTGAATGATGGGTTCAAAGGCCGAAGACGGGAGTCTAATGTGAGAGAGTGGGAGACCTAGATAGATCTGGGGGAAGGAGGATAGGTCACAGCCGAAAGTTTGGGCGATGTTAAGGCTGGTTGTGTGGTCCGTGTTGATGGGCACGAAAGTAGTCTTGTGAAAGTTAATAGAGAGGCCGGTAGCGAGGGCGAACTTGTCAAGGATGTCTTTGAGCGTGGTCGCAGCATGGCTAGAGGCACGGGCAATGATTAGGGTGTCGTCAGCATACCCGATCTACAATAGCTTGGCACATGTTGTGCAATGAAGCTGTTAATTTCGAAATTAATCATGTTATCAATTAGATTGTCATCAGTCAATGTCTGAAATTAGTCATGCTATTTAAGTTTGGTTACTCTTCTGGACAAGCGAAGTCAGTGCTAGGTAATCGGCTTCCGCGAGTGACGATTTGCTGCATCCACAATTCGGCTCCAGTCCATGGTCATGTTTAGTAGAAGTTGGGATATATGCTCGCGTTTGTGACCTGTCTAGTTTTGGTCTTGTTGCGTAGTCGAGACATTGAGCTTTCACTTGTTCAGATACTTTGAAAACTGTGATCTATCTGCTTCAATACTTGGGAGTCATAAAATCCACTTACCCTCGTGAAATTTTCACAGCGATCCCATCTGTAGATGGTTGGGGAGCAAGTTGCAAAAGTAGATGGTTGCAACTGCTGCTGCTATATTTTCATTTTCTTTGGAAATTATATAGGCAAAAGGTTGGTTATCCGGCCCGTATGATCAGGAGATGAAGGCCTCTAAGCCCAGAAGAGAAAGGTTTGGCTGGTGAAGGTGAGGAAAATATATGGAGCAATTAGTCTTGCTCACGGTTATAGATTTGAGCTGTTTTAGAAGTTGAATGTTGTTATTTGAGAGTTGCAGCTAGTAATGACTTTGGTTCATTCTGAATAATCCAGCAGTGGCCATGCTGGTGAAAATTCAGAAGACACAACTTTTTACATTCCAAGAGCAGACCTATTGGATCGAAGATCAAGAAGTATAATTCTACATCTATGTGTATATATATTTTTAATAAAAATTGGAGGTATATGAAATATTTTTCCAATAAAAGAAATAAAGGCTGTGTATAGCCCGTCCTCCAAAAATGCATTTTGCTTGGACTGCTCTCTTCTTCCTAGTCGATCAAGTGATGACCCTCGTGCATGACCACAACTAATTGAGATAAAATGGATATAACGTCTACTTCTTACAATCTGGTGACTTCGTATCATTCAAGACTAACCGGATTGCAAATGGAAATGTCATTCAACTACTCACACGTTTATGAACTTCTCGCAATCCTTTTAGTGTTAGTATTCCTCCAACCAAACACAATGTTTCTAGTCACCCGATTCCTATGCAAGAGATGGAAAACTAAACATGCAAGACAAATGGCCACATTATTATGCAGTGTATTTACGTGGCACAAATGGTGTGACAAATGTTTCTTGGATGGCTTGCCTTCACCTATCCCATGCTCGTAGCACTTCGTTTTCATAAGAGCTAAGAAAGACTATAGATGTATGGTCGTCCTATATATACATACCTTCTGCCCTAGGATACCTAATTAAGTGAGTGGGATATGAATACTAACTTTCTTAGCTCTTTATCCCCACCTACAAATCATGTGAAATATTGGAGGAAAACAGAAGGATCATAGAAGTAAATGAGTGTATATTGTGATAGATCTGACCATGAGCTCAAATATTTTTAATACCAATTGTTTGTATGTCAGTTGTGTCTCTGTCAAGGTGGCAGTATAGAGAACTAAATGGGAAGTGCCAATTGGATTATTCCAAAAAATGCCTTGCATCAGATTCGCTGCTTATCCAATGTCTCATGAGTTCAGGTGGTGTATCAGTCCCTTTCTGCAGCATAACCCCTTAGATTCATAGTAGATATTTGTTTTTGCCTTGCAGAAGCTGCAATTTTGTACCAAGCATGTGTGTGTTGTTTGGTATGTTGATGTAGACGAAATGATACATATAAGAGTTGTGTTGTTTGGCAGGTTGATGTAGACGAAATGATACATACAACTAGTCTTGCTTCGCTGTAATAGAAGATTGGAGCCATTTTAGGAATGGAATGTTTCACAAGGCACAACCTTTACATTCCAAGAGCTCTAGCTGCGTAGTTTCCACTTGTACTGATGATCAAGCAGGAAGCAATGGCCAAGTGGATAGATCGATGTTCAGTAAGTAAGATCGATCAAGTACAGCCGACAAGTAATATTGATTACACAAAGGGAGTATAACAGAAGGCATTAAAGGAGATTCAACCTAGAGTTGATTGCCTAGTTAATCACCAAAAACTGAGATGGGGTACTTTCTTTTCCTAGCTCTGTGGATAAGCATAGAATTTTAATGATCATGAAATGAACTGGCTACTAATTCGTCATGTCAGCCCCCTGCTTTTATTGTGCTGTTAGTATAGCTGCTGGCGGAGATGCCCATTTGCCAGCGGTTGAATAAAGGAGGAGAAAGGGCATATGCTTTCTGTTTGCGTCAAATAATATATCACTTGGTTACTTCTGCCATTATTATAATCAATCAGGCTTCACTGAACTTTGACCTCTATCTCGTTCGGATACATGTAATACGAACGGGTTTATCCCCATTGACATTTCCCAGAGTTAGGAGAAGCTGGGGTACTCAAGGTTGTGAGCATGAACACTTGTGGGTTACATGCCGTCAACGCTGCACGTTCCCTGTTTTCCTCTGCTGCTGCTCTGTGGCTACTAATGTTCACTTTTGCGTTGGCAAAATGTCTGGCCGCAGAAGAAAAGCCTTTTGGCGTGGTGAGGTGAGTTTTGCTTGGCTGTTGTAGATTTGAATTGAATCTTGATCTCTTTCATGAACTATTTACGAAAAAGGGTTTCCCCCCGCTTTATATTATAAAGCAACAGCCGAGCATACAACCATCGATACCACAAAAAGAAAGAAGAAGAAGGAAAAAAGAAGGCAACAGAGGATACAAGATGCCACCGGACAACAGCAGTCCTGACAACCCTAGAAGCTAGGACATCGAGGACCCCGGCAACTCCAGGACATGCCCACGACACGCTCACGCTAATGGAGCGGCCCGCCGCCGGAGGAAGCGCACATCCGACAACTCCCATACCGTTGCCGGCCATCCGGGAGCACGCTTGATCCCGGATGGACTAGGAGAGGATGGCAACACGCTACCACGCCGGCAAAGTTACTCCGATCAACGCCACCACCTTGGGCCACGCCACGAAGAACACCGAACATTGTCGAGCATGACCCACTGAAGAACCGGCAACCGACCATGCCAAAGCCGCGACCACCACTCACCCGTCCCAAAGGCTGCGTCTTCAAGAAGAAAGCGACGCCAAGACGCCGTCGCCGCCCAATCCAAGGGGATTCGGGTTTTCACCCGGGACAAGGAGAGGAGGAGCATGGGCTAGGACTCGATGCCGACCCCAAGAAGTAGAATGGCGACGGAGCGCCGCCGGCATCGTGGCTGCCGCAGCTCGCCAAGGGTTTCCCCCATCCATAGCCCACTCCAACCAACCACCAAACCAGCCACACGAGGTCGCCGGCAACCGAGTCGGCGTGGGCGGCCAGAGAACACGGAGGTCGTCGTCTTCAAATCGAGATCCATGCTCACCGCCGACTCGCCACCCACATGGCCAAGTCTAGCACCCGGAACCATCAGCACCACCTCCCCCTGTCGCCAGGGAGGGGTGCCCTCGCCGGAGGAGGCCGCCGCCCCCGCACCTGCGCCGCCCAAACTGGAGGCCCCGCCGCCACGCCACCTGCCCCGCCAGCCGCCGGCCACGGCAGGGGAGGTCGTCCGTGGTCCAGGCCGCCCGCAGCCCCCGCCACCCGCCGGGCCGCCGGCGCCAGATCTGGCCGGATCCGACGGGTGCGGCATCACCAGAGACTGCGGCCGCCGCGCGGCAAGAGGAGGCCCCGCGCGCGACGCCGGCAACCACGTGCGCCGCCGCTCAGAGCCCCCACCGCTGCACCCCGCGCCAGTGCAGCGCCTCCACGCGCCCGGGCCGTCCCGCGCCAGCCGGGGGAAGGCGAGGGGAGGGGAAACGAGGCCCCGCCGCCGCCGAAGCCAGCCGGGCTTTGCCCGCTGGCCCTTGCCGGCGGCGGCGAGGGGAGGAGGAGGGAGGGAGGGCACAGAGAGCCGGCGGCTAGGGTTTCCCCCGCGTCGCTCGCCGGAGCGGCGGCGCGGGGGGGGGGGGGGGGGGGAGATTTTGGTTACCCTGATTTGAGAAAGACCAGTATGGCCTTCATGAGCTGTTTTTAGGGTGCTGTTTAGAAATGAGTTTGTTTCACTCTGAGTAGTGCAGCAGTATAGAAACTGAGTGATTGAGATTTTAGTTTGATTAGTTGTGGCCAGGCGAATTCAGGCATAAGCAAAGGGCATCCGAATTTAAGCAGGGGTAAAGGGCTTCTTCTTAAGAACTTCCATGTGGTGGTAATTATCTTTGCAGCCTCCTGTAGTCAGCCAGTACTCTGCTTCTAGCAAACACTAGCTGATACAGTGCTTGCTTGTTAATCAGACTAGTTACTTGTTTAACCATGCTGATAATAAATGTAGTAATAAAAAGAACTTGCTGACTAACTTGTTCGCTCCTTCTGCTGCTGCTGCAGTGTGGCTCTGGGAGATGCGCAGCGTGGCCACTGATGTTTACTTTTGCTTTGACAGAATGGTTGGCCGCAGAAGGAATGCCTTCATGGCGTCAGTGGGAGGGAAAGGGTAACTGAGCCAAGCATTATCCATGGTGGTCACAAGAAGACGCGGCTTTTACATCTCAAGACCTCTAGTCGTCTACTTTGCTTGTATACTGCTGTTAGTGTTAAACACATGATTATGTGATATGTACAGGAGGTTGAGAGGATCATCTAGTTATGGAGATATTGAGTAGACGCATAGCTATATTCGGTTGTAACCTCTTTTGTAGCTTATCTCTTGTATTTCTTCCTCTACAAGTTGTAACCCTAACAAACTCCTGTACGCGTATACCAGGCTCGCACCCTGCCTTTATAACACGCAACACGTCGCCCTGGATGGGTAAGACGTTTCCGCCAACGCACATGGTAATCAGAGCCTTCCTACTTCCCATCTAGCCTCCATTATCTCCACCTGTGCCGAAACCATGTCTTCCTCCTCCGGTGCCGCCCACTCCAATCTCAATGGGCAGGTCATCGAGAAGCTTTCCCGCATGAACTACGTGCTGTTGCGCACGCAGATCACACCCCAACTGCGTGGCGCTGGTGTCTTCGGCTACATCGACGGCACATCACCGGAGCCGGCCAAGCTCCGTGCCGCCAAGGACAAGGACGGCAAGGACACCTTCGAGCCCAACCCTTTCCACCCTCTCTGGGTCAGGGAGGACCAGCAGGTGCTCGGCTTCCTCCTCAGCAACCTCTCCAAGGAGGTGCTGGTCACGGTGACCATGGCGAACGCGCTCTGGACGACGCTGGCGGGCATGTACTCGTCGCAGTTGCTAAGCCGCGTCAACAACATCCAAACGTCCCTGATCAATGCGCAGAAAGGTACCCAATCCGCCGCCACCTACTTCGCCCACATGCGTGGCCTCGCCGACGAGCTGGCCGCGGCTGGCAAGCCGATCCAGGATGATGAGCTGATCTCCTATATGCTCCATGGGCTGGATCTAGAGTACCAGCCCCTGGTCTCGGTCCTCGACGCCCGCGTCTCACCCGCCTCCCTCGATGAGATCTTCGCCATGCTCAGCAATTTCGATCAACGCATGGCGCAGTTCCACGGTGCGGGCGGCCACTCCTTCAAGTCATTGGCCAACGCTGCAACCCACGGACGTGGTGGTGCACGTTCACGCGGCTCTTCCCGTGGCAGGGGCGGACTGGTGGCAGCAGCAACAATGGCGGGCGCTTCAACAACAAGGCTCGCCGCGGAGGCAGCGGTGGCTCTGGTCGATCTCGTCCGGACTCACCTCGCTGCCAAATATGTGGCAAGCCGGGCCACACTGCAAAGGACTGCTGGTACCGCTATGATGAGGACGAGGACGACTCTCAAGACGATGACAAGGTCGCTGCGGCGGCCGACGGCTCCTACGGCATCGACACCAACTGGTATGTCGATAGCGGCGCCACCAACCACATCACCAATGAACTTGAGAAGGTGACCATGAAGGAAAGGTACCGTGGAAAGGATCAAATTCACACGGCAAGTGGAGAAGGTATGCGGATAAATCACATTGGTCATTCAATATTTAGTACCCCTAGTCGCAATATTCATCTCAAGAAAATTTTGCATGTTCCTAGTGCTGCCAAAAGTCTTCTTTCTGTTCACCGAATTGCCCTAGATAATCATGTCTTCCTCGAGATTCATCCTTATTTCTTTTTGATTAAGGATCAGGCAACGAAGAAAATCCTCTATCGAGGTAGATGTGTTCGAGGGCTTTATCCGTTGATCCCGGTGCGTAGAAGATTCAATAAGAAAGTCTATGGTGTTGCCAAGCTTTCATCAACACGGTGGCATGATAGATTAGGACATGCTTCTTTCTCTCTAGTTGAAAAATTGCTTAGGAAAAATAAGCTCCCGTTTGTGGTTGAGCGACACAATGAAACTATTTGTGATTCGTGCCAAAGAGCTAAAAGTCATCAATTACCATATCCCATATCTACTAGTGTTTCTACCAAACCATTGCAACTTATATTTTCTGATGTGTGGGGTCCGGCCCCCACCTCTGTTGGTAGACACTTATTACGTCAGTTTCATTGATGACTATAGTAAATTTTCTTGGATCTATCTTCTTAAGAAAAGATCCGATGTCTTTCAAGTTTTTCAAAACTTCCAAGCTCTTGTTGAGCGCAAGTTTGAAAGCAAAATCATTACTGTCCAGTCAGACTGGGGAGGGGAATATGAGAAATTGAACTCCTTCTTCCAAACACTTGGCATCTCACACCACGTGCCATGCCCTCATGCGCACCAGCAAAACAGCTCTGCTAAACGCAAGCATCGCCACATAGTTGAAGTTGGCCTTGCCCTCCTCGCAGGAGCATCTATGCCTCTAAAGTTCTGGGATGAAGCTTTTCTCACAGCCGTTCATCTCATAAACATGCTTCCTAGTCGTGTTATCAACAATGAAACCCCACTAGAGAGACTTCTCCATGAAAAACCGAACTATAACTCCCTTCGTGTCTTTGGGTGCGCATGCTGGCCCAACCTACGTCCCTACAACAAACGAAAACTCTAGTTTCATTCCACCAAATGTGTATTCCTTGGCTATAGTGCCCAACACAAAGGTGTCAAGTGTCTAGACGTCTCCACGGGCCGTGTCTACATATCTAGGGATGTCGTTTTTGATGAAATACAGTTTCCCTTCGCTGATCTTCATCCTAACGCCGGTGCTCTCCTTCGCAAAGAAATTCTTCTTTTGCCCTCACATCTCACCGGCCTTGATCAAGGGGGGAACGATATTGATGATCACTTGTTCACTAATCCCACTAATATACTGCATGAGACTCGTGTTGATGCAACAGGCACTGAGAGGGACGATCGGCGAAGAAAATAATGAAAACGGTGAAAATTCTGGCCCTTATTTCATGTGTCCAGAAACAGGAGACAGAATCTCCTTGGGATCGGTGCCGCGGCAGGAAACTGGCGACAAGATCTCCTCGGGATCGGCACGGAGTCAGGAAATCCGATCCCCCTCGGGATCTATCGCGGCAGACGAGGCTACAGCTGCGGGCGCACGCGCCGCAGCGTCCACCCCTGCGGGCGACACGCGACTCCCTCTCGTTGGCCGCACAGCGGACCCAGCGTCGTGCCAATCACCCTCTGCCAACTGGCGGAGCGGGGATGGTCCAGGTGACGCGCGATATCGCGGCCAACCACTATGCTACAAGCGGCGGACTCTGGACCGCTCCACCGGCGCGGGCCCTGGCGCGGCACCCGGTGTTGGTTCGCCATCATGTGGCAATGATGGGCCGGTGCACAGGCCAGGATTCTCTACGGCTTCCTCAGGCACGGCAGCGACGACACGAGCCACAGAAGATCCACCCGAGACAGCTCGCGCTGCTGCACCGACATGATCCGTCTCGGGATCAGTTCCGGCTGGGACATTCGAGCAGGCAGCCGGATCCTCTGTGGCCACATACTTGGCTGCATCATCACCGCGGCGCACACGACTACAAAAAGGGGTAACGAAACCTGTGAACTACAAACATATAGTTAAATATGGTATGATTTGTTCCACAGGTGAACCAGATAAACCAAGTACAGTTGAAGAAGTACTTGGTGATGAACGATGGAAGAACTTGCAAGTGGGTATTCAGGATTAAAAGGAAATCTGACGGAACCATTGATCGTTATAACGGTAGACTTGTTGTAAAGGGCTTTAAACAAAGATATGGTATAGACTATGAGGACACGTTTAGTCCAGTAGTTAAAGCTGCTACCATTCGCCTTGTCCTGTCTATTGCTGTTTCTAGGAGTTGGAGTCTCAGACAGCTAGATGTACAGAACGCGTTCCTCCATGGTGTTCTGAAAGAGGAAGTGTACATGAAGCAACCTCCTGGGTTTGTAAGTAAAAGTGCTCCCTCTTATGTGTGTAAACTTGATAAAGCACTATATGGGTTGAAGCAAGCTCCAAGGGCATGGTATTCTCATCTCTGTCATAAGATGCAGGCACTTGGTTTTGTCCCTTCTAAGTCTGACACCTCATTGTTTATCTACAACAAGTCCAACACATGCATATTTGTTCTCATATATGTTGATGACATTATTGTGACAAGCTCATCTGATGAAGCAATCACAGGGCTCTTAAAGGACTTGGGTGCAGATTTTGCCTTGAAGGATCTAGGAGACTTGCACTTCTTTCTTGGAATTGAGGTAAAAAGAAATAGAGATGGACTTCATCTCTCTCAGGAAAAGTATGCAACTGATCCGGTAAAGAAGGCTTGTTTGAAAGATTGTAAACCTTCACCTACTCCACTGTCTAGTTCAGAAAAATTGTCTCTCACAGAAGGGACACTCTTGAGTCAAGAGGATAGCACAAGATACAGAAGTTTAGTAAGGGCATTGGAGTATCTGACTCTTACTAGGCCTGACATTTCTTTTGCAGTTAACAAGGTCTGTCAGTTTCTTCATGCACCCACTACTGTTCACTTGACTGCTGCAAAATGCATAGTCAGATATGTTAAAAACACTTGAGTGTTGGTCTAAATTTCAGCAAGTCACCTTCAACTATTGTCAGTGCCTTTTCTGATTCAGATTGGGCAGGATGTTTGGATGACAGGCGATCTACTGGTGGGCTTGCTGTATTCTTTGGACCTAACCTGATATCTTGGTGTGCACGAAAACAAGCCACTGTCTCCAGGTCAAGCACAGAGGCAGAATATAAAGCATTAGCAAATGCTACAGCAGAGATAATATGGGTTCAGTCTATGTTGAAAGAACTTGGTGTGAAAACCACACTGGCTCCATGTCTATGGTGTGACAATCTTGGTGCTACCTATCTCTCTGCAAATCCAGTCTTTCATGCTAGGACAAAACATAAAAAATTGATTTTCATTTTGTTAGAAAAAGAGTTGCTCAGAAGCAACTGCACATTCGTTTTGTGCACTCCAGAGATCAAGTTGCAGATGGCTTTACAAAGGCATTGCCTGTGCGAAGCTTTGAAGACTTCAAACATAATCTCAACTTGACCAAGCTGTGATTAAGGGAGGGTGTTAAACACATGATTATGTGATATGTATAGGAGGTTGAGAGGATCATCTAGTTATGGAGATATTGAGTAGACGCATAGCTATATTCGGTTGTAACCTCTTTTGTAGCTTATCCCTCTTATCTCTTGTATTTCTTCCTCTACAAGTTGTAACCCTAACAAACTCCTGTACGCGTATACCAAGCTCGCACCCTGCCTTTATAACACGCAACACGTCGCCCTGGATGGGTAAGACGTTTCCGCCAACGCACAGTAGTACTGTTGTCTATGCCCATGTATAGAATCTAGGACTTGTCTCTGCACTGTACATGCATGATGCATACTTGTCAAGGATGGGGAGACGATCAACGCATTCGGCATGCGCGTCACTACCCTCGTCAACAACCTGCGCGTCCTCGGCGACACGATCGACGACGGCCGAATCGTTCGAAAGACGTTGCACGTCGTCCCAAAGAGGTACTCCCAGGTGGAAATCGCCATTGAAACACTTCTCGACCTCGACAATCTGTCTCTTGAAGAGCTCACAGGTCGTCTGCGGACGGTCGAGGATCGCCTGAATGAGGAGGAAGCCGCTGCCGGGGCCAGCCTGCTCTACACCAAGGAGGAGTGGGAGGCACGCTGCGGACACCGCTCCCCAGGCGATGGCTCTAGCTCCGGTGTCAGCCAGCTAGCACCCATGACGGGCATAGGGCGGCGGCGGGGGCAGAGGCCGTGGACGCCAGAGAGGCAGGGGAGGAGGTGCTCCCCGCGGCGGCGGGCGCACTCCCTCCCGCGCCTTCCGCGATGACAAATGCTGCTACTGCAACAAGTTCGGGCACTGGGCGCGGGAGTGCCACACCCGGATCCACGAGGAGGCAAATGTCGCGTGCACCGATGAGGAGGAGGAGGAGCCCGGTCTCCTGATGGCACACATCGTGTCCCTCGGTGCAGACCACAACCACGGCCAGGAGATGCGGCAAGCTGGGACTGGGAAGCTGGCGGGGGTGACGGCGGCTTCACCGTTGAGCACGTCGTGCACACCTCCTGGGATGCCGTGGAGAACACTGCTGGTCAAGGCGCGGCCACGACGAGCACCAGCGCCACTCCGTCCAGAATAGCTGACAAGATGGCGGACCCGGAGACGCCCATGAGCGCTGCTGCAGGGACCGAACCACCAGAGAACCTGTTTCCCGACTCACCGGGCGGTGAGGCCGCAACTTCCGATCCAAGCCCACTGAACGCTGCCATGGCAGCGAAGCGGGCTGTTGCAGCTCCTGGAGGACAGTGGCCTTTTCTGCATCCCATGGCGACGCGCGCGCAGAAGGGAATCATCCAGCCCAACTCTTGCCTCCGGGACTACCTGCTAGCAGCGATGGAGGAAGGCGAGCTGCACCTGGGCGCGGACGAGGAACCTGCTACATTCGCCAAAGTCGAGCCGCACGAAAGCTGGAGAAGCGCCATGCTTGACGAGATGCGGTCGATCGAGGAAAATGAGACATGGTATCTGTTGAGTTATATCTTGTACTCAAGTGTAAATAGATTGTTGTCAGAGGGTCTAAAGTGTAAAATGGTGTACTCTTGATTATAAAGAAAAGGAAAGGAAACGGAGAGAACTCTCCAGTACGCTCCTATCCAAATCCTGAGCACACGAACCATGGAGTCTTGCTATCCCCTAGTTAGTGTTCACTAATCCCTACATGGTATCAGAGCACGGCGGTCCAGATGGAGCTTGGTGTGCGATATTTGACGGCAGCGTGTTCGAGTACAGCGGATCCGAGGATTTCTTTTGGGGAAGAACGACGGGGAGGTCGGGAGGCGGCGCTCCGGATCTGAGGTATACCCCAGTTTTTCTCCAGGGATTCGTCTTGTGAGTTGCAACCTCAAGTTTGGTCTGAATCCTCTGCGGTTCACTACCTGAAGTTGTGTCTATTTGTGGTGATTCTACTGCGTACTGAGTCACTGATTTGTGGTTATTGGTGAGTTGCTGTTGTTG
Source organism: Aegilops tauschii subsp. strangulata (assembly GCF_002575655.3). NCBI lineage: Eukaryota > Viridiplantae > Streptophyta > Magnoliopsida > Poales > Poaceae > Aegilops > Aegilops tauschii. The sequence continues at coordinate 5,907,577 of NC_053035.3, forward strand.
GAGCAAGCATGCATGGGAGATAACAACAAGGATAAGAGTGTGGATTCAAGTGTTGAAAAACTTTGTGAAAGTATGCAGCGAATGCTTGCTCAACTGATGGAGCAGGCCCAAGTAAAGTCTAGTAGCTCGACTGAAATTCAGAAGTCTATCCTTGAACCGAATCCAGTTAAATTGACTGGCCCGGGCGACTATTTTAGTTGGGCTCACAATGCCTCGTTAATTTTGGAAGCTCATGGCCTGCATAAGTACCTAAGTGAAGATGAGAAGAAACCAACGGATGTAGTGCAGGAGCAGTGGGAGCAGAATCAAAAGCGAGTCATGGTTTGGCTACTGGGCTCAATGGAAAAAAACTGTTCGGGAACAAGTTGAAAGTTTTCAAACTGCTGCTGAAGTCTGGACAAGCATTGAAAAACAGTTTTCTGGTAAATCAAACAAAATGCAGCTTAGCAGAATATTGCATGAGATGTGGCACTTTAGGCAAGATCAAAAATCAGTTACAGAATATGCAGGGGAACTCAAGAAACTTTATAGAGATCTGGAGTTCTTCCGGCCATTCAAGCCACATGATCCTAGAGATTTGTCTCTCCTCAGAGAATGGTTTGAACCATTGTTGGTGCAGGTTTTTTTGGAAGGCCTGAATCCCGAGTTTAAACTTCGCTCTCAGATGATACAAGCATCTCCTGACTGGCCTACCTTGGATCAAACTATTGCTAGTATCCTTGAAGAAGAAACTCGTTTGGCTAACCAGGAAGCAATGCCACAGATGCATGGTGATAATCGTGCTGCACTTACTCATGTGCAAACCTCTGTTACTTCTAGGAGTGATCAAGCAAATACTACTAAGTATGACTACAGAAGGAGAAACAAAGTTGTGTGTGATCATTGTAAGATGTCTGGCCATGTGAAGAAGAATTGTTTCGAGTTGGTTGGTTATCCTCCGGGATGGAAGCAAAGACAAACAAGCAGGTTCAACAGCAGCGGTAACAACTTTGAGAAGAAGCAGGACCGAGCTCATCTTACATCATCGACAGCAGAGTTACCTGCAATCTCTGCTCATGCGCTAGAAGAGTTCAAGGCAAAGTTGATGGCCGTTGCTACCGAAGGATCTAGTGAAGCTGTCGGCTCTCGGGCTACAGAAGGTGAGAACCATTTACGTGCGCCCTGGATCATTGATTCAGGTGCGACAAATCATATGACAGGATCACCAAAGAATTTTTCATCATACTTGCCTCGTTCTGGGAGAGATAGAGTTCGCATTGCTGATGGGTCTTCAGCTCCCATAATGGGTTGTGGATCTGTTAACTGCACATCAACCCTATAATTAAGCCCTGTCTTACATGTTCCTAATTTTCCTGTGAATTTGTTGTCGGTCAGCTCTATTACAAAGTCACTAAATTGCAGAGCATGGTTTGAACCTAAATTTTGTGTATTCCAGGATTTGAAGTCAGGAAGAATTCTTGGGACTGGAACTGAATATGACGGCCTCTACTACCTCGACAACGCATCGACTTCACTTGCACTTAGTGTGAAATGTGTCTCCGCTACAGATGAGTTGTTATTACTACATTATAGACTTGGGCACCTATCATTTCATTCACTAGGCCGCATGTTTCCCTCACTTTTGGCCTCCTGTTGCAAAGAGCAACTCGTATGTGATGTATGTGAACTAGCAAAACATACGAGAACTAATTATCCTAGCAACAGTGAGAGGAGTAATGTACCTTTTGAAGTAGTTCATTCAGATGTTTGGGGGCCAGCAGTTGTAACCTCTCTATCAGGAGAACGGTGGTATGTAACTTTCATTGATGAATCTAGTCGATATACTTGGCTGTATTTGCTCAAGCGAAAATCTGATGTTTTGTCCGCATTTAAAAACTTTTATACTCTGGTGTGCAACCAGTATAATGCTAGTGTTAAAGTATTTCGTTCAGATAATGGAACTGAGTATGTTAACAAGGATTTTGATAACTTCTTAGCTTTACATGGCATTATACATCAAACCACATGTGTGAATACAGCTGAACAAAATGGGGTTGCAGAACGAAAAAACAGACATCTGCTAGAAGTTGCTAGATCCCTCATGTTTTTGATGAATGTGCCAAAATTCCTTTGGGGTGAAGCTGTCAAGACAGCGGCATATTTAATAAATCGTATGCCATCAAGGGTTTTAAATCATAAGACTCCGGTTGAGTGTTTGAGTGGTGCTAATTCTTTCATTGTTCCCCCCAAGGTTTTTGGATGTACTTGTTTCGTTCATGACTATAGGAATTCAGCAGGGAAGCTTGATCCACATGCAGTTAAATGCATATTTGTGGGTTACTCTCCTACCCAGAAGGGGTACCGGTGCTGGAGCCCTACCGAGAAAAGGTTCTTTGTCAGCATGGATGTCACATTTCATGAAAATGAGCCATTTTATCCTATAGATGGTAAAATTGTTCATGGTGTTGATAGTCAGGGGGAGAATATGAGTAAAGATGTTACTCCCAGTAGCTCAGCTCTAACTCCTATGATTGATATATCTCAGCGGGAGAATGAACCAGAGGGGGAGGAAGATGCTAATAGTAATGATGGAAATGAGGTAAGTGACACTTTTCCCAGTCAACAAGTTATTGAGCCTGACACTTCTTCTGAGCCAACAACTAATGATGGGACTGGAGAAGATATTGACCATATTGATGCCCCAGAAAAGTCTTCTTCACCGAGGGAGTCTACTCAGGGAGAAGGTATGGTAGAATCTGTAGCAGCTCCCAGTTCTCCTATAGTTGATCCTCCTATTGCATTGCGTAAGTCTGCAAGACGTACTGATATTCCAGCGCGCCTTAAGGATTGTGTTGTCAATAAGCATGATATTGCCAAATTTATTTCTTATGAAAAATGTAGCCCAACATTCCAAGGATTTATTGCTTCTTTAGACTCCACATCTATTCCAAGAGATTGGAAGGATGCTATAAAGGATTCTAGGTGGAAGACAGCCATGCTAGAGGAGATGGCAGCCTTGGAGAAGAACAATACATGGGAACTCGTGAACTTACCATCTGGTAAAGAACCTGTGGGGTGCAAATGGGTATACACCATTAAGCATAATCCTGAGGGTAAGGTTGAGAGGTACAAGGCTCGTTTAGTAGCAAAAGGGTATACTCAGACATATGGGATAGACTACGAAGAAACTTTCGCTCCAGTTGCCAAAATGAATACAATACGAACTTTGATATCATGTGCATCTAATCTTGACTGGGATTTACATCAACTAGATGTAAAAAATGCTTTTCTTCATGGAGACCTCCAAGAGGAGATTTACATGCATATACCTCCAGGTTTTGGCACTGCACAAACTGAGGGCAAAGTACTTAGGCTGCATCGATCATTATATGGCTTAAAACAATCACGTCGGGCATGGTTTGATCGTTTTCGACGCGCGGTACTACTAATGGGTTATAAACAGAGTAATGCCGATCATACTCTGTTTTACAAACGTAATGCAGGCAAACTGGCTATATTGATAGTCTATGTTGATGATATTGTTATTTCAGGAGATGATGAGGAGGAAATTAAGAGATTGAAGTTGCAACTGGCACAGGAGTTTGAAGTTAAAGACTTGGGTCAATTAAAATATTTTCTTGGAATCGAAGTCTCTAGGAGTTCAAAAGGTATCTATCTTTCTCAGAGAAAATATATCTTGGATCTCCTATCAGAAACTGGAATGAAGGGGTGTCGTCCAGCTTCTACACCAATTGAACATGGTTGTCGCCTTGTTAAAGAGGGAGGCTCACCCGTAGACCGGGAACAATACCAAAGACTTGTTGGGCGCTTGATCTATCTATCACATACTCGCCCTGATATTGCTTTCGCTGTAAGTGTTGTTAGCCAATTTATGCATGATCCTCGAACCCATCATATGGATGCAGTAAATCGGATTATTCGCTATCTTAAAGGGTGTCCTGGTAAAGGTTTGTTATATTCTTCCCATGGCAATTTACAGATAGAATGTTATACAGATGCAGATTGGGCAGGCTCATTAGATGATAGAAGATCAACATCTGGCTATTGTACCTTTGTTGGAGGAAATCTTGTTACATGGCGTAGCAAGAAACAGAGTGTGGTTGCCAGGTCTACAGCAAAAGCAGAATTCAGATCCATGGCACATGGAATATGTGAAATTTTGTGGTTAAGATCTTATTAATGGAACTGGGCTTGTTTCGGTCGAAACCCTTAATGCTGTACTGTGATAACAAGGCAGCTCTTGATATTGCGCACAATCCAGTACAACACAGTCGAACAAAACACATTAAGATTGATCGACACTTCATTAAAGAAAAGCTGGACCAAGGAGTCATCTGCATGCCCTATGTGAGTTCTTCTAACCAAGTAGCAGATATTTTAATAAAGGGTTACCAGATAGGCAATTCTCAAGTCTTTGTTGCAAGATGGGGTTATTTGATGTATTTGCCCCATCTTGAGGGGGAGTGTTGAGTTATATCTTGTACTCAAGTGTAAATAGCTTGTTGTCAGAGGGTCTAAAGTGTAAAATGGTGTACTCTTGATTACAAAGAAAAGGAAAGGAAACAGAGAGAACTCTTCAGTACGCTCCTATCCAAATCCTGAGCACACGAACCATGGAGTCTTGCTATCCCCTAGTTAGTGTTCACTAATCCCTACAGTATCTCACCGATCTTCCTGCAGGCCGGCGACCCATTGGACTCAAGTGGTTGTTCAAGCTCAAGAAGAACTCTGACGGCGCTGTCATCAAACACAAGGCCATGCTGGTGGCGAAGAGTGTTGCGTAGAAGGCCGGCATCGACTTCGAGGAGGTTTTTGCGCCTGTTGCACGGCTGGACTCCGTCATACTGCTGCTGTCGATCGCGGCACACGAGCACTGGGAGGTACATCATCTCGACGTCAAGACGACGTTTCTGAACAGGGATCTAACAGAGGAGGTATATGTCAGTCAGCCTCCAGGTTTTCCTCTCGACGGCAGTGAGCACAAGATGCTTCGTCTACGCAAGGCCCTCTACGGACTACACCAGGCCCCACGTGCGTGGAACGCCAAGTTGGACAGCACTCTGCTGTCGCTTGGGTTCACGCGCACCGTTTCAGAGCACGCGGTGTACCACCGAGGCGCTGCCGAAGAGCGCCTGCTGCTGGGCGTCTACGTCGACGATCTCATCGTCACGGGAGCCAGTCTTGGCGCCATTGCAAGGTTCAAGACGGAGATGACACGTCAGTTCTAGATGAGTGATCTCGGACTTCTCACCTACTATCTTGGCCTTGAGGTGCACCAGTGTGTCAAGGGGATCACAGTGTGCTAGGCTGCATACGCCACCAAGCTGCTGGAGCGCGCCGGGATTTCGGACTGCAATCCAGTCCATGTCCCCATGGAGCCTCGTCTACGTCTGAGCAAGACAAGTTCATTACCGCCGCCAGCCGACGCCCACCTCTACCGCATCATCGTGGGGAGTCTTCGCTACCTGGTGCATACGCGGCCAGACATTGCTTTCGCAGTAGGCTATCTCAGCCGTGTCCTCAAGGCGCCTACGACAGATCACATGAGTGCAGTCAAACATCTTCTACGCTACATAGCAGGCACCATCCACCATGGGTGTTGCTACACAAGAAGGGGGAGGTGTGACCTCGTCGGGTACTGTGACGCATATCTGGCGGGATACGTTGATGTTCGAAAGAGCACAACCGGGCTCGTCTTCTTCCTCGACTCCGGTCCGGTCAGTTGGCAGTCTCAGAAACAGAAAACAGTGGCTCTGTCCTCCTGTGAGGCAGAGTACATTGCTAGTACAACTGCAGCATGCACAGGAGTCTGGCTGAGCCAGGTGCTTGCTGACCTGCTTGGGAAGCCGGTAGCTCAGTTCAAGATTTTCGTGGACAATCAGTCCGCGATCTAGCTCTGCAAGAATCCTGTATTTCATGGGCGAAGCAAGCATATCGAGACGCGCTACCACTACATCAGGGAGTGTGTCGAGAATGGCAAGATCGCAGTGGAGTACATGAACACCGACCACCAAATGGCTGACATTCTGACCAAATCCCTAGGGCGAGTCAAGTTCCAGGCTATGCGCGAGAAGATCGGGGTCGTCGACACCAGGAACATCTAGATTAGGGGGAGATTGTTAGTTAATCTAGCTGTCTCTGTTTTAGCTGTCTTTAGTTTGCTTTCAGGTTCAGTAGGGTTTTTTTCACAAACCGGATTAGCCGATGCGAGCCCACGTTGTGTGTGTGCGGCCGCCGTAGCGATGTCTCGCCGTGGATCGTGGGATGGCACGATCGCGTCTGTGGGGGTGGGCTAGCCACGACCTCTTTCTGCTTTCATAAAAGAGCGATTGCTCCAGGAATCAAACTGCAAGTTCACAGCGGCTCAAACCAGTTCTCGCGTTTGTGTGCGTGTGTTCATCTCCACCGGAATTCGGACTCACCAGAGCTGCCGAACAGTCTGTGCAACTAGCTACTTCTGCAAAGTAGATTTGTCTACTCCCTCCGTTTCATAATATTAGACGTTTCTCAAGCTATTTTACCTTGTAAAAATATCACATGTTGTGGGACGAAGGGCGTAGCTAAGTAGCACAATTGGAGCTGATTGCTTTGACCTGGTGATGTGTTTCTAGTAAACAGTAGTAGCTAGTTGCTTGCTAATCTGACGACCTCTTCTAACCATGCTGCTAAATGCATGTGCTAATTTACCGTATGCTCTTTTTCTTACTGTAGGCTGATGCGCTAATCTAGTTGTCTCTGTACGCGCATGCTTGTGTGAATTCATATTGTTTAATTCTTAAGTGTGATTTTAGTTATTATTAATTTTTCTTTTAACCTAGAATATTCCTTTTAGATCTTGTTACCTGTTGTGCCATTTAACATATTGATTTTGGAAAACAAAGTTCGTCTAAACCTATTAACATGATATCTACAGTGAAAACGGCACGGTTCAAGAGAGAAAATGTTTTAAAAATAAATCTATGAAAAAGCGTAAAACTTCCAGGTTGTGACTTCAAGTGCAGGATCATCCGCAGGGAGCCGTTGCTGAGCCGGCCAGTAACCACGCGGATGTGTCATCCTGACGTCACTTTGACATCACACATGTGTTTCCGTTTTTTCATCATATTTTTGTTTACGCTTGTTTGCTTTAATTTTTTTACAGTTATTTATATTTTGAAATATTATATATAACCAAAAAATACACTACATAAATTTTGAAAAATCTTAATCATGCTTTTGAAAATGTTAAACATGTATAGAAAAATGTTAATCATCTGTAGGGAAAATGTTTGTGACATTTCAAAAGTGTCACATGTTTAATAAATGTACATGACAATGAAAATATGTTTATACAAAGTACAAAAATGTTTGTGTAGTTCAAAATAATGTTTCTTACATTCAAAGAATGCTCACAAGTTTCAAAAATATGTTTGAGAAATTTTCGGAAAAATTTGTATACAATGTAAACTTAGATTTTGCGTGATGTAAAAAAGTTGTATACAAAATGTACATGCCATTTTAAAGAAAAAATGGAATGATTCAAAAATATGTTCATGACATTTTGAAAAATATTTATACAATGTAAAAGAAGTTTTCTTATGTTAATAAAAATATTTCTTTCAATTAAAAAAATTATACATGACACTTATAAAATATTCATGTGTTTTCAAATAATGTTTTTTATTTTTTTAAATGCTTATACAATCTTAAAGAATGTTCTTGTAGTCGAAAAAACAAGACATGTGTTAAAAAAGAAAACCATTTAAAACCGACAAAGAAAAAAGAAGAAAACCAAAGAAAACCAAAGAATACGAAGAAACCGAAGAAAGAAACAAAAAAAGCTAAAAGTATAACAAAGAAAGAAAAAAATAACCTAAGAATACCAGAGAAAAACTAAGTAAACCAAACCAACATATAGTGTAGGAAAAACGAAAAACTAAAGAAAGCAAGTGACAAAAAAAAACTAAAGAAAACAAAAATGAAAAAAGATGAAGAAAACCAGAGCAGAGCTAGTGAACATACAACGGCACATGAGGGAAAGCGAGGGACCCCTAATGGGCCATCCCGATCCTTATAGGAATCGGTACAGAGGAGACATGGCCGTGGCGCTATTAGTGAATTCAGAGAGAAAGAGAGAGGCATATCGTCGAAGTATGGGCTGGGCTGCTGGGTTCATGACTGGGAGTCTTAGAAAACTGAGCACTGTTCGAATTTGCCAATACTTTGCCCGATGTACCCTCTACGGTTGGGTTGAGCTCACCTGAAGTGGAGGCCGTCTCAAACCAGCTCTACATTCCATTATTTCATTTTTATTCTGCCAGGAGCTTCTACATTCCCCGTTGGCTATAAATGTCGGTCAATGCCACTTGATTTAACTATTGCCCCCCTAAAAAAACAAAAAGATCCAGCTATTGGCTACCCATGGCAAAAAAAAAAAAAAACCCTTTTTTGCTATGTTTCCCTCAACAACAACAAAAAAATTAAGATTCCTATGCCCAATCATAACTACTTGAATATTTACTTCCTGCCACAAAAAGCCAAAGTAAAGACAAATCACGTGTTCTATTGGAACAATCTTGCATTACGAGAGAGATGAAAAGTTCCTGACTAAGTGAGGAGTTGAGCAGCAATTGCAGTTGCAAACAGATTCCTTTTAAATTGTCCATTTCACCAACTTTGAAGTAGTAGAAGAGCTCAATCTACATGTTATGTTAGTTGCAGTCATGCATACCATTATTCGACAACGATGTAAAAACAGAGAGTAGTCCTGAGCCAAGTGTTCAGCTCCCCTTTTCAGCCAGCTTGTCATAGCAAAAAAAGAACCTAGACAAAAACACATGGAAAATGGAGCCATGTACAGGGAAATTACTAATAGTGAATGACTTTTTTCTGTAGAAAAACGGAACCACTTAAGCAGCAGAACAGAAGTCCCAGGGAGGCTCTGAAGCAAGTCGCTGGACTGAACAAGTTCCCGCTGCGGCAACGTATAATGCAGTATGATGTGTTGCAGGGGCACGCCGGTTCTAAAACGGAACAATGATATCACTCTTACACAGCTGGTAGTAAACAGGGTGTGATAATATCTTGTGAAGAACTTTTATCCCTTATCGTGAATTTGAACGTTGCGGAGGCACAAGTCTGGGGATGTTTAGCTAGAGCATGTGCAATGTTTTTTGTTCTGCGAGTTCTAGAGATAATTTTCCTTTTTCTGTTGCTGCATCAAGATCACTTGAAAAATAAAAGATGTGATTTTCTTTGAGGCTTCTCTGTAATAGACAAAGTAGGTGCTCTTCTAGCCCAGTCCAATGGGAAGTCCCTATGACTTCTGATCATTACGGACTTTTAATCAGAGAGGATAACCTTTTGCTATCCCATTCTACCCCTTGCTGTTGGTTTTCATCTCCTTTATTTTCATTCACCTTTTTGCCATTCCATTATGCCTATATAATTATTTATTAACGAAAATGCCTTCTAAATTTCATAAAATAAATGTTTATATGAGTGCATCTTTTTCCGAACATGCAGGAGAACTGCTTGTGAACTTTATAGATAGAAGAAGAAAAGGGCAGAAGCCCATACATAGTCCAAAACGACCTCAACAACCAAAGAAAGAAAGATGGAGGGAGGTACATGAAGAACATAAAAAGAGCTACATGAGGGCAGAAGCATGGAACTTTCCATTTGAGAGAATGAGTTGTAAGAAAATCCTCATTGCTCTCTTGTGTAGTGCTAGTGTAAATGCAAGTAATGAAAATTGAAAAATGGCCTACATGACGACCAGTCTGGGCTGATTTAGTTGCACCACATTGAGAACATCATGTCCCATGCTTCTGTCACCCAAATAATGTGGCAGGCTTTAGATATGAGGGCAAAAATGAAACTGTAAGTAGGCAGTGGGAAAGAACAGCCGTTAACCTCAAGCCGGCATCTGTTCTTGAGATCGGACAACTTTAGTGATCGGCGGTGGGATCTGGAATTCAGAATAGCCTTTTGAAGTGAGTATATATAGAACTTGGAACCACCAATAACACTCTATTTTCTCAATATGACAAGTGAATGCAGATTTAAAGTTAGTAAATGTACCATGATATTTTTGTTTTCCTTCAATATTTCAGATGTTTTGGAGCTGGATAAAGAGTAAATAGATTAGTATCCATATCACGCTCACTTAATTTGAGATCCTAGGTAAGAACGTATATATAAGACTTCCATACATCCCTAGTCATAGTTGGCTCTTCTTATGAAAACAGAATAGTGTGAGCAAGCTTTTAAGGGAATATTTATCATATCATTTTTACCACGTGAGTACACTACAGAATCATGTGACCATTGACTTGCATGTTTAATTTCGGATCTCTTGCCTAGTTAAAATGTGAATGGGAACATTGTGTTTGGTAGGAGAACTCACAACGGTTAGTATTGAATGGCATTAGAGCAACTCCAACGGGCCGACCCAAACGGACACCGCTTTTTGTCCGCTTGGGTCACCCGTCCGCGCGCCCGTATCCGCTTTTCCGTTTGGGTCGGCCTGTACGCTCAACGGGAGGCAGGCGCATTTTATGCATGTCCGCGTCGGCATTCAGTCGAACACCTGGTGAGCGAGCTCCCGCGTCGCCCCACCCGGCTCCCGTGCTCCAGCTCTCGCGTGCCCTGCGTCTCCCCGGCGCCCGCTCGCCCCGGCCCCGGGCCCGACGCTCGCCGTGCCCGCTGCGGCTCGTGCGCACAGCGCCCGCCGCAGCTCGCCCCGGTCCCGCGACCGCCGCAGCCGCCTCGCTAGGTCGCTCCGCCCGCCGCCGCTCACGCCCCGCCCACCACAGCTCGTGGCCGCCGCCGTAGCTAGGCCCCTCCGCGCCGCAGCTCGCCGCTGCTCTGCCCCTGCTCGGCGCCCCGGCCCGCGCGCTCCTGCTGCGTGGCAGGGCGAGGCCGGGTTAGACGTGAGCGGCGACGTGGCCGAGGCATGCAAGCGAGCTTCCAAGCCATGGCGGAAGTGCAGAATGGCATGCGAGTGGCTCGAGCGCCGCCACGAGCCGGCGCCCAGAATGCATCGAAGCTAGCTGTCTAGCTAGCGTGGGGCGCCATGCACAGGCCGGCATCCATGCAACTAAGCTAGCTAGCTCGCGATGCTTGTACTGCCCCCGGCAGTGCGAGCGCGGTAGCACGGCGGCGTCCGAGCAGGGCGAGCGCGGCGGCGTGGCAGCACCTGTGCCATGGCTAGTGCGAGAGAGAGGGGAGACAGAGAAAGTATTCTGTGAGTGGATGGCAGGTGGGCCACGCGGGACCGGCAGCGGGCGGAGGTGGACGAGAGAGACGCATAAAGCGTCTTCTTTGTGTCCGCTTCAGACTGAAATGTGTCTCAAATTTGGGCAGAAAATGGATCCGCGCGGGCACAAAGCGGACACAAAATAAAAATGGGTCTCTGCTTTGGGCCGTCATCTTTGTCCACGCTGACCCAAAATCCTACTCACATTGGACCCAGTGCTCAGGTAGTTTGGCCGGGGATTTTAATGTAAAAACACCTGCGCAGAGCTTGGAGAGCAGAGCACTCGGGATGGCGGCAGACCGAATGGGTATTTCCATTGGAGTTGCTCTTTAGTCACCAACAGCATTTAAAGATCAGCATAAAAAAGTTCACCAACTTCATATAATATGCATTTTTATGTCAATTAGTTTTGGTCACGCATGTGTACCATCACATGATCGGGATTTAAGAATGGAGAGTAGTTCAAGTTCATTGCATCATGAAAAACATGTGAAATGAATTTTGACTCAATACTAATGTTTAAGATCCCTTTAAAGATCAGCTAGCATATTTTAGCAAAGAAGCCCACACAAGAACGTTGGAGACCTTCTAATGACGGTTTTGGGCTCTGTGGCTTACCAGGAATGAAGTTGTTTTTTCACAAAACAGATGTTTTGTCTCCTGCCCAGGTTTTTCATGCATGTACTCGATGGCTTCGTACTTGGCTATCATATCATGTAGAGACCGGAGAGCAGAGACTTTCTAATGACGGTGTCTACCTAGCTGGAGCATACGGCCAGGCAGATTTTCTCCCATCATGATGGCGGTGTAATGTTCGGATAGGATCTATGCCACCTTAGGTCAACATTTTTCATTTTTGTTGTAAAATAACATTTTTTGCTTTGGTCCCCCGTTGGACGTTTTAGGTGTGTGCATCATGCTATGTAGAGGCCGGACATTCACTTAATGTGGTTGTTTCAACTCGAATCGATGATATATCGATTGAATGTAAATTTCTTTATCGAGAAAACTTGCCGGTAATAAAACATTTCTTCTCCTAATTATGACCTTATTAAGCATTTTCAATATCTGGGATCTGTAGCAGTACGAAGATAATATAAAGGCTAATGAATGGAGACAGAGTTGTTCCGATCACATAAGGACAGTTCAAATGTCCACGGGCTTACTTGCTCGCATATTCAGCTCCCATGCTTCTCATTATATTTTGCATTCTGGCAGCTTCGCCTTCTTTTGGAAAAACACAATTTTTCACGCTCAGGCAGCAAAAGCATTAAGCCAGAGCTATCTTATTCCTTCCTGCATTCTTTAAGGTCAAGCAGTATTCAGTGTATTTCTCCAAAAACAAAAATACCGCATCGAGAGGTATTCTGGTGTTGATCTGATTAATATTGTATGGTAATAGTCGCGAAACACTGAAATTTTTCTGTACGAAATTCCAGTCAAATGCATGCAGACATCTTGTAAAATTTCTGCGTTCCGAATGGATCTAAGTCATAGTTTTAAATAGCGTGATATACCTCTTAACGGCGAACCTCCTGTAAACACTATAGCGTGCTATAGCACGCTATTTAAAATGTTTGTTCATTTGTTCGGGTCATTACTCCTTAGTGTAGGACCCCTTCCAGACGCTATAACGAGCTATTTAAAACCACGGTCTAAGTTAGTGCTTCACTCTACCAGTAGTAGAAAACAGAGCTTTCGTCCACTCTCAATGTACACATTAGTCCCGGTTGCATTACAAACCGGGAGCGGCTAGGGCGTCGGAAAGGCATTAGTCCCGGTTCAAATGGGACGTTTCACTAGTAGAAAACATGGCAAATGGACTCGTAGGATTTATCCGGCGTCGGCCGTGCGTAGAAGTGTTAGGATCCGAACAACCAAAAAAATTCATGATGAGATATGAAAGGAATTTTTTGGAATAGCAGAGGTATTAAGGACTTGGCTAAAAGAAGGTTTCTAGCAGATGCTTCTATTGATCACAGTTTGGATTTTATTGCCCTGTCAGAAACTGGTAGGGACAATTTTAACCCCCCCCCCCCCCCAGTTTCTTAGTACTCTCTCAGGAGGGGTTGACTTTGATTGGCATTGTCTACCTCCTAGAGGAAGATCCGAAGGGATCTTACTTGGGGTTAAATGCGACTCATTGGAAGTTAGGAATGTGATTATGGGGGATATTGCGGTCAAGTTTCGGGTTCGGTCAAAGGTAGATGGGTTTAATTGGGCCTTGGTGGCGGTATATGGGGCCGCACAACCAGAACTCAAACCCGACTTTTTGGCGGATTTAGTCCGTATTTGTGGTAACGAGAAGCTCCCAATTCTAAATAGGGGGGATTTTAACATTATCCGTAGACGGGACGAAAAAACAATGATAACTTTGACGGCAGATGGTCGTTTATGTTTAATACAATTATTGAAAGCTTAGACCTTCGAGAGATTGAGCTCTCTGGTAGAAAGTTCACTTGGGCTAACACACTACCAGTCCCGACCTTTGAGAAGCTGGACCGGGTCCTTGCGAGCGTCGAGTGGGAACAGAAGTTTCCCCTTGTGACGGTCCAAGCGCTCTCACACGGAATCTCCGATCATACACCATTGTTGGTTCACTCGGGTGAGGCAACGCATGTGGGGAACAAGAGTACGTTTTCTTTCGAATCAACGTGGTTTGAAAGAGAAGGGTTTCTGGATCTAATAGCAAGAGAATGGGCTAAAGATTCAGGAGGGAGAACAAATTTTGAGCGTTGGCAAAATAAGATCCGACATTTGCGACAATTCTTGCGGGGTTGGGCTAAGCATCTAGGTGGGATTTATAAGGCTGAGAAGGAAAGGCTCCTTTTGCTTATTCAATCCCTAGATTTAAAAGAGGAGTCCTCCATATTAGATAACGGAGAACTGGAAACTAAAGTGGAGGCGGAGTTAAGATTGAAAGAACTGCTCCATGAGGAGGAATTGAAGTGGGCTCTGCGAGCTAAAGTTCGCAAAATTGTCCAAGGGGATGATAACACACAATTCTTCCACATGATTGCGAATGGCAAGCACCGAAAGAAGAGAATCTTTCAGCTTGAGCAAGATGAGGGAACGATTTTAGGGCAGGAGAACCTAAAGGCATATATCACCAATTACTACAAACAGCTGTTTGGGCCTCCTGAGGACAATTTTGTTTCTTTGGATGAGTCGAGGGTTGAGGATGTTCCTCAGCTCGTAGTTCATGAGAACGATATTTTGACAACTCCTCTTTCGGAGAAAGAGGTGTTCGAAGTAATTTCCCAACTGAAAAATAATAAAGCTCCAGGACCGGATGGTTTTCCGGTGGAGTTTTATAAGAAGTGCTGGCACATTATTAAGGGGGACTTGCTCTCGATGTTCCAGGACCTTTTCTTGGGACAGTTGCAGTTGTTTCACTTGAACTTTGGCACCATCACGCTTCTGCCTAAGAAAACAGAGGCTGTGAAGATTGAGCAATTTAGGCCGATCTGTCTTCTTAATGTTAGCTCTAAAATATTTACCAAAGTTGGGACTAATAGGCTTACACAGATTGCACATTTGGTGGTGCAGCCGTCCCGAACTGCTTTCATGCCAGACAGAAACATCCTAGAAGGGGTTGTGGTTTTGCATGAAACGCTCCATGAAATCCACACGAAAAAACTTGACGGGGTGGTTTTCAAAGTGGATTTTGAGAAAGCGTATGACAAGGTCAAATGGCCTTTTCTTCAACAGGGGCTTTGCGTATGAAAGGTTTCGATCAGGCCTGGAGAGACCAGGTAGATTCGTTCACGCAAAAAGGGAGTGTTGGAATCTGGGTTAATGATGATATAGGTCATTATTTCTAGACACACAAGGGCCTGCGACAAGGAGATCTGATGTCGCCGATTCTATTTAACATTGTCGTAGATATGTTGACAATCTTAATAGGAAGGGCCAAGATGATGGTCAGGTAGGTGGCCTCATCCCGCATTTAGTTGACAGGGGAGTGTCTATCCTACAGTACACTGATGATACTATCATCTTTATGGAGCATGATTTGGCTAAAGCTAGAAATATGAAGCTGGTTTTATGCTTGTTCGAACAATTATCGGGGTTGAAGATTAACTTCCACAAAAGTGAATTGTTCTGCTTTGGAAGAGCTAAAGAAGAACAACAAGCATACAAAGAATTGTTCGGGTGTGAATTGGGTTCTTTACCCTTCACGTATTTGGGTATACCAATTCACCATCGCAAGCTCTCTAACAAAGAGTGGAAGAGCATTGAGGATCAATTTGAGAAAAAAATGAGTTGCTGGAAGGGCAAGCTTATGTCATACGAAGGACGATTGATTCTGATCAATTCGGTTCTCACGAGTATGCCTATGTTTCTATTGTCTTTTTTCGAAGTACCAGTTGGAGTACGGAAAAGGATAGACTTTTATCTATCCCGCTTCTTCTGGCAGAGCGATGAATTAAAAAGAAAGTACAGACTCGCTAAGTGGGATGTCATTTGTAGGCCTAAGGACCAGGGGGTCTAGGAATTGAAAATTTAGAGGTAAAGAACAGATGTCTTCTCAGCAAATGGCTGTATAAGTTATCTGTAGAGACGGATGCCAGTTGGGCACAGATTCTTCGTGCTAAGTACCTCCAGTCCAAAACTTTGTCCCAGGTGACGGTAAGACCGACCGATTCGCCTTTCTAGAAGGGACTCATGCGAGTGAAATCAGCTTTCTTTAATAGGAAAAAGTTCGTAGTTCGAAATGGTACTTCCACAAGATTCCTAGTTCAAAACATGTTTGGAAAGTCAAAGTGCCTTTAAAAATCAAATTGTTTATGTGGTTTGTCCACAAACAAGTCATCTTAACTAAAGAAAATTTGGCAATGCGCAATTGGACGGACTCTAAAAGATGTAGTTTTCGTGATAGTGATGAATCAATCAGACACCTCTTTCTTGATTGCCCTTTGGCAAAGATTTTGTGGAGGTCTATCCACATAGCTTTTAATATAATGCCTCCGAATTCCATCAGCACGTTATTTGGGACATGGCTAGATGGGATTGACGTACTAACAGCGAGACATATCCAAGTAGGAGTATATGCTTTACTCTGGGCAATCTGGAATTGCAGAAATGATTTGGTTTTTAACAGAACAACAAATATTAATTTCTTGCAGGTTATCTTCCGGGCCACTACACTCATCCGTATGTGGTTGCTACTCACTCCGACAGAAGCAAGGGAGCATTTGGTTACTGGTTCTATCCGATGGGAGACGGTAGCTCGGGCTATCTTCAACCAGTTTGGATGGCGGTCATGTAATAGGATATGTGTTTAGTTTCCTATCTGTTTTTGCCTGCCGGTTGTGGCTATCCCTTTTTGTGCTTTCGTGCTCCTTGTTGAGCTCTTTGCTCCATTGTATGAGACTACGAGACCTCGGTTGAACCTTTTGCGTATTAATAATATGGCCGTATGCATCTTTCTGATGCAGAGGCTGGGGTAAACCCCTTTCCGAAAAAAGGTAGAAAACAGGGCTTTGGTCCAGGCCTGGGCAGCCCATTAGTCCTGGTACAGTCACAAACCGGGACCAATGGAGGAATAGGTCCCGGTTCGTGAGCCCAGGTGGCCGGCCGGGCCTCGTGGGGTATTGGTCCTGGTTCATCTGTCCCCATTGGTCCCGGTTCCATACAAGAACCGGGACCAATGGGCCTCGCTCCTGGCCCACAACCATTGGTCCCGGTTCGTGACTGGAACCAGGACCAAAGGAGGGCCTTTAGTCCCGGTTCCAGCCACCAAACGGGACCAATGAGGTGCCTATATATACCCCCTCGCTGGCGAGTAGAGCACTCCACTGCTCTGTTTTTTCTGGCCGGCGAGGGGAGGGCTTTGTGGTGCGGCTCACCTCCTATGCACATGAGGTGTTCGATGAAATGCCCGAGCCACACTACTTAAGTTTTCTCCTCTCCAAGCTCGACCTCCAAGCTCCATATTCCTCAAGATTTGTCTAGGTTTAGCGGTCTGTCACGTCCCGTCGCCGTCTTCACCGCCGTTGATCGCCCGTGCTAATCTCGTCGCCGGCACATCCGTTGTGAGCCTCTTGTTCTTATCTTCTTTCTAAAAGAAAAAAAATTGTTACTTGTATGATTTAGATAGATACTTGTATAATTTTCTTACTTTTATTATTGTGATGATGAACTTCAATTAATTTGGTCACTTATCTATTCACGATGTTCTGTAATGGTTTTTGACACACTTAATTATATATAATGCACGCAGATGAACCGGCAATGGATATACGGTAACAGACGCACAATTTTCTCGCAGTGGTTGAGGCAAACAAGCAGAATGGTTTTATGTATTGTCCATGCCCTAGATGTGGGAATACGAAGTCTTACTCTGACTCGAAAACCCTTCACACCCACCTGCTTTATAAGGGTTTCATGCCACACTATAATGTTTGGACCAAGCACGGAGAAATAGGGGTTATGATGGAAGACAACAAAGAAGAAGAGGATGATGACAACTATGTGCCCCCTAAATACGGTGATGCTACAACGGGGGAAGCTGAAGATTAAGATAAACCAGACGATGTGCCCGATGATGATCTCCGCCGGGTCATAGTTGATGCAAAGAGACAAGCGAAAGTGAAAAGGAGAAGCTAAAGTTCGATCGCATGTTAGAGGATCACAAAAAAAGGTTGTAAATCAATTACGAAGATGGCAACACAAAGCTCGGTACCGTACTGGAATTGCTGCAGTGGAAGGCAGAGAATTCTGTACCTGATAAAGGATTTGAGAAGCTACTGAAAATATTGGAGATGAAGCTTCCAAAGGATAACGAATTTCCTGACAGTACGTACGGAGCAAAGAAGGTTGTATGCCCTCTAGGATTGGAGGTGCAGAAGATACATGCATGCCCTAATGACTGCATCCTCTATCGCGGTGCGTACGAGGATTTGAACGCATGCCCGGTATGCGGTGCATTAAGGTATAAGATCAGACGAGATGACCCTGGTGATGTTGACGGTGAGCCCCCTAGGAAGAGGGTTCCTGCCAAGGTGATGTGGTATGCTCCTATAATACCACAGTTAAAACATCTATTGAGAAACAAAGAGCATGCCATGTTGATGCGAAGGCACAGAGAGGACCGTAAGAAAGACGGGAAGTTGAGAGCACTCACTAATGGGTCGCAGTGGAGAAAAATCAAGAGAAAGTATTGGGAGGAGTTTGCAGGTGACGCAAGGAACGTATGGATTGGTTTAAGCGCGGATGGCATTAATCCTTTTGGGTAGCAGAGCAGCAATCACAGCACCTGGCCCGTGACTCTATGTATCTATAACCTTCCTCCTTGGTTGTGCATGAAGTGGAAGTTCATTATGATGCCAATACTCATCCAAGGCCCTAAGGAACCCGGCAACGACATTGATGTGTACCTAAGGCCATTAGTTGAAGAACTTTTATAGCAGTGGAATGGAAACGGTGTACGTGTGTGGGATGAACACTGACAGGAGGAATTTGACCTGCATGCGTTGCTGTTTGTAACCATCAATGATTGGCTCGCTCTCAGTAACCTTTCAGGACAGACAAACAAGGGATACCACGCATGCACGCACTGTTTAGCTGACACCGAAAGTATATACCTAGACAAATGCAGGAAGAATGTGTACCTGGGGCATCGTCGATTTCTTCCGACTAACCATCAATGTCGAAAGAAAGGCAAGCATTTTAAAGGCGAGGAAGATCACCGGAAGAAGCCCGCAATGCGTACCGGTGATCACGTACTTGCTATGGTTAATGATTTACACGTAATCTTTGGAAAGGGTCCCAACGGACTATCTATTCTGAATGACGCTGAGGAACGCGCACCCATGTGGAAGAAGAAATCTATATTTTGGGACCTACCCTACTGGAAAGACCTAGAGGTCCGCTCTTTGATCAACGTGATGCACGTGACAAAGAACCTTTGCGTGACCCTGCTAGGCTTCTTGGGCGTGTATGGGAAGACAAAAGATACACTGGAGGCACGATAGGACCTGCAACGTTTGCACGAAAAAGACGGCATGCCACCAAAGCAGTATGAAGGTCCTGCTAGATATGCTCTTACCTAAGAAGAGAAGGAAATCTTCTTTGAATGCTTGCTCAGTATGAAGGTCCCGTCTGGCTTCTCGTCGAATATAAAGGGAATAATAAATATGGCAGAGAAAAACTTCCATAACCTAAAGTCTCATGATTGCCACGTGATTATGACGCAACTGCTTCCGGTTGCATTGAGGGGGATTCTACCGGAAAACGTTCGATTAACCATTGTGAAGCTATGTGCATTCCTCAATGCAATCTCTTAGAAGGTGATCGATCCAGATATCCTAGCAAGGCTAAGGACTGATGTGGCGCAATGTCTTGTCAGTTTCGAGCTGGTGTTCCCACCATCCTTCTTCAATATCATGACGCACGTCCTAGTTCATCTAGTCGATGAGATTGTCATTCTGGGCCCTGTATTTCTACACAATATGTTCCCCTTTGAGAGGTTCATGGGAGTCCTAAAGAAATATATACGTAACCGCGCTAGGCCAGAAGGAAGCATCTCCATGGGCCATCAAACAGATGTGTTGACTTCATTCCTAGCCTTAAGAAGATTGGTCTCCCTCAATCGCCGTATGAGGGGAGACTGACTGGAAAAGGCATGCTAGGAGGGGACTCAATAATATGTAGGGACGAGAATTCTTGGTCTCAAGCACACTACATAGTTCTACATAACTCTACCTTGGTGGCCCCGTATGTCGCTGAACACAAGAGCATTCTGCGCTCCAAACACCCGGAGCAGTGTGATGACTGGATTACATGTGAACACATCAGGACATTCGGCAGTTGGTTGGAAACACGTCTCAGAGGTGACAACAATGTTTCTGATGAGCTGTACTCGTTGTCCAGGGGACCATCTTTGACTGTATTGACTTACAAAGGATACGAGATAAATGAGAATACATTTTACACGATCGCCCAAGATTAAAAGAGCACTAACCAAAACAGCAGTGTCCACGTTGATGCAGCAACCAAGAGGGGAAATGACACATATTATGGTTACATAGTGGACATATGGGAACTTGACTACGGACATGATTTTAAGGTCCCTTTGTTTAAGTGCAAATGGGTAATCTGTCAGGAGGCCGGGTATAGGTAGACCCACAGTACGGAATGACAACAGTGGATCTGAACAATCTTGTGTACACAGACGAACCTTTCGTCCTAGCCAATGATGTGGCGCAAGTTTCTATGTGAAGGACATGTCTACCAAACCGAGAAAAAGAAAAGATAAGGAAGCGAATACATCATATGATGAGCCAAAGCGCCACATAGTTCTTTCAGGAAAAAGAGACATCGTGGGATTGGAGGGCAAGACAGACACGTCTGAAGATTCTGAAAAGTTTCATGAAATTCCTCCCTTCAAAGTCAAGAATGACCCGAGCACCCTGTTAAGCGATGAAGAATATCCATGGTTACGGTGCAATAAGCAAAGGACACAAGCGAAGAAAAAGAGAAGACTTTCTCTCCACAACTATTATGATGATGCCTTTGATAAAAAATATAACTGCAGTTACATGTGAAGAAATGAAATGCCTTTTGTAACAGATGAGTTTCCGTTTGGAACCCTGATACTTTGAAATAGATTGTCCGTTTGGTACACGAAGTGCATCCAGTTTTTGCCGTAACCCTCTCAACTTTTTAGCACATGCTATGTGGGTGAAATGATGATACCATGCCAATTTTCAACCTCTTCAGAGTTCATTTGAAGTGCTTTTCAATTTCAGGGTCATATAGCTCAAAATAATCAGTAAATGAATGAAAAATAACAAATGAAGTCAGAAAGGGTTGAAAATTGATGATGTGGCTTTGAATGGTGCATTCTGAACACACAAAAAGTCTGGTGTTCAAATAAGAATTTTCATAAAGAATTTTTTTGTTAGAAACTTTAAAAGCAAACTAAAATAACAAAATCTGTTCTTGATTAAAACAGACATTTAAAATGACCTAACAATTACCAAATTTAATATAATGATAAAACACAATAATATTAAATAGCACGAAAAAGAATCACTCAAAAATCTATTTTTATAGTAAAGTTATTCACAAGCTAGTGATTCACACAAATTTAAAAGAATTCAAATTTAAACTATTCAAATTTGAAAATTAATGGCACTAACAGAAAGTCTATAAATTTTGTGACCTAACAGCAAAAAGAATCACTGGAAAACTGCAAAAAAAAGCAAAAAAAAAAGAAAAAATGCCACCTACTGGACCACCACAGCCTGAATACGACTAGAAACCCGACTAGTTGGGCCAGGATTCAGGCCCGCAGAAGGCCCAGTAGGCCCACAGGCATAGCAGTGTCATATTAGGCCCATAGGCCTGCAGTTCAAAGGAGTTCAATAGGGATGAGGCAGTCGAGCTTATAAACCGGTGCGGGGCGCTCTCAACTAGCGAGGTGGGACTAAACTCCCACCACCACGCCGCTATGCAAGCCCATTGGTCCCGGTTGGTGCCACGAACCGAGACCATTGCTTACCTTTGGTCCCGGTTCGTGGCACCAACCGAGACCAATGACCCCCTTTAGTCCCGGTTGGTGCCACCAACCGGGACCAAAGGTCTCCTTTTCCCGTCCTTTGCGCTGCTGAAAAGAGACCTTTGGTCCCGGTTGGTGGCACCAACCAGGACTAAAGGGGGTCATTGGTCCCGGTTGGTGCCACGAATTGGGACCAATGCTCTGGGTATATAAGTAGCACTTAGGAATTTTCAGTTCTCATATCGCATTCGCCGCCGACGATGCCGACGACATCGACGCTGCCAGGCTGCCCCGACGCTACCCGCCGCCCCCGCCGTTGTCCACGCCCATCGTCGCCGTCGCCCGCGCCCGTCGTCGTCGTCGCCGCGGGGAAGCACCACGCCGGCGCACGCGACCCGTTCATCCACGACGTCGTTCGTCCGTCGCCGCACCGATTCCGGCCGGCGACCTCGAGCCCTCCCCGCGCTGTGAGACCCTGCCTCCTCCCCTTTCCTTCTCATCGCCGCATCTATGTTACATTTAAGAAAAAAAAGTAAATTTATGTATATATGTTCATATGCAAAGAAATATTTTTTGATGAAATGAGATGAGATGAGATGTGTTTTGTGGAGACGAGATGAGATGTTTGTGGAATTTTTTTCATAGAAATTAGTGTGATATTTTTGTTCATGATGATCTTGCTTGATGAATGTTCTATGTTAAAACTCATATTAAGTTTGTTCGATGATGATTTTTTTTGTTCATGGGAATTTACTAAGTTAAAATGTTCTCGTGTTGGGGGGGAGGAGTCCTCGAAACATAGCAAGTGCAATTTATAAATTCATATGTTGAGTTAGTTGATTTAGGTTAGTGCATTTTAGGTTAGTTGAATTAGATGTTTTTTAGTTAATTATATGTTTTTTAGTTAGGGGAGTAGGTTAGGTAACTAAGTAGATGTTAATTTAGGGCAGTAGAGTTTAGTTTATAGAAAAAATTCAATATAGTTTTTTTACTCTTTTTTAGTAAGTGTTTAATAGAATTAGTTAGAAAATTAATAGAACTAGTTAAACTAGTTTATTTTTAGTAAGTACTACTTTATTTTATTTATAGTAAGTGCTTAGTTGAACTAGTTGAATTAATAAAACTAGTTTATTTTTAGTAAGAAAATTAATAGAACTTTTTTTTAGTTAAAGCAATTATTCCCACATCGACGTCGATGATACCTATCCTGCATCCTCGTCATCGACTCGGCAGAGGAGGCCTGCTTGATCAGAGGGGCCATGTCCAGGACTGGGCTCCGTCGGGCTTGTACTGGGAGGTGCTACCTTCTGGGGGGTGCAGCTTCGTGAGGAGCCAGCCCGTCGTGGACCCGAACCTTCTTTGGTGGCGGTCGTGTGGGCCAGTGACGGTGTGGAGCCTTGAGGACCCCGTGGAGGTGGTATGTCACCGCGTCAGCGAGGAGGACGAGCATGTCCGTCGCTACATGGTTGCGTTGGAGGGCTTGTTCTCCAATATCTGGCAGGTTCTTCAGGGATCTCACTAGAGCTATGATCCTGTGATGGTTCCTTCTCTTTGGGTGTCCACCGCCCGCGCCGATACCCGTCGTTCGCTAGGGTTTTAGCTGTATTAGTGATGTTATATGTATGATAATATTCGATGATGTACGGACGAATGAGATGATTTAGTTTTGCTTATTAAATGCATGCTAATTTGAATACTAATTTATTTTACAATTTGGTTTTTCTTATTGAATACTCAAATTGGAAAACTGCTCCTACTTTGATTGCTCCGATAGTCAACCCGTGATGAATAATAATGATCTAATTTAGTTTTTGTAGTACATATTTTTAATTGTACAAGTTTAATCTTTGAATTATATGAATCTAGGAAATGTCATCATCGGACGACGAAAGTCTCCCGGGGGAGTGCGGCTGGTGCTATGACGACCGGGGTCTGTGCGATAGGCCTCACCTGGTAGAAGATCGGCGCTTCAGCATTTAGCTCCAGGAGACCTTCGATGTTGAAACGGTACGCAACGATGACTAGTGTTTTTTCGTAATTAAGCACGGCTTCTGCTTCTTCAACGTGTAATATTTTCGTCTTTTACAATTCGACTAGCTTATCCTATGCCATTCAAGATGGTATGTCTTGAGAGGATGGATTTTGAAGATCATGAAAGTATGGAAACAAAGATAATTCAGCTAAGGACCCATCATGGTGTTCATTTACCTACAAATCTTTACAATTCTGAGAGCGTAACCCATTTTGGTTGCACGAATTGGGAAGGACTTTGCAAGATCTATGATTTTCAGGAGGGTTGATGTCTCCCTGGCTATGGCGCCAGAAAGCTCCTGTCTGCTAGGACTACATTGGTATTTCCCCAAAGAGGAAGGGATGATGCAGCACAGCGACGGTAGGTATTTCCCTCAGTGATGAAACCAAGGTTATCGAACCAGTAGGAGAACCAAGCAATACAACATAAACAACACCTGCACACAAATAACAAACACCTCGCAACCCGACGTGTTAAAGGGGTTGTCAATCCCTTCCGGGGTACAGCTCCTCAAGATAGGCAAACAGACGTGAGATAAATTATAGTAGATTGATAGATCGAACGCCAAATAAAATAAATAGAAATAAAATGCAGCAAGGTATTTTTGTATTTTTGGTTTAATAGACCTGAAAATAAATGCAAGAGAAAAATAGATCGCAAAGGCAAATATATGAGAAAGAAGACCCGGGGGCTGTAGGTTTCACTAGTTGCCTCTCTCGAGAAAAATAGCAAACAGTGGGTAAATAAATTACAGGTTGGCAATTGATAGAACTTCAAATACTTATGGCGACATCCAGGCAATAATCATTAGATAGGCATCACGTCCAAGATTAGTAGACCGACTCCTGCCTGCATCTACAACTATTACTCCACCCATCGACCGCTATGCAGCATGCATCTAGTGTATTAAGTTCATGGAAAAACGGAGTAATGCAATAAGAACGATGACATGATGTAGACAAGATCTATCTATGTAGAGATAGACCCCATCGTTTTATCCTTAGTAGCAATGATACCTACGTGTCGTTTCCCTTTCTGTCACTAGGATCAAGCACCGTAAGATCGAACCCACTAGCGGGCACCTCTTCCCATTGCAAGACAGATAGATCAAGTTGGCCAAACAAAACCCAAATATCAGAGAAGAAATACGAGGCTATAAGAGATCATGCATATAAGAGATCAAAGAAACTCAAATAACTTTTATGGATATAAAAAAGATAGATTTGATCATAAACTCAAAGTTCATCAGATCCCAACATACACACCGCAAAAAGGAGTTACATCATATGGATCTCCAAGAGACCAATGTATTGAGAATCATCCAAGAGAGAGGAAGCCATCTAGCTACTAACTACAGACCCGAAGGTCTACAAAGAACTACTCATGCACCATCGGAGAGGCACCAATGGAGGTGGTGAACCCCATCCGAGATGGTGTCTAGATTGGATCTGGTGGTTCTGGACTCTGCGGCGGCTGGATGAATATTTCTTCGACTCCCCTAGGGTTTTTGGAATATTGGGGTATTTATAGAGCAAAGAGGTGGTCCTGGGCCTCCTGGCGCGCCCTGGTGGGTTGTCGCCTCCTTGGGACTCCCCCAGGTACAACCAGGGCCCACCATCTTCCTTCTAGTCCATAAAAAATCTCTGTGAAGTTTCATTGCATTTGGACTGCGTCTGATATTGATTTCCTGCGATGTAAAAAGACATGCAAAAAAACAGCAACTTGCACTTGGCACTATGTCAATAGGTTAGTTCCAAAAAATGATATAAAATGACTGTAAAATGACTATAAAACATCCAAGATTGATAATATAACAACATGGAACAATAAAAAATTATAGATACGTTGGAGACGTATCAGCAACCCCAAGCCTAAATCATGCTCGTCCTCGAGTAGGTAAGTGATAAAAACAGAATTTTTTATGTGGAGTGTTATTTATCATGTCATATCATATTCTTTTCTTTATAGCATGGACAATTGGACTTTATGTGATTCAAAGCAATAGTCTAGTTTTGACATAATAATTTAGATACTCAAGCATATCAACAAGCAACCATGTCTTTCAAAATATCAACGCTAAAATAAGTTATCCCTAGCCCATCATGCTCAAACATTTATCCATTCATGAAACACACTCGTATATTAACTACACCCAATACTTAAGTACGATCATATTGCCTCTTAGTTGGTGCTTTTGTAAGACAAGATGGAGACTCAAAATCAAAAATAAAAATTGCATAAAGCAAAAGAAAGGCCCTTCGCAGAGGGAAGTAGGGATTTGTAGAGGTGCCAGAGCTCAAGGCGAAAAATTAGAGATAAAAACATTTTGGGAGGTGTATCCATCCCACCAACGAAAACCACTTAGAGTTCCCACCACTTTCCATGCTAGATATGCCATAGGCGGTTCCCAAACATAAAATAAAGTTTATTCCTTTTTCCACCATTCTTTCACTTTCCATGGCTAACCGTATCCACGGTTGCCCTCCACACCAACACTTTCCAAGGAATTTATTATATGACAACATAAAGTAATTTTTTTTCTTTTTCAATTCGGGACTGGGCATCCCTAAAACCTTTGCCTGACTCTCGTGCAATGACGAGTGAATAAACACTCATCGTGAGAATAACACATCCAACATGGAAAATATTAGCCACCCCCTCACCGTTCCGCGAGCGAAATGAACACACAAAAGAGAAGTTTATTTTGAAAATTAGAGATGGCACATAAAAATTTGCTTAGAACGGCACGGAAATACCACATATAGGTAGGTATAGTGGACTCATGTGGCAAAAACTGGGTTTAAGGATTTGGATGCACAAGTAGATCTCATACTTAGTGCGAAATGAAGGCTAGCAAAAGACTGGGAAGTGACCAACCAAGAAACGAATAATCTCATAAGCAAGCATTAAGCATAATTAACACCGAATAATGCACCACAAGCAGGATATAATTTCATTGCATGACTATTTGATTTTCGTGCATGCATAGGGAATCACAAACCTTAACACCAATATTCTTACTAAAGCATAATTACTCATCAACATAACTCACATATCACATCATCATATCTCAAAACTATTACTAAGAATCAAGTTTATTTTGTCCAATGATCTCCATGAATTTTTTTACTTATCCTTCTTGGATATCTATCACTTTGGAACTAATTTTCATGTGTTGCTTTTCATAAGCTCAAACAAATATCAATGAAGATCATGAGCATAAAAAATTTATTTCTCTCAAAATAATTTAAGTGAAGCAAGAGAGAATTTCTTCAAAATTTTACTAACTCTCAAATAAATCTAATTGAAGCAAGAGAGCATTTCTTCAAAAATACTAAGCACACCGTGCTAAAAAAGCTATAAGTGAAGCACTAGAGCAAGTCCTAGCTCATAAAAGATTTAAGTGAAGCATAGAGAGCAATTCTAACAAGTCGTGACATAATTTTGGCTCTCTTAAATAAGTGTGTCCAGCAAGGATTGATGACTTAAACCACAAAGCAAAACAAGAAAAGACTCATATCATACAAGACGCTCCAAGCAAAACACATATCATGTGGCGAATAAAAATATAGCTTCGAGTAAAATACCGTTGGTCGTTAGAAGAAAGAGGGGATGCCACTTGGGGGCATCCCCATGCTTAGTTGGGTGCTCATTTTTGGATAATAGCTTGGGATGTCGGGGCATCCTAGAGCTTAGGCTCTTCTATCCTTCTTTCATCCATCATAAGATAACCCAAAACATGAAAACTTCAATCACACAAAACTCAACAAAACCTCCGTGAGATCCGTTAGTATAAGAAAACAAACCACTACAACATGTACGGTATCAAACCAATTCATATTTTGTTTTCGCATTATATCTACTGTATTCCAACTTTACTATGGCAAAAACTCATCAAAGAAAGCCATAGAGCCATCAAAATAAGCACACAATGCAAAGAAAACAGAATCTGCCAAAACAGAACAATCTGTAGCAATCTGAATTGTTCGAATACATATGGAACTCTCAAAATTCTGAAAAATTAGGACGTCCTAGGCAATTTTTATATCAATCTTCTGTTAAAAATTCACGTTTCTGTGATTTACTAAATTATTTTCGTGAGCGCATAAGTTTCTGCTTTTTCAGCAAGATCAAACAACTATCACCCAAGAAGATCCTAAAGGATTTACTTGGCACAAACACTAATTAAAACACAAAAAACACAATCATAACAGTAGCATAATTGTGTCAACACACAAGAACAGAAAGCAAAAAGCAAAAATAAATTTTATTCGTTGGGTTGCATCCCAACAAGCGCTATAATTTACGCCCTTAGCTAGGCATAAAGCAAGGATCTAAGTTTTGTCATCTTTGGTTCGAGATCCATAAGATGCCCTCATGATTGATTCATATGGTGGCTTAATTCTTGTTCTAGGAAAGTGTTCCATACCTTTCCTGAAGGGAAATTGGAACTTAATATTGCCCTCTTTCATATCAATCACGGCACCTATAGTGCTTAAAAAGGTCTACCAAGAATAATAGGATAAGACGGATTGCAATCAATATCAAGAACAATAAAATCTATGGGCACATAGTTCCTATTTGGAAGAATAAGAAAATCATTGATCCTTCCCATAGGCTTTTTAATAGTAGAATCCGCCAAATGCAAATTTAGAGAACATTCTTTGAAATCGATAAAACCAAGCACATCACATAAAGATTTCGGAATTGTAGAAACACTAGCACCCAAGTCACACAAAGTAAAACATTCATAATTTTTAATTTTAACTTTGATAATAGGTTCCCATTCATCATGCAATTCTCTAGGAATTGAAACTTCTAATTCCAACTTTTTTTCCAAAGCTTTCATCATAGCATCAACAATATGTTTAGTAAAAGCTTTGTTTTATTCATAAACATGGGGTGAATTTAACATGGATTGCAACAAACAAATACAATCAATCAAAGAGAAATTATCATAATTAAAATCATTGTAATCAAAAATAGTGGGCACATCACTAGTTAAAGTTTTGACCTCTTCAAACCCACTTTTATCAATTTTATCAACAAGATTTTCACCCTCTGAATTATAGAAGCGCCTTCTAGCTAAAGTTGACTCTTATCCAGTCTCTTTTTCATCAATCTTAATTTTACTAAATAAGGAATCAATAGAAGAAACACCAATCTATTTTAAGATCTTCATCACTTTTACGAAAGAAATCACTAGAGAACGCTTTTTCTAAAAATTCCCTTTTAGCTCTAAGCATAGCAGTTATTTTCTTACTTTCATCCATAGAAACATAAATATCAACCTTAGGCACAAAAATTTTCATCTTGAGATTTTCCACATCAAGAGCAATTCTATCAACACTTCTAGACAAATCATCAATCTTATTCTACTTTTCTTCTATGGTAGTGTTGAAAACTTTTTGCGTGTTGATAAATTCTTTAATATTGTTCTCAAGATCAGAGGTGTTCCTATTATTATTATAAGATTGATTTCCATAGCAATTACCCTAATTATTAGAGGAATTACTAGGAAAAGGCCTAGGATTAAAATTACCTCTATAAGCATTGTTATTGAAATTATTTCGAGAGATAAAATTCACATCTATGGCATCACTATTTTCCTCAATCAAAGTAGACAAAAGCATATCATTAAAATCATTGGGAGCACTTTTACTAGCAACCAATTTCATAAGAGCATCAACTTTATCACTCAAAGAAGAAATTTCTTCGACCGAATTAACTTTTTTACTAGTAGGAGCTCTTTCGGTATGCCATTGCGAATAATTTGCCATAATGTTATCAAGCAATTTGGTGGCTTCACCCAATGTAATTTCCATAAAAGTACCACCCGCGGCGGAATCTAAAAGATTAAGAGAAACAAAATTCAACCCCGCATAAATTTTTTGTATGATCATCCAAAGATTTAACCGATGAGTTGGGCAATTCCTTAGCATCATTTTCATCCTTTCCCAAGATTGTGCAACATGCTCATGTTCAAGTTTCTTGAAATTCAGGATCTGGGTTCTAGGTGAAATAATTTTTGCGGGCAGAAAATACTTAGTGATAAAAGCATCTTTGCACTTATTCCAAGAATCGATACTGTTGCGAGGCAAAGAAGAAAACCAAATTTTTGCAGAATCACGCAAAGAAAACAGAAATAATCTCATCTTCACCACATCATTGTCCACATCATTTTTATTTTGCATATCACATAATTCCACGAAGGTATTAAGATGGGACGCGGCATCCTCATTAGGAGTACCGGAAAATTGATCTTTCCTAACAAGATTCAGCAAAGTAGTATTAATATCACAAGACTCTGCACTAGTGGCGAGAGGAGCAATCGGAGTGCCAATAAAATCATTGTTGTTGGTATTTCAGAAAACACATAACTTGGTGTTCTCTTGAGTCATGATGACCACACAACAAGATTGCACTCAAAAACAGATCCGGCAAGAAAACGGTGAACGGAAAAAGAGAGGCGAATAAAATGGTAATTTTTGTGAAGTGGGGGAGCGGAAAACGAGAGGCAAATAGCAAATAATGTAAATTGCGAGGAGATGCTCCCCGACAACGGCGCCAGAAATTCCTTTTAATGTCTCCCTAGCTATGGCGCCAGAAACCACCTGCCTGCTAGGACTACGTCGGTATTTCCCCAAAGAGGAAGGGATGATGCAGCACAACGACGGTAGGTATTTCCATGAGTGATGAAACCAAGGTTATCGAACCAGTAGGAGAACCAAGCAACACAACGTAAACAACACCTGCACACAAATAACAAACACCTCGCAACCCGACGTGTTAAAGGGGTTGTCAATCCCTTCCGAGGTACGGCGCCTCAAGATAGGCAAACGGACGTGAGATAAATTGTAGTAGATTGATAGATCAAACTCCAAATAAAATAAATAGAAATAAATCGCAGCAAGGTATTTTTGTATTTTTGGTTTAATAGAACTGAAAATAAATGCAAGAGAAAAGTAGATCGCAAAGGCAAATATATGAGAAAGAAGACCCGGGGGCCGTAGGTTTCACTAGTGGCATCTCTCGAGAAAAATAGCAAACGGTGGGTAAACAAATTACTATTGGGCAATTGATAGAACTTCAAATAATCATGATATCCAGGCAATGATCATTACATAGGAATCACGTCCAAGATTAGTAGACCGACTCCTGCCTGCATCTACTACTATTACTCCACACATCGACCGCTATCCAGCATGCATCTAGTGTATTAAGTTCATGGGAAAACAGAGTAATGCAATAAGAACGATGATATGATGTAGACAAGATGTGTAGAGATAGACCCCATCACTTTATCCTTAGTAGCAACAATACATACATGTCGTTTCCCTTTCTGTCACTGGGATCAAGCACCGTAAGATCGAACACACTACCGGGCACCTCTTCCCATTGCAAGACAGATAGGTCAAGTTGGCCAAACAAAACCCGAATATCGTAGAAGAAATACGAGGCTATAAGAGATCATGCATATAAGAGGTCAAAGAAACTCAAATAACTTTCATGGATATAAAAAGATAGATCTGATCATAAACTCAAAGTTCATCGGATCCCAACAAACACACCGCAAAAAGGAGTACATCATATGGATCTCCAAGAGACCATTGTATTGAGAATCATCCGAGAGAGATGAAGCCATCTAGCTACTAACTACGGAGCCGAAGGTCTACAAAGAACTACTCACGCATCATCGGAGAGGCACCAATGGAGGTGGTGAACCCCATCCGAGATGGTGTCTAGATTGGATCTGGTGGTTCTGGACTCTGCGGTGGCTGGATGAATATTTTGTCGACTCCCCTAGGGTTTTTGGAATATTTGGGTATTTATAGAGCAAAGAGGCGGTCCGGGGGCACCCGAGGTGGGCACAACCCACCAGGGCCCGCCTGGGCCTCCTGGCGCGCCCTGGTGGGTTGTCCCCTCCTCGGGACTCCCCCCAGGTGCAGCCAGGGCGCAATATGTTCCTTCTGGTCCATAAAAAATCTCCGTGAAGTTTCGTTGCATTTGGACTCCGTCTGATATTGATTTCCTACGATGTAAAAAACATGCAAAAAACGGCAACTGGCACTTGGCACTATGTCAATAGGTTAGTACCAAAAAATGATTACAAAAGATCCAAGATTGATAATATAACAGCATGGAACAATCAAAAATTATAGATACGTTGGAGACATATCAAGGGTATGCTTGTCGCCATGGATCTTGGTGATCCTAACATCGCCCAAGACAATATGGACATTTGGGTCCTTGTTGATACGCCTCCAATTCTACCACTATGTGAATTTCTCAAACATAGTTATTAAGTAATTTATATTGTTTATTTCAAAATCGTTGACAACTTATTTCCATCGATATCTTATTGTCATTCTTCAAAGAATGTGCGGAAGATAGTAGACAGAACCTACTACACCGATGGCTCAGAATTACCTTATCAGGAGAAAGATCATCTAATCTCATTTATTACTGATCTTGAGAATTACAATATCTATTATCAAACTCCTCCACATTATGGTCAATACGTGCCACTAGTGCACGTGTTGAACTACGTTAACATCCATGGAGATAAAATGGTAAGATTTTTTACTATTATGACATCTGTGCTTCTTTTGCATAAATTTTTCTAAAACTCAACTATATATTGCTAACTACGAAGTTATTACTATGTTTTTCAACAAATAATCCCTAATGATTGTGTGCCTCATCTGATGATGTTTACAAAACGTCGCGTTGATGTTATGAACTTACGACAAAGTCATCCTACGCATCACAGTTGTCCATACCAGATTTCAAAAACCGATCAACACATCACAATCAAAGATTGGAAAAAATGTATGGTCAATCGTAAGGAGGTACTTGGAAGCAAAAGGAAGCGAAGCGCAAGAATTGGAGACAGGATGATCTCCATTCTCCATAATGGAGAGTCCGGGCCTATCTTGTTTTATGCTATTTTACATTAAAGAGGGTATTTAGGTCCTACCTAATACTCATGATCATGTGCTAAGAACAATTAAATAGGGTTGGTTATATGACTATGAGGATGATGATCGTATGACTTGTTATTAATAATGACTAGAAGTATGATGATGATGAGTAGGACTTGTTATAATGATGATGCATGATGCGAGCATGAAGAGTTATTATATATCAGTGGGTGAAATGAACATGGATTAGATTGAAGTGAAGGCAACATGTGGTGCATGTCGAAAGTAGTACTAATCCAAACTTGATCAAGTTAGGATTAGTATTACTTTCGACATGCACCACATGTTGCCTTCACTTCAATCTAAGCCATGTTTAGGCATAGCAGTAGCGCGTTAGTAGTAGCACTGGTACAAGAGCTACTAGTAGCTCTAAAACCAGCGCTACTACTAGGCATAACAGTAGCGCTGGTAAACCAAGCATGGAGATAAGAGAGGACACTTCTCTCTATTAGCTAGCTAATGATGTCTACTACACAACCTTCTTCTTGTAGACGTTGTTGGGCCTCCAAGTGCAGAGGTTTGTAGGACAGTAGCAAATTTCCCTCAATTGGATGACCTAAGGTTTATCAATCCGTGGGAGGCGTAGGATGAAGATAGTCTCTCTCAAACAACCCTGCAACCAAATAACAAAGAGTCTCTTGTGTCCCCAACACACCCAATACAATGGTAAATTGTATAGGTGCACTAGTTCGGCGAAGAGATGGTGATACAAGTGCAATATGGATGGTAGATAAAGGTTTTTGTAATCTGAAAATATAAAAACAGCAAGGTAGCAAGTGGTAAAAGTGAGCGTAAACTGTATTGCAATGCTAGGAAACAAGGCCTAGGGTTCATACTTTCACTAGTGCAAGTTCTCTCAACAGTAATAACATAATTGGATCATATAACTATCCTTCAACATGCAACAAAGAGTCACTCCAAAGTCACTAATAGCGGAGAACAAACGAAGAGATTATGGTAGGGTACGAAACCACCTCAAAGTTATTCATTCTGCTCGATCTATTCAAGAGTCCGTAGTAAAATAACACGAAGCTATTCTTTCCGTTCAATCTATCATAGAGTTCGTACTAGAATAACACCTTAAGACACAAATCAACCAAAACCATAATGTCACCTAGATACTCCATTGTCACCTCAAGTATCCGTGGCTATGATTATACGATATGCATCACACAATCTCAGATTCATCTATTCAACCAACACAAAGAACTTCAAAGAGTGCCCCAAAGTTTCTACCAGAGATTCAAGACGAAAACGTGTGCCAACCCCTATGCATAAGTTCACAATGTTACGGAACCCGCAAGTTGATCACCAAAACATACATCAAGTGGATCACGTGAATATCCCATTGTCACCACAGATAAGCACGGCAAGACATACATCAAGTGTTCTCAAATCCTGAAAGACTTAATCCGATAAGATAACTTGAAAGGGAAAACTCAATCCATTACAAGAGAGTAGAGGGGGAGAAACATCATAAGATCCAACTATAATAGCAAAGCTCGCGATACATCAAGATCGTGCCAAATCAAGAACACGAGAGAGAGAGATATCAAACACATAGCTACTGGTACATACCCTCAGCCCCGAGGGTGAACTACTCCCTCCTCGTCATGGAGATCGTCGGGATGATGAAGAGGGCCACCGGTGAGGGATCCCCCCTCCGGCAGGGTGCTGGAAGATGGTCCCGATTGGTTTTTGGTGGGTACAGAGGCTTGCGGCGGCGGAACTCCCGATCTATTGTGTTCCCCGATGTTTTTAGGTTATATGGATATATGTAGGCGAAAGAAGTCGGTCAGGGGAGCCACGAGGGGCCCACGAGGGTGGGGGGCGCGCCCAGAGGGAGCAGGCGCGCCTCCCTGCCTCGTGGCTTCCTCGTTGCTTCCCTTACGTGCACTCCAAGTCTCCTGGATTGCTTCCGTTCCAAAAATAAGTCTCCCAAAGGTTTCATTCCGTTTGGACTTGGTTTGATATTCCTTTTCTTCGGAACACTGAAATAGGCGAGAAAACAACAATTTGGGCTGGGCCTCCGGTTAATAGGTTAGTCCCAAAAGTAATATAAAAGTGTATAAGAAAGCGCATAAACATCCAAACAGATAATATAATAGCATGAATAGTTCATAAATTATAGATACGTTGGAGATGTATTAGCTAACACCCTAAATTAACCCCCCAAAACACACCCACTTAAAAAAAACCTCAGCTCCTGCCAGCTGCTGACGCGTGGATACCTTTTGGTCCCGGTTGGTGTTACCAACCGGGACCAAAGGCCCTCCTGCCTGGGCTCACCGCAGCGTCCACGTGGAGCCCCACCTGTCCCGGTTCGTAAGCGAACCGAGACTAAAGATCAAGGGCTTTAGTCCCGGTTCCCGAACCGGGACAAATGGGCCTTTTACTACTAGTGTTTAGTCCTGGTTGGAGACACGAACCGAGACTAAAGGGTGTGATGCTCTTTAGTCCCGGTTCGTATCTCAAACCGGGACTAAATATTAGACCTTTAGTCCCGGTTTGAGATACGAACCGGGACAAAAGGGTGCGATGCCCTTTAGTCCCGATTCGTGTCACAAACCAGGACTAAAGGGGTTTTGAAATTTGTTTTTTGTTTTTTCATTTGTTTTTTGTTTTTAGTTTCAGTTTTAAATTAAATTCTTTTTGCTCCTTGTCACATGTCAGATTGTTGTCACAGTAAGATTTATTTGGTTATTTTTAGAATAATATAAATTAGGATTTTAATTAAAACATTACTGCTTTGCTTATATAGTTGTTTTAGTCCTTTAATTGTTGTTTTCAATTATTTTTAGTTAGTTCTTTCTGTAGATCTTAACATATTGTAGTGTGCTTCTGTTAGACAACAGTATATAATTTTTACAATTAATTAATATTAATTTTGCTATTGTTTTGTATTAATTGTTGTTTAGCCTATAATAATAGTTGATGGAATTAGTTTTGCTATATTAAAAAGTAATTCTTTTTGCCACTTTAATAGAACGTGACTCTGAACGGTGCTGGAAGATGTAGTCGACGGTAGGATTGGATGGACACCATCCCGGACTAAAGGGGTTCAAACTCTACCCCCCCCCCCCTCCCGCGTGTATCACCATTTCAGTTTTGAAAAAAACAAAAGAAAATGATATAAACTTCAAAAATTGAAATCCTTCGGTATGTACTTATGTTACTACATCTACTAGTTAGGAAAATTAAAAAACATAAATTTGGACCTGTTTTGCAAAAAAGTGTGATGAAAAAGTAAAAGGACTCTATCTTTTGCATACGATGTCGAAAAAAAGTATAATTTATTAAAATGTTCAGCACAAAAATCCGCATCTGATTTTGACAGCCGTAGGCCATTTTGCAATTTTTTAGAATCCACATATTCTAAAAGGAAAAAAAGTTATGCTCAAATTTCAGTTTTTTTGAATTTTGGTTAAATCTGGCAAACAGTGGTCAAACTTTTTATTCAAGAAATATTAGTGTTACTAAATAATTACTCAAGAATATTAGTGTTATTAAATAATTATTTCAGTTTTTTGAATTTTGGTCAAATCTGGTCAAACTGTGGTCAAACTATAGTCAAACTAGTTATTCAAAAAATATTAGTGTTACTAAATAATTATTTGTTTTAAGAATAATAGTTTCAAACACAAACGGTGTAACATGTGACTTCATGCTCAACTTCAACTCCTAAGGGTTAATAGGATTGACAACTTACAATTGTCAGGAAAACAACAAGTGCAGACTTGAAAACAAGGGGGAATAGAACTCGTAAGTTAAGCGTGCTCAGGCTAGAGTAGTGAGAGGATGGGTGACCGGCCGGGAAGTTAGACGATTTGGAATGATAAGGGTGATTAGAGATTAGAGATTAGAGATTAAATTGAGCAGTCATGAGGGATGATTAGAGATTAAATACAAATAATTCAGAAATTTGAATTCATTTCTTTTCCAAATAAATACCTTTAGTCCCGGTTGGTGTTACCAACCAGGACTAAAGGTCGAGCTCCGGACAGCGGCCACGTAGAGGGAAGGCCGGGACTAAAGGGGGGGGGGCCTTTAGTCCCGGTTCCAGAACCGGGACTAAAGGCCCTCTGGAACCGGGACTAAAGGCCCGTTTTCTACTAGTGTACATAGGTACTGGATTATGCATATTATGTGAACTTTAGCTTTTTTTTAGAGAAGAGATAGTTTGGTTGGATGAGGATCTATCTGGAACACTGCTCATGTACAAAATCAACGTAAGTT
Organism: Aegilops tauschii subsp. strangulata; assembly: GCF_002575655.3. Lineage (NCBI taxonomy): Eukaryota > Viridiplantae > Streptophyta > Magnoliopsida > Poales > Poaceae > Aegilops > Aegilops tauschii. The sequence continues at coordinate 5,944,575 of NC_053035.3, forward strand.
CTGTTCGATGAACACAATTCATGTGGTGTCTGCACATGAACAGTCATTTACTATCAATAATTTCCATTTTGTGCCTCAACTTTCTCCAATATCTCTTTGCTAATTTTTAAAGGGATCTGAAAACTTGATTAAAATTCTCACAAAACAAAAGCAAAACTCAGTTAAAGTAAGTCAATACCAATTTTTCACATCTTTCATGATGCAATGGACCTGGAAACTTGTCTATTTTTCACTTGGTAGCCAAGTGATTTTAACTATGAATGAAGCGGCCTTTGTCTGGGCTACAGCTTCCGATTTATAGCTTCTAGCCCTTCCAGCAGCTGGACGATAAACAAAGAGTCAGCTTCCAAATGGATTCCGCCGGAATCGATTTTGCAAATGAACTGCAAATGACCCCAAAGTTGGAAGCATCGAAATCGCTCATGCACAAGCTTCAGAAGCCTATTTTCGAGTCTACCGAAAGAGCGAATGCACTACAGGAAGTTTTGTTACTTCGGATCATTCAAGATTAGCCTATTTGCAAATGCATTTGTCGTTCCACCACTCACTCATTTGGTAACTTCCCACTAAACATGCAAGTAGAATGGTCACATGCTAAGAATGTCATGACAAACGATTCCTGAATGATAAATATATTAGTAACTTCCCACTACATATATTTGTTTCATAAAAAGAGCTAACAAAGATAAGATATGTGTAATTCTTATATATACCCAAGCCTTGGGCTGTCAAGGTGAGTTGATATGAATTCAGAGTTGTTTGTGTGTTTAGTTTCAGTTCGTCTAAACTCTAAAATATTGGTGGAAAAGAAAAATGTGATAGTCAAGGGGGTGAAGGAAAAATAAGCTTATAGCCACCAGTAATGTCTTGTTTTGGTTTACCCACCTTCAAGAGTCGGCCTCCCATTCAGCAGGAGCTATCCTCACAGTACTAGAATTAGGAGCTACATCCACCTTCATCGTCTCGATGGTGCAGGAGTTGTGGATGGTGAGTTGGACATGAAGAAATAAAGGAGAAAGCAACACTTAGATGAGTTGCTTTTATTCTAGTTTTCACTCTGACAATTGACGGCTGCAGCTATGGTAGGATATATATATCTAGCCAAAAATTGAACTATGTGTCACACTGATGGATGTCGATGATAGTGTGACTGTCAAATCTGAAGCGCTAGACACTGGACAGGTGAACGGATCTGACGAAACTGAAGTAGTTCAGTTGTCGGGCATGGGAAAGGAGAAGGCTTACGCTGGAGATGACGCGTTCGGGGTAGCTGGCTCTAGCTAGTGGTCATCGTGTTTGTGGGTGTTGTTATAAGCCCATAGACGTGTTTGATATAATTATAATGAAGAACAAACTTCCCTCTGTTCTTCCTCTCCAAGTCTATCTCTTCCTCCCTTTATTATTCGCTGTTACATCTAACCCCATCACAAGTTAGGTCATAACACTCTGATTGTTTGTTTACACATTTATTTTCTTATTAAGCATTATAAGGGCATTTTCTATACCGGGAGTTCCTAACACTGTTAACATTTCTCTTGAAAAAAACATTGAACATGGTATTAAGACTAACAAATGGACACAGATTTTGTGCAACCTGGGCTCATATGTTCTTTCCAGTTAAAAAATTCATGTAACTAGTCGATGGGCTACTCTTATATATACCTCGATGGACTACCCTTGCTCTTACTTCCTAGTCCACGGAAGGTACATGCAACTGCAACTAACATAACATGTAACTAGTTTCTCTGTATGTCGCCTCCTAGGCAGCTCTTTGTGATGCCTAGTCCACGGAATGTATCTCTAGCACTTTCAGCTTGTTTTTGAAAAGGCTCAGGCAGCAAAACTACTCAGAGCTGTTGAATATATGATTGTGCATGTATATTCTATATCTTGGCCCACCTCTTAGTCATTGTATAGCTGAGGTCGAGGCCCATCTTGTACACCCATATATACGTGCGTTATGCACCGATCAATACATCGAATTGCATTGCCAAAACATTCTCTTCCAACATGGTATCATACCTTGGATCCTAACCATAATCCCTGCCGCCGCCGCTGTCACACCCCACCGCAGCTGCCGCGCCACGTCTCCTACGCTGCCGCGCCGCCGCCCGTGTCCAGCCGCCGCCTCCCTACCCGCTTCCGCACCCCTCTCCCCTAGCCCTAAGCCGTGCCGCCAACCCTAGCCGCGCCGCACCACCTCTCCTCCCGCGCCGCATGGAGTCCCCCGGATCCTCCGCCTCCACCCGCACCAACCTGTTCGCCGGCCCCGACCCCGTTCTCATCCACGATCTCAATATCCTCGGTCGGGTTCCCGTCGTCCTCGATCACCTTACCTCCACCTACTATGCCTGGAAGACGTATTTCTCTCTTGTGTTCCGTGAGTACAATCTCCGGGATCACGTTGATGGCTCCGTGGACTCCCGGTTCATGGAGAACGATGAAGAGTGGATGACCATCGACGCCACTCTCATCCGTTGGTTCAACACCACCATCTCGAAGGACCTCTTCCACACGGTGGTCTCTGCCGAGGATGATGCTCACGCCGTCTAGACCAAGCTCAACGGTCTCTTCACTGACAACGCACTCCAGCGCAAGGTTTTCTTGCACGGGGAGTTTTTTGGGTGTCAGCAGCACGACTCGTCTATTGACGATTATTGCATGCGCCTCAAGAAGCTCGTCGACGAGCTCCGTGACCTCAGTGAAAAGGTCTCCGATGAGCTTCTTCTCAGCACACTCATCGCCGGCCTGAACGACGACTTCGGGAACGCCGCCTCCAACCTCCCCTAATCACCGATCCGACTTTTCCCAAGGTCGTGGCGTACCTGAAGCTCGAGGAACGTAGGATGAGGATGTCGCGCACTCAGGCCACTCACACGGCCCTCACCTCCGGCACCCGCGGTGGTGCCCCGCCCACCGCCCCGGCTCCTCAGCCGTGGCCCGGTACGAGCCCCTTCCAGGCGCCGCCCCTGCCCGGGTTCTCCTATCCGCAGCAGCAGCCAGCCCCCGCCGAGCGCCGCCGTGGCCGCAAGCCACAGCAGCAGTCGGCCGCCTAGGGCGGCCCCCCACCAGCAGCAGCAGCCGCTCCCGTCGGCGCCCTGGGAGGCCGGCCAGAACCTCTGGATGGGGGTTGTCCACGCATACACTCCATTCCTTTACCGCGCCCCTGTCCCGGCTTCTTCGACGCCCACCCGGCTACTCATCAGGCACTTCACGCGGCTCCTCAGCCGTATGCGCCCGCGCTGCCCTACGGCCCCTCCGTGCCCTATGGGGCGCCTTCGGCCGGCGGGTACACCCTGCTCCTCGCGGCGCCTCCACCACAGCCGCAGCCATCGGCTCCGGCGCTTCCACCGGCGCCCTGGGATCCCGCGCTACTAGCAGCTCTCCACACCGCTCCCACGCTGCAGCAATACACCAGTGGTGGCGACTGGTACATGGACACCGGAGCCACGGCTCACATAACCTCCAACCCTGGTAACCTTCTGGTCGCCCACCCCATTCACACTGCTGCTCGCATTACCGTGGGCGACGGTTCTTCCATGCCCATTACTCATGTTGGTCATGCTGCCTTTCCATCTAACTCCATGCCGTTATCCCTTTCTAATATACTTGTCTCTCCTAACATTATTAAAAACCTTGATTCCGTTTGTTCTTTTACACGTGAAAATCCCGTCACTGTTGAATTTGACATGTTTGGCTTTTCTGTTAAGGATGCCCGTACTCGGATGGTGCTTCACCGATGTGACAACCCCAACGAGCTCTACCCAGTCCACTCATCCATTTCCTCCGCTGCCGCAACCATGGCGCTTTCCACTGGAGTGGACCTTTGGCATGCTCGACTGGGACATCCCAACCCAGCCACCCTTCGTCATATTCTTCGGACTTTTTCCTTCATGTGTAATAAGATCGACGATCACACTTGTCATGCCTGTCGTCTCGGCAAACATGTTCGTCTTCCATTTAGCGCTTCTTCGCATGTTGCATCATACCCGTTTGAGTTAATTCATAGTGATGTTTGGACCTCTCTTGTTGCAAGTAACACGGGCTATCTTTATTATCTTGTTATCCTTGATGATTTTTCGCACTATGTGTGGACCTTCCCGTTGCGGCGAAAGTCGGATGCCGTTGCCACTCTCACTGCCTTCTACTCCTATGTCTCCATGAAGTTTGGACGTCCCATCCATGCGTTGGAAACAGACAATGGGAAGGAGTTTGATAATCTTGCCATCCACAACCTTCTCACCACACACGGCACGATCTTTTGTCTCACTTGCCCGTACACTTCGCAACAGAATGGCCGCGCTGAGGCGTGCTTCGCACTCTTAATGACTGCGTCTGCACGCTTCTTTTTCATGCCATTGTGCCACCATGGTTTTGGCCCGACGCGCTTGCCACCGCATCACTACTCTTGGACATCCGTCCTTGTCGCACTCGCGGGAATTTTGGACCTCATCATCTTTTGTTCGGCATGCCACCCTCCTATGATGAGTGACGCATCTTCGGTTGCCTGTGCTATCCTAGCATCGCTTCCACTACTCCGCATAAGCTCGCTCCTAGGTCCTTGGCCTGCATCTTTCTCGGCTATCCACCCAACACCAAAGGCTACCGCTGCTATGATCCTATCTCCCATCAGGTGATCACTTCCCGACATGTTTACTTTGATGAGATGGTTTTTCCGTTCTAGCAGGTACCTTCGGACGTTGCGGCCTTGCCCGCTGCCTGTGGCTCTCCGGCGAGCCTTTCCGGTGACGGCGCTCGAGAGCATCTCTCGGGCCACCTCCCGGCTTTGAGGGCGCCCCTCGCGCCACGGGTCAAGTTCCTCCCCGTTTGGCTGCCTCAGGGGTCGCGCCCCTCCTCGGGTCGGCACCCCCGACCCCAGCACCTTCGGCGTCCCCTGCGCCCGCGGCATCTCCGGCGCCGCTGACGCCCCCGGCGTCCCTGGCGCCTCCCGCGCCCTCGGCGTCCCCCGCGGCCTCGCCCGCGGCCTCAGACACGGCGGGTTCTTCATCATCCTCACTCGTCGCCAACCCGGACCCGCCGCCTCGCCCGATGACTCGCTCTCGCGCCGGCATTATTCGCCTGAGCACGCGGTACACGAGCGATGAGTATCTTCTTGCTGCTTCCGCCTCTGAGCCGTCCCCTCTCCCATCATCAGCTCGAGCTGCCCTCTGGGATCCACATTGGCTCGCTGCGATGCAGGAAGAGTTCGACGCTCTCTAGCGGAACCGCACCTGGAAGCTCGTCCCTCGGCCGCCTCGTTCCAACATTATCACGGGCAAGTGGGTCTTCCGGCACAAGACTCATCCGGACAACACTCTCGAACGCTACAAAGCTCGCTGGGTGGTTCGGGGCTTTCGGCAGGGCTCGGGCGTGGACTTCACCGACACTTTTGCCCCGGTTGTCAAACCGGGCACGATCCGCACCGTGCTTCAGTTAGCCGTCTCCCGAGCCTGGCCCGTGCATCAGTTGGATGTTTCCAATGCCTTCTTGCACGACCACCTCGCTGAGAAGGTGTTTTGTGAGCAGCCCACCGACTTCATTGACGGCGCGCATCCAGACCACGTGTGCTTGCTCTCCCGTTCCATTTACGGGTTGAAGCAGGCGCCCCGGGCCTGGTACCAGCGCATCGATGTGTTCCTGCAGACGCTTGGATTCATCTCCACTCGATCTGATGCGTCCCTCTTCGTGTATCATCACGGAGCTGCCACGGCCTACTTGTTGATCTATGTCGACGACATCATCTTGACGGCATCCACTGCCGAGCAACTTCAGCGGCTCACTGCTCATCTTCGCGATGAGTTTGCCCTCAAGGAATTGGGGCCCCTGCACTACTTCCTCGGCATCGAGGTGGTTCGATGGCCAGATGGGTTCTTTCTGCATCAGCAGCGGTATGCCCATGAGCTTCTTGAGCGTGCTGGCATGCTTAACCGCAACCCCGCCACCACGCCCATCGACACCAAGGCCAAGGTTTCAGCTCTGGAGAGCTCTCCCGCATCCGATGCGGCCTTCTATCGCTCCATCGTGGGTGCCCTGCAGTACCTGACCCTGACGCGCCCCGATTTGCAGTATGTTGTTCCGCAGGTATGTCTTCACATGCATGCTCCGCGCGACTCTCACTGGACCCTGGTGAAGCGTATCCTCCGTTACATACGCGGCACCCCGTCCATGGGACTCACGTTCACAGCCTCCGCCTCCACTGACCTAGTCGCCTACTCTGATGCGGACTGGGCTGGTTGCCCGGACACACGGTGCTCCACCTCAGGGTACTGTGTCTACCTTGGGCCGTCACTGATCTCGTGGTCGTCCCAGCGACAGCCCACGGTCTCCCGCTCGAGTGCCGAGGCAGAGTATCGGGCAGTGGCTAACGCCGTTGCCAAATGTTCTTGGCTTCGTCAGCTGCTCCAGGAGTTGCTTTGTGACGTTCACAAGGCCACACTCGTCTACTGCGACAACGTCTCCGCCGTGTACCTCTCCGCCAACCCAGTCCACCATCGTTGAATGAAGCACATTGAGCTCGACATTGTTGGGGATCGTAGCAGAAATTAAAAAATTTCTACGCATTACCAAGATCAATCTATGGAGTCATCTAGCAACGAGAGAGAGGAGTGCATCTACATACCCTTGTAAATCACCGATGACCGAGCGCCGAACGGACGACACCTCCGCGTTCAACACACGTACGGAGCAGCGACGTCTCCTCCTTCTTGATCCAGCAAGGGGGAAGGAGAGGTTGATGGAGATCCAGCAGCACGACGGCGTGGTGGTGGAAGTAGCGGGGATCTCGGCAGGGCTTCGCCGAGCTCAGCGAGAGTGAGAGGTGTCACGGGAGGGAGAGGGAGGCGCCAGGGGCTGTGGTGCGGCTGCCCTCCCTCCCGTCCACTATATATAGGGGCCCTGGGGGGGTGCCGGCCCTAGGAGATCAGATCTCCAAGGGGGGCGGCGGCCAAGGGGTGGCTTCCCCCCAAGCCAAGTGGGGGGCGCCCCCACCCCTAGGGTTTCTAACCCTAGGCGCAGGGGAGGCCCAAGGGGGGGGGGGCGCACCAGCCCACCAGGGGCTGGTTCCCCTCCCACTTCAGCCCATGGGGCCCTCCGGGATAGGTGGCCCCACCCGGTGGACCCCCAGGACCCTTCCAGTGGTCCCAGTACAATACCGGTAACCCCCGAAACTTTCCCGGTGGCCGAAACTGGACTTCCTATATATAATTCTTCACCTCCGGACCATTCCGGAACTCCTCGTGACGTCCGGGATCTCATCCGGGACTCCGAACAACTTTCGGATTTCCACATACTAATATCTCTACAACCCTAGCGTCACCGAACCTTAAGTGTGTAGACCCTACGGGATCGGGAGACATGCAGACATGACCGAGACGACTCTCCGGTCAATAACCAATAGCGGGATCTGGATACCCATGTTGGCTCCCACATGTTCCACGATGATCTCATCGGATGAACCACGATGTCGAGGATTCAATCAATCTCGTATACAATTCCCTTTGTCAATCGATACGTTACTTGCCCGAGATTCGATCGTCGGTATCCCAATACCTTGTTCAATCTCGTTACCGGCAAGTCACTTTACTCGTACCGTAATGCATGATCCCGTGACCAACCACTTGGTTTGAGCTCATTATGATGATGCATTACCGAGTGGGCCCAGAGATACATCTCCGTCATACGGAGTGACAAAATCCCAGTCTCGATCCGTGTCAACCCAACAGACACTTTCAGAGATACCTGTAGTGTACCTTTATAGTCACCCAGTTACGTTGTGACGTTTGGTACACCCAAAGCACTCCTACGACATCCGGGAGTTACACGATCTCATGGTCTAAGGAAATGATACTTGACATTGGAAAAGCTCTAGCAAACGAACTACACGATCTTGTGCTATGCTTAGGATTGGGTCTTGTCCATCACATCATTCTCCTAATGATGTGATCCCGTTATCAATGACATCCAATGTCCATAGTCAGGAAACCATGACTATCTGTTGATCAACGAGCTAGTCAACTAGAGGCTCACTAGGGACATGTTGTGGTCTATGTATTCACACATGTATTACGATTTCCGGATAACACAATTATAGCATGAACAATAGACAATTATCATGAACAAAGAAATATAATAATAACCATTTTATTATTGCCTCTAGGGCATATTTCCAACAGTCTCCCACTTGCACTAGAGTCAATAATCTAGTTACATTGTGATGAATCGTACACCCATAGAGTTCTGGTGTTGATCATGTTTTGCTCTAGGGAGAGGTTTAGTCAACGGATCTGCTACATTCAGGTCTGTATGTACTTTACAAATATCTATGTCTCCATTTTGAACACTTTCACGAATGGAGTTGAAGCGACGCTTGATATGCCTGGTCTTCCTGTGAAACCTGGGCTCCTTAGCAAGGGCAATAGCTCCAGTGTTGTCACAGAAGAGAGTCATCGGGCCCGACGCATTGGGAATCACCCCTACGTCGGTAATGAACTCCTTCATCCAGATTGCTTCTTGTGCTGCCTCTGAGGCTGCCATGTACTCCGCTTCACATGTAGATCCCGCCACGACGCTTTGCTTGCAACTGCACCAGCTTACTGCCCCACCATTCAAAATATAAACGTATCCGGTTTGTGACTTAGAGTCATCCAGATCTGTGTCGAAGCTAGCATCGACGTAACCCTTTACGACGAGCTCTTCGTCACCTCCATATACGAGAAACATATCCTTAGTCCTTTTCAGGTACTTCAGGATATTCTTGACCGCTGTCCAGTGTTCCATGACGGGATTACTTTGGTACCTTCCTACCAAAGTTACGGCAAGGTTTACATCAGGTCTGGTACACAGCATGGCATACATAATAGACCCTATGGCCGAGGCATAGGGGACGGCATTCATCTTTTCTCTATCTTCTGCCGTGGTCGGGCATTGAGCCGTGCTCAAATGCACACCTTGCAATACAGGCAAGAACCCCTTCTTGGACTGATCCATATTGAACTTCTTCAATATCTTTTCAAGGTACGTACTCTGTGAACGACCAATGAGGCGTCTTGATCTATCTCTATAGATCTTTTTGCCTAATATATAAGCAGCTTCTCCAAGGTCCTTCATTGAAAAACACTTATTCAAATAGGCATTTATACTTTCCAAGAATTCTATATCATTTCCCATCAATAGTATGTCATCCACATATAATAAGAGAAATGCTACAGAGCTCCCACTCACTTTCTTGTAAACACAGGCTTCTCCATAAGTCTATGTAAACCCTAACGCTTTGATCATCTCATCAAATCGAATATTCCAACTCCGAGATGCTTGCACCAGCCCATAGATGGAGCGCTGGAGCTTGCATACCTTGTTAGCATTCTTAGGATCGACAAAACCTTCCGGCTGCATCATATACAATTCTTCCTTAAGAAAGCCGTTAAGGAATGCCGTTTTGACGTCCATTTGCCATATCTCATAATCATAGAATGCGGCAATTGCTAACATGATTTGGACGGACATCAGCTTCGCTGCGGGTGAGAAAGTCTCATCGTAGTCAACCCCTTGAACTTGTCGATAACCCTTAGCGACAAGTCGAGCCTTATAGATGGTCACATTACCATCCGCGTCTGTCTTCTTCTTAAAGATCCATTTATTTTCTATGGCTCGCCGATCATCGGGCAAGTCTGTCAAAGTCCATACTTCGTTTTCATACATGGATCCTATCTCGGATTTCATGGCTTCTAGCCATTTGTCGGAATCTGTGCCCGCCATTGCTTCTTCATAGTTCGAAGGTTCACCGTTGTCTAACAACATGATTTCTAGGACAGGGTTGCCATACCACTCTGGTGTGGAACGTGTCCTTGTGGACCTACGAAGTTCAGTAGGAGCTTGATCCGAAGTACCTTGATCATCATTATCTTCCTCTCTAGTCGGTGCATGCACCACAGGAACATTTTCCTGAGGTGCGCTACTTTCCGGTTCAAGAGGCAGTACTTCATCAAGTTCTACTTTCCTCCCACTCACTTCTTTCGAGAGAAACTCTTTCTCCAGAAAGGACCCGTTCTTGGCAACAAAGATCTTGCCTTCGGATCTGAGGTAGAAGGTATACCCAATGGTTTCCTTAGGGTATCCTATGAAGACGCATTTCTCCGACTTGGGTTCGAGCTTTTCAGGTTGAAGTTTCTTGACATAAGCATCGCATCCCCAAACTTTTAGAAACGACAGCTTAGGTTTCTTCCCAAAACATAATTCATACGGTGTCGTCTCAACGGATTTCGACGGAGCCCTATTTAAAGTGAATGCGGCAGTCTCTAAAGCATAGCCCCAAAATGAGAGCGGTAGATCGGTAAGAGACATCATAGATTGCACCATATCCAATAGAGTGCGATTACGACGTTCGGACACACCGTTACGCTGAGGTGTTCCAGGCGGCGTGAGTTGTGAAACGATTTCACATTTCCTAAAGTGCGTACCAAATTCGTGACTTAAATATTCTTCCCCACGATCTGATCGTAAGAACTTTATCTTTCTGTCACGTTGATTCTCAACCTCACTTTGAAACTCCTTGAACTTTTCAAAGGTCTCGGACTTGTGTTTCATTAGGTAGACATACCCATATCTACTCAAGTCATCAGTGAGAGTGAGAACATAACGATAGCCACCGCGAGCCTCAACACTCATTGGACCGCACACATCAGTATGTATGATTTCCAATAAGTTGGTTGCTCGCTCCATTGTTCCGGAGAACGGAGTCTTGGTCATCTTACCCATGAGGCATGGTTCGCACGTGTCAAATGATTCGTAATCAAGAGACTCCAAAAGTCCATCTGCATGGAACTTCTTCATGCGTTTGACACCAATGTGATCAAGGCGGCAGTGCCACAAGTATGTGGGACTATCGTTATCAACTTTACATCTTTTGGTATTCACACTATGAATATGTGTAACATCACGTTCGAGATTCATTAAGAATAAACCATTGACCAGCGGGGCATGACCATAAAACATATCTCTCATATAAATAGAACAACCATTATTCTCGGATTTAAATGAGTAGCCACCTCGCATTAAACGAGATCCAGATACAATGTTCATGCTCAATGCTGGCACTAAATAACAATTATTGAGGTTTAAAACTAATTCCGTAGGTAAATGTAGAGGTAGCGTGCCAACGGCGATCACATCGACCTTGGAACCATTCCCGACGCGCCTCGTCACCTCGTCCTTCGCCAGTCTCCGCTTATTCCGCAGCTCCTGTTTTGAGTTACAAATATGAGCAACCGCACCGGTATCAAATACCCAGGAGCTACTACGAGTACTGGTAAGGTACACATCAATTACATGTATATCACATATACCTTTGGTGTTGCCGGCCTTCTTGTCCGCTAAGTATTTGGGGCAGTTCCGCTTCCAGTGACCACTTCCCTTGCAATAAAAGCACTCAGTCTTAGGCTTGGTTCCATTCTTTGGCTTCTTCCCGGAAACTGGCTTACCGGGCGCGGCAACTCCCTTGCCGTCCTTCTTGAAGTTCTTCTTACCCTTTCCTTTCTTGAACTTAGTGGTTTTATTCACCATCAAAACTTGATGTTCCTTTCTGATTTCCACCTCCGCTGATTTCAGCATTGAATATACCTCAGGAATGGCCTTTTCCATCCCCTGCGTATTGAAGTTCATCACAAAGCTCTTGTAGCTCGGTGGAAGCGACTGAAGGATTCTGTCAATGACCGCGTCATCCGGGAGATTAACTCCCAGCTGAGTCAAGCGGTTGTGCAACCCAGACATTTTGAGTATGTGCTCACTGACAGAACTGTTTTCCTCCATCTTACAACTGAAGAACTTGTCGGAGACTTCATATCTCTCGACCCGGGCATGAGCTTGGAAAACCATTTTCAGCTCTTCGAACATCTCATATGCTCTGTGTTGCTCAAAACGCTTTTGGAGCCCCGGTTCTAAGCTGTAAAGCATGCCGCACTGAACGAGGGAGTAATCATCAGCACGTGACTGCCACGCGTTCATAACGTCTTGGTTCTCTGGGATGGGTGCGTCACCTAGCGGTGCTTCTAGGACATAATCTTTCTTGGCAGCTATGAGGATGATCCTCAGGTTCCGGACCCAGTCCGTATAGTTGCTGCCATCATCTTTCAGCTTGGTTTTCTCTAGGAACGCGTTGAAGTTTAGGGCAACGTGGGCCATTTGATCTACAAGACATATTGTAAAGATTTTAGACTAAGTTCATGATAATTAAGTTTATCTAATCAAATTATTCAATGAACTCCCACTCAGATAGACATCCCTCTAGTCATCTAAGTGAAACATGATCCGAGTCAACTAGGTCGTGTCCGATCATCACGTGAGACGGACTAGTTAACATCGGTGAACATCTTCATGTTGATCGTATCTTCTATACGACTCATGCTCGACCTTTCGGTCTTCCGTGTTCCGAGGCCATGTCTGTACATGCTAGGCTCGTCAAGTCAACCTAAGTGTATTGCGTGTGTAAATCTGGCTTACACCCGTTGTATTCGAACGTTAGAATCTATCACACCCGGTCATCACGTGGTGCTTCGAAACAACGAACCTTCGCAACGGTGCACAATTAGGGGGAACACTTTCTTGAAATTATTATAAGGGATCATCTTAATTACTACCGTCGTACTAAGCAAATAAGAAGCAAAACATGATAAACATCACATGCAATCAAATAGTGACATGATATGGCCAGTATCATATTGCTCCTTTGATCTCCATCTTCGGGGCACCATGATCATCTTCGTCACCGGCATGACACCATGATCTCCATCATCGTGTCTTCATGAAGTTGTCACGGCAACGATTACTTCTACTTCTATGGCTAACGTGTTTAGCAATAAAGTAAAGTAATTTACATGGCGTTATTCAATGACACGCAGGTCATACAAAAAAATAAAGACAACTCCTATGGCTCCTGCCGGTTGTCATACTCATCGACATGCAAGTCGTGATTCCTATTACAAGAACATGATCAATCTCATACATCACATATATTTCATTCATCACATCCTTTTGGCCATATCACATCACAAGGCATATGCTGCAAAAACAAGTTAGACGTCCTCTAATTGTTGTTGCATGTTTTTACGTGGCTTCTATAGGTTTCTAGCAAGAACGTTTCTTACCTACGTAAAACCACAACTGATATGCCAATTTCTATTTACCCTTCATAAGGACCCTTTTCATCGAATCCAATCCAACTAAAGTGGGAGAGACAGACACCCGCTAGCCACCTTATGCAACTAGTGCATGTCAGTCGGTGGAACCTGTCTCACGTAAGCGTACGTGTAAGGTCGGTCCGGGCCGCTTCATCCCACAATGCCGCCGAATCAAGATAAGACTAGTAGCGGCAAGTAAATTGACATGATCTACGCCCACAACAATCTTGTGTTCTACTCATGCATAGTAACTACGCATAGACCTAGCTCTGATACCACTGTTGGGGATCGTAGAAGAAATTAAAAATTTTCTACGCATCACCAAGATCAATCTATGGAGTCATCTAGCAACGAGAGAGAGGAGTGCATCTACATACCCTTGTAGATCGCGAGCGGAAGCGTTCAAGTGAACGGGGTTGATGGAGTCGTACTCGTCGTGATCCAAATCACCGATGACCGAGCGCCGAACGGACGACACCTCCGCGTTCAACACACGTACGGAGCAGCGACGTCTCCTCCTTATTGATCCAGCAAGGGGGAAGGAGAGGTTGATGGAGATCCAGCAACATGACGGCGTGGTGGTGGAAGTAGCGGGGATCTCGGCAGGGTTTCGCCGAGCTCAGCGAGAGGGACAGGTGTCACGGGAGGGAGAGGGAGGCGCCAGGGGCTGTGGTGCGGCTGCCTTCCCTCCCCTCCACTATATATAGGGGCCCTGGGGGGGCGCCGGCCGTAGGAGATCAGATCTCCAAGGGGGGCGGCGGCCAAGGGGTGGCTTCCCCCCCAAGCCAAGTGGGGGGCGCCCCCACCCCTAGGGTTTCTAACCCTAGGCGCAGGGGAGGCCCAAGGGGGGGGCGCACCAGCCCACCAGGGGCTGGTTCACCTCCCACTTCAGCCCATGGGGCCCTCCGGGATAGGTGGCCCCACCCGATGGACCCCCGGGACCCTTCCGGTGGTCCCGGTACAATACCGGTAACCCCCGAAACTTTCCCGGTGGCCGAAACTGGACTTCCTATATATAATTCTTCACATCCGGACCATTTCGGAACTCCTCGTGACGTCCAGGATCTCATCCGGGACTCTGAACAACTTTCGGATTTCCGCATACTAATATCTCTACAACCCTAGCGTCACCGAACCTTAAGTGTGTAGACCCTACGGGTTCGGGAGACATGCAGACATGACCGAGACGACTCTCCGGTCAATAACCAACAGCGGGATCTGGATACCCATGTTGGCTCCCACATGTTCCACGATGATCTCATCGGATGAACCACGATGTCGAGAATTCAATCAATCCCGTATACAATTCCCTTTGTCAATCGGTACGTTACTTGCCCGAGATTCGATCGTCGGTATCCCAATACCTTGTTCAATCTCGTTACCGGCAAGTCACCTTACTCGTACCGTAATGCATGATCCCGTGACCAACCACTTGGTCACTTTGAGCTCATTATGATGATGCATTACCGAGTGGGCCCAGAGATACCTCTCCGTCATACGAGTGACAAATCCCAGTCTCGATCCGTGTCAACCCAACAGACACTTTTAGAGATACCTGTAGTGTACCTTTATAGTCACCCAGTTACGTTGTGACGTTTGGTACACCCAAAGCACTCCTACGGCATCCGGGAGTTACACGATCTCATGGTCTAAGGAAATGATACTTGACATTGGAAAAGCTCTAGCAAACGAACTACACGATCTTTGTGCTATGCTTAGGATTGGGTCTTGTCCATCACATCATTCTCCTAATGATGTGATCCCGTTATCAATGACATCCAATGTCCATAGTCAGGAAACCATGACTATCTGTTGATCAACGAGCTAGTCAACTAGAGGCTCACTAGGGACATGTTGTGGTCTATGTATTCACATATGTATTACGATTTCCGGATAACACAATTATAGCATGAACAATAGAAAATTATCATGAACAAAGAAATATAATAATAACCATTTATTATTGCCTCTAGGCATATTTCCAACAGACATACACTTTGTTCGCGAGCCACTAGTAGAAAACAGGGCTTTCGGCACAGCTAGATCGGAGCAATAGTCCCGGTTGCGTTACGAACCGGGACTAATGTGAGTATTAATCCCGGTTCTTGCGGCTAGGGCATCGGGAAGGCAATAGTCCCGGTTCAAATGGGACCTTTAGTCCCGGTTTGAGACACGAACAGGGACTAAAGTGTGCAATGCCCTTTAGTCCCGGTTCATATCTCAAACCGGGACTAAAGATTAGACCTTTAGTCCCGGTTTGGGACACGAACCGGGACTAAAGGGTGTGATGCCCTTTAGTCCCAGTTCGTGTTACAAACCGGGACTAAAGGGGTTCTGAAATTTGTTTTTTGTTTTTCTATTTGTTTTTTGTTTTTAGTTTCTGTTTCAAATTGCTTATATCTTTTAGGATATTTGATGTTTTTAAGTGATTCTTTTTGCATTAGATTCAAAAATTTGTCTAGTTTCTGCCATTAGTTTTCAAATTTGAATGATTTAAATATGAATTTGTTCAAATTTGTTCAAACACTAGATTGTGAATAATTTGAGTTTAAAAATAGTTTCTAATTTAATTCTTTTTGCTCCTAGTCGCATGTCAGACTGTTGTCATAGTACTAATTTGGTTATTTTTAGAATAATATAAAATAGGATTTTAATTAAAACAGTACTACTTTGCTTATATAGTTGTTTTAGTCCTTTAATTATTGTTTTCAATTATTTTTAGTTAGTTCTTTTTGTAGATTTTAACATGTTGTAGTAGGCTTCTGTTCAACAGTAGACAAATTTTTATAATTAATTAATATTAATTTTGATACTGTTTTGTATTAATATTTGTTTAGCCTATAATAATAGTTGATAGAATTAGTTTTGCTATATTAAAAAGTAATTCTTTTTGCCACTTTAATATAATGTGACTCTGGCTTGGTTAACCTTAGTTGTGACTCTTGTTGGGACGGTGCTAGCAGATGTAGTCGACGATAGGATTGGATGGACACCACCCCGGACTAAAGGGGTTCAAACTCTACCCCCCCCCCCCCCCTTATCGCCATTTCAGTTTTGAAAAAAAATCAAAAGAAAATAATAAAAACTTCAAAAATTAAAATCCTTCGAGATGTAGTTATGTTACTACCTCTACTAGTTAGAAAATTAAAAAACATAAATTTGGACATGTTTTGCAAAAAAGTGTGATGAAAAAGTAAAACGACTATATCTTTTGCATACGATGTCGAAAAAAAATATAATATATCAAAATATTCAGCACGAAAATCCGCATCCGATTTTGATGGCCATAGGCTGTTTTGCAAATTTTTGGAATCCTCAAATTATAAAAGGAAAAAAGATATGCCCAAATTTCAGTTTTTTTTTGAATTTTGGTTAAATCAGGTCAAACTGTGGTCAAACTACTTATTCAACAAAATATTTGTGTTACTAAATAATTATTCAAGAATTATAGTGTTACCAAATAATTATTTCAGTTTTTTAGAATTTTGGTCAAATCTGGTCAAACTATGGTCAAACTACTTATTCAAGAAATATTAGTGTTACTAAATAATTATTGGTTTTAAGAATAATAGTTTCAAACTCAAACGGTGTAACGTGTGACTTCATGCTCAACTTCAACTCCTAAGGGTTAATAGGTTTGATAGCTTGCTATTGTCCGGAAAACAACACGTGCACACTTGGAAACAAGGGGGAATAGAACTCGAAAGTTAAGCGTGCTCAGGCATGAGTAGTGAGAAGATGGGTGATCAACCGGGAAGTTTGACGATTTGGAATGATGAGGGATGATTAGAGATTAGAGATTAAATTGAGCAGTGATGAGGGGTGATTAGAGATTAAATACAAATAATTCATAAATTTGAAAATCGAAAAAAAAATCAAATTTTTTTTCAAAAAAATTTAAAAAAAGTTCCTACCAACCGGGACTAAAGGTCGAGCTCCAGACAGCGGCCACGTGGAGGGCCTTTAGTCCCGGTTCGTAACACAACCGGGACTAAGGGGGGGGGGCTTTAGTCCCGATTCCAGAACCGGGACTAAAGACCCGTTTTCTACTAGTGAGCAGGTGGTTCTTGGGCGCATCCTGGTCCTTCACGTCCCGACGGCGCAACAGTTCGCCGATGTCATGACGAAGGGACTGCCTACTTCCGTTTTCGAGGAGTTCAGGTCCAGTCTTTGCGTCTCCGGCGACGGTTCGACTGCGGGGGGTCTTGAATATATGGTTGTGCATGTATATTGTATATCTTGGCCCACCTCTTAGTCATTGTATAGTTGAGGTCGAGGCCAACCTTGTACACCCATATATACGTGCGTTATGCACCGATCAATACATCGAGTTGCATTGCCAAAACATTCTCTTCCAACAAGAGCTATGCTATTGGTTCCTGCATTCTGTATGGTCAACCAGCACTAGTGCAGATTGTATTTTTGTCCTATCTCTTCCTTTCTTTATTTCTTTCTGTGAAGGGTATTCTGGTTTTGATTAGATTAGTGTTGCATAGTATTGCGATGAATCACTGGCATATTTTCTGTACCAAATGAATTGCTTCTAGATGGATTGTTTCTTGTGATACTGATTCGTACAACAAACTCCATTTCTTTCCTGATGATGCTAATGTTGAAGGGAGCCGAAAACTTGTTAAAATGAGTCGAATTCTTTTTTTCTGCATCTTTCATGATGCATTGGACATGGAAAACTATTTGTTGTCATTTCCGAGTCAAGTGATGATAAGTGTGACCAAAACTAACATAAGAAGCATATTAAGTTCTTTTTTACCGTAGTGCATATTCAGCTCTTATCCTACATGAAGACGGTTAGTTTGGCACATTCAGTGTGTTAACCTGTTTCAAAATGCAATTGCCGTTCCATCACTCACTCATTTAGGAGCTTCTTTCCATTTCTTTGATGTGACATCCATCTAACGGAACACTATATTTCCATTCACTTTGTTTTTGTCAAGAGACAGACAGTACACATGCAAGTAGAGTGGCCACATCATTCTGCAGTCTACTCACATGATAAAATTATCATGCTAAACAGCTTGCTCAACACATATCCCATGCTCACGTTATGTTTGTTTCAGCAGAAGAGCTAACAAAGATCAGAGGTGTGTAGAAGTATTATATATATGTAGCCCTGCCTTAGGATGTCAAAGTGGAGTGTGATATGAATTCAGATTTGCTTATGTCTTTAGCTTCTGTCCATCTAAAATGTTGGGGGAAAACAAAAACGTGAGATCCAAGTTGGTGAAGTTAAAAGGAGCAAAAAAACACTGGCAATGTAGTGTCTTGCAGCTCTTGCTTAGTCCACTCGAAGTCAGATTGCCATTTTACAGGATATGTTCTGGTGGCACCCACCCCCACCCTCCACGGTCCAGCTATCTTGCTCAAGCATTAGTGGCACCAGACAAAAATGCTTGGATGTCTGTTCCAGTAGAAGTCCTCACCTGGCAATTGGAAGTTGATCCAAATATCTGTTCCATTGTTCACAAGTCTAGTTAGTTAGAGAAGGTTCTCCATTGGATTATCATCCCTCTACCATTCCATTAGGTTCAGCAAATTTCTGTTCTTATCTTGACAGTACCCACTGCCTGACAGAGTTAACCTTTTTGGCAAAAATCTTTCTGTCATAAATGGTCCAAACATATCTATATGTACTCTGTATGTCCCCAACAACAGACAAAACAATTCTTGTCCTTTTCCTGTCTAGCAAACTTTCCTTGGTGACAACGATATGCTATATAATTTTCTATGATTCCTGAGTTTCAGCAGTAGAGGTTAGAACAATTATGAAGCCAGCAAAGGTCTAGAAGAGCCTGATTGAAGCACTCAAAACAACATAGTGACTACACCCACCTTCGGTGCACCCACGGTGCACCCACGCAAGAAAACATAGCAAAAAAAATAAAAAAATTCTGAAACTTTATAGGAATGGTCATCAACAAATGTTAAGGGAGCTTGCAAAGTTTGGTGGTCAAATAACATTCGAGAAGCTCTCTACAAAAAAGACAAAATTACAAAATCTGGTCAAACAGTGCACTTACATTTTGACTCTTTTTCAATGAATTTGTCTTTTTTGTCGAGAGCTCCTCGAATGTTATTTGACCACCAAATTTTGCAAGCCTCTCTAACATTTGTTGATCATCATTTCCGCAAAGTTTCAGATTTTTTTGAAATGTTTTGATATGTTTTCTTGCGTGGGTGCACCGAGAGTGGGTGTAGAAGAACCACTCTCCTCAAAACAACATAATATCCTGTTCGTGCACAAATCAACAATTATATGTCCAATTAGTACTCACTAAATGTCGGGATCTCCTATCATACAGTGATAATCCTCACAGATTAGTATAATAATAAATTAGTGATCAAATAATATAACTAGAATTTGGAGCTTCAAGTAAAGCGAACAGTTAACTTAATTCTTCAGTCGAGGACTATATTGGTACCTGAAGCAGTCATCATCCTCCTGTTGTCAGTTCAACACCTTGACCCCCTCGCTCTTGGCGCTAGCATCCAACCCCTAATCTCCAACCTGGTAGACAATTCTGGTCAACAGATGGTAGCATGGAATGTTAGATATTTAGGGTTTGTGGTCTACCCCTTATTCCTCTGCGCTTATCCATGGTGCCGCTCACAAATCGCATCTTTGAGGCTAGGGGGTAGGGACCTTCTTATACTGTCTTTCCAAAGAGTCCACCCCTTATACATATTAGATTCCTAGTCGTTACAACTAGTTTGCGGGATAGAGTCCAGATTAAATTACCAACCACGATCATATTTGTCTGTTAACGGATTCTACCCGTTATGTCCCCGGAGCACACGCTTGTGAGCAATGCGCCATAATAGAGTGTAAATTCCTCTAATTACGTAGATCAACATTAGGGTTGTAATCAAACAATACGATCTAGCTCCTTCCAATCATCAGTGTATCCAGGAAGTCTTTCCAATATAAATAGTATATTGTATTCCACTGATAATTGACCAGCTTCCTTAAGCATATATTACTTAAGTATATTCCAACAAGTAACAATTCCATGCTGAACATGTAAAGCAATTCCATGTAGAAATATATGTATAATTCCATAATGAGGTATTCCGAATATTGACAATTCCAAGTAATTTGAATATAGTTGCTGGACACATAATTCCAACATGGAATACTTCCACACTAACTTAGAATAAGACTAAAATACATGTTTACCATGTCAGTGTATATGACACTAGCGCCAACGGCAGCTGACGAGCCTGCCAGGGCCGCCACGATGGCGATCACCTCTAGCAGTACCAGATGTATGCCGTCTCGGGATGGCGGAGCCTTGTGGAAAGAGAGGAGTGGTGTGGCACCATGTCTCCTACAGCCGCCGCTCATGGAGCACGCTTCGGTCAGGGAGGAGGGGTGGATGGAGGGATGCTCTCTCATATGTAATTGCAACGTATCACAATACATTAAGTGCTAAAGTGATAATTAAAACCCTCTTATCCACTATATTCTCATGATATGGATAAGTTAAAAAGCTTATGAAAACAAATAAATAAATGATTGGTTGCAAATTCACTACTAGAATCGACATATACGACGAGTACCACGGACACTCGGCAAAGGACCAATAACCGCCGGCAAAGCCTTTGCCGAGAGTTGCATTCGGCAAAGGCCACTCGGAAAATCATTAGAAGGGTCAATACTCTGCCTTGTTCCAGCTTAAACACAGTTTGAATTCCTAAATCTCACTTGTTGACTGAGCAATTTTACAACTGTACCCTGGTACTCCATGAGATGGGTCGGGACTCAGGAGTACCACGGAAATCTGGCTATTCGTACATAGGGGTAGTTTAGATCTTTTTTTAGTTTGCTAACGAAGGGGATTGGCCCTCAGCCTGCAATTCCCATTGAGTGCATGATGGACTGGCCCTCTATCCACACCTCCATGGCTCCGCCTCCTCTCCAATCGACCTCATGACACATTTCTTCAACATTGTAAAAAGATATGATTCAATCGCAAGGAAAAAAGGATTTCGACCATTATAATTACACTTTCAACTTGTCAAGTGTTGGCGTTCCTATAATTCAGGCATCGAAAATCTTAGTCCTACTGAAAAGTCTTATAAAAAAATATACGTGCTAGTTTATTTTGGATTGTAACTACTCCATAATTTTAGCTAACCATCATTAAATTGAACTAAAACTGTAGGTACCAATAGAATGCAATTGGTTCAATTTTTACAGCTTCAGTTACCTAAATGAATACATTAGACTATATTTAGTCTTCCATTCGCAAAAAAGGAATATATTTAGTCTTCACAATTGAAGTCTTTGTTCACTTGTATGCAAGCAAAGTAAAGTGTCAAAAGGTTTTGTGGTGTACTTGTATGATGAAAGAAATGACAAACTCCTTACTAACTTGGTCAAAACCTATGGCATGCTTACGGGGGTGTAAAAAAAGGACAGGTAAGTCATTAGTAGTAGACCAACAACTATAATCGGCACTGCGATGTCAATTGTGACGGTGCCTCTCTTCACAATTAAAATTAGTAGTGCCTTGAGAGTAGCTACAATGAGTCAGTTCCCAACCAATTTCACACATTTTCCATGATGTAGAGGTGGGGACTACTCCCTGCTCTAACTTCCTAATTAAGTAATGGCTGGCGTGACCTGAACTAACTTATATAACATGAATATTATGTGTGTGTACTACTTGAAACAGTGGTTTCTTTAGATCATTCATCAATAGGAACCTGTTTTAAACCACAATGGGTGTTCAACTACTTGCACAATCACAACTTCTCGCTGTTACTTTCATGTGAGTTCACTCTCAAATATAATATTTCCCTTTAATTACTTAGTTTTTGCCAAGGGTTCATGAACTACATGGATAAATAGGATGGTCACATGATCCAGTTACATGCGGTTAAAAAGACACGATAAGCAGTTCTTGAATGACTTACTCAACACATATCCCATTCTCACAATCTATTTCTTTTTTTCTTACAAAGAGCTACAAAGAAAGAGATATATAGAAGTCATATATAAACTCCACTGTCTTAGGACGTCAAGGTGAGTGTGATATGTTTTCAGGTTTGCTTCCCTCTTTATCGAACTTCACTCTATCTAAAATATTGGAGAAAAACAATTACATGTACCATACCCGATCCGCGCCTAACACTACCTCCACTCATGATATCCAGTGGCACGAGTCCATGTGCTATAACACTTCCTTTGTCTAGCCGGAGCTTGTCTATATGCCACAGGACGACATGACAATGGCGCTGCAGTCTGCATCCACATCAGCTATTGGGATTCCAGAATAGGTCATGCCTTGGCTGCCGACAATGTTAATGTTAATCTTGTCACGTGTTAGTTTAAGTTCGTAATGAAGTGCCCATGCATACTGTATGTGTGCTTAGCGGAACACCGTATGTGCTACAGTAGAAAGTGATGACACAAGAAAATGACATAGTCCATGCTTATGTTTTTTCCCGCGCCCATGAGAGCTAACAAAGACTTGTGGTGTATAGAACGCTATATATGTTATATACCTCTGCCTTTAGGAGGTCAAAGCAAGCATGATGTGAGTTTAAACTTGGGTACCCCTTTATATATCCAGCCTTCAAGCGACCTGAAATATTGGAGAAAAACAAAAAAAAGCATGGTAGAATTGCAGGCAGAAATGGAAGCAGCCAATGGATGTTCAATAGTCTCCGGACGAAGTAGGTGAAGTTCCTGACAGTCGTGCCTATCAAAACTTTGGGCAGGATGAAGGGACCAAGGATTTAGTGCTACGAGAGATGCGGAGTTGCTATGGGGAGTCCCTGGGCAAATCCTATTTGGCGCTGCAGGCGCCGGTTAACGTGCATTTTCGCTAACGGGCGCCTGCAGCCCCGCGATGGGCCGGCCCATGTGGCGCTTCCTTTTTCTATGTTAATAGACAGAAAGAATATGCGCCGGATGAGAATCAAACATGCGCCCCTCCTCATCGATGTACTAGAGGTAACCATCGCACCACACAGCACAATCTGCTAACAATCAAGTTCTTCCTTCTTTTATTCTCCTTTCTCCTTTTTTCTGTTTTTCCTTTTACAAAGAAAACAATCTGGTGAACTTTTTTCAGATTTGATAAACTCTTTTCAAATCGATGAACTTTTTTCCAAATTTGGTGAACTTTTTTGAAAATAGATGAACTTTTTTTAAAATTCGATGAACTTTTTTTTCAAATTCGATGAACTTTTTTCAGATTCGTTGAACTTTTTTCAAAATTAATGAACTTTTTTCAAATTCGGTGAACTTTTTTTTTGAAAATCAATGAACTTTTTCCAGGTTTGTGAACTTTTCTCAAAATGCATGAACTTTTTGACATTCATGATCCTTTTTCCATGTAATTCAAAAAATTGAAGTGATACAATAGATGGATGGTTCTATGCAATAAAATAGCGGACGACACTGTTATTAGGCTTTTGCCGCTGTTACTAATGAATAATGTCAGGTAGCTCGACCGGTAGTGAGTCTTGTACGTGAAGTGCATGCGCGTGAGGAGCGTTTGCCTGTAGGCTACTCGGGTTTCATACTATAGCAACTGCAATGCCCAGTTTTCCCAGTAGCGACCGGCTTTTGACCAGTTTTCTTTGTGTCAAACATGTTTTTAATTTGAAAACAAATTTTGAAAGGAAATTTTTTTGTAAGTTCCAAAAAATTTCGGAAAACACGAATAAATTTTGTAAAATCCCAAAAAAAAATTGAACAATTTTGAAGGGCAGACAATTTTTTAAAAATTCAAAAAAAATTCGTAATTCATGAACATTTTTAGAAATGAAAACATTTTTTCAATTTGTGAACAATTGTGGAAAAATAAGTACAGTTTTTGACAAAAGAGCAAACATTTATGAATTGTTGATTTTTTTTTTGGAAAAACAAGAAAGCTTTTTGAATTTTGTGGAAAATCAGAATAGGGAACATTTTTAATAATTCCAAGCAAAATTTTCGAAAACATGAATATTTTTTAAAGTATTTTTGTTTTACTCCATAGATTTTTAAAAGAAACAAAAAAGAGAAGAAAGGGAGAAAAGAAAAAAGAACCAATAAATACCAAAATTAAAATTAAAATAAAATAAAAAACAAAAGCAAAGACTAATACTCCCTCTGTTCACTTTTGTAAGTCGTTTAAAACAGCTGAAATTGAACTGTTTTAGGTGTTGTCTTAAATGTCTAAAACGTCTTAAAAAAGTAAAGAGGGAGTAAAAAAGAAACAAAAAAATGAAAAAAATGATTTAGAAAACCTTCTAGAAGGTTCCCACAACCAGTAAAAACCGGCTTGGAACCTACTAGAATGTTCCCAAAACTGGAATCAGAACGCCACTTTGTGTATCACTGAAAATAGGTTGGCAAGTTGTACCGCCGATTGTTATATTCCAATACTACAGTCCCAGCTATTCTAAGAGTTTCTACTATACTGTGATCGTCATTGCAAACAGTACTCCGGATATTATACCACATGCACTAGGTCATCCTGCTGTTTTCTTCTATATAAGCTGACACACAGCCTGTTGCTGAAATGTATGTACGGCGAGTAATGATTCGAAGCTCAACAGTTTTGCTGGTCTCATATTATGCATCTGACTTGATAGGTTACAGTGGCATGCTACATACACTGTTTCTTTTTTGTGCCTTTGTTCGTGATATTGATGCTTGCCTATATTGAGCTCTGTAATCGGTCTTCTTTGCTGAACTTTGACCTGTATGTATGTATGTATGTATGTTCTTTTTTTGCGGAATAACCTGTATGTATGTTGTTCAGATACTTGTAACAACTTGTTGAGATACCTGTATTGTGAATGAGTTCATCTCCCTGAACATTTCCTGGAATTAGTACAAGTTATTGGGATAGTCACGTTTATGGAATAGAACACTTGTGGGTTATATGACGTGTATGCTGTGATTGTTTTCAGGGGGGCCTCGAGTGCAGCAGGTGTTAATTTGTTTTTTCCACGGTTTGGCTCCCCAATCACAGTAGCAGAGGTTAATTTGCAAAGTAGATGGTTCAGTAATGAAAGGAACTTACTGGTTAACTTGTTCTCTGTTTGCTCTGCCGCTGCCCTGTGGCTGTGTGGGAGATGCTCAGCGCTGGAGCTAGTGTTGTTCACTCTTGCTTCGGGAAAATGTCTGGCCGGAGAAGAAAAGCCATTTTGGCGTCGTCAGATGAGAAAGGTTTGGTGGCGAGGTGAAGAGAGGAAGAAACTGAAGATGTAGATCAATGTAGTTTCAGTTGGCTGTTATATAGTAGTATTTTGGATTAGATGGTGGCATCTTTCATGAGCCGCTTTGGGCTTTGGCAATGGAATGCTGTTGTTTGAGATCTGTAGAACGAACTAACATTGTGTTGATTCAACTAATGCACATGATCTGGAGTCGGAAGTATAAGTAGAGCATAGAACGGATTTTTTTGGTTTAAAGGTTATTGCTTAGCCAATCGCCTGACTCCATTTATTCGAAAGACAATTTCATGCAGTGGATGTTCCTGCAAATCTATTGTATATCATGAACATTTGCTGCACTCTCCTCCAACAAAAAACACAATGTTTCTATTCACTCTGTTCATAGCTACTCCTTACTAGGAAAGAGATCGAGAACTAAACATGCAAGTGAAACAGTCACATGATTCTGTAGTGTACTATCGTGGTACAACCCTACAAATGATGTGGTGAGTGTTTCCTAGATGGCTTGCTCACACCTATCACATGATTCTGTAGTGGACTTTGATTTTAGAAGAAGAGATGTATGGGAGTCCTATATATACCCTCTGCCCTAGGATACCTACTTATGTGAGTAGGATCTGCATATCAATTTGTCCATCTCTTTATCCAGCTTCTAAGCATGTGAAACAGTGGAGGAAAACAGAAATATCATGGTAAAATTTACTGAATGACATTCGCTCGTGATATTGAATATAGAGAGTTGTGAGTGGTTCCAGCTACTGTGCTCTTAGATACTCACATTGAAAAGCTTTTCTGAATTCTAGATCACCGAGTCTTGAATTCTCTCTCCAAATGGCGCCCAAGTGCGAATCATACAAATCTTGTGCTCAATCCTTCATACCTCGCTTTCTCCATGCTCGTGGTAGGTTAACCCATCTCCTCCTCTTTGCTGCTGGCAGCAATACAGACAATCTATTGCCGGAGTCATTAGCTGAATGGTTATCACCATTTAGTTCTTCATTCTGTCCTCCATTCGCAGCAACTACAACTTCACCTTCTTGTTGAAAGTATACTGCAACCTGCTATTGCCGTTAGTGTTCTTTATCTTTCCCTCATTGTTGGCCTGAACATGGAAAGTGAAGAGAGGATTTTTTGCACTGAGCTCCGTAAACACCTTCATAGTTTTTCTGACATCATCGTCCTCTTGTTCACGACCCAATTTGCATTTGAGTCCTCAATGACTGTTTCATGAAAGGGACATTCTCCATCAATCCGAAAAAGCTTCCAATTATGCTATACACTTCCCCAAGGTTGATGTTGTTCTGCCTAAGTTCCTTCACCATATGTTGCTTTAGCAGTGGAATGTTGTTGTGTGAGATCTGTAGATAGAACTGACTTTGTGTTCATTCGAGTAATGCACATAATTAGGAGTCAAAAGTATATGTAGAGCATACAAGGAGATTTTTTGGTTTAAAGGTTATTGCTTAGCCAATCACCTGACTGAGACATTACAGCAGTTTTCCATTCTTGAAAAGACAATTGCATTCAGTGGATGTCTGGGCAAATCTGTTGTATCTCGTGAACATTTGTTGCGCTGTCCTCCAACCAAACACAATGTTTCTATTCACTCTGTTCATAGCTACTCCTTACTAGCACCAGTAGAAAACTGGACTTTGGTCACAGGGCAATATTCACATTAGTCCCGGTTCAGTCACGAACCGGGACTAATGTGAGCATTGGTCCCGGTTCGTGCGGCCAGGGGCCTGCCGGGCATCGTGGGGGCATTGGTCCCGGTTCGTCCGGACCCTTTGGTCCTGGTTGGTGAGACAAACCGGGACCAATGGGCCACGCTCCTGGCCCACCACCCTTTAGTCCCGGTTCCTACCACAAACCAGGACTAAAGGGCTGGTCCTAGTTGCGGCCAGTGTTTAGTCCCATCTCGCCAACCGAAGGGCGCTCACACTAGTTTATAAGCCCGTCCCTCTCTGCCTTGTTGAGCTCCTCTTAAAGTAAAAATAGATGCCCTTATACAGGGAATTTGACCTAAATTCACAGTAAATTTCATAGAAATTTATTATGAATTTAGGTTGAATTTCCTCTATAAGCGCATCTATGTTCATTTTTTTATATTTATAAAATAAATAAACCTTAATAAAATAAATAAACCTTAATAAAATAATATAAAAATAAACTATAGTAACTAAAATAAATAAACCTTAATAAATTAAGTAAAAATAGCAGCAGTAAAATAAATAAAAAATAGCAGCAGTAAAATAAATAAAATAAAATAATTAAAGTAAAATACATAAGTAATTAGAAATAAAATAAATAAGTTTTTTGTTGTAAGTAGAAACAAAACAAAACAAATAAAGCAAAAGAGAAAAAAAAAGCAGAGGAAAAAAATTATGCCACCTACTGGGCCACCACGCCTGAATACGACTAGAAACCCATCCATGAGCCTGGATTCAGGCCCGCAGAAGGCCCAGTAGGCCCCACAGGCAAAGAGAACGGTTAGGCCCGAAAGCCTGCAGTTGAGAGGAGTTCGAGAGGGTGGGCGCAACAGCGCTTATAAACCACTCTCGAGCTCTCTCAACTAGCGAGGTGGGACTAAACTTTTGACGCGGGGCAGCACAAGGCCTTTGGTCCCGGTTGGTGCCACCAACCGGGACTAAAGGGGGCATTGGTCCCGGTTCGTGGCACCAACCGGGACTAAAGGCCTTTAGTCCCGGTTGGTGCCACGAACCGGGACCAATGAGTTCCCTATATATACCCCATCGCCATAGCAGAGCACTCCAGAGTGCTTTGTTTTTTCTGGCCGACGAGATGAGGGCATTTGGATGCTCTAGCTCACCTCCTATGCACATGAGGTGTTCGATGAAATGTCTGAGCCACACTAGTTAATCTTTCTCCTCTCGAAACTCGACCTCCGAGCTCCATTTTCCCTGAGATTTGTCTAGGTTTAGCAGTCCGTCACGTCCCGTCCCCGTCTTCACCGCCGTCGATCGCCCGCGCCGATCTCGTCGCCAGCACCACCGTGGTGAGCCTCTTGTCCTTATCTTCTTTCTGAAAGGAAAAAATTCTTACTTTAGATAGTTACTTGTCTAATTTTGTTACTTTTATTATTCCTTCTTATTACATAGTGCGATGGTTTTGGTATCCGCCCCCGTCGGCCCTCGTCCTGTCTATGATTCGGATGTGGTATATATTATCTTTTTATAACTATTTGGTTCATTTATTATTTATGACAAATATACCGACCAACGTGACATAGATTTTATTTATCTAGGAGGTGGTTGAACCGGAAATTCTAACCGACCCTATTGTCGAGAGGTTAAATTTAGTTGAAGAAGAAAACAATTACTTGAAGGAAAAAATAAAAAAAATTGAGGAGGAGAAGATGATATTGGAGTTGCATGTGGCGGATGTCGTCGATGATCACAAGATCAAGATGGATGCAATGCGCTTGAAGATTAGAAAGATTAGAAAATATGCCATTCATACCGAGGCTTGGTATCATTATGCCGTTGGATCAATTGTTACCTTGGTTGCGATTATGTTCGCATTTGTTTTCGCATTGAAATGTTTTACATAGTTTCAATGTACGGTTTAATTAATTAGATGCTCTGGAGAGCTATATATATGTTGTTAGATGAGAACTATGTATGTACTTTGGTTTTAATATGATGATGAACTTCTATTAATTTGGTCACTTAATTATCTATTCATGATGTTCTGTAATGGTTTTTGACACACTTAATTATATATAATGCACGCAGATGAACCGGCAATGGATGTACGGTGACAGACACACCTCCGAGTACATTAAGGGCGTGCATGATTTTCTCGAAGTGGCTGAGGCAAACAAGCAGAATGGTTTTATGTGTTGTCCATACCCTATATGTGGGAATACGAAGTCTTACTCTGACTGGAAAATCCTTCACACCCACCTGCTTTACAAGGGTTTCATGCCACACTATAATGTCTGGACGAGGCACAGAGAAATAGGGGTTATGATGGAAGACGGCGAAGAAGAAGAGGACGATGACAACTATGTGCCCCCTGAATACGGTGATGCTGCAACGGGGGAAGTTGCTGAAGATCAAGAGGAACCAGACGATGTGCCCAATGATGCTGCAAGGGGGGAAGCTGCTGAAGATCAAGAGGAACCAGTGCCCGATGATGATGATCTCCGCCGGGTCATAGTCGATGCAAGGACGCAATGCGAAAGTCAAAAGGAGAAGCTGAAGTTCGATCGCATGTTAGAGGATCACAAAAAAGGGTTGTACCCCAATTGCGAAGATGGCAACACAAAGCTCGGTACCGTACTGGAATTGCTGCAGTGGAAGGCAGAGAATGCTGTGCCTGACAAAGGATTTGAGAAGCTATTGAAAATATTGAAGAAGAAGCTTCCAAAGGATAACGAATTGCCCGACAGTACATACGCAGCAAAGAAGATCGTATGCCCTCTAGGATTGGAGGTGTAGAAGATACATGCATGCCCTAATGACTGCATCCTCTACCGCGGTGCTTACAAGGATCTGAACGCATGCCCGGTATGCGGTGCATTGCGGTATAAGATCAGACGAGATGACCCTGGTGATGTTGACGGCTAGCCCCCCAGGAAGAGGGTTCCTGCGAAGGTGATGTGGTATGCTCCTATAATACCACGGTTGAAACGTCTGTTCAGAAACGAAGAGCATGCCAAGTTGATGCGATGGCATAGTGAGGACCGTAAAAAAGACGGGAAGTTGAGAGCACCCGCTGACGGGTCGCCGTGGAGAAAAATCAAGAGAAAGTACTGGGCTGAGTTTGCCGCTGACCCAAGGAACGTATGGTTTGGTCTAAGTGCGGATGGCGTTAATCCTTTCGGGGAGCAGAGCAGCAATCACAGCACCTGGCCCGTGACTCTATGTATGTATAACCTTCCTCCTTGGATGTGCATGAAGCGGAAGTTCATTATGATGCCAGTTCTCATCCAAGGCCCTAAGGAACCTGACAACGACATTGATGTGTACCTAAGGCCATTAGTTGAAGAACTTTTACAGCTGTGGAATGGAAACGGTGTACGTATGTGGGATGAGCACAAACAGGAGGAATTTAACCTGCACGCGTTGTTGTTTGTAACCATCAACGATTGGCCCGCCCTCAGTAACCTTTCAGGACAGACAAACAAGGGATACCACGCATGCACGCACTGTTTAGATGACACTGAAAGTATATACCTGGACAAAAGCAGGAAGAATGTGTACCTGGGCCATCGTCGATTTCTTCCGACCAACCATCATTGTCGAAAGAAAGGCAAGCATTTCAAAGGCGAGGCAGATCACCGGAAGAAGCCCGCCATGCGTACCGGTGATCACGTACTTGCTATGGTCAATGATTTACACGTAATCTTTGGAAAGGGACCAGGCGGACTAGCTGTTCCGAATGACGCTGAGGGACACGCACCCATGTGGAAGAAGAAATCTATATTTTGGGACCTACCCTACTGGAAAGAGCTAGAGGTCCGCTCTTCAATCAACGTGATGCACGTGACGAAGAACCTTTGCGTGAACCTGCTAGGCTTCTTGGGCGTGTATGGAAAGACAAAAGATACACCTGAGGCACGGGAGGACCTGCAACGTTTGCACGAAAAAGATGGCATGCCTCCGAAGCAGTATGAAGGTCCTGCCAGCTATGCTCTTACGAAAGAAGAGATATAAATCTTCTTTGAATGCCTGCTCAGTATGAAGGTCCTGACTGGCTTCTTGTCGAATATAAAGGGAATAATAAATATGCCAGAGAAAAAGTTCCAGAACCTAAAGTCTCATGGCTGCCACGTGATTATGACGCAACTGCTTCCGGTTGCATTGAGGGGGCTTCTACCGAAAAACGTCCGATTAGCCATTGTGAAGCTATGTGCATTTCTCAATGCAATCTCTCAGAAGGTGATCGATCCATAAATCATACCAAGGCTAAGGAGTGATGTGGCGCAATGTCTTGTCAGTTTCGAGCTGGTGTTCCCACCATCCTTCTTCAATATCATGACGCACGTCCTAGTTCATCTAGTCGACGAGATTGTCATTCTGGGGCCCGTATTTCTACACAATATGTTCCCCTTTGGGAGGTTCATGGGAGTCCTAAAGAAATATGTCCGTAACCGCGCTAGGCCAGAAGGAAGCATCTCCATGGGCCATCAAACAGAGGATGTCATTGGGTTTTCTGTTGACTTCATTCCTGGCCTTAAGAAGATAGGTCTCCCTAAATCGCGGTATGAGGGGAGACTGACTGGAAAAGGCACGCTTGGAGGGGACTCAATAATATGCAGGGACGGATATTCTTGGTCTCAAGCACACTACACAGTTCTACAGAACTCTACCTTGGTGACCCCGTATGTCGATGAACACAAGAACAGTCTGCGCTCCAAACACCCAGAGCAGTGTGACAACTGGATTACATGTGAACACATCAGGACTTTCAGCAGTTGGTTGGAAACACGTCTGAGAGGTGACACCACTGTTTGTGATGAGTTGTACTCGTTGTCCAGGGGACCATCTTCGACTGTATTGACTTACAAAGGATACGAGATAAATGGGAATACATTTTACACGATCGCCCAAGATCAAAAGAGCACCAACAAAAACAGCGGTGTCCGCTTTGATGCAGCAACCGAGAGGGGAAAGGACACATATTATGGTTACATAATGGACATATGGGAACTTGACTACAGACATGATTTTAAGGTCCCTTTGTTTAAGTGCAAATGGGTCAATATGTCAGGAGGCGGGGTACAGGTAGACCCACAGTACGGAATGACAACAGTGGATCTGAACAATCTTGGGTACACTGACGAACCGTTCGTCCTAGCCAATGATGTGGCACAGGTTATCTATGTGAAGGACATGTCTACCAGACCGAGGAAAAGAAAAGATAAGGAAGCGAATACATCATACGATGAGCCAAACGCCACATAGTTCTTTCAGGAAAAAGGGACATTGTGGGAGTGGAGGGCAAGACAGACATGTCTGAAGATTATGAAAAGTTTCATGAAATTCCTCCCTTAAAAGTCAAGGCTGACCCAAGCATCCTGATAAACGATGAAGATTATCCATGGTTACGGCGCAATAAGCAAATGACACAAGGTTATCTATGTGAAGGACATGTCTACCAGACCGAGGAAAAGAAAAGATAAGGAAGCGAATACATCATACGATGAGCCAAAGCGCCACATAGTTCTTTCAGGAAAAAGGGACATTGTGGGAGTGGAGGGCAAGACAGACATGTCTGAAGATTATGAAAAGTTTCATGAAATTCCTCCCTTCAAAGTCAAGGCTGACCCAAGCATCCTGATAAACGATGAAGATTATCCATGGTTACGGCGCAATAAGCAAATGACACAAGCGAAGAAAAAGTGACCATGGTTACGGCGCAATAAGCAAATGACACAAGCGAAGAAAAAGTGACCATGGTTACGGCGCAATAAGCAAATGA
This sequence comes from Aegilops tauschii subsp. strangulata, assembly GCF_002575655.3. Lineage (NCBI taxonomy): Eukaryota > Viridiplantae > Streptophyta > Magnoliopsida > Poales > Poaceae > Aegilops > Aegilops tauschii. The sequence goes on from NC_053035.3 coordinate 5,977,391, forward strand.
CACAAGCGAAGAAAAAGTGAAGACTTTCTCCCGCAACTATTATGATGATACCATGCCAACTTTGTAATAGACGAGTATAATACCATTGTCCGTTTTGTACAAGAAGTGCATCTAGTTTTTGCCGTAACCGTCTCAACTTTCTTACACATGCTATGTGGATGAAATGATGATACCATGCCAACTTTCAACCTTTTCAGAGTTCATTTGAAATGCTTTTCAATTTTAGGGTCTTATAGCTCAAAATAATTAGTAAATGCATGAAAAATAACAGGCCAAAACTCAAAAATTATGCCACCTACTGGGCCACCACGGCCTGAATACGATTAGAAACCCATCCATGGGCCAGGATTCAGGCCCGCAGAAGGCCCAGTAGGCCCACAGGCATGTACAGAGAGGTTAGGCCCGTAAGCCTGCTTTAGAGAGGAGCTCGATAGCTCAGGCGCACCGCACCTTATAAACAGGTGCGGCTCTCTCTCAGCTAGCGAGGTGGGACTAAACTCCCACCACCACGCCGCTGTGCAAGGGCATTGGTCCCGGTACCCTTTGGTCCCGGTTCGTGGCACCAACCGGGACCAATGCCCCCCCTTTAGTCCCGGTTGGTGCCACCAACCGGGACCAAAGGCCGCCGGTTCCCGCCCTTTGGGCTGCTGAAAAGGGACCTTTGGTCCCGGTTGGTGGCACCAACCGGGACTAAAGGGTGGCATTGGTCCCGGTTGGTGCCACGAACCGGGACCAATGGCCTTGCTATATAACCAGGACTTGTGAAAATTTCACATCTCCCTCGCCTCCCTCGCCAGTTGCCCCCGCCGCCAGGCTGCCCAAATCGCTCGCGCGCTCCTCGTCGCCGTCGCCGCCGCCGGCCGCCATCCCCGTCTCCCCATGCCCTTGCCCCGCGCCCGAGCCCACGCCGGCCGCCGCCCCGTGCCCCTGCCCCGTCCCCGAGCACACACGGCCGCGCCCCTGCGCCCCGGCCCGCCCCCACCATTGTCGTCGTCGCCGGCGCCCGCCCCCACTGCCGCCCCTGCCTCGACGCCGCCCCTCCTCCCCTTTCGGTCCGGCTCCGGCGACCCCCTTTCCTCCCTGTCCCCTCGATCCTCTTCATATAATTTTTTCATATGCATATGTTGATTATATGGATGGATGGATGATGTATATGTTCATTATATGGATGGATGGATGATGTATGCTTTTTTTCATATAATTTTTTTGGCAGATTTTTAGAATTTTTTGTGTATGTATGTTATGTTTATATGTATGTATGTATGTATGTTCATATGTATGTATGTTTATATGCAAAGCATATGCAAAGAAAATGTATGAATGGTCATATGCAAAGAAAAATGTATGTATGGTCATATGCAAAGAAAATGTATGTATGTATGTTCATATGAAAGAAAAATGTATGTATGTATGTTCATACGCATATGCAAAGAAAATGTAAGTTCATATGCATATGCAAAGAAAATGTATGTTCATATATATGATGATATGTTCATGTATGAGTATATGTATGTATATATGTTCTCTGTGTATATATATGTTCATGTATATATGCAAAAGATAGATTTTTAGAAAAGTTAGGATTTTTTTCTGTTCATAGATTTTTTTGGTGATATTAATTATTGTAGAATATGCAAATGTTTGTATATTCATATGAACAATGCATTAGGCAAAACCTTTACTGTTTTTCAAAATTTTCTATTTGAACATTTTTTTATGAATGAGAGGAAAAAGGAAAATAAGAAGAGGAAGAAAGGAGAAGAAGAGGAGAAATAAATAAGAAGAGGAAAAAAGAAGAAAAAGAAGAAGAGAAGAAGGAAGGAATAGAAGAGAAGAAGAAAAAATAGAAAAAATTCTATTTTTTCTTCTTCTCTCCTCTATTCCTTTCTTCTTCTCCTCTTTTTTTTTCTTCTTTTTTTCTTCGATCTTCTCCTCTATTCCTTTTCTTCTTATCTTCTTTTTATTTCTTCTTCGTTTTCTTATGTTTTATCGGGTCTGTCGTCGTCGATATACCCCTCTCCCGTTAACTTCAACACAAGGGGGGGTCGATATACCCCCTCCCCGATAATATTATTTTCCCATGTACGTATGTCGTCGTTGTCGATATAACCCCCTCCCGACAACTTCAACACGTGGGGGGGGGGGGCGATATACCCCCTCCCCGATAACATTATTTTCCCATGTATGTATGTCATCGTTGTCGATATATATAACTCCCTCCCAGATAACTTCGACATGATGGACGGTCGATATTTATACCCCCTCTCGACCGTGATAACTTATACCACGGGAGCACCCCCGGCCCTCTCGCTCGACCAAAACTCTCGAGGACACCCAAACCCTAGAAAAAAACGATGTCGGTCTCCTACCCCCTCCCGCCGCGCCCCTACCCTTGAAGCGTTGCCGAGGCCACCCCAAACCCGGAATAAGCTAGGTCTACGTTTGCACTAATATATCCACCTGCTGTCATGTTTGTGTAATAATTGTCATGTTGTAATATTTGCAGAAACAATGGAGCACGGACGAGACGAGCAAGCAGAAGAGGTGTTGGGGGACATAATCTTAGCCGGAGGTGATATCTTGTCGTATCTTAACGACAATGATGGTCTGGAAGAACAGGGTGAAGAAGCAGGCTACGGGGATCGAAGAGTGGAGGAGGAAAGACATGATTATGATGGCTCCGGTGACGCAATGCTGGTGCAAGAAGGAGCCCGTGGTGACGGCTCCGGTGACCGAACAGAGTCCGGCCAGGTAAATATATTAGTTAAGCCTGTGCTGACTAGCTAATTGATGCATTCATTGTTTTGGTATGTACACATATTAATTAACACTCGTCTTTCTTATTTTTTCTAGCCCTCCGGATCGAGCACAACTGCGGTAAAGAGACGAGGCCCGAAGAGAAAGTTGCGCTCGGATGAAAGGTTTGAGATCACAGCAATCGCGCGCGACGGCCAACCGATTGAACCCATCCGGACAAAGGATGCATTTGCTGCTCAGTGCGGGGTTCTAGTTAGGGACAAGATCCCGATCAGCATCCACCAATGGTATAAGCCTAAGAAGGAAGACCCTGAGGTGTCTTATGTCAATGATAGGCAGAAAGATGATCTTTGGACTGAGCTGAAGGCAAATTTCACCCTACCGCCAGAGGAGGATCCGGAGAAGCCAGTTAAAGAGCAATTAATCAAGTCTCATGCTCTTAAGAAGATGGCAGACCTATTCAGGAGGTGGAAGAATGAGCTGAAAACGTTTGTCGACAAAGAAGAGACACCAGAATTCATTGGCCGGTATGAGAAGATCAGAGATCACTGGCCCGCATTTGTGGCCCACAAGACATCAGAAAAGAGTAAGAAGATGTCAGCGACAAACAAGAAGAATGCTGCGAAGAAGAAGCTTCACCATCGCACGGGGTCAGGTGGCTACCTTAAAGCCCGACCTAAGTGGGCCAAGGCTGAGAATGATCTGCTTGCAAAAGGGATCGAACCACAGACAATGCACTGGACAGACCGTTGCCAGACTTGGTTCTTCGGGGCTGGCGGAACCTTGGACCCTGTATCAGGGAGGTGCGTTTGGACGAACGAGCTTTTGAGAATACCAGTCAAGAAGATTCAGCAATATATCGATGCAGCGCAGGAAGGGACGTTCGTTCCAGACAGAGAGAACAACGAGCTCACAATGGCCCTTAGGAATCCTGAGCACCCTGGACGGACACGAGGCACGCCAGGCTCCGTTCCGTGGAAGGCTGGTTTTCCGGACGCGGGCGGTTACAAAAGCCAGGAGAGGAGGAAAAAAGTGGAGCAGATCCAAATTCAGAAGCTGCACGAAAGGGTTCAAGCGCTAGAGGAACGAGACGGCAATCGACATGCCGAAACTGCCCCCGAAGCTACACCGCCATCTCAGCGGAGAAGCAGCATGGCTTCCACCGAGCTGCTTCAGCTGGAGCATGCGGCTCCTGGTAGCTACCCCGTGGATGCTATCACGGAGTCTCAACATTGCCACCTTATGGCGGAATGGCAGAACTTCAAAGTCAAGGCGGCTATTGACTCTGTTTTACCTCCTGAACCCGGCGCAACCTACCACTGCCGGCCGATTCCAGAAGGATATGCTAGGGTGATGGTGGATGAAATAATGGAGGGATTTGAGGAGCTCCAGCTTGACCACCCTACCGGTGAAGGGGAGACTCGGCTGGGTTCTGCTCTCAAGACTCCATGCCTATGGCGGAAGGAGCTCATCAAGCTTCCGAACTGGACGGCTCCGGTGAGTAAGGGCACTCCGCCTCCTCCTCCGCCTCCTCCTCCGGCGAGTGATCAGGGCACTCAGCCTCCTTCTCTGGCGCGTGGCGGCACTCCGCCTCCTTCTCCGCCTGCGCCGGCGCGCCAGAGCAGCCAGCCTCCTCCTTCTCCGCCTCGTCAGCAAGGGCGGAAGAGACCCGCCGCCGCTGCGGCTGCTCCGGCGCGTCGTAGTCCTTCTTCTCCGCCTCGTAAGCAAGGAAAGAAGACAGCCGCAGCCGCTCCGTCTGCTCTGCCGGCGTCTAGCAGTACAGCTGCCAGAGGCGGGAGGCAATACAGATTCAGTCCTTCTCTAAAGACTCCAGAGAAGTTACCATACGAGAGGACCGAGGAGGAAACCAGGAAGATCGTGCGAGCCGAAGTGACAAACTTCGTTGAAGGGGTGAAAGCAAAGAAACATCCACCTTCGGAGGAGAAGGTAGATCCGGTAAAAGCAAAGCGCACTCTGGCTGCCCTGACAAAACCACCAAAGTCTCCGCCGAGAGGCAACTATGAGCGCATTCTTGCAAAGACATATGCCGAAGCGGAGCGATCGGGAAGTACTGTCAGTGATCAAAGGTTAAAAGAATGACGAGCTGGGAAAAAATTGCCAGCTCGGCGACCAAGCGAACCAATCGTGCCCCCCACTCAAGGTGTCAAAAGACATCGTTGCTAATGATCCGAGGATGGTGCCCGGTTATAGCAATCTTGGAGATTACCTGCCCGACGATGTACATTATGAAATCATGGAGGTGGACGAACACAAATACCATTACGGGAAGCCTCTCGTCAAAGATGAAAGATCTCTAACAACGATGATGCAAAGATTACATGATTGGTACATGAAAACCTGCAGAGAGTCTGATGGGACGAGTACTTTGACGCTGAGAGTTAAACCGGAGCATGACCTCGTTGGAATTGAACTGCTGAATGTTCCATTTGAGGATTTCTTCCAGTTTTACAATCAAAAGGCCCTCGATAAAACAACGATCACTTGCTACTGTCTGTAAGTAGTACTACTTCTGTCATTAAGTCTCTCTATATAGGTCAAATCTTTCATTGCATGTGTTTATAATTATCCTCACTATATTATGCAGATTGAAGATCGCCGAATTGAAGAAAAGACAAATCGGTGATATTGGGTTCATTAACACAAATCTCATAGATGCATATACGGTTGAAAAACATCCCAAAGAAGCCGAGGCCAACTTGCTACAATCGTTGGTATTAAATCAAAACAAAGATATAATACTCTTTCCTTACAACTTCAAGTGAGTGTTACTGTCTTGTGCATATTCGGTTTCCCTTATTAGTCTAGGTTATGGTAATGTAATTGATGACTTATGCATGCATGCGCAGCTTCCACTATATTCTCCTAGAGATTAAGCTTGAGCAGGGAGTAGTAACCGTCTTAGACTCGAGACGAAAAGATCCCCAGGACTATGCGAACATGACTCAAATGCTCGAGAAGTAAGTTAAATCGATCATTATCCACCATATCAGCAACTTTGTTCATTTCCTGATATCAAGTAATTGTTTTCTTTGTCTGGCAGGGTTTGGAGAAAATTCACCACAAAAGCTCCGGGACTGCCGAAGAAGCTGCAATTTAAACACCCGAAAGTAAGTACTATAGTAGCATGTTCCGCGCATCTCCTAGTGATTCAAGCGCTAGTTTCATCAATACCATTTAGCATGCTTGCTTATCAGTTTGATTGACCTCTATTTCTTGTAAAGTGGTTGTGGCAGGAACCCGGGAATAATTACTGTGGATACTACATTTGCGAGTCCATCCGCTACACGACCTGTGAGCGGGGCTACACTGAAGAACAATATGAAGTGCGTAAGCAATAATATTCACAATTTTATTTTATTACCATCATTTGTGTTGAGTTTCATTTATTCATATATATATGTATTGACCCCCTTCTTCAAATTAGATGTTTCGGAAGCGGGATGAACTCCTAGCACCAGATCGTATGCGAGGAATTCAAGAGGAATTGGCGGCATTCTTCCTTGACCACGTGATCGCTGAAAACGGAGAATACTATGTGGACCCTGTGTTCCTACAATTTAATTAGGAGATTGTATTGTAAGAGATAATTATTGTATATATGTAGCCGGTAGTGTCGGATAGATATACGAGAACTTGTTGTTCGACCAATCTCTCGGAGAAGGAGAGGTGGTCGATATCACTTCTCTCTGTATGCATATGTTAATGACGATCTTCTGTTTCCTTCATTTGATTACTAGCTAGCGTGTCTAGTCCTCTCCATACGTATATAGTACGTAGCGTCGACCAAGCACGGAGATAAGAGATGACACTTCTCTCTATTAATTAGCTAGCTAACACAATATATGAAACACCTAAATTAACCCCCCAAAACCCCTAAACCACCCCCTTTAAAAAAAAACAAAAACCTCAGCTCCTGCCAGCTGCTAACGCGTGGATGCCTATTGGTCCCGGTTGGTGACACCAACCGGGACAAAAGGCCCTGCCTATTGGTCCCGGTTGGTGGCACCAACCGGGACCAAAGGCCCCCCTGCCTGGGCTGGCAGCAGCGGCCACGTGGAGGACCTTCTGTCCCGGTTCGTGTAAGAACCGGGACTAAAGAGTTAGGGTTTTAGTAACGACCCTTTAGTCCCGGTTCGAAAACCGGGACAAAAGGCCCTTACAAACCGGGGTAAAAGCCCCTTTTCCTACTAGTGTAGCTAGGAAAGAGATCTAGAACTAAACATGCAAGTCAAACTGTCACATGATTCTCTAGTGTACACATGTGGTACAAATGATGTGATGAGTGTTTCCTAGATGGCTTGCTCACACCTATCACGTGATTCTGTACTGGACTTTGATTTCAGAAGAGATGTATGGGAATCCTATATATAACCTCTGCCCAGTCAAGGCGAGGAAACACAGTGAAGAAACAACTTACAAAGCGCATGGTAGTTTATTATATTTTGCTTCAGAAATTGTACCAATTTATGTCATTGTTGTTATCTGCTCTATTAAACTCTAACCTTTATCTTGTTATTAAAGACTCAGATATTAGTAGAAGCTGGGGTAATGTGATCTATAGAAGCATTTCTCATTCGTATGTAAGATGGTTAAGCAGCAGCAGGTGTCAGTCAGGCCGGCACATGTTAAATGTGATGGCCTACTTGTATGCAGTTGAGAAACGAGAAACTTGTCAATAGAGACAGTTGCGCTGTTCTGGTGGTGCTGAAAACTCTGTATTTTCGCCTGTAGAGGAATGAATTTCAGTTTGAGGATTTGTGAGCTACTAGTCCTATGTAGTATCTTTGAGCATCGTTTAGTTAGCTGAGAAGACAGAATTGAGCTTTTTAACTTGTTCAGAACACAACACGTGTGATTTGAACCGTGGTTTTTCTTTTTTTACCTGTTTCGTTACTTGTATGTACATATCAAGTGGTACATGTTGGGGAAAGAAAAAGCTCTGATCCGTGGACTGTTTGGTCCTGTCCAAGTAAGAGTTGGGATGTCTACTCACGCTTCTAAGCTGCCTATGTATCTATCTAGTTTCAGCGGCATCGATTGGCCTTCAACTTGCCGACAAACTTTGCTGTGCCGCGGCAATGCTGGTAACTGGGGAGATATATGTTGGGGGTTTCTGAGCAGATAGATCGCTGCGGCACGCCGAATCATCCTTTAGCAGGAGGTAATAAAGATCCAACTTGTTGATAAACTTTGCTGTCTGTAATTGCTTCTGCACCGCCGTCGCTTGCAGTGGCGAATTGTTGGGGCCTGCAATGCACTGTGACTGCTTGACGTTGAGTCCACTACCGCTGAATCACATCCCAGGCCATCCAAGATGATCTATCTGATCTGGATTTGGTTTGCTGTTTGTCCTTGGGGTGATCAGCAGCAGTTTAGTCTTCAGTTTTGCCTGTCTGTTCCTCGATGTGGCCCACAGACGATCTGATATCTGAGTAACTTGCTGGCTGGTTACGAAGGAGGACCGAAGATGCAGGAACCAAAAGATCAGGCTGAGGATGTTGAGTCTGCTTTCTTCCTATCAGTTTTGTTTTAGTTTCAATAAACTAGTGAGCTTGCATTATTCAGTACAGGTTTGCAAATCTGTCCAACATATACTCTTGTACTGTTGTATAAGTTGGTTACTGTAGATAATTCAAGACAACATATATAAGTTTTTGATATACTCTTGTACTCTTGGAGTGATGAAACGTGCCGGATAGGTGTGGGCATATCAACTTCTTTTACTCTTGTATAAGTTGGTTACTACTGTAGATAATTCAAGACAAATCTGTTTGCAAATACAATTTCCCTTCGATGGGGGACTGGTTCCAACTTGTTGCCATTCTTTTCATGTGAATTGACTTCAACCTAACACAGTATTTCTTTTTCCCATCAATTAGGGTTTGGCAAGGAATCATAAACAAAACATGCAATTAGGATGGTCACATGACTCAAAGTACATTATAAACAGTTCTTGACTGGCTTGCTCAAGACATATCTCATGCTCACAGTTTATTTATTTATTTCCCAAAAAGAGTATATATAGTCCACTGTCTTAGGGTGTGAAAGTGAATGCCATATGGTTCCAGATTTGCTTCTCTATTTATCCAATTGTTGTCTATCTAAAATATTGGAGGAAAACAAATGTACATGTATCCTTTCCCGCCTAATCCATCTCCCAATGTTCGTCCTTAGTAGTACGAGTCCATCGTCCCCAACACTCCCTTTGTAGAGCCAGAGCTCATGTCGACGCCACCATTCAACCTTGCAATGATGCTGGAGTGCAAGGTCATGGTCATGGCCATCCGCCCCTCGGCTGTGGATGAGGGGGGCACAAAGCCAGGCCACACAAACGCCTAGTTTGTCGGCAGCGTCAGTGGAAGCATCAGGATTTGTTGATATGCCGACCGAGGCCAGCAACGCCAGTGCAGTCTGCTTCGATCCCTCCAAGGGGTTGCCCAAGCTCCTTGACCCTAGCTGTTCAAGCAGTCGGCGTGTGTGACACACCGACCATCCTCACCCGTGCCTTCGTTTCATCGATTGTGGCGTGTTTAGCGTGAGTAGTACTTTATTATGTGTGTTCCTTCTCCGTGTCCGTCCAGCCCACGCTTGTGTCCATATTCCAGCGCTGCGATCTAAGGCCTGAACTCACATCATGGCCGAATCTCAGCTTCCTTATCTTGTCACACCTGGTGTCACTTTTGTTCATCTATTCTAATTCGAAAAAGGGCCACGTTTGTTCCTGGTGCTCTCTCGTTTCAGCTTTGATCCCTCCAAGGGGTTGCCCAAGCTCCGTGATGTTAGCTGTTCATGTAGTCGGTGTGCAAGATGTCAACAATCCTCAGCCTGACCTCGACTTGCACGATCATGTGAAAAAAGTCTGTTTCGCTCTGTTATGTTGTTCATTTAATTAGCTTTATTAAATTAATCTGTGAGCTCAGTATTGTTTAGCCTGAAGCATACCGAGACGTTCAGTAATGTCGAGTTGTAACATGCATGTTCAGTTTGCAGATGAGTTTCAAAGTCAAATATCTCAATTTATAGTATGTACGATGGCACACACAGTGTGTGGATCGTGGCGTGTTTAGCGTGAGTAGTACTTTTGTTATGTATGTTCCTTCGTCGTGTCCAGATTCCAGCTCTGGGATCTAAGGCCTGTGCTATCAAGTTCCTTACACCTCGTGTCACTTTTGTTCTTCTTTTCTCCGTGGAAAAGGGCTCACGTCCGTTCTTGGTGCTCTCTCGTTTCGTCCATGGATTGCCGATCTTCCTGACCTGAAAAAATGGATTTAAATACATCAACAACCATTGTCGATGTCTCGTATGGTCAAATCGGTCACCGAATTCAGAAAAGTTGAAGTCAGGGTCACACTGAATACGTCGTGGCGAGTCAACACAGTCAGCGAGCCCAGGTGCATGTGTTTTGGTAGACGACTTGCCATAGATTAAGTTGGACACTGCACTTGTTCGACTCATGTCATCACAGACCAAGAATCAAAGGTCCCTTCTCAGGTCTCACACGCAATCCTGGTTCATATGGATGGTTGGGCGGCAATGCTGGTTTCTTGGCAGATGGCTGCGGCATGCCAAATCAGCCTTTCGCAAGAGGAATCGATAAAGCTTCAACTTTTTGAGAAACTTTGCTGTACTCTGCAGTTTGAAGCCCCGCGGAAGGACGTGGTGATTGCTTCTGCAGGTGTGCTGTACTGCAGTAGCTATCGATGGAGAAGAGTGGGATGACTGCTTGGCTTCGGAGTAAGAGTCGAGCATCGCTGAACCACACCCCAGGCCGGCCAAGACGATCTGCTCTGCACATACTAGGCTAGTATAACAGGGGTCAGCAGCAGATTAGTATTCCCCTGTTCGCTGTAGCCCAGTAGGTGTTGTACAAGTACAACATACAACTCATTGGTTGTACATACTAGGCTAGCAGGTGCTACTGCTCCAGCATACAACTCATGTGAACGGCCATCATTATGACCAAGCCCACCATCAAAGATGATGTCATCTAACCATCTCGTTCAACATTTGTGAACACGGTTTCTAATCCTGAGACCAAGAAAATTAAGCATTTCACAAATGCGCGAGAAGCGACCAGGAAGGTCATTTTGAGCGTGTTGCACACTAGGTCTGAAATTGGTCGGGGTCCTTCTCATTTTAAGAACAACTCACGTGAACGGCCATCACTATCAATTTGAGCGTGTTTCATTGGATTTTTAGTTGTATTTTGATTATTTCTTAATTTAGATTAATGGTTTTTAATAATATTTTCTGGATTACTCAATGTTAGGATTAAACACGACTGTGTCCGTGTCCTTCACGTGTATGTGCACAAATATGTGTCCATGTAGGTTTCAGTAGCAATCACCGTTTAGGATTAGTACTAGTTGGTAGGCAGACTAGTATATATATCCCTATACCCCTGTAAACAGATTGTACCGTGAATTGAAAAGCAATAAAGAAAAACACAGGCTCGACACGAGCCTGTTGGCTATCAATTCAAGTCTTGTGTGCGTGCGTAGTTGAGCCAGCCGACTAGTAGATCAATTCGATCGGCCGTGCTTTTGCTGTATACGTGAGCTGAAGTTCCAGCGGATTGAGCTAGCTTGGAGCAGGAACCAAGTCAACCAGCGTTGCTTCGCTTCGTCGTCGTTCGTCGTCGGTCGTCGCCGAGCACCGGAAAGTACTCGGCGTCATGTCTGGGCCAACACTCAATTGTTTCATCTAAATGGAAGTATAGACTTGAAACAAGAAAACATATAAAAAAATATGTAACACGCATTACTGCGATTCTGCGTTTGCGTGCAGCCTCTAAAAAATTATGGAGTGTGCTCCATTAACGACACAGGCGGCGCAGCCAGAGGAGGAACGGATCCAGCCTAGGCTCCACGAGGGGATCTAGCGGAGGCGCTCCAGCCTAGGCTCCACGAGGGGACGCCGAGGCGGGCCAGGGATCCACGGCGAGCGCACGCTGCAGGTGGCTCCAGGCGAAAGGCGCGCTGCGGGTGGGTCAAGCACTCAAGGCCCCTTCGATCCAGACGACGCGGCCGATTTTGCTGCAAGGGAAAGGGTGGCGACGCAATCGATGGCGTATAAGGTACTTCGATGCCCCCTTCCGATCTCTCCCTTTGTAAATGTAGTGGACGACCCTTTCCTGGTTGCCCACCTCTTCTCCCTGTTTTCTGATGCTACTTCATGCCCCACTCTATTTGATCCTCTTCTTTTCCTCCGCCACGCCGACAGCATGCTTGATGCCCATGTTCCCTATAAGGCTTGCAGACATTTTGGTTTCTTCTTCACCCAGTTTCCTTGGACTTCATAGGTGCTAATCTCTATTTTTTATGTGACTGTCTTAGGATCGTGGTGGCAGAGACGACGGGCGGCAAAGCAATGTCGACGGTGGCGGTGGGCAACGAGGAGGAGTATAAGGCGGGGGCTGCCGCAATGGTTCGAACGTGTGAAGGAGGAGCCCTGGCCCTTATATCTAATTAACATACTCCCTCCGTCCCAAAATTCTTGTCTTAGATTAGTCTAGATAAGAATGTATCTAATAGTAAAACGTAACTTGATACATCCGTATTTAGACAAATGTAAGACAAGAATTTTGGAACTGAGGGAATAGTTGTTTAGGGAGGACTGTGGAGGAGGCCGCGGATAGAAGAAGACATGAGCGCCAAGGAACATGTTTAGGGAGGACCGTGTAATATTTCTCTTTCTAAGATCAGAAGTGTGTACTTACATTACTGAACCAATCTCACATGAAGTTTCCCCACTTGTCTAATTACAAACTCCAATAACATTCCTTGAAAATAGTGTGCAGCAATTGGATTGAAATTGGGACAAGGAAAAGAGATATCTGCTGGGAAGCCATATATTTTAGCTGTCTGAGAAGTTGAGGTAATATATATGCATCTTCTTCCAGTTAAGGTCTTTTTTTTATGCTGGTTCTACTTGCTTTAGATAATTTCTCCAATCTCGATGAACTTTCGGCACAATTTTTAAAAGACAGTAAAAATGATGCATGAAAATTTTCAATGTGAAAAATAAAGACAGTATGAACATGAAGAACTATCACAAAAAATTGTACGCCAGGGACATGGAAAACATGCTGCTCCTTTATATCCTGTTTCTCCATGGTGAATTCCTATCTGTCTAGATTTACCATGTCCTCATCATAGACCTGTACCAATTTTCTTCACTTATGCATTTTATTTCACTGTGGTTAATTTGTACAGAACAACGCTGATGTGTTCTATAAATGATTTTCTTCAGATTTATAGTTTTTGAAGATTTGGTCTATTCCACCTGATAGGAGCTATTGTTCGAATGCATCAAGTCTTGGATTGAGCAAGTGAAGTTATTCTAAATATCACCAGTTGTGCACGACCGAGCGTATATTACAATCAGTTTTGCTAAGTCTCAGTCGACTTAAACTTCGTTATGTCTCAGTCAAGGTTATATTCCTTTGGTCTTGCATGGAGATTCATACAAAAATTTATTTTCAGTTTTAGTTTTGCTAAGTCTCAGTCGACTTAGACTTCGTTATGTCTCAGTCGTTGATATGTTCCTTTGATCTTGCATGGAGATTCATACAAAAATACTTTTCAGTTTCTCTTTTTTCTTTTTATATACTATAACCAAGTCTCAGTCAAGTGTAGTATATATGAAGAAAATTGAAAAAACTAAAAAAGAAAATCCTTGTAAGAATCTCCAAGATCAACGGAATATAGCATCAACCGAGACATAACGAAGTCTCAGTCGACTGAGACTTAGCAAAACTATTATAATCTATACTTTCTCCATATTTTCATCAGCTTGCAACTCTACCATGATCGAGACCTTTGTTGCCTACAGTTGAAGAATGCTAAGTCCGATGCTTGCATATCCAACACACTATGTACCACAAGCTCGCGGCTCTCCTTGAGTACGTAGTGCCACATGGCATCACCTTCAAACATAGATTTGCAAAACCATCAAGTGATAAACTGCTAATTAGACCCTTTATAAAAAAAAGATGTCCCCGAGCTGCCATAACAACCAACCAAAGATAAGTCATATAATTACATAAGTGGCTTATGTTTTCATGTTTATTAACGCTAAGAGAGATTGTTCCAGGATGATTGTGCATCGCATGTGGAGTTGTCTAACATTACAATATTGTTTGTGATGCAGCTAAAACTCTTATGAGATTAGAACGCAGTTATGATCTTAGGGTTTGGTAACTAATATTTATTCGTTGTATTGCCCACTTAAGAACAAGTACCACTACTCTATATTGTAAATCAAAAATGTGATTCGTAACTTACAAGTATCAAGCCTCCTATGAACAAGTACCAATACTTTATATTGTAAATCAAGGAAGGTCTTTGTAACTTCCATGCATCAAGCCACCATCTATTTAAAGAAATTCTGATTATTCTATTGAAACAAATGACGGGCGCGGCAACGCGTGCCATCATGATCTAGTACACATTATGCCGGCTACAAATATAGCGACTCTACTAGAGTTACTAGTGATGTGACCCCCTATATGACGCGGATCATTTCTTTCCGGCATGCAACTGGTAACCATTTTTTAGTGGTGTAACTCAGTAGCATTGTTAGGCCTACAACCGCACATGGTCACACAAGAGACACGGCGGCAGGGCAGAGCCAGCACAACAACAACACCACCACCACCACCACCGCAACACACTACAGGGAAACCAGTCTATCGCAACAACAAAAAGTTGTTGCAATAAATCCAAAATCGTGGCTGTCAGGTCTATGGCCATGCACGACGGTGTAGGACACATAGCGGCACAGAGCCAAAAGAACGACTACAGAGGAAGAATGCATGAGTAGAAAATGACATGGCAATGATGGGCTAGAGCGGTCGGCTACATCAATGCCTTCGTGACGGAGGTGAGGCGGGCTGCGCGGGTTTGATCCGGATGATGTGGGGCTTGGCAGCATCCGACGATGACTTAACATCAAGGAGACGAAAAACAATGCATGGCGTCATGGTGATCGAGGCGACACAGGAATCGGCGGGGTAGATCCGAGCAACGTAGGAGGACTCTTGATGTCGGGAGGGAAGAGGATGGGAGGGAGAGGAGCGGCGGCAAGGCAGGCGAGTGGTGGCGAAGATTTGGTTGAGAAGCACTCGAACGGTTATAATGCCCCTTGAGGTCACCACTGGAAAATTAGCTAGGTGGCCGGTCAATGTTGTCACCGCTCATGGGCCGAACTTGGCAACCAATCTGTGATGGCCATCTATCAGTGATATGCCCACCCGAGCAAAAGGGTGAACTACAATCATTGGTCCATCAGTGTTGACTAACCTATATAGCCATCGATGTGTCATTACTTATCGGTCATTGTTGTCGCGTCAGTGCGACTGTCACCACTGACAAATATTCACTAACCAGTCAGTGCTGATGTGTCAACCATAACGATATTTGTAGTAGTGATATTTCTCAACCGTCAAAAGTACATCCAAATAGTAGTTTGCCAAATGCGCAACGTGATGTCGTGTATGGATTAATGGTATGAGAAAATAGACAAGCAACCGTTAAATGTGGGTAATTATATTTTTATGAACAAAGAACAAATGAGGAATAAAGCATGTGCAATTTGTGAAATAAATAAAAAACATACTTTTTTTGTTTTCCTACCTTGGTATGTAATTAAACTATATGATACACTTCGCGTTATATTTCAACATAATTTGGTTTATATGTCACGCAATTCCGGGTCCGCTATCACCAGCATTTTCGACCCACATGCGTCAACCAGGCCCAACCGGAGAGCAGCACCGATTTATAAGAGGCCTTGGGCCCTCTCCCCCCAAAAGACTAGTCTGTTAGGAGGGGACACCCCGTCCTTATAAGTTGTGTTATGTCTCCCCCCACAACCGATGTGGGACTAAACCCAACAATCTCCCCCTCACACATCGGTCACCAATGGGCCCGCTAACACCAGCGTTTCCAGCCCACCAACCATGACCGACCACCCGTGAGTCCACCGAGATTTATTCCGGGCACCTCGGCTCTAATACCACTTGTTACACAATTCCGGGTCCGCTATCACCAGCGTTTCCGACCCACATGCGTCAACCAGGCCCAACCGAAGAGCAACACAGATTTATAAGAGGCCTTGGGCCCTCTCCCCCCAAAAGACTAGTCTGTTAGGAGGGGACACCCCCGTCCTTATAAGTTGTGCTATGTCTCCCTCCACAACCGATGTGGGACTAAACCCAACATTATAAAACATGAATATTCGAATATTTAGTATATTAATTAAAACTACATTTATAATATATACTATATTTGATCATTGTATATTTGAAAAATATTTATGAATAATATGAGAAGCATTAATATAATGAAAAACGTTTCCCATGCATGTTGTGGTGGTCCCTTGATAAGGTGCCATTGTGGTGAGATAAGATGTGTACATGTTGAGATAAATAGACTAGTGGGGATCAACTAATAACCAAAAACTCTTTTTCATGCATGTTGAGGTGGTCCTTTCATGATGTGGCATGTGTGGCGACCTGACATATGTGCATGTTATAATAAATAGAAGTAGTGGGGGTTGATCAACTAGTAGATATGTCAATTAGACATAGTACTAATTGAAAGTTCAATTAACTAGTTGTTTTGATATGAAAGCAAACAAGAGGGAATAGTTAGCTGTTGGTATTGGAACTTGGAAATGATATTTTGTTTAAAGTGCCAGGAATTTGGAAATGACTTCATACAATATTGATGGGTGACGGTTAGACCAACAAGTTTCACTAGTAGAAAAACCCTCATTCGTCCCGGTTTGTGAGGGCTATTGGTCCCGGTTCCCGAACCGGGACTAAAGGGTCGTCACTAAAGCCCTGACCCTTTAGTCCCGGTTCGCCCAGGAACCGGGACAGATGGGGACTCCACGTGGCCGCTGCCGCTTGCCCAGGTAGGGGGCCTTTTGTCCCGGTTGGTGCCACCAAACGGGACCAAAAGGCTTCCACGCGTCAGAATTTCAAAGGCTGGGCTTTTTGTTTTTTTTCTGAAAGAGGGGGGGTTGGGGGGTTTTGTAGGGTTAATTTACGGGGTTTCATATATTGTATTAGCTAGCTAATAGAGAGAAGTGTCCTCTCTTACCTCCGTGCTTGGTCGACGCTACGTACAGAGAGGACTCGACACGCTAGCTAGCTAGTAAGCAAATGAAGGAAACTATTAAGTATACAGAAGATCGTCATGAACATATACAGAAGTAATCGACCTCCCCTTCTCTGAGAGATTGGTCGAACAACAAGTTTTCGTATATCTTACCGACGCTACTGGCTACATATATAAACACTATTCTAATCACGGGATCAGAATATTATTCTGATCACAACATGAACTTCCTGAGTTACACGCCTGAACTTCCCTCTGTAAGAACCCGACCTTCGGGCTATCTTATCAACCGTGGCTTCTATCGCAAGTTTTTCTGATCATTCGTGTTGTTTGTGATGTAAGTGTAATGTGTACAGGGTGTTTAGCAACTAAACAACCATTTTAAATAGAAATCTCGCTCATTGGCGGATTTTGCTCTCGGGTCGTGATGAAACAAGCCTCTATTGCAATTTTACTGCGTGATTTGTTCGACCTGAACTTCCCCCTGTGCTAGGTTGAACTTCAGCCAATGTTGCCCAAATGGGGCTTGCGATATACCGTTGGAAAGCTATGGACACCAGTATCATGACCCAAGTTAAATTTTTGGCAAAATGTAAGCGGTTCAAGAGCAATTTTGAAAACCGATTTTTCTTCATACAAAAAATGTGAGTCGTATTTCTAAACCGTTTATCGGAATGAGGCAACTAATATGGCGTTGCAAGGCCGCTGCAAAACCGCTTCTTCCACATGTTGAAAGTTTTCTCTAATTCCCTATGGTTAAGGAGGAATTTGGAAAATCGTAAATTTTTACAAACCAAACAGCCGAGTTCGTATTTTCGATGTTATTTTTAAACGGCTAACCCAATTGAGGCAAATGATATGGCGTTGGAAAGCTTATGAAAATGCGCTACTCTTTCATGTTTAAAGTTGTTTCTAATTTTGAACGGTTTAAAAGTAATTTAGAAAACGGTCCAAGTTGCACTAAGTTTGTATTTTCATGCTAATTTTTTAACCGTAAGTCCGAATGCACCAAATGATATGGCATTGTAAAGCTTGAGAAAATGCGAAACTTTTTGGTATATATTGTTTCTCCCAATTCCCTACTGTTTTAATTCAATTTTGAAAATGGCTAAAAACGTATTTTTGCTGTAATTTCTACAAACTTAATCGGAATGGGCAAGTAATATACTGTTGAAAAGCTATGGAAAATGTGAAACTTTCTCATGTTGATGGTTTTCTCTGATTCCTAGCCGTTTTCAAGTAATTTCGAAAACGGCGGGATCATTCGTTCTGTCTTTATCGCGAAACAGATTCTTAAAAAATGCACCGCGTGAAGAACTTGAACTTCTCGGCTTGCCTACCTGAACTTCACTCTGTTTTTCACGTACTTTCTTAGCCCGTAGATCTCCATCCACTCACCGGAACACTCACCGAAATTGAGCAAATGACATACCGTTGGAAAGCTGCTGTAAACATGCAACTTTCCCGTGTTGATCGTTTTTTCATACTCGCAACGATTTTAAAAGTTTTTCATCTAAAATTCATCCACTGTAGTAGTTGAACTTCCTGTTGTTTTCAGTTGAACTTCTGTGACGTATTTTCGTTTGTAATTTTGTCATCCATCGTCAGTGTTACACAAATGATATTCCTTGTGTACAAATCTCTCTCACAATATTTTTTTTAACTTTCTCCGACGAAGGACTTGAACTTGTAACAACAAAACTTTTAGCCTTTGCTTTATTATTATTTTTTAATACAAAATGCACACCATGTAGTACATGAACTTCTGGCAGTTATCAATCTGAACCTCTCTCGGTTACGTGAAAATATTTGAGTTTTTTAATGAATTTTTCATCTGATTTTTCTTAATATTTTTTTATGAATTTTGAAGCACTCTATTTTTAAAAGTTGAACTTCTTGTTATTTTATTTTTGAACTTCTTGTTCCATTCTTTAATAACGAGGAAAATCTGAGTTTTCTATAATCATCGAACTTCTCCATCTTTTTAATATGGCCTTCCTAGTTTTATTTCTTAATCCTTTTATGAAATTTTGAAGCGTTATATTTTTAAAAGTTGAACTTCTTGTTTTTTATTTTTGAACTTCTTGTTTCCATTCTTTAATAAAGAGGAAAATCTGAGTTTTCTATAATCATTGAACTTCTCCATCTTTTTAATATGGACTTCCTGATTTTATTTTCTCCATCTTTTATATTTCTTAATTAAACACCAAACTTCTCCCCATTTTTAAATTGAACTTCTTGGTTTTATTCTTCAGTAACGAGAAAAAATGTGTTTTTAATGTACATTGAATTACTCTATTTTTTAAAATTGAACTTCCTAATTTTTTAAAAAATGGGGAAAATCATTTTTCTAACTTTTAATATGAACTTCTTAGTCATTCTTTTAATATGAACTTCTTAGTCATTCTTTTAATATGAACTTCTTAGTCATTCTTTATAACGAGAATCTGAGATTTTTATAAACTTTGAACTTCTCTATTATTTCAATTTGAACTTCTTGGTTTTATTCTTTAGTAACAAAGAAAATCGAGTTTTTTGAACTTCTTTGTTTAAAAAAATTTAAAATTCCCGGTTTTATTTTTTAATAATGTGAAAGATCCGTTTTTTTATAGACATCGAACTTCACCATTTTAAAATTTTAACTTCTCAGTTTTATTGGTTAGTAACGGGGAAAATTCTTTTTTTATATAAACAATGATACCGCGCCGTTATTTTAGTTTGAACTTCTAAATTTTATAGAATGGGGGAAATTAGGTTTGTATAATCTTTTAAAATGCTCCTCTTTTTAATTTGAACTTCTCAGATTTTTTTACAAACGGGAAAAATCCGTTATAATGATTTTTGAACTACTTTTTTTGACCTTCATGCTCAAATTTTTTGAACTTCCAAATTTGTCTTTAGATATTAGAAACTTCATTTATTTTAACGTTGACCTATTTTCGGTTTTAAATTTGAACTTCTTATACAATTTTGTCGCGACATTTTATGTATTTTTTGCTTTTCGGTGAAATGGCCTAGGCAGTTCCTTTTTTCATTTGATGATTTTTATTCTGTACGTGGTATACGGGAACTTCGGAATTTCTGAAACATGACCTTCACGGGCGATTAATTTTTTTGAATTTCTGAAATATGAATGAAACTCAACGAATATTTTTGCTTACACACTTCATATTGTCTTTTAGAGTAGCTCCGCCTATTCTTGGCCGTCGCGTTGTAGATGAACTTGGAGACGTAGTATCCATAGTAATTATTCCCGACTTTCTGCCACAAGAACTTTACGAGAAATAGAGGTCAATCAAACTGATAATGAAGCATTATAAATGGCATTGATGAAAGTAGTTAGAATCAACGGGAGATGCGCGGAACTAGCTAGCTAGTAGTACTTACTTTCGGGTATTTCCATCGCAGATCCCGCGGCAATGAAGTAACTTGTGCGATGAATACTTTCCAAACCCTACGAGACAAAGAACACAATTACTTGATATCGTGAAATGAACAAAGTTGCCGATATGGTGCGAGAATGATTGGTTCTACTTACTTCTCGAGCATTTTAGACATGTCCGCATATTCCTTGGGATCTTTTCGTGTCAAGTCCAAGACGGTTACTAGTCCCTTCTCAAGCTTAATCTCTAGGAGAATATAGTGGAAACTGCGCACGCATGCATATACTCATCAGTTCATTAATTACTATAACCTCGAGTAATAATTAAGGGAAACCGAATATGCACAAGACAGTAACACTCACCTGAAGTTGTAAGGAAAGAGTATTGTATCTTTGTTTTGATTTATTAGCAACGATCGTAGCAAGTTCTGCTCGGTTTCTTCGGCATGAAATTTAACCGTAAATTCATCTATGAGATTTGTGTTAATGAACCCAATATCATACATTTCAGCCCTTCTGCATTCGACGATCTTCAATCTGCATAATATAGTGAGGATAATTATATATACATGCAATGAAAGAGCTGAGCTATATATAGAGATTTAATGACAGAAGTAGTACTTATAGATAGTAGCAAGTGACCGTAATTTATCGAGGGCCTTTAGATTGAAAAACTGGAAGAACTCCTCAAATGGAACAGACAACTCCTCAATAACAACGAGGTCGTGTACATCCTCTCCTCAAATGGAATATACAAACAAGACAGATGGATATATTAGTGGCAAACGTACACCGAGCTATAGCTATTCACAACAAGGAATTATATTAATTAATGGCCTCGACGCATCTCTAGGGTTTGGGGTGACCTCGGCAACGCTCAAAGGGTTCGGGGTGGCCTCGACGACAACGCTCTTTTAACTTGGTAAAGGAGGGGGTATATCGACAACGACAACATACATACATGAAAAAAAATGTTATCAGGGAGGGGGTATATCGACCCCCCTCATGTCGAAGTTATCGGGGAGGGGGTATCGACCCCCCCCCCCTCATGTTGAATTCCCGAGAGAGTTAGGAACCGGAGGGGGACTCCTCCCCCCTCACGTCTGATGAGTTTTTACTCCCTCTCTCTCATGAAACATTCATCGAACAAACTTAATACGAGTTTTAATAGAAAACATTCATCGAACAAAATTACAACAGAAAAAATTTACTAACCTAAAATGCACTAAAATGCTCGAAGAAGAAGAAATAGACTAACCTAAAATTTACTAACCTAAAATGCACGAACAACAACTAACCTAAAATGCACTATAAATCAACTAACCTAAAATGCACTCATAACCTAAATCAACTAACTCAACATATGAAGAAGGAAATGCTATCAGAGAGGGGGTATATCGACTCCGCCTCATGTATCCATATACATACATCTATACATACATCCATCCATCTATGGATCATCATTGGAAAAAAATGCATACATCCATGGATCATCATTTCTCATATATATCCATCTATAGCCACATACATACATAAATGGGAAAAAATGCTATGAAAAAAATACATATATGAACAAAAATACATATATACTTGGTAAATATTCTATGAACATCATTTCTCATATATATCAATGCATACATCCATGGATCAGCATTGCTCATATATCCATAGTCATATATAAAAACTTTCTATATATGAACAAAAAACTTTCTACGAACGACAAAACATTTTTGACATATTTAGCATATTCTAAATTTTCCTAACTCTTTTACAACAAGAAAAAGTACTCCAACTTTATGACAGTACCCATACTCCATTTCACAAAAAACCATCTAATCCATAGTTCAAAATTTTCAAATTTTATTCAAATGAAATTTGAATCAGATTCAAATCACTTTATGAAAACCTATTCTAAACCACTCAAAAAATTCTGAAAATTTGCCTCTCCTCTCCTTCTGCTCTTCTCTCCTTCTCCTCTCCTCTCCTTCTCCTCTCCTTTTGCTCTTCAATGCGTCAGGGCCGGCGGCGACCATGGAGCAGGGGCAGAGCAAGGGGCGCTCGGGCGCAAGAGCGGCGCTCGGGACCATGGGAAAGGGGGGGCAGGGGCTCACTTCGAGGGGGGCAGCGATAGCTGGAGTCCGGGGACGAGGACGGCGGGCTCGGGGCGGCACACGGTGACGGGGACGGATGGCTCGGGGCGACGCGGGGCGGCGTGGGGAGGTGACGGTGATGGCACGGAGTGGCGCGGGGCGACGGCGTCGGGGCGGCGCGGGGCGTGGGCGGTGACGACGGGCGCTGGCGACGGCGGCGACGGCGAGGAGGGCGTCGGGGCAGAGGGCGGTGTCGGCGGCGGGGAGTATGAGGAACTGAATGAAATTTTTGACAACTGCTGTTTATATAGCCAGAGCATTGGTCCCGGTTCGTGGCACCAACCGGGACCAATACACCCCTTTAGTCCCGGTTGTTGCCACCAACCGGGACCAAAGGTCTCTTTTCAGCAGCCCAAAGGGCGGGAAGCAGAGGGCTTTGATCCCGGTTGGTGGCACCAACCGGGACTAAAGGGGGGGGGGTGGTATTGGTCCCGGTTGGTGCCACGAACCGGGGCCAATACACCCCTTTAATCCCGGTTGGTGCCACCAACCGGGACCAAAGGCCCTGTGCTGCCCGCGTCGCGGCCAAAGTTTAGTCCCACATCGCTAGTTGAGAGAGCTCGAGAGTGGTTTATAAGCGCTGCTGCGCCAACCCTCTCGAGCTCCTCTCAACTGCAGGCTTTCGGGCCTAATCTGTCACTTTGTGCCTGTGGGCCTACTGGGCCTACTGCGGGCCTGAATCCTGGCCCATTGTTGGGTTTCTAGTCGTATTCACGCCGTGGTGGCCCTTTAGGTGGCACTTTTTTTTATTTTTTTTTGTTTCTACTTACAGCAAAATACTTACTAATTTTTTGGTGATTCTTTTTGCTTTTAGGTAATAAAAATTATAAACTTTCTGTTAGTGCCATTTGTTTTCTAATTTGAATAGTTTAAATTTGAATTTTTTGAAATTTGTGTGAATCACTAGTTTTTGAATAGCTTTACTATAAAAATTGATTTTTGAGTGATTCTTTTTCCTGCTATTTAATATTACTGTGTTTTATCATTATATTCAAAAACATATTTTGTTATTTTAGTTTCTAACAAAAAATTCTTTATGATAATTCTTTTTGCTATAAAGTTTCTAACAAAAAATTCTTTATTCTTTTAATGTTTTGAATAGAAAATATTTTGATAATTTTAGTTGCATAAATTTTATATAATCTTAGTTTCAATAATACTAGAGGTTTTATAAAAGTTTATTTTGTTTCTACTTATTTATTTTCTTTCTTTTTTTCTTTTTTTCTTTATCTTATGAAAATTACTTTTTTGCTTTATTTATTTTATTTTGTTTCTACTTATTGTTGCTGTTTTTATTTGTTTTATTATAGTTTATTTATTTTACATTATTAGAATTTATTTTGTTTCTACTTATTTATTAAAGTTGTTTCTATTTCTAATTATTTATTTTATTTTGTTTCTACTTATTTCTTTTCTTTTCTTTTTTTGCTTTTTTTATTTATTTTATGAAAATTCTTTTTGCTTTTAATGTTGTACACACAAAAGCCCTCTCCCCTGGCTGGTTCATTGGTACCGGTTTGTGGCTTGACCCAGCCCTAAAGACCGCACTTTGGTACTGGTTCTGGCCACCAACCGGTACCAACGGTGGTGGGCCAGGAGCGGGGCCCATTGGTCCCGGTTCGTACCGTCAACCGGGACCAAAGGGTTCAGACGAACCGGGACCAATGGCCCCACGAGGCCCGGCAGGCCCCTGGCCTCACGAACCGGTACCCATGGGCCCATGGGTGCCGGTTCGTGACCGAACCGGGACTAATGGGCTTATCTGGCCCGGACGTATGCCCTGTTTTCTACTAGTGTTTCTTGTGTGATGTGATGAAAAGGATTGGCTGGAGGGCCTTATTTAAGGCTTCATACAGGGTGGAGAGCATAGCTATGTTGTAATAGCTTTCCTCTAGGTGCATGTTTTCCTTTGCAGCAGGTGTTGATTTAATTTGCAAATAAATGGATGGTTGAGTAACAAAACAACTTCCTGATTAATTTGTTCTCTGACTCCTCTGCTGCTGTGCTGTGGTAGATGTGCAACACAGCTAGTGATGTTCACTTCTGATCTGGCAAAATGCTTGGCCACAGAAGATGGGAAATGTTTGGTGGCGAGCTGAGGAAGAAACTGAAGATGCACAGCAATGTAGTTGGAGGATGTAGTTTTTCTTTGGCTGTTGTAGATTGGAATGGGGTAAACGGTTTTAGCAGTGGGATGGTTTTTTTCAGTGTTTCTTATCTTTGCAAGCTCCTGTAGTCAGTTAATGCTTTTCTTCTGCAGTATTGTTCGTAATGCTCCACAAAGTCCCTGTCGCGGTCGCGGTGGGAAGCTGCCACTGGAGAGCCCTGTCTCTCTGTAATGCCTGTACTAGCAGTTAGTAAATGACGAACTGTATCCTTGTTTCTTCAATTAATTAACATGAAGCGTCTCTTGCTCTGTTGGTAGCTTAATCAGTATCCACTTCCGTAGAGTAGATCAAATTATATCCATGTGGATACTTTTCCTAATGAACAGCAGCTAATATTTGCTTGCTAACCTCTGATTAATTCTTTAACCATGCTGCTAGATGGCCGAGTAATTTAAAGAACATGCGGGTTAACATTTTCCCTGCTTCTTGGGGTGTTGCCCACACCTGTGGACATTATGTAAATGGAATGGTGTGCAGGTGCTTTGGCAAGAGGTTGGTTATCCCCGCCTGTGTGATCAGGACAAGTAAAGTTTTTTTTCCAGTACCGCTGGAAGAGAAAGGTTTGGCTGGTGAAGGTGGCTAAGAAACTGAAGATGTAGTGAGCAATTAGTTTTGCTTCACTGTTCCATCTTGGTGGATCCTCGTGGCGCCCCCACGACGAACCTGTTCCTGACTACGTACGGTAAGCATCAGCAGGTGTGGCTTTTATGTCGGAGGAGATGTTCTTGTGGAATGCGATGGCGGTATGAGAAACGGGTGAAGACAGACAATTGGTCGCCGTAAACGGTATGAGAAACAGATGTTTTTATGAAAACTGTATGTCTGTCTACAGAGGAATTTCAGTTTCTGATTCGACGGCCCCAAAAGTTTCATCCTTCGACATTTTCCCAGTTTTAGCAGAAGTGGGATCTATACTCAGATTTGTGAGCTATCTTTTTGTATCTAGTGTTATTGCCATCGTTGATCGGTTGAGAAGACATTGGCATTTTGCTAGTTCAAGAAACTTCTGGAACTGTGATTTCATCTGTTTCAGTGCTTTCACTGGCTTATCATTGTTCGGTTGAGAAGTGGGATCTATAATGCTGGTTACTGGTAGTTGGCGGGAGTGTGTCAAATCAGGCTTTCACTGGCTGAACTAAAGTTTCAATCTGTTGAGGAACTTTGCTGCACTTCTATAGTTTGGAGCCTGCAGAAGGATGCTGTGAGTTTCTTGGATAACTGGCCTCCCTGATGGCCTTTCTGCTACAGTGCTAGGGGAATGAATACTAGCTAGCTTGTGATTGCTAATACAACTGAACTGTAACGTACCACGCCCCTGAGCCGCTCTCGATCTAGAACTGTCGGGGCCTGTGGTTTAGGGCGACTGATCGGTGTTAAGAGCCTAGCATCGCTGAATCACATTCACATCTCAGGACGAGACGATCTGCTCTGGATTTCGTTTGCTGCTGATCCTTTGGGTGACTACACTCTACAACAGGGTCAGTAGCAGTTTCGTCTTCAGTTTCGTCTGGTGTTCTCTTTGCTGTAGCCCAGCGTTCTGGATATCTAAATAACCTGTCTTTGTTTCACATTGGACTATACTTAGTCTTCCTGATAAAAGTCCTTGTTCACTTGTATGCAAGCAGACTAAAGTGTCTTAAGAATTTGAGGTGTACTCGTATGATGAATGAAATGATAACAACTCCTTACTGACTTGGTCAATACCTATCACATGTTTACGAGGATGTAAAATAATGTAATCAAATGTAGTTTAGCAGTAGAATGACAATTAGAGCCGGAGCTGCGGCGGCAATTGTCACTTTGCCTCCTCTTCACAATTAAAATTAGCAGTGCCTTCAAATTAGCTAAAATGAGCCAACTTCAAACCCATTTCACACATCTTTCATGATGCAAAAGACTAGGGCTACTCCCTGCTCTTACTTCCTAGATGATGTGATCGGAAGTGACATATATAAAATGCATATTACGTTCTTGTACTACCTAAAAGGGTGGTTTCTTTGGATCATTCAAGAGTAACCTGTTTGCAAATGCAATTTCCATTCAACTACTTGCACATTCAGAACTTCTCGCCATTCTTTTTATTGTGAGTTCACCCCAACAGCCAAACACAACATTTCTCTTCACTTGTTTTGGAAGGAGAGCGGAAACTAAATTAACACTCAAGTAGAATGGTCGATCACATGATTCTACAGCGTAGTTACATGATAAAAAAACGTGATAAGAAATTCCAAAATGAGTTGCTCAACACATACCCCGTGATCACAACTTTTTCTCCATAAGGAGAGCTAGCAAAGACTATAGATGTGTAAAAGTCCTATATATATCGAAAATTCGCATGTGAGCCCGAGCACCTGTGAGCTCGGAATATGTGCCATTTGTTTCTCTGCCTATCGACGAAGCGCTGAGTATAGCGACAGGTGCAATGCTCACGGGGCTGTTGCACAAACAGTTCGATGGCCCAATGTTCAGAAAGCGCCGTCAGTTAGCGAGGTGGTGGAACAGACGGGATTGGACTTGCTGTGCCATTTAACTCCCCCACCCGGACCAAATGAGCCGTTTAGCTCATTAATAGCAGTACCGTTGGGAGCTACCAATCTTCTCCAGCACACTTCCTCCCACTCTTCTACAGCGCACTTCCTCCCAATTTTTACAGCGCACTTCCTCCCAATCCATCATCTTGCGACCTAACCAATCTAGGCAGCTATCACCAATCCAGGCGTAGAGAATGTCTGGATCTTCATCCTCAACCGGGTTCGAGCAACTCCCACCGCTAATCAGCTGCCCTAAGTGCGGCGGCCGCGTCTTCACCTGGATTACTCGGGCGGGTCAGAATGCGGGCGTTCGTTTCTACAAGTGCGTCAACAAGGACGTGAGTACTACCCCATCCATACATGTGAATCCCCATTAACATCCACACCATCTAATGCAATCTTTTTGCATTTGGAATCAATTTGTTTGTTGCAGGCTGGCATCTGCAACTACATGAGAACCAAGGCGGAGTACCTAGCCGAGCTTAGCTACCATATGGCGACCACACAGCAGCCATTGCAGGGGAGCAGCCAGTCGGGAGCTTGCCTGAACCGCAGAGCTCGAGTTGTCGAGCAGCAGCGCAGTGTTCCAGTCGGTCCCCAAGCTTCCAGAGCCCAACCACTGCTTAATCAAGCAGGCTCATCCACCGCCGCTCTTCGTGTTCTTGTGTTTTTAGAAGCAGGCATTCTGTTAGTGCTTCTGCTTATCCTATTGGCGTTGGTCAAAGTAGTATCACTCCTTAGCAGGTAGTCAGTGGTCTTGTTGACACAGTACAAGGAATTTCTAGAATGCGCGTTTGTTTCTTTTCTAATCGCAGTGGTCATTTGTGAGGTGTGGCAGTGTTTTGATTTGTAAGCCCGTTTGCTAAGAAATATGTCATGTCACTATTAATGAAGTTATGGTCAGTTCTACATGTTGACACGCTCATATGGTACACTTTTCCAGCAGCACTTCCCCAATGCTTTTTCCCCACGCTGCCATTTGGCATTTTCTGATTAGTTCAGGCCTTTAATTACGTTCATTAACACATATAGCCGCTGTCACCGACACGACTGGCGGAACGCAATAAATTAATACCTACCAGCCTCCATACATAATTGCCGTCCTTATCTCAGGCCACAGCCTCGCACCCACCCAACGCTCCTCATACCAACCATTTGTTTCGCCCGACTCTCCTTCAGCTCCCACCGTCGATCTGGCCGACGGCGAGCCAAGTCCGGTGTCGGAGCTAAACAGGTACGCGCGCAGTTTGTTCCAACCGCCTCCCCTCCCCTCAATCTCGCATTCCGACCGCAACAATCCACCCATTAGCCAGTCAATATACTAGGAACACGACAGATCCCAAGATCTGGATCCCACAATTTGTTCTATTCCCGGATTGCTCTATCCCGATCCGCTACCATGTATGCAAGCCTGGCGACTCTTGTGCATTTTTAATATATAGGATCACAGTCCGTTTTACTCAACCTAGTGAAGCCGTAAGCCATAAACTAGTGAAGTCATTTACGGTCGATTTCGTCTAGGATTTTCGAAATAAGTTCATTTTCATGTAGGCACTATATCCGCAAACAATTTATACATACGATTGTTTCAATTTTCGCTTACGATGATATCTGTAGGCACCATGTCTGACGCCGGTAGTTGTGATGGGGCCGCAGCCGCGTGGGATGCACCCCAAGATGACATCCTTGAGCAGCCAGTGCATGCTATGGAAGAGCAAGCACCTCCTGTTCCAACATCTCGAATTTTAGTCAGAAAAGCAGTAGAAGTAATCTAGACATTTGACGATTACAAAGGTGGCTCGTCACTGAAATTGGGTTTGGTGGAATGTTAAAGCTACCCATGTTGCAGAAGCTTAATCTTAAGTTCAGCGCATGGACTATGAGCAAGGTCTGTGTTGAGCGTCGAGCAATTGTTCTATCAGAAACAAAAGTACTCAAGTTTTTTGCGGAGGACATCCACAAGGTGTTCGGCATACCATGTGGCCACCGGAATGTTAAAGGCCGCGATGGGTCCATCAAGCCAGAGGCTGTGACCTTCATAAAGAGGACGCTAGGGATGGACAGGACGGATGTGCATAGTGTACGCGCGGCTGAGGAATTCCTTATGCGGGACATTTCTGAGGCGTCCAGCAAGATAGAGAAGGATTGCTTCCAAATTGCATTTGTCATTTTTGTTATGGGACACGTTCTGGCACCTAGGACAAAACACGATTATGGCACCATAGACTATTGGGTTGCACTTGCAAACACGGAGAATATCACGCAATATAATTGGTGTGAGTTTGTACTGGAGTTTTTGCTCGAGGCAGTCCGGCGGCTTAAGAATGATATGATGGCCAACAACCATAGTACAAACCTGGTTGGTTGCCACTTGTTTCTCCAGGTTTGTAAACATGTGTTTTTCAGTACACACCCTCCTGTGCACCGAAATCTGTCATTTGCTTTTATGGTACATGCTCATTCCCATGCCTGCTCTGTAAACCTTTGTCTCTTTTTCAGATATTCTTCGTTGACAATGTTGACCTTGGAATTTTCAACAAGAAGCACAATGTTCTTCCACGCATAAGTGATTTCGACCAGAATAGCCTGAAGAACATGATAACGATGGCCACTGACATTGGGAAGGGCCCCACTTCATATGTAAAATGCATGGTAAACATTGCAGCACAGATGACAACATAGCTCATTCATTATGATTTTTTCTGTTTTTGTATTAAGGGATTTCCATGTGTATCCTTGGCAGATTCGCCAGGGCAGCGACCTATGCTATGCCCGCTGCAACATACCTGATTGCAACGTGACAACATCCAACCAGCCAGTAGGATCTGGCAATATGGATCAACATGCTGGCAATCGCACGGATGACAGGCACGATTCAGTCCAGGTGTCATCTTCATCAGCTGTCAATGTAATCGATGTACAGACACCAATACGTATGCTTGGACCAACTGATTTTGTACAGCACATGCGGAACCGATACCCCATGCTGGTATGGGTCAGTGGGTTAATTTCGCGATTTTGGTGATTTTTTTTCTGAAACTTGTTCCTGAATCGTTCCTGCGTTTATTTTTCTGCTGCAGGGCAGGGATGAGTTGACCATTATACTGAAGGAGCAGAATGCCAGATGCCAGCGCGAAATTAACACTGCTCGGTCCAATCTGTAAGCAGATATGGTCAAGTTTGTGGACAAACTAATGGCGTCAATCAGCAAGAGGTGCATATGTTGTGCTGCACGAGGTTTCTCGGACTGTCCTGCAAGAGCAATCGATACATGTCAAGTTGACACGCTCACAACTCTGTGTGGTCCCAAAATCCCAGGTGTCAGGCTCGATATGTCTGCATGCAAAGGTTCTTGGTAACTCTTCCTTGCAATTTCATTACTATCTTCCGTCCTCACATTTTACAATGAATTTTTCACTTTGCCAATAATTCATTTGCTACGACATTCGCAACTCCATTTTGCAGGTGCCAATTCTACTTCCAAGCCTACTTCCGATGAACGGTCGGACCGGCAACAGAACAAGAGGGTGCGCATTGACGAAGAAGCAGTCGCGTCAATGACGTCTCAGATAATACATTTTGCAAGACAGACTCTGCAGGCAATAAGTGAACTGTTTATTGACCTTCCCAACGACGGCAGTACCACTGTGTTTGGACAGAAGTCTGACGGTCTGCCAGGGAGGAAATATGTATTCAGGGCTGGCTTCCAGACAGACCCATGGATCAGGGGTGTTGTCCCGTGCCCACCGCAGGCTTATGTGTCCGAACAATTGGAAGTTTTTTTTGCTACCGCACCGGCAACAGAGCTATCAAGGTGATATCTTGAAACCATGCTCTTGCCGTTTGTCATCTTTTCCTGTACATCTGTGTCACTTAGGCCGCTCACATCAACATGCGTGTATTTACAGGAATTTCCTTGTGCATGAGAATCCTAGATTCTTACGGATAACTGGGTTAGCGCTCAAACAACAGCTTGTTGAAGATGAACTAATCGACCATGAGATGATGTCAGTCATCATTAGAAGGTATTCTCAGTCCGACCATGAAGCAGACAAACATTCACCATACTTAACGTGGAGGCACCCGCTTGAACCAGAATTCTCGGTCAGTAATACATTGTTTTTTACACTTCTTGAAAACCTTGCAACACAAATCTCCATTTTCATATACTGACGATTTCTGCTGTATATACAGACTCTGGTATTATCCGATCATGATTACATCCATACGCTGTCTATCCAGAAAGCATTATCTGCGGCGGGACTCGAGTATGACATCACATCGGCTCAACTGGTATGACTGACTTAGCCGTCCATAGTTCGTTCATACATGTCTACCCATCTGTCCACAAACGTGTCATGTCTCCTATGCAGTTCTTCACGCCAGTCCCATGACCTGAAGGGTGGATTGTCATTTTCTGGGACATGGTAACACGCACCATCTTTGTTGTTGATCCCATGTACAGCAAGAAGAGCCAACCCCTGACCACACAACACAGAGACGAGATTTTAGCTTGGAAGCTACATGGAGCACTGTTCAGTTGCGTAAATGAGTACTATGCTGGGTGGCCCGTGAGCAAAGATCGGTGGACTATCCAGTTCCCCGCCCTTGCTGATAGCATTTTTTCCCGGTATAGTTTTCAACCTCCGTATTTTCTGGATGCCCCCATGCGCAATTTCATAGACTTTCTTCTTATTTAGCTCTGTTTGCTATGTTCAGAAAAGAAACTGGTGCATGTGTTGTCTTATCACCCGTCATTTTGATGGCAAGATGCTGAAGATTCCCCTCACAAAGGTTGGTTATCATGTCACCTTTGCCAATTTTATGCGTGGCCAAAGTCAGCGCTTGTAACTTCACAAGTTTGTATGCTAACTGACTACCGAACCGTTGTCATTGCACAGCACACAATGTCAAAAGCAAAGCGGGAAATGCTTCATGTGTGCATGAAGTTGCAGGGAAATTTCTCACCACATGCACGTGATGCTCTCTGGCGCCTTCTTGCACCATCAGACTCCATCTTTGAAGCACAATAGAGCAGCAAAGGACCACCATCGGCATGGAGCTATGCTTTTGTACTATCTTGCCTATGCACACTAGCCACCTGAAAGTATGTGACCTTCATCTTAATCACCAGTAGCAAATATGTGAACCGAGGGCATCATTTTCATCCAATCGTTCTATGTTACCATGTTGCGGACTAGTACTTCAAGCATCATGTACTAATTAAGTGGATTTGTGGGTTCTGTGGCCTATATTTTGTTCCCATAGCCACCACATGCATCGATCCCCATGGTTATTTTTTTAGCTGCATCTGAGGTGCAAATGACATGCCCAACTTCACACACAATCGGCACCTTAGGCCATATGCTTTTTTACCAAATGAAATGGCTCAAACCATGAATCGCCGAACCGAACGACCCAATGCCCCATGAATCCACCTGTAGACTACACCTGATGACATTTCTAGTGCAACCTGACATGTCACGGTCAGGTCTTTTATATCACAGCTAGGCCGATCCAATTAAACATGAACACTTCCGTATCAAACGATTTTTTTTGCAATGCCAATGCATCACACAAACAAACCTAGACAATATGTGCAAACAATTTTGGAGAGTCGCGAATCATGGCGTGCATGTTTTTGTATCACAGTCAGAACAAGGATTCAAAGATTGCCATTCCAAAATTTGTTTGTAGTTGGGTCAGCGTATGGGAGAGATATACTGACCTCACCTCATGCCAAAATCAATCTACCTATATGGACAACATAAATAAACGGCAATCACACATGTCGAAGGTTCACACATACTTAGGTTTTACGTTTAGGTCTCACAGTCTGAACGGCCATATATGACCGACATTTTAAAAAAATGACCACATCCATCGATGATGCATGAATAGGTGGTTCCGAACCCAGGCACTGATCACAATCACTTACACACCATCCGGAAGTGGGGTGCAAGCTAAATTGCATCTCTAGTTGCAACCAACATGCCAGTTATCTCTGAAATGATGACCCTACTTATATGGATCACAATAATAGCTCACAAACTTAGACAAGGCAGCCAATAAGTCCTCACAATCACCTAGACACCGCCCGCGGTGGGGTGCAAGCTAAATTGCATCCTTTCCCGGCTCCAAAATGTCTTCAGTTTTCTGCTGCTGGCAAAACTAGGGAACCATTACCACACCTCATAGATGTGGGATGGCAACTAACGTTCCCAATTATTACCTTATGCAACCAGGTGTATGTTCCGAAGCCGCAACGTTTGGTCCAAAATTAGCAGTGTCATCGCCTAACACTCTAGAATGGCAGCACTTCCTCAACCATGAAATCTGGCAGCTCCCCCATGTTCCCCCTCATTGATACAACTTCATATGCAATTGATTGCCTCATGTAGTTTAGGCGTGCCTGCAAAATATTTGAGTTTGATTATTAGCAGGCTCATCAATGTGATTGAAACGGCTAATAGAACCGTCCAACATGTTTGTACAGTACAGTGCTCACCGGGGTTAGCACATTCTGAAGATATCGCCCAGTGTAATTCCTGCTGTAGTTGACAATGTGCAGCCAGCTGTCCTCCCTGCTTGTTTTCCATTATCACATCAATCAAGTCAGATTATTAATCCACAACATACAATTTTTTAGAACTTGAAAGGGGCACTCTTTGAACATACATTGTGGAGCTGTCATGCATGCCGACGTTGTACTCGATTCTCCTTCCCTGAGCCGGGACATACCAACCATCGATGTTCTCATGTATGCACCGCCGTAGTCCTGCGAGGATGAAGTTTGCATTGTCTTCATGCTTGTCCTGCATCTGTCCGATTGGCTCAGATGTTAAACATGGGTCCATGACCAATAATTTCATCTCCTCAGCATCAACTACATATAGTGACCAGCTTTCCATCATTGGAACCGGCAACATCAGTTGAAAAATCACAACATTGGATGAGTTCATATTAATGCACCCCAATTGATAATATATATGCACATAACACTCTGATTTTATATCATATCATGCGCTAAAAATTTTGTACCTTCTTTGTCCACTGCAGGCGATACCCGAGTGCCTCATAACTCATCATCGTATTCATGAATTCAAAGTCCAAATTGTATGACCGGTACATAAGGGCGAGCTACAGAAAGACACAGTAAGTTATGGCAACCTGTCTGATGCTGCAATTAAGCTGCTTAGTTTCATGTCATCTAAGTGCAGACTCACCACAAACCGCAAGTCAAATATGTGTCGCCACCTGATCTCCCAGTCCCCGTACATTCCCCCTTCCTTGTACACAAGCATTCTCGACACAACTGTCCAACCGATTGTCGTCATGCGCCCAGCAGGACCAAATTCCTTCACAAAGTCATCACCGGATAACACTATCAGGTAAGGCACCAGGTGTTGGTACCATTTCCTGCAAGTTTGCAAAACACAAGCCACCAGCACTGTTAGTCACCATAACAAATGCATATCTTTTATGTCCACATGATTACAAACTTGACGCACCTGTTTCGATTCCTAGAGCTCCTGGTACACATTCTGTCCCAGAATTCCACAACATCTCTTGCAAGGGGCTCTTCATGCTTCAGACCAGCTTTTCCTGGGAATACGTCCCCCTTCTCACTCATTTCCACTTTCACTATGGTTCTCACCATGCCAACACGCAACCTCAAGTTTCTGTTCATTCGTCCTACTCCCCTATGTACGTCAGCATTCCCTTCCCGATCCATTATGTCTACAGTCAAAGTTACTCTTTTCCCATTTTAGCGACACATGTAGTTTTGCATTCTATCTTTTCCCGCTAACCAACCTTGATTGCTGGTGGGCTGTTCGTGTGTAGCATGTTCAGCAATTCTTGAAACATTCCCTATCGGCATCGGTCATGCTTGTCTTGGTCATACAAGTTCACCCACTAACATTTGTTATGGTACTGCATCATTTTTTCCCAATCATTTAAGTAAGTTTTAGCATCTTTTGCATACCTTCATGATTGTTTCCATTACCAGCCATTGTGTGTACCCCATGCCCACCACCTCCAGAATTAGCCCCTACTCCCGAACCTTCTCCGATTTCCCTGACTGGTTGGTACAAATACAAAACAGTGAATGGGTCAGGCCAACACTAAAAAAGCTTCTCAGCACAATCATTTTTTTTCCACTCACTTGTGATCCCTGGGAAGGTGTATCCTGTGATGCTACCGAGAACACCTCTTCCTGTAACCACTACTCCAGTTTCTTCCAGTGCTGCAAATCAATTCAATATAAATTGTTATTATTATGCTAGTGAGTTTACATTTAACAAAGTCAGCATTAAGCGCACAAACCTCCATCAATTATAGGATGTTGTAGTAGCCTATGGCCAGCACCTATGGAAGTGTCCATAGAATCAACGTCATCCTGCACTGTTCCATTTCCATCATCACCGCCATCATCCAGACTTGGTGTTGATGCCGAGTCCCTGCTCGATATTCCCAGCCGTCTCCTCTGCTGGTGGCACTGGCTTGCTCTGTTTGCGCTCCTCTTCTGTCACCTCCTAATCCCTTGTGCTCCTCTTCCTGGGTGTGCATACAGAAATTATAATGAGAGAGTTTGCCCATTGCCACTGGTCAATTATGTACATCAACAGCAGCAGCACCTATTTCATTGGTCGCACCCCGCACAGATGCAGTCACCAATGCTGATGCCATACTACGGTATCCTTCCGGTGGTGATGAACCAACACATGCCATCCCTTCAGTTTGGTAAAAATATATTAGTCGACTAACTACTGCACGTATTGAACTAAGTCAGACACAACACTTACCATCTATAATTGTATGAAACTTCAGGCAAGTGTATGTGTTGTTTTCATTGCCATCCATATTTCTCACAATTGCTTGCAGCTCTGATCCAACTTCATCCCCTGTGAACAATAAACAGTAAGCATCAATTATACGACATCAGCCTTATATCATTGCCAACCTTATCTCATTATCTATTCTAAGTACATTCGAGGTCCTCACCTATTGTCCTTACTGCTGGTGGGAGCTCTGCACCCGCTTCCTGCTCTGGCCCTTCGCAAAGAAGGTCCTCCGTCATTTCTTCTGTCTTAATGTAACCCATTGCTCGATTTACATCTGAAAAGACAACTTCATACATTTACTTGATGCATGCCATATTTTTCTTATAATTATTTTCTGACCATCTCAAGGAAATGCATACCTGTTCTAGATGGCCCTGTGTCAACATCTGTTTCTGGAGTGCTCACGATCAAGTCAATCAATGGCACTAAAACAAATACATTTTTCAAATGTTAATTTCTAAAATATTTTTCACATATTTTTGCATTATCTGTCGGTCGCACATACCTGGTGCCATGACAATGACCTCATTATTCGCTTCAGCAACACTTGTGACCAAGCCGATGAATGGAACTTCCAATTCTGCATCAACAACATGCATTACAACTGCACTTATATATATCATAGTCAATATGCAACTCTGTCAAGGCGATGTAACTAACCATTCGCATCGTACAAATTCTGTACTGATGTTGCAAAGAGGGCATCAGCGCTCAGTTCCACCCTTTGCATAGGCTCATCTTCTATAATACTATCATGATGTCTTTCCAGCATCTCATCGTATCCTTCCATACTATCAGCATCCGGAGTTGATGGCCCTGTGAGTACAGATCTCATTGGATCCACAACTGGTCTAGGTTCTTCAAGCACAGCATTCATCATATCACGAACCCCCATGCTCATTAGTACACCTTCCGCTAGAAGAAAGCAATTTTTAAGTGTGAGCGGCTCTTCCATTATAGTTTAACCTTAAAACAATACAATATGTGACCATCAGCAGTGGCTAACCTTCAATATCTGCTGATGCTTGCAGAAACCTTCTTATGAGGCCACTGTGTATGCTGTCGTCCCCCCTCTGTTCTGGATGGACTACATACTCAGCAGAATTTGGAACTCCATCTCTAAGCACTGCACTTGCAGGAGTTATCGGGGGCTCGGACCCTGGAACTCTACTCCTGATCACTGCATCTGCAGGAGTTATCGGGGTCTTGGATTGATCATTGGTTGAATCACCCGTACCATCTACAGGTCCATCTGCAGAAAACATCCATCCTTTTTAATATCGTTACTCAACATAGTTGCATCAGGTACAACGGGTAACCATCTTTTTAAAGTAAATTGAAGTGCAATCAGATTCGCAACCTGCACCCTCAAGCAGTGGGACAGAGATCTCTTCCGGATGCGCTTCCCGCCCTCCTCCAGTGTTCATCCGTATTGGGGCAATTCCTGCTGGCGCTGTCAATATTTTTCAACGGCAACAGTCATTTTTCTATCAATGGATGTTCAATGAATGGGTTTAATTAATTAGACGATCTTTTCTTACCTTGTATGCTCACCACTGGTGGCCGCTGCCGCCCCCAAGTTGCTCCTCGTCTCTTTGAAATTTGTTCAACAACTATGACCTGTCATCTACTATTCTCGGAAAGCACAAGGTGTTCACTCCGGTCATACATGTCCTAAGCTTACCTTGCTGCTGCAAGATCCTTGCAGCGTTCCTTCCTATGCGTTCATACTGTGTCTTCACATCGTCGTCGCTATCTGAGGACTCCAACTCACTCTCTTCTTCTAATGTTTTTTTCCTTTATCGTTTGCATCGATTCGCAACATGCGGCTCTGCCGTCTGGCCTCATAACCTCCTTCATTGATTACAATTGGCAGCTCTCTCTCCCTTACAGCATGCAGCGGAGCGTCTGCAAACCAGCATTTTTCACATTAATCTTATTACACATTTTATATATACGTATTCATGGTTATCACGTTTTTGTCTGACCAACACACCTGTCAAATTGACCACTGCCTGATTAACCTCATCATCACTTTCAGATCCCGAACTGGAGTCATCACCATCTGAGAGTACAACGCAACGACCAACTGTTAATTCTAATTCAATGAACATTATATGCTCGAGGTGATGCAGCAAACAGGAATGAAATCCAAGATGATGTTGTTTACCATATTCTTGGCTCCGGGACCTCGATTGTGAGAATTTTGTATTGTCTTCCAGGTGATTTCTTGAATCATTACTCTGATCCCGCATTTCTCCCACTGTGTTAACAATTGCCAAGGCATGCTCTTGTGCAGTCCTGTCATATGGAATTTCATCCACCTCGTCGTACGTGTCATATACTGGAACTGCAGTTTGAGAAAACCAAACTTTAAAATGTTAGACACATCTCTACATGTCCAGTATAATTTTGCTCATGTTTTGCAGTTCATTTTTGCTAACCTCTTGGCTCGCTGCAGTCGCTGTGACACTCTTCGACGACAAAACCCTGATTCAGAAGAGCAACCTGCCAACTGCTTGATATATGATCGTCAGTCGCATTGTCAGCCGCCTCAGTTGTAGTGCCCACGCATCGGCCCCGTGCACTCAAGTCGCCATCTCCATGTGGTTCTCCGTCGTCTGCAACTTCTTCGTCCATAATGTGGAAGCCGGGGTCTGCATCGCCATATTGCGGTTCAACTGCTGCAAGTTCATTGTGTGCTGCAAACAACTGAAAGGTCCCGCAAATTGCGGTTTATTATGTAGCCCAAACGATACCATGTCTGGTCAAAAACATGTTCATTGGGACATCTTACCGAATCAGCTGTCGCATCCATGAGGGGGTGCCACATCCATATTCGTTGTACCATATACGATTCAGGCCTCGTCTGCATTACATTATTTCATTTTACAACAAACGTTAGTACCTTTTACATACAATTATTTAAGATTGTACACGTCATGAGACTAGTACTGTCATTACC
Source organism: Aegilops tauschii subsp. strangulata (assembly GCF_002575655.3). Taxonomy (NCBI): domain Eukaryota; kingdom Viridiplantae; phylum Streptophyta; class Magnoliopsida; order Poales; family Poaceae; genus Aegilops; species Aegilops tauschii. The sequence continues at coordinate 6,016,337 of NC_053035.3, forward strand.
GGGTAATATCCTGGGTTTTCCCTCTCCAATTGTATCAATTTCCTCACAATCGGAGTTGAGTAAGCACAAATTCTTGGCAGCAGATTTGATCTCAGGCTTGCTGGTCCACAATCCACCCAGTCCAGCTGACAATACTGCAAACACAAGTGGGATTTATTAATCAGTCACTCAAAATATCCAAACTAACTAAATTACTGTAACCAACTTTCTAGGTACGTTACTTACCTGCAAGAAAAGCAAATGTCCACCTAGGATAGCCAGCTCGTCTCCATTTGCTACGTTTCTTTGATATCGGTCGGCAGTAATCATTATGAGATCGACCGAGTATCGTGCAATGTTGTACTCGCCTATAGCCCATGGATCTTGCACAATGGGTAACATCTCTTCTGGTATTGTAGCAACTGACTGTCTTGGGCCCAACAACGTGGATACAGCTAGCAGAGTGGATGCAACCGCGAATGCTATGGTCTCATTCTCATCCATGCAACAAGGGTTTAGTGTGCTTATGACATACTCAAGGTCTGATACCTTCAAGCCTCCTCTTCCTCGCAGTCCAAGCAAACCCCTAACTTTCTTAACAAGCCTACATCTATCCACAGGTGTTCCAAATTGAACGATCCTACCATGACCACGTACGCCCAAGATCCTAACAGCATCATCATCAGTGATTGTTCTCACTTGTCCATCGGGCATTCGCAACGTCCTAGTTCTAGTGTCAACCCTAGCTAGTAGGTCAGTGACGTAAACCCTATCTATCGGCCCGGCATATCTGTTGGTCAGCAAGCCGGCCATGCCCGTCGGCTCCATTGCATCATAAAACAAGGTACCTAAACCTAGGAAAGGCCCCGTGGCGAACATGGATCTGTAAGACGGCTCCCTTGGCCTTGTGCAGAACATCTCATCACTTCCGCGTTGCCTGCTCCTCTTCTTCGCGCACCCCCGGGTGCGGCTGCCGGATCTTGGCCGTTTCAGCGTCCCCGGAGGCCTAGTCATTGCCCTCGACCGATCTGCACAAAGCACATGCGCATGCAACTGGGTTAGTTTATACATTCACAAGCTGTAAACAGCCCGTACGGAACGAACCCTTGGTAATCTACTTCATCGATGGCGGGAAAATCTTAGCCGGACTAAGAAAGCGAGCTAGATTAGCTGCCAGAAAGGAAGGCCGGAGCAGAACAGAATGTACGGTGGAGTTAGAACCGATGCCAAAAGATAACTACTGGCCGGAGCACGGCCGTCGGAAGAGTATGAGGAAGAAAGTGTCAGGCCGGAGCATGCTTACCAGATAGGCAAGGCTTGCTTCCTCTGTCCGCCGGAGGTCAGACCAGATCTGGATTTTTCCCCTTTCTTCACTGCTAAGCTCCAAAGCTAGAACAGAGACGTACAGTGCTCCAGGGGGGGAAATGAGCAGGGGAGAGCTCGTGGGGTGCGGTTAAAGCCAGCCTCCGCCGTCACCACTGTTCCATCTACTCCCCCCCTCCGAATTTTCTGCTTGTCTATGCAAATTTTTATATTATGTAGACACCTGGAAACCTCTCACAGCCACACATTTTGGACTTCATGGGCGGGAATTACCCCCACGTGACGCTGCTTGTGCCGCACAACAGGAGCGTTCCCTGTATATTTTCTATTCGAACTAGTTTTTACCACCGAGCGGTCGCTCAAATCGCCCCCCCCCCCCCCCCCCCGGTGAATTTTCTTCATGGACGTGCGCTTGCATGCAGCACTCATGCATTGTGGTCTGTACTTTTTGCAAGTACTATATTGATACACCCATGTATATTTTGGGACCAGAACCCACACTGCCGGTACCCCTTTATATAGAAAGTTCATAATTGGGGGGTCCATCTCGAAATATGCTACTTGACAAAGACAGAGGATGTTTTACAATCGCTCCCCCTCACTCCTGTTGACCTTTTCCCTCGAGCTTACAGCATGTAAGGACAAAGGCATGCACATGCATGGACTGGTCTCCAATGCATTATTGTAGTTGCACAGTACGAGTCGTGAGCGCTTAACCAATGCATGGACAGTTCTAATCAGCCTCTGCATGTATATTATGGGACCACTATTCCCGGTCGGATGCACTAAAGAATGCATGCAGTGCTTACGAGTTCCCACCGGGCATGCGTTCGCTTAAAGATAGATCGTAAGTATGAACTGATCCCCATGACTACTAAAATACTTAAAACACAGCTATCTCAGTTCGCTCAGTGAATCATTCCAGTTTTTTGAATGGGAATGCACGTCACACAAATAAGGCTCGCTTACAACGGTTGTTTTATACTGGTTGACAACAGCAGGCGTGCTTTACATTACAGAATTCACTACTACACTCATGATCCACTTACAAACATAGAGATTTATGTAGCAGACTCAAACTGATTACTGCTACACATGACAGCAACAAGGCAAAGGCATCTTTGCCTAAACTGAGTGTACTAGCAACAAGGGGTATTCAGATATTCTTTCTAGCACGTTTGGCGATGTGGCGATTGCTTTCCTCCACATCGCCATCTGCTGTTACCATCAGCTTAAGGGATTCATCTTGCTCCAGCTCCAGTTGATTAGAAGCTGGATCATGCTCTCCGAAACCTTCCTCTGCATCTGGACACCCATCAATCCCTTGATCCATCATATGCTCGGCAGGCTTTTGCTCCTCCCGCTGGTCGCCAGGCCCACTCACCTGCTGAAATGCTTGTACAGTAAGCATGCATGCACACTACATTCTTCACTAACAATCCCTGGCTTACCATGCACCCCTGAAGAGACACCGTGGAGATGCCTGAGTTCTCACGAATCGCAGGCTCATCCCCCTGGTTAACCGATGCTTCAGACACCTCCTCTGCCTGCATTGGACCACCATTCGTTCAGTTATTAACATCAACAACACTGGCATCTCAAGACAGAATAAAGCAAGCGGGATGTACCTGGATCCGATCGTTGGAAACCCTTGTGCAGTCTTTAGAATTGGTCAATGATGATGCAGGGTGGGAGACTTCTGAGGCTCCCATGAGGCACCTCTACAATGAAAATGGTTGAGCCGCTCGACGAGCCAGCACCACCTCCCCATTTGTACTGATTCGTCATTCTCATCCTGCCCATGTCATTTGAATTTGAAACAAAAGCCCGCTCACCTAGTTTCAATGCCGGCCACACCAGTTTTCCAGCCCCATCTAACCCTGCACCTCATTAATTTTCCAGTGACTGGTTTGTTGGCTTACACATGCGCCACGCCCCATGGTGACATGCCACAGGTTACCATGTAGGAGCGCAATTTTTCTATTCAGCCATAAGCAACATTTATCCAAGAGTTGCAGTTTCCCCAAATTCATATTCGCGCAACACCAAATTTAATTCCGCATCACATAGCATATTAAAATTTAGAGTTAATACCACAATTGGTAAATAAAAGTGTAGGGGTGAGAAAAGATTCATACAAAAACTAAAAAACCCCACAAAACTAGTCATCCAACTTGACTGTTGTAACAAATTCATACAAAACCACCCTGAACTGCACACGTGGCACGCCAGGTAGGCTCTGTCGGGCCCGAAGTGTGTTTTTACAAAGAAACCCTCGCGCTTTAGCAATTTCGCAGACAAGTCCATGCCCCCGACAGAAACCCCCCTGGTCGTCGGCCCCGATGCAAACCCCTTCCACAAGTTTTCCTTCTTTCGCCCGTCCTGTCCGCCTCATCTGCTCCTGCTCTTGCGAGGCGACGCCGCCGTCGGCCTCATCAGTGGTGACACAAGGCGCCATGGAGCCGCGGCATAGGTAACCCGGCGAGTTCCCTCCTAAATACATTAAGCACTCCTCTGCCTCCTTTGCCTCCTCCTCATCTGCTTCCCCTGTTGCCTCCTGAATGTTTTCACCTCCACTTTATTGAATGTACTGAATTTTGTGCATTTGCTGAATGTCTGAAGTAACTGAATATGCTGATGAAGCAGATTTACTCCATTTTTACTGAAATAACTGAATTTCGGAGAACTCCATTTATTGTTGTGTGCTGGAGACGCCCAAAATTAAAAAATACAAATAAAAACAAAAAATGTTTGGCCTGGGTCTCGGACCCAGGACCTGTGGTTCGAGAAGTAGGGTACAATGCCAGTGCGGTAAGAGTATGAGCTTGTTAGTGCTACATGGAGTAATCTACTTGTACTGCTCACAGAGACACCCACTCGCAGTCGCCCAATCCACTCTAAGTTAATTGCAAGGCAGTACCACACTTCGGCACGTTGTGACGAATCAGTACCAGTAGTCATTTTTTTTGCCATGCAGTGCCAACTCTAAGCCTAAGTGTTACAGAACTGTCTGATAGCCGTATAAGCTCGTATTGACCACGTATCTGACCGGCCCGGCCCACTTGTCAGGTGTCACGGTGGCATACCCACGCGCACCCGCTCGGTAACTCTCGCACCCGTCTCGGTCGCTCCATGTAGCCAGGTCCGGTCGAACCCAACCGGAGCCAGCCGCACTCTGTCACTCTCCTCGCCTCATCGCCCTCGTCTCTCCAGCCGCCGCCGCCGCCGCTCGCCCCGCAGACCGCCGCGTCCGCCACCGCCGCCGCGCCATGGTCTTCGAGGATGAGAGCAGCGACGACTTGTCCGGCCTGCAGATCTCCTCCCGACGACGGGATGCATTATCAGGTCATTGGTAGAGCTAGGGTTAGGGTTAGGTGATTTGGGGATTTGCGGATTTGATGATATGGTTTTCTGATTTGAGGATTTGCTCTCTGTAGATTCCTGCTAGCATTGAAGACCAAGACTACAATGACTTGGAGAATGCACCAGAGGGGCTCTGCGTGGAGCATCGGCTGCCAACTGAGCGCCGTGTAGCTTTTCAATCATTTGAGACGGGCAAGAGGTTTCTAGTTCGTGCCCAGCCCGTAAGATTCATGCTCTATTTATGTTCACTGTAATTTAGTTGTAATATAGATCTTAGTACTGATGATGAAGCACATAGTTTACCACTTAGTAGTTTTGATGCTTCTAGTACTCATGCTCACTGCAATAGCTTAGTTGGCTTTGTTCACTGTAATATATTTATGGTTTAGTTATTTATTAGTAGTTCTGATGATTATGGTTTTGATGCTTATGTTCATTGTATTATGTATATGGGCAGCAGCTTAGTTGGCTGTGTTCACTAGTAATGATGATGAAGCAAATTGTTGACCACGTGTATAGGTTGAGGCAGTATAGGTTGCAGTTGAAGTAGCATTGTTTAGTTGGCCACTTAGTTGGCAGTGTAGTTGCTAAATTTTAATTGAGGCAGTATTGGTTGCAGTTCTGCAGTTGTCAGTTCATTTTTTAAAAGTGCACTTTCATAATGGTAATTCTTCAGAGACTATCAATATAAGTGTTTGCTATATTGCAGGAAGCTGTCAATTGTTGTTTCCTTGCTTGGGTTGACGCAGAGTGGCCTCCCACAATGCAAAATGCATTGTTGAAGCTTTGGGAAATGTTTGAAGACAACAGGACTGCTAGGAGGAAGGATAACCTGGAAAGTTCACTTACTATTCACCACCTTAAAGAAGAGAAAAGGAATCTGGATGCCAACTACGACGGACAAACTAGTTGAAGATGTCCATCAACTTCTCAATGCCCAGGAGGACAGGGTGTTGGATTTATCCAGTAGCAGTTTCTGGAAAAAATTATCCAGTAGCTGTCCTAGCTCATTGACAAGTGGGACCAATTCACTTACAGGTGGGACCTATTTGACAGCGTGGGGCCAACTTGTCAGCGAGTGGTGTGTTTGATACTTGACTGGTTTGATGATTTTTTTGAACATCAAAATTGATGAAACAAGATCAAAATGCTCACTGACAAAAACAGCTCTGAAACAACAGCTCCATCAAAATCCAGTTCAAAAAAGCATCTTCAAAATGATCACTGAGACACATAACTAAAAACTTGTTCAGCATAACAAAAGCAAACTTGTTCAACCACATAACTACAAACTGAGACACATAATAGCACAAGCACAAGCACAAGAAACTCATTGTCCCCAGTAGTAGGGGTCATCCCAATGCTCCTCCGCCTCTCGCCATTGCTTGAATCCTTCTCTGGTGGTTTTGATTTTCTTCCATGCCTCGTAGGTGACGTACGCATCTTTCGCTACGTACTCGATGAGGTGCTTTGGCAGTGGGCTGATCCCCCATAGTTTGTGGTCCTCTTCATTGTTGATCTTCTGCTTCATTTTCTTGTAGGATGGGTGGATGAGGCTGGCTGCAAACTCAGCCAAAAACTGCCACCTCTTTCCATTGTTTGGAACTCTCCATTGGCGCTGCATGTGGACGAACTTGTCGGGGTTGATCTCCAAACCAGACAACTTCAGCTGCTCCTTGTCACCTCCAATGCAAAAGCCAACAAAGGTGTACAGCTCCTTCTCCTGCAGGAGCGGGCGGAGTTCCTTGGGCCTGCATCAAATTAATCTGCTTCATCAAATTCATCTACTGCAGAAACTACACTAGTACAGCCAGTTCAGAAACTTCAGAACTTCAGAACTAGTATTGCATCTACTTTAGAACTAGTATTGCATCTACTTCAGAACTATTGCATCTACTTCAGAAACTTCATAAGTACAGAAACTTCAGAAACTACTAATTAGACAGAAACTTCAGAACTTCAGAAACTGCAGAACTGGATGTTTTTACCATTTGGTTGCCGCGGTGATGTGGTATACTAGGCAGAGATCCTCCACGCATAACTGCAGAATTGCAGCCATTTGCGGAGGTTCGTCTTCGCTGGTATACTCGACATCAACGCCGATCAACCGAGGAAGCATGCCGCCGAGCCTCTTCCTGATCTCACGGATCCTCTTGTTGGCTTCGTCTGGATTGCTGGTGCATATGACATCCAACGGCTCCTTCAGGTGGGTATCAACCTTGAGCGCCACGGTGTAGTCCAGCTTCTGCCCGGGGACCGGAACGTCGTCGTCGACCACCATCGGCTCCTTGCCAGACGCCTCACCACGGTGATGCTTGGCAGACGGAGGGGAGTTGCTCCACGATGCCTCCTCCATTCGCTTGGAAGACGGAGGGGAGTTGCTCCACGATTCCTCCGACATTGCCCTCCTGACCAGCGATGGAGGCAGATGGAGCGGCAATGGAATGAGGAGGGAGGCAGAGGGAGGCAGAGGGAGGAAGATGGAGCGGCAATGGAATAGGAGGGGAGTTACCTGGACTCGAAGAAAACCCAAACTCCCTCTGCATCGTGGGAGTTGCTAGTGGGGGGAGACATGGGGCGCACGGTTGCCTCAAAAAATCAAACGTCCCCGGCCCTTTGGTTTCTCGCAAGTGTCCAAACCCCGGCCTTCTCCTGTTTCTGAAACAAAAAAATAGCCATATTTTGCTCTAAAATTAATAATCACTGCAGCCATATTAAGAGATCAATCTTGAAGCACTAACACTCGATCAAGCAAGTTGATCCACGGGCTCAAGGATGGACACGAAGGTATGATTACCTGCCAACCCTGTAGCTAGAAGCTGTTAGCTAAATTATTCGATTAGTACTAAATTTGGGTCTGGGTTCAGCACGCGGATACTGGTTGTTTTTTTGGTCTAGAAAGCTTAATTTATCATGGTTGCCCGTCAGTGTAATCCATGAGTAATGTAGTACAGAGAAATTGAATACATAGTAATCAGCATCGGGTGGGAGCCGTATTACAGTGTCTATGCTATGAAATGAGACCATGAAATCAGTCAAAGTCCTTAATGATTGCGTTGCAATTAACTCCTCCACTCTGTACGGTTCGCGTTCCCACCCACTTCATCAATATAACTCACCCACCCACCGCACCGCCCACCACTCCCCACTCACCAGTCCCCACCCGCCGACCGCGTCTCCTCCACTCCCAACTCACCGCCGCCGGCCACCGCCGCCATGGCGAAAATCGAGCCCTGGAAGCTCGCACCGGAGGATCTGGCCGGCGACGGCCAGTCGTTCCGCGCGCAGATCAGAGAGGTCTGCAGCTGGTTCCCGAGCGCAAAGCTCCTGCTCAGTCACGCGCGCGGCTTGGCCAAGCAGCTGACGGACGGCGAGAAGGCGCGTGCCTTCCCCAGAGGCCACGCTCAGGTGCCGCCGCCATCGTTCCTCGTCTGGGCAATGCGGGAGGCCACGCTCAGCGTGGATCCATACCAGCGAGCTAGGTGGTGGATGTACCGCTCCACCACCTCTCTCGCCCCGGTCCCCCTCGACGGTGACCCTGCGGACGCCGGCGGCGTCGTTGTCGCGATGCCTGCTCCAGTCGACCCTGCGGAGTACGCCTCTCACGACGACCTGACAGAGATGGTTGTCATCAGTGACGACTACACTAATGAGGTTGTGCTCGTTGCGCCGGCCACCGTTGTGGGTGGCAGAAACATGCCCATCGACGCCGAGCTCCTGCCGGACGTCGAGCTCCTGCCAGAAGAGGTGAAGGTCGAAGAAGAAGAAGAGGTGAAGGAGCCAGAGCAAAAGAAGAAGGGGGCAGTGAAAAAGGAGCTGAAGAAGGTGCGCCGCTCCATCCGCCTGCAACAGATGAAGACGTGAAGAAGAAGAAGTGATCATTCTCTGCAACCATAGTAGTTAGGTATGTGGAACTGGAGATGATGTTCAACTGGTGTTATCTGTTTTGAGCAGTTGCTGTTGAACTGCTGTTGTCTGCATGTTGCCTACGTACTGTTGTTATCTATGTTCTCTGCCCATGTGCCCATGTGCTCACTTTATGCCTAATATGCCAACATTCCAAATTGTGTGCTTGTGCTAAAGCTTGTACTGTCAATCATGTCAACATGAGTTTATTCTCATGTCAAATAAGAGAATAATTACAAGAACAAGCAAATGTTTCACCTCTCACATCAATCAGTTTGGAATGTTTACAACACTCAACATATATAATAGGTAGCCACTGATTTCATATAATCAGTACAAGTAGCAACTGATAACAAATAGTTTCACCTCTCACATCATGCCAAATACTAAATTACCTAACTTACACAAAACCTTGTATCACTAGAGCTACAACACCAAACAACAGTGCAGAGCAGCACACCAAACAGGCTAACCAAATTTCCCTCCTATCCCTAGTTCTGCTCACCTTCTTGTGCTTCATGATCATGGCCTTCCTCTCTTCATTTAGCCTCATAATTTCAGCATCCTTGTCAAAGACAAAATTCTGAAGAGCCACATTCTCTTCAGCAAGTTTGCCAATCACCTGCCTAGGCCTCCCCTGGCATTCTTTGTCCACCCACTTCAGATAAGCACATGCACCATAACCCTGAAAACATAAAACAACCATTTTGAACACACATTTTAGTAAACTAGCATCCATTCTAAAAAAGCATTTTGGTCACATATGTTTGCTCCACTATATAACTAACCTCAACAGGACAGACAAGAAATCTACGACCATAGTCATAGCCCTCACAACAAACTCTTCTTGCTGGGTTCAGAAAGTGACAACATTGGTCACTAGTGTCAATGCCATTGAAAACAACATCAGTGGATGATGGTATACCTCTCCAATCAAATTCTGGAAATATTGCAATCCCCTACAATCATATCCAACCAAAACATCTTCAGAAAGTTACCACATTGAGTACAAAATTGAAAAAAAATTCACTACATCTTGCAAGTCTGCAAAAATCAACATCTACAATCATATCCATTCACTACAAATTTTCACTGTCCATCTTCAAATTGAGGAAAGTGTACACACCTTCCAATAATCAACATCCATTTAGCGCACCTCGCCGGTCATCTTAGCCCAGGGCTCGCTGCCCGTCGTCTTGTCGGCGCCCGCGAGGTCACATCCATGGAGCGGGCGACACTGGCCAGACGACGCTGCTGCCCCACAGCGTCCTACCTGCTCCCTCCATCCTAAAGATGTCGACCCCTTCATGACGCACGAGCCAGCGGTGGAAGCGAGAGGACGGGGGTGGCGTGGCCGGAGCGGCGGCAGTGTGGACAGAGAGGGGCAGTGGCGGAGTGGACAGACGGGGGCGGTGGCGGAGAGGAGCTCGGGGCTAGTAATTTGTAAATGAGGAACGAGCAGGAGGGGTAGCAGGAGCGTGGTTTAAAAAAATTAAACTGGAGGGCCTTTCTGCAAAATTACCAGAGCCAACGTGGCATGCCAAATGTCGCCTCCAGAACTGTTTTGTATGAATTTGTTACAACAGTCAAGTTGGAGGACTAGTTATGTGCGGATTTTTAGTTTTTGTATGAATCTGTTCCCACCCCTACAAGTTTATGTACCAATTGTGGTATTAACTCTAAATTTTAACAACCGTATACATGATCAACATGACCAGTACATATTCAGAAAATTCAGAGAAAACATTTCAATAGGATGAAACTGGTTTAACAGATAACAGCTAAACATACATGGTAACCTGGTTTACGTCTAGTCCTCAGAAATCAAAAATAGGTCAGTAGGATGAAATTGAAATTTATCTTATTAAGATGGACACCGTATAGCTCTTTCGAGCATTAAACCAGCCTTAGTTGCGCGGCCTTGTGGCAATTGTTCCTCCGGTGTCCTTCAACTCCACAATTCTTGCATCTTGCTGGTTTACGTGGCTGCTTTGGTACATCTCCTCGTTCGGGACAGGTTGTCCGCTTGTGTCCCTGCTGCCTACATATCCCGCGGAACCTAGTTCTCTTACTTAAACCTTCGTATGGCGCCTTCTCCCTACTCATTGTCGGCTCCCAACTTGCTTCCGTCTGGCAGGTGCCAGCAGGTTCTCGATCCTATTTGCAGACTCATTAGACGAGTTGCTGTCATCGTTTCCCTCGTCGACTTGTGTAGCTTCGAACGGATTGCATACGTCGCCTCCTGATTGTAACATTTTCTGAACAGTACCATTGCCGGCTAACCTGTCCTCCAAACCTAGGCCATCTCTGACATCCGTGTACGGCTTCATCTCGGCTGCACAGTGATTGAATAGTGATGTCAAGCGGTCGTAAGCTGCCACACTTGAGTCTCCCATGCGTACAAGCTCCATGGCTTGCTTGTACAGATTGAAATGCCTGAAACTAAATGGGTTTTCCTGAGCATTGTCTCTCTGGTACTGCATCAGGTGGGCTGGAAGCACATCTCTCGCATCTCGTGTCCACCTTTTCACAATGTGCTTCTTTGGGATTTCTGTCACACGAATGAAGTCCATTACCTGCAAACGGGAGCATTTTTTTAGTCAGAACTACATCATGTAGCTGAGCAGGTCAGTTTTACAAAAACAGAGGAATCCTATATGTAGTCATGCTGTTTTGAATCACCTTCAGTATATGGCTGCACAACAGCCCCATGTGGGCAAACTGTCCGCACTCGCAATCAAATTCATCTCCACCTTCAATCACCGTCACCTTGTATGAGGTTCTGCACCACTTCTCCCACCGTGCAGCATCTGTATGTATTGCGATATACTCTTTCCCTTTTTCTTTTTCTTCTACCTGATATGCACCACACTCATACAGTATATGGCCAAACTGCTCGAACATAGCTCTTGTGTAAATCTTCCCAGCGTGTCTCTCAGTTGCCATATTTGCTCGCATAAGTGGCCTCCCCTGCAAAACAAGTCATCTATAAGTAATATCTCATTTGATCAGCTCAATATTACCGCCCCTAACGCGGCAATTTAGTATTTAGTTTTGCACTTACAATTGATGTCCGCTTTTCCTCATAATTTTCTTCTGACTCACGGTCAAAAATTAAACTCATATACTTCCTAACAAAAACATGCATAGGGCAACCAGGCGGCACATAGTTCTTTAGCATGTGATTTGCGCTTTCACTCCGTTGTGTACTGGTCATTTTTGCACAGAACACCCCCTTGAAGTAGGGCTTTGCCCATTTGTGCCGTATTTCAAACAAATTAGTCATGTAGTCATGACTTTTCAAGTTGTATTTCTCTATTAAGTACTTCCAGCCATCCTCAAACTCATCTATGGTTAGCATGTGGTTGACAACCTTGTGAAACTCTGGTTGAAAATCACTCTTCTTTGTGTACAATGGGCCAAGCGACTCTTTTGCCTTCTTTAGCACATGCCACTTGCACCACCGGTGAGCCGTGTTTGGCATGACATTACTTATGGCAACCTCCATCGCCCTGTTTTGATCTGCAGTTCATTCATACTAAACTCATTAGTCTTATTTGTACTAACTGTTAGACGGATTAGTTCTAAATTACACTTATAAAATTGCATCCAATCTTACCGGTAAGTATTGTTTGTGGCGGCCTCCCCCCCATTATCCTAACAAACTCTGAGAAGACCCACTCAAATGTTTCCTCTGTCTCATGCCGAACTAGCACACCAGCTAGTATGATACTCTGGAAATGGTTGTTCACTCCAACAAATAACCCAAATGGCATGTCATACAGGTTGGTCCTATAGGTTGTGTCAAATGTAATGACATCCCCAAAGAAGTTGTACTGGAGCCTACTGTTCCCTGTAGCCCACATCAAGTTGCTGATCCTGCCCTCTTTGTCCGCCTGAACTCGATACGTGAATTGAGGATCCTTTGAGCACAGATCATGAAACACTTCCATTGTTTTCCTAACATCTTCTTCTGCTTGCTCCCGGCTTATCTTGCCACACAAATTCCGCAGAGCTCTTTTGGTAAATGGCACATTCTCCATCTTTCCAAAAAAAGCTGCCAATAATGCTGTAGACTTTTGACAAATTGACATTGTTCTGCCTCAACTGCTTCACTAAATCCTTGCTGTAAACGTCAATATGCTTGTGTGACGGCCAGTGTATTGTCTGGTCATATGTTTGTGACAATGCATGGTTGTGTCTATCTCGATGCTCTGCTATGTACCATCCATTGTCCTTTGTCCTCAGTAGTCTGATGAGGGATGGGCATTCACACCGGCACGAACGAGTATTCTCAACGATTGGCTTCCCCTGACGAAACAATTAAACTAGTCAGCCTCTGTCAAGTGCGCTTCAGGTAATATGTAACTTATTTGATGCCACATATAATTCCACTCACTAAGATACGAGGCATAAGCAGCAAATATACAGTATTTTAAGTCTGCAAAAATTCATATTCAAGTAACACGAATTTAAACCGTGGACCGCAGATGAGCTTACACTCTATAGCGCACCCAAACGAGATACATGATGAACATGTACGGTACATATTGAGAAAATTTAGAGAAGACATTTCAATACGATGTAACTGGTTCAACAGATAATAGATACGCATACATGGTCACCTTGAAATAGGAAACAATTCAGTAGTACGAAATTGAAACAATATCTTATTTAATTTCCACACCATATATGTGTCCTAGCATTAAATATTGTTAATATATGTTTGGTCTATCTTTCCTCTTACCGCGCATCCACACACGATCTCTTGCATACACTTGCTCCTGTTCACGTTCAGCCTACTCTTTCCGTAGCGAATACCAAACCCTTTCTCCCATGAGTATAGATTGTAAAAGTCGTATGCTTCTCCGAGGGTGTCGAAACTAGTTCCAATCTTTGGCACCATAACTATGTCTCTTGGATGATCCGCGAACTCCCTAACGGTTTTCTCCAGCGCCGTGATCCTGTCCGCACAAGGAGGCCTTCCTGGAGCAGCAGCACCTACACGCACCCTGCCCATTCATATCACGCACAATAATAAGGCACGGGTCACCAAGAGAATATCAGCACCTCTGAGCCAAATGGTCCACAGTTACAGTCAATTCAATCAGTTAGAGAATATCAACACCGCTGAGCCAGATGGTGGGCATTTACAGCCAAATCACTTGAATTTTCATAATCGGTCATCTTCAAAGTGCTCACCGGCGCAGATTAAAATCCTATGTTCTTTTAAACAGACAATCTGATTCAATCATATATTGTAAATCAACCATTCTATCATGTATTTACCATACCCAAAACGGAAATTCTTATTTATAATTTTTCCAACGTATTTTCATCGGTAACTACTTGCAGAACTCATTCAAACAATTGCATATTGGTACTACTAAATCCTCAGGAAATTTATAGGCTAGGGGGTTCACTACCTTTGCGTCCATCCTGGTGTCTTCGGGTCCAACTGCTCTATTGAGTGCTCGGACCCCTGAGCCTTATCCCCGCAGGATGCTTCCGGCCGATAGATCTGGGCGTCCGCACTTGAACCGGCCGGGGCTGGAGCAGGAATCTCCGCCGGCGCGGCCACAGGGAACCGCACGGGCTCCATTGTCCCGTTATTTTCATTGACCTCCTCAAGCAGAGTTCTAATCATTCCACACAAATTCATCACGCGCAGAGTATAGATCAGTCAGCCAAAAAATCAGCGCAGAAACATGGTAAAAAATAGCTCACGTCGCAGATCCGTACCTGTTTATTGGCTGCAGCAAGAATTCCATGGTCGGCGGAACCCCTGCGAGATCGCCGGGCCGCCCACTCGCCGTCGCCGGAGTCAATTACTCCCCACTCTCTCAGCCTCACCCCCCACAGGGAAAAGATACAAATCCAACTTCACTTTCTTATCCACCGACTCGCACAACCACTGCATTTACTGTGTGCACTGCCGGCGCTTCCGGCAGCCACTGTACCTGTTCCACGGATCAGGACCCCGGCGACAACGTCGAGCCACGGCTCATCCATGGACCGTCGACGGCGTTCATCCCAGGCCCATCTGTCGGGTGTGTATAGTTCAGTATATATTCACTTCCCGTGCTCCCGATGGAACTGCCAACAGGCTCAGTAATTAAATGTATCGAATCTCATAGCAATTCTCGACAAACCTGATACCGAGCTCCTGTGCGCTCGCCATCACATACTCCGCGTCCTATATATATACCAATGTCTTAGCATCTTAGGATATAAAAGTGGGCGTGATATGAATTTAGATTTTCTTACCTCTTTAGCTTCAACCTATTAAAATATTGGAGGAAAATAAAAAGGTCAAGACACCATTTACATGGTTGCAGCCTCAGTGACCTTATATTTGCGACCAAGCACGATACAAGTCATGAGACCATCCACATGGTTCCAATATCAGTGACCTGATATTTGTGACCAAGCACGATATACGGCTTGCAATATTAGGAGCCTCCTCCTGACCTTATAACAGTACGATCAGTAGCCGAGTCCTGACAAGTGAGTGGATAAAGCTAGGTATTGTTTGATTTCTGTTTTACCATACACTTTACATTACAAATGAACAAATTGATTAAGTCGCTTCACTACTTTCTATTGGATGATGATTTTAATTATCTCTCCTTGCATTCCAGGAATCCAGAGTACTGTTGTTGAGTGAATGAAGCCGAAGTAGGAATATAACCGGAGTTAGCTTTATGAGGAGTTCATCCAATGTATATATCACTGCCATGGGATGTAGAACTCCATCATTAAGAAAATGATTATCTGCACATATTTTTAAAGCTACTACTGATCTTGTAATCACATCTAGACCGTGATAAGTGGTCGGTCATAGTGAAGCCCTAAGAAATCCATCAATGAATTCTAGCTCTAGTTAAACCTAAGGTATCATACCGCCCTTTTTGGGGTGTTAATATTTGTACATGGCAACCTGGTACAACAAATGGTTTTACAGTCCTGTTCCTCTAGTCCCTTTACTGTGGTACGACATTGATAGAAGTGTGGATATATGGCGTGTGACCTGAGAAATCCATCAATGAATACAGCTCTCGTTAAACCTAAGTATCATTTGGCCCTTTTTGGGCCGTTAATATTTCTACACAGCAACCTAGCACAACAAATGGTTTTATAGTCCTCTTCCTCTAGTCCCTCAAAACAGCCCCTTTTCGGCCTCGTTGAACATAGGTCTAGCTAGTTGTGTGGTAACCTGATTAGTTCTCTAACAATGCTGCTTTCTTGTGGACATTATGCAAAGGGAGTGGTGTGCAGATGGTTTGGCAAGAGGTTGGTTATCCCTGCCCGTGTGATCAGGACCAGGAATGTTTTCTTTTTCCAGTGCCGCTGGGAGACAAAGGTTTGGCTGGTGAAGGTGAGTAAGTAACATGGTGAAGATTAAAGATGTAGTGAGTAATTAGTTTTGCTTCACTGTTCCATCTTGGTGAATCCTCATGGCGCCCCCACGACGACCTGTTCCCGAGTACGTACGGTGAGCAGCCGCAGGTGAGGCTGTTATGTTGGAGGTGTGTTTGTTAAATGTGATGGCCCTAGGATCAAGAAACGGGTGAAGACAGACAATTGCAGTGCTCTGGTGCTGAATGTCTGCGGAGGATATTCAGTTTTGGATTCGACGGCACGAAACAGACTTGTGCTTGAGCATTTTCCGAGGTTTAGCAGAATCTTGGATCTGTACTCAGATTTGTGAGCTATCTATTTATGTATCTAGTATTGGCGTTGTTATACGGTTGAGAAAACTTTACCATTTTACTTCTTCAAGAAACTTTTGGAACTGTGGTTTTATCTGTTTCAATGCTGATAGCACACCCATAACGCTGGTTACTGGATACGTGTCGGCGGTGTTCCAAATCAGCCTTTTCACTGGATGAACTAAAGCTTCAATCTGTTGAGAAACTTTCCTGCACTTGTGTAGTTTGGAGCCTGCCGAAGGTTGCCATGAGTTTCTTGGATAATAGGCCTGATCCCTGATCGCTGCTCTGCTAGCTAGGGGAAAGCTGGGTTTGTGATTGCTTGTATAAATTTAGTGTAGTGTGCTGCAGTTTGCTCTAGAAGTCTAGATCGAGAATTGTTGGGGCCTGCAGCGTAGGGTGACTGCTCGGCCCGAGTCGAGTCGAGCATCGCTGGATCACATCCCAGGCCGAGACGATCTGCTCTGGATTTGCTTTGCTGCTGGTCCTTTTGCTGGGTGTGCACAGCAGGGCCAGCAGCAGTTTAGCTTTCCTTTTTGCTGTAGCCCAGTGTTATATGTATCTGAATAATTTGCTGGCTGCATAAGAGGGAGGACATGGATGGATGTTCGGTGCCGGCGAGGTTGCACAGTATGCACCGATGAAGAAGCATAGATATTAAGTTATACTACATGAAGGCTTACTTTGGATCTTGCAAGATTATCCTGTTTCAAAACGCAATGGTCGTTTAACAACTCACTCATTTAGGTACCTTCTCTTCATTCTTTTGATGTGAGTTCCCTTCACCTTGTTTTTGGCTGGAGATCCAAAACTAAACATGCATTTAGGAAGGTCACGCCATTCTGCAGTCTAGTCGCATGATAAATCTATCATGATAAACGATTCATGAATGACCCTCCCAACACACATCACATGCGTACAATATATTTGTTTCATAGGAAGAGCTAACGAAGATTAGAGTAGTGTCCAAGCCTTATATATACCCCCGCCTTAGGATGTCAAAAGTGAGTTTGATATGAATTCAGATTCGCTTACCCTTTATCTATCTTCAGCCATCTAAGATATTGGAGGAAAACAAAAACTTGAAGGGAAAACGAACTGAAAACCACCAACAATGTTGTGCCTTGCTTTGTCCACCTGCAGAAGTCGCACTTACATTCGATAGCGGCAATACTAATAGTATTGGAATTGGGAGGCAGAGTGACCTTGTTAGCTCTTAGGAGAACACCTAGCATACCTTCGTTGTGCACACTGCTTAATTTTGGTGGATTTTCTGGTCATGTACCATGTCGGAAGCTGGCAATGGCAACTCTGTTCCTCAGCATCATTCAATCTGCTGCACTTGACTTCCTTGTAGAGCAACACATCTCATATGAGATGGCTCCATAGCTTTCATGCTGTATGAGCGTAGTCGATAGTGAGTAGTAGCGGAGGCTGGGCAGTTTTGAGGTAGACGACGGGGTGTCTGAAATCAGTTCATCCATGTAGATTATATCCCGAGCTCCTGGAGTTTTTTTAATGGAATACAGTGGCATTCTACTGCATGCATTTATATCTTGTACTAAAAATGATTGCATATGTACAGGGAGAAAGATTATAAGAAGCTAGTCGCATAGGCATGGAAGCTTACATAGGCTTTCCTGTTAGCTCTATGTGTAAGTAGCTTCTTCTCGTCCTTGGACAACATTTTTTTTTACAACGTAGACGCAAGAAGCGTTCGGCATTAAATTAATAAAGCCAACCGAGGCAGCATCCAACGAAGTTCACAGACTCCAGCATACAGAGAAACTAAAAATACGACAAAGTTTGGCACGGGCACCAAGCAAATGAAAAGACTGAAATAGCATAAGCGCCGTCATGCCAGCACCTCAAAATAGCAGATCAGGAGATCTAAGTATCTTGTCGAGTCGAAGTCTGAATGTTCCTAATCCGCTCCAAGACCTCCCGCATAAGCTCAGAATCGCGCTGCTTCCTCAGCGGCGCTCAAGTCTGTAGGAAAAGATGACATTTAAAAATTACGTCAGCGGGGTGAGCCGGGAATTTTCCCTCCATAGTAATCTTATTACGGATAGAGCAAAGAGCCCATAACAGCGCCCCCATGCTATGCCAGAGAATCCTAGCGAAAGCACCCCTCTGGACCCGTAAGTTGAACATTCAGCATTTTGCAGTGAGTTGACATCCACTGGTAGAAAAAAGGCCTTTACTCCCGGTTCGCAAAGGCTTTTAGTCCCGGCTGTGCAACCGGGACTAAATATGCGCGACTAAAGACACCCCCCCCTTTAGTCGCGCCTCTTACGACCGGGACTAAAGGCCTCCTCCGCAGGTTTAAACCTGGTTTTTTTGCGAATTTTTTTATTTTTTTTTCAAATTTCTGAATTATTTTAACCTCTAATCTCTAATCACCACCCCTCATCGCTGCTCAATTTATCCTCTAATCTCTAATCACCCCTCGTCATTCCAAATCATCTAACTTCCCGGACGGTCACCCATCCTCTCACTACTCCAGCCTGAGCACGCTTAACTTCCGGGTTCTATTCTCCCTCGTTTCCAAGTCTGCACTTATTGTTTTCCTGACAATAGTAGGATGTCAATTCTATTAACCCTCAGGAATTTAGCTTGAGCATGAAGTGACACATTTCACTGTTTGAGTTTGAAACTATTGTTTTAAAAAACAATAATTATTTAGTTACACTAATATTTCTGGAATAATTAGTTTGACCATTGTTTGACCACTGTTTGACCACAGTTTGACCAGATTTGACCAAAATTTAAAAAAAACTGAAATAATTATTTAGTAACACTAATATTCTAGAATAATTAGTTTGACCATTGTTTGACCACAGTTTGACCACAATTTGAATTTTTTTTAATTTTTTTGCCTCTCCAGATCTTAAAAGCCCCGTATCTTTTTTTCTGTTAGGTTTTTGAGGATTGTGAAAATGTTTAACGGGGTTCCCCCTCTTAAATTCGGATGTAACTTTTCGAGTAGATGATTTTTCATATAAAAAACTTTTTCATCCGAGTTCGTATGCAAAAGTTATGCCCATTTTAAGAATTTCTAGAGAGATTTTGCAAATAAAGTCGAAATTCATATTTGTTAATTTTCCCAACAACTAGACCACATATCACATGAGAAACTTATTTTATTTTATTTTTTTGACATTTCCATCATTTTCTTTTGTTTTTTCTAAAGCTGAAAAGGCGATCCACCGGGGGGGTAGAGTTTGAAAATGAGGCCTCAAATCCCTTTAGTCCCGGTTGGTCTGGCCAACCGCGACTAAAGGTTCGGGCCATTAGTCGCGGTTGGCCAAACCAACCGGGACTAAAGGTTAGACCTTTAGTCCCGGTTGGTCTGGCCAACCTCGACTAAAGGCCTTCGGGCCAGCCTGAGGACCTTTAGTCCCGGTTGGCCAGGCCAACCGGGACTAAAGCCCCTCCCGTCCGCCAGCTGTCGACCGAGCGCGCTGGGCCCAGATAGTTGGTCGCGGGTCTCCTCCCGAACCGCGACTAAAGACCCCTTTGGTCGCGGTTCGATTATTTTGGGGACTAATGGGGACGTATGAAAGCCTCTTTTTCTACTAGTGATCTTTCACTGATCAAAGACGTTGGGCACACATTCCAATTAGCAACTACTCCCTCCGTTCCTAAATATAAGTCTTTTTAGACAGTCCATTATGGATTACATACGGAGTAAAATGAGTGAATCTACATTCTAAAATAATTCTATATACATCCGTATGTAGTTTGTAGTGGAATCTCTAAAAGGACTTACATTTAGGAACGGAGGGAGTATGTTTGTCCGATGAGAACTAACAACTACTTACTCCGTACGATACTGTCTCTCTATATATAGAAGCTCTATCATCCAGATGTGATTTCTCTCAAGACATGATTCCTTTTAGATGTTGTAATTTTATTTCACGCACTGTCATAACCTTACCTCACCAACATGTTGTAATCTTACCTCAGATGCGTTGAATTCTCACCGGCATGTTATAATATTACCTAATCTCACACATGCATGTGGTAATCTTACCTCACATGCATGACACATTTGTTTTTCACTGTGGATGTTAAGGAGCTATTAACCATACACCGTAGTATTACCTCACATGTATATATTATGGTTCTTTTGGTGACTATGGGGTGCGTGAGGTCGTGGGGTGAGGAATACGAATTCTTCAACCAGGGTGACGAATAGTCAATCCCTATATATAATCTTATTTTGCATCTTATAATCTGCTGAAATTTGAAGAGATTTCCATACAGGGGCATATTTTCTCTGGATCTGTTGCCTTGGTATCATCCAAACATGTATTGTACTTCTTTTCTATTCCAAGTGTTGGTCCTATCTTGAAAGGCCTATCCTAGGAGATCTTAAAATGTCCAATATTTATTGACTTTAGCCCTTTCCCCTCCCTCCCTCCCGTGGAGCTCCTACGGGCGCCGCCGGGGGGAACCCTAGCCGCCTTCTCTCCTACCTCCCTCTCTCGGCCTCCTCCCTCGCCGTCGCCCAGCGCGCCGCCGGCAAAGCCCGGCCGGCAAGGGCGGCGGCGTGGCCTTCCCTTCCCTTCCGCGCGTGGACCTCGGCTGGCGCGGGCCTACCTCTCGCCCAGAGGCGCTGACTTATGGCGGGGGCCAGCGGCACGGCGGCGGCGGCTCATGGCGGCGCGACTGTGGCGGTGTGGGCGCTTGTGGTGCGGCGGCTGCGGCTGGTGCAGATCGGGCCTCTCCGTCCCGATCTGGTGGTGCACGCTGGAGGGATGGCGGTGGCGGCTGCTCCGGGCGGCGGCGGTGGCTTCAATTCCGTCCTGGCCAGGGGTGCGGGTCGGGTGCGACCTGGTTGCGAGCGGCCGCTCTTACCTCCGCCGGAGGCTGGTAGGGGCGGTGGCACAACAGCGGTGGACTTGGCGGACGTGCTGGCCGACCTCTTGCCAGCTTCGGTGGCTGGATGTTGGCGAGCGACGTGGACGGGCCTCCCGGTGAGCAGTCTTGGCGGCAGGCGGCGATCTTCTGGGTCTCCTGGCCGATGGACGGGTCGGCGTTGGTGGCCTTGCGTGGGGTTGCTTCGACCGCCGCGGCGGGGCGGCACGGCGTGTGTCCGGTGGGGTCATTGGTGGGAGAGACGGGCGGCGCTGTCACTAGTTCTGCCCGTCGCCGACACTGGGTTGTGCCGGTCGCGGATGCATCTGCTCCACCTTCGTCCCATTCCCCGTCTGTTTGTGTGCGGCGCAACTCCGGCGAAGTTCAAGGCGGGACGTGGGCTGCGGTTTCGTCGGTCGTGGGCGTCCCCTTGGACCAAAGCCGGCCGCTTTCTGGTCTTGGGGAGGTCTGGGTGTCGGGCGGCGGCCCGGACGGCGGGAGGCGTGGCGTTCGTGGGCGGAACCCGCGTATCAGGTGCGGGCAGGCAGCCTTGGCCATGCGGGTGGCTTGGTTGCGGGTGGTTGGCGGTGCTAGGGTGCGACGGAGGGATGTGAATGCTGGGGTATATCACCTTTCCAGCCCTTGTTCTGGCCGACGGTGGCGGCGTCCGTGGACGTCGTATCCTTCATGAAGGCTCCGTCGTGGTGTTCCCACTCCATCCGTCTTGCTCCGGGTGAAAACTTGATCTTCAGGATCGGGCGGTGGCGGCTATCTGTGGTCGTACCCTTCTGGGAGGCACCGTTTTGGAGTCCTAGCCTCGTTGTGGTCTGCCTCACCTCTCCGTTGTGGTTGCTCATAGTGGAGATCCCCGTTGGCGCCAAATTGTCCTCTTCGCACATTTGTAGTTTGCTTGGTTGTCGGTGGGGTGGTGTGTCGGTGCCCGGCACCTTTGTATCTTGTCTTGGGTGTGTGTGTCATGTGCGGTGTTGGCGTATGTTTGTATCGGTGTCTCAGTTGTTTTGTGGTGATGTTTGTTTTATAATATAAAGCGGGGGAAACCCTTTTTCTTAAAGGCCTATCATAGGTTTGTATTTCTTGGATTTTCACTTCATTGGGTTCAAATCTTGTGGTTTTAGTTCCTCAAAGATGTTGTAATAATTAATAATGAACATAAAGCTGATCAACTGACTGAAGTAATTTGGCCACCACTTTAGTTTATTGGCAGGCTATCATGATTCCATCCCTCGGGATTGTTTCAATTTTCATTGCCTATATAAACATAAGATTAAATTGCACTCTACGTCTCTATAAGATTAAATTACAAGTAGGTCCATGAAGTCATGAACTTGAAATTTGGACGTTCATTGCCCACAAACTTCCATAGGTTGTGCAATAGGCAGAAAAGTGGTTTTCTAACTGACATGGCATCCATTTGATCAGTAGTATCACATATTTATAATTGAATCCATTTGTATACTTTGGCACCAGACATAATATATTTCATAAATGCACTCATCAGGTACTTTAGTTTATCTCCTCTTTGCATTGGCTTTCCCTGAGTTATTCTACATGAGGTACTAACTGAATACTTACAGTTTCGATTTCTCTGTAAAAAAGACATTGATAAATGTGGTTATGGTAAAGTGGGAGAGGAAGGAAGTTCTTTCAGTACTGAACCATCGGAATTACAAGGAGATGCTAGTATCTACACTGCAGAAGACAAGGTTAAGGTTATCAACTCTCAACGTCTGGTCACATAAAGATGGTTCACACGCCCACTGGCTTACTTGCTCGTATATCACTAGATTGATGCAACTCATATGGACGCTCTGAACAGACCCACCCTTTTTGGGCAACAAATGCTCGTACCATCCTTTTTCAATAGACCTTCCGAACAACCTTTTTCGCCCTCGCCAAACATAAGTTCAGCTACACCGTACATTTTTTAGATTGCTCACCACATATGACATGTGCTAGCTACGATTTGGATTTAACTTATAATTATATGTGAACTCATGTAAATGTGTATATATTCTTGCTCTTGCAGTGGTTAATCTTGATTTTATCTTTTTGCCGTGTTGACACGTCCATTTTCGCGGAGGAAAGGTGGCATATTCAGACCGCTCTGTTTATGCATGTAATCAGTTTGTATAAGTGTGGCGTATTCAGACTGTTCCATGTAAGAATTGACATGTCCTTTCATTCTTCTTTTTACATTTTTTCTCAACCGTCTTCACCCCCCCCCCCCCCCCCTCCCCTCTCTCTCACCTACCATGGCCTGTTTTGCATGTGGAAAGTTAGTCCGGTCAATCTCGGCATCCTTTTGTAGATGAAACTGAGAGGTGCTGAAGAATCAACTAATGCGAAACCCAATATTTTTTTTCTCACTTGTATAAATTTATTAGGCCTTATATTATGCAGTGTACTTGCATAATAAAGAAATTTTAATCAGCTCCGAAATACATTGCTTAATAGTTAATACCATCACATGGATGATATGTTCTTCACAGGGACCTGAAAAGATAGCTAAAATGAACCACTTCTCATGTTTCACGTGACTTTCATGATGTAGCGCACTTGGAGTGATGGTACATATGAGAGTACCATGTATACTAAGTTATTCTACATACCGTGTCATTGGACGCTAACTTAAACATGCAAGCCGGATGATCACATGATTCTGTAGTCTAGTCAAATGATAAGATAAACATTTTTTGAATGACTTGCTCAACACATATCCCATTCTCACAATTTATTTATTTTTTCTTCCTGAAAAGAGCTGTCAAAGACAAGAGATGTATAGGAGTCCTATATATACTCCACGGTCTTGGGATTTCCATATGAGTGTGATATGATTTCAGATTTGCTCCCTCTCTCTATCCATCTCAAGTCAACTAAAATATTGGAGGAAAACAAATGCACGTATCTTCTCGTCTCCAACCCCTCTAGCCATCTCGATCTTTGGTGGTACGAGACCATTCACTGCGCCGTTCTCTTTGTGAAGCGCGAGCATGTGTATGCGTCACCGGACAACTAGTCAATGGCGCCGCAGTCCTAAGCTCCACCTGCTGGCAAGGGCATGATCGTGGGCAACTTAGCTGTAGTTGAGGTCACGGTCATGACCTTTCACACCTTGGCCGTCGATGAGGAGCACAAAGACTTGGTGTGCACAAACGTTTCAAGGAGGAAGACACATATGCTCTGACAGATGTGTTGCCACACGATGGGTCGGTGCAGCAATAACTGGTTCTCTGTAAAATTGTTTTTTGAAAATTGCAATGCTATAAATTTGAGTTTGGTTCGTCTCAGCCTTAGGATACGTTTTTATCAAATTACTTTCAGAAAATATAGACGATTGGCCTCTCCGGCTGTTCCCCTCGCCGCCGCCGCCGCATAGGTTGTTGCACGCTGACGGCCACACGTGGTGGCCAGTGAGAGGAGCGAGAATTTTTCTGGGAGCTCGCTCGTTCTCACCCTCATCCTCTCTGGCATTCTCTTCTGAACTCCCTTCTCGCTTTCCATCGCAGATGGTCTATACAACAATATCTCCTCCGAGCTGCTCGCTGAGAGCAGGCGGAGGCGGTACGGCTGGCAAGGGTGAAGACGCATCGCCGCCGTCGAGCTGTTCTGCTCGCTGGCCGAAACAGTCCACCACCCACGCACTGTCCGCCAGGTGTTTGTGTTTATTCCAACAAGGTTCGTTGTTCCACCATGACCTAGCTCTAGTAGCTGACCAACCAACCGCTCACTTGCCGAGCGCGCAAGAGAGAGCCCGCCCTGTCACGCTTCAGTAGCATCGATCGCAGCTGTCTCTACGCATGCACGGAAATGAAGACAAGTCAAGTAAGATATCAGGCCCAGCACATACATCTACTAACGACCCTTTGCTGTGAGCGAGTAAGAGCGGCGACAACAACCCTTGCTTACCTTCAATCAGATTCATTCACATACTAGTCATGTCTGAAACAAATCGAGCGAGCTACATCTGCGTGTGGCCAAGTCAAGTGAAGCAAAATATCCTTATCTCCTTCAACAGCATCCACTGGTTAGAGATCTTGGTCCGGCTGTTGGATGAGTAACCAGTGGTTATTAGCATTCGCAAACACAAGCATGCCTAGTAAGTAGTACTATTACAGCTGTGCATTGGCTAGCTCTGCACATGTTGTTTACTGAAGCTGTTACGTAACCATGGCCATACTAGATTAACATTGCTTTGAAAAAATCGAAATTGATCATCTTATCAACTAGTTTGTTGCCACTCAAATGTCTGAAAATATATTTGATCCTTTTGACACGTGTGGAATCAATGTTGTCCTGATTGATGCAGGAAGGGGAAGTGGCAGGCATTATAGCCAGCAGTGGCGTACAGACCAGGCTAATTTAAACTGGGGCTGAACACTCAGCATTGCAGTGGGTTGATATCAGTAACCATGGGGTCTGATTTCCGGCCAAATGAGTCTCAGCTTGGGCCATTGAACTTTAGCTGTTTACAACCGCGACTGATCATTTAGCACGGCAGTGGGCTGGTATCCCTTTGGATTGATAGGCAGCTGCAGAACCTAACCCTGGGATTCCCCACTGGGAGTTAACAAGTAAGTTTGGCTGATGAGAATTATCAACTGCTCCCTCTGTAAAGAAATATAAGAGCGTTTAGATCACTAGTGATCTAAACCCTCTTATATTTCTTTACGGAGGGAGTACTAGTCTTTAGCAGCACGTGTTTTGAGGCTGAACATTATTATTCTGCCTCTCACACTCAGCTGAACTGTGGATAGATTTGTTATCTCGATCTATTGCTTCCTTGGTGTCTTTCTTCAGCAAGGGTGTATATATTGTTTAATTTGAATACATTCCTAGTCATTCTGGTATACTGATGGACTCTGTAAATAGTACTAGATACTATACCACATGCACATAGTCATCCTGCTGTTTCTGTATAGTACACTCCAATGTTTTAAATAGCGGGCTATTGCCAAATGGCGGCGGACCTCAAAATCAGCTATAGTGGAGCTATATCGGGCTATAGCAGGCTATAGCGGGCTATTTGTACATGGGACCATTTAGCGGCACCCTAGTGAAAAGGCTATATAGCAGGCTATAGCGGAGCTGAGCTATAGCCCGCTATTTAAAACATTGGTACACTCTCTGTCCTGAATTAATTGACTTAGATTTGTCTAAATACGGATGTATCTAGAAGTAATTTGGGACGGAGGTAATAGTTGATAAAGGTTGTCGCTGAGATTTCTTTCGTTCTTTTTCAGAGCGGAACAATAGGATTTTTTTTTTACAGCAATAGCATTTTTTTGGAAGGGGAGTGTAGAAAATCATAAAACGAGACTTGAAGCTAATTGCTTAGCCAATCGCTAAACTGAGATGAATATTTTTCACTTTTGCTTTGGCAAAATGTTTGGCCGCAGAAGAAAAGCATTTTGGCATGGTAGGTGAGTTTTGCTTGGCTGTTGCAGATATGAATTGAATGGCAGTCTATTTCATGAGCTGTTTTAGCAATGGAATGTTGCTATTCAGAACCATGGTTTTAAATAGCCCGCTATAGCACCGCTGTAGCACGCTATAGCGTTTGAAAGAGGTCCTGCGCTAAGGGTCTTTTGTCCAAACACATGAGAAAACATTTTAAATAGCACGCTATAGCACGCTATAGCATTTAGAAGAGGTCCGCCGCTAAGAGGCTTAGCGCGCTATTTAAAACTTTGTTCAGAACTGACTCTGTTTCACTCTTGCGTAATTTAGCTAGAACTTACTGATGGTGTGATTGAGAATTATAGTTTGACTACGGCCAGGCGAATTCGGGCCAAGGTAAACGACTATAGTTTACGGTTTGCATACAGAAATTAAGCAGGGTAAACGGCTTCTTCCCAAGGATTTTTCTTTGAGTGTTTACTATCTTTGCGGCCTCCTGTAGCCGGTCACTGCTTTGCTTCTATAGTATTGTTTGGCTGTCGCCCTGGGATGTGTGAGGCTGTCGCTGGAGACCATTGCCACCCGAGAGCCCTGTCTCTGCTATGCCTGTACTAGCAGCTAGTTAATGTCAGACTGTATCCTTATTTCTTCTGAAGCACGTCCTGCTCTGTTGGTAGCTTAGTATCCACTCCTATAGAGTAGATCAGATTACATGCATGCATGTGGATACTGATTAGTTCTCTTAATCATGCTGCTTTCCAGTGGACATTATGTACATGGAGTAGTGCACAGGTGCTTTGGCAAGATGTTGGTTATCCCCGCCCGTGTGATCAGGGGAAGGAAAGTGTTTGTCAGTGTTGCTGGAAGAGAAAGATTTGGCTGGTGAAGGCCAGGAAGAAACTGAAGATATAGAGCAATTGGTCCTGATTCGCTGTCGTAGATTTGAGCTCTTTCAGAAGTGGGATGTTGTAGTTGTTTGAGAGCTGCAGCTATAACTGACTCTGTTTCATTCTGATAATGCAGCAGCGGCCTGAATGTTGCACGCAAGGTACATCCCAAGAGCCATGCATTTGCATACTATACTTTTCCAATATCTTACACTTCTTTATTTTTTGATGTTAATATCTTAAGCTTCTTGGTACATCTATTTAGCATTTGCCTGTCTATTGTAAGATCTGAATGGGTCATTATTACGCTAATTGTGTCTACTCTTTGTCATGCTATTCATGATATTTTTTCCAATAACCCATATGGTCACTTGTATGCTAGTAGCTCTACAGTGTTTTTGTTGTGTACTCTCATGATAAAGAAATGACAACGCCTCCTGAATGCATGCTTGACAGTTAACACATGTCACATGCTTATCTAGAAGTAAAAAGATCCTAACAAAGACCGTAGTATATATAAGTCAGGCCTATATCTACTCGACCACCTGACTTGCCTTAGCTAGGATGCAAAAGTGAGTGTTACATGAGAGGTTTCAAATTTATTTTATGCTCTATTCCGTTTCTCTCAATCTGTTTGAAATATTGGAGGAAAACAAAAGATCATGGTAAGAATGTGATTATATATGCATAGCTCCACTGAACAAAATGCTTGCAAATTTCAAAGCTGATTAGTGATTTCTTAGTGGCATGTTACTTATAGTTCTTCAAACTATTGTCCTCCTAGATGCATTATCTGAAAAATGATTTTCCTTCTTTAATCTTTACCATATGAATTTTGAACACTTAATGCTCGTGTTTGACTATGGTTAATGTATTTTTACTATAGTCATCTTCCCTGCAGCTGCTGCAACTACCTCAGGTACTCTTTCTTAATTCGTTTTTGGTTTCAATGAGTTATACTTCATGTCGGGAACAGAAGTTGATTGGGTCCATATTTTAGTTTCCTCTGCTGCAGTAAATGATTTTTGCAACAATTTACAGGGCTGGAAACTTCATGATTCAATGTGGCCTCAGAATCATCGATAATGTGATGCTAGCAATGTAGCTGACAGCTGTATTAATGTAGTTTCAGTCAGTGTCCCTGTAAGTCTTTTGCCCTTAACCCATTTCACTAGAACTATGCCTGGACTAATGTGCTTCCAAGTGCGCTACAACAGAATTGATTATACTTCCATCTTCTTTTCTCTGTGTTACAAGAAATATACATATATACCGATTTTTTTCACAGCTCAGGTTATGAAATTGCATCTAGCTAGAAGGATCGACCCAGTGGATGCTAGTGTAGATGAAGCTCAAGAGACAATTGAACTGAAGGAACAAAGGATGATGAGGTTGGGACATTCGTGCCACACACTTACCATCTTCCTATTTCTGTTCTTACCCACTGTGAAGTGAAGCAATCATACAAAATTAATTTGTATTTGTAGGTTACATCCATCCATTTGGATCTGAGCACTTTCTAGACAGAATTACAAGAGGTTGGTCATACACCTCTGATTAGGAAGGAGTTTAGAAGAACTGAACTCGAAGTGTAAGCACTCCAGAATTCCGATGTTGGTGGGTGTTTTGGGATGCCAAGTACAGGCCGAAGCACAAGGAGCAGTTGTTCTCTACAATGTAGGACTTGAAATTAACTTGGAATTGTCTATGTAAACAAAACAGGTGCAGCCGTACATTAATTGTGAATCATATGGCCCTGCAATCCGAATGTTGAGATTCACCCCTGTAAGGCATCCAAAACAGGGAGTCTTATTTTGAGTTTTGCGAGTTCTCCGTCCAGCTGAATTTGGTCATGCAATCTTAAATTCTTAGGAATATAATTTACAATTATTACCACTATATGACAACTGTGGTTTTGATTGCGAGGAATATTGATAAACTCTGATTGTCTGATTTACAGATTTACTCACTCATAATCAATAATGTGTCCACCTAATTATAACCTTATTTTAAGCATTGTAATGGCACTTTTAGCAATAGGTTGCATTCCTCTGTATCAGCCGGCTGGAGACACGGTATATGCTGCAACAGCCGGAACATCGACAGCTTGTGCCATGTCAGTGGTACCGATAAGTTAGAAGAAGATTTTTTTTCCCAATACGAGCTGATGGTTTAGCAATTGCTATGTTTTCTTTCAATTCTCAGTGAGTTGAGAGCTTTTTAGTTTTTTGTTTACGGTTTTGAACCATAAAGATGTCATACTAAATTGGGTCGTGTGCATCCTCATTCCTCGGACTGGATGTGTTTTTTTATAAAGAAAACCATATGGGAAAGCCCCGGTACTATGAATAGGAAACCAAATTCGTATCTCTGGGGACTTGAACTACATTCAGTCCACCAGCCAAGTAAGGTGGTTTTATTCTGCCAGTAGTGCTTTATTCGCCATACGATCGTTTTAATATCGATGATTCCCTAGCAGTGTAGCATTGTCAAGATGATATTTAGTTTGTAAGTGAACGTGGATTTGTGGGACTCATGTGTAATTTTTTTTTGTTAACGCAGGAATTAAATGTATTTTCTGTCCTTATGCAATCATGGTTCTAAGCCAGCTCGCTACTTTCAGGAATAGGCAGGCGACAACGAATAAAGATAAGAAAATGACTATCTCTTCACAACTGGTGTGAATCTTCTACACGTGAATGCCATTTGATGGGAGCTTAAAAGTTGATTAAATGTGACCAATTTCGATTTCACACGTTTTTCATGATTCAGTGGACTAGGACTACTCTCTTCGTCCTAGTCAAGTGGTGACGCTCATGCGTGACCACAACTAGCTGACATAAAATTTATGTTAAGCTCTACTTCTTGAAAGTTGATTACTCAGACTCCGGATCATTCAAGACTATAACTGGTTCGCAAATGCAATTGTCATTCAACTACTCACAGCTTTATGCACCTCTCGCAGTTCTTTTAGTGTGAGTTCTCCTCCAGCCAAACACAATGTTTCCGTTCACTTTGTCCCTGAGATCGAAAACTGAACATGCAACTCAAATGGTCACATGATTCTGCAGTGTACTCACAATAATGACATGATAAATATTTCCAGAATGGCTTGCTCACACCTATCGCATGCTAACACTATTTTGTTTTCATGACAAGAGCTAACTAAGAATATAGATATATGGAAGTCCTATATATACCTTCTGCCCTGGGATGTCAATAAAGTGAGTGGAATATGAATACCAATTTGCTTATCTCTGTATCCATCTTCAAATTATATGGAATATTGGAGGAAAAAAATATATCATGGTAACATTTACTTAGTGTAAATATGTATTGACTCGTGATCTGAAAATAGAGTGTCTGGTCAGTGATTCCAATGACTGTTCTCTTAGATACTCACTTTGAACAACTTTTCTGAATTCCAGATCCCATTGGCGGTCGTGTAAGCTTTGCTTTCTCAAGAGCAGATTGTTCCACAGGTTATGTTCTTTCCCATTGCCTATACTTACAGTTTCAATGTTTTGCCATCATATCTAAAGCTTGCACAATAATTTGCAGGACAGGCAACTTAGAGACAACGCATGAGATGTGATGATCCGAATATATGGCAGTATGCATCACATGATGTGGAGGACGGGGGTCATCCTCCTTGAAGAACAAATGATGCTCTCAATGCAGAGCAACATTGGGGGTAGAAGAGCAGTTACTTTCTCAGTTACAGAGAAGCATCAAAGTAGTACTACTTCCTTTGTTTCTCAAGCACCGAGCGATCCTGATACAACAAAAGAAAAAAGATTCTCTCTAGCACTAGCGAAAGAGAAAAACACACACACTGTACATGCTCTTGTTGGGCCTCACAACATTAGAATTCACGGCAATAGATAAAAAGTGCTTCACGAGATTTAATCACACAGTTCACAGTTCAATAGATAAAGGGAAAAAGGATTGTCTGTATGAGAGGCATTTCTCATTCGTATGTAAGATGGTTAAGTAGCAGCAGCAGGTATGTCAGGCCGGCACTTGTTGAATGCGATGGCCCTTTATGTGCAGTTGAGAAACTTATCAAGATCGACAGCTGAATTGCTCTGCCCTGCTGCAAACTGTATGTTTGCCTGTGGAGGAATGAATTTCAGTTTCAGCATCGTTTATTTAGTCTACAAGACTTTTACTGTAAACCTTTTTAACGTGCTCAGAACACATGCTATTTGACATGTGATTCTTTTTTTGCATGTTGCTGATTTACTAACCTCTATAAGAAATGCGGACATGAATAAAAAAGGAACAGTTCGAGTAGTATCTACAAATATTACCGAAGGGAGCTTAGGTCCATGAACTGTTTGGTCCTGTGTAGCATCTCTCTGTCTGCACAAAAGGAGTGATTTGTCCTACGGACATTTCCCCAGGTTTAGCAAGAGTTGGGATGTGTACTCACACTTGTGAGCTGCCTATGTATCTATCTAGTTTCAGCGGCATTATTTGGTTGACAAGACATTGATCGATTGGCCTCCAACTTGGTGACAAACTTTGTTGTACTGCGGCAATGCTGGTTACTGGGGAGATAGATGTTGGGGGTTTCTGACCACGGATGTGGCATGCCGAATCATCCTTTAGCAGGAAGTAATAAAGATCCAACTTGTTGATAAACTTTGTCGTTTGTGATTGCTTCTGCACCGCCGTCGCTCTCAGTGCAGAACTGTCGGGGCCTGCACTGCACTGTGAGTGCTTGGCGTTGAGTCGACCATCGCTGAATCACATCTAGGCCAGCCAAGACGATCTATCTGATCTGGACTTAGTTTGCTGCTGGCCCTTTGGGTGGATCAGCAGCAGTTTACTCTTCAGTTTCGCATGTCTGTTCCCAGAGATGATCTGATATCTGAATAACTTGCTGGCTGCTTACGAGGAAGGACCGAAGATGCAGGAACCAAAAGAGCAGGCTGAGGATGTTGAGTCTGCTTTCTTCCTATCAGTTTTATTTTAGCTTCAATAAACTAGTGAGCCTGGCATTATTCAAGCGGAACCTTACTCGGCACCGTTCAATATTTGAAACTTACAGGGCATTCAGCAAGGTCAGAAACGCGTTGGACAAGTTTGCAAATCTGTCCACCTTATACTCTTGTACTCTGGTATAAGTTGGTTACTGTAGATAATTCAAGACAACTTATATAAGTTCTTCATATACTCATTGAGTGACGAAACGTGCCGGACAGGTTTGGGCATATCAAGTTCTTTTACTCTTGTATAAGTTGGTTACTACTGTAGATAATTCAAGACAAATCTGTTTGCAAATGCAATTTCCCTTCAATGGGAGACTCATTCCAACTTCTTGCCATTCTTTTCATGTGAATTGACTTCAACCGAACATATTATTTTTCCGTCAATTTGGGTTTGGGAAGGAATCATAAACAAAACATGCAATTAGGATGGTCACGTGACTCAAAAGACATGATAAACAGTTCTTGACTGGCTTGCTCAAGACATATCCCATGCTCACAGTTTATTTATTTCCTGAAAGGAGTATATATAGTCCACTGTCTTCGGGTGTGAAAGTGAATGCCATATGTTTCCAGATTTGCTTCTCTCTTCTTTATCCAGCTGCAGTCTATCTAAAATATTGGAGGAAAACAAATATACATGTATCCTCTCCCGCCTAATCCAGCTCCCAATGTTTGTCCTCAGCGGTACGAGTCCATCGGCCCCAACAATGCCTTTGACGAGCCAGAGCTCATGTCAACGCCATCATTCGACCTTGCAATTACATTGGAGTCCAAGGTCACGGCCATGACCATCGGCACCTTGTCTGTGGACGAGGGGAGCACAAAGACAGGCCACACAAACTCCTAGTTTGTGAGTAGCGTTGGTGGAAGCATCACACTTTGTTGATATGCTGATGGAGGCCAGCAACGGCAAGGCAGTCTGCTTTGATCCCTACAAGGAGTTGCCAAAGCCCCTTGACGCCAGCTGTTCATGCAGTCGGCGTGTACGAGACGTCGCCCATTCTCACCCTGGCCTCCACTTTCAAGATCGTGTGAAAAAAGTCTATTTCGCTTCGTTTCAGTGTTCATTTAATTGGCTTCATTAAATTAACCTGTGAGAGCACAGTATTGTTCAATCTGTATCTTAATCACCGAGACACTTGGTAGTGTCAACTCAAGTTCAGATTGGGAATGAGTTTGGGAGTCAAACGTCTCGATGTACAGTGTGTGGGAAGGCACGCACAATGTGTGGATCATGGCGTATTTAGCGCGAGTACTTTGTTATGTGTGTTCCATCTTCGTGTTTGTCCAGCCCCGCATGTGTCCAGATTCCAGCTCTACAATTCAAGGCCTGAACTCACATCATGGCCTAATCTCAGCTTCCCTATCCCGTTACACCTCCTGTGACTTTTGTTCTTCTTTTCTCCTTCGAAACAGGGTCACGTTTGTTCCTGGCGCTCTCTCGTTTCGTCCATGGATTTTCGATCTCGCTGATCTGAAAAAATGGATTACAGTACATCAACAACCATTGTCGATGTCTCGTGTAGTCAAATTGGTCAGTGTATTCAGAAAAGTTGAAGTCGCTGTCACACTGAGACACATATGCTTTGGGAGACGACTTGTTGCCATAGATTTGGTTGGAGACTGCACTTGTTCGACTCCAATTCATCACATGTTGTGTAGAATCAATGGTTCGGCGGCAGTGCCAAATCAACCTTCTGTAGGAGGAATTAATACAGCTTCAACTTGTTGAGAAACTTCGCTGTAGTCTGCAGTTTGGAGCCCTGCGGAAGGATCTTGTGAGAGTAGGCCTACCCGATGTACTCGGGGAATGACTTGTGATTGCTTCCGCAGCTCTACTGTACTGTAGCTGCCGATAGAGAATAATCTGGGCCTGCATGTAAAGAATGATTTGGTGCATCGATAATTGATTGATCGTGCACTAGGCACATATATATAGGTACAAGGGGTGCGACCGGTATCTTGTCTCCTAAGATACACGTACATACAGAGGGAGACAGATACTACAGGTACTGCATACAGAACCCAGACCTACGTACATGTACACATGTTCAACACCCCCCGCAGTCGAAGCGTCGCCGGTGACGCAAAGACTGGACCGAAAACCCTCGAAAGTCAAGGTGGGTAGTCCCTTCGTCATCACATCGGCGAACTGCTGATCGGTGGGCACATGTAGAACGCGAACACGACCAAGGGCGACGTGCTCCCGGACGAAGTGGATGTCGAGCTCGATGTGCTTCGTCCGTCGGTGATGGACAGGGTTGGCAGCGAGGTACACCACGGAAACGCTATCACAGTAGACGAGCGTCGCCTTGGTGACCACACATAGCAACTCCTGGAGGAGCTGTCGTAGCCAGGAACACTCCGCGACGGCGTTGGCCACGGCCCGATACTCGGCCTCGGCACTCGATCGTGAGACCGTGGGTTGTCGTTTAGACGACCACGAAATCAGAGAGGGCCCGAGGTAGACGCAGTAGCCGGAAGTAGAGCGTCGAGTGTCGGGACACCCAGCCCAGTCGGCGTCGGAGTAGGCGACAAGGCTGGTGTCGGGCGAGGCCGTCAGGGTGAGACCCATGGCTGTGGTGCCACGTATGTACCGAAGTATACGTTTCACGAGAGCCCAATGGGTGTCACGAGGAGCATGCATGTGAAGGCACACCTGCTGGACAGCATACTGAATGTCCGGACGCGTCAGTGTGAGGTACTGAAGCGCACCGACGATGGAGCGGTAGAAGGAAGCGTCGGACGCCGGAGAGCCCTCGACGGCGGACACCTTAGCCTTCGTATCGACAGGCGTCGAAGCAGGCTTGCAATTAAGCATGCCCGCGCGCTCCAGAAGCTCGTAGGCGTACTTCTGCTGGTGCAGAAAGAAGCCAGTAGCCCGGCGCACTACCTCGATGCCGAGGAAGTAGTGGAGAGCCCCCAAGTCCTTGAGGGCAAACTCGGTGCCGAGGCGAGCTGTGATCTGCTGAAGAAGCGCTGGCGAGGACGCAGTCAGGATGATGTCGTCGACGTACAGGAGGAGGTACGCGGTGGCGTGGCCCTGGTGGTAGACAAACAGGGAGGCATCGGACCGTGTGGACCGGAACCCTTGTTGCTGGAGGAAGGCCGCGATCCGCTGGTACCAGGCCCGAGGTGCCTGCTTCAACCCGTAGAGAGAACGGGAGAGCAAGCACACGTGGTCCGGATAGTCGGTGTCGACGAAACCAGTCGGCTGCTGACAGAACACCTGCTCGTCGAGATGGCCATGCAAGAAAGCATTAGACACATCGAGCTGGTGGACAGGCCAAGCGCGAGAAACAGCAAGCTGGAGAACGGCGCGAATCGTGCCCGGTTTAACAACCGGAGCGAAGGTGTCGGTGAAGTCCACGCCGGCGCGCTGACGAAAACCGCGCACCACCCAACGCGCCTTGTAGCGCTCGAGAGAACCGTCGGGACGAGTCCTGTGGCGGAAGACCCACTTGCCAGTGATGACATTGGCACGGGGTGGCCGCGGGACAAGCTGCCACGTACGGTTGCGCTGCAGGGCGCCAAACTCCTCACGCATCGCAGCTAGCCAGTTCGGATCCCGAAGGGCTGCGCGAGCGGAGGTGGGGAGCGGTGACGGCGTCGAGGTAGAAGCCGCGCATGCGTACTCGTCCGACGGGTAGCGCGTGCTCGGACGCAGGGTCCCAGTCCGAGCCCGAGTGACCACACCGGTGAGGGGTGCAGCCGTGGCGACGGGAGCCGCCAAGGGAGCCGCGGCGACGGGGGCCACGGCGGGGGCCGCGGCGGGGCCGGCCGAGGGGGCCACGGCGACGGGGGCCGCGGGGGCGGCCGAGGAGGCCGCTGCGTCGGGGGCCGTGGCAGGGGCCGCAGCGCCAGGGGCCGCCGGCGCGGGGAGCGCGGGCAGAGCCGGACCCGGGGCGCGGCTGGGCGGTCTGCCAAAGGTGGAGGCAGGGGCGAACCGCGCCGCACGAGACTCCGAAGGTGACGATACCTGCTGAAACGGGAACACGAGCTCATCAAAGTACACATGCCGCGAAGTGAAAACGCGGTGGGAGACTGGATCATAGCACCTGTAACCTTTGGTGTTGGGAGGATAGCCAAGGAAGATGCAAGGAAGGGACCTGGGCGCGAGTTTGTGGGGAGCAGTGGATCCGGTGCTAGGATAACAGAGACACCCGAAAATGCGAAGACCATCATAAGATGGAACCGCACCGAAGAGGAGCTGGTGAGGGGTGTAGTTCCAGCGGGAACGACAAGGGCGAATGTTAATGAGGAGGTTGGCGGTCGCGAGCGCGTCCGGCCAGAACCGAGTGGGTACGTAGGAGTGGAAGAGCAACGTGCGGACACAGTCGTTAAGCGTGCGAAGGACGCGCTCGGCGCGACCATTCTGCTGAGACGTGTAGGGGCAGGTGAGGCGAAAAATGGTGCCGTGGGACGCAAGTAAATTGCGGACGGCGACGTTGTCAAACTCCTTGCCGTTGTCAGTTTGCAAGGCGAGAATAGGACGACCGAACTGTGTGGTGACATATGAATAAAAGCGGTGAGTGTGGCAAGAGTGTCGGACTTGCGACGGAGAGGGAAGGTCCACACATAATGAGTGAAATCATCCAATATCACCAGATAATATAAATAGCCCGTGTTGCTAGCAACCGGAGACGTCCAAACATCACTATGCAACAACTGAAACAGAAAGGTGGAAATGTTTGTAGACTCGCTAAAGGGAAGACGAACGTGCTTGCCAAGACGGCAAGCCTCGCAAGAGTGATCGTCGACTTTATTACATGAGAAAGAAAAACTTTGAAGAACCTGACGCTTAGCGGTGGAGTTGGGATGACCGAGACGGGCATGCCAAAGATCGACACTGGCGGCGAAGGCGACGGGGCGACAGGTGGTGGTGGCGCCGGAGGGATGCACTGGATAAAGCTCATCCGGGCTATCACATCGGTGGAGCACCATCCGTGTACGGGCGTCCTTCACAGAAAAACCGATATCGTCAAATTCAACAGTTATAGGATTCTCACGAGTGAGGCGACGAACGGAAACAAGATTAGTGACTAAGTCAGGAGACACAAGAACATTAGACATATGCACACGAGTAGAAGTAGAAGGAAAAGACATATGACCGACGTGAGTAATGGGTAAGGAGGAACCGTTACCAATGGTGATACGGGTGGGAGTATGAACGGGAGTGGCAGATGTGAGGTTACCGGGATGAGCAGTCATGTGAGCAGTGGCGCCCGAGTCCATGTACCAGTCACCACCGCCACCATAGGAGCTCGGTGACAGGGCGGAGTGCAGTGCGGCGAGCAAGGCCGGGTCCCACGGCGGTGGCGTCTGAGGTGGGTAGAACCCTCCGTAGGCCGGCGCGGGAGCAGCCCCGAAGGCCGGAGCAGCGGCGGCGCCGTAGGAGGGCGCGGTCCCATAGGCCGGCGCGGACCCGTAGGCGGGCGTCAGCGGGGGCGCGGTACCATAGCTGCTGTAGGGAGCGGCGTGCGGCGCGGCGAAGAGGGCCTGGTGACCCGCCGGCGGGGCCCAAGGATGCCCGGAGCCGGAGCCCGAGGGACCGGCATGGAGTAGGCGTGGACGACGCCGGTCCACGGGTTGGTGCCGTACGTCCATGGGGGAGTCACCTGCTGCGGCGGACGGCCCCCCCGGCGCCTGTTGCTGCTTGCGGCCGCCCCCGCGGCGGTTGCCACGGCGCCCGCCACCCGGCTGCTGGGGGGCAGCGGGAAGGGCGGGAGGCGCGGGCGGGAGAGGGAAATACCCCGGAGGCGTTGGTAGCGGCGGCTACTGGCGCGGCGCGGGTGGGGCGATCGGTGGAGGGGTGCCGCGGGAGGTGCCGGCGGCGAGGGCGTGGTGCTGCACACGCTTCTTGACCCCCTTCATCTGGCGCTCCACCAACCTCAAGTACGCCACAAACTTGGGGAAGGAGGGCTCCGGCATCAAGGTGAGGTTAGAGGCGGCGTTGCCGAAGTCCTCGTTGAGGCCGGCGGTGAGCGTGCTGAGGAGGAGCTCGTCCGCCAACGTCTTCAGGCGGCGGCAGTAGTCATCAATAGACTGTTCATCCTGGTGACAATCAAAAAATTCCTGCTGTAAAAAAACGCGGCGCTGAAGCTGGTTGTCGGTGAAGAGGTCGTTCAGCTTGACCCACAGGGCGCGGGCGTCGTCGCCGGCACTCACGACCGTGTGGAACAAGTCCTTGGAGATGGTGGTGAAGAACCACCGGATGATCGTGGCATCGATCGCGGTCCACTCGGCGTCGGCCACCATGGTGCGGGAGTCCACGGTGCCATCCACGTGATCCACGAGATTGTTCTCGCGGAAGAGCAGCGTAAAGTACGTCTTCCACGCGAAGTACGTGGAGTTGGAGGCGTCGAGGGTCACGGGGACGCGTGCATGGACGTTGATGTCGCGGATCTCGGCAGGGTCGACGGCGAAGGGGTTGGAGTAGGTGGAGGCGTTGGAAGACATGGCGATGAGATCGTGGGGAGGGAGGCGGCGGCGCGACTAAGGAGAGGCGGCGCGGCGGGAAGGGGCAGCGCGGCGTGGAGGCGCGCGGTGGGGAGGTGGCGCGCGTGGGGAGGAGGGGTGGTGGCGGCGGCTTGGGGCTGCGGCGGCGGCGGCGGCGGCTTGGGGCTGCGGCGGCGGCCCGAGGCGGCGGCTAGGGTTAGCGGAAGCTGGAAGATCGACTTGCGATAGATACCATGTAGAGAATGATTTGGTGCATCGATAATTGATTGATCGTGCACTAGGCACATATATATAGGTACAAGGGGTGCGACCGGTATCTTGTCTCCTAAGATACACGTACATACAAAGGGAGACAGATACTATAGGTACTGCATACAGAACCCAGACCTACGTACATGTACACATGTTCAACACTGCAGTAGGGTGACTGCTTGGTGTGAGTTGTGTCGAGTGACATCCCAGCCCTACCAAGACGATCTGCTCTGGATTGGGTTTTCTGCTGCTCCTTTCCTTAGGGTTGGTCTGTACAACAGCAGTTTAGTCTTCCCCTGTTCGCCGTAGCCCAGTAGGTGTTGTACATACTAGGCTAGCAGGTGGTACTGCTCCAGCATGCAACTCCTGTGAACGGCCATCACTATGACCAAGCCAACTATCAAAGATGTTGTCATCTATCCATCTCTTTCAACATTTGTGAAGACGGTATCTAATCCCGAGATCAAGAAATTTGAGCATTTCACAAAGGCGCGAGAAGCGACCAGGAAGGACATTTAATTTGAGCGTGTTGCACGCTAGGTCTGAAATTGGTCGGGATCCTTCTCGTTTCTAGAACAACAAGGATGTCTTGGCAAATATCCTGACATATTGTGTGATCCTACACACCATCATATCATCATCGAGGATGAGGGGGGGGGGGGGGGGGGGGGGGGGTATTCCAAGCCGCATGGACCATGAAA
Organism: Aegilops tauschii subsp. strangulata; assembly: GCF_002575655.3. Lineage (NCBI taxonomy): Eukaryota > Viridiplantae > Streptophyta > Magnoliopsida > Poales > Poaceae > Aegilops > Aegilops tauschii. The sequence goes on from NC_053035.3 coordinate 6,056,197, forward strand.
ATGTTGGCTCAACTATCAGGCCTAGCAGGCACACAAACCGCATTCATGCATTTCCTGAGGTGTACAACAAAATTGAAGACTGGGCCTCCCATGATCAGCCATGTGAGCATCGCATTGAGCATCATTGACAGCTAGCGAGGAGATAATGCGTTTGTGTTTCTTTCAAATTCATTTATTTTACTTGGAAATTTTGTTGCAATAAATCCAAACCAATATTCTGGTTTTCGGGTCTATGGCAATGCACGACGGTGTAGGACGCATAGCGGTACAGAGCCAAAAGGACAAGTATGGAGGAAGAATGCACGAGTAGACGATGACATGGAAATGGTGGGCTAGTGTTGTCGGCTATGTCAACGCCTTGGAGATAGAGGTGAGGCGGGCTGCGCGGGTTTGATCCCGATGACGTGGGGCTCGGCAGCATCCGACGATGACTTCACATCAAGGAGACGACCCACAATGAATGGCGTCAGGGTGACTGAGGCGACACAAGTAGCAGGGTAGATCCGGGCGACTAGGACTCCGATGTGGGGGGGGGGGGGGGGGGGGAAGAGAATGGGAGGGAGAGGAGCGGTGGCTAGGTGGGTGAGTGGTGGTGAAGATTTGGTTGAGAAGCGCTCAATAGCGATACAAAAGGGAGTGGGGAAGGGACGGGAGTGTTTGGGTTAGGCGACGACGGGTCAAGCGGTTATAAGAGCATCTCTAGCAGATCCCATAAACCTTCGTCCTCTAAAACCATTTTAGAGGATGCTGTAAAACGTTTTTACAACATTTTTACGGGACGACATGTGTGTCGGTAGAACAGATCCCGCATAAATCGCTTCATGTCTCTACAAAATAGTATAAAGCCCCCTACAAGCAAAATAAAGATTGCAATTGGGTCCTTCGCAGACAAGGCGCGGACTTGGGTGGAGGTGCCACAACGTGAAGAGGAACGCGTGCGTCTTGCCGGTGGCGGTGCCGCCATGGAGCGGGATGAGGAGCGCCGGGGCGGAAGGGGAGCAGGCAGCAGCAGCTAAGCGGCGACGGCGACAACAGCAGCTAGCTAGCTAGCGGCGGCGGCGGCACTAGCTAGCTTGCTCATGTAGCTCGCGACACTCGCGCTGCCGCAGCTCGTTGCTCGAGCGGCGTTGGCGGCGGCTCGCGGGGCGGTGGTAGCTTGTGGGGCAGTGGCGACAGCTAGTGGGGCGGTTGCTAAGGTCCGATGGTCGCCCGCGTCGAGGCGTTCTAGCGAAGTCGCGCTCAGGGAAGACTGTAGTGGGAGCTGAAACTTACCTCACGCCAACCGTTTCTTATTTTCGAGGTCCCTGCAAAAATTGATCCAAATCTCGTAGATATATATAGAGGAAACGACCCGAAATATGCAGGCTCCCACAAAAATTTTACAGGATGGACAATTTTGCGGGATCCATTCAGACAAAAAAAATGCCATCGTCCCGTAAATTGGCGGTTATTTTGCCGGATGACCCCTTTAACGGGATCTGCTAGAGATGCTCTGATGCCCCTTGATGTCACCACTGAAAATTTAGCGATGTGGCCGGTCAATGGTGTCACCGCTCATGGGCCGAACTTGGCAACCGATCTGTGATGGCGATCTATAAGTGATATGCCCACCCAAGCAAGAGGGTGAGCTACAATCTTTGGTCCATCAGTGTTGACTAACCTACATAGCTATCGATGTTTCATTGGTCCATCAGTCGGCGTTGTCTCGTCAGTGTGACTGTCACCACTGACAAATATTCACTAACTGGTCAGTGTTGATACGTCAAGTAGTGATCTTTCTCAACGGTCAAGTGATAATACGTCAAGTACATCTAGATAGTAGTTTGCCAAATGTGCAACCGTGAGGTCGTGTATGGATTAATGGTATGAGAAAATAGACAAGCAACCGTTAAATATGGATAAGTATATTTTTATGAACAAAGAACAAATGAGGAATAAAGCATGTGCAAATTGTGAAACAAATGATAGTACTTTTATTTTTCCTACCCTGGTATCTAATTAAACTATATGATACACTACGCATTGCTGCGAAGGCACTCGCAGTATATTTCAATAGAATTTGGTTTATAAAACATGAATATTTTAATACTTAGTACTCCCTCTGTTCCATGATATAGTGCATATAGATTTTTTTTTAAATCATGCCTAATAAACATTGGCCAAGTTTGTGAAGAAAAATATTTACATCTAGAATAGCAAACTTCAGCCAAGCCGGCAGCTATTCGTATATATGGTATTGTAGATATAGATAGCTTTCTTTATAAGATTGATCAAAGTTTGTAAAGTTTTACTTTTAGAAAAATCTATACGCACTACATTAGGGAACGGAGGGAATATATAAATTAAAAATAAAATTCATATGATATACCATATTTGATCTTTGTATATTTGAAAAATATTTATGAATAATATGAGAAGCATTAATATAATGAAAAAAAACTCCCATGCATGTTGTGGTGGTCCCTTGATAAGGTGACATTGTGGTGGAATAAGATGTGTACATGTTGAGATAAATAGTGTAGTGGGTATCAAGTAATAACGAAAAACTGTTTTCATGCATGTTGAGGTGGTCCTTTCATGATGTGGCATGTGTGGTGAGCTGGCACGTAGTAGTGGTGATCCACTACTGGATATATACAGTTAGACATAAACAACTGTTTTGATATGAATGCAAACAAGAGGGAACAGTTAGCTGTTAGTTTTGGAACTTGGAAATGATTTTTTTTGTCTCAAGTGCCGGGAATTTGGAAATGACTTCATACAATATTGATGCGTGACGGTTAGAGCAACAAGTTTTTTGTGTGATGTGATGACAAGGACCGGCTGGAGGGCCTTATTTAAGGCTTGATACACGATGGACAGCACAGCTATGTTGTAATAGTTTTCCTCTAGATGATCGAAGTCCGAATCATGTTTCTACTACTTAACTTTGTTATGTAATTGAGATTTGTACATTAAGATATTGGAGGAACTACCACACATTTGCAAAGCAGCCATGGCTACTAAGATATGGGTTCTGCTTCTTCTCCTGCTCCTCTCTTCTCAGAGTCCACCACCCCTTACTTTCAACCTGGACAAGCAGAGTATCGAGGAGCTTCAGCAAGCAATGGAGCGGGCGTTGGCTCCTCGCCTTCCGGCGGTTCATCGGGCGAAGTGGATACTCGTGGGACGGCCTGCAGGCTCTTGTCTCCTTGATGACTACAATGGCCTACGTCCTGCAGGCTGGCCGCATCACGCACACGAAGGCCAGAGTTGTTGCTGCCGTGCACTTCCACGACGTAGGTGAGGAGGAGGTCCGCAACGTAGGCGAGGAGGAGGTCCCCCTGCATCACTGTCACGGGAACAAAGCACTTCAGGTGAAGCCCAAGAACGACCCACTCGACCCAAGCGGGGGACGAAGCCCAAGCCACAGTACACACACGAGATGACCGCCCCAATAACTGAAGATATAGGGATATGCGCGACTCTTCTTCCTTGGCAGGCATCGATTTATCACACACTGTATCCCCAATTAGCTCGTATCAGTGAGTCGAGGGTCGTGACATCTGGTATTTATAGCCTGGTTTATCTTCAAATTTGTTTCCATCTCTGAGCGATCCCGGAGATAGCCGCACTCGCAGCCTCAAGGTGATCATGGTGGAGCTCGTCCTGCAGCAGCAGCTGGTCGAGGCGAAGAAGGAACGCAGCAGCATCGCCAAGGCGCTCCTCACGATCCAGCACACTCTCGACAAGATGGTGCCGGCGATCTCGCTGATGGAGTCCGTTCTTGACAAGCTGGAGCCCGCGGTGACTACCACCAACGCCCCTGCGAAGGCCCCACCCACCGGAGTACTCGGCACCAACCCCAGCACCACCGCCATGAAGGGAAGCGACCTTCCTGCTCCGACGCCCACCAACTGTTCGACGAAAGGCGTGGGCTACGACGATGTTGACGAGCAGCCCTATGCAGCTGCCATCCCCAACACCACCACGTCCGGGCTGCTGTCAGTGACCACATTGGTGCCGGATCCTGAGTCTATGATGCTTGAAGACACCCAGGCCACCACAATATCACTTGATGCATCAGTTTTTGTGTGTCCCAATGATAAGCTGGATGCCGCATATTAGCTATTCGACACAAAGCCCCTGCATGCTGATTGGTGACCTTGTGGCCTCACTCCTAATAGACACCGAGCAACCAATATCATATCCACTGCCACTGGTCCTCGTCCGATAACCAATCAAGACCTTGGAGCTGAGCGGGCAGACAGCACGGTGAGCGAGCAGACAGCAGAGGCAACGGGCGGTGGCAAGCATCAGCGGCGGGTGGCGCATGCAGCAGCACGAGCGAGCGGTGGCAAGAAGCGGCGCAAGCAGCAGCAGCCAAGTGGCGGCAAGAAGCAGCACGGCCGCGGCCCAAGCAGCAGCACGGTGACACGTCTGTGCGGTGGCAAGCAGCGGCCCGGCAAGTAGCAGCACGACAAGTAGCAGTAGCAGCTCGGGCGACCACCACCATGGCCGGCTTCGCCACGGTCAAAGGGACCCGATTGCCTTTTATAAAAAGTTACAGGGACCCGATTGCTTATATATTGTTTTGAAGGGACTGACATGTGGGCTCCACCTAGTCAACCTAACGGTCAAAGTTAACGGTTTGACTTTGATGCCACGTTAGACCTGGCGGGTGGCCCAGTGTTGTCATAATCATGATTAAAAGTTAAGCACATGATAACTTGGGTTTTTTTGAAACAGTGAACCAAAATTGTGGTAGCATTTTGAGAAATTAAGAAAATCGGTAGTTTTTTATAGACATAGCCTGTAATGTGGTAGTCTTTTGCTATATACTCGAATGGAAAACATGGCTGAAATAAGTTGATTCCCGTTTCACACATCTTTCATGAATCATGACAAAATGGACTTGGGACTAGATCATTCAAGACTAACCTGCTTGCGAATGCAAATCGCGCTCAACTACTCGGTTATTCAAGATCATCGACATCATTTTAATGTGAATTCACAGCAACAAAATCCAACACTTTTCTTTGCATTGTTTTAGGCAAGAACGCGGAAACTAAACAGGCAAAACAGAATGGCCACATGATCACGCAGCCTACACATCACATAATAAAACACACATGATAAACATATTCCATGCTCATTACATATTCCATGCTCATATTATGCTCTATAAGAGCTGACAAAAACTAGTGGTGTATCAAAGGGAGCCTGGTATGAGTTCAAACTTGGGTGCCCCTTTATCCAGCCTTCAAGAAGATCTGAAATATTAGAGAAAAACAAAAAGAGCACGTTAGCAATCACAGAGAGAAGCTGAAGCTATGAATGGATGGAGTCCTCGTGTTCAACTATGAGTCCTGTACCGAGTTGTTCGACCAGACGTGGAAGGTGAAGCTTGTTGGCGCAGTGCAAGTTGGAATTCTGTGCTACGAAGACGGGCCAACGAGTAGCTCCTGCTGTCATTGGCCTGCGACGTAACTGAGAAGCTAGTGGGCTACTACGTGTCGGAAGGAGACAGAGCGGCATGTTGCTGTTGAGTCTTGTTGGTTCTTGCCAGGAATGGAGATTCTAATAGCTACCAAGGTTGCCGGACTATACTACTGTACTCCCTCTGTCCCATAATATAAGAACGTTTTTTGCACTACATTAATGTAAAAAACGTTCTTATATTATGGGACGGAGGGAGTAGTTAACTAGGCAGGTTACTTGCTTTCTGTTAGGAATTAGTTTTTCGTACTAGCATGTGGACTGTATGTGTTTTTTTTTTTTTGAAGTTATGTGGACTGTATGTGTTAGAGGGGGAAATATAGCCTACGTCACGTCACGCGCTTTCCTGTGTGTGGTGGCATGCAGAGAAACACACGTGCTCCATCGCGTGGCACAGAGAGAGGAATGGGGTTTTCCTTGTTGGCCCGTAGGCACAAAGGGCAAACCGTCGAAAAAACGAAACTGCACTTGGACCGATGCGCTACCACATCCCCACATCATATTAACATGAATGCATTTCCTGCACCCTATTAAACATCATATTAACATGAATGCATGCATCCTATTAAACATCTCGTAAACCTTCTCTATTCCTCTGCTGCTGCCCAGTGGGAGATGCACATCTACTGATGTTCACTTTTACTTTGGCAAAATGTCTGTCGCGGAAGTAAAGCCTTTTTGGCGTTGTTGGATGAGAAAGGTTTGGTGGCGAGGTGAGGTGAGTAAGAAACTGAAGATGCAAATCCATGTAGTTTTGCTTGGCTGTTGTAGATTTGAATTGGATGGTTGCATCTTTCATGAGCTGTTTTAGCAATGGAATGTCGTCGTCTTAGATATGTCGATAGAACTGACTTTGTGTTCATTCAAGTAATGCACATGATTTGTCCATGGTCATAAGCAGATGTAGATGAAAACCCTCGTGTTGCCCCCGCGGGCAACTTGGGTGGCGGCGCCGCCTACCTCCTGCCCCCTCCCCTTCGCTGCTCCTCTCTCCCTTCGCCGCCGGCCGAAGCCGCCTGGACAAAGCCCCTCGCGGCGGTCGGCGGCGGGGGCCCTTTTCCTCGCTCCCCGACCACATCGAAGCAGCGTGGGATGCGGCGCTTGCGCGGTGCACCATAGCTGCAACGAGCGAGGCCGGGTCTACGGCGTGGCGGTGCAGCGGCGGCTGCGGGTGCTCCAGGTCGGGCAGCGGCGGCTCCTTCATCTAGATCGGGCGCAGGGCGGCTCCTGGTGGTGGTCGGCGAGGCCCCGTCGTGCGTGTGGGCTGGCATCCGCCGTCTGGGCATGGCGCGTCCGGCGGTTGCGGGCTGCACGTGCGGCACCCGGATCTGAGGCGGCGGCCTCTACGGTGGTGTGCCTCCATCCCAGCGGCGGACGGCCGGCACGGGTGCGGATGGGCGTCTTCCCTCAGTCGCGTGGGCGGCGAGGCGGCGACCGGCGTGGATCTGGACCCTTGGGCTGCCCCGTGGGCCCTTGGCGTCTGAGCTGAAGATGGCGGCGTCCTCTCTTGCTCCTCGGATCTGTCGGCCATGATTCTTGACACTGGTGGTTGTGATTGGGGCTGGGGGCTCGAATCGGAGGAAATTCTTGACCGGCGGTGGCGGTCACCATGCCGACGATGCCTTGAGCGCCATTCTCCTTGCTGTAGGCGACATCGAGATTCAACCCCTATCCTCCTCCTCCATGTCCTGGGGAAAGCTCTATATCCTTTGGATTAGGCGGCGACGACGCTCCAAAGGCTTCGTGTTTTCCTGGAGACGCCGCCTTGGGACTTTGGTTGGATGGCCGAGGCTGCTGTTTGGGTTGTCGACTGCCGGTGTATCTTCAGTTTTGGTTCCATTTGGCAGCTTGCGTTGTGCGTTTGGTCTTGCCGGTGGTAATGGCGATGTCGGTGGTTTGCTTCACAAATGTGGTGGCCGTGCTTGCGGTTCGCTCCCTGGCACCAAGATGGCCCCATTCATTCTTGCTTGGGGGTGAGCAATTCTACGTGTGGCGTCCTTCGATCCAGGGCGAGAGGGCAGGGGGCCCTCTTCGGGGGTGGAGACGGACGAGGGCGCAACAATGGTTGGCCTCACGAGAGTTGATGGAGCAAGGTCTTCATGCGACGGCGGGCAGCTCATCTGACTTAGTTTCTTTGATGGCCTGGCCTCGTGTTCGCCGAATTAGCTGATATCGAGCATCTTGTATCTTTTGCCGTTTCTTTTCTTTTCTTGTTTGCTCGGTTGTATCTTGCATGGCTCGGAAGTTGCTTTATCTATAAAGCGGGGCAAAAGTCTTTATCGTCATAAGCAGATGTAGAGCATAGAAGAAGATTTAGTTTAAAGCTCATTGCTTAGCCAATCACCAGAATGATACACTACAGCAGCTTCCCTTCTTCGAAGGACAGTTGCAAGCACTGGATGTTCCGGCAATCGGCGGTATCTCACGATACATATGATCGATGCAACAAGCACCTCGTGAACATTTGCTGCCTTCTCCTCCAACCAAATCCAATGTCACTCTGTTCGTAGTAGACATAGCTACTACTTGTTGGAAGTAAACACGTACGTTACATGCATGTATCCAGTAGCAATAGAATTCGTGGCCGTGTAGTACTAGACTAGAAGGGTTGAGCGCGCTTTGCTATGTTGTTGGTGTCGTTGGGTTTCTTCAAAAAATAATCACCCTCTTTTAAAATATAAGGTGTATTAATTTTTTGAAAAGTCAAATCTTTTAATATTAATCTAATTTGTAGAAAAATATATCAAAATTCAGAATATCAAGTCAGTATTTTAAAATTCACCATGAAATGAATTTCCATACTTTTTTGTTTAATACTGTGGACGTCGATATTTTTGCCCTAAACTTAGTCAAAGTTAGTACAAAGTTGAGTCACTTATTTTTGGATTGGGGGACACTAGTAGAAAAAGGGTCTTTATCACCGGTTCGTAAGGGCCTTTAGTGCCGGTTCTGCAACCGGCACTATGGAGTAGAGACTAAAGGCCCCCCCCCTTTAGTACCGGTTCGGCACGAACCGCCACTAAAGGCCCACCACGTGTCGTGAGCTCGCGCTGTGGTATGGGGGACCTTTAGTACTGGTTGGTTTTACCAACCGGTACTAAAGGTTATTTTTTTGATTTTTTTTCTGAAATTTTTGGAAAAAAAATTTGATTTTCAATTTTTTTATTTTCAATTTTCTGAATTATTTTATGATTTAGTTTCTAATCACCCCTCTTAACTACTCAAGTGTGGATCACTCATTCCAAATCGTCGAACTTCCCGGCCGGTCACCCATCCTCTCACTCCCCTAGCCTGAGCACGCTTAACTTCGGAGTTCTATTCCCTCTACTTTCCAAGTCTGCACTTGTTGTTTTCCTGACAATAGTAAGATGTCAATCCTATTAACCCTCAGGAATTTAGATTGAGCATGAAGTCACACATTTCGCTGTTTGAGTTTGAAACTATTGTTTTAAAAAACAATAATTATCTAGTAACACTAATATTTCTTGAATAATTAGTTTGACCATTGTTTGACCACAGTTTGACCAGATTTGACAAAAATTCAAAAAAACTGAAATAATTATTTAGTAACACTAATATTCTAGAATAATTAGTTTGACCAGATTTGACCACATTTTTCCAAAAAAAAATTTGAAACTATATATTTTTCTGTTACTATTGGCGCACCTAGCAAATGGTGCGCCACTAGTAAGTTTGAAATTTTTTCCTTTTTTTCCACTCTAGATCTTAAAAGCACGTGACTTTTTTTCTGTTAGGTTTTTGAGGATTTTGAAAATGTTTAACGGGGTTCCCCTGGTTAAATTCGGATGTATATTTTCGAGTAGATGATGTTTCATATAAAAAACTTTTTAATCCGAGTTCGTATGCAAAAGTTATGCTCATTTTACAAATTCCAGAGAGATTTTGCAAATAAAGTCGAATTTCATATTTGTAAATTTTCCCAACAACTAGACAACATATCACATGGGAAACTTATTTTATTTTATTCTTTTGACATTTCCATCATTTTCTTTTTTTCTAAAACTGGAGTAGATTATTTTTCATATAAAAACTTTTTAATCCGAGTTCGTATTGAAAAGTTATGCTCATTTACAAATTCCAGAGAGATTTTGCAAATAAAGTCGAAATTCATATTTGTAAATTTTCCCAACAATTAGACCACATATCAAATGGGAAACTTATTTTCTTTATTTTTTTGACATTTCCATCATTTTCTTTTGTTTTTTCTAAAACTGAAAAGGCGGTCCGGGGGGGGGGGGGGGGGGGTAGAGTTTGAAAATTGCCCTATAGTCCCGGTTTGTGTCTCCAACCGGGACTATAGGTCAGACCCCTTTAGTCCCGGTTCATGGCACGAACCGGTACTAAAGGTTAGGCCTTTAGTACCGGTTTGGGCCACGAACCGGTACTAAAGGTGATCGTGGGGCCCCGGCCTGACGCCAGCCTGCCACCACCCCTTTCGTACCGGTTCGTGGCACGAACCGGTATTAAAGGTGCATCACGAACCGGCATTATACTGCTAGCTAGTTGCCTAGTTTGCTGACCCAAAGAAGTTAAAATAGTTATTATATGAAATTCAACTAAAGTCAACATTTTTTACGACTAGTGCTACTAATAAATTCAACTAGAGCCATCATATGTCCACAAGTGCATTGTTTTTTGAATGAGAAATGATAACTTAGTGTAGTTGAACAAAGACATCAAGGAGGATGATCCGGACTGGAGTGGGGAAGAAGAGGAGCAGAGTAGACATCAGGCTCAGGATGACCTAGCGATGGTGGTGGCTGACCAAGGGCAAGAGATGGTGGTGGCTGACCATGGGCAAGAGATGGTGGTGGCTGAGGATGACCTAGCGATGGTCGTGCCTGTCGTGCCTGAAGATGGCCTCGCGATGGTGGTGGTGCCTGACAATGACCTCGCATCGGTGGTGGCGCCGGCGATCCCACAGCTGGGCGACATGACCACGCTAATTGTGGTAGAAGACTACATCCCACTGCCTCCACCGCCTCCCCACTCTTGGTGCATCAGGCTGAGGAAGGAGAAGGAGAATAACAATGACAACTAAACTATGTCAGGTATGTTTGATCTCCAAAATGATCTATATATACTTAGCTTTGTTTCCTCCGATATGCTTAGTTACCTATGTTAGCTCTAATATGCTTAGTTACCTATGTTAGCTCTAATATGCTAAGTTATCTCTACTATGCTTAGTTTCCTATATGTTAGCTCCAAAATTACTTATGTTAGCACAAAATGACCGAGTTTACATAATAAGCTTATAGTCTTCTTCTTCTTCTTCTTCTTCTCCAAAATGACATAAGTTAGCTCGAATATGCTTACTTTCCTATAGGTTAGCTCCAAAATTACTTATGTTAGCACAAAATGACCAAGGTTACATAATAATTAAGCTTATAGTCTTCTTCTTCTTCTTCTTCTTCTTCTTCTTCTTCTTCTTCTTCTTCTACAAAATGACATAAGTTAGCTCTAATATGCTTAGTTCACTGAAAGATGGCATAATTAGCTAGGTTGGCTCCATTTTACCTAAGTTGGCTCTAATATGCTAAGTTATCTCTAATATGCTTAGTTTCCTATAGGTTAGCTCCAAAATTACTTATGTTAGCACAAAATGACCAAGTTTACATAATAAGCTTATAGTCTTCTTCTTATTATTATTCTTCTTCTTCTCCAAAATGACATAAGTTAGCTCTAAGTTAGCTCTAATATGCTTAGTTTCCTATAGGTTAACTCCAAAATTACTTATGTTAGCACAAAATGACCAAGTTTACATAATAAGTATGCTTACTTCTTATAGTCTTCTTCTTCTTCTTCTTCATTTTCTTTTTCTTCATCTAACATCTTGTTTATCATTTTGCAGATTTGATTTAATTCACGGAAGCTTGCATGGATGGAGTGCATCTTTTCCAAATGTGCTTTTATTTTGTATCAATGAACTTGCATGGTTGGAACTTGTTATATGGATGGATGGATAACGGTGTTGGATGAACAAATGTGAAACTTTTGTAATATGTAAGGATGGAACTATATATGTGTTGGTTATGTATGTATATATGATGAAACTAGTGTGTTGGATATGCTTGTTGTGTACATATGTATATCTGTTTATATCTGTGAATTGCTGTCAAATTAAATGAATTAAATTAAAAACAGGTCTGTACACGCTCTTTGCCGTCAGCTAGCTGACGGCAAACATGCCACATGGCAGCTACCTGTGATTCCTGGGACTGGCATGTTTGAGCACTTTGCCTTCCGCCTGCGGACGGCAAAGACCTTAGCCTCTTTGCCGTCCGCTGGCTGATGGCAAAGCACGCCGTTAACCCCTAACGGCTCTCACCTCACCTCACAGCCATCCACGATCTTTGCCATCTGCTGGCCACCAACGGCGGACGGCACAATCCTTTGCCGTCCGTTTCTACAAAGCGGACGGCAAAGAAGGCCTTTGGTGGCACGTGTTCATCCGGACATTTTGCTGTCTGCTGGCGGACGGCAAAGAAGTTTGCCATCAGTGAACCATGCCTTTGCCGTCCGCCACGGCAAAGAAGCTGATTCCAGTAGTGTCAGACACAAAGGGAAGATCTATATTGGCAATGTGGTGGAGTTAAAATCTAAACTCTTTCAAGCACTGCACTCTTCTGCTTTAGGTGGCCATTCTGGGAGGAAAGTCACTTATGAGAGGATCAAGAAGATTTTCTACTGGCCTGGACTCAAGAAAGATGTGGAGAAATGGGTGACCGAATGCCCAGTCTGCCAGAAGAATAAATGTGAAACTTGTCATTACCCTGGATTGTTAGATCCTTTGCACATACCTGACATGGCCTGGACACACTTGGGCATGGATTTCATTGAAGGTCTGCCAAAATCTGAGGGAAAAGAGGTAATTTTCGTAGTGGTCGACAGATTGACCAAGTTTGCTCATTTCCTGCCTCTATCTCACCCTTTTACTGTCAAGAGTGTTGCTCAAGTTTTCATTGACAATGTTATCAAGCTACATGGTCCCCCAATTGCTATCGTTTCAGACAGAAACAAAATTTTCACCAGCCAATTGTGGAAAGATATTTTCTCAGCTATGAAGATTGACTTCAAATTTAGTTCTGCATACCACCCACAGTCGGATGGCCAGACCGAGCAAGTCAACCAGTGCATCGAGAACTATTTAAGATGTTTAACTTCAGAACATCCTACACATTGGGTCCACCATCTACCAATGGCAGAGTACTGGTATAACACCTGTTTTCACTCCTCATTGCAAAAGACACCATTTGAGGCCCTCTATGGTTACCCTCCTCCACAAATCAGCGAGTACATTATCCAAGACAATGAGGCCAAAGAGATGTTGACTGACAGACAACAGCTGTTAGCTACTTTGAAGCAAAACCTACAGCTAGCACAGCAGCGCATGAAAAAGTTCGCTGACAAGAAACGTGTGGAACGTTCTTTCCAAGAGGGAGACATGGTGTATCTTAAAATGCATCCCTACAGACTGAATGCCTTTGGTGCCAAATCCCATATTAAGCTTCAAAGTAAGTTTTACGGTCCATTCAAAGTTCTGCACAAAGTGGGAAATGTAGCTTACCACTTGCTTCTTCCTGAGGGGACAAAAATACATCCAGTCTTTCATGTCAGTGAGCTTAAACGACACATTGGTCCGACTGTTGTTCCTGGTGAAAATCCTCCCTTGGTCACAGAGGACGGACATATCAAGCAAGAACGGGTAATGGTGTTACAGACGCGTCTGATACCCAGGAACAATCTTCCAGTGATCCAATGGCTTGTTCAGTGGGAAAATTTCCCTCCTGAAGATTTCTCTTGGGAAGATGCAGACTTCATTAAGCATACCTTCCCCCACTTCTTCAAGCAAACAGTGGAAGGCTGGCGCCAAAACAATACTACTCCTTGAGGACAAGTTCGTTTTTTCGAGGGGGCATTGTCAGGACCTAAGACGATTCAGTATAAGCGGGTTCAGTTATCGAACGGTTGAAAGGAGCTCAAGCTACGAAGATCTAACGGCTCGCATGCGCTCACCGTTACTGTACAGTTTCATTTCTCGTCTGTTACTGTTCCGTTTTTGAGAAGGCTATATATAAGCCAGCGCGGTGCACTTGTAACCATTCATTCTGTTAAGCTCAATTCTCAAACACTCGTATACATTAAACCTCCCTCTGTGAGGAATATACCTAGCATATTCTAGTCAATACAGCTCAGATCGAAACCCTAGTTCGTGTTCATCCCCAAAATTCCCCTGATCTGATAGTTGGGTGTGACACAGCGGCGGGGGAGGTGGACGCCGCGGCCAGAGTGGCCGACAGCGGGAGGGAGGGAGGGATGGGGGGGAGCTCTTGGTGCAGCACCGCTGCTGGGGTTCAAAGCTACAGATTCTCAATTCAGGTGTTTTTAGTGAGTGTGGGTTGATTACAAGGAAAGGCAGGGGGCTATTTGCAAAAACGCGTGCTGACCAGCTCGGGCCCGAGGAGTCCAGTTGTCGCGTTGTGATTGGTCCAGGACCAAAGTAACACATATGGTGCAAATTCTAGGACTGGGTAGGGTCATTTTGCAAGTTGTAGGACTAAATCATCACATCCTGATCAAGTTCTAGGACCCCCAATGCTTTTAACTCACCCATCACATGCAAACTCAGTGCCTCGTCTCTCTCTTCCTCCACAGCGCAGCGAACAACAATCAACAGTTAGAGAGAACATAAGAAGAGGAGAGAGAGTATGCAGGATGCAATAGTTTGTAAAAATTGGCGCAAAAGTCAAACCCAAGTGAGTCAGAGTTGCAACGTGCAAAGGCTTTTTTGGAAGTTTTTTTAGTCTTTTTCATAAATAAACTGCATGCACGTTCAGAGACGAGGTACTGTTCTTGCGTACTCTCTCTCTTTTTCTTTTTGCATGTGATGGGGGAGCGACTACAATAGAAGAACAGCTTGTGATGCAAAAATAGAAAAAACTAATCTGGGCCATCGGATGGGAGATTCATGGCCCGGATTCGGAGGAAGCAATCTGCGCGCACAATTTGCAAAAAAACACCCTCGCTGAAAGTTAATTTGTTCCCATGTCCTTGTCGTTGAAACACGGTCCGTACGCAGTTGCATCGACCTACCCCCCCCCCCCCCCCCCCCTACCCCCAAGCGCGGCGGCGGCGGCCAGATCCCTCAGCCAAGTTTGCCAAGTACGCCGGCGCGGAGGTGATGTTCCATCTTTCCGATGGCTCTTGCCAGCTGTGTCGCCGGCGGTTCGGTTTGAGGCCGAGCAGATCAGATCTCATGGAGTACTAAGATCCGCGTCGCTGTGTGCTCATTGCAGCCTCCCGATCTCAGGCTCCGGCAGCGGCTAGTTCGTCGTCTCCTGTCAATCTCAGGACCTAGGATCAGCTCGCATCCTGCTCCACCTCGTTGGTTGCAAGCCGGAGGTGGGCTCCTCAGCTCCTTCCCCGACCAGCCTGTGTGACGTGGTGCGAACATAGAAGGCGTCACCACCGTGATTAATTCTCCTGGTAAACAAACAAATTGATATGGAGTATTAGCTAGTACATTTGTCCTCCATGGTTCCATCTCAATTTTATTAGCTAGCATCTCTACAGTATTTGCCCACTCTTGGAATTGTTGACCAGCAGCTTTGCATCCGTTTCTACCATGACATTGGTCAATGGTCATCCCCCATATGTATGGCCTGACTGAATCATAGCCACTGCCTCCGCTAGCACATGGGAGCTTATGCAGATTTTTATAACATCATTGGGTACTAATCTAAGCACTGAACAATGCATTCTACAACACCATTGCATGCACTACTTCTGTTTTAAGTTCCAGCATCGGCAATTGCATATCTCAGGACTAGGCAGAGAAAGGAGAGGGCTATACTAGCAGCCAAAAAAAAAAAGGCTGGACAAGCTTGCTATAGTTTGCTTAGACTAGATTTTCGACCAATTTGGCATTGTGAAAATATGTCATCTTGCTGGATACTGTAAAAAGAAAAACTGTAACTTTTTACCTAAAAACAAAGACTCTTTTTCTGCGTGTCTTTTAAATTTGCAACCTTGGAATTGGGGTTGATTTCTCATTTTTGTTGTTTTTTGAGGTGATATTGGCGGAAACACAATTTCTGCTCTGTGTATGATAGATAGATCCGGAGTTCGTCGACTAGTATTAAGCTCGTCCTCTGTTGTTTTGCTGCTGCATCTCGTCCCTCTTTGATACTTTTTTTTACTGAAATTTTGTTTGCACCGTGGAATCGGTCAACAGTGTTCAAAATCAAGATGTATCACTACAGAAGGATGTATCATGTATGCCCATGATTTAGGATCAATTCTTCTTCCATGATACATGCCTCTCAATCATCTTGTTCATTTTTATTTCCTGTGTCGTTGTAGTGTTCTTGTTATTATTCCAAAGTAATATAATGCATGCCATCATTTTCTTTTACAACTATCTCTGCTTTTAAGTAGTCCTTGAAACTTGTAATCTGCTGATATGAGGTCTATGGATGGTTGTTCAATGCATTAGAGTGGTTTTTTGTACAAGAAAAATAATGTTTTATAATCTGTTTCATTATCAGTAAGTTAGGATGATCCAAAATAGTTGGCTTCTCTGCCAGTTCGAGTATAGAAGCATATAGGTCATGTTTTGGGATGAATTTGATTCATCTCTATTTGTCCTTCCATGTAGTATGTGCAGCACACAGTTAGATGGCATCATTGATACATATTCATTTGATTAGATTATGGGTAATAAGAAAAGTATGAATCCATGTCACTTGTACGGACCTGTGCTAACTGAATCTTCTTTTTATTAGGTCTCGTCTCTTCCAGCACAAGAAGCTCGATGAGCAATAAGCACTAGTAACGCAGGCAAAGGCAGCTTTACTGTTGTGTACCATCAAGTGCCAAAAGTTGATGCAATTTATAGTGGCAATGCTTGTTGAACGGTGATTATTTTAGTCCTTGGTTTTTAGTCTTGCCTGTTATTTACCAAAAATGATCCTCTCATGTTATGTAACACTTGATATTATGTGTGTCTCTTCTATTGTGTTTGGTCTGGGATCATGCAGTTCGAAATGTATGTTTAGTTATGATTTGAAGTGGACGGATTACTATTCTCATGTATTCTAATATTTTTGTAATGATGTTCACATACTTTTATTGACCAACATGTTCGGATTGCTTGCATGATTCGTGATATAGTAGAAGCTACTATGAAATCAAATATACATGAATTTCGTACAGGATATATATATGTACAGTTTTTGTGTAAACCTGACAGCAAAGGGGCACACGTACATGGCTGAAAAATTGTCTTGTTTATGAAGGACAGAATTATTGATATATGAGAGATTTGAGGTGGTTACTGCAAAAGTCATGTTCTAGTAGTAGGGGGTTTTCTAGAAATGTACACTGAGAATCCTTCACTTAAATCTGTACCAGTCATCTTCCATCCAATGGCCCAGATTCATTTTTCAATTCTTTCACCAGAGGCCTTGCTTTTATTGTAGTCGCTCCCATGTGATGGGTGGTAGGTGAGGGAAAAAAGAAAGAGCAAGCGAAGTTTATGAGAATGAGAGATAACGTGGCTACAGTAGCACTGCAGCATGATATGCTATGGATGCCAGACTTTTGCAGGTCGTATATGAGTGTATGAAGCTTAAGATTCCCCTGACACGGCTGCACCTTTTCAAAGCTTGCACATATCCTCATGCATCTTCCCATAGTCTGAACGGTGAAGATAATGGGTACCGGGAGCTCGGGCTACAGAAAAACACACTCATTTGGTTTTCTGCAGGGCCAGCAACAGTTTAGTCTTCCTGTTGTCTGTCATGTTTGCTGTAGCCCAGTGTTGTGTCTAGTCTAAATAACTTGCTGCCTGCTTAGAGGGCGAATAAGTAATTTTACTGGTGGCGGGAGGTACCGGCACACCATCCGCCGTCCGTCTAGTTTCGTCAAGATTCGTGCACTCTGTCAGAGTATATACTACACCTCTTATATACT
Source organism: Aegilops tauschii subsp. strangulata (assembly GCF_002575655.3). Lineage (NCBI taxonomy): Eukaryota > Viridiplantae > Streptophyta > Magnoliopsida > Poales > Poaceae > Aegilops > Aegilops tauschii. The sequence continues at coordinate 6,073,669 of NC_053035.3, forward strand.
ATCTAAATACAACTGGCACACCCTGACACATCTGATCAAATACATGCATGCCATGCAACTTTGTCAGGAGAGAAAGAGAGTTGGAATGGAGAGACCGACCCGGCATGCATTATTCTCTCTTCCCACATAAATGACATGCATTTTATTTCGTCCATATATTTTGAATGATTGATATATTTTAAAGCGAATGTCTATTTTTGAAACTTTTTATATATTTGAAATCATGTTGACAAGACCTCTAGAATAAGATCAATGTTGGATATATTTGAACTACTTTTAATTTATATATTTCCATTTTCTTTGGCATCATTTTCATAAATAAGATTGTTTTGCTATTTCATAAAAGTGTTTGCTCCTGTTTTGCAAATTTCAAAATAATAATTTCACCTTTTGTAAACATTGGTTTCACTTATTTTAAGACACATATTTTACTTGTTTGAGAAAACATATTTCACTCATTTGAGAAAACATATTTCACCTTTTCTGAAATTAACTGTTTTTACGCATTTCATCTATTTCAAATATAGCTGCTTTCACTCATCGGAAGAAAGTGATGTCACTCATTTCAGAAAAATAATTTCACTCGGTTGAGAAAACATATCTCACTCAGTTGAGAGAACATATTTTCACGCATTAGAAAACACAAATTTTAGTCGTTTCAAAATACTAGTTTCACTAATTTCAGAAAGTTGATTTCAAGCATTAAACAAACTAATTTCTTTATGTTCAAAAAACCAATTTCACTCATCTGAAGAAACATATTCACTCAATGAAGAAAATGATTTCACTCAGTTGTGAAAACATATTTCTCTCAGTTGAGAAAACATATTTCGAAACAAATATTGGAACATATTTCGCTCAGAAATATCAGTTTCACACTTTGAAGAAGTTGTTTCACACCAAAAAGACATATTTCACTTTTTCAAACAACTCATTTCACTCATTTCAGAAAACACATTACAGTCGCTCAATTGAAATACTATATTTCACTTGTTTCAAAAAATTGATTACACTCATTACAAAAGATATATTTCATTAGTTTCAGAAAAAACACATAATGGAGTAAAGAAACAGTTCCATTAGCTCAAATATGAAACTCACAAAGAAAACTATATTTAGAAAAGTGGTTTCAATCGTTTCAATATAAAACTGATTTCATTCATTTCAAAAGAACTGACTTCACTCATTTCATTAAACTTATTTCATTCATTACCAAAATGTTTTGAAATAACCAGTTTGACATGTTTGAACAAACTAGTTTCAGAAAACTGATTTCACTTATTTCAAAAAATATTTCACTAGTTTCAAAATCGATTCCAATTATTTTGAATAAGTAAATTTGAAATAAGTGAAATTTAAATTTTGATACGATTGAAATACAAAAACTTAAACTAGTTTAAATATATTAAAAATTGGTCTTGTTCTACAGATCACATGTTTAGGAATTTGAATATATAAAATATTTCAATAATAGAAAATTAGTGTGAGAGATATTGTCCATCTAAAATTTTAAACAAAGATAAAATGGATGGATTTGTGTGTGAGAGAGAGAGGAGAGATTCTGCATGCATGCATGGTACCGTCCATGTTAAAAGGTACTGCATCATTCTGACATTGACTAGACTTAAATCAGAAATACAAGAGATTTTTTGCAATGAATACTTTCATATACACATACACATGGTCCCACAACTTTAGATGTGGGAGAACCTCATTGGTGGAAAGATCACCGGTAGATCCCGGCTCCGGTAAAAAACACTTTGCAGCTTAGAGGGGAGGACAGAAGATGGAGGAACCGAAAGAGCAGGCTGCGGCTGAGTATAACTATCACCGGTGAAGAAGCAATGGATGTTCACTAGCATTATTATGTATGTTTTTGTGTCCTTTAGTTACTTTTGGTGCCCCCTATAGTTACCATTGTCACTTGATTTACCATTGTGCCTTTGGTTGCATACTGCTTCTGTTGATTTACCAGTGTGTTCCTATAGTCAGTCAGCCAGCCCTCTGCTTTTATGGTCTAATGCTGTTAGTGATGCAGGAAAGGGAAGGGGCATGGTGACGGGACGTGCAGACTAACATAAACTTGGGCTGAACATTCAGCACTGCAGTGGGAGGACATCTGTTAGAAGGGAGAGAGGGATTGTTGCGGAATATGATGGATATATTATTGAGCCTCGAGGGGAGTATATATTGGGTACAAGGCTTGGAGGGCAAGACGCCTCTCCTAGAGATAAGGTAGGAGATGAATTACAAATTCTAGACTACCAAACATATGTAACCCAAATATATCTCTAACATCCCCCCCGCAGTCGTAGCGGTAGTGTTGCGAACAACAGGAGCAACGCGAACGGCCAGACTGGAGAGAATAGCAGCCGACAGACTGACATCCCCCCGCAGTCCTAGCGGGAGCGTCGTGGACGGTGTCGCATCGCAGACGCGTTGACTGTAGAGGAAGCCGACGAGTTGCTCAAGCGGATGATAACCCTTTGTGCCGATGTCGATGTAGCCGAGAGCGTAGGGTGGTATAGCCGTGGTCGAGGTAGCCGTGCGAAGAACGCCATGGTCGATGTCGAGTCGGGGTAGCCGGTGTCGAGAGAGTCGCCGTGGAGCCGCGGGCACAAGGAGGCGCCGTGTTAGTCATGGGCGCAGTGGTGTCGAAGAGGTGGTGCGCCAGGAAGGAGAATGGTGTTGACGATGCATCGCGCCGGGTTGCCATGCCCGGGAACACATGACGAAGGCACACATCGGTGTTGCCAGCACCGCGCATGCGTAGATGGACGAAGTCGAAGTTGATGAAGCACCGCACCAGGCTTGCCAGGCCCGGGGACACGTCGTGGACGAAGGCACGCATCGGTGTTGCCAGGACCGGGCATGCGTAGACGAGGGAGCTGCACGAGATGTACGCCATGTCGGAGAAGTCAGAGGGGCCCGCAAAGAACGACTCGACAACAGTTGCGGCGCCAATGGACGCGGTGTCGATCTCGCCCGCGGTTGTCGGAGTAGACGAAGTGGTCGGGGTAGATGACGACGACGCTGGCGACGGGCTGGTGCTTGGACGAAGACGAAGGGGGTGGATAGGCGGCGGCCGCGGCTACGGGGGTAGCGGAGGCGGCGACAAAAGAAGAGCGACAGCGGCGGCCTGATGACGGCGGCGGCGGCTAGGTTAGGAGCGCGGCGGGGATGCTCAAAGTAGGCGAGGAACCTGACAGTGTGACGAAGACCGACGGACGGTGACGTTCCCGCGCCAAGGGAGGCGGCGCGGCGCATACCACGGGAAGTCGATGCGCGCGGATGGCGGAGTGGACCACGCGCCACGACTCTATGGCCCGAAGGGGCGACACAACGGCGGCTGGCAAGTCGGGGCGATAGCAGGGGCCGCATTCCGCAGCGCTGCAGCCCGAAGAGGCGGTGTAGCGGCAGTTCGCAGGTCGGTGCAACCGCAGGGACGGCCTCGGGCGACGGTGGTGACAGCATGCAGCAGCGCTACAGCCCGAAGAGACGGTGTAGCGGCGGCTCGCAAGTCGAGGCAGCCGCGTGGAGACCCTAGCCGGGGGCGATGGACGGACGGGAGGCGGCATGGACCGCGTGCCGCGACGCGATAACACTAAGGGGCGATGCAGAGGCGGCGATGGCTACAGGGGTAGCCGGTGGGAAGATCTCAGGGCGGCGCCGTGGACCAGGTTCCGCGACACGACAGCCCGAAGGGGCGTCGGCGGTAGCGGCGCGCGAGTCGGGGCAGCCAACGGGAAGACCTCGGGCGGCGACGCATCGGACCGAAGGGACGACGCGACGGCAACCCTTGGCTCGATTGACGGTAGGCGCGTGCTCGGGGACGTACTTGGCGAAGACAGAGGCGTGATCGGTTGATCAGACCGACGGCGACGCTGTATGCGCCATGGCGGGGACGACGCGCAGATCGGAGTCGATGGCGACGTTGTCGGTGATGTCCCGGGCGATGATGACGAAGACGGATCGGCGATGGAGACCACGCGGACAAGCAGCCGGCAGCGATGCACGAAGGCCTCCCTTGGGCGGCGCGTTCAGCCTTGCCGCGCGGTTGATGTCGGAGTAGAGGCACGGGGGTCGACGGAGGCGGCGGGCGACACAAACCGATCAAGCATAGATCGGAAAACCAAAAAGAAAATGCCGATGAAGATGACCGGCGGGATAGAGAAAAATCCGGAGCAAGGGTTCGGGAAAAAAGATTCTCTAGGGCAGCCGGTCAACATGACCAGCGGACGAACCCTAGGTACGGGCGGCGCGACCCCCGGCGACGGTCATGGAGGCCGACCATCCCGGGGGCGGCGGCTAGGGTTGGATCGGTTAGGCTGATACCATCTTAGAAGGGAGAAAGTGATTGTTGCGGAATATGCTCGATGTATTATTGATCCTTTATATTTAGTACAAGGCTTGGAGGGCAAGACGCCTCTCCTAGAGATACGGTAGGAGATGGATTACAAATTCTATACTACCAAACATATGTAACCTAAATATATCTCTAACAACATCTTTGGCTGATTAGAGAGAGAGAGGCAGAGTTGCTGACATCGCTAATCGTTGGGCTTGATAATTGATAGCTTTTTGATAATTAATAGCTGCAGAACCCAACCCAGGCATGCCTGAGAATTAACAAGTATGCTTGTCTGATGAGAATTGACAGGTGTGTGTTGAGGCTGGACCCTTTTTTGCCTTTCACACTGGGCTGAATTTCCATATATAGGAGCATATGTTGCCTCCTAGGTGCGTTTCTTGAACAAGGTAAGAGTGATGTGGATTGTTATATTCCAATACATTCACAGCTATTCTAAGAGTTTCTACTGTGATCGTCATGGAAGACAGTACTCCCGACATTATACCACACGGAGATGGTCATCCTGGTGTTCTTCTGTATATGAGTTGATCAAATCTGTACTCGCTGAGATGTACATATATATGAGCCGGCGAGCGCTCGAATTTATCGCTGAACAAGTAACTGGGCAGCTTAGGAAGGTTGATTGTTTGGTAAGAGCTGAAGCAAGCGACGTTGACCTATAACTTCTCTGGATATTTTTTAGGCTGCGATTTCTGTTTTACCTGCTTGTATACTCGCACAGATAAAGTGCAACTTGGGAAAAATGCTCAGGTGTATCCGTGTTTGCACTTTCTAGGTCTTGTACGAAACGAAGTCTGACAAGAATTACAAGCGGTCTGGCGATGGTGCACTTTGACCTTTTATATTCTTCATTCACATATACTATTTGTAATGTGGATAATTAATCTCACTGAGCATTTCCTGGGTTTAGTAGAAGTTGTGACAGGATATTGATATGTTTTGAGCTATCTATGTATGCATCTAGTATTTGTTATTTCTCTGAGAAGACATTGGCTTTCAACTTGTGGAGAAACTTTGTAAACCGTGATTGTTATCTGGTTGGATACTGATGGTGCGCCGGTAATGATGGTTAATTACTGGGAAGTTGTTGAGAAACTTTGCAGCATTAGGTGCTTTGGAGCCCTGCCGAAGGATGTTGTGAATTCCTTGGATAATAATAGGCCTCATCTCTGATGGCTGCTCTGCTAGCTAGTGGAGGGGCTTGTGATTGCTTCTACAGCTGAACTGAACTGTACTGTACTGCTGTTGCTATCGATCGAGAATTGTTATGGCCTGTGGTGTAGGGCGACTGCTTGGCGTGGAGTTGAGCTGCATCGCTGAATCACATCGCCGAGACGATCTGATCTGGCTTTTCTTTGCTGCTGGTCCTTTTGGCTGGGTGTGTACAAGTACAACAGGGCCAGCAGCAGTTTCGTCGGTCATGTTCAGCATGTTCTCTGTAGCTCAGCGTTGTCTCTGATTAATTTGGTGGCTGCTTACGAGGTAGGACATGCTAATGCAATGCAGGAACCGAAAGGGAATACACACTCCAATGACAAAGCAATGGACGTTCACTAGTAGTATTAGGTAAGATTTCTGTGCCCTTTTATTACTTTTGGTGCTTCAGTTGATTTGCCAGTGTGTTTCTTTGGAGCCTCCTGTAGTCAGTCAGTCAGCCACTCCTCTGCTTTTATACACCAGTATTATTCGTAATGCTCCTTAACCCAAATTCCTATTTCTCTGCTACCTATACTAGTTTGCATTAGACTGTAACTGTTTGTTCAATTATTTAACCTGAAACAAGCACCCCCGGCCCTGCTCTGTTGGTTGCTAGCTTAATTAGCATCCACTTCTCTATGTACACGAATGTGTAAGCTATGGGACTTGTCTCTGTACACGCATGCATGACAGGGTGGAATTAATATCGGTTAATTCGATCATACGTAAAAATTTAGTTAGTACGTATTATTTGTTTTTATTTTGCCCCATTATATTCATTTAGATCTTGTTGAATGTTCCATGTATATGTCTGGTACTGCTATTTCAGTATGCTCATGCTTGCGCGCTTGCTGGTTTAGCATAGCACATGTTGTTTATTGAAACTGTTGCATAACCGTGACTAGGCTTGATTAATACTGTTACCTTTCTAATTTCGAAGGTAACCATGTTATTTATTAGTTTGTCATCAATCAGTGTCTGAAATATGTCTGATCATCTCTGTTGGCATGTGTCGATGTTATCCCGATGCAGCAAGCGGAAGTAGGTTGAACATTCCTTCAGCATTGCGGTGAGTCGTCTCAGTTGCTGACGCAGCTAGTCGTTGGGCTTGCCTGCGGATTAGCAAGGATCGTGTGTAAGTGTTGAGGCTGAAACTTATTCTGCATCTCATACTCTGCTGAATTTTGGAGAGATTTCCATATATATACAGGGGCATGATGTTTCCTATGGATCTGTTGCCTTGGTATCTTTCTTCAACAAGGCATGGATGCATATTGTTGGATTCCGATACCTTACTAGCTATTCTTAGAGGACTTTCTATTGTTCTGATGGCCACCATGGATATTTGTAGATATTATACCAGACACACCTGTGGCCCTAGGGTACACGAGTTTGTTGTCACTTGTTGCGGTGAGAAATGGAAGGTCCAGGCCAAAACAGAGGAGGAAAGAAAGGAAGAACTTCATGCGAGAAGGGTGAAGTACTTCATGGGCTATGTTTCTTTGTGCTTGCACAGCTCATGTACACCCGTATATGAAAGGTAGAGTGCGTTGATGACCCATCCTCGACGCTTAAAGAAAAATCTGAACTCAAATTTTGGATTAATTTTCCAACCGTGCAACCCTCTTTCTGTTAATTGCTCAAGGTAGTTCTGAATACAAAGCAAAAGGGAACAAGAAAGAGCAAAGCGAGTTGGTGCACTAGTAGGAAACCCGCTGTGAGTGCTCAGGGTTGAAATACTCACTACGGGACGAAAACCTACTACCACAAGATTATGGGAAGACTTCAAAACTAGATAACGACAACAACAAGACCAAAACATCCATGGTAAAACAACACAATCACACAAGGCAACTGAATATCACGGTGAAGCTCTAGAAATGCGTCAGGCTCCAAGATCAACAATTGACATCCCCATCAGCCCCACCACCGTTCTGGCCTCCCCCATCAGCAGGCAGAATTTGGACCTGAACAAGGTTGTGCACGAAATTTCTGAAACTTCCCCGAGAGTTTCCTTGGCTCCCCAATCAGTTCATCGAATGTAATATCTGTTTTCTCAAGCTGATAAATTAAGATAGAGAGAAATGTGAATATATAATCAAGGGTCAACCAAAACTTTAAGATATGGTAAGAAAAATGAACAATATGTGTTTTACCTCGCATGGTTTTATTGGTGGCCTGATATCAACAGTAATGCCGGGATGATTGTCATGAGTGCTGACTTCACGCCTCAATGTGGCTGCTGCCTCATTCACATCTTCAATCGTTGCACCATCACGATCGATTCCGACGGTGATCTGCTTAAGTGAGGCGAGGTTCATCAGACCGAAGTTGAAACCATCATTGCCATTGGCTCTTGCCATCCGAACACTGAAGTTGAAGAGAACCGCCTCAACCTTCGGAAGAGCTCCTCGTTGAAATGCTATCTGCTTTGGTGTTATACAATATAGTGTGAATGTTCTTAGACAACGGTACCCGTCAGCACCAATAGGCAACACTGCCTGTGTTTGTTGGGAACTGAATAACCAGAGGCGATGGAGAGCCGGCAACATCCCAAGGATAAGCATGTCCTCCTCCTGTAGTTCCTTGAAGCCCATGGTCAGATCAGAGAGGACCGAGACAATAACTGGGTTGACCTTTATCCATGCCGGCACCGCAGGGAAAATACCGCACATGACCGACTCAAATTCGCGGAGTCGTTGAGGGGGCACCCAATCTTCCCCAAAGAGATCCATGGATGGAAAAGATCCACGAATAACTAAACTTTGGAGGTCTTGAAGGTGGGATAAAGACTCAACAAAAGCTTTCCTTAACTCCAGGCTTGCATTATCCTCAAACTTGATTTTGAGCTCCCTTAGCTTTGACAGGTTGCGCAACTCTTTCACAATGTTTAGAGTGGCACAAATCTTCTTCAATACTTGGATGGATGTCAGATTCCCCAACCCATCTGGGAGCCTCGTGCAGTAACCATCAACATGTAGGCACATTAATCTTTTCAACTCATAAACACTCAATGGTAGTTCTGTAAGTTTGGGATTGTATCTTGCATCCAGGACTTGCAAAAACTGCAGCCTACCAATTTTTGCCGGCAGTTCACAGATTTGTGTACCAGCAAGACCAAGGTACCTCAGGTGAAATAAATTCCCCACATCATTAAGGTTAATGTGGCTACCTTCACCAATGAAGCATCCACTTAGATCCAATACACGCAAAATTCCAAAGCTCGAAAGAGCCGGTACTAAGTTAATAGCAGGCGGAAAGGTAGTAATGGACCTCACTTGTGGTTGCAGCAGGGAAGCAAGTGGTGTAGTTTCAGTACCTTCCTCTCTATTCTGGATGGATAGCCTCCGGACCTTACTTCGCCGATCTATGCCATCGGCATGATTTGGCACTGTAACAAAGTTTTCTTCTTGTGACAGGGAACAGAGGACTTCAAGTACAATGTCATGCAAACGACAATGTGTTACTTGTCTTTTATAGTCCATGCATGCCAGTACCATACCACTATTTATGAGCCCTCTGAGATAACCGTCCCCAACCTCAAATAATGAAACCATGTTGTTTTCTTGTGTGATGAAACCTTCGGCAATCCATTTCCATATTAAATCACCCTTCGGAATCTCATAGTCTTCTGGATATATACTTAGGTACAACAGGCATGTTTGCAAATGTGAAGGTAGGTTATAGTAACTTAGGGCCAATATTTCCTTCATGTTTTCTATATTAGGATCGCCGCGGATTAATCCACGACCAATAGAGTTACACACACCATCCCATTGTGTTGGATTTTCTTGTTTAGTAGACAATAGACTAGCCATAGTGATGATAACTAATGGTAGACCCCCACATTTATTCAGGATCTTCATGGATACTTTGGCCAATTGTGCAGGACATTTCTCTTCGATGCCAAATAGTCTCCTATAGAATAATGATTTGGATTTCTCTGGGCTAAGAGGAGGTAATTCATAACAGTTGCGACTGATGTGTGTAGCAACACCAGACTCACGAGTTGTTGTGATTATTCTGCTTGCACAACCATTATTAGGGAAAGCATGTTTGACATTCTCCCATGACATTGCATCCCATATGTCATCAATAACAATGAGGTACCTAAATGTATGGTAATAATTGAAGGAACTAAATGTCAGCTAAATAATTGTGTAACTAGTAAATAAGCTAATTGAAGATGTCATGCATTAACAAAAAAAATTATAACTCATGCATCAATGATTAGCAAAGGTGAAATCAGAAAACACTTTTGAGAGGGAGGGAGAGAAAAGACAAGGACAAAAGAATAAGATGAAGAAAAACATCAAATGGAAACAAAGAATACAAATTTTGTAATAGAAATCTATATGTGATATATATAGATGAGTTGATCTGTATGGGAAGGGGGTGGGGGGGTTGTTCAAGCCTAGTTATCTGTTATTAGAGTTGGTAGTTATGTCTAAGCCGATGATGTGAGTTCACGGGTGAGATTTGCGCAAGGCATGAGAGAAGTCGAGATTAGGTACATTATAAACGGCTAGCACCATTGATTTTGACATAAGGGGGTGTATGATGGTGCTATCTTAGAAGTGCCATGTGATAAATATTGAGGTAGAGGAAAGAGAAGCTGGGGAAAACAGACCCGCCTTCTCTTAATTAAGGGCATACAATGGTGCTATCTTAAGAGTGCCACGTAAGATAAATGCTGAGGTGGAAGAAAGAGAAACCATAAAAAAAGGCCGGCCTTCTCTTAATTAAGAGATGATCTGTTAGCAACAATATGTTTCATCACATATTTAGGGATATCTAGTTATCAGCGATAAGACTAGAAAACAACAGATTGTACATTATTTTTTCATTGCCTTCTCTTAGTTACATTGCGGGCGTAAGATAAGAAGGTTTTATCAACTACTGTACATGCCCAGAATATCTCTCACCATATTTTTAGAAATATCTAGTTACTAGAGATAAGATTAAGAAACAAACCACTATACATTATGTCTTCTTTTGCCATCTCTACATTACATTACAGGACTAAGATAAGACTCTCTTATCAACATTGTACATGCTCTAAATAGATTTGTGATGGAACCATCATTAGTTATTGCTTATTTTGACGCCACCATTTTTACCGTGTAGAATAAAATAAGATAGCTAGGTTCATGCAATCGGTAATAATTATTTTTGCAGGTAGGTCATACCTCTTGGTCTCAAGGAATTTGGACAGTTGATCGACGAGTTGTATTTCATCTCGTGATGCTTCATTGATGGTGGCGAACTCCTTGTCGTCGAGCTGATGTAGCATGTCTTTGAGGACCCTCTTCAGTTGTGGTCTCTGTGAGAGGGACACGAATGCTGTGCATTCGTATTGTGCTTCTAAGCCGTTATACACAGCTTTGGCGAGAGTGGTCTTGCCTAGCCCTCCGAACCCGACAATGGACACTATCTTTAGTTCCTTGGTCACGTCCTTCAACTCCTTGATCAGATCCTGGCTCGGCCCACCAATGCCGACGAGGTCAGTCACCTTTGTATATAGAGCCGGCAAGAGAGGGTTGACAGCGGTGGCTGCAGCAGCCACAAACGCGTTGTCAACACCGAGCCTGTCGAGTGCGTACCTGTCAAGAAACACACATGCATGCTCACCATGAGACTTTGTTCTTCATTATTCCATACACCTAGATAGTTGATTTTCCCGCAGAAACGCGCGGGTTATCATCTCTAGTTGAGCACATCATGGAACCTAGTCATTTTCATGCGGAAATGGATGGAGTAAGAGAAAGAATCTACCTGTCGCGCCGGTCGGCCACCTCCAAGACCTGCACCTTGACCTCCTCGAGGGCTTGAGCGATCTCCCTGCTAGTCTTGACTCTCTCGAACCACTTGGACATTTTCTTCATGAATGAACGGAAGCGGTTTGAGGCTGGGGGCACATGACCGCCCTCGACGACACGCACGAAGAAGCTGTCGATGATGTCCTCCGTGTCATAGGAGAGATCCCTGACCTTGCTGGCCCAGAGCTTGACCTGGACGTTGAGGTCCTTACGGGGCACAGCCGCGATGTTGAGGAGGGCGGCTCGCATGCTCTCTAGCTCTGTCGAGAGGAACTCCACCTTGTTCCTGGCGCTCCTCTGCAGATGGTATTCCTCCCTGAGGAGCTCCCCCAGCTTGACCAGCAGGCTGCCCATGGCACCCGTCACCAGATCCATGGCGACGACCCTAACTACTGTCAGTAGATGGTATTCCTCACTGTATGTTTGTTTGTTGCTAACTGCTTTGCTGTAATGCTAGGTGTGTTTGTGTGTGTGCCATGAAGGGTCGCTCTGGCTGCCCTTTTATGCACCTCATCCATACATCTTACTACATATTTCTCCACTGAGCGATTCAAAAAATTAAGCAATAATAATGCAAGTTTGGGTTAGATGATAAACTAATACACGCTAAACCAGCGGTGAATAGCAGACACCCTTATCCAAATTACTAAACAAGTACACTAGGGGGTGTCTGAATTATAAGAAGCTGTGCCGACCGTTAGATGCATGCAAGTCACCAAAACTCACAGTTGACATTAGTTAGGCTCCAGGCTTGCATTCCTTACTTCTTTTAAGAGTTTCATTAGATGGAGAAAATGACACATCCCACTCTCTAACCACTCAAGCAACCATCTATACATTATCATCAACTTGTACTATTAAATGATTGATGTGTCATACACAGAGGGCAGCGTTGACATTATGTGGCTGCTTTAATCTCACCCTGATTTTCTTCACAGTTCAATCTCATACTGCTGCTGGTTGAGGGCAAAACACAACAACATATGAGGTGCATGGTTAGCATAAGAACAAGGGACCCCGCATACACTCACTCACTCGCACCCAGCATCTCGTTCGCAGGCGCGCCCTTCATCTATCTCTAGACCTACCGGCTCAGTCTCTCGAATGTACTTATAGGGGTAGGGTATGTGTGCATCTGTACATAGGGCCGGGGTGTGTGTGTATGTCAGGACATACGTCTGTATTGTGCTTAAAAAAAAGTACAATTCAAACAGATCTGCAATGCGATGGGCGAGGATTACCATGTCTGTAGTGTTTACATGCAATAACGGATGTCTAATCTTAGATACGGTCATTGTTATGTTCCAGACTAAAATAAATGTACGAGTGTTAATTATCAGTTAGTGTGGCGTGAGGTACAGGTACCTTCTGTCATTGCCTTGGTCTTATCTGGCCTGCAAATGGCAAAATTTTGTAAGATGTGGTGGTCAGATTTGGCCCATATCCGTCAGTTGCAACGTGCCTATCACGACTACTTCTGGATAACCCATTATATGTCGAAAGAACATTTGAATAGACTCAGTATATATATGCATGGGAGGGATCACCTGGAGCACATGGTAGTGTTGAAAAGCAAAAAGTCGCATGGAGTAAAAGTCAGTGGCTATTAAGACTCTGTCCTGGTTCTCCACAGGCAAGATGCATGCAGAGAGAGCTCATCTAATTTTTTTACTACATACTTTCTACTCCCTCCGATGTAATAACATCTTATATAATGGGACAGAGGGAGTATTTAACAAAGATTTATCCATTACTCTCTCCAGGCCGCGGTAAGTTCGATTTTAGTTTTAGGTTTCCACAAATATATGACGATAAAGCTCCCCCACCCCACCACCCCGCTTTATATTATAAAGCAACATCTGAGCAATAGAAGCACCGATGCAACAAAAAGAAGAAGAAGAAGAAACAAAGGTAGGCGACAGAAGGATACAAGATGCTACCGAACAGCTAATAGGCCTTGGCTACAACTATTGAGGACCCCGGCAACTCCAGGTCATGTCATCGATGCGACCACGATAATGCAGCAACCAATCGCTGGAGGACCATGCGCCATCAACTCCCAAGATGCCAACCCAGTTATCCGGCCATCCGTTTCCGCCATCTAAGAGGGCCTCCTGCCCTCTCATCCTGGATCATAGGACGCCGTGCCATCGACAAGCAGAAGAACTCACCCCTGAGCCCATATGGACTAGAACAACATGTTACTGAGGAGAGGACGATAGACACGATGACCTTGCCTGGCAAAGCAACACCCATCATCGTCACCGCCTCCGGCCACAACCACGAAGACCACCGTCGGACACACCAAAGGAATGACCCCCACTCCACAGTCTCAAGGCAGTGTCTACAGGAAGAGAGCCAAGGCATGGCGCCACCGTTGCCCAATCCACAGGACTTTGGGTTTTCGCCTGAGACAGGAACATGAAGGTGTGGATTAGAATTTAATGCTAACCTAAAGAAGTAGAACATCGTTGGAGCGCCACTAGTATCGTCACCGCCGCCGTTGGTCAAGGGTTTTTCCCATCTAGGGCCCACACCCCAACCAACCACGAGCCGGGCCACATGAGGTCGCCAACATCTTGGGTCGGTGAGATACGTCTCCAACGTATCTATAATTTTTTATTGTTCCATGCTATTATATTATCTATTTTGGATGTTTTATATGCATTAATATGGTATTTTATATGATTTTTGGGACTAACCTATTAACCTAGAGCCCAGTGCCAGTTTTTGTTTTTTCCCTTATTTAGAGTTCCGCAGAAAAGGAATACCAAATCGAGTCCAAATGGAATGAAACTTCACGATGATTTTTCTTGGACCAGAAGACACCCATGAGACTTGGAGTGCATGTCAGAAGAGCCTCGAGGCGGCCAGAAGGGTGGAGGGCGCGCCCCCCAACCTTGTGGGCCCCTCGAGACTCCCCTGACCTAGATCTGATTGTAGTTTCACGTTTGGACCATCCTGCAGTAGTGCTAGATGTCTGCAGCACCAGCTGGGCAACATCAACCACAAATTTCTAGATGTCCAGTATGAAGGTATGCAACACATCCTTCTATCTTTGCCACATTTAACCAACAAATGCAGGCATCCATCCCATTCCCATGCACCATGTCAACACGTTTGTACAAGTTTATTCTCCATTGTTTTAATGCCATGTGGTATAAATTTTCATGTTACATTAGTTTGTATGTGTTTGTTCGGACATCATTTGTGATATATGCAGTGGAAGCACTTAAACCCTAAACCAAGAATAGTCCGCGAGTGGAGGCAGTCCGCTCGATGTGGAAGATAACTCGAGCAATCTATGCAGGAGTAAACAGGCCAGAAACCACATAGAAATCATGCATTATCTTGGCTTCAAATAATGTACTAGTAGGTTATGTCATGATTCTTATCGGCTTGAGACATTGATCTGTAACTTGTTCGGATACTTATGTTAAACTGCAAAATTGGCTTCCCCATGGAGAAAATTTGGAAGATATGTCATGTGTAGATGTTTTAGATAGTTTCAATGTAGACTACATATGGATTAAAATGAGTGAACGTACACATTAAAATGGGTCTAGATAGAATCAGAAAAATGCTAAAACATCTTATATTTAGGAACAAAGGAAGTATCCTTCTCTGATAGAGATGACTTACTGATTGTGGAGGGAGAAACTGGTATGTACTCCAGGTTGTTCTCTGCTCTCTAGTGTGCTGTGGTGTTGAGAAATATGTGACATTTATTTTCCTACGCCAGGTCAGGTTGGGGAGCAAGTTGCAAAAGTAGATGGCTGACTAACATGTTGTCTGCATATCGATTAGCATGTTCTCTGCTTCTCATGCTGCCCGTTGATGTTAATACATCAGATATGGAAGATGCAGCGCTAGTGATGATGTTCACTTAGGTAGTGTTGCAGGTCCTGTGGACATAATATGTGAAGGAAAGCCTTATTTGGCTGCTGAGGGAAAGGCTTATGTGAAGGAAAGGAATTACGATTTGTATTTGTGAGAGAAATATATGGTCGATTCGGAATGAAGAAGGAAAGGAATTAAGATTTGTATTTGTGAGGGAAATATGTATGGCGGAATTAATGTGAGAAAAAGACGCACAGAGAGGGTATCCGTGAGTCATGAAGATGGAAAGAAATTAATGGGATAAAAAGAGAAGGAGAGATAAAGAATTCATGAGAAAAAGACACTATTTTCTTTTTGTTCATATTTGATAGTATTAGCAATTTTTTCAATAAAGTTGGATTTGTCAAGCTTTAAAAAGTTTGACTTGGAACAAACATAAAATTTTTGAACGTATTTAGATACAGATGATGGTTTCGCCTGCATGCATTCTTGAAAAAAGCGAAGAAATGGGTGGCTGACCAATGCATGCATGCATAAGCTTCTAATTGCAGCAATAATCTCCTTAGGTGTCATATGCACCCGGACGAAGGGAGTGTTCTCTTCATGGCGAAATATTGGGCAATGGGCTTGCGCATACCATTCTCATTAAATCTGAGTACACATAAATTAATTTCCTTCCCGGCTGCAACGCACGGGCATACATGCTAGTATAGCTAGTGTGAAATGAATTTACTGATGTGTAATTAGCCTTTTTTTGCACTGCATTTGTACACTTGTATAATCCTGCCACTAACTTGGTGATTCCTTATAAATTGTTTAGTGTTTTTTAGCATACATGTTTGATGGAAAGGTATGGAGCATCCATTTACTTGAATCATCATACGCAGAACACAAACATAAATGTCCTTTTTTAGTTCCATTTGTGCGTCTAAATGGTTAGTGTATTGCGTAATGAAAAATCACTTTTGCCGAGAGTGATGGAGCATGCGGAAACAAACGGTCAGTACTGCCGCTGCCGGCAACATGCACCTAGCTTTCTGTTATGGTATTTTTGTTCTTTCTGTATTACTTTTCAACATATCTGCGAATTGGGATGTCAATCTTCTGTTCGGTTGTTTCTGTACTACAGCTTCTGAAGTAACTAGTCCTAGTTCATCTAAAAGAGCATAAAAATACATAAACCCAATCATCCATAATAAACCAAAAAGGTACAAAAACATATTTATGCATCTATCCATTGCTAAATCAAAAAATATAGCATTAACAAAATTCATAAATGCATCCACAATAGTACTGTGAAGTTTAATTCCATTAATTTGAATTCCCATTGTGGAAATTGAACCTAGTTGTGGATGTCTGGCTGAATTCTTTCGAAAGATCCTTGAGTTCTTTCGTGAGCGTGGAAGATTCACAATAGAATACACCTGCAGATTCTTGTACATATTAACAACTGTACCACGAAGTTTAAATCTTATATGATAAATTGTTTGCAAATTTAGCTCACCAATGCGAGCGTTCTTGTGAGCAACGGCCAAAGAAGAAAAAACTCTTCTCCAGTTAGGTCTTGCAAAATGTGTCTGAATCCACAGTAGACGTATCAGAAACAGATATACCAGAAAATCAAGGAACCGGACACGTGAGATGGGATGAGAAAAGGTGGGAAGATCCCTTGGTTCTAGTTCTAGATATGATATCCACGCCATATTTGGCATGTTGGAGTGACTGAACCATGGCAATAAACGCCGACCTTGCATCGCCTTCTACATACACGCTGGTGAGATAATTGTGGACCTCTATTACACTCTGCAATTGCCATATTTTTAGACCACTTCCTGGTTATGTTACCGGACATCCCGATAAATTTAAGGAAGACATCGAGTGAGATAAGTACACTGTGATCTCTCTCAGCAATTTCATTCATGAGTCCTTTGCGCCAGTCGAAGGATCCTTGCTCCCCTGTAACCCAGTAAAAGTAAGCTTTTGCTGGCCAATTGTTCTTGAAGCTGACTACCTCAGGCCCATGTGTGCTTTCCACCTCCTGTTCCATCAACTAATTTTGTCAGTTATATTCTTTCTTGAAAAGGAATGACTGTTATGTTCTCTTCTTTAAGCTATATGAGCATAACATTTGGAATACTTTGCGGTGGAGGAAATTTACATCGCTGGACTTGATATTATTCAAGGTATCTTTTAGTATGCTGAAGAAAGTAGTGACACCCGACCCAAGACCGATGAGCAAAAGAATGTCGTATTGCTTGTAATTTTGCACCGGTGCACTATACGGGCCATCAATAAAGATTGCAGGAAGCCTGAAGGAGACACATGGATGATGATGATACATTAATAATTTTTTTACTCAAAACTAATTGAATTTGCATTGTGAAAGAAACAAGGTCACCTGATTTCAGTCTTAGAAGTAACACGGTTTCCATCAAGCAACAACGGTTCAGCCGCACGGCCCGCACCAATATACTGTATGAATACAAGATTAAATTCTTCATTTTTTGGACAATCCACATTTTATCAAAAATGAAATCTATCTCCGTCCTTTGAATCGATTGATTTGATGCATGCATCCATAATAATTTTCTGAAGAGTGTCGGATCATACAAGAAAAGTAAAATAAAAGGCTAATCCACATTAATCTCGCTCTCCTGTAATTATTCAATGCACGAACCAATTGCTTTTGTATTTGTCTGAACTCACCTCTGTGAACAAGTTCCGGAGATGAGATGGCCAGTCACCCAGGGTGCGGATATGCACAGTGAGATAGTCATCTCCAGGTGCAGGGGTGATGGGAAAACGATGCCTGCAAGGTCATCAGGTATAAGCTAAAATCATACAGTGATATCTTGTTCAGGCATGCATGTCTGCACAAGGGTGTAAAGTGATAGTACCATTTAGAAGACGAGGTATCAGTGCACTTGAGAAACAGATGCATCCCACTCTCGAATTCGAAACCATATGGCTTTGCCATGATAAGAGACAGCATGTTTCCACGAAGGAATATAGCCTGTATAGTACTGTATATGATTAGTATTCTCACCGTCTCATAATATAAGAGTAATTTTGACACTAGTGTCATCGATTAGCAAATAGCTACTCCCTCCATCCCATAATATAACAGTATTTTTGACACTAATATAGTGTCAAAAACGTTTTTATATTATGAGATGTGGGAGTATACAGTACCCTACTACATTACTAATTAACAGTCAGAAAGAACCAAACCACGGCCTGTTCTCTTTGTTCCCAAGGAAGAAAATAAACAATCTACTACAAATCGAGCGGCCTTAGTGTAAAGTACCTTTAGCAAATGCATGCGGAACTTGTTCCATCGAACCTTTCTGATAATTCTCTTGCAGGCCTACAAGAGGGCTGGGACTGTCAGGTACATCCAGCTCTCATGGTCGCGGACCGTCTTGGTGGCGTGCCCCGACGGGGACGCGGCCATTGTCGTTCACTCTAGTTTCACCTCGGCCGCCGCGCGCAGCAACGTCTGCGACACCTGCCATTAATGGAGGAAGAATATGTCGCTCCTTGGCTTCGATAATAATCCCTCCTTTCACAGACTACTCCCTTCTTTCTGGTTTGTAGGACTTATCTCAAAATCTTAGTTTTTCCATTTTATAAGGCTCAATTTGGTTGTTCTCCATCACAAGTTCAGATTTGCATGCATGCATTGCAATTAATACATTGGTAAACATAATTGTTTGAGGAAAACAAGAGCATTAATTGGGTGCTTTTGCAAATTACAAAAAGTATTTCACCACTCACCATCTATCTTGATTGGTGAGATTTTTGAATTGAGCCCTATAAACCGAAAAGGATGAAGTAACTTTTTTCTCAATGGACGGATGTAGGTAGACACGTTTTAGTGTGTTAGACCATCTACCGCGGCGGACACCTAATTTTGGGCTCCTATACGCCCATCGTCTCAGCCGCCCCGGTTCTGCCGGGACAAGTGGAGGGCCATGCGGAGAGCTAGCTCCTCATTTTCGGGCGCCGACGAGCCATGAGAGTCTGCGGCGCGCTTCTCCCAGTGGATGTCATTGAATCAATGGTGACCTCATGCTCCTCAAGACGAGATTCCAACTCATCAATATATTTCTTGCCCTCAATAGCAATAGACATGATTTCCATGAAGTTGGAACGAGCAATTTTATTCTTAAGAAGAGCTTTAAAAATAACTTCCCCCTTAACTTTTAAGGAGGCAACATCATCATTCTCTTCATCATAATCGACATCATCATCACTCTTGCCATCATCAATATTATCACAAGATATATTGGGATTCAAAGTGGGAGATACCTTTGAAGCCTTGGCCATAAGGCAAAAAGCAATAGATGATGATGTGGGATCCCTTGAAGCACCATTCAAGACCACATCTT
Source organism: Aegilops tauschii subsp. strangulata (assembly GCF_002575655.3). Lineage (NCBI taxonomy): Eukaryota > Viridiplantae > Streptophyta > Magnoliopsida > Poales > Poaceae > Aegilops > Aegilops tauschii. The sequence goes on from NC_053035.3 coordinate 6,093,288, forward strand.
GTTCCATGGAGTGTTGGGTTTCCTCTACATTGTTAGCACAACAATTCGAGGAAATAGATACATTTTCATCATGGCAACAAGACATAGCAAGCATATCATCATGAGATTTGAGCAAGCAATTTCTACATGATATGCAAGGACTACCAACACGAGCATGTGAAACATGTAAGGTGCTCGAAGTGTTAAAGTCCAAAGAAGGACCATTGCAATAAGATAGTGATGAAGAATCACCAAGAACAAGCACACTATCATCATTGCAATGAATACCACTACTCACCATGTCATTACCTTGTGGCAAACCACATGTAGGTGAAGTAGAAGAAGTTGAGAAGACAACACGACCGGAGGTGGAGGGAGAACAATCATCCCCACAAAACTTGGACACGCCATATTTATCTTGAAGCTTTGTCCATAACTCATGAGCATCCCGGAACGGCATGAGTTGAAATATAACTACATTGCTCAAAGCATCGAAAAGCACATTAGAAGCTTGAGCATTGAGATAAGAGTTTTTCTCATCCTCTAAAGATAATCTTTGGGGATCCTTTGGAGGAGAAAAACCCATATCTACAATTCGCTCTAAATTTGGGTCCATGACCCTAAAGAGATGAAGCATGCGAATTACCCAAACATCAAAATTTGTGCCATCGAAACTAAGAGTGTCAGAGAATCCTAATCCCCTAGTCGACATATTTACTCTCTAGGCGGTTAAGCCTAACAAAGAGAGACGAGGCTCTGATACCAATTGAAAGATCGTGGATGTCGCCTAGAGGGGGGTGAATAGGCGCTTTAAAATAATTACGGTTTAGTCTTGAACAAATGCGGAATAAACCTAGCGGTTAATTTGACAAGCACAAAACCTACAACAGCTAGGCTCACCTATGTGCACCAACAACTTATGCTAAGCAAGATAAACAACTAAGTGATAGCAAGATATATGACAAGAAACAATATGGCTATCACAAAGTAAAGTGCATAAGTAAAGGGTTCGGTTAAGAGATAACCGAGGCACGCGGAGACGACGATGTATCCCGAAGTTCACACCCTTGCGGATGCTAATCTCCGTTTGGAGCGGTGTGGAGGCACAATGCTCCCCAAGAAGCCACTAGGGCCACCGTAATCTCCTCACGCCCTCGCACAATGCAAGATGCCGTGATTCCACTAAGGGACCCTTGAGGGCGGTCACCGAACCCGTACAAATGGCAACCCTTGGGGGCGGTCACCGAACCCGTACACTTTGGCAACCCTTGGGGGCGGTCACCGGAACCCGTCAAATTGCTCGGGGCGATCTCCACAACCTAATTGGAGACCCCGACGCTTGCCCGGAGCTTTACACCACAATGATTGAGCTCCGAACACCACCAACCGTCTAGGGCGCCCAAGCACCCAAGAGGAACAAGCTCAAGGGCACCAAGCACCCAAGAGTAATAAGCTTCTCAACTTGTAACTTCCACGTATCACCGTGGAGAACTCAAACCGATGCACCAAATGCAATGGCAAGGGCACACGGAGTGCCCAAGTCCTTCTCTCTCAAATCCCACCGAAGCAACTAATGCTAGGGAGGAAAATGAGAGGAAGAACAAGAAGGAGAACACCAAGAACTCCAAGATCTAGATCCAAGGGGTTCCCCTCACAAAGAGGAGAAAGTGATTGGTGGAAATGTGGATCTAGATCTCCTCTCTCTTTTCCCTCAAAAACTAGCAAGAATCCATGGAGGGATTGAGAGTTAGCAAGCTCGAAGAAGGTCAACAATGGGGAAAGAACACAAGCTCAATGGATAAGGTTCATTGGGGAAGAAGACCCCCTTTTATACAAGGGGAAAAATCCAACCGTTATGTGCTCAGCCCGCACACGAGCGGTACTACCGCTCCACGAGCGGTACTACCGCTCTGGCGGAAGAAGCAGGGAAAAGGAGCAACCAAACATGAACCTTGGGGCGGTAGTACCGCTTATAAGCGGTACTACCGCGCACCGCAGCGGTACTACCGCTGGAGGAGCAGAACACGGGACCAAAAATGCAGTAGCGGTACTACCGCCCGACCGGAGCGGTACTACCGCTTATAGGCGGTACTACCACCCATCAGGGCGGTACTACCGCTTATAGGTGGAACTGCCGTGCCTTACTGCCGTGCAACTACTGCAAAACTCGACACGAAAAATGCAAGACCCAAAATCGAGGCGGTACCAACGCGGAACCATAGCCGTACTACCGCTTATGGCCATAGGCGGTACTACCGCTTTGGACAGCGGTACTACCGCTTGGGGCGATAAGCGGTACTGCCGCTCTGGCCGCGGTACTACCGCTAGGAAACCAAAACTGCCATAACTTCTGCATATGAGCTCCGAATTGAGCAAACTCAAGCTTGTTGGATTGAGAAAGACGAGTAGCATCAAAACAGCGACCGAGAAGAACCGGCATAACCTCCAACATCGAAAACATCATAGAAGATGCGAGTGAACTCCGTTTTCGATGAACTCGAGCTTGTCATCAAGATGACCATAAGCTCCAAAACTCACAAAGAGAAGAACCAAACAAGAACCAACAAAGATGATGCAAGGATGCAATGGTTTGAGCTCTCTATGAACGATACGATCAAGCTACTCATCGAGAGCCCCCCTTGATAGTACGGCAATCGATCCTATAACCCGGTCTCCCAACTACCATTACCGGTAAAATAGAAAACCTATCAAGAGCAAACCTTTGCCTTGCACATGGTCCACTTGAGCTAGATGATGACGATCTTGACTCCCTCAAGTTGGACCACCTTTCTTGGTTGTGTTGGCTCGATGAAGACTAGTTGATTGCTCCCCCATACTCCACTATGGGTGAGCCACTCTTCCGCACATCTTCACAAGTCCATTGTCACCAGAATGGACGGCAAGCTTCAAGCATTTGATCTCTTCATGATGCTTCACTTGAACTTGCACACCGCAACCTAACCCCACAAAGAACTCTCACGAAGATCATGGGTTAGTACACAAAGCGTAATCGACAATGCTTACCACACCATGGGATCGCTTGATCCCTCTCGGTACATCTTGTGCGCTTTGTGTGTTGATCAACGTGATTCACTCTTGACTTAGTCTTGATCAACCTTGACTCTTTCCAATTCTCTTCATTTGGATGATGTCTTGAAGGTAAACATGAATGATCACACAATCTTCTTCTTCAAGACATGCTTGCAATAAGCTTTACTCTCACATGACCAATCTTTGGATAATTCCTTAATAACACCTTGGTCACCACATAAACTCCTTGAAACCAACACATGGACTTCAAGAAATGCCTATGGACAAATCCTTCAAATATAACTCAAGGCAACCATTAGTCCATAGAGATTGTCATCAATTACCAAAACCAAACATGGGGGCACCGCATGTTCTTTCAGATGACTTACACACCTAGACGGAGGGAGTAATAAAATCCCTCGACGGGTGATGAAGCCGTAGATTGCTCGCATAATGCCATCCGTTTAATGTCTCTTTGTGACGGGGAGATCGGGGGATGGAAGGAGAAGAGGCCGACGCATAATAAATTTGGGAAGTTGAAGCGGAAAGCCCGGGTTCTGGCGTTCTTGCGAGGCGAGGAGACGCTGGAGTCAAAGGGATTCCGGGAGGGTCGTCCAGCACGGGGGATCAACACTTGTGCTGCAGATCTGAGCCATATGTGGTCGATCAAACGGCTGAAAAGAATTATGATGACGTGGACGCACGAGAGCGCGAAGAAATCAGGTAGTGGGGTGCTCCTATTTAGATATAGTAGATTCAAGACAACTTACATAAGTTCTTGATATACTCTTCTACTCTCGGAGTGATGAAACGTGTGGGAAAGGTGTGGGCATATCAAGTTCTTTTACTCTTGTATAAGTTGGTTACTACTGTAGATAATTCAAGACAAATCTGTTTGCAAATGCAATTTCCCTTCAATGGGAGACTCATTCCAACTTGTTGCCATTCTTTTCATGTGAATTGACTTCAACTTAACATAGTACTCCCTCCGTTTCCAAATATAAGTCTTTCTAGAGATTCCAACAAGTTACTACATACGGAGCAAAATGAGCGAATCTACGCTCTAAAATATGTCTACATACATCCATATATTGTTGTCCGTTTGAAATGTCTAAAAAGACTTATATTTAGGAACAGAGAGAGTATTTTTCAATCAATTTGGGTTTGGCAAGGAATCATAAACGAAACATGCAATTAGGATGGTCACTCAAAAGACATGATAAACAGTTCTTGACTGGCTTGCTCAAGACATATCCCATGCTCACAGTTTATTTATTTCCTGAAAGGAGTATATATAGTCCACTGTCTTCGGGTGTGAAAGTGAATGCCATATGTTTCCAGATTTGCTTCTCTCTTCTTTATCCAGCTGCAGTCTATCTAAAATATTGGTGGAAAACAAATATACATGTATGATGTATCCTCTCCCGCCTAATCCATCTCCCAATGTTTGTCCTCAGCGGTACGAGTCCAACGACCCGAACACTGCCTTTGTCGAGCCATAGCTCATGCCGACGCCACCATTTGACCTTACAATGACGCTGGAGTCCAAGGTCACGGTCATGACCATCCGTGCCTCGGCTCTGGACCAGGGGAGCACAAAGATAGGCCATGCAGAAGCCTAGTTTGTGGGTAGCGTCAGTGGATGCATCACGCTTTGTTGATGTCCCGACGGAGGCCAGCAACGCCAATGCGGCCTGCTTTGATCCCTCCAAGGGGTTGCCCAAGCTCCGTGATGCTAGATGTTCGTGCGGTCGGCGTGTGCGAGACCTCAACCATCCTCACCCCGTCCTCTGTTTCACCGATCATGGCGTGTTTAGCGTGAGTAATAGTTTGTTATGTGTGTTCCTTCTCTGTGTCTGTCCAGTCGATGCGTGTGTCCAGATTCCAGCTCTGCGATGTAAGGCTTGAACCCGCATCATGGCCGAATCTCAGCTTCCCTATCTTGTTACACCTGGTGTCACTTTTGTTCATCTTTTCTCCTTCGAAAAAGGGTCACATTTGTTTCTGGCGCTCTCTCATTTCTCCATGACGCTAGCTGTTCATGCAGTCGGCGTGTGCGAGACATCAACCATCCTCACCCCGGCCTCGACTTGCACGATCGTGTCAAAAAAGTCTGTTTCGCTCCGTTTCATTGTTCATTTAATTACTTCATTAAATTAACCTGTGAGCTCAGTATTGTTCAGTCTGAACCTTACCGTGACGTTCAGTAATGTCGAGTTGTAACATGCAGGTTCAGTTTGCGCATGAGTTTCAACGTCAAACATCTCAATTTATAGTATGTAGGATGGCACACACAATGTGTGGATCGTGGCATGTTTAGCGTGAGTACTTTGTTACGTATGTTCCTTCTTCGTTTTTGTCCAGCCCCCGCGTATGTACAGATTCCAGCTCTGCGATTCAAGGCCTGAACTCACATCATGGCCTAAGCTCAGCTTCCCTGTCTTGTTACACCTCTTGTCACTTCTGTTCTTCTTTTCTCCTTCAAAACATGGCCACGTTTGTTCCTGGCGCTCTCTCGTTTCGTCCATGGATTGTCGATCTCGCTGATCTGAAAAAATGGATTACACTACATCAACAACCATTGTCGATGTCTCTTGTAATCAAATCGGTCACTCTATTCAGAAAAGTTGAAGTCACGGTCACATGAGTATGCCGTGGTGAGTCAATACACTCACCGAGCCCACGTGCATATGTTTTGGGAGACGACTTGTCATACATTAGGTTGGACAATGCACTTGTTCGACTCCAATTCATCGCTGGGCAAGAATCAAAGGTCCCTTCTAACATGCAATCCTGGTTCGGCGGCAATGCTGGTTTTTGGTAAAATGTCTGCGGCGCCAAATCAACCCTTCGCAGGAGGAATTAATACAGCTTCAACTTGTTGGGAAACTCTGCTGTACTCTGCAGTTTGAAGCCCTGCGGTGGGATGTGGTGATTGCGTCTGCATGTGTGCTCTACTGGCAGTAGCTGTAGGTATCGATGGAGAAGAGTGGGGTGACTGCTTGGCGTCGGAGTCAGAGTCGAGCATCGCTGAATCACAACCAGCCGGCCAAGACGATCCGCTCTGGATTTGGTTTTCTGCTGCTCCTTTCCTTTGGGTTGGTGTGTATAACAGGGGTCAGCAGCAGTTTAGTCTTCCCCTGTTCGTTATAGCACAGTAGGTGTTGTAGATACTAGGCTATCAGGTGGTACTGCTCCAGCATACAACTCATGTAAACGGCCATCACTATGACCAAGCCTACTATCAAAGATGATGTCATCTATCCATCTTGTTCAACATTTGTGAAGACATTATCTAATCCCGAGACTAAGAAATTTAAGCATTCCACAAAGGCGCGAGAAGAGGCCAGGAAGGACATTTTGAGTGTGCATTTGGAGTGCTGCACGCTAGGTCTGAAATTGGTCGGGGTCCTTCTCGTTTCTAGAACAACAAGGATGTCTTGGCAAATACCATGACATGTTATGTGATACTACACACTATCATATCATCATCGAGGATGAGCGGGATATTCCAAGCCCCATGGACCATGAAAATGTTGGCTCAACTATCAGGCCTAGCAGGCATACAAACCGCATTCAAGCATTTCTTGAGGTGTAGTACAAGAAAATTGAAGACTGGGCCTCCCATGATCAGCCATGTGAGCATCTCATTGAGCACCATGCATTGGCAGCTAGCAAGGACATAGTGTGTTTGTGTTTCTTTCATATTCATTTATTTTTACTTGGACATTTTATTTCATTGGATTTTTAATTGCATTTTAATTATTTGTTAATTTGGATTATTTTTTGTACTTGGATTAATGGTTTTTAATAATATTTTATGAATTATTCAATTGTTTCATCTAAATGGAGTATATACTAGAAACAAGAAAACATAAAAAAAATATGGAACATGCATTATGGCGATTTTGTGTTTGCATGCAGCCTCTAAGAAATTATGGAGCGTGCTCCATACACATTATGGAGTTACTAGTGATGTGACCCCTATATGCCACTGATCATTTCTTTTGGGCATGCAACTGGTAACCATTTTTTAGTAGTGTAACTCGGTAGCATTGTCAGGCCTACAATCGCAAAGGTGACACGAGAGACCCAGCGGCAGGGCAGAGCCAGCACATCACCACCACCATCATCACTGCAACACACTACAGGGAAATCAGTCTATCACAACAACAACAGGTTGTTGCAATAAATCCAAAATAGTGGCTGTCAGGTCTATAGCCATGCACGATGGTGTAGCACACATAGAGGCACAGAGCCACAAGAACAACTATGGAGGAAGAATGCACGCGTAGACGATGCCATGGTAATGATGGGCTAGGGCGGTCGGCTACGTCAACGCCTTGGCGACGAAGGTGAGGCGGGCTGTGCGGGCTTGATCCGGGTGATGTGGGGCTCGGCAGCATCCGACGATGACTTCACATCAAGGAGAGGACCCACGATGAAAGGGCGTCATGGTGACCGAGGTGACAAGGGAAGCGGCGGCACTACCAGGGAAATGCTTATACACAGGAGCTCACCAGTAGTGTTTTTATAAAAGAAGCGCTGCTGCTAAATAGCAGTAGCGCTTGGGTAGCACGAGCGCTGCTAATATGAGCATAGCAGTAGCGCTGAAGTTAGAAAATGCGCTGCTACTAAAACAGACAGACCGTTTCAGGTATGCTAGGGATAGGGATACTAGTAGCGCTCATGCATAGAAAGCGCTACTACTATTGATCTTAGCAACAATAGCGCTTTTTCCCTGACCAGCGCTACTGATAAATTCAGTCCCCTCCTAATAAGATCAAAGTTTAGTCCCACCTCGCTCCGCGAACAGAATTTTTACCACCTTAAATATGGTGCTTCTCAAACCATCACAACCGCTTGGTCTTCATTGAACTCTATGTGTAGGATCTGTGGCCGCAATAGGAGAACCGGACAAGATTCCTATTGACAATTTATATTCTACACAAAAAGATCATTGATGACCAATGTATTTTTGAAATTTTGTACATGCTTAGCGTTAGCAGTAGCGCGTTTTTACAGAGAGCGCTACTGCTATAGATTTTAGCAGTAGCGCTTTTTACGGACAAGCGCTACCATTAAGGGCCCTTATCCAAACCGGCCCGCGCGCGTCCTCTCACTCTCCCCCCACACTCTCTCATCGCCTCTGTCGCCTCCGCCGTCCTCCTCCGTCGACGTCCTCCTCCTCCGTCATTGCCATCCTCCTCCCCCCAAGGTCCCTCCCTCCTCCTCCTCACACTCTCTCATCGCCTCTGTCGCCTCCCTCGCCCTCGCCGTCGTCGCTGCCGTCGTCCTCCCTCCGTCCCTCCTCCTCCGTCGTCGTCATCCTCCTGCCCCCAAGGTCCTCCCTCCTCCTCCCCCTCCTCCCCCCTCTCCGCCGGCGGCCCTCTCCTCCTCCTCCCTCCTCCTCCCCCTCCTGCTCTCTCCTCCTCCCCCTCAAATTTAAATAAGTAATTTGAATAGAATAAAATATGCAATTGAAAATAATAAGTAAATGTAGGTATTTTGAATAGAATAGGAAATTTTTAGAAAATTTGAATAGAATAAAATATGAAATTGAAAAAAGAATAAGTAAATGTAGGTCTTTTGAATAGAATAGGAAATTATTAGAAAATTTGAATAAGTAAATTTGAATAGAATAAAATATGAAATTGAAAAGAATAAGTAAATGTAGGTCTATTGAATAGAATAGGAAATTTTTAGAAAATTTGAATAAGTTAATTTGAATAGAATAAAATATATGAAATTGTAAAGAATAAGTAAATGTAGGTCTTTTGAATAGAATAGGAAATTTTTAGTAAATGTAGGTTTTTGTTTATATCTTGATTTAGGGTTTTCACTAAGTCCTAAGACAAGGATAATAATGTTTTTGTTTATATTTTGTTTTTGTAGAAATCAAGGAACCCCTGCATCATCCCTGTCGTTGTCCCCGTCACCGACCACCTCCGACCTCGAGGTGAGACCAGCCAAATCCCCATGTCGATGAGGATGTAGATGTTTTGATAGTTGTAGTAGAGATAATTTTCATGGAATATGATGGAGATTTAGATATGTGATATGTAGTGTTCTGTGTAGTAATAGTGCTTGCCCAAGTGGCCTATGTTTGCAGGGTACACCTCACAGTGGCCTATGTGTTTGCGGGAGTGTTGATTCATTTCTATTCCGGCAAATTTCAGGCGCTCAATATGTCCTATTTTAGCAAAAGGTCATGCCGGATCTTTCCGTGAATTTAAGCATGACTTGTGCTAGAATATGTAGGAAATATCGAGTGCCCGGATTTGCTAGAAAGAGAATTAAACGACATTTTGAGTTCACTTTAAGTCTGTCAGGGCTCCATACATGACAGTCAAAAAATCAGTGAGGAAGAGTCTCCACCATATATGAGAGAAGAAGAATGCCGACTATTGTCGTGGGGGGTCGCTTCTCCTTCTTCTCTTTGTGCTAGACCTTTGTGATGCACTAGGGGAAGAAGGAGTAGCGACCATCATCGACGGTCGAAAAATCGGTGAGGGAGTGTCCACCATATATGAGAGAAGAAGAATGCCGACTGTTGTCGTGGGGGTCGCTTCTCTTTCTTTTCCTTGTGCTATATATTTGTAATGCACTAGGGAAAGGAGAAGAAGCGACCATCACCGACGGTCGCAATATCAAAGAGGGAGTGCCCCACCATATACGTGAGATGAGAGTTTAGGAAGGAAGACTTGACAGACCTAAAGTCAACCCATTGCATATTGAGTAAATAGTGATATGTGTGTTGAGTTTCCTGGTAGTTGCCTTCGATTGATTTTCAATTAATGTTTCAACTATAAACATAGGAAATGTTTGACTATGAAAAGGATTTCGGTATGTGCGAATACTGCGAAGACGAGCGCGGCATGTGCGACAGACATTTCCTAGTTGATGGTAGGCGCTTCAGCATCAAGCTGGATGAGAATTTCGAAGTGGATACAGTAAGTCACAACGACAAGTCTTTTTTTGTAATTAAGCATGACTTTTGCTTCTTTTGCTTCAACTTATAATTTTAATTTTTTACTATTCTACTAGCGTATCCCCTGCCATGCAATAATTTTTGTCTTGGATAAGATTAGTTTCAGTCCTACGAAAACTATGGAGGTAAAGAGAGTTCACTTGAGGACTGAGCATGGTTATACTTTTGCCGCAAAATTATATAATGCAGACACCTACACCTATTTTGAATGCAAAAATTGGAGAGCACTATGCAAGGCTTATGCATTTGAGCCTGATATGCTTATCACCTTTGATATTCGTCCGAAGATGATATTAAAGATAATATCGACATCTGGGTTGATGTGCAGACGCCTCTAGTTCTACCATTATGTGAGTATCTCAACCATATTTATGTCCTGGATATTATTTATTCAAAAATAGTTGACAACTAGTTTCTATTGACATCTTATTTCCATTCAAGAAAACATGTCCGGCGCTTGGTAGACATGACCTACTACTGTCCCGGGGCTGAACTAAACTACGAGGAGATAAGTCATTATGTTTCATGGCTTGAGGATCTTGATACTGTCAAGACAAATTATTTTCCTGAACTTCAAAATCTTAGTACTCAAAACGTGCGACCAATAGCGTGTGTATTAAACTACGGTCACATCTATTTAGGAAAGATGGCAAGATTTTTACTATTTGTCCTCAGTGCATCTTTTGCATACATTATTTTTTAAGCTAAACTTCATTACTAAGTATGTCACTACGATGTTCTTCAACAGGGTCTCCCGATAATAGTTGTGCCTAATTGGATCGAGGCTAAAGGTCGCATGAAAATGGTTAGCTTACGGCCAAGACATCCTACATTGCACATGAGTGCACTCAGGATTTCTAAAAGCGAACAAGTCTTAATAGTCAAAGACTGGAGCAAAATTGTGAAGGATCACAGAGAAGTACTTGGGGGCAGCAATCAGAAGCGCAACCCATAATTAGGAGACGGGTTCATCTGCATGCTCCAATATGATGAATCGGGAGTGTTACACATGTTCTATGCTATTTTACCTTAAAGAGAGTAGCATGAGTGATTAGCTAGCTAGAATGAGTTTGAACATGATGATGTGCTACACTATGACTATGATGATTAAATAGCTAGTGTTAGTGGTAATGACTATGATGATTATTATTAGTTAGTGTTGGTGGTGATTAGATAGCTACCGTAGCTAGTGTTAATGGTGATTATCTAGATAGAATGAGTTTGAAGATGATGATGTGTGCTACACTATGACTATGATGATTAAATAGCTAGTGTTGGTCGTAATGACTATGATGATGATTAAATAGCTTGTGTAGGCGGATTAGATTCAAGTGGAGGCAACATGTGGTGCACCACATGTTGCCTCCACTTGAACCTAATCCATCTTAGTATATACAACAGTGTGTGAAATGAAGGTGGATTAGGTTCAAGCGGGACACATGTTGCCTCCACTTGAACCTAATCCACTTTCATTTCACACATTGTTGTATATACTAACTACTCATAGTCATAAAATCATACGATGAAAGTATTGTATATAAAACATATACAAATACAGCGAAAATAAGCTGCAATTAGAAAAACTAAGCAGTAGCGCTTTTTAGAAGAAACGCTACTGCTACATCCCTCTATCAGCATCACTTTTCCAACAAGAGTGCTACTGCTAACTAGGTGTATCAGTAGCGCTGCTAAACCAGCGCTACTGCTGCCAGTTAGTTGTAGCGCCTTAGTGGTAGCGCTGGTACAAGCGCTACTAGTAGCTCTAAAACCAGCGCTACTACTAGGGTTTCCCCTAGTAGTGCGGGGTAGATCTGGGTGACGTAGAGGGACTCTCAATGTCGTGAGGAATAGGATGGGAGGGAGAGGAACGGCGGCTAGGTACGTGAGTGGTGGCGAAGATTTGGTTGAGAAGCGCTCAATAGTGATACAAAGGGAGGGGAGGGAGGGAGGGGAGTGTTTGGGTTAGGGGATGGGCGGACAGCGGGTCGAGCGGTTATAAAGCCCCTTCAGGTCACCACTGAAAATTTAGCAAGGTGGCCGGTCAATGGGGTCACCACTCATGGGCCGAACTTGGCAACTGATCACAAATTGCGATCAATCAGTGATATGGCCACCTGAGAAAAAGGTGAACTACAATCAGTGACAAGTCATCTAGTGGTCCATCAGTGTTGACTAACCTACATAGCCATTGATGTTTCAATACTTATCTCTCGTTGTGGTCTCGTCAGTGCGACTGTCACCAATGACAAATATTCACTAACCAGTCACTGTTGATGCATCAATCGTAACGTTATTTGTAGTAGTAATCTTTCTCAACGGTCAAAAGTACATCTAGATAGTAGTTTGCCAAATGCGCAACGTGATGTCATGTATGGATTAATGGTAGGAGAAAATAGACAAGCAACCGTTAAATCACTAGTAGAAAAAGGCCCATTTGTCCCGGTTCCAGAGGCCCATTTGTTCCAGTTCTGGAACCAGTACTAAAGCCGTTGGAGTAGAGGAATAAATCATGTGCAAATTGTGAAACTATCTGATACTCCGCGCGTTGCTGCAGAGGCGGTCATAGTATATTTCAATATAATTTGTTTTACAAAACATGAATATCTGCATATTTATTAGTGTATAAATTAAAACTAAAATTAATACTATATAAATAGAAGTAGTGGTGATCAACTGCTAGATATGTACAATTAGACATAATACTATAATTGTAAGCTCAATTAACCAGCAGTTTTGATATGAATGCAAACAAGAGGGAATAGTTAGTTGTTGGTATTTTAACTTGGAAATGATTTTTTGTTTGCCAGGAATTTGGAAATTACTTCATACTATATTGATGGGTGACAGTTAGAGCAACATGTTTCTTGTGTGATGTGATGACAAGGACCGGCTGGAGGGCCTATTTAAGGCTTCATACACAGTGGAGAGCATATCTATGATGTAAGAGTTTTCCTCTAGATGATCAGTGTCCGAATCATGTTTCTGCTACTTAACTTTGTTATGTAACTGAGATTTGTATATTGAGAGATTGGAGGAACTACCACACATTTGCAAAGCAGCCATGGCTACTAAGATATGGGTTCTGCTTCTTCTCCTGCTCCTCTCTTCTCAGAGTCCACCACCCCTTACTTTCAACCTGCACAAGCAGAGTATCGAGGAGCTTCACGAAGCGATGGAGCGGGCGTTGGCTCCTTTCTTTCCAGCGGTTCGTCAGGCGAAGTGGATACTCGTCCACGCGGACGGCCAGCAGGCTCTCGTCTCCTCTATGACTACAACGGCAGACGACCTGCAGGCTGGCTGCATCCCGGCCATGAAGGCCAAAGCTGGTGCCGTGCACTTTCACGGCGTAGGTGAGGAGGAGGTCGGTGAGTACGGCGAGGAGGAGGTCCCCCTGCATCACCTACCGCAAGGCCCCCGTACATGATGGAGCAATTGAGCGTTGACATCTCTGTTTCGCCAGGTGTATAGTGATGTCTAATTACCCCAAAGCTCCCATGTGTTTGTCATTTGTTTGTTACTGGTCCTTCATCCTTAGAGCATCTACAGTCTCACACACCAAATCCGGGCCATCAAACATCCGAGTAATAATTGTCATAACTATTGAGTCTGTTGGTGGCACATGTGTTGTCTACACGCTAGTGGTTGTGACACGAGTACATGAGTGTATACATATCTCGCTGTTTATATTTGTGGGCAATGCATGTATGTACGTGCTTCTTTTTGTTTTGGGCGGTATGGTCACATGTGCTGGGCTTGTGTTGCGTCGGTGGCCACTAATTAAGACGTAAGAAGAGAAGCAAGCAGGCTCCTTGCCCTTGTCCTCGTGAAACACAAGACACAACCAGCACTACGGCACTAGTACGAATCTCAAAACGAAAAATAATATTCACAAGACATGTACACATGGAGCAACGTGCATGGTGTAGATCTCAACATGTGATCAGCTTGGTAGCCTGAACGAATCCGTATATAGTAGTATGTTTATAGCTGACAGATGAAGGTGCGAGGTTGCTACCTCTAGGGTCACTGGGTGCTTATAAATAACAATTGCTATGCGTTTTTATATGCACATCACTTACGCTTAGTATTTGATCTTGATACATTCTTCTCCAACATGGCTCCTGTTGGTTCACCCACTCTCGCTAATGCCGTCAAAGCGACCACCATCGCCGCTGTCCTCGCCATGCTGGTCCTGCCTTCCTTGGGGCGCTGTCCGTCGCTGGGCCAAGAAGAACTAGCAGTGGCTCCGGCACCGGCGATGCGGTGCAGCGAATGTGGCCCGCACTGCACGGAGATGTGCAGAGTCTCCGTTCCCCCCAAGTGCAGCCGGTACTGCGACGTCCCCAGCTGTGAGGACTGCCGGTCCGCCGCGATCCGCGACTGCAGGGCCAGGTGCAAGGCCGGGGGCTGCGATTGTGATGGCAATGCGACCCGGTCATGCGCGAGCTCTTGCTCAGGTAGTTCTTCGTGCGCGGACTGCATGAGGCTAACCGGTAAGCAATGCACGAGCGACTGCAACAGCAAGTGTGCCGCCACCTGCGTGTGAAGAATATCAAGCAGAAAGGCAAATGGTTCGGTTGAGCCTCTTGGTGTGTATTCGTACCATCTACCTATGGTATGATATGGATGCGGCCTGTGATTGTCATAAAGTTTTACCTTTTCTTCTTGTCAAATAAAGAAGTTGTATCTTTTCTTTACTCCTTGTCCTAAAATATTTGGAAGTATTACTTGATGGTAATTTTCATTGGAAATCCGAACGTGTCTGTAATGAGATATATTTGTACATTTTAGCATATTTATTTTTTGTTTCATAAGACGTACTCCCTCCGTTTCAAGATAAGGGTTAGTAGTGAATGATCTATTTTGAAACGGAAAGAATATTAGATTTAAGACAGGAAAAATGATGGTGCTACCGCTGTTGCTACCACTACTGCGCCACTACTAGCGCTACTAGTACCATTACGACTACAGCCATCACGACCACCACCACTACCTAAATTTTCGTGAAACAGATCATTCAAGATTAATCTATTTGCAACAGCACCTGCGGCTCTCACTTGTTCATGGACTTCTCACCACTTGCGTAATTGTGAGATCACTCCAACCAAAAATACCATATCTCTTTACTTTCTTTTACTTTTTGTATAGGTGGTACAAAACTAAATATTCAAGTAGATTGGCCACATGGTTCGGCAGAGTAATCACATGAATGAAAAGAGCTTAATTTGCATATTCTATTAGTTCCTATGATACCACTCGGCATTTTGGGTGAAGGAAACTTGCCCGACCTCCCGGGACGCTCCTGGGAAACTCCGGAGGCGCACCCAGCCGCTTCCAAAAGAACCGGCAGCCACCACCAGACCCCTCTCTGCCGCCACGGGAGAATGTCCAATGGCGGACGGTGGAGGCGGGGTGCTGCCCGTACTCCCTCTCTCACCCTCCCAACCTTCCATGGCTTATGTTCCCGTTCATCACCATGCTCTAATCCAGATATAGTGACCAGATCCCTTTTCATCGTAGCCTTAGCGGCATCCATGAGAGACCGACTTGATCCTAGAGCCCATCACTAGGGTCATATGCACATGAGGGTTGTGTTGGAGATTGCTCCCTCTCGCATTTGTGGCTGGCCGCGTCCGTCCAGATCGGGCAGCAACTGGTTGAGCTAGTCGCCCATGATGTTCGGAGGGGCAGCTACCATGCCATGATGTTGAAGCCTTGCGACAGATGATGACGGCTAGTCGTTGTTTGTCCCTATGATGAAAACTTCGGGCTGCAGTGATAGCCTCGCTGTGGCTTGTGATGACCATCAAAAGGTCTTTGTGAGGATTCCTCCTTTGAATCTGGTGGTTGATTATGATGGTGAGATGCATACTACGGACAATGTTCTGATGCAAAGGAATGGTTGTGTAGCGCTGGCGGTCGCATGGGCAGAGCCGGATCTAATCTTACCCTCAAGCACCACTTAACCATGGCGTAATTTTTTCAAGCTATGATGCATTAAGTAAATATGTGTTTCTTAGCTTGTAATAATGATTACAAAACATAATAGAAGTCAATTTATAAAAACAAAATGCAACACTCAAACTGCTTAATATAATGCTAAAAACAAAAAAATTACATGAGAAGGTTCAATAACCTACAATATAAAAACTAGAATTAAATTTCAAGTAGAAGTGTAGAAAATACAAAAATTCCCAAATCAAAATACTTAAATTTGCTAAATTTTTATAAATTACCTTTATTACATTCTCTTCCTTCGAGCCAAGATACAGTCAACCACTTGATCATTGGTGACCTTTTTCATCTCTTCTTTCTCCACATAACAAATAATATGTCTCCTTGTCACCTTTTTTTTCAAAGCTCGGTGATTGTTGTCATGTTAGAAAAGTTATCATATGTGTGCACATCAGCAATATAGAGACATAGATCCTCATCAAGATCCCTCAAATCCCCGGTTCAGAATCCTGAGAGTGTAGTTTAGGCAAACTCATGAGAATTTCGAAATTGAAATCACGAAACGAGTCTCTTGGACTTAGAGCTGCAGACCGAACAACAAATTAGAGGACGTCTCGCTGAACCTAATGTCAAACATGCTCTTAAACAAAACCGTGTAGCCTACTCACTCACCCTACAATGAGATGGTATTTTTTTGGACATTCTTGAAAAGACGCCAACTTTTGCCAGCACGTGGGCTTGCCCATGGTAGGCATCCATGCCAGGTTTGAAGGAAAAAAGTATTTACAATAATGATTTAAGTAGGTATGTAGAATTGTTATTTTTTAACATAACAAATAAATAGCAAGGATAAAATCGTAATTTAAGTTTAATTCAAAACATTGAATAAATATTTGAATGAAAAAAGGATTTTAAATCGTAATTTAAAACATTTACTTAAAACTGTTATTTTGGTATTCCAAAAACTATTTTAAATTTTCGAAAATGTTTCAAAAAAGAACAATAAGTTCAAAAAGAAGAAAAATGAATTAATGATAAAGATAAGAAAAAAGAAAAAAGAAAATAAAACACGCCTTTGCCAAACTAGGGGAGACATCTCACCCGTCGGGAACCTGTTGGGCTGCCCAAGTTCTTGGAGATTTTACAAAAGTTCAACAATTTTGAAAAATACATTTAGAGATTTAAAAACTTCAAAGATTTTCAAACCAAGTTCACTAAAAAGTTGCAAAAAACGTACCCGGTTTTGGGAAACTCAGCTTCCTACCTGTTTTTTTCCTGTTATGGGAACCTTCTACGAAGTTCCTGAACCACATTTTTTTTCTTTTCCTTTTTCTTTTAGGGTTTTTTTATTTTTATCCTCTCTCCTATTTTCTTTTTCATGTTTCGTTCCTTTTATTTGAATTTTTCCTTTTATTCTATTTATGGTTCCTATTTTTCATAAATAAAAAAACATAGACTTTCAAAATTTTGTTCGGAACTTCAAAATATTTCATGTATTTCAAAATTTATTCATTTTCGAAAAAGTGTTCATGTTTTCGAAGAAAATGTCCAGAATTTCGAAAAAAATTCATATTTATTAATCAGTGTTTAAAATATTCAGAAAAAGTTCATTTCCCGGTTTTGTCCAGATATCAATTTTGTACATACTTATAAATAGATATTAAAAAATTCCAAAAAAATGTTCCTAAATTCAGAAAATGTTTGCGCTGTTAAATTTTGTTAAGAGTTTCAGCAGGTATTCCCGTTTTCGAAAAACATTCACAGATCCAGAAAAGTTAGCTTTTCCAAATTTTGTTCATAGTTTTTAAAAATGTCCCAGTTTCCAGATTTTGACCAAAAATTTAAAAAACAAAAATTTGAAAAGTTACATAAAAATTGGAAAGCGCTTGTGGGTTCAAAAAATATTAATGAATTTGAAATAAAGTTTAGGGATATGAAAAAAGTCTGTGAATTTAAGAAAACGTTGGCATGCAAAAAAAATCATGGATTTGAAACAATGTTCACGAATCTGAAAAGTTTAAGAATTTAAGGTAAGTTGACTACTTAAATAGAAGTTTGCTAACTTTTTTAACAAGAAAAAGTTGGAAAAATAGAAGAAAAAACGGCCATGGGAGGCACTGCTTTGTGGCATATACTACAAGGAACCAGTTAATCCATGACGGATTTCTGTTGACGTTCCCTAGAAACTGTCACAAATTGGCCAGCTGGGCCTAGCCAGGTCTAAAATTTTTCTTATATAAACTATTCAGACCGTCATGGATGGCTCCTGCTGATGTGTTGTATCCTATATGGCGTCCAAGCTGCTTTCGGATTGGTTCATACCACCCTCCCACGGATCGTGTATAACCACCGTCCATCGCCCCCGGATCCAACGGTAGGCACAGTCACCCCTCTCTCTCTCTCCCCTTTCTTCCTCCAACCCGAGCCGCCGCCGGCTGCTCTTCCATCGAGAGGAACGAAGCCCCTCCCTCCCCTGTGCTCCGTCTTCTATCTCACCTCCCGTGATCTCTGCCGTCCCACCTCCCCCGATTCATCTTCAGATCGAGGCTTCCGGAGGCTGCATCGAGAGTAGCACCGCCACGCCCAACTCCGCTCCCTTCCGGCGCTAATCCATGCTCAGCAGATCTAGTCGCGAAAAGGACGGCGCCCCGCCGCCCCTGCTGGATCCGCCGAGCCAGCGGCCGGATCTATCGAGATGCGCCGGGATCCCGAGCCTTTCTCCTCCCCACCTTCTCCTCCGTCGACAGTAGGCAGCAGAGCAAGGCGCGGGCGACTGCTCCGGCCAGAGGAGGGCGTGAGGTGCAACGCGACCTCACTAGGGCGCGACTCCGTCAGCCCGCACCGGCGCCCAACTGGGATCCACCGAACCCAGGCGCGGCCTACGGCGGGCGTGCGGTTTTGAGTTCAACAGGAGAGCTCGCGCGAGATTGAGCGCTGCTCCCGTCTTCCAGCGAACCCAAAAGAGAGCAGAGGAGGAGATGACCAAGGGCGTTGGTCCGTCGATCGGCATCGACCTCGGGATGACCTACTCCTGCGTTGGCGTGTGGCAGCATGTCGACATCATGGGCAACGACCAGGCCACCATGGCAACTGCACCACGCCCTCCTACGTCTCCACCATCAGCGATGCCGCCAGGAACCAGGTCGCAATGAACTCCACCAACACCGTCTTCTGTACGTGCATCAATCTAGAATTTCTGTTTTGAGATTTGTTTTGCTATGTTAGGTTCTCAAATTAGATACTTGAGAATCGATGCCTTGAATTAAGTTGCGATGCTACCTTAATATTATATTCCGCTGTTTCAGATGGAACATAGCTTTACTGTAGTATTAGATTCGTAAATTACCATAGGATCAGAATTACGCTATTGGTTGATACATATTTTGAATTAAGCTGCATTATTAGATCCCCATGTTTAGTACAGAAGGGATGACTTGAATTATTGTCGAGAAACTACCTTAGGATTGAAATTATGCTACCTGATTTTGTATTTCTGTTCTTTGTTATCCTTTTGGAACAGTTGTAGTCCACCGTAGCTTACTGAATGTACCTCCTTGTTCTAAAGAAACAACATGCCTAGAGTACACTGTATATCTCAGTGGTATTTTGGGAAATTATGCTTTGTTTTAGTAAATCACGAAATTCATTGTTGAACCATGCAACCAATAAATTTAGATAATACCAGCTCAATGAATTTCGGGAACCATTATCTTTCAAGATGAGAGCGACATAGTTTGAGATGATGTCTTCTACACCCAGATATTTTGATTTTGTATTCATAGTAATCAAGGAGTGCTGATCTATTCCCTTAAGTAAAATCCAATTAGCTACGATTAACTTATATAATGTCACGAGAAATCTTGTTTCTTAAACATGTACATCTTTAGAAAATGCCTCTATTCATTATCAGTGCACAAATAGCCAGTAAAATTGTTCAACGTGAAGAACAGGGAAGCCTATTGGTCGGTCTGTAGCTCTCTGCTTAAGGATGGCATGCTGATGCATTTAGCCCACTTGAATTATGTAGCTGGTCTTATTTTTGCTAATACTAGCAGATAACATGTAAGTGGTTTATCGTTTCAAACTCCATTTGTTTAGAATGTAGGAATTCCCACAATGGGCATGATTGTAACATCAGCTCAATAGTGATGTATGAAGTTGTTGTGCTGGTGATAGTAGATTCTCGTGGATTTATTGGTGCGCTAAAAGTTGTTTTGAAGCTAGTGGAATTTAGTAGTTTCATTTTTCTGTTTTCTGCCTTTTGTCTTTTCTTTTGCCACTCAGACACACACAACAAAACATTAAGCTGTGATATATGTTTGACAAGCTGCAGGCTTTTATGATCTCCCTTTCTATCTCATTCACAAGTCACAACAGTTCACTGGTCTATTTCATTCATAGAAAATCCTTTGACAATGCCACTCTTTTATACCAAGTGTATGTTGTATTTGAGTATAATTTCTACGATTTCAATAATTCGAAACTTGCTTGTTTTGTTCAAATACATAGCACGTGTCCATTATTTTCACTAACATCTTTGACCTTTGGTTTGAAGGTTCGCCACAATTGAGTATTGGAGATCGTGTGTGATTGAAACATCCTAATTGGGTCGATTACTTGAAGGCCCAGAATTGAAAGTGGGCTGGTAACTCTAAAGGCCGCCACGTCAGATCCTTGCCAGTTGCCACCATGTCAGATGATGACATGGCATGCAAGTTAACGCCGTTACCTGCCAGAGATCGGTGACAGTCAAAGACCGTCATAGATTTGTGACGGTTCACTTATCCGTCATGAAATGTGTGGTGGTCAAATTATGACGTGACATACATGACGGATTTTAAATCCGTCATGGGTGCCCTTCGATGACCGTTATGTGCTTATGTGTGACCGTATAAATCTGTCATGGATTAACAGATTTCTTGTAGTGACAACAACAACAACAACAACAACAACAAGACGTAGTAATAAAGCACAACAAGTGAGCTTTCCAGGATGGTTACTGTGGTTTGAATGAATTCGTGAGGTTTTTGGTACGAATCCCACTTCCCCCACCACAGAGTCATTTCTGGAGAAGTAAATGGGCCGGGGGGGGGGGGGGGGGGGGCGGTGACATACGGCATATACATTCTGACGGGCGACCTACCATACATACGAAAGTGTGTACGATTTGCTAAAGGCTCATATTGCCCTTTATACGTTTAGTTAGGAGGGTTGTACTGAAGCGGGGCTGTCAAGATTAACATTTTGTATTACCCGCTCAACTAGCTATTCGGGAACTTTTCGCTTTTTTTGTAGTGCAAGTCATTCCATGAAAACATAGTATTTCTCGCAAATAAATCAATAACATAGAATTTCCCTTTAGTTTAATTTTGTATTTTGGACGAGTTTTCTTTTTCATGACATTTTCGGACGAGTTTTCATGGAGTGACTTGCACTATTTTGTACCGAAGCGGGGCTGCCAAGATTAACATAATTTTTGAATGCCTGGCTGGGCTGCATACACCATTCGTGAGGGGATCCTTTTGCCTAACCAGCTCATCATCAATTGAGGTGAGAGTGATTCTTTGCCTAATACTCCCTCCGTCCGAAAATAAGTGACTCAACTTTGTACTAACTTTACAAAGTTGAGTCACTTTTTTTGAGACGGAGGGAGCACCAAATATCAACTAATGTGTTTCAAATGGAGCACAAGAGAGCCAGATGACGTCCCCTATGGTTCCATCAGGACTTATAGATTCGGATGTCATATAGATGTTCATTTATCTACATGCCAGACAACTAGACCTTTTCGGTCTACATTTTGATGAAATCATTTCGTTGACAAAAATTAAGATGTTTGAACGGATCAAGTTGTATAGGCCAATTTGCCTCCTTAATGCTAGCTACAAAATTTTCACTAAAATAGAGACTGGCAGGCTCAATGCCGTAGGCGATCATGTGGTCCGACCCTCTCAAATGACCTCCAGGTGAGGGAGAAACATCCACAATGTAGTACTTATCTTTCCTGAGGCCGGGCACAAGATGCACCAAAAACATGGATGGGGCAATTTTCAAAGTCCACTTTGTAAAAATGCCATGATGAAGTCAGATGGTATTTTTCTTCAGCGAACCATAGGAGTGAAGGGATTCTTCGAGAAATGGTGTACGCAGGTTAAGGAGGTTTGTCTCTAGCGTTAGTTTGGCTATAAAATTCAGTGATTAAGTTGATCATTACTTTTGAGACGAAAAAAGGACTCCATTAGTTTGGCTATAAAAGCTACTTGTTGATGATACAGCTTCTGGTCTTCCCACATGTGGTTTTGATTTTGAATTCTAGACCTCTCTTTGTGTCCTTGCTCGGAGTTTTATATGGGTTGTCTTCAGGAACCCTATACGTCCATTAACAACCTCCCTCTTCTTCTAGTGTTGCCATGTATGTGGTTATAGCATCACCAGTTCAGCATTCATCTTTGCTTTGTAAGCTATGTATTTGGTGCTTTTGTGTTTTTTATGCTCTCATGTCGGCAAGATGTATTGCCCCTCGGGCGGTATAGTTTTTTTTATCTGGTTTCCTGCATAAATTGGATCATCAGGTTTGACCCGGTTTCCGACATAAACTGGCTCATTTCTTGTTAGTTGAGTTTAATATACAGGTGGGGATTCCTGTGTATACCGATACTTAGAAGTACAAGACAAGAAAAACTGGAGTACTGGACTTATGATGTGACCATTGAGAAGCAAACCGTAACGAGTTGGAAGTGCTGATGAAAATGTAGTGATTGGAAGTGTCGCGCTATATAGAATGTTTGCAAAATGGAATATTAGGGTTGAAAGTTCTGGGACAAATGCACCGGTGGTACCATACAATACAATTGAACTTGGTTTTGAGCTCAAAGTATGAATAACCCGAAGGCCTTGTTCGGTTACACCTCTTCTCAAGAGGATTGGAGGGGATTTTGGTGGATTTTGACTTGTGGGAGATTATATCCACCTCAATCCCTGCCAAACCCCTGCTAAATCTCTGTCAACCGAACAAGGCCTAAGTGGTTAGGTAGTACCGGAAGAAAATCTTCAAAAGTACCGAGGCTTAGTGAGATTCATACAAAAATGCCCAGCGTGTGGATTCTGGGATTGATTTTAATATGGCGTGAGAGGGGATGCGGAGGAGTGGCCTGGAGAGAGGAAGTGGGTGAGGGGGCTGCGACGGCGGCATGGTAAGCGGTCAGGCGACAACACTTGAGGAGGGCCTGTGTTGGGATGAGAAGAGATACGGGTGGGTTTGCGGCCTGAGAATTGTTGTTGCTGTTTCGGCTCAACCAAGGATAATACATGGCAATAAGCCAAGTGAAACAACTCAGAACCAATACAAGACATATCAAGGCTAGAAATCACGTCCGCAGACACACAAAAGCGAACGGTAACCAACCAGACCTGCCCAAAACAAAAGACCGGCTACAAAAACCGAAAATGAACGAAGTAGAAAACCAAAAACAAGTGTCGCCCTAAGAGAGAGCACGCACCCAAGCTTGCAAACACACGGCTATATATATGCCTCTAGGACCAATATGCCTCTAGCTTCCTTGCTAGAAACGTGTAAGTGCCATCGTTGAGTGTTGTGTATCTTGTGTACGTGTATATTTGTGTATAGGGCCCATCTCCTGTTTCCTCTGTATAGTTGAGGTTGTGGCCCACCTCTGTACTTATATATACGTGCCTGGTGCACCGATCAATACATCGCGATTGCACAGCCCACATCTTGTTCCTCTACATGGTATCTATCGCAGCACGATCCTAAACCCTAAGCCGCCGCCGCCGCCGCTACTCCCCCCGCCGCCACCAGCCGCCGCCGCCGCCACCGTCCTCTCGGTCCCCGCCGCCGCCGCTGGTCGCCGCCGCCCCTTCCCACCACCGCGCCTTCCACCGCTGCTGCCTCTCCACGAGGCCGCCGCCGCCGATCGCTGCTAGCTTCCGCTCCCGTCCTCTCTCCCGCACCGCAGAACCCCGCCCTACCACCCCGCGCCGCGAACCCCACCTCTAGCCCGCGCCGCACCACCTCCAATCCGTGCCGCGTCACGCGCCCCAAACCCTAACCCTAGCCATGAGCTCCTCCTCCTCCACCGTCTCCAACCCGTTCGTTGGTCCCGATGTCACCCTCGTCCGCAACCTCAACATCCATGAGCGTGTCCCGGTGAAGCTTGATCAAAACACCGCATCCTACTCTGCTTGGAAGCGGTACTTTTCGCTTGTGTTCCGTGAGTACCTCCTGCACGGCTACGTGGACGACACCGTGGACTCGGCGCTCATGATCAACGACGAGGAGTGGATGATCCTCGACGCCACCATCATCCGCTGGTTCTACCTCACCATCTCCAGCGACCTCTTCCACACCGTGGTGGATGACGACGACGACACCTACGCGGTCTGGACCAAGCTCAACGGTGCCTGCCACTCCTGTGCGGGAATCCTCCTCGGATCACGGGCGTGCAGCAGCCTCGGATCGGGAGCCCGCCAGCCGGGAGAGACAGCGCGGGCACCTGCAGCCCAGGCGCATGCAGCCAACCGCTGCAGCGCGTTGCTCCCACATGCAGCCAAATGTTGCGTCAGGCTCCGGATCGGCTGCGGCCGCTGGTTCTGCGGCCACAGAATAAACGGCCACCACACAGGAGGCTATTGGATCGTCTGCGGCTGATTCTGAAAATTCTCCGGGATCTTCTGCATCTAGCTGGTCTGTGCATATTCCTGTGCAGAGTTCAGCATGACCACAACCTGTTTCTACACGTGTCACGACTCGTCTTCAAAAAGGTATTATAAATCCTAAACAAAGAAGAGATGGCACAATACCATATGGCATGTTGTGTATTTCAGGTGAACCAGCAAAACTAAGTGATGCATTTGGAGATCCTAAATGGAAAAGAGCTATGGATGAAGAATATGGTGCACTCATGAAGAATAAAACATGGCACTTGGTACCAAGTCAAAGAGGTAAAAATATTATTGATTGCAAGTGGGTTTACAGAATAAAAAGAAAAGCAGATGGCTCCATTGATAGGTACAAGGCACATCTAGTTGCGAAAGGGTTTAAGCAAAGATGTGGTATTGATTATGAGGATACATTCAGTCCAGTTGTTAAAGCTGCTACTAAAAGACTTATGCTAGCCATTGTTGTTTCCAGGGGATGGAGTCTTAGATAGCTAGATGTTCAGAACGTGTTTCTGCATGGTGTTCTGGAAGAGGAGGTCTATATGAGGCAACCACCAGGGTATGAGAGTAAACAAGCACCTCATTATGTTTGCAAGCTTGATAAGGCTCTTTATGGTCTGAAGCAGTCACCTAGAGCTTGGTTCTGAAGGTTAAGTTTGCAATTGAAGCATCTTGGGTTTGGTCCATCCAAAGCAGATACATCTTTGTTTATTTATAATAAGGAACATCCAGTGATTTTTGTGCTTATATATGTTGATGATATCATAGTTGCAAGCTCATCATCAAATGCTACTAATGCTCTCTTGCGTGACTTGAGTTCAGAGTTTGCATTGAAGGATCTAGATGACTTACATTTTTTCTTAGGCATTGAAGTTAAGAAGACTCAAGATGGCATAATGTTAAATTAGGAAAAGTATGCTACTGAGCTTCTAACTCGTATGGGAATGAAGGATTGCAAACCCTCACCTACGCCATTGTCTTCTTCAGAACAGCTTTCGGCATATCAAGGAGAACCGCTTAATGAACAAGAAAGTACAAAATATAGAAGTGTTGTTGGAGCTCTACAGTATTTGACTTTGACACGGCCAGACATATCATTTGTTGTAAAGAAGGTTTGTCTGTATTTGCATGCTCCTACCTCCACTCATCTGACATCTGTCAAAAGGATTATACGATATATTAAGCACACTGTGAGTTTGGGACTTCAGTTCAAACGATCAAGTTCTACACTTGTTAGTGCTTTTTCTGATGCTGACTGGGCAGGATGTAGTGATGACACAGTGTCAAGGTCAAGTACAGAGGCTGAGTATAAATCTCTAGCAAACGCAACTGCTGAAATTATTTGGGTGGAATCATTGCTTCATGAATTAGGAATCAAGCAACATCGTACATCTTGTCTATGGTGTGACAATTTGGGTGCTACATATCTGTTTGCTAATCCAGTTTTTCATGCTAGAACCAAGCATATTGAGATAGATTTTCACTTTGTACGAGAAAGAGTTGCTGAGAAGAAGTTGGAGACACGATTTATTCCATCCAAGGATTAGTTAGCAGATGGGTTTACTAAAGCTCTTCCAGCAAGGCCATTTGAGGAGTTCAAGAGAAATTTGAATATAGGATAGTTTAGATTAGGGGAGGGTGTTAGAATATCTGTTTAAACGCATTGTAATCTAAATCTCCCTCCTATCTCTACTTCTCTCGTTTCCTTCTCGGACTCCTCATGTATCGATGAATCCTAGCGATCATCGTAAACTTGTATGCCACGACAGGGGCGATTCTTGTCTCCAATAAATAGACACAACGCGGCTCCCATCGGGAGTAGGAATGTTTCCACAAGATCAAATCTTACACTATCACCTACTCACCCTCTTCCTCTATTCTTCTCATCACCTACTCCCAAATTACCCCCTCCGATGTGTGAATCTTGTACCAGCACTAGCATGAACTGACAGTTTGACAACAGCAGTCATGGTAATTTTTCTCTGTCACCACTCGAAACCATTGATGTAGGCACAAATCTGTGACAGGGCAGATGTTTTCTACTCTGTCCGACCCAAAATATGTGTTGCCGATTTTGTACAAAGTTGTGCTAACTTGTACTAAATCAGCTTATTTTGGGACGGAGGGAGTATATCATTTTTAGATTGGCATGTGAGAGTACCTATCACTGTGAAGATGATAGAAGCCTTGCATCCAGGGCTCATGTGCTTTTTTCATTAACACTTATTACAACAGAAGCAAATGTGTTTTCTTCAACAAAAGCGAATGTTTTGTTTCTATGCATTTCCGCAGCCCGGGCTCATATGCCATTTTTATTTAAAAACTAAGTATGCACCAAATGGAGTAAATGCCTTTTTCTCCTAGGGCTGTAATGATGTTAATAACTTCTCGTTTGCATGTCACTTTCTCCAATGTTTTCTTCTAGGTTTCTTTGCTATGATCTGCTGATCTTTAAAAGGACCCAAAAACTTGCCTTAAATTTGTCAATTTCCATTTCATTTATCGTTCATGTTGCAAGCAATGGACATGAAAAACTCTGTATTTTTACTTCCCAGATGTGATGGTAAGAGCAACTCCAATAGCTCATATATAAACCTTCCTAAAAATTCGTTTTATGGGATGTCTGTATAATTTATGGGAGGTTAATGTATGACCAAGTTCTCAGTTCCCGTAGACATGTACCCCTAAAATATGTTGTTTTTCTATTTCTCTTTTAAAATTGGTCCACAACACAAGCTACCTAACGTGCCACTGAGAAAATGGAAGGTGTTGTCGGTCAGCGAAGGTTCGACTAGGTGGACGGTGAGGCGCGGAGAAGGTCTGGTGAGGCGGCTGGCTCGCGCGAAGAGGTAGGCGGGCGACACGACCAGCGGCGGAGCAGTGGCCGCAGGGAGATGTGAGCGGGCGGAGCAACTGGCACTCGGCAAGGCGGCGGCGAGAGGGCTGCGTGGCAGCACGAAGGTGTCCAATGTGAAAGTTCAGGCGGTTTCAGCCCACCAAAATTATATGGGAAGGGTCATTTTCATGTAAACGTGAGGAAAATTTGGGGAAATGATAAGGGATCCTGTATAAGTTTTCGGGTTTAGAAAAGTTGTTGGAGGACAATTTTTTCATCAAATTTCTGTAAACGATAGTTGTTTACAGATACAGGAGCTATTGGATTTACTCCAAGTATGACCAAAACAAACATAACATGCATATTATGTTCTACTACCTGAAGGTTGGTTACTCTAGATCATTCATGATTAACCTGTTTGCAAATGCAACTTTCGTTCAACCAGTCATTCATTCAGGAACTTCTATCCATTCCTTCGTTTCTGGCAAGAGATTGGAAACTAAACATGCATGTAGAATGATCCAGAGTAACTAACCTTCATATAGTGCGAAGCAAGTGTTAGAGTACTATATATATAAATATATATATATATAGCCATGTAGCCTTTTGTATTTACCTCATTGTATAAGGGGTCTTCTGCATATTTCCTCCACCTATATATCTATATATACTGGCCTACGGCCTCATGGGAATACAAGTTGCTTTTCTAACATGGTATTAGAGCCCTAGGGTTTTTTTCCGCATGCGTAACTCGTGCTCTTCAATCCAATTTCCGGCATCGATTGCCGCTGCTGCACTCTCTGGCGACTGCTGCTGCTCATCTGCTGTACGCACAACCACAACTCTCCCGATCGTCGTTGTGTTCGTCCGCACCCGGTTCTCCGTCGGGCGCTGCTGCCCCGATCCATCTGCCTGTCCGGATTAGGTTGCGCCCTTGATCCAAATCGGGTCGCCTTGGCTCGCTCCACTTGGTGCTTGAGCTGCTCGTGTTTGACAGCCCAAGACGTGCAGTCTGAGGTGTCTGTCCGCTGCTGCCCTGCTGCTGTTCCAAGCCTCCAGCCCCATGGTACGTGTTGTGTCTCCTGAGTTCCTCTCGATCGGGTGGTGTACGTGCTCCTACGTTGTGCTACTACTGCTCCTTGATGCTGCGTGGTGCCTCAGCCGCAGCCGCAGATTGCGAGAGTAAAAGAAAAAGGAAAAAAAGATGCATCTCCCTAGTTGCCGGATGACGGCTCTTGGCTCGATACAATGTAGAAATGCATGCTTTAGCCAATGCAATCAAAAGACCAATCTGTTAGAAGAGACTAGGCAACACATTATACGTCAACAGCAAGGTCACAAGACTCCGCATGCAGTTTACTTCCTGAACGTCTCATTCAACACATATTGCATGCTCAACTTGTTTTTTCCTAAAAATAGGTAAAAAGACTTGAGATGTGTACCAGTCTTATATATATCCATGCCTTAGGATATCAAGTTGGGTGTGATATGGACATGTTTAGCTTCAGTCCATTTAAGATATTGGAGGAAAAAAAATGCGAGAGTCAAGGAGGCGAAGGGAGAATAGACTGATTAGCACCAACAATTTGTTGTCTTGCTTGTAGCCTCGATTGTGTAGGATCTGTTGATGGTGAGTTGGAGGTTAAGATAGAAAGGAGAAAGCCGCACTTGAAGATTAGTTGCTTCTACTATAGTTTTCATTCTGGCGTTGGAGGGCTATAGCTAGGGTTAGGGTATAGTATACATATGCTGTATACAGGCAATCCCCATTACCACCTACTTCTTTTGTTAGTACAGCCGTTCCGTCAATCATAAGTCTTTCAGCCGATCAATTATGCGACTTGATTATTTTTATCAACAGGTGACTATATTTGTTCTACAGGTTGTAGTGATTGTCCTATATGTACCTGAAATCTCCTTGGTAGACTGTCTAGCAATTGTCGGCAATGCGCACTACACAATAGCAAAAGCGATACTAGATGGATGAGATCAATTTATTACTTTTATACTACATTCACCACTTAGCATCAATAGTTAATATACAAAATGACAAATATTTCAAGTTGTATAATAAAGTGAGAGTATGCTTTAGTCATGCTTGGTCTTTAGTATGACCACCTAGCCCTGTTGAGGGGATCTCGATCAGCATGTCATTGTTGTTGTGCGGATGAGGGCGGGAGGAGAAGATCTGGTTTCTCCCGTAGCAAACGGACACTGGTAGAAAAAAGGCCTTTAGTCCCGGTTCGCAAAGGCCTTTAGTCCCGGCTGTGCAACCGGGACTAAATATGCGCGACTAAAGACCCTCCCCCTTTAGTCGCGCCTCTTACGAACCGCGACTAAAGGCTTTAGTCCCGGTTCTCGTGGCTAACCGGGACTAAAGGCCCGTCCACGTGGGCGTCAGGGGTCCGTCGGGGCGGAGGACCTTTAGTCCCGGTTCTCGTGGCTAACCGGGACTAAAGGCCTCCTCCGCAGGTTTACGGTTTTAGCCCCCCTAAACCTGGTTTCTTTTTAATTTGTAGTGTTTTATTTCTTTTATATTTTATTTTGTGTTTTATTTTAATTTTGATGAAGTTTCAGTACACATATTCTACGCTACTATATACATGCATATGAAATTTCAAACAAGAAGAATTCAAGAGGAATATATAATATATATTCAATCTCGGGTGACCATATACAACTTCGAACAAGTTTCCATACACAATTAGGATGGATGACCATATATAACTTCGAACAAGTTTCAATCTCGGGTATGCATATAAATTTCTTCGTCCTCGGTATAGTGTTCTCCTTTAGGATTGATGACTTCCCTCATGAAAAATCCTGCTAATTCATCTTGAATTGGTCGGAAGCGAGCTTCTGGACTAAGCCTCCTCCGCAAGTTATCCGTCGCCTTCCGCACGCTATCCGATGCCTTCCGCTCAAAGGTGTGTCTCCGGATGTTCTCACAAACATAGTATCCACATAGATTGGTCCCCGGTGGCTGCTTATCCACATTAACTAACCTTCTAAAATCTAGCTCATGTTTGAATTCACCGACAATTTCTTCTGAGAACCGTCTCCAAACCCTACAGGGCAAAGAAAATTAAATGAACAAGGGAGTTATTAGTTACTTGATATTAGGAAATGAACGAAAAAGACCGATCGATATAGAGCTCAAATGATTGAAAATAATTACTTTTGCAGCATTTTTCTCATATCGGCCCAACGCTTTGGATCCGAATCCATAGAGTCCATGATTAGAACTCTGGAGGTGTGAAGTTCAATATTTAGCAGAATCCAGTGGAACCTGTGGATACGTTACATGCACAGTCATGCATAACTCATCGATTAGACATACCATGCATGGAGTAAACAAAAGAGAATGGGCACAAGAGAGAAACACTCACCCAAAATGGTAAGGAAATAGAATATGACTTTTGAGCTGATACTTTCTAAGAAACTTGTACAAGTCTTTCTCCACGTCTTCGGGGTGATTTTATAACACATGTCCATTAACGATATGTGGGTCAATGAACCCAACATCATGGATGTTTCTTATTTTGCATTCCCAAATCTTCAATCTGCATAATAGCGTACGCAACAATATAGTTAGGACTATATATATATATATATATATATATATATATATATATATATATATATATATATATATATATATATATATATATATATATATATATATATATAGGGTCGCGCTATTCGTCACCCTGGATGAGAAATAGTTATTCTTCACCCCCCTCTCTATTTTGACATCAATGCACTGTATTTTTACGTTTCGTAAATTTTGTCTTATTTCATAAAAAAAAAGAACGTAAGAAAACATGTACTCGCCGTAAATAATATTTTATGTTACGTAAAATTACGAATATCAAAACATAGTGTAAAACATACATAAAATGTGATTTTTCTGGTCTTATAACATATTTTTTGTACCAAATTTTACATATTGAATCAATATGCATGTAACTGTTAATATTCTAAACGTAATTTATTTAGGAAGTGACCGTAAGATTACCTCGGGTGAAGAATAACTTATTCTGCATCCTGGATGATGAATAGTAACACTATATATATATATATATATATATATATATATATAGTGCAGGCAATTAAGAACGAGATGAGGTAGAAATAAATCACTTACAGAACGTAGCAACTCAGCATAGATTTGTCGAGGTCGCGCAGATTGAACAGCTGGAACAATTCACTCATATGAACTTGTACAGAGTACCGTTTGGTGTGATGCTCCTCTGTAACATCCGCATAAACATATTCTTTGTCGGCCCATGTTATGAATTGCTTGTACCAACGTAGCAAATTTCGCATTTGTGGTGGTAGACTCTTTTCCCGCGCAGGCTCGACGAGAGGCCCATTCCGCACATATTGTAATGCTATCTCACATACTGGCGCATCCTCAAGGCCTAAGAAGGCACGAAGAGTCAAACCCATCTCGGACGCTTGTTTCATGGCACTCGCTACAGTCAATCCAAGTGCTGCCGCAGCTGCTATGATCTCGGGGTCCTCTTCCGGACCGGCTTTCACTATGAGCGGGGGGATCGATTGTTTCTTCTGCATCCCGAGCTGGTCAACTTGTTTCCCGCTTTTTTTACTTTCTTCTTTCTCCTCCTTCAATATTTTTGCTTGCCTACGAAGTTCATGTCCATAGTCGTCAGGCATATTCAGCTCGGCTTGGGACGGTGTCGTCAAAAAATCCTTAGCCCACTTCTTTTGCTTCTCAGTGAATACTTGCTTGGGCTCAGGCTCTTTTATCGCCTTCATATCCGCCTTCCATTTCTCATAATCAGCAGACGCGGCCAATTTGGTTTCAGCTTCACTAAGTTCCCAAGGCCTTGGGAGGAGAGGCTTCAGTGATGGCTCCGGTACCCTTGTGGTCTTAGGTACATAAGGGTCCGGGTTAATAGTCCAGGAGCGGGTTTCCTTGCGGTCCGCCTGCTTCTGCTTCTTCGTCGGAGGTGGATTGGGGGGCGTCGTACCCGCCGGAGGAGGATTGGGGGGCGTCGTACCCGCCAGAGGTTGTGGATCGGGGGACGGCGTCGAATGGCGTGAAGGAGGTGTAGGTGAACCACCACGACCACCACCACCGCCACCACCGCCACCACCACCACCACCACCACCATCGGAGGGGGGTGGACTTGCTAGCCTT
Source organism: Aegilops tauschii subsp. strangulata (assembly GCF_002575655.3). NCBI lineage: Eukaryota > Viridiplantae > Streptophyta > Magnoliopsida > Poales > Poaceae > Aegilops > Aegilops tauschii. The sequence continues at coordinate 6,125,925 of NC_053035.3, forward strand.
GGCGCCTCGCCTGGAAACACTATGTACTTCTTTTTCCATAGAATGATCTGGCGCTTGACATCTCCAAGTCTTCTCTCCCCTTCGGGTGTAGCTTTGTCAATCTCTAGGTCCTCAAACCCTTGGACTATGTCTTCCACCGTGACACGAGCATAGCCATATGCAATGGGGTTGTTGTGGTGGAGTGCTCCAGGTGTACAGGGTAAAGCACTGCCGCTAGCTACCTTCGTGGAAACGTTCCCCACGGGATAATGCAGATCACATTCTTTCATCTCCTTTACATCATCCACGGGGTAGTGAGGCTCCGGTGCATGAATCTCGATCATCGGTGCACTAGCACCAGGCGGGGCATCCGTGGAAGCCACGCTGCTTCTCCGCTGCTGGCTTCCGCGATCCGCTTCATGATCTTCATGCGGCCCTGCAGCCGATTTTTCTTTTACTAGTTCATGCACGGTCTGCTTCAACTCATGGAGTTCCGATGCAAACTTCGCCATAAGATCTGCATCCCGGTCCGTCTTTCTCTTACGGCTTCTATAACAGTACGGGTCATTGTCCTGGGAAAACCCTACTTTACACGGATCTTTGCCTTTGCCTCGTACACGTCCTCCGTGTTCATCATTCCCGAGGGCTGTTGTCAGTGCGTCTTTCTCTCTGTTGAACTTGATCAAGCCCTCTTGAGCTTGGGTCATTGCGTCAATAAGGGCTTGGGTGGGAGCAAACTTTTTCTTCCGGTGAACACACACCCCTATCTCCGGGTCTAGCGATCCCCATGCCCGTACCACCAGCATTTGGCCCTTGGGTCCCATCCCTCTGTACCTAGAGGGATTCCTCGCATCCTCAGGTCCTCCTCCATCTTCTGCCACCTAGGCTCCGAAAGGCGGTATCCTCCTGGCCCCATAATATGATGGAACTTTTTCTTACTCGCATTATCCTTATTTTTTTTGATATTTCCTTGAAATGCTCCGATTGCTTTTGCCTCACAAATTCTGGCCAATCATCTTTCAGTTTCTCATGTTGTCCATTGAAATCCGGAGTCTTGCCCTTGTTGACATAGTCACGGGTTAAATTTTTCTTGAAGTTCCGGAATGCTTCGCCCATCTTCTGAAGAGCGAACTCTTTAACTAGCCTCCTCATCTCACGTCCACCCGGAACCTCGTTACCGAATTCATCGACTTTGTTGTATTCCGGAGGTAGAATGAAATGTTCCATAAGCTTTCTCCAGCAATCCTTTTTCGTTCTCTTGTCGACAAAACTGAAACCAAGACGTGCCTTCTTTGGCTCCTTCCATTCCTGGACAGTGATCGGGACGTTGTCTCTAACAACGACTCCGCATTGGTTGATAAACTTTGAGGTGTGCTGTAGGGGCTTGCCGGTTTCACTGACAAACTCAATGGCATATGTTTCTCCTGTTTTCATCGCCTTGGATTTGCCACGCTTTGTCGTACTCGATCCGGCCGAGGGCTAAAAAAAGAAAGAGAGTCCCGCGCGTTAATACATATGTATTCACATTTCAGTAAGTTTGTATCACGAGAGGCTCAATGTATATATATACCTCGCCGGAGGTGGTTGCTACTTGCAATTCGAGATCGTCGTTTGTTGACGGTTGACCTCCGTCGACAATGTCCATTCCTTCACCTTCTTGATTATCGCCTTCTTGATCACCGTCAAGGTTCAGAAAAAAAAAGACTACATCCTCTTCTTGCTCCTATTCTGAGCCCGGCACATAAGGAATCTCGTTGTTGATGATGCCCATTAAATAACGTTCAGCCTCCGGATCCCTAAGCGGCTCGGCTCTATCGTCCGCCATATGTCACTCCTGCATGTACTAAAAATTCTTTAAGTATAAAGGAATTAAAAAATAAGATTAAGGGGACATAGAGGAGGAGGAATTAAAAAAAAAGATTATTGAGCACTGCCAAATATTTTGTTTTTCCTTTTCTTTTTTCTTTTCTTTTTCCTTTTCTTATTTTGTTTTTCCTTTTCTTCTTTTCTTATTTTGTTCTTCTTGGTTTTCATTGGTTTTCTTTGTTTCTTTCTCGATTTTCTTGATTTCATTCCTTTGCATTGGTTTGTTTTGTTTTGTTTTCTTTGTTTTTCTTTTTGTTTTGTTTTGTTTTGTTTTGTTTTTCTTTTGTTTTGTTTTGTTTTCTTTGTTTTTCTTTTGTTTTCTTTGTTTTCTTATGTTTTTCTTTTGTTTTCTTTGTTTTTCTTCTGTTTTTCTTTTGTTTTTGTTTTGTTTTCTTTGTTTTCTTTTGTTTTTCTTTGTTTTTCTTTGTTTTGTTTTCTTTGTTTTTCTTTTGTTTTTCTTTGTTTTCTTCTGTTTTTCTTTTGTTTTTGTTTTGTCTTGTTTTCTTTTCTTTTGTTTTGTTTTCTTTGTTTTTCTTTGTTTTTCTTTGTTTTGTTTTCTTTGTTTTTCTTTTGTTTTTCTTTGTTTTCTTTTGTTTTTCTTTTGTTTTTCTTTTGTTTTCTTTCTTTTTCTTTTGTTTTTCTTTATTTTTCTTTGTTTTGTTTTCTTTGTTTTTCTTTTGTTTTTCTTTGTTTTCTTCTGTTTTTCTTTTGTTTTTGTTTTGTTTTCTTTGTTTTTCGTTTGTTTTCTTCTGTTTTTCTTTTCTTTTGTTTTCTTTTCTTTGTTTTTCTTTTGTTTTCTTTGTTTTCTTATGTTTTTCTTTTGTTTTCCTTGTTTTTCTTCTGTTTTTCTTTTGTTTTTCTTTTGTTTCTTTGTTTTCTTTTGTTTTTCTTTGTTTTTCTTTGTTTTGTTTTCTTTGTTTTTCTTTTGTTTTTCTTTGTTTTCTTTTGTTTTTGTTTTGTTTTGTTTTGTTTTGTTTTGTTTTCTTTTTTTTTCTTTGTTTTCTTTGTTTTGTTTTCTTTGTTTTTCTTTTGTTTTTCTTTGTTTTCTTTTGTTTTTCTTCTGTTTTTCTTTTGTTTTCTTTGTTTTTCTTTTGTTTTTCTTTGTTTTTCTTTGTTTTGTTTTCTTTGTTTTTCTTTTGTTTTTCTTTGTTTTCTTCTGTTTTTCTTTTGTTTTTGTTTTGTTTTCTTTGTTTTTCTTTTGTTTTCTTCTGTTTTTCTTTTGTTTTCTTCTGTTTTTCTTTTATTTTTGGTTTGTTTTTTTTGTTTTCTTCTGTTTTTCTTTTGTTTTCTTTGTTTTTCTTCTGTTTTTCTTTTGTTTTTGTTTTGTTTTCTTTGTTTTTCTTTTGTTTTTCTTTGTTTTATTTTCTTTGTTTTTCTTTTGATTTTGTTTGTTTTCTTCTGTTTTTCTTTTGTTTTTGTTTTGTTTTCTTTGTTTTTCTTCTGTTTTCTTTTGTTTTTCTTTTGTTTTGTTTTTCTTTTTTTTCTTCTGTTTTTCTTTGTTTTTCTTCTGTTTTCTTTTGTTTTTCTTTTGTTTTGTTTTTCATTGTTTTCTTCAGTTTTTCTTTGTTTTCTTCTGTTTTTCTTCGCGGCGGGAGGCAGGCGGCGGCTGGGGCAGGGGCAGCGGCGGGAGGCAGGCGGCGGAGCGGCAGGGGCAGGGGCAGCGGCGGGAGGCAGGCGGCGGCGGCAGGGGCAGGGGCAGCGGCGGGCGTTGGCGACTGCGAGGAGGAGCGGGCGGCGACGGGGCAGGGCGTCGCCGCTCACTGGGGCAGGGCGAGGTCGGGGAGGCGTTGACGACGGCGAGGTCGGGGAGGCGTTGGCGACGGCGAGGAGGAGCGGGCGGCGACGGGGCAGGGCGCGACAACGGCGACAGCGACGAGGAGCAGCCTGGCGGCGTCGAAGCGTCGGGGAAGAATGTGGAAAAATCCTAAGTGCCACACTTATATAGGAAAAGCTTTAGTCCCGGTTGGGGAGGCGGACCGCAACTAAAGGGACTAAAGGGTACCTTTAGTCGCGGTCCGCCTCCCCAACCGGGACTAAAGGGTTTTGGCGCCGCTTTCGTTCCCGCGCAGAAAGAGCCTTTAGTCGCGGTTCGTGTCACGAACCGCGACTAAAGGTCCTTTTCATATAAAATAAAACTAATTCATTTTAAAATCTTAAAAATACAATTATATATCAAAGAAATCAGAAAAATAAAACTAATTCATTTTAAAATCTTGAAAATACAAATAATATATCAAAAAAATCAGAAAAATAAAACTAATTCATTTTAAAATCTTAACAATACAATAATATATCAAAAAAATCAGAAAAATAAAACTAATTCATTTTGAAATCTTGAAAATACAAATAATATATCAAAAAAATCAGAAAAATAAAACTAATTCATTTTAAAATCTTAAAAATACAATTATATATCAAAAAAATTAGAAAAATAAAACTAATTCATTTTAAAATCTTAAAAATACAATTATATATCAAAAAATCAGAAAAATAAAACTAATTCATTTTAAAATCTTAAAAATACAAATAATATATCAAAAAAATCAGAAAAATAAAACTAATTCATTTTAAAATCTTAAAAATACAAATAATATATCAAAAAAATTAGAAAAATAAAACTAATTCATTTTAAAATCTTAAAAATACAAATAATATATCAAAAAATTCAGTTCATCGATCCCTTGAAGGTTTGACAAAAGGTTTGATACATCATTGAGTTCATCGACCAAATACAAATCATCCGGATTCGCCATCGTACGTTTTAATTCACATGATCCATTCAACAAAGTTTGGTACAATAAATTATTACACATCAATTCTTCCCTTGTGTCCCTGCTTGCTTACGATTGTGCCGTATCCATGGAGCATCCTCATCATTTAACTTAATGGTTGGGTCAGTGTTCACTTTGAAGGGCGGAATTTCACCAAACATATTATAATCTTCTGACATGTCTGTCTTGTCCTCCACTCCCACGATGTTTCTTTTCCCTGAAAGAACAATGTGGCGCTTTGGATCATCGCATGATGTACTGATCATTTTCTTATCTTTCCGTTTCCTCGGTTTGCTACTCATGTCCTTCAAATAAAAAACCTGAGCGACATCTTTGGCAAGGACGAATGGTTCGTCAAGGTAACCAAGATTGTTGAAATCCACCATTGTCATTCCGTATTGCTCGTCCACCTTTACCCCACCTCTTGTTAGCTTGAACCATTTGCACCGGAACAAAGGGACCTTAAAGGAGGGTCCATAGTCAAGTTCCCATATCTCCTCTATGTAACCATAATATGTGACCTTTCGCCCATTCTCGGTTGCTGCATCAAAGCGGACACCACTGTTTTGGTTGGTGCTCTTTTTATCTTGGGCGATGGTGTAAAATGTATTCCCATTTATCTCGTACCCTTGGAAAATCGTTATAGTCGAAGATGGTTTCTTGGCCAACATGTACAGCTGATCTCGAACATCATCATTGTCATTCATTAAATGTTTTCGCAACCAACTGCCGAAAGTCTCCATGTGGGCCTTTCTAATCCAGGATTCAGGCTTCCCCGGGTTGTCCGAGCGTAAAATATTCTTGTGTTGCTCGAAGTACGGAGCCACCAAGCTGGAATTTTGCAGAATTGTGTGGTGTGCTTCAGTCATGGAATGACCGTCCATACATATCGTGGATTTCCTTCCGATCTTGCCTTTTCCACTTAGTCTCCCCTCGTGCCGCGATTGAGGAATACCAATCGGCTTAAGGTCAGGAACATAGTCAATACAGAACTCAATTACCTCCTCATTTCCATAGCCCTTGACGATGCTTCCTTCTGGCCTAGCACGGTTACGAACATATTTCTTTAATACTCCCATGAACCTCTCAAAGGGGAACATATTGTGTAGAAATACAGGACCGAGAATGGAAATCTCTTCGACTAGGTGGAGCAGGAGGTGCGTCATAATATCGAAGAAGGATGGTGGGAACACCAACTCGAAACTGACAAGGCATTGGACCACATCGTTCTGTAACCATGGTAGATCTTCTGGATTGATTACCTTCTGAGAGATTGCATTGAGGAATGCACATAGCTTCACAATGGCTACTCGAACATTTTCCGGTAGGAGCCCCCTCAAAGCAATCGGAAGCAATTGCGTCATAATCACGTGGCAGTCGTGAGACTTCAGGTTTTGGAACTTTTTCTCCGCCATGTTTATTATTCCCTTTATATTCGACGAGAAGCCAGACGGGACCTTCATACTGCTCAGGCATTCAAAAAAAATGACCTTCTCTTCTTTGGTAAGAGCGTAGCTGGCACGACCTTGAAACCATTCCGGATGCCGGTCATCTGGGTCTTTCAAAAGTTGCTGGTCTTGCCGTGCTTCCTTTGTATCATTTGTCTTCCCATACACGCCCAAGAAGCTTAGCAGGTTCACGCAAATATTCTTCGTAACATGCATCACGTCGATTGCAGAGCGGACATCTAGGACTTTCCAATATTCTAGCTCCCAAAATATAGATTTCTTCTTCCACATGGGTGCGTGCCCGTCAACTCCCCGCGGAACTGATTGTCCGCCAGGACCCTTTCCAAAGATGACTTTCAAATCCTTGACCATATCAAATATCTCAGCACCAGTACGTTCCGCAGGCTTCGGCCGGTGATCTGCCTTGCCGTTGAAATGCTTGCCTTTCTTTCTTACGTTATGATTTCGGGGAAGAAATCGACGATGACCCAGGTACACGTTCTTCTTACAATTAACCAAACGTACACTTTCAGTCTCATGTAAGCAGTGCGTGCATGCATTGTATCCCTTATTTGTCTGTCCCGAAAGGTTACTGAGAGCAGGGCAATCGTTGATGGTTACAAAAAGCAACACTCGTAGGTCAAATTCCTCCCCTTTGTGCTCATCCCAGACACGTACACCAGGTCTGGCCCACAACTGTAAAAGTTCATCAACTAATGGCCTTAGGTACACATCGATGTCGTTCCCGGGTTTCTTTGGACCTTGGATGAGCACTGGCATCATAATGAACTTCCGCTTCATGCACAACCAAGGAGGAAGGTTGTAGATGCATAGAGTCACGGGCCAGGTGCTATGGCTGGAGCTCTGCTCGCCAAAAGGATTCATGCCATCAGTACTTAGACCAAATCTTATGTTCCTTGCGTCAGCTGCAAAATCTTTGAACACTCTGTCGATCTTTCTTCATTGCGTTCCATCAGCGGTGTGTCTCAACTCCCCGTCGGACTTACGGTCCTCTTTGTGCCATCGCAACGACTTGGCATGCTTTTTGTTCCTGAACAGACGTTTCAACCGTGGTATTATAGGAGCATACCACATCACCTTGGCGGGAACCCTCTTCCTGGGTTTCTCGCCCTCAACATCGTCACCAGGGTCATCGCCTCTGATCTTATAACGCAATGCAGTGCATACAGGGCATTCATTCAAATTCTCGTATTCACCGCGGTAGAGGATGCAGTCGTTAATGCATGCATGTATCTTCAGAACCTCTAAACCTAGAGGGCAGACAACCTTCTTTGCTTCGTACGTACTGGCGGGCAACTCGTTATTCTTCGGAAACATATTCTTCAACATTTTCAGCAAATTTTCAAATGATGAGTCACCTACACCTTCCTGTGCCTTCCATTTTAGCAAATCCAGTGTGCAGCCCAGCTTTTTCAGACTATTATCGCATCCTGGATACAACGACTTTTTGTGATCCTCTAACATGGAATCCAAATTCTCCCTATCCTTGTCAGTTTCGCAGCGTCTCCGTGCATCAGCAATGGTCCGACCAAGATCATCAGCGGGCTCATCATGTGCCTCTTCTTCACCTTCACCTAACCCTTCCCCACCTTCAGCATCATCCTCCATGAAAGTATCACCGAAATGATCATGATAGTTGTCATCGATATCATCCCCTTCTTCATCTTCTTCCATTCTAACCCCTCTTTCTCCATGCTTGGTCCAACAATTATAGCTTCGCATGAAACCGTGCCGAAGCAGGTGCATGTGAACGTCTCTTGAGGAGGAGTAACCCTTCTGATTCTTACAGACAGCACATGGACAGATAATAAAACCTTGCTGCTTGTTCGCATTTGCCACTACGAGGAAATCTTTCAAACCCGTAGTGAACTCGCCGGAGAGTCGGGGACCGTACATCCATTGCCGATTCATCTGCATTATTATTATATAAAGTATATAATTAACCATCATGCATTTGTTAAACTAACTAGCTAGAAATAATACAAATTAAACAATGAACTACACACATGCATATTTTATCAATGACACATGAAAGGTTCAAGTTGCTAACCGCGATCGCGGAGGAAAAATAAATGAGAAAGCTCAAGTGTGGCTCGGACACTTCATATCATGTTTGTTTCAGGCTCTCGGGCATTTCATCGAACACCTTGTATGCATAGGAGGAACCAAAAGCAAACCCACCACCCCCTTCTGAAAATTGTGAAGTGAGCTGAGTGAAGTGAAGTGAGCTGAGTCCTATATATAGGGATGGGCCTTTAGTCCCGGTTGGCCTGGCCAACCGCGACTAGGATGGGCCTTTAGTCCCGGTTGGCCTGGCCAACCGCGACTAAAGGCCTTCGGGGATATAGTCGTCACTGATGTTTTTGGTGTTTGAGAGCTTGGCTAAGTGCCCTAAAGAGGTGAGAAATATGTCATCTTTCTCTCGTGGCTCAGACGTCCCCTTGTAAAGCCTTATCTTTCTGCCAGATATGAGAAAAATAATTTAAATCAACATCTGAGTAATAATTGCTGTAACTATTATTTGAGTCTGCTGGTGGCACATGTGTTCTCTGGAGCGCGCCCGTGGTTGTGACACGGACGAGTGAGTGTGTACATGTCTGGCTGTATACAGACAATGCAGCATGGCCACATGTGGTGGGCATGCCACTTATGCCAAAAGACGTGAGAAGAGATGCAAGACCTTTGCCCTCGTGAAACACAACACACCACCGGCACTAGTAGTACGAATTCTAAAGGGGAAATAATAATCACAAGACATGTACACATGGCCACTTATGAAGCAACGTGCATGTCCTCTCAAAATCAAAGTATGCATATTAAGCTGACAGATGAACGCAGTTACTACCTAGCTAGGGTCCCTGGGTGCTTATAAATAACATCATGCTTAGTGTCGATCTTCACACTCTTCTCCGGTATGGCTCCAGGTTCACCTACCCTGGCTCTCAAAGCGGCCACCATTGCCACCATGCTTGCCATGGTGATCCTTCCATCCGTGGGGCGCTCCCCGTCGCTGGGCCAAGAAGAACGAGTAACAACCCTAGCACCAGCATCGGGTCCAGCGCAGGCGATGCGGTGCAGCGAGTGTGGCCCACACTGCACAGAGATGTGCAGAGTCTCCGTTCCCCCAAAGTGCCGCAAGTACTGCAACGTTCCCAGCTGTGAGGACTGCCGGTCCGCCGCCATCGCCAAGTGCAGGGCCGGCTGCACCACTGGAAGCTGCAACTGTGATGGTGAGGCAACCCGGTCGTGCTACGGCTCTTGCTCCGGCAGTTCTTCGTGTGCGGACTGCATGAGGCTAACTAGTGAGCAGTGCACGAGTGACTGCAACGGCAAGTGCGCCACCACCTGTACCAACAAAATCAAGGATGGCAAATAGGTGTTGGCTGGGCCTCTTGGTATGTATCCATACCATCTACCTATGTCCTATGGTATGGATGTTGTAATTGTCATAAAGTTGTACTGCCTTTCTTGCTGTCAAATAAAAAAGTTGTATCTCTCTTCTTTACTCCTTACCATAAAATACTTCGCAAAGTATTACTTGAAGCCAATTTCATTTGGAATTACAACAACGCCTGTCTAGTGATCTTTGTATATTTTACCATATTTAGTTTGGCGCGCCATAGGATATGCTAGATTAAAGACCCGAAAATAGATGGTGGTAACCACTATCACTCCCTCCCACTGATACCACTACCACTATCATACATAACAACGACTACCACAATCAAGTGATCCTGCTGCTGCTATCACCACTACCACTACCACCCCCTCCCACTGCTACCACTACCACTATCATATATAACTACGACTACCACTATCACCGCCGCCACTGCTGTTACTATCCGAAAGTTGGTCAAATGGATCATTCAAGATTAACATGTTTGCAACTGTATTAGCCACTCAACTACTTGTTCAAGAACTTTTCTCCAGTTTTGTAGGGCAAGATCACTCCATCAAAACATAGCATATTCTGTTCTAAAAAAATGGCATATTCTGGAAAATAAATGAATAACATAAAATTCCCCTGTAGTTTAATTTTTTTTGTAGTCCGGATACGTTCTTTTTTTTGCATGACATTTCCGGACGAGTTGAATGCCTAGCTAGACCGCATACCGTTCATGAGGGGCTCCTTTTGCCTAACCAGCTCATCATCAATTGACGTGAGAGTGATTCTCTGCCTACTACCAAATGTCATATGGCGTCCCCTAGGGTTCCATCAGGACTTACGGATGGTAATCAAATCAGATCTCATATAGATGTTCATTTTTATACATGCCAACCAACTGGACCTGTTCAGCCTAAATTAAGAAGGTTGAACTGATCAAGTTGTAAAGTCCAATTGGCCTCCTTAATGCTTACAATTTTTTGTACTAAAATAGAGACTAACCGGCTCAATCCGGTAGCCGATCATGTGGTCCGACCCTCTCAAATGACCTCCAGGGGAGGAAGAAACATCCATGGTGGAGCACTTATCTTTCATGAGACTGAGCCCAGGATGCACCAAAAAACATGAATGGGGCAATTTCAATGTCTACTTTGAAAAATCGTATGCCAAAGTCAGATGGTATTTTTCTTCAGCAGGCCACAGGAATGAAGGGCATGTGGTTTTCATGTTGCATTGAAGACCTCTCTATGTGTCCTTGCTCGGAGTTTTATATGTATTGTTTTCAGGCATCCTATACATCCATTAACAACCTCGCTCCTCTTCTATTGTTGCCATGTATGTGGTTATAACATCACCTATTCTGCATTCATCTTTGTGTTGTGTTGTAACCTTGTATTTGGTGCTTTTGTGTTTTTTTGTTCTTGCTTCAGCAAGATGTATTGACCCTCGGGCTGCATAGTTTTTGATCCGGTTTCCCACATAAACTGGATCATTGTTTTGACCCAGTTTTCGGCATAAATCGGCTCATTCTTTTGAATTGTGATTAATATATAGGTGGGGATTCCTGTTTATACAGATATTCAGAAGTACCAGATAAAAGAGAGTGGAGGTACAGGACTTATGATGTGAGCATTGAAAAGCAAACAGAGACGATTTGGAAGTGCGGATGAAAATGTAGTGATTAGAAGTGTCATGCAATATAAAAGGTTTGCAAAGTGGAATGTTGGGGTCAGAAGTTCTGGAACAAATGGACCGGTGGTTTGATAGTACCAGAAGAAAATCTTCAAAAGTACTGAGGCTTAGTGAAATTCGTTCAAAGATGGCTAGGGTCTGGATTTTGGGATTAATTTTTCTTGGGATTTGTTCTTGCAGTTCAAACCAAAGACTTCGCTTTTGCCCCCTATTCTTAGTACTGTTGTCCTAAACTCAATTTGAATCTTGGATTCACCAAAATGCCTGGATAGTACAAACTAATACCTTGGTAGGACAACAACTAGAAAAGTTGTTTGTGGGCTCACCATACATCTCCCATATAAAGCCATGTGCATGAATATGAGAATTAGTCCAAACACCCGAAGAAAACATAACGAAGTCATCAGTCTTCTCAGATAGTTCTTTCATTAATCCTCAATACAAGTAATTAACGTTTAATGGAGCTGCACTTTCAACAAGCTCCTTGTGTACAACAGCTAAACCCTTGAGGGATAAGAAGATGCAGATGACTAGGAGAAGAAGACAGGGAAGAAGAAATGCAAACACTCAATTATCTTAGGGCATCTCCACTCGCGCCCCCAACAGGCCCCCCAGGGCAAGTTTTTTCGCGCCGGCGCTGAAAAAAAACCCCAGTCGCGCCCCAGGACGCCCAAATCCGCCGGCTCGGGCCATATTTTGGCCCGGCGATCCCAGGCCAAACCCAACGCACTGGGGGGCACTTGGGGGCTCCAGCAGAAGGAAAAACCGCGTCTGGGCCACCACTGTCAGGAGAAAAAGCATCTTGCACGTCTAGATCCCCCCCTCCCCCCCGCGTGCACGTCTTCCGCTGTCGTGCCGATCCCGGCGTGCCTACCTACGCGTCCCCGGTAGAAAGGCCACTCCCCCGCCGGAAAAGAGAGGGTTGTTCGCCGAGGCGTTCACGGTGTTGCTGGAGGAGGTAGCCGATGCCGACGCCCAGGACGAAGAGCATCTCATGGTCCTCACCGCTCTGGCTGGCTTGTTCGCGAGCAATGCAAAGCCGCGACGAGGTGGCTCGGCGCCGGGCAGGCTGAAGGCAAAGCAGAGCCATCGACTGGAAGGCTATTGCTTGCTCTACGCCGACTACCTCGCCGATGCTCGACTGCACGGCGAGAAAGTATTTGACATGAGTAGACCAGTACAAGCCAACTCCACAGGAAACAAATAAGACGAATCTGATAATAATACTACCTATGATATCCATAATAAAACTAGCCAAGCATAGCGCGCAAACAAACTAGTTAGCTCATGATCTGGCCGGGCGGCGTGGATGAATCAATCAGCTGGAGTTCTCGTGCGTCTGCGGTTCCTACGAGTCGCAGGTGGATGGATCGGTTATGCACTTGAGCAGACGCGCCTGCGCGCTGGTGCATGCCGCGGCGTCCGGCTTCGGCCCCAAGCACGCATAAGCCCAGGTGTCGAACTTGTCCAGCACGCAGAAGTACCTGTTAGGACACTCGAGGCCGGCCGTTACTTTTTCCATCTTTGCCACGATGCCGGCCACGGACTTCTCCAACGACGTCTCCATGGGGATGGCCGACGGTGCTGCTGCGCTCTCCATGGCGATGAGACGTGGGTCAAGCCAGGGCGTGAAACGTTCTGTCGATGTCGATGTGGCCGGGAGGACTCGATCGATTGGTTTTCCTACTATGGACGGACGTGCATGCTCTCGTATTTATATAGGCGCACGTACGTACGCGCTGATAGGATAGTAGTCGGCTCCAACTAGGACTATTGTCGGTTTTGGAATCTATTTCGGGCGACCGACCTATAGTTAGTCCCGTAGTACGGCCTACGGCTCCTTCTTTCCTCTTCCACATATCTGCTTAACAGGAGTACAAGGCATTACAATTTAGAAAAGATGAGTCCAGCTCCAGCGTACACGACAGATGGTGCAACTACTAGCGCATGCATGCCGTGAGGCTCCAGCGTCAGCTCGACATGTAACGTCATAAGCTCGGAGATCGGCGGACGGCCACGGCGACGGACGGCGGCGACCTCGTGGTCCTCCCGACGGCATGGTGCTGGCCGTCTGGCCGTCTCCCTCTAGGTCAACACCTCTGAAATGTCTAGCCTGATCGATCCTTGTAGCACAGTTGGATTCCTATGAGAGTTGTGGACCGATCAATGACTCTGGATTGCATGGATTTGGCGGCCGGATTCAGGTTCCCGGCAGGCTTCATCCACACGGCGGTGTTTTAGACTCCTCGAACCCAAACATGTTTTCTGTAAAACCTATTCTTAATCAACAGAAAGCTTTATTAAATTTAGACAATGCATAGACCATCCGCTAAGAGCTCAAGAATAAAACCCGGAGGCGACTCCAACCACAAGTTTGTTGAATCAACAGGTTCATTCTGCGCTAGCACATGAACAACCATTTGGATTCCTATGATTGGATCGTTCGTTGGGTTGCTCCATGTGGCTTCCGTTTGCCAGCCGGTCTAATTAACCGACCGCGGATCCCGGCCGGCACGACGGCACGTTGATCGGATTAGGAGAGCTAGCTGGCTCCAACACTTTGCTCGGTTCGGCATGGCAACTGGAGCAGGAACTTCCGGAAAAGGAAAATGGGGATGCAAAGCTTAAAGCTGACTCTCAGTGCACGCGTGCATCGGAGCATTTTTTTTAACACCTCAAAATTGGTGCTTAAAAGATTTTGAATTTTTTTGACATGAAATATGCATGCATGTGGTCTTAGTACTTGTGAAATATGCATGCATGCATGCTCTTTGGTCGTAAGAATCCATTTTTTCTTTAACATAAAAAAGGGGCTCAATGTGCCCGTGCTCAAAAGTCACCATCCGGTCACTCACTCCCTTCCTAGAGCCAAGGCTAGACCGGAGGTCAGGAGCACTCGTCCGAGGGACCTATTAAGGCTCTGAGACTGTGAGTGTCGTGGGACTTCGGAAGAGACAACATTCCAAGTGTTCCCAGTGCTGAACACACCAACCTCAATGACTCTTTATTTATTTTAAAACGTCATTTTGTCACTTTGTGAATGTACGTCGACATTCGCTAGGTCATTGTACACACCCCTGTCTACTGCACACTAACCACATTGCTAATGGTACCCCTATTGAAAGTTGGTTGTTGAGCAACAACAGTTTCAACCGGACATCAAAGATAATCCAATTCACACAATTTGTTAGTTATTTGTTCTTACTTCATAAAAAAGCTATTTCTTCTCAGCATTAGTTAGGGTTCTATTCTGGGACTTTTGGCTGTGTTTTTGCGTTGATATATGTCCAGACCGTGTATTGAACATCACATATTTGCTGATTAAGAATACAAGGCTTGCATGTGAGACATGATACCGAGAGTTCCCTTATGTGTTCGCTCATAAGAACCTTGTGGGAACGTGCAAACTAGCACCTTGCTTTGGTCAATCCAGGATCTTTTATTGACGATAAAACGACATGGTATCATTGCAAAATGCAAGAAAGATATTACAAAGTTTGATTATTGTTGTCACAAGGCATACATTTTAAAATGTCTAATGACTTTTATTACATTCATAAAAGCAGCATAAAGTAACAATGCACAACAACTCCATCTCAAGCATAGATAGTCGATGTGGTTCATTTGGCCTCACTCCTTGGGGTCGCCATAGTAGTCGTAGCCGCCCCCTTCATCTTCATAGTACTCTAAGGTAAACAACAAAAAACATTGCTATGAGTATATTAGGTTCTCAACGCACACCCTCATGATAGAACTATATATTATCTACATGTAGCTTAAAAGGAAGGTTATAATCATAAAAGCATTTTATTTGCAGTATGATACTGGTTTTGAGAAAAAAAGAATAGACTACATGGCTCTATCTCCAACATAATACAACCTCCTCTTCTAAGGGTATCCTTGGTCGTTTATGTTCTCTTGAAACAGGCTTCCGTTTGCTTAATAGATAAAGCAAAGACCAAGTCATGCATTTTCTTATTTTGTTTACAAAACTTGAGCAAACACAAACATGTTTGAGTTCTAGGAAAACAATTTGCCAGATAATTTGGAGGGGGAGTATGAGATAATAGTTTTCATTTGGAGGGGGAGTATGAGATAATAGTTTTCGTTTCGCTATATATATTGTTTCGATTTTGCATATTTTGAGATAATAGTTTGCATTTTCACAAATTCACAAACTATGGTGGTACAAACATTTAAACAACTAATAGTATTGAAAACAATGCCGCAATGCATTACCATTTAGCTCGTGTCAAGAAAGATTCATGTGCCGTTCAACACGTGAAGACGGATATTCGAGTAATTTCGTATTTTCAGAGGTTAATTATACACAATTCTGGCATATCAGGATTGACTAGGCAGATAAAAATCATGAGAACGTCTGTTCTAAAGTCCACGTTTTGACATGCCCACTATGGTGCAGTACGGAATATGATGAAATAATGGAAAAGTGGGAACTGGTAAGGAATGTGAGGTCGAAACATGATGTTGAGCAAAGCAGCTATACCTTCACTAAGTTTGCCATATGGTACCTGTATCCCTGAAACAGTAAAAAAAGAAATTAATGTCAGCAAACTGATCAGGAACTAGTAAGGAATGTGAGATCGAAACATTCTGGCTTAATTAATTATACTAATTAAGAAATTCTTGACACCTACTTTATCCGTTCCATGCAAATAATCACAGAAGGTGAAAAGGGATGAGAAGTTGCTCTGACTGTGCTCCCCAACAAAGTGATGGTAGTCGTGGTATTCTGCTCCTCCATAGAACGGGATATAGTTTGTCGGATTGAACGGGAACTTAAACCTGCACGCAGTTCCGACACAGTCGATGTTTACGAGGTAATTCTTAATCCGTAAGAAGATTGTTGCATCGTCGAAGCCACTTCCCTGAAGGTAAGACTAAGAGCTGAGATTGATGACTTTACCCACTGTGGGTGTCGATGGCCTCTATCTGGCGTATTACCAACCAGAGCCAGAGGGTTGTCATGTGACATGGCACAATGGACGGGCCGACAAGGGAGGGTGCTCCAAGGATGAGCACATCGGACCAGTGCCCGTAGGGCGCGGCGAAGGCGATTGGCGCCGTGTACTCATGGTGGACGCGGTGGATGTTGTCGTATCCCCACTTGGCGTGCAGTAGACGGTGGATCCAGTAGCCGAGATAGTCATCCACAAGCAAGTACACCACCAGCTGCGCCACTGTCTCCCCCACGGACGGCAACGGAAGCCCCGTCCTGATGCCCGCCATCTGCCCATCGAGCACACAGCAAATGGATCAATACTACTCGTACTAATGTTCGGTATATATAGCAAGCATATGTAGTCTTTTTATGTGTCTTGATATTTGGACACTGACGGCAGGATAGGAGACGAGATGGAGCGGAGCAATGGTGACGAGCAAGAGGCCCATGGTGTCCATGTAGCACCGGAGGAAGGCGGACGGCGAGAGTTTCACCCGGGGCTGCAGCTTGTATCGCAGAGCGATGGACGGCGCGCCGAGCTCGAAAAGTGCGAGGGGGACCGACGACAGCGTGTAGACGAGGAGGAGCATGGGGACGATGTGGCAGTACAGGTAGTAGTCCGGCATCCCTGCCGAGTACCGAAACCACGCGCCCTCCGCGTAGGACATGGCCCGCCCCAGCGCGGCCTCCGCCTCAGCAGCCGTCGAGTAAGGAAGCATATCCACCCCTGAGACGGATTCTGGCTTCAATTCACTTCTTTCACTCTCTAACTTCCTGCGTACCCTTCGCGCTTATTAGCTTGAGTTGCCGCGGGTAGCTAGCTTTTGGTCCGGTTCTCCACTCATTTTATACTCAATATTACTACACCTACGAAAGCAACGTACGAAGAGTTACGTAACCTGCCTAACAAATCTATCGCCCCCCTGATTTTCATCCGTGTGGGCCCCTGCCACACCCTTCCATCCAATCCCAATCCTACACGTTGCCTGTTACGTAAATTCTGTACTTAACTTTTCCTAGGTGTAGCATTGCACTTTTATACTGGACGTTGATGTGGGCTACCGGTGCACACGTGAGCACAAAAATGAAAGCACGCAGTGAGAAGAAGATGAAGGAAAGTAGCTTCCGGAGCAGGAGATAATGTTGATGGCGAGCTTAGGTTTGCCTGGCAGAAAGCACTGTGTTACTACAACACCCGAGCAAACACGTGCCACAGCTATTCCACACACTCGCTGGCCATTTAGCGTGCCGTGGGGGAATGACTTTTGCCGGCATGGAGCAATCACAGCCACCTGTTTGTGCCATGGCTAATTGTTTTGGCGGCCGATGGTATGAAGATCTTTCTAGTTCACCCGATTAAGTTTTTGTCATATGTAGAGTACATCAGTGGTTATTAATCTTTAGACTTATAGTTACTTTGGTCACTAGATTTCGGTCTATCTATCGAAAAAAACTTTCTCCCCGCTTTATATATAAAGCAAACCGCCACAGGCTAACAAGGTCAATTTAAGCGTTGAAAGTGGAGTAAAATAATGTAGGCTATGCTTTACAAAGAACATACTAATGCTTCGCCGGGTGGACAGGCATGTGTTCTGCATCCACACATGGTCGATGATCGATTCCTGTTGGCCACATTATTAATTGTAGCTGCTAAACACACGTTGGAGACAAAAAAAAAATTGGTTTGATGAAACAAAAGAGTTTCAGACAAACATTAACATGGTTAAATATATTGTATTTTGACCTCGTTAGAGTATTAGGAGTTAAAATATTCGAATGTCCAAATTCATTTTAATATTTCGGATGATCAAATCCAAAATATAAGTTTCTACTTAGAACAAATAAGTTTTTGTGTTTCATGAAAATGATGAACCTGGTTGAATTTTTTTGGGAAAAAAAACTAGGATACTGAAATTTATGAAATGTTCAAGTGTTTATTAGGATCTTAATCTTGGTTTTCTTATAATTTTTTACCAAAATAAAAGTAGCTATAGATAAGCTGACAAAAATATTAAAGCCCTTCTGCAAAATAAAAATAAAAATATTAAAGGTGCAAACTTTAGCGCCAAATAATTTAATAGAGGTCGTGTTGGAGATTGCAGATTTCAGTGCTCCACATTTTTGTTTGATATGCCTTTATTTCCATTTGGTGCTTGGTTTGGTACCTGTCATGATCACTTGATGGTGTCACGAAGAAGATAATCACCTTCTGGAGATAGCGTAGTGCTAATTCCAGTGCACTCGAAAATAGGGCTGCTTGCGAGCTTATGTTTTGTGCATGTTTCACACCTGGCAAGATGCAACTAAACGTGGAGTACCTATCACAAATCACACTTCTTGCATGTCAAGCACATACGCGACAAACAACTCACACTCGGCAAATAGAAAACATATCACGCCTCTTCTATTCTGAGCCCTCGTGCATATCGGCCTCAGAAGGACAGCAGCTTCGTACTCTGTGTGAAGCAAGAGTTCAACTTTGCGTACCTACTGATTTTGTTGTGGCTAAAATTGCAGATTTTTTTCATGATAATATCTGTCTCATTTATATTACAAGGAACATTGTACAAGTCACGTACATATCAACCTAGCAGAACTGAAAAAATTGCACAACGTTAGCCTTTGCACAAAAGAACACCAGCCAATAAGTAAATCTACAAAAAAAGATCGAAGATACCTTTGAGCTTGACACCAACGCCCGTCACCTGCCTCTGGCACCACCACAACATCCACCATTGGAAAAAATGACGGATCACCTCCTCACCCGAGCTCGACGCGGCTCCATCGCTGATATGCGGCTTTGCGGATCTTGAAGGTGGCTTGCCAAAGGTGAAATCATTACCGTTAAACGAATCAAACCGGGACAACACCCTGGACACACCATCAAACTCCCGATCTGGCAACCCCACACGACTAAGATGTCGGAGGAGGAAACGATACCTGCTATCCACGTACCATGAACCCATCACATGATCCACCACTTGCAGATGCCGCCAATGCAGACTACAATCTGCATCCGATCCTAGACTATCTCCCAAGCTCCGCGCCGGCGCTAGAGCAAACGACGTCGCAAGAACGGATCCCGAGGACATAGGTCCACCACGAGTATGCCACCACCACTGCACCATCCTTACTTGAACATGCTAGATTCCAAATCCATCCCCAACCATAGGACCGATCGCATTTGTCGGAGTAGGATATGAAGAAACTTTATTAAGTGTCGCCATCACCATCGCCGAAGCCAAAACGACAAACATCCTAAAAACTAAACTACTTTGTCCTAAAACAATCCACACGCGTGGATCCGGTGACCCCCTTCACCACCAATGACTGAGGTCGTCGGCGGAGGAGAGCAGCCAGAGGGCGGTGGCAGAAGAAGAGCTTCGCGAGGGTAGGTGACATCGCCTTTTTTTCTTCTCTTCAAAGATAGAAAATGATACGGTTACCTTGTGGATTGCGATCTCCTTCGTCCTCAAATTGCAGATTTGATATGTCAAATTATGTGACAGCACGGAGGGGTTGTATGAAATTCAACAAGAAACATCGCCAGAGAGATAGATCTCCGGGGAACAACCACGCTTCCGGATTGAAAAATATGTCTAATTCTTTCTTTCTAAAATTTGCTGGCGCAAACACCTGCGCATCCATCTACAACCCGTTGATCTGTGTTGTGGTTTGAAAAGGTGTTTCAGCAGAAATTGCGTGAAAATGTATGCAAATTCGGAACGCTCTCAATACAAAACAATATTTTTTTTTTGCGGGTGACAATATACATGTTTAGGTTGTACGATTAATTTGCCCAGCCGTTCTTTTACGTTCGTTTTTCTATACGGAGGTTACATCTTCACGTCTTTTTAATTCCTTCTTTATTATCAACCAATTCTTCTTTCCAATCTTATTCGGCTGGTCATAATAAGAGTATCATAACTAGTATCATGTATGTCAACTAGGCAATTTTGATGAGGTGACATAGAATTAAATGAAGAAAGAGAGTATCATATTAGGGCATCTCCCACAGCTGTAAGATAGGTGTTGGTAAATTTGCCACCTAGGACATAGTGATGATGTGGCATGTAATAAATGTGGAGAGAGAGTAAAGTTGTATGTAGAATAGCCAACAAACTTTGCACAAGCTCTAAGGTGAAATAGAGAGCAAACACATTTATTTTCTCATCATCTATTGGATAACTTAGATACAACCTATTGGAGTAGTTGTATGATAGCTTGTTGGTTGATGAAATGGACATTTTACCAACAAGATTAACATACAATCTATTGGAGATGCCCGTATGATACCATATCATAATAAATTCTATACTACTATGTGTCATGTATGACAACAAATGAAACTATCTAAGATACTAGTTTATGATACTATGCATTATGGAGGTAGTATGTATATGATACTTTTGTATGACATGAGAGGTTGATATTTTAGTTGACCTCATTTATTATTTCTTAGCAGTACATCATTTGATACATTATCATGCCATAATACTGGAATGTCCTCTTTCTTCAATTAATAATAAGACCACATGTGAAATATTGAAATATTTCAGTTATTCCGCCGGTTGATGCCACCGTAATCTGCTGGTCCATAAGGAAGCACCCAATCTGCCAGGAATCCATTTTTCCTCTTGTGATTAATCCCCATGTCTTGACACAGCTGATCATTGCACAGGATGTGGACCTGTGCAATACACGACCGACGGAAGTGGGTTGAAGCGTACCGTTTCATATACTTATCCCACTCGATTATATTCTCCTCCATAGATTGGATACTAGGCAGACGGAAGCTCCCGTGAAGGAAGTGTGCCAACCACTTTGACCGTAGCTCGAACGCATGCAGGTTTGACACATTCTCGCAGTAGCCGATGATGGCTAACTGGGGGATCCTAGGATGGACACATTGCCTGCATGTATTGATCAAAATAGCCATTAATCGTAGTCCACTCCCATGAATTTAGAGATTTGCTTGCATGTGCAAAAAGTTTGTATTGTTTTGTATTCACATTAATTTCAACCTGAAATGTGGAACGATGCTAGACGGCGAGCCTGCTACAATATCTTTGAACATGGGTGATACGAAAATATCCCTCATCTTTTCATCACCTCTGTACCCGGTAGCAAAGATCACCACGTCGCTCTTTATTGGCGAGGGTTCGCCTTCTACAACAAGTCCTTGTCTGCAGAAGCTCATTTCCTTTGCTTTCTTGAGAACGATGCTGCCTTGGTCGACATTAGTGTAGAACTTGCCGGGTAGCAGCACAACCAAGCATGAGCTCATGGCATCGAAGAAGCTGTGGTCTGGCACCATGCCGTGCTTCTTCATGGGTACAGCCCATCTATAGTAGCTCTCAACAAACTTGGAGAACAACCATCTCTGAAACAATGCAGTCAAGAACATCAGAGTTGTTGTGGTGTAACTTGAATAATTGCTGAAACCCCGAAAAGAGGAGGTAAACCCAGAAGTCGATAAACTATTTCCTACTGGTATGAAGTATAGTTATGGTCATTACCAACGGTGATAACAACGTTGCCAGAAGGCCAAGGAGCAGCCCCTCTCCTGGCTTGTGAATTAGGAGTTTAGAAAACCGGTTGAGGTAGAAGAAAGAAATCGGGACACCCCATGCGTGGTAACCCGGGATGATCCATCGCTTCGTACGACAAATCATTGTGCATGGATACGTCGGACCTGCTCAAATTAACGTACAATTCGATGTTGCTTGTAACCAAATAATCATATTGTTCCAGCTTTTGCATGTAAATATAGAGGCTGGACAGGATATTACCATTCACATTTGCGCACCGTGTGGCAACGTCCAGAGCAGACTTTTGGTAACCGATGACAGTGACGAGCTTGCCTTTGATGAGTTGGGTGGCCTTTGCATTGTCCATGCTGGAGAAATCCATGGAGTGGATCACCGTGCCATCAAAGGCCTCTGGCCCTTTCCCCAGCGGGAAAGCGGGAATATTGGGCCTGCCACTGAATCTTCCGAGACAAAGAACCACAAAGTCGGCCACATGGATCTGTTTGTGCTTGTGCATGGCAGAAGTCATCAGAATTTACCAAACTTTCACTTAGATTTTACAGTAACCAAAATTTTATAATTGTTCACCTCAACATGGTCCCCGCGATGCACGGTAAGGCTCCACTCGCCCCGACCGCTGCCGAATGCCTCACCATTGCCGGCCCACTGATCCCACGTCATCATCTCCCCCTCGTTCACATCACTGGAGTACTCCAGAGCAGCAACCCGGCTGCCAAACCTGATGCACTCTAGCACGCCAAAGTGTCGCGCATACGAGCGCAGGTAATCCATGACCTGGTTATGGTCAGGGTACAAATCTGACACTCCCGGTGGCCACGGAAAGTCGGTGAACTGGTAATATGGCCGTGGGGTCTGAAGCCGCGTTGAGGCTAGCGTGTGCGCCCACACGCCACCGATGGCGTCTACGTCGGCCTCAAACATGACAGGACGGAAGCCATGCTCCAATGCGTGCTTGCACGCAGTAAGGCCGCTCACCCCGGCTCCGATGATGGCCACCCGCTTCTTCTCCATGGAAGTCATGCAGCTTTGTCCTCTTCTTTTCCCTTCAGAAATGTGAAACACTTGGCTAGTTAGTAGTAGTATGCTATGAGCCTATATGACTGACTTTATAGCTAGCTAGTCCATTTGGCTCTGTCTGGACTTGCCGTGATCCAACGGGACAGAATAACTATTTTCTCCCTCTTATGTATCTCTCCATCTTTTCTCTCTCTCTCTTTTGAGTTGCTCCGTCCACCCTTTGTTTTTAGACTCACCTTGGAGCTTATGGCTCCTATCTCTCTCGCCTCCAGCAGTCGGTGCGGGTACAGTTTAGGAGATTGGCTCATTCTTGTAGGATAAGTGTAGGCTTGTGTTTGCCTCTAGGGTGCCAGGCATTATGTCATGTAGGAGCTTCACTCCGACGTCGACTAGGGGCGAGCAGGGGTCATCTTCCATGGCAGATGAAAATGGTTGCGGGATCCAACCGAAGCTCCCCCAATAAGTTTATTGTCGCAGATCCCTCTTTCTACCCTTCTCACCGTAGTGGTAGAGAGGAAACATTGACACTTCTAGGCTCGGTTTGGGTGGTATCATGTCTGATTTGGATTTTCGGCGTAGGACCTGGAGCATGTGCAATGGCTCCATTTTGAGCTCTCCCCAGCGCTGCTTGCAGGGGAGCTACGGATCCCGTTGGTAACTTTGGTGTCCTCGCGGCCCATTGCCAGTCTATGTTGCACAGCTTGGCACTATTGGTCGAAGGGCAACCTATCGTTTCTAAACGCTAACTCCTGCAATTCCTCATGTTGGTACTACAAGGTCATGGTTGTGTCTTTGTGAAATTATCTTGTTGAAGGCATTGCTTAGAGTTGATTCAACGTGATCTTTAGGGCGAAAACCCAGGATGTAGCCTTCGATGGATGGATCCGGCGATGGCGGTGTTTGAACGATGTTTACTTCTCAGAGGAGTTGCTGTTCGACAAACCTTCTCGTTGTCATTGTATTGTCAAGGGAGTATTGGGCCCAATGGTCACTGTTTTAGTTCATCGATCGATATTTTGGTCTCCGCATTTCTTTTTCTTTTTCATCCTGCTAGGAATATTTCCGGTATATATGATTTTGCTTTTTGGCGACGCGATGATTTGTGTGTGTGCATCAGTGTTGATTGTATCCATCCTAATCATGCCAATCGGGTGTGTGCCCTTTGTGTTTGTAGTTTCTTCATGCTTTATTTTGTGTCAATAAAATTCAACCTTTATCAAAAATAATAACAATACAATCATTTTCTTGTTTATCAAGCAACTAAATCAGAAATATCTGAGCAGACTAATCTATGGATAAAATTGATTTTATTTTATTGGCTGGATTGCTTCCACGACAAGAACGTAGTACGCATAATCTTCCAATATTGCACATTAAAATATTAAAATACCATTGGTTTTAGGCCGACGAAGTAAATCAATAAAAACAGGTCAGCAGACTAGTATGTTGATAAGAATTATTTTATTTATTGGCTATGCCACTTGCACTCAATAAAATAGTTTGCTCTATGGATAATCTTCAATGTTGCAGCTTAATAATACAACAATGCCAGTGTTTAACCAGAGGAAACAATTCAGATCAGAAAGCCTAAGGATACAAATAATTCTTATTATTGACTACATTGCTTCCATGACAATAATATAGTTCCCGTCTGAATTTTATAGTCTGCTTGTATTTTCGATCAAATTTTAATCATTGCTACCTCTTGAGCACTGCGTTGGTTTTCCCTTAAAGAGGAAAGGGTGATGCAGTAAAGTAGCGTAAGCATTTCCCTCAGTTTTTGAGAACCAAGGTATCAATCCAGTAGGAGGCCACACTCAAGTCCCACGCACCTACACAAACAAATAAGAACCTCGTAACCAATGCGATAAAGGGGTTGTCAATCCCTTCACGGTCACTTACGAGAGTGAGATCTGACAGAGATAATAGGATAATATTTTTGGTATTTTTATGATAAAGACTAAAAGTAAAGAAAGCAAAATAAACGGCTCCGAAAATAGCTTATTGACGGGAGATTAATATGATGGAAAATAGACCCGGGGGCCATAGGTTTCACTAGTGGCTTCTCTCAAAATAGCATAAGTATTACGGTGGGTAAACGAATTACTGCCGAGCAATTGATAGAACTGAGCATAGTTATGAGAATATCTAGGTATGATCATGTATATAGGCATCACGTTCGTGACAAGTAGACCGACTCCTGCCTGCATCTACTACTATTACTCCACACATCGACCGCTATCCAGCATGCATCTAGAGTATTAAGTTCATAAGAACGGAGTAACGCTTTAAGCAAGATGACATGATGTAGAGGGATAAACTCATGCAATATGATATAAACCCCTTCTTTTTATCCTCGATGGCAACAATACAATACGTGCCTTGCTGCCCCTGCTGTCACTGGGAAAGGAGACCGCAAGATTGAACCCAAAGCTAAGCACTTCTCCTATTGCAAGAAGGATCAATCTAGTAGGCCAAACTAAACTGATAATTCGAAGAGACTTGCATAGATAACCAATCATACATAAAAGAATTCAGAGAAGATTCAAATATTGTTCATAGATAATCTTGATCATAAACCCACAATTCATCGGATCTCGACAAACACACCGCAAAAAGAAGAGTTACATCAAATAGATCTCCAAGAGAATCGAGGAGAACTTTGTATGGAGATCCAAAGAGAGAGAAGAAGCCATCTAGCTAATAACTATGGACCTGAAGGTCTGAGGTAAACTACTCACACATCATCGGAGAGGCTATGGTGTTGATGTAGAAGCCCTCCGTGATCAATGCCCCCTCCGGCGGAGCGCCAAAAAGGCCCGAAGATGGGATCTCACGGGTACAGAAGGTTGCGGCGGTGGAATTAGGTTTTCATGGTGCTCTTCGAGGGTTTGGGGGTACGTAGGTATATATAGGAGGAAGAAGTAGGTCGGTGGAGCCACGAGGGGCCCACGAGGGGCGCGCCCCCTGCCTCGTGGCCTCCTCGGTGATTTCTTGACGTCCACTCCAAGTCCTCTGGATCACGTTTGTTCCCAAAATAACTCTCCCGAAGGTTTCATTCCGTTTGGACTCCGTTTGATATTCCTTTTCTGCGGAACACTGAAATAGGAAAAAATAGCAATTTGGGCTGGGCCTCCGGTTAATAGGTTAGTCCCAAAAATAATATAAAAGTGTATAATAAAGCCCATTAATCATCCAAAACAGAATATATAATAGGATGGAACAATAAAAAATTATAGATACGTTGGAGACGTATCAAGCATCCCCAAGCTTAATTCCTGCTCGTCCTCGAGTAGGTAAATGATAAAAACAGAATTTTTGATGTGGAATGCTACCTAGCATATTCCTTAATATAATTTTTCTTATTTGTGGTATGAATATTCAGATCCGAAAGATTCAAGATAAAAGTTTATTATTGACATAAAAATAATAATACTTCAAGCATATTAATAAAGCAATCATATCTTCTTTAAATAACATGGCCAAAGAAAGTTATCCCTACAAAATCATATAGTCTGGCTATGCTCTATCTTCACCACACAAAGTATTTAAATCATGCACAACCCCGATGACAAGCCAAGCAATTGTTTCATACTTTTAATGTTCTCAAACTTTTTCAATCTTCACGCAATACATGAGCGTGAGCCGTGGACATAGCACTATAGGTGGAATAGAATGGTGGTTGTGGAGAAGACCAAAAAGGAGAAGATAGTCTTACATCAACTAGGCGTATCAATGGGCTATGGAGATGCCCATTAATATATATCAATGTGAGTGAGTAGGGATTGCCATGCAACGGATGCACTAGAGCTATAAGTGTATGAAAGCTCAACAAAAGAAACTAAGTGGGTGTGCATCCAACTTGCTTGCTCACGAAGACCTAGGGTAATTTGACAAAGCCCATCATTGGAATATACAAGCCAAGTTCTATAATGTAAAATTCCCACTAGCATATGAAAGTGATAACATAGAAGACTCTCTATCATGAAGATCATGGTGCTACTTTGAAGCACAAGTGTGGTAAAAGGATAGTAACATTGTCCCTTCTCTCTTTTTCTCTCATATTCTTTTTTATTTGGGCCTTTTCTCTTCTTTTTTTATGGCCTCTTTTTTTTCTTTCTTTTTTTCTTTTTTTTCTATTTTTCGTCCGGAGTCTCATCCCGACTTGTGGGGGAATCATAGTCTCCGTCATCCTTTCCTCACTTGGGACAATGCTCTAATAATGATGATCATCACACTTTTATTTACTTACAACTCAAGTATTACAACTCAATACTTAGAACAAAATATGACTCTATGTGAATGCCTCCGGCGGTGTACCGGGATATGCAATGAATCAAGAGTGACATGTATGAAAGAATTGTGAAGGTGGCTTTGCAACAAATACGATGTCAACTACATGATCATGCAAAGCAATATGACAATGATGGAGCGTGTCATAGTAAACGGAACGGTGGTAAGTTGCATGGAAATATATCTCGGAATGGCTATGAAAATGCCATGATAGGTAGGTATGGTGGCTGTTTTGAGGAAGGTATATGGTGGGTGCATGATACCGGCGAAAAGTGCGCGGTATTAGAGCGGCTAGCAATGTTGAAGGGTGAGAGTGCGTATAATCCATGGACTCAACGTTAGTCATAAAGAACTCACGGACTTATTGCAAAAATCTATTAGTTATCGAAACAAAGTACTACGCGCATGCTCCTAGGGGGATAGATTGGTAGGAAAAGACCATCGCTCGTCCCCGACCGCCACTCATAAGGAAGACAATCAATAAATAAATCATGCTTCGACTTCATCACATAACGGTTCACCATACGTGCATGCTACGGGAATCACAAACTTTAACACAAGTATTTCTCAAATTCACAACTACTCAAATAGCATGACTCTAATATCACCATCTTCATATCTCAAAACAATTATCAAGTATCAAACTTCTCATAGTATTCAACACACTTATAAGAAAGTTTTTACTAATCTTGGATGCCTATCATATTAGGACTAATTTCACAATTTAAGCAAATTACCATGCT
Source organism: Aegilops tauschii subsp. strangulata (assembly GCF_002575655.3). Taxonomy (NCBI): domain Eukaryota; kingdom Viridiplantae; phylum Streptophyta; class Magnoliopsida; order Poales; family Poaceae; genus Aegilops; species Aegilops tauschii. The sequence continues at coordinate 6,153,655 of NC_053035.3, forward strand.
GTTTTGTAGGACTCTCAAAATAATATAAGTGAAGCATGAGAGATCAATAATTTCTATAAAATAAAACCACCGCCGTGCTCTAAAAGATATAAGTGAAGCACTAGAGCAAAAACTATATAGCTCAAAAGATATAAGTGAAGCACATAGAGTATTCTAACAAATTCCGAATCATGTGTGTCTCTCTCAAAAGGTGTGTACAGCAAGGATGATTGTGGTAAACTAAAAAGCAAAGACTGAAATCATACAAGACGCTCCAAGCAAAACACATACCATGTGGTGAATAAACATATAGCTCCAAGTAAAGTCACCGATAGACGAAGACGAAAGAGGGGATGCCTTCCGGGGCATCCCCAAGCTTAGGCTTTTGATTGTCCTTGGATTTTACCTTGGGGTGCCTTGGGCATCCCCAAGCTTAATCTCTTGCCAATCCTTATTCCATAATCCATCAAATCTTTACCCAAAACTTGAAAACTTCACAACACAAAACTTAACAGAAAATCTCGTGAGCTCCGTCAGTGAAACAAAACAAAACACCACTTCAAGGTACTGTAATGAACTCATTCTTTATTTATGTTGGTGTTAAACCTACTGTATTCCAACTTCTCTATGGTTTATAAACTCTTTTACTAGCCATAGATTCATCAAAATAAGCAAACAACACGCGAAAAACAGAATCTGTAAAAAACAGAACAGTCTGTAGTAATCTGTAACTTACGCAAACTTATGAAACTCAGAAAAATCTACCAAAATAGGAAGACCTAGATAATTTCTTTATTGATCTCCTTCAATTGGAATCAGTATCTTATCATGTTCTGGTGATTTTTAACAATTGTTTCGTGAACAGAAAGTTTCTAGGATTTTCAGCAAGATCAAATAACTATCATCCAAGAAGATCCTATAGGTTTAACTTGGCACAAACACTAATTAAAACATAAAAACAAATCTAACCATAGGCTAGATGGAATATTTATTCCTAAACAGAACCAAAAAGCAAAAAAACTAAAAATAAAATTGGGTTGCCTCCCAACAAGCGCTATCGTTGAACGCCCTTAGCTAGGCATAAAAGCAAGGATAGATCTAGGTATTACCATCTTTGTTAGGCAATCCATAAGTGGCTCTCAAAATAGATTCATAAGGTAATTTAATTTTCTTTCCAGGGAAGTGTTTCATGCCTTTCCTTAACGGAAATTGGAATCTAATATTCCCTTCCTTCATATCAATAATTGCACCAATCGTTCTAAGGAAAGATCTGCCAAGAATAATAGGACATGAAGGATTGCAATCTATATCAAGAACAATGAAATCTACGGGCACATAGTTCCTATTTGCAACAATAAGAACATCATTAATTCTTCCCATAGGTTTCTTAATAGTGGAATCCACAAGGTGCAAGTTTAGAGAACAATCATCAAATTCATGGAAACCTAGCAAATCACACAAAGTTTTTGGAATCGTGGAAACACTAGCACCCAAATCACACAAAGCATAGCATTCATGATCTTTAATTTTAATTCTAATAGTAGGTTCCCACTCATCATAAAGTTTTCTAGGGATAGAAACTTCTAATTCAAGCTTTTCTTCATAAGATTGCATTAAAGCATCAACGATATGTTTGGTAAAAGCTTTATTTTGACTGTAAGCATGAGGAGAATTTAGCACGGATTGCAACGAGGAAATACAATCTATAAAAGAGCAATTGTCATAATTAAATTCTTTTAAATTCAAGATAGTGGGTTCATTGCTATCTAAAGTTTTGACCTCTTCAATTCCACTTTTACAAATTTTTGCATCAAGATCTAAAAACTCCGAATTTTTGGAACGCCTTCTAACTAAAGTTGACTCATCTCCAGTCCCATCATTATCAAGATTCATATTGCAAAACAAAGATTTAATAGGGGACACATCAATAACTTTTAGAACTTTATCTTTATTCTCATAAAAATTAGAAGAACACGCTTTTACAAAGCAATCTTTCTTAGCACGCATCCTAGCGGTTCTTTCTTTGCACTCATCAATGGAAATTCTCATAGCTTTGAGAGACTCATTGATATCATGCTTAGGTGGAATAAATCTAAGCTTCAAAGAATCAACATCAAGAGAAATTCTATCCACGTTCCTAGCCAACTCATCAATCTTAGGCAATTTTTCTTCGAGCAAAGCATTGAAATTCTTTTGTGAATTCATAAACTCTTTAACACTAGTATCATATTCAGAGGGCATCTTATTAAAATTTCCATAAGAATTGTTGTAGAAATTACCATAATTATTAGAGGAATCACTAGGGAACGGCCTAGGATTAAAGTTTCCTCTATACGCGTTGTTACCAAAATTATTCCTACCAACAAAATTCACATCCATAGATTCATTATTATTCTCAATCAAGGTAGACAAAGGCATATCATTAGGATCAGAAGAAACATTGTTAATAGCAAACAATTTCATAAGTTCATCCATCTTTCCACTCAAAACATTAATTTCTTCTATCGCATGCACTTTTTTACTAGTAGATCTTTCGGTGTGTCATTGAGAATAATTAACCATAATATTATCTAGGAGTTTAGTACCTTATCGTAAAGTGATTTCCATAAAAGTGCCTCCCGCGGCCGAATCTAAAAGATTTCTAGAAGCAAAATTCAATCCGGCATAAATTTTTTGTATAATCATCCACAAATTCAAACCATGAGCAGGGCAATTACGTATCATTAATTTCATCCTCTCCCAAGCTTGTGCAACATGTTCATGATCAAGTTTCTTAAAATTCATAATATCGTTTCTAAGAGAGATGATCTTAGCCGGAGGAAAATACTTAGAGATAAAAGCATCTTTGGACTTATTCCAAGAATCAATACTATTTTTAGACAAAAACGAAAACCAAGTTTTAGCACGATCTCTAAGCGAAAAAGGAAATACCTTCAATTTAACAATATCATTGTCCACATCTTTCTTGTTTTGCATATCACACAAATCAACAAAGCTATTTAGATGGGTGGCGGCATCTTCACTAGGAAGCTCGGCGAATTGATCTTTCATGACAAGATTCAGCAAAACGTCATTAATTTCACAAGATTCAGCATCGGTAAGAGGAGCAATCGGAGTGCTAAGAAAATCATTGTTGTTGGTATTGGAAAAGTCACACAATTTAGTATTATTGAGCCATCGTGACAAGCAAGCAATCCAACACACGAGCAAACAAGAAGCAAGCGAAAAAAAGGCGAACGGAAAGAGAGGGCGAAAAACGGCAAGGCTGAAGTGGGGGACAGGAAAACGAGAGGCAAATGGCAAATAATGTAATGCGAGGGATGAGAGTTTGTGATGGGTACTTGGTATGTCTTGACTTGTGCGTAGACTCCCCGGCAACGGCGCCAGAAATCCTTCTTGCTACCTCTTGAGCACTGCGTTGGTTTTCCCTTGAAGAGGAAAGGGTGATGCAGTAAAGTAGCGTAAGTATTTCCCTCAGTTTTTGAGAACCAATGTATCAATCCAGTGGGAGGCCACACTCAAGTCCCACGCACCTACACAAACAAATAAGAACCTCGCAACCAACGCGATAAAGGGGTTGTCAATCCCTTCATGGTCACTTACGAGAGTGAGATCTGATAGAGATAACAGGATAATGTTTTTGGTATTTTTATGATAAAGACTAAAAGTAAACAAAGAAAAATAAACGGCGCCAGAAATAGCTTGTTGACGGGAGATTAATATGATGGAAAATAGACCCGGGGGCATAGGTTTCACTAGTGGCTTCTCTCAAAATAGCATAAGTATTACGGTGGGTAAACGAATTACTGTCGAGCAATTGATAGAACTGAGCATAGTTATGAGAATATCTAGGTATGATCATGTATATAGGCATCATGTCCGTGACAAGTAGACCGACTCCTGCCTTCATCTACTACTATTACTCCACACATCGACCGCTATCCAGCATGCATCTAGAGTTTTAAGTTCATAAGAACGGAGTAACGCTTTAAGCAAGATGACATGATGTAGAGGGATAAACTCATGCAATATGATATAAACCCCATCTTTTTATCCTCGATGGCAACAATACAATACGTGCCTTGCTGCCCCTGCTGTCACTGGGAAAGGACACTGCAAGATTGAACCCAAAGCTAAGCACTTCTTGTTGGAAATATGCCCTAGAGGCAATAATAAAATGGTTATTATTATATTTCCTTGTTCATGATAATTGTCTATTGTTCATGCTATAATTGTGTTATCCGAAAATCGTAATACATGTGTGAACACATAGACCATAACATGTCCTTAGTGAGCCTCTAGTTGACTAGCTCGTTGATCAATAGATGGTTACGGTTTCCTGACCATGGACATTGGATGTCATTGATAACGAGATCACATCATTAGGAGAATGATGTGATGGACAAGACCCAATCCTAAGCATGGCACTAGATCGTGTAGTTTGTTTGCTAAAGCTTTTCTAATGTCAAGTATCATCTCATTAGACCATGAGATCGTGCAACTCCCGGATACCGTAGGAATGCTTTGGGTGTACGAAACGTCACAACGTAACTGGGTGCCTATAAAGGTGCACTACAGGTATCTCCGAAAGTGTCTGTTGGGTTGGCACGGATCGAGACTGGGATTTGTCACTCCGTATGACGGAGAGGTATCTCTGGGCCCGCTCGGTATTGCATCATCATAATGAGCTCAATGTGACTAAGTAGTTAGTCACGGGATCATGCATTATGGAACGAGTAAAGTGACTTGCCGGTAACGAGATTGAACGAGGTATTGGGATACCGACGATCGAATCTCGGGCAAGTAACGTACCGATTGACAAAGGGAATTGTATACGAGATTGCTTGAATCCTTGACATCGTGGTTCATCCGATGAGATTATCGTGGACAATGTGGGAGCCAACATGGGTATCCAGATCCCGCTGTTGGTTATTGACCGGAGAGTTGTATCGGTCATGTCTACGTGTCTCCCGAACCCGTAGGGTCTACACACTTAAGGTTCGGTGACGCTAGAGTTGTAGAGATATTAGTATGCGGATAACCAAAAGTTGTTCGGAATCCCGGCTGAGATCCCAGACGTCACGAGGAGTTCCGGAATGGTCCGGAGGTAAAGATTTATATATAGGAAGTATAGTTTCGGCCACCAGGAGAGTTTCGGGGGTCACCGGTATTGTACCGGGACCACCGAAAGGGTCCCGGGGGGTCCATCGGGTCGGGCCACCTATCCCGGAGGGCCCCATGGGCTGAAGTGGCGTGGGAACCAGCCCCTGGTGGGCTGGTGCGCCCCACCCAAGGGCCCATGGCGCCTAGGGTTGGAAACCCTAAGGGGGCCGTTGCCCCCCGAGGGGCCGCCAACCGCCCCTCTAGATGGGATCTCCAAGGGGGGCATGCGCCCCCCTAGCCCCTATATATAGTGGAGGGGAGGGAGGGCAGCCGCACCCTAAGCCCTGGCGCCTCCCTCTCCCACCCGTGACACCTCTTCCTCCTCCAGTAGCGCTTGGCAAAGCCCTGCTGGAATCCCGCTGCATCCACCACCACGCCATCGTGCTGCTGGATCTCCATCAACTTCTCCTTCCCCCTTGCTGGATCAAGAAGGAGGAGACGTCTCCGCTCCGTACGTGTGTTGAACGCGGAGGTGCCGTCCATTCGGCGCTAGGATCATCGGTGATTTGGATCACGACGAGTACGACTCCATCAACCCCGTTCTCTTGAACGCTTCCGCTCGCGATCTACAAGGGTATGTAGATGCACTCCTCCCCTCTCGTTGCTAGTAAACTCCATAGATTGATCTTGGTGATGCGTTTATACAACGATCCCCAACAGTGGTATCAGAGCTAGGTCTATGCGTAATTTCTATGCACGAGTAGAACACAAGTTGTTGTGGGCGTCGATTTTGTCAATTTACTTGCCGTTACTAGTCTTATCTTGATTCGGCGGCATCGTGGGATGAAGCGGCCCGGACCGACCTTACACGTACGCTTACGTGAGACAGGTTCCACCGACTGACATGCACTAGTTGCATAAGGTGGCTAGCGGGTGTCCATCTCTCCCACTTTAGTCGGATCGGATTCGATGAAAACGGTCCTTATGAAGGGTAAATAGAAATTGGCATATCACGTTGTGGTTTTGGCGTAGGTAAGAAACGTTCTTGCTAGAAACCTATAGCAGCCACGTAAAAAAATTTGCAACAACAATTAGAGGACGTCTAACTTGTTTTTGCAGCAAGTGTCATGTGATGTGATATGGCCAGAAGGATGTGATGAATGATATATGTGATGTATGAGATTGATCATGTTCTTGTAATAGGAATCACGACTTGTATGTCGATGAGTATGACAACCAGCAGGAGCCATAGGAGTTGTCTTAATTTATTTATGACCTCCGTGTCAACTGGAACGTCATGTAATTACTTTACTTTCATTGCTAACCGTTAGATATAGTAGTAGAAGTAATAGTTGGCGAGACAACTTCATGAAGACACAATGATGAAGATCATGATGATGGAGATCATGGTGTCATGCCGGTGAAGATGATGATCATGGCGCCCCGAAGATGGAGATCAAAAGGAGCAAAAAGCATGATATTGGCCATATCATGTCACTATTTGATTGCATGTGATGTTTATCATGTTTTACATCTTATTTGCTTAGAACGACGGTAGCATAAATAAGATGACCTCTCGCTAAAATTTCAAGAATTGTGTTCCCCCTAACTGTGCACCGTTTCTAAAGTCCGTTGTTCCGAAGCAGCACGTGATGATCGGGTGTGATAGGTCCTAACATTCGCATACAACGGGTGTAAGCCAGATTTACACACGCAATACACTTAGGTTGACTTGACGAGCCTAGCATGTACAGACATGGCCTCGAAACACGGAAGACCGAAAGGTCGAACACGAGTCGTATAGAAGATACGATCAACATGAAGATGTTCACCGATGATGACTAGTCCGTCTCACGTGATGATCGGACACGGCCTAGTTGACTCAGATCATGTATCACTTAGATGACTAGAGGTATGTCTGTCTGAGTGGGAGTTCATTAATAATTTGATTAGATGAACTTAATTATCATGAACTTAGTCTAAAATCTTTGCAATATGTCTTGTAGATCAAATGGCCCACGCTAATGTCAACCTCAACTTCAACACGTTCCAAGAGAAAACCAAGCTGAAAGACGATGGTGGCAACTATACGGACTGGGTCAGGAACTTGAGGATCATCCTCATAGCTGCCAAGAAAGCATATGTCCTTGAAGCACCGCTAGGTGAAGCACCCGTCACAGCAAACCAAGACGTTATGAACGCTTGGCAAACACGTGTTGATGATTACTCCCTGGTTCAGTGCGGCATGCTTTACAACTTAGAACCGGGGCTTCAAAAGCGTTTCGAGCAGCACGGAGCATATGAGATGTTCCAAGAGCTGAAAATGGTTTTCCAAGCTCATGCCCGGGTCGAGAGATATGAAGTCTCCGACAAGTTCTACAGTTGTAAGATGGAGGAGAATAGTTCCGACAGTGAACACATACTCAAAATGTCTGTGTTGCACAACCGCTTGTCTCAGCTGGGAGTTAATCTCCCGGATGACGTGGTCGTTGACAGAATCCTTCAGTCGCTCCCACCTAGCTACAAGAGCTTTGTGATGAACTTCAATATGCAGGGGATGGAAAAGACCATTCCTAAGGTATATCCAATGCTGAAATCAGCGGAGGTGGAGATCAAAAAGGAACATCAAGTGTTGATGGTGAATAAAACCACTAAGTTCAAGAAAGGCAAGGGTAAGAAGAACTTCAAGAAAGACGGCAAGGGAGTTGCCGCGCCCGGTAAGCAAGCTGCCGGGAAGAAGACAAAGAATGGACCCAAGCCTGAGACTGAGTGCTTTTATTGCAAGGGAAACGGTCACTGGAAGCGGAACTGCCCCAAGTATTTAGCGGATAAGAAGGCCGGCAATACCAAAGGTATATGTGATATACATGTTATTGATGTGTACCTAACCAGCGCTCGTAGTAGCTCCTGGGTATTTGTAACTCAAAGCAGGAGTTGCGGAATAAGCGGAGACTGCCGAAGGACGAGGTGACGATGCGCGTCGGGAATGGTTCCAAGGTCGATGTGATCGCCGTCGGCATGCTACCTCTACATTTACCTACGGGATTAGTTTTAAACCTCAATAATTGTTATTTAGTGCCAGCTTTGAGCATGAACATTGTATCTGGATCTCGTTTGATGCGAGATGGCTACTCATTTAAATCCGAGAATAATGATTGTTCTATTTATACGAGAGATATGTTTTATGGTCATGCCCCGCTGGTCAATGGTTTATTTTTAATGAATCGCAAACGTGATGTTACACATATTCATAGTGTGAATGCCAAGAAATGTAAGGTTGATAATGATAGTCCCACATACTTGTGGCACTGCCGCCTTGGTCACATTGGTGTCAAACGCATGAAGAAACTCCATGCAGATCGACTTTTGCAGTCTCTTGATTATGAATCATTTGACACGTGTGAACCATGCCTCATGGGAAAAATGAGCAAGACTGCGTTCTCCGGAACAATGGAGCGAGCAACCAACTTATTGGAAATCATACATACTGATGTGTGCGGTCCAATGAGCGTTGAGGCTCGCGGTGGCTATCGTTATGTTCTCACCCTCACTGATGACTTGAGTAGATATGGGTATGTCTACTTAATGAAACACAAGTCTGAGACCTTTGAAAAGTTCAAGGAATTTCAGAGTGAGGTTGAAAATCAACATGACAGGAAAATAAAGTTCTTACGATCCGATCGTGGAGGTGAATATTTGAGTCACGAATTTGGCACACACTTAAGGAAACGTGGAATTGTTTCACAACTCACGCCGCCTGGAACACCTCAGCGTAATGGTGTGTCCGAACGTCGTAATCGCACTCTATTGGATATGGTGCGATCTATGATGTCTCTTACCGATCTACCGCTATCATTCTGGGGTTATGCTTTAGATACTGCCGCATTCACTTTAAATAGGGCTCCATCGAAATCCGTTGAGACGACACCGTATGAATTATGGTTTGGAAAGAAACCTAAGCTGTCGTTTCTTAAAGTTTGGGGATGCGATGCTTATGTCAAGAAACTTCAACCTGAAAAGGTCGAACCCAAGTCGGAAAAATGCGTCTTCATAGGATACCCTAAGGAAACCATTGGGTATACCTTCTACCTCAGATCCGAAGGCAAGATCTTCGTTGCCAAGAACGGGTCCTTTCTGGAGAAAGAGTTTCTCTCGAAAGAAGTAAGTGGGAGGAAAGTGGAACTTGATGAGATGACCCCTCTCGAACCAGAAAGTAGCGCAGCACAAGAAAATGTTTCTGTGGTGCCTACACCGACTAGAGTGGAAGTTAATGATGATGATCATGATCAAGTTACCACTAAACTTCGTACGTCCACAAGGACACGTTCCGCACCAGAGTGGTACGGCAACCCTGTCCTGGAAATCATGTTGTTGGACAACGGTGAACCTTCGAACTATGAAGAAGCAATGGCGGGCCCAGATTCCAACAAATGGCTTGAAGCCATGCAATCCAAGATAGGATCCATGTATGAAAACAAAGTATGGACTTTGACAGACTTGCCCGATGATCGGCGAGCGATAGAAAATAAATGGATCTTTAAGAAGAAGACGGACGCGGATGGTAATGTTACCATCTATAAAGCTCGACTTGTCGCTAAGGGTTATCGACAAGTTCAAGGAGTTGACTATGATGAGACCTTCTCACCCGTAGCGAACCTGAAGTCCGTCCGAATCATGTTAGCAATTGCCGCATTCTACGATTATGAAATATGGCAAATGGACGTCAAAACGGCATTCCTTAACGGCTTCCTTAAGGAAGAATTGTATATGATGCAGCTGGAAGGTTTTGTCGATCCTAAGAATGCTGACAAGGTATGCAAGCTCCAGCGCTCAATCTATGGGCTGGTGCAGGCGTCTCGGAGTTGGAACATTCGCTTTGATGAGATGATCAAAGCGTTTGGGTTTACACAGACTTATGGAGAAGCCTGTGTTTACAAGAAAGTGAGTGGGAGCTCTGTAGCATTTCTCATATTATATGTGGATGACATACTATTGATGGAAAATGATATAGAATTCTTGGAAAGCATAAAGGCCTACTTGAATAAGTGTTTTTCAATGAAGGACCTTGGAGAAGCTGCTTACATATTAGGCATCAAGATCTATAGAGATAGATCGAGACGCCTCATAGGTCTTTCACAAAGCACATACCTTGACAAGATATTGAAGAAGTTCAATATGGATCAGTCCAAGAAGGGGTTCTTTCCTGTATTGCAAGGTGTGAGATTGAGCACGGCTCAATGCCCGACCACGGCAGAAGATAGAGAAAAGATGAGTGTCATCCCCTATGCCTCGGCCATAGGGTCTATTATGTATGCCATGCTGTGTACCAGACCTGATGTAAACCTTGCCGTAAGTTTTGGTAGGAAGGTACCAAAGTAATCCCGGCATGGAACACTGGACAACCGTCAAGAACATCCTGAAGTACCTGAAAAGGACGAAGGATATGTTTCTCGTTTATGGAGGTGACGAAGAGCTTGTCGTAATGGGTGTCAATTGCCATTGCCAACTAACCTACGAAATTAATTAAGTGTTGTTGATGTTGTTGAGCACAAGTGCATTCCTTTTTTTTCTCAGTTTTCTTTCATGTCTAAAAACTTGGCTCTGTTCCAACTATTGCCAACTAACCTACCAAATTAATTAATTGTAGTTGATTATCTTCTGCTCAAAACTTCTGTTGTTGTAATGTTATATGACAATGTTGTAAGGGCAGTAATTGGTCACTTCTGCTGCTTATCAGAGATGGGGGGATGCCGCCACCGCAGGCTACGCTCTGCCACACTGGAGTATGACTTGGAAGGTTTCGAGTTCTTCACGATCATACTTGAAAACTGTGTAGCAGTGGATAATTCAGAAGAGAGGAGGAAGCGGCTTTGAGGCAGAAGAGAGGAGGAAGTGGCATTGAGGGTGTTTTCAATGCCGCTTCCTCCTCTCTTCTGAATTATCCGCTGCTACACAGTTCCCAAGGACTTGCAAAGTCGAAATAGTGTGATTCTTTGGTCATTTCAGTGGGTTCAGAAACCACACGTTTAAGTACCGTGAGGAAAACAGAGCTCGAGTCCATAGCATTCTCCAAACACCTCGAATATCCATTTCTGAGGCCAGACTCATCTGCATTCGGTGAAAAGAAAATACTAAAAGAATATAAAAAATCCGAACATTTTTTGCATGAATGATAATTTGATGCGTGAGGTGCGCTCTAAATTGCAAATCATTTTGACACATGAGTAGCTCTCAGCAAAAAAAGACAAATTGGACCGAAACAACACATGAATAGTAAAAATCGCATACCCCAAAATTTCTTTTTTTGCTGAGAGCTACTCGGATGCCCAAATGATCTAAAATATGGAGCGTACCAAATTCTTTCATTCTAAAATAATTGACTTTTTTGAATTATTATATTATTTGTTTTAGTATTTGTTTTGAATTTTCTATTAATCGGGGGTCACCGGTATTGTACCGGGACCACCGGAAGGGTCCCGGGGGGTCCACCGGTTCGGGCCACCTATCCCGGAGGGCCCCATGGGCTGAAGTGGCGTGGGAACCAGTCCCTGGTGGGCTGGTGCGCCCCACCCAAGGGCCCAAGGCACCTAGGGTTGGAAACCCTAGGGGGCCGTTGGCATCCCGAGGGGGCATGCGCCCCCCTGGTTGGAAACCCTAAGGGGGCCGTTGCCCCCCGAGGGGCCGCCGCCCCCTGTAGATGGGATCTCCAAGGGGGGCATGCGCCCCCCTAGCCCCTATATATAGTGGAGGGGAGGGAGGGCAGCCGCACCCTAAGCCCTGGCGCCTCCCTCTCCCTCCCGTGACACCTCTTCCTCCTCCAGTAGCGCTTGGCGAAGCCCTGCTGGAATCCCGCTGCATCCACCACCACGCCGTCGTGCTGCTGGATCTCCATCAACTTCTCCTTCCCCCTTGCTGGATTAAGAAGGAGGAGACGTCTCCGCTCCGTACGTGTGTTGAACGCGGAGGTGCCGTCCGTTCGGCGCTAGGATCATCGGTGATTCAGATCACGATGAGTACGACTCCATCAACCCCGTCCTGTTGAACGCTTCCGCTCGCGATCTACAAGGGTATGTAGATGCACTCCTCCCCTCTCGTAGATCTGAAGAGAGGAGTAAACTCCATAGATTGATCTTGGTGATGCGTAGAAATTTTTTAATTTCTGCAACGATCCCCAACACTTCTCCTATTGCAAGAAAGATCAATCTAGTAGGCCAAACCAAACTGATAATTCGAAGAGACTTGCAAAGATAACCAATCATACATAAAAGAATTCAGAGGAGATTCTAATATTGTTCATAGATAATCTTGATCATAAACCCACAATTCATCGGATCTCGACAAACACACCGCAAAAAGAAGAGTTATATCAAATAGATCTCCAAGAAAATCGAGGAGAACTTTGTATTGAGATCCAAAGAGAGAGAAGAAGCCATCTAGCTAATAACTATGGACCCGAAGGTCTGAGGTAAACTACTCACACATCATCGGAGAGGCTATGGCGTTGATGTAGAAGCCCTCCCTGATCAATGCCCCCTCCGGCGGAGCGCCGGAAAAGGCCCGAAGATGGGATCTCACAGGTACAGAAGGTTGCAGCGGTGGAATTAGGTTTTCGTGGTGCTCTTCGATGGTTTGGGGGTACGTAGGTATATATAGGAGGAAGAAGTAGGTCGGTGGAACCACGAGGGGCCCACGAGGGTGGAGGGCGCGCCCCTGCCTTGTGGCCTCCTCGGTGATTTCTTGACGTCCACTCCAAGTCCTCTGGATCACGTTTGTTCAAAAAATAACTCTCCCGAAGGTTTCATTCCGTTTGGACTCCGTTTGATATTCGTTTTCGGCGAAACACTGAAATAGGAAAAAAAAACAACAATTTGGGCTGGGCCTCCGGTTAATAGGTTAGCCCAAAAATAATATAAAATGTATAATAAAGCCCATTAAACATCCAAAACAGAATATATAATAGCATGGAACAATCAAAAATTGTAGATACATTGAAGATGTATCAATCATATAGTATTTAACTAGTAAAATACCATATTGTAGTATTTTACTTCGTTGGACTCACACCTGCATAATCTGCAGGTTCGTAGGGAACCACCCAGTCTGCCAGAAAGCCAATTTTCATCCTAGGCTCACAACCCATGTCTTTGCATAGCTGGTCATTGTGCCATATGCCGACAGAACTGACGCAAGATCGACGGAAGTAGTCCCCCGAGTAGCATTTCATATATGCATGCCACTCTTTCACATTTTCGTCCATTGATGATATGGTAGGCAATCGAAAGCCCCCATCGAGAAAATGGACCAGCCACTTTGGACCGTATCTCCGAGGTGTGTAGATCTCCCATGCTCTCGGAGTAGCCAGCAATTGCTAACTGGGGAATCCTTGGGTGGACGCATAGCCTGTCACATTTATAACAACTATGGTTAATTAATTGTGCTACATAAGTGGGTATAACATAGCTCATGCAAGTTGACCAAAAATTAAAAAGGGTTGAAAGGAACCTATATAGGGGAACTGCAGTACATGGCGTGCCAACAACGATCTCTCTGAACAAAGGCGAGGCGAACAACTCTTTGAGCTTCTGATCTCCATTATATCCCGTCCCAAAGATCACAATGTCACTCTTGATCAGTGCGGACTCACCTTGTACAATGATGCCATCTCTACAGAAGCTAATTTTTTTTGCTTTCTTGAGACTAATGCTTCCCTGCTCCACCTTGTTGTAGAATTTGTCTGGCATTATCGCAATAAGCCATGAGCTTAAAAGCTTGAAAGAAGCAGTGTTGCGGCACCATGCCATGCTTCCTCATGGGCACTGCCCACATGTAGTAGCTCTCAACAAACTTTGATAACATTCATCGCTGATCAAGTTGAATTAATGCATGAAATGCGTCCATGAGAACATGCATATATAAAGACTGATCTATTGTTAGTTTCTACACCTTATTACTTCAAATTCTACTCGTACAACACCACAAAAAAAATTCATACCAAGGGTGACAAGAAGGTAGCCAGCAGGCTAAGGAGCAGCCCCTCGCCTGGCTTGTGAACTAGGAGCTCGGACAAGCGATTGAAGTAGAAGAAAGCAACTGGGACACCCCAAGCGTAGAAGTCAGGAATGGTCCATCTCTTTGTCCGAATAATCATTGTACAAGGATGCCTCGGACCGTTCATGTTTGCGCAGTCCGTGGCGATGTCAAGAGCAGACTTTTGGTAGCCAATGACAGTAACGAGCTTGCCTTTGATCACTTCAGTGGCATGTGCATCGTCCATGTTGGAGTAATCCATTGAGTGGATCATTGTGCCATTAAAGGCCTCTGGGCCTTTCTCCAGTGGGAATGTTGGAATGCTGGGATGCCGATGTACCGTCCGACGCATAGCACCACGAAGTCGGCCATGTGTGTCTACATATGCCATAAATGATCAATATTGGCCAATGCGCTGGCACTCTAACCCCAGTTTCTCACCAAGAGAATCTAGGTTATATAATTGTTGGAGTCTTAATTTCACAGAATGCATCCACAATAATATCAGATATTCTTGTTGACCAAGTGTTTAAACCGTCTTTTGATCCTTGTCATATTCGAGGCGGTTTGTACTCATGGCACTATGGAAGCATACAAGTTTGACAAACTGTGGAAATCGAAGAAAAACCAGGAAAATATTCATGTTTTCTTGTTTGAAAATTTAAATACGTTGAAGAAAATTTGGGAAAACAAATTGGTCAGGTTGTTTTAAAGGAAAAAGGGCACTTGCAACAGCTCCGTTGTACTCCACTACTGGAATCAGGATCTTTGCCGTCAGCTGCCTGACGGCAAAGAAGTTCTTTGCCATCAGCTTACACAAAACAGACGGCAATGAAGAGCTGACGGCAAAGATCATGTTCGCCATCAGCCTCGGATCATAGCAGACGGCAAAGAACAATGCCCTAAAATAAATGCCAACGACCCCGCAGCCCCGGCGACCCCCTCCTCCGCCCCGCGCCATCCCCGTCGCCTGGCCGCCACCACTGCCCCAGCAACCCCCTCCTCCGCCCCATGCCACCCCCGACGCCGGGCCGCCACCGCTGCCCCGGCGACCCCCTCCTCCGCCCCGCGCCACCCCCGTCGCCAGCCCGCCACTGCCGCCCCGGCGACCCCCTCCTCCGCCCCGCGCCACCCCCGTCGACCCCGCACCCCCCCACGCCGTCGTCGACGCCGCACCCGACCCCGACGCCGTCACCATCGACCCCCTGGCCTGGCCCCTCCCCCGAGAAGGACGCCCAACCCCCTATGCCTGCGACCCCGACCCCGGCCATCCCCAACACCGAGGTGCGCCACCCATCCCTCTTCCATCCCTCCTCTCTCTCTCTCTCTCTCTCTCTCTCTCTCTCTGTTTAGGTTTAGGTTGAGGTTTACTTTGTGTTTGTTTAGGTTTAGCCGACAGGAGGAAGAAGAAGATGAAAAATTGACATTTAGTTTAGCTTTACTTTCTGTTTGTTTGTTTTTAAGTTTCATGTAGCCGACAGGAGATTGTGTGAAATTGCCATGTTGTAGGTAAACACTGCCACACTTAGAATAAAAATGAGGATAACACACTTGATTTAGAACAGTTCGTGCAGAAAACTGCCATGGACCACAACATCAAATCTGCTTTGTTCCTGAAATTTTTGCCATGTCACCTAGTAAATTTCCGTTTAGTGCAATGAGAGTAGTTCCGCGGGGGTTTATGGCTGATTTACAAATTGAGCCATATAGGCATGGTGACGATATATATTCTCTTTCATTTGATGATCAAGAATATATTGAATAACATGCTACTAATAAATCTTGTGCTCAGCTCTAGTATGTCAACCTAGAGCCACCTAAAATATGCTCTGTTTTTTAGATTACCATGCTCTGTTTTTCAACATTTTCAGTTTTCTTTCATGTCTAAAAAATCTCTGGTTTTAAAGGGTGTCAATTGCCATTGCCAACTAACCTACGAAATTAATTAAGTGTTGTTGATGTTGTTGAGCACAAGTGCATTGCTTTTTTTTCCTCAGTTTTCTTTCATGTCTAAAAACTTGGCTCTGTTCCAACTATTGCCAACTAACCTACCAAACTAATTAATTGTAGTTGATTATCTTCTGCTCAAAACTTCTTCTGCTGTAATGTTATATGACAATGTTGTAAGGGCAGTAATTGGTCACTTCTGCTGCTTATCAGAGATGGGGGATGCCGCCACCGCAGGCTACGCTCTGCCACACTGGAGTACGACTTGGAAGGTTTCGAGTTCTTCACGATCATACTTGAAAACTGTGTAGCAGGGGATAATTCAGAAGAGAGGAGGAAGCGGCATTGAGGCAGAAGAGAGGAGGAAGCGGCATTGAGGGTGTTTTCAATTCCGCTTCCTCCTCTCTTCTGAATTATCCGCTGCTACACAGTTCCCAAGGACTTGCAAAGTCGAAATAGTGTGATTCTTTGGTCATTTCAATGGGTTCAGAAACCACACATTTAAGTACCGTGAGGAAAACAGAGCTCGAATCCATAGCATTCTCCAAACACCCCGAATATCCATTTCTGAGGCCAGACTCATCTGCATTCGGTGAAAAGAAAATACTAAAAAAGTATAAAAAATCCGAACGTTTTTTGCATGAATGATAATTTGATGCATGAGTTGCGCTCTAAATTGCAAATCATTTTGACATATGAGTAGCTCTCAGCAAAAAAAGACAAATTGGACCGGAACAATACATGAATAGTAAAAAATCGCATACCCCAAAATTTCCTTTTTTGCTGAGAGCTACTCGGATGCCCAAATGATCTAAAATATGGAGCGTACCAAATTCTTTCATTCTAAAATAATTGACTTTTTTGAATTATTCTATTATTTGTTTTAGTATTTGTTTTGAATTTTCTATTAATCGGGGGTGGAGCTGAGCTTGGGCAACGAATCTCTTCGTCCCACACACACCATTCATTAGCAGCGATATTACCACACATCATTACCACCAACCGTACGTTTGACTCGAATATGCATTCTTGTATGTCTTGTGGCGCTTTAATCATAGCTTAGTTTGGTGTGATGTGCACTCTGTGAAGGCTTTATTCCGATTGCCTGCAATAAACCGAGCAGTCATCGGTTTCCTGTTCCATGGAATCATAACAACTTTCCTGCTAACCTCGCCTAAGAAAAGCATAAGGTTCCTCCGTCTCTCGCTGGCGCCGCCGCAGGTCCGTCTCGTCTCTAGTGGCCTTAGGTTCATGACGGCGTGGTGGATACTGGCTCTTGCTGGTGGAAGAGCTCTGTTTTTAGATGTTCCTTCGACTTTTGTTAGGTTTTGTGTCCTGCTCAGGAAGACAAGATGGCGACAGCTCCCTCAAGATGGAATAAGATTCTCCTTGCCTAGCCCCGTCCCGGTGGTGTGTCTAGTATCGCCGGTGGGCGTGTGAAGGTGTATCTCTTGCGGATCTATCCTTGATGAATTTGCTCCGATCTGCTCTATGTTTATGTTTTTCAAGTTGAATTCTTCCGATATACGTTACTTTTTATTGGCGGTGGTTGTTGTTTTACTGCGTTAGTCCTATGGGACCTTAGGATGACGACTTCTCGACTATCTACTACAACAACTTTACCCGGCTCCGACGAGGAAGAGGCGATGACGGCGGCGCACCTTCGACGCGCCACAGTGCTTGTAATCGTTGCTAGGTGGACCCACATGTAATTTTTGTTATTTCTGGTGTTCGTTGTACTGTCATGACCGAAGATGAATAGATCAGAAGCTTTGTCAAAAAAAAACTAAATTCAACTCAAGCAGTACACATCCAATCTACAGTTAAGATCATTGATCCATCCATCAAAACTTACGTGCCGTGTAAGTGCTGCATTCACCTAGTCACCAAGTACGGCATCGCTTGGAATATGGTGCACCCTAATGCTATCACGTGCTACGCCACGTTAATTAATGGACTTGTCGTGCTGTGACGCGTTCGTCCAGCCGCTTTAGGACACGCGTGTCCTCTTTTGCAGACTGAGAAAAAGGACATTTGCGTCCTCGCGTAACAGCAGAACCGAACGGCATTAGTATCTCCGGGCAACCTCTCTCCTGCCACGTTTATTCAGTTGGGATAAAACTTCTACAGTGGGCAGCATTAGTACTACTCCATCCGGATATATATGAGGCCTTCTTTTATTTTTGGTCAAAGTTTGACCATGAATTCATCTAATAAAATATAAACTATATGTCATAAAAATTATATCATAAGAAATCTCTTTCAAATACAAATCCAATAAAGTTTGTTTTTATAAGTGGGTCATGTCGTCTCAGCACATGGACCTCACCTTACGGCCAGGCATGGCATCAATGATAGGCAGTGGTATTGTAGACCTCATAATTTACTTACAAGTATCAAGGTAAAATTGACGCACTTAAAAAATAGTTGAAACATACCCAGTAACCTCATTGTAAACACCGTGATAGTTTATGTAGATCAGAACTTTTGACCTAAAGAAGTCGTCAAAACATACCAGCATGAGATTTAATTTTGACGATCTCATCGCAGCGTTTTCTTTATGCGAAAACGGTTTTTCAATCAAACCGGAGATTTGAGCTACAAAACATTTTGAAGGAATATTTGTCTACATCATCAGTTTTCTTGTTATATGCATCTATGTTTAAAAATGCAGTCCCGGCCGCTGGAGCTTCACGCGTGCATGCATCGCTCCCCTCGCAAGTATGCAGTCGTTCGGGTTTGCTACTAACCACCAATCACTCCTACATTGCAACAGGATCGTAGGAAAGGAGATGCCCCCGCGTCGCCCTCCTCTAGTGACATGGGGGCGACTCCCAGCGACACCCACCGCCCTCCCCTTCTCCTCCCTCGTCGCGCCGCCGCCTGATGCGCCGCCGGCGAAGCCCAGGCGGGCTCCAGTGACGGCGGCGGCGGGGCGTTTCCCCTAGGTCTCTTCTTCCCTCTCGTCTTGGGAGCATCTAGCGGCTGGAGGAGGGCCGCGGGAGCTTCGATTTGGACTTGCGGGCGCGGCGACCTAGGGGTGCGGGGCTCCGTGGCGGGCGCAGGCCGGGGGCTGGTGGCGCTTGGATGCTCCGGCGCGTTGCTAGATGCTGTGGTGGAGGGTGATTCCTCTTTCCAGATCTGGTCGGGGCCTGGTCGCGGCCGGCGCCGTCCCGGTCCGATGCGCATCGAGCGTGCGGCGGTAGGCCAGCGAGGGCTGGATCCCGGGGCGGCGGCCCCGGACGTCGGAGGACTGTGACAGCGGCTGTGGACTCGCGATGGACGACGCGGCCGCCGCGGTGGTGGACGATCCGTGCACAAGACGATTGATGGAGGCCATTGGAACAGATCTGGGTGAAGACCTGCTCGCGGCTGCTGCTGAGGCCGGCGATGGCGGCACTATTTGGTGTCGTTCCCTTATTGAAGGCATCGCTATTGAGAAGTTCCAGGCCACTATCTGCTACCTCCGGGGAAAACTCTAGATCAGTAGATCGGATGACGGCGGCATTATTGTGTCGTTTCCCTCTTGTGGCGTCATTCTTGGAGGTGTTCACGGGCTCGAGGGACCAGTGGACGGAATAATTGGTGGAGCGGTGATTCATCCTGCACATTAATGATGGCGATTCTTGGCGGCGTGGCGCAGTGGAGACTCGGCGCCCGATGTGTGGCGTGGGACTCGCGCAGGAGGGTGACGTTATTAGGCCTTGTGGTGGCGTCGTTGGCAGAGAGGCTGGGCAAGGTGGTGCAGTAGTACAGGACTGAAGATGGATTGGTGGCAGGTGGTTGCGGCGGCCTCATACCCGGCAGGCGTCCTGGTTGAGGAGTGCGCCGGACTGGTAGGTGCCCCATACCCGGGAGGCGTCCTGGTTGGGACCTCAGGTTTTAGATGTTTAGGTTTGGCTGCGATGTCTGTTTGATATTAGGCCCAGACTATCAGCGCTCCTTCATCAATTGGAAAGGAGTAGCGACAGTTGTTGCTTAGATGGTGGCTTTAGTCTTACTATTGTATGACTTTGTAAGGTCTTGTGAGAAAAATTAATAAAGTGGCCGTATGCATCGCCCAGATGTAGAGGCTGGGGGTCCTCCTCCTTGTCTAAAAAAAAACTCGGTAGTCGGTCCAGTCCATGAATCAAATTTCATCTCTTTTCTTATAGGAATTGAGATACATGTCACCTAATTTTCTATGACTTTCCTCTTCCTAAGATATTTTTATTCTAAGATTAAGACCTAAGAAAATCATACGAAGTGAGATGTCATGTATCTGAATTCCTATAGAAAAAGAGGTGTGATTTGGTGCATGGAATAGAAATTTTTACGATAATGTTTCTTTACTTTGGAATATGATGGTTTGTTGCCTACGTGTATGAGCCCAACAAGTTGAAGACTAGTGGCGCAGCCCTATATTTGTAGTATAAAATAAGATACTACCCCTGCGATTTCACAAGCAAGAGTTAGCTAGTAGATGATAAACTAGTCTGTTTCACAGCTCAACTCCTACGGAGCTGGCGTACGAACATCATGAAAGACCTAGTGCACCACCTCCTGCAAGGAACGTCTCCACGAGAATGGTTTCTCTTGCTCTTCTTCCTCTTTGTGCTCGTGCTTGTACACTACTCGTTGACTAGGTTCGCTGCAAAGAGAGCAGACAGGCAGCAGGTAAATCGCCGTCTCCCACCTTCACCCATGGCGCTGCCCATCATCGGCCATCTCCACCTTGTCGGCTCCATACCGCACGTCTGCCTCCGTGATCTCGCGAGGAAGCATGGCCCCGACCTCATGCTCCTCCGGCTCGGCGCCGTGCCTACTCTCATCGTGTCGTCACCGCGTGCCGCTGAGGCGGTGCTGCGCACGCACGACCACATCTTCGCATCGCGGCCACACTCCGTTCTCGCCGATATCATGATGTACGGCATGTTGGACGTTGGCTTCGCACCCTACGGTGAGTACTGGCGGCAGACAAGGAAGCTCGTCACCACCCACCTTCTGAGTGTCAAAAAGGTGCAGTCGTTCCGCAGCGCCTGTGAGGAGGAGGTAATTTATGAGCCTATTTGGTCGTTTATGCCGGACATGGTATTCAACGGACGACTTGACTGCTCCATTAAAAAAATGTACTCAATTGCTCAACAGGATTAGAGAGCGCGTAATTGTCCAGTAGGCCAGGCAGTGGTACCGTTGTATCTCGGTCAAAAATGTTAGGGAAGAGCTGACAGGCATGCAGGGGACGTAGTGCTTCAGAACAATTGACCGAATGGGTGCAACTTGCAATAGGGGACGGCGCTGGCCAAAGGAAGAATGCGGGTCGCAAGATGGACCCTAACAATTATATTAATAAAGATCTCCGAAAACTCAATATTTTTTTTTTAAAATACAACATACATGTTCGTGTTTTCATCAAGAAAAGGTATATTGTGTGCTCTGAAAAATAAATAAATAAATAACAAGATCTGTAAAAGCAACATTAGGAGATCCAGCACAGGCCATCAGCCGCCTGCAGCGCGTGACGCGTGTCCTGTGTGTGGCCTGCGCACCGCGCCACAGTATTCTCCAGCATTATTGCAACTATACTTCTGTTGTAATTTTTTCTTCAACATCACCTGTGTTGCAAAAGTTCCTCCTGAAGCAACACCTATGTTGCAGAAAAGTAAAGACGTAATTTTTTTTTTGCAATTAGACCTCTGTTGCAGAAAGAAAATCTGCAGCACAATCTTTATTTCAAATGTTTTTGCAACCGGGCATGCGTCGCAAAAGGGAACACGCAACATGACTTTTGTTGCAAAAGTGAGGACAGTGCTAAGCCACAAGATTACGCCGGATCCGAAAGCTCGCAACCCGGCGGATCTTTTCACATCCCTTTCTGTATACACATGCCACAAAACTAAACATTTCTTGGACGGAAGGTTATATCTTTATATGGACATGGTACTTGCCATTTTAATAATGTAGCTCAAAACTGTTAATATATTTGTTTTTCATCTGTCATGCTCCAGGTTGCAACTTTGAATTACTAGTCCCTAGTTTTCCTGCTGACTACATAATTGCCCGTGCGTTGCAACGGGGTAAATATTCTATAAATACGTTAACCCATGATTTACCTGCTCATATTGGTCATGTAAATAAATGTTTATTAAGCCATTCCCGTGATTTACCTAACTAAATAAATTTTAGGATTTTATTTGCTAAAAACTTATTGGAGAAAAAAACCAATAAAAGATGGCATAATTAAGTAAAAATATTTTCAAGGAAAATAGGTGGGGAAAAAACTAAAGATAAGAGGAAAAAATCAAAACAGAGAGAAGGACGAAGAATGCTACATATGGTTGGATGACGCATTTGGCCTGACAGGAAAGGGAACTATACGTCATTTTAAGTAGTATAGATAGAAATAGAGAAGTAGGCATGGAGGTTGCCGAGCCTGCGGGCTGGGTTCTAGATAGGTTGGGGGGAAATAGGTCATTGTAATTTTTTTTTTAAGTCTCAGATCTTGGTTATGTATTCTAGCCATAGTTTGTATGCATATCTTACTTTCCATGACGATTAAAAAAGACCTCAAGAAGGAATAAATTTCATTTTGTAGAGGCTAATAGCTGTGAAAAATTAGCTAGCCCTGACGTCTTAACATATGAATGATAGGTGAGCATTGCCATGGCCAAGATCAATGAGGCAGTCGCAACAGGTTCAACAGTGGACATGAGTGAGCTGCTAAGCTCGTTCACAAATGACATTGCATGTCGCGCTATATCAGGCAAGTTCTTCCGAAAAGAAGGGCGTAACAAACTGTTCCAGGACCTGATCAATGATAGCACACGACTGCTAGGAGGATTCATCCTTGAGGAGTACTTCCCTGTCCTGGCTAAGGTTAGCGTGCTGAAGTGGGTTGTCTGTGCAAAAGCCGAGAAACTGAAGAAGAGATGGGCTGATCTACTTGAAAAGGTGATTGATGACCATAATAGCAAGGACAGCGCGATGTCTGATCAGAAAGAGGGTGCTGATTTTATCGATGTTCTGCTATCTGTTCAACAAGAGTATGATCTAACCAGAGAGCACATCATTGCTATGCTGACAGTAAGCATCCATGCTTCCGGCTGTAGTCTCTAAATAAAATAATTACACATGTCATGCACACCATCATTTCATAGCGGAGACAGTACATGTGGATTTGGCTAGGTTGATCTAACAGATTTCTTGTTAATATTCTCAGGACATATTTTTTGGAGCAACAAGCACATCATCTCAAACCCTTGAGTTCACCCTTGTTGAACTTGTAAAGAGGCCACACATGATGTGGAAGTTACAAGACGAGGTCAGGAGTAACATCATACATCGAGGAGAAGGAGCATTCACCAAAGTCAACCATAACAGCATGATTTACCTGAAAGCAATCATAAAAGAATCGCTCCGGCTACATCCTGTGGCGCCTCTCCTTTCTCCGCATCTTGCAATGGCTGATTGTTGCATCGATGGTTACACAGTTCCGAGTGGCACACAAATATTTGTTAATGCTTGGGCTATTGGCAGAGACGCGAGCTCCTGGGAGGACGCAGATGAATTCAGGCCTGAAAGGTTTCTAGGCGACGGCAATGCAGCACGTGTCAATTTCAAGGGAAATGATTTCCAATTCTTGCCATTTGGGGCAGGACGAAGGATGTGCCCTGGAATCAACTTTGCGATTGACAGCATAGAGATCATGTTGGCGACACTTATGTACTATTTTGATTGGGAGCTACCCCAAGGGTTGGAACCAAATGATGTTGATATGACGGAGGTGTTTGGGCTAACGGTGCGCAGAAGGGAGAAGCTTCTCTTAATTCCCAAGTTATCTAGCCACCTACATGGATTGGATATTGCACCATAATAGCACCATCATCTTTTCTGAAATGTATATTAAGTGTAATAAAGTGGAAACATAACCTTGTGTTTTTGTTGAAAAATAAAAATAAACACTTCTTGTTTGATCCTCCAACCTCTGCACCAAGAGGATGCAACATCACAACAATAAAAGTTGTTGTCATCCGGTGTCTGCCGATGTCCCACGACCATGCCTCCATGGTCTAGCATCGTCGGTCGGCGTGTCAAGATGTGTCTCTGGCGGATCTATCTTTGGTGGATCTACTCGGATCTATTCGTCGTTTGTCTACATTCATGTGTCTTCTGGTTGGATCCTTCCAATCTACACTAGTCTTCATTGACGACGGTTACTCTTCTGGTGCGCTGGTCCTATGGGGTCTTAGTACGACGACTTTCCGACTGTCTACTACAACAAGTTTTGCCTGACTTCACGAGGGAGGGGTGATGACGGCGGCGTGCCTTCGGCTCGCTTCAGTTCTTGTAGTTGTCGGTAGGTGGTGTATGAATCTAGATGTAATAATAATAATAATAATAATAATAATAATAATAATAATAATAATAATAATAATAATAATAATAATAATAATAATAATAATAATAATAATAATAATAATAATAATAATGGCTTTCCAATCGTAGAGCGTGAATTCTTTATTTGGGTCCCGAAATTGTTCTTTTGGATTTTCAAAATCGTATTAGGAACTATGTTATGTGTAAAAAAGAATGTATAAGCCCGTAAGGAGGATTTGTCAGTCTGGACTCCATTTTCTGAGACGCCCAAATTACAAGCCCAACACAAACTTTGTCGATCCGCATCTTTCTCTACCTTGTTCGTCTTCCTTGCTATCTGGACGAGTGATTGACAAAAAACTACCACTTTAGGGGTTTGCATCCCACAGAATTACCACTCTAAAAAAAGTGATCAAAAACTATCAAAATTTTCTAATTTTGTGACAAAAAAATACCACTTCCAGATAATGACCATTTTAAACGATTTAAACGTGTTTATGACAGGAGGGGCCCATCTGTCAGCGCTGACGTGGCGTCAAAGTAAACTTCACAGGAGAGGCGGACGACGAGTGTCGGCGCGTGGAAGCTCGTCGGCGGGAACCTGGCAGGCGCGGCTACGTCAGGAAGGGCTCGAGGTCGGGCGCGAGTTCCCCCACGCCGGCGTCCGGCAGGGGCGGCTGCGTCAGGGCCGGTGCGAGGAAGCGGCAGGGCCAACTGCTGTTCCACGGGGCGCGGCACCGGGCACGAGCGGCGGGTCCAGCTGCTGCTGCGCGGGGCGCGATTTCGGGCCCTCTCTGCTGACCTCGACGACGGAGCAACCCCGCACGATGCGCCGGAGCCGGGCACGTGCGGCGGGTTCAGCTGTTGCGGGGGGGGGGGGGGGGGGCGACACCTGGCCCTCCCTGCTAAGCCATGTGGAAGGCGGCGAGTTCAGCTGCTGCGCGGGGGCGCGACATCGGGCCCTCCCTGCTGAGCCCGATGGACGGCGGCAGGGGTGGCGCGCAGGTGCACACGAGTTGTTCGGGAAAATGCCACAGAGAGAGGAGGAAGAAGGAGGAGGTTGACGCTGACGTGTGGGCCCCTCCTGTAATAACGGTCGAAATAAACGAAGTTGACCTTCACGCCATATCAGCCCTGACAGATGGGCCCCGCTTGTCATAAACACGTTTAAATCGTCTAAAATAGTCATTACCTAAAAGCGGTAGTTTTTAGTCACAAAATTAGAAAAATTTGGTAGTTTTCTGTCATTCTTTTCAAAGTGGTAGTTCCGTGGGACAGGTCCAGACGGTTTGCAAACAGCAAGAGAGGTGGGCCCCCCTTGATTCTACATTTCTATTTAGACATTCCCTACATGTAGACTTTCATTGTCTACCACTGTTACTGTCCTTAACAGATGGCTGCCAGGGACAAAGTTTTTAAATAGCCGGCTATGCCCCAGCTATAGCGGTTTGAGCAGGTGCTTCAGAAGCATCTCTATGAGTGGCTGAGACACAGAGAGAGGAAGGCCACGCAAGAGTCATCTATCTAGTAACCTCCTGCCTGCAGTCCTGCCACAACTTCACAGGAGTAACCACCTGCTTCTGCTAGTGCTGCTGCCTCTGCAACGACTGAGCTGCTGCTGCTCCTGCTCAGTGTCCACATGCAAGTCATGGTGGCTTCAGGTAACTAAGGTTGCGAGAGCGGATTGTCAATTTGTGATTAGTTAAAATACAGGTCTCGAGCTCTACATACGTCTTGCTCACACCATCTCTTCTCCACTGACTATTCTGCAGTGTACTTGTAGTGTGCCACATGAGCTACGGGAATTACTTTTGAACCTTCCAATGGCAGAGCTGCTGGCGACCATTGCGATTCCGCCACTGGTGTCCATGCTGATGAACAAGGCATCTAGTTACCTCCTGGACCAATATAATGTGATGGAGGGATTGCAAAAGCAACACAAAATTATCAAACGCAAGCTTCCGGCCATTCTTGATGTCATCACTGATGCCGAGGAGCAGGCGACGGCCCACAGAGAAGGGGCGAAAGCCTGGCTCGAGGAGCTCAAGACGGTGACATATGAGGCACATAAGTCCTCGACGAATTCAAGTAAGAAGCACTCCACCGTGAAGCCAAGAAAAAGGGGCACTACACTAAGCTTGGCTTCGATGTGATAAAACTCCTCCCTACTAACAACCGTATCATGTTCCGTTACAAAATGGCTCGCAAGCTTTGCCAGATTGTGCGGGCCGTTGAGGTCCTCATCGCAGAGATGCAAGCCTTTCGGTTCAAGTACCGGCCACAGCTGCCAATGTTCAAAGAGTGGCGGCAGACAGATTATGTCATCATCGACGCACAAGAAATTGCCAGCAGATCCAGAGAAGAAGATAAGAAAAATATTGTTGATATACTACTTGGTGAGCGCAGCTCATATACAATGAACCTAAAATTCAGAAGGATATTCAGTTGACGCTTTGGGGTCTGTGTCTCTGATTATTTTGATGTGAACTCCTTGGCTAAGAGTATAGTTGAAGCATCTCCCAAAAAAAAATAAGAATACAGATAAATCACCATTGGATAGACTTCAGAAATTGCTCATTGGGCAGAGGTATCTCCTTATATTGGATGATGTCTGGAACAGAGAGGTCCATAAGTGGGAAAGGCTTAAGGACCATCTTAAGCAATGTGCCAAGGGTAGTGTCCTGCTCACAACAACCCGTGATAAAAAAAGTTGCTCAAATAATGGGTGCTGATTGGGTCTACCGTCTCAATGCTTTGGGGGATAGCTTCATAAAAGAAATTATTGAGGCTAGAGCATTCAGTTCAAAAAATGAAAAGCCTCCGGAGCTACTTGAGATAGTTGGTGAGATTGTGAAGAGATGTCGTGGCTCTCCTTTAGCTGCAACTGCACTGGGCTTTATACTTTGTACCAGGACCAGCGTGGAAGAGTGGAAGGTTGTATCATCTAGAAGCAGTATTAGCACCGAGGAAACTGGAATTTTGCCAATACTAAAGCTTAGCTACAACGAATTGCCATCACACATGAAGCTGTGTTTTGCTTTCTGTGCTGTATTTCCCAAGGATTACAAGATTGATGTGGCGAAGTTGATCCGACTATGGAACGCCAATGGATTTATCCCAGAACACAAGGAAGATAGTCTTGAAACCGTTTGGTCTGTCGACTTCGCCGCTCCCTCTATGATCTTAAACAGGCTCCTCGCGCCTGGTTTGAGCGCTTCGCCTCTGTGGTGACTGCCGCTGGCTTCTTGCCCAGTGATCATGATCCCGCGTTGTTTGTTCACACGTCTCCTCGTGGTCGGACTCTACTCCTTCTCTATGTTGATGACATGATCATCACCGGTGACGACTCTGACTACATAGCCTTTGTTAAGGCTCGCCTTCACGACCAGTTCCTCGTGACTGATCTTAGTCCACTTCGCTATTTTCTTGGGATTGAGATCTCCTCGACCTCTGATGGCTTCTACATCTCCCAAGAAAAATATATTCAGGATCTTCTTGCTCGCGCTACTCTCGGTGATGAGCGCACAGTTGTGACTCCTATGGAACTCAACATTCAGCTTCGTGCTTCTGATGGTGACCCTCTCCCTAACCCCACTCGCTATCGTCACCTTGTTGGCAGTCTTGTCTATCTTGCTGTTACGCGTCCTGATATCTCATGTCCTGTTCATATTCTGAGTCAGTTCGTTTCAGCCCCCACCTCTGTCCACTATAGTCATCTCCGTGTTCTACAATATCTTCGTGGCACGCTCTCTCAGCGCCTTTTCTTTCCTTCTCTAGCTCTCTTGAGCTCCAGGCCTACTCGGATGCTACCTGGGCTAGTGATCCCTCTGATTGACGCTCGCTGTCTGCTTATTGTGTCTTTCTTGGTGGCTCTCTTATTGCCTGGAAGACAAAGAAACAGACTGCCGTTTCTCGCTCGAGTACAGAGGCTGAGTTGCGAGCCATGGCTACGCTGACGGCTGAGGTGATCTGGTTACGGTGGTTACTTGAGGACTTTGGTGTGTCTGCTACTACCTCGACTTCCTTATTGTCAAATAGTACTGGTGCTATCAGTATTGCGCGTGACCCGGTGAAGCATGAGCTCACCAAGCACATCGGTGTGGATGCCCACTTTGTGCGTGCTGCTGTGCAGGATCAGACTCTCGCTCTTCACTATGTGCCCTCTGAGTTACAGTTGGCGGACTTCTTCACGAAGGCACAGACTCAAGCGCAACATAGTTTTCTTCTCTCCAAACTCAGTGTTGTTGATCCACCATGAGTTTGAGGGGGGTGTTAGATGTGTATACACATTGCGAGGGTTGCGGAGACAGACCACCACGTGAACAGTGGCGAGGTCCCTCCCCGCAAGCACCAAAGGATCAATCTCCAGCACCTTGCCAAAGGAGGCGAACGCAGCCGAAATGCCAGCGCGGTTGAGGTGCTCAGCGGGGAAGCAGGTGGCAGCTAGGAGGGCGCACGTCCTAGCAAGCACATGCGTACGCCCATACCACTCCTCGCGGTGTAGGTCGATGCGCGCACCCTCGTGCATGAACGGCTGGTGCCGCATGGCTTCCTCGTGGTCCGCTGGAGAGGCGAAGCGGAAATACATGGCCCCGATCGACGACGGGATCGTCTCCGGGAGGATGTGACCGATGTCACGGAGGAGAGCCGCTTGGACCGCCGCCGTGTCGTTGTGGAACGTGTTCGGCGGCTCGATGGTGACGACCGCGAGCCTCAGGGCCGCGGTGTAATCACCCTCCGGCATAAACACCTCCACCGCATCAGGGCGGAGGGACTCCGCCGCAATGGAGCGCCCAGAAGACCTAGACGACTCCGAGACGGCAGTCGAGCCCGTGACAAAGGTTGGAACGCTGCCCGCCCCTGAGCCCCCACCGAGTACCGCGCTTGGAGCGACAAGCCCAAGCACAGGCGCGGCAGCGAGGAAGGGATGGGAGACGAAGGCGGTGACGACACCACAGCATAAGTGGAGATGTCGCGAAAGCGGGGCTCTTTGTTAGCCAGAGGCGATGCGGGAGCCGGGGAGATTGGCTCACCGAGCTCGAACTCGCCGAACAAGGCCGTGGCCACCGGAGGGCTGGTCACGCGGCGGCAAGCGGAGGGATACGGGGTAGCTGGGCGGCAGGCGGGGGGCGGTGGTGGCGGGGGAGGGTGAGTGGGGGCGGACGCCGGCCTCGGGGGTGAGGCGACAGCGGCAGGGGGGAGGGAAGCGAGCGGCGGGTGGCCATGGCGCAGCGGGGTGAGCCGGCGCGGTGCCCCGAGACGCGGCAACGGCGACAGCGAACGGGGTCGCGGCAGGAGCGGACGTAATGGCGAGTGGAGAGACAGCGATAACAGCCAGAGAGCGAGAGAGGTGGGATGGGTAGGTGCGGGGGAGGTTTATGACCACGAGCCGGAGAGAGAAGCGCGTCCCTGTATGTACCGTTGCCCGCAAAAGACGGGGAAGTAAACGCATGAGCGACCTCCACCGCGGACCCGTCGCGCTCCGCGCAGTCAATGCGCCACGGACAGCCGCTACCGACACTCCCGCTGTCGCACTCGGACGCGACCAAAGGTGTCGGAGGATCGGGCGCGTGATGGGCGAGAGATTCAGCAGGGGTTCTCAGCGAATCAACGATCGAAACGTTGGCGGGGGCCGGGGGAGCAAACCGAGGGAATTGATACTGGAAGGGACGGGGCACCAAATGGCCAAAAGGCTAGGACGCCTAACCCTAGACTCGTGCAGAGTAACTCCAGGTAGTTGGCGACGGCGCGCACCCCTAGCAGCACGCGCGCAAGCCTTGGCTGCGGCGGCGTAGGCCCCATCCCGCGAGACAAACAGGGCAAGGTTAATGACGTGCAAGAGCCCCGGCCCAACGGCGACGAGGAACTCGGCGATGGCTGGGCTCGCCACCGCAACTGAGAAAACCAGGGCGCGGTCCGGAGTGACGGCAAGCCGTTCGTCAGGACCGCAGAAGAAATAGGAGAGGAGATTGGCCACCCCACTGGCCGAGAAACACAGTGCGGGGAAAGGAGCCACGACCCACAAGACGCTGGGAGGACCGAGCTCAGGGCAGGTCTCCGGGTCGTAAGACACGGGGGAGAGGAAGGAAGCGAGAACACGTTGACGGAATGTTGTTGCCGCTCTCTCTCTCTCACACCGGACGGAGGTGGAAGAAGGAGCACACTTTTTTTTCCCGACATCCAAACGCCTCCTTTATATTCAGCACACAGGCTACATCACGGCTGGGAGCTTCACCGGCACATTCTACAACCAGTACACAGGCGCTTTTATACCCGACGCACACACACAACCATGCCATCACACCGGCCACTAACTCACGCACACACGTAGTAATCCAACCACCACTGGCCGGCTAACACGCTAACAGCCCATGCATGCATCCACATACTAACTATCTAGACTAGATGCACGTATGAGTCCGCTATAGCTCGTCCCGCTCTAAGAGTCTTTTGTTCAAACACTTGAGCAACATTTTAAATAGCTCCGCTATAGCACGCTATAGCATTTGGAAGAGGTCCGCCGCTAAGAGGCTTAGCGCGCTATTTAAAACTATGCGTATGACCCGTGTGGCTCAGTCACCACCTGCAACCACTAATCCAGCTACATGCATGCACGAACTGTCACAGCACACACGACTCGGCCTGCCTCTCCCACGCATAATCGAACATGTATCTGGCGCACCCGATGCCGGTCACCGCCGCACATGGCATGGCTTATGCCAACACGGAAAGCCACACCGCACATGGCATGGCTTATGCACTGCACTGTGACTGCTTGGCGTTGAGTTGACCATTGCTGAATCACATCCCAGGCCATCCAAGACGATCTATCTGATCTGGATTTGGTTTGCTGCTGTCCCTTTGGGTAGATCAACAGCAGTTAGTCTTCAGTTTCGTGTGTCTGTTCCTCGATGTAGCCCAGAGACGGTCTGATATCTGAATAACTTGCTGGCTGCTTACGAGGGAGGACCCAAGATGCAGGAAGCAAAAGAGCAGGCTGAGGATGTTGAGTAGTACTAGTATAATGTAAGATTTTGTGCCCTTTGATTACTTTTGGCACAGCTTCAGTTGATAGTTTGCATACTCATCTTGTCAAGGATGAACTTACCCTTGGTATGTTTCTTACTATGTTTCTTTCACACCCTGCCTCAATCAGCTCTCTGCTTTTATAGACTAGTGTTATTAGTAATGCTCTTCACACGAGAGTCGTGTTTCTATGTTATGCCGCACTAGCAGCCAGGAGGCATGCATGCTTCGGTGGAATCAATATTGATTAATTCTGAAGTACGAGTTCACTTATTACATATTTTTCTTTTAGCCCAGAAATATATGTTTTAGACCCTGTTACATGTTGTGCCATGCATGCCTATTAGTACTATTGCAGAATGCTTATGCTTGTACATTGGCTAAATGTTTCTGGGTTCTGGTCCTTGCCTGCCACTAATGTTTCTACCCCCACGGCTAATGCTGTGAAAACTTATAAATGAAGGGTTACAAGCCTTGCCCACCACTAATTTGACCCCACCTATAAGTATTTTCAATAGTGGGCTTGTCGCCGTTTGCAACACCACGCGATGAGTCATTCAACAATGGTTTTCCAGCGTCAACTATCGACTTACAGCAGCACACGCCCTGCGTGGGTGCTGCAAGCGGCGCCCGACATACAACACTGATGTCCGGCCTTTGCAGCTTAGCTCACTCATGCCCCCATGGAGCGGTACAAGACCCCACTAGCAGCCGGTCCGACTTGCAACGCGACAGTCAAGAAGAATCTACTAGTTGCAACTGCAATTATCGTTCAACTACTCACTCATTCACAAGCTTCTCGCCGTTCTTTATTGGGACATACATCCAATTTCAACCAAGCACAATATTTTTCTTCACTTTTTTTACGCAAAGTGACCGTGAACCTAACATGCAAGTAGGATGGTCACACGATTCCGTAGTCTGATCACATGACTAAAAAGACAGGATAAACAATTTCTGAATGGTTTTCTCAACACATATCTCATGCTGACAATTTTTTCACCCCTAACATACTCTTACATTATTTTTTTGGCAAGGGATCACAAACTAAACATGCAAGCCGGGATGGTCACACGATCTTGTGGCCGAATCACATGATTAGGAAGGCACAATAGATATTTTTCAACAACTAGCTGAACACTTAACCCATGCCAACAATTTGACCTGTGTCCCCCCTCTCAAAATAAAAAGATAACAACGATAGGAGAGGTATACATTGAAGTCCTATATATATATACTCCATGGTCTTAGGATGTCATAGTGAGTGTGATATGAATGTAGATATCCGACTTTAGTTTATCTAAAATATTGTAGGAAAACAAATACATATATGCCCAATTTGCGAGTCCCTCCACGATTCTCAATATTAAGTTCTACAGAGTCGATCTGCCCCGTCACTCTCTTAGTTGAGCTAGAGCCTGTGTCTGTGCAACTGGATGAGGAGTCCGACGCTGAACCTTTGTTGAGACTCCAGACGAGGTCATGGTCATGACCTTCCGTGCCTTGGCTGCCAACAAACACATAGACTCGAAACGCAAACACTAGATTCATAACCCGCCGGGATCAACTCTGTTTTGAAGACATGTCGCACTTCTTGTTATCAAAGATCAGGTAGAATGAAAATGTTTAATTTGATCAAATTCAGAAACAAGTCCAAAGAAATTTAAGCATTTAAGAGTGGTATGAGAAGTCCGAGAACATGGTTCACTTCGCCTTGGTCCAGTTCATCGAAAATGATTGGACGTTCGCATGAGATGTGGTGCCATGAATCTCTTTTTTTGCACAAGAGGCTGCTTAATTATATTCATATCCTCGTATGCAGTAGGAAAACTGTTAAACAACCGTGTACATTGCATTGGCGGGTGCTAACCGTATTGGTTTGGAGGATATCCTTGAATAGCACGCCATGTATATCTTATACTCCCTCCGTCCTATGATATAAGAGTAT
Source organism: Aegilops tauschii subsp. strangulata (assembly GCF_002575655.3). Lineage (NCBI taxonomy): Eukaryota > Viridiplantae > Streptophyta > Magnoliopsida > Poales > Poaceae > Aegilops > Aegilops tauschii. Next base: position 6,187,040 of record NC_053035.3, read on the forward strand.
TTTTTATACTCCCTCGGTTCACTTTTATAAGACGTTTTAGACAGCTTAAATTGAATTGTTTTGGGTGTTGTCTTAAATGTCTAAACAGTCTTACAAAAGTGAAGAGAGGACGTAATATATTAGTGTGGCCCTATGGGTTCATTCACGGCAAACCAATCTCTCATACAGAGCAAAGGAATGTTCTGCCAATATTGGCAACCGGGCATGGCTAACTAATGGCGGTCGCTTGAGCACGCCCTCCAATGCTGACACAAGTACCTATGGCGGGTAGTCATTACCTCCTGCCACTGATGATTTCTGCAAACAAGATTAGTTCGGAAGATTTTACGTGTGGCAGGTAAAATTAAGTGCCCGCCAATGAGGAGCTCTTGGCTGTGGCGGGCAAATTGTAAGACCCGCCACTGCTAATTTTTCAAAATACTTGTGACAGGTGCTAGGAAGCGTCTGCCACTCATTTGAGTTCACCTATAAGGATTTTCCCAGTAGTGTATATCACATAATAGAGAAATGACAGTCGGTTTCAAAATACCTGGCTTAATACCATCACATGGCTGATATGATGTTCTTCACAGGAAGCTGAAAGAGAGCTAAAATGAACCACTTCTCATGTTTCACATGCCTTTCATGATGCAATGCATTTGGAGTGATTGGTACATATGAGAGAACTATCATACCATGTATACTAAGTTCTTCTACCGGGTCGTTGGACGATAACTTAAACATGCAAGCAGGATGATCACATGATTCTGTAGTCCAGTCACATCGTAAAATAAATATTTTTTGAATGACTTGCTCAACACATACCCATGCTCACAATTTATTTATTTTTCTTCCTAAAAAAGCTATCAAAACAAGAGATGTACAGGAGTCCTATATATACTCCATGGTCATGGCATGTCCATACGAGTGTGATATGAATTCAGGTTTGCTCCCTCTCTATCCATCTCAAGTCATCTAAAATATTGGAGGAAAACAAATGCATGCATCTTCTCTCCTCTAAACCCACCTTCCATCTTGATCTTTGATGGTATGAGTCCATTCGCCGCACCATTCTCTTTGTGAAGTGGGAGCATGTGTATGTGCCACCGGACAACGAGTCAATGCCGCCGCATTCCTCCACTCCACCTGCTGGTCAAGGGCAGCATCGTCCACATCTTAGCTGTCGTTGAGGTTACGGTCATGACCTTTTGCACCTTGACCGTCAATCGAGGAATACAAAGACTTGGTGTGAGAAACGTTTCATGGAGGAGGGCACATATGGTCTGAGACATGTGACGCCGTCGAGCTGCTCTGCTCGCTGGCCAAAACAGTCCACCACCCGCGCACTGCCATAAGGTCAGCTATCACCCACCCACCTGCCCACCAGGTGTTTGTGTTTATTCCAACAAGGTTCGTTGCTCCACCACGACCTAGGCTACCGCGAGTAGCTCACTTGCCGGCCGAGCGCGCAAGAGAGAGCCTGCCCTCCCTGTCATGCTTCAGTGGCATCGATCGCAGCTAGCTGTCTCTGCGCATCCACGGATATGAAGACAAGTCAAGTAAGATATCAGGCCCAGTACATCCATCTACTAACGACCCGTTGCTGTGAGCTAGTAAGGGCAGCGACAACAACCCATTCACATACTAGTCATGTGTGCGTGCGGCCAAGAGTCGAGTGAAGCAAGATATCCATATCTCCTTCAACAGCATCCACTGGTTAGAGATCTTGGTCCGGTTGTTGGATGAGTAACCAGTAACCAGTGGTTGTTAGCATTACACAAGCATGCCTAGTAAGTAGTACTATTACAGCTGTGCATTGGCAAGCTCTGCCCATGTTGTTTACTGAAGCTGTTACGTAACCATGGCCATACTAGATTAACATTGCTTTGAAATAATCGAAATTGATCATCTTATCAATTAGTTTGTCGCCACTCAAATGTCTGAAATATATATTTGATCCTTTTGACATGTAGGGGAAGTGGCAGCAACGGCGTACAGACCAGATTATTTAAAAAGGGGCTGACCACTCAGCATTGCAGTGGGTTGATATCAGTAACCATAGGGTCTGATTTCCTTCCAAACGAGTCTGAGTTTGAGCCATTGACCTTTAGCTGTTTACAACCACGAGTCTCTTTATTTCACAGGCGGGTATATATAGAGGATCCTGTATCGCTGTGTAAGAGATATATCAAAAAGGAACTTGTACTGGATTGGTATCCCATTGGCAGCTGCAGAACCTAACCCTAGGATTCCCGCTGAGAGTTAACAAATAAGTTTGTCTGATGAGAATTATCAAGTATTAGTCTTTACCAGCACGTGTGTTGAGGCTGAACCTTACTTTTGTGCCTCTCGTACTCAGCTGAAGCGTGGATAGAGTTGTTGTCTAGATCTGTTGCCTCCCTGACCTTGGTGTCCTTCTTTAGCAAGGGCGTATATTGTATAATCTGAATACATTCCTAGTCATTCCGGTATGCTGATGGCCATTGAGTAGATAGTACTGGATACTATACCACATGCACAAGGTCGTGCTGTTCTGTATAGTACTCCCTCCATCCCGAAATTACTTGACTTAAGGGTCAATTCTTTTGATAGCTTTTTTGGGCTTCTTGAATAAGCTGCCCCCTACCCGGCTTATTCTAAAAGCCCAAACAGAAATATTTTTTTAGAAGCCTATTAGTCAAGTCTTAATTAATACGCTTCTAAATAAATAAATTTGGTTGAGCTTCTAGAAGCTTCCAAATAAATAAATTTGGTTGGGCTTATAGAATAGGCTGGGTAGGGGACAGCTTATTCTAGCTTATTCTAGAAGCCAGCAAAAGAACTGGCCCCTGGATTTGTCTAGATACGAATGTATCTAGAAGTAATTTGGGATGGAGGTAATAGTTGACAACACCTGTTGCTGAGATGTACATATATGAGTCCGAGTGTGAGTGCTCCATACTTCTTATATTTGTTAACAAGGGAGCTTAAGACTCCTCAGCACTTTCAACAATGGGCATGCGGCAAAGAATAAAATAAGAAAATGTCTTTTGATGGGCGCTTAAAACATAGATAAATCTGACCAATTTTCATTTCACACATTGTCATGATTCAGTGGAGCTGAACTACTCTCTTCTTCCTGGCCGATCAAGTGATGACGCTCATGCGTGACCACAACTAGCTGACATGAAATTTATGTTAAGCTCTACTTCTTGAAAGTTGATGACTCGACTCCAGATCATTCAAGACTATAACTGGTTCGCAAATGCAATTGTCATTCAACTACTCACACATTTACGTACTTCTCGCAGTTCTTTTAGTGTGAGTTCTCCTCCAGCCAAGCACAATGTTTTCATTCATTTTGTTCCTCATCCAACTCAAATGGTCACATGATTCTGTAGTGTACTCACGTGTTCAAAATGACATGATAAATATCTGCTGAATGGCTTGCTCATACCTATATATCCTATGCTCACACTGTTTTGTTTTCGTAGGAAGAGCTAACCAAGACTAGAGATGTATAGATGTCCTATATATACCTTCTGCCCTGGGATATCAAATAAGTGAGTGGGATATGAATACTAATTTGTTTATCTTTTTGTCCAGCTTCAAATTGTCTGAAATATTGGAGAAAAACAAAAATACCATGGTAACATTTACTTGCTGTAAATCTGTATTGACTTATGCTAGAAAATAGAGTGATCTCGATGGTTCCAACCACTGTCCTCTTAGATACTCACTTCGTAAAGCTTTTCTAAATTACAGACCCCACCACCGATCCAGCTGACCGTTTGATCTCCACAACGGATTGTTCGACAGGTTAACAACTATCCTTTCCCACTGCCTACTTTTTTTTTCAATAAAGGACATTTCATTGAATAGATATATCGAGGTGATACAATCATATTGAAAGAAAGCCCGGCCTCTTACAGCAGTTTCATGTTTTGCCATCATATCTAAAACTTGCAATATGTATTGCAGGACCGTCAACTCAGCGACATTATTTGGGTGACAATGCACGCGATCTGATGCTCCCAGTGTAGTGCAACTAAATCAAGTGCGGAATTGTCTTTCATTGATAAGGAATTAGCTGGGTTAGGTATAACGGGATGGCAAAAAGGTGGAGACACGAGATGAAAATCAATAACGGTGTACATCTGTGCTTTAACAAACTTATTTGCACAAAAGGCCACTCGTTGTCTTCTCCTGATGCAAAATCTTATTGTTGATAAAGAAATCAATGCGAAATTATATGACCAACGACTCTTTGTAGACACAATCACTGCTTTCCCCTTGTCGCTGTCGGACATTCTTTTGCGGTTGGCATCAATGTTGCAGGAAGCAAGAATTATAGAAAGTCTAGAGGGACAGGGACTGAGAAAGCAGAGGGCAACACTAGGGGTAGAAGGGAAAAGCATCAAAGCAAATCAAAGTTCTTCATAAGATGTCATCACACCCCTGTTTACTTCTAGCTGTGCAAGCGCGATATTGTAGCTCGGTTTCAACACAGTCATTCTCACGCAACACATCATATTCCATTAACTTGTTCGATTTTTCTACAGAAAAAAGTCATCCACTATTTGTAATTTCCCTATACATGTCTCCATTTATCAATTGTTCTTGTCTGGCCTTCTTTGCTATGACATGCTGATCTGAAAAAGGGAGCTGAAGACTAAGCTCAGCTAGCTTAGTTGATTCCGATTTCACGCATTAGTGGTGATGCCATGGACTGGACCACTCTCTCTAATCTTACATTTTCTTGACTTGCAAGGCATAGCTCTGCCGATTTCATTAAGAGTGGAAAATTAACACAATGGTCCAGTTCATAAGGGAAACTATGCCAAAAACCACAATATGTTACAATTGATTAAGGGACAACCATGTAAAAACGTGACAACTACAAGAAAAAAAGGAAACAACAATGCCGACACTAGCCAACTCAAAGCTCCACCACCATCATGGCCACAAACCGGAGATGAATGGGTAAGATCTTCGAAGACGCCTTCAATAAGGATAACGACCTCCCTCTCCGCGACCGCGTCGTCCCCGCGGGCGACCGGCCGCGCCCCGGCGCCCCCTCCTCTAGAGCCCCCCCTCCCCTCCCTCCCCGCCGCCGTCGCCGGCACCCGCGGCCGGGCCTGGCCCCTAGGTCGCTGGCGGCGGCGGCCTCGAGCCCTTCCCCTCTCGGTGCTCCCCGGCGCGGGACGGTGTGCGCCGGGAGGTGCTCTTCGGCGGCGGCGGTCCGACATGGCGGCGGAGATCCCGGCGCGGCGTGGGTGGACAACTGGGCGACGGCGTCACCGTTGGCGGCGGGGTGGCGCGGCGGCGCGGCTTGAACCAGCCCGCTCGGCCCAGATCTGGGCCCTTCGGGCCCCATCTGGGTTTGGGTGGGCCGGCGGCGTGGCCTCCAGGAGGCGGGAGAGCGGCACTGGCGGCTGGGAGCGGGCGGCGCAGGTGCCGGCTGGCTGCAGCATGTCCGGCGGGGCTTTGCGGGCCCATTGCGGGCCTGGCCGGACCAGGGGCGGCCTGGTGTGCCCTACTGCCACGTCCGGACGGCGACCGCGACGTCGCCGGGGGCTCGGGCCTCCCGCACGTCGGAGGGGGAGGTGGTTCCCTCCCGCTTGGCTTCGGTGTGGTTCCTCCCGTCGCTTGGCGCTTCTTTGCGGTCTCCTTGGCCTCGTGGTGGTGTTCGCAGCAGGGCGGCGTGGATATGTCCAAGACCGTGGTAGCGCGTGCTTGCGGGTGGCATGATGGTTGGATGGCCCTGGTTCGAGTGGGTAGCGGTGCTTGGGGATGCGGGAGAAATCTCTGCCGGTTCATCCGGCTCCGACGCGGTGACACCTGAGGGTGCCATCATTCCTTCCTGAAGGGCGTCGGCGCTACCCATCCCCCGCTCCCCTTTGTATGCCGGGGGAAACCCTAGGACATGTCCGGGCAGCAGCGTCGTTGGCGTCATTCTTTTTTGGAGTTGCTGCTTGGTATGCGGCGGTCCGGTGCCATGGCGTGTGGTGGGATGAAGATGGAGGGCGCAGCAGTGGCGGATCATCTGTGCTTGCCGAGCTGCCGTTGTTGGCTTTTATTTCTTCTTCTTTTTCCCTTTTGGGCTTGTTGTGCCGTTCACCCCGGCAGTTACCCTGTGATCTGTTGCTTCATAATATAAAGCGGCGGGAAACCCTTTTTCGGTAAGGATAACGACGGCCATGGGTGTCGTCGTTACCAGCATCGACCCCTGTCGGAGACTTAAGCTTTCGCTCAAAGTCACCACAACAACCCCGCCAAACCTCATGAAAGATGCCAGCCACACCGATGATAGATAGGCCTGATCCGTGATGGCTTCTCTGCTCTGCCATAGTGCTAGGGGAATACTGGCTTGCGATTGCTTCTACATGTCAATTGTGCTGCAGTTGCTCTAGATCAAGAAGCTTTGGGGCCTGCGGTGTAGGGCGACTGCATGGCCCTAGTTGAGCTGTATCGCTGGATCACACCCAGGCTGGCAGAGACGATCTGATCTGAATGTGGTTTTTTGTGGTTGCTGATTTCTTTGACTTTGTGTCCTCTGATAACTCTTGGTGCAGCTTAAGTTGATGGCCTGAATTTAGCAGAGGACTCACCGACTGACTACAGGAGGCTGTAATGCAGCAGTAGAACTTACTGACGGTGATTGGGATTTATAGATTGATTACTTAGTGGCCAGGCGAATTCAGGCTTCAGTTGATGGTCTGCATACAAAAACTAAGCAGGGGTAAACAGCTTCTTCTCAAGGAATTATGTTAGTGTTTGTTATCTCTGCAACCTCCAAAACAGATTGTTCTAGAGGTTAACAACTATCCTTTCCCACTGCCTACTTATAGTTTCGTGTTTTCCCATCATATCTAAAGCTTGCAAAATATTTTGCAGGACTGACAACTCTGCGACATCATTTGGGTGACAAAGCATGGAACATGGTGCTCTCAATGTAGGGCAGCTAAATGAAGTGTTCAATCGCCTTTCGTTAATAAGGAATTAGCTAGATTAGGTATAGCGGGATGGCAGAAAGGTGGAGAAAAATAAAGGAGATGAACATCAATAAAGATGAATATAATGGGATGAAACTCCTTTGTGGTGTATGCAGTAACGGAATTTAAGCCATTTAAACCAAATACATGGAAGGAAGTAAACTAGTCCATAAGCAGAGACATGCCTGCTGCAACTGAAGGTTATTCAGCCTTCTTTGCGGGCGAGAACCTCAAAAGGGCAGGAAGCTCCTGCAATTCATACAGGAGAATAGCTTAGCTTTGCCCACTTAATCGAACAAAACAGGTTGTCACGCATGACGCATCCTCGTCAGTGAACATAGAAGAGATGGCCGACGCGGTGCGCCGATCAAGAAAGTAGTGGCGTGAGTAAGGGTTTCACCCTGCGTGAGTTGTAAGAGGGAGAGTTGGGTGGGCACTTTCAGTCATCGAAGCTGTGAATGGAAACTCTGAGACTCTCATCTCTGTCTCGCACGTTACTAGGGAGAACTTACTGATTGTGGAGGGAGAAATTAGTACTCCATGTTTTTTGTTTGGATGTGATATTGCTAAGCTGTGCTCCTGAGAATTACCGGTTAGCATTTTCCCTGTTGCTGTGCTTCTGTCTTGTGACAATATATACAGAAGATGCACTCCTAGTGATGTTCACTTTGGAAAATTTGAGTGGGACTGTCGTGCAGGTCCTTCGGGAAGCGGTTATCCCTCCCGTCTGTGTGTTCAGGAGATGGAGTCCACTACGCCGACAGAAGGGAAGTGTTTTTCTGGTGTCACTGGAAGGTTTGGTTGGCGAAGGTAAGGAAGAAACTGAAGATGTAGACCAATTAGTTTTGCTTCACTGGAATGTTGTTGTTTGAGAGATGCAGCTAGACCTGACTTTGTTTCATTCTTAATAATGCAGCAGTCGTCAGTTGGTCAGAACTTAGAAGACACCAAGTTTCACACTCCAAGAGCTTCTACTGTAGTTTCCACTTGCACTGATGATCAAGAAGAAATGACCAAATGGATCGATGTTCGGAGTATGTAGATTGACTGAGTACAGTCAACAAGTAATAATCATTACAGAATTATGTACAAACGGAGTACAACAAAGCGTAAAAGGGGATTTAAATAAAAGTGGATTGCTTAGCCAATCACCAGGCTGAGACATTACAACAGTTTCCCCCTTTTGTAAAAGGAAAGACAACTGAAGTGGATGGATGCTCAGTAGTATTATGTAAGATTGTGTCTTTTGATTACTTCTGGCAAGGGGAATTCAGGCCATTTGGTTCCGGCAATCACCAGAACAAGACATTCACAATTTCGGCTTCAGTCCTTGGTCCTCTTACTGTCTTACAGTAGGCTAATCTCAATCCTACGCCCATGTGTGCTTTCTCTGTTGGTGCCCCACTGCTACTGATATCACTGGAAGAGAAAGGTTTGGCCGGTGAAGGCGAGGAAGGAACTGAAGATGCAGAGCAATCAGTCTTGCTACACCTATTTATCATTTGCATGTCTATTGTAAGACCTGAATAGGTCATTATTACGTTTGACTGGGTATACTCTTCGTCATGTAGTTGTCGTCGCCCAACTACAAAGTTATTCCTGATATTTTTTCCGTTAAACCATGTGCTCACTTGTATCCAAGTAGCTCTACTATGTCACACAATTTTGCTGTGCACTCACATGATAAACAAATGATAACGGCTCCTGAATGCATGCTTAACCGTTGACATCTTTTACTCATGCTTACCTGAATGTAAAAAGATCCTAACGAAGACTGCAGTGTATGTAAGTCAGGCCTATATATATGTACTCAATCACCTGAATTGCCTTAAGGGTGCAAAAAGTGAGTGTTATATGAGAGGTTTCAAATTTATTTTTTGCTCTATTCCGTTTCTATCAATCTGCTTGAAATATTTGAGGAAAACAAAAAAAACTGTAATAAATCTTTAGCTTCTCGACGTATCCATCAAAGTAGCCCATGTTGTACCCCTTATGCGCTCTGACCAATAAGCTAGCATATCTCGGCATACCTCGCACTGGCAAACTGACAGTCAGCCATGTAAGCAGACGTGCAACTTCTAAGGGAGTAATATAATGCCCTGTATCCAGTGCTACTGTGTTATCTGTCATCGTCAATTCATGCTCATGGAGAAAGAGCATGCCGCCCCAGTCTTCATTCATCTGGAAGTCCATGGGGAGAGTCCGTAAATCTTTTATTGGCGCTGGTGATCTTGGTCCAATCGGGATTTCTGCTCCAGGCTGTGGATCGGGATCCTCGTCGTCGTCGTCATCGACGCAGCCTACGTGTGTGATGGAGAGAATGAGGACCACTGCAAGAAGGACACATTCTTTCTGGTTGAAGGACACATTCTTTCTAGCTGAGAGATCTACGGGTCATAAACGTGTTGTTCATGGTCCAACACGCGATTATGGCAGCTGCACAACACAAAATAACAATCACAAATGAGTGCTCACTCCATTTTTATATACAAGGACACAAACTCAAATTACAGTTATCAAGGTAAAATTTAATACATGTTTTGCAACCCAATTTTTTTCTTGTTTACCGGGATCATTAATACACTGCATACATGCAAGAAAACTGAATGGAGGAAGAAACTGAGTGTCATCATGACTACATGCATGCAACTATTAAACAAGTTGCTAGTACGAGCAAACATCATTAATTTCTGCCTCGACTATTATTGATGGCCTTGTATAAGTGCAAAATGTATATTTCATAACGGTCTTGTATAAGTAAATGGAGGGAGTAACTATTTTCCTAAATAGGGGATCATTCATATGATCTAGTTCTCGCCTCGCCCCCGCCATTGATCTGGCCACCCAACACACATTGCAGGGTCATTCTGATCACATGACGTCTCCTGCTGTGGAGGTCACTGCCCAGCTTGCTACCATGGTCATCCCGGTATCTGCCATACGTCTGGCATATTAGAGATCCGCCCACACGCCCTGTGTAGCAGAATCAAGAGGCGTGTGGGCAAACATTAGAACGGCTCACACCTTTGGGCGCAGCTACTTCGTGCCAGACGCCCAACAAATACTATGCATCCCACCCTGCGTGTGTGGCATGAAGCAAATGTGCCCACACATCCTGGCCCAGCTACGTTAGTTACCCGCGGGATGACGCTTTAGTTACCCCGGGGGATGGCAACTTTAGTTATCCGGGATGGCAAATGTAGTTGTAAAAGTATGGCAACTCTCTCTGTTTTGGTTAATTATAGTTGTCATGTCTAATTTATGGTAGTTGTTGTTGTGTAATCAAACCATAGTTGCCGTGTGTGATTAACTACTTGCCACATGTATATGGTCAAACAATAGTTGCCATGTGTGTTTACCTAATTGCCACGTGTGGTCCAACCATAGTTGCCATGTATGGCTAATCATAGTTGCCATGTGTGTTTACCTAGTTGCCACGTACGCAACACTACAGTTTCCATCTAGAAATGAATCATAGTTGCCATGTGTGTTTACCTAGTTGCTACATACGCGCAACTGCAGTTGCCATCTATCACCGTACGAGCGCCGTGTGGGCGAAGAGCAATTAACCGCACGTGTGTGTACTGGGTGGTGACCGTGTGGGCGGGAACTGGTTCGCCCACAAGGCGCAACTAGTTTCTTTGTCATCACCTTGTATTTGTGCCCGGATGAATTTTGAGTTTTCATCCACTCCAGTTTACAATTGTAATTATGTGTAAATAAGTATTTGTTTTCTTTTTTTTTCATGATAAACTTGACTGGTCTCATTTTCGCGGTTGTAGAAGAGATAAGTTTCAGGTGCCACAAAAAAAATACTCAGATTCTTCCATTTTTGCATTTACTCGGTGTTGACGCTCAAAAGTGGCATAAACCTAAATGTGTCTCAAAATAGTGCTCGGCGTGTTGAAAGTTGCTGCTCGGGGTACTGATCGGCCGGTTACACACCCAGGACCACCAGAGAAGGAGAGGTGTTGTATATTCCCAGTACTAGGTTTTTGGAATCCCCCTCCCTTCTCCCTCCCGTGGCGCTCCCGCGAGCGCCCGGGGGAACCCTAGCCTCCATCCTCCACACTCCTCCTCCCGCGGCCTCCCCCTCGCCGCAGCCCAGCAGGGCCGCGGGGCGAAGCCTGGCCGGCTAGGGCGGCGGCGAGGCCTCCTTCTCCCCTTCCCACGGGGTCCACAGCCGGCGCGGGGCGGCCGCTCGTCGGGGGGCGCTGACCAATGGCGGGGGTAGCAGCACGGCGGCGCAGCTCCAGGGTGGCGGCGTGGTGGACTGGTTGCGGCGCGACGGTGACTGGGCACACGTCTGCGGCGCGGCGGCCGCGGCAAGGCCGGATCAAGTGGTGGCGAGCCGGCGCGCCTCCGACCCGACCCCCCGCCGGATTTGGTCTCGGGTGGCGGCGGGCGTCGCGGGGTGGCGGCGGAGACCCATCCGGGGCTCGGCGTGGGGGGTGGGGGGGCTTGCAGCGGCGTGGCTGCAACCTCGTGGCGGCCTGGTTTTCCGCGGCGACGGTGGGACTTGCTCCGGTGGCGGTTGGTCTGCGATTGACTTGGGTGAGCTCCCTCCCTCCTCTTCGGTTTCATCTTCGGGCTCGTTAGGCTGGGGTGGCTCCGTGGTGCGGTGTGGGTGCGCGCAAGTCCTGCCGAAGGTGGCAGGGGACTTCGGGAAGGGGGCAGGGTGCCACCTCCGTGGCATCTGGCGGCTGCTTCGGGTGGCTGCCGGAGTTCCCCTGGCCTAGATCTGGCCGCCGAGGACACCAACCCTGGCGGCTTTGGGGTGGAAGGGTGGTCTTCTGCTCCGTTCCGGTCGGCCGCGTCCTTTAGGTGTATCCTGGATGGGGTTGGGGCTCGGATGCCGTGGCGGCGGCCCGGTTGGTGGTAGCCGGGGTGCTCATGGGCGGAGCACGCGGCTCAGGCGTTGTCCGGTTACCATGGCCGTGTGGGCGGCATGTCGACCGAGGTGTGTTGTTCAGTGGTGGCGTTGCGGTGGCCCGTAACCCAATTCGATGACGATGAGTGTTGGCCGGGGTGAAAACCCGGTCTGTCTTATTAGGCTGGCGGCGGCAGCGTTCTGGCGTCGTCCCCTTCTTGAAGGCGCCGTCGCGGCATCTCATCTGTTATCGGTGCTCCAGGGGAAACCCTAATCCTTAGATTGGTTGGTGGCGACGCTACGGTGTCGTTCCCTTGCTGAAGGCGCCGCCTCGGAGCCCATTGAGCGTCACACACGGCTTCTCCTCTTCGCGGCGGCTCTCCCACGGTTGAGGACCCTGACGACTCCATAGTAGTGCTTAGTGTTCCATCTGCTGTTTACTAGGTGTTTGTTGGGGTGGTGTTGCCGTTTTCAGCGCCCTTGTATCCAGCCTTGGGTGTCTGTGTGTGTGTGGGTGTGTTTGTATCGGCCAGTTTCAACTTGTTCGGTGATGGTGCTTTATATATAAAGTGGGGGGAAACCCTTTTTCGTCAGAAGGAGAAGTGTTCTCCATGAAAAATCTTCATCTTGTCAAGGCGAATGATTTTGATATTCGAATCACCTCAATCCAAAGTTGTATTCAAAATTTAAACCCAAAGCAGTGCATCCCTACCACTAATTAAAAGTCTCAGCCGGCCCCAGACACTCATATAGCAATGTCGACACATTTGGAAGCCTGGCTGTCCAGCAAAAGTACACAATCTCTAGCAGAGGGGTGGATGTTGATACAAGGCATGTCGTCTGTTTCAGTTGGTCATTCGGTTTGCACGGCTTAAGAGGGTTAAGCAGGAGCAGGAGCAGCAACAGCAGATGAGGCTTTCATGTTGGAGGAGGTGCGCATGTTGAAAATCTGATGGTCCTATGAGAAACGGGTGATGACAGACATTCGCACTGCTCCTGGTGCTGAAAATTGTATGTCTGCCTGTGGAGGAATTTCAGTTTTAGATTCGATGGTATAAAACAAATTTTGATTGGTTCGAATAATGTACTAGGTTTTCATCTTCAGATTGTAATCAATCAGCTTGGTTGAACTTTGACCTCTATCTTTTTTAGAAACTTGTAATGTGAATTTATTATCAACTTCAACATTTCCAAGGTTTAGGAGAAGCTAGGATACTCAAGTTTGTGAGCATTTATGTCTAATTTTAGTTTTGTTACTTAGTTGAGACATTGTCCCGTGTAGATGCTTGTTAAACCGTAAAATTGACTTCCTGGAGTAATATTGACAGCTGAGATGGGAGCTGCTGGTCTCACTTGTACTCCAGGTTGCTGTTTGGTTGTGATATTTGCTAAGCGATGGCGTTCAGAATTATCTGATATTTTCAGACTCCTTGTTGGGGAGGAAGTTGCAAAAGTAGATAACTGAGTAATAAAAAGAGCTTACTGATCACTAACATGTGCTCTGCTTGTACCATTGTTATGTTTAGGAGATGGAGGCCAGGGAAGGAAAGCTTGTTTTTGGCGTGATATGTAGAGAGAGGTTTGGCAGGTGAGGTGATGAAGAAACTGAAGATTTAGAGCAATTAGTAGCTATGTATGTGGTGAAGTTAGGATTTGGTGCGATGTCCGTTTGGTATTAGGCCTGGATATTCAGCACACCTTCATCAAAGAGATAGGTAGCAACAGATGTTGTCTAGATGATGGCTTCAGGCTGACTGATATATTACTTTGTATGGTCTTTGAGCATCGTCCAAATACAGAGCCCTGGGTTTATCCTCCTCTCAAAAAAAGTATGTGGTCATCTGGGAATTTTTTGTTGTTCTATTATGGATTTGATTTCAATAGAGATCTCTTTCATGAGCTGGTTTAGCAAGGGATCTTGTTTTGTTTCAGCCTGTAAGCGCTCCATATATACTTCTTGCAAAACCGTGCTTCCCTGTAAGTACAGGGTCCACATTTTGTTTAGAAATGGAGGAGGACCCCCGGTCTCTGCATCTGGACGATGCATGCAGCCATTTTATTAATTATTCACACAAGATCTTACAAAGTCATACAACAGTAAGATTAAAGCCACCGTCTGGGCAACATCTGTCACTACTCCTATCCAGTTGATGTAGGGATGCTGATAGTCTGGGCCTAATACTAAACAGACCTCGCAGCCAAACCTAACATCTAAGACCTGAGGTCCCAACCAGGACGCCTGCCGGGTATGGGGCACCCACCAGTCCGGCGCATTCCTCAACCAGGACGTCTACCGGGTATGAGGCCGCCACAGCCACCTGCCACCAATCCATATTCAGTGTTGTACTGTTGCATCTACCTTGCCCGGTCTACCTGCCGTCGACGCCACCACGACGCCAGACAACGCCACCATCCTGCGCTCGTCCATCATCACACGCCCACCGGCGAGACCCCGCTGCTCCATGCCGCTGAGACCCGCCGTTGTCGACGTGCCAGATGCCACGCCGCTCCTCCAACGCGAAACACCACCTGCTGCCACTGGTCCCATCCCCTCCGCCTGCAGTTCCTCAAACCGAGCACCCAAATGCCCCAGGCGGTGCCTCCAAGAAGGGCAGGACACACGCAGTGCCGCCGCTGCCCAATCTAAGGAGATTTAGGGTTTTCACCCAGGCATCTGGTCGGGCTGGAGGGCAGGGATCTCGACGGCGCCTGCAAGTAGGAGAATGGCGCGACGACCCACTGTCGGGATGAACGAGTCATCCAGAGTTTCCTTCGGTCCGATGTCACCTCTACCAGCCCCCGCGAATGCACCGAGGCCGACGACCGCGATCGTAAGCCACCAAGTGCAGCGGGAGAGAGCCTGCAACGCAGAGGAGATCCACCAGCGACTCATCGCCCACGCGGCCAAGACCCCGTCCATCCACCCCCTGCGAACATCGCAAGCCGAGGGTGCCGTCGCCATGCCTAACGGGGCCGCCGCCCCTGGTCCAGGTTCCTCCACGAAGGCCGGGGTGGCGAGATCCGCCGTGAGCGACGAGATCCGGCACCGCGCGGCCGACGCCAGCGCCCAATCCCGTCGTCGACCGATCCCGCCGCCGCCGGGAGCCCGTACGCTGCCGGGAGTCCCACACCCATGGATCTGGGCGCCCGTGCACCGCCGCGAGTCCGCCGCCACCGGGATCCGCCACACCGTCAGGCGGGCCGCACCCCGCGGATCAGGACGTCCACGCCGCCGCGGATCCGGGAACGGGAGGAGAGACCCTCCGCCGCCGCACGCACGGGCTTTGCCCGACGCCGACCATTGGCAGCAACGGAGGGGGAGAAGGGCGCTGGAGGGACTAGGCGGCGGCGGAGCCCTCCCGAGTCGCCCGCGGGGGAGGCGACGCGAGAGGGACGTGAGGGTCCACATGGCGACCCCATGATGAACCTGTCCCCAAGTACGTACGGTGAGTAACGAATCGAAACTCAACACATTTAGTACTTTGTTGATCTCATGTTATCGTGCATCTGACTCAATAGGCTATTTATTGTCAGAGGCCTTTCTAGTATTTTGCGGCAGATTTTTTTTGAAGCGGCCAGCATTGCCGGCATTTCATTGATTTAAGCAGAAGGGAGAGTGACAAGGGGTGATCAAGTGATGAAGAAAGGGGAAAATTACAACTGCCCCGCAAGTGGAAGGGAACTGCGGGTCCAAGATCGCAGGGCGATACTTTCACGTCACTTCCCCAAAGGGTAGCTCAATGCACTTTGCCCCGGCCATTCTCCATTGCTGCATGTCGCGCTTGCAGGCTTCAATGACGTGCCTTGCGTTTGCCTGCTTCCCTCTGAATGTGCAAGCGTTGCGCTCTAACCATATGTGCCAGGAGATGAGTGCCACAACGGTTTTACCCCCTTCCTGTGGCCTGGGGCGGCTGCCGCTATAATCCTTTGCACTCGGTCCGTTGTTGTTGTTCCACTACGCCAGAAGGCCTAGTCCAGAGAGGCACAGCCGTTCCAGGTTGCCCCCGCGTGCCAGACTTGCAGTGCAACCGGGCACTCCCAGCAGAGATGAACTGAAGTCTCGAAGCTGCGCATACACATCGGGCAGAAGTATCCATTTTCCCAGCCTCTCCTTTGCAGACGATCATTGCACCATAATCTGTCAAGGTGCAGCAACCAAAGGAACATCTTGATCTTGCCCGGCGCCCAGACTTTCCAGATGATGGATTTGAAGGAGGTAATCTGTCTATTGCTGAATTGGGCATTGTACGCTAAACTTGTTGTGTAGCAGCCTGAGGCGCTGAGCTTCCAGGTAATAGAGTCTTGGGTTCCTGGGATGAGAGTGAGGGCAGCCTACCTGATCTCCCTCATGTTGGGGATCGTAGCATAATTTTAAAATTTTCTACGCATCACCAAGATCCATCTATGGAGTATACTAGCAACGAGGGGAAAGGAGTGCATCTACATACCCTTGTAGATCGTGAGCGGAAGCGTTCAAGTGAACGGGGTTGATGGAGTCGTACTCGCCGTGATCCAAATCACCGATGACCGAGTGCCGAACGGACGGCACCTCCGCGTTCAACACATGTACGGAGCAGCGACGTCTCCTCCTTCTTGATCCAGCAAGGGGGAAGGAGAGGTTGATGGAGATCCAGCAGCACCACGGCGTGGTGGTGGAAGTAGCGGGATCCCGGCAGGGCTTCGCCAAGCGCAAGCGGGAGGGAGAGGTGTTGCAGGGGGAGAGGGAGGCGCCAGGGGCTGTGGTGCTGCTGCCCTCCCTCCCCCCACTATATATAGGCCCCTTGGGGGGGGCGCCGGCCCTGGAACCCATCTACAAGGGGGGGCGGCGGCCAGGGGGGAAACTTCCCCCCCAAGTCAAGTGGAGCGCCCCCCACCCCCAGGGTTTCCAACCCTAGGCGCAGGGGGAGGCCCATGGGGGGCGCCCCAGCCCACTAAGGGCTGGTTCCCTTCCCACTTCAGCCCATGGGGCCCTCCGGGATAGGTGGCCCCACCCGGTGGACCCCCGGGACCCTTCTGGTGGTCCCGGTACAATACCGATAACCCCCAAAACTTTCCCGGTGGCCGAAACTGGACTTCCTATATATAATTCTTCACCTCCGAACCATTCCGGAACTCCTCGTGACGTCTGGGATCTCATCCGGGACTCTGAACAAATTTCGGGTTTCCGCATACTAATATCTCTACAACCCTAGCGTCACCGAACCTTAAGTGTGTAGACCCTACGGGTTCGGGAGACATGCAGACATGACCGATACGCCTCTCCGGTCAATAACCAACAGCGGGATCTGGATACCCATGTTGGCTCCTACATGTTCCACGATGATCTCATCGGATGAACCACGATGTCGAGGATTCGATCAATCCCGTATACAATTCCCTTTGTCAATCGGTACGTTACTTGCCCGAGATTCGATCGTCGGTATCCCAATACCTTGTTCAATCTCGTTACCGACAAGTCAATTTACTCGTACCGTAATGCATGATCCCGTGGCTAACTCCTTAGTCACATTGAGCTCATTGTGATGATGCATTACCGAGTGGGCCCAGAGATACCTCTCCGTCATACGGGGTGACAAATCCCAGTCTCGATCCGTGTCAACCCAACAGACACTTTCAGAGATACCCGTAGTGTACCTTTATAGTCACCCAGTTACGTTGTGACGTTTGTTACACCCAAAGCACTCCTAGGGCATCCGGGAGTTACACGATCTCATGGTCTAAGGAAATGATACTTGACATTGGAAAAGCTCTAGCAAACGAACTACACGATCTTTGTGCTATGCTTAGGATTGGGTCTTGTCCATCACATCATTCTCCTAATGATGTGATCCCGTTATCAATGACATCCAATGTCCATAGTCAGGAAACCATGACTATCTGTTGATCAACGAGCTAGTCAACTAGAGGCTTACTAGGGACACGTTGTGGTCTATGTATTCACACATGTATTACGATTTCCGAATAACACAGTTATAGCATGAACAACAGACAATCATCATGAACAAAGAAATATAATAATAACCATTTATTATTGCCTCTAGGGCATATTTCCAACAGTCTCCCACTTGCACTAGAGTCAATAATCTAGTTACATTGTGATGAATCGAACACCCATAGCGTCCTGGTGTTGATCATGTTTTGCTCTAGGGAGAGGTTTAGTCAACGGATCTGCTACATTCAGGTCCATATGTACTTTACAAATATCTATGTCTCCATTTTGAACACTTTCACGAATGGAGTTGAAGCAACGCTTGATATGCCTGGTCTTCCTATGAAACCTGCGCTCCTTGACAAGGGCAATAGCTCTAGTGTTGTCACAGAAGAGAGTCATCGGGCCCGACGCATTGGGAATCACCCCTAGGTCGGTAATGAACTCCTTCATCCAGATTGCTTCTTGCGCTACCTCTGAGGCTGCCATGTACTCCGCTTCACATGTAGATCCCGCCACGACGCTTTGCTTGCAACTGCACCAGCTTACTGCCCCTCCATTCAAAATATACACGTATCCGGTTTGTGACTTGGAGTCATCCAGATCTGTGTCGAAGCTGGCGTCGACGTAACCCTTTACGACGAGCTCTTCGTCACCTCCATAAACGAGAAACATATCCTTAGTCCTTTTCAGGTACTTCAGGATATTCTTGACCGCTGTCTAGTGTTCCATGCCGGGATTACTTTGGTACCTTCCTACCAAACTTACGGCAAGGTTTACATCAGGTCTGGTACACAGCATGGCATACATAATAGACCCTATGGCCGAGGCATAGGGGATGACACTCATCTTTTCTCTATATTCTGCCGTGGTCGGGCATTGAGCCGTGCTCAATTGCACACCTTGGAATACAGGCAAGAACCCCTTCTTGGACTGATCCATATTGAACTTCTTCAATATCTTGTCAAGGTACGTACTCTGTGAAAGACCAATGAGGCATCTTGATCTATCTCTATAGATCTTGATGCCTAATATATAAGCAGCTTCTCCAAGGTCCTTCATTGAAAAACACTTATTCAAATAGGCCTTTATACTTTCCAAGAATTATATATCATTTCCCATCAATAGTATGTCATCCACATATAATAAGAGAAATGCTACAGAGCTCCCACTCACTTTCTTGTAAACACAGGCTTCTCCATAAGTCTGTGTAAACCCAAACGCTTTGATCATCTCATCAAAACGAATGTTCCAACTCCAAGATGCTTGCACCAGCCCATAGATGGAACGCTGGAGCTTGCATACCTTGTTAGCATTCTTAGGATCGACAAAACCTTTCGGCTTCATCATATATAATTCTTCCTTAAGAAAGCCGTTAAGGAATGCCGTTTTGACGTCCATCTGCCATATCTCATAATCATAGTATGTGGCAATTGCTAACATGATTCGGACGGACTTCTGCTTCGCTACGGGTGAGAAAGTCTCATCGTAGTCAACCCCTTGAACTTATCGATAACCCTTAGCGACAAGTCGAGCCTTATAGATGGTCACATTACCATCCGCGTCTGTCTTCTTCTTAAAGATCCATTTATTTTCTATGGCTCGCTTATCATCGGGCAAGTCAGTCAAAGTCCATACTTCGTTTTCATACATGGATCCTATCTCGGATTGCATGGCTTCAAGCCATTTGTTGGAATCCGGGCCCGCCATCGCTTCTTCATAGTTCGAAGGTTCACCGTTGTCTAACAACATGATTTCTAGGACAGGGTTGCCGTACCACTCTGGTGCGGAACGTGTCCTTGTGGACCTACGAAGTTCAGCAGTAACTTGATCCGAAGCTTCATGATCATCATCATTAACTTCCTCCCCAGTCGGTGTAGGCACCACAGGAACATCATCCCGCGCTGCGCTACTTTCCGGTTCGGAAGGGGTGACTATCACCTCATCAAGTTCCACTTTCCTCCCACTCAATTCTTTTGAGAGAAACTCTTTCTCCAGAAAGGACCCGTTCTTGGCAACAAAGATCTTGCCTTCGGATCTGAGGTAGAAGGTATACCCAATGGTTTCCTTAGGGTATCCTATGAAGACTCATTTTTCCGACTTGGGTTCGAGCTTTTCAGGTTGAAGTTTCTTGACATAAGCATCGCATCCCCAAACTTTTAGAAACGACAGCTTAGGTTTCTTCCGAAACCATAATTCATACGGTGTCGTCTCAACGGATTTCGACGGAGCCCTATTTAAAGTGAATGCGGCAGTCTCTAAAGCATAGCCCCAAAATGAGAGCGGTAGATCGGTAAGAGACATCATAGATCGCACCATATCCAATAGAGTGCGATTACGACGTTCGGACACACCATTTCGCTGAGGTGTTCCAGGCGGCGTGAGTTGTGAAACGATTCCACATTTCTTTAAGTGCGTACCAAATTCGTGACTTAAATATTCTCCACCACGATCTGATCGTAAGAACTTTATTTTCCTGTCACGTTGATTCTCAACCTCACTCTGAAATTCCTTGAACTTTTCAAAGGTTTCAGACTTGTGTTTCATTAGGTAGACATACCCATATCTACTTAAGTCATCAGTGAGAGTGAGAACATAACGATATCCTCCGCGAGCCTCAACACTCATTGGACCGCACACATCGGTATGTATGATTTCCAATAAGTTGGTTGCTCGCTCCATTGTTCCGGAGAACAGAGTCTTGGTCATCTTACCCATGAGGCATGGTTCGCACGTGTCAAATGATTCATAATCAAGAGACTCCAAAAGTCCATCTGCATGGAGCTTCTCCATACGCTTGACACCAATGTGACCAAGGCGGCAGTGCCACAAGTATGTGGGACTATCGTTATCAACTTTACATCTTTTGGTATTCACACTATGAATATGTGTAACAGCACGTTCGAGATTCATCAAGAATAAACCATTGACCAGCGGGGCATGACCATAAAACATATCTCTCATATAAATAGAACAACCATTATTCTCGGATTTAAATGAGTAGCCATCTCGAATTAAACGAGATCCAGATACAATATTCATCCTCAAAGCTGGCACTAAATAACAATTATTAAGGTTTAAAACTAATCCCGTAGGTAAATGCAGAGGTAGTGTGCCGACGGCGATCACATCGACCTTGGAACCATTCCCGACGCGCATCGTCACCTCGTCCTTTGCCAGTCTCCGCTTATTCCGCAGTTCCTATTTTGAGTTACAAATATGAGCAACCGCACCGGTATCAAATACCCAGGAGCTACTACGAGTACTGGTAAGGTACACATCAATTACATGTATATCACATATACCTTTGGTGTTGCCGGCCTTCTTGTCCGCTAAGTATTTGGGGCAATTCCGCTTCCAGTGACCACTTCCCTTGCAATAAAAGCACTCAGTCTCAGGCTTGGGTCCATTCTTCGACTTCTTCCCGGCAACTGGCTTACCGGGCGCGGCAACTCCCTTGCCTTCCTTCTTAAAGTTCTTCTTACCCTTGCCTTTCTTGAACTTAGTGGTTTTATTCACCATCAACACTTGATGTTCCTTTCTGATCTCCACCTCCGCTGATTTCAGCATTGAATATACCTCAGGAATGGTCTTTTCCATCCCCTGCATATTGAAGTTCATCACAAAGCTCTTGTAGCTCGGTGGAAGCGACTGAAGGATTCTGTCAATGACCGCGTCATCCGGGAGATTAACTCCCAGCTGAGACAAGCGGTTGTGTAACCCAGACATTTTGAGTATGTGCTCACTAACAGAACTATTTTCCTCCATTTTACAGCTGAAGAACTTGTCGGAGACTTCATATCTCTCGACCCGGGCATGAGCTTGGAAAACCATTTTCAGCTCTTCGAACATCTCATATGCTCCATGCTTCTCAAAACGCTTTTGGAGCCCCGGTTCTAAGCTGTAAAGCATGCCGCACTGAACGAGGGAGTAATCATCAGCACGTGATTGCCAAGCGTTCATAACGTCTTGGTTCTCTGGGATGGGTGCTTCACCTAGCGGTGCTTCTAGGACATAATCTTTCTTGGCAGCTATGAGGATGATCCTCAGGTTCCGGACCCAGTCCGTATAGTTGCTGCCATCATCTTTCAGCTTGGTTTTCTCTAGGAACGCGTTGAAGTTGAGGACAACGTGGGCCATTTGATCTACAAGACATATTGTAAAGATTTTAGACTAAGTTCATGATAATTAAGTTCATCTAATCAAATTATTCAATGAACTCCCACTCAGATAGACATCCCTCTAGTCATCTAAGTGAAACATGATCCGAGTTAACTAGGCCATGTCCGATCATCACGTGAGACAGACTAGTGAAGATCGGTGAACATCTCCATGTTGATCGTATCTTCTATACGACTCATGCTCGACCTTTCGGTCCTCCGTGTTCCGAGGCCATGTCAGTACATGCTAGGCTCGTCAAGTCAACCTAAGTGTATTGCGTGTGTTCCGAGGCCATGTCTGTACATGCTAGGCTCGTCAACACCCGTTGTATGCGAACGTTAGAATCTATCACACCCGATCATCACGTGGTGCTTCGAAACAACGAACCTTCGCAACGGTGCACAGTTAGGGGGAACACTTTCTTGAAATTATTATAAGGGATCATCTTACTTACTACCGTCGTTCTAAGCAAATAAGATGCAAAACATGATAAACATCACATGCAATCAAATAGTGACATGATATGGCCAATATCATTTTGCTCCTTTGATCTCCATCTTCGGGGCGCCATGATCATCTTCGTCACCGGCATGACACCATGATCTCCATCATCGTGTCTTCATGAAGTTGTCACGCCAACGATTACTTCTACTTCTATGGCTAATGCGTTTAGCAATAAAGTAAAGTAATTTACATGGCGTTATTCAATGACACGCAGGTCATACAAAAAATAAAGACAACTCCTATGGCTCCTGCCGGTTGTCATACTCATCGACATGCAAGTCGTGATTCCTATTACAAGAATATGATCAATCTCATACATCACATATATCATTCATCACATCTTCTGGTCATATCACATCACACAGCACATGCTGCAAAAACAAGTTAGACGTCCTCTAATTGTTGTTGCAAGTTTTTACATGGCTTGTATAGGTTTCTAGAAAGAACGTTTCTTACCTACGTAAAACCACAACGTGATATGCCAATTTCTATTTACCCTTCATAAGGACCCTTTTCATCGAATCCGTTCCGACTAAAGTGGGAGAGACAGACACCCGCTAGCCACCTTATGCAACTAGTGCATGTCAGTCGGTGGAACCTGTCTCACGTAAGCGTACGTGTAAGGTCGGTCCGCGCCGCTTCATCCCACAATACCGCCGAAACAAGATAAGACTAGTAGTGCCAAGAATAATTGACAACATCTACGCCCACAACTGCTTTGTGTTCTACTCGTGCATAGTAACTACGCATAGGCCTGGCTCATGATGCCACTGTTGGGGATCGTAGCAGAATTTTAAAATTTTCTATGCATCACCAAGATCCATCTATGGAGTATACTAGAAACAAGGGGAAAGGAGTGCATCTACATACCCTTGTAGATCGCGAGCGGAAGCGTTCAAGTGAACGGGGTTGATGGAGTCGTACTCGCCGTGATCCAAATCACCGATGACCGAGTGCCGAACGGACGGCACGTCCGCGTTCAACACACGTACGGAGCAGCGACGTCTCCTCCTTCTTGATCCAGCAAGGGGGAAGGAGAGGTTGATGGAGATCCAGCAGCACGACGGCGTGGTGGTGGAAGTAGCGGGATCCCGGCAGGGCTTCGCCAAGCGCAAGCGGGAGGGAGAGGTGTTGCAGGGGGAGAGGGAGGCGCCAGGGGCTGTGGTGCTGCTGCCCTCCCTCCCCCACTATATATAGGCCCCTTGGAGGGGGGGCGCCGGCCCTGGAACCCAACTACAAGGGGGGCCGGCGGCCAGGGGGGAAACTTCCCCCCCAAGTCAAGTGGGTCGCCCCCCACCCCCAGGGTTTCCAACCCTAGGCGCAGGGGGGCCCATGGGGGGCGCCCCAGCCCACTAAGAGCTGGTTCCCTTCCCACTTCAGCCCATGGGGCCCTCCGGGATAGGTGGCCCCACGCGGTGGACCCCCGGGACCCTTCCGGTGGTCCCGGTACAATACCGATAACCCCCGAAACTTTCCCGGTGGCCGAAACTGGACTTCCTATATATAATTCTTCACCTCCGGACCATTCCGGAACTCCTCGTGACGTCCGGGATCTCATCCGGGACTCCGAACAACTTTCGGGTTTCCGCATACTAATATCTCTACAACCCTAGCGTCACCGAACCTTAAGTGTGTAGACCCTACGGGTTCGGGAGACATGCAGACATGACCGAGACGCCTCTCCTTTCAATAACCAACAGCGGGATCTGGATACCCATGTTGGATCCTACATGTTCCACGATGATCTCATCGGATGAACCACGATGTCGAGGATTCAATCAATCCCGTATACAATTCCCTTTGTCAATCGGTACGTTACTTGCCCGAGATTCGATCGTCGGTATCCCAATACCATGTTCAATCTCGTTACCGGCAAGTCACTTTACTCGTACCGTAATGCATGATCCCATGGCTAACTCCTTAGTCACATTGAGCTCATTATGATGATGCATTACTGAGTGGGCCCAGAGATACCTCTTCGTCATACGGAGTGACAAATCCCAGTCTCGATCCGTGTCAACCCAACAGACACTTTCATAGATACCCGTAGTGTACCTTTATAGTCACCCAGTTACGTTGTGACGTTTGGTACACCCAAAGCACTCCTACGGCATCCGGGAGTTACACGATCTCATGGTCTAAGGAAAAGATACTTGACATTGGAAAAGCTCTAGCAAACGAACTACACGATCTTTGAGCTATGCTTAGGATTGGGTCTTGTCCATCACATCATTCTCCTAATGATGTGATCCCGTTATCAATGACATCCAATGTCCATAGTCAGGAAACCATGACTATCTGTTGATCAACGAGCTAGTCAACTAGAGGCTTACTAGGGACACGTTGTGGTCTATGTATTCACACATGTATTACGATTTCCGAATAACACAGTTATAGCATTAACAACAGACAATCATCATGAACAACGAAATATAATAATAACCATTTATTATTGCCTCTAGGGCATATTTCCAACACCTCGCAAGCTGCACCACCTGCAGTGCAATGGCATCCGGGTCACCTCACCTCAAGTCCAGGATCCATCTGTCGTCGTGCAGCGCGTCCTTGACCGAACGGTTCTTCCTGGTTGATCTTGCAAAAAGAGTGGGGAAGGCTTGGCAAAGTTGTCGTCCACCTAGCCATGAGCAGAACCAGAAAGACGCCGTTGCTCCGTCGCCGATGGTCACCGAAGTGGATGCAGCAAACAGGGCCCCTGTCTGAGGCGTCGCAGGGCATGCCCATCCCGACCCAGGGCCTTTCTGGGTTCTTGTAGGATTGCCATAACCAGCGCAGACGTAGAGCCCTGGCAAAATGAGGAAGATCGTGAATGCCGAGACCACCATACTGCTTAGGCGTGGTCACCGTGCTCCAGCCCACTTTCCACTTTCCACCGGACATCTCCTCATCTCCTGCCCAGAGGAAACACCGCCGTGATTTGTATACGTCTTTCTAGAACTTCTTTGGAACTTGAAGGGCTGTGAGCGCAAAGGTGGGCATGGCCGAAAGTACGCAGCGTACTAGGACACGCCGACCAGCCAACGGCATTAATCTGCCTTTCCAGCCGGCGAGGCGAGCCCGGATCCTGTCCAGAATGGCCTGAATATGTACTAGTCTAATACGCCCCGTCGTGACTGGGAGGCCGAGATATCTAATCGGGAACGCCGTCGTAATGCCACCAAAGTTTTGAAGAACATCAGCCATGTCTATGTCTTCGTACCTAATGGGAGCCGCGAGAGATTTTGAAAGGTTGACCCGGAGTCCCGTAGCGTCGCCGAAGAACCGTAGCAGCTCAACAAGACTATCTACTTCTTGATGTGAAGGGTTGATGAAGATAACAGCGTCGTCAGCATATAAGCTCGTGCGCATCCTCGCCGCCGCGCCCAGGATGGGATTCAGCACGCCCGCCCTAGTGGCCGCATCCAGGAGGCGATGGAGTGGATCTATGTAGAGGATGAAGAGAAGCGGCGATAGGGGATCCCCTTGTCTGAGCCCACGAAGATGGATGACGATGTCTCCTGGATCGCCATTGAGAATGCAGGACGAGGTGGAGGAAGATAGCAGCAGGGCGATCCAATCCCTCCATCTGGCCGAGAAACCCAGCCTCTGAAGAAATTCTAATAGATATTCCCATGATATGCTATCGAAGGCCCTAGCTATATCTAGCTTAAGAAGAAGTGTTGGAGTTTTGTTTCTCTGAAGAGATCGGACAGAATTCTGCACGTAAAGGTAGCTGTCATGGATGCATCTCCCGCGCTGAAAGGCCGTTTGAGCAGGCGAGATAATCTTGTCAATGACGGCCGCCAGTCTCATGGATAGAACTCTTGTGATCAGTTTGGCAATGGAATGTATCAGGCTTATAGGTCTGTAGTCGTTCATTCTAGTAGCCCCGTCCTTCTTGGGGATGAGGGCGATCATGGCTGAGTTGATTTCGGCAAAATCACCTTCAGCTAGGTTGTAGAAGTGATCAAAAACTGCCATGACGTCAGTCTTTATGGTGCCCCAGCAAGCTCTGAAGAAAGTTCCAGAGAAGCCGTCGGGGCCTGGAGCTTTCTTAGATGGAGATGCCATGATAGCAGCCCAAACTTCAGGTTCCGAGAAAGGATTGTCCAGCCCCTCGTTTTGCATATTTGGAATATCCAACTCCTCCCAGTTGATGGAGCATCGCCTTTCCTCCTTTTTCCCCAGCAGATTTGCAAAGTGGTCGTGGGCAATTGCTTTCTTTTCCTCGTGCGCAGTGACTGTACTCGTTTCTGTTTGCAGGGAGTGTATAAAGTTCTTCCTCCTTCTGGAATTGATCTTTGCTTGGAAGAAGGCCGTTCGTGCATCTCCCGCCTTGAGCCAGGTTAGCCTTGATGCCTGTCTTTTCCTTGATCTCTCCACTGCAGCCAGTCCAAGGGTACGAAGTTTCAGTTGTTTCCTTAGCCAGAATTCCTGTTGTGTCAATCCTCTTTTTTCTTGAGCTACATCAAGTCTCAAGATTACTTCACACGCCAAGTGGAACTGAACCTTTGCATCGCTAAAAAGAGTCTTTGCCCAAATTTTGAGATCATGTGTTGTCCTCTGCATCTTCTTGTTGAGCCTGATGATTGGCAGGTGTGGTTAACAGGGCACTGCCAATCTCTTTCAACTGTTTCATGAAAATGAGGGAAACGTGGCCAGAAGGACTCAAAACGGAATGCAGCTCTTTTGCGTGGCGCCGTAGTGTTTGCAAGCAGCAGTGGGCAGTGATCT
Source organism: Aegilops tauschii subsp. strangulata (assembly GCF_002575655.3). NCBI lineage: Eukaryota > Viridiplantae > Streptophyta > Magnoliopsida > Poales > Poaceae > Aegilops > Aegilops tauschii. The sequence goes on from NC_053035.3 coordinate 6,214,188, forward strand.
GAACATGCTGTTGTCATGGCCATCAACATAAAAGAAGGGAAGAGGGCATCCCATTCCGAGTTGCAGAACACTTTGTCAATGCTGACCATCGTTGGGTTTTGACGCTCGTTTGTCCATGTGAACCTCCTATTTTTGCATTTGATCTCTCTTAAGCCTGCTCTGTCGATCGCTGCTCTGAACATGCCCATGATCCTCCTGTTCAGGTTGAGATTGTTCTTGTCACGGGCTTCATAGATGATGTTAAAATCTCCGTTTAGAAGCCAGGGTTCTCCTTGTGGTGGTGCAACATGTGCTATTTCAGCAAGAAAATCATCTTTTGTCGTGTCGTCCACTGGCCCGTAAACAGTTGTGAGCCAGAAATCAAGCCTGTCCTGGATCAGAGACACTTTTCCGGTGACTGAGAAGTTTCCGACTGCGTGCGTCACGAAACTGACCATACTCTTGTCCCATAGTACAGCAATTCCTCCTCTAGTGCCGATCGCTGGAAGAACGGCGCACCCATCTAATCTGACCCCTCCCAGCTCTCTAACAACACTGGGCGTCCAAGATTCTAGCTTAGTCTCCTACAGACAGAGAATGTTTGTCCGCTGCGCTTCTGCTATCTGTCGCACAGCTGTTCGCCTGGCTGGCGTGTTCAGTCCCCTAATGTTCGAGCTTAAAATTGCACACTTTGTACTACTCATCAGGAACATAGAACATCTCTAAAAGTAACAACACCATCGACGAGTTCCGACAGCTAATACCATTGAAAGGGGAATGTAAATGCAACTGATACACAGCCATTCTAGCCTGGGGGCGTCGTCGACCACCAATAGGCCACAAATATCGACGACGAAAGCTAAACCACCTACCACTACTGATACAGAGATGAACTAAACCTAGCTCGAGCCGGCCTACTGCCGACCGCTGTCGGAAACTACTACAGAGGAAGAGGAGCGCTAACATGACTACACTCCAGCTTCCTCGGCTTCAGCTTCAGGCCCCGCCATGCCCACGGCCACGCGCAACGCCTCCTTGTTGAGCCTGGTCAGCTTGGCGATGACGTTGATGTCGTCGCCGGAGAGCGGCTCATCGAACCTGCGGATGAGGGCTTCAGCCGCCTTGGCAGTCATCTTCTCCTTTGGACCCAGCAGACCCAGACCCTTCACCAGGCGTAGCGTGGCGCGCTCGGCGACAGGTGTGGTGTTGTTCTGAGCAGCCTGACGAGCACTCTGGCGCGGGGGCGGCATGGAAGTTGCTCTGGACTTGGCCGGGGCAGAGTATCTCCTGGACGGTGGCAGTGGCAGCAGGGCTGGTGTGGGGCTGGTGAAGAGATCTCGAGCAGCAGAGCCAGGGTCTTGAAGCTCCAGGTGGCACACTTGCTCAGTTATTTCTCCAAGCAGCATTTGAACTGTTGTTGCAGCTGTGGGCGTTTTGCAGTTGAAACTTGCAGGGTTGCGGGATGGCCCGGATAGCGTTGGCCCGAAGTGATCCGGGCCGGCCATCTGAGCATCTTCATGCTGCCCTTTCTCTCTGTCAGAGAACTCCAGCGGCGCGGCTAGCACAGCTTCAATCTCGGCGTCTAGGTGGGCAGCGTCAGCCTTGGTCGGCTCCATGGCGGTGATTGGCTTCTTTGCTTGGGCGAAGAATTGCTCGAGGTCGTCGTTGAGGGCTTCAGAGCTGAGATGAGCGGGCGGAGAGGACAACTCCACGATGGAGACGGGCTCCGACAACATCGTCCCGGCTCCCGCGCCTCATGTGCGCGTCGGCTTCACCATGGAGTAGGCGCAGACGCAGTACAACGCCGCCATGGCAGAGGTGCAGCCTGGGCCAGCGCCTTTGTCGGTGTTCCAATAGGCGTAGGAGGGACATTGATACAACCTGTTCCTCCTAGAGCAGCACCGGCTGGCGGAGGGCTAGATCTATGGCGAGTGCGCGGGCGAGAAGGCCGTGTGGGCCATAGTCGCAATGAACCTAATTTCGTCGCAGAGCAGTGTGCCATCTATGATGTCGTCCGTGCTCAAGCCACTGCTCGCCAGGAAATAAGGATGGCAGGATACGGCATAATTTTGTGCCCAGGGGTAGTACCCATACCCTACCGGTTAAGTCATGGGTAGGGCACGTGTATAGCATTTCACCCATGGATATACACATACCCTACCCGTTTATACTAAACATGTGAACCTTACCCATAATAAACAAGTGTACCCATTTTAAAGTTGTGTTGTGAGATTATGAACCTATGTTAAAGTTGTCACCAATTATCATTTTGAATTGAGATAATTGTCATGTAGCCATCTATCAATTATTGAGTTGAGATCAATGTTTTTTTCCTCAAATGTGCTATAGATGGATGTAAAATTGCGAATAATTGTATACTGTTTAATCTACCCATTGGGTACCCAATGCGTATGGTACCCATCGGGTATGGGTACAGGTAAAGTTTCGTACCCATGGGTATGGGTATGGGTAGATTTTTGTACCCATTAACTATACAGGTATGGGTATGGTATTGCTCTACTCGCCTCATACCCTACCCATTGCCATCCTTATCAGGAAACGACCGCCGCTGAGGCGCAGCTCTGGGCGATCGCAAATAAGAACAAGGTCAGTTGCATCTCCTGCGTGTCGCCAATGAACCATCCGGCGGCCCGGTGGGACAACAACAGCCCGGTTAACTGAACAGTCCGAGTCAGCGTATATAATTGCCCAACAGGAGGCACGGATATCGCGCGCAGCCAACTTCTCCCGGGTATAGTCCCACCTCGTCTGTGAGAGGAGATGACGCAAAGATTTCCAACTATATAAAAGGTGTTGCTGCTGCATTTGAATCACAACTACTGAAAACTATACCATACTGAATTTTCAGTTATCTATTTTCAATTACAATTTTTGGTTTTTGTTTGTCTAACCGAATAAAAAACTTAACCAGATGGTAAAAACCAATTTTTTGGTTTATACCGAACACCCACTCCTAGTTGCCGGTTTTTAAAATTTTAAAAAATCATAGTTTAAAGAAAAAGTTCACAAGTTTAAATAAGTTTATCGATATGATAGAAGTACACGAATGGAACAAAAAGTCCATGAAATTGAAAAAAAGTTTATCGATTTGAGGAAAGTACATAAATGTGTCAAAAAGTTCGGGAAATTGAAAAAAATTAAGCCCTTTTGTAGGATTTTTTTTTTCAGATCGTTGAACTTTTTCAGATTTCCATTTTTTTCCAAATCGATGAACTTTTTCAGTTTCATGAACTTTTTTATCCTTGGAGCTAGGGGTGGGCATAACAACCGACAAACCAAATACCGAACATAAAGAACTATTTTTTTGTTTTTTGTGTTGGTGTTGGAAAATTTCTGCCACATGTTCGTGTTATAATATTTATTCCTGTACATAAAAATTATTTGCATTTTTGAAAAATTGTTCACTATTTCAAAAATTGTTCTTGTTTTCAAATTTGTTCCTTTTTTCATAAATGTTTGAGATTCCCAAAAAAATGTTCGCATTTCACGAATGCTTGACATTACAATATTTGGTTCAGAAACTTGAAATGCTCGCGTTAAAAAAATATTTATTTATTTTCAAAAAGAAAATCATGTTTGGAATTTAAACAAGTTTAATCTGTTTGCGGCTGATGGTTCATATACACTGGGCTGCCTTTTTAGACACCAAATCTCTGCAATTGTAGTGGCTAGCGACGCATTTTACTAGCAAGAGGTCCTTTTTAGAGAAAAAAAATCGCAAGAGGTCCGTTGTTCAATTCCCCGCAGAGTCTTGGGTTTTGGGAATTCTGCTAACTGCCTTTTAATTCTGCTAACGACTATCCTTTTCCATTGCGTACTTATAGTTTCATGGTTTGCGATTATATCTAAAGCTTGCACAATATTTTGCAGGACCCCGGTTCCATAAGTACAACTCTGAGATATTATTTGGATGACAAAGCATTGGATATAATGCTTTCGATGTAGCTATTTTTTTCCTTCCTCTCATTAACACTAGAACTGCACGTGAACTTGGGATATCAATTAAGTGAGTAGGATATGAAAACTGATTTGTTTTTCTCTTTATCCTGCTTCAATTCGTTTGAAATATCGGAGGAAAACAAAAATAATATAGTAACATTTACTTACTGTGAATCTCAATTGACTTGTGCTAGAAAAATAGTGTTTTTTTAGAAATCACCGGGGGACGAGTCCCTCCACCTGAATATATTACTCAAAGTGGCCATTATGCCAAGAGAGTGATCTAGTTTATAAGGAAAACCGGATCGAAAACCTGAACAAGTTGACCCCGTTTATAAGGGAAACCCGGCCGAAAAACCGTACAAGTAACAAGATGACAAAAGGATGAGAAGAACATGACGCCCAAGATAAGGCAGGACCTAGCTAGCAGGCAAAAAGGACCATCACCACGAGAGACACAAGTAGATGTAGGGTGTCGTCGAAGGATCACAATACCAAGACTTTGCGAGCAACCTAACGCACTGCACCGGCGTGCATACTGAACCCACGGCGCAACACAGGAGCATCCACAATCAACGAGTGCCATGCACGAACCTTGACTCGGAGTTCTGCCAATGGAGTTCAGAACGATTAGCAAGTTGGGGAGGCTTCTTGCGTCGTTATTGAGCAAAGATGAACCAAGACAATCGCAAGAGCACGAAGCTCTCCACAACACAACGGCAACCATGGGAGGGTATTGAGCCTACACAGCAACATGGACGACACAAAGGCACCGCCGCCCCCCCCCCCCCCCCCCCCAAACCCCCCCAAACAGAACACCACCAAAGACAAACAAAGGGTAGAGATGGCAGCTCCACAACACGGAGCGGTGCTGTTGCCAAACCCCAACACACACCACCGTCGACCCCGAGCTAGTTGCACCACCACCACCGACATCCCCACATACCAAACAAAATAACCTAGCCAACTTCTCGATGATGCCTTCAAGAAGGTGGGCGACGCACGCTTGCGCCGCCATCATCGGTTCCAGGCGGACCTAGAAGCAGAGTTTCCTCCTAAGTTGAGCAAAAGGTGGCGAAATCAACATTTCAACGACGCCTCCAAGAGGGTTTGTGGCGCCCACGGGCGTCACCGTCGTTGGCTCTGAGCAGAGCATGGCTTTCACCGAGTTGAACATACACACACCATATGGACAAATTATTTGAGGTAGATCGCGCACTTGCATCACCATGAAGCATTGGGCCAAGGCAGCCCCGATGCCGCACATGGCCAGAACTCCACCTCCCAGCCACCCACTGTTGTGCAACCAGAAGCGAGCCGCCACCACGCCACCGGACGGAGTAACCGCCGCGCCACAAAACTCGCCGGGGCCGAAGTCGCCAGATCTGGTCAGCACCGGACAGGGATTCCCAACCACGTCGCCCGACCAGCGTCAGGCCAACACCGCTGTGCACCACGGCGCACCCAGCCAGAATGGAAGAAGGTCAGACCAGCGGCCGTACCACCACCTGAGTCGATGCAGCGCATGGATGTGGGCAGACATCCCCGCCATACGGCCATCCCCTTGCCGCATCACCACCATCCCGGAGCGCATCTTGTGGGTGTGCGCAGGAACCATTTGGATCTGAAGGGAGAAGCTGGGGCTCGAGAATTGGCTATCCCACGCTGCCAAGCGCCAGCTCGCCGACGGCTGCTGCCGGAGCGGGCGAGCCAGAGAGGAAGGGCGGGCTGCCATGCCACCGCAACCAGCCGGACAGGCAGCCGGGGAGGATCCCGCACAGCGCCAGGGTGCAACAAGCCGCTGGAGATGCAGCCCGCTTGCCGGAGAGAGGAGGACGGGCTGCCACTGTTGGAACCAAGGATCGAGTGGCACGTGGCCACACACACCTAACTCACGCACGCATGCACCACACCGGTCACTACCACATGACCGGCCCACCACGTTGGCACTAACCACCTGAAACTAACTCTTTGAATCACTCCATGAGGACCCCAACTAACTCACCCATGCAAGACCCAGCCGCTGCTCTCGGCCACACACGGTTGCACGTCCGGCTGCCCAAATGCATGCACGCCACACGCTGCTGCTTGGCTCCGCCCGCACGCACGTAGGGCTCATTCACCATGGGCACGGTGCGGGAATTCGTTCAAACCTGGCATGGACACCTAAAATGAGCATGCTCATTTGCTTGCAAAAATTGAGGCCATTTCAAGAATGTTCAAAACTAGATCATGTTCAATGGAGGGTGTTTGCGTAGGCGAGAAGGGTCCGTTTGAAAGCACGTTTTTTCATCAAATGGCCCAAAAGAAATTCCACTAAATTCTATGATCAATTAAATGCATGATGCAAAGTTTTTCGAGTTTTTGACAATTCTTGCATTTTCTAGATTTTTTTGGTGAAAAATGCTGATTAACATGCTCCCTCCTTCTGGTGCTGCTGCCTCCTGTCCACACCTGTGGGTATTATGTGAATGGAGTGGTGTGCACGTGCTTTGGCAAGAGGTTGGTTATCCCCGACCATGTGATCAGGACAAGGAATGTTTCCTTTTTCTGGTGCCGCTGGGTTGATTACTTCAGATCATGCAAGATTATCCTTTTTGCAAACCCAATTGCCATTAAACCACTCACTCATTTAGAAACTGCTCTCTGTTCTTTTAGTCCGAGTTCCCTCTAACCAAACACGGTTATTTCTTTCATTTTGTTTATGGCAATAGATCGAGAACTGACACTAGTAGAAAAGGGGGCTTTTGTCCCGGTTGGTAAGGGCCTTTAGACTAAAGGGTCGTTACTAATGCCTCCCCCTTTAGTCCCGGTTCTTACACGAACCGGGACTAAAGGCGTCCACGTGGACGCAGCCTGGAGCTCCACCTTTTATGATATTTTTCTCTAATCGGGACTAAAGAAAATTTTATGATGCTTATTTTTGAATTTTTTTTGCGAATTTTTTTAAATACTTTTTTGATTTTCAAATTTCTGAATTATTTTAACCTCTAATCTCTAATCACCACCCCTTATCACTGCTCAATTTATCCTCTAATCTCTAATCACCCCTCATCATTCCAAATCATCTAACTTCCCGGACGATCACCCATCCTCTCACTACTCCAGCCTGAGCACGCTTAACTTCCGGGTTCTATTATCCCTCGTTTCCAAGTCTGCACTTGTTGTTTTCCTGACAATAGTAAGATGTCAATTCTATTAACCCTCAGGAATTTAGCTTGAGCATGAAGTGACACATTTCACTGTTTGAGTTTGAAACTATTGTTTTAAAAAACAATAATTATTTAGTAACACAAATATTTCTGGAATAATTAGTTTGACCATTGTTTGACCATTGTTTGACCACTGTTTGACCACAGTTTGACCAGATTTGACCAAAATTCAAAAAAACTGAAATAATTATTTAGTAACACTAATATTCTAGAATAATTAGTTTGACCATTGTTTGACCACAGTTTGACCACAATTTGAAATTTTTTGAATTTTTTGCCTGTTTAACGGGGTTCCCCCCGTTAAATTCGGATGTAACTTTTCGAGTAGATGATTTTTCATATAAAAAACTTTTTCATCCGAGTTCGTATGCAAAAGTTATGCCCACTTTAAGAAATTCCAGAGAGATTTTGCAAATAAAGTCGAAATTCATATTTGTTAATTTTCCCAACAACTAGACCACATATCACATGGGAAACTTATTTTATTTTATTTTTTTGACATTTCCATCATTTTCTTTTGTTTTTTCTAAAACTGAAAAGGCGGTCCATGGGGGGGGGGTAGAGTTTGATGGGCCCTTTAATAGCAAAAAGAATTTTCATAAAGAATGTTTTTGTTAGACATTTTAATAGCAAAAAGCATTATCATAAAGATTTTTTTGTTAGAAACTAAAATAACAAAATCTGTTTTTGAATAGAATCATAAAACACAGTAATAACAAAATCAAAGAATTCAAATTTGAAAACTAATGGCACTAACAGAAAGTTTATAATTTTTGTGACCTAAAAGCAAAAAGAATTAAAAAATAAAATTTAATAAAATAAATAAAAATAGCAACAGTAAGTATTTTGTTGTAAGTAGAAACAAAATAAAATAAATAAAGCAACAAAGAAAAAAAGTGCCATCTACTGGGCCACCACGGCCTGAATACGACTAGAAACCCAACCATGGGCCAGGATTCAGGCCCGCAGGTGGCCCAGTAGGCCCACAGGCACACAGTGTACGGTTAGGCCCGAAAGCCTGCAATTGAGAGGAGCTCGAGAGGGTGGGCGCAGCAGCGCTTATAAACCACTCTCGAGCTCTCTCAACTAGCGAGGTGGGACTAAACTTTGGCCGCGACGCGGGCAGCACATGTCCTTTGGTCCCGGTTGGTGGCACCAACCGGGACTAAAGGACTAACCTTTAGTCCCGGTTGGTGCCACCAACCGGTACTAATGGGCATCGCACCCTTTAGTCCCGGTTCGTGGCACCAACCGGGACTAAAGGGCCCAGGTGAACCGGGACTAATGCCTTAGCCGCACGAACCGGGACCAATGCTCACATTAGTTCCGGTTCGTGACTGAACCGGGACTAATGTGAATATTGCCCTGTGATGAAAGCCATGTTTTGTACTAGTGTGAACATGCAAGTACAATGATCACATCATTCAGCAGTCTACTCACATGCTAGAAACGTTATGATAAATGATTCCTGAATGGCCTTTTCAACACAAATCCCATGGTCACCATTTTTTCTAAACTGATGCTCACAATATATTTGTTTCATAAGAAGACCTAACAAAGACTAGAATGTTTAGAAGTCAGATTTGCTTATTGTGATAAGATTCAGCCCATCAAAAATATTTGAGGGAAAAAAAGCCTGAGAGTCAAGGACGTGAAGGGAAAATGAGATGAAACCACCGGCAATGTGAGGGAAAATGGTAAATTTTCAATAGTAAATAACTGTTCATGTACAAAATCCACATCAGTTCTGACAAAACTTAGCTAAAATAAGTCCTTGATTTAACATATTTTCATGGTGCAATGGACTTGGAAAGCTGTCTGTTTTTAAATTTTCCAATCAGTATGAAAGAAACTACATGAAGTTTGGTTACTTCGGATCATTCAGGATTAGCCCGTTTGCAAATGCGTATGTCGTGCCACACTCACTTATTTAGTAACTTGTCCACAGTTTTTAAATGTGAGTTCGCGTCAACCACATGCGATATTTCCCTGGTTAGAGATCAAAAACTAAACATGCAAGTAGAATGGTCACACACTGAAAATGTCATGACAAACAATTTTTGAATAATAAACGACATGCTCAAAATATATTTGTTTCAAAAGAAGAGCTAGCAAATACCAGAGATGTGCCTTAATTAGGATGTCAATGTGAGTGTGATATGAATTTGGATTTGTTTACGTGTTTAGCTTCAGTCCAACTAAAAAATTGGAGGAAAACAAAAATGTGAGAGTCAAGGAGGTGAGGGAAAATAGGATAGTAGCCCCCAACAATTTCTTGCCTTGATTTGCACACTTGCAAAAGTCATTGTTCCGTTTAAGGAGGACTGTACTCATAGTAGTAGAATTGGAACCTCCCTCACCTGAGTAGCCTGCTTGGTGTATAAGTAGTCAATGGTGAGTTGGAGATGAAGAGAGAAAGGACAAAGCAACACTTCAAGATGTCTTACTTTTACTCCTTTAGTTTTCACACAGATGTTCGACTGTTGTACTTATGGTAGGATGGGTGAGTTGCCAAAATTTGAAATCCGATCATTTAATTTATGCATTTATATTCTTATTAGCACTCTAAGTGCATTTTTTATTCGGGAGTTTCTAACACTGTGAACAAGGTATTGTTCTTTTCAGTTAAAAACTTCATGTAGAAACTGGAGTAACTCTCTTCTCTCTCATTAATCCACTGGTAGAAAAAAGCCCTTTAGTCCCGGTTCGCAACAGCTTTTAGTCCCGGCTGTGCAACCGGGACTAAATATGCGCGACTAAAGACCCCCCCTTTAGTCGCGCCTCTTACGGACCGCGACTAAAGGCTTTAGTCCCGGTTCTTGTGGCTGACCGGGACTAAAGGCCAAACCACGTGGGCGCCCGTGGTCCGTCGGGGCGGAGGACCTTTAGTCCCGGTTCTCGTGGCCAACCGGGACTAAAGGCCTCCTCCGCAGGTTTAGGGTTTTAGCCCCCCTAAACCTGGTTTCTTTTTAGTTTGGAGTGTTTTATTTCTTTTATATTTTATTTTGTCTTTTATTTTAATTTTGATAAAGTTTCAGTACACATATTCTGCTACTATATACATGCATATGAAATTTCAAACAAGAAGAATTCAAGAGGAATATATAATATATATTCAATCTCGGGTGACCATATACAACTTCGAACAAGTTTCCATACACAATTAGGATGGATGACCATATACAACTTCGAACAAGTTTCAATCTCGGGTATGCATATAAATTTCTTCATCCTCGGTATAGTGTTCTCCTTTAGGATTGATGACTTCCCTCATGAAAAATCCTGCTAATTCTTCTTGAATTGGTCGGAAGCGAGCTTCTGGACTAAGCCTCCTCCGCAAGTTATCCGTCGCGTTCCGCACGCTATCCGATGCCTTCCGCTCAGAGGTGTGTCTCCGGATGTTCTCACAAATATAGTATCCACATAGATTGGTCCCCGGTGGCTGCTTATCGACATTAACTAACCTTCTGAAATCTAGCTCATGTTTGAATTCACCGACAATTTCTTCTGAGAACCGTCTCCAAACCCTACAGGGCAAAGAAAATTAAATGAACAAGGGAGTTATTAGTTAGTTGATATTAGGAAATGAACGAAAGAGACCGATCGATATGGAGCTCAAATGATTGAAAATAATTACTTTTGCAGCATTTTTCTCATGTCGGCCCAATGCTTTGGATGCGAATCCATAGAGTCCATGATTAGAACTCTGGAGGTGTGAAGTTCAATATTTAGCAGAATCCAGTGGAACCTGTGGACACGTTACATGCACAGTCATGCATAACTCATCGATTAGACATACCATGCATGGAGTAAACAAAAGAGAATGGGCACAAGAGAGAAACACTCACCCAAAATGGTAAGGAAATAGAATATGACTTTTGAGTTGATGCTTTCTAAGAAACTTGTACAAGTCTTTCTCCACGTCTTCGGGGTGATGTTGTAACACATGTCCATTAAAGATATGTGGGTCAATGAACCCAACATCATGGATGTTTCTTATTTTGCATTCCCAAATCTTCAATCTGCATAATAGCGTACGCAACAATATAGTTAGGACAATATAGTGCAGGCAATGAAGAACGAGATGAGGTAGAAATAAATCACTTACAGAACGTAGCAACTCAGCATAGATTTGTCGAGGTCGCGCAGATTGAACAGCTGGAACAATTCACTCATATGAACTTCTACAGAGTACCGTTTGGTGTGATGCTCATCTGTAACATCCGCATAAACATATTCTTTGTCGGCCCATGTTATGAATTGCTTGTACCAACGTAGCAGATTTCGCATTTGTGGTGGTAGACTCTTTTCCCGCGCAGGCTCGACGAGAGGCCCATTCCGCACATATTGTAATGCTATCTCACATACTGGCGCAACCTCAAGGCCTAAGAAGGCACGAAGAGTCAAACCCATCTCGGATGCTTGTTTCATGGCACTCGCTACAGTCAATCCAAGTGCTGCCGCAGCTGCTATGATCTCGGGGTCCTCTTCCGGATCGGCTTTCACTATGAGCGGGGGGATCGATTGTTTCTTCTGCATCCCGAGCTGGTCAACTTGTTTCCCGCTTTTTTTACTTTCTTCTTTCTCCTCCTTCAATATTTTTGCTTGTCTACGAAGTTCATGTCCATAGTCGTCAGGCATATTCAGCTCGGCTTGGGACGGTGTCGTCAAAAAATCCTTAGCCCACTTCTTTTGCTTCTCAGTGAATACTTGCTTGGGCTCAGGCTCTTTTTTCGCCTTCATATGCGCCTTCCATTTCTCATAATCAGTAGACGCGGCCAATTTGGTTTCAGCTTCACTAAGTTCCCCAGGCCTTGGGAGGAGAGGCTTCAGTGATGGCTCCGGTACCCTTGTGGTCTTAGGTACATAAGGGTCCGGGTTAATAGTCCAGGAGCGGGTTTCCTTGCTGTCCGCCTGCTTCTGATTCTTCGCCGGAGGAGGATTGGGGGGCGTCGTACCCGCCGGAGGTTGTGGATCGGGGGACGGCGTCGAATGGCGTGAAGGAGGTGTAGGTGAACCACCACGACCACCACCACCGCCACCACCGCCACCACCACCACCACCACCATCGGAGGGGGGTGGACTTGCTAGCCTTGGCGCCTCGCCTGGAAACACTATGTACTTCTTTTTCCATAGAATGAACTGGCGCTTGACATCTCCAAGTCTTCTCTCCCCTTCGGGTGTAGGTTTGTCAATCTCCAGGTCCTCAAACCCTTGGACTATGTCTTCCACCGTGACACGAGCATAGCCATATGCAATGGGGTTGTTGTGGTGGAGTGCTCCAGGTGTACAGGGTAAAGCACTGCCGCTAGCTACCTTCGTGGAAACGTTCCCCACGGGATAATGCAGACCACATTCTTTCATCTCCTTTACATCATCCACGGGGTAGTGAGGCTCCGGTGCACGAATCTCGATCATCGGTGCACTACCACCAGGCGGGGCATCCGTGGAAGCCACGCTGCTTCTCCGCTGCTGGCTTCCGCGATCCGCTTCATGATCTTCATGCGGCCCTGCAGCCGATTTTTCTTTCACTAGTTCATGCACGGTCTGCTTCAACTCATGGAGTTCCGATGCAAACTTCGTCATAAGATCTGCATCCCGGTCCGTCTTTCTCTTACGGCTTCTGTAACAGTACGGGTCATTGTCCTGGGAAAACCCTACTTTCCACGGAACTTTGCCTTTGCCTCGTACACGTCCTCCGTGTTCATCATTCCCGAGGGCTGTTGTCAGTGCGTCTTTCTCTCTGTTGAACTTGATCAAGCCCTCTTGAGCTTGGGTCATTGCGTCAATAAGGGCTTGGGTGGGAGCAAACTGTCTCTGCCGGTGAACACACACCCCTGTCTCCGGGTCTAGCGATCCCCCATGCCCGTACCACCAGCTTTTGGCCCTTGGGTCCCATCCCTCTGTACCTAGAGGGATTCCTCGCACCCTCAGGTCCTCCTCCATCTTCTGCCACCTAGGCTCCGAAAGGCGGTATCCTCCTGGCCCCATAATATGATGGAACTTTTTCTTACTCGCATTATCCTTATTTTTTTGATATTTCCTTGAAATGCTCCGATTGCTTTTGCCTCACAAATTCTGGCCAATCATCTTTCAGTTTCTCATGTTGTCCATTGAAATCCGGAGTCTTTCCCTTGTTGACATAGTCACGGGTTAAATTTTTCTTGAAGTTCCGGAATGCTTCGCCCATCTTCTGAAGAGCGAACTCTTTAACTAGCCTCCTCCTCTGACGTCCACCCGGAACCTCGTTACCGAATTCATCGACTTTGTTGTATTCCGGAGGTAGAATGAAATGGTCCATAAGCTTTCTCCAGCAATCCTTTTTCGTTCTCTTGTCGACAAAACTGAAACCAAGACGTGCCTTCTTTGGCTCCTTCCATTCCTGGACGGTGATCGGGACGTTGTCTCTAACAACGACTCCGCATTGGTTGATAAACTTTGAGGTGTGCTGTAGGGGCTTGCCGGTTTCACTGACAAACTCAATGGCATATGTTTCTCCTGTTTTCATCACCTTGGATTTGCCACGCTTTGTCGTACTCGATCCGGAGGGCTAAAAAAAGAAAGAGAGTCGCGCGCGTTAATACATATGTATTCACATTTCAGTAAGTTTGTATCACGAGAGGCTCAATGTATATATATACCTCGCCGGAGGTGGTTGCTACTTGCAATTCGAGATCGTCGTTTGTTGACGGTTGACCTCCGTCGACAATGTCCGTTCCTTCACCTTCTTGATCATCGACAATCTCTGTTCCACCGTCAAGGTTCAGAAAAGAAGAGACTACATCCTCTTGTTGCTCATATTCTGAGCCCGGCACATAAGGAATCTCGTTGTTGATGATGCCCATTAAATAACGTTCAGCCTCCGGATCCCTAAGCGGCTCGGCTCTATCGTCCGCCATATGTCACTCCTGCATGTAGTAAAAATTCTTTAAGTATAAAGGATTAAAAAATAAGATTAAGGGGACATAGAGGAGGAGGAATTAAAAAATAAGATTATTGAGCACTGCCAAGTATTTTGTTTTGTTTTCTTTGTTTTTCTTTTTGGTTTTCATTTGGTTTCTTTCTTCTACCTTTTTTCTTCTTTTTTTCTTCTTCTTCCTTTCTTCTTCCTCTTTCTTCTTTCTTTCTTCTTCTTCCTTTTTCTTTTTTCTTTCTTTCTTCTTCTTCCTTTCTTCTTCCTTTCTTCTTCTTTTTTTCTTCTTCCTTTTTCTTTCTTCTTTCTTTTGGTTTTCATTTGGTTTTCATTTTTTTCTTCTTCCTTTTTCTTTCTTCTTTTTTTCTTCTTCCTTTTTCTTTCTTCTTTCTTTTTTTCTTCTTCCTTTTTCTTTCTTCTTTCTTTTTTTCTTCTTCCTTTTTCTTCTTTTTTTCTTCTTCCTTTTTCTTTCTTCTTTTTTTCTTCTTCCTTTTTCTTTCTTATTTCTTTTTTTCTTCTTCCTTTTTTTCCTCTTCCTTTTTCTTCTTCCTTTCTTCTTTCTTTTTTTCTTCTTCCTTTTTTTTTCTTCTTCCTTTTTCTTCTTTCTTTCTTCTTTCTTTTTTTCTTCTTCCTTTTTCTTTCTTCTTTTTTTCTTCTTCCTTTTTCTTTCTTCTTTTTTTCTTCTTCCTTTTTCTTTCTTCTTTCTTTCTTCTTTCTTTTTTTCTTCTTCCTTTTTTTCTTCTTCCTTTTTCTTCTTTCTTTCTTCTTTCTTTTTTTCTTCTTCCTTTTTCTTTCTTCTTTTTTTCTTCTTCCTTTTTCTTTCTTCTTTTTTTCTTCTTCCTTTTTCTTTCTTCTTTCTTTCTTCTTTCTTTTTTTCTTCTTCCTTTTTCTTCTTTCTTTCTTCTTTCTTTTTTTTATTCCTTTTTCTTTCTTCTTTTTTTCTTCTTCCTTTTTCTTCTGTTTTCTTTTGTTTTCTTTTGTTTTTCTTCTGTTGTTTTCTTCCTTTTTTCCTTTTTCCTTTTTTCTTCTGTTTTTTTTTTTCTGTTTGTTTTTCTTGTGTTTTCTTTTTTCTTTCTTCTTCCTTTTTCTTTTGTTTTCTTTTGTTTTCTTCCTTTTTCCTTTTTTCTTCCTTTTTCTTGTTTTTCTTCTGTTTTTCTTTTGTTTTCTTCTTCCTTCTTTCTTCTTCTTCCTTTTTCCTTTTTCTTTCTTCTTCTTCTTCCTTTTTCTTCTTCCTTCTTCTTCTTCTGCCGGCGCGCGGAGGACGGCAGGCAGGGGCAGCGGGCGGCGGGTGGCGGGCGGGCAAGGGCAGGGCACGGGCGGCGGGCAAGGGCAGGGCACGGGCGGCGGCGGCGCTCACTGTGGACGGGGGCAGCGGCGCGCAGGGCTTCGGCGTCGGCGTCGGCGTCGGGGCAGGGCTTCGGCGTCGATCGGCGTCGGGGCAGCGCTTCGGCGTCGAGAGAGAGGAGAATGGGAAGTGGCGAAACTGCTAAGTGCAGTATATTTAGACGTACCTTTAGTCCCGGTTGGGAAGGCGGACCGCGACTAAAGCTACCCTTTAGTCGCGGTCCGCCTCCCCAACCGGGACTAAAGGTACGTCTAAAGGGTTTTGGCGCCGCTTTCGTTCCCGCGCAGAAAGACCCTTTAGTCACGGTTGGGGACAACAACCGCGACTAAAGGGTACCCTTTAGTCGCGGTCCGCCTCCCCAACCGGGACTAAAGGCATTGTGCTGGAACTGGCGCGGTGCGGTGGGATGTTTAGTCCCACCTCGCTAGCCGAGAGGCTTCGACAGTGGTTTATAAGCGCGGCTGCGCTGACCACTTCGAGCTCCTCTCAAATGCAGGCTTACGGGCCTATTCTGTCACTATGTGCCTGTGGGCCTACTGGGCCTTCTGCGGGCCTGAATCCTGGCCCACTAATGGGTTTCTAGTCGTATTCACGCCGTGGTGGACCAGTAGGTGGCATATTTTTTATTTTTTGCCTGTTTTTTGTTTTATTTTTTGCTTTATTTATTTTGTTTTGTTTGTACTTACAACAAAAAACTTATTTATTTTATTTTATTTTGTTTCTAATTACTTATTTATTTTACTTTATGATAATTATTTTTGCTATTAAAGTTTCTAACAAAAAAAGTTCTTTATGAAAATTCTTTTATTTTGTTTCTAATTACTTATTTATTTTACTTTATGATAATTTATTTTATTTTGTTTGTACTTATATATTTTATTAAAGTTTATATTATTTTGTTTCTAATTCGTGTTAAAATCTTAAAAATACAATTATATATCAAAAAATCAGAAAATAAAACTAATTCATTTTAAATTCCTAAAAATACAAATAATATATGAAAAAAATCAGAAAAATAAAACTAATTCATTTTAAAATCTTAAAAATACAATTATATATCAAAAAAATCAGAAAAATAAAACTAATTCATTTTAAAATCCCTTGAAGGTTTGACAAAAGGTTTGATACATCATTCAGTTCATCGACCAAATACAAAGTTTGGTACAATAAATTATTACACATCAATTCTTCCCTTGTGTCCCTGCTTGCTTACGATTGTGCCGTATCCATGGAGCATCCTCATCATTTAACTTAATGCTTGGGTCAGTGTTCACTTTGAAGGGCGGAATTTCACCAAACATATTATAATCTTCTGACATGTCTGTCTTGTCCTCCACTCCCACGATGTTTCTTTTCCCTGAAAGAACAATGTGGCGCTTTGGATCATCGCATGATGTACTGATCGTTTTCTTATCTTTCCGTTTCCTCGGTTTGCTACTCATGTCCTTCAAATAAAAAACCTGAGCGACATCTTTGGCAAGGACGAATGGTTCGTCAAGGTAACCAAGATTGTTGAAATCCACCATTGTCATTCCGTATTGCTCGTCCACCTTTACCCCACCTCCTGTTAGCTTGAACCATTTGCACCGGAACAAAGGGACCTTAAAGGAGGGTCCACAGTCAAGTTCCCATATCTCCTCTATGTAACCATAATATGTGACCTTTCGCCCATTCTCGGTTGTTGCATCAAAGCGGACACCACTGTTTTGGTTGGTGCTCTTTTTATCTTGGGCGATGGTGTAAAATGTATTCCCATTTATCTCGTACCCTTGGAAAATCGTTATAGTCGAAGATGGTTTCTTGGCCAACATGTACAGCTGATCTCCAACATCATTGTCATTCATTAAATGTTTTCACAACCAACTGCCGAAAGTCTCCATGTGGGCCTTTCTAATCCAGGATTCAGGCTTCCCCGGGTTGTCCGAGCGTAAAATATTCTTGTGTTGCTCGAAGTACGGAGCCACAAAGCTGGAATTTTGCAGAACTGTGTGGTGTGCTTCAGTCATGGAATGACCGTCCATACATATCGTGGATTTCCTTCCGATCTTGCCTTTTCCACTTAGTCTCCCCTCGTGCCGCGATTGAGGAATACCAATCGGCTTAAGGTCAGGAACATAGTCAATACAGAACTCAATTACCTCCTCATTGCCATAGCCCTTGACGATGCTTCCTTCTGGCCTAGCACGGTTACGAACATATTTCTTTAATACTCCCATGAACCTCTCAAAGGGGAACATATTGTGTAGAAATACAGGACCGAGAATGGAAATCTCTTCGACCAGGTGGACCAGGAGGTGCGTCATAATATCGAAGAAGGATGGTGGGAACACCAACTCGAAACTGACAAGGCATTGGACCACATCGTTCTGTAACCGTGGTAGATCTTCTGGATTGATTACCTTTTGAGAGATTGCATTGAGGAATGCACATAGCTTCACAATGGCTACTCGAACATTTTCCGGTAGGAGCCCCCTCAAAGCAATCGGAAGCAATTGCGTCATAATCACGTGGCAGTCGTGAGACTTCAGGTTTTGGAACTTTTTCTCCGCCATGTTTATTATTCCCTTTATATTCGACGAGAAGCCAGACGGGACCTTCATACTGCTCAGGCATTCAAAAAAAATGACCTTCTCTTCTTTGGTAAGAGTGTAGCTGGCACGACCTTGAAACCATTCCGGATGCCGGTCATCTGGGTCTTTCAAAAGTTGCTGGTCCTGCCGTGCTTCCTTTGTATCATTTGTCTTCCCATACACGCCCAAGAAGCTTAGCAGGTTCATGCAAATATTCTTCGTAACATGCATCACGTCGATTGCAGAGCGGACATCTAGGACTTTCCAATATTCTAGCTCCCAAAATATAGATTTCTTCTTCCACATGGGTGCGTGCCCGTCAACTCCCCGCGGAACTGATTGTCCGCCAATACCCTTTCCAAAGATGACTTTCAAATCCTTGACCATATCAAATATCTCAGCACCAGTACGTTCCGCAGGCTTCGGCCGGTGATCTGCCTTCCCGTTGAAATGCTTGCCTTTCTTTCTTACGTTATGATTTCGGGGAAGAAATCGACGATGACCCAGGTACACGTTCTTCTTACAATTAACCAAACGTACACTTTCAGTCTCATGTAAGCAGTGCGTGCATGCATTGTATCCCTTATTTGTCTGTCCCGAAAGGTTACTGAGAGCAGGCCAATCGTTGATGGTTACAAAAAGCAACGCTCGTAGGTCAAATTCCTCTCCTTTGTGCTCATCCCAGACACGTACACCAGGTCTGGCCCACAACTGTAAAAGTTCATCAACTAATGGCCTTAGGTACACATCGATGTCGTTCCCGGGTTGCTTTGGACCTTGGATGAGCACTGGCATCATAATGAACTTCCGCTTCATGCACAACCAAGGAGGAAGGTTGTAGATGCATAGAGTCACGGGCCAGGTGCTATGGCTGGAGCTCTGCTCGCCAAAAGGATTCATGCCATCAGTACTTAGACCAAATCTTATGTTCCTTGCGTCAGCTGCAAAATCTTTGAACACTCTGTCGATCTTTCTCCATTGCGTTCCATCACCGGGGTGTCTCAACTCCCCGTCGGACTTAGGGTCCTCTTTGTGCCATCGCAACGACTTGGCATGCTTTTTGTTCATGAACAGACGTTTCAACCGTGGTATTATAGGAGCATACCACATCACCTTGGCGGGAACCCTCTTCCTGGGTTTCTCGCCCTCAACATCGTCACCAGGGTCATCGCCTCTGATCTTATAACGCAATGCAGTGCATACAGGGCATTCATTCAAATTCTCGTATTCACCGCGGTAGAGGATGCAGTCGTTAATGCATGCATGTATCTTCAGAACCTCTAAACCTAGAGGGCAGACAACCTTCTTTGCTTCGTACGTACTGGCGGGCAACTCGTTATTCTTCGGAAACATATTCTTCAACATTTTCAGCAAATTTTCAAATGATGAGTCACCTACACCTTCCTGTGCCTTCCATTTTAGCAAATCCAGTGTGCAGCCCAACTTTTTCAGACTATTATCGCATCCTGGATACAACGACTTTTTGTGATCCTCTAACATGCGATCCAAATTCTCCCTATCCTTGTCAGTTTCGCAGCGTCTCCGTGCATCAGCAATGGTCCGACCAAGATCATCAGCGGGCTCATCATGTGCCTCTTCTTCACCTTCACCTAACCCTTCCCCACCTTCAGCATCATCCTCCATGAAAGTATCACCGAAATGATCATGATAGTTGTCATCGATATCATCCCCTTCTTCATCTTCTTCCATTCTAACCCCTCTTTCTCCATGCTTGGTCCAACAATTATAGCTTGGCATGAAACCGTGCCGAAGCAGGTGCATGTGAACGTCTCTTGAGGAGGAGTAACCCTTCTGATTCTTACAGACAGCACATGGACAGATAATAAAACCTTGCTGCTTGTTCGCATTTGCCACTACGAGGAAATCTTTCAAACCCGTAGTGAACTCGCCGGAGAGTCGGGGACCGTACATCCATTGCCAATTCATCTGCATTATTATTATATAAAGTATATAATTAACCATCATGCATTTGTTAAACTAACTAGCTAGAAATAATACAAATTAAACAATGAACTACACACATGCGTATTTTATCAATGACACATGAAAGGTTCAAGTTGCTAACCGCGATCGCGGAGGAAAAATAAATGAGAAAGCTCAAGTGTGGCTCGGACACTTCATATCATGTTTGTTTCAGGCTCTCGGGCATTTCATCGAACACCTTGTGTGCATAGGAGGAACCAAAAGCAAACCCACCACCCCCTTCTGAAAATTGTGAAGTGAGCTGAGTGAAGTGAAGTGAGCTGAGTCCTATATATAGGGATGGGCCTTTAGTCGCGGTTGGCCTGGCCAACCGCGACTAAAGGCCTTCGGGGACCTAGCCAACCGGGACTAAAGCCCCTCCCGTCCGCCAGCTGGATGGGCCTTTAGTCCCGGTTGGCCTGGCCAACCGCGACTAAAGGCCTTCGGGGACCTTTAGTCCCGGTTGGCCAGCCCAACCGGGACTAAAGCCCCTCCCGTCCGCCAGCTGTCGACCGAGCGCGCTGGGCCCAGATAGTTGGTCGCGGGTCTCCTCCCGAACCGCGACTAAAGACCCCTTTTGTCGCGGTTCGATTATTTTGGGGACTAATGGGGGCGTATGGAAGCCTATTTTTCTACTAGTGATCTTTGATGGAATACTTTTGCTCTAATTTCATAGTTGATTGACGCGCAACTGCAACTAACATAAGATGTCACTAGCTTAATTTACATGTTATGTTATTATTGGCAATCAAACAACCTGATGCACAACTACTATTGTTCATATTGAGATTTGGGTATCCTGCACCATCATGCAGTGTTTATATGTACGCCGCCGCCTAGGCAGCTCTTGGTGATGCAACTATGTCCTCTAACTCTTTGCTTAGATCCATGCGTATCCCTAGCAGTTTCAGCTTCTTTTTGAAAAGAACACTGATGTTTTCCTATTCAGGCATCAAAAGTGCTCAGAGCTATGTTATTGCTTCCTGCATTCGATAAGGTCAACCAATACTTTTGTAGGGTGCATATGTCCTATTCTGGTTTTGATCCATAATGTTGTATAGTATTGCGATGAATACCTGCAAATTTTTGTACGAAATGAATTATTTCCAGTGATATATCTTTGTTCCAAATGGGTCTAAAGATTGTAAATAAGGCGAGGATATGGATTTATGGAGCGAAGGCTCATGTGCTTCTTTTACAGAAGTTCATACAACAATGGAGCAATGTCATCTTTTTCCTGATGCTATAACCGTTAGTTCATTGCAAGCGCACATCTAATAAGAGCACAAAGAAGAGAAATGGCCACTTTATTATGAATTGATGTGGATTTTGTATAGAAAAACAACCATTTTCAAAAGAACCAGCCTTCGTGTAATAGAATAGTGCATGTTATGTCAGTTATGTCATACTGCTCACGATCATTTGACTGGCAACTAAAAACACGAGGGTTTCCAAGTTCATTGCATCATGATTAGCTATGTTTTTTGGCGCCCTTAAAATACAAGCATATCATAGCAAAGGAACTTAGAAGAAAACAATGGAGAAAAGGATATACAAAATAGGAAATGAGAGTTGCTTCCGTACTGTAAGGGGAATAGAGAGGGAGATGATTGGCGTAATGCATTGTATGTATTACTGAGCTTTGAGGGCGAGTATATATTGACTATAAGACTTGGAGGGCAGGACGCCTCCTAGAGATAAGATGGAAGCAATTCCTATGTAATCCCAGATAATCTCTAAATATCTCTACCTCCCCCCCCCCCCCCCCCCCCCCCCCCCCCCCGGCTGTCATGGACGCCTGGACTATTGAGGAAACCGACGAGTTACTCAAGTAAGGTAATAGCCCCTTGTGTCGTTGTCGAGGTAGCCAAGAGCGTAGGGTGGTGTAGCTGCGGTCGAGGTAGCCATGCGAGGAACGATATGGTCGATGTCAAGTCGGGGTGGCCGGTGTTGAGGAAGTCACTATGGAGCCGTGTGCGCAAGGAGGCGCCGACTTAGTCATGGGCGTAGTGGTGTCGAGGTAGTGGAGTTCCAGGAATAAGACGTTGTTGACAAAGCATCGCACTGGGTTTGCCAAGCCCGGAGACACGTCATAGACGAAGGCACACGTCGGTGTTGCCAGCACCGGCATGCATACACGGACGAAGTCAATGTTTATGATGTGCCACTTTAGGCTTGCCAAGCCTGAGAACATATCATGGACGAAGCCACGCCTCGGTGTTTCCAGCACTAGGCATGCGTAGACGAGGACCAGCATGAGTTGTACACCATGTCGAGGGGCTAGCAGAGAAGGACTCGACGACGGTTGTTGCGTCAATCGACGTGGGGCCGATGTCGCCCACGGTTGTCGGAGTAGATGAAGTGGTCAGGGTTGATGACAGAGACGCTGGCGATGAGCCGGTGTTGGACGAAGACATAGAGGTGGAGTGGCGGCGTGGCTCGGGTGAGCAAGCGGCAACATCGCACGAAGAAGAGCGGCAGCGGCTAGGCAGGGGAAAACCCGACAACGTGATGAAGACCGACATGGACGGTGGCGTTCCCGCTCCTAAGGAGGCGGCGTGGTGCATACCACATAGAAGTCGATACGCGGGGGACGGCGGAGTGGACAACGTGTCATGGCGCTACGTCCTGAAGGGGCGATGCCGCGGCAGCGTGCGGGTCGGGGCAACGGCGGGAATAGCTTAGGGCGGCGGCGTTAACCGCGCGCCGCGGAGCTACGACCTGAAGGGGCGACGCAGCGGCGGCGCGAACGTCGGTTGCAACCACGGAGTGGACCATGTGCCACGACGCTACAACCCAAACGGGTGACGCAGCAGCGGCACGTGGATCGATGCAGGCACGGGGAGAACCACGGGAGGGGGTGTTGCGGCCTGACGGGGCGACACAACGGCACCCCATTGCTTCATTGGTGGAGGGGAGTATTTTATTCAGGTCGCTCGCGCAGCGCGGATGATCAATCCAATCACGCACGAGGTCGGGGACGTTTCTTGATGATTAGGTCGAAGGCATAGATGGTGTATGTAGCGGCGACGGGGCCCGATGAGCAGGCATGTGATCTAATCAGTCCAGGAGTTGATAGCCGGCAAATAACGTCGCGAAAACGCAACCGAACATCGAAGCGATCCCGATCCCTATACATAATATGTTGGACTTTATTGCTTGGAGCTATACAAAAAACGGTTTATTCACTGTACTATCAGCTTATGTGAAGGAATGATATAAGCAACATGAGAGTAAATTGGAATACTCAAACGGCATGGGTAGAATTAAGGTCAACCCTATTTGGGGTAAGATTTGGAAATTAGCTTGCCCGGCGAAGGTTAAAATTTTTATTTGGTGGACACTTCATGGGACTCTACCATGTCGCGTCACATTGGCCAACAGACATATAAAAACTCAACCAAGCTGCCCAGCATGTTTGGATAGTCCAGAGAACACGAAACATATATTATGTCCGTGCCAGAAGGCAAAAGAAGTGTGGGGACATTTGGGGCTGTATGAAGTGGTAAAAAAGTCTGCGTCATTGACCGTGCAGGAAAGGCAGTCCTTGAATTCTTACTCCTTATGCCTGATCATGAACTACCCATTCTGGATTCCCGGAATGCAGGGGAACTAATCGCTATAGCTGCTTGATATTTATGGTGGAATAGGCGGAAACTAGTCCATGAGGGTAAGTCTCAGGAGGCGTTCCAAACCTCGATGGGGATTCCGGCTATAACAGTGAATTATGTTAATGCTCACTCTCGGAAAGCAAAGAGAAAGAGTGAAGGATGGTGCAGACCTCCCATGGGGTTTGTTAAATTGAATGTCGATGCTTCTTTTGATCGTGATCAGCTTAGGGGCATAGCGGGTGCTGTTATAAGAGATGATAAAGGTAACTTCATATTAGGTGGTAACTGCAAGATTCAGTACTGTGCGAATGCTCTGACAGCGGAGGCATTAGCACTCAGGTTTGGTTTACTGTTGGCACAAAAGACGGGCAGCAATTCGTCTCATTGTCAATTCTGATAATATGGAAGTCATTGACAATGAAGAACGGAGGACAGTTTGCGGGAGCGGCGACTGCAATTTTGAAGATTGTTTTTTTTATGGCCTGTGATTTTCCAAGACGGTGCCTCCAGGAAGAGCACGACCATGAACGTCGTTGCCACTGTCCGATCCGAAGATCAAGTTTTCACCGGGAGTAAGACGAAAGGAGTAGGGGCACCACAATGGAGCCTACAAGGAGGAACACGATGTCCACGGACGCCGTCACCGTCGATCAGTGCACGGACTGGGTCGTAGGTGATGTACCGCGGTGCTTCAACCCCTCCGCGGGAACCCCAGTCCGCCAACCACCACCAGCCATGCTGCCCGAGCGGCCATGGTTGCCTGCCCTCATCCGAGCCGCGCAATTCGCCCACGTCCAACGCGACTCCCATCGCCAGGGCCGCTGCCCCGCCATGAGACCACCCCGAGAGCCACCAAAGGCCACGACTTTGCCCAGATCCGTGACCCCAACCACCTCCAGAGCCGCCGGCGGCCAACCTGCCTCGAGAAGGGCCGCGACCATACATCGATCGGGGGGAAGGGGAGGCAGAGAAGTGGCCCAAGGCCAAGACCGATGCCCGTGCCGGCTCCAGCTCCCCCTCGAAACCATGTTTCGCCCCCGCGAGGAAGGCCCAGATCACCAAGAGGCACCGGCCGCTGCTCGATGCCGGAGAGGAAGGATGGCAGAGTTCTCGCCACCGCCGCCTAGAGACGCCACCAGGGGGATCCTCCCACGCCGAGCGCCGCCACCCAAGTGCGAGGGCCCGACTGGGCGGGAGCTGCCCACCACCGCCGCTGCCGCGCCGCCCCCACCAGAGATCCACGGTGAGAGGGTCGCCCGCGACCCGCGGGGCCGAAGCGCTGCCGGAAGCACCCACCATAGACGCCATCCACCGGACCGCACCACCATCATGCCGCCTGCCGCCCGACGCCACACCACAATCGCCGGCTTGCTCTGGAGCGCCGCCACGCGCTGGGGGGGGGGGGGCGAAGTGGCCCCGCCACCGCCGCCGACGACCAGCCTTCGCCCGGCGGCACCCTTTGGTGGCAGCAAGGGTGGAGGAGGGAGGAGGAGGCGGGGGGGGGGGGGGGGGGGGGGGGGGGATGGGGGAGGGGGTGACACGGGTATCCCTTTTAGCGGTTTGAGCCATGGACCTTACTTATTCTGCCTCTCATATCATACTCAACTGAATTGTGGATAGATTTCCATATGCATATTGTTGTTAGATCTGCTGCCTCCTTGGTGTCTTTCTTGAGCAATGCTGATAGGTGTATATTGTAAAATTTGAACATATTACTAGATGATGGGTGTTGTTAATATTACTAGATACCATATCACATTGCACATGGTCATCCTGCTCTTCTGCTTAAGTTGTCAAACCCGGTCGATAAGATGTACATATACGAGTCTGAGTGTGAGTGCTCCATATATATTTCTTGCAAAACCAATAAACCATGCTTCCTTGCAGGTTGCGAAGCCGTTGTGGCGACCTTGTTACTGATTACTGATTACGTACAGTGAGTGATGGACAGTGGCGGAGCTTGAGGCCAATTGTTTGGCTGACTGGATGGGCCAAATAGAACCAAATAGCTGTGGGCTGATGTTTCAAGGCCTGGGAGTAAAAAAAATAGTGTACAAATGTCAAAATGCTGGGCGGGCCATGGCTCATTCGGCTTTACCGAAGCTCAGCCGGTGGCAATGGATGAAAACTCTAGTGCATGTCACATATTAGCAAAGCTGAATCAAGCCATCAACTCTTTATCTTCAGATTTCTTTTGCTCTTTTTCAGAGGGGAACAATAGCGAGTTTTTTTTTTGGAAAGGGAGTATAGAAAATCATAAAAGGAGACTTAAAGCTAACTGCTCAGCCAATCGCCAAACTGAGATGAATACCTTTTCACTTTTGCTTTGGCAAAAATGTTGGGCTGCAGAAGAAAAGCATTTGGGCATGGTAGGTGAGTTTTGCTTGGTTGTTGCAGATTTGAATCGAATGGCGGTCTATTTCATGAGCTATTTTGGCGTTGGAATGTTGCTGCTCAGAACTGACTCTGTTTCACCGTGAGTAAACTTACTGACGGTGTGATTGAGAATAATAGTTTGATTGCTTCTGGCCAGGAAAATTAAGGACTAGGTAAACGGCTTCAGTTTATGGTTTGCACGCCGAAATTAAGCAGGGGTAAACGGCTTCCTCTCAAGGAATTTTTTTGAGTGTTTGTTATCTATGCAGCCCCCTGTAGCCAGTCAGCGCTCTGCTTCTATGGAATTGTTTATAATGCTCACCCTCGCCGTCGCCCTGGGATGTGGGAGGCTACCGCCGGAGACCATTGCCACCAGAGAGCCCTGTGTCTCTGCTATGGCTGTACTAGCAGCTAGTTAATGTCAGACTGTATCCTTGTTTCTTCAATTAATTAACCTGAAGCGCCTCCTGCTCTGTTGGTAGATCAGATTACATGCATGCATGTGGATGCTGTTTCTAGTCAACAGTTGCTAGTAGTTACTCCCTCCATTCCAAAATAGATGACCCAACTTTATACTAATTTTCTACTAAAGTTGGTACAAAGTTGAGTCATCTATTTTGAAACGGAGGGAGTACTTTATAACCTGATTAGTTCTCTAGCCATGCTGCTTTGCACACCTGTGGACATTATGTAAATGGAGCGGTGTGCGGGTGCTTTGGCAAGAAGTTGGTTATCCACACACGTGTGATCAGGAGAAGGAAAGTGTTTTTCGGCGTTACTAGGAGAGAAAGGTTTGGCCGGTGAAGGCGAGGAAGAAATCGAAGATGTAGAGCAATTAGTTCTCTAACCATGCTGCTTTCCTGTGGACATTATGTAAATGGAGTAGTGGACATGTGCTTTGGCAAGATGTTGGTTATCCCTGCACGTGTGATCAGGAGAAGGAAAGTGTTTCTCGGTGTCGTTAGAAGAGGAAGGTTTGTCTGCTGAAGGCGAGGCAGAAACTGAAGATGTAGAGGAATCAGTCTTGCTTCACTGTCATTGATTTGAGCTGTTTCAGAAGTAGGGTATTAACATGTTGTTGTTTGAGAGCTGCAGCTTGAACTGAGTGAATTCAGTAGTGGCCTGAATGTTGGGCACAAGGCACATCCCAAGAGCCAGGCATTTGCATACTATACTTTTCCAATATCTTACACTTCTTTATTTTTTGAAGTTAATATCTTACGCTTTTTTTGTTTGAGAATACGCTTCTTGATACATCTATTTAGCATTTTCCTGGCTATTGTGAGAGCTGAGTGGGTCATGCATTATTATGCTGGACTGGGTCTACTCTTCCCGATGCTAAATGTTTTTCCATTAAACCATGTGCTCACTTGTATCCAAGTAGCTCTACTATGTCACACAATTTTGCTGTGCACTCACATGATAAACAAATGATAACGGCTCCTGAATGCATGCTTAACCGTTGACATCTTTTACTCATGCTTACCTGAATGTAAAAAGATCCTAACGAAGACTGCAGTGTATGTAAGTCAGGCCTATATATATGTACTCAATCACCTGAATTGCCTTAGCTAGGATGCAAAAGTGAGTGTTATATGAGAAGTTTCAAATTTATTTTATATTCTATTCCGTTTCTATCAATCTGTTTGAAATATTGGAGGAAAACAAAAAAACTGTAGTAAATCTTTAGCTTCGGTTCCATCGCCTCCCCTTCCTACATCATACGTCTCCCATGGAAACACCAGCAAAGAAAAAAGATGAATCCAGCCCACAGAACGAACCAAAAAAATCTCGACCGCTGCCATGTTCCTCACCAGGTCGGTGTCAGGCCCATCCTATGATCGAGTCCTCCCATCTCGCCTCGCCCCCACCATCGATCTGGCCGCCCAACTCACAGCCATGCTCATCGGGCTCCTGCACGTAGAAGTATCTGGTAGCTGTGGCGACGTCGGCAAATAGTTTTGCCACCGACCTGTCCATGTTGGCAAAGGATTCTTCCAAGGACGATGTTGTTTCTGTGCTCTGCCTCTCCATGGCATGCGATGGCCGACGGTGTTGGTGGCGTGAAACCGTCTGTCGATGTCGATCGCTGTGGCCAGAACTCGATCGATTGGTTTTCCTATATGGACGGACGTGCTTGATCTTGTATTTTTATAGGCGCACGTACGCAAATTGGTTTTCCTATATGAACGTGCTCGATAGGAGTAGTTGAATTAATTAACCTTCTTGTATCCTTCTTTCTTCAATTAATTAACCTTATAAGTGCCTCCTGCTCTGTTGGTAGCTTATCATCCACTATAAACGCTTTTATATTTCTTTACGGAGGGAGTAGCTGCTTGCTAACCATATTAAATCTCTAACGATGCTGCATTTCTATGGACATTATGTATGTAAATGGAGTGGTGTTCAGGTGTTTTGGCAAGAGGTTGGTTATCCCCACCCGTGTGATCAGGAGTAGGAAAGTGTTTTTCAGTGTCTCTGGCAGAGAAAGGTTTGGCTGGTGAAGGCGAGGAAGAAACTCTAGATGTAGTGAGCAATCAGTCTTAATTCACTGTCATAGATTTGAGCTCTTTCAGAAGTGGGATGTTGTTGTTGTTTGAGAGTTGCAGCTAGAACTGACTTTGTTTCATTCTGAATAATGCAGTAGTGGCCTGAATGTTGGGCAATTGCTTTGGGAATGGCTTCTACAACTGAACTGTATCGCAAGCAGTCGCTCTCGACCGAGAATTGTTGGGGCATGTAGTGTAGGGCGACCGCTTTAGGGTCGAGTCGAGCACTGCTGAATCACATCCCAGATCAACAAAGATGATCCGATCTGGATTTGTGTCGGTGTGTACAACAGGCAGGGGTCAGCAGTTTACTGTCATGTTTGCTGTAGCCCAGTAGTGCTCTGTCTGGATATCTGAATCACTTGCACCACGTTTCCTTTGAATATGATTTTCTCCCCAATCTACTAATCTGCGCCTAAAATCTTGTACAAGGTTCCATATCATACGACGATGCAATCCAAAACAGTCATTTTGATTGACCACTCAGACTTAGATTATACCAATAAACCAGAGCAGAGAGCACGTACAGAAGTGCAGCTGAAGCTAAAAGAATGCTGGTTACTGAAGCTAAGTTGTAAGCACTTTTCACAGTGAAGATCCAGGCTTTTGCTTATTTCGACATGATTACCTTGTTGACCTATCTTCATCTCTGTTTTCAAATGAGGCCGCATCAAGTTCGAAAGGAAAGGGGCAGGAGAGTTTCAAAGTGTTTCTAGAAAAATCAGAATGTTTTGAATTTGTTTGCTATTTTTCTTCATTTTACTGTTCACACATATGGGTGCGTCTGCACATGGGAGCAAAAACTCCATGTCTGAAATGAAAGAGACAGTGACAGGTTTATGTCTTCCTTTTTTCTATTTCATTTCTGTATTCTCTCATTTAATTTTTTTTGGTGACAATATTGTTGACTGTTTCATTAGCTTCAGAAGTTTTGTGACGAAGAAACATTCATAATGCTTTGGGCAAAAAGAAGAAAACCAAGGTTCCAAAAAGACTATTTCTGAAAGCATTTTGGAGGACCTTTTATTTTACCTGACCTTCAAGAATGTCTTTCCATCAGAAAATGTGCAAGTAGCTAGAAGACCAGGCCAATGTTGTTCGACTTAGGATCTCGAGGTTAAGTTTGGTGACATGCCTCACCTCTTAAGATTGGTTTGGCGAGATGTCAGGTTAGTGGCTAGTCTCTACAGTAGATATGTGCTTTGAATTTTAAGTTTTCCTAATGTTTAGATCATTTGAGTTCTTTTTGACAATTTATGAGCCATGTACGTTGGTTCTCAAAGGCTTAGGATCTTGACACTTGATTTTGTTACATGCTTCACTTCTTAAGTTAAGCTTGGCAATATCTTAGGTTAGCTGCTGGTCTCATAAACTCCAGGGACTCTGGTACAATACGACTCAGTAACAATGGTATATACACAAGACACATGTGTTCAATAATTTTAAACTGAATTCATGTACGAGCATTAACAAATGGCGGAGATTAAAAATACCACTAGCCTCACAAATGTATAGGTCGTCAGTGTAGTTCAACTGTGAGTGTGAAATACGTAATGATCCACACTACAGGAGAAAGATTTTTCATATTATAAATTTACTACACCAACCAAACTTCTTTATTTCCGATACACACCAACAAGACATATGTTCCAAACACAAGACCAAACATACATCTTAAAACAACAACAAACGGTCGGACATGGATCTTCGGATTGATGGAATATCACTGGCTAGAAATCCACGGATTATTTGAAAAGGAAACATTGACAGGATCATTGCAAAGCTGCTTCCACAGCTACCCATCGTGGTTGTCCAGGTAGTTTTCAAACATATTACTGGATGGTGGGGCCAGCTATAGTGCCCTGGAAAAAGAAAAGGAATCCCCGGTAATATCAGCATTGCTACATGTAATAAGAATCTAGGCATTAAGGTACTAGTAATGAAGTTTATCAAGGAATTATAACAATTCATAATTTTTATCTGGATGACTCAAACTAGCTTTCTTAGTGAACTAGATAGCTGTGCAATTTAAACTAGCTTTCTTAGTGAACTAAGTTGATAGATACACTAGAAACAATAAAGCAAATACATACAAATTAAGCAGCTAATTAAACTAGTCTACTTACAGCTGGTTTGACGTAGAAAGCATGAATATTGAGTTCTTTAATACTTTGACCCGGAGGGGGGTTGGCGAGTGCTCTGTACTTGATGGTCCCACGTGCCATAGCAAACTCTCCAGTCCCACCGATAATGGCCATCTCGCCTTCTTGAGCTCGGTTCATCCCCATTACTTCAAATGACGATCCACGGCGCCTGATATAGTTTTGGAGAGTAACACATCACGTATGACATAAAACTGGACAATCTTCAGTATATGAGATATTGGCAACTGAGAAAACTAAAACTTCTAGTCCAAGAGTATAAAATTTGTACCTGGAGTCCTCGAACACCATGCTGAAGTAGTTGAACCAGCCTGGACCACCTACATCAGCCTGCACATGCATGCCTTTGGTACGGGCAACAATGGTCGCAGTACCGGGGTTTGGACCATCAATCACAGTCCAGTCGTTAACAGCGGTCGTACCAAACCCAGCTGGTTGGCTCGAGGCGACAATTGCTACCTGGTTGGTGCCTGATCCAGCAGCAATTTGGTGCAAGTACAAACGCAAGTTTATCTCAGACTCACAAGGAATAACACAAGAAAGCGATGGACTGGCCATGGATAGAATGAAATGCATGACCAAAATGATGGACAGGTCACGAGTAGGACTGGCCATGGCTAGGATTTGGGCTCCCACAAAGATGGTGGGAGGTGCCTATGATAAACTGACTCTTTCCTTTGTTGTTGGCTGTGTGAGAGATACTCTAGTCTAGGGGTGCTATTTATAGTGCTGGAGGACCAGCAAATGTGTTTGTCGTTTTTTTCTGTTTTCTTTGGCCGACCTTTCGATTTGGATAGACTATACTTGTGACTTTGTGAGGCGTAACAATATCTTGTACATGTATCAGCCCTCAGAAAGAAGAAAGGTCATGCGTCATTTTCTATTTCTTGTTTCGCCAAGACAGACTTTCGATGAAATATGCTATCAAGTTTTAACTTCTATTGTTTGGAAAATTAAATACACCATGCCTTGAAGACAAACTATATACAGGAATAAGACTAAGATTTTATTTGCTGGTCCAGCGCGCTCCTCTCGCGAACCAAGCGCCGCCGCCACAAAAATCTCCAAGCGTCGCCGCCGATCTCCGAGCCCGCACCACAGATCCATCCGCCACCCTTTCCTCTCCACCCTCTCGTCGCCTCCCGACGCTGCCGCGCGGCTGCCATGGACGGGGGCGACAGGGTGGTCCTTCTGGTCTTGAGTTCCTTTTGTCCAGATATGGTGGCGGGGTCTTCCACCGCCATTGCTCCGGGATGCATGCGGCAGAGATCCGCACGGGTGTCCTGGGCATGTGGCTCGTCCGGCGTCGGTAGCGCAGTGGGAGGGTTCCTCCACCATCGATGGCTCACCCACGCAGGCGGCGGTTCCAGGAGACTGTGACACCACAACGGCTTCGATCGCGAGGTTTCCCGATGGCAGGGACGTCACCCATGGATGACGGTGGAGGTGGATCTGACGGTCCAGACGGGGATTGGCGTAATTTTACCAGCGAAAGCTTTGTTCGACCTTTGCCTGAACCATCAACAACGGCGCCCACAGGCGTCGTTACCTCATTCGAGGCATTGTAGGGTGATTCGCGTTTGCTGCGAGCCCCGAGGAAAATCCTAGATTCAAACTTTATGGATCGGATGATGGCGAGGTTCCTGCATCATGACCCTCACAGGGGCATCATCTTTGGGGTACTACATGGGTTGGAGGGACAAGTGATTGGCTTCGGTGGCTAGGCGCAAGTCTCCGCATGCTTCTCATGCGGTGACGAATCTTGGCGGCAAGATGAAGCAGGGTCTCGGCGCCGGGTACCGTTTACTGGGCATCCGTAGCTGGCTGGCACTATCGAGCGTCATGGTGGCATCAACTTCATTACTCCTGGTGATGGGACTGCACAAGACGGCGGATTCGGATTCTACAGTATACTCATGCGGTGCAAGCTAAGGGTCTGCTAGAGACCAGTTGGTGATACCGGCTAGATGGCAGGCTGCATGGTGAGGCCACAGGATTACTTGGTGTGTGTGGCACCAGCTCAGGTCACGCCATCAACCTTGGTAGGGTGGCAATTTTATCTAGGAAGGTGGCTTTGGGTTAATTTATGTATTTATTTTGTAAGGCCTTGTTGAATAATGCAAGATAGATGCCTGTGTGCATCGCTTGATGTAGATGCCGGAGTTACCCTCCTTCTCCAAACAAAAAATCCTCCATGCCTTGAAGACAAACTATATATAGGAATAAGACCAAGATTTTATTTGTCTTTGTCTTCTTCAAATATGACCAGGCCCACCAGTCTTTGAAAGAGACACATTACCAAACCATGAAGTGCTATTTTGGATATCATATAGCTACACAGATTATTCTCAACAACTTGCAAACCCTTCTCCATTGTATTGTCTGTAAAAAAAATAGACACAACACATGCGTTGAAGAAAAAATTAAGGCAACCGAATACAAAGAGCATCATGGTGTCCATTATTGGTGTACAATAAATCTAACCATTTTTAAGAGAGAACCTAACGACCTATGATTTTGTCAGTATTTGGTCTATATGTTCGTCAAGACAAATATATACTTCATTGACCCATGTACTGTGCAGAGATGGACACAGTCATAGCACTGTTCCCCTGTTTCCCTGCTGATATGTGAATTCGAATGGCTGTGTATGTGTGTTCACTAATACTAGCATATGGCCACACCTTTCACTTAATGTTATTTCCCAATCAGCCTTACTGAAAGGATATATAAGGAATCTTTAATTGTGATGCAGTTTTGTACGCATGCTGGAGAACAAAAAATCAGCATTCTAAAATCTGAACATAAGTTTCACAGTGTTGGGATAATAATAAAAAATTGACACGTGATTATCTATTCAGGGGAGGATTTGAGGTGCAGGGAGGGGGTGGAGGAGATCAATTCATCTATTCAGATTAGATGGAGAATTATAGTTACTAATTAATCTATTTTGAAAAAAAATCAGGAGCTCATGCAATCCCGATTTCCACGGTCATGCCCATAGTGGGAGGTGCAGGCATAGTTCTTGACCTTGCTACCCACATGGTGTTTACATGAGCCGGCGGAGAGTGCCCCCGACAATAACATGGACAACCGCATGATGCAAAGCTCTCATGAATATTCTTTATGAAGGGCTTAATTTTCTTTTCCGTTTATGAGGGGACTTAACGATGTATACATGCATGAACATCTTGACAAATTTTGTTTGATCAATGTCTATTAACACGTTTCTTTATTTCCATAGCAGCGCACCGACACCCCTACTAGTAGGTCAGTAAAATTCCAATTAGTGTTATTGATCCTGGTTTTATTCTGTGTTGTTGGATGCATTGTAGGATGTTATTTTGGGTGAATGCTACAGAACAACCCATGGAGAGAGGAAGTTATCAGGACCTTCTGTTTGGCATCGTATTCACGAAACCCTTATCCTTTCTAGTTTTAGTTTTGGCGCTACACTCACTGCTACATTCACTAGACAGTTGGCACTAATGAGAACATGCACGACTGGTGCAAGTTCTCCACCATCGTGAATCACCATCCCTAAGTGTGAATACCGATCTACAGGTTCCACCCTGGCCAATGATCGACCTTGCATGAGGATAACTTCATTGTTGCCAAGTAATCTAGAATTTTGGTATATGCTCTTCATACTTTGAACATTAGTATATGAAATGGTAGCAATGCAACTCACATGAAGAAACAAGTGTCCCCTTCATGTGAATATATGCTAGAGAAAATCAATCAGAAATAACTGCCCCTACTCCTTGTCACTAATGAAAACAGAAGTATAAAGTTTTACGCTTCTTGCATGCCGCGTCAAACAAAAGGAATAAATTGACTAAGCCTCTGGTCTTCACATATATTATAGAAACAAACTGCTCCTACTCCAACCATTTTTTATGGGATTCCTTATCCGCATCTTTTATTATTGAAATTGTTTTTGGCAGTGTTCAAAGCAAGTAGTACTCCAATTGATATAGAAATTTTCTAAGCGATATGGTTCTGTCGTCAGAACATATAGGTTTGGCATAATGGGATAAGCTAGAGCATATACTTGCTGGCCTTCGCATGTATGCATAGAGTTGGAACAACTCCTTGACACACACTGTATTATTTCAACATTTTAATAGGTCCGAGCTACCATATATTTTTTACTAGATGATCACACCTCTAGCGGTTCAGGTCTAATGGATAATATATTATACGCTAGCTGTGTATAGATAGAACTGGCTCTCTATCAGGAGCACATGATATGATATTATGTTGTTTGAGCATATGGGGCCAATAGACCATGTCCTAGGAATTACATGGTCTAATATTTTCTACTTCCTGATGTGAAAAGTTTGTGGCAAAAAAGGTAGCAACCCACAAGGCACGAAGCACATAAAAATGAAAATTTTAGCAAATGGGTCATCTATTTAGATATACACTCCGGATAATCTATAAGATATGCAAAATAAGACTATGCTTCTTCTGAGGCTAGTCAAAGAGAAGTAATATAATGACTAGGTGTTTTTCAAGAGCTGTCCGGTAGAACCCTGGGCAAGCACATGATGCTAAGCTCTCCCCGAGATTTGAATTCACAGGCATAATTTTCCTTTCTCTTTATCAGGGCCTATGTTTTCCATCTACAGAATCCTTACCCATTAAACTAGAGATGGTATGGAAGAGCAAATGCGCGACCAGTGAAACTTCTCATCCATCATGAATCACCAGCCCTAATCGTGAATGCAGGTATGTACAGGCTCCATCCTCTCGGCCAATCCTCTGCCATAGGCTGCTGCCAAGCTAGCAGGATTTCAGTAGATTCGGTATTTTGTACTTCATTGTGTGAACATTATTAGTATAAGAAATGCTAGCAACGGAGCTGACATGAAGAAACTGCATTGAAAATTTAGCATTGGCTCCTTTATGTGATTATATGCCCTACATAAATAATCAGATAATAAAAAAGATGCAAAACTATATACAGCTTCCAAGGCCAGTCAAACAAAAGGAATAAAATGACTATGCTTCTAGTCTTCTCATATATTTTGGAAGCAAACTACCCCGTGCATTCTTTCAAGAGGGTCCTTGTCCCCATCTTTATTACTGACAGTATATTTGGCGTCATCGAACGCAACTTGTACGCCAGTTAATATAGAATTGATTTGGTCATAAGAGCATATACTTGCTGGCATTCACATGCATGCATGGGGTTGGAATAACACCTAAGCACACTGGCCGTATTGCATAAAATATGTAACAGGTCCGAACCACCATATATTCTGTGTTAGATGATCACCCCTTCCAGGATTGAACAGCTGTTCAGGTCTTATGGATAATATAGTTAGGCGATTGTACTGTAGAGAAGTGTGCTAAGAGAAGCCGAAGCTAAGCCTGCAATGTGAATAGAGCTAACGAAGTGAAAATTCTTGCAATGTTTAGCTTCCCCTATTGACCCCATGGTGGACGATAAGAAAACAAATATTCACAGATGGTACATGACCCTCTCCACATGGGATTACAACAAATCTCATGTAGGGGCCAATGGACCAAGCCCTGGGGATCAGACAATTTAGTATTTTGTACATCATGAAGTGAAAAGTTATGGCAGAAAAGGTAGCAATGCGCGTTGCATGACGGACATAAAATGAAAATTTTAGCAAGTGGGTCATGTATATGTAAAGATACACTCCGGATATCTGTAAGATATACAAAATAAGACTATGCTTATTCCAAGGCTAGTAAAATAAACGGAATAAGCTGACTAATTGTAGAGCTCTTTTACGGTACCCTGGTACTCTAAAATAGAACAGGGAGTACCAATTAAATCCAACCATCGATTCTAAGGGGTATTATTGACCTTTTGTGTTGCTATAAAATTTTCCCCAAAAGAAAATCTTTTTTTGCGAAAAAAATCTTTCTATTAATAAATCTTCCAGTCTATTTCGTTGACGATGAAAAAAAAAATCCTTTGATCCAATCTATTAACGCCGCCGGCGTTGCAATCACGTGGCTCTCCCCTTGGAACGCCGTCAAGGGATCTTCCCCGTATCCGTCTCAACTACTGACCCGCCCTCTCTTCAGCGCACCAATCATCCTCTCCGCAGGGCTAATTATCTTCCTGATGCTCGGCCGCCACACCGCCGATGGTTTCTCCACTTCGCTCGTAGCACTGCTGATGTATCAGGCAATTCCACCTCTATCCGTCTCGATCCCTTTCTCCATGTGTGCATATCTTCGATCACTGAGATTGGTCCTTAATTTGAACAAAATCCGGTATAGTTACTTGAGTGTTAATAAGACCTTCCTAGATTGAAGACAACGAACTTGCAAAAAAGAACACAACGCCGGCAGATGCATGTAGATCTTGTGCATTGAATCCATACGAGCAGCCATTCGAGCACGTAGAAACAATATCCAGTCAAATCTGTTATTCCTATTCGCAAAAAAAATGGTGTATTCCAAAAAGAAATCAGATCCTTTAAGGTAACTGTTCGATCCGAATATTTGGCGCACATTATTTGTCATCTTCTGTTACGTTTTCTATTTTACGTATCTGCTGTTACGATTTTACGCTTTATTTTGCAGGGGTTACGATTTTACCCTTGAACTGTAGATACTCCTTAACACTTGGTACTAGTACTCCCTAACACTCGCGCTGGAGTACCAATAAGCAACATCCGTTGGATTAAAGAAAATCGACGATCTGTGTCGATTTGAGGGTACTGTAAAAGAGCTCCTAATTGTATGGACTGCACATATATCTTTTGAGTGGACCTATTGCTTCCATACTATAAATACGGACCAGCTCTGCATCCCATAGCCCACAGAAAGCCAGAGAATCACACAAATATTAGTTTCTCTTCTGGATAGGTAGTCACCACACCCATCCGCTTGAAGCCTAGTGTCTTGAAATGGCCACTCATCTTCCCCAAACATACCTTACTCAATGTTGCCTGCCGTGTGAAAAGGAGCTAAACTTGGTATTGTACTTGCACCTAGTCGTCGGACCAAACGCCAATCAAAAGACAATCATACCAACAAAACCTGGTGAGAGTTTGTTTGGTATCACTGCTGTTAATAACTGGGCCATAGTTGATGCCCCAGATTTCAAAGCAAAGGTCGTTGGTCATGCACAAGGCATTCATGTCATGGCTGATCAACCAAGTGTTGGCTATTACAATTCTTTCAACCTTGCGTTTGTGGAGGGAAGGTAAAACCTTGTGTACTTGCATAGAACAATAAATAATTCCATGACTGTTATTCTTATCTAGTGCTTATATTAAAGGCATTATCGTAGTATATTTGAGCACAAAGTTTTTATTTGTTAGATGGCATAGAAATGTGTAACTTCTTTGAGATTTCTGATTTTTTGTGTGAACTAGCTTCAAGGGAGCGACTCTTCATATGATGGGGATTTTTAATCCTGTGGGGGAATGGGCCATTACCGGTGGAACTGGAGAACTTACTATGGCACGTGGTACTATCAAATACAAAATACTCCAGGAGTCTGCTGGCATTGGGAGTATTCGGGAACTGAATATTCACGCATTCTACACGCCCCCGAGCGCACTAGTTGTAACACTAGTAGAAAACAGGGCTTTGGTTGGGCCCTGGCCAGCCCATTAGTCCCGGTTCTGTCACGAACCGGGACCCATGGGGGCATACGTCCCGGTTCGTGTGCCCAGGGGGAAGGACGGGCCTCGAGAGGCATTTGTCCCGGTTCATGTGGACACATTTGTCCCGGTTCTAGGCACGAACCGGGACCAATGGTCCTCGCTCCTGGCCCACAGCCATTGGTCCCGGTTCGTGCCTAGAACCGGGACAGAAGGGGGGCCTTTAGTCCCGGTTCCAGCCACGAACCGGGGCCAATGAGGTGGTTATATATACCCCATCGCCACGGCAGAGCACTCCACAGTGCTCTGTTTTTTCTGGCCACCAACCGGGACTAAAGGGAGCATTGGTCCCGGTTCGTGGCACCAACCGGGACTAAAGGCCTTTGGTCCCGGTTGGTGCCACGAACCGGGACCAATGAGTTCCCTATATATACCCCATCGCCACAACAGAGCAGTCCACAGTGCTCTATTTTTTCTGGTCGGCGAGAGGAGGGAATTTGGGTGCTCTAGCTCACCTCCTATGCACATGAGGTGTTCGATGAAATGCCCGAGCCACACTAGTTAAGCTTTCTCCTCTCGAAACTCGACCTCCGAGCTCCATTTTCTCCGAACTTTGTCTAGGTTTAGCGGTCCGTCACGTCCCATCCCCGTCTTCACCGCCGTCGATCGCCCGCGCCGATCTCGTCGCCAGCACCACCGTGGTGAGCCCCTTGTTCTTATCTTCTTTCTGAAAGAAAAAAATTCTTACTTTAGATAGATACTTGTCTAATTTTGTTACTTTTATTATTCCTTCTTATTAAATAGTGCGATGGTTTTGGTATCCGCCCCCGTCGGCCCTCGTCCTGTCTATGATTCGGATGTGGTATATATTATCTTTTTATAACTATTTGGTTCATTTATTGTTTATGACAAATATGCCGACCAACGTGACATAGATTTTATTTATCTAGGAGGTGGTTGAAACGGAAATTCTAACCGACCCTATTGTCGAGAGGTTAAATTTAGTTGAAGAAGAAAACAATTACTTGAAGGAAAAAATAAAAAAATTGAGGAGGAGAAGATGATATTGGAGTTGCATGTTGCGGATGTCGTCGATGATCACAAGATCAAGATGGATGCAATGCGCTTGAAGATTAGAAAGATCAGAAAATATGCCATTCATACCGAGGCTTGGTATCATTATGCCGTTGGATCAATTGTTACCTTGGTTGCTATTATGATCGCATTTGTTGTTGCATTGAAAGGTTTTACATAGTTTTAATGTATGGTTTAATTAGATGCTCTGGAGAGCTATATGTTGTTCAATGAGAACTATGTATGTACTTTGGTTTTAATGTAATGATGAACTTCTATTAATTTTTGACACACATAATTATATATAATGCACACAGATGAACCGGCAATGGATGTACGGTGACAGGCACACAACGATTCGCCCGCTCTCAGTAACCTTTCAGGACAGACAAACAAGGGATACCACGCATGCACGCACTATTTAGCTGACACCGAAATTATATACCTGGAAAAATGCAGGAAGAATGTGTAGCTGGGCCATCGTCGATTTCTTCCGACCAACCATCAATGTCGAAAGAAAGGCAAGCATTTCAAAGGCGAGGCAGATCACCGGAAGAAGCCTGCCATGCGTACCGGTGATCACGTACTTGCTATGGTCAATGATTTACACGTAATCTTTGGAAAGGGTCCCGGCGGACTATCTTTTCCGAATGGCGCAGAGGGACGCACACCCATGTGGAAGAAGAAATCTATATTTTGGGACCTACCCTACTGGAAAGACCTAGAGGTCTGCTCTTCAATCGACGTGATGCACGTGACAAAGAACCTTTGCGTGAACCTGCTAGGCTTCTTGGGCGTGTATGGGAAGACAAAAGATACACCGGAGGCACGGGAGGACCTGCAACGTGAAGACTTTCTTTCCACAACTATTATGATGATGTCTTTGATCTAGAATATCACTGCCGTTACATGTGAAGAAAATAAAATGCCTTTTGTAACACATGAGTTTTTGTCTGAAACCCTGATACTTCGAAAGAAATTGTCCATTTTGTACACGAAGTGCATCCAGTTTTTGCCGTAACCCTCTCAACTTTTTAGCACATGCTATGTGGGTGAAATGATGATACCATGCCAACTTTCAACCTTTTCAAAGTTCATTTGTAGTGCTTTTCAATTTCATGGTCATTTAGCTCAAAAATATGGTGAGTGAATGCATGAAAAAGAACAAATGAAGTCAGAAAGGGTTGAAAATTGTTGATGTGGCTTTGAATGGTGCATTTTGAACACACAAAGATTCTGGAGTACAAAAAAGTTCAAAAAAATGAAATCCCTTTGTAACAGATGAGTTTTCGTTCGAAACCCTGATACTTCGAAAGAGATTGTCCGTTTTGTACACGAAGTGCATCCTGTTTTTGTTGTAACCCTCTTAACTTTTTAGCACATGCTATGTGGGTGAAATGATGATACCATGCCAACTTCCAACCTTTTCAAAGTTCATTTGTAGTGCTTTTCAATTTCATGGTCATTTAGCTAAACAATATGGGTGAATGCATGAACAAGAACAAATGAAGTCAGAAAGGGTTGAAAATTGATGATGTGGCTTTGAATGGTGCATTTTGAACACACAAAGAGTCTGGAGTTCAAATAAGTTCAAAAAATGAAATCCCTTTGTAAAATATGAGTTTTCGTCCGAAACCCTGATACTTCGAAAGAGATTGTCCGTTTTGTAAACGAAGTGCATCCAGTTTTTGCCGGAACCCTCTCAACTTTTTAGCACATGCACTAGTAGAAAACTGGGCTTTGGTCACAGGGCAATATTCACATTAGTCCCGGTTCAGTCACGAACCGGGACTAATGTGAGCATTGGTCCCGGTTCGTGCGGCCAGGGGCCTGCCGGGCCTCGTGGGGGCATTGGTCCCGGTTCGTCCGGCCCCTTTGGTCCCGGTTGGTGGGACAAACCGGGACCAATTGGCCTCGCTCCTGGCCCACCACCATTGGTCCCGGTTGGTGGTTTGAACCGGGACCAGAGGCTCGCCCTTTAGTCCCGGTTCATACCACAAACCGGGACTAAAGGGCTGGTCCTAGTTGCGGTCAATGTTTAGTCCCACCTCGCCAACCGAAGGGCGCTCACACCAGTTTATAAGCCCGTCCCTCTCTGCCTTGTTGAGCTCCTCTCAAAGTGAAAATAGATGCCCTTATACAGGGAATTTGACCTAAATTCACAGTAAATTTCTTTGAATTTCATAGAAATTTATTATGAATTTAGGTTGAATTTTCTCTATAGGCGCATCTATGTTCATTTTTTTATAGTAAATAAAATAAATAAACATTAATAAAAATAAATAAACCTTAATAAAATAAAATAAAATAAACTATAGTAACTAAAATAAATAAACCTTAATAAAATAAATAAAAATAGCAGCAGTAAAATAAATAAGAATAAAATAATTAAAGTAAAATACATAAGTAATCAGAAATAAAATAAATAAGTTTTTTGTTGTAAGTAGAAACAAAACAAAATAAATAAAGCAAAAGAGAAAAAAATTATGCCACCTACTGGGCCACCACGGCCTGAATACGACTAGAAACCCATCCATGGGCCAGGATTCAGGCCCGCAGAAGGCCTAGTAGGCCCCACAGGCAAAGAGAACGGTTAGGCCCGAAAGCCTGCAGTTGAGAGGAGCTCGAGAGGGTGGGCGCAACAGCGCTTATAAACCACTCTCGAGCTCTCTCAACTAGCGAGGTGGGACTAAATTTTTGACGCGGGGTAGCACAAGGCCTTTGGTCCCAGTTAGTGCCACCAACCGGGACTAAAGGGAGCATTGGTCCCGGTTCGTGGCACCAACCGGGACTAAAGGCCTTTGGTCCCGGTTGGTGCCACGAACCGGGACCAATGAGTTCCCTATATATACCCCATCGCCACAACAGAGCAGTCCACAGTGCTCTATTTTTTCTGGTCGGCGAGAGGAGGGAATTTGGGTGCTCTAGCTCACCTCCTATGCACATGAGGTGTTCGATGAAATGTCTGAGCCACACTAGTTAATCTTTCTCCTCTCGAAACTCGACCTCCGAGCTCCATTTTCCCCGAACTTTGTCTAGGTTTAGCGGTCCGTCACGTCCCGTCCCCGTCTTCACCGCCGTCGATCGCCCGCGCCGATCTCGTCGCCAGCACCACCGTGGTGAGCCTCTTGTTCTTATCTTCTTTCTGAAAGAAAAAAATTCTTACTTTAGATAGATACTTGTCTAATTTTGTTACTTTTATTATTCCTTCTTATTACATAGTGCGATGGTTTTGGTATCCGCCCCCGTCGGCCCTCGTCCTGTCTATGATTCGGATGTGGTATATATTATCTTTTTATAACTATTTGGTTCATTTATTG
Organism: Aegilops tauschii subsp. strangulata; assembly: GCF_002575655.3. NCBI lineage: Eukaryota > Viridiplantae > Streptophyta > Magnoliopsida > Poales > Poaceae > Aegilops > Aegilops tauschii. The sequence continues at coordinate 6,256,843 of NC_053035.3, forward strand.
TTTATGACAAATATGCCGACCAACGTGACATAGATTTTATTTATCTAGGAGGTGGTTGAAACGGAAATTCTAACCGACCCTATTGTCGAGAGGTTAAATTTAGTTGAAGAAGAAAACAATTACTTGAAGGAAAAAATAAAAAAATTGAGGAGGAGAAGATGATATTGGAGTTGCATGTTGCGGATGTCGTCGATGATCACAAGATCAAGATGGATGCAATGCGCTTGAAGATTAGAAAGATTAGAAAATATGCCATTCATACCGAGGCTTGGTATCATTATGCCGTTGGATCAATTGTTACCTTGGTTGCTATTATGATCGCATATTTTTTCGCATTGAAATGTTTTACATAGTTTCAATGTATGGTTTAATTAATTAGATGCTCTGGAGAGCTATATATATGTTGTTAGATGAGAACTATGTATGTACTTTGGTTTTAATGTGATGATGAACTTCTATTAATTTTGTCACTTAATTATCTATTCATGAAGTTCTGTAATGCTTTTTGACACACTTAATTATATATAATGCACGCAGATGAACCGGCAATGGATGTACGGTGACAGACACACCTCCGAGTACATTAAGGGCGTGCATGATTTTCTCGAAGTGGCTGAGGCAAACAAGCAGAATGGTTTTATGTGTTGTTCATGCCCTATATGTGGGAATACGAAGTCTTACTCTGACCGTAAAATCCTTCACACCCACCTGCTTTACAAGGGTTTCATGCCACACTATAATGTTTGGACGAGGCACGGAGAAATAGGGGTTATGATGGAAGACGGCGAAGAAGAAGAGGACGATGACAACTATGTGCCCCCTGAATACGGTGATGCTGCAACGGGGGAAGCTGCTGAAGATCAAGAGGAACCAGACGATGTGCCCAATGATGCTGCAAGGGGGGAAGCTGCTGAAGATCAAGAGGAACCAGTGCCCGATGATGATGATCTCCGCCGGGTCATTGTCGATGCAAGGACGCAATGCGAAAGTCAAAAGGAGAAGCTGAAGTTCGATCGCATGTTAGAGGATCACAAAAAAGGGTTGTACCCCAATTGCGAAGATGGCAACACAAAGCTCGGTACCGTACTGGAATTGCTGCAGTGGAAGGCAGAGAATGCTGTGCCTGACAAAGGATTTGAGAAGCTATTGAAAATATTGAAGAAGAAGCTTCCAAAGGATAACGAATTGCCCGACAGTACATACGCAGCAAAGAAGGTCGTATGCCCTCTAGGATTGGAGGTACAGAAGATGCATGCATGCCCTAATGACTGCATCCTCTACCGCGGTGCGTACAAGGATCTCAACGCATGCCCGGTATGCGGTGCATTGCGGTATAAGATCAGACGAGATGACCCTGGTGATGTTGACGGCGAGCCCCCCAGGAAGAGGGTTCCTGCGAAGGTGATGTGGTATGCTCCTATAATACCACGGTTGAAACGTCTTTTCAGAAACGAAGAGCATGCCAAGTTGATGCGATGGCACAGTGAGGACCGTAAGAAAGAAGGGAAGTTGAGATCACCCGCTGATGGGTCGCAGTGGAGAAAAATCGAGAGAAAGTACTGGGCTGGGTTTGCAGCTGACCCAAGGAACGTATGGTTTGGTTTAAGCGCGGATGGCATTAATACTTTCGTGGAGCAGAGCAGCAATCACAGCACCTGGCCCGTGACTATATGTATGTATAACCTTCCTCCTTGGATGTGCATGAAGCAGAAGTTCATTATGATGCCAGTTCTCATCCAAGGCCCTAAGCAACCCGGCAACGACATTGATGTGTACCTAAGGCCATTAGTTGAAGAACTTATATAGCTGTGGAATGGAAACGGTGTACGTACGTGGGATGAGCACAAACAGGAGGAATTTAACCTGCACGCGTTGCTGTTTGTAACCATCAACAATTGGCCCGCTCTCAGTAACCTTTCAGGACAGACAAACAAGGGATACCACGCATGCACGCCCTGTTTAGATGACACTGAAAGTATATACCGGACAAATGCAGGAAGAATGTGTACCTGGGCCATCGTCGATTTCTTCCGACCAACCATCAATGTCGAAAGAAAGGCAAGCATTTCAAAGGCGAGGCAAATCATCGGAAGAAGCCCGCCATGCGTACCGGTGATCACGTACTTGCTATGGTCAATGATTTACACGTAATCTTTGGAAAGGGTCCCGGCGGACTAGCTGTTCCGAATGACGCTGAGGGACACGCACCGATGTGGAAGAAGAAATCTATATTTTGGGACCTACCCTACTGGAAAGAGCTAGAGGTCCGCTCTTCAATCGACGTGATGCACGTGACGAAGAACCTTTGCGTGAACCTGCTAGGCTTCTTGGGCGTGTATGGGAAGACAAAAGATACACCTGAGGCATGGGAGGACCTGCAACGTTTGCACGAAAAAGACGGCATGCCTCCGAAGCAGTATGAAGGTCCTGCCAGCTACGCTCTTACGAAAGAAGAGAAAGAAATCTTCTTTGAATGCCTGCTCAGTATGAAGTTCCCGACTGGCTTCTCGTCGAATATAAAGGGAATAATAAATATGCCAAAGAAAAAGTTCCAGAACCTAAAGTCTCATGACTGCCACGTGATTATGACGCAACTGCTTCCGGTTGCATTGAGGGGGCTTCTACCGAAAAACGTCCGATTAGCCATTGTGAAGCTATGTGCATTCCTCAATGCAATCTCTCAGAAGGTGATCGATCCAGAAATCATACCAAGGCTAAGGAGTGATGTGGCGCAATGTCTTGTCAGTTTCGAGCTGGTGTTCCCCCATCCTTCTTCAATATCATGATGCACGTCCTAGTTCATCTAGTCGATGAGATTGTCATCCCGGGGCCCGTATTTCTACACAATATGTTCCCCTTTGAGAGGTTCATGGGAGTCCTAAAGAAATATGTCCGTAACCGCGCTAGGCAAGAAGGAAGCATCTCCATGGGCCATCAAACAGAGGATGTCATTGGGTTTTGTGTTGACTTCAATCCTGGCCTTAAGAAGATAGGTCTCCCTAAATCGCGGTATGAGGGGAGACTGACTGGAAAAGGCACGCTTGGAGGGGACTCAATAATATGCAAGGACGGATATTCTTGGTCTCAAGCAGACTACACAGTTCTACAGAACTCTACCTTGGTGACCCCGTACGTCGATGAACACAAGAACAGTCTGCACTCCAAACACCCGGAGCAGTGTGACGACTGGATTACATGTGAACACATCAGGACTTTCAGCAGTTGGTTGGAAACACGTCTCAGAGGTGACACCACTGTTTGTGATGAGTTGTACTCGTTGTCCAGGGGACCATCTTCGACTGTATTGACTTACAAAGGATACGAGATAAATGGGAATACATTTTACACGATCGCCCAAGATCAAAAGAGCACCAACCAAAACAGCGGTGTCCGCTTTGATGCAGCAACCGAGAGGGGAAAGGACACATATTATGGTTACATAATGGACATATGAGAACTTGACTACGGACATGATTTTAAGGTCCCTTTGTTTAAGTGCAAATGGGTCAATCTGTCAGGAGGCGGGGTATAGGTAGACCCACAGTACGGAATGACAACAGTGGATCTGAACAATCTTGGGTACACTAACGAACCGTTCGTCCTAGCCAATGATGTGGCACAGGTTATCTATGTGAAGGACATGTCTACCAGACCGAGAAAAAGAAAAGATAAGGAAGCGAATACATCATACGATGAGCCAAAGCGCCACATAGTTCTTTCAGGAAAAAGGGACATTGTGGGAGTGGAGGGCAAGACAGACATGTCTGAAGATTATGAAAAGTTTCATGAAATTCCTCCCTTCAAAGTCAAGGCTGACCCAAGCATCCTGATAAACGATGAAGATTATCCATGGTTACGGTGCAATAAGCAAATGACACAAGCGAAGAAAAAGTGAAGACTTTCTCCCGCAACTATTATGATGATACCATGCCAACTTTGTAACAGACGAGTATGATACCATTGTTCGTTTTGTACACGAAGTGCATCTAGTTTTTGCCGTAACCCTCTCAACTTTCTTGCACATGCTATGTGGATGAAATGATGATACCATGCCAACTTTCAACCTTTTCAGAGTTCATTTGAAATGCTTTTCAATTTTAGGGTCTTATAGCTCAAAATAATTAGTAAATGCATGAAAAATAACAAATGAAGTCAGAAAGGGTTGAAAATTGATGAGATGTGGCTTTGAATGGTGCATTTTGAACACACAAAAAGTCAGGAGTTCAAATAAGTTTTAAAAAATGAAATCCCTTTGTAACAGACGAGTTTCCGTATGAAATCCTGATACTTCGAAAGAGATTGTCCGTTTTGTACACGAAGTGCATCCAGTTTTTGCCGTAACCCTCTCAACTTTCTTGCACATGCTATGTGGATGAAATGATGATACCATGCCAACTTTCAACCTTTTCAGAGTTCATTTGAAATGCTTTTCAATTTTAGGGTCTTATAGCTCAAAATAATTAGTAAATGCATGAAAAATAACAAATGAAGTCAGAAAGGGTTGAAAATTGATGATGTGGCTTTGAATGGTGCATTTTGAACACACAAAAAGTCTGGAGTTCAAATAAGTTAAAAAAATGAAATCCCTTTGTAACTGATGAGTTTTCGTTCGAAACCCTGATACTTCGGAAGAGATTGTCCATTTTGTACACGAAGTGCATCCAGTTTTTGCCGTAACCCTCTCAATATTTTAGCACATGCTATGTGGGTGAAATGATGAAACCATGCCAACTTTCAACCTATTCAGAGTTCATTTGTAGTGCTTTTCAATTTAAGGGTCATTTATAGCTCATGAACTAATAGCAAAAAGAATGAACTAAAAATAATCAATTAAAATATGCTGTTATGATCAACTAAACAAAACTATAATATTCTTCAATAGCCAAAAGAATCAACTAAAAAGCTTTTATAAAACTCCTATAGCAAAAGGAATTTTCATAAAGAATGTTTTTGTTAGAAACTTTAATAGCAAAAAGCATTATCATAAAGATTTTTTTGTTAGAAACTAAAATAACAAAATCTGTTTTTGAATAGAATCATAAAACACAGTAATATTAAATAGCAGGAAAAAGAATCACTACAGAATCTATTTTTATAGTAAAGTTAATCACAAACTAGTGATTCACACAAATTTCAAAGAACAAATGAAGTCAGAAAGGGTTGAAAATTGCTGATGTGGCTTTGAATGGTGCATTTTGAACACACAAAGAGTCTGGAGTTCAAATAAGTTTAAAAAATGAAATCCCTTTTGTAACAGATGAGTTTTTGTTCGAAACCCTGATACTTCGAAAGAGATTGTCCGTTTTGTACACGAAGTGCATCCATTTTTGCCGTAACCCTCTCAACTTTTTAGCACATGCTATGTGGGTGAAATGATGATACCATGCCAACTTTCAACCTTTTCAGAGTTCATTTATAGTGTTTTTCAATTTCATGGTCATTTAGCTAAAAAATATGGGTGAATGCATGAACAAGAACAAACACTACAAGAAATATGTCGACTTGTGACCCTCACTATTGGCCGTTGAAAGGTCATAGTTTTTCATTTACGACCTTTTTGTGACCAAAAACAGAAGGTCAAAAGCTGGCGGTCGTAAACTGAAATTAACGACCTTTAACAGAAGGTCGGTGAACCGATGACCTTTTGTTTTGGTCACTGCCTGTCTGCCCAGGCCATGTCGGATCCGACGTGGTAATCTGACGTGGCAAAATTGCGACCAATCGAAAAGGTCACTGACAAGATTTAGCCCGGTCTGATTCGGTGTTTTACATGGGCCGAGCCCATTAATTCGGCCTTTTTACTTTATATTTTTTCTGTTTATTTTCTCTAGCTACATGGGCCTGGCCCAACCATTTGGCCTTTTTATTTTCTAGGGCATTGCGGTCCATTTCTTTTTAATTTCCTTTTTTTTGTCAGCTCCAGTAATGGGTCCCAATTGTCAGATTTTTCCTGGTTCCAAATTGCTTTTTCACAGCTTATTAATAAGCAGTATATATCAAACAGAAAGAAGAGAGAAGCATATGAAAATCTTCAAATAACAATCAAAATAGGTTTATTACAATATATTCTGTACAGAACAGAACATGTGAAACTCCATACACTCGTTCACATCACAACAACCAATTTAACCATCAAATATTGCATGCCCAGGAACTTCAAACTTCACGTAGATAACCATACAATATTCCACACAATCACAAATATTGCGATCGACAAATAAAACGCTCTGCCAGTGTAATGCTAGCTACTCTTGGATACCACGGAACATGCTCTTCAACATAGGAAGAAGCCATCAACGGGGTTCTACTAACAACACAAGCTCCATTCACCTACAAGAACAGAATGGAATATCAAGTACTGGATCGTTCAAGCAGATTACAAGCAACATATATATGTAGAAGTACATCAGGAAATATGATAGAAAAACCGGACAACAGATACACTTATACAGCCCAACAAATGGGTGATGACGACAAGATAAAAATATAGAATAGGAAATTTATGAGACTACATATTTGCCAACAAATGGGTGATGACAACAGATACACTTATCGGGAAAATATATATTTAACGAAATTTCACATGACAAAGTAGTTTCTGCTTCAAGTTTTAAAACTCAACCATTCATCATTAATAGTAGCAATTCAAACTAGAACTTAAATTCTCTAGTAAGATATTCAATACAACATTGTTCTTTCAAAAAATTGAACAGTTGTAAGTAACAGCTTAATAGACATCAAACTCACTAGGCAAATTAAATTACTACAGTACACTAGTGCAGACACCGTCCTTGTGCTAATATATTTAGGAACGGAGGGAGTGGTTACATGCTACTGTTGATCGCTGTTTTAAGTTTATTTCCCTTAGTATTGAAGATATTTTTTCACAATTTACTGTTATGTGAATCTTTTTTTTATAGTCCATTTACTCTGTCCATGTATGCCAGTATTTACTGTATCCGATAGTCGGTTTGTTTTGTTGCCAATATAGTGCAGTGTAAATTTGGGAACGACCCTGACACCAGCTACACGAAAAGCAACAGAACAAAAATGACCCTGACACCAGAACTTGCGAGCAAGTTGAGAGAAACAACCAAACTTTAAGGCAGAACTTGCAGCATGGACACGCAAGAGAAGAGCAGGACAAAGAAAAGACCAAAAATTGGCTAAAACTTACAGCAAGAACGCTGGGACAAACCTGGAAGGAACAATGGCGGATGCAACACAACACCCCTCGCCCCCAATTTTGCTCTGTCTACGCTTCTCCAGCATTGTTCATAGGGATCGGGACTCCAGGGGCCTTGCCTTTCCCTCTACAAATCAACAAGATTTCGCTAAAAACATCAAAAGGGGCAGCAAAATGTGGTCATATAGGACTTCAGCTAGTACAGATTACAAACAACTATGTATCATAAGTACACTAGAGCTAGCAAGGAATGAATTTTTTTAGAAAACTGTAAAACCAGAAGATAGGTACAGTAAGTCGTGATCAAACAGAACTGTAATTACATAAAATGGGTGCTTTGATCTTGCTGATGTGGATATAGAGTACAACTAGTGCGGATTACAAGCTACTTAGTACATATCAGACTTACACTAACTTTAAATTTTCAGAAAACTGCAAGACATGAGCAGAAGAACTGTAATTACATGAAAATGGTGCTCTGATCTAGAAGATCAGAGAACATAGGCTAAAGAAACAGCAGAGGCTGATATCTCAGTACTCTAATCATTACCAATTACTAACTTACAGTCCTCAAAACCCAAATTTACACTGCACTATATTGGCAACAAAACAAACCGACTACCGGATACAGTAAATACTGGCATACATGTAAATGGACTGTAAAAAAAAGATTCACATAACAGTAAATTGTGAAAAAATATCTTTAATACTAAGGGAAATAAACTTAAAATAGCGATCAACAGTAGCATGTAACTACTCCCTCCGTTCCTAAATATATGTAACTACTCCCACTGTTCCTAAATAAAGGCAAGATCTAATATTACTAGTCAAAGCACGCATACTAACATCACAAACATGCATCATATAGTAATTCAACATTGTATCTTGCAAGTCAACAGTTATCACGGAGGACAAAATAGCATAAGATGAATGATGGCACTCAATTTCTAATCTCACATAGATAAAATTCACTGCCATAGTAACAATACATCTCACTTGGATATATCTAAGAAATCTAGTTGGTTCTCATAGCAAATCCACGCGCTAAGCACTCAATCAGAAAGAAAACTTGGGTGCTTGCTTCTAGTACACAAGCTCAGGTAGTGCAACATGTCTAGCAGAACAATAGCAGCAAAATGTCAGCAGCAAGCACTAAGGTTGATCTCGTCGAACGCCACCGCCTTGGCGCTCCCGACCTCCACCAGTACCTACCACAAGACCAATTCAGAATTCAGATCACACCTACACATGATGAACCATTCAAATTCGAACCGACTTGAAGCAAAGCAAGCCTGATCTGACTGACCTTGGTGATGACGGTGGTGAGGGAAGCAGAGCAGGTCTTGCCGTGGCCGAAGTGCCTGATGGTGCCGACATTGACGTGGGGCTTCCTGTGACACGGATTCAACGACCACTCAAATTCAGGGGTAGCAGATCTGGGTAGAAAGGGTAGGGAAGGGGGCGCTCACGTGCGGATGAAGGTGGCCATGGACCTCGCCCGGAGGCCCGCGAAGGGCGGCGGCGGCTCGGGGCCCATGGCCGCGGGCACATCGGGAGAGCGGCGGTGCAGTAGATCACGGCGGCGCGGAGGGCAGGGTAGGCGTGGATGCGACGGGAGCTGCCCCGGAGCACTGCGGCCCGTCGAGGTTGAGGTGGAGCAGTCATGGGAGCAGAGCACAGAGAGGAGCAGCCCCGGAGCACTGCGGCCAATCGAGGTCGAGGACGCGGATCAGGTCGACGGCGGGGGCGTGGATCTGGGGCTCTACCGAACTCCTTGCCGGCCTTCCCTCCCTTCCTTCTGTTCCCTCGCTTTCCTTCCCTTGGGAGAGGAAGGAGAAGGTGGAGGCGGCGGCGCGGGGGGAGTGGGAGGGGAGGGGAAGGGTGAGATTGCCGGCGGCGGGACTGGGATCGGGATCGGGGCGAGGGAGAGAACATAGCTAGGGGTCGCAAGAAAGAAAGAAAGAGAGGAGCCGGGGGGTGGATGGAAGATGACAATGAGGACATAGCTAGGGTTTCGGGGTTGGTGTGAAAGGGTCAAGGACTGCCGTTGGATCCGCGAGCATCTGACGGTGTGCGATGCATGATCCGCGTGAGACGTCCACGGACCAATCAGAATGCAGTATGAGGTTATGACCATCTAAATTGGTCGTAGTTGACTAAAAATATCATGTTAAAATCATGTCAGCTATTTTATGACCTCAGAAATCCAAAAAGAAAATGTAAAACCTTCTCACTTTGTCACCAAATGTGGACAAGTTTCCAGGAAAAATAATCTTGGAAAGGCAATCAATGTTGCCTAAGGAAGTTATCATTTTCTTTGCACGAAAAAATTATTTTCCATTTTCCAAGTGCCCAAAACGAGCTTTATTTGTGAAGGACCTACCAAATTATTGCAAAATTGTACCAAATCAATTTTCTAAAATACTGGGACATATTTAATCCACAATTGACCAAATGGTTGGGTGTTAAAAGTTTTGATCCACCTCTCGTGAATAAGACAAATTTCCGGCGATCCAGCTGGAAGCGGGTCAAATTTGAACTGTAGCTACCTCGTAGTTTGCTCTTTATTTTTTTCAAAAATCATTTCTAGATACATAAGTATCTATTTAATCAGAGAAACATCAAAAAGATTCCAAGATTCAACATCTATCTAGGAACGGTCATTTCCGCCGTTTTGACCGCATTTCGAAACGGGCATAAAAAATTCAAAAAAATTCAAAAATTTAGAAAAGCTTCGCATTGTGTCATTACATGTGACCAAGTTACCAGAAAAAATAACAAACTTGTAATACGGCAATTATTTTTAAAAAGTGTTGTCAGAAACGAGGTATCAAGTATGAAGATGCATGGCTTTCAACCCAAATTCTCAATCTTATGGCCACATTCATGGCATAGTTTGTTCAAATGATCTCATATCGTGCACAGGGGTGCATCTGAGAATGGCAAACAATGTTGCCTAAGGAAGTTATCATTTTCTTTGCACGGAAAAATCACTTTCCATTTTTTGAGTGCCTAAAATGAGCTTTTTTGTGAAGGACCTACCAAATATTTATTGCAAAATTGTGCCAAATCAATTTTCTAAAATACTAGGACATATTTAATGCACAATTGACCAAATGGTTGGGTGTCAAAAGCCTTGATCCACCTCTGATGAAAAAGACAATACCTATTATCATACTCCTTCAAGTTATGGTCAATACGTGCCACTAGTGCACGTGTTGAACCACGTTAACTTCCATGGAAATACCCTGGTAAGATTTTTTTACTATTACGACATCCGTGCATCTTTTGCATACTTCTAAAACTAGTACATCATTGCTAACTACGAAGTTATTACTATATTTTTCAACAGAAAATCCCGATGGATTGTGTGCCTCATTTGATGTATCAGAATGGTCGCCTTGATGTTTTGAACATACAACCAAGTCATCCTACGAATCTCACCTGTTCATACCGGATTTCTAAAACCGATGAACACATAGTAATCAAAGAATGAAAAAATGTATGGACAGTCGTAAGGAGGTTCTTGGAAGCAAAAGGAAGCGAAGCGCAAGAATTGAAGACATGATGATCTCCATTCTCCATAATGGAGAGTTAGGGCCTATATTGTTTTACGCTATTTTACCTTAAAGAGGATATTTAGGTCCTACCTAATACTGATGATCATGTGCTAAGAACAATTAAGTATGGTTGGTTCGATGACTATGAGGATGATGATCGTATGAGTTGTTATTAATAACGAGTAGAAGTTGTATGATGATGATTAGTAGGACTTGTTATTATGATGATGCATGATGCGAGCATGAAGAGTTATTATATATCAGTGGGTGAAATGAACATGGATTGCATTGAAGTGAAGGCAACATGTGGTGCATGTCGAAAGTAGTACTAATCCAAACTTGATCAAGTTAGGATTAGTATTACTTTCGACATGCACCACATGTCGCCTTCACTTCAATCTAAGCCATGTTTAGGCATAGCAGTAGCGTTGGTAAACCAAGCATGGAGATAAGAGAGGACACTTTTCTCTATTAGCTAGCTAACACCCTAAATTAACCCCCCAAAACCCCCTAAACCCACCCCCTTTAAAAAAACAAAAACCTCAGCTCTTGCCAGCTGCTGAGGCATGGATGCCTTTTGGTCCTGGTTGGTGCTACCAACCGGGACCAAAGGCCCTCCTTTCTGGGCTCGCCGCAGCGGCCACGTGGAGGCCCTTCTGTCCCGGTTGGTATAAGAACCGGGACTAAAGGTATGGGGCTTTAGTACCGACCCTTTAGTGCCGGTTCCTGAACAGGGACAAATGGGCCTCTAGAACCGGGACAAATGGGCCTTTTTCTACTAGTGTAAGTACCAAGAAACACTATCGATATTTACATCACCATATATCGATTGAATATTTTTACACTTCAAATGTGTGTCGGTATGGTGTATATATAACATTATGTACCAACTATTTATGGTATTTACATAATTATCTTTAATAGTGAATTACCTTGATGATCTAATGAATAGACTTGACTCAATCCTACTAGTTAGTTTAGATTAACTTAAACTAAAGATGTTGTGAATGGACAATTTTCTACATATATATTTTCTAAGACTAGAGAAATATCCTTGAACAAATTTCCCCCATTTTTGTACAGGTCAAGGGCGCATGATGGGATCAACTGCCCGATGAAAAGGCACTACTCATGGAACATTAATAATATCTATAAAAATAGTGAGCATATTGATGTCTATCAGTGTTGCGAGTGTGAAGATTCACCTGTTTTATTTTATATAAAATAATGCATGGATTAAAGTGTATGAGCTGATTATCCATGTTTCCGTTGCTCAACCTCTAATGTAATGTATAATTGAGTGTATTGTATCTTATACTTTATACATATGATCCACATCTTATATTAGTGAGAAAAGTGTGGCTTAGTTGGCCTCACACTACTGTGTCCATAATTTGCACACGTGCTTTTGCTCGTCTATGCGGCAACGGGACTGAGCCATCGGACCGAGTGGTCTTGAGGCTCGACTTAGATGGAGAAATTTAACTGAAAATCATAGCAAGTGGATCATTCACTATTAGAAAAAAGGCATGTTAGTGGCGCACTTATTTTTGCCATTAATGGCGCACTATAGGTGCGCCACTATTACCATGCCACTAGTAATAAATAGCAATGGCGCAATATAGCTGCGCCATTACTATCTGTGATAGTAATAGCGCATTATAGGTGCGCCATTACTATCTGACTTAGTTATGGCGCACCACATAGAAGTGCGCCATTACTAACAAATTTTTTTCAATTTTTTTTCAATTTTTTTTCGTTTTTTTCTTAATCTCGGGTCACTATGCTTAATCTCAAGTAAAATCACACTCCGTGGTCAAACTTCCCGGAAGGTCACCCATCCCCACACTACTCCAGCCCGAGCACGCTTAACTTCACAGTTCTATCCAACCCCAGCACCGGCTCACTTAACAGGCACTTGATGATATATCTATCATATCAATCCTATTAAACCTTGTTGATGTCTAGGACTTTGTTCATATTCATGAGTGTGATGAAATTTTGAAAAAATATTTCAAACTTCCCGGTCATATTACGTATCATATTTTGAACATCTTTTCCAAAAAAAAATTCGAAACCAATTTTTTTTTTCTGTTACTAGTGGTGCACCTAGCAAATGGTGCGCCACTACTAAGTTTGAATTTTTTTCATTTTTCCCCCTCTAGATCTTAAAAGCCCCGTATCTTTTATTCTATTATGTTTTTGGGGATTCTGAAAATCTTCAACGGGGTTCCCCCGATTGAATTCGGATGTAACTTTTCTAGTAGATGCTTTTTCATATAAAAAACTTTTTAATCCGAGTTCGTATGCAAAAGTTATGCCCATTTTACTAAATTCCAGAGAGATTTTACAAATAAAGTCAAAATTCATATTTGTAAGTTTTCCCAACAACTAGACCACATATCACATGGGAAACTTATTTTCTTTTATTTTTTTTACATTTCCATCATTTTCTTTTATTTTTTTCATACTGAAAAGGCGGTCCACGAGGGGGGGTGCATTTGGTTATAGTAATGGCGCACCTGTACAAAGTGCGCCATTACTATGTGTATGACTTGGTCAAACTTAGTAATAGCGCACTTTGTGTAGGTGCGCCATTACTATGCGTATGACTTGGTCAAACCTTGGTCAAACTTAGTAATGGCGCACTTTGTGTAGGTGCGCCATTACTAAGTTTTTGACATAGTAATGGTGCACCTATGCAAAGTGCGTCATTACTAAGTTTGACCAAAGTTTGACTCAGTCATACACATAGTAATGGCGCACTTTGTACAGGTGCGCCATTACTATGTCAACTAGTAATGGCGCACTATCCCCTGATGCGCCACTGCTAACAAATTTTTTTTTCAAAACTAGTTGGCGCAGCACACACCAGGTGCACCATTAGTAATATGTCAATAATGCCGTAACTGTATCTGGTGCGCCACTCCTATATAGCAGTGGCGCACCACATACATGGTGCGCCATTAATGTCTGTATTAGCAATAGCCGTTTTTCTAGTAGTGATTTATTAAACTATTATGTTTCATGCAAGGTCAGTTAGACAAGAAGAATTAAATGACTAAGCCCATGGTCTTCACATATACGTTGTGATTGAACTACGCCTCTGTTCCTTTAAGGAAGGCCAGGTCATCCTAATAGATCTCGGAGCTCCATCCTATTGGTCATTTCTCTGATGTAATAATAACAACACCATTGCCAAGAAAATAGCCATTTAGCATTTTGTCATACATAGAGTGAACAAATTTAATTCTTATTGGTCATTTCTCTGATGTAATAATAACAGCACCATTGCCAAGAAAATAGCCATTTAGCACTTTGCACTACACACCAGGTGCGCCATTTAGTATAAGGGATATGGTAGCAACACAACTCACATAAACAAATTTAATTGAAAATCATACATATCAACAAACTCATTAATTTGAGTATAGGCACTGGTATTATACTTGATGCAACAAAAACAAAACTAAATGTTTCTTGTAAGGCCTGTCAAACAAAGGGAATAGAATGAGTGCACTTGTGTTCTTATTTGTGAATTCAACTACTCCAATGAAACATTCCTGGCATTCCATGTCCTCGTCGATTTAGCCATCCATCTTGTTAACCACTCCCTTGCCGTGAGGATAATTGCGCTAGTGCCAAGCAATTAGTCATTTTAGTATATTGTGCTTCGCAGTGTGAGCAGTAGTAGAAGAAATAGTAACAATGCAACTACAGGAAAATTTTGATCCAAAATCATAGCAAGTGGCTAGTTCATTTGAGTATATGCTCTAGATAATCTATTGGATATAACAGAACAAAACTATATGTCCCGCAAGGCCGGCCAAACAGAAATAATATAATGAGTAAGCTTGTTGTCTTCACATATATTTATGAATCGAATTAGTCCAACTACTTATTAAGACATGACATCCCCATGAATCTAGGGAGGGCTCCATCATGTTATCAACTCCTCTGCCATGAGGATTATTGCGCTGCTGCCAGGCAGTCAATAACTTTGGTATTTTGTGCTTCACAGTGTGACAATAGTAGATGAAATGGTAGCAGCGCAACTCACGCGAAAAAACTTAATGGAAGCCCTGGTGGTATGGACCCTAGCTTCTACTGGTCGCGTGGGCCTCCTTCTCCCCCAACATCAAGCACCTCTTCCATGTGTTCCATAACAGTGACATCGATCTAGGCAGCATGAACTATGTGCTCATCGTGTTGCTCCTGACGAAGGAGAAGACCCTCGCCCAAGGCTCCTACCGTCTGGTTTCCTTGCAAAATTGTAGCATAAAGATCCTATGCAAGGGTATGATCGCCACCCTAGGCTGCAGTGACAAATTTGGGAGATTATTGATCTTGACCAGTCAGGGTTCATCACAGACTCCATCATCTTGGGGAACTTCGTCTAGGCGATGGGGACTCTAGTGCTCCCAGAAGCACGCCAAAACCACACTTGTGCTCAAGCTCGACTTTGCCAAAGCACCTGACTGCATGAATTGGTCAAGTATTCGACGAATCCTCGAGGCTCATGTGTTCCCACCAAGATGGTGTGGGTGGATGGATGCTATCTTAAGACCACGCGATTCGCTGTTGTCCTCAACTGGATCCCAGGGAAGTGGATTCACTAGAAGAGTGGCGGTGATTACCAGCACGCTTCAGTAGGCCGATGACACACTCATAATCATTCGCCAAAATGCCGATACAGCTGCCCACCTCAAGCACATCCTCGATATGTTCGTCGAGGCAACGACTCTCGTCATCTCCTTCACGAAAAAAACCACCCTTGTCCCGATGAACGTCAACGAGCGTGGCCTTATTAGTTCTAGCTTTTACTAATGGTGCTACACCCACCACTACATTCACTAGAAATATGGAACCAATGACAACATGCCTGACTAGTGCAAGTTCTCCGCCATTGTGAATCGCCAACCCTAAGCGTGAATGCAGATATATGGGCTCCACCCTAGCCAATCATCCACCTTGCATGAAGATAAATTCATTTCTGCCAAGCATTCCAGAATTTAGTATTTGTTCTTTCATAGTTTGAATTGTAGTATATAAATGGTAGAAAGTCAACTGACATGAAGAAACTTCAATGAAATTTATAGCAAGTGGCCCCTTCATGTGAATATATGCTGGAGACAACCAATCAGATATAGAAAAGAAAAAACAGAAGTATAAGTTATAACCCACTACACTTCTTGCAAGGCGCGTAAAAAAAGGAATAAAATGACTAAGGCTCTGGCCTTCTCAAACGAACTACTTCTACCAATCTTTTAAGGGAAATGCCGTCCGTGTCCCCATCTCCTTTTATTGACAATATATTTGGCGGTATTCAAAGCAAGTGGCACTCCAGTTAATATAGAATCTTTCTAAATGATATGTGGTTCTGTCATAATAATATATAGGTTTGGCATAATGGGATAAGCTAGAGCATATACATGCTGGCCTTGGCATGCATGCATGGAGTTCAAACAACTCCTAGATACACTGTATTATTTATACACCAAAGCAGGTCCGAGCTACAATATTTTTTGTCCTATATGATCAAGCCTTCTCGCGGTTCTTGTCTTATGGATAATGTATTATACGTTGTCTCCTATCTCTGGGTTACATGCTACATTACAGACACCGATGGAGGTCCTGCAGACAATCTGATGAGACATGAAAGTCATTGTCCTGCGCTGGGCTTTGGCTCCAACAAAATAGTCTGGATGAGTTGATGGTAGAAGGTTGGAGGACAACCTTCTCGTCCTAACCGAAATAGAGATAGGATCAATAGAGGTTCTATAATTAAGACAACTTCGATTGACTTATTGCCTTATCTACGACAAGCTATCCTTCTTTAATTAACGAAGAAAGGCTCTTTATTAACCCCATGTACTAGAGAATTGTGGGTCATACTCTCCATTCTGAATTAATTATCTAGGTTTGTCCTATGTCAAACTGCTTTAAGTTTGATAAATATATGCAAAAATATGCTAAGATCTACGATATCAAGTATAGATTGTACAAGATTAATCTAAAAGAACTAATTTTTTGTGGTACATCCTGATATATTTCTCAATAAATTTGGTTAAACCTAAAAAAGTCCGACCAAGCTAGGGCAAAACTAGGTCGCCGATTAATTTAGACCGGAGGGAATAGCAAGTATTACCATGTGATAATCAGGAAGGCACAGTTACCCATTGTGAGTACCCCTAAATTTTTTCACGTGTCAGCCCGGCCGGATGTTCTGTAGCACCGTTCCATGTGTTGCATTACGAGCCAAAATGCTCTAGAGAAGGCATCTTCAATGTGGTCAATTGTGGGTGTCGCCGTCGTTGGGGGGGAGGGGGGGGGGGGGGGGGGGGGGGAGGTTAGCATGTATTCCTACAACATATAAGGTATAGTTGCTAATTAATGGATTGAAATAAATCAGGTGCTCATGCTGTCCTTGACCTTGCTGCTTTTGCGGAGCTGCTCACTGAACATTTTGCACGACCAGTCCCTGGCAACCACAAGGACAAGCACGTCATGCTAGCGCTAATCAAAGATTCTATTCTACGGGATAGATTTTCCTTTCCATTACAGTTTCTTGCAAGGCACGTCAAACAAAAGATATAAAATGACTAAGCCTCTCGTCTTCACATATATTTTAGAAACGAACTTACTCTGACTGTTTTTATAAAGTCCTTGTCACCAAGGGCTCTCGCAAGATCGACTAGCTGCAATTGTTTTTGAGGCAACATGTAAATAGTCGGCCCCGACCCCAGGGTGAATAAGAAAACCAATATGCACTATATTTATGCCTCCGCCAAGCTTCTCAATGAAATTGACGGACTCGCTAAGTTAAGATATGAGCAAAATTTTGTCCTTTACTCATCTGCAAACGGTTGTCCATCTATACTCCCTAAGTTAAGTACTTGGCCCCCTCCAACTCAAGCGAAAATAGAGACAATAGAGAATGCCCATTGTAAAGCCCACTCATGGCCCGCTGCTAGTCCTAAGTCCTAGCTTTAACTACCCTTACTTGCCTAAAAAAACTACCCTTCCCATGTTTGCTAAAAAAAGCCACCCTTCCCGTGATTAACGTGTGATTGGATTAGGCCGATGATTGCGTTGCCGTCGTGCCGCCTCCTTCCCTTCGAACAAGTTCTGGGGATCACATACTAGATCAAAGTGCGACGTCTTTGTCGCGAGGCGAGCAACTGCTCAGCCACGCTAGGAATTCGAGAAGAATGCCTAAACCAGGAACGACACTGGCGTTATCCGGACGCGACTGGCAGCGTCAAGAAAGAAACTGCAGTAGCTGGAGGTCAGCTCTGTCTTGATCATCAATTCTCCATCCGACTAACCAGTACATGAATTACTGATCATTGTCTACTAAACTCTCTCAACTATTGTCTTGTAGTACATGTTAAAATTGTACAGTACGTCAAATTAATTATTTTGATTGTATGATTGTTTTCATAGCCACCGTATGATCTTTGATGCTAATTCTAAGTCTTGCAGTTATAATATCATATGATATTTCACCTAACTTTTTTCTACCTAAAACGCAGCTAAGCACCCTCAAGATTAATTTGAAATAACCCTAGAAAAGATTAATTCGAAGTAAAATGGAGGGTGACTTGCTTTGGCATTGCATGATACAATCTTCATTGAAGCTTGAAAGGGGCAGCTAAGTTCCCTTCTGATGAAATTATTGATATTTTTCTATCTTATTAGCAACTGTAGAGCTATTTTTTTAACTAATACAAATTTGTATGTTTCTATAGCGCCAAAACGACACAATACTAGAATATTATGATAGTTTGCCTAAAAAAAATCTTACCAACAAGGCTGCCCACCTATGTCGAAATCCTGGGTCCGCCCCTGGACTGGTGCAAGTTCTCCCCGTCATGAATCACATGACCTACGCATGAATGCGGATCTATAGGCTCCACGTCGGCCAATCATCTAGTACCTTGGATGATAATAACTTCGTTACTGCCAACCAATCCGGAATTTTAGTATTTGTTCTTCATAGCGTGAATATTAGTATATGAAACAGTAGCAACGCAACTGGCATGAAGAAACTTCAATGAAAATTATAGCAAGTGCCCCCTTCATGTGAATATATGCTAGAGAAAAAATCCAAAAAATATATGCTAGAGACAATCAACCAGATATATCAAAACACAAGCATAAACCTTTACGTTTCTTGGAAGGCGCATCAAACAAAAGGAATACAATGACTAAGCCTCCGGTCTTCTCATGCACTTTAGAAACAAACTATTCGTCCTCTGACCATTCTTTTATGGGATTCCTTGTACCCATATTTTTATTGACATTATATTTGGCTGTGTTCAAAGCATGTGGTACTCCAATTGATATATAATTTTTCTAAACGATATGCGGATGTCGTAGGAACATAGATGTTTGGCATAATTGGATAAGCCAGAGCATAGACTTGCTGGCCTTAGTTATGGCCTCCACCTAAAGTCTGCCATTGTTTTTTTTTCTCTGCTTTGCTCTCACAGACATATGGATCATTGGTGTAATTGATCATGGCATAGCCTTAGTGATTACTTTCCCTAATCCCGTAGTAGGATTTCCGAATTCTAGCTGCGCCTGCAAACTGTAACTGATTATGCCACCGATCGAGATGCTGAGTAATTTGTGGCAGGGTGGATCAGCCTGTGCTGGCTGCCGGGATGCAAAAAAAAAGTGTCGGTGCCCGTGCCAGTCCCCACAAATAGTGATTGTACATAGTAGACACAATGGCTGTTCAAAAAAATCAGTAGACATTACAGCTGTATGTAGTAGACAGTTGCAACTAGCTTGAAATGTCCTTGCTGCCTCAATGGAGCTTTGAAGCTCAGAGGCTTCAAGGGAAAAGCTTAGAGATTCAGCACTGACAATTCTAGCACTGGCTATTCGATGCTGGAATGGGTGTACTACCACATCTCATATGGTCATTCCGGTGTAGTGGCATCCGAGATATAGGTTCTGGTGTGTAGTCGAATTCGAGATATAAATAGGGCAATGATTTGTATCAGTCTGCCACACCACATGCATGCATGTTAAGCCATGACAAATCGACGCCCTAGATATATATATATACTAAGTACCAAACCTACAATATGACAAAGGAGGTCAAGTCATTCACAAAGATTGTATTATTTGGACCAAAAGGACAAAGTTTAAATAAAGCTCATATCTGAAGCTCCCCTGAATTTATCTTCAATTAGGAGGTCTTAGCTGTTCATTGGCTGTTGAGAAGAACATATTTTAACTGGATCTGACTCAGCATCTAGAGGCTCACCAGACACACGGAACCCCAGCTATAAATTGCGACCTTCACTCTGTTCATTTCCTCACCAAGCACATTGATTCGAAACCCAGTTAGCTTGCTTAGATAAAGCTCCCCACACACCCGATAGCCATGGCCGCTACAAACCCTTCCTACTACCAGAGTGGTGTTTGCCAAGACATTAAGCAGAAAGAGCATCTCTTTCACTTATATATGAACCAGATATTTGATGGTCCGGGTGTTACCAACGCCAACCAAGTCACTGTTGCCAATCCATCAGGTCAGCTTTTGGGGTTTGGTCACACCGTTGCAAACGACTGGACCATACGTGATGGTCCGGCTGCCGATGCAAACCTTGTTGCACGTGCTCGTGGCATGCACATGGGTGCGGGCAAAGTCGACGAGAACTGGTTATTCTGTCACAATATATTGTTCACTGATACCAGGTTGGTTCCCACCTTTTAGAGCTGTTAGCGTCTCAATTAATTAGACTGCAGCTATATATATTTTGTACTAAAATTTTGTGATTTTGACTTCATTTATTAGGTTTAAGGGGTCCAGCCTCAAGGTTCTTGGAGACTTTGTAGGAAACAATAGTGAATGGGCAATTGTAGGTGGGAGTGGAGAGTTTGCATATGCCCAAGGTGTTGTGGTCGCCAAAGTAATCCAAACTGTACCACCTACTCCTGGGCGTACTTGGGAGCTTCGTATCAGTGCTTTCTGTCTCTGCATCCCCAAAGTGGTGAGATACGTTTACCACTAACTATTTTCCTACTACATTAAGTCCTCTTATATGGTATAAAAATAGCATCTCACCTTATATGGTATCGCTTGATCACCTATACCCAGACCCCAGTCACAAAGATGGGACCTTGGGGTGGGGATGGAGGGACATCCTTTGACATCACGGAGCTGCCTCGTTCTCTTCAAACTGTGACAATTAGATGTGGAGATGTGATTAATTCAGTAATGTTTTCCTATACTGACCAAGCTGGTCAGAAGAAAACTGTCGGACCATGGGGTGGTGATGGTGCACTTACTGCGACGGTGAGTTATTTTTGATTTTCCACTTTAGTTTCTACATTGTTTTCTGCAGTATAACTTAAATCTCACATTCTCACACCTGTACATCCTCTCCACTCTAGATCACTCTTGCTCCTTCCGAGTTTATAAAGCAAGTTCTTGGAACAACCGGTACAGTTGGAGGAGAGACAGTTGTTACATCACTTACCTTGGTCAGCAGCGTTACAACATATGGGCCTTTTGGAAAAGCAAATGGCACCCCTTTTAGCAGCCAGGTTCCAGATGGTAACAACGTTGGGGGATTCTATGCACGTGCTGGGAGGTCTGTCAATGCACTTGGCGTTTACGCGTGCCCAATTTAGCACAATGCATGTGTTAACTTGCATAAGAATCTTCTTTCCCCGGTCGATGCCTTGCTTTCGTTTCCAGCATTGCAACAGTTAATAAGCAGATCGAGAAGGCTTTTCCTTGTCGCGATCTTGTGTATACTATGTGTTTTCCTTTTCGTTAAGTGTGCCTTTTGCTACTGTCTACATGTACTTGCTTGAAAGTAAAACGATGTACTAAGAACTTGATGAGACTTGCCTCTTTGTTCTTTAATATATACAAACCGAGCTTGTTTTGTGTACCTCTCTCTCTCTCTCTCTCTCTCTCTCTCTCTCTCTCTCTCTCTCGTGTGTTGTTCCTACACGACAAGGGTAAAAAAATTCATAGCTACAATTTCGCAACACAATTAAATACATTGCAATTCCTAGTTCTGCATGTATCAAGTAAAGGTACGCAAATTATTTATGAAAAATCATAAACATAAGTTGTAAAAATAGCTTCAGAAAAATAATAAAGATTAGGTCTTCAAATATGACAGAAACACTCTTCTATGCATTAGTGGCAAAAATAGCTTAAATACTAATATTACCACCTTTCAAGGAGGCAAAGGACTTGATCGTCAATATGGATACAGTTGTTAGTTGTTAATCATATACTAATATTACCACCTTTCAAGTCATCTTCTGTCAACTTGTTCTTCTAGGTCCTCTAGAGCAAAAGGTTCATGGGGAGATTAAAATTAATTCAGTTGTTAGTCGTAAGAACAAACATAACCATCTAGGTGAGCCTTAACCAAAGCAAAGAGTTCGTAATTAATGCCGAATATCCAAATTCCTAGACTAGTCCGTGAGCGGAGGCGGGATGCGCAGAAGGCCAGGGAACGCCAGCAAGCCATGCAGAAGTAAATAGGGCGGGAACCACCTCGAAAGCAATGCATTCTTTTCGCTGCAGATAATGTAGTACTACTACTATGTTATGCCATGATTTTTGCTGGCTTTGGTTGAACTTTGACCTTTATCTTCTTAAGATTCAGATACTTGTAATGTGGTTGAGAAACTAACTTTCCAGCACTCTTTGGTCTGTAGACTGTGGAAGCATGCTGTGAATTTCTGCTCTGCTAGAGTGTTAGGGGAATGAATGCTGGCTTGTGATTGCTTCTACAACTCAATTGTACTGCAGTGCAGTCGCTGTCGGCATCGAGTCGAGCATCGCTGAATCACATTCCAGTACGGTCCGTTTTCTGGTTCTTTGTGTGTCTGCAACAGGGGTCATCCGTTTACTCTTCCTTTTGCTCCCAGTTCGCTCCAGTACCCCAGCGTTGTATTTGATGAATAACTTACACGACATTACAAACTTTGTCCACAAACACAAGTTCACAGAGAATAAATAGGTACGTACGTTTGTCAAAAGAGAATAAATAGGAGGGTCTAGCAAGATGTAAATTTCTGCACCAATCTGCTGATCTTATGCCCATTTCCATAACACTCACACGCATGCCCAGCAGCAGCACTAATGATTCTTTGATCCAGCAAAAAAAAACACGCTCACGATTTTTACAAGAGGAATGTTTCATTTTGCGGCAGAATGTAATATGCAAGTAACACAGAAAACAACCTCGAAAGAGGAAAAAGTTGGTTTGATTATACCTAATAATACTCATCAAAGCACATAATTAATTCGCACCCGCAATTCAAGTTTCATATTGCAGCAGAATGTAGTATGTAAGTAACAGGGAACCCCTAAATTCAAGGACATTCGGGCCTTCGCCCAGACCGGTGCAATCTCTCACCAGAAATCAATCTACAACTGATGGTGTTCCAGGTCTCACCAAAAAGTCCAGGTAGGTTATTTATTCAGTCATCCCGACAAACGAAAAATCGTGTTCCTGACGCCCCACTCACTTCATCGCAAGCGCTGTTGTCTACTGAGCAGCTCCCATGGCACCACCGCTCCTCCTCGCCATGCGGACGCACGCCTCGAACCTCTTGACCGCCTCGGCGCACTTGAGCGGTTCCTGCACGTTGCTCCTGTAGCACTCAGCGCAGCCGGCCCTCTCATCGCTGTACGGAGAGGGGTTCTGGTAGGGCAGCTTGAACTCCTTGTCGTGCAGCTCCTTGGCCCTCTTGGTGAGCTCCTCGCGCATCGTCAGATGCGGTGGCGGAGGAGCATTCAAGCCAATTCTCCAGATCACATGTGCTTGGGGCAGTCGCACGGGGAAGAAGGAACAACATGGGAGGATGGGTGTTTTTTTTGCGTGAGCTCGTTTTTTTTATCACGAGGGGTATCGTCAAGGTGGAAATCGTGAGTACGAAACACACTGGCACACGCATTTTTGTGGATCAGAGGTGATGGTGAGAGGTGAGCGAGAAAACCAATTTGGAAAAGTCTAGGATTTGAAAAAAATTCAAAGCAATTTGGAAAAAGAAAAACAACTTGGAAAAATGTTCATGAATTTGTGAAAAGTTCATGAATTTGATAAAAACGAAAAATGAAGAAAGAAATAAAAATAAACTAAAACAAAAAAGAACATGGAAAAAAGAGAAATCCAGCAAAACCCATGTTGGGGAATACCAGAAAGGAAAACGCCAGGACAGATCGTCAGTGTAATCATTGGAAAGGATTCCAAGAATCCTTTTAAAAAAGATGTACATGGGAAGGCTCATTTACATACATAGTGCAGTGGAGGAGTTTGCAAGGGTTAGCGAATTGCACTGTAACCGGCGGTAAAGGCACGGAATGGGAACTGGGTACTTCACTAGCTATTGTATGTCATTGCTGTTTGAAGAGAGTACTCCGGATATTACACCACGAGCTTTTTTTTAGACAATATCACACCACGAGCTGTAGTGTATAACCTGGTTAAGCCTGTTTCCCGGTTCTTTTACCTTTTTTTTCTTTTTCAAAGGACTAGACAAATTTTGAAATATGTGAGTATTTTTCAAATTCTTGAATACGTTAAAACTCATACTAATTACAAATTGGTGAATATTTTTCAAATCCATGAATATGTTTTGAACCGTGTATATTTATTAATGCCATGATCATTTTTGAAATTAGCGATTTTTTTTATTTTTTTAAGTTTTATTCAAATTATGAACAAGTTTTAAACCATGAATATTGATTAGTTCCATGAATATTTTTCAAATTGTCAATCTGTTTTTCAAATTCATGAAATTTGAAATCGTCAACAAGTTTTGAGCCATGAATTTTTAAGTATTCATGAAAATTTTAAATCTGCTTTAAAAAAATTCATTAACTTAAAAAATCATGGACTGTTTTAAATCCATGTCCATTTTTTCCAAATTACTGATTTTTTAAAAATAAACAAACATTTTTTCACATTTGCGAATTTATTTAAATCTTTGAAATTGTTTTTGCAGATTCACAATCATTTTTTGCATTTCCTGATCCTATTCAAATTTGTGAACCTCTTATTAACTAGGCAGGAGAAAAATCGAAAAAAGTAAGTGGACAAGCAAATGAGGTAAGGCTAGTGAAGAAACTAATGAGCCACTTGGTCGCGACACGAGAGATAGCGAGCATGAGCACCATAGCGCCTCTTATGCAGTAACAACAGTACGTAGAGGTAGTGGCGGTAGTGGAATGAGAGTGGGGCATGGTTTACCCATGTGGGCTCTATTCTCAGGGACCCCCAAAACAAATCACAAGCCTAGCCCAGGCGATCGTTTTGCCGACTCTGCATCTCCTTTCGTCTTCCTAGGCCACCACCCATATCTCCTATTTGGCACATAGGTTTGCTGTGTAGCGACCTAGCGTGTACCCCCGGAGCGCACCTCTCCACCACATAGACCGGCTCAATTCGATTTCTCATCGGTTTTGGAAAGGTTCTAGAACCATCCTGGAAGTGTTTTTTTATCTTCCTTTGTTATTTTTCTGACTAGTTATTTTTTTAATATTTTAGAAATTTTTTATTTTTCATTTTTATTTTTACGTTTTCTTTCTTCCTTTTCTTTTAATTGTTCGTTTTCATTATTTTTTATTTCTTATTTTATTCCAGCTTGATTTTTTCTTTTCCTTTTTCATTTTGTGAACATATTTCAAATTCGTGAACATTACATTGAAATCATGAGTATTTTCTGGATTTGGAAAGAACTGTTTTGAAATGATGAACATTTTTGAACAATATGAAAAAAGAATTGAATTCGGGAATATTTTTTGAATTCCTGAATCATTTATGAACTTGCGATTCTTTTTTGAAATTCTGAACATTTTAAAATTTTCGTGAAAAGTTTTTGATTCCTTGAACATTGTTAAATGAAAGAACATTTTTTTATTTGGGAACAAGTTTAGAAGTACATGAACATTTTTTTTATGAACATCTTTTCAAATTCATGATCATATTTTAGAATTCCTGGATTTTTGAATCAATGAACTTTTTCAAATTTGAGAACAAATTTGAAATTCATGAAAGTTTTCTTTATTTTTGCGAATATTATTTGAATTTGTGAACATTTTTTTAATTTACGAACATTTTTTTAAAATCATGGAGGTATTTTCATTTCCCGCACATTTTTTCCAAAATCGTGGACATCTTTTGAATATGTGAACATTTCTTCAAAATCACAAAAGATTTATGATCTCCTCAACATTTTATAAATTTAGGAAAAAATGGAATTCACAAATATTTTATGATTTCTTGAACTTTTTTTGAAAATGCGCAATTTGTTTGAAATTTGGAATTTTTAGGAATCCCGGTTGTAGTTTTATTTAGGAACAAAAAATAGAAAGGAAACAAGTAAACAAGGAAATCAGAAGACAAAGTTATCCTGCACCGGACATGGGCCGGCCCAAAACCACGTCGAAGGCGGGGGGAGCGGGAGGTGCGCGTCTGCTCCCTAATCAGCGCGTAGGTCGCTGAATACGGGCTCCCGCCGCCACCGCCGCCTCCAAGGCCAGCTGTACCGCTTCGTGCTGCGACTATTCGAGGTGGCCCTGGTCGGGCAGTGGCCGAGGGATGTAGGGACGGACCTTTTTGCAGCTAAGATCAGCGAGTACTTGCAGCGCTAGTGTTGGGGAACGTAGCATGTAATTTCAAAAATTTCCCTATGATCACGCAAGATCTATCTAGGAGATGCATAGCAACGAGACAGGGAGAGTGTGTGTACGTACCCTCATAGACCGAAAGCGGAAGCGTTAGATTAACGCGGTTGATGTAGTCGAACGTCTTCACGATCCAACCGATCCAATTACCGAACGTACGACACCTCAGTGTTCAGCACACGTTCAGCTCGATGATGTCCCTCGAACTCTTGATCCAGTAGAGGGTCGAGGGAGAGTTTCGTAAGTACGACGGTGTTGGTGATGTGATCCGCGCAGGGCTTCGTCTAAGAACTAGGACGCTATGACCGGAATAGTAAACTATGGAGGGGGGCACCGCACACGGCTAAGAAACAACTGTTGTGTCTTTGGGGTGGCCCCCTGCCCACGTATATTAAGGGGGGGGGAGGAGGAGGCCAGCCCAAGGCGGGGGCGCGCCAAGAGGGGGGAGTCCTACTAGGACTCTGTTCCTAGCTAGTAGGATTCGCCCCCCCCCCCTTTCCTTCCAACGGTGAGGAGAAAAGGGAAAAGAGGGAGCAGGAGAAGGAAAGAGGGGGGCCACGCCCCCTCCCCTTGTCCAATTCGGATTGGCAAGGGAGGGCACGCGCCACCTCCCGTGGCCTGCCTCCTGTCCTCCACTATGGCCCATTAGGCCCATTAACTTTCCTGGGGGGTTCCGGTAGCCTCCCGGTACTTCCAATAAACCCCGAACTTTATCTGAACCATTCCGGTGTTAGTATATAACCTTCGAATATATCAATCTTACCTCTCGACCATTTCAAGACTCCTCGTTATGTCTGTGATCTCATCCGGGACTCCGAACAAACTTCGGTCACCAAAACACATAACTCATAATACAAATCGTCATCGAACGTTAAGCGTGCGGACCCTACGCGTTCGAGAACTATGTAGACATGACTGAGACACATCTCCGGTCAATAGCCAATAGCGGAACCTAGATCCTCATATTAGCTCCTACATATTCTACGAAGATATTTTATTGGTCAAACCGCATAACAACATACCTTATTCCCTTTGTCATCGGTATGTTACTTGCTCGAGATTCGATCGTCGGTATCCTTATACCTAGTTCAATCTCGTTACCGGCAAGTCTCTTTACTCGTTCCGTAATGCATCATCCCGCAACTAACTCATTAGTCACATTGCTTGCAAGGCTTATAGTGATGTGCATTACCGAGAGGGCCCAGAGATACCTCTCCGATACTCGGAGTGACAAATCCTAATCTCGATCTATGCCAACTCAACAAACACCATCGGAGACACCTGTAGAGCATCTTTATAATCACCCAGTTATGTTGTGACGTTTGATAGCACACAAGGTGTTCCTCCAGTATTCGTGAGTTGCATAATCTCATAGTTAGAGGAATATGTATAAGTCATGAAGAAAGTAATAGCAATAAAACTTAACGATCATTATGCTAAGCTAACGGATGGGTCTTGTCCATCACATCATTCTCTAATGATGTGATCCCGTTCATCAAACAACAACACATGTCTATGGTTAGGAAACTTAACCATCTTTGATTAACGAGCTAGTCAAATAGAGGCATACTAGGGACACTCTGTTTTGTCTATGTATTCACATATGTACTAAGTTTCCGGTTAATACAATTCTACAATGAATAATAAATATTTATCACGATATAAGAAAATATAAATAATAACTTTATTATTGCCTCTAGGGCACATTTCCTTCACTCTCCCACTTGCACTACAGTCAATAACATAGTTCACATCGTCATGTGATTTAACACCAATACTTCACATCTTTAAGTGATTAGTTTACATCGCCATGTGACTAACACCCAAAGGGTTTACTAGAGTCAATAATCTAGTTCACATTGCTATGTGATTAACATAAAAAGAGTACTAAAGTGTGATCATGTTTTTCTTGTGAGAGAAGGTTAGTCAATGGGTCTGTCACATTCAGTCTTCAGTTGATGGTTTGCATACAGAAATTAAGCAGGGTCTCCTCAAGGCTTTTTGTTTAGTGTTTACTGTCTTTGCAGCCTCCTGTAATCAGTCAGTGTTTATTATCTGACATTTTGCTACTCCTGTGGGACAGGTTTGGGAGCAAGTTGCAAGTAGAAAACAAACTTTTTGATTACTAACTTGCTATCTTCTTCTACTCTTGCTGTCCACATCTGTGGAAGATGCACGGCTAGTGATGTTCACTTTGGTAGTGTTGCAGGTCCTACTACTGCTATGTGGTTGCCTGGGAGTGCTTGATGCTTGGCTGTTATAGACGAGGAAGAAACTGAAGATGTAGAACTTGTACTTTTGCAAGCCTGATTACAAGCTACTAGACAGTGCTCCTGATTACAAGCCTGATTACAAGCTACTAGACTGTAAGCCAGTCAGTCAGTCGATGCTCTGCTTCTATAGCTCTGTTTCTCTGCTATGCCTGAACCAGTGGCTATGTTACATCAGACTAGGTGTGATTGAGATTTATGGTTTGATTACTTGTGGCTTTATTATAGTATTGTCTTGTTTGTAAGGCTCCACAAATTAGCCGTTGCCGTCGCAGTGGGAAGCTGCCACCAGAGACGGCCACACGATAGGAGAGCCCTGTTTCCCTGCTTTATATGCCTGTACTAGCAGCTACTTAACGTCGGTCTGTGACTGTTGGAAATATGAGCAATTTACCAAATGATTTTATTAACAGAAATACTAGATAAAACATGACTAATATAGCCGCGATAAAGCAAGTCATGCAATCTGACGGAAAGAAAGTAAATAGCATCTGCATATATGAACTTGAACTAAACACATCTAGAACAGACACTAGATGAAGTTGCATATATGAAGTAGAACCTATCATATGTAGGGCAGAAACTAGAGCAAAGAACTGTGTCATGACATCTAACAGAAAGAGCAAGAACACGTACGGGACAGCAGCAGCAGAAGCACTGGACTTGGGGTCGACATCCTCTCCAGCCATGTCGTTGCTGAGGTAGTCGACGTCGGGGAAGAAGTCGTCGTCGGGGAAGTAGTCGTCGGAGTCCGTGATGAAGAAGCCAGTAGTCGCGCAGAGCGCTCCCCAAAAACCTTATCACCCTT
This sequence comes from Aegilops tauschii subsp. strangulata, assembly GCF_002575655.3. Taxonomy (NCBI): domain Eukaryota; kingdom Viridiplantae; phylum Streptophyta; class Magnoliopsida; order Poales; family Poaceae; genus Aegilops; species Aegilops tauschii. Next base: position 6,286,346 of record NC_053035.3, read on the forward strand.
CTCCCCGTACAGGACTCAAAAGGTGCGGTTCCGGAGGCCTACTGTCCCGACCTGCGGTGCACGCTGCAAGTCGGTATGGGGAAGAACATAGCAGCAGCGCAGTGACAAAACAAACAGGCAGCGGCCGAAGAGGCGCGCCGTTCGAATTCAGTGTCCACTACAGAAAACGTTTCAGCTCCCGCGTGACCTTTCGTATACCCGTTGTGCGTGACAAAAATTTAGACATCGGCTCGTTTCATTCCCGCAACCCGCGGCGCGGCGCGGCGTGGCGCGGGGGGCGGCGGAGGAGGAGCGCGCGTGGATGTCCCTCTTGCTCTCATGCTCATACAAGTGGGGAAAGAACCTCCCTGATAAAGAGGTCCAACTCCCTCTAAACTAGCAATGTGGGACTAAACTTTAGTAGTGTCCCTTGCCTTGCACGAATGGGCTAAATGGGCCTCTAGGATTTATTAGGAATTTCTGAATTTATTATTAGGCTAGGCCCATAAATAGATAAAATTCCAGCAATCCCCCACCAGATCCCAATGGCACACAAAAATTGCTTTTGGTTCCAAAACACTGTTTTATATACCGGTACTACAGTGGAGACTGTTAAGTTGAACTTCCACCTAGAACTCTATGCTACACTAGTAAGCAACTTGAACAGTGGACTGGGCCTTGAACTGCAAGTTTTCTATGAATCTAGCTTCACATAAAGCCTTGACCGATACGTGGCTACCGTGGGTCTTCCCCGCGGGTGGAGCTTATGCGTCATACTTTGTGACCTTTCATGAGTTTACTAGAGAGAACCCTACTCTCACAGATTGCGACGTTTGACAATCAGACTCATATAGGTGTATTCTTCAAAAGATGTTCTGCAGGATAACAGCTCTGCTTAAATGAGCCACTTAGAACACATTAAGATATACATCAACCTGCCATGCAGATTAGGAGAGTATTGCATCTTCATGGAGTGGTATTGTTAATAGTAAGGATACTCTCCTCTCAGTTGATCAACAGCTTGTCTTTCACATCTAATTCACGGGATCTCCGATCACAAAGAATAGGTTACCACTGTGAACAACTCATATTGTGAGTCTCATACCCATCTCCCTCGATGCATTAGCTATCACATTACGTGATAGACCCTTAGTAAAAGGATCTGCCAGATTTTTAGACGTTTGGATATAATCCGATGCAATAACTCCGGAGTTTCTCATTTTTCTGACAGACTTTAACCTTTTCTGAACGTGTCTTGATGACTTCATGTTATCCTTTGAGCTGCTCACTTTCGTGATCACAGTTTGATTGTCGCAGTTCATAAGGATACCCGGTACAGGTTTCTCAACAACCGGCAAGTCATTCAAGAGCCGGCGAAGCCAATCTGCTTCGACCGTAGCTGTATCTAGTGTTGTGAGTTCTGCTTCCATTGTTGACCTCGTTAAGATGGTCTGCTTGCAAGACTTCCAAGAAACAGCGCCACCTCCATGAGTGAATACATAACCGCTCATGGCCTTTATCTCATCAGCATCTGAGATCCAGTTTGAGTCACTATACCCTTCAAGCACCTTTGGGTGCCCAGTGTAGTGAATTCCATAATTCCAGTGCCATTCAAATAACGCAAAACTCTCTAGAGCTTTCCAATGCACATCTCCTGGTTTTGAGACAAACCGACTCAGTTTGCTAACAGTAAAAGAGATGTCAGGTCTTGTAGCACTGGCTAAGTACATAAGCGAGCCAATAATCTGAGAATATTTCAATTGATCTCTAGCAATTCTTCGATTCTTTCGAAGTAACACACTCGCATCATATGGTGTTGGAGAGGGCTTGCAGTGACTATAGCCAAAGCGACTCAAGATCTTTTCCACATAGTGAGATTGAAGCAATGTAATCCCACCATCATCGTCTCTCAACAACTTGATGTTCAAAATGACATCAGCCACTCCTAAATCCTTCATTTCAAAACAAGGAGATAGGAAATCCTTGACCTCCTTAATAACATTCAGATTTGTTCCGAAAATCAGTATGTCATCAACATACAAGCAAAGAATAACTCCTTCGCCCCCACCATGGCGATAGTACACACACTTATCAGCTTCGTTCACAACGAAGCCTGCAGCGGTTAAAGTTCTTTCAAACTTCTCATGCCACTGTTTGGGTGCTTGCTTGAGTCCATACAAAGACTTCAGCAACTTGCACACTTTTCCTTCCTGACCATCTAGTACAAACCCATCTGGTTGTTCCATATAAATTTCCTCGTCCAACTCCCCATTTAGGAAAGCAGTCTTAACATCCATTTGATGAACGAGAAGACCACGCGAGGCAGCTAGTGAAAGTAGAACTCGAATAGTGGTCAGTCGAGCCACAGGTGAGTAAGTATCAAAGAAGTCTTCACCTTCCTTTTGGGTATAACCCTTAGCCACGAGCCGAGCCTTGTACTTTTCAATAGTACCATCAGGCCTAAGCTTCTTCTTGAATACCCATTTGCATCCTATAGGTTTGCACCCATAAGGACGATCCGTTATCTCCCAAGTTTCATTCGCCAAGATGGAATCCATCTCGCTACGAACCGCTTCCTTCCAGTAGTTAGCATTTTCAGATGCATAGGCCTCTGAAATAGAACTGGGAGTGTCATCTATGAGATACACAAGAAAATCATCACCAAAGGACTTTGCAATCCTCTGTCTCTTGCTCCTAGTAGGAACTTCATTGTTCTCCTCCACAGAATTTTCAAAGTGTTTCATCGAAATGGCAGGTTCGGTAATTGTAACTAGTTCCTGATTCGATGAACTAGGTATCTCCTGATTAGACGAGGTAGACATATCCTTCATGGGAAAGATATCTTCAAAGAAAGTTGCATCATTCGACTCCATGATCATACCGACATGCATGTCAGGTACCTCCGATTTTACAACCAAGAATCTATAGCCAATGCTATGAAAAGCATATCCCAGGAAAACACAATCCACAGTCTTTGGTCCAAGCTTCCGCTTCTTTGGAATTGGAACATTGACTTTTGCCAAACAACCCCATGTTCGCAGATAAGAGAGTTTTAACCTTTTCTTCTCCCATTCCACGAATGGAGTTATCTCTTTGTTCTTTGTGGGGACTCGGTTTAGGACATGACATGCTGTCAATATCGCCTCCCCCCACCATGCCTTAGAGAGACCCGATGTGTCTAACATGGCGTTAACCAAATCAGTTAGAGTACGGTTCTTTTTTTCAGCCACCCCATTTGACTGAGGTGAGTAGTGAGGCGTCCTCTCATGGATTATACCATGTTCCGCACAAAAAGCATCAAATTCATTGAAAAAATACTCTCCACCACGGTCGGACCTAAGCCTCTTGATTTTTCGATCAAGTTGGTTTTCCACTTCAGCTTTATAGATCTTGAAAAAGTTCAAAGCCTCATCCTTAGATTTCAGAAGATACACACGGCAATATCTAGTGGAGTCATCAATTAACGCCAGGAAATATTTCTTTCCACCTTTTGTCAAAACACCATTCATTTCACATAGATCTGAATGTATGAGCTCTAGTGGTGCAAGATTTCTCGTTTCCGCAGTCGTGTGAGACTTACGAGGTTGCTTAGCTTGCACACACACCTGATACTTAGATCCCTTGACAGTGGTGAAACTAGGGATTAAGTTCAACTTCGCTAGTCGCGACATGCAACCAAAGTTAACATGACAAAGACGTGAATGCCACACATTTGATTCACTATTGTTGCAAATATGATTAACAACTTTATTGCAAACGTCTGATAAGGATAAACGAAACAGGCCTCCTAACTCATAACCTTTACCAACAAAGGTTCCATACTTAGATATTACAAATTTATTCGACTCAAAGACAAGCTTGTAGCCATCTCTACACAGAAGAGATCCGCTAACAAGATTTTTATTGACGGAGATGACATAATGCACGTTCTTCAGCCGCACGATCTTCCCCGAAGTAAACTTCAGATCGACCGTGCCAACACCACGAACAGAAGCACTTGAACCGTTGGCCATCAGCACGGTTGCAGTCCCTGCGGTCCAGCATCCTTTATGTCAGTGTCTCCAATGACAACATTAGCGGTCTTGCCGCCTTTCCCAGGATGACGCTTGTCATAGCGATTAGGGCAACTAGGAGCCCAATGATCAGGATTCCGACACACATGACAAGCACCTTTCTTCTTGTCATTCTTCTTCTTGAAGTTCGTGTGTTGCACAGCCTTGTTCTTCCCATCAAACTTTGCTTTACCATCAAACTTGCCCTTGTTCTTGAACTTGTGGGGCTGGAAGTTCTTCTTCTGTACCAGATTGGCACTAGCTCCTCCCTCAATACCTCGAGCACGTGTGTCCTTTGCTCTCGCCTTTTCTTCCACATCAAGAGTGCCAATGAGATTCGGAACGGAAAACTCCTGCCTCTTATGCTTCAGTAAGGTAGCAAAGTTCCTCCATGAAGGAGGAAGCTTATTGATGATACCTCCGGCAACAAACTTGTCCGGTAGCATACAACTGAAGTGCTCAAGTTCTCTAGCAAATGACTATATCTCATGAGCTTGCTCAACCACGGAGCGCTCTTCAGTCATCCTGTAATCATAGAATTGCTCCATGATGTACAGCTCAGTGCCAGCATCCGAGACCCCAAACTTGGCCTCGAGTGCATTCGCATAAGCATCAACTATGTTCTCACCAAGAACACTCAAGAGAGCAGCCTTAAACAGAGTATCCATTTTCTGAAAAGCTTGTGCCTGCTGAGCATCAAGCTCTCCTTCAGGTTTGCCAAGAGTGGCGTCATAGCAACTCATGGTTTGAAACCATAAGACTGCTCTCACGCGCCACCTCTTATAGTGGATACCCTCAAACATAGGAGGTCTCATGGAAGCAGCAAAACCACTTGGTGTAAATTGCCTATAATAAGGTTTTTGGATTGTTGGAAATATGAGCAATTTACCAAATGATTTTATTAACAGAAATACTAGATAAAGCATGACTAATATAGCCGCGATAAAGCAAGTCATGCAATTTGACAGAGAGAAAGTAAATAGCATCGAAAGGTGCGGCACGCAGTCGGGATGGGGAAGAATGTAGCAGCAGCGCAGTGCTCGGAACTTTGTGGCGAGAGGAAGAGGAGCGACCTCTCTTATATAGGCAGAGGAGAAGGACGCGAACAGGCTGCGGCGGGAGGTGAAGCAACGGAGGGAGACGAAACGAACAGGCAGCGGCGCGATTTCCCGCAACCCGCGGCGCGGCGGAGGAGGAGCGCGCGTGGATGTCCCTCTGGTTCTCATGCTCATACAAGTGGGGAAAGAACCTCCCTTATAAAGAGGTCCAACTCCCTCTAAACTAGCAATGTGGGACTAAACTTTAGTAGTGTCCCTTGCCTTACACGAATAGGCTAAGTGGGCCTTTAGGATTTATTAGGAATTTCTGAAATTGTTATTGGGCTAGGCCCATAAATAGATAAAATTCCAGCAGTGACGTGTTTGTTCAATTAATTGTCATGAAGCACCAGCAGTGTCAGCTCCTGTTTAACCACTTTTTCTGGTCTGTTTAGGTATCATCTTCTGTAGAGTAGAACACATTGCATGCATTTGGATACTGTTTAGCTAACTAGCCTGACAGACTTTATCCGGTTGTCTTCTGTAGAGTAGAACACATGGCATGCATTCTTATCTTCATGTTATTAGTTATAAGTATGTCATCGATGTATGAAATACACTTGATCCTTTTGGGGTGTCTGGAATGTTTCTCCTTATGATGCAGGAAAGGGTAATTGTGTTTGCTTCAAATTATCTTGTTCAGATTATTTTTATAGGAGGAAAACAGGACGAATACCGCATGGAACTGAAAAAAAATGTGTTTGCTTTAAATAATGTACTAGGCTGTGTCATGATTATTATCGGCTTTGGTGAACTTCGAATTTTTTTCTTGTTCAGATATGTTGTAATGTGGGTGTATTATCTCCACCATTCCCCCAAATTTTGTACAAGTTGGGATACTCTGTCTATAGCAAAAGATGCTAAGGAAGACGGTGGCATGGTAGGTAACTAGTTAACCATCTGTGAGAGATGCATTCTTATCTCCAGTTGTCTAAACTTTGGAGCAATGATGTGTGTCAATTTCACATTCAACATTGCTTCGCGAATAGCCAGACGAAGATATTATAGCAGTTTCCTTTCTTTGAAAGACAGTTTCATGCAGTGGATGTTCCGGCAAATCTGCTGTACCATTCATAATTCCGGCCTCAGTTGATGGTTCTCCTATGCAGTTTAGGCTGATCTCAATCCTGTTTGCCTCAGTTGATGCAACAGGTATATATCTCGTGAACATTTGTTGCATTCTCCTCCAATCCAACACAATGTTTCTATTCACTCTGTTCATAGCCATACTTCCTAGGAAATGGATCGATAACTAAACATGCAACCACATGCATGATTTTGTAGCGCACTCACGTTTAACAAATGATGTGATAAATGTTTCCTAGATGGCTTGCTCACACCTACCACATGATTGTGTATTTTTCGATAAATATCAAGATGATATCAATTACACCCGGCCTCTGCAACAACATCATATACAGAGAAAGTCTAGACATGATGGATGCACACAGCAAAAAAATGAAAAAAAAAAGGAAAAAACGAAAGCCTCGTCAAAACAGAGAGAGACTCGCAACAACAAGAGCACCACCAATGGTGGCAACACCTAGACTCCGAAAAAGATTCTCCAAAAACGACGCCTTCAGGAAGGTTATAGTGCACAAACACCATCATCGTCCGGTCCGACCATCCTAGTCAGATCCTGGGTTTTCACCCTGAAGAAGGTCCAATCTCCAAACAATGCCTTCAACAAGGAAAGAACAAAGTCTGTCAGTGTCGCCGCCCACTCGCCGAGATTACTGCTGCTAAGCTCCAATCGCCCGACACGCAAACTTCTTCCGATCTAGCCCATCCAGTCTTCTTCATACATCACCGCCATTACCAAGAAGTTTCACACAATATGAGTGCGTAGAACCTCTGGCCTTCGCTCCATAATGACATGCCCTCCTCCGTTAGATCCCTGCTGACGAGGCGGATAGTGCGATGTGGTGGCGCCGCCGCTTGTACCTCGTCACGGTGAACCGTGCACAGCGCCGAAGATCTCAGGAAACGCCACACAAGGGTACCAGACAAGGAACATCTGTAGGCATCCACAGATGGCATCATGCCCCTCACCTCCATCACAATGGACGACCGCGGCTGGAGGCGCGTGCGTCGCCAGAATGTGACCGAATGCCGCTGTCCACGCCGGGATCGCGCCGCGATCTTGGCCACGAGCTCCACAGGCCATCCAGGATCGATGCAACCGCCAACAGAGCAACCGCCCACGCGCTCCAAGCGTCACAACCACGGTCGAGCCTTTTGGCAACCGTCGCCCTCGCCATGAAGACAATGCCCATTGCCGAGCTGACTGGGCTAGCGGTGCGCCGTAGTGAGCACATATGGCGGACATGCTCTCTAATGTGCGCCAGCCAGCGATGTAAAGGAGGCACCCTCAGCACCAGAGGCCCATGATTGAGCCACCGTGGCAAGAGGTGGAAGGTTCGCCGTCCAGCAGGAGCACGCATGGACATGGAGCCGATGCAGTCCGCCTCAGATCCGTTTTCCGCTGCAATCAAATCACACGCACGGACGGGAGGAGATGCAGTCCATCTCACAAGGCATGGGATGATGTGGCTAACCATCATGAACACTGCTCGAATCAACCAGCCGCCGGTGAGGAGCGCCTTGGGCAGTTAGTCGTCGCCGTCGGGCTAGAAGGAAAGATTCGGAAAAGAAAGACAACGTCCCGCCGCCGCCATCGGCCGCGGGCTTTGCCCGACGGCGTCATCCGGCGGCGGCGAGGGAAGAAGCACAGAGGAGGCGGCCGGTGGAGGAGATCGGGGGCGCCGCCCGTGCCGTCCGTCCGGACGACGCGGGGGCCGTTCCAAAGAAGCATCCTATATATACCTTCTGCCTTAGGATACTGAATTAAGGGAGTGGGATATGAATACTAATTTGTTTATCTCTTTATCCAACTTCAAATCGTCCATAATATTGGAGGAAAACAAAAATACCATGGTAACATTTACTGACTGCAAATCTATTTTGGCTCGTGACACTGAAAATAGAGTGTTGTTTCCAACTACTATTTTCTTAGATACTCACGTCGAAAGCTTTTCTTAATTCCAGATCCCATTGCCGATGCGGTGTCCTGGCCAATCTCGAGAGTGGATAGTTCCAAAGGTTAACAGTTTCCTTTCCCGATGTCTACTTACAGTTTCATGTTTTGCCATCATATTTAAAGCTTGCACGATATTTTGCAGGACTAGAAACTCTCCAACATTATTTGGGTGACAAAGCATGGGCCATGATACTCTCAATGTTTGCCACAAAATTAAGCCTGTAATGCTCCTTCTTTCCTGACTTGCAGTTACACAAGCACTGCGCTTTGAACTTGTAAGGGCACACACACGCGATGCAAAGTGCATTCAAGTTAGTCTCGAAATAGAGCAGAGCTAGCGATGAGGATTTTTTTACAACTCATTCTCTCAAATGGAAAATCCCTTTACATATGCTTCATGGAAAATTAGCTGCACAATAGGCACTCATGTGACCATTTGTGTTCTCAAATGCAAAAGGCATTTTTTTTGTAATACTAGTTGGGTATAATGGGAAGGCAAAAAGATGAAGGAAATCAGTACCGAGAAATTCTGATACAACAAAGAAAAAAAGATTCTCTCTAGCACTCACAGTAGAAAAAACATGTGCATTGTACATGCTCTAGTAGGATTGTGCCTCACCAACATTTGAATTCAGGGAAATAGATAAATGTGCTTCACAAGATGTTACCACACCATGTTTACTTCCAGCCTCCCTCACGATTGAAAACTAGTACTACCTCTGTATCAAAATATAAGACGGTTTTGCAGTTCCATTTAAACCGGAAATTATCATATATTTTGGTACGGAGGGAGTACTTCACAAGATATTACCACACCACATTGTTCTATTTCAGAATAGTAGCACTCCCGTGACACATAGATTATTACAGTTTCGCGCAGTGGAGACTTGTTCGGTCAAGAGACTTGCTTTAGAGCCTTCCTCAAACTACTCGTTTGCTTCACAATGACAAATGGTTTGAATTTCCACAGTGAAAATCATTAGCTATTACTCCCTCCTATCTGTAGTAAATCTGCAACAATTAATACAGATAGGAGGGAGTAGTAATTTACCTATACAAACTTCTATTTTCTCAATTGTTCTTGTCTAGGTTTCTTTGCTATGATATGCTAACCTGAAAAGCGGAGTTAACTTAGCTAAAGTTATTCGATTCTCACTTCACACATTCTTTTTCTCGAACATGCACCAGTATAGAGGAGCTCAGCAAAAAGAAAAAGAAAAACAAGCAAGTTAGGCTAAATAAAACTGAACAGGGAAGGAAACGACATGCTACTCTACTGAACTTTGACTACTCTCTGCTCTTACTTTGTAGTGGGGTGATGGTACGCATGACTACAATGTACATTAACAAGCAATCAAAACTAAATACCAGTAGAATAGCCACAGGATTGAAAATAGTTCAATTTGCATGTTATATTGTTAACTAGAATCAGTTGGTATCTGCAAAACACAAAAAGTGCTTCCGGAATGACTTAATCAACCGAGAGGCCGGGATACCGACCCAACCGAACAGGGCACATCGCCCACGAGGAGCAGGTCCATGCAAAGTAGGGCTGGCTGGGTTGCACCCACAGAAACCTAGCGAACGATGCACGCATGGTCAGAAGCCACAACAACCGTAGATCCTAACACAAACGGATGAGCGGGGAGGGGGACGGAGCACCGAAAGAAGACGAACAAGAGCGACCTTACACAGAGCTAAGACCAAGCCACCATCCACCTCCATACAACAAGAAAAGTACACATCCACCCCATGCGCACCAATGATGGCACCCCCATCAGGGTGACGCCACTCGGAGCTCTATTGCCGCCCAATTTGGACAAGATCTAGGTTTTCACCATCTACACGAGAAGTGGGAATGAGGAGGGGGTAAGGGGACAACCTGGACGACGCCTACATGAAGCAGGGCCGTCGTGGTCAGCACAACTGGCCTTGGATTTCTCTGGTGCATAAATGACCGGCTTCGGTGACCGCAGGCCACCAAAGGTAAGATTGGGCGGAGGCTGCCAAGGTTGAAGAAGATGGACGGCTCTAGATCTGGTTCGGCCTCCCCCAAGGAGACCCACGGCACAAGCACAACCCATGACCAATTCACCGCACCCGCGTCCGAGGAGGACGGCGGCATCGACGAGTACCGATCACTGTAGAGAAAGCGTTGATCCACCAGCCGAGGCTGCCGCCATGGATTTATTGGTGCCCCGTCCAAGCACAAAGCAGCTAGATCCTCAATGCTACCTTCCTCAGCTACCGTGAGTGTTAGAGTTGTGTCGAATATTATTGTACAAGTTAGGTTACAGTTGGACTTCGAGTCATACGGTTTGTAGACGAGTTATGGAGTCGTGTCCTAGTAGGACACTTCTATCCTAGGTCTCTTATATATACCAAGGATAGACACACGATGTAACCTATGCCAACATAATAGCACAGGTACCCAGGGGAGGCGGCGGGGTGTGCTGGCGCCTGGGTGGCTGATGTGTGGTATTGTGACGGTGTCACGGGGAGGAGCGCCCGTAGTCAGGCCCCGGGGTTGTAGCCATATCGGTGAACCTCGTTAACAAATCTCTGTGTCGTGCCTAGTGTGATTGCTTGGTCCTTGGTAGATCGACGGAGCGCCTCGAATTTATTCTAACAAGTGATATCATGAGCAAGGTTACGAGGAGGCTGCGGATGGTCTCGGTAGGTCTCGCGTGTGCAGGTGCGCGCAAGGCACAAGCAGATGGCGGATCGGATCGGCCCGATCGGAAGAACACAGAAGGAGGCAGAGTGCTATAGCTGTGGGAAATGCCAGAGACTAACCGGAAGAAGGGTGTGACAACTGCAAATTTGACTCGGGGTGACACAGGGCGATAGTGAAATCCCTTCAAATTTCAGACAGACGGTCAAGAAAGAGCAGTGATGTTGAGTCCAGATAACTCTTATATGTGATGTCCAATATGTGAGTTGTTCATTTTCACGCAGATAAGTTATCAGTGTGTGATGACATTGAACCGATTCTCCGGAAGTTGGGATCACAAAGTAGAGTAATGAGGAACTTAATTTTGCTCGAGCGTTGACTATGAAGAAGACGAGAAGGGACTACAGTTGCAGGTGGAGTCACGTGGAGTCTGGGAGTAGCAGCGGTGCTCATGACGTAACTCAAGTCCAATGTACATGGAGGTTCGACGCATGGATGAATCCAAAATGGTGGAGAATATTCACCATGGTGGAGTTTGTTAGAGTTGTGTCGAATATTATTGTACCAGTTAGGTTATAGTTGGACTTCGAGTCGTACGGTGTGTAGACAAGGTATGAAGTCATGTCCTGGTAGGACACTTCTATCACAGGTCTCTCATATATAGCGAGGATAGACACACGATATAACCTATGCCAACATAATAGCACAAGTACGCACGGGGCCGGCGGCGTGTGCCGGCGCTCGGGTGACCAGTGTGCGGTACTGTGATGGTGTCATAGGGAGGAGCGCCCATAGTCAGGCCCTGGGGATGTAGGATATTGGCGAACCTCATTAACAAATCTCGGTGTCGTGGTTCGTGTGATTGCTTGGTCCTTGTTAGATCGACGGAGCGCCTCAAATTTATTCTAACAGAGAGATGCACCAGCACGATCCCTCGAGTGGAGACAAGGAGGGGAGTCGGGATTGTTGTCGCAGTAGCCGGCACTAGGGTTGAGTTTGTTGAGTCGTCCCGGAGGGGGATGTAGGGGAGTCTTTTGAACTGCTAACTCTAGCTACTCCCCTCACTATTAAAAAAAATTACACTGCATGAAGAAATTCCTACTATTATATTTTTGAAAATTTCAAATAAAAATTCTGAACAAATATCATATAGTTTAGTAACTGCGAAAGTGCTTACAAGAGTGCAAGATGACAGTACCGAAACAACTAACACGAATCTGAAAGTAGTTACTCATAAAAAATCGAAATTAATCTACCTAAGATATCCATAGTGAAACTAGACATGGCTAATTAATTAGGTAACGTGGCCTGCAGGCGTGGATGAATCAATCAGCTGGAGTTGCCCTGCATGCACTTGTCCAGCGCCGCCTCCGCGCTAGTGCACGCCATCATGTCCGGCCCCGAGCACGCAGCAGCCCAGGCGCCGACCTTGTCCAGGCATTCGCCTTTGCCCTCCTGCACACAGAAGGCCTTCATGGCCCTCTCAGCGTAGGCAAATAATTTTGTCACCGACCTCTCGATATGGGCCACGGCCTCCAACATCTCGATATCGGCAACGGATTCTTCCAGGGACGACGTGGGTGAAGTTGTTGCTGTGCTCTGCCTCTCCATGGCGCGCGATGGTCGACGGTGTTGCTGCGCTCTCCCTCACGATGAGACGGCGACCGATGAGATGTCGATCTCGCCGTGGCCGGGCTCGATGGTTTCCCTGTGGAGGGACGTGCTTGCTCTCGTATTTATTTTTATAGGCGCGCATACGTACGCGGACTACGTGCTGATAGGAGTACCTGGTTGAATTCGGCTCCAACTAAGGATTTGTGTTGGTTTTGGAATCTCTTTCTCGCGACCTACGGTCCCTCGATTTTGATGAAGGCACTTACAAGAGTACACAAGGCAGGGACGCGCATTGTATAGATAGGATTTGCTTTGTATATCTAGATAGACTTGAGTCCCAAGTTATTGTTTCGATCGCTATTTTCTAGAGAACTCGTTATATATGTACAACCTCTTTTCAGGGTCTAACAAATTAAACTAAAACATTACTGGCAAGCCTAACTAATTTATGGATAATTAAAACTTGGTTCTCCTAATCCTTGAAAAAGGCGTTTTTGGAAATACCAGTTATTCCTAAAAACATGTTTTAGAAAAGACGAGTCCGATCGCTATTTTCTAGAGAACTCGTTATATATGCACAACCTCTTTTCAGGGTCTAGATAGACTTGTATTTACTCCTGCTGCATGATGTGTGTGTAGTTCCTCATGGTCGCCTGCTATCTAATGAGGTTGTTCTGCTATGGTATTCAAGATTCTAATAGAGGACAAGGGGTTCATCCAGGAGGTCTGTGGCACTAGCCTCTTCCGTTGGACGCACCCGCTGACTGCTCGACATCGAGTGCACAATGCCCATGGTGAGTTCCCGCCTCTGGTTCCTTGCTACCTTTGAGCTCGTGGCCATCGGCTCAATGGCCACGACCGTGGGGGTCGATCTTCTACTGTTAGTAGTGCTAAAAAGTAGTGTTTAACCATAGAGAGTTATTTTGTTGGTCCATGGAATCTTCGTGGGCTTTTATTTCTTTTATACTCCCTCCGTTTTAAAATATAGTGTTTCCTCTATTCACGTGCTTCATCTTTGACCATAAATTTAACCAACGAGACCGACTGCGGCGGGAGCAAAAGTTATACCAGTGAATTTGTTTCAAAAGAAGTTTTCAATTATCTAATTTTTCTCCCTCCGCAGTCGGTCTCGTTGGTTAAATTTATGGTCAAAGTTGGACCTAGGGAAGCGCGGGCGCACTATATTTTGGAATGGAGGGAGTATATGCAGCCTGATGTTTTGTTTGTGCCGTACAGCTAGAATGAACATGATCTGGACAGTTACTTTGGTTTGGTATTGTGTGTGTGGATAGGAGATGCTCGCTGGCTTGTGCGTCTGCTCAGGCATACTTTGTACCTCATAGCATTCCCTGATTGTATATATGATGATTATATAGCTCATTGCATGTTTCAACTACATATTTATTGTTAACAAAGCCATCAATCAGCCAGGAGATTACCACCTACGGCTTACAAAGAAAAAGAAACAAAAAAGGGCGAAAAGATACAAGATCCTAAGCAGTACTAATAGGTTCCACCCAATCTACAAGCAAATATGGGAAAACTATGGCACGCAATAGCTTGGACGATGAAGCCCTCAAGTGTGAACAATTAGCCAACTGAGACATCACGCCCTTGATGGAAAGAAGCAAGAGGTGGAAAGGCGCTCACGTAATCTCCATGGTATCTGGACAACACGGTGGCATCCTCCTCCATCACTGGGGGGGGGGGGGGGGGGGGGGGGGGAGGGGGTCCGTGCCCCTATCGCTAGCACAAAAGCTGCTGCTCCCTCGGAAGATGGAGACGCTCCCCCGGGAGATAAAGATTGCACCAACGCCATTGCCATCCTGAAGAACAAATTGGAGCACCAACACCATGCCACAACGAGCACAACAAAAGGACTTAGGCACTCATATAGGTCAACACATGAGAAGAAGGCAAAGCACGATGGGGCGACAAAAGACACATCATCAAAGAAAGGGAGGATGTCGAGACGGAGCTCGGAGGCAATATCTAGTCTGCCAGGAAAGCATAGAGCTTTGCCATCCACAAATGGCCAAGGAGCACCAAAAAAGGACGAACAGTAGCGACCTTGCACATAGAGACACTGGTAGGTGGGCTCCAACCAAGCCACACCATCCACCTCCATACATACAAAAAACACACATCCACCTTCCTCTGATGGAACCCATGGGGGTATGACGATGCCCGTAGCACCGTTGCCCCCCAATTCGGACAGGATCTTGGTTTTCACCTGGTACACAAGAAGAGCGGATGAGGAGGAGGAAGGGGATAGCCTAGATGACAGCTACAAGAAGCGGGCCGACACCAATGGGTGTGGCGGCCGTCGTGATCGGCACAGCTTTCCTTAGATTTCTCCTGGTGCATAAAGGACCAGCTTTGGTGACAAAAGGCTACTAGGGGCAAGATCTGACGGAGGCTGCCAAGATTAAGGAAGATCGATGGCTTCGGCCTCCACCGAGGAGACCCGCGACACAGGTGCCACCTCACCGACCCCGCGGCCAAGGAGGGAGGCTAGCATCGACGAGCACCGGTCTGTGCAAAGCCAGCACTGCACTACTAGGAAAAACCCTAGTAGTAGCGCGGGTTTTGAGACTATCAGCAGCGCGGGCAACCGCGCTACCAATAAAGCGCTACAGCTAACTGTTAGTAGTAGCGCGGTCTGTACCCGCGCTACTACTATGGACTAGACCGCGCTACTACTATGGACTATTTCAGCAGCGCGTTTCCGGAACGCGCTACTATTAATTAGCTGTAGCGATTTCCTGGCCCCGCGCTACTGCTATATCTTTCATCATTCCCCCCGGCTTCCTACCCCGTTTCAGCTTCCATAAACTGCAATTTCCAGATACTAGGTACTACTAGATATCAGTTTCATAAAGCATTATAGGTACTAGGTAGTACTCCCTCGGTTCCAAATTGCCCGTCGTAGTTTTAGTTCAAATTTGAACTAAAACCATGACGAGTAATTTGGAACGGAGGGAGTACTAGATAACAATTTCATATATACTCAACATGCATCCTCAAGCAGTACAAGGTGATATCGACGACGATTATCATACGTAGTTCTAGATGATATCGACGACGATCATCATATGTAGTTCTAGATGATATCGACGACGATCATCATTTATAGTTCTACATGATATCGACGACGATCATCATATGTAGTTCTAGATGATATAGCCACACACACACATATGTAGTTCTAGATGATATCGATGACGATCATCATCCTCAAGCCTGGGCGGTGGGTGTTCCTGATAGTAATTAGGATGGCCTGTCCAACACGAAGATTCTTGTCAACGGAGAATCTCTTCCACCCAACCGAGTTTAAGTGTGTGCGACCGTCTGTGTCCATGCGGTAAGTACAGGTGGTGACGGAGCCCCTTGCGGTAAGGCGTAGTCCAGCTGAGCCTTCTTCATCAGGCTCGATACCACAACTCACAGATAGGTTCTTTGGCAATTTCTGAATAAGAAAAACATATCAATTAATAAATAGCCTCGCACATACTCTTGCAAATATATTTCTATTAAATCTAGATTTCTACACTATCAAAAGACACAGTACTACACATTTATACTAACTAATCATGAATTCTACTAATAAGTATATATGGATTATCTACACGATTATTAGTTCTTTGGATTCTACACTAATAAGAGCATGTGATCAGACTCTACACTAAAGCATATCATCGACTAGATTCCACAAAGCATATCATTGGACTCTACACTAAGCATACCATCGGATTCACTAAGCATATCATCGAATAATTTGCATTTGTAAGTATAACAATAAAACATATATATATATATATATATATATATATATATATATATATATATATATATATATATATATATATATATATATATATATATACAGGCAGTACGTATAACATACCATTTCATGCCGATCGACCATGGTACTTGTCAGGCAGGTCACGAATGGCACCCCGACAAAGTCATCACGTGGCGGAATTATGTCCCATAGGTTGCACACCTCCTCCTCGCTCAGCCTCATTCTTTGAGCTACGATGGCTTCATGAAGTGGGTTCTCATCATCTTCATCGAGTGGGTCCTCATTATCTTCATCATCTTCGTCATCTTCATCATCATCCACCAGGTTGAGATAAATGACAGCCAGCTTGGGTCTTTCTACTCTGAAGGAGAAGCTGATCAACTCACCACCAGTAAGACGCATGTGGGCGAGGAAACAAGCCCATCCATCTCCTCCAATCAGCGACATATTGCGTCCTTTCTCGACCTCCATAGTGTACGGCCCCCCAGGAGCCTCAAATGTCACAGTGTCTCCTGTCAGCTTGTTGAATTTCAACCTCACATTGCATGGGACCATCTGTGTAAAATAAGCACAATGGCACAATGCAGTAATGCCAACACTAAAAATAAAATAGTTGTTACATTTCATCTAATTTCTTACCGCCGCATGACGAAAACTCGGCTGGAAGTAGATGCCGAACAGCTTGCCAGTTGCAAGGCTGCTGGCGCACCTTGACTTGCACAGTCGACATAGTGGTGGTGGTGGTGGCTGTTGGGGAACATAGTAATTTCAAAATTTTCCTACGCACACGCAAGATCATGGTGATGCATAGCAACGAGAGGGGAGAGTGTTGTCCACATACCCTTGTAGACCGAAAGCGAAAGCGTTAGCAGAACGCGGTTGATGTAGTCGTACGTCTTCACGATCCGACCGATCAAGTATCGAACGCACGACACCTCCGAGTTCAGCACACGTTCAGCCCGATGACGACCCTCGAAGTCCGATCCAGCCGAGTGTTGAGGGAGAGTTTCGTCAGCACGATGGCGTGGTGACGATGATGATGTTCTACCGACGCAGGGCTTCGCCTAAGCACCGCTACAGTATTATCAAGGTGGACTATGGTGGAGGGGGGCACCGCACACGGCTAAAAGATCAAACGATCAATTGTTGTCTCTTTGGGGTGCCCCTCTGCCCGTGTTGGTTCTCCCTGATTTCAGTAAAAGATTTGTGCTAGAGACAGATGCCTGTGGTCATTGGAGCTGTGATAAGGGGTAGAAGTATTCGTGTGGGGTGGGTTTCGAAGGGAAGGTTGCACAATAGATCGGAGATCCTTTGAGGAAGACTGAAATGACTATACTTATAGAATGGTCCATATCGAACAGATACGATACTGGTTTACACGTGGTGCGGCCGGCCAGGAGGAGGCGCGCCAGGAGGAGTCCTACTCCCACCGGGAGTAGGATTCCCTCCCCCCCCCTTCCAAGTAGTAGGAGTAGGAGTCAAGGAAAGGGAAGAGAGAAGCGAAGGAAGGAGGGGGCGCAGCCCCTCCCCCTAGTCCAATTCGGACTAGGCCTTGGGGGGGGGGGGGGCAGCCTCTCCTCTCTCTTTCCCCTAAAGCCCAATAAGGCCCATATACTCCCCGGCGAATTCCCGTAACTCTCCGGTACTCCGAAAAATACCCGAATCACTCGGAACCTTTCCGATGTCCGAATATAGTCGTCCAATATATCGATCTTTACGTCTCGACCATTCGGAGACTCCTCGTCATGTCTCCGATCTCATCCGGGACTCCGAACTACCTTCGGTACATCAAAACACATAAACTCGTAATATAACCGTCATCGAACTTTAAGCGTGCGGACCCTACGGGTTCGAGAACTATGTAGACATGACCGAGACACGTCTCCAGTCAATAACCAATAGCGGAACCTGGATGCTCATATTGGCTCCCACATATTCTACGAAGATCTTTATCGGTCAGACCGCATAACAACATACGTTGTTCCCTTTGTCATCGGTATGTTACTTGCCCGAGATTCGATCGTCGGTATCTCAATACCTAGTTCAATCTCGTTACCGGCAAGTCTCTTTACTCGTTCCGTAATACATCATCCCGCAACTAACTCATTAGTTGCAATGCTTGCAAGGCTTAAGTGATGTGCATTACCGAGTGGGCCCAGAGATACCTCTACGACAATCGGAGTGACAAATCCTAATCTTGAAATACGCCAACCCAACAAGTACCTTCGGAGACACCTGTAGAGCACCTTTATAATCACCCAGTTACGTTGTGATGTTTGGTAGCACACAAAGTGTTCCTCTGGTAAACGGGAGTTGCATAATCTCATAGTCATAGGAACATGTATAAGTCATGAAGAAAGCAATAGCAGAATACTAAACGATCGTGTGCTAAGCTAACGGAATGGGTCAAGTCAATCACATCATTCTCCTACTGATGTGATCCCGTTAATCAAATGACAGCTCATGTCTATGGCTAGGAAACATAACCATCTTTGATCAACGAGCTAGTCAAGTAGAGGCATACTAGTGACACTATGTTTGTCTATGTATTCACACATGTATTATGTTTCCGGTTAATACAATTCTAGCATGAATAATAAACATTTATCATGATATATGGAAATAAATAATAACTTTATTATTGCCTCTAGGGCATATTTCCTTCAGTCTCCCACTTGCACTAGAGTCAATAATCTAGATCACATCGCCATGTGATTTAACATCAATAGTTCTCATCACCATGTGATTAACACCCATAGTTCACATCGTCATGTGACCTACACCCAAAGGTTTTACTAGTCAATAATCTAGTTCACATTGCTATATGATTAACACCCAAAGAGTACTAAGGTGTGATCTTGTTTTGCTTGTGAGATAATTTTAGTCAACGGGTCTGTCACATTCAGATCGTAAGTATTTTGCAAATTTCTATGTCTACAATGCTCTGCACAGAGCTACTCTAGCTAATTGCTCCCACTTTCAATATGTATCCAGATTGAGACTTAGAGTCATCTGGATCAGTGTCAAAATTTGCATCGACGTAACCCTTTACGACGAACCCTTTTTGTCACCTCCATAATCGAGAAACATATCCTTATTCCGCTAAGGATAATTTTGACCGCTGTCCAGTGATTTACTACTAGATCACTATTGTACTCCCTTGCCAAAATCAGTGTAGGGTATACAATAGATCTGGTACACAGCATGGCATACTTTATAGAACCTATGGCCAAGGCATAGGGGATGACTTTCATTCTCTTTCTATCTTTTGCCATGGTCTGGCTTTGAGTCTTACTCAATTTCACACCTTGTAACACAGGAAAGAACTCTTTCTTTGACTGTTCCATTTTGAACTACTTCAAAATCTTGTCAAGGTATGTACTTATTGAAAAAACTTATCAAGCGTCTTGATCTATCTCTATAGATCTTGATTCTCAATATGTAAGCAGCTTCACCGAGGTCTTTCTTTGAAAAACTCCTTTCAAACACTCCTTTATGCTTTGCAGAATAATTCTACATTATTTTCGATCAATAATATGTCATTCACATATACTTATCAGAAATGCTGTAGTGCTCCCACTCACTTTCTTGTAAATACAGGCTTCACCGCAAGTCTGTATAAAACTATATGCTTTGATCAACTTATCAAAGCGTATATTCCAACTCCGAGATGCTTACACCAGTCCATAGATGGATCGCTGGAGCTTGCATATTTTGTTAGCACCTTTAGGATTGACAAAACCTTATGGTTGCATCATATACAACTCTTCTTTAATAAATCCATTTAAGGATTGCAGTTTTTGTTATCCATTTGCCAGATTTCATAAAATGCGGCAATTGCTAACATGATTCGGACAGACTTAAGCATAGATACGAGTGAGAAACTCTCATCGTAGTCAACATCTTGAACTTGTCGAAAATCTTTTGCGACAATTCTAGCTTTGTAGATAGTAACACTACTATCAGCGTCCGTCTTCCTCTTGAAGATCCATTTAATCTCAATGGCTCGCCGATCATTGGGCAAGTCAATCAAAGTCCATACTTTGTTCTCATACATGGATCTCATCTCAGATTTCATGGCCTCAAGCCATTTCGCGGAATCTGGGCTCATCATCGCTTCCTCATAGTTCGTAGGTTCGTCATGGTCAAGTAACATGACCTCCAGAACAGAATTACCGTACCACTCTGGTGCGGATCCCACTCTGGTTTACCTACGAGGTTCGGTAGTAACTTGATCTGATTGGTATAGTAGTCACAGGAACAGATTTTTGTGATTAACTACTTTCCAATAAGGGAGCAGGTACAGTTACCTCATCAAGTTCTACTTTCCTCCTACTCACTTCTTTCGAGAGAAACTCCTTTTCTAGAAAGGATCCATTCTTATCAACGAATGTCTTGCCTTCGGATCTGTGATAGAAGGTGTACCCAACTATATCCTTTGGGTATCCTATGAAGACACATTTCTCCGATTTGGGTTTGAGCTATCAGGATGAAATTTTTTCACATAAGCATTGCAACCCCAAACTTTAAGAAACGATAGCTTAGGTTTCTTGCCAAACCATAGTTCATACGGTGTCGTCTCCATGGATTAGACGGTGCCCTATTTAATGTGAATGCAGCTGTCTCTAATGTATAACCCCAGAACAATAGTGGTAAATCGGTAAGAGACATCATAGATTTCACTATATCCAATAAAGTACGGTTATGACGTTCGGACACACCATTATGCTGTGGTGTTCTAGGTGGCATGAGTTTGTGAAACTATTCCACATTGTTTTAATTGAAGACCAAACTCGTAACTCAAATATTTGTCTCCACGATCAGATCGTAGAAACTTTATTTTCTTGTCACAATGATTTTCCAGTTCACTCTGAAATTCTTTGAACTTTTTCAAATGTTTCAGACTTATGTTTCATCAAGTAGATATACCCATATTTGCTCAAATCATCTGTGAAGGTCAGAAGATAACGATACCCGCCGCGAGCCTCAACACTCATCGGATCGCATACATCAGCATGTATCATTTCCAATAAGCCAGTTGCTTGCTCCATTGTTCCAGAGAATGGAGTTTTAGTCATCTTGCCCATAAGGTATGGTTCGCAAGCATCAAGTGATTCATAATCAAGTGATTCCAAAATCCCATCAGCATGGAGTTTTTTCATGCGCTTTACACCAATATGACCTAAACGACAGTGCCACAAATAAGTTGCACTATCATTATTAACTTTGCATCTTTTGGCTTCAATATTATGAATATGTGTATCACTACGATCGAGATCCAACAAACCATTTTCGTTGGTGTGTATGACCATAGAAGGTTTTTATTCATGTAAACAGAACAACAATTGTTCTCTAACTTAAATGAATAACCGTATTGCAATAAACATGATCAAATCATATTCATGCTCAACGCAAACACCAAATAACACTTATTTAGGTTCAACACTAATCCCGAAAGTATAGGGAGTGTGCGATGACGATCATAACAATCTTGGAACCACTTTCAACACACATCGTCACTTCACCCTTAACTAGTCTGTGTTCATTCTGGAACTCCTGTTTCGAGTTACTAATTTTTAGCAATCGAACAAGTATCAATACCCAGGGGCTACTATAAACACTAGTAAGGTACACATCAATAACATGTATATCAAGTATAGCTTGTTCACTTTGCCATCCTTCTTATCCGCCAAATACTTGGGGTGGTTCCGCTTCCAGTTACCAGTCCCTTTGCAGTAGAAGCACTCAGTCTCAGGCTTAGGTCCAGACTTGGGCTTCTTCACTTGAGCAGCAACTTTCTTTCTGTTCTTCTTGAAGTTCCCCTTCTTCCCTTTGCCCTTTTCTTGAAACTAGTAGTCTTGTTAACCATCAACACTTGATGTTTTTCCTGATTTGTACCTTCGTCGATTTCAGCATCACGAAGAGCTTGGGAATTACTTTCGTCATCCCTTGCATATTATAGTTCATCACGAAGTTCTACTAACTTGGTGATGGTGACTAGAGAATTCTGTGAATCACTATTTTATCTGGAAGATTAACTCCCACTTGATTCAAGCGATTGTAGTACCCAGACAATCTGAGCACATGCTCACTGCTTGAGCTATTCTCCTCCATCTTTTAGCTATAGAACTTGTTGTAGACTTCCTATCTCTCAACTCGGGTATTTGCTTGAAATATTAACTTCAACTCCTGGAACATCTTATATGGTCCATGACGTTCAAAACGTCTTTGAAGTCCCGATTCTAAGCCGTTAAGCATGGTGTACTAAACTATCAAGTAGTCATCATATTGAGCTAGCCAAACGTTCATAACGTCTGCATCTGCTCCTGCAATAGGTCTGTCACCTAGCGGTACATCAAGGACATAATTCTTCTGTGCAGCAATGAGGATAAACCTCAGATCACGGATCCAATCCGTATCATTGCTACTAACATCTTTCAACTTAGTTTTCTCTAGGAACATATCAAAAAATAAAACAGGGGAGCTAAACGCGAGCAATTGATCTACAACATAGATATGCTAATACTACCAGGACTAAGTTCATGATAAATTTAAAGTTTAATTAATCACATTACTTAAGAACTCCCACTTAGATAGACATCCCTCTAATCCTCTAAGTGATCACGTGATCCATATCAACTAAACCATGTCCGATCATCACGTGAGATGGAGTAGTTTCAATGGTGAACATCACTATGTTGATCATATCTACTATATGATTCACGCTCGACCTTTCGGTCTCAGTGTTCCGAGGCCATATCTGTTATATGCTAGGCTCGTCACGTTTAACCTGAGTATTCCGCGTGTGCAACTGTTTTGCACCCGTTGTATTTGAACGTAGAGCCTATCACACCCGATCATCACGTGGTGTCTCAGCACGAAGAACTTTCGCAACGGTGCATACTCAGGGAGAACACTTATACCTTGATAATTTAGTGAGAGATCATCTTATAATGCTACCATCAATCAAAGCAAGATAAGATGTATAAAAGATAAACATCACATGCAATCATAATATGTTACATGATATGGCCATCATCATCTTGTGCCTTTGATCTCCATCTCCAAAGCATCGTCATGATCTCCATCGTCACCGACATGACACCATGATCTCCATCATCTTGATCTATATCAATGTGTCGTCACATGGTCGTCTCACCAACTATTGCTCTTGCAACTATTGCTATCGCATAGCGATAAAGTAAAGCAATTATTTGGCGCTTGCATCTTATGCAATAAAGAGACAACCATAAAACTTTTGCCAGTTGCCGATAACTTCAACAAAACATGATCATCTCATACAACAACTTATATCTCATCACGTCTTGACCATATCACATCACAACATGCCCTACAAAAACAAGTTAGACGTCCTCTACTTTGTTGTTGCAAGTTTTACGCGGCTGCTACGGGCTGAGCAAGAACCGTTCTTACCTACGCATCAAAACCACAACGATAGTTCGTCGAGTTAGTGATGTTTTAACCTTCCCAAGGACCGGGCGTAGCCACACTCGGTTCAACTAAAGTTGGAGAAACTGACACCCGCTAGTCACCTGTGTGCAAAGCACGGCGGTAAAACCTGTCTCGCGTAAGCGTACACGTAATGTCGGTCCGGGCCGCTTCATCCAACAATACCGCCGAACCAAAGTGTGACATGCTGGTAAGCAGTATGACTTGTATCGCCCACAACTCACTTGTGTTCTACTCGTGCATATGACATCTACGCATAAAACCTGGCTCGGATGCCACTGTTGGGGAACGTAGTAATTTCAAAATTTTCTTACGCACACACAAGATCATGGTGATGCATAGCAACGAGAGGGGAGACTGTTGTCCACGTACCCTCGTAGACCGAAAGCGGAAGCGTTAGCAGAACGCGGTTGATGTAGTCATACGTCTTCACGATCCGACCAATCAAGTACCGAACGCACGGCACCTCCGAGTTCAGCACACGTTCAGCTCGACGACGTCCCTCGAAGTCCGATACAGCCGAGTGTTGAGGGAGAGTTTCGTCAGCACGACAGCATGGTGACGATGATGATGTTCTAGCGACGCAGGGCTTCGCCTAAGCACCGCTACAGTATTATCGAGGTGGACTATGATGGACGGGGGCACCGCACATGGCTAAAAGATCAAACGATCAATTGTTGTGTCTTTGGGGTGCACCTCTGCCCACGTATATAAAGGAACAAGGGGGGAGGTGCGGCCGGCCAGGAGGAGTCCTACTCCCACCGGGAGTAGGATTCCATCCCATCCAAGTAGTAGGAGTAGGAGTCAAGGAAAGGGGAGAGAGAAGAGAAGGAAGGAGGGGGCGCAGCCCCTCCCCCTAGTCCAATTCGGACTAGGCCTTGGGGGGCGCCCAGCCTCTCCTCTCTCTTTCCCCTAAAGCCCAATAAGGCCCATATACTCCCCGGCGAATTCCCGTAACTCTCCGGTACTCCGAAAAATACCCGAATCACTCGGAACCTTTCCGATGTCCGAATATAGTCGTCCAATATATCGATCTTTACGTCTCGACCATTTCGAGACTTCTCGTCATGTCCCCGATCTTATCCGGGACTCTGAACTACCTTCGGTACATCAAAACACATAAACTCATAATATAACCGTCATCGAACTTTAAGCGTGCGGACCCTACGGGTTCGAGAACTATGTAGACATGACCGAGACACGTCTCCGGTCAATAACCAATAGCAGAACCTGGATGCTCATATTGGCTCCCACATATTCTACGAAGATCTTTATCGGTCAGACCGCATAACAACATACGTTGTTCCCTTTGTCATCGGTATGTTACTTGCCCGAGATTCGATCGTCGGTATCTCAATACCTAGTTCAATCTCGTTACCGGCAAGTCTCTTTACTCGTTCCGTAATACATCATCCCGCAACTAACTCATTAGTTGCAATGCTTGCAAGGCTTAAGTGATGTTCATTACCGAGTGGACCCAGAGATACCTCTTCGACAATCGGAGTGACAAATCCTAATCTTGAAATATGCCAACCCAATAATTACCTTCGGAGACACCTGTAGAGCACCTTTATAATCACCCAGTTACGTTGTGATGTTTGGTAGCACACAAAGTGTTCCTCTGGTAAACGGGAGTTGCATAATCTCATAGTCATAGGAACATGTATAAGTCATGAAGAAAGCAATAGCAGAATACTAAACGATCGTGTGCTAAGCTAACGGAATGGGTCAAGTCAATCACATCATTCTCCTAATGATGTGATCCCGTTAATCAAATGACAACTCATGTCTATGGCTAGGAAACATAACCATCTTTGATCAACGAGCTAGTCAAGTAGAGGCATACTAGTGACACTATGTTTGTCTATGTATTCACACATGTATTATGTTTCCGGTTAATACAATTCTAGCACGAATAAGAAACATTTATCATGATATAAGGAAATAAATAATAACTTTACTATTGCCTCTAGGGCATATTTCCTTCAGTAGCGCCATTTTCCTAAAGCAATATGAGCAAAGGATTAACGATTCACTTCACAGGAAAGAAAAACAGTAGCATGCGATATTTTTGGTTCTTCCGCGAGAAGCAATTTTATGGACAAAGCATTTCGGTGGCACCAATTGCCGAAAAAACTTTGCACAAATATCTACCAAATAAGGGTACCACCTACCAAGACATTTCATCTCATTTGGCCCCTATTGCCTAAGATAATTGATTTAAAAAACAAGTGGCAAATTTAACTAAATTGGCACCTACATTTTGCGAAAAAATAACTTATTACAAAAAAACAAAAGCATCTACCTATCCATGTACAGAAAAAATAACAATAAAATGGTGCATACTAAATCAAGTAAATCAACTAGCCTACTAAATCCACTAGCATACTAAATCAACTAAATCAAAATGTTCTAAATCAACTAAATCAACTAGCCTACTATATCAACGAAATCAACTAGCCTACTAAATCAACTAAATCAAAATGTTCTAAATCAACTAAATCAACTAGAATAATAAATCAACTAAATCAAAATGTTCTAAATCAACTAGCCTACTAAATCAAAATGTAGCAGGAAGGAGGGGTTGTGGATGGAGGAGGGAGGAGGGAGAAGGAGGGGCGAATCGAGGAGGGAGAAGAGAGTAGGACGGAGGAGGAAGACGGAGCGAGGAGGGGCCAGCCGGCGGCGAGTGGAGGGAGGACGGAGGAGGAAGACGGAGCGAGGAGGGGCCGGACAGCGGCGACTAGAGGGAGGACGGAGGAGGAGGCCGGTACTGAGTCCAGCGAGGAGGAGGAGGTGGCGGCGGCGTAGATCGAAGGAGGGGCGACGGGGGAGGACCGGCGTGGGGGGTTGAGGGGGAGATCGAGTGAGTGTGAGTGTGAGTGGATCGGATAGATCGGAGGGGGAGATGGAATGGCTTAGCAGTAGCGCGCTATAGCAGAAGGCGCTACTGCTAAACGACCTAGCAGTAGCGCCTTTCACAAAGAGCGCGCTACAAGCTATGTGTCAGCATGTAAAAATAGACATCAAAAATACATTGATGATCAATGATCTTTTTGTGTACAATCTGATTTGCCAATATGAGTCCTCACTAGTTTAGGAACTGGTGAAGACTCATATTACGGCCACAAATTCTACACATAGAGTTCAATGAAGACCAAGTGGTTGTGAAAGTTTGAGAAGTAACATATTTAAGGTGGTACAAACTCTCTTCACGGAGCGAGGTGGGACAATTTTTTTTAGTAAACTTAGCAGTAGCGGTTATTGTGTAAATGCGCTACTGCTATGGCCCGTAGCAGTAGCGCTCTTCATATTAGCGCGCTGCTGCTAGAACTAGCCTCGCGGCGGCGTCGTGGCAATTATAGCAGTAGCGCATCTTAGAGAGGGCGCGCTACTGATACATTTATTTCAGCAGGGAGTTTTGTGCGTGCTTGCATAGGTGGCGACAATGGGGAGAGTCAGGATTGGGAGCGCAGGCGGTGGCGCTAGGGTTGAGCTGCGGGAGTCGTCCCGGAGGCAGCGACGCGGGTCGTGGAAGGAATTTCTGTATTCACCTGCAAAGTCCTTTGAATACATGTACACTTTTTTTAGGCGCACCAGCAGGAATTTAACTGCTAACTCACTCCACTCACTATTTAAAGGCGGCGCTTTGGGAACCTAGGGGTTGGGTGGCGCTTGTGGATGGTGGGCGACGGCGGTGGTGTGGCCCTATCCTAGCATGGATTTACGTCCGTTGCTTGAAGATGGACTCGCGTAGGTGGAGGACCTGCCAGGGCTTGCATAGGTGGAGGTCGTTGTGTGGCGTCGTGGTGGCGTCGATGGCGGAGGACCTGCCAAGGTTGTCACCTCAATCTACTCTGAAGAAGGACATGTGGAAGACGGCGACGACGACACTTGTGAGTGCGTCGGACCGGTTTGAGCCCCAGACCTGGCAGATGGCTCGGTCGGGGCTCCGGCTTTAGATGTTAGGCTTAGGTGAGAGGTCTGTGTATGTGGCCCAGCTTGCACCCCTTCATCATTTGGATAGGAGTAGCGGCGGATGTTGCCAAGATGGCCGATTCAGGCATATTGTTGTTCTACTTTGTAAGGTCCTCGAGAATAATTAATATAATGGCCGCATGCATCTCCCAGATGCAGAGGCCGGGGGTCATCCTCCTTTTTGAGAAAAAAAACCTAAAGGTTCTGAAATCCGCCCTTCGACGTACGCCCTTCTGGTCGATCCATCAGCCGAGGCCGCCGCCACGGATCCAGGGGCGTCCAAAAACAAGGCAGCCAGATCCTCACATCCAACTTCCTTGGCTACCGTGCGGTGCACTGGCAGTCCTTGGGTAGCAATAGGGAGGAGAGTCGGGATTGGGGGCACAGGGGGCAGCGCTAGGGTTTTCACCAAACACCTACAAAATCTTTTGAATTCATGTAGACTTTTTTAAGGGGAAGCAACAGGAATTTAACAGCTAACTCTACTCCACTCACTATTTAAACATACACTGCAGGAAGAAATTCCAACTATATTTTTGAAAACTTCATAAGAAAAGTCTGAACTATTATTGTATGGCTTAGTTGCTGCAACTGCTTACAAGTGCAAGACGACTGTTCGAAACAAATAACACCAATATGAAAGTAGTTGCTACATAGTACTCCCTCCGTTCCAAAAAAGATGACCCAATTTTATACTAACTTTGTTCCAAAGTTAGTATAAAGTTGAGTCATTTATTTTGAAACAGAGGGAGTACATCATAAAAACTATACATAGTGAAACTACTCCAGCGAGGAGACCCGCTGCAAAGGAGCCACCATCACCACACCACCTCGCCGCTCCTGGCCGAGGAGGACTGCCAGCACCAAACAAGCGCCGACCACTGCAGAGCCGACGTCGATCCACCAGCCAAGTCTACCACCACGGATCAAGGGCCCCCGTCCAAGCACGAGGCAACCAGGTCCTCACCGCCAACTTCATCGGCTACCATGTAGTGCCCCGCCGACCTCTTGGATGGTGACGTGGAGGGCGGTCTGGATTGGAGGCGCGGGCGTCTACGCTAGGTTGAACTCTCCGAGTTGCCCCGGAGGGAGCGACGTGGGCAGAGGGTTTTTTCACCAATCAAGTACAGAGTCTTCTGAATACTTGTAGACGTTTATTTATGCGAAAGAACAGGAATTTAACTGTTAACTCTACTCCACTCATCACTATTTAAAATATACACCGTTGGAAGAAATTCCTATTATATTTTTGAAAATTTGATATAAAGAGTCTGAACATTTATTGTACTGCAAAACTGCTTACAAGTGTACCGATACAAATAACACGAATCTCAAAGTTGTTACTACCTAGTACATCATAAAAACTCGAAACAAATAATTAATCTACCTAGGATAGTATCCATATTGAAACTAGACAA
This sequence comes from Aegilops tauschii subsp. strangulata, assembly GCF_002575655.3. Classification (NCBI taxonomy): domain Eukaryota; kingdom Viridiplantae; phylum Streptophyta; class Magnoliopsida; order Poales; family Poaceae; genus Aegilops; species Aegilops tauschii. The sequence goes on from NC_053035.3 coordinate 6,315,473, forward strand.
AGCGCCCTAATTAAGTAAGCTATATAACGAGGCCGTGCGACATGGATGAATCAATCAACTGGAGTTCCCGTGCGTCTGCGGTTCCTCCTGGTAGGAGGTGGATGGATCTGATATGCACTTGAGCAGCGCCGCCTGCGCGCTGGTGCATGCCGCGGCGTCGGGCTCCGTCCCCAACCCGAAGCACGCAGCAGCCCAGGCGTCGAGCTTGTCCGGCACGCGGAAGTACGTGTTTGCTCTCTTGAGATCGGCCGTTAGTTTTTCCATCGACGTCACTATGTCGGCAAAGGATTTCTCGAACGACGTCTCAATGCTGTGGCTATCCTCCATGGCGATGGCCGACGGTGTTGCTGCGCTCGCCAACACGATAAGATGGCCAACGTTCTGTGGATGTCGATGTGGCCGGGAGGACTCGATCGATTGGTTTTCTTTTCCTATGGACGGACGTGCTAGCTCTTGTATTTGTATATAGGCGCACGTACGTACGCGCTGATAGGAGTACGTAGTTGAATTCGGCTCCAACTAGGATTGGATTTGTGTTGGTTTTGGAATCTATTTGTCGCAAGTGGCAACCGACCATAGTACGGCTAAACTTAGGCGGACAAGCAAAGAAATCAAAGACGAGTCCGGCGTACAGGACAGGTACAACTACTAGCGCATGCATGGCGTGAGGCTCCATCGTCGGGTCCCGATTCTGGACATGCAACGTCATGAGCCCGGAGGACGATGGACGGCGACAGACGGCAGCGGCAAGCGGCGACGGCGACGGATGGCAGCGGCAGCGGCGGCGCCTGCCGGCGACCTTGTGGTCCCCCATGACGGCATGGTGTTGGCCGTCTGGCCGTCTCCCTCTAGGTCGTGGAGCACAACGTTCTCATCGTATCGATCAAGGTCAACACCTCTGAAATGTCTAGCCTGATCGGTACTTGTAGCGCAGTTTGGATTCCTATGGAGAGTTGTGAACCGATCAATGACTGTGAATTGCATGGATTTGGCGAACGGGTTCATGTTCTCGGAAGGCTTCATCGACACCACGGCGTTTCTGATTCCTCGAATCCAAACTTGTTTTTCTAAAATCCAATGAGAGTGATTTTTCTACACCCCGGCTCGGTACACCCAAGCAAGAAAACATAGCAAGACATTTTAGAAAAAATATAAAACTTTGGGAATGATTATGAACAAAAGTTGTAGGTGCTTGCAAAGTTTTGTGGTCAAATGATATTTGAGAAGCTCAGTACAAAAAAGGAAAGTTACTCAAAATGTATGTTAGTAATACCAGTTTTCCTAAAATTCCTACTAAAACTTGTTTTCAAAAAACCAATCACACATCATTCTTATCAAAATGACTACTAAATGTCCTCAGCACCAGCTCCTATGACCTCAGTATATGAATACTAAAATCCGGGAAATAGAAAATAAATTCAAAACAATCTGAACTTTTTGGCAAACATTGATAAAAGTTTCGAATGCTTGTAAAGTTTCATCATGAAATAACATTCATGTTATTCGTGAGAAAAATAAAATAAAATTAGCACTCCAAACTATTTTTGAGAATAACTTTTGTGAAGCATTGAATTTGTTTTCTTTGCCACGTTGCCCATGAATTTCATTCTGTGATGAAACTTGCATCTTCAACAGTCTCCATTGTTCCTAAAACTACCAGTTTTAGGAAAAGTTGGCAAATATATGACACGCACCAACAACTTCTTTATACCGAAATTTTTTTTAGGTGATCACCTAAAAACACCCTGTTTGCCCCTATAAAAAAAATATTGTTGGCCGGAGCCACCGCGTGACACTTCACAGCTTCGCACGCCATTGCCACATCTGACGATCCCCGCGGCTGCATTGGGCCTCGCCCGCTGTGTTGCTGGTCGCCAAAGCTTCACCGGCATTTTTCGTGGATGCGCGCGCATGAGAGAGAGAGAGAGAGAGAGAGAGAGAGAGAGAGAGAGAGAGAGAGAGAGAGAGAGATATTAGCCACTGGCAGGTGGTCTACATATGCCAGACTAATTATAAGGGTACTCGTATAGGGGAGCTGCTTCTAATTATAAGGGCAATGCACCTGTGAAATCTAATAAATGTATTCACTAGCGCAGAAAATGGTTATATACAATCGTAATTAGTGGTGCCATTTTCAGTTCATGCCTTCTAAATGCTGCTTCTCTCTCACCTATTGCTACCACTTTCTTCCTTCAAATCCTCTCTCTAGATTAGTCTCCCCACATGCCCACGACCTACAATAGTACTCCAGTACTCCTGGCCTCTCTCACCTTGATGAATCAACGACTAGCTCGGTCATCTTAGTCTCTCTAGGTGGGAGAACTAACTTCGTTAATAAATGTTTCATCAAATTTTTGTTTCGTAAAATTTCTAGCACTCAATATGTTCCATTTTAGTGATGGGCAAGCCAAAATTTGCTATGACCCCATTGGTTATATTTTGTCTTATACCCCTTGTTGGCAGATCGATCTATCGAATGATTGCACGGATCAAACAATAAATGAATTCTACAAGACGGTGATGGAAGATATGAATCAAAAGGGTAAAATAGAGAGGCGCGCCCCCTCCCTCCCCGAGGCGCTCCCGCGAGCGCCCCCGGGAGGAAACCCTAGCGTCGCCCTCGTCGTCCCCTTCGCCTCAACCCCCTCCCTCGCTGCCACCTGGGGCATCGCCGGCCAAAGGCCGTGTGGTGTTGGCGGCGGCCGGGCGGCTCTCTCCCGCACGCAGTTGGGTACTCCGCGGGGCGTTTCCCTCTGCCTGGTGGCGCCGGGCCTCGGGCCGGCCCTGCCTCGGCTCCTTCTCCCCCTCCCGGCGTCCTCCGGTGGCGCCGCCTCCACCCATCCGTGGTGGTGGGTGGCGGGCCCTGCGAATCTGTCATCCCTTCGCAGATCCGGTGGATGGTGGGGGTTGGTGTTGGCAGCGGTGGCCCTGGTGAGGTGGTGGTGACGTGGCTATTGTCTCCGTTGCTCCGGGCAGGGTGGCGGGGCACCGGGCGGAACTGGCCAGGGCGTGGACATGCTGGTGTTGTGGTGGTGGCAGATCGGTTGCGGCCTAGGGCTCTTCACGTGCCTGGCCGTGGCTGCCTGTCAGGCGTGGTGGCAGCGAGTCTCGCGGCCTCTGGGCATCATGGAGGTGCCGGCGGCGGCGGGTACTTAGCCTGCGGCGGTGGCCATGCACGGGAATTGGATTCCTTCGAACAGATCTGGGTGAAAACTTGCCTTTGGCTACTGCCAAGGCCGGCGGTGGCGGTGCTATCTGCATTGTTCCCTTCTTGAAGGCATCGCCGTGGAGAAGTTCAAGGCCACTCTCTGCTACCTCCGGAGGAAACCTAGATTGGATGATCGGATGATGGCAGCGCTCTGGTGTCATTCTCCCCTTTGGGGCGTCATTCTTGGAGGTGCACACGTGATCGAGGGACCAGAGGACGGATTCTTTGGTGGAGTGGTGCTTAATCTCACTCATTGATGGCGGCGGATCTCGGCGGCATGGCGCTCTGGTGACTCAGCGTCTGATGCGCGGAGATGGACTCGCGCGGGAGGGTGACGCGGTCTGGCGTCGTGGTGGCGTCGACGGCAGCTAGACCGGGCAAGGTAGATGCAACAGTACAGTTCTGGAGATGGATTGGTGGCAGGTGGCTGCGGCGGCCTCATACCAGGCAGGCGTCCTGGTTGGGGAGTGCGTCGGACTGGTGGGTGCCCCATACCCGGTAGGCATCCTGGATGGGACCTCAGATCTTAGATGGTAAGTTTGGCTGCGAGGTCTGTTTTGTATTAGGCCCAGACTATCAACATCCCTTCATCAATTGGATAGGAGTAGCGACAGATGTTGCCTAGACGGTGGCTTTAGTCTTATTGTTGTATTTCTTTGAAGGTCTTGTGTGAACAATTAATAAAGTGGCTGCATGCATCGTCCAGATGCAGAGGCCGGGGGTCTTCCTCCTTTTCTAAAAAAAGAGGGTAAAATAGAGTTATTATGTCCAGGTAAGAATTGCAAAACATAGTTTTGATCCACCTTTTACTACCAATGTGAAGATATACTTGTTCAAACATGATTTCATGCCTGCTTATATATGGTGGACAAGACACTGTGAGGACGAGGAGGATATTGTTTCCGACATCGAGGGGCAACAGATGAAGAAGCGGAAAACCCTTTTGATGAAGAGCCGGAAGGAGGGAATGACAAAGAGGCGCTTGAATATGAAGAAGATCATCAGGATGGACATGAAAGCTAGTTGGCCCAATGCTTGTACATAACGGACTCCACAAAGCTGAGTCGTGTTGTCATTGAGGAGACGCGAAATGAGTATCGTCAGAATGGATGGAGTCCCCAACGAGGAATACTACGACGGAGAAGGGTACACCACAAGAACGTGCAGAACTACGTTGCCTAAGACCGAAACTATCTTTGAGAGGAGTGTGAAACGACGACGTACTTGATTTGCGTATCTCATTAGTTAAGTTTGTATGGACTGCACATAACCGTAACATATATTGATGTACCGTATATTTGCATCGATCTTTCTTTGGAATATTTGGAATCCGTCCAATTAGGCACATTACTTTTGATTAATTTGTGTGTCTTCTTAATTATATGTAAACTTAATTGTCATTTGACTTGGCTCAAATGCCATCTACCCCCAATCCATTTTACACCCCCCCCCCCCCAAAGGCATGTAATCGGTTTGTTTAAGTGTGGATCTTTCCTTTCATTCTTCTTTTTACATTCTAATGAGATCTCTCCTAATCCACTTAATCCGGTGGATCTCAACTTCCTTTTCAATATGAAACTTAGAGGTGCTGAAGAATCAAGTAATCCCAAAACCCAAGATTTTTTTCTTACTTGTCTAAATTTATGAGGCCTTGTTTTTTGCAATGTACTTGCATAATAAAGAAATGTTAACCAGCTCCGGAATACATTGCTTAATAGTTAATATCATCACAAGGATGTGAAAGAAATATGCCCTAGAGGCAATAATAAAGTTGTTATTTATATTTTCTTATATCATGATAAATGTTTATTATTCATACTAGAATTGTATTAACCGGAAACTTAGTACATGTGTGAATACATAGACAAACAGAGTGTCACTAGTATGCCTTTACTTGACTAGCCCATTAATCAAAGATGGTTAAGTTTCCTAGCCATAGACATGAGTTGTCATTTGGTGAACGAGATCACATCATTAGAGAATGATGTAATTGACAAGACCCATCTGTTAGCTTAGCACTATGATCGTTTAGTTTGTTGCTATTGCTTTCTTCATGACTTATACATGTTCCTCTGACTATGAGATTATGCAACTCCCAAATAGTAGAGGAACACTTAGTGTGCTATGGTGATTATAAAGATGCTCTATAGGTGTCTTTGATGGTGTTTGTTGGGTTGGCATAGATCGAGATTAGGATTTGTGGCTCCGATTGTCGGAGAGGTATCTCTGGGCCCTCTCGGTAATGCACATCACCATAAACCTTGCGAGCAATGTGACTGATGAGTTAGTTGCGGGATGATGCATTACGGAACGAGTAAAGAGACTTGCCGGTAACGAGATTGAACTAGGTATGGTGATACCGACGATCGAATCTCGGGCAAGTAACATACCGATGACAAAGGGAACAACGTATGTTGTTGTGCAGTTTGACCGATAAAGATCTTCGTAGAATATGTAGGAACCAATATGAGCATCCAGGTTCCGCTATTGGTTATTGACCGGAGAAGTGTCTCGGTCATGTCTACATAGTTCTCGAACCCGCAGGGTCCGCACGCTTAACGTTCGATGACGATTTGTATTATGAGTTATGTGATTTGATGTACCGAAGGTTGTTCGGAGTCCCGGATGAGATCACGGACATGACGAGGAGTCTCGAAATGGTCGAGACGTAAAGATTGATATATTGGAAGGCTATATTCGGACATCGGAAAGGTTCTGAGTGGTTCGGGTATTTCTGGAGTACCAGAGAGTTACGGAGTTCGCCGGGGGAAGTATTGGGCCTTCATGGGCCTAGTAGTGGAAGACAGGAGGCAGGCCAAGGTGGGGCGCGCGCCCCCTAGACCAAACCGAATTGGACTAGGGGGGCCAGTCCCCCTTTCCTTCTCTTCTTCCTCTCCTTCCTTTCTCTCCTACTTGGACTAGGAAAGGGGAAAACCTACTCCTACTAGGAGTAGGAATCCCCCTTGGGGCGCGCCATAGAGTGGGTCGGCCCTCACCTCCTCCACTCCTTTATATACGGGGGAAGGGGGTACCCCATAGACACACAAGTTGATTGTTTAGCCGTGTGCGGTGCCCCCCTGCATAGATTTCCATCTCGGTCATATCGTTGTAGTACTTAGGCGAAGCCCTGCATCGGTAACTTCATCATCACCGTCATCACGCCGTCGTGCTGACAAAACTCTCATTCGGCCTCAGCTGGATCTAGAGTTCGAGGGACGTCACCGAGCTGAACGTGTGCAGATCGCGGAGGTGTCGTGCGTTCGGTACTTGATCGATTGGATCGCGAAGACGTTCGACTACATCAACCGCGTTACTTAACGCTTCCGCTTTCGGTCTACGAGGGTACGTGGACACACTCTCCCGCTCGTTGCTATGCATCACATAGATAGATCTTGCGTGATCGTAGGTAAAAAATTAAGTACCGCGTTCCCCAATAGTGGTATCAGAGCCAGGTCTATGCGTAGATGTTATATTGACGAGTAGAACACAGAGTTGTGGGCGATAATAGTCATACTGTTTACCAGCATGTCATACTTTGATTCGGCAGTATTGTTGGATGAAGCGGCCCAGACCGACATTACATGACCGCGTTCGTGAGACTGGTTCTACCACCGTGCTCACACACAGGTGGCTAGTGGGTGTCTATTTCTCCAACTTTAGTTGAATCGAGTGTGACTACGCCCGGTCTTTGTTGAAGGTTAAAACAACACACTTGACGAAAAACCGTTGTGGTTTTGATGCATAGGTAATAACGGTTTTTGCTAGAAGCCCGTAGCAGCCACGTAAAACTTGCAACAACAAAGTAGGGAACGCCTAACTTGTTTTTGCAGGGCTTGCTGTGATGTGATATGGTCAAGACGTGATGATATATAAATTGTTGTATGAGATGATCATGTTTTGTAAAAGTTATCGGCAACTGGCAGGAGCCTTATGGTTGTCGCTTTATTGTATGAAATGCAATCGTCATGTAATTGCTTTACTTTATTACTAAGCGGTAGCAATAGTCGTAGAAGCAATAGTTGGCGAGATGACAACGATGCTTCGATGGAGATCAAGGTGTCAAGCTGGTGACGATGGTGATCATGACGGTGCTTTGGAGATGGAGATCAAAGGCACAAGATGATGATGGCCGTATCATATGACTTATTTGATTGCATGTGATGTTTATCTTTTATGCATCTTATTTGCTTAGTACGGAGGTAGCATTATAAGATGACCTCTCACTAAAATTTCAAGGTATAAGTGTTCTTCCTGAGTATGCACCGTTGCGACAGTTCTTCGTGCTGAGACACCACGCGATGATCGGGTGTGATAAGCTCTACGTTCACATACAACGGGTGCAAGCCAGTTTTGCACACGCAAAATACTCGGGTTAAACTTGACGAGCCTAGCATATGCAGATATGGCCTCGGAACACTGAGACCGAAAGGTCGAGCGTGAATCATATAGTAGATATGATCAACATAGTGATGTTCACCATTGAAAACTACTCCATCTCACGTGATGATCCGACATGGTTTAGTTGATATGGATCACGTGATCACTTAGATGATTAGAGGGATGTCTATCTAACTGGGAGTTATTAAGTAATATTATTAATTGAACTTTAATTTATCATGAACTTAGTCCTGGTAGTATTTGCATAACTATGTTGTAGATCAATAGCTCGCGATGTAGCTCCCTTTTTTTTGATATGTTCCTAGAGAAAAACTATGTTGAAAGATGATAGTAGCAATGATGCGGACTAGGTCTGTGATCTGAGGATTATCCTCATTGCTGCACAGAAGAATTATGTCCTTGATGCATCACTAGGTGACGGACCTATTGCAGGAGAAGATGCAGACGTTATGAATGTTTGGCAAGCTCAGTACGATAACTACTTGATAGTTTAGTGCGACATACTTTATGGCTTAGAACTGAGACTTCAAAAACCTTTTGAACGCCACGGAGCATATAAGATGTTCCAAGGACTGAAATTGGTATTTCAGAATCATGCCCGAGTCAAGAGGTATGAGACCTCTGAGAAGTACTTTGCCTACAAGATGGAGGAGAATAGCTCAACCAGTGAGCATGTGCTCAGATTGTCTGAGTACTACAATCGCTTGAATCAAGTGGGAGTTAATCTTCCAGATAAAATAGTGATTGACAGAGTTCTCTAGTCACTATCACCAAGTTACTGGAACTTCGTGATGAACTATAATATGCAAGGGATCACGAAAACGATTCTCGAGCTCTTCGTGATGCTGAAATCAGCAAAGGTAGAAATCAAGAAAAGCATCAAGTGTTGATGGTTGACAAGACCACTAGTTTCAAGTAAAAGGGTAAGGGAAAGAAGGGAACTTCAAGAAGAAAGACAAGCAAGTTGCAACTCCCATGAAAAAGCCCAAAGCTAGACACAAGCCTGAAACTGACTGCTTCTACTGCAAAGGAAATGGTCACTAGAAGTGGAACTGCCCCAAATACTTGGTGGTTAAGAAGGATAGTGTCGGGGATATACCCCGCGGTATGACCCGGCCGGAATTGGCGACTCACTTGTGACCCGCCCGGAGCTTGGCGATTCACAGATAACCTGCCCGATCTTGGCGACTCATTAGTAACCCGGTGGGCGGGTCAGATGGACAACAAGGCCCAAAGCCCAGAAGGCCGGCTCACGTTATGATGGGCCGGATTAAGAGGAAAGGGATGACGAATATTTCCTTTACAAGGAAGCAAGACCCGGACTTGTAATCAACTTGTAAGAGAAGATGGACTAGTCCTAGTCCTACTAGGACTCCACATGTAACCCGCCTCTCTAACTTATATAAGGAGGGGCAGGGCTCCCCAAAGAGGGACAAGCTACAGACAAGAAACAATCTCTAGGGCTAGACACCGAGAGCCGGTTCCCGGCGACTCTCCCTCGTGATGATAATGAGACCTAGCCACAAACAGCATGTAGGGCTATTACCGGATGATATTTCCCGGGGCCCGAAGCTGTCTAAATCCTTGTCTTGTGTTGCATCTCTCGATTCCGCCTAACCCCTCTCAAGCTACCACATAGATCCGCTGGCCTCGCGACTAAGTCCTGACACTAAGGACATCTGCCGTGCCTATTCCACGACAGTTGGCGCCCACCGTGGGGCCCGCGCACGGTGGTGTTGAGTTCTTGGAGGGATCTCTTTAGGGATGGAGAAGTTCGTGATGTGCTGGAGGAAAAAGAGCCGGCGCAAAAGAATATACATCGTCTCCGTGGCAAGCTGTCGGAGTGACATACGAGATTGAGATTAAAAGAATTAGGGTTTTGCGTTTTACATGCCGCCAACGCGAGATGATATGTCCAATCCGACGGAAGATTTGTTTCGCGGAGTCCTGCAATCTGTCACGTCAAAGTTTCCATCGAAACAGACAAAGGATTTCCGCTATCCGATCGGCTGAGTTCGGTAAGTTGCTGCGGCTGGATTACAGGCTCAAGTCCCAAGGCTGCTTACTGCTGCTAGTTCACGTGGATACAAATACAAAGATAAATCAAGTGGAGATCAAAAACTAGTACTGGTCCGCGTATATCCTTCCAAATCTACAGAGCCATTGAAACCGTTTTTTCTACAGTCAGAAAATCGCCAAGGCCACACACTGGGGTCGGACAAGTCAATGCCATGGACTAATATTTCTGGTTTGGCAAGGATACGAGGTCAAACCAATCACGACCCGGAGGAGGAATCAATGTTGCCTGCCCGATCACACTTTGCTTTCCTGCGGCCGTTCTGCGTCTGCCGCAGTTCTTCTCGGCCTCCGTGCTGTGAGCCGCCGTGGCCTCAAGCCGTCCGGCTACCTGAGATGTTCGAGAAGCCGAATCGTCAGCTCTACTCTGCAAACCACGGTTTGCGCCTTTCGTGAGTCGCCGCCGCTGACTCGTGCCCGGACTCTGGCTCCGAGTGGCCTTCGCTCCGACTCGGCCTCGCTATGGCCTATCCTCGCCTCATTGAACCGCCAACCGGAGAGCCGCCCGTTCGCCTCCGAATAGACTCGCCGGCTCGCCTTTTGTTGCGGTCTCGGGTGATCCCGCCAGCGTCCGCGGGATGCCTTGCCGCCTGCCTCTGCTCTTCGGCCTCACGCTGAGCCGGCCGCCGTCGAGCCGCACCTGCATGCTGCCCTCGCCGTGGCCATGGCTCGCCTCCACGCCCGCCGCTGTACAACACCGCCTCGGCGCTTGGACGCGCGCCCATGCCGCCTCCGCGGTCGCGCCCGCCTGCCGGCTCACTACTGCAAGTCGCCGCTCTTCTGCACCGTTACCGTGCCCTGCCGGTTTGCTGCTCGCCTCCGGCCCTCTGCTACGACTCCGAGCTGTTGTGAGCCGCCACTTGCTGCTCCGGTTCTGCTGCAAATCAGCGCGGCCTCGAGCCCAGCCTCGTGTCGCCTCCGTCGGTGAGCCGGCCTGCCGGGCTGCATCTCTGACTCGTCACACGGAACCATTTCGCCGACGCGAGTGCGTGCGCCGGACACTTCCTCTGCTGCTGCCTCGTTTCACCTTCGTTCCGAGCCACTATTTCTGGTGAGCCACCGTTTATTCTACAGACAGCCACAAACAAAAGCTCCACGGACGTTCAATCGCTTGAGGAATTGCAAAGGAGAATAAAAATGTCTGATGCGGCCGGTCACATGGCTAATCAAGATTGACTTGGTCAATGGCGGGACAATTACTGACAGATGTGAAGCAAATTGGATTAAAATTGTTGGTCAAATCAACCAAAGAAGTACGCATGTGAAAACAAGGTCTGATGGATTCCTATGATCCTCCAAGTGAACACCCCTGAACTATTACAACTGCTGCGTACACATGGACTCCAAAGAAGGATTTAAATATTAAAAGTATATTGCTGTGGCCTAGCACGGGTTATTTGTCAAGCGTATGAGTGATCTGTCAAAGCTTCTAAGCCCAACATGACCCGGAGGGTCCGTTCAGATCATCCAGCTCCGGTTCTGCTGCGGTCGAGCTTCAAGCCGCCTCCGAGTCGCCAAACTCTCCCGCGTTAAGTCAGCCTCGAGCCGTTGACCAACACCACGGCCACACTCCGTTTTTCTGCTAGAGTTTTGAGACGCTGCACCGCCAAGCCCTCCAGGCCCGTCCGTGCCTACAAATCGCCCCTGTCCTTGACTGATCTGGACAATTATTTACGACAAAGGTGATGTTATACTGCGGGTATGGAGCACGCACTGGCAATGTTCTGCACCAGCGTTTTATCCGTGCCACACTACCTGATGAACGGACGTGCGCAAGTCGCCGCCCCTGTGGCCCGGTCTATATTAACTCGCCGGGACCGCGCCCGCGGCTGACTCTCTCGTCCACACCAGCTTACAACGCTGCTGCCGACTCTCCCCATCCGCACCGGCTTACAACGCCGCGGCCGACTCGGCCGTGATTAATTTCAGCGTCACCGTGGTGATCATCAACTCCGTGGTGAATAATTTCTGGCTTAACATATCAGGTGAAATCCATCCAGTATATTTTTATATTATATATTGTTTTCTTTAAAAGGAAAAATTACGCTGGCTTGCAAGTTCGCCAATGCAGGACAAGTTATATCATTGAGCTGTTGAAGGACTCATACCGGTTTGTATCACGGTCAAATATGGAGAATCTCAAGACAACTCCCCGAGTCGCCTTAAGACTCGGGGGCTACAAAGGCATGACTCGGCAAAATTGGCCAGTATCAATTATCCAGAACTCCGGGTTATTGGAGGGAAAAAATAACGCGGCCCCGGAGACTACTGCTATATTGATAAGAATTTAAAGGCCGTCAGAAAATTTCTAGTTCAAAATGAAGAATGCCGGTTTAAAATCCGGCTCAAGGTAAACCTGTCTCCCACAAAGCTTGGAAGGTCTCAATATCCGGTTTGAAATTCCGGTTTAAAAAAGAATTCATCTCTCGCAAGTTCGAGTTTTCAGAAAAAATTACAGGGACCAAAGAGAGTTTGTTGCACAGCACAACTCAACATAGGCACCCGATGAACACAGCTCAGAAATATATCACTTGGGGGCTTCCGGCTTATTGAGCTAAGCTATGATTACCCTTTGATCCAGCTCATAGCCACAGTTACAGGTCATTTGGGGGCTTCCTGTTCAAACATAGGTCGTATTCGAACCAAAGAGAACATAGCTGTCGGTACCCTCTTGATCGGCACACTGCCGAGCTCACTAGGGGGCTTCTTGATCGTATTCGAATCATAGCTCAACCCCTTTTGGGAACCGACGTGGATCGTATTCGAATCAGCGTCGTTAAACAACTCTCAAGGTCATTTGGGGGCTTCGTGTTCAAACATAGGTCGTATTCGAACCAAAGAGAACATAGCTATCGGTACCCTCTTGATCGGCAACGCCAAAGCCACTGGGGGCTATATGATCGTATTCGAATCTTAGCTTAACCCCTTTGGGACGGTTTTCTGATCGTATTCGAATCAGAAGCCTCAAATTTTTTGAAGTCCCTTTTTGGAAACAATTTTTGGATTTTATTTAAAACTCTTTTGATCATATCTAAAGTGTATATGAGTGGTTGCTATTTAACCCGGTTTGACTTTGGATGATAAGTCGCCATCATATGACAATCATAAACATTTGGAAGTATTGATTTCTAAAGATTGGGTTATCACCCTTACTTCACAGGTCATATAAACCGGCAGTGAAAATTCAATATCACAGGTATAATATTATTATTATAGTTATGTTTCAAAGTTATGATTCATAACAGGCTTATCTGTGACTCCTTGTTACACATCAATGGTTATATGTGAGATATTATGACCCGCCCTGCGGTAAACCGCCAAGGGATCTTGTGATCTAATTATGTGCAGGATAAGACTACATTTGGGTGGTTACCCGCCCTGGTTTTTGACGTTAAGTCGCCAGGGTATATGTTGTTTAAACACTGCAGGATTTACAGAGCTATGACTTACATAAATGATTAAATTCAAGCCATCATCATAGATTGAAATTGGTGTCTCAAAAGGGTTATCAATTCTTGATTTTCTCAAAGGCTATAAGCCGCCGGGTTGTACAAATTCCGGCTTACAATGGAGGCGTATTAAATCGCCATCGCCCAAGAGCCGTCGGGTATTTAAACTCCGGATTGACTTATCAGCAGATGAGGTATTCAAAGTCGCTTTGGCGCAATGGCTATTATTTTATCAATGGATATGATTTATTCTACAATGGAAAGAATAGTCCCGAGTCGCTGCAGGCTTACGACTCGGCACTTGGGGGCTACATTATTTAAATTGAGATCACATCTAATATGCAAGTCCCATGTCACTGCCAGCATGCACCATGGCACTTGGGGGCTTATGTAAAGACATTTTTTGCTCAACTTATTGAAGACCCGACTCATCACATTGTAATGAGCCGGCCCTTGGGGGCTACCGATTGCTCCTGTCGAAAATTCAAGGTACACAAGCCTTAATCCATTACATTGAAAGATCCACTACTCAGTTGGTAGAGTACAAAGCTCTTAACCTTATGGACGTGGGTTCAAGCCCCATGGTGGAGATTACATCATATGATGTTATTATCAATGAATTATATACAAAGTCCCAGCTCAGTAATATCTTACTAAGCCGGCCCTTGGGGGCTACACGTTGCTGCTCCAGTTTACATGATCATATTTACAAAGTCCCTGCTCATTGTTGCATAATGACCCGGCCCTTGGGGGCTGCACTGGTTGAAGTTTTATGAGTATAAGGCAATTACAAGTCCCAGGTTGCTACAAGCATGACAACCCGGCACTTGGGGGCTACAGGTGATATACATATAAGGGGAAAAAATCTTCAAATTCTCAGTTTTGAGCAGATCAGGTTGACCCGGTGTTTGCAACAATCATGATCCGGTCTCACCAATAATTATGACCCGGCGTCGGCAACAGTTATGACCCGGTGCTATCAATATTTACAAACCGGCAATTTTGGTTATGATAAACCGGCAAGTTTTACCTCTTCAAGCCGGCTCAAAGTCAGATGAGTATTTCAAGACCAATATGTTTTAAGCCGGCGCTTTGGAAGCCGATTCAAGTGGATTATTTCTTACAATATTTCTCTACAAAAGACCAATGCTTGCAAATTGACGCTGAAGCTGGCCTATTGACCCGGATTTCTCAAAAGAAGTATCTGGATCATTTTTGCATTCACAAAGTTTGAACATATCTACTAAAGGAGATTTGCTATGAGTTCATGGGCATGTATCAACAAGGAAATGACAAGGATTTAAAGATGATCAGGTGCAGGGTTACAAAAATTTAACCCGGAGTACAACCTATCAAGTTTGTTCTTGTGTTTATTTTGCAGGATGAGTTTAACATGGATAAATCCAAATTAAACTAGGGGCTAATGTCGGGGATATACCCCGCGGTATGACCCGGCCGGAATTGGCGACTCACTGGTGACCCATTCGGAGCTTGGCGATTCACAGATAACCTGCCCGATCTTGGCGACTCATTAGTAACCCGGTGGGTGGGTCAGATGGACAACAAGGCCCAAAGCCCAGAAGGCCGGCTCACGTTATGATGGGCCGGATTAAGAGGAAAGGGATGACGAATATTTCCTTTACGAGGAAGCAAGACCCGGACTTGTAATCAACTTGTAAGAGAAGATAGACTAGTCCTAGTCCTACTAGGACTCCGCATGTAACCCGCCTCTCTAACTTATATAAGGAGGGGCAGGGCTCCCCAAAGAGGGACAAGCTACAGACAAGAAATAATCTCTAGGGCTAGACACCGAGAGCCGGTTCCCGTCGACTCTCCCTCGTGATGATAATGAGACCTAGCCACAAACAGCATGTAGGGCTATTACCGGATGATGTTTCCCGGGGCCCGAAGCTGTCTAAATCCTTATCTTGTGTTGCGTCTCTCGATTCCGCCTAACCCCTCTCAAGCTACCACATAGATGCGCTGGCCTCGCGACTAAGTCCTGACACTAAGGACATCTGCCATGACTATTCCACGACAGATAGCAAAGTGAACAAAAGTATATATGATATACATGTTATTGATGTGTACTTTACTAGTATTCATCGTAGCCCCTGGGTATTTGATACTGATTCAGTTGTTATGATTAGTAACTTGAAACAGGAGTTATAAAATGAACAGAGACTAGTTGAGGGCAAGGTGACGATGTGTGTTGGAAGTGATTCCAAGGTTGATAAGATCACCATCGCACACTCCCTTTACCTTCGGGATTAGTGTTGAACCTACAATAAATATTATTTGGTGTTTGCGTTGAGCATAATATGATTGGATTATGTTTATTGCAAAACGGTTATTCATTTAAGTCAAATAATAATTGTTATTCTGTTTACAAGAATAAAACCTTATGTGGTCATACACCCAAGATGAATTGTTTATTGAATCTCGACTGTAGTGATACACATATTCATAATATTGAAGCCAAAATATACAAGGTTAATAATGATAGTGCAACTTATTTGTGTCACTACCGTTTAGGTCATATTGGTGTAAAACGCATGACGAAACTCCATGCTGATGGGCTTTTGGAATCACTTGATTATGACTCACTTGATGCTTGCGAACCATACCTCATGGGCGAGATGACTAAGACTTCGTTCTCCAGAACAATGGAGCGAGCAACAGACTTGTTGGAAATAATACATACTGATGTATGCGGTCCGATGACTGTTGAGGCTCACGACGGGTATCGTTATTTTCTGACCTTCACAGATGATTTGAGCAGATATGGGTATATCTACTTGATGAAACATAAGCTTGAAACATTTGAAAAGTTCAAAGAATTTCAGAGTGAAGTGGAAAATCATTGTAACAAGAAAATAAAATTTCTACCATCTGATCGTAGAGACGAATATTTGAGTAACGAGTTTG
Organism: Aegilops tauschii subsp. strangulata; assembly: GCF_002575655.3. Taxonomy (NCBI): domain Eukaryota; kingdom Viridiplantae; phylum Streptophyta; class Magnoliopsida; order Poales; family Poaceae; genus Aegilops; species Aegilops tauschii. The sequence goes on from NC_053035.3 coordinate 6,331,532, forward strand.
GTCTTCATTTGAAACAATGTGGAATAGTTTCGCTACTCACGCCACCTGGAACACCACAGCGTAACGGTGTGTCCGAACGTCATAATCATACTTTGTTAGATATGGTGCGATCTATGATGTCTCTTACCGATTTACCACTATCGTTTTGGGGTTATGCATTAGAGACAGCTGCATTCACGTTAAATAGGACACCATCTAAATCCGTTGAGATGACACCGTATGTATTGTGGTTTGGCAAGAAACCTAAGCTGCCATTTCTTAAAGTTTAGGGCAGCAATGCTTATGTGAAAAAGTTTCAACCTGATAAGCTCGAACCCAAATCGGAGAAATTTGTCTTCATAGGATACCCAAAGGAAACTGTTGGGTACACCTTCTATCACAGATCCAAAGGCAAGATATTCTTTGCTAAGAATGGATCCTTTCTAGAGAAGGAGTTTCTCTCGAAAGAAGTGAGTGGGAGGAAAGTAGAACTTCATGAGATAATTATACCTGCTCCCTTATTGGAAAGTAGTTCATCACATAAATCAGTTCCAGTGATTCCTACACCAATTAGTGAGGAAGATAATGATGATTATCATGAAGCTTCTGATCAAGTTACTACCGAACCTCGTAGGTCAACCAGAATAAGATCCGCACCAGAGTGGTACGGTAATCCTGTTCTGGAGGTCATGTTACTTGACCATGACGAACCTACGAACTATGAGGAAGCGATGATGAGCCCAGATTCCGTGAAATGTCTTGAGGCCATGAAATCTGAGATGGGATCCATGTATGAGAACAAAGTATGGACTTTGATTGACTTGCCCGATGATCGGCAAGACATTGAGAATAAATGGATTTTAAAGAGGAAGACAGACGCTGATAGTAGTGTTACTATCTACAAAGCTCGAATTGTGGCAAAAAGGTTTTCGACAAGTTCAAGGTGTTGACTACGATGAGATTTTCTCACTCGTAGCATTGCTTAAGTTTGTCCGAATCATGTTAGCAATTGCCACATTTTTATGAAATCTTGCAAATGGATGTCAAAACTGCATTCCTTAATGGATTTCTTAAAGAAGAGTTGTATATGATACAGCAAGAAGGTTTTGTCAATCCTAAAGGTGCTAACAAAGTGTGCAAGCCCCAGTGATCCATCTATGGACTGGTGCAAGCATCTCGGAGTTGGAATATGATAACCCACAAGTATAGGGGATCGCAATAGTTTTCGAGGGTAGAGTATTCAACCCAAATTTATTGATTCGACACAAGGGGAGCCAAAGAATATTCTCAAGTATTAACAGTTGAGTTGTCAATTCAACCACATCTGGATAACTTAGTATCTGCAGCAAAGTATTTAGTAGCAAAGTAATATGGAAGTAACGGTAGCAAAAGTAATATTTTTGGGTTTTGTAGTGATTGTAACAGTAGCAACGGAAAAGTAAATAAGTGGAGAACAATATGTGAAAAGCTCGTAGGCATTGGATCGGTGATGGAGAATTATGCCGGATGCGGTTCATCATGTAACAGTCATAACATAGGGTGACACAGAACTAGCTCCAATTCATCAATGTAATGTAGGCATGTATTCCGAATATAGTCATACGTGCTTATGGAAAAAAACTTGCATGACATCTTTTGTCCTACCCTCCCGTGGCAGCGGGGTCCTAGCGGAAACTAAGGGATATTAAGGCCTCCTTTTAATAGAGTACCGGACTAAAGCATTAACACATAGTGAATACATGAACTCCTCAAACTATGGTCATCACCGGGAGTGGTCCCGATTATTGTCACGTCGGGGTTGCCGGATCATAACACATAGTAGGTGACTATAGACTTGCAAGATAGGATCAAGAACTCACATATATTCATGAAAACATAATAGGTTCAGATCTCACTCCATGGCACTCGGGCCCTAGTGACAAGCATTAAGCATAGCAAAGTCATAACAACGTCAATCTCAGAACATAGTGGATACTAGGGATCAAACCCTAACGAATCTAACTCGATTACATGATAAATCTCATCCAACCCATCACCATCCAGCAAGCCTACGATGGAATTACTCACGCACGGCGGTGAGCATCATGAAATTGGTGATGGAGGATGGTTGATGATGACGATGGCGACGGATTCCCCTCTCCGGAGCCCTGAACGGACTCCAGATCAGCCCTCCCGAGAGAGTTTAGGGCTTGGCGGTGGCTCCGTATCGTTAAACGCGATGAATCCTTCTCTCTTATTTTTTTTCTCCCCGAACACGAATATATGGAGTTGGAGTTGAGGTCGGTGGAGCTCCAGGGGGCCCATGAGGCAGGGGGCCGCGCCCCCACCCTCGTGGCAAGTGTGTGGGCCTCCTGGCCTTGATTCTTTTGCCAGTATTTTTTATATTTTCCAAAAATAATCTCTGTTGATTTTCAGGTCATTCCGAGAACTTTTGTTTCTGCACAAAAATAACACCATGGCAATTCTGCTGAAAACAGCGTCAGTCTGGGTTAGTTCCATTCAAATCATGCAAGTTAGAGTCCTAAACAAGGGCAAAAGTGTTTGGAAAACTAGATACGACGGAGACGTATCAACTCCCCCAAGCTTAAACCTTTGCTTGTCCTCAAGCAATTCAGTTGATAAACTGAAAATCATAAAGAAAAACTTTTACAAACTCTGTTTGCTCTTGTTGTTGTAAATATGTAAAGCCAGCATTCAAGTTTTCAGCAAAGATTATGACTAACCACATTCGCAATAACTCTTAGGTCTCATGTTTACTCATATCAATGGCATAATCAACTAGCGAGCAATAATAGTAAATCTCGGATGACAACACTTTCTCAAAACAATCATAATATGATATAACAAGATGGTATCTCGCTAGCCCTTTCTGAGACCGCAAAACATAAATGCAGAGCACCTTTAAAGATCAAGGACTAAATAGACATTGTAATTCATGGTAAAAGAGATCCAATCATAGTCATACCCAATATAAATTAACAGTAATGAATGCAAATGACAGTGGTGCTCTCCAGCTGGTGCTTTTTAATAAGAGGGTGATGACTCAACATAAAAGTAAATAGATAGGCCCTTCGCAAAGGGAAGCAGAGATTTGTAGAGGTGCCAGAGCTCGGTTTTTGAAATAGAGATAAATAATATTTTGAGCGGCATACTTTCATTGTCAACATAAGAACCAAGAGATGGCGATATCTTCCATGCTACACACATTATAGGCGGTTCCCAAACAGAATGGTAAAGTTTATACTCTCCCTCCACCAACAAGCATCAATCCATGGCTTGCTCGAAACAATGAGTGCCTCCAACTAACAACAGTCCCGGGGGAGTTTTGTTTGCAATTATTTTGATTTGATTTGCATAAAGCATGGGACCGGGCATCCCGGTGACCAGCCATTTTCTCATGAGTGAGGAGCGGAGTCCACTCCTCTTGAGAATAACCCGCCTAACATGGAAGATACGGACAGCCCTAGTTGATACATGAGCTATTCGAGCATACAAAACAGAATTTTATTTGAAGGTTTAGAGTTTGGCATATACAAATTTACTTGGAACGGCAGGTAGATACCGCATATAGGAAGGTATGGTGGACTCATATGGAATAACTTTGGGGTTTAAAGAATTGGATGCACAAGCAGTATTCCTGCTTAGTACAAGTGAAGGCTAGAAAAAGACTGGGAAGCGACCAACTAGAGAGCGACAATAGTCATGAACATGCATTAAAATTAATAAACATTGAGTGCAAGCATGAGTAGGATATAATCCACCATGAACATAAATATCGTGAAGGCTATGTTGATTTGTTTCAACTACATGTGTGAACATGTGCCAAGTCAAGTCACCTGAATCATTCAAAGGAGGATACCACCCTATCATACCACATCACAACCATTTTAATAGCATGTTGGCACGCAAGGTAAACCATTGTAAGCTCCTAGCTAATTAAGCATGGCATAAGCAACTATGATTTCTAATTGTCATTGCAAACATGTTTATTCATAATAGGCTGAATCAGGAACGATGAACTAATCATATTTACAAAAACAAGAGAGGTAGACTTCATACCAGCTTCTCTCATCTCAAACGGTCCTATCATATATCGTTATAATTGCCTTTCGCTTGCACGACCGAACGATGTGGATGATAATAATAGTCCACGTGCATTGGACTAAGCTGGAATCTGCGAGCATTTAATAAACAGGAGAAGACAAGGTAATATGGGCTCTTGGTTAAATCAACAATAATGAATAATAGAGCCACTTCAACAATTTCATTATGGTCTTCTCCTATCGACCCACAAAGAAAAGAAAAGAAATAAAACTATTTACACGGGAAAACTCCCAACAAGCAAAAGAAGAACAAGAAATATTTTTGGGTTTTCTTTTAATTATTACTACTACAGCAAGAAAAGTAAACTAGCTAAACGCTACAACTATTTTTTTTTTGTTTTCTTAAGATTTTTCAAACACACAAGAAGAAGGCAAAAAAAAATAAACTAGCATGGATATTACAGTGAAAGAGTATGAGCACCGACATCTAGCAATGAGTGTGTGAACATGAATATAATGTCGGTGAGAAATACGTACTCCCCCAAGCTTAGGCTTTTGGCCTAAGTTGGTCTATTGCCACGGCTGGCCTAGCGGATATCCAAAGTTATAGTTGGGGTTGTACTGTGATGCAGCAGTCATTGCATCGTGGGCTGCAGCTTGGAGGCGAGCTATATCAGCCCTCCTCTTATACTCTTCCGCCTCCTCTCTTGTTATAAAATATCTCCCTTTTGCCTGAAAGTCAAAGAAAGTAGAAGCAGGGAGAGCGACGTGATAGGTGCGTCGTCTGTCAAATATTAGTCGGTACTAGAGGAACTGATCATTCCTCTCAACAAAATGATGACGAACCATAGCCTCATAATCCAAATAAGCAGGAGGCAACTCAATATCATCCTCACGTATGGTTACACCAAGAAAATTAGCTAAACGGGTTGCATAAATTCCACCAAAGAAATCTCCATTAAATGTATTATTATGCAACCTACGTGCAACAATGACTCCCAAATTATAATGTTTATCTCCTAATACAACACTCCTGACAACACTGAGATCAGGGACACATATGTGACATGCTTCATCCGTACCATTTATGCACCTACCTATGAAGAGAGCAAAATAATGTATAGCAGGAAAGTGAATGCTCACTATGGTAGCTTGAGCTATGTCTCTAGATTCACCCATAGTTATACTAGCAAGAAAATCTCTAAGCTCAGATTTGCGAGGCTCACTAGTATTACCCCATTGTGGAAGTTTGCAAGCAGTGGTAAAATCCTCTAAGTCCATAGTATAAGAATTTTCATAAAGATCAAACAGGACAGTTTGAGAATTGCGTGAAGATGAAAATGCAAACCTCCTCACAAAGGAACTAGTGAGATAGTGGTACTGACAGCACTTATCTGCCTCGAAGCTCACAAGATCAGCATTACGCAAATATGCGTTAAATTCTTCCTTGATTCCTACTTGATCCATGAAGTCCTCGGAAGACCATTCACAAGCCCGCACTGGAGCGTCCCTTGGTGGTTCATCGTCAGCATCGCGCACTGCAAGCCTGGGTCCTTGCTTCCTTGAAGAACCATCTTGGTACATTTTCCGAAACATATTTCTTCCTCTGAAAAATTTCTGAAAATTTTAGTAACTTCAAATAAAAGTGAACCAAGCTCAACAAAATTGATAGCAACTACTCCTACAAGTGTCTAGAGCCTATATCATGCATTAGAACTACTTGGAACCATATAAATTTGACATGCAAGCTCAAGAACATGGTCACCTAGGCAGCACAAATTTGCAATGAATAAAGCACTACTCATCACTGCGTCCACGTGCACGATGGTGTGAAGAAAGTCTGTTTCGCTATGTTTGAGTGTTCAAGCTCGGTATTGTTCAGTATGAACCTTAATTACCGAGACGCTTAGTTGTGCCGAGTTGTAACGTATAGGTTCAGGTTGCAAATGAGTTTGGAAGCCAAACGTTTCAATTTATATTATGTGAGATGGCGCACACAATGTGTTGACTGTGGCGTGTTTAACGTGAGTACTTTGTTATTCACGCAAAAAAAAGCGTGAGTACTTTGTTATTTGTGTTCGTCCAGCCACTGCATGTGTCCAGATTCCAGCTCTGCGATCTTAGTCCTGAACTCACATCATGGCCTAATCTCAGCTTCCCAATCTTGTTAACCTCATGTCACTTTTGTTCTTCTTTTCTCCTTTGATAAAGGATCGTGTTTGTTCCTTGCCATCTCTTGTTTCGTCCATGGACTGTCGATCTCGCTCTGACCAGAAAAAATGGATTACAATACATTGATGATCATTGTTGATGTCTCGTATAGTCAAATCGGCCACTGTATTCAGAAATGTTGAAATCACAGTCACACTGAGTATACTGAGTACGTCATGAGGAGCAAGGGCGGAGCTACGTTATCGCCTGAGGGGGCCGTGCCCTGCCACCCCAGCCAAAACGATTTTTTTGCATTAGTACTACGTAGTAGTGGACCCTGCAGGCTGCAGTTTAGCTTAGAATTAGGCTCATCTGCACGCTGCACCAACGAACAAGCTCTCTTTACGCACAGCTCGGCTGCCTCTCAGCTCCTTTGGTATGCTTAAATCAACCAGCTGACCGTGCCGCGACGTCACGGACAGCCTCGAGCCCTCGACGCCGTCCGGCCGGTGCTGAGGAGGTTAGGAGGAGCTCCGCTTTTGGGCCGGTGGTGACGACTCCAGCGCCTGGGGGATCATGGGCGCGCCCAGTATCACCACTGGCCACTTGCCGGTGGTGGCGGGTGGCCGGTGCCGTCGACTGCTTGAACTCTAGTCGCCGGTGCCACACCTTGCATAATTTTTCCGAAGTCTCACGCTGTAAGCGTTGTCTGTACATCAAAAAATGCAGCCATCCATCCCATTCCATGTACCGTGCCAATATGTCCGTACAAGTTTTTTCTGCTTTTTTTCAATGTCATGTGGTATAAATTTTTGTGTCACATTAGTTTGTAAAAGTTTGTTCTGACATCATTTGTGATATGTGCAGTAATGGCATTTAAAGTTTTAAACCAAAGACATGGAGGGAAATACCTAGACTAGTCCGCGAGCAGAGGAATGCCGCTTGAAAAGCAAGGGAACTCAAGCAAACCATGCGGAAGTTTAAAAGGGCAGGAACCATGTAGAAAGGGCATATGGATTTTATTTTGCTTCAAATAATGTTATGTGATGATTGTAATCAATCGGCTCGGTTGAACTTTGACCTTTATCTTGTCCAGATTCTTGCAATGTGAATTAATTCATATCCTTTAACAATTCCTAGATTTGATTTCAAAAAAAAACAATTCCTAGATTTAGTAGAAGTTGAGATATACACACTTTGGCACACGCACATACTGCCTTTTCTCTTGTATTTCTTCTCCACGCCACAAATGAACTTGTTCAAAGGCTTAAATAGTGTAACAGCAACGCACTAAGCCACACACACCGGGTTATCCTAAACTAACTCCCAACTAGCTAGCTGCATGGACGCACACGTTCTCCACTTGTACAGCATCTCCACAATGGTTTCACGACTCAGCTAGAACAACACACATGCAGCCGGCCGTTACTAACAAACTCACAACCACACTAGCTAGCACTTGCACGTTCATGCCACAACTTCAGTGCGTGTACGAGCTAGCTGCTGGTTGGTTTATACTTGACTAATTATAACAACATGTGCATGCATATACTCAGCTAATGGCTGCCAATATCCGCTCGCTGCACTACACACTCTATCTGTCTATGTTGTGCTCTCTGCAGATCTAGCCGCTGCCACTACTCCGTGCATACAACTAGTTAGAACTTGGTCGACTACTACATCTAATATCATGCAAACACAAATAAACATGAGACTAGACCTATACAACAAGGTTAACTCTAACATGACTTCTATTGCTCCTGTTAGTGTCTTTTATTGCTTCAGCAGTAACTTTTATTGCTGTGTGTGATTAATTATTGACTTTTATTTTACTTGCAGAAGCTAATTTCAGTTTCAGTAGTTAACTTCAGTTCCAACCGTGTTGAATTTCTAGTATTATCTTCAGATGTTTTCACTAATTTGGTTTGATGCTATATAGTATTCCCTAGTTCCCATCTTGTAATGGCTAACTTTCGATTCTTGGCTGGGAGCTAAGCATTGCCTAGCACTCCAGCCACTCTTAGTTGGCAATTGTGAATTACTAGAAGCATGTCGCGTGCTTTGCTGCGCCGGGTCCTCCCTCGCGCCTTCATATGGGATAATGCTCAACTGAATGATTGAAGAAAACCATGGACATGGCCAAAGTAGATCAGATAATCTTTCTTCTTTGCTCCTGTGATATAACAGAGAAAAATTCGTAAGGTTACACTTGCCCGTTGCAAGTAACTATTCGAACAAATAACACCAAGAAACCCTGGGATAAGCATTTATCTGGGAAATTTATTACCATGTCCAAAGGTGAAAAATCTTCAAATTAACTGAAACTACATGCCGATGAAGCTCAATAATTTACGGACATCTCGTGCAAACATGCAATGATAACATGATTGCAGTACTGCCACAAGTATCAACCGCAATCACAACATTATAAAAAAAATGCTCACGAGGCCATAATTCTCCCAGGACATGCCACCTTGAATATGTGAAAAAATGTCTAAAATTAATACAAGTATGGACCAAGAATAAATCCTGATTACATGCTGGCACTTCAAGATAATTAGAGGTAGGGCATGAAACTTTGCGAGGAGTTGCCAATCTAGCTCTGCTGTTTCTAATGAGTAGACAGAACAAACCTAAGGTGAAAAAGTGAGAATTATACCCTAAAATAGAGCTAACCATTTATGTATTACTCCCTCTGTTGTAACTATAAGTCTTTGTTGAGATTCCACTATGGACTACATACAGAGCAAAATGAGTGAATCTACACTCTAAATTGCATCTACATACATCCATATGTTGTCCATTGTGAAATCTCCACAAAGACTTATATTTAGGAACGGAGGGAGTACATCGAGAGGTATAAGATGCACCCATCTGTAAATTAAGAACTACTCCCTCTGTCCCATAATATAAGACCTTATTACATCCAATACGCAAGTTCTTATATTATGAGATGGAGGGAATAATACTCACTTCATATCTAAAACAAAGTGACAGCCACTAAAAGGTTGGTATAAAATTTCTTTTTCCGTCATCCATGGAAAAGAAAGATCAGCTAAAAACTGAGAGTAAACCGTTAGCCTGAGAAAATTCTTTCAACCAGGAAACTGTATGCAAGAACATTTAGCTTACAGGCAAATTAAGACAAAAAATGTAATCAGTGTTCTATTTGTTATCATGCTACCTCTTCCTGGAAAGAGCCATGTTTTTTTCCTAGTATACCTCCCTCATAAAGCATTAAATGGTCAAGTAAAGGCTTCGTTGTGTGTACATTTTTCTTAGCTTTCTAGCTCTTTAATTTCTTCATTTTCGGTTTTAGCTGTAGAATTTTTTAGCTGTTTTGTTCTGTAATTTTTTCAGTATAGCTTCGGTTCTTAGTTGCTTTTAGCGTTCTTTTGTTTGCATGTAAGATATTTCAGCAATTTTCTTTCTTAAATAGATCAAACTCGGAGTAAAATAGAAGCTCATGTGTATTTGTTCAACCAAGAAGAATTTAAGAACGCATAACCAGCTTCTTCATGCCAAAAAACAGGGAAGAAATAGAAAAAAGGGCAATTGCATGAGAAGTCTGCAACCGGAATGAAGAATCTGTATAGCTGATGGGATTCGTTACAGTGTACCATTTGCATAACATGTTTTTTTTACTATTTACTTATCTAGCAATGTGAATGTAATTCACCACTTTGTACTTGTACATGTTTTCCCATAAACTAAAAGCATCAGAAAGCTAACATAAACAAAAAACAAGAGGTAATAATAATTTTGAAAAAACAGAGATGTGCTAATCAATTAGAAGTAAACATATGGAAATATCATTAATTATAAACCTCTTACGGAAGAGTTTCTTATGAATCTCTGTAGAATGTTGTCATGTAATCGATACGTTCAACCTTCTACTACGAAAATGAATAAAAGCGTGTAGGAAAAAGAAAGGGAAACCTTGATCCACATGGTGTCTCTTGCCCATATGATATCCCCGGTGTTTTACATAATTTGAGGTAACTCAAAAATGGCCTGAAAAATATAAGAATTCAAGTTCCAATTTTCCAATGTATAGGAAACTGAATTAATCGCATATTTGAAGAGCAGATTCTTACCTTTCCATTGATCTCAAGACCCGGACACTTGGAGTTGAGCGCACACCAGCGGAGCTTCGGGACCCCATATAAAACGCAGGGAGGATACATATCATCGACATACATTAGCCCCATATAAAAAAATCATAGAGACCACTTCCGGTCATTTACTAAAATCAAGCATTAATGCAGCCTAAAAGAACTATACTTATTCAACACATATTAACCCCAAATAAGGCACATAGCACCATATCAAAAATCATGAGGCCACTTCCGGTCATTCGCTAAAATGAAGCATTAACACAGCCTAAACAAACTAAACCTATTCTCCAAAAATAAGGATATTGCCATTTACCACACCAAGCACTTCTTAGTAAGGATGGTCGCCAACCTTAAATTTTACAATATATGTAATACTTATGATCACCAGTTTACTAGCGTTGCTGTGCAGTGCGAGTTCTGTTGCTACATGTGTTCATAAAGAAGAAGAAAACGGAAAAAGGGAGAGAAGCAGTTTTACATTGGTCTGTGTTGTGTTTGCTCGGCATGATCAAGGGGTGAAGGTCTCTGTTAGAAGGGAGAGAGAGGGATTGGTGCGGAATATGATGGATGTATTATCGAGCCTCGAGGGCGACTATATATTGAGTACAAGACTTGAAGGACAAGACGCCTCTCCTAGAGATAAGGTAGGAGAAGGATTACAAATCCTAGACTACCAAATACATGTATCCCAAATATATCTCTAACATCCTCCCACAATAGTAGCGACGGGCTGACATCCCCCTGTAGTGGCATCCCCCCGCAGCCGTAGCGTGAGCGTCGTGGACGGTGTCGCGTCGCGGACTCGTTGACTGTAGAGGAAGCCGATGAGTTTCTCAAGCGGATGATGACCCTTTGTGCGGATGTCGAGGCAGCAGAGAGCATAGGGTGGTGTAGCCGTGGTCGAGGTAGCCGTGTGCAGAACATCATGGTCGATGTCGAGTCAGGGTAGCCGGTGTCGAGGAAGTCGCCGTGGAGCCGCTGGCGCAAGGAGGTGCCGAGTTAGTCATGGGTGCATTGGTGTCGAAGTAGTGGTGCGTCGGGGAGAAGACGATGTTCACGAGGCGTCGCGCCGGGTTTGCCAAGCCCACGGACACGTCATAGACGAAGGCACTCGTTGGTGCTGCCAGCACCGGGCATGCGTAGACGGACGAAGACAAAGTTGACGAAGCGCCGCACTAGGCTTGCCAGGCCCGGGGACACGTCGTGGACGAAGGCACGCATCGGTGTTGCCAGCACCGGGGATGCATATATAGACGAGGGACCTGCACAAGCTGTACGTCATGTCGAGAAGTCGGAGGGCCAACAGAGAAGAAGACTCGACAACGGTTGTGGTGCCAATCGACGCGGGGCCGATGTCGCCAACGGTGGTCGGAGTAGACGAAGAGGTCGGGGAAGATGACGGCGACGCTGGCGATGAGCTGGTGTTGGATGAAGACGAAGGGGGTGGATGGGCGGTGGCGGCGGCCGAAGAAGAGCAGTTGCAGCGCTGGATCCCGGGTCGGTGCAACTGCGTGAACGGTCTCGGGATGGCGGCTTGGACCGCGTGCCATGCTCGCTATGGCCCGACGGGGCGACACAGCGGCGACGTGAGGGTCGGTACGGCCACAGGGACGACCTGGAGCGGATGGCCTCAGGAGGCGGTGGACCATGGGCCGCGGCACTACGGCCGAAGGGACGACACAGCGGTGACGCGGGGCAATGCAACCAGGAGAAGAACCACGTGGTGGCCGCGCTGCGGCCCGACGGGGCGACGCAACAGCAGCCTGTTCCTTAATCGATGGAGGGGCGCGCTGAACTCAGGGACGATCTTCACGGGACTTGCGAAGGCGCGCGCAAACAACGCGCCAGGTCGGTCGCGTTGTGTAGATGAGGCGTATCGTGGCGGCGAGCGGGTGATCAAGCCGATCATGCGTGAGGTCGGGGACGCCGCTTGGTTGAGACGGGGTGGCGGCTGAGTCCGCGATGAAGCCGGCGATGACGAACGGCGTGGGATGTCATGCGGATGAGCACGTCAGCACCGGCACTAGGGCTGCCAAAGCAGCGTCGGCGCCTGGGCAGCGAGGCCCGAGTGACCAACGTAGCAGCGGCGCCCGAGCTGAGGCAGCCGACAAGCCTGACGCAGCCGGGGACGAGACCGGTGAGGCAGACCGCAAGCCCGCCTTGTGGACGCAGCGGAGGCGGGTGCCGTGGATCGATGGGCGGGCCGACGCGCGTACGGCGGGCTATGATGGGCCGCCGCTGGCGCGAGGCCTCCGGGTCAGGGCGATACAGGTGTCCCGGTCGGAGAGGGCGGTGATGGCCGGCATAGATCGACGAGCGGGCCGACGCGTGTATGACGGCCGTGTGCAGCCGCCTGTCGCGCGAGGCCGCCGGTTCGGTGAAGAGGCCGGCCGGTCGCGCCGGTGTTGGAGTAGAGGCGCACAGGGGTCGACGACGGCGGCGAGCGACGCAAACCAATCAAGTTTAGATCGGAAAACCAAAAAAAACACCGATCAAGGTGACCAGCGGGAGAGAGAAAAGCCCGAAGCAAGGGCTCGGGAAAATGACTCTCTAGGGCGGCCGGTCAACACGACCGGCGGACGAACCCTAGGTACGGGCAGAGCGGCCCCCGGCAGCAGTCATGGAGGCTGAAACGGCGGCCGCTAGGGTTTAGGATCGATTAGGTTGATACCATGTTAGAAGGGAGAGAGAGGGATTGATGCGAAATATGATGAATGTACTAGTGGTTGGGGCGCCATCCTGTGGCGCCGCTTGAGAGAAAGTTGTGCGCACATTTCCATTTAAAAAATATATTGAGTCCTCGCCTCCGTCTAAAAAATATCTAAAAAAATCTCATCTTCATTAAAAAGAAGTAAAAAGGATTTTTTTTTTTTTACCAAAACAGCCTACCAGCGAGTGTCACTTGCATAACCCTTTATTTAAAAAATACCAGAGGTTCTTATCTCCATCTAAAAATAATACATTTAAAAAATAATCCATACCTTCATTCAAAAAAATTGCAAAAAATTTCTCACTTCGGCCAACCAACTTGCGCCACGTGGCATAGCTGGTTGGCCGCCCTTCATGCGTAGCTTAATGGTTTTAATTACTGAGCCTCGAGGACGAGTATATATTAAATACAAGACTTAAAAGGTAAGACGTCTTTTCTAAAGATAAGATAGAAGACGGACTACAAATACTAGATTATCAAATACATATGTCTAACCGTCTCCTACTATTTCGAAGGAATTGGGTCACCACGGCTCGGAAGGTGGAACGCCAGCACTGGTGTGCGCCACTGCTCCAGCCAATGGGCTGCAGGCCGCACTCGCGTTGTCTCATCTCGGCGGCTCCCGCCGATTCAGCACAAATTAGAGCCAAACAAACCACCGAAATCAATACCAACAAGCAAGGAAAACACCAGAATATTTGCTAAAATCAATAGCCCATGCAATCGGATATATACAGCGAGCAACAACCACTTTTTACCCATAAACATCAACCACAATCTCCATCCACCCACAACGTTACGCTAACTGTACAACTTCTGGGAAAAAAAGCAAGAACAAGTAATCCAATGTCACCACCACAAATCTAACATTCTTAAGAAGTTGATCCCTACTACTACCAAGTCTCTTAACATGCACACTGTCCACATCATCATCATGCCACATCATCATTCAGTTTGCAAATTCTCTTAACATGCATCTACTCAACTCAACCATGCAGCCACATCATCGCACAGCTCCCCGAAGCTGAAGGGTTCTCAACGATCGCTTCCTTTCTTCTTCATGCTACGGGCCATCATAGTTGCCATTTCAATCTTCCACTATCCCACAAATACAAGATTAATTATCGAGGTAATCAAGCGGCTGGCCAACGGTCCCCGTCCCGTACTTTATAGTTGTACGTCCCCTCACGTCTTCCTCCACTTCCCAGTCTGCATCCACAAATATCTACTCTGGACGGCGGTGTCGATCTGCTCATCGTTGTGTGGTTGCAACGGGGAGTATGCCGTTCTCCCCGTCAACCTCAAAGGTCTGCCTCATGATTTGTTTGTTTTCTCCATCCATTATTCCATTGATTGTTGAGAGTATATATGCAGAATAGCAAAACACGCGCAGACACGCTTGCTTCTGGTATTGACGAGCATATTCTCCCGGATCTCATTCGTAGCAGCTTAAGATTCTTTAACAAAGGCAACAATATTTCTTGCATTGATTTAGAAGACAATTCATTACAAAGGAAGTATGAAATGGAAGATTGGAGGTATGAAGAATATTTATAAATTAGAAGAGTGGATGAAAGAAATTATGTATGTAATGCCATTTCCTTCAAGTTGTGGAGGCCAGCCATCCACATATCAGTGGAACTAAAGATTCTGTCGTTTCTTTTCATTCCTCAGGTGCCACCAAATTAGCATAACCAAAGCAGGGAAATCTTTTTTGCGAGGTGGCTAAAATGACAATTGGTACATCAGTCCTCCACGTTGTTAGCCAGTAGAGAAGAAGCAAGATCAGCTAGGAAACAACAAAAACGCAAGGCAAAATCCCAAACTGCAGAGGAACCGAGCAATGCTAGAATAAAGTCACACCTTTTTTAATTATTCATTCAGTTACCTCTGTCTCTGTACACTCTTATCAAAAAACTGTGAGTGGAACACTTGTCAACATTGAACAAATACAATTTCATGGATTTGAGATAAGCTCTACAGACGTTGTTAGATCTATGAATATTTGGCCGACCACAGTAGGCAGACGCCAAGACGCGTACCATCGTATTTTAATGTTCTTTTAGAATATTAATATTTTCAGGTATCATGAATACCCAATATGTTATGAATTTTCAGGGCGCTGACACATACAATCTTTGTCATATGAAAATGATATTCTTAAACTATCAAATCTCAAATAAGTCATCAAAAAATCCCACAGCAATGCGCGGGGCATCGTCTAGTAATAACAAAATGAAGATCCACCACCGCCGCACCACTACGACGTTAACACCCCACCAGCCCAGAGGAGAAAAAAATTAACAAGGGGAGAACGGCATACTGCACAGGCCCAGCTAGATATAACGGAGGAAGACAGCGAGGGAGCCGCCCGAGAAGACGGCCAGGAGTGGCAATACGACCAAAACAACGCTCGCACCACCCAACTTCTTACAACAGCAACAATGGCAATAACGGGAACCCAACACGGCACCAAATCGTCCTATTGCGCCCACCCAACCCTCCCCTATGCGACGCCGCCCACCGGCGAGATCCTGTCCGTGCTGCAGATGCGCCATTTGGTGGCCACACAAGGTGTGCCGGCGAGCATCCGGGACGCAAGCAGCTGCGGGAGGATGCGGGGCCGTGCAGGGAAGCACGCGGCTGGGACACACAGGGGGTCTAGTTAACAGCGAGCTAGGCGGCCATATCGCGCTGGGGCAGAGATGGCGGCGGCTTGCATGAGGAGGAGACGAGCGTCGGTGTGCTAGGGGCTAGGCTGGCTGTTTGGTGGCGCGACTTGGGTCAGGGACCGTGGGTTTGGGAGGTTGGGAATATGGGCAGGGTTTGGTCGGTCGGGTAGTCTGGCTCATACTCTAGTTCGTCCTTCGCGAAGATGTGCACCAGTGGCTCTGACTCATACTCCATTATAAGCATCTCGAATCGGTCTAGTTCGTCCTTGGCGGAGAAGTGCTCCAATGGTTCTTGCTCGTTCTCCATGCTAAGCATCTCCAATGGCTCCGGCTTGTGATTGTGCGTCGAAAAACCCTGAGCCCAGTTTATTTTTTACATGGATGGCATGTCGTTGTACATCATTGTGGATCCATGGAAGTTGTGCTAAAGGTAGGATCACTGCGATGATAGTTGTGGCATACCACTCTGGTTTGCCTAGTTCTAACTGTTCCAACAGGGAACACTGTGCATATTTGTTTCACTCCAATATCTCATACAAGCTGTATGTACATTGCTAATAACCCTGTAATGCTAGAGACTATTACATCCTATATTTATTAGTGGAGGAAGAAAAATACATTATGATGGACTACATATATATACCAGCGAAAGGCCTAGATCATCCGAAAGGCATGCATGTAGTCATGAGTGTATTACCGCATAGCTGCATGCAATTCGTTCGTGATGTTCATTGTTTCTCTTTCTCTTCACATGAAGAATGCATGCAGAGTTGATTACACAACATACATGTGTGAGACACTTACAGCTGGAAACGGCTGCTTCATTTGGGCCAGACCAACTTTAGAGAAGTTCAAGTTTTCCAAACAACCAAGCCGTAGTAGGCAGATGGCCCAAAAAAATCAGGATCACATGGAATCTTGAGTGAGTTCCAATTCATGATCGAGTTTACCTACTCAAGGACGAGCAGCAATTAAGCTTGGGGATGCTGATACGTCTCCAACGTATCTATAATTTATGAACTATTCATACCATGTTTACAACAATTTTGGTATGAGTTGAAAGGAACTAACCCGGACCGACTTGTTTTCAGTAGAACTACGATGGTGTTTTTTTTGCAGAAATAAAAGTTCTTAGAATGAGCTGAAACTTTTTGACCATTTTTCAGGAACAAGAGGGAGCCAGGAAGCTTCGGGGGAGCACTAGAAGACAAAGGGACCCAACGAGCCATCTGGGCGCGCCCTGGTGCCTCGTGGGCCCCTTGTGGCACCTCTTGACGTGAGACCGACGTAAAAAATTCCTATAAATACAGACACCTCCAGAAATAACCCAATAACTTTGACTCCGCCGCTGCAAGCCTCTGTACCTTCGAAATGCCATCTGGAGCCCTATTTCGACACCCTCCTAGAGAAGGAAATCATCACTAGAGGCCATCTTCATCATCCCTGCAGTCCTCCTAACGAGTACGGAATAGTTCACCCTCGAGGCTAGGGGTATGTACAAGTAGCTATGTCTTTGATCTCTCTCTCTCTCTTTCTCTCTCTCTCTCGAGTTCTTGATTTGTCACAATCTTGATGTAGCACAAGCTTTATTAATGTAGTTGGATCATATGGTGTTTCTCTCTCTCTATCTTGTTGTGATGAATTGAGTTTTTACCTTTGAGGTTTCACTATTATCGGATTGAATACCTGTTGGATTTGAGAACACTTAATGTATTTCTTGTATATGAATACCCGTGGGGAAAATGTGGTACTATATTGATTCACTTGATGTATCTTTTCGCACACAATTCACGGATTCCCGAGGTGACATTTGGGTAATCTATGCATTGGGGTTGATGCATGTTTTCTTCCTACTTTTTCCGGTAGTAATCTTGGGGCACTCTTCGTCCATACTACACTTGTATCACCATCTCTTCATTGAAACTGGTGCATATATACAATTTACCGTTGTATTGGGTGTGTTGGGGACACAAGAAATTTCTTGTATTTGATTACAAGATAATTTGAGAGAGACCATCTTCATCCTACGCCTCCCACGTATTGATAAATCTTAGGTCATCCACTTGAGGAAAAATTCCTACGGTCCTACAAAACTCTGCGCTTGGAGGCCCAACACAAGTCTACAAGAATAAGTTGTGTAGTAGACAGCAGCGTACGCGCATAAACTTCTAGAGAAGAGCGGCATGGCAGGGTGCAAGGCGTGTCACATGCCGATGGAGCCACGGTTCAAGCTGTCAAGGGAAAGCACGGCGTCGGTCATCGACGAGATGGAGTACCGCAGTATCGTCGGGAGCTTGCGATACCTGGTGCACACACGACCTTACATGACATTCTCGGTTGGGTACGTGTCTCGGTTCATTGAGGCGCCAACGAAGGAGCATCTCATCGCAGTCAAAGCACATTTTGAGGTACATCGTCGACACACTTCAACTGGGTTGCAAGTACACCAAGGGAGAGAGCACTGCCCAGCTCGTTGGGTACAACGACAGTGATCTGGGCGGTGACATCGACAACCGCAAGAGCACCACCGGCACCCCATTCCTCCTGGGTGGCGGTGCGGTTAATTGGCAGTCACAGAAGCAGAAAATCATGGCTCTCTCAAACTGCGAATCGGAGTACGTCGCTGCAACCACGATGGCTTGCCAGTCGATCTGGCTCTCGCAACTGCTCGACGAGTTCAGAGAAACAAAGGCAGAAGTGGTGAAGCTCAAGGTGGACAGCAAATCAGCAATTACGTTGGCCAAAAATCCTATGATGCACAACAGATCGAAGCACATCGAGCTCACATATCATTTTATTAGAGATTGCTTGGAGACAAAGAAGATCGAGCTTGATTACATGGCAATAGAGTTGCAGCTTGCAGACATGCTATGACAAAGCCTCTTGGTCACGTTCGACTGCAGCAGTTGCGATCAAGCATCGACATGATCGACTCGCTACCTGAACCTTCAGTTTAGGGGGTGATTTTCGGGACAAACTTCAATTTCACGTTTAGCTGGGTTTTAGGTGTCATGTTTTTTGAATTTCAGACGAATTTTGGATTTACTAGAATTTAAAAATAAAGTACTCAACGTTTTGCCGGCAATCAACAGTGCCCTAGTGTTTGAAATTCATTCCCATTTCTTGCATGTGACCTAAGCATGCACCCAAGGACACAGATTTGTTTTCCAACCAATTTATAAGTACTCGAGCATGTGCATGTAGTTCAAATTTGAATTATGCACATAAATACATTGAAAACTCAGTTAATGCATAAACGTGTCCAAATAAACCCCGAAAAATCACAAAATTGACACAACACTCCTGTTGTTCTATCTTGACACGAGAAAAATTTGAAAGCAATAAGAGGCAATGAATATCGTTTCGTCCCTAAAGGTGGGACCTTCCCTACTGAAACCATCATGCTTATTGTGAGAAGCTCTGGTTTGTGAGAAGCATATACCCAAACCTGCCCCAAATGGGAAATTTTTTTTACCACGGCATGTTGATGCCGCTCCATGATAGCATGCCAAGTTTCATGAATTTCAGATGAGTTTTGGATTTAATAGAATTTAAAAGCCAGGCATCTCAATGTTTTCCCGACAATCAACGGTGCCCTAGTGTTTGAAATTCATTCCCATTTCATGCATGGGACCTAAGCATACACCCAAGGACACATATTTGATTTTTCAATCAATTTATATGCACTGGAGCATGTGCATGTAGTTCAAATTTGAATTGTGCACATAAATGCATTGAAAACTCAGTTAATGCATAAAAATGTCCAAACGAACCCCAAAAAATCACTAAAATTCACACAACACTCCTGTTGTTCTATGTTGACACGAGAAAACAAATCGAAAGCAATAAGACACAATGGATATCGTTTCGTCCCTAAAGATGGGACGTTCCCTACCGAAAACCATCATGCTTGTTGTGAGAAGCTCTGGTTTGTGAGAAGCATATACCCAAACCTGCCCCAAATGGGACAAAAAAAATACCATGGCATGTTGATGCCGCTCAATGATAGCATGCCAAGTTTCATGAATTTCACACAAGTTTTGGATTTACTAGTATTTAAAAACCAGGCATCCCAATGTTTTGCCAGCAATCAACGGTGCCCTGGTGTTTGAAATTCATTCCCATTTCTTGCATGGGACCTAAGCATGCACCCAAGAACACATATTTCATTTTTCAACCAATTTATATGCACTGGAGCATGTGCATTTAGTTCAAATTTGAATTATGCACATAAATGCATTGAAAACTCAGTTAATACATAAAAATGTCCAAATAAACCCTGAAAAATCACAAAAATTGACACAACACTCTTGTTGTTCTATGTTGACACGAGAAAAATTTTGAAAGCAATAAGCGGCACTGGATATCGTTTCGTCCATAAAGGTCGGACGTTCCCTACCAAAACCATCATGCTTGTTGTGAGAAGCTCTGATTCGTGAGAAGCATATACCCAAACCTGCCCCAAATGGGACAAAAATTTTACCACGGCATGTTGATGCTGCTCCATGATAGCATGCCAAGTTTCATGAATTTCAGACGAGTTTTGGATTTACTAGAATTTAAAAACCAGGCATCTCAATGTTTTGCCCGAAATCAACGGTGCCCTGGTGTTTGAAATTCATTCCCATTTCTTGCATTGAACCAAAGAATGCACCCAACGATATAGATTTCATTTTTCAACCAATTTATATGCACCGGAGCATATGCATGTAGTTCAAATTTGAATTATGCACATAAATGCATTGGAAACTCAGTTAATGCATAAAAATGTCCAAACGAACCCTGAAAAATCACAAAAATTCACACAACACTCCTGTTGTTCTATGTTGACACGAGAAAAAAAATTGAAAGCAATAAGAGGCAATGGATATCGTTTCGTCCCCAAAGGTGGGACGTTCCCTTCCGAAAACCATCATCCTTGTTGTGAGAAGCTCCGGTTTGTGGGAAGCATATACCCAAACCTGCCCCAAATGGGACAAAATTGTTATATCGGCATGTTGATGCTGCTCCATGATAGCATGCCAAGTTTCATGAATTTCAGACGAGTTTTGGATTTACTAGAATTTAAAACCAGACATCTCAATGTTTTGCCGGCAATCAACGGTGCCCTCGTGTTTGAAATTCATTCCCATTTCTTGCATGGGACCTAAGCATGCACCCAAGGACAGATATTTGATTTTTCAACTAATTTATATGCACTGGAGCATGTGCATGTAGTTTAATTTTGAATTGTGCACCTGAAATGGCTAGAAAACCAATTTAATGTATAAAATGTTCGAACAAACCCTGAATAATTCGAATTATTTTACGACACACATATAGTTGCATGTTCACTCCAGATAAAAGGTCAAGCAATTCAAACACCGTCCATTGCCGCTGTGTCCCCATTATGTAATTCAAATCAAGATGAAAAGTCAAGTAGATCACACGCAGTTTATTATCAGCAACCGTGTGAGATGCAACACAAGATATCCTGAAGCACCGTCGGCGTATAGTACGCCTATGATTTACGCGAGAATGTGCGTCGGCTACAGTCCACAGCCGGCGTCTCAAGCACACTAGCTCTCTCCCCAAATATCATTTCACTGTTCAATCGTCGCTAGTGAAAGATGGCACGTGGACCCGCATCGTGAGGGCAACTTCGGTGGCCCACTCCGGCGAGAGCGTGGCCGCAGCCGCCATGCGCGTGCTAACAAGGTGCATGAGCGTGGCCGCAATCTGCGGCCGGGCGGCAAAGGCAGCCCAAACGGCCGTTGTTGCTTCTCAGGTGGTGGCAGCAACATCTGCCTCCGGGATAGCAACCGGTGAGAGCGGCACGGCAGCTATCCGTTCTGCAGCGGGGGCCTTAGCCCTGATGGAGGCCGCCCACGACCATGTCGAGGCCGCCCACGCCCAGCTCCTGGCGGTCACAGCACAAATCGAACGAAGCTTCTCCGACAACGGTCGACGACCCATGGCCGAAGAGCTGTCAATCGCCGAGAGCGTTCAAGCAACCTCCGTTCCTCCGCCGCATACCTTGCAACGACGGAGCCTGTCCAAGCCTAGATTGCATCCGCCCACGCCCAGCTCGTGGCGGCCTTTTCCAAAGAGATGGCGGACGCGGATGGCGAGATGCTTGCCGAGTATGGTGCGATGGATTGCATGGAGCCCCTTCCCCAGGAGACCGTCGGGCGCGAGCTGGACATGGAGGCGGCGACGGAGGTCAACGAGCACCAGCCGTAGTAGTAATCTTTGTTTTGTTTAATTAAGAGCGCCGGTCTTTAATTTGTTAGAGTAATGTTTAGGTCAGCTAGTTCTATTTAATTACTGAACTTGCTTGATTAAGAAGTGTGGGTTTGCTGTAGTCTCCTTTGTGTACCCAAATTATGTAATGACGTGGATGAACACTGTAACCATGGAAATTCGAACCAAAACTTTTGATGTTCAAACTCATCACACACGGGTTAAGTTATCTGAATCGTTTGTGATGTCCACATATCGTACACAGTTCTGAATAAGGGACCGTGTCTGATGACACTTTGCGCGCCAGTTTTTTGGCTGAAGCGATTCCAAATTTTCGGCTTCCGTGGAAATATCTACCTCCCCGCCCCCTCCCCCTTACCAAAAGCCACATTTCTCCTCTTTCCGCCTTCCTTTCCAAGTTGAAACCTTCACTCCTTGCTTGCAGCGCTGCCTCCTCGTCGGTGATCCTCCTTCACGCTGCTCGGCCTCGTCTATCCAGGCAGGTAATCCACACCAGACCCTCATCCTCCTCCTCCTTCCACATCTCACATGCCCCGACCACCGACGCGAGCGCGACACCTTCCACCCAAATCACCGACCCCTCCACCAAATAAGCGCCGCCCTAAGCCATGGTGCACGAAGTATAGCCAGGATCTCAAGGAGCATTTGGCAGTGGAGAAGCAAATCGCGGCCACACGTGCGGATGAGGTCGATGGCTGCCATTCGTGCCGACCCCCAGATCTTGGAGGAGCACCTTGCCATTTCCTAGCTACGCCCGTTAAGCATGCTCGGTTTACCCGTTGCGTGTGCTGCTCCTGCCTTTCCTTCACAAATTCTAGTGAATCGTGCTATCTAATTTTACCATGCAATCTGTTGTTCTAGTGTATATGTTCTATATGTACTGCAGTGTGGTGCTCACTTATTAACTGTTTTGTTAATTAGTTGTCGTCTTCAGTTAACTGTTTGGTTCAATTCTGCAAATGTGATGTTCAATTCTTCAGGCAGCAATTTTGTATTGTCTTCCATGTGAGAAATAAATCGAATTTATCTTTACAAAATACATGAGAAACGAATACAATTGCTATATTTCCAAGTTGTCAAGCATGCTTGGTTTGGTTATACATTGTGCAATGTGGTGCTCAGTTAAAGTTTGGTTCATTTGTGTTGTGGTGTTTAGTTAACTGTCTGTTTCAATTCTGCAATGCGATGTTCAATAGTTGTTGGTGCATTCTGTTATTGTATACCATGTGAGGAATAAATTGAATTTGGCTGTAGTAAATACATGAGAAACAAATACAATTGCTACAATTGGCTGTAGTTAACTGTTTGGTTAACTGTCTGATCTTCTATTAGGAGTATGTTATATTGTGCAATGTGGTGCTCAGTTAATGTTTGGTTCATTTGTTGTGGTGTTTAGTTAACTGGTTGGTTCAATTCACAATATCACACACGAGAGCTTAGAGGAAATTGTGCCCAATGCAAACTTCAATACCACTCGTAAATTGTTCAGGAAACGTGTGCGATGGGTTCATGCATGGCAGACGATTGCCACATAATACTTGTGTGCGATGGGGCACATATCACACACGGTTTCTATTATGGCCCGTGTGCCTTAGGTACAGTTTCGCAAACAGTCCAATATGAAACACCGTTTGGTTTCACTGCGTAATTACAAACGTTTGATCACCAATCCCACACGTGTGCCAGAATGTAGAGTGTGCGATATGTTGTTGCATCACATACGATTACATTTGGCATCGCATCTGCAACATCTATGCCTATCACCAACGGTTTCTGGGTCGTGTGGGAAAAAAAACCCTGTCGTACAAACAGACAAGGCGACGGACAAACAGACAAGGCGACGGTTTAAAACTCCATCGTGGAAAGGGTTAAAAACCGTTTGTATAGGAGCTCATTGTATAAGTGGTTGCACATCAAAGATGGACTTGCATATGGGAGAACAACACAAAAATATGATACCATTTGTGAGTCAAGGGTGGACTTGCAACTGAGAAAATAACAAATTACAAAGCCCAGTAGTGAGTTGAGAGTCGACTTGCAAGTGGGATGAAAAACAAAAAAACATGCACATTTTCGAGTCGAGGGTGCACTTGCAACTCGGAAAACTACAAGCCCAATTGCGAGTCGAGGATGGACATGCAACTGGGACAACTACGAAACTACGAGCACAATTGCAAGTCAAGGCTCGAGTTGCAACTGGGACAAAATAAACTATGGGCCTAGTTGCGAGTGAAGGGTGGACCTGCAACCGGGAGGAAAACTAAACACATGCCGATTTGCGAGTTTAAGGTGGGTTTGCCACTTTAATGAAACAAACTACATTCCTAGTTGCGAATCGAGGATGGACTTGCAACTGGGACAACTGCACAAAACTACGATACGAGATGCAAGTCAAGGGTGGACTTGCAACAGGGACAACTACACAAAACTACGACACGAGGTGCAAGTCGTGAGGGTGGACTTGCAACTAGGGCAACTACAAAACTACAAGGCCAGTTGTGAGTCAAGTATCGACTTGCAACTGGGATGAAACAGACTACGGGCCTAGTTACGAGTCAATGATGGACCTGCAACCAAGATTAAAAACTAAACACATGTCGAGTTGCGACTTAAGGATGGGCTTCAACTGGGATGAAACAAACTACGGGCCTAGTTGTGTGTCGTGGGTGTACTTGCAACCGGGAAAACTACGCAAAACTACGATACGAGTTGCGAGTCGAGGGTCGACTTGCAACTACGACAACTACACAAAACTACGATACAAACAAGTTCCGAGTCGCGAGGGTGGACTTGCATCTGAGGCAACTAAGAAACTACGACCCTAGTTGCAAGTCAAGTATCGACTATGGGCCCACTTATGAGTCAAAGGGTGGACTTGGAACCGGGAGCCCAGTTATGAATCAATGGTGGACTTGCAATTAGGACAACTCTGAAATATGAGCCTAGTTGCAAGTCAACTTGCAGCTAGGATAAAACAAACTACGGGCCTAGTTGCGACTCAAGGGTGGCAGCAAACGGGACAAAAAACTAAACACATGCCAAGTTGCGAGTCAACGGTGGGCTTGCAACTGGGATGAAACAAACTACGAGCCTAGTTTCGATTAGACTGTGTATTTGCAACTCGGACAACTACACAAAGCTACGATGCGGGATGAGAGTCGAGGGTTAACTTGCAACTGGGACAAGTACACAAAACTATGATATGAGTTGCAAGTCAAGGGTGTACTTGCAAATAGGACAACTACAAACTACGAGCCCAATTGCGAGTTGAGGGTGGAGTTGCACTTGAGCTGAAAATTATACTACATGCCTAGTTGCGAGTCAAGAATGGGCTTGCAACTAGAATGACACAAATTGTGGCCCTAAATCGAGTCAAGGGTGAACTTGTAAATGGGACAACTATACAAAGAAATAGAAGAACAAAAGGCAAAATATAAAAAGAAAAATGAAAAACCGAACCATAGCTCGACGGAAGAGAGAGAGAGAGAGAGAGAGAGAGAGAGAGAGAGAGAGAGAAAGCAACGACTCATGTTACTCTCTACAAAAACTGAACCACACCCACAACATAGAGTGAGAAGAGCTGCAGCCTGCACAAAGTGAAAACTGACACAACCCCGACAACAAATTTGTGCCACGAAACGGCCCCTAGCATGCGACGATACATAACCTACCAACAATGGACGGAAGCCGCGAAACGGGTCTAGACCCTGATGCGGATCAAAACCCTGCACGAAAATTTCAGCAACAAAATATCATACATTTGAACATTTAGATGAGACATTGCTAAATCTCATCCCGATGAATTACAATCTATGTGAAAAATAGGCTCATATACTCACACATACGCAAACATGGAAGACAATGAGAAAAATGGCCAGCAGTGTGACACAAAAAACCGGCTTGACAACGCAAACACCAGCAGGACCCAAGGCACATGCATGTGAACAAAACAATTTTGCACGAAACATACATGTTTTGATCAAGTGATGAACAACTTAGGTGTGACATAGCTAAAAATCATCCAGATGAGAATTAACAAATCAAGAAGAAAATAAATGAATATAAAAATATTTAAAATAAAAGTAAAAACAAAAAAAACATACGTGTGGCATGTCCATTTTTATCATTTTTCACCTCGTGCGGTAAGACAACAAATAAGGAAATAAAATAAAATTTAAAAAGTGCAACTAATAGTGTGCAGGCGTGTATTTGCACGAGCTACAACCCCTGCATACAGCTAGACATACATGCAAATCGACCACAGCCACCAAATCGATGCGAAAGAAAAAGTAAACAGACGCTCAATAGAGCCCCATGAGTCTATACGTGAAACAAGCTCATTGGCGCGGGCTATGGAAGAACAATAAGAAGAAAAAACAACGCACTAAGCTGAGAAAAAAGAATGAATCTTAAAGGGCTTTCATCATATCGTGATAGAGTTAGATGTGAGATAACTATTTCACATCTAGACGTGAAATAGCATATAATCAAGTGCATTTCACAGTGTTTTCTGCGCCTAGCTAGTTGTAAAGAACAAGTTCAATTCAGTCTAATTTAGTTCTTATGATGTTATTATTGATGCCTTCCTTCCCACCCTGAACCTCTCATATATCCTCTTGGAACGTCACGTCTTGCTTCCTCTCGTAGATGGTCTTGGGAAGAAGGTCTCCGAGCTCTTCATCGGGTGCGGGCGTACGTCGACAGCGGCCACTCCAGCCTTCCCGTCAACACAAGCAAAAAATTATCAACCATGTTTGTCCGTCTCTTCTGCGTTTCGGTTCACATGAATATTAAGGGGCACACCCATTTGCATATCAGCTACATGAATCAGGAAGGTCATGGAGCAGAAATCAGTCTTGTAGCCTGACAGTCATGTACATTTGTGCTTTGCTAGCTGAATAACTCCTGCTCTATATATGTGGATGTCACTTCAAATAATCACCAAATTTCTGCCTACGCACGGTATGCAGGTGGAGGAGAAGCAGTGGGTGTGGAGGTTCCATCCCTGTTCGACGTCTGAGAAGAAAATTCATCCATTCCGTGGTCACTGGAAGGATATCCAAGTTAGTTACAACATTAAATCATCCGTATGTCTCGGCGTCCTTCTGTTTTGCACTGTCAAATTTCATATGTGCATCAGAGGAAATGTGCTTTCTTCGGCATGTTGGAGCGAACCGAGTTCCAGACCACATCTATATGGCTATAGGCAATGATCAATAAAAGGGCACTGCATTTTATATCTTCTAAAACATCACTGAAATTTTAGCGCTATATCTTTATTTTTGTTGCTTCCGTTCAATGTTTAGAAACTCATTAGTACGATAAAAAGAATTCCATTTGTCCCTTTATCCGTCTTTCACTATCTCACAATAACAGCACATATTAGGCTCACCAAACTGGATCACATACTCATACATATCTTTCATCGTCCAATAGCAGGAGATTGTCAAGTTGCCTTTTATCATGTCAGTATACTGAGTATTATGTATGTTCGTATGAACAAGAAATAATCATCTACCAGCAGATTAGGATCACTTCTGAGGTCGATCATGTACTCAATCTTACTTACTGGTGTCATTAAAAAGGACAAGAAAGTGACCACTTGCTACCGGGTCTTCTCTATTCAGCAGTAAGCATGTGATGCATTCTAGATTCAATGATTTCATGTGAACTAATCCTTGTCGGGTAGGTTCTTGAGATGAATTATATTTTGTTGTCGCACAACAGGTGTGTTATTTCATGTCTAGTCAATGGAGGTAATTGTTTAATTTGCAATCCTGCAACTTTTTGTAGTATTTGGAAAGAAAATTCGTATCATTTGCTAAGGTCATAGGCTCATAGCCATTGGAACATCATTTTGAAAAACTGCACTGGATGTTCTGAATACATAATATAGTGCTCTACTTGCAATATTCTGGATTATATGCTCATGATGTCTCATATGTCTGCTGGTGCCTCATTTTAGCCATTTGACTAATTTAAAACCTGCATCGTTAATGTCATCACCTTGTTTAGTTTGGCACTGTGTATGGCTCTCTGATCTCATGAGGGCTATTGCTTTCCAATTAAAATGATGTAAGGAGGAGGATGTGAAGTTGACACACAGCCAGTCTCAAGTTTTATGGTTTCTACATGCGTTGCTTATTTTGCTTTCCATCAAGTAAAAATGTGGTATTGCATATAAGATCATCAAAAGAACAAAATAAAATAATGCACAAATCATACACATGCAACAACCCCCCTCCCCTTCCCCACACACACAGACTGTTCTAGCTGGTCTAGGGCATAACCAGCAACTTATTTCAAATTAACTATCTAGTGGTGTTTGTGAAGTTCAAGAAAAAGCTGGCTTTTTTCTTGAAAAATAAGTTAATGTGCAAAGAATCAACGAACGTATTTGCAAAAAAATCTAGCAAACTAAACTAATGATGAAACCAGTTGTGGTGGTCATGTAGACAATGGCAGTAGCAAACCAATAAAAAAACAAGATCTCAAAGCTCCAACCATTAAAGAGTTGTATGTTTGTCCTTGCTTCAGTTCAACCCAAATTTCACAATAACACTATTATATTTAAATCTAGATTATTGCAAGCATGGTAATACACCAGGTTGAGGTTGTGATCAGGCAAGACGAAGTTATGAACTTGCAAGCATGGTAGTCAGATCGATGTCCACACGACGCCGGTATGAACATTGTCTAGAGAAAACTTTATTTGTATTTTATTCCAGAATTTAACTACTAGTTTGGGTGGGTCACACATGACATTGTGTGACACTTTATTTTTCACCGCTTCCTCGACATGTCCATCGAGAAAATGACGGTGGTCCAACTATATATTACTAGAGATCTTTTCTTATCAGTAGGCACCAACTCGGCTGCCAATGCCTAATGGCACACTAGTGATGGAGCTGTACAACGGCACATTGACACTGCACATCGTTGGCAGGGTACGGAGTGCAATGGAAGTCATCACCTCAAGGCGAGCTATCTGGTGTGGCTGCAAAAAGGTAACCTGTTGTACCTGTTGTTGTTGAGGTTGTTGACCCAGTTGTTGTTGAGGTTGTTGGAAAGAACATTGTCCGAGCTGCTGCTGCGACTGCTGTTGGGGTTGGTAGACACCTTGAACCGACTGTTGGGGTTGTTGCTGCTGAGGTTGGACAAAACCCTGTTGTTGTTCTTGTAGGATGATGGAGAAGATGATAGCACGGATTGCCTCATAGCGGGATTGTTCGGGGATTCGTGGCAATTGTTGGCAACATTGTTGCTGCATCACATGGCAACTGCTCTGCTGCCACATCTGCGACCTAGCAAGACGTTGTGGCATTGCCACAGGGCTACACTGCTGCTGGAGGAATACCTTGCATGGGTTTAGCTGCTGCAAAATGGATGGATGAACAATAGGGATTTGTTGTTGCAGAAGCTGTTGGTGTTGTTGCTGCGAAAATGCTGGTTGTTGTGGTAGAACTGGTTGTTGTTGCTGTGAAAATAGTGGTTGCTGCGAAAATGAAGATTGTTGCTGCAAAAATGGTGGTTGTTGAGGAAATGGTTGTTGTTGTTGTTGTGAAAATGGTGGTTGTTGTGGAAATGTCTCTTGTTGTTGTAATGGTTGTTGCTGCCATGGTCTCTCCAAACCAGGGATGCAGCTAGTCTCCATCTGTGCAATGGCAGATGTCGCCACAACGGCTAGAAGGGCAAAGACGAGGAAGGTCTTCATGATGGATTGGTGCTAACTAGTTTTGCTTGGTTTTGATGCTTGTGCTTGTGATGATCTTTATACTTCATGCCTATTTATAGTAGTCCGGGCACCACCTCTTTCCTTCTATGCATCAACTTTAATAATTCTGTTTGGATGCATTAGAAATGATTTTTTGGTACATTGTGGTAGGTTGCACTAGCTACAACAGTACTTTTGGATTGATCATCAAAGTTGCTTTTTAGTTGTGCATATGATCATACACAAAGTACAGAAATCCTGATGTGTGGTATATATGACTCGCCTTATTCACTTTACATGTCAAATACTTATCAGAATAGTATCACTTTTGCAACTGAGTTTGGAACCTTGTATAGGCTGTCAACCATAAACAAGAAAGGCAAAACTCATGTAGAACCTTGTGGGATGTTAAGATATGTTCGATTATTAAAGCCCTGCATGTGGAGGGTTCGTCTAGACTCGGTTGCTTTTTATAAAACTAACTTTGTATTGTTCTCTAAGATGATAAGATGAACTGCCGTATAGAGCATGACATAACTCACAGAATTCCCTTTACATGTAAGGATGGTAGTTGCTTACAAGTTACTAGCATATATCCGGTCCTCACTCTAGATACGTCATCATCAGTTCGATCTATTTGTGAAGGATTTTTTAGATAAGATGATTCTTTTGGTGGACTAAGTTTGTACTGTTAAGTAAATATTTCATTGGGGCCGCCAGGTATCTTTTACTAAATCTTACGGGCATGAGTTTGATACTTAATTGAATTGTGTAGAACATATACACAGATAACCTATTGGAAAATATTATATGTTTGTTATACTTTGAGGCAAACATAGTTTGGTTTACTATGGGGCATGTTCATGTGTATAATAATGCATTTACATGTATCGAGGTACTTCATCAACCCAAAAGGAAAACTGCAAACATTTTAGTATTTTTCATGAACAAACCTTAAGAACCTATTCGTAGCTACCCTGCTAGATCATGGACAACAAGCACATTTTATTTGTTGGATTTTGAGAAGGTCTATATTGTTCCCCGCAAAAAAAGTTCTAGATTGTTTCATGGCAACTTGTTTGTGACCGGCTATTCTGAAGCATCTTATCTAGGTCATACATATGTTTTTTTGTTATTAATCTATTTTTCTTCATATGTATCAGAAATCTGGAATGGTGATACTACATACTCAATTCAAATTTGAAAATACATCAGATCCCAGCTACGGAGGTCGCCGTGTGTTTCAAAGGGGCCTCCATCGCAACTCTGGCCGTCCGCAATTACATTGGATGGCACGCTAGTCCGCCATTCATCGTGGGGAGCCGCCGGCAGAGCAGGTCAGAGGTCCTGCAATTGCAACTAGCAGGTTATTCATCCAATCTATGTCCATCAGTTAATGCTTGATCCTGGAGTAAATGGTACTTGTATGGATATATAGTTGCTGAGAGGAATTTCTTTGCCTAGTGTTTGTTCTGATTGCTAGCTTGGTTGGTGGAGAAATCGCTACTTCTTCGTGGTAGGGCAGCAGTGGAGAATTAGTACAGACAAACTTTGCAAAAAATTCCAGTGGGTTGAGAAGTACTCCTAGATTAAGTGGAGATAGTACTAGATCTGATGGCTGCCGGAGATAGTAGTAGATGTTATACTGTACACTAGCACAGTATGAGGTCATTCTGTTGTTATGTACAAAGTCTATCACTGAGATGTACATATATGAGTGATAGCTGCATATAATTTCTTGCAAAATCCATGCTTCCTTGCAGGTGGGAGGCCCTCATGGCGCCCTATGACGAGCCTGATCCCTATTTGGTATGGTGAGTATCGAATCGAAACTCAAATATGCTTTCATCGATTTGCCGATCTCACATTATATGAATCTAAGTGTTGAATCAGAACTCAAATATTCATTTATTGATTTTCCGATCTCGTATTGTATGCATCTGGCAGGAGAGATTATCGCCAGAGGCTGTGGAACAACCTGAAGGACACTTGTGGTTAAGCAGCAGCAGCAGC
Organism: Aegilops tauschii subsp. strangulata; assembly: GCF_002575655.3. Classification (NCBI taxonomy): domain Eukaryota; kingdom Viridiplantae; phylum Streptophyta; class Magnoliopsida; order Poales; family Poaceae; genus Aegilops; species Aegilops tauschii. The sequence continues at coordinate 6,363,175 of NC_053035.3, forward strand.
AGCAGGTGAGGTGTTCATGCCAGTCAGTTGGTGGTCAGACTGGCACTTGTTGGATTTGGATGATACAGGTGAGGAAGAAACTAAACAAAGACTAGTTATGTGGTCACCTGGGACTCTAGATTGTTTTTTGGTGCCATGTAGTCTTGTTTTGCTGTTATACACTTGATAAATGCCATGAGCCGTTTTGGCAGCACTGGTGTCGTTTCATTGTTGTTTTAGTAGGTGCTTTGGCTAAAATAGAAAAGAAAAAGATTATGCACGCCTAGGTTGTGTCATGATTGTTATCGGCTTTGTTGAACTTCGACCTCTGTCTTCTTCAGATACCTGTAATGTGAATTCATAATCTCCTTCCACATTTCCCAGGTTTAGTAGAAGATGGTATGTTCTCGCACCTGTGAAGTATTTATCTTGCCAGTTATAGTGTCATTATTTAGTTGAAATGACAAGGCATTGACTTTTTATCTTGTGTTCGGATAGTACTATTTGAAGCTGTGATTTATCTGTTTCAATACTGATGGTACCCTAGTAGTGCTGGTTACTGGGGAGGTGTATGCGGCATGTCGAATCATTCTTCCGCAAGAGGCCCTAAAGCTTCAAATTGTTTAGAACCTGTCTGCACTCTGCAGTTTGGAACCTTGCGGAAGGATGCTGTGAATTTCTTGGATAGTGGGCTTCCCTGATGGCTGCTAGCTTAGGAATGGCTTCTACAACAACTGAACTGTACAACAGTCTCTTGACTGAGAATTGTTGGGGCCTATGGTGTAGGGCGACTGCTTGGCGTCAAGTTGAGCTGCAACGCTGAATCACACCCTGTCCGACACAGACGATCTGATCTCGATTTAGTTTGCAGCTGATCCTTTGGGTTGGTGCCCATGAGGCCATGACAGGCAGGGGTCAGCAGCAGTTTACTGTCATCCATGTTGGCTTTAACCCTGCAGTGCTCTAGTTATCTGAACAACTTCTTGTTTTTGAAATGTCAACCGCGGGGGGATTCCCCCACCTGAACATATGTATATTTTCAAAAAGAGGCAATCCTTAGATCGCGATCATACAGAAAATGTGAAGAGAGGGATACTGGCAGTTACACAGAGATTACAAGATACAGAGAGCAGCCGCGTCAGGTAGCGGGTCCGCTAGAACGGTCTGACTAACTTGCACCACATTTCCTCTCAAGATCATGTTTTTTCTACCCAACCTAATGATTTGTGCCTCACAACTTTTCTACAAGGTTTCCATATGAAATTGCAATCCAAATTTGTCTTTTCATCTACCACCTTCAGATGTACTTCATCAGGCTGTAGATGTATATCCCACAGAAAACATGCTGCAGCAGTGCAGCTGAAGCTAAAAAATATATATGTTGGTGACTGAAGCTAAGTTGTAAGCACTTTCCACAGTGAAGATCCAGGCTTTGCCTTGTTTCCGCATAATTACCTGAGTTGAATGATCTGCAATTCTCTGGTATCGCTATTTTCATAGAGGTCCACGACTCCACATCACCACTGTTGGTTTGGAGAGGGAAGAAAGAAGCAGCGGGAAAGGCTCTTTTGTTCTTGTGGAGTTATATCCGGCTAACGAAACTGCTAGGACATTTTGGCTCATAACGCCCCGGTCGCTCCCCCTCGGGCGATCTAGGCGTGCAACCTTAGCCGCCGCGAGCCGCCACAACCCACCGTCCTTCTCCGCGCCGCCGGGCAAATCTTGCTCGGCGTCAGTGGCGGCGGGACCACTTCTGTTTCCTAGTGTGGGGGCCACGGCTGGGGGGGTGGGGGGGCTCATCCATGTGGAGGCACAAGGCGACATGGGTCAGCGCAGCGCGCTGGCTGGTGCAGCACGCGCAGCACGTGGTGCCTATGAACTGGGTCGGCACCTAATCGGATCCCAGCTTCGCGAGCAGGCGGCCGGACTTCTCCCAAGGTGACACAGATTGCTTACGGAGGCCAGTGGCAGCCGGCTGGTCCAAGGCAGCCGCAGTGCATGCGCGGACGGCGGCCTCAACTAGGTTCTGCTCGGCGGTGGCCTAGTGCCGGTGTGCTGGCGGCCGGAGTCTTGGAACCGGCGACTGTCTGCAGCATGGCAGATGCTCGGATCTATAGTCATGCGGTCGTAACTTGGTATGGCCTGGTGTGGTTGTTGATTCATATTTGGAAGGCTTGCGGGTGGTGATCCAGATCCTGTCGGCCGTTTGGTGGTGACTTAAGACTGTGGTGCAGTGACCTCCTGCGGCTCGACGAAGATGGTGGCCATCCGAAGGTCTTAGGGAGGGTGCATTTCCCAGATCCAGCGGCTGACTTCAGTGGTGAGATGCAAAACCACGGACTACGGCTTGATGCGAAGGGATGGTTGTGCAATGGCAACGACAAAAATCGCATGTAGCGGCTGGGATTGCGGAAAAGTGGTGGCGACAACACATTAGTGATTTCAATGGTGGTGCTACTCGAGCACCCGGTCTAGAGCTACGGGGTGAAAGTCTAGGTTAAACCAGAGTTGGTTATACCTAGCAATGGTGATGTTTTTTTACGTCATTACCTTTTTGAATGCATTGCTAGGACATGCTCCGGACTGATTCTTCAAGGTGAAAACCTAGACTTTGGCCTTAGTGGCTGCATCCGGTGACAATGACGCTTGAGCATGGCTCCCTTCCTGAAGGCGTTACTGTTGAAGACCTCGTCGTCCATATAGTGTTATGATATGGTTGGTGCAGATATGGTCATTGTTGCTGTTTTGACAATCGCGGATCTGATTGCTTTGTTTTTTTATAGCCTATGCATAGCTTTGGTCTTATGACTTTGCTAGTTGTTGTAGTGTTTATGTTGGTGTTGACCGTGTGCATCTTAACTATGCAGAGGCCGGGTGTGGGCTCACCATGTTCTGTATCTTCTATATGCTTTATTTTGAGTCAATAAAATTCACCCTTATCGAAAAGTTAGGGGGGGTCATCCTGAGTTGAAATCAAGATGTCAGAGGAGAAATCCGATGACCATCTATGGGTGGCTCCATGGAGTTTTCCTTCTCTCGGTGCGTCGAGTCAGTGTTGTCGCCGCAATGCCGGTCAGTGGTGACATGGGTGGGCACTTGTAACCTTTGTCTGACAAATTTCTTCTTACTAAAATGTTCATTCACTCAAATGAAATGTCCCAACAACAGCTAAAGATTGTTTAGATAGATAGAGAATAGAAAAAATTGTTCATGTATTTAAAGAGAAATAATCACATCTCTAGTTCAAAATGTTCTCTAGTCCACTGTGTTAAATTGGTATTATTATCTATGCAAACCATAAAAGATAATATCTATACATAGTTTGTACATCAGTGAAGAAAAAATTATTATTTCCTAAATACTTTATAAGATAACCGCGGTTTAGCACATGAAAAATTGCAAAATAAATTAAATGGTTGAAAAACATAAGATTTTTTAAGGGATAGCCACTGATGAGTGGCCCCTGCGTCGACCTTAATGACTTGTCAAATGCATTTGAAATTTTATGTCACATCAGCCAGACACCCCCCCCCCCCCCCCCCGACGCAGCTTCGGTGCCTTAAACGCACATGCCTTTGGGTCACTGACATGTTGGCCAGCCACTTGTTGGGCCCACATGTCATAGACACAAAGGTAGGTGCCTTAAGGCAACGAAGCATCGCCCCCCCCCCCCCCCCCCCCCCCGCGCCCGCTGCGCTGCCCGCACACATGGATCAATTTGGGCATCAAATGCTAGTTATCGGCCTATCCATGCAACTTGAAAATTCAGTGTTGAATGCCGGTTGTTTTCTGCGAATAAGTGAATGTTGGGTGGTTATTTGAAACCTAACCCCAATTGTGGTGGTTACTTGCAATTTACTCCTAGAGCTTAAAGCATACGTTTTGTGCAGTAAATTGGATATATGCATTTATGTGACACTAATCAGATTATCAGTTCTGGAAAACAAATTCATGTGCAGATGCCATGCCAGCTCATGCAAGTTATTAAAATTTTCGAAAAACAAGTGGCTTTGTGCATCACGGGCATGGAGTTAACACTACTGCAGGAGTACCTAGCAGTGGCGGGTGGCAAAAGTCCATCAGTGGCGGGCAAGGCTCTCAGGGCCGCTCACCACTAACCTCCCGCCACTACTAGAACACCATCAGTGGCGGGCGTCCGCCCGCTACTGTTAGGCCATGAGTAGTGGCGGGCTCTACGTCGTGCCCGCCACAACAGTCTGTGTTGCCCGTCACATGAATTTTGCGCTGCTATGGCAGTCCTTTTTTACCGCTCGGCGCTGCTATTGTTGCATGCCGACATGATTGAATTACAACATATTCCACCCGGATCATATCATCAGATTGCATTTGATACAAAAATTCTGGTTTGAACCTTGATCCACATAAACACACCACATTACAATGATTTCAGATTAATGAAAAGTAGTAGTTATAAAATATAACAAGTGAATTACAATAATTAATAAGCATACATATGTCGCGCTCATCACATAATTAATGGTTTGACGAGTTTTTTTGAGTGAAATGAGTGTTGGCAGATGTTCAACATGCAGACCGTTAGTAGAAGCTGCACATACTACATGAATTAGTACTTGATGGAATGAACGGGAACCAATGGGCCGCTTGCTCTGGAATTGGAGATTTGGCCTCTCCCAGAGCCCATTGTACAACCACAGACGGCGTGCGTATGGTAATTGGACTCATACCCGGCCAGATCCTCTCTGGCGTTGCCTCCGCAAGGATGCACACTGCAAGGTCAGTGAAGCGCCTCTCTGCAATCTTAGCAATCGCTATGAAAGAACAATGGACATTGGAACACTTTTGACCCAAGCTAACATCGCCTCCTTGAGGCGCTCGGCCCGATACTTTTCATGTTTCCATAGATAGTGCGTCTCCATGTCCGCCGCAGAGACCCCCTCCCACAAATCTTCTGGCGGCCCCATCTGTTATTTTTAGCAGAAAATAACATTCAAAATATATACATATAGAAAAGATCACAAGGGTAATATATAAACACATATGACACTCGTACATATAAAGTAGAGATCACAAGGTAACAATCATTGTGTCATGACATAGTTTAATGTTTTTCACGGTTTACTAGACTAGAAAGGAGCATTTATATCGCCATGTTGATGTTTCATTCTCATGTCTCATTCTTCTTGACTCTCTGCCCTACAGTAGAACATCCCCTCGTCCCTCACTACATGGCGATTGATGATATTCGTGAGCACTCTCTGAAGGCGCTCGTGCTCTGTCCAAAAGTGAGCTAGCTTAACTTCCTTCTCATTCTCTTTGGACCATTTCTGCAACATTGAATCACTTCCTAACAGTGGTCCTGTGCGCACATAGTCATCCATCAAGACCATGGCATAGTAGCCAGACATGTGCATGGTTTCGCCTTTCAGTTGTTGCCGGCAACAAAAGCTAGTGTTTAATTTGTACTGCGAATGTGGCATGTTCTTACAGTCGGACTTATGACACATAAGAAGAGCAGCATTGAGAACTTTTTTCAGATCGGTCCACAGCTTCTTAGGGTCTCTCCTGGAATCAAAGAAATAAGCTCAGCTGTCCCGGGGCATCAGTGATGATTTGGTGTTCATTGCTGTGCAAAATAATTGAACAACGCAACATTAATGAGATTGACATCAATGTACCCAGGTGTATAGTGCAAGCAGAAAGAAATGAACTTACGTTTCGAAGTAAGGCACGATAAAGTTGATCTTGGTCCGAGGACTACGAAGAATGGTCTTGTGGAGGTAATCCGTCATAAGACGTTGGCCTTTATCAGAATCCACATTGGTCGAATGCATGAGATACAGATCAAGGAAGCCAACTTCCTCATTCTGGAGTAATGGATTGGTAGCATGCCTGAGCGACCAAAGCCTCATTATAGACGGCTTGATTACGTCCACATAGAAAATATTGTCGTTGACCACACTCTCAAATCCAAGATATACTTTCTCAACAGGGTACTCGTCGACAAATCCAAGAGGCCCTCTATAACTTTGGCGGTGTAATACATCTCACCCTTTCCTGACCTAGCTACTACGTCTTTGTGTAGAAGCTGAATTTCAACGCTTAGTGCACTCAACTTGTGTTGTGGCAACATCGGTTAACCGGGCTTAAGCATTTGCATGAAGCACCGGCTGACAAAAACATTCACCACATCTTCTCCTGGCGCCTTACTGGTTGTAGGTTCATTGGCTGATTTCTTCTTTCGCTTTCTTCCCTTTTTACGACGCTGAGCTGAGGGGTCCATAGAAGATGGTTCTCCAGAATGCATTTATTGGATTTGCTAAAATTTAGTATGCAATTATGAGTCAACGATACTACAATGGATCCTGCCAATATAGGCCAACGATATTACAATGGATCCTAGTTAAAAACTGAAAGAAAAATTCGACATGACCTTTGCTAACAAGAGGACATAACAAGTGCAAGAAATTCGGCAAAACGGAAATGAATTGACGTTTCACCAAAACATTGGCACTCATGTCGATACCTGCCAATATAAGCCAATGATACTACAATGGATCCTAGTTAAAAAATAAAGGAAAAATTCGACATGACCTTTGCTAACAAGAGGACATAACGAGTGCCAGAAATTCGACGAAACGGAAATGAATCGACGTTTCGCCAAAACATTGGCACTCATGTCGATACCTGCAAACATAAGACAACGATACTACAATGGATCCTAGTTAAAAATTGAAAGAAAAATTCGACATGACCACACTAATAGGGTTCCTACGCATAAACTTACCAAATATTTATGAACTACTAGTATATATTTACCCTGAAACAGATCTGACCATCATACAAAATAACACTAAGAAAACATTGGCATGTATTTCTAAACTAGCTACTCCAGCGACAACTATTTCGGTACAGATGAAGTAATATTTACACCAGGCACAAATCTGAAAATGCATACCGGAGAGGTGGAACGCTTGGAGTTCGAATGCAACCCGAGGTCTTTGATGTTGGCGGGGGAGGGGGACACGGCCGAACGGCTAGCCATCGGGGTGAAGCTCGGTGGTGGCGATGAGATGCCTCCTGCGGTGTTGGAGGATGATGCCATGCCCGCCCGCGACAGTGCGAGCAGGGGCGCGGCAGCGAGGGTGAGAGGCGTCAACGAGGGGCGCGCGGCGGCGAGTAGCGACGGCACCGAGGGGCGCGGCGGCTATTGGGCGAGATTTGAGGGGGGACGAGACGGCGCACGAGGAGAAATGACCAGTTTTGGCTAGGGGGGGGGGGTTGTTTGTGTTAAAATTGAACTGCTAGCATAGTGGAATTACGACTGGCGGGCGGGGTATAGGGCCGCCACACGTATGGCAAGAAGCAGTGGCGGTCTGTACCAGGAGGCCGCCACTACTAAAAATGACCTCCTGGCCCCCCAACAAAAAAGTTGCTGCGATTTTAGCTGTGGCGGGGCTATAGACATGCCCGCCACATCTCATAGGAAGAGCAGCGGCGGGCGCTGTAAGCCGCCCGTCACTGACGTATTTCATCATGAGATAAGATTTGGAATGGTTCACCTGTGGCGGGCCAGAGGACTCGCTCGCCACTGCAACTCATGTAGCTATGGCGGGCTGATTTTGCTATCCGCCACTGCTTGCTTTCAAAAATATGCGTGGCGGATGCCCCGCCGTGCCTGCCACTAATTTGTGATCTTCTATAAGCCTTTTTGCAGTAGTGTAACCTCCTTTTCGATGGGAAAAATGCAATTTAGTTAATAGTTACAACCAGGTTAGGTAACTGAAGAACTTAAGCAGTTGACCGAAATGTAGCTTTCAGGCTGCCCCAAGAAACATTAAACTGGGCTTGCGTAAAATACTAGTGCAGTTTATGGTCAGATGGCCTTGTCGAGATCGATGATGGATATTTTATTTTGGTCGTATGTTTCGATCTAATCCAGGACTGATGATACTACATGCAACTAGGACACGAGTGAATAATTTACTTAAGAGTTGCATCATGAAGGGAAAATAATTAAACAAAGTACATGGATTAGAGCATACGCCAACATCTCAAGTGGTTGACTTAAGACTAATTAACAAGCTTATGTTGTTTGTTAGGGAAGCTAGAGCAGAATTGTATTTCAAAGCAAGCGAGAATGTATATAAGTCTTGCTCGCATCTCCTTCTCCTCTCTTGGACCTATAATGGAAAAGCCGCGGCGACAACACATGAATGACCTCGATGGTGGTGCTACTTGAGCACCCGGTCTTGAGCTCCGGGGTGAAAGCCTTGGTCTGGCCCGAGTTGGGTATACCTAACAATGGCGATGTTTTGACGTCGTTACCTTGTTGAAGGCATTGTTCGGAATGTTCGGACTGATTCTTTAGGGTGAAAACCTAGATTCCAGCCTTGGGTTGCTGGATCCGGTGACGGTGACACTTGAATGCCACTCCCTTCCATAAGGCGTTGCTGTTGAAGAATCTCGTCGTCCGCGTGGTGTCATGAGATTGTCAATGCAGATATGGTCATTGTTATAGTTTGTCGATCGTGATGTGATCGCTTTGGGGTTTTTTTCTTTTTTCCATGCCTTCGCATAGATTTGGTCTTGTATGACGTTGCTATTTGTCGGCGTGTTTTTGTGTGCGTGCGTTGGTGTTGGTTGTGTGCATCCTACCTATGCAGACGCCGGGTGTGTGCTCATTGTGTTTGTATATTCTTAATGCTCCATTTTGAGTCAATAAAATCCACCCATTATAAAAAAACTATATATCCCTCTATTACCAGATCATCAGTATTTACTTGTATGACGGCACACAATAATAACAAAAGTTTTTTCACTGCATAACCTCCTTTGGGCACAAAATAGTGGCCCAAGGAATAACGAAGTTGGTTTCAATGAAAGTAATTATCTAACGAGGTTTCAATATCCAATGAATTTATGTATCACTGACAAATGGTCCTACTTTTACCATAATATGTTGCTGGTTTACTTTGATAATGGTTTGGAAAGTGGGGAATTTAGCATGGTTTAATCACAAGTGGCCTTCTGATCCGTATGTTATCATGTTTAGGGTAGCTTACGGAATTAATGACTGGAGTTCCCTGTAGGTGACAGAGGGCGCAAAACTGGTGCTACGACGGGATGCAAGACTTCTGGAAAGGAGTCTCAACTGAAGTTTTTCAAGCCAGGAAAAGCTGGGCACCATGGATTCCCCGCCTGGAAGATGGGACTTGATTTTGCGGTTGTGTCTGTTCCTTTAGTGGTGTTGTGCTGATTAATAGCTGGGTGTTGGCTTCGGCGTACTCAGTGTAAAACGCTCTGTTTTTTCATGTCTTCATTGTGTTGGTTGTTCCCCTAGTCTGTTGCTCAGCTAGGCTTGCGAGGAGGAATGCCTTGAAGACTTAAGTCCATGTGTTTGTTTTGTTGGTGGTGGTTGCGTTTTGGTTGTAAAAACAACTTGTTTTCATTAATGAAATCAGCGGTACAATCCCTTTTGATCTAGAAAAAATGTATGCATAAACCTTTTGGTGGAATATCCAACACGTCCGGGCCAACTTTTTGAGTGAACATTTAGTGATAAGAAAATTGTGTTGTTACAGTCAGAGCTGAAATGTTCTTATCTAATGCCCATATCATCCATTTATTCTCTTGTGTTTAACTCAGTAATTACACCAATTTCGAACATACTATAGGTCGTCAATGTAGCTCATCTGAAGTGCGCAATAAGTAATGATCTGTGGTATGGGAGTATGATTCTTCATATTACATTGACAACACAAAGGAAACTTTATTATCTGATCCACACCGACAAGATATGATCCCAAACACACAACCAAACATATATCATAACAATAACAAACTCGTTTAAAAAAAATAACAATAACAAACAAACAGACATGGATTTTTGGATTAATAGAACATCCCAGGCTAAAAATCCACAGATTACTTGAAAAGGAAAACATTAACAAGCTTGTATAGTTCCTTTCATAGCTACCCGTATATGGGTAGCTACAGCCCACCTAGTTTTTTAACATATTACTGGATGGTGGCGCCAGCAGATGTAGTGTCCTGCAAAAAAAAGGTATAATCAACATCGCTACATACCAAGAAACCAGTCATTAAGGTACTGATGGAAATTTGTCAGGAAAATATAAATCATAATGCCAGATGACTAAAACTAGTTTTGTTTGTGAACTGGCTTTGAAATTTATAAGCTTATTTGTTACATAACCTTAACTACATTTACATGTCCAGACCATGATGTTTAAATATCTTTCAGCTGGACTAGATATACATGCTAGAAACAAGAAGAAATATATATAAAGATTAAGTAGTTGAATGTATGTACTTACAGAAGGTTTGACGTACAATGCATGGATATTAAGTTCTTTGATAGTTTGAAACGTAGGGGGGTTGGCGAGCGCGTTATACTTGATGATCCCACGTGCCATAGCAAACTCTCCAGTCCCACCCATAATGGCCATCTGGCCTTGGCCTGTTTGAAAATTGATCCCCATCGCTTCGAAAGATGATCCATTGTACCTGATCTTGTTTTGTAGGGCAATATCACATATCATATGAAACTGGAAAATCTTCAGTATTTGAGACCTTTGTAACAAACCATATATGCTATATAACTGGGAAAACTAAAACTTATACTAGTCCAAAAGTATATAAAAATGACCTAGAGTTCTTCTCGAACACCATGCTGAAGTAGTTGAACCAGCCTGGACCGGCTACATCAGCCTGCACTTGCATGCCTTTGGTACGGGCAACAATGGTGGCAGTAGCGGGGTTTGGTCCATCAATGACAGTCCAGTCGGTAACGGCAGTTAGACCAAACTCTGACGGTTTGCTGGAGGTAACAATTGCTACCTGGTTGATGCCTGGTCCGGCGGCGATTTGGTGCAAGTACAAGCGCATGTTAACCTCAGACTCACACTGAAGAACACAGGATAGGGATGCAGATGCCATGGATAGAATGGAATGCAGGACTAGGATCGTGGACAGGACTAAAAGGCTAGGGCTGGCCATTGCTAGCTAGGATTTTGTCTGGCAGAAGAAGATGGTAGCTAGGAGGTGTGTCCGTAAACTGACTCTTTCCTTTGTCGTGTGTGTTAGCTGTGTGAGAGACACTTGAGTCCAGGGTACTATTTGTAGTGCTCCAGGACTAGCTAGCATATTCGTTCCATATCCTCTTTTTTCATTTCTCTTTGGGATGATCCATTCCATATCCTTTTTAGTTTCTTTTTTTTAACTGCCATTTCAGTTAGGATAGACAACTACACATGTGTGGCTGATTCCTTGTACATGTGTCAACCCTAGGAGATCACAAAGGTCAAGTGCCTTTTGAGGAACTACCCTTTTATTTCCTTGAAATACAATGTGTACATGGTAATGTAGCATTGACAATGACTAAAATGCATTAGACGCCCATTATTATCTTTACATCTTATTATATCTCCGGAAGAGCAGCAGCCTAGGTTTTCCACCTGGACAACGAGCACACTGTCATTACTCGTACAATACAAAGTTCAAATCCAAGGATTCATGCTGCGTGTTTACCGCTGCGATTGGAGATGCAACCCCCCCCCCCCCCCACCCCCACCCCCCACGCGGAACCCAGGTCAAAAGCTTTCCTTCGACCTCTTCTTTCCTCGACCACATCGACGTCGCCGGTCTTGTTGAGGCAGCCTTGATGCTAAAGACAGGAGGAAGCAGCCTTGGCAACGTCGCTGGTCTTGTTGAGGCAGCCTTGATGCCAAAGACATGAGTAAGCGGCCAGGCCACACAACACTTCAGTTTGGTGGTGCTCTTCAAATACACGATCTCGAGTTCCAGAGGGGAAACTCTAGCTCAGGCCTTCATTCACTGTACGTTGGAATGGCGATGTTTCGGCATTGTTCCCTTGTTGGAGACATTGTCTTGAGATTGCTCGGAAGTCCTACTCGGGGTGAAAACTCATGATCTAGCCTCTATTAGAATGGTGACAACAGTGATCATCCCTTTCCTAGAGGTGTCGTTGTTGGAGAACCTTTCTCATAGCTTGGATAGTTCCATTGGCGCAGGTAGGTGTTGGCCACTGATGCGTGCCATTGATTGCTTCAACATGAATTTTGTATGTCCTATCTTTTTTTAATAATTTCGATGTGTGCAACCCTGATGTCTGGATTAGCATATTGCTTCTTGTAGAGGCCGCGGGGTGGGTGGGGGTGGGGGCCGGGGGCAGGGGTGCCGACCAAAAACTAGCAAATTTACTATCATCTTGATTAGCATATTTTTAGCGGTTTGTTCCTTGCAAAAAAAGACTATCAATGTATCAATTATGCAAGCTAGTTTAAGACCATTCACAAATTATTATCAAATAGTTCTATTAATGTCAACTGAATTCAGGAGTCATGCATGACGTCAACCATGTCAAATTATTGAAGGTTTAACCTCTGGCTTAGAAACAAAACAAATGCGTACCATAGGCCGGCAAAAAGTAAACCACTATATAGAAGGAAATTAATAATACTTAGTGGGCAATCTCCGTACGTGACAACCACCTACATATAATACTTGGAAAAAATTATCAATGCTACTTGTATGTTTACTAATATAAGTAGTGACCTTTATAAGGAATTGCGTCGTTCCAAGGATGACATCTTAATTAGCATACTACTAAGATTCGAAGATATATACTATCTTGAAAGTCAGTTGTGCCAAGGCCATATAGGAAGGCATATCCTATTGTAAGGCGATTAGAAGCGATCTAGGGTTCTGACCGCGGCCGCCACCGCCGGCGGCCGGCTACCCGGTGTCTACCCTGGCAGGTGCCATGCGGCCCTCTCGGGTAACTACCTTGATGCTCTGACGTGGGGAGGAGAAGAGATGAGTTAGCTTGTTTGCTGTTCCTGTGGTCTGTATACTCGGCTGTTTCAAAGTATCAGACGATTGCAAAGTTCACACCCCGGCGTGCGTCCAGCATAGCTGGTGTCCTATCCCGGCGCAGCACCATTGTTCTGCAAGGAGTTGCGATCGGTTTTTTGTCCCTCCGTATCGTTTTGACTACGGTAGGTTTCTTGATTAAGATTCGTCTGCTCAATCGACTTGTTCGTTTCGTTCAGACTGATCACAATGAAAATTCTGTGTTGGAATTGCCGCGGGATGCGGAAACCCGCGGCGGTTCGAGCGCTATTGGGGATCCAAGGGCGGGTTCGCCCTGATGTGCTTTTCTTGTCTGAAGCCCATCTGAACAAAGCTAAGGCAGAAAAACCAAGAAGAAGGCTCGGTTTCGACGCAATGGCTGTGTCGGAAAGTGGAGGTTTAGTAATGCTATGGTTTGACAATCTTGGTGTTACGTCAACGGAAGTACAGCCCAACTATATTGATATCCGGATAAATGAGTCAAGTAGTGGGGGTTGGCGATTTACAGGGTTCTATGGCGAACCAAGTGGTGAGAGGAAACACTTATCCTGGGATTATTTGAGACAACTACATGCAATGTTAAACTTACCATGGCTGGTGGCGGGCGATTTTAATGAGATCCTTCATACACATGAGAAGGAGGGAGGTATTGCAAGATGGCAGCGATGCATGCAGGCTTTTAGCGATGCTCTAAGCGACTGTGCATTGGACGATTTGGGTTACACAGGAGACAAATTTTCTTGGCGCCGAGGACATATTCGGGAACGCTTAGATCGAGCTGTTGGTAACATGCAGTGGGCTGATTTGTTCCCTACTTTTGGAGTATCCAATGAAGAGTTTAACAAATCAGACCATAGGCCGGTCCTGATCGATACCAATTTTCAGATAGGCATGCTGCCGCGAGGTGCACCTGGACCGTGCAGGTTTGAGGCACGTTGGTTAGCAGAGGAGGACGTCGAGACTATCATCCAGACATCCTGGGAGGCGCGCAAAGCTCTGGGGGTAGCACCCTTTGCTGAACTCACAGCTGATGTACATGAAGCGCTGCATAGTTGGGACAAGAAGGTACTCCAAGGACCTCGTACAAAGCTTCGGGAGCTACAAAAGAAACTGAATGAAGTGCTATCTGGGCCTTTAACTGATGACGCGGTTGTAAGGCAACATGAACTACACATGCAAATTGAGAAACTACTAGAGCAGGAGGAGCTCTACTGGATGCAGCGAGGACGAGCTGATTGGCTTACTCGTGGTGACAAAAACTCTGATTTCTTTCATAGTGCAGCAAATGGTCGGCGGAAGAGAAACTTTATCAAGCGTTTACAAAGAGAGAATGGCACATGGATTGCAGACCAGGGGGAGATATGGTCCCATGCAGCAGCGTACTTTACGTCACTGTTTTCTTCTAAGGTGCAGGTACCAGATATGAATGTAATTGACAAGGTAAAGCCTCGTGTGTCTGATGCAATGAACCAGGAGCTGAACAAACCATACACACGAGAGGAAGTTAAGAACGCTATGTTCAACATCGGCGACCTCAAGGCCCCTGGCCCTGACGGCCTTCATGCTGTGTTTTGCAAGAGGTTTTGGCACATAATTGGAGAGGACTTGATTGATGAAGTGTTACTTGCTGTCGATTCTCGTAAGATCCCTGATGGGTGGAACAACACAACTATTGTGCTCATCCCGAAGATAGACAACCCATAAGTTATAACCCAATTCCAGCCGATTAGCCTATGTAATGTGGTCTATAAAGTGATTTCAAAACTCCTTGCAAACCGACTGAAACATTTTCTTTCTGAGATCATCTCCCCAAATCAAAGTGCCTTCGTCCCTGGACGGCTTATCACTGATAACTTTCTGGTAGCTTTTGAGTCATATCATGCGATCAAGAGGAAAACAACCGGTAAATATGGCACTTGTGCGGTGAAACTCGATATGCACAAGGCATATGACCGGGTGGAGTGGACTTTCTTGGAGGCGATTCTATTACGGTTGGGATTTATGGAACATTGGGTGGCCTTCATCATGGAGTGTGTTAAATCGGTAAAATACCAGGTACGGGTGAATAATGAGTTAACTGACTTTTTTGTTCCTTCCAGGGGCCTAAGGCAGGGCGATCCTCTTTCACCGTCCTTGTTCTTGCTATGTGCTGAGGGTTTATCAAGTCTAATTATGCACGAGGAGGAGGTTAGAAATTTATTGGGAGTCAAAGTGTGTCGTGATGCCCCCTCGGTCTCTCACCTTCTTTTTGTGGATGACTCCCTAATCCTCATGAGATCCGATGCCACCAATGCAACCAGTCTCCGAAGGGCGCTTGACAATTACTGCGCTGCTTCTGGCCAGATGGTGAGTGAGGTCAAATCCAGTATTTTGTTCAGTACATGCACTCCTGTTGATACAAGAGTGGAAGTGTGCACCTCACTTAATATAATGGCAGAAGCGCTCACGGATAAATATTTGGGGTTGCCCCCAATTGTGGGAGTGGACAGATCAGATTGCTTTCAACATCTCATAGATAGAGTTTTAAGCAGAATTAGAGGGTGGAAGGAGAAACTACTATCTGTTGGTGGGAGAGAGGTCTTACTAAAGGCTGTAGTACAAGCTATTCCCTCATACGCAATGTCAGTTTTCAAAGTTCCAAAACAAGTGTGCAACAGTATAACCACCGCCATGTCGAAATATTGGTGGGGAGATGAGGATTTGAAAAAACATATGCATTGGTTTGCCTGGTGGAAGATGTGCGTCCCGAAGGAGAAGGGTGGTATGGACTTCCGGGACTTGCATTGCTTTAATTTGGCTCTTTTGGCAAAACAGTGTTGGAGGCTTTTGTGTGAACCGGAATCATTATGTGCCAGAGTATTGAAAGCAAAGTATTTCCCCGATGGTGACCTTCTGAACTGTACGTTGAAGAAGGGTAGTTCATATACCTGGCAGAGTCTCTGGAGTGGAATTCAGTCCTTTAAGAGAGGACACATTTGGAGAGTAGGAGATGGATCAAATATTAATATCTAGGAGGACCCTTGGATTCCCAGCAGCCCGACCCGCAGAGTTTTTACACCAAGGGGAAATATAGTGATCACAAGAGTTTCTGAACTCATTGATACGGAAAACAGAGTGTGGGATGAACAATTGCTAAACGATCTTTTTTGGCCAATTGATGTGCAGCGTATTATGAATATCCCTCTAGCTTTGGGAATGATGGAAGATTTTGTATCATGGCACTTCAATAGAAGTGGAATTTTCTCAGTAATATCGGCTTACCATGAAGAGTGGGAGCACCAACATGGACGAAAGTTGAGGACGACAAACTCATTACAAGCCTCAAGTACTAGTCCAGTCTGGCGTACCATTTGGAAATTGCGTGTGCCATCAAAAATCAAAATCCATGTTTGGAGGACTTTGCTTGGAGCCATTCCTTGCCGTGGTGTTTTAGCGAACAGACATATGACTACAAGTTCCCAGTGTCCCCTTTGTAGTTCGGACTGTGAAAGCATTAGGCATGCTATGTTTCTGTGCCCGAGGGTGCAAGAAATTTGGCGAATTCTTGGACTACAAGAGCTGGTGAATGAAATCTGCACAGTATAGTAGAGAGAGATGGAGGTTCGGCGCTGGCCGATCTCCTACTATCCAAAAGTTCCATATGTCCACTGGTGGCTGATGTCCAGCGCAATGATCTAGTGGCTACAACAATCTGGTATGTATGGTGGGAACGACGCAAATACACACACGGTGAGAACATCTATGAGTCAGCAAGGTCGGCCCAAGCTATATC
Source organism: Aegilops tauschii subsp. strangulata (assembly GCF_002575655.3). Classification (NCBI taxonomy): domain Eukaryota; kingdom Viridiplantae; phylum Streptophyta; class Magnoliopsida; order Poales; family Poaceae; genus Aegilops; species Aegilops tauschii. Next base: position 6,379,799 of record NC_053035.3, read on the forward strand.
AACTTTAGCGCAGAACTTTTCACGAGCAAGGTTGAAGCAAACTAAAATTAAAAGACATGGCTGGTCCAAGCCGCCTGAGGGCGTCATCAAACTTAATGTCAATGCAGCTTTTGATCAGGACACTAGTACAGGGGGTACGGGAGCAGTGCTGCGTGATGAGGCCGGTTTCTTTGTCGTTGCTTCGTGCAGTGATATACCCTTTGTGGAAGACGCAGCGACGACAGAGGCTAGAGGACTACGAGATGGCCTCCTACTAGCGAATGAAGTTGGTTGCAACAAAATCTACGTTGAAGCGGACTGTCTGGAGGTAATCGAGATCATGCTGAGTGGCGGGAATTCATTAGGACCAGCAGCGGCAATATATGAAGAATGCACTTTCTTATCTAGCAATTTTATCTCTATAGTTTTTAGCCATTGCCCTCGGGAAGCCAATATGGCGGCGGATCTGCTAGCTAAGAACTCGGAGGTGTCTCGAACAGTTGTTTGGAAATCGGAGCCCCTGGGTTTCTTAGTGGATGTTTTGACAAACGATGTATCTTTATTCTCACATGAAAGATAAACCGCCATGATGGCATTTCCCTCAAAAAAAGAAAGTCAGTTGTGCCATTAGTCAGATGTGTATGCAGTATACAATCCAATTGTATGTATATGTATGTCAGTATGTGTGCTCATCGACAGTTCACCTTGTTTTGAAGCAACCCAGTCATCAGTATGATCGAGTATTCAGACATATCCAGTATACACGTGTTTATGCATTTTAGCTGTGATTTTTTGCCAAATCTGCCAACGAATTATTGCATTCACGAGTGCTCTTATTGCTTGTGTGTAACCCATGCAGTGTGTTAGTTGATTTTCTGCCAAATATGCGTCTATAATTGAAGGGAGAACCTATCCTTCGATTATGGATCAGTCAATTTTCATAGCCTACTGTTTATCTTGTTTGCATGCCCTTCTCCTCTTCTTTAAACCGCCCCCAACCGCCTGCCATGCCGTCCGCGTTCGGTGGTGCTTCCATGTGTGCCTCAGTGCCCTGGCCTGCTCTGCTCAAAGTGCCACCTCTACCATCCCTCCACGCCCCGGCCATCCTATAAACCTCCCCACTGTCCCTGGCGCCGGTGATCCTACCCCCTCCCCCCCACCCCCACCCCCCCCTCCCCCGCGCAACGAACCTGTCAAGCCCTTTTCCTCTCCTCCGTCGCAACCGTGAGTAATAGAAATTTGCATGATTAAATATTTCATTTTACCAAAACTTTTTATACATTTCTATGCATGTAACAAGGAAAGAAGATGATGATGTGTCGATGTCCCTTCGCAGGATTGCATGGCAGTAACAGAGATCCATGTCTTGAAAACGTGCGAAAGAAAGGAGCACGTGATTGAAACAGAACACCTCAACAAACATATAATAGTGCGTACTATGTCGTATCAGCATCTACAACCACAACTCACAAATGTGGGACCTACACGTGCGTGGACACGCCCGCAGACAATGACCGGTCATCCCTAATTTCTCCGCGTCCGCAGCCGCTCCCCTCAAATCCATGCTACCTACGCAATGTGATCAACAATTTTACTCGCAAAAAAAAGTGATCATCATTTTACATATAAATAACTTGAACATATCAGTAGCAAACATATATATATATATATTGGGAATGGCAAGTTCCGTAGAATCAGACACAAAATGTCCATCAAACCTAGATATAATAAGCCTAATAAATAAATAAACTCCTATGCGTAGACGCTGGCGGCCAGAGGGGCTCGCCATGCCGCTTACATAGGATGAGGAGGAGGAGATGATCCCGACCAGGAGCCGGGTGGCGCAGGCCTGCTCCTTGGCGAGTCGGGCGGTTTTCGCCTAGGCAGTCGCCCCGTCCTTCACGAGGCGCCCAAAATCCTCGATGTCGAGCCGGAGCGCCTTTTTGTTTTTGCGGCGGACATCCATCTTCCTCGAGGTCGGTGACCGGATGATGATGTTGCGGAGGAGCTCCTCCTCAGGGTTAGCCTGCGTGGACCTGGAGAACCCTCAGCCGTTGTGTGAGGAACCGGATGTCTCACGGGCCTGCTGCCTAGCACGGCTGGCTCACGCCTCTACCCGTATGTCCTCCTCGGAGGATCGGCGATGAGGGAATGAGCACCCAGCTCTGTCAAGGAGGAGCAGGGCACAAAAGTGGTGGGGGTCGTGGAGGGCGCTGGATCTTGACCGGCACAGATTGTGATGGGCTGACGTGGTTGGCTGCATTGCCTCGCCGGGCAAAGGAGGAGAATGCAGAGCTCGAGCTCCCATCGTCCTTGTCCATTCGTGAGGTCCTCATTATCCAAATCTTACTACAGCAAGGCATCCCGGTCGATGGGATCCGCCTCGTTGTCGGATCCGCCACTGAAATCACTGCCAGAACCAAGCACGGTAGCCCGGGAAGGGAAGTGACGGGGATGGGAGCGAACAGGTGTGGATTGGAAGGGGAGTGAAGATGCCGAGACTGAGCTAGTTTTGTGGGGATGGGTTGGGCCAGCATGGACCGGTCCAAGATGGCAGTCGCGACTGGGCATGTAGGTCTACCCCATATCCGCCCCAGATATGAGATGAGTTTGAGGGGTGCCGGTCGGCCCAGACAATTGGGCAAACTATGTGGGATCCGGTTGGATGGAAGTTTGTGCTTTGAGCAGTGATCGGGCTATCCACCCAGACGTTTTGGGGGATATGAGCGCTCTGGTTGTACATGCTAAAAATCTGGGCATGGGAGCCCGACAGGCCGTGTCTAGGCTGGGCTTGTGCCTCTCAACTCAAAAGACCCGAAAAGTCTAGGAGACCTTATTTTTTGGATTTTATATGAAAAATAGTATGATATTGCGCCAAGTAATCAAAAAATATTTCATTTATTATTTTGAATAAAAACTTAACCTTTTTCTTGCCCAAGCGGGGTGGGATCAGACCGAGGGAGGCTTGGCATTTTCAGGCTAGGTTCTGGCCATTTTAATCTATTTATTTATTTACTTTTTCCGGGACTACGCCATTTTAAGTACTTGGTCAGCAATCTCTAACCAATGATAAGATCACAAGACTAGGCCTATTATCTATTTTTCATTCATAGTCAACTGTGTCGCTAATCACATTACTCCAATCCAGCTATATTTATCCATGCTCAACATCAGTTCACCTTGTTTGAAAGAAACCCAGTTATCTTTCTTTTTTTGCGAGAAAGCTTCGTATTTATACTAAAAGACTTCCAATATTCCATAAAACATATCGTCGATGCATAGTCCAGTGCATCACAGGTGGCGAGGATGAACCGGAAGAAAGCACACCATTTAAGGTAGTTGTTGGGGGCTGGGCCTAGTTTGAAGGTGATGTAGGAGTGGATGTTTGTATTATGGACGGAGGATTGAGAGGGTAAGAAGAGAGAGAAGCCGCAACAGTGGTGACGGGCGTCATGGAGCTGGCGGAGCAACTGGGAGAGGTGTGGGTGGTTTACATCGGAAGGTTACACACCCTCTGTCTCTAAAGAAGAAGAAAATAATACCTTGGGCCTGCAAAGTAAACCAACATATGGAATTGAGAAGCAATTTAACAATACTTAGTGGGCAATCTCCGTGAAAACCATCGAAATATTGGTAGCTAGTTTTCTAATGCTAAGGAATTATTGCTGTGAATAAGCTCGGTACTAGTTGTACTAGTTGCATATTGTCTAATATGTGACGTTGGTAAGAAATTGCGTCCAGCAAAGTATAGCATCTTAATTATCATATTACGAAGACCTGAAGATATATGCAACCTTGAAGCCTTAAGAGCTAGAGCCATAGCCTACTTTTTCTCGGAACTTGGATTAATGCTGTCGCGTACGGATTAATTTAGTAGTGATTCTTCTGTGTTTTTTCATAGATATATAGGAATAGGGCAGTGTATATGTGGAGTGCACACAATCTTGTTTGACTTTTCTTTGCTGGAAGTAAGCTGTTTTAAGTACTTGGTCAGCAATCTCGAATCAATGATCAGATCGTAAGACTATATATTTTCAAAGTCAACTGCGCGGCTGGTCAGATTGTACCACAATACAGTTATACATATGGTGCTCAGCACGAGTTCACCTTGTTTTAAAGCAACCCAGTCATAAGTATGAGCGTTAGTTCAAACATATTTGTCAGAGAACACTCGTTTATACACTTCAGCTCTGATTTTATGCCCATGAGTTAATACATTCATGAGTGCCCTTTTCTTCATGTAGCTGGCACGGAGTGTTACTGAATATAACTTTATTATTTATTACATTTCTTAGGATGCTGTCTATGAAACTAGCGGTATTGCCTACTCATTTGCGCGGCAAGATCTTCATTTGTCATTTTAAATTTGGAAACTATATTTGGCATTTTAAATATTTCTTAACACTTTGTAAATATGTATTGTTGCAATTACCTAATTGTGTATGAGGAATTCATCCGCAAGGTGTGCCAAGAAATAGCTGGTTCCACACAAAAGGCTGAAATTTAACAGTTTTTATTAAAAGACATTCAATTGAAACAAATTATCTAAGAACGCCTAAATTCATCCATACATACGCATTAGCTATACTTGTGGGGTTAACAATTTTAAGCATGTATATGTACATTATATATAAAATAGCTGGACAACTAAGTTTTGGAGAACTTATTGTGAAACTTAGTGTGGAGTTAGCCGGCTGTGGCCGCCTTTATATAGCAGGCATTTGTGTGCGCCAATGCGCTACGCTGGAGTGGGTTTCTCGGCCGATGAGCCTGCTTAATGGCGGTAGACGGACGTTCAACTGCATTGAACAGGCACGGTAGTTATCAATTCCGTCCCGTCCAGTCACACATGTTCGGCATTGAACAGGCACGGACACCGGAGACGCGTCACGCCGCTTCAATGGCGGAGGCAGTGAGAGGTCGCGTCCACCCTAATCCGTCTTCAATGTTGAGCAGCGCGCTCTACAGCGGCATGAATGCGGGAAACTGGTGCCGGGCGGGAATGCGCGCGGGAGGGGAGACGGGTTTTGATGGGCCAGGCCGGTCAGAAATGGGCTTGGGATCGGTCTGGACTCCCGCAAACCTCCCCCATATTTGTCTCCAATTTGCGGGGAAAATCGCATCCGGACAACCCCGCGGACCGATACAGATCAGCATTTGATGGCTTCCACGGTCCGGACAGCCCGGTCCGGTCAGTAGCGGGAGGTTTACACGTCCGCCTTGGAGATGCCCAATAAATAATAAAATCAGAAAAAATAGTAAAAAATTCAAAAAATTCTGAATTTTTTGTGCAAACTTTGAAAAATGTTTTATGTGCCTGCAAAAAATTATGTTAAAATGACATTTATGCATGCTCATGACCCGTTCACCTTGTCTGAAAGAAACCCAGTTATCTTTCTTTTCTTCGAGAAAGCTCCGTATTTATATTAGAAGACTTCCAACATCGCAGAAAACAAATCGTTGATGTGGTCCAGTGCATCGCCGATGGAAAGGACGAACTGGAAGAAATTGCACCATTTAAGATAGTTGTTGACGGCTGGGTCTTGAAGGTGATGTTGGTATTATGGACAGCAATCGAGGCCTGGAGTTGGGAAAAGGGATTGGGAGGGTAAGAAGAGAGAGCAGCAGCAACAGTGATGACAGGCATCATGGCGCTTGCTGAGAAACTGGGAGAGGTGTGGGTGGTTTCACACCCTCTGGCTGTGAAGAAGAAAAAGAATAATACCATAGACATGCAAGGTAAAGCAACAAATGGAAGTAAGAGATGAAAGCGTGGCTGCAAAAACATTGAAGCAACTTCTCCCCCAACAAAAGAAAAGACTAGGTTTCCTCTATCTCCCGCTGGCTCCACCGCCAGTCCGCCTCGTCTCCGGTGGCCTTAGGGCCATGGCGGCATGGTGGATCCCGGCCCTTGCCGGCGGGAGGGCTCCGTCTTTAGATGTTCCTTCAAATTTTGTTAGAGTTTGTGTCCTGTTCAGGAAGACGAGGCGGCGGCGGTTTTCTGAAGATCGAATAAGGTTCTCCCCGCCTAGTCCATGTTCCGGTGGTGCGTCTATCATCGTCGGTGGGTGTGTGGAGATGTGTCTTCGGTGGATCTTTCATTGGTGGATTTGCTCGGATATTGTCGTAGTTCGTCTATGTTCGTGTGTCTTCAGGTTAGATCCTTCTGATCTATGCTACTCTTCAATGGTGGCGGTTGCTATTCTGGTGCGCTGGTCCTATGGGGCCTTAGCACGACGACTTCGGGAATGTCTACTACAACAAGGTTTGCCCGGCTCCAGCGAGGGAGGGGCGATGATGGCGGTGCGCCTTCGGCTGGTTTCAGTGCTTATATTCGTCGCTAGGTTGTCTACGGATCTGAATGTAATTTTTGTTATTTCTAGTGTTTGTTGTTCTACCATGTTTGAAGATGAATAAATTGAAAGTTTTCACGAAAAAACAAATTGAATTAAGAAGCAATTTTTTCACGAAAAGAATTAAGAAGAAATTTAACAGTACTTAGTGGGCAATCTCCGTGACAACCATTGAAATATATATTGCTAGCTAGTTTTCTAAAGCTAAGGAATTATTGCTTTGAATAAGCTCGGTACTAGTTGTACTTGTCTAATATGTGACGTTGCTAAATTGCGTCCAGCAAAGAATAACATCTTAATTAGCATATTAGTAAGACCTAAATTAACACATGTCGCTAATCTTGAATAATTTTTGAAAATCATGAACTTTTTTTTAAACTGGGGAACATATCTGAAATTAAGATCTTTTTTAAAATTCGTGAAAAATTTCACAATTTTCCAATATTTTCTAAAAAAATAACATTTTTGAATTCAAGAATATTTTATAATATTTGCAAAGAATTTTAAAACATTTCCAGAATCAACGAACAATTTTTGGAAATTGTTTGGTGGAACAATTTTCGAAATTCACGAACATTTTTTGATTTAAAAACATTTTTTGAAATGCGTGACCATTTTTTGAATCAGCTAATTTTTTATTATTCAATAAACTATTATGCATGTCATGAACAGTTCTTGAATTTTTGGGATATTTTTTCAGTTCAGGAATAGTTTCTAAATTGGTGAAATGTTTTTCTATTTCATTAAAAAAATAATATAAAACTTTTCAAAATATCATGAACATTTTTTGGTTTCCCGAACATTTGTATTCAAAATTGCGGGGATTTTTTGAATGTGCAAACATTTTTTTAATCACGAACATATTCTGAATCCACAAACATTTATGAAATATTAAACATTTTGTGTAAAAAATCATTTTAATTAATTTTTGGAACTGTTTGAAGTTCCAAATTCTTTAATGTAGAATAAATTGAAGATAGAAATAAGAAAAAAAAGAGAAAATGAAAAAAAAGGTCTCCCGGACATGGGCGAGCCCAAATAGGCGCACTGTGTCTTCTTCCAGCGCGCAGAGCACGGTATAGAATATTCCTACTGCATGGGTCGGCCCAGGTCCGGATTCCCCTGTGCGAAACGTTTATTATCACTTGGCATCGGTGGGTAATATTTTGCAATTTTAGAGGTAATTTCGGTGATGTACCACCAGAAGCAAGAGCCCCTTTATTATTAATTAAAGGCATAGATGGACGGCAATGGAGGTCTGGAGTTAGTAAGAAGAGAGAGAAGCTGCAATAGTTTTGACGGGCGTCATGGCGCTGGCGGAGAAACTGGGAGAGGTGTGGGTGGCTTGCATCGGAAGGTTACACACCCTCTGTCTCTGAAGAAGAAGAAAATAATACCATGGGCCTTCAACGTAAACTAACATATGGAATTGACAAGCAATTTAACAATACTTAGTGGGCAATCTCCGCGAGAACCATTTAAATATTGCTAGCGAATAGTTTACTAATGCAAAGGAATTATTGTTGTCAATAAGCTCGGTAGTAGCTGTACTAGTTGCATGTTGTCTAATACTCCCTCCGTTCCAAAATATAGCGCGTCCGCGCTTTCCGAAGTTTAACTTTGATCATAAATCTAACCAACGAGACCGACTGCGGCGGGAGCGAAAATTATACCAGTGAATTCGTATTGAAAAGAAGTTTTCAATTATATAATTTTTGCTCCGCCACAGTCGGTCTCGTTGGTTAAATTTATGGTCAAAGTTGAAGCGCGGAAACCGAGGACGCACTACATTTTGGAACGGAGGGAGTACTAGAAGGGTTGAGCACGTTTTGTTGCGTGTTGTTTTATTTTTTAAAAAAATTACTCACTTTGTTTCAAAATATATGTGTATTACTTTTTTGAAAGTCAGACCTTTTAAGTTTCATTAAACTTGTAGAGAAATAATATCAAAATTCATAATATCAAATCAGTATGATTAGATTCATCATGAGATGAATTTCCATACCACTTTATTTAATATGGTAGATGTCAACATTTTTTTGCTCTAAACTTGGTCAAGTTAAAGAAATTTGACTTCCAAAAAACTAATACCTCTTATATTTTGATACTGATGAAATATTTCGTCTGGCGAGTAGGGAGATAATGGAGTGTGTTTTATTTTATTTATAATGCGGTGATTTTATAGGCCTTTGTGGTTCTATGTCATCTGCTAACCAACGTATATTTATGTGGGGAAATTTCTGTGTTGATGGTTGCATGTACTATATGGTGCTCAAGTATCACGTGGTGACGCTTCTTTTTTCTAGGTGGTGTAAGGGTGCACGGGAGAAATACGCTTTTATAGGTCAGTTGCTGCTGATATATTTGAAAAGGCGTTGGTTTGGTCAAAATTATCAAACCCAAAATTGAATACCTTAATTGAATGAAAGAGCTTCAAGATGGCAACATACTGAACTAAGAGAAATTAAATTATAAACCCTTAAGAAATTGTTGACCCGGTCAGAATCATGCTGGCCAAATTCTAAATTGAAGATTTTAATTAATTATGAGGACTTAAAAATTAGGAAGCATAGTGTGTAGTATAAAAGAAATGAATGAGATGGTTCTGGGAAATTGTTAATCCGGTCAAAATTGGGTGACCCAATCCCAATGGGAGACCTCAATCGAATGTGGGCCCTTTAAAACTAGGGACCTTAGTGTTATAGAGGATGTGACGTTGGTAAGAAATTGCGTCCAGCAAAGTATAGCATCTTAATTATCATATTATCAAGACCTGAAGATATATACAACCTTGAAGCCTTAAGAGCAAGAGCCCTTGTCTATTTTTTATTAGAAATTGGAGCAACGCTGCCACGTACGGATTAATTTAGTAGTAATTCTTCTGTATTTTTTCATTGATATATAGGAATAGGGCAGTGTATATGTGGAGTGCACACAATCTTGTTTCATTTTTCTTTGCAGGAAGTAAGCTGTTTTAAGTACTTGGTCAGCAATCTCAAATCAATGATAAGATCGTGTGACAGGACCTACTATACATTTTCAAAGTCAACTGCGCCGCTAGTCAGATATGTACTACAATACAGTTATATATATCGTGCTCAGCACGAGTTCACCTTGTTTTAAAGCAACCAAGTCATAAGTTTGGATGGTAGTTCAAACATATTTGTCAAAGAACACTCGTTTATACACTTTAGCTCTGATTTTATGCCCATGACTTAATACATACATGAGTAGTTTTTTCTTCATGTAGCTGGCACGGAGTGTTACTGAATATAACTTAATTTTTTATTACATTTCTTAGGTTGCTTTCTATCATGAAACTAGCAATATTGCCTGCTCATTTGCGCGACAAGATTTTCATTTGGCATTTTAAATTTGGAAACTATATTTTGGCATTTTATATATTTCTTAACACTTTGTAAATATGTATTGTTGTAATTACCTAATTGTCTATGAGGAATTCATCAGCAAGGAGTGCCACGAAATAGCCGGTTCCACACAAAAGGCTGAATTTTAAATGTTTTTATTAAAAGACATTCAATTAAAACATATTATGTAAGAAGGCCTAAATTCATCCATACATACGCATTAGCTATACTTGCGGGGTTAACAATTTTAAGCACGTATATGTACATTATATATAAAATAGCTGGACAACTAAGTTTTGGAGAACTTATTGTGGAAGTACATACTATCCTTGGCCCACGGTTATACGAAGTATGTTGTCGTTCTTGTTATTGGGTAAGGATACCCACTCGGAGCCGGATGCCGGCCCAAGTTGATGACAGAGAAACTCCTGATTAAGCAAGCTGATATATGGGAGCACATTACCTTGTCGATACTATGGAGGAACTTGAGACCGAGACCATGGTTAGTCATCGTCTGATCAATATCTGGGACGAACTTGAGCCGCTACCCATACTTGGCGATGGACATGATGCTCTCCTTGAGCATGCTGTACTAGCCGCTAAGACGGATGGTGTGCGCGGTGTTATTGTTGTGGAAGTACCGGCAGAAGCGATTCCGTGCCGACAAGGCAGTGCCATCATAGGACATCACAAGTCCATGAGACCACCGTCGATCATGGCGTACGTAGATCCACAACATGATCCTGATGTCGGCACGTTGCCACTCGGGGTCATCAATTTCAACTTCAGATGTCTCATTAATTTGGTCGAGTGCATCAGAGGTGGCGAGGACGAACCAGAAGAAATGTGCCATTTATGGTAGTTGTTGACGCGTGGGTCGAGTTTGAAGGTGAAGTAGGACTGGATGTTATATTATGCACGACAATTGGCCTGAAGTTGGTAAAAGGGATTGGGAGGTAAGAAGAGGGAGTAAAAGCAATAGTGGCGACGGGCGCCACGGCATCGATGGAGAAACAAGGAGAGGTCTTGGGGGTTTGCGCCATAAGGGAGGTGGTGCTGGAATCTGTTTGGGTGTTGCTCACCGGCGTTACCAAGATGAACTCTGTAATTTGTATTGTTTGCATTATAGAGGTAATATCATAGATTAGTACATATGTTATGCATTATTGACGTAATACCATAGAATAGTATGATATGCGTGTTAGAAACTTATGATATTACTCATTACAGGCAGCCTTAGCTACACAAATGTATGGGTCACTTCGCTATAAATAATCCTTCTGACGTCAAAGTGCACGCATTATTGCAGAGTTCACTTGCGTACAATTTAGGACAAAAATTATTGGTGCACAAGGTATATACTATATCAAAGTCAACCACAGTTAATTAAGTGATATGAATAATTACCAGCTAGTTTTTTTTTCTTTTTTTTGCGAGGAGGAGTACTAGCTAACTAGCTAGGGTCGTCCTTGTGTTGGCTCCCTATAAATAGCATCCTACTCCCTCATATGGACATGTACGAGTTAAGCAGCTAGCTAGCTCATCTCCATCGCATCTGTTCTTGCTCTATTCTCCACTAGAACCACCCAATTCATCAATGGCTTCATCTCTGAAGGTGGCCACCATCGTCGCTGTTTGCGTCATGCTCGTCCTCAACATGGGTCACCCGGCGGCAGCCACAGGATGCGAAGATTGTCTGGGCGCCTGTGTTGCAATTTGCATCGCCTACGCTGAAACGACGTGCAGTGGCATCTGCACCGTCATAACTCCTGCATGCCAGGCATGTAAGGATGCGGCCATAATTGAGTGTGGTGCAACATGCTATGGCGGTTGTACCCTATTCTGCTAAACCGGCCGGTTGTGCCCTGTTGCTCGCTGTAAGCTAGGTGCATGCTTGTGTTCGTTGTTGCCATTATAAGCCATGTAAATAAGCGAACTAATGCCGTTGATGTGTGCATGTGGCAAAAGTTCCGTTGTTTTATTGTTCCCCCTCGTTTCAACCATCAGTAAATATACTTGTGTGCAAGTTGTGTATACTTTGTGCTTCTTCGTACATATCATGTGTCTAACGCGTTGTCATACTTAAACAATAGGGATATATATCCTTATCAGGAGAACACAGTTCCAAAGTATGTAGTTTCGCCTCCCTCATGGTAGGGTTTCATATTTATCTCGGCGCCTCATGGCGGCTTAAAGATTGCATCTATTTCCTTCACAACTTGTCTTCTTCCAGCATAAAACTCTGTCCAGAATTTTCTATGATTTTTCTTCTTCATGGAAAATACTTGTTTCCTTTGCAGTGTTTGATCCTTCATGAATTATTCCAACTAGTTCGATGCAATACTAGTTTAAGACCATGGACGAATTAATGTCAAGTGGTAGCTTGTTATATTGATGCCAACTCCATTCATGAATCATGCGCGGCCATGTCAATTATATGTAGAAGGGTTCACACCATGGGCCCACAAAGTAAACCAATATATGGAATTAAGCATACAATTTAGGAATACTCACTGTATAATCTCCATGGTAGCCAACGAAATATTGCAAGCGCCATTTTCTAATGCTAAGGAATCATTACTTTGAACAAGTTTCTCGGTGCTAGTTGCATGTAATCTAATATGTAGTGCATTCATGAGAAATTGTGCCAATCAATGGATAACATCTTAGTTAGCTTATTACTCCCTCTGGCCCTTTTTACTCTACGTATTAGATTTGTCTCAAGTCAAACTTTGCAAAGTTTGACCAAATTTATACAAAAAAGTCTCAACATCTACAATACTATATATAAATTTCATGATGAGCCTAACAATATCGGTTTGGCATTATGAATGTTGATACTTCTTTCTATAAGTTTGGTCAAAATAGAGATACTTTGACTTCAGACAAAACTTATATGTAGACAAAAAATGACCGGAGGGAGTACTAATTAAGACCTTAGGATATATACCACCTTTAAGCATTAATAGCTACCACAAATCCACATATTATAGATCCTTCTTCTTCCACTATGTCTCCATTGATTGGCTTTTGGCTTTCAGACCACTCAAAAATTAATGTCAAGTGGTAGCTTCTTCTATTAATGTCAACTCCATGCATGAGTGATGCACGATCATGTCGAATTACAGAAGATATCACACCCTCTAGCTCAGAAGAGGAAGAAAACTAAGACCATAGCCGGCATGTAAAGTAAACTAATATATGGAATGACACATGCAATTTAGGAATACTTAGTGAGCAATCCCCGTGAAAACTACCAAAATATTGCTAGCTAGTTTATCTAATGTGGTGGGATCATTACTTTGAACAACTCTCTCAATGATAGATGCATGTTGTCTAACAAGTAGTGACATTCATAAGGAACTGCATCGATCCAAGGATAACATCTCAATTACCATATGACTAATTAGGACCTACACATATATACCACCTTGAAGGAACAAGTGTTACCGCAAATCCATGCATCCAACTCTTTATGGTGGTGTAGGTTGCATCTAATTCCTTCACAACTTGTCTTCTTCTACAGTAAAACTATGCCCTGAATTTTCGTGGTTTTTTTTTCTTATTTACGAATAATACTTGTTTCCTTTGCAGTGTTTGGTCATAAGAGCGTCTACAACTGCAACTCGCAAATGTGACCCCTACACATCCGTGGACGCGTCCGCAGACAGTGACCAGTCACCCACTATATCTCCGCGTCCGCTGTCGTCCCCCTCATATCAACCACGCAACATGATCAACATTTTGCGTAGAAACAACTTTAACATAGCAGTATAAAACATATATATTGGGAATGGCAAGTTTCATACAATCGGACACAAAATGTCCATCATCACCTAGATATGATAAGCCTAAACAATAGAAAAACTCCTACATGTAGGCATTGGACGTCGGAGGGGATTCGTCGTTGTCGTCGCTCATCGTGTCGCTGTCATAGGACGACGACGAGGAGGTTATCCCGACCAAACGTCGGGCGACGCGGGCCTACTCCTTGGTGAGTCGGGCGGCTTTCGCACTGGCGGTTGCCCCCTCCTTCGAGAGGTTCCGGAAATCCTCAATGTCGAGCTGGAGAACCTTTACTGTTTTTCGGCGGCGGGCATCCATCTCTGCCGAGATCAGTGACCGGAGGATGACATCACAGACGAGCTCCTCCTCCGGGTCAACCAGCATGGACCTACATAATTTGCAGCCACTCTGGGAGGAACCAGCAGTCTCGCGGACCTGCTGCCTCTGATTTTTACGTCCTCCTCGCAAGCTCGGTAGTGCGGGAACGAGCACCCTGCTCAGACTGGGAGGAGCGGGGCCCAAAGTCGTAGGGGAGGGTCACAGAGGGCGATATATCTTGACCGGCGCAGATCGCGACGGGCTGACGTGGTCCGCTGCATTGCCTCGTCGGGCAACGGGGGAGAACACAGAGCTCGAGCTCCTTCCCTTGTCGATCCATGACTAGCGGAGCGCACTGCAAAGGGCGAGGTCTCCTCATCATCCAAATCCGACAACCGCAAGGCATCCCAGTCGATGGGTTCCGCCTCATTGCTGGATCCGCCACTGAAATCGCTGCTAGAACCAACCATGGTAGCCCGAGAAGAGGAAGCGGTGGGGATGGGAGCGAACATGAGTGGTGCGGAAGGGGAGAGAAGAGGCCGGTACTGAGCTATGTTTGCGCCCTAGTGGGGATGGGTTGGGCGAGAACGAACGGATCTGATGTGGCAGCCGAGTCCGGGCGTGTAGATCTGCCCTCGACGATAGGGCTAACTATGTGGGTTCTGGTTGGGTGGCAATTTATTGGCTGAGTAGTGACCGGGATTTCTGCCCATACGTTTGGGGGGATATGAGCTCTTTGTTGTACATGCTTTAAATCTGGGCATGCGAATCCTCGCCCGCCGGTGTCTAGGCTGTGCTTGTGCCTCTTAGCTGGAAACCCCCAAAAAGTCCAAGAGACCTTATTTTTGGGATTTTATAAGAAAGAATAGGTATGATGTTGTATCAATTTATCTCAAAATAATTCGGATATTATTTTTAAATAAAAATATAACCATTTTCGTGCCCAATGAGGTGGGATAAGACCCGGGCTCGGAATTTTCATGCCGGGCTCTGGCAGGTTCGTCCATTTTAATCAATTTATTTCTTTGTCAGGGACTAAGCTGTTTTAAGTACTTGGTCAACAATCTCTAACCAATGATAAGATAACAAGACTAGGCCTACTATCAATTTTCATAGTCAACTTTGTCCCTAGTCACATTACTCCAATCCAGCTATATTTATGCGTGCGCATCACCAGTTCACCTTGTTTCAAATAAACCCAGTTATGTTTCCATTTTGCAAGAAAGCACTGCATTTATATTAGATGACTTCCAACATCCCGGAAAACAGATCGTCGATGTGGTCCAGTGCATCGCAGGTGGCTACAATGAACCGGAAGAAATTGCGAAGTTTAAGGTAGTTCTTAGTGGGAGGATCTAGTTTGAAGGTGGTGTAGGAATGGATGTTGGTTTTCTGGACGTAATGGGGGCCTAGAGTTAATAAAAAGGATTGAGAGGGTAAGAAGAGAGAGCACCAGCTATAGTATTGAGGGCACCATGGTGCTGAGAAACTGGGAGAGGTGTGGGTGGTTTGCATCGGAAGGTTTCACACCCTCTGGTTCTGAAGAAGAAAAATAATACCATAGGCCTGCAAAGTAAACCAACATATGGAATTAAGAAGCAATTTAACAATACTTAGTGGGCAATCTCCATGACAACCATCAAAATATTGCTATGTTGTTAAGGAATTATTTCTTTGAATAAGCTCAGTACTAGTTGTAATAGTTGCATGTTGTCTAATATGTGACGTTGGTAAGAAATTGCGTCCAGCAAAGTATATCATCTTAATTATCATATTACCAAGACCTGAAGATATATACAACCTTGTAGCCTTATAAAGAGCTAGAGCCCTTGCCTATTTTTTCTTAGAAATTGGACCAACGCTATCGCGTACGGATTAATTTAGTAGTAATTCTTCTGTATTTTTTCATTGATATATAGGAATAGGGCAGTGCATATGTGGAGTGCACGCAATCTTGTTTCACTTTTCTTTGCTGGAAGTAAGCTGTTTTAAGTACTTGGCCAGCAATCTCGAATCAATGATCAGATCGTAAGACTGGGCCTACTATATATTTTTAAAGTCAACTGCGCAGCTGGTCAGATGTGTACCACAATACAGTTATATATATCGTGCTCAGCACGAGTTCACCTTGTTTTAAAGCAACCCAGTCATAAGTATGAGCGTCTGTTCAAACATATTTGTCAGAGAACACTCGTTTATACACTTTAGCTCTGATTTTATGCCCATGAGTTAATACATTCATGAGTGCTTTTCTCTTCATGTAGCTGGCACGGAGTGTTACTGAATATAACTTTATTATTTATTACATTTCTTAGGATGCTGTCTATGAAACTAGCGGTATTGCCTACTCATTTGCGCGGCAAGATTTTCATTTGTCATTTTAAATTTGGAAACTATATTTTGGCATTTTAAATATTTCTTAACACTTTGTAAATATGTATTGTTGCAATTACCTAATTGTGTATGAGGAATTCATCCGCAAGGTGTGCCAAGAAATAGCTGGTTCCACACAAAAGGCTAATTTAACAGTTTTTATTAAAAGACATTCAATTAAAACAAATTATGTAAGAAGGCCTAAATTGATCCATACATACGCGCATTAGGCATACTTGTGGAGTTAACAATTTTAAGCATGTATATGTACAGTATATATAAAATAGCTGGACAACTAAGTTTTGGAGAACTTATTGTGGAAGTACATATTATGGTCATCCCACGGTTATAAGAAGTGTGTAGTCGTTCTGGTCATTGAGTAAGGACACCCACTCGGAGCAGGATGCTTTATGGCTGAGCTCGGATGATACTTCCGTCCCAAGTTGATGACAGAGCAACTCCTGATTAAACAAGCTAATATATGGAAGCACATCACCTTGTCGATGATATGGAGGAACTTGATGCTGAGACCACGATTAGTCATCGCCTAATCAATATCTGCAAGGAACTTGAGCCGCCACCCGTACTTGGCAACAGACATGGTGCAGTCCTTGAGCATGTGGTACTTGCCGCTAAGACGGATGGTGTGTGCGTTGTTATTGTTGAGCAAGTACCGGCGGAGGCGATTCCGTGCCGACAAGGCAGTGCCATCATAGGACATCACAAGTCCAGATGACCATCGTCGAACATGGTGTAGATCCACAACATGATCCTGATGTCGGCATGCTGCCACTCGGGGTCATCAATTTCATGTTCAGATGTCTCATTCATGTGGTCGAGTGCATCGGAGGTGGCGAGGACGAACCATAAGAAATGTGCCATTTATGGTAGTTATTGATACGTGGGTCGAGTTTGAAGGTGAAGTAGGCCTTGATGTTGGTATTATGGACAACAATGGGGCCTGAAGTTGGTAAAAGGGATTGGGTGGTAAGAAGGAGTAGAAGCAATAGTGGCGACGGGCGCCGTGGCATCGACAGAGAAACAAGGAGAGATCTTAAGGGTTTGCGCCATAAGGGAGGTGATGCTGGAATTGGTCTGGGTGTTGCTCAGTGGCGTTACCAAGTTGAACCGTGTAATATGTATTGTTTGCCTCAAGGTTTACAGGTGTCGATGTACACAATATATATAGAAGGGGTACAGAGAGAGGCCTAACTAACTTCAACATACGAGAGCGCGTGCAGGTGCACGTATGATGACGAGTGAAGAGAGCTCAGATCCTAATCGCCAGGGGCGCTGGTACAACATTGTTGAATTACAACAGTACATACATTTGGTGCATACATGTTTAACAATATTGATTCGAATTCATGTACGAGGCGTAACAAATGGCAAAGATTAAAAATACCATTAGACTGCCCGTAATAGGAGTATCATACTAGCTAGTATCATGCATGACAACTAAGCAATTTTGATGAGGTGGCATAGAATTAAAGGAAGAAAGAGAGAGTTCAGTATCATATCATGATATCATATCATAGTAAATGTTATGATACTATGTGTCATGCATAACAATAAATAAGATCATACCTAAGATACTAATACATGATATTATGCATTATAGAGGTAATATCATATAATAGCATCATATGCATAATACTACCTCCTTTTCGGTTTATAGGGCTCAATTCAAAAATTTCACCAACCAAGGTAGATGCTGAGTGGTGGAATAATTTTTATAGTTTGGAAAAGCACTCAATTAATGCGCTTGTTTTCCTCAAAAAAATGTGTTTACCAATGCATTAATTGCAATGCATGCATGCATAAAGTACATGCATTCATCAATTTTCTCATAATACTTGCATGCAATGATTTAATGCACCTTGAAATCTGAACATGTGATGGGGAACAACCAAATTGAGACTTATAAAACGGGAAAACTAAAATTTTGAGATAAGCCCTATAAACTGGAAAGGAGGAAGTACAAACTTATGATACTACACATTATTTTTGCTATAAATAATCCTTCTGAACTCAAACTGCCCGCATTATTGCACAGGTCACTTGCATACAATTTACGACAAAAAATATTGGTGCACAAGGTATATACTACTATATCAAAGTCAACTACAGTTAATTAAGTGATACGAATAAGTACTAGCTAGTTTTTTTTTTTGGCGAGGTGGAGTACAAGGGTCATCCTTGTCTTGCTCCCTATAAATAGAACCCTACCCCCTCATATTGACATGTACCAGTTAAGCAGCAAGCTAGCTCATCTCCATCGCATCTGTTGTTGCTCTATTCTCCACTAGAACCACCCAATTCATCAATGGTTTCATCTCTGAAGGTGGCCGCCGTCGCCGCCGTTTGCATCGTGCTTGTCCTGAACATGGGCCGGCCAGTGGCAGCCACAGAATGCGAAGATTGTTTGGGTGCCTGTGTTGGCACCTGCATCGCCTACGTTGAAACCACATGCAGCGGCATCTGCACCAACATAACTCCTGCATGCCAGGCATGTAAGGACGCGGCCTTAATTCAGTGCGGTCCAACATGCTACGGCGGTTGTACCCTCTTCTGTTAAACCACCGGCCGGTTGTGCCCTGTTGCTCGCCGTAAGCTCTATATCTGTGCACATTTCTTTTAAGTATATATCTATGTCCGTTGGCACCTCGTTGTTGCTAACATAAGTTGTGTAAATAAGCGAGCGAATGTTGTTGCTGTGTGCATTTGGAAAATGTTCCTTCGTTCTATCTATTCCCCTTCGTTTGCTCAACATTAAATATATACATGTGTGGAAGTTGTGTATGCTTTGTGCTTCCTTGTATCATGTGTCTAATGAGGTTATACTTAATAAAGGATAAATCCTTATCTCGAGAACGCGGCTACAAAGTACATAGTTTTGTTCCTTCACCAGTAGGGGTTCCGACTTTCTCCCAGCCGTCCATGGCCACGTAGAGTTCGCAACAAATTCCTTCACAGCTTGTTTTCTTCTAGCGTAAAACTTCATCCTGATTTTTCGTAGATTTTCCGATTTGCTGAAAATACTGGTTTCCTATGCAATGTTTGATCACCGGTAGAAAAAAGCCCTTTAGTCCCGGTTCGCAACAGCCTTTAGTCCCGGCTGTGCAACCGGGACTAAATATGCGCGACTAAAGACCCCCCCCCCCCCTAGTCGCGCCTCTTACGGACCGCGACTAAAGGCTTTAGTCCCGGTTCTTGTGGCTGACCGGGACTAAAGGCCCGTCCACGTGGGCGCCCGTGGTCCGTCGGGGCGGAGGACCTTTAGTCCCGGTTCTCGTGGCCAACCGGGACTAAAGGGCTCCTCCGCAGGTTTAGGGTTTTAGCCCCCGTAAACCTGGTTTCTTTTTAGTTTGGAGTGTTTTATTTCTTTTATATTATATTTTGTGTTTTATTTTAATTTTGATAAAGTTTCAGTACACATATTTTACGCTACTATATACATGCATATGAAATTTCAAACAAGAAGAATTCAAGAGGAATATATAATATATATTCAATCTCGGGTGACCATATACAACTTCGAACAAGTTTCCATACACAATTAGGATGGATGACCATATACAACTTCGTACAAGTTTCAATCTCGGGTATGCATATAAGTTTCTTCGTCCTCGGTATAGTGTTCTTCTTTAGGATTGATGACTTCCCTCATGAAAAATCCTGCTAATTCTTCTTGAATTGGTCGGAAGCGAGCTTCTGGACTAAGCCTCCTCCGCAAGTTATCCGTCGCGTTCCGCACGCTATCCGATGCCTTCCGCTCAGAGGTGTGTCTCCGGATGTTCTCACAAACATAGTATCCACATAGATTGGTCCCCGGTGGCTGCTTATCCACATTAACTAACCTTCTGAAATCTAGCTCATGTTTGAATTCACCGACAATTTCTTCTGAGAACCGTCTCCAAACCCTATAGGGCAAAGAAAATTAAATGAACAAGGGAGTTATTAGTTACTTGATATTAGGAAATGAACAAAAGAGACCGATCGATATAGAGCTCAAATGATTGAAAATAATTACTTTTGCAGCATTTTTCTCATGTCGGCCCAACGCTTTGGATCCGAATCCATAGAGTCCATGATTAGAACTCTGGAGGTGTGAAGTTCAATATTTAGCAGAATCCAGTGGAACCTGCGGACACGTTACATGCACAGTCATGCATAACTCATCGATTAGACATACCATGCATGGAGTAAACAAAAGAGAATAGGCACAAGAGAGAAACACTCACCCAAAATGGTAAGGAAATAGAATATGACTTTTGAGTTGATGCTTTCTAAGAAACTTGTACAAGTCTTTCTCCACGTCTTCGGGGTGATGTTGTAACACATGTCCATTAACGATATATGGGTCAATGAACCCAACATCATGGATGTTTCTTATTTTGCATTCCCAAATCTTCAATCTGCATAATAGCATACGCAACAATATAGTTAGGACAGTATATATATATAGTGCAGGCAATGAAGAACGAGATGAGGTAGAAATAAATCACTTACAGAACGTAGCAACTCAGCATAGATTTGTCGAGGTCGCGCAGATTGAACAGCTGGAACAATTCACTCATATGAACTTCTACAGAGTACCGTTTGGTGTGATGCTCATCTGTAACATCCGCATAAATATATTCTTTGTCGGCCCATGTTATGAATTGCTTGTACCAACGTAGCAGATTTCGCATTTGTGGTGGTAGACTCTTTTCCCGCGCAGGCTCGACGAGAGGCCCATTCCGCACATATTGTAATGCTATCTCACATACTGGCGCATCCTCAAGGCCTAAGAAGGCACGAAGAGTCAAACCCATCTCGGACGCTTGTTTCATGGCACTCGCTACAGTCAATCCAAGTGCTGCCGCAGCTGCTATGATCTCGGGGTCCTCTTCCGGACCGGCTTTCACTATGAGCGGGGGGATCGATTGTTTCTTCTGCATCCCGAGCTGGTCAACTTGTTTCCCGCTTTTTTACTTTCTTCTTTCTCCTCCTTCAATATTTTTGCTTGCCTACGAAGTTCATGTCCATAGTCGTCAGGCATATTCAGCTCGGCTTGGGATGGTGTCGTCAAAAAATCCTTAGCCCACTTCTTTTGCTTCTCAGTGAATACTTGCTTGGGCTCAGGCTCTTTTTTTGCCTTCATATCCGCCTTCCATTTCTCATAATCAGCAGACGCGGCCAATTTGGTTTCAGCTTCACTAAGTTCCCCAGGCCTTGGGAGGAGAGACTTCAGTGATGGCTCCGGTACCCTTGTGGTCTTAGGTACATAAGGGTCCGGGTTAATAGTCCAGGAGCGGGTTTCCTTGCTGTCCGCCTGCTTCTGCTTCTTCGCCGGAGGTGGATTGGGGGGCGTCGTACCCGCCGGAGGAGGATTGGGGGGCGTCGTACCCGCCGGAGGTTGTGGATCGGGGGACGGCGTCGAATGGCGTGAAGGAGGTGTAGGTGAACCACCACGACCACCACCACCGCCACCACCACCACCATCGGAGGGGGGTGGACTTGCTAGCCTTGGCGCCTCGCTTGGAAACACTATGTACTTCTTTTTCCATAGAATGAACTGGCGCTTGACATCTCCAAGTCTTCTCTGCCCTTCGGGTGTAGGTTTGTCAATCTCCAGGTCCTCAAACCCTTGGACTATGTCTTCCACCGTGACACGAGCATAGCCATATGCAATGGGGTTGTTGTGGTGGAGTGTCCAGGTGTACAGGGTAAAGCACTGCCGCTAGCTACCTTCGTGGAAACGTTCCCCACGGGATAATGCAGATCACATTCTTTCATCTCCTTTACATCATCCACGGGGTAGTGAGGCTCCGGTGCACGGATCTCGATCATCGGTGCACTAGCACCAGGCGGGGCATCCGTGGAAGCCACGCTGCTTCTCCGCTGCTGGCTTCCGCGATCCGCTTCATGATCTTCATGCGGCCCTGCAGCCGATTTTTCTTTCACTAGTTCATGCACGGTCTGCTTCAACTCATGGAGTTCCGATGCAAACTTCGTCATAAGATTTGCATCCCGGTCCGTCTTTCTCTTACGGCTTCTGTAACAGTACGGGTCATTGTCCTGGGAAAACCCTACTTTCCACAGAACTTTGCCTTTGCCTCGTACACGTCCTCCGTGTTCATCATTCCCGAGGGCTGTTGTCAGTGCGTCTTTCTCTCTGTTGAACTTGATCAAGCCCTCTTGAGCTTGGGTCATTGCGTCAATAAGGGCTTGGGTGGGAGCAAACTGTCTCTGCCGGTGAACACACACCCCTGTCTCCGGGTCTAGCGATCCCCCATGCCCGTACCACCAGCTTTTGGCCCTTGGGTCCCATCCCTCTGTACCTAGAGGGATTCCTCGCACCCTCAGGTCCTCCTCCATCTTCTGCCACCTAGGCTCCGAAAGGCGGTATCCTCCTGGCCCCATAATATGATGGAACTTTTTCTTACTCGCATTATCCTTATTTTTTTCGATATTTCCTTGAAATGCTCCGATTGCTTTTGCCTCACAAATTCTGGCCAATCATCTTTCAGTTTCTCATGTTGTCCATTGAAATCTGGAGTCTTGCCCTTGTTGACATAGTCACGGGTTAAATTTTTCTTGAAGTTCCGGAATGCTTCGCCCATCTTTTGAAGAGCGAACTCTTTAACTAGCCTCCTCCTCTGACGTCCACCCGGAACCTCGTTACCGAATTCATCGACTTTGTTGTATTCCGGAGGTAGAATGAAATGTTCCATAAGCTTTCTCCAGCAATCCTTTTTCGTTCTCTTGTCGACAAAACTGAAACCAAGACGTGCCTTCTTTGGCTCCTTCCATTCCTGGACGGTGATCGGGACGTTGTCTCTAACAACGACTCCGCATTGGTTGATAAACTTTGAGGTGTGCTGTAGGGGCTTGCCGGTTTCACTAACAAACTCAATGGCATATGTTTCTCCTGTTTTCATCGCCTTGGATTTGCCACGCTTTGTCGTACTCGATCCGGAGGGCTAAAAAAACAAAGAGAGTCGCGCGCGTTAATACATATGTATTCACATTTCAGTAAGTTTGTATCACGAGAGGCTCAATGTATATATATACCTCGCCGGAGGTGGTTGCTACTTGCAATTCGAGATCGTCGGTTGTTGACGGTTGACCTCCGTCGACAATGTCCGTTCCTTCACCTTCTTGATCATCGACAATCTCTGTTCCACCGTCAAGGTTCAGAAAAGAAGAGACTACATCCTCTTGTTGCTCATATTCTGAGCCCGGCACATAAGGAATCTCGTTGTTGATGATGCCCATTAAATAACGCTCAGCCTCCGGATCCCTAAGCGGCTCGGTTCTATCGTCCGCCATATGTCACTCCTGCATGTAGTAAAAATTCTTTAAGTATAAAGGAATTAAAAAATAAGATTAAGGGGACATAGAGGAGGAGGAATTAAAAAATAAGATTCTTTAAGTAAAAATTCTTTTTTTCTTCTTCTTCCTTTCTTCTTCCTCTTTCTTCTTTCTTTCTTCTTCTTCCTTTCTTCTTCCTCTTTCTTCTTCTTCCTTTTTCTTTTCTTCTTCTTTCTTTCTTCTTCTTCCTTTCTTCTTCTTTCTTTCTTCTTCTTCCTTTCTTCTTCTTCCTTTCTTCTTTCTTTCTTCTTCTTCCTTTTTCTTTTTTCTTTCTTTCTTCTTCTTCCTTTCTTCTTCCTTTCTTCTTCTTTTTTTCTTCTTCCTTTTTCTTTCTTCTTTCTTTTGGTTTTCATTTGGTTTTCATTTTTTTCTTCTTCCTTTTTCTTTCTTGTTTTTTCTTCTTCCTTTTTCTTTCTTCTTTCTTTCTTCTTTCTTTTTTTCTTCTTCCTTTTTCTTCTTTCTTTTTTTCTTCTTCCTTTGTTTTTCTTCTTCCTTTGTTTTTCTTCTTCCTTTTCTTCTTGTTTTTTCTTCTTCCTTTTTCTTTCTTCTTTCTTTCTTCTTTCTTTTTTTCTTCTTCCTTTTTTTCCTCTTCCTTTTTCTTCTTTCTTTCTTCTTTCTTTTTTTCTTCTTCCTTTTTTTTCTTCTTTCTTTTTTTCTTCTTCCTTTGTTTTTCTTCTTCCTTTTTTTTCTACCTCCTTTGTTTTTCTTCTTTCTTTTTTTCTTCTTCCTTTTTCTTCTTTCTTTCTTCTTTCTTTTTTCTTCTTCCTTTTTTTTCTTCTTTCTTTTTTTCTTCTTCCTTTGTTTTTTTCTTCTGTTTGTTTTTCTTGTGTTTTCTTTTGTTTTCTTTTTTCTTTCTTTTTCCTTTTTCTTTTTTCTTGTGTTTTCCTTTTTTTTGTTTTTTTCTTCTGTTTGTTTTTTTCTTTTCTTTTGTTTTTTTCTTCTTCCTTTGTTTTTCTTCTGTTTTTTTGTTTTCTTTTGTTTTTTTCTTCTGTTTGTTTTTCTTGTGTTTTCCTTTTTTTTTCTTCTTTCTTTTTTTCTTCTTCCTTTGTTTTTCTTCTGTTGTTTTCTTCCTTTTTCTTTTTTTCTTCCTTTTTCCTTTTTTCTTCCTTTTTCTTGTTTTTCTTTTGTTTTCTTCTTCCTTCTTTCTTCTTCTTCCTTTTTCCTTTTTCTTTCTTCTTCTTCTTCTGCCGGCGCGCGGAGGACGGCAAGCAGGGCCGGCGGGCGGCGGGCAATGGCGCAGGGCACGGGCGGCGGGCAAGGGCAGGGCACAGGCGGAGGCGGCGCTCACTGGGGACGGGGGCGGCGGCGCGCAGGGCTTCGGCGTCGGCGTCGGCGTCGGGGCAGGGCTTCGGCGTCGGCGTCGGCGTCGGGGCAGGGCTTCGGCGTCGATCGGCGTCGGGGCAGCGCCTCGGCGTCGAGAGAGAGGAGAATGGGAAGTGGAGAAACTGCTAAGTGCAGTATTTATAGACGCACCTTTAGTCGCGGTTGGGGAGGCGGACCGCGACTAAAGGTACCCTTTAGTCGCGGCTAGCCACACCGACCGCGACTAAAGGGTACCCTTTAGTCGCGGTCCGCCTCCCCAACCGGGACTAAAGGGTTTTGGCGCCGCTTTCGTTCCCGCGCAGAAAGACCCTTTAGTCGCGGTTGGGGACAACAACCGCGAGTAAAGGGTACCCTTTAGTCGCGGTCCGCCTCCCCAACCGGGACTAAAGGGTCTATGCTGGAACTGGCGCGGTGCGGTAGGATGTTTAGTCCCACCTCGCTAGCCGAGAGGCTTCGACAGTGGTTTATAAGCGCGGCTGCGCTCACCACTTCGAGCTCCTCTCAAATGCAGGCTTACGGGCCTATTCTGTCACTATGTGCCTGTGGGCCTACTGGGCCTTCTGCGGGCCTGAATCTTGGCCCTTAATGGGTTTCTAGTCGTATTCAGGCCGTGGTGGCCGAGTAGGTGGCATATTTTTTATTTTTTGCCTGTTTTTTGTTTTCTTTTTTGCTTATATATTTATGTTATTAAAATTTATTTTATTTTGTTTGTACTTATATATTTTATTAAAGTTTATATTATTTTGTTTCTAATTCATTTTAAAATCTTAAAAATACAATTATATATCAAAAATATCAGAAAATAAAACTAATTCATTTTAAATTGTTGTTTTTCTTCTGTTTTTTTCTTCCTTTTTTCTTCTTTTTTTTCTTCTGTTTGTTTCTTCCTTTTTCTTGTTTTTCTTCCTTTTTTCCTTTTTCCTTTTTTCTTCTGTTTTTTCTTCTGTTTTTTTCTTCTGTTTGTTTTTTTCTTCTGTTTTTTCTTATGTTTTTCTTCTGTTTGTTTTTTTCTTCTGTTTTTCCATTTTTCTTTTGTTTTTTTCTTCTGTTTTTTTCTTCCTTTTTCCTTCTTTCTTCTTCTTCCTTTTTCCTTTTAAAATCAAAAAAATAAAACTAATTCATTTTAAAATCTTAAAAATACAATTATATATCAAAAAAATCAGAAAAATAAAACTAATTCATTTTAAAATCCCTTGAAGGTTTGACAAAAGGTTTGATACATCATTCAGTTCATCGACCAAATACAAAGTTTGGTACAATAAATTATTACACATCAATTCTTCCCTTGTGTCCGTGCTTGCTTACGATTGTGCCGTATCCATGGAGCATCCTCATTATTTAACTTAATGCTTGGGTCAGTGTTCACTTTGAAGGGCGGAATTTCGCCAAACATATTATAATCTTCTGACATGTCTGTCTTGTCCTCCACTCCCATGATGTTTCTTTTCCCTGAAAGAACAATGTGGCGCTTTGGATCATCGCATGATGTACTGATCGTTTTCTTATCTTTCCGTTTCCTCGGTTTGCTACTCATGTCCTTCAAATAAAAAACCTGAGCGGCATCTTTGGCAAGGACGAATGGTTCGTCAAGGTAACCAAGATTGTTGAAATCCACCATTGTCATTCCGTATTGCTCGTCCACCTTTACCCCACCTCCTGTTAGCTTGAACCATTTGCACCGGAACAAAGGGACCTTAAAGGAGGGTCCATAGTCAAGTTCCCATATCTCCTCTATGTAACCATAATATGTGACCTTTTGCCCATTCTCGGTTGCTGCATCAAAGCGGACACCACTGTTTTGGTTGGTGCTCTTTTTATCTTGGGCGATGGTGTAAAATGTATTCCCATTTATCTCGTACCCTTGGAAAGTCGTTATAGTCGAAGATGGTTTCTTGGCCAACATGTACAGCTGATCTCCAACATCATTGTCATTCATTAAATGTTTTCGCAACCAACTGCCGAAAGTCTCCATGTGGGCCTTTCTAATCCAGGATTCAGGCTTCCCCGGGTTGTCCGAGCGTAAAATATTCTTGTGTTGCTCGAAGTACGGAGCCACCAAGCTGGAATTTTGCAGAACTGTGTGGTGTGCTTCAGTCATAGAATGACCGTCCATACATATCGTGGATTCCCTTCCGATCTTGCCTTTTCCACTTAGTCTCCCCTC
Source organism: Aegilops tauschii subsp. strangulata (assembly GCF_002575655.3). Lineage (NCBI taxonomy): Eukaryota > Viridiplantae > Streptophyta > Magnoliopsida > Poales > Poaceae > Aegilops > Aegilops tauschii. The sequence goes on from NC_053035.3 coordinate 6,406,822, forward strand.
GTGCCGCGATTGAGGAATACCAATCGGCTTAAGGTCAGGAACATAGTCGATACAGAACTCAATTACCTCCTCATTTCCATAGCCCTTGACGATGCTTCCTTCTGGCCTAGCACGGTTACGAACATATTTCTTTAATACTCCCATGAACCTCTCAAAGGGGAACATATTGTGTAGAAATACAGGACCGAGAATGGAAATCTCTTCGATTAGGTGGACCAGGAGGTGCGTCATAATATCGAAGAAGGATGGTGGGAACACCAACTCGAAACTGACAAGGCATTGGACCACATCGTTCTGTAACCGTGGTAGATCTTCTGGATTGATTACCTTCTGAGAGATTGCATTGAGGAATGCACATAGCTTCACAATGGCTACTCGAACATTTTCCGGTAGGAGCCCCCTCAAAGCAATCGGAAGCAATTGCGTCATAATCACGTGGCAGTCGTGAGACTTCAGGTTTTGGAACTTTTTCTCCGCCATGTTTATTATTCCCTTTATATTCGACGAGAAGCCAGACGGGACCTTCATACTGCTCAGGCATTCAAAAAAAATGACCTTCTCTTCTTTGGTAAGAGCGTAGCTGGCACGACCTTGAAACCATTCCGGATGCCGGTCATCTGGGTCTTTCAAAAGTTGCTGGTCCTGCCGTGCTTCCTTTGTATCATTTGTCTTCCCATACACGCCCAAGAAGCTTAGCAGGTTCACACAAATATTCTTCGTAACATGCATCACGTCGATTGCAGAGCGGACATCTAGGACTTTCCAATATTCTAGCTCCCAAAATATAGATTTCTTCTTCCACATGGGTGCGTGCCCGTCAACTCCCCGCGAAACTGATTGTCCGCCAGGACCCTTTCCAAAGATGACTTTCAAATCCTTGACCATATCAAATATCTCAGCACCAGTACGTTCCGCAGGCTTCGGCCGGTGATCTGCCTTGCCGTTGAAATGCTTGCCTTTCTTTCTTACGTTATGATTTCGGGGAAGAAATCGACGATGACCCAGGTACACGTTCTTCTTACAATTAACCAAACGTACACTTTCTGTCTCATGTAAGCAGTGCGTGCATGCATTGTATCCCTTATTTGTCTGTCCCGAAAGGTTACTGAGAGCAGGCCAATCGTTGATGGTTACAAAAAGCAACGCTCGTAGGTCAAATTCCTCTCCTTTGTGCTCATCCCAGACACGTACACCAGGTCTGGCCCACAACTCTAAAAGTTCTTCAACTAATGGCCTTAGGTACACATCGATGTCGTTGCCGGGTTGCTTAGGGCCTTGGATGAGAATTGGCATCATAATGAACTTCCGCTTCATGCACAACCAAGGAGGAAGGTTGTAGATGCATAGAGTCACGGGCCAGGTGCTATGGCTGGAGCTCTGCTCGCCAAAAGGATTAATGCCATCAGTATTTAGACCAAATCTTATGTTCCTTGCGTCAGCTGCAAAATCTTTGAACACTCTGTCGATATTTCTCCATTGCGTTCCATCAGCGGTGTGTCTCAACTCCCCGTCGGACTTACGGTCCTCTTTGTGCCATCACAACGACTTGGCATGCTTTTTATTCATGAACAGACGTTTCAACCGTGGTATTATAGGAGCATACCACATCACCTTGGCGGGAACCCTCTTCATGGGTTTCTCGCCCTCAACATCGTCACCAGGGTCATCGCCTCTGATCTTATAACGCAATGCAGTGCATACAGGGCATTCATTCAAATTCTCGTATTCACCGCGGTAGAGGATGCAGTCGTTAATGCATGCATGTATCTTCAGAACCTCTAAACCTAGAGGGCAGACAACCTTCTTTGCTTCGTACGTACTGGCGGGCAACTCGTTATTCTTCGGAAACATATTCTTCAACATTTTCAGCAAATTTTCAAATGATGAGTCACCTACACCTTCCTGTGCCTTCCATTTTAGCAAATCCAGTGTGCAGCCCAGCTTTTTCAGACTATTATCGCATCCTGGATACAATGACTTTTTGTGATCCTCTAACATGCGATCCAAATTCTCCCTCTCCTTGTCAGTTTCGCAGCGTCTCCGTGCATCAGCAATGGTCCGACCAAGATCATCAGCGGGCTCATCATGTGCCTCTTCTTCACCTTCACCTAACCCTTCCCCACCTTCAGCATCATCCTCCATGAAAGTATCACCGAAATGATCATGATAGTTGTCATTGATATCATCCCCTTCTTCATCTTCTTCCATTCTAACCCCTCTTTCTCCATGCTTGGTCCAACAATTATAGCTTGGCATGAAACCGTGCCGAAGCAGGTGCATGTGAACGTCTCTTGAGGAGGAGTAACCCTTCTGATTCTTACAGACAGCACATGGACACATAATAAAACCTTGTTGCTTGTTCGCATTTGCCACTACGAGGAAATCTTTCAAACCCGTAGTGAACTCGCCGGAGAGTCGGGGACCGTACATCCATTGCCGATTCATCTGCATTATTATTATATAAAGTATATAATTAACCATCATGAATTTGATAAACTAACTAGCTAGAAATAATACAAATTAAACAATGAACTACACACATGCATATTTTATCAATGACACATGAAAGGTTCAAGTTGCTAACCGCGATCGCGGAGGAAAAATAAATGAGAAAGCTCAAGTGTGGCTCGGACACTTCATATCATGTTTGTTTCAGGCTCTCGGGCATTTCATCAAACACCTTGTGTGCATAGGAGGAACCAAAAGCAAACCCACCACCCCCTTCTGAAAATTGTGAAGTGAGCTGAGTGAAGTGAAGTGAGCTGAGTCCTATATATAGGGATGGGCCTTTAGTCCCGGTTGGCCTGGCCAACCGCAACTAAAGGCCTTCGGGGACCTTTAGTCGCGGTTGGCCAGGCCAACCGGGACTAAAGCCCCTCCCGTCCGCCAGCTGGATGGGCCTTTAGTCCCGGTTGGCCTGGCCAACCGCGACTAAAGGCCTTCGGGGACCTTTAGTCCCGGTTGGCCAGGCCAACCGGGACTAAAGCCCCTCCCGTCCGCCAGCTGTCGACCGAGCGCGCTGGGCCCAGATAGTTGGTCGCGGGTCTCCTCCCGAACCGCGACTAAAGACCCCTTTGGTCGCGGTTCGATTGTTTTGGGGACTAATGGGGGCGTATGGAAGCCTCTTTTTCTACCAGTGGATCATTCACGAATTATACCGACTAGTTTCATGCGAGACTAGTTTAAGACCGTTGACAAATTAATACTATCAACTTGTAGCTGCTTCTCCATTCATGAATTGTGCACCACCATATCAATCATATGTAGAAGGTTTTACACCCTATCGCTCATAATAAGAAAAAAAAAACTAGTACCATAGGCCCACAAACTAAACCAATATACATAATTAAGCATGCAATTCAGGAATACTTAGTGGGCAATCCTCATTACGACATAGAATATTGTAAGCTCGTCTTCTAATATGGAGGAATCATTACTTTGAACAAGTTTCTCAAGCAAACACGTCCGGATTTCATACAAACATGACGGGTTTCATATGAACATGGTGGATTTAACTGCATTTCAAACATTTAGAAAAAAATACCCGCCGGTAAACCCATCCTACGGCATTGGCGCCCGGCGTCCAAGGACGTGTCGTCCTCCTTCTGCCATCTCTATAAGCACCGGCGATAAGACTGATGAAGTGAAGGTGCCGTTTCCGGCGAGGAAGAGTAGAACTTGGGAGACGGACCGGCCCACATGGGACACAAGGCACCGCCGCCTCCCGTGGCCTACTCATCCTTGGAGGATTCCGCGCCTTGTCCGTCGCCGGTGGACATGAGGTCCACGAGGGAAATGGTGGCGCCGGCGCGTCATCGTCCCGCTGGGCCGGCTGATAGTTCATCGGCGGCGCGTAGGACGCGCTGCTGCCCATGTTCTCCTCCGTGATCGCCTGCAGGTGCACCTCTGCGGCTGCCACTTCCTGGCGAGCAGTGGCTTGAGTGCGGACGACATTGTAGATAGCACGCTGCTCCTCGACGAAATTTGGGTTTGCCGCCGCCATGGTCGGCACGGCCTCCTCCCTCGTGCGCTCAGCGTAGATCTGACACTCCACCAGCCGGTGATGCTCCAGGAGGAGCAGGTTGTACCGCTGATCCTCCTGTGCCTGCTGGAACGCCGACATAGGCGCCAACGCACGCTGCACCTCGGCCATGGTGGCGTTGTACTGTGCTTGCGCCTACTTCATGGTGAAGCCGACGTGCGCAGGAGGCGTGGGAGCCGCGGCGGAGTCATCGGAGCCCGTCTCCATCGTGGTGTCATCCTCATCGTCGGAGACCTCGAGCGAGCTGGCCGGCAAGCCGGCCTCGATCCGCATGGCAGGGCGGCTATGCCAGGCAGCGGCAAGAACGGCCACCACATGCCTCATCTCCGGCGACATACTATCCCACAGTGCTTTCCCGGCGATCATGGCGGATGCAGTGCAAGGGAGGACGATGTGGGGGGGCTTGTGTTGTGGTGTGGAGTTAGCCGGGTGTGGCCGTCTTTATATAGCAGAATTCGGTGAGGCGAGGCGTTTCTGTGCGTCAATGCGCTGTGCCGGAGTGGGTTTCTCGGCCGACGAGCCTGCTTAATGGCAGTAGACGGACGGACAACTGCATTAAACAGGCGTGGTAGATATCAATCACGTCCCATCCAGTCACACGTGTTCGGCGACGCCCTCAGCTGGTGCGCCGCTTCAATGGCGGAGGCAGTGAGAGGTCGCGTCCACCGTAAGCCGTCTTCAATGTTGAGCGGTGCGCTCTACAGCGGCATGAATGCGGGCAACTGGTGCCGGGCGGGAATGCGCGCAGGAGGGGAGAGGGGTTTTGGTGGGCCAGGCCGGTCAGAAATGGGCATGGGATCGGTCTAGACTCTCGCAAACCTCCCCCACATTTGTCTCCGATTTGCAGGAAAAATCGCGTCTGGACCACCCCGCGGACCGATACAGGTCAGCATTTCATGGCTTCCACGGTCCGGACAGCCCGGTCCGGATAGTAGCGGGAGGTTTACAGGTCCGCCTTGGAGATGCCCTAATGAATACTAAAATCAGAAAAAATAGTAAAAAATTCAAAAAATTCTGATTTTTTTGTGCAAACTTTGAAAAATGTTTTATGTGCCTGCAAAAAATTATGTTAGAATGACATTTATGGAAGTCATGGTAAAAAAACAAATCAATGCTCATAAATGCTATATAATCCAAAGCATTATTGGAGTGTTGTTTTTTTTATTTTGCCATCACTTCCATCTATATTTATGCATGCTCATGACCCGTTCACCTTGTCTGAAAGAAACCCAGTTATCTTTCTTTTCTTCGAGATAGCTCCGTATTTATATTAGAAGACTACCAACATCGCAGAAAACATAACGTTGATGTGGTCCAGTGCATCGCCGATGGAAAGAACGAACTGAAAGAAATTGCACCATTTAAGATAGTTGTTGACGGCTGGGTCTTGAAGGTGATGTTGGTATTATGGACAGCAATCGAGGCCTGGAGTTGGGAGAAGGGATAGGGAGGGTAATAAGAGAGAGCAGCAGCAACAGTGATGACAGGCATCATGGTGTTTGCTGAGAAACTGGGAGAGGTGTGGGTGGTTTCACACCCTCTGGCTGTGAAGAAGAAAAAGAATAATACCATAGATATGCAAAGTAAAGCAACAAGTGGAATTAAGAGATGAAAGCATGGCTGCAAAAACATTGAAGGAACTCCTCCCCCAACAAAAGAAAAGACTAGGTTTCCTCTATCTCCCGCCGGCTCCGCCGCCGGTCCGCCTCGTCTCCGGTGACCTTAGGGCCATGGCGGCATGGTGGATCCCGACCCTTGCCGGCGGGAGGGCTCCGTCTTTAGATGTTCCTTCAAATTTTGTTAGGGTTTGTGTCCTGCTCAGGAAGACGAGGCAGCGGCGGCTTTCTGAAGATCGAATAAGGTTCTCCCTGCCTAGTCCACGTTCCGGTGGTGCATCTATCATCGTCGGTGGGTGTGTGGAGGTGTGTCTTCAGTGGATCTTTCATTGGTGGATTTGCTCATATATTGTCGTAGTTCGTCTATGTTCGTGTGTCTTAAGGTTAGATCTTTCTGATCTATGCTACTCTTTAACGACGGCGGTTGCTATTCTGGTGCGCTTGCCCTATGGGGCCTTAGCACGACGACTTCAGGATTGTCTACTACAACAAGGTTTGCCCGGCTCCAGCGAGGGAGGGGCGATGATGGCGGCGCGTCTTCGACTCATTTCAGTGCTTATATTCGTCGCTAGGTGGTCTACGGATCTGAATGTGATTTTTGTTATTTCTAGTGTTCGTTGTACTACCATGTTTGAAGATGAATAAATTGAAAGTTTTCGAGAAAAAACAAATTGAATTAAGAAGCAATTTTTTGCGAAAAGAATTAAGAAGAAATTTAACAGTAGTTAGTGGGCAATCTCCGTGACAACCATTGAAATATATATTGCTAGCTAGTTTTCTAAAGCTAAGGAATTATTGCTTTGAGTAAGCTCGGTACTAGTTGTACTAGTTGCATGTTGTCTAATATGTGACGTTGCTAAGAAGTTGCGTCCAGCAAAGAATAACATCTTAATTAGCATATTACTAAGACCTAATGAATATACCACCTTCAAGCATTAAGAGCTAGTGTCTTGCCTATTTATTCCTACAAATTGCACCAACGCTGTTGCGTATGGATTAATTTAGTAGTAATTATGCTGTATTTTTCATTGATATATATGAATGGATCAGTGTATATGTGGAGTGCACACAATCTTGTACGACTGAGCCGTACGAAAAACAAATTGCTGGAACTAAGCCGTTTTAAGTACTTGGTCAGCGATATCAAACCAATGATAGGATCTCAAGACTGGGCATAGTATCTATTTTCAAAGCCAATTGCACCGCTAGTCAGATTTGACCTACAATTCAGTTATATGCATCGTGCTCATCACTAGTTCACCTCGTTTTAAAGCAACCGAGTCATCAGTATGAGTGTTAGTTCAAACCTACCTGTCAATGTACATTTTAGATATGATTTTCTGCCCATGAATTAATGCAACAAGTGGGTTTTTTTTTCTTTTTCTTGTTTTTGCTCGTGCAACTAGCGCGAAGTGTTAGTGAATATAACTTTATCAAACATGAATATAATTTAATATTTCGGTTTTCCAAATTAATTTTATAACATTTCCAAGGATACTTGCTATCACGAAAACCAGTGTTGTTATCCGCTCATTTCCGTGGCTATACTTCTATTGATAATTTTATATTTTGTAATTAATTTTTGTATTATAAAATATTTATTTTTTCTTTGAAAATATATATTGTTGTAGTTACCTAGTTTTGTATGAGGAAGTCATCAGCAAGTTGTGCCAAGAAATAGTCAGTTGTACTAAAAGCTGAAGTTTAAATGTTTTGAAGAAAAAATGATTCGATTCAAAAATATTACTTAAGAATGCCTAAATTGACCCCACGTGCAGCAAGGACACCTGTGGGGTAATATTTTTTAAGCATTTAGACGTAGATTATAAAATAATTGGACAGCTAAATTTTTGGGAGAACTTACTCTGGAAGTACACAATTTGATCTTCCTACGGTTAAACAAAGTGTCTATAGCCCTTTTTACCGGTGAGTAAGGGTACTCAGTCGGATCAGAATGCTTTAGAGCATCAGACCCCTTAAAACGCATGAAACTGTAAAATAACGGCCGGTTTACAGTTTTAGGCGGAAAAAGCGACCCGAATAGAACATGTAAATGGCTCCGACCGGTAAATTTTTTTAAGGGTAATGGAAAACATCCCCGCCAAACCGGTGAAAATAAGGATTTCGGAGCCAACCCGAGGGTGCCCTGTATATGCCAAAGACCGATGGTGGGAATCCAACTGCCACCGGAACCTTCATGGCTCGCTCCCGGCCGCCACCCAGTGCTCTGTAGTCCGCCAGCGCCGTACCCCCCCTCTCCCGGCCTTCCCCCACCCCGGTCAACGTGTCCCGCGTAGTCTAGGCGGGTTGCACTGCTGCTGTGGTGCGTCGTCTGCCGTGCGCCCCTGCTGGCCCCGGCCAGCCGGCCTCCCTCCGCAGTGCCGGCGAGCAGAGCAACAGACGAGGCGATGAGGGGCTCCCTCCACTGAGCCCCCACCTCGTGTTTCTGCCGCCGCCGGCTGTGTGTGGTCTGCTGCTGCCTACGGCCGCCGTGGCGCACCACCTCTGGCTGGTAATTTTCTCGCTGGTGGTTTGGTCTTTGGTGAATCGGTGTATGCATCGTCTGCCTGTCACAGTGAATAGACGATTTAAATGTTGAACTGACTTTACAATAGAATGGATTATGTATCTGAGTATGTGCGATGTGCTGATGGAACTCGGATTTATTCATTTTTAGAGAAACAGAAATTGATGTTTGCTTCAGCCTTCAGTCGGAAGCTTCCACCATGGCCGTGGCCCAGACAGTCACAAGCCCAAGCTCTGCTCGGCTGCCTATTTTGCAACTTCTACCCAAGCAACCTCGACGGCGGACGGAGACGGGGGAGAACGGCTGGCGGAGGCAGAGGACGGCGGGAGGCGGGGGAGAATGGTGGACGGCGGAGAGAACGACGAGAGGAGAAAGATTCATTTAGGGGAGGAAGAAGGAGCAAACCGAGTGGCTGGGAATATTCGTTTTCCGGGGGGAAATCCAGTTTGCAGGGTCTATTCCGCGCGGGACAAAATCAGCCCGAAAACCACATTTTCTGCAGCTTGTAAATACATTTTTAAGGGTCCAGTTTTAAGGGCTCTGCTGGAGATGCTCTTATGGTCAAACCCGGACTACCGACAGGAGTTGATGACTGAGAAATCTTCGATTAAACAAGGTGATACATGAGTGCCTAAAATCTTGTCGGTGTCATGGAGGGAGCTAGAGGAAGAGATTCGGATCAGTCGTGGCCTCGTTAACATCGGCAAGGGAGTCAGCGAGGAACTTAGACTATCATGCATACTCAGCGACTAACATGGGGCTCTGCATGAGCATGCGGTACTCCTGTTAAGATGAATGGCGTGGGTGGCATTGTTGTTGAGGAAGTACTGGTGGAGGCGAGTCCATGTTGACAAGACGGTGCCGTCGGAGGACATTGCAAGATCAAGAAGACTACCGCCGATCGTGGTGTCGATCCACCCGAAGATCCCGATGTCGGTACGTCGCAACTCGGGATCATCGACGTCAAATTCAAACATCTAGTTAATGTGGTCGAGTACAATGCCACAACGCAGGTGGAGAGGACGAACAACAAGAAATCTGGCATTTATGAGGGGAAACAAAATAAAAGAAATCTGACATTTATGATAGTTGTTGGCGGTTGGGTCGAGTTTGAAAGGGATGTAATTGTGGATGTTGGTATAGTGCACGGCAATGCGGACCTGAAGTTTGAAAAATTAATTGGGAGGGTAAGAAGAGAGAGTTGAAGCAGTGGTGATGATGGGCACCATGGCGCCGACAGAGAAACTATGAGAGGTCTGCAAGGTTTGCACCGAAAGGGAGGTGGCGCTAGAATTGGTCCGGGTGTTGCTCAATGGCAAGCAGATGGCTCTGATTACAAAGCTGAATTATATAATGCTTGCATCAACGTTTACAAGTGTCGATGTACAACACATCAGAGAATGAACAGACAGAGAGCCCTAACTAACTGCAACATACGGAAAAAGGCACGCGCTGGTGCACGAGAGATCTTAGATCCTAACTTCTAAGGACTATGGTACAACACGAGCTTTGCTACACCTATGGGGGTTTATGTGGGGTTGTGGGTTGCATAATGATTTGTCAATTTCTAATTGTTCGTTAGTGGGGGTGTAGGGCCCATCCTAAAATTCAGGGGTGTGTTTGATTAGTTCAGAATGAAGTTACGTAGGATACATAGGATGCATTACGTAGTTCTAGCATGTTTGGTAGTACGGGTACAACGGTACATACAGATGATGCATTGTTTAACAATATTAAATTGAAACCATGTACTATGAGGGTTAGCAAATGGCAAAGACTAACAATACACAAACCGCGCAAACATATGGGTCACTTTGCTGTACATAATCCTTCTCATGTCAAACTGCAAGCATTCAATCATTGGTGCACAAGGTATATACTATATTGAAGTCAACAACACTTAAATTAAAAAATACGGATCGCACTCAAAAAATATTTAAGTGATACAGATCAGTAAATTAGCTAGTTCTCTCTCTTTTTTTTTTTTGCGAGGTGGAGATAGAGTACTAGCTAGCTTGCTAGTACTGGGTAATCCTCACGTTGGCTGCCTATAAATAGCATCCTGCTCCATCATATTGGAATGCACCAATTAAGCAGCTAGCTAGCTCATCTCCATCCATCGCATCTGTTCTTCCTCAATCCTCCACTACAACCACCCACCCAATTCATCAATGGCTTCATCTCTGAAGACGGCCGCTGCCGTCGCCGTGGCCGTTTGCGTCGTGCTTGTGCTGAACATGGGCCAGCCTGTGGCAGCCACAGAATGCAAAGATTGTCTCGCCGACTGTGTTGACGTTTGCGTCGACTACTCTGACACTGCGTGCAGCGGCATCTGCACTGCCAAACCTCCTGCATGCCAGTCATGCAAGTACACGTCCTTCCTTACATGCGGTGGCACATGCTACGGCGCCTGTGCCCATTTCTGCTAAAGCCTACAGTGGCTGTAAGCTGCATGTGTGTGTTGGTACCACGTTGCTGCTAAGCCATGTAATTAAGTGTACAAATGCTATTGCTCTGTGCATATGGCAAATGTTCCTTCGTTCTATTGTTCCTCTTCGTTTTATTAATTGTTCCCCTTTGTTTCGACCATCAGTAAATATATATGCATGTGTGCAAGTCATGTACTCCTATATATGATTTCTACTTCTTTCTATCATGTGTCTGACGTGCTCATGCTGGGGTGGATATCAGGTGATACCACCTATTACATGCTCCCATGCTAAAAATATTAAAAAGTCACATTAGATGTTTCAAAAAAATTAAAAACAATTATGGATGTTCACAAGACATACGTCAATAACCCCTAAATATTCAGATCAAAATTCGAAATATACATTGAGAAACAAAAAAAAAGACAAATCTGTATGTGAATAGTGTCATTCCTGACACTGTTCATGTTTTGTCTTCTTTTACACTGTTCATTCTAGATTTTTCATTTTTGTTTCTCAATAGGTATTTTAAATTTGGGTCTGTTTTTTTAGGGGACTTAGACATATGTCTTGTGAACATCCACAAAGTTTTTCAGAATTTTTTTAAACATCTAAATGTGATTTTTGAAAAGTGGTATCATGGTAGCATATAAAGGGTGGTATCACCTGATATTTTCCGGCTCATACGGTGCTTATAAAATAGGGATAAATCATTATCTCAAGAACACAGTTACAAAATACGTAGTTCAGCTCCCTCATGCTAGGGGTTTGCCTCCCTCTCAGCGGCTGATCTGACGGCGTAGCTCGCATCTAATTTCTTCACAACTTATCTTCTTCTGGGCTAAAACTTCAGGTATTATGCAAAATGAAAAAATTAGCGTGCTATGACAAAATAGTGTGGTCCTTCAAATATGCTATTAGCGTGCTATTAGCAAGACACGTTGTACACTGAGATTTTAGCGAGTCATTGCTCAGAACGCTATAGCATGATATTAGCAACACTATTTTTTTGCTCATCATGCATCACCATGTCAATTACATGTAGAAAGTTTCACACCCTTTGGCTCGGAATAAGAAAAATAAGTACCATAGGCCTGCAAAGTAAACCAATATATATGGAACTAATTGAGTATGCAATTTAGGGATACTTTATGGCACTCTCCGTGGCAGCCACCGATATATTGCTAGCTCATTTTCTAATGATCAAGAATCATTGAACGAGTTTCTCAATGGGAGCTGCATGTAATTAGTAACATTGATGAGGAATTGTGTCGATCCAAGAATAACATCTTAATTAGCATATTACTAATTAAGACCTAAAGATATATACCACCTTTAAGCATTTATAGCTAGCATAAATCCATCCATGATAGATCCTTCTTCCTTCCACTCTGCCATCATGTATTGGATTTGGCTTTGGCTTTGGGGCTGGTTCATCTGAAATGCTCACAGACATAGAGCTCTGACCTATTTTCCTAAGAAATTGGACTAATGTTTTCGTACTGATGAATTTAGGAATAGTTGTGCTGCATTTTGTTCACTGATATATAGGGATAGGGCAGTGTATAAGTGCAGTACTTCGCTGATGCCAGCAAGTTAGTAACCATCTCTTACACAAGTTAACAATTTCTTCTATAACAAGTAGCTTAATATCATTCACAAATTAATGTCCAGTGGTATAGTAGCTTCTTCTATTAATGTCAACTCCATTCACCAATCATTCACGACCATGACAAATCACACAAGTTTCCACACCTTCATAAATTTGGCGCCACCTTTTAGCAATTTTAGAGATCCAAATTTGAGCGATTCTGATATGGATGCTCTTAATCTCATATTGTTTCATTCATTGACACACCCATTCCGTAAATGAAACGACTAAAATAACTTTTCTTATTAGAATTACCAATGACAAATCCATGAAACTTATTTTAGTTTTAGGGCGTTTTAAAATATAAAAAATAATGTGTCCGTAGCTGAGCATTTTTAAATGATTTTGGAAAATGGAATTACACAAGAACACTATGTGAGAGCAGAAAAGAAAAAAGAAATGCAAAAGAGTTAGTACATCGGGCCGCGTGACCATCTCTCTGTGGAACAGCTGGGCTATCGTTGGAGAACGTTTCCCACAGCGCTTAGAGCATCTCCAACAGGCGCGCGATATTACCGCCGTGCTGGAAAAATACTCTTTTTTGCATGCCCGCAGCCACTCCGGGCGCTGCAGCGGAGGCTCAAAAAATGCACGGGCGGCATAAGTGGTTTAGCGCGCGGAGCGAAACGGTATCGCCCGCCGCTTATTTCGTGCGCCCGCTCCTGCGTGCTGCAGAGTGTCTGCGCCGCGACTTCCACCTACGGCCAAATCCAGGCGCTGGCGTCACCGCCCATACCACCCCATTTGCTCCGGCGACACGACGATGCTTCCCCGGCCTACCCCGCGTCACCGCTACTTCCTCCTCCTCCCTCTAGTCGCCGCCGCCCCTCGCGCCCGCCATTCCTCTAACAAACAGCGCCTGGCCTCCCACTACCGCTCGACGCCCATAAGGTGTTCGACAAAATGCTTGCAAGGTATGTATTGCTTCAAATTCACATTTTTTTACATGAATTTGGTGCATGTTGTTTGTACTTTTTATAGACTAGTTTATATTCAATATTGTAGATGAGTTTGTCGTATGATTCTTCTGAAGAAGAATTTGATATTGCTGAGGAGGAGGACCTTGTAATGATCCTAGCTATGCACATCAATAAAAAAGCCGAAGCACGGTGGTTCGGTTGTTGGTCGGCAAAATTTTTGGAGGGATAAGATCGATGCCGGCAACCGATTGATGAGGCACTATTTTGTGGAGAATCCCACATACCCCGAGTCGTACTTCCGGCGCCGTTTTAGGATGAGCACCGAGTTATTCAGGCGCATTGCAGAGAAACTGGCGAGCCATGATCGGTTTTTCAGCAAAGGAGGAATGCTGCCGGAGAACTCGGGCATAGCACCTTTCAAAAGGTGACAGCCGCTTTGCGTATGTTGGCATACGGTATTCCGGCTGATTTAGTTGATGACCACTTGGCCATGGGTGAGAGTCAAGCCATCATGTATGTCAAGCGCTTCGCAGTCGAAATTGTGCAAGTGTTTGGTCCGGAGTATTTGACATCTTCCAATGCTGGAGACGCCGCAAAGGCTTTTGGAGATGAACAAAGCTCGCGGGTTTCCAGGTATGCTTGGCTCAATAGATTGCGTGCATTGGAGTTGGAAGAACTGTCCTAAGGCATGGAATGGACAATTCCACCGCCAGAAAAAGGGTTCCACTATAATCCTTGAAGCAGTGGCCGATCAAGAGACTTGGATTTGGCATGCTTTTTTGGGAATGTCTTGATCTTTGAATGACATCAACGTTGTTAATCGGTCACCACTCATGAATAAGATTGCAAATGGTGAACAACCACCAGTGCAGTTTGTAGCAAATGGCCATACATACAACCATGGCTACTATGTTGCGGATGGTATCTACCCAAAGTGGCAAGCATTTGTGAAGCCGTTGAATAAACCGGAAGGCAAGTAAAATCTAGATTCCCACAATGCTCAGGCGGCGGCTAGGAAAGATGTGGAGAGATTTTGCGATTTTGCAAGCCCAATTTGCTATTGTGATAGGACCGGCTAGATTTTGGGATCAAAAGATCCTTTGGTACATCATGCACGCTTGTGTGATCATGTATAACATGATCATCGAGAATGAGTATGGCCAAGATTTAGGCTACTCTCAGTATGAGCTCTTGAAACATAATAGTAAAAAAGTATTCACACTTTTTTGTTGCGGGGAATAGAGTATTCACACTTAGCTATATATTAATGTTTTCATACCGTGTTTATCCAAAATCTGATTGCTAACTTATAATTATTCTATCCGGATTTCATATGTATAGAGGTGCATTATTTGTCCTCGTAATAAGAGTTTTCGTATATAATCTATACCAAGATTTTAGTTTTAATGATATCATATGGAGTTTGCATGAAAATGTGAATTGATATTTTTCTCAATCTTATTACATATAACATCATATATATATAAAGATGTATAAAAACAACTATATTATTTATCAACCTAATAACAAGTTTGCTAATGTGGATCGTGAAAGAAAATTGAAGTAAGTCTGATACACTAATATAATGTGAACCGGGACCATTGTAGATTTCTTTCTTGCCTTGCCTGCGCCCACATGCCCATTTTTTTCTAGCAGTTTTGACCCGCGCATTTGCACGGCTTGCTTTATGGTATATTTGCAACGATATTATTTATTATTATTATATTATTTCTTACTTATTCTCATGATGTTAGGTTACCATTTTAATATACAAAAAAGCACAGTAGCATGACATGATATCGAGTTTACTTGACCACTGCCATTCAATATCCTTTATATCTAACCACTCATATTTTAGCCAAAAGTTGTATTAAGTAGATTAGGTTATTCTCCCTCAAAAAAAGTAGATTAGGTTATTGCTATACCTTGGTGTCTTTTAAGTAGTATAGTCAGCTATTTACGTATATTGTTCAAAATACTAAAATTATTCTATCTCATCCACTCTTGAGAAAAATTACCCATTCTTATATTTTTTATAATTTTGCCTGACTTACGTTCGGTATGCACACTAAAATATGTTACTATGTCCGTTCCTAAATGTAAGTCTTTTTAGCGATTTTAATATAAACTACATAACAATGTATATAGATGTATTTTAGAGTATAGATTCGTTTATGTTGCTTCGTATGTAGTCCATATTGAAATCTCTCAAAAGACATATATTTAGGAGCGGAGGGAGTATTAAACAGAATTTTGCTCAAACATTTGTTCCCAGTCCCTCTCATGGTAGCTTGTTTTCTATGATGAGATGCACGCTATTTCTTTTCCTATTTTGCTTTCCCACCTATGGTAACTTATATAACTATATAATCATACATGGGTGTGTTTCTTGTCCGGCATTGTCATTGACTCTGAATGATGCACCACTAATCTGATGGGCTGACATCAAACGGGTGAGGAAATCCTATAAGCTTAGCTCTCTTTCTTCGTTAGATCTTCTCTAGAAGTTGCCACGTGTACACCTTGTATTTTCTTCCCCAAGCTAGCTCTTAGACTATCCACAGTGGGAGTAACATAGGCAGTAACATCACACATATCTAGATTAAATAGATGATGTGGCATGAAATAAATGAAGAAAGAGATGAAAGTGATAACAAAGCTAGTTACTACTACTATGAGTAACATCACACATATCAAGGCAAGATGTGTCTATAGCCTAATAAATTCAGTGCTCCATGTTACCACACATATGTTACTCCCCACTATAAAGGTAGTAACCTATTATGGATAGTCTTAGCACACGTCCATACTTTTTTCTAGAAAGGCCCGCTCTAAAACACTTTTGCATGAACTTTCCTCATACGTCCACGATTTTCTTCCTCAAGCTGTTTTCAAACGTCTATGATTTGTTAGAAAGACACTTACATGCTCCTTCTATAATTTCAACAAACCATCCTGACGCACCACATCTTCGTCTATTCTCTAGGAGAGTATATAACTCATTTATTCGACTTGATACGTTGGGATTGTCATTAATAAAAGCTATGTTGGAGTTGAATTTAATCTTGAGTCGATGCCGGTGATTGAAAAATTGTCGAGCCCATGGCTGAGTGATCTAAATCGTGTCAGGACACTAAATGATCAACTGCATATGTATTTGCTGTTGTATGTGGTGTGAGGTGTCGACCTTGGCATGTTCGTCTGGCCACGCGAGTTCTCGCTCTAAACGGTGTTCCATCCATCCCACAAATATCAGACGTTTTTGCAAGCTAACATAACTTGCTAAAATACCATATTCTGTGATGGAGGTAGTAGACATCATCATACACTCATGGGCCTTGTGTATGTTGGAATTGAATTATAATCTTCAATCAACGCTAGTGAGTGAAAACTGAACAAAGCCGTGTCCAATCTCGTCCGGGCAGTCGCCAAATCCTCTATAGCTGTTGCACTTGCCGCTATGGGGTCAACTTAACATAACTATCAGACCTTGCCGCTTCCTCTAGAGCTGTGGCATTTGCCGTACGTCGCTTCATTGAGCTCGTCGAAGACTTCAGGCCAAGGAGTCTATGCGGGTGTGCTTCTGGTTCAACGTGGTCTTATTCTCTCTTTAATAAGTTGAGAGTTCTTTTGTCGTCATGGCTGTGTAGACGTGTGCTTCTGTTGCTGGAAGCTAATTAATCATGTATGTATATCAGCAGACCAATCACGGCTATGGAAATCAATTTGGCTATATGTAGATGTCTGTCCGTCTGTTTTGAGTAGAAAGGTATGCACGTGCCCCTGTATTTATCGGATGTCTCCAACGGGACTGCACGTGTCCTTTTAAAAGGCAGTCAATTGTACGTCAAATCAGACTCTTGCGTTGTGAATCCAAACACCACATGAAACCAACGTGGTTTACATATCGGATGGAATCTAGCGCTTTGGCGAAACCTAATATGACGATCAATCTCCACCGTTCAAATATCATAATTTGGAAATATTAAAATATCTATCGTTTAATATAATAATAGATAGATGCTTGAAAATTGATGAGCCTGAATAACTGGAAGAGGGATTCTAATCCTATGGGAAACCATCATGAACAATTAACAAATATCCAGTGACATATGTTGCTTTATTTATTATTGAAATATTGATTTTCATTATAACATACCTAAAATTCATTAAAAAGGATGTGTAATTTCTACCTAATCAGTTAGTGCATATTTTCATACCATATCCTGGACAACATCCTCAGGATCAACATCACCAAGTTGCTTGCGTACTACACTGCAAGTTTATAACATTCGATTGCTTATGATACAAACCAATGCTCATTATACTTTTTTGGATTATGGTTCAGTTTATTATTTGACATAAAAAGATAGATATTCTAGAAATTACCACAATAAATAGAAACATCCAGCCGTTAACTTCAATAGACTTTCTTTTATAGCCATTAGATAGGATTTTAAGTTAAAAATTACCCACCATTGCCATTATAATTATAGTGGAGAAAATCAGACCAAAAATCACACAAAAGATAGAAAAGTCCGATCATTAAAGTTTAGAGATAATTAACGTCATTACATATGAACCATCAATTTTTATCACGGGCGCTCCCGTCCTATACCAATGAAAACAACACAGTAGAAAATTAAAAGAAACCCTAACCATCCTCTCACGTTGCTGCCGCTGTCCAAGATTGTACGCGATGCGATCTTTACTAACGAGGGTACATGCAAGAAGTACACGCAATCCTCACTAGCGTTCTCACTGCAATATAACACATACAATACTACAAAGAATTTTGATTGTATGTTGTAACACCACCAAAAGGCACATGTGCCGCCAATATAAATGTGAACCATCGGTAATAACAAACAAATTGTAATATTGATTGTACCTTCGCCCTTCGAAAAGCCATGTGAAACTGATATATAAGTGTAGTAGTACTATTTTGTGTTCTTTGAATTTGTTACCTTTTAGCTTCAAATATGTTCCCTTGCAGACGCATTGGTTGATGACTAGGACTTTAGCCAAGAATTCCTGGGCAGGGATGTTGCGGTGCGATTCAAGTGTCTTCCAGGACAAGCAGACAGCCACAAGATGGGGACGAGGAGAATGCCTCGGACGCAGGGTTCCAAGGCCTTTCACGACAATCGAGGACACACTGCTTCACTTCGATTTCACATGAGGAGGATAAGAGAATGCCTTGGCCGAGGATTCCTGGGCGGGGAGGTTGAGGTACATGACCTTTCACCGAGTGGAGATATCAAACGTTGCCATGGAAAGAGGACCATCCAAGATCTCATGGGCAGGTAGCAAAATCGCCTAGAGTGGAGCTCGCTTCCCCAATGTCCTCTTGGCTGACTTAAAAACAAATCAGGATATGGGTTGTTACTCAACTTACTACACATATGTATTATTAAATTTCATATAACCTTGGGAATATAAAAAGTTATTTTGCATCCAGCCATCAAATTGCATATTTGTATCAAGATTATGTTTTCCATCTATGGGAACTTGCAGCTCTTATTCTATTTCTTTATTGAAACCAAAATATACAATTGAAAAATGAAAAAGTATATTATACCATGTACCCTTTAAACGTGATGCCATTATTTACACGAAACCAAACAATATGATCCAAAGATCTAGCCCGCGCATCGAGCGGGCTACTTTGCTAGTTGCTTGAAGAGGAAAACATTGACAAGCTTTTATAGTTCCTTTCATAGCTACCATATGTGGGTAGCTACAGCCCACCTAGTTTTCGAACATATTAACGGATGGTGGTGCCAGATGTAGTGTCCTGCAAAAAAAAAGGTATAATCAACATCGCTAGATACCAAGAAACCAGGTCATTAAGATACTGATGGAAATTTGTCAAGAAAATATAACAATCATAGTGTCAGATGACTAAAAATAACTTTGTTGGTGAATTGGCTTTGAAATTTATAGGCTTATTTGTTAGATAATCTTAACTATGTCCACATGTAAAATACCAGGATGTTTAAATTTCTTTCAGGTGGAATAGATATACATGGTAGAAACAAGAAAAAAATACAGATTAAGTAGTTGAATGTATGTACTTACAGCAGGTTTGACGTAGAATGCATGGGATATTGAGTTCTTTAATAGTTTGAAACGTAGGGGGGTTGGCGAGCGCGTTATACTTGATGATCCCACGTGCCATAGCAAACTCTCCAGTCCCACCAATAATTGTCATCTGGCCTTGGCCTGTTTGAAAATTGATCCCCATCGCTTCGAATGATGATCCATTGTACCTGAGGGGGGGCGAGACCCCCCCCCCCCCCCCCAATGATCGTGTCATCCCGTGCAGCGATCAGCTATAGGCTAATCTTTTTTGCCTGCGCTCTTGTCTGTAGCTTGCTTCGCCCCCCCCCCCCCCCCCCCCTATCCCTTGGGCCTTTGTTACTAAGGCAAAGCATCAGCCCATCTGCTATACAGCCCATTGGCTAAAGGCACAAAATGCACGAACTGGACAGCCTAATCCATGAATACTTTAGTTGGTTGCAGAAAGACCGCTCAAAAAAAAAGTTGCAGAACGCAGCCACGATTACGCACGCACATATGTCACATCGTTTCCAAACCACCGCTGCGATCTAGAAGGACGCCTGTTGGGATTGGATCTGTCATCTCTCCATCGCGCGGACATTGATTAGCGGAGAAGGGAAGCGGACGCCGCCACGCCGGGACAGGCAGGTGTTGATCCGCGGAGACGTTGCCGGTTGCCAGCAGATCGGGCGCACGGATGCGCAGCAACAACACAACGGGAGAAGGTAGTTGATTTTCACATCAGATTAGTTCATGCCTTTAAGAAGTATAGAAGTATAATCACACAGACTATAGTCATTAAGAATCAATTACATTCCCAGTTATTTACTTGTGCTGATGTAAACGTGAAGAAGAAGAAGAAGAAGAGCAGAATTTAATTCATTGTTTTTACAAACCAGTAGGTTCAAAAGCTCAGCCATCAAAACCAGGGACAAATTCATGGTATCAAAGGGGCAGTTAGTAGCAGTACACAGCCACGCACACACAGATCCATAATCGCTCCGTTTCCAAGCCGAATGCCGCAATCAAGCGCCACACATGTCGCTTGCCTGCTATTGGATTTTTCCGTGAATTGCATCACAATCAAGAGAAGCGGAGATGGGTAGGGCATGACCGTGGCCGAGCGCCCGATCCCCACCTACATTGTCAGTAGGCCGACCGCACAAATGGCAACAAAACAAGCAAAAAAGGTATATTAATTAGTCCTGGTTGGTCCTTCCCAAACTAAACATCTTTCTCCTTGTACCACTCTTCTTAATTTGCTTCCACAGAATGGCACGCTTTCGCTGGTTCTGTTCTGCCTTTGGCATTGGTTTAAATCAGTGAGGTCCATCTCGCCGATTCCAATGAAAATAATGAGATAAGGTAATGTATTTTTTACCCAAGTTGCATTACTATAAATTATTAGTTCATGAAATTATCTTGCGTTTCTAGTGCTGTGAGTTTATTTTGTCATTTATTAATTTTCTTTAAGTTTTGATCATGTGAATGCAATGAATAGACAAGAAATGATATGTTTGCGCCATGACATCTCCATTAGACCAGACCCTAGGATTTTTTTGCACCATAGCCGTCGCCCATGAGACTTAGTGTGAAACCTCGCCCCCCCTATGTCAAAATCCTGGCTCCGTCCCTGTTTGTGGGGCAATATCATGTATCATATGAAACTGGAAAATCTGTAGTATCCGAGGCCTTTGTAACTAAGCATATATGCTATATAACCAGGAAAACTAAAACTTATACTAGTCCAAAAGTATATAAAAATGACCTAGAGTTCTTCTCGAACACCATGCTGAAGTAGTTGAACCAGCCTGGACCAGCTACATCAGCCTGCACTTGCATGCCTTTGGTACGGGCAACAATGGTGGCAGTAGCGGGGTTTGGTCCATCAATGACAGTCCAGTCGGTAACGGCAGTTAGACCAAACTCGGATGGTTTGCTGGAGGTGACAATTTCTACCTGGTTGATGCCTGGTCCGGCAGCGATTTGGTGCAAGTACAAGCGCATGTTAACCTCTGACTCACACTGAAGAACACAGGAAAGGGATGCAGATGCCATGGATAGAATTGAATGCAGGACTGGGATCATGGACAGGACTACAAGGCTAGGGCTGGCCATGGCTAGCTAGGGTTTTGGCTGGCTGGCAGAAGTAGAAGTAGGTGCACCTAAACTGACTCTTTCCTTTGTTGTGTGTGTTAGCTGTGTGAGAGACACTTGAGTCTAGGGTACTATTTGTAGTGCTCCAGGACTAGCTAGCATGTTCGTTCCATGTCCTCTTTTTTCATTTCTCTTTGGAAGTTCTGTTGCATATCATTTTTAGTTTCTTTTCTTTAGCTGCCATTTCCATTTAGGATTGACAACTACACATGTGTGGCTGAACAATTCCTTGTACATGTATCAACCCTCAGAGATCACAAAGGTCAAGTGACATTTGAGGAAATGTACTACCGATTTTTTTCCTTCACATACAATATGTACAATGTATTACTTTGCCCACATGGTAATGTAGCATTGACAAAGTGTAAAATGCATTAGACGCCCATTCTTATCTTCACATCTAATTATATCCGTGGAAGAGCTGCAGCCTAGGTTTTCCACCTGGACAATGAGCAAACTCTCATTACTCCTACAATACAAAGTTCAAATCCAAGGTTTCATGTTGCGTGTAAGCTAGATACATAGTTGATCAAACGCCATTTAATTATCTGGCCCGGTTTACTACTTCGATTGGGGACACAAACGATGTGCTTGCGACTTCGGACCCCCCCCCCCCCCTCGAAACCCTGGTTAAAAGGTTTCCTTCGACCTCTTCTTTCCGCCGTCGCTGGTTTCGTTGAGGCGGCCTTGATGGCAAAGACAGGAGGGATGACGTGAAGTCGCGGCCACACAACACGATGCAGCCGTGGCGGTAGAATGTTTTTGCAGCACCGACAACGGCCCACGATGTCTGGTCCATAGGATTTGGCAGCAACAATAGTCCTCTCGGATGGTGTAACCTGCATTTGTTTTTGCTGCTTGACACCTTGTGTAAGTGGGCATGTCCGGCCACATGGAGATGTACATCCATGGCTATATATGCACATAAGTGGATGTCGTTGCATGGAGATCTGGCTGCCATAAGTGGTTTATCATGGTAAGTGGGGGTGGCCACACACGGTGACTTCAGTTTTGTGGTGCTCTTCAAATACAGAATCTCGAGTTCCAAAGGGGAAACTCTAACTCAGGTGTTCATTATTGATTGTACGTTGCAACAGCGATGTTTTGACATTGTTCCCTTGTTGGAGACATTGTCTTTAGATTGCTCGGAAGTCCTATTCAATGTGAAAACTCATGATCTAGCCTCTATTAGATCGGTGACAGCAGTGATCATCCCTTTCCTAGAGGTATCGTTGTTCGAGAACCTTTCTCATAGTTCGGATTGTTCCATTGGCGCTGGTTGGTTTTGGTTATTGGTTGGTGTTAGTTCGGATTGTTCCATTGATTGCTTCGACATGAATTTTGTAGGTCCTGTCTTTTTTTTAATAATTTGACTGTGTGCAACCTTGATGTCTTGATTAGCATATTGCTTCCTGTAGAGGCTAAAGGGGGGGGGGGGGGGCGAAAACTAGCAAATTTACTACCACCTTGATTAGCATATTTTTAGCGGTTTGTGCCTTCCAAAAAAAGGACTATCAATTATGCAGGCTAGTTTAAGACCATTCACAAATTATTATCAAGTGGTTCTATTAATGTCAACTCCATTCACGAATCATGCATGACATCAACCATGTCAAATTATAGAAGGTTTCACCTATGGCTTAGAAAGAAAACTAGTGCATACCATCGGCCTGCAAAAAGTAAACCACTATATAGATGGAAATTAATAATGCTTAGTGGGCACTCTTCGTACGTGACGACCACCAAAATATAATATTTAGGACAAGTTCATCAATGCTACTTGGATGTTCTCTATAAGTAGTGACCTTCATAAGGATTTGCATCGATCCAAGGATAACATCTTAATTAGCATGCTACTAAGATTCAAAGATACTCCCTTCATTCCCTTTTATAGTGCGTGTTGTTTGTGGCACTTATACCAAGACATGAGGTGGCACATTTATTTGGACTAGAATTGCCCCTTGTCTGCTCCCCTGACGTGCATGTGGGTGCATGCAGCTTTGCTGTGCTGATCCAGACGGAGGGTTATATTGGACTAAAGACGCTTATGCACACTACAATTTGGAATAAGACCCAAAAGCTTATACACACAAGAATATGGAACAGAGGGAGTATATACTATCTTGAAAGTCAGTTGTACCACCAGTCAGATCTG
The DNA here is from genome assembly GCF_002575655.3 of Aegilops tauschii subsp. strangulata. Classification (NCBI taxonomy): domain Eukaryota; kingdom Viridiplantae; phylum Streptophyta; class Magnoliopsida; order Poales; family Poaceae; genus Aegilops; species Aegilops tauschii. Next base: position 6,430,382 of record NC_053035.3, read on the forward strand.
TATACACCATGCAATCCAATTGCATGTTTATGTATGTCAGTATGTGTGCTCACCTACGTTTCACCTTGTTTTGAAGCAACACAGTCATCAGTATGATCGAGTTTTCAGACATATCTGTCATTATACACATGCTTATACATCTAGCTATGATTTTCAACCAAAGAATTATTGCATTCACGAGTGCCCTTATTGCTTGTGTGTATCCCACCCGGTGTGTTAGTTGATGTAACTTCATCAAATATGCGTCTATAATTAAAGGGAGCACCTATCCTTCAATTATGGATCAGTTGATTTTTGTAGCCTACTATTTATCTTGTTCCCCCGCCCTTCTCTTCCTTGACTCGCCACCAATCGCCTGCCACAGTCGGCGGTGCTTCCGCGTGTGCCTCACTGCCTTGCTCAAGCCGCCACCTCTGACATCCCGCCTCCGCCCCTATACATCCTTGGTGCCAGTACCCCCCCCCCCCCCCCCACCCCCTCCCCACCACACACACAAGCCTGTCAAACCCTTCTCCTCTTCTCCGTCGGCGACAGTGTTGCCAGTCACGTCGTACCCGTCACCTGCTCGGTGTTGCTTTACCGAGTAATAGCAATTTCCATCATTAAATATTTCAGTTTGCCAAAACTTTTCATACATTTCTATGATTGTTTGCTATCATAGAAATGAGAAAATCAACAAGGAAAGAAGACCGATGTCCCTTCGCAGGATTGCATGGAGGTAACAGAGATCCATGTCTTGGAAACAGGGGGCTCACAAAACTTACACTAGTGCGTACTATGCCGTAAGAGCATCTACAATCGCAACTTGCAAATGTGACTCCCTACACATCCATGGACGCTTCCACGGACAGGGACCGGTCACCCCTTATTTCTCCGCGTCCGTAGTCGTCCCCCTCAAATTCATGCTACCCACGCAATGTGATCAACGTTTTACGTGGAAACATCTCGTGGATATGAGGAAGGAAGCGGTAGCCATTACCAAGCTTCTACCAAATTTTAAACTGGCGAAGATTGATAGACAAGCCAATGTGGTGGCTCACCAAATAACGAAGTTTAGTTTTGATAATAGGTCTGATGGTTCTCTCTGTAATAGTTTCCACCCTGTGTGGCGAATGCTGTAAGGAATGATTATATTGAAGTATTTTAAGTTTTACTATATGGGCGGGTAAAAAAACAACTTGAGCATAGCACTAGCAAACACTAGGGGATAGCGAGTTTCATACAATCAGACACAAAATTCCCATCATCACCTAGATACGATAAGCCTAATCGATAGATAAATTCTTCGGCGAAGGGATCGGCGGCCGGAGGGGAGTCGTCGTCATTGCTCGCCATGCCACTGTCGTACAACAACAAGGAGGAGATGATCAAGACTAGATGTCGGGCGGCACAGACATGCTCCGCTACGAGTCAAGTTGCTTTTGCCCAGGAGGCCACCCTCTTGCAGTGGTGATGCCGGGCATCCGTCTCCGATGAGGTCATTGACCGGAGGATGACGTCGCGGAGTACTCCTTTGAGTCGGCCGGGGTGGACCTGCAGAACCCGCTGCTGATGTGGGAGGAACCGGCTATCTAGTGGGCCGACTACCTCGCACGTCGAGCAGCTCACGCCTCCGATTCGTACGTCCTCCTCCACGGGCTTGGGGGTGCGAGAACGAGCTCCCCATGGCAGCTGCAAGGACCAGGGCCAACAGTGGTAGGGGAGGGCCGTTGAGGGTGACAGATCTAGGCCAGCGAGGACCGTGATAGGTCAGCGCGGTCAGCTGCATTGCCTTGCCAGGCTACTGGGGAAATTGCAGAGCTCGAGCTCCCGCCCCTGTCCATCCACGACGGGAGAAGCGCAACGTGAAGGGCGAGGTCTTCGTTGTCCCATTACGACTGCAGCAAGGAGTCCCAGTTGATGGGATCCACCTCGTTGCCAGATTCGCCGCCAAAATGGCTGCCAGAACCAGCCATGGTTGCCTGGAAAGGGGAAGCTGCAAGGATGGTAGTGAACGGGAGTAGAGTGGAAGAGGAGTGGAGAGGCCAAGAGTAAGCTATGTTTGCGCTCCAGTGGGGATGGGGTGGTCCATCGTGTGCCGGTCTGACGTGGCGGCCGCGTTCGGTCCGTCCATATCCGCTCCAAATATGAGTTGCATTTGGGGCTGCTCGTCAGCCTGGCTGTTTGGGCTAATTATGTGGGATTCAGTTGCATAGCAATTTGCAGCGCGACCAGACTGTCCACATAGACGTTTGGGACGGTCTGAGCGCTCCCGGTGTACGTGCTCTAAGTCTGGGCATGGGAAGCTTTGCCCGACTGGCCGATGTCTAGGCTGGGCTTGTGACTCTCAGCAGAAAAGCCCCCAAAATCCCATGAGACCATATTTTGGGGATTTTATATTATAACTATGCATGATACTCCATCAATTAATCACAATAATTTATTTATTGCTTTTAAAGGCAAATATAACTATTTTGTGCCCAAGGAAGGTGGGGTCAGACCCTGGCCTCAGCATTCTCATCCGGTTCTGGCAGGCCCAACCATTTTAATATACTAGTAAAGTGTCCGTGCATTTCAATGGCTAAAAAATAAATAACTATGTGCTCATGAATCTAATAAAAAAATACAAAGTAGCTGCTTATTGGAAATTGAATATTTAGTGTTAGTAGTATATGAGTTGCAATGTATATAGACCTATTTTAGATGTATATTCACTCATTTTGCTCCATATGCAATGTATATAGACCTATTTAGATGTATATTCACTAATTTTGCTCCGTTTGTAGTCCATATTAAAATATCTAAAAACACTTACATTTAGGAACGGAGTGAGTATAAAAAAAATATAACTTGAATCCAAATTCAGAACGTCTGCAGACACTTTTACGACAAATCAATGATACCTAATGAATTTGAGAAAACAAGACAATCAACAACATAATATGCATCCTGTCATCATCAACATAACATCACTACTAGGGAAAAGCCTAGCAGCAGCGCGGGTTTTAGGTACATTAGTAACGCGGGGACCGGCGCTACTAATAAGGCGCTACAGCTAACACTTAGCAGCAGCGCGTGAGCGCCCGCGCTACTGGTATACAAGTCTAGCAGCAGCGTGCTTCGTGCAAGCTCGCTACTGCTAATAGCTCTAGCGTGCTTGGGTTGGACGCGCTACTGCTACTGTCACGCTTCTGCTAACTTTCTCCACTCGCTACTGCTAATTTTAGTAGTTTTTGTTTTTTTCTGCATATTTGTTTTGTATTTGAACAGGCTTTATACAAGAATCTTTAGCAGATACAAATTTCATCATGATACACATACAAATGGCTGCGAGGCCAAAAATATAATCATAGCATATACATACAAATAGTCTCATCATAATCATCATCCAACACAAAGTGGTATCTCGTCATCATCTCGAAAATAGCGATACAAGTCTCGATTACTTGCAACTACATCGTCATCCATCTAAACAATGATATACGCGAGAAGAGCTATCACTTTGAGTGAGAGCGGAACTATGCAGTACATGAGTTCGTATCCCTCTCTCGCATTAGCGTGAACCTAAACTAACTACTGCCTGTCGCTCGGAAACCGGTACACCTAGGCCTAACACTCCGGCCACTCGTCGTATATATACTCCTGGCGTAGCACTTCTTCGCCATCGATGATCTATGCACCTGCATCGTCACATGAGTCGATGATATGCAACATATATAGTTGAACAACAGAAAGAGACAGACTTGGCAAAAATAGAAGCAACATATCATAAGCATAAATAACAAAGTTGATCGTACCCAAAATGCCCTAACTAGAGTGATCGTCGCTAGTCGAGGAGGACGGTTTAATTACATCACAAATAAAGTTTCGTCGTGCATAACTCAAAGTTTCGTCATACAGAAAGTATGGACTAAACGGACACATTGTCATATATCGACAATCACTCCAACATGTCATGCCATCCATCCAAGTCAGGGAGATAGTCCCCGAGCCTAGTGAAAGGCTTCAGGTCGAGACGCTGAGAGGCTACCCGTGTTCGGACGTCTTCCCTCGACATTTGTCCTTCTTCGTAGAACATCCCTGTTTTTCCGACGACCTCCTTCATGATGATTTGGGCAAGTTCGCGCTGGATGTGATAGAACTCGGCTCGAAGTCGATGATCCTCGATATCTCCTACGTTCTTTGCCCATTGCAGAATATGGGCATCGCCAGATGTAGGTGACATGCGAAGGTTCTGGTGATCCCGTCTGTACTCCAGCATGTGGTGTAGGACGTAGAATCCATCATTAAGAGAACCACTCGGTTGCTGGATGCAGCAGAAGTTGGTCTTATGGCCGAAGGCGAGCCTGCCGCCCCTTCTCTTCTTGTCCGTGACCTCTCCACCCCGTGCTTCGTAGTAAAACATAGCACTGTCGAGAACATCCTTGATGTGGGTGTAATCCTTTTTGTGAATGTTCTTCGACGAGTCCAAGTAAAGAATCTAGTCAATTAATTCTAGACCTAATAAAATGAATAATGACATAAAAAAGGCCTATTGTTTTGCAGAAACGTTGACTCCTTCCCGGTGCGGCAAACCCCGTGCACTCTTTATGCCCTAGGTTGTAGCACAAGTCATGCCGAAATTCACGGAAAATTTCGGCATGACCTTTGCTAAAAAGTGGACAAATCGAGAACCTGAATTTTGCCGGAACGGAAATGAATCAACATTCCGGCAAAACATAGGCCACTCGGCTTCATTCCCTGGAAACAACAAAAGGCCACTTGGGCACAATCGAACCACTTCAATGTCGATTATGATCAATGAGCAAACACAATTGAGGATTTTTCATATATCATGACTACTTCAAATTTGCATCTCCTAGTGTTTGACACTTCAAGAAAATCTACACAAATCTCATGCTCTCTGAAACTCAATTCAAAAACCAAATATAGATGGATGAACCCTAGAACTCAAATTATGAACCTAGAACTCAAATTATGTCCTAAATTTTTGTCCTAATAAAAATTCACTAAAAATTAAGAACCTACTAGACTTGCAACACTAATAGAAATTTATATTTTTATATTTATTTTTTTCTCTAAACTAAATCCTACCACCCTAGTTAACATCTAGTTAAACCTTACTTTCCTAACATTTGTAATTAAACACTACAACCCTAACCCTACTGCCCTATTTAAGCATATACAATTTTTTCCTACGGCGAGGGAGGCAGATGTGGCGAGGGAGGCAGGGGCGTCTCTATCAAAGCCCTCTCTAAATTCTTTTCCTAACTAAATTAACCTAACTAATTTAGAGAGAGAGAGAGAGAGAGAGAGAGAGAGACGAGGGGTGGGGGCTTACAGAGGATGGCTCTGGTGGTGGCGCGGGAGGCAGTGGTGGCGAGGGAGGCAGGGGCGTCTCCGGTGACGGCGAGGGAGGCAGTTGTGGCGAGGGAGGATCTGGTGGCGTCGACTGCGGCTCCGGTGGCGTTGATGAGGCCGCGCGGCTCCGGTGCCGTTGGGGGCGGCTCCGGTGGCGTCGACGGCGCGCGGCTCTAGTGGCTCCGGCGGCGTCGACGTCGGCAGGAGACGGCGGCGAAGTGGGGCGACGGCGAATCGGGCAGACGGCGGCGGGGTGGGTCGAGGGATTTGGGGGAGAAGTGGTGGCCGGGGGGAAACGATTTTTTGGTTAAGTCAAACTTAGCGGTAGCGCTTTTCACGAAACGCGCTATAGCTAAGTTAGCTATAGCGATTTTCACAAAACGCGCTACTGCTATAGCTATGTAATTTCCTTCATATTTCTTATTTCCTTTTCTGTTTCTACAGCGGGGGTCTAGGAAATGCGCTGCAGCTATGTTAGCTATAGCGCCTCTTACAAACAAACGCTACTGCTACGCCTTTCTCCTTTTTTCGCTTTTTCATTTATTTTGCTCTACATTTTATTTTTTCCTTTCTCCTTTTTCATTTACTTTTCCATTTGTTTTTTATTTTATTTTATTTCCATTAGCAGTAGCGCTCTCCGCGCGAAACGCGCTGCTACTTATGTCCTAGCGGTAGCGCGCTTCTCTCAAGACCGCTACTGCTATGCGTAGCCTATCGTTTTAGCAATGGGAATATTAGTGGTAGCATTTTTTCATGTGCACGCACTACTGCTACTATTGTATCTGTAGCGCGGTTTTCGCACGCGCGCTACTGCTATTTAGCACTAGCGCCTATTTTTGACACGCGTTACTGCTAAATTTCTGTGTATAAGGTTTTCCCTAGTAGTGCATGTAGCTCAACGGGTTTAGACCCGATGCTGTAACAACACTCTAGCACTTCGTCAACAGAAATGGTACAATAATTTTAGATGAAATGATCGGGATGACAAAGAGAAACAAATAGGAAGCAGAGAAACATTACTTACTTGCTATGTAAATTAGGTTTTGTTAATAGAAATGGTATAATATTTACAAGTATACGACAAAATTGGGTTTCATGAAGTAATAATAAGCATCAGACTAAATACGACCTTACTTACTGTGGACTCCAAATTAGTACTCCCTCTGTTCCTTGATATAAGGTGTATAGATTTTTGAGAAAAAAATCCAAAATATAAGATGTATTGCGTTGCACCACTCGTATGGATAATTTCTTTAGGGATTTGATTAAATTTCTTTATATCAGGCAAGCTCCTCTATTTTCTCATGTCAATTAGTAAGCTGTAATCCCGCCCAAAACTTGTGAAATTTTCCCTCCACATGCGTTCTTTAATTTCCGCGTCAAAAACTATACACCCTATATTTAGGAACGGAGGGAGAATATGCTATACAAATGAGGTTTTTAACAAAAATAAAAACCTCACTATTGGCTAGCATAAGCTTAATAGACTAAACTCTAGGAGTTTGGAGAAAAGGTGGGCTAAGGTGACGCATGACTGATTCTATTCCATGCGTTCCAAAGTACTTGAAGTAAATAATGTGTTACCCGATTATTTCCTCCCCAGCTTTCCATGTGCACTAACTAAAGTAGTAAATGGTGTCTTATTATTTCCTAAATAAAAGGGTTCAATAAACTATTAAGTGTGTAGATCTAGACATGAAAGTACACAAACAGGAAGCTACAGATTCAGGAAAACCTAACAATATCTAAGGTAATGATTCAGTATGTACATGTGGCCACCATGTCATGTTTGGTTGGGTTATACTCACATGCACTTCAAGCGTAATCAAGTGGATAAGCACCAGTTTATATTCAAACAAGAACTTCATGGTGTGATCTCAAATCTGCGTGCACACTCACGTCCTAGCACATGATTTCTGAAACCACACTACAAAATCTGAACCACAGCACTACACCCAACCATTGTGGATTTTGTAATTAAGGAGAGAGAAATGTGGGGCACCCCCATGTTGAGCACATGGTTTGGACGCGGGTGGTAGGCTGGGTGTGCAGCTGCGCGAGCACCCAAACTGGTTGACGCCCACCTCTCCATTTATCCACTTAGCTGTTAATATTGACACTCATTTTCGTGCTTAGTGTGGCCAACTACAGTGTGATCCCATATACCGAAGTAGAGCAATATCATATGAGTAAGTAAAACCCTAGTTTTCATTTTAAGATAATTCACAATTAGATTCTCGAATTATACAAAAGACTAAACAATTACTCTTGTTTTCATATTTCAGCAAAATATCCATGGAACCTTTGTCCTTTCTTGGGGTAGATGATGATTTCGAATTCATCATCTTGATCTTCTTCCTGGTGTAAAACAAATTATCTTGCACACTATGCTGTAGAATTTTCTGCTCGCAAAATAAAGTCAACGTAATAGGAAGGGATTTTTGCTGCATGTGTATCAAAGCAAGCACCAAGGTAGATGGCTTACTCCCATGGTTTGTCACCCTAATTATCAGTATACACAATCCGCCTCTCCCTTCGAAGACATTAGTTCACTGTCAAATTGAAACATCTGTCTAGCTCAACTTTGAGTCCATCATAGTGACTAAACTTTGACATATCCACTGATCTACCAAGTCCAACACCTTGCGTATGAACCTGCAATACCATGGGGAATGTCATATAAATTAATCTCATGGTATTGCTAATCCTAATTGGACTGGTGTTCGTTTATTTCTGGCTCTTACGTCGTAGTAGTACCGGTCCGTGAAGGACACAAACAAACACCAAACTTCAATTATAAACGACTGGAGGCAAAAACACATGTTCAATCCGGCAACGTGCAGTTTGAGTTCTTTTGGTCCTTTTATATCTTTCCTAGTTTTCATTCGTTGATCAGGTTCATCATCACCAACACCAATTGTTTTGCAGTGTGTCATAGAAAATTAGCCTCTCCTTTCCTACCTTATTTTTCGTCCTTAAATGCGCAGCACATATATAGAAAGATTAGCCTCTCCTTCCTCCCTTATTTTTAATCCTTAAATGAGCAGCGCCTCTCTTTCCTCCTTCCTTATTTAAGCTTGTCGCTAGATACATAAATTTGAGGGACAAGCTTAGGACAAGCTTTTTAGGATGAAGGGAGTATTAATGCAACAGCGCGGATCATGCTCCCTTTCCTCCCTTCCTTATTTCTAACAGGTCATCTCCTCAAATTATGTTGTATGTGCCTGTCTCATGAACCCGTTTAACCATTCTTTCCTTCTCTATTTCTCACTAGTAAGGTACACGTGCATTGCACGCATGAGATTTGGCAACCAAATTATGAATAAATACCACATTATAGCATGTAAGCTTTGAGTCATATATGCATGATGTAGATGTTCGTTTAATTCTTATAGTTCATCTCATTCAAAATCAATTTGTTTTTATAAATATGCTAATCTAATTTAAGATTCATGGAATTGTGCGTTATAAAGCATAAAGTAAAAAACAAACATCTGGAAAAAAATTGGGCAATTATGATATAGAAGATTCTAGAACAAAGGAGAAGTGATTGTATTTTGAGGTTTGTGCATTCTGCTTAAGTTCAACCATGGAGTCTTCTGGATTGTACATGTGGCATAATCTGGTGGAATGTAGATGATATTCAATGGCTAGTAGTGCTCGGATTTGCCATCTCTGCACCGTCGGATTGGTTTCATCCAACGACCATCTTTCAAAGTTATTGGCACACTATATATGGGTATAGATGTAATTAGCGCCCCCTCTTTCCTTCTCGTGTAATTAGCCTCTCTTTCTTTCCTCATTTATCTCTTATGATCTCCGAGAAGGCTTCCTGATATCTAGGAAATTAAAAACGTATATAAATGAGGTAGATTGGATATAAAAGAGCAAGGTGGGACTTTTTAACATTTAGCGCGACCTACTCCCTCCGTCACAGTTTAAAAGGCACAGTTAAATTTGCGTGCGTTTCCACAATAGACAAGATTTAGGGCGCATTGCATTTATTTCTAGTAGCTAATTAGTACTCCGATGTACTATTTCTATATGCATGCGTAGTGTGAATGCTATTTTTTAGCCCATCTCACAACCAATAGATAACCACCTAGGTCCCAGAGAATTTCCAAGCGCGCCTTCTAAACCATGACGGAGGGAGTAGCTCAGTTGGCTTTGACATTATATATTGGACCGGAGGTGTGGAGTTCAATTCCCCTCGCAGAAAGATTTTTTGCCTCTGGAGCCGCCAAACACCTTAATCGGGATAGGTGGGCCTTATTCGTTGGGCCAGCTCATGGGCTAGTATGTTTGCTTCGCTATCTCTCGGTGCGTAACAACAAAACTTACGTACGAACAAGGTAAAAACGGTGAAAGAACGAAGAGGACGAAAATAAAGGGGTAAGAAGCGATAGCCGCTTTATTATTGGAAAAGATTTATTTATTTATTCCGTGACTAAGCCGTTTTAAGTACTTGGTCAGCAATCTCTAACCAATGATAAGATCACAAGACAAGGCCTACTATCTATTTTCATAGTCAACTGTGCTGCTAGTCTATGCGCAAAAAAAAGCCTGTGCCGCTAGTCAAACTACTCCAATCCAGTTATATTGATGTGTGCTCATCACCAGTTCACGATGTTTTAAAGCAACCGAGTTATCTTTCTTTTTTGCGGAAAATCTCCGTCTTTATATTAAAAGACTTCCAACATTCTGGAAAACATATTGTTGATGTGGTTAAGAAGCAATTAAACAATACTTAGTGGGCAATCTCCGTGACAACCATCCAAATATTGCTAACTAGTTTTCTAATGCAAAGGAGTTGTTGCTTTCAATAAGCTCGGTACTAGTTGCATTGTTGTCTAATCTAATAGTACTATGTGACGTTGGTAAGAAATTACGTCCAGCAAAGGATAACATCTTAATTAGCATTAAGAGCTAGAGCCTTGCCTATTTTTTCCTAGAAACTGGGACAACGCTGTCGCGTACGGATTGATTAAGTAGTAATTATTCCGTATTTTTTCATTGATATATATGAATGGATCAGTGTATATGTGGAGTGTACACAATCCCTTGCTGGAACTAGGCCGTTTTAAGTACTTGGTCGGCAATATCAAACTAATGATAAGAACTGGGCATCCTCTACAACACTAAGCTCTCTAGTTTTAATGAAACAACATTCAATTGAGATATCCAATTAACATTGGGTCATCCGATTTTGACCGAGCCAACAATTTCTCAAAGCTCCATGATTCTATTCATTTATGCTATACACTATGCTTTCTAATTTTTAAGGCCTCATAATTAATTGAGTTAATCAATTGAGAATTGGGTCATCCGATTTGGACCGGGTCAACAATTTCTCAAGCTCTCTCATTCAATTCTTTTTATTCACCATGTTCCAAAATTTTAAAGCTCTTTCATTCAATTGAGGTATTCAATTTTGATTTGGTTTTCGATTTTGACTGGGCCAATGATTTTTCAAACCAATCAACAGCAACCGGCCTATAAAAACATATCAATCCCCCGCACCCTCCCACCACCTAGAGAAAAGAAGCGTCGCCATGTGATATTGTAGCATCAATATAATACATGCAATCATTGACACAGAAATTTCCACACATAAATATCAGTTGGTTAGCCAATAACACGGAATCATACCACAAAAGGCCCACCAAATCACAGAATTATAAATAAGAATAAAACACACTCTATCATCTCCCCCCACCCGCCAAACTGAATATTCCATAAACTCTATCATCTCCCCCCACCCCCAACCGCCACTCTAAGTGTGTATAGCCCTTTTTACTAGTGAGTAAGGGTGCTCAATCGAATCAAAATGCTTTATGGTCGAACCCGGGCTACTGACATGAGTTGATGCTGAGAAATCTTCGATTAAACAAGGTGATACATGAGCACCCATAATCTTGTCGGTGTCATGGAGGGAACTGGAGGAAGAGATTCTGATCAGTCGTGGCTTCATCAACTTCAGCAAGGGAGTCAGCAAGGAACTTGGACTATCATGCATACTCAGCGACCGACATGGTGCTCTGCATGAGCATGTGGTACTTCCTGTTAAGATGAATGGCGTGGGTGGCATTGTTGTTGAGGAAGTACTGGTGGAGGCGAGTCCATGCTGACAAGACAGTGCCGTCAGAGGACATCGCAAGGTCCAGAACACTACTGCCGATTGTGGTGTAGATCCACCCAAAGATCTTGATGTCGGTAGGTCGCAACTCGGGATTGTCGACATCAAGTTCAAACGTCGTGGTCAAGTACAACGCCACAATGCAGGTGCAGAGGACGAACAACAAGAAATTTGAAATTTATGATAGCTGTTGGTGGGTGGGTCGGGTTTGAAAGGGATGTAAGAGTGGACGTTGGTATTATGCACGGCAATGGGGGCCTGAGGTTTGAAAAATTAATTGGATGGGTAAGAAGAGAGAGTTGAAGCGGTGGTGATAATGGGCACGATGGCGCCGACAGAGAAACTAGAAGAGGTATGCAAGGTTTGCACCCAAAGGGAGGTGGCGCTAGAATTCGTATGGGTGTTGCTCAATAGCGAGCAGATGGTTCTGATTACAAAGCTCAACTATATAATGCTTGCGTCAAGGTTTACAAGTGTTGATGTACAACACATCAGAGAATGAATAGAGAGAGTGCCCTAACTAACTGGAACATACGGAAAGGCGCGCACAGGTGCACGAGAGATCTTAGATCCTAACCTCTAAGGACTATGGTACAACACGAGCTTTGCTACACCTACGGGGGCTTACGTGGGGAGGGGGGTACGTAATGATTTGTCAACTTCTAATTGGTCATTAGTGGGGGCGTGGGGGCCATCCTGAAATTCAGGGGGGTTTGATTAGTTCAGATTTCAGAATGAAGTTACGTATGATACATAAGATGCATTACGTAGTTCTAGCATGTTTGGTAGTACGGGTACAACGGTACATACAGATGATGCATTGTTTAGCAATATTAAACTGAAATCATGTACTACGAGGGTTAGCAAATGGCAAAGGCTAACAATACACAATCCGTGCAAACGTGTTGGTCACTTTCATGTATATAATCCTTCTCATGTCAAAGTGCAAGCATTCAATCATTGGTGCACAAGGTATATACTATATTGAAGTCAACAACAGTTAAATTAAACAATACGGATCGCACTCAAAAAATATTTAAACGATGCAGCTCGGTAAATTAGCTAGTTCTCTTTTCTTTTTCTTTTTTTGCGAGGTGGAGATAGAGTACTAGCTAGCTATAAATAGCATCCTACTCCATCATATTGGAATGCACCAGTTAGGCAGCTAGCTAGCTCATCTCCATCCATCGCATCTGTTCTTCCTCAATCCTCCACTAGAACCACCCACCCAATTCATCAATGGCTTCATCTCTGAAGGTGGCTGCTGCCGTCGCCATGGCCGTTTGCGTCGTGCTTGTGCTGAACATGGGCCAGCCTATGGCAGCCACAGAATGCAAAGATTGTCTGGGCGACTGTGTTGACATTTGCGTCGACTACTCTGACACTACATGCAGCGGCATCTGCACCGCCAAACCTCCTGCGTGCCTGTCATGCAAGAACACGGCCTTCCTTGCGTGTGGTGGCACATGCTACGGCGGCTGTGCCCACTTCTGCTAAATCCTACAGTGGCTGTAAGCTGCCTGAGTGTGTTGGTATCTTGTTGTTGCTAAGCCATGTAAATAAGCGAACAAATGCTATTGCTCTGTGCATATGGCAAATGTTCCTTCGTTCTATTGTTCCTCTTCATTTTATTGTTCCCCTTTGTTTCAACCATCAGTAAATATACATGCATGTGTGCAAGTCATGTATATATGCTTTGTGCTTCTTTCTATCATGCGTCTGACGTGCTCATACTGTGCTTATACAATAGGGATAAATCCTTATCTCAAGAACACAGTTACAAAATACGTACTTCAGCTCCCTCATGCTAGGGGTTTGCCTTTCTCTCAGCGGCTCATCTGACGGCGTAGAGCTCGCATCTAATTTCTTCACGACTTATCTTCCTATGGGCTAAAACTTCAGGTATCATGCAAAATGAAAAAAATAGCATGCTATCACAAAATAGTGTGGCCCTTAAAATATGCTATTAGGGGTCCACTCTGGCATCATGGATTGGCTTTGGCTTTGGCTTTTGGGCTGGTTCATCTGAAATGCTCGCAGAGTAATATATAAATGGTCTGCAAAGTAAACCAATCACTACTAGGAAAAAGTCTACTAGTAGTGCGGGTTAAATAGCTAGTAGTAGCACGAGTTCCACTCGCGCTACTACTACGTGTGTTAGTAGTAGCGCGGGTGCCACCCGAGCTACTACCAATTATCTGTAGCGCGTGTCTGTGACCCATGATACTACTATTAATTTCAAAAACAAAACAAATTCTCGATCCCATGTGTGCTGTCAATGGCGGCAACGGTTCGATCCAGCGACGACAGGGGTCGCCAAAGGCACGGACAGGCAGTGGCAGGCCAGATCTAGGAGGGCCGGTGGAGAGGACCAGATCCAGGGCAGTGCAAGGTGGCGGTGTGGGACTCCGCTTCGCGGCCAAGGCAGAGAGCTCCTGGTCGTCCATGGTGAAGACCTGCATGGGGATGGAGATGGAAGGGTGAGTCAAACCAGAGGGGAGAGGGAAAATAGAAACGAGGGAGAGAGGAAGGTGATGGAGGGAGCACCGGGGCTAGTCGTCGATGGTGAGGTGCTCTAGTGTGGTGGCATGGAGGCGTGGGGGGAGACCGGAGAGCTCCTGGAGGCCAGCGGCGCGACGTAGCGACCTCGTTGGGCGCCATGGAGGAGGAGGTGTGCATGGGCAGGAGTGCCATGGGAGAGCCTATGTAGAGAGGGGGAGAGGGACGGGAGAGAGGAGGGCCGGGATTCGGGGGAGGAGATGGGGATTTCAGGATTGTTAAAAAAACCTATACTTAGTAGCTGCGCGGGGTTTATACCCCGCGCTACTACTATGACCCGTCTCGGAGGGCACGGTGGAGACCACTTAGTAGCAGCGTTGGTTTAAAGCCCGCACTACTACTATCAACTTAGTAGTAACGAGGGTTTTATACCCCTCGCTATTACTATGGCCTGTCCCGAGGAGACTACTTAGTAGCAGCATGGGTTTATAGCCCACGCTACTACTATCAACTTAGTAGTAGCGAGGGTTTTATACCCCTCGCTACTACTAATTGGCAGTAGCGCGGTCCGTACACCCCTCGCAACTGCTAAGCATCTATCTATAAGGTATTTCCTAGTATTGAATAATGGAATCAAGCATGCAATTTAGGAATACATAGTGAGCCATCTCCGTGACAACCACCAAACTGTTGCTAACTAGTTTTCTAATGCCGAGAATCATTACTTTGAGGGAGTCTTCAATGCTAGCTGCATGTGTTCATAAGGCTGGTCATAGGGGGGTAACATAACCGGTAACATGCACTTGGGACTAGCAAACATGCTTATGTGGCACACAATTAAATAAGAGAGAGATGGTTAGAGTAACATAGGTAGATACCGTATCATGTTAAATGCTATGCTACTTTGTGTCATGCTTGGCAATAAATATGGCCATCTATGATACTACTTTATGATACTATGCACTATGGAGGTAGTATCATATACTAGTATCATATGCATGATACTAGTATATGTTACTCCCCACTATGAGTAGCCTAAGGAATTGTGTCCATCGAAGGATGACATCTTAATTAGCATATGACTAATTAAGAGCTACAACAAATCCATGCTGATAGATCATATTTCCTTCTACTCTACCTCTTCTCTATCACATTTAGAAAAGCATTCATGGATTGGCTTTTGCTTAGGGGCTAGTTCATCTGAACAGCTCCTAAGGCTAGAGCCTGGCCTATTTTGTTTAGGGAACCATGTTGCTAAATCTTATGTACCTCCAAATTTTCAAGCGTCACTAGAATTCACAGCAAGGCCGAAGGCGGGGCGACACGAGGACCGACAGCAACAAGCGTCGACCGCGGCGAGGCCGAGGCAAGTCCTCGTTGGACATGGTGACGATGTTGCGAGTGTTACGATCTGGTACTTAGGAGCTATTTATATTTATCTACAAGACAAACGTGAATATACTTGGCTAAGTTACAACAACCAGATCATGCCTGACCAACAACAACTAGATCGATCATAAGAAGATAGATGTACTGTTAAACACATCAATATCTACATGACCGGCGTATATCTCCATGAGGCGCATCATAGGAGTTGGTTAGGTAATTAGAATATAATGTTTATCTCATGTACCTCTTATCTCTACCTCCTTTCTTTATCTCCAAGAATATAATCTCAACCGAATGTATGCGCTGTTATGGGAGGTGCGCCCCATCTATATAACACGAAGCCGTCGGCCTGAGAAGGCAAGACGTTCCGCTAGTTCGCACATGGTAATCAGAGCCCCATCTCTTCCCATCTACTGAGATCCCATCTACCGAGCCTAGCCATGTCTTCCTCCTCCTCCTCCGGTGCTTCCCAGACCACCCTCAGTGGGCAGGTCACCGAGAAGCTAACACGCACGAACTACGTGCTCTGGCGCACGCAGGTCACTCCCCATCTGCACGGCGCCGACGTCTTCGGCTACGTCGACGGCACCACACCGGAGCCGGCCAGGCTTCATGTCACCAAGGACAAGGATGGCAAAGAAAGCGCTGAGCCCAACCCTCTCCACCCAATCTGGGTCCGGGAGGATCAACAGGTGTTGGGCTACCTGCTCAGCACCCTCTCCAAGGAGGTACTGATCGCGGTGACCACGGTCACCATGGCGCCCGCGCTCTGGACAGCGGTGGCAGGTATGTTTTCCTCATAGTCCATGAGCCGCGTGAATAACATCAGGACGACGCTCATCAACGCGCAGAAGGACAACCAGACGGTTGTCGCCTACTTCGCCTCTCTCCGTGGCCTCGCCGATGAGCTTGCCGCTATGGGGAAGGCCATCCAAGACGACGAACTCATCTCCTACCTCATCCACGGCCTCGACGTCGACTACCAGCCCCTCGTCTCCGCCCTCGACGCACGTGTCACGCCGGTCTCCCTCGACGAGCTCTACACCATGCTCAGCAACTTCGACCAGCGCATGGCCCAGTTTAATCACTCGGGCAGCGGCGGCTTCCGCTCCTCTGCCAACGCCGCGGTGCGTGGCCGTGGTGGTGGATCACGTGGCCATGGCTCTTCTCGCGCCAAGGGGTGATTTGGAGGACACGGTGGTGGCGGAAACAGTGGTGGCGGCAACAGCCGCTCTGGTGCATCCCGCGGTCGTCGTGGCGGCGGTCCACCTCGGGCCCGACCAGAGATGCCTCGCTGCCAAATTTGTGGTAAGCCAGGGCACACCGCGAAGGATTGCTGGTATCGTTATGATGAAGATGACGAGGACTCCCAAGATGAAGAAAAAGTGGCTGCCGCGGCTGATGGATCCTACGGCATCGACACAAATTGGTACGTTGATAGCGGCGCCACCAATCACATCACCAATGAGCTTGAGAAGGTCACGATGCACTAGTAGGAAAAGGGGCTTTTACCCCGGTTCATAAGGGCCTTTAGTCCCGGTTCTGCAACCGGGACTAAAGGGTCGTTACTAATGCCCTAGCCCTTTAGTCCCGGTTCTTACACGAACCGGGACTAAAGGCCGTCCACGTGGCCGGTGCGGGGAGCCCAGGCAGGAGGGCCTTTTGTCCCGGTTGGTGTCACCAACCGGGACCAATAGGCATCCACGCGTCAGCACCTGGCAGGAGCTGAGGTTTTTGTTTTTTTTTGAAAGGGGGTGGTTTAGGGGTTTTGGGTGGTTAATTTAGGTGTTTCATATATTGTGTTAGCTAGCTAATTAATAGAGAGAAGTGTCCTCTCTTATCTCCGTGCTTGGTCGACGCTACGTACTATATACGTATGGAGAGGAGTAGACACGCTAGCTAGTAATCAAATGAAGGAAATAGAAGATCGTCATGAACATATGCATACAGAGAGAAGTGATATCGACCACCTCTCCTTCTCCGAGATATTGGTGGAACAACAAGTTCTCGTATATCTATCCGACACTACCGGCTACATATATACAATAATTATCTCTTACAATACAATCTCCTAATTATATTGTAGGAACACAGGGTCCACATAGTATTCTCCGTTTTCAGCGATCACGTGGTCAAGGAAGAATGCCGCCAATTCCTCTTGAATTGCTCGCATACGATGTCCTGCTAGGAGTTCATCCCGCATCCGGAAGATCTAATTTGAAGAAGGGGGTCAATACATATATATATATGAATAAATGAAACTCAACACAAATGATGGTAATAAAATAAAATTGTGAATATTATTGCTTACGCACTTCATATTGTTCTTCAGTGTAGCCCCCGCTCACAGGTCGTGTGGCGGATGGACTCGCAAACGTAGTATCCACAGTAATTATTCCCGGGTTCCTGCCACAACCACTTTACAAGAAATAGAGGTCAATCAAACTGATAAGCAAGCATGCTAAATGGTATTGATGAAACTAGCGCTTGAATCACTAGGAGAGGCGCGGAACATGCTACTATGGTACTTACTTTCGGGTGTCTAAATTGCAGCTTCTTCGGGAGTCCCGGAGCTTTTGAGGTGAATTTTCTCCAAACCCTGCCAGACAAAGAAAACAATTACTTGATATCAGGAAATGAACAAAGTTACTGATATGGTGGATAATGATCGATTTAACTTACTTCTGGAGCATCTGAGTCATGTTCGCATAGTCCTGGGGATCTTTTCGTCTCGAGTCTAAGACGGTTACTACTCCCGGCTCAAGCTTAATCTCTAGGAGAATATAGTGGAAGCTGCGCATGCATGTATAAGTCATCAATTACATTACCATAACCTGGACTAATAAGGGAAACCGAATATGCACAAGACAGTAACACTCACTTGAAGTTGTAAGGAAAGAGTATTGTATCTTTGTTTTGATTTAATACCAACGATTGTAGCAAGTTGGCCTCGGCTTCTTTGGGATTTTTTTCAACCGTATATGCATCTATGAGATTTGTGTTAATGAACCCAATATCACCGATTTGTCTTTTCTTCAATTCGGCGATCTTCAATCTGCATAATATAGTGAGGATAAGTATAAATACATGCAATGAAAGAGCTGACCTATATAGAGAGACTTAATGACAGAAGTAGTACTACTTACAGACAGTAGCAAGTGATCGTTGTTTTATCGAGGGACTTTTGATTGTAAAACTGGAAGAAATCCTCAAATGGAACATTCAGCAGTTCAATTCCAACGAGGTCATGCTCCGGTTTAACTCTCAACGTCAAAGTACTCATCCCATCAGACTCTCTGCAGGTTTTCATGTACCAATCATGTAGTCTTCGCATCATCGTGCTTAGAGATCTGACATCTTTGACGAGAGGCTTCCCGTAATGGTATTTGTGTTCGTCCACCTCCATGATTTCATAATGTACATCGTCGGGCAGGTAATCTCCAAGATTACTATAACCGGGCACCATACCCGGATCATTAGCGACGATGTCTTTTGACACCTTGAGCGGGGGGCACGATTGGTTTGCTTGTTCGCCGAGCTGGGCAATTTTTTTCCCAGCTCGTCGTTCTTTCATCCTTTTATCACTGACAGTACTTCCCGACCGCTCCGCTTCGGCATATGCCTTTGCAAGAACGCGCTCATAGTTGCCTCTCGGCGGAGACTTTGGTGGTTTTGTCAGGGCAGCCAGAGTGCGCTTTGCTTTCACCGGATCTACCTTCTCCTCCGGAGGTGGATGTTTCTTTGCTTTCACCCCTTGAAAGAAGTTCTTCACTTCGGCTCGCACGATCTTCGCGTTCTCCTCCTCGGTCCTCTCATATGGTAACTTCTCTGGAGTCTTCAGAGAAGGACCGAATCTGTATTGCCTCCCGCCTCTGGCAGCTGTACTGCTAGACGCCGGCAGAGCAGACGGAGCGGCTGCGGCTGTCTTCTTTCCTTGCTTACGAGGCGGAGGAGAAGGACTACGACGCGCCGGAGCAGCCGCAGCAGCGGGGGGTCTCTTCCGCCCTTGCTGACGAGGCGGAGAAGGAGGAGGCTGGCTGCTCTGGCGCGCCGGCGCTGGCGGAGAAGGAGGCGGAGTGCCGCCACGCGCCGGAGAAGGAGGCTGAGTGCCCTGATCACTCGCCGGAGGAGGAAGCGGAGGAGGAGGCGGAGTGCCCTTACTCGCCGGAGCCGTCCAGTTCGGAAGCTTGATGAGCTCCTTTCGCCATAGGCATGGAGTCTTCAGAGCTAAACCCAGCTGAGTCTCCCCTTCACCGGTAGGGTGGTCAAGCTGGAGGTCCTCAAATCCCTTCGTTATTTCATCCACCATCACCCTAGCATATCCTTCTGGAATCGGCCGGCAGTGGTAGGTTGCGCCGGGTTCAGTAGGTAAAACAGAGCCAACAGCCGCCTTGACTTTCAAGTTCTACCATTCCGCCATAAGGTGGCAATGTTGAGACTCCGTGATAGCATCCACGGGGTAGCTAGCAGGAGCCGCATGCTCCAGCTGAGGCAGCTCGGTGGAAGCCACGCTGCTTCTCCGCTGAGATGGCGGTGTAGCTTCGGGGGCAGTTTCGGCATCTCGATTGCCGTCTCGTTCCTCTAGCACTTGAACCCTTTCGTGCAGACGGTGAATTTGGTTCTGCTCCACTTTTTTCCTCCTCTCCTGGGTTTTGTAACCACCCGCGTCCGGAAAACCAGCCTTCCACGGAACGGAGCCTGGCGTGCCTCGTGTCCGTCCAGGGTGCTCAGGATTCCCGAGGGCCATTGTGAGCTCGTCGTTCTCTCTGTCTGGAACGAACGTCCCTTGCTGCGCTGCATCGATATAGTGCTTAAGCTTCTTGACGGGTATTGCAAGTTGCTCGTCCGTCCAACGACACCTCCCTGATACAGGGTCCAAGGTTCCGCCAGCCCCGAAGAACCAAGTCCGGCAATGGTCTGGCCAGTTCATTGTCTCTGGTTCGATCCCTTTATCAAGCAGATCCCTCTCAGACTTGGCCCACTTAGGCCGGGCTTTGAGGTAGCCACCTGACCCCGTGCGATGGTGAAGCTTCTTCTTCGCAGCATTCTTCTTGTTTGTCGCTGACATCTTCTTACTCTTTTCCGATGTCTTGTGGGCCACAAATGCGAGCCAGTGATCTCTGATCTTCTCATACCGGCCGATGAATTCTGGTGTCTCTTCTTTGTCGACAAACGTTTTCAGCTCATTCTTCCACCTCCTGAATAGGTCTGCCATCTTCTTAAGAGCATGAGACTTGATTAATTGCTCTATAACTGGCTTCTCCGGATCCTCCTCTGGCGGTAAGGTGAAATTTGCCTTCAGCTCAGTCCAAAGATCATCTTTCTGCATATCATTGACATAAGACACCTCAGGGTCTTCCTTCTTAGGCTTATACCATTGGTGGATGCTGATCGGGATCTTGTCCCTAACTAGAACCCCGCACTGAGCAGCAAAAGCATCCTTTGTCCGGATGGGTTCAATCGGTTGGCCGTCGCGCGCGATTGCTATGATCTCAAACCTTTTATCCGAGCGCAACTTTCTCTTCGGGCCTCGTCTCTTTACGGAAGTAGTGCTCGATCCGGAGGGCTAGAAAAAAGAAGAAAGACGAGTGTTAATTAATATGTGTACATACCAAAACAATGAATGCATCAATTAGCTAGTCAGCACAGGCTTAACTAATATATTTACCTGGCCGGACTCTGTTCGGTCACCGGAGCCGTCACCACGGGCTCCTTCTTGCACCAGCATTGGGTCACCGGAGCCATCATAATCATGTCTTTCCTCCTCCACTCTTCGATCATCGTAGCCTGCTTCTTCACCCTGTTCTTCCAGACCATCATTGTCGTTAAGATACGACAAGATATCACCTCTGGCTAAGATTATGTCCCCCAATACCTCTTCTGCTTGCTCGTCTCGTCCGTACTCCATTTTTTCTGCAAATATTACAACATGGCAATTATTACACAAACATGACAGCAGGTGGATATATTAGTGCAAACGTAGACCTAGCTTATTCCGGGTATGGGGTGGCCTAGGCAACGCTTCACGGGTAGGGGCGCGGCGGGAGGGGGTAGGAGACCGACATCGTTTTTTTCTAGGGTTTGGGTGTCCTCGAGAGTTTTGGTCGAGCGAGAGGGCCGGGGGTGCTCCCGTGGTATAAGTTATCACGGTCGAGAGGGGGTATACATATCGACCGTCCATCATGTCGAAGTTATCTGGGAAGGAGTTATATATATCGACAACGACGACATACATACACGGGAAAATAATGTTATCGGGGAGGGGGTATATATCGGCCCCCCCCACGTGTTGAAGTTATCGGGAGGAGGTTTTATATCGACAACGACGACATACATACACGGGAAAATAATGTTATCAAGGAGGGGGTATATCGACCCCCCCTCGTGTTGAAGTTATCACCCCTCGTGTTGAAGTTATCGGGAGGGGGTAATATCGACAACGACAACATACATACACGGGAAAATAATGTTATCGGGGAGGGGGTATATCGACCCCCCCCCCCACGTGTTGAAGTTATCAGGAGGGGGTTATATCGACAACGACGACATATATACACGGGAAAATAATGTTATCGTGGAGGGGGTATATCGACCCCCCCTCGTGTTGAAGTTATCGAGAGGGGTATATATCGACGACGACAGACCCGATAAAACATAAGAAAACGAAGAAGAAATAAACAGAGGAGAGAAGAAGAAAGGAATAGAGGAGAGGATTGAAGAAAAAAAAAAGAAGAGGAGAAGAAGAAAGGAATAGAGGAGAAGAAGAAAAAATAGAAAATATTCTATTTTTTCTTCTTCTCCTCTTCTTTTTCTTCTTTTTTCCTCTTCTTATTTATTTCTCCTCTTCTTCCTCTCCTCTTCTTCCTCTCCTCTTCTTCTTTCTTTCCTCTTCTTATTTTCTTCTTTCCTATCCTACTTTTTCTTCTTCTTCCCTTCCTAGCTAGATATATAAAACGTTTCTAAAATTGTAACTTTTGCATATATAAAACTTTTCCATGTGGATCATCATTTCTCATATATATCGAATATATATCCATTGTCATATATAAAAACTTTCTATATATGAACAAAAAACTTTCTATGAACAAAAAAACATTTTTGACATATATATTCATACATTTTGAACATCTACATACATACAATTTTTTTTTGTTCACATATACGTTATAGCCACATACACATATACATCACATATGAACAAAAAAATTAAACTAATAAAAATAAAAAAACATATAGCCACATATGAACAAAAACATATGGCCACATACATACACATATACATTATATATATATATATATATATATATATGATCAAAAAACAATTAACTAATAAAAAAACAGAGCCGGGGCGGCGGCTCTCACAGCGGGGGCGGCTAGGACGATGGCGACGGCGGGGGCGGCGAGGGCGCCGGCGAGCACGCGCGGGCCGGGCAGGGGGGCTCGGGGCGCCGAGGCGGCGTGAGCGAGCAGGGGAGCACGAGGCGGGGCGGCGCGTGGGGGCAGGGCGACGGCGACGAGCACCGGGCGGCGACCCGTCGAGGCAAGGGCGCGGGGCGACGGCGACGAGGAGCGGGCGGCGACGGCGAGCACGGGCAGCCTGTCGGCGTCGGGGGCAACTGGCGAGGTATCTTGAAAATTTTCTACGTGTGGACTTATATAGCAAAGCCTTTAGTCCCGGTTCGTGGCACCAACCGGGACTAAAGGTGGGCATTAGTCCCGGTTCGTGCCACCAACCGGGACCAAAGGCCCCTTTTCAGCAGCCCAAAGGGCGGGAAGCGGCGGCCTTTGGTCCCGGTTGGTGGCACCAACCGGGACTAAAGGGGGGCATTGGTCCCGGTTGGTGGCACCAACCGGGACCAAAGGCCTTGCGCTGCCCGCGGCCGAAAGTTTAGTCCCACCTCGCTAGTTGAGAGGGGCTCGGAGTGGTTTATAAGCCCCACTGCGGCTGCCCTCTCGAGCTTCTCTCAAATGCAGGCTTACGGGCCTAATGTCACACTGTGCTGTCTGTTGGCCTATTGGGCCTTCTGCGGGCCTGAATCCTGGCCCAGGTTGGGTTTCTAGTCGTATTCAGGCCGTGGTGGCCCAATAGGTGGCAGTTTTTTTTAAAAAAATC
This sequence comes from Aegilops tauschii subsp. strangulata, assembly GCF_002575655.3. Lineage (NCBI taxonomy): Eukaryota > Viridiplantae > Streptophyta > Magnoliopsida > Poales > Poaceae > Aegilops > Aegilops tauschii. The sequence continues at coordinate 6,453,859 of NC_053035.3, forward strand.
CAGTTTTTTGGTTCTGTTTTTTGCATTATTTATTTTCTTTTGTTTTTTGCTTTATTTTTTAATTCTTTTTGCTTTTAGGTCAGCAAAATTATAAACTGTCTGTTAGTGCCATTAGTTTTAGAAAAAATATAAACTTTCTATTAGTGCCATTAGTTCTTTATGAAAATTCTTTTTGTTGTATTTAGCTTTTTTGTTTTATTTTTTGCTATATTTATTTTGTTTTGTTTCTACTTACAACAAAAAACTTATTTATTTTATTTTATTTTGTTTCTAATTACTTATTTATTTTACTTTATGATAATTCTTTCTGCTATTAAAGTTTCTATCAAAAAAAGTTCTTTATGAAAATTATTTTTCTTTTAATGATTAAAAATAAAAAAGAGGCGCAATGCGCGTTGATTTGCTTCAAGCCTTTCGGAATAGTGTAGACTGCACTGCACATAGCTCGATGCAGTCTACCTTATTCCTCAAGCCTTGAAGCTAAGCAACGTGAGCATTGCGCCTCTTCTTCATCGTCTCTGCACTCAGGGCTTATAAACCGCTCCTAGTGCCTCTCAGCTAGCGAGGTGGGACTAAAAAACTGCTTAGCTAGTAAGAAACTCTAGTACCGGTTCGTGCCACGAACAGGTACTAAAGGTGCTCGTGGGGCCACAGCCTCATTAGTACCGGTTCGTGGCACCAACAGGGACCAAAGGGTGGAATTGGTCCCGGTTCGTGCCACCAACCGGGACCAATGGCCTTGCACAGCGGCGTGGTGGTGAGTTTAGTCCCACCTCGCTAGCTAAGAGAGAGCCGCACCTGTTTATAAGGTGCGGTGCGCCTGAGCTGTCGAGCTCCTCTCTAAAGCAGGCTTACGGGCCTAACCTCTCTGCACTCAGGGCTTCTAAAGCATTTCAAATGAACTCTGGAAAGGTTGAAAGTTGGCATGGTATCATCATTTCATCCACATAGCATGTGCAAGAAAGTTGAGAGGGTTACGGCAAAAACTAGATGCACTTCTTGTACAAAACGGACAACGGTATCATACTCGTCTATTACAAAGTTGGCATGGTATCATCATAATAGTTGCGGGAGAAAGTCTTCACTTTTTCTTCGCTTGTGTCATTTGCTGATTGCGCCGTAACCATGGATAATCTTCATCGTTTATCAGGATGCTTGGGTCAGCCTTGACTTTGAAGGGAGGAATTTCATGAAACTTTTCATAATCTTCAGACATGTCTGTCTTGCCCTCCACTCCCACAATGTCCCTTTTTCCTGAAAGAACTATGTGCCGCTTTGGCTCATCGTATGATGTATTCGCTTCCTTATCTTTTCTTTTCCTCGGTCTGGTAGACATGTCCTTCACATAGATAATCTGTGCCACATCATTGGCTAGGATGAACGGTTTGTCAGTGTAACCAAGATTGTTCAGATCCACTGTTGTCATTCCGTACTGTGGGTCTACCTGTACCCCGCCTCCTGACAGATTGACCCATTTGCACTTAAACAAATGGACCTTAAAATCATGTCTGTAGTCAAGTTCCCATGTGTCCATTATGTAACCATAATATGTGTCTTTTCCCCTCTCGGTTGCTGCATCAAAGCGGACACTGCTGTTTTGGTTGGTGCTCTTTTGATCTTGGGCGATCATGTAAATGTATTCCCATTTATCTCGTACCCTTTGTAAGTCAATACAGTCGAAGATGGTCCCCTGGAGAACGAGTACAACTCATCACAAACAGTGGTGTCACCTCTGAGACGTGTTTCCAACCAACTGCTGAAAGTCCTGATGTGTTCACATGTAATCCAGTCATCACACTGCTTCGGGTGTTTGGAGCGCAGACTGTTCTTGTGTTCATCGACATACGGGGTCACCAAGGTAGAGTTCTGTAGAACTGTGTAGTGTGCTTCAGACCAAGAATATCCGTCCCTGCATATTATTGAGTCCCCCCCTCCAAGCGTGCCTTTTCCAGTCAGTCTTCCCTCATACCGCGATTTAGGGAGACCTATCTTCTTAAGGCCAGGAATGAAGTCAACACAAAACCCAATGACATCCTCTGTTTGATGGCCCATGGAGATGCTTCCTGCTGGCCTAGCGCGGTTACGGACATATTTCTTTAGGACTCCCATGAACCTCTCAAAGGGGAACATATTGTGTAGAAATACGGGCCCCAGAATGACAATCTCGTCGACTAGATGAACTAGGACGTGCGTCATGATATTGAAGAAGGATGGTGGGAACACCAGCTCGAAACTGACAAGACATTGCGCCACATCACTCCTTAGCCTTGGTATGATTTCTGGATCGATCACCTTCTGAGAGATTGCATTGAGGAATGCACATAGCTTCACAATGGCTAATCGGACGTTTTCCGGTAGAAAGCCCCCTCAATGCAACCGGAAGCAGTTGCGTCATAATCACGTGGCAGTCATGAGACTTTAGGTTCTGGAACTTTTTCTCTGGCATATTTATTATTCCCTTTATATTCGACGAGAAGCCAGTCGGGACCTTCATACTGAGCAGGCATTCAAAGAAGATTTCTTTCTCTTCTTTCGTAAGAGCGTAGCTGGCAGGACCTTCATACTGCTTCGGAGGCATGCCGTCTTTTTCGTGCAAACGTTGCAGGTCCTCCCGTGCCTCAGGTGTATCTTTTGTCTATCCATACATGCCCAAGAAGCCTAGTAGGTTCACGCAAAGGTTCTTCGTCACGTGCATCACGTCGATTGAAGAGCGGACCTCTAGCTCTTTCCAGTAGGGTAGGTCCCAAAATATAGATTTCTTCTTCCACATGGGTGCGTGTCCCTCAGCGTCATTCGGAACAGCTAGTCCGCCGGGACCCTTTCCAAAGATTACGTGTAAATCATTGACCATAGCAAGTACATGATCACCGGTACGCATGGCGGGCTTCTTCCGGTGATCTGCCTCGCCTTTGAAATGCTTGCCTTTCTTTCGACATTGATGGTTGGTCGGAAGAAATCGACGATGGCCCAGGTACACATTCTTCCTTCTTTTGTCCAGGTATATACTTTCAGTGTCATCTAAACAGTGCGTGCATGCGTGGTATCCCTTGTTTGTCTGTCCTGAAAGGTTACTGAGAGCGGGCCAATGGTTGATGGTTACAAATAGCAACGCGTGCAGGTTAAATTCCTCCTGTTTGTGCTCATCCCACGTACGTACACCGTTTCCATTCCACAGCTGTAAAAGTTTTTCAACTAATGGCCTTAGGTACACATCAATGTCGTTGCCGGGTTGCTTAGGGCCTTGGATGAGAACTGGCATCATAATGAACTTCCGCTTCATGCACATCCAAGGAGGAAGGTTATACATACATAGAGTCACGGGCCAGGTGCTGTGATTGCTGCTCTGCTCCCCGAAAGGATTAATGCCATCCGCGCTTAAACCAAACCATACGTTCCTTGGGTCAGCTGCAAACTCAGCCCAGTACTTTCTCTCGATTTTTCTCCACTTCGACCCGTCAGCGGGTGCTCTCAACTTCCCGTCTTTCTTACGGTCCTCACTGTGCCATCGCATCAACTTGGCATGCTCTTCGTTTCTGAACAGACGTTTCAACCGTGGTATTATAGGAGCATACCACATCACCTTCGCAGGAACCCTCTTCCTGGGGGGCTCGCCGTCAACATCACCAGGGTCATCTCGTCTGATCTTATACCGCAATGCACCGCATACCGGGCATGCGTTCAGATCCTTGTACGCACCGCGGTAGAGGATGCAGTCATTAGGGCATGCATGTATCTTCTGCACCTCCAATCCTAGAGGGCATACGACCTTCTTTGCTGCGTATGTACTGTCGGGCAATTCGTTATCCTTTGGAAGCTTCTTCTTCAATATTTTGAATAGCTTCTCAAATCCTTTGTCAGGCACAGCATTCTCTGCATTCCACTGCAGCAATTCCAGTACGGTACCGAGCTTTGTGTTGCCATCTTCGCAATTGGGGTACAACCCTTTTTTGTGATCCTCTAACATGCGAACGAACTTCAGCTTCTCCTTTTGACTTTCGCATTGCGTCCTTGCATCGACTATGACCTGGCGGAGATCATCATCATCGGGCACTGATTCCTCTTGATCTTCAGCAGCTTCCCCCCTTGCAGCATCATTGGGCACATCGTCTGGTTCCACTTGATCTTCAGCAGCTTCCCCTGTTGCAGCATCACCGTATTCAGGGGGCACATAGTTGTCATCGTCCTCTTCTTCTTCGCCGTCTTCCATCATAACCCCCATTTCTCCGTGCCTCGTCCAAACATTATAGTGTGGCATGAGACCCTTGTAAAGCAGGTGGGCATGAAACCCTTCGTATTCCCACATATAGGGCATGGACAACACATAAAACCATTCTGCTTGTTTGCCTCAGCCACTTCGAGAAAATCACGCACGCCCTTAATGTACTCGGAGGTGTGTCTGTCACCGTACATCCATTGCCGGTACATCTGCGTGCATTATATATAATTAAGTGTGTCAAAAACCATTACAGAACATCATGAATAGATAATTAAGTGACCAAATTAATAGAAGTTCATCATCACATTAGAACCAAAGTACATACATACTTCTCATCTAACAACATATATATAGCTCTCCAGAGCATCTAATTAATTAAACCATACATTGAAACTATGTAAAACATTTCAATGCGAAAACAAATGCGATCATAATCGCAACCAAGGTAACAATTGATCCAATGGCATAATGATACCAAGCCTCAGTATGAATGGCATATTTTCTAATCTTTCTAATCTTGATCTTGTGATCATCGACGACATCCGCAACATGGAACTCCAATATCATCTTCTCCTCCTCAATTTTTTTTTATTTTTTCCTTCAAGTAATTGTTTTCTTCTTCAACTAAATTTAACCTCTCGATAATAGGGTCGGTTAGAATTTCCGGTTCAACCACCTCCTAGATAAATAAAATCTATGTCATGCTGGTCGGTATATTTTTCATAAACAATAAATGAATCAAATAGTTATAAAAAGATAATATATACCACATCCGAATCATAGACAGGACGAGGGCCGACGGGGCGGATACCAAAACCATCGCACTATGTAAAGGAATAAAATAGTAAGAAAATTAGACAAGTATCTATCTAAAGTAAGAATTTTTTTTCTTTCAAAAAGAAGATAAGAACAAGAGGCTCACCACGGTGGTGCCGGCGACGAGATCGGCGCGGGCGGTCGACGGCGGTGAAGACGGGAATGGGACGTGACGGGCCACTAAACCTAGACAAATCTCGAGGAAAATGGAGCTTTGAGGTCGAGCTTCGAGACGACAAAGCTTAACTAGTGTGGCTCGGGCATTTCATCGAACACCTCATGTGCATAGGAGGTCAGCTAGAGCACCACAAAGCCCTCCCCTCGCCGGCCAGAGAAAAACAGAGCACTGGAGTGCTCTGCTCGCGGGCGAGGGGTATATATAGGCACCTCATTGGTCCCGGTTCGTGGCATGAACCGGTACTAAATCCGGGCCTTCTGTCCCGGTTCATGCCAAGAACCGGGACCAATGGTTGTGGGCCAGGAGCGAGGACCATTAGTCCCGGTTCGTGGCTCGAACCGGGACAAATGGTTCCATACGAACCGGGACCAATGCCCACGAGGCCCCGGCCGGCCCCCTGGGCTCACGAACCGGGACGAATGCCCCCATGGGTCCCGGTTCGTGACTGAACCGGGACTAATGGGCTTGCCATGCCCGAACGAAAGCCCTGTTTTCTACTAGTGATGAGAGACAAGTATCGTGGCAAAGATCACATCCACACGGCGAGTGGAGAAGGTATGCGGATTTGTCACATTTGTCATTCTACTTTTTGTACCCCTCACCGTCCAATTCATCTCAAGAAAATTTTGCATGTCCCTAGTGCTGCTAAAAGTCTCCTCTCTGTTCATAGAATTGCCCTTGATAATCATGTTTTCCTCGAATTCCATCCTTATTTCTTTTTGATCAAGGACCAGGCCACGAAGAAGGTTCTCTATCGAGGTAGATGTGTTCGAGGGCTTTACCCGTTGATTCCGGAGCTTAGGAGACTCAATAAACAAGCCAATGGTGTTGTCAAAGTTTCGTCAACCCAGTGGCATGATCGATTAGGGCATGCTGCTTTTTCTTTAGTTGAAAGATTGCTTAGGAAAAATAAACTCCCATTTGTTGGTGAGCGAAATGTCGAAACTATTTGTAATTCTTGTCAATGTGCTAAAAGTCATCAATTACCGTATCCAGTCTCTACCAAACCACTTCAATTGTTCTTTTCTGATGTGTGGGGTCCTGCTCCCACTTCTGTTGGTACACATGAGTATTATGTAAGCTTTATAGACGACTATAGCAAGTTTGTGTGGATTTGCCTTCTCAAAAAGAGATCTGATGTCTTTCAAGTTTTTCAAAACTTTCAAGCCTTGGTTGAACGAAAATTTGATAGAAAAATTATTGCAGTCCAATCGGACTAGGGGGTAGTATGAAAAACTGAACTCCTTCTTCCAAACACTTGGCATATCACACCATGTCTCATGCCCTCATGCCCATCAACAGAATGGCTCCGCTGAACGGAAGCACAGACACATAGTTGAGCTCGGGCTAGCTCTCCTGGTAGGAGCCTCCATGCCCCTCAAGTTTTGGGATGAGGCCTTTCTTACTGCTGTTCACATCATTAATATGCTTCCTAGTCGAGTCATCAATAATCAAACTCCAGTAGAAAGACTTCTACACACCAAACCAGACTATAAATCTCTTCGCGCGTTTGGGTGTGCTTGTTGGCCCAATCTTCGCCCATACAACAAAAGAAAACTCATGCTTCGCTCAAAACAATGTGCTTTTCTAGGGTATAGCCCTCAACACAAAGGTGTCAAGTGTTTAGATATATCCACTGGCCGTGTCTATATATCACATGACGTCGTTTTTTACGAAACAAAATTTCCTTTCGCCACCCTACACCCAAACGCCGGTGCTCGCCTCCGAGAAGAAATTCACCTCCTACCTACTCATCTTACCACCATTGATCAAGGGGGTCCGAATTATGATGATCAACTGTTGACTAATCCTGCTACTCATGGTGTGCATGAGTTTTTTGATGACGTTCCAGGAGATCACAACGAAAATAATGAAGAAATCAGTGAAAAAACGCGCCGGCAGTTCCATATCACATGTGTCCGCATCCAGGAGGCAAATCCTCCTCGGGACCGGCTCCGCAGCAGCAGTTCAGTCGATCCCCCTCGGGATCGGTGCCGGCAGACGCGCCAGATGCGCAGGCGACAGCGCCAGCCGACCGTGCGGCTGTCCCCAGCCCAGCGCACGCCGCGCGTCACGCTCCAACTGGTGGCGGCCCAAACGCCTCTCCGCGCCAACCCTCGTCCGACACGCGGCAGCACGTGGTTCGCCAGGACAGTGCACGCTTCCGTGACCAGCCGGTCACGTACAAGTGGCGCGACCAGATTCGCCGACCTGACACGGGGTCTGGATCTGCTGCGGGACCAGGCGCGGACTCCTGTGCACCCACGCGCGCGCCGAAAACTGGCGTCCGCCTCGAGGCTGATCCGCCATCATCCACCAATGATGAGGCTCCGGGATCTTCTGCGCCTACAGAACATGCTGCACCTGATCAAACTGCCACAGAAAATCCGGCGGGAGCAGATTCTGCTATAGGAGCTTCTGCTTCAGGATTTTCTATGGCCGAGGATCCTGATGCTGCACCGTCACGACGTACACGACTACAACATGGGGTAATACATCCTGTTAATTATAAACACATAACCAAATATGGTATGGTTTGTTCTACAGGTGAACCAGGTGAACCCCAGACGCTTCAGGAAGCACTTGGTGATGACTGATGGAAAAATGCTATGAATGAAGAATACATGGCACTCAAGAAAAATAAAACTTGGCATTTGGTTCCCCCACAGCAAGGTAAAAATTTAATTGATTGCAAGTGGGTATTCAGAATAAAGAGGAAATCTGATGGAACTATTGATCGCTACAAAGCTAGGCTCGTTGCAAAGGGTTTTAAACAACGGTATGGCATAGATTATGAGGACACATTTAGTCCAGTTGTTAAAGCTGCCACTATCCGTCTTGTTTTTCTATTGTCGTTTCCAGGGGATGGAGTCTCAGGCAACTTGATGTTCAGAACGCGTTTCTTCATGGTGTTCTGGAAGAGGAGGTATATATGAAACAACCTCCTGGGTTTATAAGTAAAAGTGCACCCTCTCATGTCTGCAAGTTGGACAAAGCACTTTATGGTTTGAAACAGGCACCAAGAGCATGGTACTCCCGTCTCTGTCACAACATGCAAACACTTGGTTTTGTCCCTTCAAAGTCTGACACCTCTCTGTTCATCTACAACAAGTTCAATACATGCATATTTGTTTTGATATATGTTGATGATATTATTGTGACAAGCTCATCTGATGAAGCTATCACAGGGTTGTTAAAAGATTTGAGTGCAGACTTTGCCTTGAAGGATCTTGGAGACTTGCATTATTTTCTTGGGATTGAAGTAAAGAGGCACAAGGATGGACTTCATCTCTCCCAAGAAAAGTATGCAGTTGACTTGGTAAGAAAAGCTGGTCTACAGGGTTGTAAAGCTACACCTACTCCACTATCCAGCTCAGAAAAGTTATCTCTCACACAAGGGACTCTCTTGACTCAAGAGGATAGCACAAAATACAGAAGCTTGGTAGGAGCTCTTCAATATCTTACTCTTACTAGGCCTGATATTTCTTTTGCTGTCAACAAAGTATGTCAGTTCCTTCATGCACCTACAACTATTCATTTGACTGCTGCCAAACGGATAGTTAGATATGTCAAAAACACATTAAGCATGGGTCTCAATTTTAGCAAGTCATCCTCTACACTTGTCAGTGCATTCTCTGATTCTGATTGGGTAGGTTGTCTTGATGATAGACGCTCTACTGGTGGTTTTGCTATTATCTTTGGACCCAACTTAATTTCATGGTGTGCTCGCAAGCAAGCTATAGTCTCCAGATCTAGTACAGAGGCAGAATATAAAGCGTTGGCAAATGCCATGGCTGAAATCATATGGGTTCAATCCATGCTCAAGGAACTTGGTATAAAAAGTAAACAAGCTCCATGTTTGTGGTGTGATAACCTTGGTGCCACCTATCTCTCAGCTAATCCAGTGTTTCATGCCAGGACCAAACACATTGAGATAGATTTTCATTTTGTCAGAGAGAGGGTGGCTCACAAACAACTTGACATTCGTTTTGTGCATTCCAGTGATCAAATTGCAGATGGATTCACAAAGGCATTGCCGGTCAAGAGTTTTAAAAACTTCAAGTATAATCTCAACTTAATGGAGTTGTGATTAAGGGAGGGTGTTAAACACATCAATATCTACATGACCGGCGTATATCTCCATGAGGCGCATCATAGGAGTTAGTTAGGTAGTTAGAGTATAATGTTTATCTCATGACCTCTTATATCTACCTCCTTTCTTTATCTCCAAGAGAAGGCAAGACGTTCCGCTAGTTCGCACATGTACAACGAAACACACGCGGGCACACACACATAGACGCTGAGCAAATACTTCAAGTGACATCATATCGGAAGACGTCATCTCCGTTTCCACCATCGGCACCACGGTGACCACCGGCGGTTGTCACGTCCTCATGATCAAAGGGTACTCCTTAGCTCATAAATTCTTCATTTGTCGAATTTCTATTTAGAAGTCATTTTTTGTTAATCAGTATCTTTACTCTTATTACTGTTCATTTGTTTTGTCAAACTAGTGATTAATTAAGCTAAAAAATAGTGATTAGTTAAATAAACTCGGCATGTTTGGTTGGGGTAATTAGAATTAAGGAATGGGAATTGAAAGGAGTATAACAATTTTAGTCCGTCGTTTGGTTCAGGGGAATGGAAACTAAAAAGATACTAGGCATGGGTATTGAGACTCCAACTCCCCCCGTTTCATTAATAGAAGAGAGGGGGAGTGGGATGGGAACTGTTTTATTGAATTAATCTTAACTCTTCATCATGACTTATGTTATCTTCTCTGGTCTAATCCCTCGTCAATACTCATAAATGAAACAAGGGAATAAAGTTTCTTCCTAAATTCCCAGATATAATTCCTATCATGTGCCAAACAGAGGACCGGGACTAAAATGATTCATCCCATGTCTACTCCCGATACCACTCCCTACTTTAAACTCTCATTCCCTTTTTCAAATATTTCCAAACACGTTGTCAAGAGATTACATCACGTCAGGCGAGTGGTTGTGTTTATCTACTTTATGTTCTCTCCTTTTCCTCCTCCGAACATGAATCATCCACCGCTAGCTACTTGCCCTGTGGGAAGAAGGGGGGTGGGGGGTGTAGAGGAATTATGTCATACGGGTTATGCCGATTTAGATTTGGCTACCGGAGTTTCTAGCATTCATAAATTTTGGTGATCCACCTCTTAGGGATTATATAGAAATCCAAATCTTAGGAAATGTGCTATTGATGCTCTTAATCTCCTAATGTTCCATTCGTTAACTTATTTTTTTAAGAGTATGTCTGGGCGAACCATTGCTTTAGAGAAGGTAGAATTTCAACTACAAGAAGTCTCTACCACTCGCTACGAACAATGAGCGTCACACGAACACCACAGCCAGGCAAGTCCACTGACAGACACCTACGACCAAACAAACTACGAAACAAAAGAGCCTGTCCTCACTGAGAACAACACAGCGTCTCGACCAACACGGGGCACCTCCGAAGACCACCAACTCCCACTAGACTTCGCTTGTCGACGCGCCATCTACCCTTTATTCCTGAGAGGAGGTGGAAAATGGATGACAGGACTTCATCAGAACCGAGGAAGACACCGTCTTGGACACACCAGCGATAAGTTCCTCGTGAGTCATTTAAAATTTTATTGTCTTCCATTACATAGATCGATGAACCAAAATCTACCATTGTACCATTAATGAACCAAATAAATACTGGTAGTAATCTGATGTGCTTAACTACTTTTATTTTTGGGAAACCGCAGTATGATCAATAATCTATTTGTTCTCAGGTAAATCAATACTTCAATAGCTGATTAAGGAACATACTCATCTGCAAATGGTGATGCAGAAAGTAGTCATACCGAGGAACCTAAAAAGAGAAGCAGTCTCTTCCTGAACCGTTCACGCAGTCATGGATGATGGCATGATGGATGTTCCTGCTTGTTACGTAACTATGAATAAATGACCTTGTATGCTCTTAAATGTTATATGCTCATGTATTGTAATTGTACACATATGTGTTAATCATTTTGTTTTATTGATCAAATTTTTTATTCAGGGATACAAATTACCTCTACTCCCATTCGTCTGAAGCTTATCTACTTCCATGGCCCTACAGTTTCTTTGGAATTCGTAAACAATCTGAGCAGCTAAACTAAAGTGGATGTTGTTTGATTCAAAATAGTTAGGACCCATTTCCAAAATATTAGTGGACGTGAATCATCTTATGGTCTGCATTTGCATGTAAATCATTGTAAGCTAGCTGTACTAGCACTGAAGGCTTCCTTGACAATCTTTCTGCGCATATCCTTTTGAAATAATTGTTGGTGGTGTCCCTTGTTCATATTATGTTCCTCGTAGAAAATGCAACAGATGTCGAGAAATTGTATTTTCCCTTCCGCTGCCTGCCAATGCCGATGGCCACCCCTCTCCGTTTCGTCGCCTATTGGTTTTGCTCTGCTCTCTTCTCTTTCATCTGCACTCAATCCTTAGATTTCGTTCACCATCGCCACCATTTTGGACCGTGGTTGACTCGAGTGAGCTTAGAGACCTGACCAAGAGTGCTCCGTGCCATGTTCATGGAAAGAGCCGACTTTAATCTGACAATCCGTTTGAAAAATGTGATGTGGGATGCTTATGTTAAAATTGATGAGTTTCTTCTCCTGATTCCAGGGATTGGATGTTCAGGATTGAGATCAAACTCTCCTTACAAGTTCACTCAAATTTCCAAAGATTATACGTGTGTTACACGTGCAGGCTTACTAGTCCCGTAAAGGGGGTCATCCGGCAAGGCGTTTCTTACAGGAACCTGTAAAATCATTCGTCCTGTAAAAAAATTGCAGGAACCTGCATATTTCGGGCCATTTCCTCCATATCTACGGGATTGGGGCAATTTTTACAGGAACCTGAAAAATAAATAACGGTTGGTGGGAGAAAACTTTCTTCCCCAGCAACTGTCTTCCCGAGAGCGACCTCACCGGAACACCTCAACGCTGGCGACCATCGGACCATAGCTGCTGCCCTACGAGCTGCTGCCACTGCTCGAGATGCCCCGCGAGCTTCCGCCGCTGCTCGAGCCGCGTGGTGCGGCCGCGAACAAGAGCTACGCGAGCTGAACTAGCTAGCTAGGTAGTTGTTGCTGCTGCAACGCCGCAAGCTAGCTCCCTCTAGTTGCTGCTGTCGCCGCGGTCGCCACGGGATCGATGCGGATGGCGTCTTCTTGCTGTGAGCTCTAGTGCCGGCCCTCTGTCCATCCTGGCGAGATCCTCGCAGTGGAAATGGCCGAGGCGGACCCAATTGTAATCTAGTGGGCGTTTGTATGGGGGTTTGTGCAATTTTGCTAGGACCATGAAATATTTTTACGGGATTTGTTCTACTGGAACAAAAGTCATACTGTAAAATGCGAAAAAACATTTTGCGGTATTATTGTAAACCATTTTTTGCGGGACGGGGTATACCAGATCTGATACAGATGCACCAAGTACAGGGGTTGATTAATGAGCTGCTCGGTTCGTTAAGCTCGTACTCGTTAAGCTCGTGGTCGTTAAGGCTCGGCTTGTTAAGCTTGTTAAGATTAACGAGCAGAAAACCCTACTTGGCTCGGTTTGTTTGAAGCTTGTTAAGCTCGTGGGCGCTTGTTAACATATTATAATATGTTACGGTCTACATGATAAGTGTGTAGGTGTGTTTTTTAAGATGAAATAGGGTGATTACAAAAGGGAATGCACTAGTTTGTTGCCTCCTATGTCGATTAGATTGACTAGATAGGCTGAGATGCTACAAAAAGTTTGTTATGCAAGATGAAAATATGTGTTGCGTTGTTACTAACAAGCTTAACAAGCAACTCGTGAAACTCGTTAGCTCTTTCTTTAAGCTCGCTAAGCTTAACAAGCTGAAATCAATGATCGACTCTGTTCATTAAAAACCTAGCTACGAGCTTAACGAGCCGAACTATCGAGCGCTCATTAAACTCGTGAGCTACGAGCTTTTGGTCCAGCCCTCTAAGTAGGGGCGGAATGGGTTTCCATCATATGATGCCCGTAAGGCGTGTGCAATGGTACTAGGATTATTATGGGTGAAGGAAAGAGAACCCAATAAAAAAGTTTCTTTCTCTTACTTAAGAAATGATCTCTTAGCACGATATTATTTAGCATTTAAGAATAAAGTTCTATTAAAGATAAAACTGAGAGATAACTAATTGTACTCATACTTTTATTGTCATCTCCAAATTATATGAAGGCTCAAAAGATGAATTGTCTTTTCAATCATTGTGTATGCTTATAAGTAGGTTTTTTCCTAAGGGCATCTCCAACGCCAACCCTCAGACCGCCCGCAGAAGTCCGCAACGCGGGGTCCGGACGTGTTCTGTCATCCAACACTAGTAGAAAAGGGGCCTATTGTCCCGGTTCGTAAGGCCCATTTATCCCAGTTTTTGAACCGGGACTAAAGGGTCGTTACTAAAGCCCTAGTCCTTTAGTCCCGGTTCTTACACGAACCCGAACAGATGGGCCTCCACGTGGCCGGTGTTGCGAGCCCAGGCAGGAGGGCCTTTAGTCCCGGTTGGTGGCACCAACCGGGACAAATAGGCATCCACGCGTCAGCTGTTTAGGGGCTAGGGTTTTTGTTTTTTTCTGAAGGGGGGGTTGGGGGTTTTGTATGATTAATTAAGGTGTTTCATATATTGTGTTAGGTAGCTAATTAATTAATAGAGAGAAGTGTCATCTCTTATCTCCGTGCTTGGTCAACGCTACGTACTATACGTATAGAGAGGCCCTCGACATGCTAGCTAGTAAGCAAATGAAGGAAACCATTAAGTACAGAAGTTGGTCATGCATACCGATAGAAGTGATATCGACCTCTCCTTCTCCAAGAGATTGCGCGAACAACAAGTTTTCGTATATCTATCCGACGCTACTGGCTACATATATACAATATTAAGATCTCTTACAATATAATCTCCCCTAATTATATATGAACTCAAGATCAACATGGTATTCTCCGGCTTTATTGATGACGTGGTCAAGAAAGAATCCCGCCAATTCCTCTTGAATTGCTTTCATGTGATCTTGTGGTAGGGGTTCATTCCGCATCTGCCACGTCTAATTTGAAGAAGGGGGTTAATACATATATATGAATGAAACTCAACAGAAATGATGTTGTAATAAAATGAAATTGTGAATATTATTGCTTACGCACTTCATATTGTCTTTTAGAGTAGCCCCGCTAATCTTTGCAAGTCGCGTTGTAGATGAACTCGCACATGTAGTATCCACAGTAATCATTCCCTTGTTCCTGCCACAAGCACTTTATGAGAAATAGAGGTCAATCAAACTAATAATGAAGCATTATAAATGGCATTGATGCAAGTAGCTAGAATCAACGGGAGATGAGCGGAACTAGCTAGCTAGTAGTACTTACTTTCGGGTATGTATATCGCAGCTCCTTCGGCAGTCCTGGAGCTTCTGCGGTGAACTTTTTCCAAACCCTGCAAGACAAAGAAAATAATTATTACTTGAGATATCAAGAAATGAACAAAAAGTTGCCGATATGGTGCGATAATGATCGATTGAACTTACTTGTTGAGAATTTTAGTCATGTCCGCATAGGTCTCGGGATTTTTTCGTCTCGAGTCTAAGACGGTTACTAGTCCCTGCTCAAGCTTAATCTCCAGGAGAATATAGTGGAAGTTGCGCACGCATGCATAACTCATCAATTACATTACTATAACCTCGCTCGAGTAATAAGGGAAACCGAATATGCACAAGACAGTAACACTCACTTGAAGTTGTAAGGAAAGAGTATTTTATCTTTGTTTTGATTTATTATCAATGATTTGAGCAAGTTGGCCTCGGCATCTTTGGCGCTCTTTTTAACCTGAAATTCATCTATGAGTTTGGGTTAATGAACCCAATATCATACATTTCTGCTTTTCTGCACTCGACGATCTTCAATCTGCATAATATAGTGAGGATAATTATAAATACATGCAATGAAAGAGCTGAGCTATATATAGAGACTTAATGACAGAAGTAGTACTTACAGACAGTAGCAAGTGCCCGTTAATTTATCGAGGGCCTTTTGATTGAAAAACTGAAAGAACTCCTCAAATGGAACAGACAACACATCAATTCCAACGAGGTCGTGCTCCTCTTTAACTCTCAGATACAAAGTATTCGTCCCCCCAGACTCTCTGCAGGTTTTCATGTACCAATCATGGAATCTTCGCATCATCGTTGTTAGAGATTTTTCATCTTTGACGAGAGGCTTCCCGTAATGGAATTTGTGTTCGTCCACCTCCAAGAAATCATAATGTACATCATCGGGCAGGTAATCTCCAAGATTGCTATAACCGGGCACCATCCTCGGATAATTAGTGACGATATCGCTAGACACCTTGAGCGGGGGGCACGATTGGTCCGCTTGTTCTCTGAGCTGGGCAATTTTTTCCCAACTCGTAGTTCTGCTAACCTTCGATCACTGACAGTACTTCCCGACCGCTCCACTTCGGGATATACCTTTTCAGTAATGCGCTCATAGTTGGTTTGCGGGGGAGACTTTGGTGGTTTCCTCAGGGCACTGATAGCGCGCTTTTCTTTCACCGGATCCATCTTCTCCTCCGGAGGTGGATGTTTCTTTGCTTTCACCCCTTAAAAGAAGTCCTTCACTTCGGTCCGCATGATCTTCGCGTTTTCCTCCTCGGTCCTCTCATATGGTAACTTCTCTGGAATCTTCAGAGAAGGACCGAATCTGTATTGCCTCCCGCCTCTGGCTATACTGCTAGAAGCCAGAGTAGACGGAGCGGCTGCGGCTGTCTTCTTTCCTTTCTTTCGAGGCGGAGGAGAAGGACTACGCTCCGGAGCAGCCGGGGCGGCGCCGGGTCTCTTCCGCCCTTGCTGACGAGGCGGAGAAGGAGGAGGTTGACTGCTCGGGCGCGCCGGCGTAGGCGGAGAAGGAGGCGGAGTGCCGCCACGCGCCGGAGAAGGAGGCTGAGTGCCCTGATCACTCGCCGGAGGAGGAGGCGGAGTGCCCTGACTCGCCGGAGGAGGAGGAGGAGGCGGAGGTGTCCAGTTCAGCAGGTTGATGAGCTCCTTCCGCCATAGGCATGGAGTCTTCAGAGAAGAACCCAGCCGAGTCTCCCTTCACCGGTAGGGTGGTCAAGCTCGAGGTCCTCAAATCCGTCCGTTATTTCATCCACCATCACCCTAGCATATCCATCTGGAATCGGCCGGCAGTGGTAGGTTGCGCCAGGTTCAGTAGGTAAAACAGAGCCAACAGCCGCCTTGACTTTGAATTTCATCCATTGCGTCATAAGGTGGCAATGTTGAGACTCCGTGATAGCATCCATGGGATAGCTAGCAGGAGCCGTGAATACAGGCTCCAGCTGAAGCTGCTCGGTGGAAGCCACGCTGCTTCTCCGTTGAGATGGCAGGGTAGCTTCAGGGGAAGCTTCGGCAGGTCATTTGCTGCGATTTGCTTCTCGTTCCTCTATCACTTGTACCCTTGCGTGCAGCGCCTGCAGTTGGGTATGCTCCACTTTCTTCCTCCTCTCCTGGCATTTGTAACCGCCTGCGTCCGGAAACCCAGCCTTCCACGGAACGGAGCCTGGCGTGCCTCGTGTCCATCCAGGGTGCTCAGGATTCCCGAGGGCCATTGTGAGCTCGTCGTTCTCTCTGTCTGGAACGAACGTCCCTTGCTGGGCTGCATCGATATACTCCTGAAGCCTTGTGACTGGTATTCTCATTTGCTCGTCCGTCCAAGGTTCCGCCAGCCCCGAAGAACCAAGTCCGGCAACGATCTGGCCACCTCAATGTCTCTGGTTCGACCCCTTTATCAAGCAGGTCATTCTCAGCCTTGGCCCACAACGGTTGGGCTTTGAGGTAGCCACCTGACCCCGTGCGATGGTGAAGCCTCTTCTTCGCAGCATTCTCCCTCGTCGCCGGCGACTCCATCCGCCGCGGTAACCGCCGCCCTCCCCTCGCCGTTGGATCTGGATCCAACGATCCAGATCTTTCTGTTTTTTTTTCTTCGTCTTTGTTTTATTTAGAGAACGTTCGCTGGTTAGAGTTAGAAAGTGAGCGTTCGCTCAGTAGGTTTTTCTGTTATTTTTCTGTCCAGGGACCTAGTAGCAATTTGTTTTTCTTACAGAATAGCCCCTGGTTTTCAAACACTCATAACTTTTTACTCGTTTGTCCAAATCCAACGGAACCAACGCCCACGTCTTCGTTATGATCCCCTCTATCCAGTAAAACAACTTAAACATGTTTTTGAAAGTTTTAAAATTTAATTCAAACAGATTTGTATTCAAACTTCTTTTGTTCATAACTTAAGTTCCGTAACTCCGTTTGAGTTGATTCTTTTTGCAAAGCGAAGCTCTTGACCTAAACTTTCTGATAAGGCCAAATTCACATAATTTTGGTGCTGTTAGAAATTGTTTTATGTTGCAAGAGTTATTTGCTTGGTTTTGAAGTTCTCCGAATTGTTTTCTTCGATCTTTCTGATCATTCGAGTGATTGCTCATGTATGGTTACCATTGCTTGCTTACGATAGATTGACCGGAGTGTGACGAGTAGATCTATCCAGAGTATTGAGTGCGAATCATCTTCATCAACATTGCAGGCAAGTAACACTTTGATCATACTTTTCCATACCCAGTTTTTATTGCATTAGATCAATCCTCAAACATTGCATGGTTAGGATCTAATTAAACTATGGGTATTGGGATGTAGTTGAGGTAGTACCTATTACCTGTGTTATTTATCAAACCCTTGGGAGTTACTTCTACGTTTGCTATTATATTGCCATGCTATGCTCGTAGACGTGGATTGGGTTTGAGTGATATTCATGACAGATGTGAGGTTGTTAATAATGGTTTACTTAAGGTGGCAACTAAAACTCACATCTGGGTGGACTGAGGCACCTGGAGAACCCAGTGTTGTCTGTTTTTATAAGGACTGCCACCCAGGCTCAAAGGGATCATAAGATTATTCATGCTAGAAACTTCCGTGTGCAGCCACAAGCTATTATGGGCTCTAGCATAGTTGAGTAGGTTACATGATCTCTTGAAGGGGTGGGCTAGCAGATGTAGGGGAAAGTAGGTGTAACTGTCCATCCGGAGTAAAGAGTGATTGTTTCTGAAAGACTGTGTCTCGGTCATCCGTTTCTCAAACATCATGTAGTGCGAGAATCAAGCGGAGACGATCGAGTCTTGTGGGGAAAAGTGCACAAACCTCTGCAGAGTGTACAAACTAATCATGATTAGTCGTGTCCCCGGTTATGGACATTTTGAGTATCTAGTTCTTGGATTATCCCGTTGATCTCATCATGTTACTTTAATTAATCTTGTTGGGTTAATGATGATACTTAATTGGGATTGAGATGCTGTCAACCATCTCAATGTTTCACAACCACCATGATAGTTAAATAAAATTTATTCCTTTGCAGTAGGGAAAAATTGGCTTTTCGCAAAAACAATATAACCATTGAGCTTTTTCCACCAGCCATATATGCATGTAGTATAGCATTACTATGTTCATTACTCTCTATGTGTTACATTGCCAGCATATTCCATGTGCTGGCCCGTTTTCGGGTTGCAACGTTTCATGTTGCAGGATATCTTACGACGAGTAAGTGATTCGTTAGGGTTACGATTTCTACACTCAACTTTGCCGTTGGTGTTGATGGGAACCCACAACCTTGTTACTTCCGCTATTTGGATTGAGGTAATAGTATTTACGTTACTTGATACATGTGATTTACCTCTGTTATAAATCCTCGAGTACTGTGTGTGTCAGCATACCGATCCAGGGATGACACTTAAGCACAGAGACTTGATCCATTCGGGTCGGGTCGCTACATTATTGATGTTAAATCACATGGCGATGTGAACTGGATTATTGACTCTAGTGCAAGTGGGAGACTGAAGGAAATAGGCCCTAGAGGCAATAACAAAGTATTATATATTTCCTTATATCATGATAAATGTTTATTATTCATGCTAGAATTGTATTAACCGGAAACATAATACATGTGTGAATACATAGACAAACAGAGTGTCACTAGTATGCCTCTACTTGACTAGCTCGTTAATCAAAGATGGTTATGTTTCCTAGCCATAGACATGAGTTGTCATTTGATTAACGAGATCACCTCATTAGGATAATGACGTGATTGACTTGACCCATTCCGTTAGCTTAGCACTCGATCGTTTAGTATGTTGCTATTGCTTTCTTCATGACTTATACATGTTCCTATGACTATGAGATTTTGCAACTCCCATTTACCGGAGGAACACTTTGTGTGCTACCAAAGGTCACAACGTAAATGGGTGATTATAAAGGTGCTCTACAGGTGTCTCCAAAGGTACTTGTTGGGTTGGCGTATTTCAAGATTAGGATTTGTCACTCCAATTGTCGGAGAGGTATCTCTGGGCCCACTCGGTAATGCACATCACTATAAGCCTTGCAAGCATTGTGACTAATGAGTTAGTTGCGGGATGATGTGTTACGAAACGAGTAAAGAGACTTGCCGGTAATGAGATTGAACTAGGTATCGAGATACCGACGATCAAATCTCGGGCAAGTAACATACCGGTGACAAAGGGAACAACGTATGTTGTTATGCGGTCTGACCGATAAAGATCTTCGTAGAATATGTGGGAGCCAATATGGGCATCCAGGTCCCACTATTGGTTATTGACCGGAGACGTGTCTCGGTCATGTCTACATAGTTCTCGAACCCGTAGGGTCCGCACGCTTAACGTTACGATGACAGTTTTATTGAGTTTTGATGTACCGAAGGAGTTCGGAGTCCTGGATGAGATCGGGGATATGACGAGGAGTCTCAAAATGGTCGAGACGTAAAAATCGATATATTGGACGACTATATTCGGACTTCGGAAAGGTTCCGAGTGATTCAGGTATTTTTTGGAGTACCGGAGAGTTACGGGAATTCGTATTGGGCCTTAATGGGCCATACGGGAAAGGAGAGAAAGGCCTCAAAAGGTGGCCGCACCCCTCCCCATGGTCTGGTCCGAATTGGACTAGGGAAGGGGGGCGCACCCTTCCTTCTTTCTCCTTCCCCCTTCCCTTCTCCTACTCCCACAAGGAAAGGAGGAGTCCTACTCCCGGTGGGAGTAGGACTCCCCCCTATGGCGCGCCTCTCCCCTTGGCCGGCTGCCTCCCCCTTGCTCCTTTATATACGGGGGCAGGGGGCACCCCAGAGACACAACAATTGATCCTTGAGATCTCTTAGCCGTGTGCGGTGCCCCCCTCCACCATATTACACCTCGATAATACCGTTGCGGAGCTTAGGCGAAGCCCTGCGTCTGTGGAACATCATCATCGTCACCACGCTGTTGTGCTGACGAAACTCTCCCTCAACACTCGGCTGGATCGGAGTTCGAGGGACGTCATCGAGCTGAACGTGTGTAGAACTCGGAGGTGCCGTGCGTTCGGTACTTGATCGGTCGGATCGTGAAGACGTACGACTACATCAACCGCGTTGTGATAACGCTTCTGCTGTCGGTCTACGAGGGTACATGGACAACACTCTCCCCTCTCGTTGCTATGCATCACCATGATCTTGCGTGTGCGTAGGAACATTTTTGAAATTACTACGTTCCCCAACAGTTTCGTAGAGCCGAAGGGCTGTCCATGTGACCGTCCGAGTTTCAAAGGTCCTCCCGAAGGGCTGTCTGAGTGACCGTCCGAGTTTCGAAGGTCCTCCCAAAGGGCTGTCCGCGACACCGTCCGGGGGACTGTTCGACCACCTCCCGGAGGGCTGTCCGAGGGGCAGATGAGGGTATACATCCTCGCGGTTGGGAGGTTGTAAAATCCTTGCTGCGGGGATCTGCACCGCCGATCATCATCGACTCTACTTCCCGCTTCGCTACGAGTCGGTAACGAAAAAGATCAAACCTTGTATGCAGTCTCCATAGTGGTCCTGGGCTGGTGCGTAAGTCGGAAAAATTTTGTTTTCTGCTACGTTAACCCTACATTTGGGTCACCGGAGCCATCATGATCATGTCCTTCCTCCTCCATTGTTCGGTCACCGTAGTCTGCTTCTTCATCCTGTTCTTCCAGACCATCGGTGTCGTTGAGAAACGAGAAGACGGCATCACTTCCGTGTGCGATTATGTCCCCCAACACTGCTTCTGTTGCTTCGTCTCGGGGGTGCATAGTTTATGCAAATATTTACAACTTGGTAAATCTGGGTGGCCTCGAGAGAGTTTGTCGGGTAGGGGCGTGGTGGGCGGGGGTACGAGACCGACATCGTTTTTTTCTAGGGTTTGGGTGTCCTCGAGAGTTTTGGTCGAGCGAGAGGGCTGGGGGGTGCTCCTGTGGTATAAGTTATCACGGTCGAGAGGGGGTTATATCGACAACGACATACCCGATAAAAAATAAGAAAAGGAAGAAGAAGAAGAAGAAAAGGAAGAAAAACAAGAGGAGAAGAAGAAGGGAATAGTTTTCTATTTTTTCTTCTTCTCCTCTATTCCTTTCTTCCTCTCCTTTTTCTTTTCCTTTTTTCCTCTTCTTATTTATTTCTCCTCTTCTTCATCTTTTTCTTTTCCTTCTTCTTAAACTAAACATAAACTAAAATAATCCTAAAACTAAACTAAACTTCTCCCCTCCCTTTTTATTTCTTCTTCTTCTTTTTTTCATAGAATTTTTATTTCTTCTTCTTTTTTTTCATCCTAAAACTTTATGAACAAAATTACAACAGAAAAAAACAATAATAATTCTATGAACAAAATAAAAATTCTATGAACAAAATTACAATAGAAAAAAATCCTATGAACAAAATTACAATAAAAAATCCTATGAACAAAATTACAATAAAAATTCTATGAACAAAAAAACAATAAAAATTCTATGAACAAAATAAAAATTCTTTGCATATGAACATACAAACATTTGCATATTCTACAATATCATCATCATATTCTACAATAATATCACCAAAAATCCTAACTTTTGCATATGAACAGGGGGCCTGCTTCATCGGCGGCGCCGGGGCGGGCGGCGGCGTTGGGGCGCGGGGGGAAGGGGGAGAGGAGGGGGAATGGCGCGGGCTCACACTGCAGGCGAGCGGCGGCGCCGAGGTCGGGGCAGGGCGCTCGGCGTGCGCGACGGCGAGGTCAGGGCAAGGCGCATCGAGGCCGGGGCAGGGTGCGGCGAGGCCGGGGCAGGGGCGACGGCGACGACGGAGACGGCGGACGTGGGCGGCAGCCTGGCGGCGTCGATGTCGTCGGCGTCGTCGGGGCGGCAACTGCGAGATGAGAAGTGAAAATGTTCACAAGTCCTGCTTATATACCCAGGGCATTAGTCCCGGTTCGTAGCACCAACCGGTACCAATGCACCCTTTAGTACCGGTTGGTGCCACCAACCGTGACCAAAGGTCAGTTTTCGGCAGCCCAAAGGGCGGCAAGCGGCGGCCTTTGGTCCCGGTTGGTGGCACCAACCGGGACTAAAGGGCTGCTTTGGTACCGGTTTGTGGCACCAACCGGTACCAATGCCCCCATTTAGTTCCGGTTGGTGGCACCAACCGGGACCAAAGGCCCTGTGCTGCCCGCGTCACGGCCAAAACTTTGGTCCCACCTCGCTAGCTGAGAGAGCTCAAGAGTGGTTTATAAGCGCTGTTGCGCCAACCCTCTCGAGCTCCTCTCAACTGCAGGCTTGCGGGCCTAATTTGTCTCGATGTGCTTGTGGGCCTACTGGGCCTCCTGCGGGTCTGAATCTTGGCCCGTGGTTGGGTTTCTAGTCGTATTCAGGCCGTCGTGGCCCAGTAGGTGGCACTTTTTTTGTTGTTTTTTTTCTACTTACAACAAAAAACTTACTGTTGCTATTTTTACTTATTTTATTAAAGTTTATTTATTTTACTTTATTAAAGTTTATTTTGTTTCTACTTATTTATTTTATTAAAGTTTATTTTATTTTGTTTCTACTTATTTATTTTTTAAAATTTATTTTATTTTATTTTGTTTCTACTTATTTATTAAAGTTTATTTTGTTTCTTTCTGCTTTTCATGTTTTGAACAGAAAATACTTTGAGTTTTAGTTTAAAAAATACTAGAGGTTTATAAAAGCTTTTTAGTTCATTCCTTTTGCTATTAGAGTTTTATAGAAGTTTTTTAGTAATCTTCTTTTTGCATGGTATCATCATTTGACCCACACAGCATGTGCAAGAAAGTAGAGAGGGTTACGGCAAAAACTGGATGCACTTCGTGTATAAAACGGACAATCTCTTTCGAAGTATCAGGATTTCATACGGAAACTCGTCTGTTACAAAGGGATTTCATTTTTTTTAACTTATTTGAACTACAGATTTTTTCTGTGTTCAAAATGCACCATTCAAAGCCACATCATCAATTTTCAACCCTTTCTGACTTCATTTGTTATTTTTCATGCATTTACTGATTATTTTGAGCTATAAGATCCTAAAATTGAAAAGCATTTCAAATGAACTCTGAAAAGGTTGAAAGTTGGCATGGTATCATCATTTCATCCACATAGCATGTGCAAGAAAGTACAGAGGGTTACGGCAAAAACTGGATGCACTTCGTGTACAAAATGGACAATCTCTTTCGAAGTATCAGGGTTTCATACGGAAACTCGTCCGTTACAAAGGGATTTCATTTTTTTGAACTTATTTGAACTCCAGAATTTTTCTGTGTTCAAAATGCACCATTCAAAGCCACATCATCAATTTTCAACCCTTTCTGACTTCATTTGTTATTTTTCATGCATTTACTGATTATTTTGAGCTATAAGACCCTGAAATTGAAAAGCATTTCAAATGAACTCTGAAAAGGTTGAAAGTTGGCATGGTATCATCATTTCACCCACATAGCATGTGCAAGAAAGTACAGAGGGTTACGGCAAAAACTGGATGCACTTCATGTACAAAATGGACAATCTCTTTCGAAGTAGATAAGTGACCAAATTAATAGAAGTTCATCATCACATTCAAACCAAAGTACATACATAGTTCTCATTGAACAACATATAGCTATCCAGAGCATCTAATTAAACCATACATTGAAATTATGTAAAACATTTCAATGCAACAACAAATGCGATCATAATCGCAACCAAGGTAACAATTGATCCAACTGCATAATGATACCAAGCCTCGGTATGAATGGCATATTTTCTAATCTTTCTAATCTTCAACCGCATTGCATCCATCTTGATCTTGTGATCATCGACGACATCCGCAACATGCAACTCCAATATCATCTTCTCCTCCTCAATTTTTTTTACTTTTTCCTTCAAGTAATTGTTTTCTTCTTCAACTAAATTTAACCTCTCGACAATAGGGTCGGTTGGAATTTCCGGTTCAACCACCTCCTAGATAAATAAAATCTATGTCACGTTGGTCGGCATAATTGTCATAAACAATAAATGAACCAAATAGTTATAAAAAGATAATATATACCACATCCGAATCATAGACAGGACGAGGGCTGATGGGGGCGGATACCAAAACCATCGCACTATATATAACAAGGAATAATAAAAGTAAGAAAATTAGACAAGTATCTATCTGAAGTAAGAACTTTTTTCTTTCAGAAAGGAGATAAGAACAAGAGGCTCACCACGGTGGTGCCGGCGACAAGATCCGCGCGGGCGATCGACGGCGGTGAAGACGGGGACGGGACGTGACGGACCGCTAAACCTAGACAAATCTCGGGGAAAATGGAGCTCGGAGGTCGAGTTTCGAGAGGACAAAGATTAACTAGTGTGGCTCAGACATTTCATCGAACACCTCATGTGCATAGGAGGTGAGCTAGAGCACCGAAATGCCCTCCCCTCGCCGGCCAGAAAAAACAGAGCACTGTGGTGTGCTCTGCCATGGCGATGGGTATATATAGGCAACTCATTTGTCCCAGTTCGTGGTTAGAACCGGGACCAATGGCTGTGGGCCAGGAGCGAGGCACATTGGTCCCGGTTCGTGCCTAGAACCGGGACAAATGGGTCCCCACGAACCGGGACCAATGCCCACGAGGCCCCGGCCGGCCCCCTGGGCTAATGAACCGGGATGAATGCCCTCATGGGTCCCGGTTCGTGACTGAACCGGGACTAATGGGCTTGCACAGCCTGAACCAAAGCCCTGTTTTCTACTAGTGCAATGTGGTATAGTATCGTCCTGCAGGTCGAACCAGATGCACTATTCCCGTAAACCGGAGACAAAGTGGGGGCATGTCTGACTGCCCTGGTCCACCCGAAACCCTCCTCCCTCACCCGTGTGTGTTTCCGCCTGGCGCCAGCTGCCCACATTCATGCCACTCAGAGCGGCCGTTGCGCAACAACGCCGGCCCAGAGCGTTGAAGCGTTGCGCCGGCTGAGAGAGCCACCCGCGCCGCCTATCCGGAGTCCACGCCTATTCAATGCCGGAGCGACGTTTACTGTACGAGATGGGACAAATATCTACCATGCCCGTCCGTCCGTGTGCCGCCATTAAGCACGCTCGTCGCCGAGGAACTAACTCCGGCGCCGCGCATTGATGCACCCGTACGCTTGGCGTCACCAGAATCCGCTATTTAAAGGCGGCTGCTCGCAATGCAGAGATGGCGCCTCCAGACGTGGACGTGGCCGCACACGCGCTAGTGTCACAGGCGGTCAAGGACTCCAACGCCACCAGTTGTGCGTCCTACAAGTCGCCGTCCAACTTTCGGGGGCAGATGTGGCAGGTGGACAGTGACGGGCTATCCGGGTCCATCATTGACCTCACGTCCATCAATGCCGATGACAGACAGGTCATGGACTCCTCCGAGGATGAGTAGGGCATGGGAGGCGGCAGGGCATTGTGTCTCAAGTGGGTCGGTCCATCTTCCATGTTCTGCTCCTCCTCGCTGAAGACCGCACCTCCACTTCATGGGTCTTGAACACCGCCACCGTTCATCGAGACGGCAGATGGAGAACGTGGCCGCTGATGTGGAGTACAAAGAAAGTGGACGACGGGCGCCCCTAGGATATAGGTTTAGGGTTCTGGCGCTTTTTGTAACCAAGAATGTTTGAAATGTGATGAATTTTGTCCGCTTAATAAGAAAATCCATCGTATTTGCATATATTTCATCCAGTTAATTAAAATTTGGTTTAAAACATATATAGACATCGTTAAATGACCGGCTCGTGTATTCGTATCCGCGGACTGTCCCGAACACTAACACTAAATTTGCGGTCTTGCAAATACCCTAGTAATCTTTCGCTAATAATAAAGCACGGATTAGCTCCGTGGGTTCACCATCACAATACGCTTTTTCCCGTGATTTTACGCTTTCAGTTTGCACAAGCCGCTAACGAGGTGGTACTAAAATAACGTACATGTCCGGTTTTTCTTTCCAGCACGTTCATGGGCCAGATGGGTCGAGCTGGGCCTGCCTTTCTTTTCCCTTGTTCGTTGGAAGAATTGATCAGCAAAACAAAAATTGATCCCAAATGGAGTTCGATCCCAAGAAGCTCCGATCCGGCGAAGAAGGCATGAACCTACTGAGACACGCACAGCTTTGCAACTCAACTGGGTTCACCGTAGAATAGTCCCACCTCGATTCTTTACTCCAAGTTTCATTGGTTTATATACGTTTTGAAGTTGACTATCAGCAAGCCTCGAGGACCCCAAAAGCAGAGGTGGGAAGGAAGGACTGAAACGAGAAAAGGGAGGGGCATGCAACGGATGCACATGCTGTGATTGCGGGGCAGCAATGGCGGGACGAGGCAGGCGGCTCAGCTCGATCTGATTGGTTGGAGCAGAGGAACGCGGACGGCGGCATGGCGCTGATGAACAGAGGCCGTGGTCATGGCCCGAACGGCATGGCAGGGGTCTCGAGGAGACCGGCGTCCATGACGAAGTGGCGGCGCGGCCCTGAGCAGGTGCGCTGCAAGGCCTCCAAAGGAGAGAAGAAGATGGGCGGCGCGAGCGTGGCGAGGTTGGGGAGGAGGGGGAGAGAGAGAGCCGAGCCACTGTGGCTGCTCACCGAGGCCGATGGCAATGAAAGCCCACACCCGCAAGCCCCGGCACCGGCCCTTCCTCTCGACCGTGGGCAGGTCAGCGGCGAGCGAGGTACTAGCAAGGGTGTTTGTTTCAACCGTTTACGCACACATCCGATCAGCGTCAGCGGCAGAGACGGCAAAGAAGCGCTCTCCACGTGACTGCCGGCGCCTCCTCAGCCGTCAGGGATGAACGCAGCATCATCCGCACAAGAACGGTGGTTGGTTTCGTCTAAACCGGAGACGGCAAAGAAGTGCTCCGAGGAAACGTTCATTTTGGCCTAAGTGGAATTTTGACTGTGTCTTTTGCAGCATCGTCTTCTTCCAGTATGCATGGCATAATGTAATACAGACCTCCCAAATCACGACAACTAGCTGATACTTTTTTTATAAAGTCATGGAGCTATTACTGTACAACGCAAATGTTAAGTTATTTTTAATATATATTGGTTAACCTCTTTTGATGCAAAGCATGCCCTGCTTAATAAATTATGTAGCTGCAGGCACAAGTTTGCCACATTGTCATTCATCGCGGAGACCATTATGTTTCTTATCATGGGATGGACGAGGTGAGCAACAATGCATGCATGTTAATTTCCTCTAAAAAACATTATGTTTCCTCTAAAAAATCAATGCATGCATGTTGCCACATTTTCTTTTCTTTTTTCTTTAGAAGAAAATGGTCACAATAATTTAATCTGCTATTTAGTACAATATATCTGTAATTAAAAGAAGACACAGTTTTACATTATTGTGCAGAGTTTTGGTATCTGAGTTAAGAATGAATAATGAGAATAGCTTCACTGTAATAGTTCTCCCTAGATTTTTTTTGGTAATTCAACTCATCCAGTAGCATGATAGTTTTGTCATTTTAATCTTTTACCTGTGTAATTTGATTATTAGGAGATTTATATTCACGATACTAGCAAAGGGGTAGACATTAGGCAGAAGAAGATAGAAGGTACTATTTAAAGGATGAAGAACTAATATCTTAATTTTTTTAAGAGGACCTAATGAGTTAGTATATCTGACTAAATGACTTTACATTAGCTACTATTTTTAAAAATGGATGCCATGTTGAAATAGAGGCTGTAGACCCGTGAGAAGGTGTGTGATATTTTTTTCTCTGGTTGCAACGCATAGGCATGTTTTCTAGGTGTAAGAAAATATAAGGTACTATTCAAAGGATGAAGAACTAATATCTTTAATTTTTAAGAGGAACTAATGAGTTAGTATCTGACTAAATGACTTTAGATTAGCTACTACTCCCTCTGTCTCAAAATAAGTGTCTCAAGCTTAGTACAATTTTACACTAAAGTTAGTACAAAGTTGAGGCACTTATTTTGAGACGGAGAGAGTATTTTTTGAAGAAATGTCATTTTGAAATAATGGTTGTAGATCCTTAAAAAGATGTCGGTTGTAATGGAGGGGCATGTTTCCTAGTATTGATAAATTATGTCGCATGCACATGCGGAACCACCGTGATGAAGGTGCCCTCACGTGCTACTACGTGGATGGACATGCATGTCCTTGGGCTGGGCAACGGCGTGCAGCCCTACCACGTGCCATTGTTTAAGTTGAGCGTCATGTCAGTGTGCCCATGTGACTTCCAACTTGTTTATTCATCCTCGTGGGAAGCAAGCGGTGAAAAAGAGAGAAGAGACCGTCGAGATCTGCCAGTGCCGGCCAGCAAAGCGAGCGCCGATGGCCGCCGTCGCCCCCGCGCCGGAGGACCGCGTGGCCGCCGACGCCGTCAAGCTCGTGGCCGCCCACGTGGAAGACGACGAGCAGCGAGGGGGCTGCTGCTGCTGCTGCGGTGCCGCGCCTTCGTCTGTGGCGAGGCGAGCCACGTCCTGGTGCCGCCGGAAGCTCGCCTCGCGCCCCGTGGTCCTCGGCGGACCGACCGAGCCAGGGGCCAAGCGGGTGCTCGTGGCGGTGGCCGCCGGCACGGAGCCGCTGGAGGCGGCCGCCGCGGCCGACATCCTCGACCGCGCCGGCGCCAGGGTCACCGTCGCCACCGCGTCCGAGGGCCTCGTGGTGGAGGCCGGCCATGGGGTCAGGTTCGCCGCGGACGGCAGAGTCGCCGGCCTGGAAGCAGAGGAGTTCGACCTCATCGTCCTGCCGGTACGTGCTCCTTCACCTGCAGATTTTTTGTCTTCCACCGCCCCCTGCATGCCCACGTGACTAGGGCACAGCCGCACAGGACTCGGCCGTGACTAGGGCTCATGGCTCTCTCTACACACCACCATGCTTGTTGAGCTTCCTGTAAGAACAGGTATAATAGAGCTGAGTCAGCGGGTTGTAAGGAATAAATTAGTATATTTTTGCTTAGTTAAAGGAAAGAGAATAAGAGAGAGAAGGTAAGCGGGTTCTTCGTGAAGAGTCAGCTCTAGCCCGTGCTCCTAGGCACTTTGTGAGAATGAAAGGTGGGCCACATAATAACAAAGTAGTACACTCTTTTAATCTAGTATTATACATGTTGGCTATAAAATGGGCTGTATATGACATGGCACTGGCTTATAGCCAGCAGCTGGCTATATTATTAACCATACTCTAATTATGCTATGCACAAACAGGGCCATGGTTAGCATACAACTCTACTAAAACGAGCCATGCCCGTTGAGTCCTTAAATTCACATGGTGGCACATCTCATGGAATAAAAAAGATGGCTATAGATCGATTCGTGTGCTCTCCAACTTATCAGTTCGTCCGTGCTATCATGCTCCTGGGGAAAGCTACGGCAAGGGGGGCGAACATGGACCAGGGCCCAGGGGGCAGGGGTCACGGGCCGCATGCGGGTGGAGTCCTTGTCTCTTTGTGCTGTACCCTAAAATATGTGCGAGATAACCGTGCCGCGAGCTTAGGCTAGTCATAGTGAGAGTAACTTAGCTAGTAACATAACGCATATCAAGACGAGTTTGCTTATGTGGCAAACAATTAATGAGGAAAGAGAGGTTTGGGGTGTTATCATAACATAGCGCAACTCGAGACAAGATGAGTCTAGGCCTAAATAAATGAAGGCTTCCATGACACAACAACCATGTTACTACCCACTATGGAGGTACTAACATTGGCTAGTAACATAAAGGGCCGGTCCTGACATTTCGGGGGCCTGAGGCGAAACTAAAATTTGGGGCCCTTAGTATAAACAAGATATTATAATAATGATTATATACTTGTATATGAAAATTTACATATGAACACTTAAATGCATCCAAAAACAGCATACATATGAACATATTACCTTATAAAATTATATCATTTTTCGATACAAAGTCACTTGTGATGGGGTTCATCTCAATCTCTTCCAATAATTTCATCTCAATGCATACTGATGCCAAGACATTAATTAAAACTCTCATGAGTCATGCATTCTTGACCTCAGATAGTTTCTTGATAATTTTAATTCTGAAAAGCTTCATCTTTCAATTGATGCCACCATCAGATGCATTGTAAATAAGATGCAATAAACAGCAGAGACATTAGGATAGCAATTAAATTCAGTGGCATGCTTAAAAATCTCCATGGCATTATACCATCTGGCAAAGTGAAATTTAGAATCTTTAATAATTCAGAAAAAGGCAAAACCTAATGAATTAACTGAACTCTCAATCACACTGGCATTATTTCCCCCGACGTTGATGTCAACGGTTAAAGGATGCGAGCTATGCATCATGTATACGAGGGATTAAATATTTAAATACTTCCTCTGTCCTATAATATAAGAGCGTTTCTGACACTAGTGTAGTGTCAAAAACGCTCTTATATTATGGGATGGAGGGAGTAGTAATGTGCGTATAGAGAGTAGGGATAAGAGAAAGGTAATATAAAATAGTACCTTGGATGGGTCGGCGTCGGCGATCGGGCGTTCAATGATTTGTACTCGTTCGCGTCCGGCTCAAGAGCTGGACGGATCAGCGATGATGTGTGTGTGCTTGTCCAGCGCCCAAGGTGAGAGAGCAAAGCGTGTACTGAATACTGGCTAGACACTCGCGCGATTGGGAGGCCCCGGAATAGAAATCGGCGAGACGACGTACTGCCGATAAGAATTAGGAACGAAATTTGGAGAAAATGAGGCGGGAGGCAAGCTGTTATCGCGAACAGGATGGCGGCTACTCCGCATCTCTCCTCCTTGATTTTTCGCCAAGTGACGGCTGCGGGGTATGCAGGTTGAAATTAGGTACGGCGCATGATTTGACGATGGCTGCCTGATGGAATGACAAGGAAACGAATCACAGAAATAGAAAGGAATACGAAGGCTTCGCTACGTCTTCCGAAATCCACGCCTGGCCATGGCCCATAGTTTTCTTAGCGCAAGCCCACAGGCTACCTCATACACACCCTGGGAGGGGCCCCTCGATTTCGGGGGCCCCCATCAGGGCCGGGCCTGCATGTTACTAGTCTAACTTACTCTTCACTATGACTAGCCTTATTACAGAAACAACTGGCACATATCCATGTGTGCATGGACGTTCGGGATAAGCGGGCCGGGGTGCAGGTGTTCTATTGAATATTTTCGATCATCACCACCACCTTCGTACGTGTTGCTGCTTGTAGGGAGGTATGAAAGGATCAGCCAACCTTGGGGACTGCAAGCAGCTGGAGAAAATGGTCAGGAAGCACACGCAGTCGGGGCGCCTGTGCGCCGCCATCGGCGCGGCGCCGGCGATGGTGCTGGCCCGGTGGGGCGTGCTCAAGGGCTTCACGGCGACCTGCCATCCGGCCCTGCTGGGGCGGCTGGGCGACGACGACGGGGTGATCGCCGTGGATGACAGGGTGGTGAAGGACAGGAACGTGGTGACCAGCCAGGGCGTCGGGACGGCGATCGAGTTCGCGCTCGAACTGGTGGAGCAGCTCTACGGCGAACTCAAGGCACACGAGGTCGCCGGACCTTTGGTAAGTACGGTCTAGCTAGTGTACAACAACTATTACTACTTCAGTTCAATCTTCTTACATGATGTTATTATTAATATTAATTTGTGGAATTTTCTTACATATGCAATTACTAGTATATGCGGCCCCAGCAAGGAGGCAAGTATAGCATCCAAGAGTATAATCAGATCCAATGGAAATGCACGGGCACACCACGGGTTCTTGTGCCGGTTGCCAACGGCTCGGAGGAGATGGAGGCTCTCAACCTGATCGATGTCCTGCGCAGGGCAGGCGCACGCGTCACGGTCGCGTCGGTCGAGGACACGCCACGCATCTTGACCCGCCATTACAAGCTCAATCTAATCGCTGATGTGATGCTTGAACAGGCTGCTGAAATGGAGTTCGACCTCATCGTCATGCCGGTAAGTTGGAATTGAGTGGAGCATTTCTTTCTTTGTCTAGAAAATAAAGGTGAACATGTGGCCTCTGATCATAAATGGTGCTCTTTGGACTACTTGAGTGACATTGTTGTTTGTTTGGTGTATGTGTATATGTATGTATCACAGGGTGGTCTTCCAGGTGCTCTCAAGTTCACTAGCAGTGAGAAACTTGTGGGCATGCTGAAGAAACAGGCGGAATCTGGTAGACCCTATGGTGCAATATGCGCTTCCCCTGCTTACGTCCTCGAGCCACACGGATTACTCAAGGTATTTAGTCATTTGTATGTGAGTTTGATGCTTCGGGTTTGTGTTTTCCGTCTTTCTTCAACTTCTGCCATCATTGTAGGGTAAGAAAGCAACATCATTTCCACCCATGGCGCACCTGCTTACAGACCAGAGCGCGTGTGAATACAGGGTCGTCGTCGACGGTAACCTTATCACGAGCAGAGCGCCAGGGACCGCCACAGAGTTCGCCCTAGCCATCGTCGAGAAGCTATTTGGTGAGGAGAAAGCGGTCGCATTAGCCAAGGAGTTGGTTTTTATGTGACAACGTGCATCGTTGAGGCTGGGAATGCCCATTTTACATGGCTAATATGGGGCTCTATCTAGGTTGGTCGCTTGTTGATTATGTATAAGCTATAGGTACACATATTAAACAATCCCGTCTGATATATCTGATGAATGTCAGTTTGAAGATCTTTAATAAGGTTGACATGGACTGCAAAGCAGCTATTGTTCATAATGGAATTACAACTCAGATGCATGCCCGACACACTCTAGGGAGTGTGGTTGTATTGTGTGAAACCTTCTAGGAGCTTCATACCAAGAACTTCGATGGAGATATTTCCAAAGTTAAATTTCGACAAGGCATAAGACAAAGTGAGTGGGGGTTGTCCTGCACTACGGAGCGACATATGTTGTCCGAGGCATTGAGGAGCAAGTTAGAGCTCCTTTGATTTAAAGGAATTCTATAGGATTTTTGGAGGATCGAAATCCTTTGGAATTTTTCCTACTTTTGTCCTTTGATTCATAGGATTGAATCCCATAGGAATTTTTTCAATGGAATCTTTTGTACTACATTTCATAGAAAATCTCATCCACTCCAAACTCTTTTTATAATTCCTTTGCTTTTCCCGTGAAACCAAACACTCCTTGCTAATCCTGTAGGATTCAAGTGGGCATGACACTCTAAACCTATACTTTTCCTATTCCTGCGTTTTCAAAATCCTGCGAATCAAAGAGGCCCTAATTGTCTTAGCATTCTTCTCCGATACCTTCGAGGTATTTCCATTTTTTCCAGAGTTGTTTTTCGATATTGTGCTACCGCTAGGTGCCACACCCACTTTGGTGAAGAGAGTTTTCATGTTTGATCATTCAAATTTTGAACTAGTCCAATAATACTGAGTGTGAAGTTCGGTATTACCAAGCACATTCATATGCCCAACAGTCAAATTTCTATAAAAATAGTCCTACCCCTTTGAGTGGGCGGAGGCTATACCTGGCCAAACCTCGGGCTGGGCCGGGCCTAGCCAAGCCCGAGGCAAAAAACCCAGGCCCGGGCCCGGGCCGGCCCGGCCATCGGGCCTGGTTTTTAGGCCTGAGCCCAGCCCAAACACGTAAAAGCCCGGCAGGCCTCGGGCCTCGGGCCGGGCCCCTTCATAAAATCGCAAAAATGATGGGCCCGGGCCTGGCCATCGGGCTCAAAATCTAGGCCCGAGCCCGGCCCGGGAGCAGCGTCGGGCTGGGCCGGGTCGGGCTTTTTCGGCTGGGCTTCCCATGGCCAGGACTGGCTGGGCTAGACGCCGCCCAGCCGATGAACCTTCAACGACAACGCACCATCGGCAAGGTCGAGGTGGGTTCGAAGGCGAACGGCTGCTAGGAGCATAGATGACGGTGGCCGACGGCGAGATTCCAATGGCGGCACACATTCAGAGCATAATGTTGTCAAATTTTTAGGGAATATAAAATGTTTTCACTTGCTTAAGAGGGTTAAGCAAATGTTGTCTCTCTATTTTTTTAACCGAAACCAGCCATTGAGAGGGTATCATCGGGCTCCCCTTTTAAGCTTCTTAAGCTTAAGTAGTTATTGAACTGACCTGCAAAAAAAGTAGTTATTGAACATTTTTCGTTTTACCGAAACCAAATAAATTAACATATTTTTGGTAAGGGAATAATTATTGTTTCTTTAGAAAAATGGAATGTATTAAGATACTACGCTCCCTAGATTTGAAGCCTTCTGGTGCGTCAAAAACAATGAGGTCGTTGGAGGCCCACCTATAAGGATGTGTGTCATTGGTTGAGGGTTCATGTTTGTCTTTTGATTTAATTATCTTTTTTTGTTTTCCTAATATATTTTTATTATTTATTTATTTATTACATTTTAATTCACCCACATTTGTTAAAACATATGCTCAAAATATTCTATAAATTCATGAATATATTTAATGTTCACGGACATTTTTAAATTTCTGAAGATTATCCCAAATTACTAATATTTTTTGAAACCTTTGGTTTTTTTAAATCCAAAACAATTTTTTAATTTGGAACATGCTTTAAAATCCAAGAATTTCAAAATCGTGAACATCTTATGATTTAATGAACTTTTTCAAAATAAAGCAATAGACTAATTTTAATAATATAGTGGTAGAGTGAGCAGGAAAAAATGCTTACTGAGCGAGTGGAGCGGGAAGTCGAGCTGAGCGAGCGGGAGCTTCATGGGCCAGCCCATGCGAACATAATAG
This sequence comes from Aegilops tauschii subsp. strangulata, assembly GCF_002575655.3. Classification (NCBI taxonomy): domain Eukaryota; kingdom Viridiplantae; phylum Streptophyta; class Magnoliopsida; order Poales; family Poaceae; genus Aegilops; species Aegilops tauschii. The sequence goes on from NC_053035.3 coordinate 6,489,108, forward strand.
CAGAAATTCCATGATTTCAGCCTAGAATAGCAGCTTTTAATGGGCTCACACAACAACGGCCATCGACTAACAAGGAGACCCAAACGTGCAAAGACATCACAACCACATATAGATGTCTCACCATCACCAGTAGTACCGTAATGTGGCATGGATGACAAAAATACCATCAGAACATAATTAAATCCAAGCCAAGGCAGATAAAATCAAAACGAAACAACGGACTGCAATGAACGACAAAAGAAAAACAATCCCATGAGTAAAGAACGGCGCGGTGACCGTTCAAAAAAAAAAAAAAGAACGGCGTGGCGAAGCGTGCGGTTGGACTCTAGTCCGCCCTTTCACATGGGGGGGGGGGGGGGCGGGTGAGGTTGGGGTTGTTTCCCCTCTCCAACCCTCGCTTTTAGAGGCTGGACGAGTGACCCGGGCTCCAACTCTTAAAATTGTTTACAGGTTTAGGGGTTTTAGTCTTTGTTTTTTGTTTTTTAATCTATAAAAAAGCGGTTAATTTTGAGGTTTGAGGGTACTACTGGTGATGCTCTTACACAAACGGGCCGAAGCTGAAAAGATGGGCCTCAAACCTTCCAGAGCCACCCGGCCTACTTCCTCCTCCACGGTAGCAATCGTCGTCATCGCCATATAGGTTTCTCTCAAGCTCTGCACCCCGCCGCCTCCGGAAGCTTCTAGAACCCTCTCCCCTCTTCCCCGCCTCCGGCCCCCATGGCTGACGCCGCCGACGCCCTCTCAGGTATGCGCGCCCACCTCTCCTCTCCTCTCCTCTCCTTCTTCAGCAAAGATCTCCCGCCCAATCTCAATCTGGTTTCGCCGCTGCAGCTCGGAGCAAGGTGCAGGCTTTCCTGGAGGCCGCGTGCTCCGGCGACCTCGAGGCCCTCCGGAGTACGCCCCCCGCTCCCTCCTCGGTTACTCCCGCGCCAGCGAACTATTCTGCGCCGCTCGGCACGGCTTGCTGACCTGCTCGCTTTGGTTTTCTTGTTGTTGGTGGTGTTGCAGAGTTTGGGTCCGCGCTCGACGAGGAGGGGAAGGGCGCGGCCGCGGTGGCCGCCGGCGTGCGGGACGCCAACAGGCGCACCGCGCTGCACTTCGCCGCGCGGGAGGGCCAGACCGAGGTCTGCAGGTTCCTCGTCGAGCAGCTCCGCCTCCCCGTCGACCCCAAGGACGATGATGGTAATGGTTCCCTCACTCCCTAACCCCATCTTATGATTCATAATGTGTGTGTGTGTGTGCGTGCAATTCAATCGATGCTTGGTATGGTAGTGATACATATATTATCTAAAATCAATTGTGCAGGTGAAACCCCACTCATCCATGCCGCCCGGCAGGGCCGCCTGGAGACGGTGGAGTACCTGCTCGGCCGCGGGGCCGATCCTTCCGTCGCGTCTAACATGGGAGCCACCGCACTGCATCATGCGGCAGGGATAGGTAATGGTGGTGCTGCGCCTGATGGTGGTGCTCTGTGTGTTGTCGATTACCGACTCATGATGCTGATCGATAATTCTGTATGTTGAAGTGGAGAGAATATCTGAATGAGCGTGTGGCGTTTATTTTTCCTGTTATTACAGGACACATAGAGATTATGAAGATTTTGCTTGGTAAGGGAGTCGATGTCGAATCCGAAAGCGAGTCCGGTACTCCCCTTGTTTGGGCTGCTGGTCATGGACAGATAGACGCAGTCAAGCTTCTGCTTGAACACAACGCTAAGGTAGGTTGCTCGTCTATGCATTCTCTCCGCCAATTTGTTAATCTGAGTTTTCAGTTATTCAGTGCCACCTTTTCGGAAAAAAAGTTATTCGGTGCCAAGGTTCAGTGCAATACTCCTGACTATGCGGTGATTTTAGCCATTATAATTAACTAAAGCAGCAACTGTCTTTAACCATGTTATATAGGGGGATAAGCTTGTTACTGTAACATGCTGCCATGTCATTCCCCAGCATCTTCAATAAGATTTGGACAACATTTACTCCTAAATTAACTGTGAGCAGCAAAAACCTGCAGCATGAATTAATTTGCTGAGGTTTTGTTTATGAATTCAATTTAGTTAGGTGGGCTTTCAGCAACTTTTGTACGCAAACTAGTTCTTACAAACCTTGCTTTTGCAGCCGGACACTGAAACTGCTGATGGTATCACTTCGCTGTTGTCTGCTGTTGCTGCTGGTTCTCTCCCATGCTTGGAGGTTCTAATCCAGGTACATGATTGGACAAGTAAAGGATTTGTTTCATTTGGTCCATTTTCGTCACATAGATGTCATTGTTTATTTTTTGGTTACTGGATGCTCTGTTTTCCCTGTTAGACAACGTTGTTTGTGCCTTGGGAATTTGGCAAACATGCACACGAATTGGAAATAAGTATGATATTTCTTTATTACTGCAATGCAAGTGGTAATGTGTATACAAGCGTACAAAGTCGAAGGAAAAGATTCAAATGTTTATTCTCGTTTTATTGTTGCCATTTTACTTCTGTTTCTGCATTGATATAGTAATACACAACATTGTTTTATATATTTGTTTAATAATTAACTTAATAATGTGCAACATAGGCAGGTGCAAACCCAAATGTCACTGCTGGTGGAGCAACCCCATTGCATATTGCTGCAGATAGTGGAAATCTTGAAATGATCAAATGTTTGCTTCAAGCTGGAGGTGACCCAAATACCTCTGACGATGTAAGCCACCATGTCTGAGTACTTCATGTAACTTGCCAAGTGTGGTGATGCTATAATTTATTTTATTCATAGTACCCATCATGTGTAATCATGGTGACTCTGCATTCATTTTAGCTAGACCGTCCAATTGCCTTTGACTGTCTTATTTATGCAAACCAAAAGTGTGGAAAAATAATAATATTCCATTTCTAAACTTATTCTTCCTGGGTAGTAGTTATTTAAAGCAACATTGCCTAAACCAGTGAATCTAACTGTTGATTACCTTTTCCTTCTTTCTTTCCTGCAGGATGGATTTAAGCCAATAGAGGTTGCTGCTCTAAGGGATAACCTTGAAGTCGTTGAACATCTTTTACCATCGACATCTCCAATCCCAGGTGTCTCGAATTGGACTGTTGATGGAATAGTAAAATACGCATCATCTAAAATGGAAGAGGAAAAGGTGCCACTTGAATCTAATCTTGAAATTTTTATATCCTCGTATGTTCATGAAACCTCTTTACTTTGCAAATTCTGTCATTTTTGACATCTGAATACATTCTACAGGCGCAAGAAAATGAGTCAGCCAGTTTACAGAGACGACAACCCGTTGAGGTGCGCCATTATCGTATATGCTTTTTTTATTTATAAAAGTCAAGGAATCTATCTATTTTAATAATAGTTGACTTGAAAAATTCAACTGTTGATTTTCACTGCATGAGTTTTACATCACCTAAAAAAATGCCATGCAGGTGTCACCTGAGGCGAAAAAGAGATCATTGGAAGCCAAATCGAGAGGTGATGATGCATTCAGAAGAAAAGACTTCCTAGTAGCAGTGGATGCATATACACAGGTAAGAATCGTTTTTTTCTTCTTGAAATCAGTTGTGGGGGGCAAAAAGTACTCTAGAGGACTAGAACTTTAGTTGTAAGTCCACATGCCATCTGGTTATGGATGCAATCCCAAGCCAGCCAGCTTTCATTTATCAAGTGTTGTAAGTTTAGTAGATTATATTACCTCCGTCCCAAATTAGTTGTCTTAGATTTGTCTAGATACGGACGTATCTAACACTAGACAAATCTAAGACAACTAATTCGGGAAGGAGGAAGTACTAGATTGAGAGTCATCACAACTGAATGGAACTGCATTTCAGGCCATTGAATTCGACCCGAATGACCCCGCATTGCTTTCGAACAGAAGCCTTTGTTGGCTGCGGGCAGGGCAAGGTGAGCGTGCCCTGGAGGACGCGAGAGCATGCCGAGCACTGAAGCCAGACTGGGCGAAAGCTTGCTTCAGGGAAGGCGCAGCGCTGCGCTTGCTGCAGGTTTGCCACTTTAAAAGACACTCACAGCAATCAGACATTTATTCCTTGCCCTTGTTCCTGTTTCTCTTTGTACGGCTACACCATACATGACGACTCAAGAGTGGACTTGTTCTGTTGTGGCCGCACTGACAGAGGTTTGAAGAAGCCGCAAATGCGTTCTACGAGGGGGTGCAGCTTGAGCCGGAGAACAAAGAGCTCGTGAAGGCATTCAGGTAGTAAAAAAGAGAGGGAAAAACTCATACCAGTCGAAAATGAGAGAGGAACATCTATGCTCTGCTTTTGTTTTACTCATTCGTGTTTTGCCGGTCGTGATGACAGGGAGGCTGTTGAGGACGGGAGGAAGTTCCACTCGGCAAACAAGCCAACAACAAACGGAACAAAGTCAGAATGAGGATGGCGGCGATGAACTGAACAAAGCCGTGCTAGTATCAAAAGCTTGTATGAGTATCTCCGTGGAATCGCATCGGAGATCCGTTTTACTTCGTCAAGTGGTAGGGAGAATTCGATTCGAAACCTTGTTGGGTTGTGTGACTCAGTTAGCATTCTATGGTACGAGTACTGTCTTAGTTAGTGTAGGACATACAAATGGCCTGTGAACTTGTGGTGGATTATCCTTTGACATTGCCAGCATACATTCTCTTTAATTGTTTCTTTGCTGCTTCTTCCAACTTTCATCTACTCAACACTGGAAACAAATTGTAGAATTTGTTACTCCATCCATTCTGAAATTTTGGTGATGTTCTCTGATGACGTGCAATATCGATATGACAGTAAATAAGAAAGAAATATATACTCCCTCCGTTTGTAAGACGTTTTGGACGGCTGACATTGAACTATTTTGGGTGCTGTCTAAATTGTCTAAACGTCTTATAAAAGTGAACAGAGGGAGTAACTACTATAGTCATCATGAAATATTTTACATTATAAACCTAATGGTATTATTTCTGTTTGACCAGTCCTCATTAAACACTTTATTTAGGACTGCAATAGCGGAACTGTTGCTAGATAGCATTCCCGTTTATTTATGGGGTATCCCCTCTATTGGAATTGACCAAGAAATTGCCATTTTTTAGAAGAAATTGGTAATTGCATATTTTAAAAATGACAGTCAATTAACTCGGATAGGAGGGTGGAGATGTTGGGGTTGGCCAATTGTGGCTGTTCCACCTTGGTTGGCGGCGGTGGTCTCGTCAATAAGATCTCATGTTAGTGCGGTTTTTGTCGATGTGGGGTGGGGTCCCCATGACTTCCTAGCGGCAGGCAAATATACTAGGCATTCTCGTCGAAGACCAGCAATTGCAATGATCTATCCCTGTCACGATAAAATTTCCCAAGATTACCCGGGCGGCCATGGCTTATATACTCGTTAAACACATTAGTGTAGCGCGCGTGCGACCCGGAGCATCTAAGGACATGATAGACCTGTTGTTGCCTCAAACTTGCTTCCCCCTAAACACCGTGCCGAAGTGGACAAGCCTGAGCTAGGGGGAGGGTGAGCCATCGGGTTTGGACCTGCTTGCAATTTCTACTTCATCAGGGTTGTTCTTGTAATATTAATTTTTTATATTTCTATCATGACTCATGAGTGCATGATATATCTCGTTACTACTATTTTTTTTCTCTTCTAAGTATTTTTTAAGGTTGTATATAGATTGACGAGGTTATCACCACGTTTTTTTTTTTTTTTTTGAGATCACACCGTGGGTTTTCTTGGTCGGTAGGAATAGGATTCAGGCCCGGGCGGCCGCGTCAAAATCGTCTCTTTGCTCCTCCTCCTGTCCGTCCGTCTCCGTCCGTCCGCCCGCCCGCCCGCCCCGAAGCGTCTCGCCGCCCCCTCCACCGGAGAACCCCCTCGAAGGCGAGCACCCGCCCTCCCCCTCCTCCCGGTAAGCTTCGTTTTCTCGCTCACGTACGACCTTCCGCCGTGACGAACCGGGGCGGGCCGGATCGAATCCGGTCCGGCCGGCCAGCCCGGATCTCCCCCGTCCGAGCTCGGCCTCGCCCCCCGCCGGCAGCGCGCGTAGGCACTAGGTATCCCGCCATGGCGCTCCATCGGGCGCCCATGTGTTCCGCCACGGAGTTTTAGGGATTTGGGGATCGATTAGGGAACCAAATTGGGGGATGGATTACTGGAGCCTCAAGGATGATGCAGATAAATCGGTGGTGCGTTAGTGCCTCGAGGTCCAGCTGCATGAAATAGGCCTGGCAGACTGCCCAGATTGGGTTGCAGGTGCCGTTCCTAATCGCTCCGTCATGCTACACACATACATTGCGCGCTTCGTTGCCGGATCGTCGATGCCCAACGGCTTCGTTTTCGGCTCTGCTCTGGCCAATGTTCTGCCTCCATCTGGCTATTCCCAGCTTGGAGTCGTCGTCAGTTTATTTATGCACTTTACTCTTTTATACATACACATACTGTAGCGAGATAGCTTAAATTTGCTTAAATTTCCTATGTCCAGATTATCCATCCGACTGTATTAGATATGACTCTATGTTTGCTTATCTGTAATAAACTCTGTAGAGGTGCAAGGACAAACAGTTTGTTCACCCTTGTACACATGATTAGTAACCAAATTATCCACCTGGTTATATTGGCCATGGGATGTTTGTTTATCTGTAAAAATCTGCGTAGAGCTCCATGGATAAATAATGTGTCTAAATAGTGTTACCAACTGCTGTGCAAACAAGTCGCACCTGGAGGAATTGTAGGAAGATATGTTAGCCTGTTTGGTTAACGACGTTACTCCATACGTTGAGAGAATCATTAAGAAAATACCTACCTAAAATATGAGGATTTGCACCTCCCCAACAGTTTGTGCCATGGCTGGCTAGGTAGGCCGTCTTTATTCCTTAGATAGAGAGCCCTTCCATGCAGTTACAGGGGCATGGACAACAAAGTCAACAACGGAAAGAGAGAGATCGATATGTTCTGGACATATTCTCCACTGTTCTGGACATATTCTCCACTGTTGGCCAAATCTGGTATCCCTTCTCCCCAGGCATGAGTGTCATCGAGCTGCCATTAAAATCCCTGTGTGTGGGGTACCTTTAACGGATACATTGCTGTGGAAAATCATCCAGATCCTTCTTCACCTCCAATCCATTTATCCATTCAGTTTGTCGCTGAGGGTTCTGTTTGCTGCCTTTCCCTTCCATGGTGTACTATAACTAATTACTAAGAGAAGTCAGTTTCCTTTCCGATTTTAAATCCATCCCACCTCTGAATCAGTATGGGATAGTATTTGCTTCTGTAATAGCAGCCAGTAGAACAGCTTCTTTCTTAAATGTTGCCGAGCATCCAATTTTTATTTCTTACTTTCTACATGTACACTTATGTCTTTATGATGTAAAAGGTTGGAAAAAATGGTGATCCTGCTAATAGATCCCTGACCTTTTAACTGAAAAGTATTCTGCAACTGTGGATGTCCTCATGCTGTCAATCTAGAATTCAGTTTAGAGCCCAGATATTCGTTCTGTTATGTTATTTAACATGCTTTCATGAGGCCTTCAATTTGCGAATTGGTTGTGATTATGTTGTTGAGGAATTTTATGAAGATATGCTAGTCCGTTTGACTAAAGAAAGAATGTTACCCCTATAATTTGAGTGGGATTATTTGGAAAATACTTGAATAAAATATGACTTAATCAGATGCACCTCAACATTTGTGATCTGGCCGGCTAAACCCTTACCCAAAATTACCAGAGGGGGTGGCCAAGAAAATTTATTTTGAAATTCGTCCAGATCTTTCTTCATCTCCTATCCACTCATCCATCCAGTTTATTACTGATGGAACTCCAGATCTCCATTCATCTCCAATAAAAGGTCCATACACCCCTCAATAAGTATGGGCTAGTATTTGCTTTCTGTTATAGCTGCCAGGAGAACTGCTGTGTCTTGAATGTTGCAAAACATCAGGTTTTTGTTTTTTTAGTTTGTACATGTTTCTTTATTCTATATTAGGATATATAAAAGATTGGCAAATGAAATGGTGACCATGCTAATAGATCCTTGACCTTTTAATTGGAAAGTATTCTACAACTGTGGATGCCCTGCCCTCATGTAGAGCCCAGATATTCATTCTATTTTTTAACAGGCATCCATGAGGCCTTCAATTTTTGAACTGGAAGAAAGCTTGCGTGTTCAAGATTTGTGCGATTATGTTGTTAATGCACACCAATCATTCAGTATAGGTCCCACAGTTCATTCTGTTTAACATGCTTGAGACCTTTGTTTGCTTGAATTAACCTCCTTAAATCTTGCTGTTAATCCCTGACTTTTGATTGTGATGCTGTTCCAGGATTCTTGTCTGCCATGGGTGACTACACAATCCGGATAAGCACCAGCTTGATCGAGCAGCTCGCGCGCGATGACGAGAAGCAGGTGAAAAGGAGGACCAGGAAACCCAAGCCGAGGAAGGTCGTGGAGCAACCAGAGGAGCCTCAGGACAACGGCAGGGAACTTCCAACTGAACCCAAGGGCAGCCCTGCTCCTGTTTTGCCTTTTCCGCCACCCATGTACCTGCCAGTGGCCCCCGCTCCTCCACCGCCCCCGCCCGTGATCCAGGAGGTGGAAGCCATACGCGCCGTGGTTGTGGAGAGCGAGAAGGTGCTGGAGAAGCTGCAGAAGAAGGAGGCGACGATGCGCGAGGAGCTCACCAAGAGGGCCAAGGAGCTGCACGACAAGGAGTTCAAGCTGCCCTACCAGAACCCCTCGCCGTGCACCGACGAGAGGGCCGGCTGCGCTGAGTGCTACAGGAGCAACGTGCAGGACCCGCTCAAGTGCGCCGAGGCGGTCAAGAGGTTCGAGGCGTGCGTTCGCATGGCGAGGCGGGGCGGTACCACCATGGGAGCTGCTCAGTAGGCAGTGGCGCTGGGAGTCGGGGCTGAGTGAGCGAGGTGTCGAGCACACGATTTTGCTTCTGTCGGGATGATTGATTGAATAACCTGCCTGGATTTTTGTTTGGTGAGACCTGAAACACCATCAGTTGTAGATTAATTCTGGTAACGGGTTGCTACTGGTGTTGGCAACAAGAGGCCATGAGTGTCCTTGAATTTAGGGGAGTGGCTCCATGCTACTTGCATACATATTACAAAATGAGACATGAAATTTGCAGGGTTCAAAATTAATGTCTACTGCATACATTGTGCTGCGAAATTTGCAGGGTTCCTTGGATTTTAGCTCGCTTGTTTGGGATGAGTTTGGATAACCATTGTATGTTGATTCTTCCATGTCAAATACATTGTGCTGCAAAATGAAACATGAATTGCGGGTGCAAATTACTGCGATTGAGCATCAGCTGCGGCATGCTTTTTGTGGGATCAAAAAAAATTAATCACCTGATGCTGCTGCTTTGCTGGTTATTGGTAAAATCCATGTCTGAGTGGTTGATAAAAAATTATGGAACCTTGTATATGCTGCTAGGAATAAATGTTGGGATAAAAAAATCATCTTGGTATACTACCCAGTCTTTTGGTGGACAAAAGATTGTATTGTTCAAGCTATTCAGATACGACAACACTGGGCTACATGACAGGAATGTTGTACACACCCAAAGAGCCAGCAGGCAGCAGCAAACCAGATCAAGATCAGATGGTCTCGCCCTAGGGTGTTGATTCAGAGATGCTCGACTCGACGCCAAGCAGTAGTCGCCCTACACCGCAGGCACCGATAGTTCTCGACCGAGAGCGACTGCGGCACAGTTCAGTTGTAGAAGCAATACAAGAAAATCAGGGATCAGGCCTATCACCCAAGAAAATCCACAGATAAAGCCACAGTTGAAAAAGTTTATTGAACACATTAAAGGCCAGTGTCTTGTCAGTTAACTGAGCAAAGCAAAAACAGATAGATACATAGATAGCTCACAGACACACATGTGAGTATATTATCCTAATTTCTACTGAACCGGGGAAATTCGTTTGATTCACATAACAAATATCTCAACTAGGTAGAGGCTTTGATCACAGTCACGACATAATCTTGTACATTGTTCAGAGCAATCAAAATCCATGCCCTTTCTGCCTTGTTTACTCCTGCATGGACTGCCGGAGTTTCTTGGCTTCTCGAGTGGCCTGCCTCCGCTCTCGAACCAGCCTTGGTATTTCACTCCATGTCTTCGGTTTAAATGCTGTTACTGCACATATCACAAATGACATCATCAGAACAGAAACGCACAAAATAATGTAACATGGAAATTTATACCGCTGCAAGTATGTACACACATGCTGGCGTGGTATATTTAATGGAACAAATTACTGCATCTGTTTGTTAAATGTGGCATAGATAGAAGGACGGCTGCAAGCATACCTTCATAGCAGGCATCTAGTACTTTGCTGTCAATGCTGCCCAGTGACTGTTGCAGGCATCTAGGGAGCTTCTTTATAGCAGGGCAGCCTGTAATTTTAAGATACCGGAGAGAACTGTATACTTGCGGCTCATTCGGCAGGGATGCCAGGGTACTGCATCTTTCGAGATCAAGGTATTCCAGCGATGGGGGCTGCTCTCCCGACAGACACTCCAGCGATGTCAGCCCACTGTTTCCCATAATGCTCAGTTCCTTGAGGGGTGCAGGCAGACAGAGAGGCCCACCCAACATGCCAGCACATTCCCATATTCCTAGATATTCGAGATGGGGAGGAAGTAAATGCTCTCTTGCAGTTGGTGTTGTTGCTGCTGGTGGCTCTGGCATGATAGGACTTCTGCTTCTGGAGGTAGTGATTTGTGGTTTCTGGAGCCCACCCAGCTGACATGATAGGACTTGAATACTGCTGCACCTAGCAATTTCAAAGGTCTTTAAGGACAAAGGCAGACTTAGAACCGCTTGTAAGCTTCCACATCCACTTAAATCTAGATATTCTAGGCATGGACAAAAGTGATTCATGGGTGAGGATGGCAACTCTGATACAGCTGCAGGCATGACTGCCTCACTGCTAGAAGATCCTTGGACTAACTCTGCCATGCCCTGCTGCTTGCCGAATATGGACTCAAGCTTAATGCACCCATGAATATCCATTTTCTTGAGATATGCCGGGACGTTGAACATCTCTACTAAACTTGGGCAGTTTACTAAGCCAAGAGACTCCAGACCTCTCAGGTACTGACTCCTTTCGGATGCCAATGGCTCAAGAGGAGCTTGTGCATATCCAGTCAGATTTTCGCAGTTTCTAATCACTAATCTCCTCAAGGATACCAAGCTTTGGAACACATTCTCTGGCCAGTGGACGAGCACATCGCATCTATCAATTTCCAAATTTTCAAGGCGTACAAAATAGTCCCACGGCTCTAGTGCACCTGGTCCAAAGAATGAGTTGCAGCTTCTTAGCTTCATAACTGTAATAGGGGATTTCTGGTTCCATTTCTCTTTGCTGTCCGCAGGTACAATTGAAGTGCATTCAGCCTCTGATGTTGTTTCTGTGTATTCTAGATTCATTGTCAGTTTGGTCAGTGAAGACAAGTATCTGTCTACAAAATGGGACAGCTCTTGCTTGCCATCTTCAATTTTTAGTACACTGAGTTTTGGTGCTTCGGGTAAATCTACTAGCTTTGGGCATTTCTGAACTGATAGTGTCTCAAGCTGAGGAAACAATATCAGTTCTCCTTCGACAGCTGCATCCCATTTCTGGAAACTCTCCAAGTCTTCCAATGCAAGTACCTTTAGAGCAGGAAATGCTGACTGTACTAATCTATAACCTCCACTACAACTTTCATGAACCAGCGGTGCTTCACGCAATGGTACCAGCTTTCCACAATACCAAATAAACAAGTTCTCAAGCAGAGAAAATGGTGTGCATACCAGTCTATTACCTCCACGACTTGGTTCTCCAAGCAATGGTGCTTCAGGTAATGCTATCAGCTTTCCACAATGCCGAATAAACAACGTCTCAAGCAGAGGAAATATTATTTGTTCTTCGTGTCTCTCATTTATTTCCCACCATCTCTCAAAATCCAATAAATGCTCTAGTGTAAGCACCTTCAGTTTTGGAAACGTGAAGGATGTGCCACAACTGAACAAAAACTGCATTCTATGACAACGAGAAAGATGGATCTCAACCATGTTTTGCAACATACCCATACACTTCCCTCCATATTTATATATCTTTAGAACCTGCAGCCCACCATGAGGTTCGAACTTGTCGAGCACCTTGCTGTCGCCAACTTCAGTCCATCTTAATGTCAGTTCACGGAGATCCTTCTTGTTTCCAAGATTCACCACTTTTTCCTCTGCTTTTTTAACATTCTCTACCCGGCGTAGCTCTAGCTGATCACCAAGGTTTAAATGCTGCAGCTCTAGCTGACCACCAAGGTTTGCCACTTTTGCGTCTGCTTTTTCAACATTCTCTACCTGGCATAGCTCTAGCTGACCACCAATGTTTAGACCATGCAGCTCTCCAACATCAGCGCAATCAGGGCCAGGAACTCCTGCTACAAAAAATGTGAGTGTCTGCAGCTTAGTGAGATTTTCAAGTCCTGGAGGCATGCTCTTCAACTTCCGACATCCATGAGTGTAGAGGTGGCAGAGGGAAGTCATATACTTCATTTGCCTTGGAAGTCGTTCAAGATAACTGCAGTTGGAAACGTCCAACACTTGCAGGTTATATAGAATACTTATATCCTCAGGAAGTGCTTTGATATAACTTTCTGAGAGATCAAGGTACCTCAGGTGATGCAGATACTTTGGTTTGAGCGGAAATGATTCTGTTCTCAGACAGAGCTTCAAGGCATGCAAAGTGTTGTATTTTGATACATGCTTCAATGGGCTGTACACACCTCTATCGCATATCAGTGTTTGAATGGCAGGGGACTTTTTCTCCAAAGAATCATTCAAAATACCTTCTGTTTCATCACATGACAAGAACAAATGCCGAGCAGTATCCGAAAGCCACTCAATTTGACTTGGTTCCTTAATTGCAACGACACATTCCTTTCCCATAACAGACATTGCAATATCATGCATAAGATCATGGATTTTGCATGTAGTTCTGAAACAGTACTGCTGATTTTGCATGTCACCCTTAAATTCCTCTATGTCCAGAAAGAATGACCTTGATGCTAGCTCACTGAAAATATGTTTGCCAGCGGTTTCAAGACTATCTTCCTCCTGTTCTGGGATAAAGCCATTTGCAATCCAAAGTTGGATAAGCTTCTCCACATTAATCTTGTAATCCTTGGGAAATATGGCACAGAAAGCAAAGCACTGCTTCATGTGTGCTGGCAAATCGTTGTAGCTAAGCTTGAGTATTGGCAAAATTCCCGTTTCCTCAGTGCAGATACTGCTTCCAGATGATACAACCTTCCATTCTTCTACGCTGGTCTTGGTACGAAGTACAGAGCCCAGTGCAGTTGCAGCTAAAGGAGAGCCACGACATCTCTTCACAATCTCACCAACCATCTCGAGCAGCTCGGGAGGCTTTTCATTCTCTGAACTGAATGCTCTATCCACAATAATTTCCTCTATGAAGTAATCCTGCAAAACATTGAGATTGTAGGTTCTATCTACACCCATAATTTCAGCAACTTGTTTATCACGGGTTGTTGTCAACACTGCACTACCCATGCCACCCTGTTGAAGACAGACCTTCAGCCTTTCCCACTTATGGACCTCTCTGTTCCAGACATCATCCAATACAAGGAGATACCTCTGCCCGCTGACCAGTTTTTGAAGTCTATCCAGTGCTGGTTTGTCTGTATCATCATTTTTCTTGGGGGATGCTTCAACTATACTCTTAGCCACCGAATTCACATCAAAGGTATCAGAGATGCAGACCCAGAGCTGCAACGGAAAATGCTTCTGAATTTCAGGTTCATTGTATATGAGTTGCGCCAATGTGGTCTTGCCAAGGCCCCCCATTCCAACAATGGGAACTACTGCAAGATTTGCATTGCTAGCTTCACCAAGTAGCACCTTAACGATATTATTCTTATCTTCGCGCCTGGATCTGCTGGCAATTTCTTGTGGGTCGATGATGACATAATCTGTGTGCCTCCACTCCTTGGACACTGGTGTCTGCCTCAACTGATTGGACACCAACAATGTCTGCCTCAACCCAAAGTCATGCATCTCTGCAATGAGGACATTGATATCCTCCAGAATCCTGCAAAGCTTGCTACCCATTCTGTGACGGAACACAACACGGTTGTGAGTAGGGAAGAGTTTTATCACATCAAATCCAAGCTCTTTGTAGTGTCCATTCTTCCTGGCTTCACGGCGAAGTGCTTCGTATTTGAATTCATCAAAGACTTCATTTGCCTCATAGGCTACTCTCTTGAGCTCCTGGAGCCAGACTTTTGCCCCTTCTCTGTTGGCCGTCGCCTGCTCCTCGGCGTCAGTTATGACGTCCAGGATGATAGGAAGTCTGCGTTTCAGAATCATGTGCTGCTTCTCCATTCCCTCCATCACATTGTACTGGTCAAGGAGATAGCTGGACGCCTTGTCCCTGAGCATGGCGACCAGTGGCCGGAGCGCCATGGTGACCACCAGCTCTGCCATTGGAATTCTCGGAAGAAACTCCTCCAACACAGGTGCACTGCAGAAATTAATGAAGAAGAGAATGGCGTGAGCAAGACATTTATAAGTAGAGCTTGGGATCTGTTCTTGAACAAATTACAAGTCAAAGTCCAATCTTGCAGCCATAGTTACCTTCACGAACTCGCCCCTGATCAGCACCCAGGACCAGCAACACAGCAGCAGCGAGGAAGACGTGGTCCTCACAGGCACGTCGGCGCCAGCTCCAGCATGGTATCGGCAGTAGCAGCAGCAGCAGATTCAGAGCCTTGTTGGTGCCAGTGACGCGGCGCAGAAGCAGGAGGCGACTCCGGTGAAGTTATGGCGCCGGCGCCGAACAGATGCGTGGGCAAAGCTGTAGGCAGGCTCTAGTTCGACGAATGGGAGTTTGGAGATTTTTGTGAGATGTTGAAGCTTTTGGATGCCTGAGTTGAGAAGAGAAATGTTGTGAGCGGGACGAGCATAGTGCTTGAGCTCTCCAATATACAGCGGTCGTATGTAGCCTGAGATCTGTTCGCGAACCAAACATGAGAAACAAATATTTTTAATCTTGCCACTAGCGATGCAGGCTTTAATAAAGCAACCAAATGGCGACACCGAGGCGCCGACAGCCGTCTGAGACAGCGTGCACCACCATTACAAAACGTCTGCTTGCAGCTAAGAAAATAATTTTGTTTCAGATACGTTTGAAGCATCATGTGAGCAGTCACATGGTTGTCCCCACTACGAGGAAGGCATAGATTCGTTTTTCATTCTCGTCAGTCACGGGGTTCACGGTCTTGACATTTACAAGTGTGCTACCCTTGCCATCAGCATCAGCAGTTCAGCACCCAGTTGGTGGCACTTACTCACAGGTTGTGCTGTGAATCCATTGCATCATTTGTCACCTCTCAGGAGTACCATCAACGCTTCATCCACTTTCTTGTTTCGATATAAAACGCTCCATCCACTTGGATTCTGCAATTGAATCCAATGCCCCCTTCTCTTTTTTACTCTAAAATGTATTCAGCATATTTTACCCGAATGTTTACAGTATACAACGGTTGTGTACAGCCCAAGATCTGTTCTCGGGCCAATCACAAGAACAATATTTAACCTGGCGACTGGTGACGCAGGCACCGACAGGCCATCTGAGACGGCGTGCACCGCCAGTACAAAACGCCCACTTGCAGGCAGGAAGATAATTTTGTTTCAGATACTACGATTTGATGCATCATGTGAGCAGTCACATGCTTGTCACCTAATACAAGGAAGAAAGTGTTTAATTTTTCAGTTTCGTCAGTCATGACATTGGTTTTGTGCATTAAATCTGTTGTGCTCTAAATCTGTTGCGCCATTGCTCCATCCGCTTGGGTTTCGTAACTATATATATTCTCCCTTTTTTTCACTCGGAAGTGTATCGAAAATATTTTACCTGAATGTTTACAATATACGTACAACGGGTGTATACGGCCTGAGATCTGTTCTCGAACCAATAGTAAAGAGAACAATGTTTAATCTCTTGCCATTAGCGATGCATGCTCTAATAATAAAGTAACTGAAAGGCCACACCGAGGCAGGCACAGACAGTCAGTCGTCTGAGACGGCGTGCAGTGCCATTACAAAACCTCCACTTGCAGGCAGGCAAGCAGTCACATGCTTGTCACCCAACACAAGGTCAGTCAGTCATGGCATTTGTTTCTTGCGTTGCGTTACAAAGTGTGGTACATCTATTGCAAGCTGTGCTGGGCTGGGAGTATAAAAGTAAATCTATTATGGGTTTACTTTTATACTTTTCAAAAAAAGTACAGACTAGAGATGAAACCATTTGCAAGCTGTGCTGCCTGTAAATGTAAATGTATTGAACCATTTGCAAGTTTCGTTTTGAGCTACGAACCAATTATACATACAGACTAGAAATTGTAACAGAAGATGTAGAAACAGATTTGAACAGGCAAGTGAAGGGGGAACGAGTGGGTACCTACATATTCGAACGGAGGCCGGGATGGGGTCTTGGAGGCCGACGTCGCCGCGGCGCTGGGACGGAACTGCTGACGCCGGAGGTCGCCGCCGCCATGGACGGAAGGAAGGAGCGACGGACGGACGGCGAGCAGCGGTGGTGGTGAGGTGGGAGACTCGCGGCGCCACTGCCAGCAGCCGCAGCACGAGCCGGTCCGGCCGGCCGGTCTTGGAGGAAGGGCGGCCGGCCGGTCTCGGTGACATCGACGGCGAAGAGGAGAATTTTTATTTTCATTTTTTGAGAAGGGCGGCGAAGAGGAGATGCACACCGGCAGAGTGTGGCTGGGCTGGGCTGGGCTTGGCTTATGGGTGGCCTCAGCAATAGATCCCGTGACGATTATTGCGTTGGGCTTAGGGCTTATTATTCTGTTTTGTTCAATGGCAAGAAATTGAAGAAATTAGTTCTCAAAAAAGAAATATAGAGGAATTCAGACCGTCGCGTGCTATTCGACAGGGTGATCCGATATCCTCATATTTTTCTTGGTTGCAGCAGAGGGTCTTTGTGCCTCCTAATATCTATACATGAGTCATCTAGCAGAGGGTCACATCCGGCTAACGCCACGCCACATCATAAACTGCTCCACATGCTCCTCCCTTGCACCACATCCACCATTACTGCAGGCTGCAAAGCTCTCTGGGAGAGCCTTTCACCGGTGATGAAGCACGAGGTGGCCGGCCTTGCAAATGCCTACCAGAGCCGTCATGCCACGCGAATCGAGGCCGACATGCCGGCCAGCTCACCCGAGGTCTCCGACGACGGCAACGACCCCACAATGGAGACGGGCTCCGACAAAACTACACCGGAGCCCGCGCCTTTCCATGCTAGCTTCACCATGGAGCAGGCGCACTTCAACTCCGCCATGGTGGAGGAGCAGCTTGCGCCAGCGCCTAGGACGGCATTCCAGCAGACGCTCGAGCATCACCGGCTGACGGAGGGCCAAATAAATGGCGAGCAAGGAGGCCATGGCGACCACCACGGTGAAACCCAACTTCGTCACGAAGCAGCATTCAATCTACGAGGCCTTCGCGCTCAAGTCGCCACTCGACAAGAACAGGTGACTGCGGAGGGGCAATTGCAGGCGATCACGGGCGACACCACCGCCAACTGCGCATCCTACGCGCCACCGTCAAACTGTTGGGCGGGCCGGTGGCACGACGACAGCACCAACGCCTCCATTTCCATCGTGGACCTCACGTCCACCAGCGACTGAGTAGGGCACGGGAGGCGGCGGGGCCCGGTGTCCCCCTTGTGGGTCGGTCCGTCTCTCGTGTTCTACTCCGCCTCGCCGGCCACCGCACCTTCACTTCACGAGTCTTATCGTCGATGCTCATGGAGACGACGGCGATGGAGGACACGATCGCAAGAAAGCAAAAACATGGGCTTCGATGCCCAAGTCCGCTGTAGTGTAGGTTTAGGTCCACTCCCTTTCTTTTAAATGAAAATTATCTAGATTGTAATGAATGTCGTCTGGTTTGTATGAATATCATCTGGATTACATGTATTTTCATCCGGTCTATTAAATAAGTGTTGGAAATGTATGCGGCCAACGTTGGATGGCTGCCTCCTCCATTGCACCACATCCACCATTACTGCAGGCTGCAAAGCTCTCACCTGTGATGAAGCACGAGGTGACCGGCCTTGCAAATGCCTAGCATTGCCGTCATGCCAGCGAATCGAGACCGACATGCCGGCCAGCTCATCCGAGGTCTCCGACGACGGCAACGACCTCACGATGGAGACGGGCTCCAACAACACTACACCGGAGCCCGCGCCTTTCCATGCCAGCTTCACCATGGAGCAGGTGCACTTCAACACCGCCATGGTGGAGGAGCAGTTTGCGTCGGTGCCTATGACTGCGTTCCAGCAGGCGCTCGAGCATCACCAGCTGGCGGAGGGCCACATAGACGACGAGCGGGCGAGGGATTAGGCGTGGCGGCCATGGCCGTGGCAAACCCCAACTTCGTCGTGGAGCAACATGCGATCTACGAGACCTTCAGCGCTCAAGCCGCCGCTTGACAAGAATAGGCCACCGCGGAGGCGCAACTTGCAGACAACACGGCCGCCAACTACGTGTCCTATGCGCCACCGTCGAACTTTTGGGCGGGCCGGTGCACTAGTAGAAAACTGGGCTTTGGTCACAGGGCAATATTCACATTAGTCCCGGTTCAGTCACGAACCGGGACTAATGTGAGCATTGGTCCCGGTTCGTGCGGCCAGGGGCCTGCCGGGCCTCGTGGGGGCATTTGTCCCGGTTCATCCGGACCCTTTGGTCCCGGTTGGTGGGACAAACTGGGACCAATGGGCCACACTCCTGGCCCACCACCCTTTAGTCCCGGTTCCTACCACAAACTGGGACTAAAGGGCTGGTCCTAGTTGCGGCCAGTGTTTAGTCCCACCTCGCCAACCGAAGGGCGCTCACACCAGTTTATAAGCCCGTCCCTCTCTGCCTTGTTGAGCTCCTCTTAAAGTGAAAATAGATGCCCTTATACAGGGAATTTGACCTAAATTCACAGTAAATTTCATAGAAATTTATTATGAATTTAGGTTGAATTTCCTCTATAAGCGCATCTATGTTCATTTTTTTATATTTATAAAATAAATAAACCTTAATAAAATAAATAAACCTTAATAAAATAAAATAAAATAAACGATAGTAACTAAAATAAATAAACCTTAATAAATTAAGTAAAAATAGCAGCAGTAAAATAAATAAAAATAGCAGCAGTAAAATAAATAAAAATAAAATAATTAAAGTAAAATACATAAGTAATTAGAAATAAAATAAATAAGTTTTTTGTTGTAAGTAGAAACAAAACAAAACAAATAAAGCAAAAGAGAAAAAAAACAGAGGAAAAAAATTATGCCACCTACTGGGCCACCACGGCCTGAATACGACTAGAAACCCATCCATGGCCCAGGATTCAGGCCCGCAGAAGGCCCAGTAGGCCCCACAGGAAAAGAGAACGGTTAGGCCCGAAAGCCTGCAGTTGAGAGGAGTTCAAGAGGGTGGGCGCAGCAGCGCTTATAAACCACTCTCGAGCTCTCTCAACTAGCGAGGTGGGACTAAACTTTTGACGCGGGGCAGCACAAGGCCTTTGGTCCCGGTTGGTGCCACCAACCGGGACTAAAGGGGGCATTGGTCTCGGTTCGTGGCACCAACCGGGACCAAAGGCCTTTAGTCCCGGTTGGTGCCACGAACCGGGACCAATGAGTTCCCTATATATACCCCATCGCCACAGCAGAGCACTCCAGAGTGCTCTGTTTTTTCTGGCCGGCGAGGGGAGGGCATTTGGGTGCTCTAGCTCACCTCCTATGCACATGAGGTGTTCGATGAAATGTCTGAGCCACACTAGTTAATCTTTCTCCTCTCAAAACTCGACCTCCGAGCTCCATTTTTCTCGAGATTTGTCTAGGTTTAGCGGTCCGTCACGTCCCGTCCCCGTCTTCACCGCCGTCGATCGCCCGCGCCGATATCGTCGCCAGCACCACCGTGGTGAGCCTCTTGTTCTTATCTTCTTTCTGAAAGGAAAAAATTCTTACTTTAGATAGTTACTTGTCTAATTTTGTTACTTTTATTATTCCTTCTTATTACATAGTGCGATGGTTTTGGTATCCGCCCCCGTCGGCCCTCGTCCTGTCTATGATTCGGATGTGGTATATATTATCTTTTTATAACTATTTGGTTCATTTATTGTTTATGACAAATATACCGACCAACGTGACATAGATTTTATTTATCTAGGAGGTGGTTGACCGGAAATTCTAACCGACCCTATTGTCGAGAGGTTAAATTTAGTTGAAGAAGAAAACAATTACTTGAAGGAAAAAATAAAAAAAAATTGAGGAGGAGAAAATGATATTGGAGTTGCATGTTGCGGATGTCGTCGATGATCACAAGATCAAGATGGATGCAATGCGCTTGAAGATTAGAAAGATTAGAAAATATGCCATTCATACTGAGGCTTGGTATCATTATGTCGTTGGATCAATTGTTACCTTGGTTGCGATTATGATCGCATTTGTTTTCGCATTGAAATGTTTTACATAGTTTCAATGTATGGTTTAATTAATTAGATGCTCTGGAGAGCTATATATATGTTGTTAGATGAGAACTCTGTATGTACTTTGGTTTTAATGTGATGATGAACTTATATTAATTTGGTCACTTAATTATCTATTCATGATGTTCTATAATGGCTTTTGACACACTTAATTATATATAATGCACGCAGATGAACAGGCAATGGATGTATGGTGACAGACACACCTCCGAGTACATTAAGGGCGTGCATGATTTTCTCGAAGTGGCTGAGGCAAACAAGCAGAATGGTTTTATGTGTTGTCCATGCCCTATATGTGGGAATACGAAGTCTTACTCTGACCGGAAAATCCTTCACACCCACCTGCTTTACAAGGGTTTCATGCCACACTATAATGTTTGGACGAGGCACGGAGAAATAGGGGTTATGATGGAAGACGACGAAGAAGAAGAGGACGATGACAACTATGTGCCCCCTGAATACGGTGATGCTGCAACGGGGGAAGCTGTTGAAGATCAAGAGCGATGTGCCCAATGATGCTGCAAGGGGGGAAGGTACTGAAGATCAAGAGGAACCAGTGCCCGATGATGATGATCTCCGCCGGGTCATAGTCGATGCAAGGACGCAATGCGAAAGTCAAAAGGAGAAGCTGAAGTTCGATCGCATGTTAGAGGATCACAAAAAAGGGTTGTACCCCAATTGCGAAGATGGCAACACAAATCTCGGTACCGTACTGGAATTGCTGCAGTGGAAGGCAGAGAATGATGTGCCTGACAAAGGATTTGAGAAGCTATTGAAAATATTGAAGAAGAAGCTTCCAAAGGATAACGAATTGCCCGACAGTACATACGCAGCAAAGAAGGTCGTATGCCCTCTAGGATTGGAGGTGCAGAAGATACATGCATGCCCTAATGACTGCATCCTCTACCGCGGTGCGTACAAGGATCTGAACGCATGCCCGGTATGCGGTGCATTGCGGTATAAGATCAGACGAGATGACCCTGGTGATGTTGACGGCGAGCCCCCCAGGAAGAGGGTTCCTGCGAAGGTGATGTGGTATGCTCCTATAATACCACGGTTGAAACGTCTGTTCAGAAACGAAGAGCATGCCAAGTTGATGCGATGGCACAGTGAGGACCGTAAGAAAGACGGGAAGTTGAGAGCACCCGCTGACGGGTCGCAGTGGAGAAAAATCGAGAGAAAGTACTGGGCTGAGTTTGCAGCTGACCCAAGGAACGTATGGTTTGGTTTAAGCGCGGATGGCATTAATCCTTTCGGGGAGCAAAGCAGCAATCACAGCACCTGGCCCGTGACTCTATGTATGTATAACCTTCCTCCTTGGATGTGCATGAAGCGGAAGTTCATTATGATGCCAGTTCTCATCCAAGGCCCTAAGCAACCCGGCAACGACATTGATGTGTACCTAAGGCCATTAGTTGAAGAACTTTTACAGCTGTGGAATGGAAACGGTGTACGTACGTGGGATGAGCACAAACAGGAGGAATTTAACCTGCACGCGTTGCTGTTTGTAACCATCAACGATTGACCCGCTCTCAGTAACCTTTCAGGACAGACAAACAAGGGATACCACGCATGCACGCACTGTTTAGATGACACTGAAAGTATATACCTGGACAAAAGCAGGAAGAATGTGTACCTGGGCCATCGTCGATTTCTTCCGACCAACCATCAATGTCGAAAGAAAGGCAAGCATTTCAAAGGCGAGGCAGATCACCGGAAGAAGCCCGCCATGCGTACCGGTGATCACGTACTTGCTATGGTCAATGATTTACACGTAATCTTTGGAAAGGGTCCCGGCGGACTAGCTATTCCGAATGACGCTGAGGGACACGCACCCATGTGGAAGAAGAAATCTATATTTTGGGACCTACCCTACTAGAAAGAGCTAGAGGTCCTCTCTTCAATCGACGTGATGCACGTGACGAAGAACCTTTGCGTGAACCTGCTAGGCTTCTTGGGCGTGTATGGGAAGACAGATACACCTGAGGCACGGGAGGACCTGCAACGTTTGCACGAAAAAGACGGCATGCCTCCGAAGCAGTATGAAGGTCCTGCCAGCTACGCTCTTACGAAA
The DNA here is from genome assembly GCF_002575655.3 of Aegilops tauschii subsp. strangulata. Taxonomy (NCBI): domain Eukaryota; kingdom Viridiplantae; phylum Streptophyta; class Magnoliopsida; order Poales; family Poaceae; genus Aegilops; species Aegilops tauschii. The sequence continues at coordinate 6,511,720 of NC_053035.3, forward strand.
GAAGAGAAAGAAATCTTCTTTGAATGCCTGCTCAGTATGAAGGTTCCGACTGGCTTCTCGTCGAATATAAAGGGAATAATAAATATGCCAGAGAAAAAGTTCCAGAACCTAAAGTCTCATGTCTGCCACGTGATTATGACGCAACTGCTTCCGGTTGCATTGAGGGGGCTTCTACCGGAAAACGTCCGATTAGCCATTGTGAAGCTATGTGCATTCCTCAATGCAATCTCTCAGAAGGTGATCGATCCAGAAATCATACCAAGGCTAAGGAGTGATGTGGCGCAATGTCTTGTCAGTTTTGAGCTGGTGTTCCCACCATCCTTCTTCAATATCATGACGCACGTCCTAGTTCATCTAGTCGACGAGATTGTCATTCTGGGGCCCGTATTTCTACACAATATGTTCCCCTTTGAGAGGTTCATGGGAGTCCTAAAGAAATATGTCCGTAACCGCGCTAGGCCAGAAGGAAGCATCTCCATGGGCCATCAAACAGAGGATGTCATTGGGTTTTGTGTTGACTTCATTCCTGGCCTTAAGAAGATAGGTCTCCCTAAATCGCGGTATGAGGGAAGACTGACTGGAAAAGGCACGCTTGGAGGGGACTCAATAATATGCAGGGACGGATATTCTTGGTCTCAAGCACACTACACAGTTCTACAGAACTCTACCTTGGTGACCTCGTATGTCGATGAACACAAGAACAGTCTGCGCTCCAAACACCCGGAGCAGTGTGACGACTGGATTACATGTGAACACATCAGGACTTTCAGCAGTTGGTTCGAAACACGTCTCAGAGGTGACACCACTGTTTGTGATGAGTTTTACTCGTTGTCCAGGGGACCATCTTCGACTGTATTGACTTACAAAGGATACGAGATAAATGGGAATACATTTTACACGATCGCCCAAGATCAAAAGAGCACCAACCAAAACAGCGGTGTCCGCTTTGATGCAGCAACCGAGAGGGGAAAGGACACATATTATGGTTACATAATGGACATATGGGAACATGACTACGGACATGATTTTAAGGTCCCTTTGTTTAAGTGCAAATGGGTCAATCTGTCAGGAGGCGGGGTACAGGTAGACCCACAGTACGGAATGACAACAGTGGATCTGAACAATCTTGGGTACACTGACGAACCGTTCGTCCTAGCCAATGATGTGGCACAGGTTATCTATGTGAAGGACATGTCTACCAGACCGAGGAAAAGAAAAGCTAAGGAAGCGAATACATCATACGATGAGCCAAAGTGCCACATAGTTCTTTCAGGAAAAAGGGACATTGTGGGAGTGGAGGGCAAGACAGACATGTCTGAAGATTATGAAAAGTTTCATGAAATTCCTCCCTTCAAAGTCAAGGCTGACCCAAGCATCCTGATAAACGATGAAGATTATCCATGGTTACGGCGCAATAAGCAAATGACACAAGCGAAGAAAAAGTGAAGACTTTCTCCCGCAACTATTATGATGATACCATGGCAACTTTGTAATAGACGAGTATGATACCATTGTCCGTTTTGTACAAGAAGTGCATCTAGTTTTTGCCGTAACCCTCTCAACTTTCTTGCACATGCTATGTGGATAAAATGATGATACCATGCCAACTTTCAACCTTTTCAGAGTTCATTTGAAATGCTTTTCAATTTTAGGGTCTTATAGCTCAAAATAATTGGTAAATGCATGAAAAATAACAGGCCAAAAATTAAAAATTATGCCACCTACTGGGCCACCACGGCCTGAATACGATTAGAAACCCATCCATGGGCCAGGATTCAGGCCCGCAGAAGGCCCAGTAGGCCCACAGGCATGTACAGAGAGGTTAGGCCTGTAAGCCTGCTTTAGAGAGGAGCTCGACAGCTCAGGCGCACCGCACCTTATAAACAGGTGTGGCTCTCTCCCAGCTAGCGAGGTGGGACTAAACTCACCACCACGCCGCTGTGCAAGGCCATTGGTCCCGGTTGCTGGCACGAACCGGGACCAGTTCCACCATTTGGTCCCTGTTGGTGCCACGAACCGGTACTAATGAGGCTGTTTCTTACTAAGCAGTTTTTTAGTCCCACCTCACTAGCTGAGAGGCACTAGGAGCGGTTTATAAGCCCTGAGTGCAGAGACGATGAAGAAGAGGCGCAATGCTCACGTTGCTTAGCTTCAAGCCTTGAGGAATAAGGTAGACTGCATGGAGCTATGTGCAGTGCAGTCTACACTATTCCGAAAGGCTTGAAGCAAATCAACGAGCATTGTGCCTCTTTTTTATTTTTAATAACTTATTACAACTCCGGACTTCTTGTGTTCCGACAAAATAAAATAAACTTTAATAAAATTTATGAAACTAAAATTAACAAAGTATTTTCTGTTCAAAACATTATAAGAAACCTCTATTATTATCGAAACTAAAATTATATAAAATTGATGCAACTAAAATTATCGAAGTATTTTCTGTTCAAAATCATTAAAAGCAAAAAGAATTTTCATAAAGAACTTTTTTTTATAGAAACTTTAATAGCAAAAAGAATTATCATAAAGTAAAATAAATAAGTAATTAGAAACAAAATAAAATAAAATAAATAAGTTTTTTGTTGTAAGTAGAAACAAAACAAAATAAATAAAGCAAAAAAGAAAACAAAAAAACTAAATACAGCAAAAAGAATTTTCATAAAGAACTTTTTTTGATAGAAACTTTAATAGCAAAAAGAATCATCATAAAGTAAAATAAATAAGTAATTAGAAATAAAATAAATAAGTTTTTTGTTGTAAGTAGAAACAAAACAAAATAAATAAAGCAAAAAAGAAAACAAAAAAACTAAATACAGCAAAAAGAATTTTCATAAAGAACTTTTTTTGATAGAAACTTTAATAGCAAAAAGAATTATCATAAAGTAAAATAAATAAGTAATTAGAAACAAAATAAAATAAAATAAATAAGTTTTTTGTTGTAAGTAGAAACAAAACAAAATAAATAAAGCAAAAAAGAAAACAAAAAAACTAAATACAGCAAAAAGAATTTTCATAAAGAACTTTTTTTGATAGAAACTTTAATAGCAAAAAGAATTATCATAAAGTAAAATAAATAAGTAATTAGAAACAAAATAAAATAAAATAAATAAGTTTTTTGTTGTAAGTAGAAACAAAACAAAATAAATAAAGCAAAAAAGAAAACAAAAAAACTAAATACAGCAAAAAAAATTGTTGGGGCGCTGCCCGCTGGGCCCTCCAACCCTCGGGTTTGCAAATACAGGCCCAGAAGGGCTAGAGGGCTCAACGGGCAGCGCGCCAAAGTTAGGCCCAGAAGCCTGCTATAGAGAGGAGTTCGAGACAGCAGCCGCAGCGGGGCTTATAAACCACACCGAGCCCCTCTCAACTAGCGAGGTGGGACTAAAAACTTTTGGCCGCGACGCGGGCAGCAAGAGGCCTTTGGTCCCGGTTGGTGCCACCAACCGGGACTAAAGGGGTGCATTGGTACTGGTTCGTGGCACCAACCGGGACCAATGCCTGTAGGGGAACGCGACAGAAAACGAAAATTTTCGGTATAGCGAGCACGCCCAGGACCACTATGGAGACTGCATACAAGGTTTGATCTGATCCGTACCGACTCGAAGCGCAGCGGAAGAAGAGTCGGTGTAGATCGTCGGTGCAGATCCCCGCAGCTAGGATTTACAACCTCCCAACCGCGAGGATGTACTCCCTCTCCGGACAGCCCTTCGGGAGGCGGTCGGACAGTCCCCCGGACAATGTCGCGGACAGCCCTTCGGGAGGACCCTCGAAACTCGGACGGAGACTCGGACAGCCCTTCGGGAGGACACTCGAACAGCCCCTCGGGCAAAAGATCGAAACTACAATCTCTCTACGGGGTTGCACACATACGGTGTCAGCTATCCGGCAGGGCTTCGCCGTCCAGAACTAGTTCCTGCCGGAACCCAGATAGCCTTACGGCTCTACGAAACTCTTTTCGTGGGAGGGAGAGAAGAAGCCAGATAATGCATGGCATGTGTATGAGAGCAAGGGATGAGTGTGGAGGGCTGCCCCTCCACCTCTATTTATAGGAAATCCCAAGGGGTAGGGTAGTTTCACACAAAAACCCAAAATGCACATGAATGAAGTCCTTCCACAAGGACCTAGAAGTGAAACCAATGAACAAAAGGGTCCCCAAGGGGGGATACCCCATGTGGCCGGCCACACCCCCATGAGGGGCCCAAAAAATGGGTCCTATCCATCCATGTCATCCCCAAGATCTTTTGGAGCAAAGCCCCAAAAGGTGGCTTTCCATAAAGTAACCATAAAGCTGATTTTCACTATTCACGACGACATTTTTCAGCGTCTGATCGAACTGAAAATATTTATGTGGGCTAAGAACATTTCCAGTACCCACTAAAATGTTTTTCAACGCGTTCCGAAACAATTCCGGTTTTAGTGATTTTCATCTGCGAAACGCATCTGAAGTGGCTCCGGCAGCTCCGGAACATTTCCGGTTTTTATCTCAGAAAATTCCAAAAAGCTTCCAGAATGATTCTGGCATCCTCCAAGAATTATCAGGCATGTGCCGAAACCAATTTGACTTAATGGTGTATCCCGAAACAACTTTTCGGTATCATCGAAACTTATCCGATGACCTCTCTCTGCGGTACGATTCCGCTGTCCGAAACTTTTCGGTGTCCGAAACTTTTTCGGTGATTTTCTCTCAGACTCCCTGTCTAGTATTCAACAGATAGATGACCCTTAAGCGTGTGACCCTATAGGTTCGGTGAAGTATAGACATGACCTGGAACCCCTTCCGATCAATGATCAACATCGGAGCCGTGGACACCCATATTGACCCCTATACCCACACGAATGAATATTCGAGTGAACCTCCAGTTGCAGTGAGCTATTCCTGTTGCTTCGCGATATGTCACAAACACCCGAGGTGAGATTTATTGCATGCCCATGGACGAACAATTTGTCCACCATGCAAGTTACCTCGTTACCGGTTTTGTTCTCTTTTCTCGTTTCCGTGTTCCGACATTCCAGTGATCAAATCACAATGTGTCTGGCCAGACGATGATGGATACCGTTACACCGAGAGGGCCCGAGTATATCTCTCCATCGTCGGAGGAGCAAATCCCAATCTTGAGCTATCTTGTTACTTCCTATACTTTTCCGTGAACCCAAAAGCTGCCGTAATAGCCACCCAGTTACGGATGACGTTTAACAAACCCCAAAGTTCACGAAGCAAGCACGAAGGAACTTGATACTCTCATGGTCTAAGGAATTATGCAAACATTAACTATCTCAATGATATTAACCATAAACTTGTGACGAAGGTATCTCATAGCACAACATCAATCCGGGTTGATTCAACACAAGCGTTCTACCAAACTTGTGCCCTCAAAATTGCCGGCATAGTCATGCCCATGATCAGGAAACAGGATCATCATGCAATACTTGAGCTAGTATTAGAGGCAAGACTAGGAATATGTTTTACCGTTTATTATACCACACGTGCATATGAGTTCCCTCCGAGCCTCGTGGATATTGTAGACTCGAGAATCATTGCAGTTATAGCATGGATCATAAACATTCATTACAAACTTGGAGATACAAAATAACTGTTATTACTGCCTCTAGGGCATATCTCCTACAATGCCCCCCCTTTAGTCCCGGTTGGTGCCACCAACCGGGACCAAAGGCCGCCGGTTCCCGCCCTTTGGGCTGCTGAAAAGGGACCTTTGGTCCCGGTTGGTGGCACCAACCGGGACAAAAGGGTGGCATTGGTCCCGGTTGGTGCCACGAACAGGGACCAATGCCCTTGCTATATAACCAGGACTTGTGAAAATTTCACATCTCCCTCGCCTCTCTCGCCAGTTGCCCCCGCCGCCAGGCTGCCCAAATCGCTCGCGCGCTCCTCGTTGGCGTCGCCGCCGCCGGCCGCCATCCCCGTCTCCCCGTGCCCCTGCCCCGCGCCCGAGCCCACGCCGGCCGCCGCCCCGTGCCCCTGCCCCGTCCCCGAGCATGCACGGCCGCGCCCCTGCGCCCCGGCCCGCCCCTACCATTGTCGTCGTCGCCGGTGCCCGCCCCCATTGCCGCCCCTGCCTCGATGCCGCCCCTCCTCCCCGTTCGGTCCGGCTCCGGCGACCCCCGTTCCTCCCTGTCCCCTCGATCCTCTTCATATAATTTTTTCATATAATTTTTTTTCATATGCATATGTTGATTATATGGATGGATGGATGATGTATATGTTCATTATATGGATGGATGGATGATGTATGCTTTTTTTCATATAATTTTTTAGGCAAATTTTTAGAATTTTTTGTGTATGTATGTTATGTTTATATGTATGTATGTTCATATGTATGTATGTTTATATGCAAAGCATATGCAAAGAAAATGTATGAATGGTCATATGCAAAGAAAAATGTATGTATGGTCATATGCAAAGAAAATGTATGTATGTATGTTCATATGAAAGAAAAATGTATGTATGTATGTTCATATGCATATGCAAAGAAAATGTATGTTCATATATTTGATGATATGTTCATGGATGAGTATATGTATGTATATATGTTCTCTGTGTATATATATGTTCATGGATATATGCAAAAGATAGATTTTTAGAAAAGTTAGGATTTTTTTTCTGTTCATAGATTTTTTTGGTGATATTAATTATTGTAGAATATGCAAATGTTTGTATATTCATATGAACAATGCATTAGGCAAAACCTTTACTGTTTTTCAAAATTTTCTATTTGAACATTTTTTTATGAATGAGAGGAAAAAGGAAAATAAGAAGAGGAAGAAAGGAGAAGAAGAGGAGAGGAAGAAGAGGAGAAATAAATAAGAAGAGGAAAAAAGAAGAAAAAGAAGAGGAGAAGAAGAAAGGAATAGAAGAGAAGAAGAAAAAATAGAAACAATTCTATTTTTTCTTCTTCTCTCCTCTATTCCTTTCTTCTTCTCCTCTTTTTTTTCTTCTTTTTTTTCTTCGATCTTCTCCTCTATTCCTCTCCTTCTTCTCCTCTTTTTATTTCTTCTTCGTTTTCTTATGTTTTATCGGGTCTGTCGTCGTTGATATACCCCTCTCCCGATAACTTCAACACGAGGGGGGGTTGATATACCCCCTCCCCGATAATATTATTTTCCCATGTACGTATGTCGTCGTTGTCGATATAACCCCCTCCCGATAACTTCAACACGTGGGGGGGGGTCGATATACCCCCTCCCCGATAACATTATTTTCCCATGTATGTATGTCGTCGTTGTCGATATATATAACTCCCTCCCAGATAACTTCAACATGATGGACGGTCGATATTTATACCCCCTCTCGACCGTGATAACTTATACCACGGGAGCACCCCCCGGCCCTCTCGCTCGACCAAAACTCTCGAGGACACCCAAACCCTAGAAAAAAACGATGTCGGTCTCCTACCCCCTCCCGCCGCGCCCCTACCCTTGAAGCGTTGCCGAGGCCACCCCAAACCCGGAATAAGCTAGGTCTACGTTTGCACTAATATATCCACCTACTGTCATGTTTGTGTAATAATTGCCATGTTGTAATATTTGCAAAAACAATGGAGCACGGACGAGACGAGCAAGCAGAAGAGGTGTTGGGGAACATAATCTTAGCCGGAGGTGATATCTTGTCGTATCTTAACGACAATGATGGTCTGGAAGTCATCTGGGTCAGTCATGAAGCCTGCATCAGTGTAACCACTTACAATGAGCTCTTCATCACCTCCGTACACAAGGAGTAAATCCTTGGTCCTTCTGAGGTACTTAAGAATACCCTTGACTGCGGCCCAGTGTTCCAACCCTGGATCACTTTGGTACCGGCTGCTAACACTTAGCGCATAGGAAACATCTGGTCTTGTACATAGCATGGCATACATAATAGAACCAACTGCCGAGGCATATGGAACATCATTCATTTTTACTCGCTCATCCAGAGTCCGAGGACTCTGATTCTTGCAAAGCACTGTGCCAGGTGACATGGGGAGTAGGCCTTTCTTGGAGTTCTCCATGTTGAACCTTTTCAACACCTTGTCAATGTACGTGCTTTGGCTAAGCGCTATCAGGCGTTTTGATCTATCTCTATAGATCCTGATGCCTAATACATATGCCGCTTCGCCTAAGTCTTTCATTGAAAAACTTTTCTTCAATGAGTCTTTTATTTCGCTAAGAAAATTCACGTCATTTCCAATCAACAATATGTCATCCACATACAAGATTAGAAATGCTTTTGCGCTCCCACTAAACTTCTTGTAAACACAAGATTCTTCGTCATTCCTGATGAAGCCAAACTCTTTGACCACTTCATCAAAACGAATGTTCCAGCTCCTTGATGCTTGCTTCAGACCATAAATGGCTTTCTGAAGTTTGCATACCTTTCCAGCATCCTCATGAATGACAAAACCTTCTGGCTGTATCATGTATACATCCTCTTTGAGGTTTCCATTTAGGAAAGCCGTTTTGACATCCATCTGCCATATTTCATAGTCGAAATAAGCAGCAATTGCTAGCAATATCCGAACAGACCTAAGCATAGCTACTGGCGAGAAAGTCTCGTCGTAGTCCACTCCTGGAACTTGTGTGAACCCTTTCGCGACAAGTCTAGCTTTGTGGATAGTAATGTTACCATCCGCGTCCGTCTTTCTTTTGAAAATCCATTTACAACCAATGGGCTTTACGCCTTCTGGAAGTTCTTCCAAGTTCCAAACTTGGTTTTCGTACATGGATTCCATTTCGGATCTCATGGCTTTGTGCCATTCTTTTGAGCTGGGCCCCGCCATCGCTTCCTTGTAGTGCGCAGGTTCATCGTCTTCAAGAATGAAGATTTCGTTATGAAACCACTCAGGTGGCTGGATAGCCCTACCTGATCTGCGCGGTTCAGTTACAACATTGTCTGAAGTCTCCGCATCACATGCGACAACTTCCGGCTCGGTTGTAGGGATAATTAGCGGAATTTCTTCCGGTTCCTTAGCCATATCAACGGTTGCCGAAGATTCACTAATCTCATTGAGTTGTACTGTCCTCCCAATCACTTCTTTAGTGAGAAACTCTTTCTCAAGAAAGACTCCATGTTTTGCAACAAACACTTTGTTCTCGGAGGCGTGGTAGAAAGAATACCCAACTGTCTCCTTGGGATAACCTACAAAGTAACATTTGTCTGATCTGGGATCAAGTTTGCTTGGCTGTAAACGCTTTACATAAGCTTCACAACCCCAAATTTTGAAAAACGACAGGTCGGGTTTCTTCCCGTGCCACATCTCATGTGGCGTCGTCTCAACAGATTTAGACGGTGCTTTGTTTAGTGTGTGAGCAGCAGTAAGTAGTGCATGACCCCAAAAAGATATTGGAAGATTTGTAAGAGACATCATTGACCTTACCATGTCCAACAAGGTTCGGTTACGTCGTTCCGATACTCCATTTCTCTGTGGAGTTCCGGGAGGCGTAAGCTGTGAAACGATTCCACGATCACTCAGATGTTGGCCAAACTCATGACTAAGATATTCGCCTCCGCGATCAGACCGCAGAAACTTAATCTTTTTGTTACGATGATTTTCTACCTCATTCTGAAATTCTTTGAACTTTTCAAAGGTTTCCGATTTATGCTTCATTAAGTAGATATAGCCATACCTACTCAAATCATCAGTAAAAGTCACGAAGTAAAAATATCCACCCCGTGCGCCTGTGTTCATTGGACCACATACATCACTATGTATTATTTCCAATAATTCACCCGCCCGTTCAGGATGACCCGTGAACGGCGTCTTGGTCATTTTCCCCATCAGGCAAGCTTCACATGTGTCAAATGATTCAAAATCAAGGGACGGTAAAACTCCATCTTTATGGAGTCTTTGCATGCGTTTCTTACCGATGTGGCCAAGGCGACAGTGCCACATGAAAGTGGTGGTGGTATCAGCCTTCTTAAGGCGTTTAGCATTCATGTTAAAGACATCATTTCCACATTCAAGATTTAGTATGAAAAGGCCCCCAACAATGGGTGCAAATCCATAAAACATATCCTTACAATAAAGTGAACAACCATTGTTCTCAGACTTGTACGAATACCCATCGTGTACCAAACATGATCCGGAGATAATGTTTCTACACAACAGTGGAACAAAATAACAGTTACTTAGTTCTAAGATAAATCCTGAAGGGAGACGTAGAGGCATAATGCCGACGGCTTGAGCGGCGATCCCAGCGCCGTTCCCGACGCGCATCACGACTTCATTCTTTGCTAGCTTGCGCACCTTCTGAAGTCCCTGTATCGAGTTGCAAATGTGAGCAACCGATCCGGTATCAAATACCCAAGACTTAGAGTTTTCGCTAGCAAGCAAAACGTCAATGACATTAACTTGTATAACAATTATACCTTTTCCGGTTTTCCCGGTCTTCTTATCTTCCAGATACTTCTTGCAGTTTCTCTTCCAGTGTCCTGTGCCCTTGCAGTAGAAGCACTCAGTTTCATTCTTGGCTCCGCCCTTAGAGTTGCTTTGGGAGCCGGTCTTACCGGTGCCCTTGCCCTTCTTTGGCTTGACTTTCTTCTTTTTGAAACTGGCGGTTTTATTCACAAGCAACACTTGCTTGCGATTTTTCCGCAGTCCTCCTTCTATAGTTTTCAGCATGGCGAGCACTTCTTCAGGCGTCTTCTCCATCCCTGTCATGTTGTAGTTCATGACAAAACCGTCGTAAGACGGGGGGAGTGAAGAAAGCAACATGTCCATCATATGGCCAGGTGGAAGTGGAAATTCTAGGGCTTTAAGCCTTTCAGAATAGCCAATCATTTTGACCACGTGTTCGCCAACTGAACTACCCTCAGCCATCTTGCAATCCATCAAAGCCTTCATGATATCATATCGTTCAGACTTTGCGGTTTCCTTGTACATAGCATCCAATTCCCGGATCATATCACGGGCTTTATGGAATTCAAAACGTTTTTGAAGCCCTGGACTCATGCAAGCTAGCATGAGGCACTGCACTAAGTTGTGATCATCATCCTTAGTGGCCCAGACATTTTTTTCATCTACCGGTGCATCTGCCGCCGGTTTAGCTGGAAGAGCAGTTTCAAGCACGTACAATTTCTTAGCGCTCCTGAGGACAATCCTCAGGTTACGGACCCAGTCCGCATAGTTGTTTCCAGTCGTAGCTAACTTCTCTTTCTCTAACATCGGGCCTAAGTTGAACGCGGTGTTGCGAGCCATTTGATCTACAACGAAGACACAAGTTTCACTTAGACTTTGTTTATAATGAAATTTGCACTAGTGAATAAACATTTTATTCTAAAATGCACTCCCACTCAAATCAATATCTCTCAAAATTGATTATGAGTGATTCAAGATCCGTGTCTTGATTGTTCGCCATTGGTGTAACACCACTGATGACGAAAATCTTAACCGGTAGGCCAACTTGCCAATCACATCACTATGTGACTCTTGTTCATCTTTCGATGCGTGTGTTCCGAGCTCATGACGGTCATGCCTGAACGTCAAGACAACCAAGTGATCTCGCTGCGAGGTCTCAACTCACCCGCCTCACACTTCTCTAATCGTTCGTACCCGTGTGACACGGCGCACCCCGAAAAGATAGGTGCCGTGACGGTGCTACACTTGGGAGAACACTATCTACTTGATATTTTTAAGTGAGAGATCACCCTAATAAAAGCGACTACCGCGCAATCAAGAAGGGTGCATCATAGGGGATAAACATCTCAGGCAATTCATAATTAGCATGATATGGTATAGCCCTTTCTGACGGAGAAGTCTTTCAATTCTTCGTCTTCGGCATTTGCGTCGGTGTTCACCTTCGCGAAGATTGCCACCACCTTGTCGATGCACCAGATAATATTGCTATCTCTATAGCTAATAAAATAAGTGCATTACTTAAGGTTGACACGCAGGTCATTAAAGTGCAATCATATGGCTCCAGCCATCATGCAGAATCATGACACGCAGGTCATGTTAGTTACATCATATAGTCATCTCATACATAATCAAATTGAATATGAGCATTGCTATACCACATCACATGCACATCCTGCAAAACCAAGTTAGACGCCTCTAATCGGTTTATGCAAAATTTTATTTTACGTGGCTTCTAAGGTTTTGACTTAAACCGCAGCTACCAACGTTTTATCATCAAGTATGATTATTCAAGTTGCTAGATTAACATCTCGGGGTGTATGAAACACGAGATAATTAAATCTCGAGCCCCATACTAAACTTCGTCATACGCATGACCCCCGTGCAGATCATATCTGCAATGCCCTTTCATCTGCGAATTTCATCTTTCTTTTGACTATGGCAGAACCCAAAGAACTGATAGCACTTCCATGATCAATCAGGATCACGGATTGCCAGAACTTTGTCAAATTCCACCATGCTGTCTCGAGATTGAGCAAACGCAAATTCTAGGGAAGCAACAAGAACGTCGGGTAACAGATTTCATCTGTCACCCGCATAAATAATTTTCAGCAATAGATCTCATCTACTCCAAAATTATATTATGCAATACCCATACATCTCCATGTATTCTAGATCGTAACCTGCATCTACGCATAGCACGGCTCTTGATGCCACTGTAGGGGAACGCGACAGAAAACGAAAATTTTCGGTATAGCGAGCACGCCCAGGACCACTATGGAGACTGCATACAAGGTTTGATCTGATCCGTACCGACTCGAAGCGCAGCGGAAGAAGAGTCGGTGTAGATCGTCGGTGCAGATCCCCGCAGCTAGGATTTACAACCTCCCAACCGCGAGGATGTACTCCCTCTCCGGACAGCCCTTCGGGAGGCGGTCGGACAGTCCCCCGGACAATGTCGCGGACAGCCCTTCGGGAGGACCCTCGAAACTCGGACGGAGACTCGGACAGCCCTTCGGGAGGACACTCGAACAGCCCCTCGGGCAAAAGATCGAAACTACAATCTCTCTACGGGGTTGCACACATACGGTGTCAGCTATCCGGCAGGGCTTCGCCGTCCAGAACTAGTTCCTGCCGGAACCCAGATAGCCTTACGGCTCTACGAAACTCTTTTCGTGGGAGGGAGAGAAGAAGCCAGATAATGCATGGCATGTGTATGAGAGCAAGGGATGAGTGTGGAGGGCTGCCCCTCCACCTCTATTTATAGGAAATCCCAAGGGGTAGGGTAGTTTCACACAAAAACCCAAAATGCACATGAATGAAGTCCTTCCACAAGGACCTAGAAGTGAAACCAATGAACAAAAGGGTCCCCAAGGGGGGATACCCCATGTGGCCGGCCACACCCCCATGAGGGGCCCAAAAAATGGGTCCTATCCATCCATGTCATCCCCAAGATCTTTTGGAGCAAAGCCCCAAAAGGTGGCTTTCCATAAAGTAACCATAAAGCTGATTTTCACTATTCACGACGACATTTTTCAGCGTCTGATCGAACTGAAAATATTTATGTGGGCTAAGAACATTTCCAGTACCCACTAAAATGTTTTTCAACGCGTTCCGAAACAATTCCGGTTTTAGTGATTTTCATCTGCGAAACGCATCTGAAGTGGCTCCGGCAGCTCCGGAACATTTCCGGTTTTTATCTCAGAAAATTCCAAAAAGCTTCCAGAATGATTCTGGCATCCTCCAAGAATTATCAGGCATGTGCCGAAACCAATTTGACTTAATGGTGTATCCCGAAACAACTTTTCGGTATCATCGAAACTTATCCGATGACCTCTCTCTGCGGTACGATTCCGCTGTCCGAAACTTTTCGGTGTCCGAAACTTTTTCGGTGATTTTCTCTCAGACTCCCTGTCTAGTATTCAACAGATAGATGACCCTTAAGCGTGTGACCCTATAGGTTCGGTGAAGTATAGACATGACCTGGAACCCCTTCCGATCAATGATCAACATCGGAGCCGTGGACACCCATATTGACCCCTATACCCACACGAATGAATATTCGAGTGAACCTCCAGTTGCAGTGAGCTATTCCTGTTGCTTCGCGATATGTCACAAACACCCGAGGTGAGATTTATTGCATGCCCATGGACGAACAATTTGTCCACCATGCAAGTTACCTCGTTACCGGTTTTGTTCTCTTTTCTCGTTTCCGTGTTCCGACATTCCAGTGATCAAATCACAATGTGTCTGGCCAGACGATGATGGATACCGTTACACCGAGAGGGCCCGAGTATATCTCTCCATCGTCGGAGGAGCAAATCCCAATCTTGAGCTATCTTGTTACTTCCTATACTTTTCCGTGAACCCAAAAGCTGCCGTAATAGCCACCCAGTTACGGATGACGTTTAACAAACCCCAAAGTTCACGAAGCAAGCACGAAGGAACTTGATACTCTCATGGTCTAAGGAATTATGCAAACATTAACTATCTCAATGATATTAACCATAAACTTGTGACGAAGGTATCTCATAGCACAACATCAATCCGGGTTGATTCAACACAAGCGTTCTACCAAACTTGTGCCCTCAAAATTGCCGGCATAGTCATGCCCATGATCAGGAAACAGGATCATCATGCAATACTTGAGCTAGTATTAGAGGCAAGACTAGGAATATGTTTTACCGTTTATTATACCACACGTGCATATGAGTTCCCTCCGAGCCTCGTGGATATTGTAGACTCGAGAATCATTGCAGTTATAGCATGGATCATAAACATTCATTACAAACTTGGAGATACAAAATAACTGTTATTACTGCCTCTAGGGCATATCTCCTACAATGCCCCCCCTTTAGTCCCGGTTGGTGCCACCAACCGGGACCAAAGGCCGCCGGTTCCCGCCCTTTGGGCTGCTGAAAAGGGACCTTTGGTCCCGGTTGGTGGCACCAACCGGGACAAAAGGGTGGCATTGGTCCCGGTTGGTGCCACGAACAGGGACCAATGCCCTTGCTATATAACCAGGACTTGTGAAAATTTCACATCTCCCTCGCCTCTCTCGCCAGTTGCCCCCGCCGCCAGGCTGCCCAAATCGCTCGCGCGCTCCTCGTTGGCGTCGCCGCCGCCGGCCGCCATCCCCGTCTCCCCGTGCCCCTGCCCCGCGCCCGAGCCCACGCCGGCCGCCGCCCCGTGCCCCTGCCCCGTCCCCGAGCATGCACGGCCGCGCCCCTGCGCCCCGGCCCGCCCCTACCATTGTCGTCGTCGCCGGTGCCCGCCCCCATTGCCGCCCCTGCCTCGATGCCGCCCCTCCTCCCCGTTCGGTCCGGCTCCGGCGACCCCCGTTCCTCCCTGTCCCCTCGATCCTCTTCATATAATTTTTTCATATAATTTTTTTTCATATGCATATGTTGATTATATGGATGGATGGATGATGTATATGTTCATTATATGGATGGATGGATGATGTATGCTTTTTTTCATATAATTTTTTAGGCAAATTTTTAGAATTTTTTGTGTATGTATGTTATGTTTATATGTATGTATGTTCATATGTATGTATGTTTATATGCAAAGCTTATGCAAAGAAAATGTATGAATGGTCATATGCAAAGAAAAATGTATGTATGGTCATATGCAAAGAAAATGTATGTATGTATGTTCATATGAAAGAAAAATGTATGTATGTATGTTCATATGCATATGCAAAGAAAATGTATGTTCATATATTTGATGATATGTTCATGGATGAGTATATGTATGTATATATGTTCTCTGTGTATATATATGTTCATGGATATATGCAAAAGATAGATTTTTAGAAAAGTTAGGATTTTTTTTCTGTTCATAGATTTTTTTGGTGATATTAATTATTGTAGAATATGCAAATGTTTGTATATTCATATGAACAATGCATTAGGCAAAACCTTTACTGTTTTTCAAAATTTTCTATTTGAACATTTTTTTATGAATGAGAGGAAAAAGGAAAATAAGAAGAGGAAGAAAGGAGAAGAAGAGGAGAGGAAGAAGAGGAGAAATAAATAAGAAGAGGAAAAAAGAAGAAAAAGAAGAGGAGAAGAAGAAAGGAATAGAAGAGAAGAAGAAAAAATAGAAACAATTCTATTTTTTCTTCTTCTCTCCTCTATTCCTTTCTTCTTCTCCTCTTTTTTTTCTTCTTTTTTTTCTTCGATCTTCTCCTCTATTCCTCTCCTTCTTCTCCTCTTTTTATTTCTTCTTCGTTTTCTTATGTTTTATCGGGTCTGTCGTCGTTGATATACCCCTCTCCCGATAACTTCAACACGAGGGGGGGTTGATATACCCCCTCCCCGATAATATTATTTTCCCATGTACGTATGTCGTCGTTGTCGATATAACCCCCTCCCGATAACTTCAACACGTGGGGGGGGGTCGATATACCCCCTCCCCGATAACATTATTTTCCCATGTATGTATGTCGTCGTTGTCGATATATATAACTCCCTCCCAGATAACTTCAACATGATGGACGGTCGATATTTATACCCCCTCTCGACCGTGATAACTTATACCACGGGAGCACCCCCCGGCCCTCTCGCTCGACCAAAACTCTCGAGGACACCCAAACCCTAGAAAAAAACGATGTCGGTCTCCTACCCCCTCCCGCCGCGCCCCTACCCTTGAAGCGTTGCCGAGGCCACCCCAAACCCGGAATAAGCTAGGTCTACGTTTGCACTAATATATCCACCTACTGTCATGTTTGTGTAATAATTGCCATGTTGTAATATTTGCAAAAACAATGGAGCACGGACGAGACGAGCAAGCAGAAGAGGTGTTGGGGAACATAATCTTAGCCGGAGGTGATATCTTGTCGTATCTTAACGACAATGATGGTCTGGAAGAACAGGGTGAAGAAGCAGGCTACGGTGATCGAAGAGTGGAGGAGGATAGACATGATTATGATGGCTCCGGTGACCCAATGCTGGTGCAAGAAGGAGCCCGTGGTGACGGCTCCGGTGACCGAACAGAGTCCGACCAGGTAAATATATTAGTTAAGCCTGTGCTGACTAGCTAATTGATGCATTCATTGTTTTGGTATGTACACATATTAATTAACACTCGTATTTCTTCTTTTTTCTAGCCCTCCGGATCGAGCACAACTGCGGTAAAGAGACGAGGCCCGAAGAGAAAGTTGCGCTCGGATGAAAGGTTTGAGATCACAGCAATCGCGCGCGACGGCCAACCGATTGAACCCATCCGGACAAAGGATGCATTTGCTGCTCAGTGCGGGGTTCTAGTTAGGGACAAGATCCCGATCAGCATCAACCAATGGTATAAGCCTAAGAAGGAAGACCCTGAGGTGTCTTATGTCAATGATATGCAGAAAGATGATCTTTGGACTGAGCTGAAGGCAAATTTCACCCTACCGCCAGAGGAGGATCTGGAGAAGCCAGTTAAAGAGCAATTAATCAAGTCTCATGCTCTTAAGAAGATGGCAGACCTATTCAGGAGGTGGAAGAATGAGCTGAAAACGTTTGTCGACAAAGAAGAGACACCAGAATTCATCGGCCGGTATGAGAAGATCAGAGATCACTGGCCCGCATTTGTGGCCCACAAGACATCGGAAAAGAGTAAGAAGATGTCAGCGACAAACAAGAAGAATGCTGCGAAGAAGAAGCTTCACCATCGCACGGGGTCAGGTGGCTACCTCAAAGCCCGACCTAAGTGGGCCAAGGCTGAGAATGATCTGCTTGAAAAATGGATCGAACCACAGACAATGAACTGGACAGACCGTTGCCGGACTTGGTTTTTGGGGGTGGCGGAACCTTGGACCCTGTATCAAGGAGGTGCGTTTGGAGGAACGAGCTTTTGAGAATACCAGTCAAGACGATTCAGCAATATATTGATGCAGCGCAGGAAGGGACGTTCGTTCCAGACAGAGAGAACGACGAGCTCACAATGGCCCTCGGGAATCCTGAGCACCCTGGACGGACACGAGGCACGCCAGGCTCCATTCCGTGGAAGGCTGGTTTTCCGGACGCGGGCGGTTACAAAAGCCATGAGAGGAGGAAAAAAGTGGAGTAGATCCAAATTCAGAACCTACACAAAAGGGTTCAAGCGCTAGAGGAACGAGACGGCAATCGACATGCCGAAACTGCCCCCGAAGCTACACCGCCATCTCAGTGGAGAAGCAGCGTGTCTTCCACCGAGCTGCTTCAGCTGGAGCATGCGGCTCCTGCTAGCTACCCCGTGGATGCTATCACGGAGTCTCAACATTGCCACCTTATGGCGGAATGGCAGAACTTCAAAGTCAAGGTGGCTGTTGGCTCTGTTTTACCTCCTGAACCCGGCGCAACCTACCACTGCCGGCCGATTCCAGAAGGATATGCTAGGGTGATGATGGATGAAATAACGGAGGGATTTGAGGAGCGCCAGCTTGACCACCCTACCGGTGAAGGGGAGACTCGGCTGGGTTCTGCTCTGAAGACTCCATGCCTATGGCGGAAGGAGCTCATCAAGCTTCCGAACTGGATGGCTCCGGCGAGTAAGGGCACTCCGCCTCCTCCTCCGCCTCCTCCTACGGCGAGTGATCAGGGCACTCAGCCTCCTTCTCCGGCGCGTGGCGGCACTCCGCCTCCTTCTCTGCCTGCGCCGGCGCGCCAGAGCAGCCAGCCTCCTCCTTCTCCGCCTCATCAGCAAGGGCGGAAGAGACCCGCCGCCGCAGCGGCTGCTCCGGCGCGTCGTAGTCCTTCTCCTCCGCCTCGTAAGCAAGGAAAGAAGACAGCCGCAGCCGCTCCGTCTGCTCTGCCGGCGTCTAGCAGTACAGCTGCCAGAGGCGGGAGGCAATACAGATTCGGTCCTTCTCTGAAGACTCCAGAGAAGTTACCATACGAGAGGACCGAGGAGGAAACTAGGAAGATCGTGCGAGCCGAAGTGACAAACTTCTTTGAAGGGGTGAAAGCAAAGAAACATCCACCTCCGGAGGAGAAGGTAGATCCGGTGAAAGCAAAGCGCAATCTGGCTGCCCTGACAAAACCACCAAAGTCTCCGCCGAGAGGCAACTATGAGCGCATTCTTGCAAAGACATATGCCGAAGCGAAGCGGTCGGGAAGTACTGTCAGTGATCAAAGGTTAAAAGAACGACGAGCTGGGAAAAAAATTGCCCAGCTCGGTGAACAAGTGAACCAATCGTGCCCCCCGCTCAAGGTGTCAAAAGACATCGTCGCTAATGATCCCAGGATGGTGCCCGGTTATAGCAATCTTGGAGATTACCTGCCCGACGATGTACATTATGAAATCATGGAGGTGGACGAACACAAATACCATTACGGGAAGATTCTCGTCAATGATGAAAGATCTCTAACAACGATGATGCGAAGATTACATGATTGGTACATGAAAACCTGCAGAGAGTCTGATGGCACGAGTACTTTGACGCTGAGAGTTAAACCGGAGCATGACCTCGTTGGAATTGAACTGCTGAATGTTCCATTTGAGGATTTCTTCCAGTTTTACAATCAAAAGGCCCTCGATAAAACAACGATCACTTGCTACTGTCTGTAAGTAGTACTACTTCTGTCATTAAGTCTCTGTATATAGGTCAACTCTTTCATTGCATGTATTTATAATTATCCTCACTGTTGGAAATATGACCTAGAGGCAATAATAAATTGGTTATTATTATATTTCCTTGTTCCTGATAATCGTTTATTATCCATGCTAAAATTGTATTGATAGGAAACTCAGATACATGTGTGGATACATAGACAACACCATCTCCCTAGTAAGCCTCTAGTTGACTAGCTCGTTGATCAATAGATGGTTACGGTTTCCTGACCATGGACATTGGATGTCGTTGATAACGGGATCACATCATTAGGAGAATGATGTGATGGACAAGACCCAATCCTAAGCCTAGCACAAGATTGTGTAGTTCGTTTGCTAAGAGCTTTTCTAATGTCAAGTATCATTTCCTTAGACCATGAGATTGTGCAACTCCCGGATACCGTAGGAATGCTTTGGGTGTACCAAACGTCACAACGTAACTGGGTGGCTATAAAGGTGCACTACAGGTATCTCTGAAAGTGTCTGTTGGGTTGGCACGAATCGAGACTGGGATTTGTCACTCCGTGTAAACTGAGAGGTATCTCTGGGCCCACTCGGTAGGACATCATCATAATGTGCACAATGTGACCAAGGAGTTGATCACGGGATGATGTGTTACGAAACGAGTAAAGAGACTTGCCGGTAACGAGATTGAACAAGGTATCGGGATACCGACGGTCGAATCTCGGGCAAGTAACATACCGATTGACAAAGGGAATTGTATACGGGATTGATTGAATCCTCGACATCGTGGTTCATCCGATGAGATCATCGTGGAACATGTGGGAGCCAACATGGGTATCTAGATCCCGCTGTTGGTTATTGGCCGGAGAACGTCTCGGTCATGTCTGCATGGTTCCCGAACCCGTAGGGTCTACACACTTAAGGTTCGATGACGCTAGGGTTATAGGGAATAGATATACGTGGTTACCGAATGTTGTTCGGAGTCCCGGATGAGATCCCGGACGTCACGAGGAGTTCCGGAATGGTCCGGAGGTAAAGATTTATATATGGGAAGTCCTGTTTTGGTCACCGGAAAAGTTTCGGGTGCTATCGGTAACGTAGCGGGACCACCGGGAGGGTCCCGGGGGTCCACCAGGTGGGGCCACCGGCCCCCAGAGGGCTGCGTGGGCCAAGTGTGGGAAGGGACCAGCCCCTAGGTGGGCTGGTGCGCCTCCCACAAGGGGCCCAGGGCGCAGGAAGGGGGGGGGGGAAGGGGGAAACCCTAGGCTCAGATGGGCCTAAGGCCCACCTAGTGGTGCGCCCCCCCCCCCTCGCCCCCCTTGGCCGCCCCCTAGATGGATCTAGGGCTGGCCGCACCCCTTGGGGGGAAACCCTAGATGGGGGCGCAGCCCCTCCCCCTTCCCTATATATAGTGGGGGTTTTGGGGCTGCCATACACATGAGAACACCTCTCTCTTGGCGCAGCCCTACCCCTCTCCCTCCTCGTCTCTCGCAGTGCTTGGCGAAGCCCTGCTGGAGTACCGCGCTCCTCCACCACCACCACGCCGTCGTGCTGCTGCTGGACGGAGTCTTCCCCAACCTCTCCCTCTCTCCTTGCTGGATCAAGGCGTGGGAGACGTCACCGGGCTGCACGTGTGTTGAACGCGGAGGCGCCGTGGTTCGGCGCTTAGATCGGAATCAACCGCGATCTGAATCGCTATGAGTACGACTCCTTCATCCGCGTTCTTGCAACGCTTCCGCATCGCGATCTACAAGGGTATGTAGATGCACTCCCCTTCCCCTCGTTGCTAGATTACTCCATAGATTGATCTTGGTGATGCGTAGAAAATTTTGAATTTCCGCTACGTTCCCCAACAGTGGCATCATGAGCTAGGTCTATGCGTAGTTTCTATGCACGAGTAGAACACAAAGTAGTTGTGGGCGTCGATGTTGTCAATTTACTTGCCGTTACTAGTCTTATCTTGATTCGGCGGCATCGTGGGATGAAGCGGCCCGGACCGACCTTACACGTACACTTACGTGAGACAGGTTCCACCGACTGACATGCACTAGTTGCATAAGGTGGCTAGCGGGTGTCTATCTCTCCCACTTTAGTCGGATCGGATTCGATGAAAAGGGTCCTTATGAAGGGTAGATAGAAATTGGCATATCACATTGTGGCTTTTGCGTAGGTAAGAAACGTTCTTGCTAGAATCCCATAGCAGCCACGTAAAACATGCAACAACAATTAGAGGACGTCTAACTTGTTTTTGCAGGGTATGCTATGTGATGTGATATGGCCAAAAGGATGTGATGAATGATATATGTGATGTATGAGATTGATCATGTTCTTGTAATAGGAATCACGACTTGCATGTCGATGAGTATGACAACCGGCAGGAGCCATAGGAGTTGTCTTAATTTATTGTATGACCTGCGTGTCAAAGAAAACGCCATGTAATTACTTTACTTTATTGCTAACCGTTAGCCATAGTAGTAGAAGTAATAGTTGGCGAGACAACTTCATGAAGACACGATGATGGAGATCATGGTGTCATGCCGGTGACGAAGGTGATCATGCCGCGCCTCGAAGATGGAGATCTAAGGCGCAAGATGATATTGGCCATATAACGTCACTTTATGATTTGCATGTGATGTTTGTCATGTTTACATCTTATTTGCTTAGAACGACGGTAGCATAAATAAGATGATCCCTCACTAAAATTTCAAGAGACGTGTTCCCCCTAACTGTGCACCGTTGCGAAGGTTCGTTGTTTCGAAGCACCACGTGATGATCGGGTGTGATAGATTCCAACGTTCGAATACAACGGGTGTTGACGAGCCTAGCATGTACAGACATGGCCTCGGAACACATGCGAAACACTTAGGTTGACTTGACAAGCCTAGCATGTACAGACATGGCCTCGGAACACAAGAGATCGAAAGGTCGAACATGAGTCGTATAGTAGATGCGATCAACATGGAGATGTTCACCGATGATGACTAGTCCGTCTCACGTGATGATCGGACACGGCCTAGTTTGACTCGGATCATGTATCACTTAGATGAGTAGAGGGATGTCTATCTGAGTGGGAGTTCATTAAATAATCAGATGAACTTAATTATCATGAACATAGTCAAAAGGTCTTTGCAAATTATGTCATAGCTTACGCTATAGTTCTACTGTTTAAGATATGTTCCTAGAGAAAATTTAGTTGAAAGTTGATAGTAGCAATTGTGCGGACTGGGTCCGTAAACTGAGGATTGTCCTCATTGCTGCACAGAAGGCTTATGTCCTTAATGCACCGCTCGGTGTGCTGAACCTCAGCGTCGTCTGTAGATGTTGCGAAACATCTGACATACACGTTTTGATGACTACGTGATAGTTCAGTGCGTAATGCTAACGGTTTAGAATTGTGGCACCAAAGACGTTTTGAAACGTCGCAGAACATATGAGATGTTCCAAGGACTAAAATTGGGATTTCAGACTAGTGCCCACGTCAAGAGGTATGAGACCTCTGACAAGTTTCTTAAGCCTGCAGACTGAGGGAGAAAAGCTCAATCGTTGAGCATGTGCTCAGATTGTCTGAGTACCACAATCGCTTGAATCGAGTGGGAGTTAATCTTCCAGATGAGATAGTGATGGTTCTCCATAGTCACTGCCACCAAGCTATTAGAGCTTCGTGATGAACTATAACATATCAGGGATAGACATGATGATCCTTGAGCAACTCGCGATGTTTGACACCGCGAAAGTAGAAATCAAGAAGGAGCATCAATTGTTGATGGTTAGTAAAACCACTAGTTTCTAGAAGGGCAAGGGCAAAAGGGATACTTCATGAAACAGCAAATCATTTGCTGCTCTAGTGGAGAATCCCAAGGTTGAACCCAAACCCGAGACTAAGTGCTTCTGTAATGAGGGGAACGGTCACTGAAGCAGAACTACCCTAGATACTTGGTAGATGAGAAGGCAGGCAAGGTCGACAGAAGTATATTGGATATACATTATATGAATGTGTACTTTACTAGTACTCCTAGCAGCACCAGGGTATTAGATACCGGTTCGGTTGCTAAGTGTTAGTAACTCGAAATAAAAGCTGCGGAATAAACGGAGACTAGCTAAAGGTGAGATGACGATCTGTGTTGGAAGTGTTTCCAAGGTTGATGTGATCAAGCATCGCATGCTCCCTCTACCATCGAGATTTGGTGTTTGCGTTGAGCATGATTGGATTATGTTTATCGCAATACGGTTATTCATTTAAGGAGAATAATGGTTACTCTGTTTATTTGAATAATACCTTCAATGGTCTTGCACCTAAAATGAATCTCGATCGTAGTGATACACATGTTCGTGCCAAAAGATATAAAATAGTAATGATAGTACCACATAATTGTGGCACTGCCACTTGAGTCATATTGGTATAGAACGCATGAAGAAGCTCCATGTAGATGGATCTTTGGACTCATTGGTTTTTGAAAAGATTGAGACATGTGAACCATGTCTATGGGTATATATGCATGAAGAAACTCCATGCAGATGGATCGTTTGGACTCACTTGATTTTGAATCACTTGAGACATGCAAATCATACCACATGGGCAACATGACTGAAAGGCCTCGTTTTCAGTAAGATGGAACAAGAGAGCAACTTGTTGGAAGTAATACATTTGATGTGTGCAGTCCAATGAGTGCTGAGGCACGCAGTGGATATCGATATGTTCTTACTTCACAGATGATTTGAGGAGATGCTGAGAATATTTACTTGATGAAACACAAGTCTGAATTATTGAAAGGTTCAAGTAATTTCAGAGTGAAGTTGAAGATCGTCGTGACAAGAGGATAAAATGTCTATGATATGATCATAGAGATATCTGAGTTACTAGTTTGGCACACAATTAAGAAATTGTGGAAATTGTTTCACGACTAATACCGCTTGGAGCACCATAGTGTGATGGTGTGTCCGAACATCATAACTACACCCTATTGGATATGGTGCATACCATGATGTCTCTTATCGAATTACCACTATCGTTTATGGGTTAGGCATTAGAGACAACCGCATTCACTTTAAAAGGGGCACCACGCAATTCCGTTGAGACGACACCGTTTAGAGAAACCTAAGTTGTCGTTTCTAAAAGTTTGGGGCTGAGATGCTTATGTGAAAAAGTTTCAGGCTGATAAGCTCGAACCCAAAGCGGATAAATGCATCTTCATAGAATACCCAAAATAGTTGTGTATACCTCCTGTTTCAGATCTGGAAGTAAACAGGTCCTTTCTCGAGAAAAAGTTTCTCTCGAAAGAATTGAGTGGGAGGATGGTGAAGACTTGATGAGGTTATTGAACCATAACTTCAACTAGTGTGTAGCAGGGCACAGGAAGTTGTTCCTGTGGCACCTACACCAATTGAAGTGGAAGCTTATGATAGTGATCATGAAACTTCGGATCAAGTCACTATCAAACCTCGTAGGTCGACAAGGACATGTACTACTCCTGAGTGGTACGGTAATCCTGTCTTAGATATCATGTTGTTAGACAATACTGAACCTACGAGCTATGGAGAAGCGATGGTGGGCCCATATTCCGACAAATGGTTAGAAGCCATGAAATCGGAGATAGGATCCATGTATCAGAACAAAGCATGGACTTTGGTGAACTTGCCCGATGATCGGCAAGCCATTGAGATAAATGGATCTTTAAGAAGAAGACGGACGTGGACGGTAATGTTACCGTCTATGAAGCTCGACTTGTGGCAAGAGTATTTTCACAAGTTCAAGGAGTTGACTACGATGAGACTTTCTCATCCGTAGCGATGCTTAAGTCCGTCGGAATCATATTAGCATTAGCTGCATTTATGAAATCTGGCAGATGGATGTCAAAACAAGTTTCCTTACCAGTTTTCGTAAGGAAAGGTTGTATGAGATACAATCAGAAAGGTTTTGTCGATCCTAAAGATGCTAACAAGTATGCAAAGCTCCAACAATCCTTCTAAGGACTGGAGTAAGCATCTCGGAGTTGGAATGTACGCTTTGATGAGATGATCAAAGATTTTGGGTTTATACAAAGTTTATGAGAAACTTGTATTTCCAAAGAAGTGAGTGGGAGCACTATAGAATTTCTGATGAGTATATGTTGTTGACATATTGTTGATCAGAGATGATGTAGAATTTATGGAAAGCATACAGGGTTATTTGAAAGGTGTTTTTCAATGGAAAACCTGGATTAAGCTGCTTGAACATTGAGCATCAAGATCTATAAGGATAGATCAAAAACCGCTTAATAGTACTTTCAAATGAATACATACCGTGACAAGATTTTGAAGGAGTTCAAAATAGATCAGCAAAGAAGGAGTTCTTGGCTGTGTTACAAGGTGTGAGTATTGAGTAAGACTCAAGACCTGACCACAGCAGAAGAGAGAGAAAGGATGAAGGTCGTCCCCTATGCTTTAGACGTAGGCTCTACTGTATGCTATGCTGTGTACCGCACATGAAGTGTGCCTTGCCATGAGTTGGTCAAGGGGTACAATAGTGATCCGGGAATGGATCACATGATAGCGGTCGAACTTATCCTTAGTATCTAGTGGACTAAGGAATTTTCTCGATTATGGAGGTGAAAAGGAGTTCGTCGTAAAGGGTTACGTCGATGCGAACTTTGACACTAATCCGGATGACTCTGAGAAGTAAACCTGATTCGTATAGTAGAGCAGTTATTTAAAATGGCTCCAAGTAGCGTGTGGTTGCATCCACAAGATGACATAGATATTCGTAAAGCACACACGGATCTGAAAGGTTCAGACCCGTTGACTAATAACCTCTCTCACAAGCATAACATGATCAAACCAGAACTCATTGAGTGTTAATCACATAGTGATGTGAACTAGATTGTTGACTCTAGTAAACTCTTTGGATGTAGGTCACATGGTGATGTGACCTGTGAGTGTTAATCACATGGTGATGTGAACTAGATTATTGACTCTAGTGCAAGTAGGAGACTGTTGGAAATATGCCCTAGAGGCAATAATAAATTGGTTATTATTATATTTCCTTGTTCATGATAATCGTTTATTATCCATGCTAAAATTGTATTGATAGGAAACTCAGATACATGTGTGGATACATAGACAACACCATGTCCCTAGTAAGCCTCTAGTTGACTAGCTCGTTGATCAATAGATGGTTACGGTTTCCTGACCATGGACATTGGATGTCGTTGATAACGGGATCACATCATTAGGAGAATGATGTGATGGACAAGACCCAATCCTAAGCCTAGCACAAGATTGTGTAGTTCGTTTGCTAAGAGCTTTTCTAATGTCAAGTATCATTTCCTTAGACCATGAGATTGTGCAACTCCCGGATACCGTAGGAATGCTTTGGGTGTACCAAACGTCACAACGTAACTGGGTGGCTATAAAGGTGCACTACAGGTATCTCCGAAAGTGTCTGTTGGGTTGGCACGAATCGAGACTGGGATTTGTAACTCCGTGTAAACGGAGAGGTATCTCTGGGCCCACTCGGTAGGACTTCATCATAATGTGCACAATGTGAGCAAGGAGTTGATCACGGGATGATGTGTTACGGAACGAGTAAAGAGACTTGCCGGTAACGAGATTTGAGCAAGGTATCGGGATACCGACGATCGAATCTCGGGCAAGTAACATACCGATTGACAAAGGGAATTGTATACGGGATTGATTGAATCCCCGACATTGTGGTTCATCCGATGAGATCATCGTGGAACATGTGGGAGCCCACATGGGTATCCAGATCCCGTTGTTGGTTATTGGCCGGAGAACGTCTCGGTCATGTCTGCATGGTTCCCGAACCCGTAGGGTCTACGCACTTAAGGTTCGATGACGCTAGGGTTATAGGGAATAGATATACGTGGTTACCAAATGTTGTTCGGAGTCCTGGATGAGATCCCGGACGTCACGAGGAGTTCCGAAATGGTCCGGAGGTAAAGATTTATATATGGGAAGTCTTTTTTTGGTCACCGGAAAAGTTTTGGGTGCTATCGGTAACGTACCGGGACCACCGGGAGGGTCCCGGGGGTCCACCAGGTGGGGCCACCGGCCCCAGAGGGCTGCGTGGGCCAAGTGTGGGAAGGGACCAGCCCCTAGGTGGGCTGGTGCGCCTCCCACAAGGGGCCCAGGACGCAGGAAGGGGGGGGGGAAACCCTAGGCTCAGATGGGCCTAAGGCCCACCTAGTGGTGCGCCCCCCTCTCTCCCCCCTTGGCCGCCCCCCTAGATGGATCTAGGGCTGGCCGCACCCCTTGGGGGGAAACCCTAGATGGGGGCGCAGCCCCTCCCCCTTCCCTATATATAGTGGGGGTTTTGGGGCTGCCATACACATGAGAACACCTCTCTCTTGGCGCAGCCCTACCCCTCTCCCTCCTCGTCTCTCGCAGTGCTTGGCGAAGCCCTGCTGGAGTACCGCGCTCCTCCACCACCACCACGCCGTCGTGCTGCTGCTGGACGGAGTCTTCCCCAACCTCTCCCTCTCTCCTTGCTAGATCAAGGCGTGGGAGACGTCACCGGGCTGCACGTGTGTTGAACGCGGAGGCGCCGTGGTTCGGCGCTTAGATCGGAATCAACCGTGATCTGAATCGCTACGAGTACGACTCCTTCATCCACGTTCTTGCAACGCTTCCGCATCGCGATCTACAAGGGTATGTAGATGCACTCCCCTTCCCCTCGTTCCTAGATTACTCCATAGATTGATCTTGGTGATGCGTAGAAAATTTTGAATTTCCGCTACGTTCCCCAACACTCACTATATTATGCAGATTGAAGATCGCCGAATTGAAGAAAAGACAAATCGGTGATATTGGGTTCATTAACACAAATCTCATAGATGCATATACGGTTGAAAAACATCCCAAAGAAGCCGAGGCCAACTTGCTACAATCGTTGGTATTAAATCAAAACAAAGATATAATACTCTTTCCTTACAACTTCAAGTGAGTGTTACTGTCTTGTGCATATTCGGTTTCCCTTATTAGTCCAGGTTATGGTAATGTAATTGATGACTTATGCATGCATGCGCAGCTTCCACTATATTCTCCTAGAGATTAAGCTTGAGCAGGGAGTAGTAACCGTCTTAGACTCGAGACGAAAAGATCCCCAGGACTATGCGAACATGACTCAAATGCTCGAGAAGTAAGTTAAATCGATCATTATCCACCATATCAGCAACTTTGTTCATTTCCTAATATCAAGTAATTGTTTTCTTTGTCTGACAGGGTTTGGAGAAAATTCACCACAAAAGCTCCGGGACTGCCGAAGAAGCTACAATTTAAACACCCGAAAGTAAGTACTATAGTAGCATGTTCCGCGCATCTCCTAGTGATTCAAGCGCTAGTTTCATCAATACCATTTAGCATGCTTGCTTATCAGTTTGATTGACCTCTATTTCTTGTAAAGTGGTTGTGGCAGGAACCCGGGAATAATTACTGTGGATACTACGTTTGCGAGTCCATCCGCTACACGACCTGTGAGCGGGGCTACACTGAAGAACAATATGAAGTGCGTAAGCAATAATATTCACAGTTTTATTTTATTACCATCATTTGTGTTGAGTTTCATTTATTCATATATATATGTATTGACCCCCTTCTTCAAATTAGATGTTTCGGAAGCGGGATGAACTCCTAGCACCAGATCGTATGCGAGGAATTCAAGAGGAATTGGCGGCATTCTTCCTTGACCATGTGATCGCTGAAAACGGAGAATACTATGTGGACCCTGTGTTCCTACAATTTAATTAGGAGATTGTATTGTAAGAGATAATTATTGTATATATGTAGCCGGTAGTGTCGGATAGATATACGAGAACTTGTTGTTCGACCAATCTCTCGGAGAAGGAGAGGTGGTCGATATCACTTCTCTCTGTATGCATATGTTCAGGACGATCTTCTGTTTCCTTCATTTGATTACTAGCTAGCGTGTCTAGTCCTCTCCATACGTATATAGTACGTAGCGTCGACCAAGCACGGAGATAAGAGAGGACACTTCTCTCTATTAATTAGCTAGCTAACACAATATATGAAACACCTAAATTAACCCCCCAAAACCCCTAAACCACCCTCTTTCAAAAAAAAACAAAAACCTCAGCTCCTGCCAGCTGCTGACGCGTGGATGCCTATTGGTCCCGGTTGGTGACACCAACCGGGACAAAAGGCCCTGCATATTGGTCCCGGTTGGTGACACCAACCGGGACAAAAGGCCCTGCCTATTGGTCCCAAGACCAAAGGCCCCCCTGCCTGGGCTGGCAGCAGCGGCCACGTGGAGGACCTTCTGTCCCGGTTCGTGTAAGAACCGGGACTAAAGGGTTAGGGCTTTAGTAACGACCCTTTAGTCCCGGTTCGAAACCGGGACAAAAGGCCCTTACAAACCGGGGTAAAAGTCCCTTTTCCTAATGGTGGCACAACGAGAACATCGGCGCCTCCATTTCCATCGTGGACCTCAAGTCCACCATTGATAGGCAAGGTGTGGACTCCTTCGAGGATGAGTAGGGCATGTGAGGCGGCTGGGCCTGGTGTCCCATGTGGGTCGGTCCATCTCCCGTGTTTTACTCTTTCTCGCCGGCTACTGCATCTTCACTTCACGAGTCTTATCGATGACGCTCACGGAGACATGGGCGATGGAGGACACGGTCCCAGGAAGGGGAAAACATGGATGGCAGTCTTCGACATCACTGTCTGTGGACTGGTCTCCTGTCCACAGTCGGATGCCGGAGCAAATTTACGGGTGCGGGGGAGATGCCCTTACTCGTTCTAAACTCAAGTAGTCAAGTCTGTAGTCATGCATGTTTTTTTTCTCTGCCAAAAATAATCATCATGTTTTTCTTTCATTAAAATGAGCTCTGTATTTATTCATGATCTCTTTCGATCTGCAGTGTGACAACCTGGGAGTTATCGGGACCGGTGAATAGCG
Organism: Aegilops tauschii subsp. strangulata; assembly: GCF_002575655.3. Classification (NCBI taxonomy): domain Eukaryota; kingdom Viridiplantae; phylum Streptophyta; class Magnoliopsida; order Poales; family Poaceae; genus Aegilops; species Aegilops tauschii. The sequence continues at coordinate 6,542,011 of NC_053035.3, forward strand.
GTGATTGTTCATCGGGATTTGCTGCGGCAATCTTCAGACATTTGTTATCACTATTTTTGAACACTATAATATTACCTTCGTTCAAAAATAACACCATTTGTTTCCCAATTGTCAAAAGCTCTTGCTTACAAGTGGTTTGATAATGCTACCGAGGAACTCAATCCTCTCTTGTTTTTTTAACACAGTACAGATGCAAACGCACATACATACTATTAGCAAAAAAAATTGCTCATTCGCGCATACACTCGCCCCTATGAACGAACAAATGCACACCCTATCCCTATGAGCATCTCAGATAGACTGAGCCGGCATATCATCTTGAGATTTTATGAAGTCACCGTAAACGTCCCGTAGTCGACGGGAACGTCTCCTCCAACTAAACGTGCATCGCCGAAAATTATGAAATAAATCCAGAATAAATGTGAGCTCGAGGACTAACCCTGATTGGCTGGGGATACCATTGTCGTCCTAACCATCCAACCACACATTGGTTCGCCTCAATCCTCTCTTGTTGAACAATGTAACAACTGTTGCATGTTGATACATTTTGCATCAATACAAGGCCATCAACAGTAATCGAGGCAAAAATTAATGATGTTTCCTTGTACTAGCAACTTTTTAATACTTACATGCATGTAGTCATAATTACACACAGGCACTTCCTTCCCATTCATTCTTTGTATGCTTGTGGTGTATTAATGATCCCCGATAACGAAAAAAAGTTGACTTGCAAAGGAGTCATCAAGTTTTATCTTGGTACCTGTAATATGAGTTTGTGGCCTTGTATAAGGGAATGAAGGGAGTATTATGTTAAAACAAATACAATGCCTTGCCTGTCTCAAGGAGCGGGCGGAGTTTGATATGGGTGCAAAGGTGGGACATGACGAAGAATAAGTCAATTTGTTGCTTCCTTTTCCTGACTGATGCCCCTCCTTACCAAAATTACGTATTTGATGTTTAAGGCAACAAATGATAGTGTTTTTATACCTTTTTTTGAGTCTAAACACACTTGCTTTATTGATTAATAATGGTCATAGGAATACAATTCAAGTCTGGGGGGTTTAACAACCATACATGGCGCCCCGGTTCCAGACTAAAAGCATGTTTAGCGAGACTATGTGCCTCAACATTAGAATCTCTTCCTTCAAAGATGAAGGAGCATTGCTGAAAGTTTGCCGCTCTCGCATTAACTTCCTTAATGACAGTCGCATATGCACCTCCCGTCCGACTCTGGATATCTCGTACCACGACTTGACAATCGGATGCAATCAAAAGTCTCTCCAGGTGCAGGTTAGTTGCCAGCGCTAGAGCCTCGCGACAGGCAAGAGCCTCTAAAGTGGTTGGCTCCGAAATACCTCTATATTTCATGCATGAGGCTCTCAGGAAGTCACCTTCTGACGTCCTGCAGACAACACTAATTGATCCTTCATTTTGGTTTCTTGATACCGTACCATCTACCCGGATCTTAGCTACACCAGGCTCTGGGGGGATCCACCCTGTTCGAGGACCAGAAGATCTGGCCGCTACCACACGGGGTTTTGTTTCGGTTTACAGTCATATAGCTCCCGAATGTACCGCATGATGAAGATACGAGTAGACATAGGGCTCTTGAAGATACTTTCATGGATGGTCTGCCTTCTAGAATACCAAATAGCCCATAGTGTCACCAACACTAGTGTGAATTCAGCAGATGATAGCATCTCCATGATGGCGAAAATCCATCTCTTGGCATCCGGCTCCCTTGCATTGTTCAAGACTTCATAAATGTCGGGGTCCTGCAGGGCCCATACACATCTCGCGACGCTACAATGAAGAAGAGAATGTTGCCAAGAATCCTCAGCTCCACATAGCTTGCAAGTTGTGGTCGTCGACATGTTTCTGTTGTGTAGAATGTCTGCCGTAGGCACGGAGTTCTGCACCAGGCGCCACAAGAAGATTTTCACCTTTGATGGGAGCGAGTGAAGTAAACGGGGTGGCCCAAAACCACCTTGTGTGAACATGTTCCCAGCGCAATGATTTTCGTTTTTGATTTTTTTTTCTTTCTTGTAATTTTTCATCATTTAAAAAAAGCATGAACATTTTTTTGAATTTTTCCAATTCCTTTAACATTTTTTCAAATACGTAATGTTTTTAGATCCATACATATTTTCCAAATATGCCAACATTTTCTCAAGTTCATGAGTATTTTTAAAATTAACGAACATTTTTTAAATTTGTGAAGAAATTCATAAACTCTTTTGAATGTAACAAAAATTAATCTATCATGTCGAAAAAATCTACTCCCTCCGTTCCTAAATATAAATCTTTTCAGAGAGTCCAATACTTACTACATACTCCCTCCGTTTCTAAATATTTGTCTTTTTTGAGATTTCAAATAAACTACCACATACGGATGTATATAGACATATTTTAGAGTGTAGATTTATTTATTTTGCTCCGTATGTAATCACTTGTTGAAATCTCTAGAAAGACAAATATTTAGGAACGGAGAAAGTACGAACCAATATGAGTGAATATGCACTCTAAAATGCGTCTATATACATCCATACGTAGTTTGTATTAAAAATATCTAAAAGTCTTATATTTAGAAACAGATGGAGCATAAAAAAATGAGAAGACATTTTCTTCATGAAACTGTAGCTACTAGTTCTTTCAACTAGCCAACGAGCAAGCAATAAAACGCCAACGAAAATGGGGTTCCCTTTGGTTATCATCGGCTCACAAAGAATCTGGCCGCTACCACAAGGGGTTTTTGTCATCACCACATATGATTTTTGTGAGCCGATGATTCCCTTTGGTTATCTCTTGAAAAAAAGTATGTCTTGTCTATCTAAAAGTAGTAGTGAAAAATGTTGATTAGTCCCTGTATATTGCTAGGTAGACACTAAACTGGGCTAATTGAATACTGAAGCCCATGTGCACAAATTAGCTATCATTAGAGGTTACTTAACTACATGAGCACTATTGTGCAACTAATTTTTATTAAGCATGTACAGAGGGACTTTCCATTGGAGAGGATGAGTTGTAGAAAATCTTCATTATTGGTTTCTTCCATTTTGCATCGTGTGTGTGTGCCCTTACAAGTTCATGTGCGGTGCTAGCGCAAATGGAATTCGGGGAAAAAAAGAGAGCTACACAGGACTTGATTCACATTACAAAGACCCAACCATACACCCTATTGTTAAAATTCCAGATATGCTCGAAAACATGAAGCTACAAGAAGGTAGGCCAAGAACGACTATTGGTCACAAGAGGAACATAAAACAGCCGAGGAATCGAACAAGAAGATCTGGAATTAAGAACACCTCTTAGTACCTAGAAGAATAGTAGGTTGGAACCACTAATCATAATCTGCTTTGAAGTTTACAAGTTGGCGTAAACCATGAGCCTTTAGTTTTCCTCCAATATTTTAAATAAATTGAAGCTGGATAAACAAATTCAAATTCATATCCCAGTCACCTTCACATCCTAAAGTATATATATAGGGGACTTCTATGTATCTCATCTCTAGCTCTTGGGCCCTTCGTCGTCCGTATCCCAGTCCTCCTCATTCCCCTGTACTGGGATCTCAATGATCATCGTTGCCACGAGATAAAGGAGACAAACATGACACAACCATTGCTCCAATCGGTTTCCGCAAAGTTTTTGATTTAGACTCGATGATGTGTTTGTGTCTCCCGAGGGCGTTTTCTTTGCTGTGTCTTTTAGCGTTTGTACTCGGCTTACACTGCTAGAACCCGAGTGGCCGATAAGTTACACTCGACTTATATATATAGAACACCGCTTAGGATCCGCAGAAGCGAGATAGGTATGTGACATAGTCATCCCTTGATTGCTTCACTGGCACACAATCACGAGGAAGCTTAAATTTATTGGTTGGTATAAATTGAATGTGTAGTCAATATGAGATGTGGTTGGTGATGTTCATGTCCTGCCTTGTCATTGCCTTTTGCATTGATTTTTTAAAATGCAAAACATCATACTGGGGGTGGGGCTATGTGTTAGTCTGAGGGGGCCATTGCCCCCCTCCCCCAACTTTGAACCAAGTGGTGAAGATTTTTTATATGGTAGGGCTTATATGAAAATTTTTGTAGCTCCCCTGCCCCACCAAGCAGATGTCATCTAGCTCCGATGAAGTCATTACCATTTGAATAGTATTTTTTTTTCAAAAAGGAGGATTACCCCAAATCTTCTTACCATACTTCAACGATGCCTCCTCCAAATCCCATTGCTTCCACCGATGGTTGCGAAAATGTGAAAGGAAATGATTTACCCATAAGCTTTTACACTCCACTCCTTCAATTGGGCACCACAAGCGCCCCACTGAATGCGCCAACATCCATCAGGGTATGCCGTCTTCTTTGAGAGCACACACCTTCCCCACTTCCTTGGGAACAGCTCTCTCAAAACATTTCATGCTACCACTAGAATGTTTTTTCTTATCATCTTTCTCCACTCATCCTCCTACATTATTGAACAACCAAAACTAAAACTCTAGGTTGGGTGGATTTCAACTGTGATCCCTAGTGCTCACGGAATACAAGAGGTGGAAGGTGCCTACACAAGAACCAGATCTAGGAATAGAAATAATTTTGGCAGCTACTACTATATTGGATGGAACTAATCTCGATGAAAGGAGCTAAAAGATGCGAAAATCCAATTCGGTGCCCAGGCTCATCTGCACCCGGTCAGAAAAAAAATCAAAAAAATACTAAAAAAACTTTTAAAAATCCAATTTTTTTGTGTGATAGACAATTGTATGCGTGAGGTTCTCTCCAAATTTCAACTTATTTGGACTTCTGAGCAGCTCTCAGCACAAAAAAAAAAACAAATCGGATCAGAACAGTGTGTGAACAATAAACTTTTTTACAGACCCTGAATTTGTCTTTTTTGCTGAGAGTTGCTCAGATGTCCAAGTGAGTTGAAATTTGGAGCGCACCTCACGCATAAACTTATCTACCACACAATTTTTTTTGGAAAATTTGAATGTTTTTAGTATTTGTTTTGATTTTTTTTCGTCCGGGAGGGGGGTGCTGATGAGCTCGGGAGCAGAAACGCCACACTCCTAAAAGATGTACTTAGATAGATGCGCTAAACTTAATACATGCCATTTTGGATAATATATATCCTTGAATTCTGCCTTGAGTTCTTCTTGTTGCAATCGAAATACTAGTATATTCTGGTGAGGATGGTCTCCCCCTGCCGTTAAAAAAAAGCACCTTTTGCCTTTTGCAAATATCAAGTGGTTATATCGTGGCAACTAATTAATATAGCATGCAAATTAAGCTCCTTTCAATCATATATTTAGACTGCCGAATTGTGTTGTCATTCTAGGTTAATCTTGAACGATCCATTTAACCAAAATTTTGGTAGTAGTGGTGGTGGTGCTGGTGACGGTAGTCGTAATGGTAATGCTAGTAGTAAATGGCAGTGATAGTGGTAGTAGTGGCAACAGTCCTAGCAGCAGCACCACCACCACTATCTCGTAAAGGTCTTATATGAAATTTATCCTATGGAACAGAAAAACAAATATGGTAAATTATACAAATATCACATGACAGACGGGTTGCAATTCCAAATAAAAATGACCTTGAAGGAGTACTTTGGGAAGTATTTTTATGATAAGGAGTAAAGAAAAGGTACAACGTTTTTATTTGACAAGAAGAAAAGGTACAGCTTTATGACAATCACAGGCAGCATCCATAACATACCATAGGTAGATGGTATGGATACATACCGAGAGGCCCAGCCAACCTATCTGCCCTTCTGTTTGATATTCTTCACACGCAGGTGGCGGCGCATTTGCTGTTGCAGTCGCTCGTGCACTGCTTACCGGTTAGCCTCATGCAGTCCGCACACGAAGAACTGCCGGAGCAAGAGCCTGCGCATGACTGGGTCGCATTGCCATCGCAATCGCAGCCCCCGGCCTTGCACCTGGCCCTGCAGTCACGGATCGCGGCGGACCGGCAATCCTCGCAGCTGGGGACGTCGCAGTATCGGCTGCACTTGGGGGGAACGGAGACTCTGCACATCTCCGTGCAGTGCGGGCCACAATCACTGCACCGCTTCGCCGGTGCCGGAGCCACTGCTAGTTCTTCTTGGCCCAGCGACGGACAGCGCCCCAAGGAAGGCAGGACCAGCATGGTGAGGACAGCGGCGATGGTGGCCGCTTTGAGGGCATTAGCGGGAGTGGGTGAACCAACAGGAGCCATGTTGGAGAAGAATGTATCAAGATCAATACTAACCGTAAGTGGTGTGCATATAAAAATGCATAGTGATTGTTATTTATAAGCACCCAGGGACCCTAGAGGTAGCAACCGCGCACCTTCATCTGTCAGCTATAGACATACTATACGGATTCATTCATGCTACCAAGCTGATCACATGTTGAGATCTACGCCATATGCACGTTGCTCCATGTGTACATGTCCTGTTATTATTATTTTTCCATGTGTACATGTCCTGTTATTATTATTTTTCGTTTTGAGATTCGTACTAGTGCCGTAGTGCTGGTTGTGTCTTGTGTTTCACGAGGACAAGGGCAAGGAGCCTGCTTGCTTCTCTTCTCACGTCTTAATTTGTGGCCACCGACGCAACACAAGCCCAGCACATTTGACCGTACCGCCCAAAACAAAAAGAAGCGCGTACATATATGCATTGCCCACAAATATAAATAGCGAGATACGTACACACTCATGTACTCGTGTCACAACCACTAGTGTGTAGACAAAACATGTTCCACCAACAGAATCAATAGTGCGACTGTAAATGCTCTAAGGATGAAGGCGTGCTATATCGCGCTATAGCGTACTATTAGCGAGACGTTGTATATCGATATATTTAATGAGATAATTCTCAATACGCTATAGCGTGCTATTAGCGATGCTATAGCGCGCTATTTTTTCAGTGATCAAAACGCATAGCGAGCGATCGTTATTTATAAGCACCCAGGGACCCTAGCAGGTAGCAACCACGCGCCTTCACAACTGTCAGCTATAAACATACTATACGGATTCATTCATGCTACCAAGCTGACCACATGCTGAGATCTACACCATGCACGTTGCTCCATGTGTACATGTCTTGTAAATATTATTTTTTTCGTTTTGAGATTCGTACTAGTGTTGTAGTGCTGGTTGTGTCTTGTGTTTCACGAGGACAAGGGCAAGGAGCTTGCCTGCTTCTCTTCTCACGTCTTAATTAGTGGCCACCGATGCAACACAAGCCCAGCACATGTGTGACCATACCGCTCGAAACGAAAAGAGCGAGTAAATAGCATAAAACTACTAGTTTACAGGCTATGGTTTCAAAAAACTACCACTTTTTAATTTTTCTCAGAAACCTACCAATCGCGCGGTCCGCTATTTCAAAAAACCCAAAATCTTCGTTGTTAAAAAATTAAACAGGTTTATGACAGGTCGGGCCCGCACCTAAACAATCCGTTAGTTGACCGTTTTGTTTGACCGTTAACTTATTGTGGTCGCGCCCGAGTCCGGCGGGATCTGCCGCGGCATCCCGGGGGGCACCCACACCTCCAGCCCTCCTATCTCCTTCTCTCCCTGCTCCATGGACGAGCGCCTCGAGCTGCCTCCCTGTGGACATGGACGACGGCCGCGGCGACCCCTACCGGACGCTGCTCCGGGAGGCCACGGCGGCGCTGCTCAACGCCTACTACAACGCGCCGGGGTCGCCCTTCCTGTACCCCACCACCGCCAGCGTCCTTGACCACCTCAACGGCGCGCTCCTCAGCTCCGCCCAGCGCGTGCTCATTGACGGCGCCCGCTTCCGCCGCGCCAACACCGGCGGTGGGGGGCCTGCTGGCCGGACCAAGCTGCCGTGCGACTTCACCCCGTGCGCCGCCACCAACACCACCTCGCACGGGAGGTCGATGACAAGCCGGGAGTGGAGCCAGCAGCAGCAGGACGTCGTCGGGTGCGCCAGGACCAAGACGTCACCGGCCACCTACTGACCGGCGAGCACCACCGCCGCCTCACGCCGGCTGCTGGCGCACGGCCACGGGGAGGGACCCGATTGCTTTTTTTAAAAGTTTGCAGGGACCCGATTGCGTTTTGAAAAGTTTTGCAGGGACCTGATGGCATTTTTGAAAAGTTTATAGACACTGCCATGTGGGACCCACATGTCAGTTAACGGTCAAACAAAACGGTCAACTCACGGATTGTTTAGGTGCGGGCCCGACCTGTCATAAACCTGTTTAATTTTTTAACAACGAAGATTTTGGGTTTTTTGAAACAGCGGACCGCGCGACTGGTAGGTTTCTGAGAAAAATTAAAAAGTGATAGTTTTTTGGAACCATAGCCTGTAAACTAGTAGTTTTATGCTATTTACTCGAAAAGAGCACATACATATATGCATTTCCCACAAATATAAATAGCGAGATATGTATACACTCATGTACTCGTGTCACAACCACTAGCATGTAGACAACACATGTGCCACCAACAAACTCAATAGTTATGACAATTATTACTCGGATGTTTGATGGCCCGGATATCTCAATGTACAAATCTCAGTTACATAACAAAGTTAAGTAGAAGAAACATGATTCGGACATTGATCATCTAGAGGAAAACTCTTACAACATAGCTATGCTCCACCATGTATATATGAAGCTTTAAATAGGGCCCTTCAGCCAGTCCTTGGTGTCATCACATCAAACAAGAAACTTGTTGCTCTAACCATCACTCATCAATATTGTATGAAGTCATTTCCAAATTCCCGGCACTTGAAACAAAAAAATCATTTCCAAGTTCCAATACCAACAGCTAACCATTCCATTTTGTTTGCACTAATATCAAAACAGCTAGTTAATTGAACTTACAATTAGTACTATGCCTAATTGTACATATCTAGTAGTTGATCACCACTACTTCCATTTACTTTAGCGTGCACACATGCCACACCATGAAAGGACCACCTCAACATGCATGAAAAACAGTTATTCATTATTACTTCATCCCCACTACTCTATTTATCTCAACATGTACACATCTTATCTCGCCATAATAGCACCTTATAGGCTCGTGGCTTCGCTTATTAAAGATCAGAGAAGCAAATAATTAATTGAGAAGTGCTCGCCTCTAGTTCCGGCAGACGCCTCCAAGGGACCACCGCAATATGCATTGGGAAAGTTTTTCATTATATTAATGCTTCTCATATTATTCAGAAATCTTTTTCAAAAATACAATGATCAAATACAATATATAATATTAATTTTAATTTTAATTAATATACTAAATATTCATATATTCATGTTATATAAACCAAATTATATAGTTTAATTAGATACCAAGGTAGGAAAACTAAAAAGTATTTTTTTATTTGTTTTACAATTTGCACATGCTTTATTCCTCATTTGTTCTTTGTTCATAAAAATACACTTATCCACATTTAACGGTTGCTTGTGTATTTTCTCGTACCATTAATTCATACACGGCATCACGTTGCCCATTTTGCAAACTACTAGCTAGATGAACTTTTGACCATTGAGAAAGATCACTGCTACAAATAACGTTACAGTTACTGAATATTTGTCAGTGGTGACAGTCGCACAGACGAGACAACACCGACCGATAAGTAATGAAACATCGGTGGCTATGTAGGTTAGTCAACAATGATGGACCAATGATTGTAGTTCACCCTCTTGCTCGGGTGGGCATATCACTGATAGATCGCCATCACAGATCGGTTGCCAAGTTTGGCCCATGAGCGGCGACACCATTGACTGGCCACCTCGCAAAATTTTCAGTGATGACCTCAAGGGGCATTATAACCGCTCGACCACCGTCTCATAACCTAAACACTTCCCTCCTCTCCCCTCCCCACCCCTCCCTTTTGTATCACTATCGAGCGCTTGTCAACCAAATCTTCGCCACCACTCTCCTGCCTAGCCGCGGCTCCTCTCCCTCCCATCATCTTCCCTCCCGACATCTAGAGTCCTCCTACATCGCTTGGATCTACCCCGCCGCTTCCTGTCAGCTCAGTCACCACGACATCATTCATTGTGGGTCGTCTCCTTTATGTGAAGTCATCCTCGGATGCCATCGAGCCCCACATCATCCGGATCAAAACCGTGCAGCCCGGCTCAGTTGGTCACCATGGGGTTGACGTAGCCTATTGACCTATCCCATCATTGCCATGTCATCGTCTACTTATGCATTCTTCCTCAATAGTTGTTCTTTTGGCTCTGTGCTGCTACGTGTCCTACACCGTCGTGCATGGCCATAGACCCGACGGCCATGATTTTGGACTTATTGCAACAATTTTTTGTTGTTATGGTAGACTGATTTCCTTGTAGTGTGTTGAGGTGATGATGGTGGTGGTGTCGTGCTGGCTCTGCCCTGCCCCCGGGTCTCTTGTGTCACCATGTGCGGTTGTAGGCCTGACAATGCTACCGAGTTACACTATTAACAAAATGGTTACCAGTTGCATGCCCAAAAGAAATGATGAGTAGCATGCGGTGGGTCACATCACTAGTAACTCTAGCAGAGTGGCCATATTCCTAGCCTCCATAATGTGTATGGAGCATGCTCCATAATTTTTTTTTGAGGCTTCACGCAAACAATGAATCACCTTAATGTGTGTTCCATTCTTTATGTTTTCTTTTTTCTAGTCTATACTTCAATTTAGAGGAAACAGTTGAATAATTTAACAAATATTATTAAAAACATTAATCCAAGTATAACAAATAATTAAAATACAACTAAAAACCCAATGAAAAAAATTCCAAATAAAAATAAATGAAATTGAAAGAAACGTAAACACATCTATGTCCTAGCTAGCCGTCAATGATGCTCAATGAGATCCTCACATAGCTCATCATGGGAGACTCAGTCTTCAATTTTCTTGTACACCTTAAGAAATGCTTGAATGCGGGTTGTGTGCCTGCTAGGCCCTGAATCATATGTATTTATTGTAGTAGTTTATGCGGTTAAGACAATTAACACGACATGGATAATGGTTTATATAAGACAATTATTTGGCTCGTCCGCTGGATCACATAAGTACCTAGACAATGACCTGATGTAGATCGCCCTGTCCCATAGTAGAAACATGACGGTCCGTCACATACTATCAATATATTAGTTTGTTCGGTTGCCACCAAATGAACTTTATTGATTTGTCGCACAACATAGTAATACATGGAAATGGGAAGTAACACCTTGAAAAGGATCTAGTACAAGACAAAAAATCACCCAGAATAGAGAAAATCCAAGGGAACAAACTGAAACACCACCATTTAAAAGGGTCATTGATGGTACATGGAAATGTGAACAACCGGTGTCTGCTTTATTATGGATGAACATAGTTATGACGTTCGTCTTTGACCTTATTTGCATCAATAGCTTGGATTGCATACTTCGATGGTGATGTTTGAAATGTTCTTGGGGCTCGACTGTTGAACAGGAACCAAGTCAATGAACCCAGTTGCATACTTAAATAACCCAGTCCCTCCAACAATAGCCCACTGACCATTATCCAAGATGTTGCCCATAACAGCAAGGCTGAGCCCTTGTACCTATGTGCATGTGGAAAATGAAAATGAGAAACAGAAATAATTCCTTTTGATAATTTAGATTAACAATCTAGAATGTGTTGAAAGGATTATAATTTATTAACTACCCTAATTAACGAAGCCATAAAAAGTTAAAAACATCGTACCTTGGATCCTCGAACGTTATCATGATGGTAGATATGGAGTTGCCGGCAAGAATGTGGCTGCCTTGTCCACGGGCGAACACCGGACCTGGGCCTGCGCCTTCATAAATTACCCAGTCATTAACAGCAGTATGACCAAACTTTTAATCCTTTTGGATCACAGTGGCTTGATTTGTGTCGGCCCCATTGCCGATACGGTGCAAGGACAAGTTGCTCATGATGGTCTTGTATAACTGGTGGGCATAACCCGGGTGTTGGACAAGATAACAGCCGCCATGAGTGTGTGCAGAGGAGAGGGCAAGAAATAGCTAGGTGTGGAGATGTCTTTTGCTTTTTGGCTGTGGAGAGGAACAAAAGGAATGACATGTCTATTTATAGAGTGCTTATGCCTTGGCTATGTGTGTGCTTACTGCGTCCAGAGGCATCAGCCCTCAGCAAATGCATCATGTGGTTACTGGGTACTAGATAAGAGCAACACATCAGCAAAGTCACTGAGTTCAGAGGATCAATTAATTTAGTAAGTCTGTTTTAGAGAGACTTAATTACTCCAAACAACAGCGTTTAATTACTGTCGCTGTCGGTGACTAACTGGCTAGCTGCGTAAAAAACCGCGACATGCAATTAGGCTTCTTTTACATTTACAATTTTAGCACATCACCACCAACCAACAATATGGCATTGGGTCCAACTAGTGACAATTAGTAGTTAAATTTGTTGATCCGATCAAGATTCGCCCATGCCTACTAATATATATCTGGTGATGGCATTTCGATGATGGCTGGAAGCTTGCGCTTGGGAATCCTATGCTGCTTCTCCATTCCCTCCATTACCGTGTACTGGTCTAGGAGGGAGCTACACACCTTGTTCATCAGCATTGAGACCAGTGGCCGGATAGCCATGGTGGCCACTAGGGCCGCCATTGGAATGCTAAGAACCACACACGCAGCACTGGAAAACACAAGCTAGTGAAGTGGAGAATGGAGAAGAGAATGGTCTGAGCAAGACGAGTATAGTGTTTGAGTTCTCCAATATACAATGGTCCTACACAGCCTGAGACGGTTTCTCGAACCAATATAATCACAAGGAAAATATTTAATCTTGCCAATAGCGATGCAGGCTCTGATAACTAATCAAATGGCCACACCGACGCATCGACAGCCATCTGAGACAGTGTGCGCTGGCATTACAAAACTTCCACTTGCAAGCAGGAAGATAATTTTGTTTCAGATACGTTTGATGCATCACGTGAGCAGTCACATGCTTGTCACCAAATACAAGGAAGAAAGAGATTAATTTTTCAGTCTCGTCAGTCATGGCATTTGTTTTATGCTTCACAAGGTGTGCTGCCAATACCTGGTCATCAGCTGCGAGTTGACCCCACTTATTTGCAAGCTCTGCTGTAAATATACTGAGCTACCATTTGCAAGTTTCCGTTCGAGTACCAGTTATACAGACTAGAAATAAAAAGCTAAAAAAAATTCTAACAAATGTAGAAACAGGTTTGAACAGAGTGGAGATTTGGGGGCATGAAGTGAAGGGGAGGGGAACGAGTGAGTACCGACCTTGAGCGGGAGGCGGGATGGGGGTCTTGGAGGCCAACGCCGCGGGACGGGAAGAAGCGGTGCTTTTCGATGGTGTTGTTGCTCTTCGCCGCCGCGCTGGTCCTACAGATGCCGGTGGTCGACGCTGCCATGTATGAAAGGAGGGGCGGATGACGAGCACTGGTGTTGGTGAGTTTGTGAAAATCGATGCGCCGGTGAGTAGCAGCCGAGAGGAACGGTCCGGACGGACTTGGAAACGGTGGTGGTGGTGGCAGCCGGCCTCAGAGACCTCGGCAAAAAGGAAATGACGGAAGATTTGTTTTAGGGAAAAAACATAGAGAATGCAAACCGGCAAAGTGTAGGTTGGCTGAGCTTACGATTCGAGGGCCTAGGAAAACCATAATTCTGAGACAGTGAAAACCAGCATAAGGAGCCGTATGAAATACTTTTTTATCAGCTTAACAAGATCAGCTTTACTAACCAAAATCGAATGAAGCCTAACTTTGTAACCATACAGTGGAAGCAACAAAAATAAAGACAACGAGACTAAAACAATAGTGTTGTGAGAAGATAAATTCCAGTGCCCTTTTATTGAGCACTGCCTATGGCTATATAAATGAGGTATGCGACTTGGTCTGCTCCAACATGCTATAGAAAGCACACTTACTCCGATTCACATATGAAATGTGACAATACAAAACAGAAGAAATGCTGAGATTATACAAATGATCGGATGATACAACTTACTTGGATATTGCTCCAGTACACTGAGCGGATGGGACATCAAACAAACATAGAGACAGTTAGGACTAAATATAGAATTTTAATCTGTTGACACATCAAACAAACATAGAAACAGTTAGCAATGGCCCTGTTTTCAGGACATAGATGCTGCACATTATCATTTAGAAGTTAGGCCAAGAGAAAAGAGGAGTTGGCGGCCAGCACTCTACAAGACTGTAACAGGTTGTCCAGCCATTTGGAAATTAGATCAAGAAAAAGGTGGAATTAGCATATTTATGGCCAGGATCATATTTCATCTGATGCACATATGAAGTATTAGAGTATACAAAACAGAAGAAATGCTGGGAACATACATATGATTGGATGCTGTAACTAAACTTGGATATATATGACTGGTGGACGAACTTTGTAAGAGGTTTCTCCTCGTGCATCAGAGAGCCAAGTACGCCAACTGATTCTACAGAAGGTGTATAGCATGCGTTGGAGTTAAAATTGATGATTATTTGAGGTGGCGTGCGTGCACATAAAGCATAAAGCTATTCAAGTTAGGTTTAGGTAGGAAGGAAGGGGAAAGGGGAACGAGTGAGTACCTCGAGCGATGGCGGTGGCGGGAGGGAGGCTATCGCCCAAGACATGGACGGAGGGAGAGCGTCGGCAGCGACGAGGTTCAGGGCTGGCTGCGCCGGCGAGGAGGAGGAGAGATCGGCGATGTATGGGCTGGGCTTGTGAAGTTGTGGTCTCAGAAAGTAAAGTACAGCCCAGTTCGTATTTGGTCTCCGTGGAAGTCAGCGCTTATGTTTCGCCTAATCCCTCACTTCAGGACTCTGGGCCTCTGTTTCCCTCAAAGAATTCTCTAACAAAAACCTGGAAGAAATTCTCGACCTTTTTTCTAAATAATACACTTTTTTTATTTATGTTCAGAAATATTACGCCATTTTAAAAAAAAGTAATACATACTTGACTGACCGGTGGCCGAATGGCACTTGCCGCCCGACCACTGGCGACTGGGTCCTGTCGGCCTATGGCGGCTGACGAGTGGCCAGGCCACGTCCAGGCGCTCCCCTTCAGCCGTACAAGCGCTGTCGGTGGCCGGGGCCCAGCCGACACGCCTATGTCGGCCAGCCGCAGGTCGACAAGGTGCAGGCCCCGCGCCTGGCCCCCTTTTCTTCCTCCTCCTTCCCTTCTCTTTCCTCTTCCTCTGTTCTTTCTTCGTGTTCTTCGTTTCTTCTATTTCCCACTCAAAAACTCTTGTATTTATACACCAAGTTGAGCCATTTTTTTTGTCGATTTGCCACCGTGGATGCGTTGTAGATAGTTGGGGGAGGCAAGGGAGACCTCGATCTACTGATGGGGTAGCTCGTGGTGGTCGTGGTGAACATTTTGTTGGAGGTTTTTTTGAGCATATTGGTGGAGGTTGTGATGGTGGTGGTGGAGGTGAAGCTGGGGCAGTGTGGTGGAGGTGAAGCTGGGGCAGTGTGGTGGAGGTGAAGCTCCGGCAGTGTGGTGGAGTCTCCAGCTCCGCCTCCCGTGATTGCAGGCCGCCGTTCATCATTGCTTTGCACGCTTCAAGGGTATAATTCAACAGACATTTTATCTATCGTAGTTGCTCCGATAGTATTCAGTAATATGTTTGGATGTGAAATATATTAGGTGTGTGAATATTGTTATTTGCTCCGGTAGTATCCGTAATATATTTAGATGTCAAATATTTAGTTGTGTGAAAATTTGTAGTTGCTCTGGTAATATCCCCTACTATATATGGATGCCAAATATTTAGGTGTGTCAGTATTTGTAATTGCTCTGGTAATATTCGTCATATATTTACATGTCAAATATTTAGTTCTGTCAATATTTGTAGTTGCTCCGGTAATATTCGTAATATATTTAGAGTTCAAATTTTTAGTTGTGTGAACATTTTTAGTTGCTCCGGTAAAAATTCTGTAATATATGTACATGTCAAATGTTTGGTAGTGCGGATATCTTAAGTTAGTCATGCTGCTTAATAGTTGTCTGACATTGTTAAAAAAATAGGTGAGCCGAGATGTCTGATGTAGAGAAGTTCATATTTTTTTACGGTTCTGGTGTTGTCCAAACAAATGATATGGGAGCTGATCTGAGTGAATTTGAGCACATAGAGGTGCCACTGACCGCCCCTCAAACATGGTCTGCCAGTCTGTTGGAAGAATGGTTGACCACAAGTTTAGGGTTTAATGACACGGTCAAGTTGAATCATTTACTTTTATTTGAGCCCAATAGAGCGAGAATCTCAGTGGGTGCGCTGGTTACAAGGCTGTGAAAGCAGGGGATGCAATCATGTTGTGTTAGTGCTTCCCGTCGTGAAGGAGGTCAGTGCACATGAAGGCGAGGGTGGCTACGATCCTGGCCAGAGCAGTGAAGGGATGCAGTTATCTATGTCAAATGTTGAAGATGATGGTTACGAACCAGGGCAGAGCAGTTAGGTAGAAGGAGGAAATGTCGATCGTTACGAACCAGGGCAGAATTGTCAGGTAGAAGGAGGAAATGCCGATGGTTATTGCAGTGGCGAGGTGGACGCTGACAAGGTAGATGACCACATGCAGAACCAGATGAAAGAAGAAGACACCGATGTTGATAGGGGTCATGCCGATGATTCTGAAGAGTCAGATGAAGAAGAAAATGCGAAGGATGTCCCTAATCCTGCATCATGGACTCATAACTTCTCATCTGCAATGACCGTGAACGATGGGCATGATTCTGCCTGGCAATATCACCGGAACAATATTGCGACAGGTGCTATGTAGCCCAACAAGGAAGCTCTGAAGGACATAATAATTAAATGGGCAATGTCCACGCAAAGGGTTTTTAGAGCTCGGGTGTCAAGTCTGAAATACTTGACAGTGGTATGCAAGAATGCAGATTGTCCCGCAAGGGTGCACGGCTATCTCCCTAAGTATGGCACAAGTTGGGTGGTCGGTGACTTAGTTCATCACACTTGTCTTATTCCCTGCATCCCTCAAGATCATGACAACAACTGATCCACGCTTATTGCTCGGCTGGTTTACAACGAGATAGTGGATAGCAAAGCGATGGAAGTGAAGGCAATCCAGACAAACGTCTTCGTTAGGTTCAACTACATAATTTCTTATGGCAAGGCTTGGAGAGATAAGTATACGACATTTGAGAGGAGATTCGGTTCTTATTTCGATGCATATGAATCTGTTGTCCAGCACCTTCACACACTGCAGCAGCGGTATCCGGGCACCTATGTCGATATCCAAGACCTCTTCATGCCAGAGTTTGCAACTGTGAGAGTGCTCCAACGACTCTTCTTCTCTTTTGGTGTATGCATCAAAACTTTAAGGCATTGCCAACCGGTGATATGTGTAGATGGCACATTTCTCACTGGCAAGTACAAGGGTTAAATCCTGACAACCGTTGGTCAAGACGGCCAAAATCAAGTAGTCCCATTCGCATTTGCTTTCGTGGAGAGTGAGAACATTGAAAGTTGGACATGGTTCTTCAAGCACCTGAAAATATCAGTTGTGAAGGACGAGCCCAATGTGTGCATCCTTCATGACACACATGCAGGTATACTCAGTGCGATAAGGACACTGACAAGCCCTGGCCCTGAGGAATTCCATGGCAGGACTTGCAGAGCCGTTGGTGCATGCGCCATTGATAATCCCCTAGTGCAGGGAATCATCGTACAAATTCCAAAGGTGGATGTGATAAGTATAGAGTGTCGAACCCACAAGGAGCTAAAGATAAGATCAATATTCTCTCAAGTCCTATCTGCCACTGATACGACTCTACGTACACCGAACGTTTGCTTCCAACTAGAAACGAGAAATAAAACTATGTTGTGGTATGAAGAGGATAACTTTGCATGGTATCGGAGAGCTAAAATATAATAGTATGTGATGTTATCATAAAGTTAGAATATATTACTAAATGTTATAAATAGCGAGTGTGGAATAATGATGGGTCGGTGTGCGGAATTATCCTAGGCAATTGTTAACAAGACCGGCAATCACTTATTGCAATTTCATATGAGGGAGAGGCATAAGCTAACATACTTTCTCTTCGTGGAACATATGTACTTATGATTGGAACTCTAGCAAGCATCCGCAACTACTAAAGATCGTTAAGGTAAAACCCAACCATAGCATTAAAGCATCAAGTCCTCTTTATTCCCATACACCATGACCCACTTATCCGTGTTTGTGTGTCAGCCAATCACGCAACGCAGACAATAAGCAAACCATGAACATATTGCAAAACCTACAGCGGGGATACCTCACGCTTGCACGACACAGAGGGCACTATAGGACAGCACCAATAATAAATCATGCAACTCAAACCAATCTAGATCATCAATCAACCCAAAGACAAAGGAAATCTACTCAAAACTTCATAGGATGGCAACACATCATTGGATCATAATATGTCTCATAAAGCACCATGTTCAGGTAGGTGATTACAGCGGGATGCGGGAGAGTGGACCGCGTAAAAGAGATGAGGACGGTGATGATGATGGTGATGTTGATGAAGACAATCACCGCGGCGATGATTCCCCTCCCGATGGCACTCCGGCGCCACCGAGAGAGAGGAGGAGAGGTTCTCCCCCTTGTGCTTCCTCCTCCATGGCCTCCCCTCTGGTCCTTGGCCTTCATGGCGATGATGGTCCCTCCGAGATCCTCCCCCATGGCCTCCGGTGATGATGGCCCCCTCGACAGGGTGCCGCAGAGGGCCTAGATTGATTTCTCATGGTTCTGGAGTCTTGCTGTGGAGGAACTTCCGATCTCTCTTCTGTTCTGGGTTTTTTAGGATTTATAGGAGGGGTTGGCGTTGGTTTCATGTCAAGGGGGCCCACGGGAAGTCCACGAGATAGGGTGGCGCGCCCTAGGGGGGTGCCCTCCACCCTCGTGGTGGCCTTGGGACTCCCCTCCGGTAGCTTTTCGTTCCAGTATTTTTTATATTTTCCAAAAAAATTCTCCGTTGATTTTCAGCGCATTCCGAGAACTTTTATTTGTGCACGAAAACAACATCGCGGTAGTTCTGCTGAAAACATCGTCAGTCCGGGTTAGTTCTAATAAATTCATAAAAAACATGTAAAAATATTATAAACATGGCATGAATACTTCATAAATTATAGATACATTGGAGACGTATCAGCCATCTAGGGGCTAATTTCTTCTCACTAATTCATGCTCGTCCTCGAGTAGGTAAATAATAAAAGAAATAATTTATGAAGTGTGAATGCTAGCAAGTGCACAAGTTTGTTCAATGATAATTTCAATCACCTTTATTAGCATCATTATATATCATAGAAGTAGCTCAACTTATAGAACTTCTCATGATAAAGTAACAAGCTATTCACATGATAAAGTATAGATACTAAACTTTCTTGAAAACTAACAAACCATGCTCTTTGTCATCAAACAATTGCAATTCATCTTATTTTTAGGAAGGGTCTATGTAAGAGCTTTGATTTAGCAAACTCCACATACTCAACTATCATTTAATCTTTCACAATTTCTAACAATCACGTGATATTTATGGGTTCAAAGTTTTAATCGGACACAGAGAAAGATAGGGGCTTATAGTTTCGCCTCCCAACCTTTTACCTCAAGGGTAATGTCAATAATAATACTTTATGAAAACCTACATCCAAGTGGATATATATATCCGGATCGCTCCAACACAAAGTGCTTGCCATAGGAAAAAGTGTAAAAAGGAAAGGTGATGATCACCAAGACTCTTGTATAAGTGTAGAAGATAAAAGTAAAAGATAGGCCCTTCGCAGAGGGAAGCAGAGGTTGTCATGCGCTTTTATGGTTCGATGCACAAAATCTTAATGCAAAAGAACGTCACTTTATGTTGCCGCTTGTGATAAAGACCTTTATTAGCAGTTCGTCGCTTTTATTTCTTCCATATCACAAGTTCATATAAAGCTTATCTTCTTCACACTAATAGATCATACATATTTAGAGAGCAATTTTTATTGCATGCACCGATGACAACTTACTTGAAGGATCTTACTCAATCCATAGGTAGGTATGGTGGACTCTCATGGCAAAACCGGTTTAAGGGATAATGTTTGGAAGCACAAGTAGTATTTCTACTTGGTGCAAAGAATTTGGCTAGCATGAGAGGGAAAGGCATGCTTAAAATCTTGGATGATCCAAGACAATATAACGTCTATTCGGATATAAGAAAACATAACCCATTAAGTTGTCTTCCTTGTCCAACATCAACTTTTTAGCATGTCATATTTTAATGAGTGCTCACAATTACAAAAGATGTCCAAGATAGTTTATTTATATGTGAAATCTCTCTTCCTTCAATATTCTTTCATGAATTGTGCAAGTGAATAATTCTACGTTTGCTAACTTTCAATAAATTTACCAACTATACTTATTATGTGTGAAGTCATTACTCCCCATGGTATAAGCATATGAAACGTATATAAATTCAGATTTATGATATTCAATTCATTCAACCATTTACTCATAGGATATACGTGAAGCACGTGTGTAAATGAGAAACTACTCCAAAAAGATATAAGTGACAAACACTGAGTAGTCAAATAATTAACTTGCCATGGGAGGACTCTCTCTCATTCAAGATTTCAGATACAATGATTTATTAAAGATTTCAGATCCAAAGGTTTATTCAAACAACAAGTAAAATGAAAATACGCTCCACGCAAAACACATATCATGTGACGAATAAAAATATAGCTCCGAGTAAGGTATACCGATGGTTTTGAAGACGAAAGAGGGGATGCCTTCCGGGGCATCCCCAAGCTTAGGTGCTTGAGTCTTCCTTGAATATTACCTTGGGGTGCCTTGGGAATCCCCAAGCTTAGGGTCTTTCCACTCCTTATTCTCCTCATTTCGATATCTCACCCAAAACTTGAAAACTTCAATCACACAAAACTTAACGGAACTTCGTGAGATGGGTTAGTATGATAAAGAGTAAACCATTCACTTTGATACTCCCAAAGACAAGATTCATAATTGTTCTCACACAATTCCTACTGTACCATATCATTTCTACAATTTATATTGAGTAATATAAGCCATAGAAGCTAGGAAACAAGCAAACTACGATTGAAAACGGAATCTGCCAGAAACACAACAGTCTGTAATTATCTGAACAGCAACCATACTTATCCTACTTCAAAAATTCTGGAAAAATTAGGAAAACCTGAGAAATTTCTGTATTAATCTTCTGAAAAAAGAATCAACTAAAAAGCACTCTTCTGTTAAAAATGAGAATTATTTTCGTGAGCGCAAAAGTTTCTGTTTTTCACCAAGATCAAATCAACTATCACCCAACATGACCCCAAAGGCTTTACTTGCCACTTTATTAAAACAAAAGCTATAAAACATGATTACTACAGTAGCATGATCATGTTAACACACAAAAACAGTAAGGGTAAATATTGGGTTGTCTCCCAACAAGCACTTTTCTATAATGCCTTTTAGCTAGGGATGATGATTTCAATGATGCTCACATAAAAGATAAGAATTGAAACATAAAGAGAGCAGCAACTTCCTATGCCTAGGGATTTTGTGAGCAAACAACTTATGGGAACAAGAATCAACTAGCATATGAAGGCAAAACAAGTATAACTTCAAAACTTTAAGCACATAGAGAGGAAACTTGATACTATTGTAACTCCTACAAGCATATATTCCTCCCTCATAATAATTTTCAGTGGCATCATGAATGAATTCAACAATATAACCATCACATAAAGCATTCTTTTCATGATCTACAAGCATAGAAATTTTACTATCTCCACATAAGAAAAATTCTTCTCATTCAGAATAGTGGGTGCAAACTCAACAAAATAACTGTCATGTGAGGCATAATCCAATTGAAAATTTAAATCATGATGACAAGTTTCACGGTTAACATATTTCTTTATAGCATACATTTCATCAATATAATCATCATAGATAGCAACTTTGTTCTCATAATTAATTGGAACCTCTTCCAAAATAGCGGAATCATTACTAAATTAAGTCAAGACCTCTCCAAATCCACTTTCATAAATATCACACTAAGATTCGACACCCTCCAAAATAGTGCAATCATTACTTCCTACAGTTGACACTCTTCCAAACCCACTTTCGATGATAGCCTTATTTATACTCCAAAAGATATAAGTGAAGTTCATGGAGCATTCTACAATTAATATGGATTAACCAATATCCAAGATCAAAATATATTAGTGCATTCTATAAAACCATACTCAAAAGATTTAAGTGAAGCACATGAAGCATTCTATAAATCAATGAAGGGCTATCTTATACTAGCATGGTTCTTAAAGAAAAAGAAAAACACAAAGGACACAAATCATAGGAGAAAACAAAAACTAAGGTATACCGATAATTGTTGAAGAAGGAAAATAGGATGCCAACCGGGGCATCCCCAAGCTTAGATGCTTGAGTATCCTTAAAATATTTACTTGGGATACCTTGGGCATGTTGGGGAACGCGGTAATTTTAAAAAATTTCCTACGATCACGCAAGATCTATCTATGTGATGCATAGCAATGAGAGGGGAGAGTGTGTCCACGTACCCTCGTAGACTGAAAGCGGAAGCGTTTAGTTAACGCGGTTGATGTAATCGAACGTCTTCGCGATCCAACCGATCCAAGCACCGAACGTATGGCACCTCCGCGTTCAGCACACGTTCAGCTCGGGGACGTCCCTCATACTCTTGATCCAGTTGAGGCCGAGGGAGAGTTTCGTCAGCACAATGGCGTGGTGACGGTGATGATGAATTTACTGGCGTAGGGCTTCGCCTAAGCACTACGATGATATGACCGAGATGTGTAACTGTGGAGGGGGGCACCGCACACGGCTAAACAATGTCAACTTGTGTGTCTATGGGGTGCCCCACTCCCCCGTATATAAAGTAGTCGAGGAGGGGGGAGGGTCGGCCCTCTATGGCGCGCCCTGGAGGAGTCCTACTCCCATCGGGAGTCGGATCCCCCCCCTTCCCTAGATGGACTATGAGAGGAAGGAAGGGGGAGGAAGGAGGAAGGGAAGGGGGGCACCCTATTCAGATTGGGCTTGGGGGGGCGCCCCCTCCTAAGCTCCCTTCTCCTCTCTCCCATGATGGCCCAATAAGGCCCATATACTTCCCGGGGGGTTCCGGTAGCCTCCCGGTACTCCGGTATATGCCCGAACTCACCCGGAACCATTCCGATGTCCAAACATAGTCTTCCAATATATCGATCTTTATGTATCGACCATTTCGAGACTCCTCGTCATGTCTGTCATCACATCCGGGACTCCGAACTACCTTAGGTACATCAAAACACATAAACTCATAATACCGATCGTCATCGAACGTTAAGCGTGCGGACCCTACGGGTTCGAGAACTATGTAGACATGACCGAGACACGTCTTCGGTCAATGACCAATAGCGGAACCTGGATGCTCATATTGGTTCCTACATATTCTACGAAGATCTTTATCGGTCAAACCGCATAACAACATACGCTGTTACCTTTGTCATCGGTATGTTACTTACCCGAGATTCGATCGTCGGTATCTCAATACCTAGTTCAATCTCGTTACCGGCAAGTCTCTTTACTTGTTCCATAATACTTCATCCCGCAACTAACTCATTAGTCACAATGCTTGCAAGGCTTATAGCGATGAGTATTACCGAGAGGGCCCAAAGATACCTCTCCGAAACACGGAGTGACAAATCCTAATCTCGATCTATGCCAACCCAACAAACACCTTTGGATACACCTGTAGAGCACCTTTATAATCATCCTTTTACGTTGTGACGTTTGGTAGCACACAAAGTGTTCCTCCGGTATTCGGGAGTTGCATAATCTCATAGTCTGAGGAACTTGTATAAGTTATGAAGAAAGCAGTAGCAATGAAACTAACAC
Organism: Aegilops tauschii subsp. strangulata; assembly: GCF_002575655.3. Classification (NCBI taxonomy): domain Eukaryota; kingdom Viridiplantae; phylum Streptophyta; class Magnoliopsida; order Poales; family Poaceae; genus Aegilops; species Aegilops tauschii. The sequence continues at coordinate 6,565,880 of NC_053035.3, forward strand.
GATCGTAATGCTAAGCTAACGGATGGGTCATGTCCATCACATCATTCTCCTAATGATGTGATCCCGTTCATCAAATGACAACACATGTCTATGGTTAGGAAACTTAACCATCTTTGATTAACGAGCTAGTCAAGTAAAGGCATACTAGGGAATATATGTTTTGTCTATGTATTCACACATGTACTATGTTTCCGGTTAATACAATTCTAGCATGAATAATAAACATTTATCATGAATTAAGGAAATAAATAATAACTTTATTATTGCCTCTAGGGCATATTTCCTTCAGTCTCCTACTTGCACTAGAGTCAATAATCTAGATTACATAGTAATGATTCTAACACCCATGGAGCTTTGGTGCTGATCATGTTTTGCTCGTGAGAGAGGCTTAGTCAACGGGTCTGCAACATTCAGATCCGTGTGTATCTATCAAATCTCTATGTCCCCTTCCAACACTTGATGACGGATGGAATTGAAGCGTCTCTTGATGTGCTTGGTTCTCTTGTGAAATCTGGATTCCTTTGCCAAGGCAATTGCACCAGTATTGTCACAAAAGATTTTCATTGGACCCGATGCACTAGATATGACCTAGATCGGATATGAGCTCCTTCATCCAAACTCCTTCATTCGCTGCTTCTGAAGCAACAATGTACTCTGCTTCACACATAGATCCTGCCACGACGCTCTGCTTGGAACTGCACCAACTGAAAGCTCCTCCATTCAATAAAAATATGTATCTGGTTTGCGACTTAGAGTCATCCGGATCAGTGTCAAAGTTTGCATCGATGTAACCATTTACGACGAGCTCTTCTTCACCTCCATAAGAGAGAAACATATTCTTAGTACTTTTCAGGTATTTCAGGATGTTCTTGACCGCTGTCCAGTGCTCCACTCCAGGATTACTTTGGTACCTCCCTTCTATGCTTATAGCAAGACATACATCAGGTCTGGTACACAGCATTGCATACATGATAGAACCTATGCCTGAAGCATAGGAAATGACTTTCATTTTCTCTCTATCTTCTGCGGTGGTCGGGCTTTGAGTCTGACTCAACTTCACACCTTGTAACACAGGCAAGAACCCTTTCTTTGACTGATCCATTTCGAACTTCTTCAAAACTTTATCAAGGTATGTGCTTTGTGAAAGTCCAATTAAGTGTCTTGATCTATCTCTGTAAATCTTGATGCCCAATATGTAAGCAGCTTCTCCAAGGTCTTTCAGAGAAAAACTCTTATTCAGGTATCCCTTTATGCTATCCAGAAATTCTATATCATTTCCAATCAACAATATGTCATCTACATATAAGATCAGAAATGCTACAGAGCTCCCACTCACTTTCTTGTAAATACAGGCTTCTCCAAAAGTCTATATAAAACCATATCCTTTGATCACACTATCAAAGCGTTTACTCCAACTCCGAGAGGCTTGCATCAGTCCATAAATGGATCGCTGGAGCTTGCACACTTTGCTAGCACCCTTTGGATCGACAAAACCATCCGGTTGCATCATATACAACTCTTCTTCCAGAAATCCATTCAGGAATGCAGTTTTGACATCCATTTGCCAAATTTCATAATCATAAAATGCAGCAATTGCTAACATGATTGGGACAGACTTAAGCATCACTACTTGTGAGAAAGTCTCATCATAGTCAACTCCTTGAACTTGTTGAAAACCTTTCGCAACAAGTCGAGCTTTGTAAACAGTAACATTATCGTCTGCATCGGTCTTCTTCTTAAAGATCCATTTATTTTCTATGGCTTGCCGATCATCGGGCAAGTCCACCAAAGTCCACACTTTGTTCTCATACATGGATCCCATCTCAGATTTCATGGCCTCAAGCCATTTCACGGAATCTGGGCTCATCATCGCTTCCTCATAGTTCGTAAGGTTCATCATGGTCTAGTAACATGACTTCCAGAATAGGATTACCGTACCACTCTGGTGCGGATCTTACTCTCGAAGACCTACGAGGTTCGGTAGTAACTTGATCTGAAACTTCATGAGCATCATCATTAGGTTGCTCACTAATTGGTGTAGGAATCACTGGAACTGTTTTCTGTGATGAACTACTTTCCAATAAGGGAGAAGCTACAGTTACCTCATCAGGTTCTACTTTCCTCCCACTCACTTCTTTCGAGAGAAAACTCCTTCTCTAGAAAGGATCCATTCTTAGCAACAAAGATTTTGCCTTCGGATCTGTGATAGAAAGTATACCCAACACTTTCCTTTGGGTATCCTATGAAGACGCACTTCTTCGATTTGGGTTCGAGCTTATCAGGTTGAATCTTCTTCACATAAGCATCGCAGCCCCGAACTTTAAGAAACGACAACTTTGGTTTCTTACCAAACCACAGTTCATAAGGCGTCGTCTCAATGGATTTTGATGGTGCCCTATTTAAAGTGAATGCAGCCGTCTCTAGAGCATAACCCCAAAACGATAGCGGTAAATCAGTAAGAGACATCATAGATCACACCATTTTGCTGTGGTGTTCCAGGTGGCGTTAACTGTGAAACTATCCCGTGTTGTTTCAAATGAAGACCAAACTCGTAACTCAAATATTCTCCTCCACGATCAGATCGTAGAAACTTTATTTTCTTGTTACGATGATTTCCCACTTCACTCTGAAATTCTTTGAACTTTTCAAATGTTTTAGACTTATGCTTCATTAAGTAGATATAACTGAGGGAGTCCTGGACTGAGGGGTCCTCGGACAGCCGGACTATATACTTTAGCCGGACTATTGGACTATGAAGATACAAGATAGAAGACTTCGTCCCGTGTCCGGATGGGACTCTCCTTTGCGTGGATGGCAAGCTTGGCGATTCGGATATGTATATTACTTTCTCTTTAACCGAATTTGTACAACCCTAGCCCCCCTGGTGTCTATATAAACCGGAGGGTTTGGACTTCTAGGGTTAAGCCACAACAATCATAACCTCGTAGGCTAGACTTCTAGGGTTTAGCCATTACGATCTCGTGGTAGATCAACTCTTTTAATACTCATATTCATCAAGATCAATCAAGCAGGAAGTAGGGTATTACCTCCATAGAGAGGGCCCGAACCTGGGTAAACATTGTGTCCCCCGCCTCATTTTACCATTAGCCTTAGACGCATAGTTCGGGACCCCCTACCCGAGATTCGCCGGTTTTGACACCGACATTGGTACTTTCATTGAGAGTTCCGCTGTGTCGTCGAAGATAGGCTTGATGGCTCCACCAATCATCTACAACAATGCAGTCCAGGGGGAGATCTTCCTCCCCGGGCAGATCTTCATATTCGGCGGCTTCGCACTGCGGGCCAACTCGCTTGGCCATCTAGAACAGACCGATTGCTATGCCCCTGGCCATCAGGTCAGATTTGGAAGCCTGAATTTTGTGGCCGATATCCGCGGAGACTTGATCTTCGACGGATTCAAGCCCATGACGGCTATCCTCGGCCACCATGATGACCTAGATCTGTCATCTGGCCGCACACAGGAGATAGCGCATGTGACTGCCCTGGCCCTAGAGCTGAAGCGGAGCGCGTCGTCCGAAGACGGGAAGCTCAACCCCACCGCGGAGGCCGCAGACTCAACGGCGCTCGAGCCGCACACAGACCCAACATCGACATGGGCTTGTGTTACCGGAACCTCGGACTCGTCTCCGGCCATGGGTTCCGGACCGCGTGCATCCGCGTCCGTCGAACTTGATTGGGCACCGATCTTGGAGTTCAGCTCCGCGGACATCTTCCAGCACTCGCCTTTTAGCGACGTGTTAAATTCATTGAAATCGCTCTCCCTGTCGGGGGATTCTCGGCCGAACTATGTCCGGTTTGAATGGGAAACGGACGACGAAGATCTTCGTTTCCTACCCACCACCCACTTTGTAGCCATTGTCGATGACTTAACCGACATGCTTGATTACGACTTCGAAGATATCGACGGTATGGATGACGATGCCGGAGAGGAGCAAGAACCACTGCCTATAGGGCGTTGGACAGCCACCTTGATACGTCCATTTTGTATCATGCTTTTATATCGATATTTATTGCATTATGGGCTGTTATTACACGTTATGTCACAATACTTATGGCTATTCTCTCTTATTTTACACGGTTTACATGAAGAGGGAGAATACCGACAGCTGGGATTCTGGGCCGGAAAAGGAGCAAATATTAGAGACCTATTCTGCAATGCTCCAAAAGTCCTGAAACTCCATGAAAGTCATTTTTGGAATTAATAATAAATATTGAGCGGAAGAAGTACCAGAGGGGCCCACACCCTGGCCACGAGGGTGGGGGGCACGCCCTACCCCCTTGGGCGCGCCCCCCCTGCCTCGTGGGCCACCTGGCAGCCCACCGGTGCCCATCTTCTGCTATATGAAGTCTTTTACCCTGGAAAAAAAATTAGTAAGCAAGCTTTCAGGACAAAACTCCGCCACCACGAGGCGGAACCTTGGCGGAACCAATCTAGGGCTCCGGCGAAGCTGTTCTACCGAGGAAACTTCCCTCCGGGAGGGGGAAATCATCACCATCGATCCTCTCATCGGGAGGGGGTCAATCTCCATCAACGTCTTCACCAGCACCATCTCCTCTCAAACCCTAGTTCATCTCTTGTATCCAATCTTTGTACCAAAACCTCAGATTGGTACCTGTGGGTTGCTAGTAGTGTTGATTACTCCTTGTAGTTGATGCTAGTTGGTTTATTTGGTGGAAGATCATATGTTCGGATCCTTAATGCATATTAATACCCCTCTGATCATGAACATGAATATGCTTTGTGAGTAGTTACGTTTGTTCCTGAAGACATGGGTGAAGTCTTGCTATTAGTAGTCATGTGAATTTGGTATTCGTTCGGTATTTTGATGAGATGTATGTTGTCTTTCCTCTAGTGGTGTTATGTGAACATCGACTACATGACACTTCACCATTGTTAGGGCCTAGAGGAAGGCATTGGGAAGTAATAAGTAGATGATGGGTTGCTAGAGTGACAGAAGCTTAAACCCTAGTTTATGCGTTGCTTCGTAAGGGGCTGATTTGGATCCATATGTTTCATGCTATGGTTAGGTTTACCTCAATACTTCTTTTGTAGTTGCGGAAGCTTGCAATAGGGGTTAATCATAAGTGGGATGCTTGTCCAAGAAAGGGCAGTACCCAAGCACCGGTCCACCCACATATCAAATTATCAAAGTAACGAACGTGAATCATATGAGCGTCATGAAAACTAGCTTGACGATAATTCCCATGTGTCCTCGGGAGCGCTTTTCTCTATATAAGAACTTGTCCAGGCTTGTCCTCTGCTACAAAAAGGATTGGGCCACCTTGCTGCACCTTATTTACTTTCATTGCTTGTTACCTGTTACAAATTACCTGATCACAAAACTATCTGTTACCGATAATTTCAGTGCTTGCAGAGAATACCTTACTGAAAACCGCTTGTCATTTCCTTCTGCTCCTCATTGGGTTCGACACTCTTACTTATCGAAAGGACTGCGATAGATCCCCTACACTTGTGGGTCATCAAGACTCTTTTCTGGCGCCGTTGCCGGGGAGTGAAGCGCCTTTGGTAAGTGGAACTTGGTAAGGAAAAATTTATATAGTGTGCTGAAATTTACTGTCACTTGTTACTATGGAACATAATCCTTTGAGGGGCTTGTTCGGGGTATCTTCACCCCGACCAGAAGAGCAAAGAGTTGCTCCTCAACCTACTGAACCTACTGAAAATGTTTACTTTGAAATTCCTTCGGGTATGGTAGAGAAACTGCTAGCTAATCCCTTTACAAGAGATGGAACATTGCATCCCGATTTACGCCTAATCTATGTGGATGAAGTTTGTGGATTATTTAAGCTTGTAGGTATGCCCGATGATGTTATCAAGAAGAAGGTCTTCCCTCTATCTTTGAAGGGAGATGCATTGACATGGTATAGGCTATGTGATGGTATGGGATCATGGGACTACAAACGATTGAAATTGGAATTTCACCAGAAGTTTTATCCTATGCATCTTTTTCATCGTGATTGTAATTATATATATAATTTTTGGCCTCGCGAAGGATAAAGCATCGCTCAAGCTTGGGGGAGGCTTAAGTCAATGTTATATTCATGCCCCAAACATGAGCTCTCAAGAGAAATGATTATTCAAAAAAATTATGCTCGGCTTTCTCTCAACAATCGCTCCATGCTCGATACTTCTTGTGCTGGTTCCTTTATGATGTAGACTATTGAATTCAGATGGGATTTATTGGAAATAATTAAACGCAACTCTGAAGATTGGGATTCTGTCGTGGAATAGTCACAGCAGATGTCCTCGTGAAAGGACTTAGTCGTGGAGCCATCGCAACTAGGAAGCTTAAAGGGGTTAAATCGGGACAAAGGACACGAGGATTATACTGCTTCGGCCCGTTACGGTGAAGGTAAAAGCCTACGATCCAGTTTGGAGTGGGATTGCTTATGTCTCGATAACCAGGGAGCGAATCGCTTGACCTAGCTCTCGATCTGATGTTACTTGCCCTGAACCGGCGCCGGGTCGTCCCTTTATATACAGAGGTTGACGCCCAGCGGCTCTCAGAGTCCCGGCCGGCTCATAAACAGTGTCCGGCTGGGTCTCTTAACTATTCTTGCCTTACAATGCAAGTCACGTATATATGGCGGTTTATCACTACGGGCCTTAAGTCGCCTCTGGGCTTTGGACCCTTAAGTGAGCCGCCATCTTCAACCTTGGTCTTGGGCTTCGAGAACACGTACAGGTATAACCCGGCCCCTCCTGGTCGGGTCATACCAGTAGTTATATCACCAACATTAGGCCCCAGATTAATTTGGACTGGTTCATGTCAATCATCAACACTTAGAAAAAATATTCTGCTTCTTGCTTATGAAATTTTTTGTAAACCGCCATGACGTCATCCTTAGAACCCGTAGTAACCTGTCATGACGTCACCTGTCATAAATGAACATTTTTTCCGATATATCTCAACGGATATTTTTCTTAATGACCATCCCGAAAATCAAGGCGTCCTTGTAGCTGGATAATTTAATTTCTTATCAGTCTTTCCCTTATAAATAGGCACGACTAGTCTTTCTTCATTCTCCCCCTTTTCATCGTCTTCTTCCTTTCACAACCCCACTCCCGTTCGAGCTTCCGCCACCGCTGCTGCGCACCTCGTCTCCGTCGACCTTGGCCGCTGCATCGACCTGAATCTGTCCAGAGAACGGCGGCGCCCCTCCGCAGTAGATCTGCTGCTGTAAGTTTTCTCCTTCCCGGACCTTAGATCTGCATTAGGGTTTTGCGGGTTCCTGTGTTCTTCGTAGTTCATCACAGCATCTTCGTAGTTCTTCCTCCGCGACCTCTTTTGGTCCAAGAATAATATGGAACCCATGCGGTAGCTGTTTAGCATCCGTTTTTGGCGCTAGCAGATCCTCTTTCCTTGAACAGAACCTTCATTAGAACGCATGAACTCTGCTGTACCATATTTTTAGGTCTAGAAATATTTCTTTTCTGAACAGCCGTTTGATCCAAAACAATAACTGCAATTTGTCAAACCTGTTTATGCCATACTTAGTCAAAAATCTGGACTTGTTAGATCGCTCTAGCCATGGCGACTCTTATCACCGGTTTAAAGAGACAATGCTCAATTGAAACCTTGAACACCCATGACTGTTTAAACAATCTTAACGGCTTATAGAACCTATGGCGGCTTAAATAACCTTGACATAATTATCCTTATACCATTAGGCCCCGTCATAAGCCGCCATCTGTCGTATTTTTTCTTTCCGGCTTAAATTTGAACCAATATTTTATTCTTTCTCAGGCTTCTATCACAATGGCACCCAGAGCTCCCACTTCTTGCAACTGGGTTAAATCCATTGTCACAGACAGCACTCTTGATGATTATGTGAAGACCGGCTATCTGCCAAAGAAAGAAACCATGTCTTATCGTGCTCCTAACCCGGAGGAGGAATTCCCTCAACCCAAAGAGGGGGAAGTTATTGTTTTCACGGATCATATGAACCGGGGTTTCTCTCCACCCGGCTCAAAATTCTTCAGAGATGTGTTGCACTTCTTTGATCTTCGCCCACAAGACATCGGACCCAATTCCGTGTCTAACATCTACAACTTCCAAGTATTTAGTGAAGTTTATCTCGGAGAAGAACCCAATATTTTACTCTTCAGAGAGTTATTCTATTTGAACTGCCAGAATTAGTGCGCCAGCGGCCAGAGCTTAGAACTTGGTGGTGTCTCGATCCAGCGTCGCAGGGACGTAATTTTTCCTTATGCCAACCCGCCAAGTCATCCGAAAGACTGGAATCAAACGTGGTTTTACTGCGAGGACACCTCTCCGGCTGGCGAGAACCCTCTGCCCGGGTTTCGTGCAGTACATCTTGGGCCCAATCACCCGCTTCCAGACAAGATTACAGCCGCCGAACGCAAAACACTCGCCCCCACTTTAGCTAAGATCAAAGCTCTTCTGGGGAACGGATTAACTGGCATCGACCTGGTCCGGGTCTGGCTCGCCTGGCGAGTTATTCCATTGAGTTGCCGCTCTGACTTGCTGTGCACCTACTCAGGCAAGAAAGATGATCCTCTGCGGCACAGCCCTGATGACGTGCCTGAAGATGTTATCGATGAGATGACAAAGTCCCTTTTGAACGAGAGCTTGGCAGATTGCGGTAAGGTGGGCCAGGCCCCCTTCTGCGAAGCTAACCCGGCTCCAAAGGTAAACCGCCCATCTGAACAAATTACTTAAGTCTTTCAATATTTTTATCCATACTCATGCCTCTGTTACTTTCTCAGGCGGGTGATAAATTCTGGACGGTCAAATATGACCATGAAGCTGCAAAGAAAGCCAGGAAAACCAAGAAAGACGCCAGGAAAGAAGCTGCCAAGAGGAAGGGCAAGAAAGCTACCGCCTCTGACTTACTTCGGCTAGAAGACTCTTCTGATTCGGAGGTAGCCCTTGATTCTCTTAGCTCCTTTTTTAACTATCTTATTGACACTGATTCTCAGCAGGAGGACACAGGAGCCAGCCAAAACAAGGCTGAAGAGGTAACTATCCTTTCCTCCGACTCCGATCTTTTGCCAAGACAGAAAATCCGCAGAGTAACCCGGAAAGTAAGATTTTCTCATCCCTTAGCTTATCAAGACCCTCAATTTCTTTTGAAGCGACAGATACACGAGAACCGGAGGCAAACCCGGACCAGCAAGGATGCGGAGCTCTCCTCCGGCTTGCCCAACCCCCCAAAGAAGCGTCAGAACGAGGTCATTTCTGACTTAAATCTCCTTTATCTTTTGGTGGGTCTCACTCGTCAACCTCTCAATTCCTCTGACTCGGATTATCAGGAAACTTCCCCTTCTTCCAGCGACTCAATGCAGTCTAACTTGACGGCTTTCAAGATCGCGCCAGGGTAATAATGACATGTTTATCCTGTATTCATTGCAATTCATTGCATTTGCACTAACTTTTATGATTTTCTGTAGTGGCCAAGCCAAACCCAGTAAAAGGGGCAAGAAGAATAAGCCGGCTAAAGATACCATCGTGACTGAGCCAGTACTTGGAACAACCGCGCCTGAATCGTCAACTCATGAGCCGCCGCCTGAACCGGCTCAAGACATGCCAACTCCAACTGCTGATCCGCCTACTGAACAAGCCACTGATGGCTCAGAAAACCCGGAGGCTCCTAGCCCGGTCAGGACGGACAATCCTCAAAATGCTGATGTTGAGATCACCGGAATCAGCTTTGTTGAACCGGGGAGACCAAACATACTGGCCAAGTGCTCTGCCAAGGAAGAACTTCTGCAACACCGCCGGGTCAAACTTGATGTCATTGACTATAGTCACCTGAGCGTTGACGAGGTGTTTTCCGGCTATATGAGTCAAGTGCACAACAGCCGTGACACTGAAATTAATCTGGTAAAGCGGATGCACCAGAAATTTGAGGTACAACCCTTTCTCTGCACTTATCTTTACTCATGCTAGCCCCCAAGTCTATTGCTTATGATAAATATGTTGTAGACTTAGAAGACAACTTAACAACATTAGCAACATAAATGGATAAAATATGTAAGAAATCCGGCTTATACTATAGTCCCCAAGGGGCGGCTTAACCAGCATGGTTGAACCGGTCCTTCATATGATTATAAAAATGCTTGTAAGACTTTGAACCGCAATATGCATTAGCCCCCAAGTGCCAAGTATTGTTGCCTGCACAGTGCTTGGGACTTACTTGTCATTAACCACCATATTAAATAAAACTCTTCAGTAAGCATTAGCCCCCAAGTGCCAAGTGTTGTTGCTTGCAAAAGGCTTGGCACTTAATGTTGCATCATGAATGACCTAATGTTTTGGCCCGGCCTTTGTACAGGTCACCGTAAGTCAGCTTGAATAGAAAGTGTCTGATCTGAAGAACCGCCTTGAGGTCCAAGAGACGGAAAACTCAAAGAGTTGACTCCAAGTTTAAATTTAGCGTTTCTGAACAAGAAAAGCTGGATAAAGAACTTGAAAAAGAGAAGAAGGCATGGGCTGATGAAAGAACTGCACTGATGAACCGAGCCGAGAAGGCAGAGGCGGATCTTAAGGAAGCAACTGATGAACTATCCGGCTTAAAACGCCACATCTCTCAGATGGTCTCAGCGATCTTTGGTAAGTCGCCCTGCAAATGTTAAATTCTTGCAACTTTAAACTTATCATATAAATTGGATCTGACTCACCTTATAATGTCTATGCTGGCCCCAGGAGTTCAAATCTGAACCAAGATTTGCTGATCAAGCTGAAGGCGGTCTATACACTGGTGGAGCAACTGTATACCGGCTCTCAGCGTGCCTTAGCCAGAGTGGCTTTATCAAACGAAGTGCCCACCCTTTTGGCTGATGTACTGAAGAAGCTTGCTGTGCTGCCCGAATGGTTCAATGAACTAAGGCGGTCAGCGGCGAGAGCCGGGGCGGTAAATGCTTTAAGCCGGGCCAAAGCTTGGCTACCAGAGTTAGACTCGGCCGACATCGCTATTGGTTATCCAAGCCTAAAGGAGGATGGTACCTCGTTTGAACAAGAAGACTTTACCGCTTGTGTGAAAGAAGTACGCCCCGTGGCTACCCTGATAGCTGACGAAGTGGATCTCTCCAAGTACGAGGCGGGCTATGACGAAGAGAACCGGAGAATTCCAACGCCGCATTATAAAGTGGTCAGCCTGATCCCCCCCAATTCGTAAGCATACCTTTGCCCCTGACGTTGACCCGGCTGGACTAGTTGACGACGAAGCTGAATTTGAAGCTTTGAACAACATTGACTGGTCATCGTCAACCTTCCAGGAAAGGGAATAGGGCGAAGAAGCGGAGAGGGCTAACCCAGATGCTTCAGGCCAACATGAGAGTTAGTCTGCCGTGGCGGCTCATACCTGTGGTGTGCTGCAAAAAACAATATGAATTTTTGGGACTCGGGGAGTCATGCAATAGAATAGAAATAACTTTGATTTGGCGGTGCCATCGTGCACGTGTTTGATGCTGAGCACTATTAAGCCATCATGTTATATTAACCCGTGTTATTCTTGCCATCTGCTTTCCTGATGCTTCGACCAAGTCTTTCAACTGTCGTGCACATAGAAATAGATCACCAGATCCCTTGGCGGCTTAACCGTACGGCGGGTCATAATAACTTGAAATATTTAAGAAAACACGAATGAGCCTGTTATAACATATGACATTGAAACATAGCTGTAATCGTGTATCTGTAAACTTTCTAAATTTGTAGTGCCGGCCTATATAACCCGGATCATGAGGGTGAAAACCCAAGCTTCAGAAACCTAGATTTGCAAAGGTATGATGATTCTTATATCTTGGCGACTTATCAGCCAACATCAAGCGGGGTTAAAATTAGCCACACTTGTATTTTGAGCCGGATTAAAATTAACTCAAAAAATTCTCAAGTTAAATAAAAGCGACGTGCAAAGAAAATTAGAAACCAAAATAAAACATAGAATAATCAAGGCTTCTGATTCGAATATGATCAACAAACCGTTCCAATGGGGTTAAGCTAGGGTGTTGGTGTTGCGCCGATCAGGAGGGTACCAACAGCTATGTTCTCTTTGGTTCAAATATGACCTATGTTTGAACAGGAAGCCCCCTAATGACCTTGAGAGTTTTTTAACGACTCTGATTCGAATACGATCAAAGTCGGTTCCCAAAAGGGGTTGAGCTATGATTCGAATACGATCAAGAAGCCCCCTAGTGAGCTCGGCAGTGTGCCAATCAAAAGGGTACCGACAGCTATGTTCTCTTTGGTTTGAATAGTCACGGAAGATGTCCTCGTGAAAGGACTTAGTCGTGGAGCCATCGCAACTAGGAAGCTTAAAGGGGTTAAATCGGGACAAAGGTCACGAGGATTATACTGGTTCGGCCCCTTACGGTGAAGGTAAAAGCCTACGATCCAGTTTGGAGTGGGATTGCTTATGTCCCGATAACCAGGGAGCGAACCGCTTGACCTAGCTCTCGATATGATGTTACTTGCCCTGAACCACCGCGGGGTCGTCCCTCTATATACAGAGGTTGACGCCCAGCGGCTCTCAGAGTCCCGACCGGCTCATAAACAGTGTCCGGCTGGGTCTCTTAACTATTCTTGCCTTACAATACAAGTCTCGTATATATGGTGGTTTATCACTACGGGCCTTAAGTCGCCTCTGGGCTTTGGACCCTTAACTGAGCCGCCATCTTCAACCTTGGTCTTGGGCTTCGAGAACACTTACAGGTATAACCCGGCCCCTCCTGGGCGGGTCATACCAGTAGTTATATCCCCAACAGATTCCGACGAAGGTAAGGAGTCAGGTATGACACCTAAGTTTGATTGTGTTAAATCTTGTATGGATACCGATGCTTTTCGTGGATTTAGCACTAAATATGGACTTGACTCGGAAATAGTAGCTTCTTTTTGTGAATCATTTGCTACTCATGTTGACCTCCCTAAGGAGAAGTGGTTTAAATATAATCCTCCCACTGAAGTAAAAGTAGTTGCACCTATTACAGTTGAAGAAAAGACTATCACTTATAATGATCCTATTGTTCCTTCCACTTATATTGAGAAACCACCTTTCCCTGTTAGGATAAAGGATCATGCTAAAGCTTCAACTGTGGTTCATAAGAGTAATACTAGAACATATACACCACATGAGCAAATTAAAGTTGAACCTAGTATTGCTATGGTTAAAGATCTCTTGGCTGATAATATTGATGGGCATGTTATTTATTTCTGTGATGCAGCTCCTAGAATTGCTAGACCCGATGCTAAGAAACATAGACCTGTTGTAGGCATGCCTGCTATTTCTGTTAAAATAGGAGATCATTGTTATCATGGCTTATGTGATATGGGTGCTAGTGCAAGTGCAATACCCCATTCCTTATACAAATAAATTATGCATGATATTGCACCTGCTGAGATAGAAGAAATTGATGTTACAATTAAGCTTGCCAATAGAGATACTATTTCACCAATTGGGATTGTTAGAGATGTTGAAGTCTTGTGTGGGAAAGTTAAATATCCTGCTGATTTTCTTGTTCTTGGTTCTCCACTAGATGACTTTTGTCCCATCATATTTGGTAGACCCTTCTTGAATACTGTTAATGCTAAGATTGATTGCGAAAAAGATGTTGTTACTATTGGTTTGGGGATATGTCTCATGAGTTTAATTTTGCTAAATTTCGTAGACAACCCCATGATAAAGAATTGCCTAGTAAGGATGAAATTACTGGTCTTGCTTCTATTGACGTGCCTCCTAATGATCCTTTAGAACAATATTAGCTAGACCATGAAAATGATATGTTTATGAATGAAAGAAGGGAGATAGATGAAGTATTTTTTAAACAGGGACCTATTTTGAAACACAACTTGCCTGTTGAAATCCTAGGGGATCCCCCTCCACCCAAGGGTGATCCCGTGTTTGAGCTTAAACCCCTACCTGATACTCTTAAATATGCTTATCTTGATGAAAAGAAGATATATCCTGTTATTATTAGTGCTAACCTTTCAGAGCAGGAAGAGGAAAGACTATTGAAAACTCTGAAGAAGCACCGTGCTGCTATTGGATATACTCTTAATGATCTTAAGGGCATTAGTCCCACTTTATGCCAACACAAAATAAAATTGGAGGAAGACACCAAACCAGTTATTGATCACCAACGACGGTTAAATCCTAAGATGAAAGAAGTGGTAAGAAAGGAAATACTAAAGCTCCTTGAGGCAGGTATAATTTATCCCGTTGCTGATAGTCAGTGGGTAAGTCCTGTCCATTGTGTCCCTAAGAAGGGAGGTATTACTGTCGTTCCTAATGATAAAGATGAATTGATCCCGCAAAGAATTATTACAGGTTATAGGATGGTAATTGACTTCCGCAAATTAAATAAAGCTACTAAAAAGGATCATTACCCTTTACCTTTTATTGATCAAATGCTAGAAAGACTATCCAAAATTCACATTTTTGCTTTCTAGATGGTTACTCTAGTTTCTCTCAAATACCTGTGTCAGCGGAGGATCAAGAAAAGACCACTTTTACTTGCCCTTTCAGTACTTTTGCGTATAGACGTATGCCTTTTGGATTATGTAATGCACCTGCTACCTTTGAAAGATGCATGATGGCTATATTCTCTGACTTTTCTGAAAAGATTTGTGAGGTATTCATGGATGATTTCTCCGTTTATGAATCCTCTTTTGATGATTGTTTAAGCAACCTGGAACGAGTTATGCAGAGATGCGAAGATACTAGTCTTGTTTTGAATTGGGAGAAGTGCCACTTTATGGTTAATGAAGGCATTGTCTTGGGGCATAAAATTTCTGAAAGATGTATTGAAGTTGATAAAGCTAAAGTTGATGCAATTGAAAAGATGTCGTGTCCCAAGGACATCAAAGGTATAAGAAGCTTCCTTTGTCATGCCAGTTTTTATAGGAGGTTCATTAAGGACTTCTCTAAAATTTCTAGGCCTCTGACTAATCTCTTACAAAAAGATATTCCTTTTGTCTTCGGTGATGGTTGTGTAGAAGCATTTGAAATACTTAAGAAAGCTTTGATTTGTGCACCTATTATTCAGCCACCTGATTGGAATTTACCCTTTGAAATCATGTGTGATGCTAGTGATTATGTTGTAGGTGTTGTTCTAGGACAAAGAGTTGATAAGAAACTAAATGTTATTTAATATGCTAGTAAAACTCTAGACACTGCCCAGAGAAATTATGCTACTACTGAAAAAGAATTCTTAGCAGTTGTATTTGCTTGTGATAAGTTTAGACCTTATATTGTTGATTCTAAAGTAACTATTCACACTGGTCATGCTGCTATTAAATATCTTATGGGAAAGAAAGATGCTAAACCTAGACTTATTAGATGGGTTCTCCTATTGCAAGAATTTGACTTGCATATTATTGATAGAAAGGGAGCTGAGAACCCCATTTGCAGACAACTTGTCTAGGTTAGAGAATGTTCTTGATGACCCACTACCTAATTATGATTGCTTTCCTGATGAAAAATTAGATGTCATAAATGCTTCTCGTACTGCTCCATGGTATGCTGATTATGCTAATTACATTGTTGCTAAATTCATACCACCTAGTTCCACATACCAGCAAAAGAAAAAGTTCTTCTCTGATTTAAGACATTACTTCTGAGATGACCCACACCTTTATAAAGAAGGAGTAGATGGTGTTATTAGACGTTGTGTACCTGAGCATGAACAGGAACAGATCCTACGCAAGTGTCACTCCGAGGCATATGGAGGACACCATGCTGGAGATAGAACTGCACACAAGGTATAACAATCCGGTTTTTATTTGCCTACTCTCTTCAAAGATGCCCGTAAGTTTGTCTTTTCTTGTGATGAATGTCCAAGAATTGGTAATATTAGTAGACGTCAAGAAATGCCTATGAATTATTCTCTTGTTATTGAACCATTTGATGTTTGGGGCTTTGATTATATGGGACCGTTTCCGTCCTCTAATGGATATACACATATTTTAGTTGCTGTTGATTACGTTACTAAGTGGGTAGAAGCTATTCCAACTAGTAGTGCTGATCATAACACCTCTATTAAGATGCTTAAAGAAGTTATTTTTCTGAGGTTTGGTGTCCCTAGATACTTAATGACTAATGGTGGTTCACATTTCATTCATAGTGCCTTTCGTAAAATGCTTGCTAAGTATGATGTTAATCATAGAATTGCATCTCCATATCACCCACAGTCTAGTGGTCAAGTAGAATTGAGTAATACATAGCTCAAATTAATTTTGCAAAAGACTGCTAATAGATCTAGAAAGAATTGGTCCAAGAAACTTGACGATGCATTATGGGCTTATAGAACTGCATATAAGAATCCTATGGGTATGTCTCTGTATAAAATGGTTTATGGAAAAGCATGTCACATACCTCTCGAACTAGAACATAAGGCATATTGGGCCATTAAAGAGCTCAATTATGATTTCAAACTTGCCGGTGAGAAGAGGTTATTTGACATTAGCTCACTTGATGAATGGAGAACCCAGGCTTATGAGAATGCCAAACTGTTTAAAGAAAAACTTAAAAGATGGCATGACAAAAGGATACAAAAGCGTGAGTTTAACGTAGGTGATTATGTGTTGCTATTCAACTCTCGTTTAAGATTTTTTGCAGGAAAACTTCTCTCTAAATGGGAAGGCCCTTACGTTATCGAGGAGGTCTATCGTTCCAGTGCCATAGAAATCAACAACTTCGAAGGCACAAACCCAAAGGTGGTGTACGGTCAAAGGATCAAACATTATATCTCGGGTAACCCAATAAATGTTGAAACTAATGTTACCGAAACCGTAACACCGGAGGAATACAGAAGGGACACTTTCCAGAATGTTTCAGACTCCGAAAAGGAATAGGTATGTGGTACGTTAAGTAAACCGACTCCAAAATAGTTCTAATAGCATTTTTTCTCCGTTTTGGAATATTTAAGAAAATAGGAAAATAAGAAGCAGTCCCGGAAGGACACGAGGCATCCACGAGGGTGGAGGGCGCGCCCTACCCCCCCTGGGCGCGCCCCTGCCTCGTGGGCACCTCGTGTGCTGTCCGGACTCCGTTTTCTTGCACGATACTTCTTTTGGTCGGTAAAAATTCATTATATAAGCTCCCGAAGGTTTTGACCAGCGTATCGCGCAAAAATCCTCTGTTCTTGTCTTGAGCTGTTTCTGCCGCGATTGGAGCAATATGTCGTCCCAGGATTCGGAGGGAGAAAGCTATGTGGCTGATTACCTTGCAGACCCTAAGGTCTATGGGGACTTGGAGCATCATGGTTGTACTACTGAAGAAGAAGACGACTACGAGCCTAAAGGAAAGGAGGAGACGAGGTCATATGAGGATGAAGCCACATTACCTCAGCCTGGGGACATGCATGTGGAGTTTAAAAAGTCAAGCCTCCCTGATAGAGCAAAGAAACCAAAGATCGAGTTTATTCCTTTTCGTCTCTTGCAGGAAAACAAACAGGAACTATGCAAAAGGATATTAAGCCTTGAGCAGGAGATCGATGATATAAGGGAGCAAAATTCCATTCTTAAGCGCAAATTGAGGAAGAAGCCTGCATTATCAACAACTCCGTCATCACCACCTCTGAAGAACTAAACACATGGGTATGGGCACTCCCCTTGGCAACTGCCAAGCTTGGGGGAGGTGCCCCGGTATCGTATCACCATCACACTCTCCTATCTTTACCGTTTTTCTTAGTTCTATCCTTTTAGTAATATCTTGATCTAGTAAAATAAAGTTTTGGTATGATTTAGTTTTGAGTTTTGCTTTGTGATCCCTCTATGTAATCGAGTCCATGAGCTATATATAATAAAGATTAGTGTTGAGTCATGGGCTTTGCTATCTTGCTGTGATCTTGAGGAAATAAAAAGAATAAAAAGAAATGAAAGAGATCATATTGATCTTATGGAAAGTAATGACTTCACATATAAAGAGTATGATGATTAAAAGTTGTTGAGAGTTGGCAAACATAGTTTTGGTCATCGTTGCAATAAATAGGAAGTAATAAAGAAAGAGAGGTTTTCACATATATATACTATCTTGGATATCTTTTATGATTGTGAGCACTCATTAAAGTATGACATGCTAAAGAGTTGATGTTGGACAACGTAATGGGTTATGTTTTCTCACATATTAATTAAAGTATATTGTCATGGATCATCAAACATGTTGATCTTGCCTTTCCCCCTCATGCTAGCCAAATTTCTTGCACCAAGTGGAGATACTACTTGTGCTTCCAAATATCCTTAAACCCAGTTTTGCCATGAGAGTCCACCATATCTACCTATGGATTGAGTAAGATCCTTCAAGTAAGTTGTCATGTTGCATGCAATAAAAATTGCTCTCTAAATATGTATGACTTATTAGTGTGGAGAAAATAAGCTTTATACGATCTTGTGATATGGAAGTAATAAAAGAGAAAGACTGCATAATAAAGGTCTGTATCATAAGTGGCAATATAAAGTGACGTTCTTTTGCATTAAGATTTCGTGCATCCAACCATAAAAGCACATGACAACCTCTGCTTCCCTCTACGAAGGGCCTATCTTTTACTTTCAGTCTTATACAAGAGTCATGGTGATCTTCACCTTTGCTTTTTACATTTTATCCTTCGGCAAGCACCTCGTGTTGGAAAGATCCTGATACATATATCCAATTGGATGTAAGTTAGCATGAACTATTATTGTTGACATTACCCTTGAGGTAAAAAGGTTGGGAGGAAACACAATAAGCCCCTATCTTTCTCTGTGTCCGATTAAAACTCCATAACCATAAGTATTACGTGAGTGTTAGCAATTGTGAAAGACTAAATGATAGTTGAGTATGTGGACTTGCTGAAAAGCTCTTATATTGACTCTTTCCGATGTTATGATAAATTGCAATTGCTTCAATGACCGAGATCATAGTTTGTTGGTTCTCAATGAAGTTTCTAATTCATACTTGATATTGTGAATAGATTGTTACTTGAGTATAAGAAATCATATGACAATATATATATATATATGTTGTTATAAGAATGATCATGATGCCCTCATGTCCGTGTTTTATTTTATCGACCTCTATCTCTAAACATGTGGACATATTTTTCGATATCGGCTTCCGCTTGAGGACAAGCGAGGTCTAAGCTTGGGGGAGTTGATACGTCCATTTTGCATCATGCTTTTATATCGATATTTATTGCATTATGGGCTGTTATTACACGTTATGTCACAATACGTATGGCTATTCCCTCTTATTTTACAAGGTTTACATGAAGAGGGAGAATGTCGGCAGCTGGGATTCTGGGCTGGAAAAGGAGCAAATACTAGAGACCTATTCTGCACGGCTCCAAAAGTCTTGAAACTCCACGAAAGTCATTTTGGAATTAAAAATAAATATTGAGCGGAAGAAGTACCAGAGGGGGCCCACACCCTGGCCTTGAGGGTGGGGGCGCGCCCTACCCCCCTGGGCGGGCCCCCCTGCCTCGTGGGCCACCTGGCAGCCCTCCGGTGCCCATCTTCTGCTATATGAAGTCTTTTACCCTGGAAAAAATAATAAGCAAGCTTTCGGGACGAAACTCCGCCGCCACGAGGCGGAACCTTGGCGGAACCAATCTAGGGCTCCGGCGGAGCTGTTCTGCCGGGGAAACTTCCCTCCGGGAGGGTGAAATCATCACCATCGATCCTCTCAACGGGAGGGGTCAATCTGCATCAACATCTTCACCAGCACCATCTCCTCTCAAACCCTAGTTCATCTCTTGTATCCAACTTTGTACCAAAACCTCAGATTGGTACCTGTGGGTTGCTAGTAGTGTTGATTACTCCTTGTAGTTGATGCTAGTTGGTTTATTTGGTGGAAGATCATATGTTTAGATCCTTAATGCATATTAATACCCCTCTGATCGTGAACATGAATATGCTTTGTGAGTAGTTACGTTTGTTCCTGAGGACATGGGTGAAGTCTTGCTATTAGTAGTCATGTGAATTTGGTATTCGTTCGATATTTTGATGAGATGTATGTTGTCTTTCCTCTAGTGATGTTATGTGAACGTCGACTACATGACACTTCACAATTTTTTGGGCCTAGATCAAGGCATTGGGAAGTAATAAGTAGATGATGGGTTGCTAGAGTGACAAAAGCTTAAACCCTAGTTTATGTGTTGCTTCGTAAGGGGCTGATTTGGATCCATATGTTTCATGCTATGGTTAGGTTTACCTTAATACTTCTTTTGTAGGTGCGGATGCTTGCAATAGGGGTTAATCATAAGTGGGATGCTTGTCCAAGAAAGGGCAGTACCCAAGCACCGGTCCACCCACATATCAAATTATCAAAGTAACGAATGTGAATCATATGAGCGTGATGAAAACTAGCTTGATGATAATTCCCATGTGTCCTCGGGAGCGCTTTTCTCTATATAAGAACTTGTCCAGGCTTGTCCTTTGCTACAAAAAGGATTGGGCCACCTTGCTGCACCTTATTTACTTTCATTGCTTGTTACCTGTTACAAATTACCTTATCACAAAACTATCTGTTACTGATAATTTCAGTGATTGCAGAGAATACCTTACTGAAAACCGCTTGTCATTTCCTTCTGCTCCTCGTTGGGTTCGACACTCTTACTTATCGGAAGTACTACGATAGATCCCCTACACATGTGGGTCATCACACCTCCTCGTATGATATATACATGGTGGATCCACCCAAAGAAAATAACGGCGACTGTCGGGGATATACCCCGCGGTATGACCCGGCCGGAGTTATAACCCGGCTGGGGCTTGGTAAACTGGCAGGTGATAAACCGGTTGACAGTTAAGACAGATGGCTAAGACAGACGGGAAACCGGCAGGAGTTAAGTCAGATGATAACCCGGCAGGAGTTAAGTCAGATGATAACCCGGCAGGTGTTAAGTCAATCATAACCCGGCAGAGAATCATAACCCGGCATACAATCATAAACCGCACTAGTCATAACCTGGCAGACAGTGATTACTCGGTTGCCAGGGGTTATGAAGCCCGAGACGTTATGAAGCCCAAGACGTTAAGAAGCCCATGAAGAGAAGTCAGAATAGTTTAAGTCTTAATCCGAGTTGGACTCTACATGTAACCCGCCCCTTCAACATATATAAGGAGGGGCAGGGCACCCCAAGAGGGGAGAGAAATAATCTTAGGGCTAGACATAACTGGGAGAGCCGGTTTACGACGACTCTCTCATGATCATAATGAAACCTAGCCACAAACAGCATGTAGGGCTATTACCGGACGATGTTTCCCGGTGCCCGAAGCTGTCTAAATTCTTGTCTTGCGTGTTGCGTCTCTCGTCCCGATCAACCCCTCTCAAGCTACCGCATAGATGCGCTGGCCTCACGACTAAGTCCTTGCACTAGGACATCTGACGTGACAATTCCACGAAGTTGGCGCCCACCATGGGGCAGGAAAAAATAAACCGGATTTCTTCAAGGTTGTGACATTTATATTGAAGCAAGTCTTAAGCTGTTGCTACGCTACCTTCTTAAGACTTGGGGGCTACAAGTAATAGGCATACACTAGTAGAAAACAGGGCATAGGTCATAGGGCAGTTTTCACATTAGCCCCGGTTCAGTCACGAACCGGGACCCATGGGGGCATTTGAAGGGGAACGCGACAGAAAACAAAATTTTTCCGACCTACGCACCAGCCCAGGACCACTATGGTGACTGCATACATGGTTTGATCTTTTTCGTTACCGACTCGTAGCGCAGCGGGAAGTAGAGTCGATGACGATCGGCGGTGCAGATCCCCGCAGCTAGGATTTACAACCTCCCAACCGCGAGGATGTATACCCTCATCTGCTCCTCAGACAGCCCTCCGGGAGGCGGTCGAACAGCCCCCCGGACGGTATCGCGGACAGCCCTTCGGGAGGACCTTCGAAACTCGAACGGTCACTCGGACAGCCCTTCGGGAGGACCTTCGAAACTCGGACGGTCACACGGACAGCCCTTCGGGAGGCACTCATGAACTAAGACCGAAACTACGATCTCTCTACAGAGTTGCACACATACGGTGTCATCTATCCGGCAGGGCTTCGCCGTCCAGAACTAGTTCCTGCCGGAACCCAGACAGCCTTACGGCTCTACGAAACTCTTTTCGTGGGAGGGAGAGAAGAAGCCAGATAATGCATGGCATGTGTATGAGAGCAAGGGATGAGTGTGGAGGGCTGCCCCTCCACCTCTATTTATAGGAAATCCCAAGGGGGTAGGGTAGTTTCACAAAAAACCCAAAATGCACATGAATGAAGTCCTTCCACAAGGACCTAGGAGTGAAACCAAGGAACAAGAGGGTCCCCAAGGGGGGATACCCCATGTGGCCGGCCACACCCCCATGAGGGGCCCAAAAAATGGCTCCTATCCATCCATGTCATCCCCAAGATCTTTTGGAGCAAAGCCCCAAAAGGTGGCTTTCCATAAAGTAACCATAAAGCTGATTTTCACTATTCACGACGACATTTTTCAGCGTCTGATCGAACTGAAAATATTTATGTGGGCTAAGAACATTTCCAGTACCCACTAAAATGATTTTCAACGCGTTCCGAAACAATTCCGGTTTTAGTGATTTTCATCTGCGAAACGCATCTGAAGTGGCTCCGGCAGCTCCGGAACATTTCCGGTTTTTACCTCAGAAAATTCCAAAAAGCTTCCAGAATGATTCTGGCATCCTCCAAGAATTATCAGGCATGTGCCGAAACCAATTTGACTTAATGGTGTATCCCGAAACAACTTTTCGGTATCATCGAAACTTATCCGATGACCTCTCTCTGCGGTACGATTCCGCTGTCCGAAACTTTCCGGTGTCCGAAACTTTTCCGGTGATTTTCTCTCAGACTCCCTGTCTAGTATTCAGCAGATAGATGACCCTTAAGCGTGTGACCCTATAGGTTCGGTGAAGTATAGACATGACCCGGAACCCCTTCCGATCAATGATCAACATCGGAGCCGTGGACACCCATATTGACCCCTATACCCACACGAATAAATATTCGAGTGAACCTCCAGTTGCCGTGTGCTATTCCTGTTGCTTCGCGATATGTTACAAATACCCGAGGTGAGACATGTTGGCATTCCCGTGGATCAACAACTTGTCCACTATGCTAGTTACCTCGTTACCGGTATTGTTCTCTTTTCTCGTTATCGTATTCCGGCATCCCCGTGATCAAATCACAAAGTGTCTGGCCAGACGATGATGGATACCGTAACACCGAGAGGGCCCAGAGATATCTCTCCATCGTCAGAGGAGCAAATCCCAATCTTGAGCTATCAAGTTACTTGACACACTTTTCCATGAACCCGTAAGCCGCCGTAATAGCCACCCATTTACGGATGACGTTTAACAAACCCCAAAGTTCATGAAGCAAGCATGAAGAAACTCGATACTCTCATGGTCTAAGGAATCATGCAAACGTTAACCATCTCTGTGTTATGTACCAATAAACTTGTGACGAATGAATCTCATAGCATAACATCAATCCGGGTTGATTCAACACAAATGTTCTCTTAACATTGTGCCCTCAAAGTTGCTGGCATAGACATGCCCATGACCAGGAAAACAGAACCATCATGCAACACTTGAGCTAGTCTTAGAGGCCAGACTAGGAATACTTCTTACCGTTTATTATTCCACACGTGCATTTGAGTCTTCCTCCGAGCCTCGTGGATATTGCAGACTCGAGAATCATTGCAGTTATAGCATGGAACATAAACATAATTATGAACTCGGAGATAAATAATATCATTTATTATTGCCTCTAGGGCATATCTCCTACAGACTCCCACTTGCACTAGAGTCAATAATCTAGCTTATGCTAATGCACTTCACACCTGTGGCACACCGGTGTAAATATGCTTCGCTTGTGGTATAGCCTGATGACCAACGGATCTGACGACTTCAGTTCCGTGTGTATCTTTGCATGTCCTCGCGTTTTCACGTTTTCACAAAATTCATATTTTGTGTGGACTTGGCTTTGTATGTATGTGAATCACAGGTCGAACCTGGATTCCTCAGACTGAGTTATGGAGCAACTACCTGCAGTAGTGTCCCATTGTCAAAAGCCATCTTGGAACTATACTAAGTTCATGAATGAACTATATGATTCAACATCTTCTTTGTCGCTTCTAAAGCGTCAACATACTTAGCCCTTGTTATAGAATTCGCCACAGTAACTAGTTTGAACAAATTCCAACATACTGTGCCACCACATTGTGTGTTACACAAAACCCTTAATTTAAATCGAAAATCGCATGGAGAAAAGATGAAGACTCTATCGATGTAACATTTTACAACGAACTCTTCATGATCTCTGCTTGCGAGAAAAGCATGTCATCAGTACTTACTCTAGTACTCTGTGACATCTTTCACTGTTGTCCCATGATCAGTAATTTGATCACTTTGGTATCCATACTCGCAACACCTTGGGAGTATCGGACATATCTGGTTGTTTTACATACCATGGAATACATGATTAATCCAAACACAAAAGTGTGTGGAATCTGCATCATGTATTTTACTCATCAGTGTTTTGGGACACCGAGTCTTGCAAAAACTCTTTCCATGTGACTTTGGCAAGAATCACTCCTTGGCGTTTTAAATGCTAAAAGGTTTTAGCATCTTGTCAATATGTATTCATTGCTTAGCCCCATTAGGTAAATCTATCTCCATACATCATCATGCCTAATATTGAGGCTATTTAGCCTAAGCACTTCATCGAAAAACTATTTTCAAATGAAGTCCTAATTTGTGTCAAGAAATTTATTTCCAATTACCAATGTGCCAAGCACATAAGGTTTTTAGAAATATTATTACGCTCCCACTTACTTTCTTGAATTACAAGCATCTTCATTACCCATTGATGAAGTCAAAACCCCTTTGACCATTTCATCAAAACACGAAGATTTCAACTCCATTTTGCTCTCTTCTGTCCATTGCTGGAACTCTGAAGTTTGCATACCTACTAGCATCCTCTGGATCGACAAATTACTTTGGACTGTATCATATACAAGTCCTAGCTTTCATTTCCATCAGATGGAAATCCTTTTATCATCCATGTTTCATATCTCATGATTGAAATATGTATTAATTGCTAGTTCAACCCGAACCGACTTTAAGCATCGCTACGATGAAAACAACCTCATCGTATTATTTCAACAAGTCGAGCTTTATGGATAAAACATTTTATCCGTATCAGTTTTAAGTTCCATAAATATTCGTTAGACTCTAAGTCTTCCGAAAGGTGTATCAAGGTTTTAATCTTGAATCACTTATATGGAAACTAACTCGGGTTGTATTGGCATTTAGCCAATTCCGGAGTTAGGGCCCATCAACGCTTCCTTGTGTATCGTAGGTACAATGTTGTCTAACAACAATATCTCGTTTGCGCACCTGAGAGGTTTGCACGAGCCTTGCCTACGTGGTTCAGCTGCAAGTTCGACCGAAGTTCATACATTTTATTGTAGAGACTTCTGTATCAGTCGCAGTAGGAAACTCTGGAATTTCTTCCAAGGTCTCTTTCCTTTGATCTGATGAAGATACTATTTATCTCGTCGAGTTGCACTATTCTCCCACTCACCTTTTAGAAAGAACCATTCTCTTTAAAAGCACACCGTTTCGCGGCAAAACTATTTGCCTCAGTATAGTGAGGGAGGAATACCCAACATTTTGGTATAACCTACAAAGTAGCACTTGTCTGATTTGGAATAGGTTTGTAACCTTTTACACAAGCCCCATATTCCAAATGTTAAGAAAAGATATAACATGGTTGGGCGTACCATACCATGGCTTCATTTCAACAGACCCGATGTAGCTCTTTTCAGTGTAAAAGCCGCAGTCTCTAAAGCATCACTTTAAAAGGGATAATGGCAAATTTATTTATGTCATCTTTGACCTTACCATGTCATAAATGGTTTGATTACATCTCCATGGACTTTCCACTTGCAGTGGTGTTCCGGGAGGTGCAAGTTTATGAAACCCCTTTCACAACTCATCAGACATTCGCTAAACATGTAACTCAAATATTCCTTTGTGCAATCAAATTGCAGAAACATAATTTTCTTGTTACAATAACTTCTACTTCATTTTTGAGAACCTTTCGAATGATTTCAAAAGATCCAGACTTACGCCTCATCAAGTAAATATCCATATATCTACTTGAGTCATTTCTGAAGATAAATATATCCACCACTAACAACACTTATCGGACTACACACATCAAATGTATGATCACTAATAAGTTTGTTGTTCGTTCCCTATGGCCTGTGAACGGTATTTTAGTCACTTCACTTTTCGGAGGAAAGTTGCAAGTGTCAGATGATTCAAAATCAAAAAGACTTCAAAATCCATCATAATGGAATTTTCCATGCGGGTTTCTCCAATGTGACCAAATGTAGTGCCACACTTGTGTGGTATTCTTTTAGTCTTGCGACATTTAGCATCAGTGTTATGGATGTATCATATTACCCTCAATATTCATAACATACGTCCCATCGATGATGGAAGTATGGCCCTTATGTTATTCATAATACTTAACAACAATTGTTGTTTTTATGAACAACTCTTTTGCAACAAACATTGTGCAATGGGCTAGAGTGTATGAAACTCTAAAATGAATTATGAAAGTAAACCCAGAGGTATTGTATTATTATCAATATTCATAACATACATCTCATTCATAATGAAAGTATGGCCCTTGTGTTATTCCTAACATCGAACATAAAAGTTCACTTATGAACAACCTTCTTGCAAGATGCCTTATGCAATGGGATAGAGTTTGTAAAACTCTAAATGAATTATGAAAATAAATACAGACGGCAATACACCGATGGAAGGTATAGTAACATTTACTATGTTCCCTGTGTATACCTTAACCTCATTTCTAGCTAGTCTTTCAGGCCATAGTAGTTCTTACATCGAGTTGCAACAGAATGCAATCGAGCGGGCATTTTTGTGATGAACTCACAATACCCAAGAATTAGTGATTGACATGTTTAACCATAATTCGCAAGAACTATATCTTTGACCAGCCTTCTATACATCAAAAACTTGTATGACATTCATACATGAGCTGGATATTCCAGTCTTCTTTCCTTTTGCCTTTATACTTCTAGCAGTTTAACTTTTAGTATTTCTCCTACTCTCAGAAGAAGCACCCAACTTAAGAGTGTCATTAGCCCCGGACTTCCTAGGCGTGTAAGTCATACTAACACCCTTTGGACACTTCCTTTCTATTTAAGTTGTTGTTTTATTCACCTTTCATTATATGACAGGCGTTCTTCTGGATCCCTTTCCCAGCAGTCAAATGCATAGTAAACACTTTTACTAATACTTGCAAACAAACATTGCTTTGTTTGTACCTGAAAATAATTTTCAGTTCCATGAATATCATATAACTATCCCAAGTTTCGAAGTTTGGGTTTCATGGAAGCAAACATATTCCACTTGACCGTAACAGAATTCTAGCTTTTGGATCAAAGGACGAGAGTCACATGATCCATAGCATTAGCGGGAGGATACGGAAAGCATGCGATAGGACAAAGTCCTTCTCGGCACTTTTGAGGACAATCCTCATATTACGGTACCAATCATAAAGTTTTAACCAAATATTTAACAGCTATTCAGTTTTAACAGGGAAGGTGGAAACGCGAGCCATTATTCTACAACTATTTTGCATATAACACTTAGACAATGTTCATAATTAATTGCACGAAGAATTAAACATGTTAATTCAACAGTGCGCTCCCACTCAAATCAATATCTCTCAAAATTGATTGTGAGTGATACAAGACCCACATTTCAATTGTTCGCCATTGGTGTAACACCACTGATGACGAAAAATCTCAACCGGTAGGCCAACTTGCCAATCACATCTCTATGTGACTCTTGTTCATCTTTCGATGCGTGTGTTCCGAGCTCATGACGGTCATGCCTGAACGTCAAGACAACCAAGTGATCTCGCTGCGAGGTCTCAACTCACCCGCCTCACACTTCTCTAATCGTTCGTACCCGTGTGACACGGCGCACCCCGAAAAGATAGGTGCCGTGACGGTGCTACACTTGGGAGAACACTAACTACTTGGTATTTTAAGTGAGAGATCACCCTAATAAAAGCGACTACCGCGCAATCAAGAAGGGTGCATCATAAGGGATAAACATCTCAGGCAATTCATAATAGCATGATATGGTATAGCCCTTTCTGACGGAGAAGTCTTTCATTTCTTCGTCTTCGGCATTCGCGTCGGTGTTCACCTTCGCGAAGATTGCCACCACCTTGTCGATGCACCAGATAATATTGCTATCTCTATAGCTAACAAAATAATGCATTACAACAAGGTTGACACGCAGGTCATTAAAGTGCAATCATATGGCTCCAACCATCATGCCGAATCATGACACGCAGGTCATGTTAATCAATCACATCATATAGTCATCTCATACATAATCGAATTAGTATGAGCACTGCTATACCACATCATATGCACATCCTGCAAAACCAAGTTCGACGCCTCTAATCGGTTTATGCAAAATTTATTTTACGTGGCTTCTAAGGTTTTGACTTAAACCGCAGCGACCAACGTTTTATCATCAAGTATGATTATTCAAGTTGCTAGATTAACATCTCGGGGTGTATGAAACACGGGATAATTAAATCTCGAGCCCCATACTAAACTTCGTCATACGCATGACCCCCGTGCAGATCATATCCGCAATGCCCTTTCATCTGCGAATTTCATCTTTCTTTTGACTACGGCAGAACCCAAAGAACTGATAGCACTTCCATGATCAATCAGGATCACGGATTGCCAGAACTTTGTCAAATTCCACCATGCTGTCTCGAGATTGAGCAAACGCAAATTCTAGGGAAGCAACAAGAACCTCGGGTAACAGATTTCATCTATCACCCGCATAAATAATTTTCAGCAATAGATCTCATCTACTACCTAATTATATTATGCAATACCCATACATCTCCATGTATTCTAGATCGAAACCTGCATCTACGCATAGCACGGCTCTGATACCACTGAAGGGGAACGCGACAGAAAACAAAATTTTTCCGACCTACGCACCAGCCCAGGACCACTATGGTGACTGCATACATGGTTTGATCTTTTTCGTTACCGACTCGTAGCGCAGCGGGAAGTAGAGTCGATGACGATCGGCGGTGCAGATCCCCGCAGCTAGGATTTACAACCTCCCAACCGCGAGGATGTATACCCTCATCTGCTCCTCAGACAGCCCTCCGGGAGGCGGTCGAACAGCCCCCCGGACGGTGTCGCGGACAGCCCTTCGGGAGGACCTTCGAAACTCGAACGGTCACTCGGACAGCCCTTCGGGAGGACCTTCGAAACTCGGACGGTCACACGGACAGCCCTTCGGGAGGCACTCACGAACTAAGACCGAAACTACGATCTCTCTACAGAGTTGCACACATACGGTGTCATCTATCCGGCAGGGCTTCGCCGTCCAGAACTAGTTCCTGCCGGAACCCAGACAGCCTTACGGCTCTACGAAACTCTTTTCGTGGGAGGGAGAGAAGAAGCCAGATAATGCATGGCATGTGTATGAGAGCAAGGGATGAGTGTGGAGGGCTGCCCCTCCACCTCTATTTATAGGAAATCCCAAGGGGGTAGGGTAGTTTCACAAAAAACCCAAAATGCACATGAATGAAGTCCTTCCACAAGGACCTAGGAGTGAAACCAAGGAACAAGAGGGTCCCCAAGGGGGGATACCCCATGTGGCCGGCCACACCCCCATGAGGGGCCCAAAAAATGGCTCCTATCCATCCATGTCATCCCCAAGATCTTTTGGAGCAAAGCCCCAAAAGGTGGCTTTCCATAAAGTAACCATAAAGCTGATTTTCACTATTCACGACGACATTTTTCAGCGTCTGATCGAACTGAAAATATTTATGTGGGCTAAGAACATTTCCAGTACCCACTAAAATGATTTTCAACGCGTTCCGAAACAATTCCGGTTTTAGTGATTTTCATCTGCGAAACGCATCTGAAGTGGCTCCGGCAGCTCCGGAACATTTCCGGTTTTTACCTCAGAAAATTCCAAAAAGCTTCCAGAATGATTCTGGCATCCTCCAAGAATTATCAGGCATGTGCCGAAACCAATTTGACTTAATGGTGTATCCCGAAACAACTTTTCGGTATCATCGAAACTTATCCGATGACCTCTCTCTGCGGTACGATTCCGCTGTCCGAAACTTTCCGGTGTCCGAAACTTTTCCGGTGATTTTCTCTCAGACTCCCTGTCTAGTATTCAGCAGATAGATGACCCTTAAGCGTGTGACCCTATAGGTTCGGTGAAGTATAGACATGACCCGGAACCCCTTCCGATCAATGATCAACATCGGAGCCGTGGACACCCATATTGACCCCTATACCCACACGAATAAATATTCGAGTGAACCTCCAGTTGCCGTGTGCTATTCCTGTTGCTTCGCGATATGTTACAAATACCCGAGGTGAGACATGTTGGCATTCCCGTGGATCAACAACTTGTCCACTATGCTAGTTACCTCGTTACCGGTATTGTTCTCTTTTCTCGTTATCGTATTCCGGCATCCCCGTGATCAAATCACAAAGTGTCTGGCCAGACGATGATGGATACCGTAACACCGAGAGGGCCCAGAGATATCTCTCCATCGTCAGAGGAGCAAATCCCAATCTTGAGCTATCAAGTTACTTGACACACTTTTCCATGAACCCGTAAGCCGCCGTAATAGCCACCCATTTACGGATGACGTTTAACAAACCCCAAAGTTCATGAAGCAAGCATGAAGAAACTCGATACTCTCATGGTCTAAGGAATCATGCAAACGTTAACCATCTCTGTGTTATGTACCAATAAACTTGTGACGAATGAATCTCATAGCATAACATCAATCCGGGTTGATTCAACACAAATGTTCTCTTAACATTGTGCCCTCAAAGTTGCTGGCATAGACATGCCCATGACCAGGAAAACAGAACCATCATGCAACACTTGAGCTAGTCTTAGAGGCCAGACTAGGAATACTTCTTACCGTTTATTATTCCACACGTGCATTTGAGTCTTCCTCCGAGCCTCGTGGATATTGCAGACTCGAGAATCATTGCAGTTATAGCATGGAACATAAACATAATTATGAACTCGGAGATAAATAATATCATTTATTATTGCCTCTAGGGCATATCTCCTACAGCATTCGTCCCGGTTCATGAGCCCAGGGGGCCGGCCGGGGCCTCGTGGGCATTGGTCCTGGTTCGTATGGAACCATTTGTCCCGGTTCGAGCCACGAACCGGGACTAATGGTCCTCGCTCTTGGCCCACAACCATTGTCCCGGTTCTTGGCATGAACCGGGACAGAAGGCCCGGATTTAGTACCGGTTCATGCCATGAACCGGGACCAAAGAGGTGCCTATATATACCCCTCGCTCGCGACCAGAGCACTCCAGTGCTTTGTTTTTCTCTGGCCGGCGAGGGGAGGGCTTTGTGGTGCTCTAGCTCACCTCCTATGCACATGAGGTGTTCGATGAAATGCCCGAGCCACACTAGTTAAGCTTTGTCCTCTCGAAGCTCGACCTCAAAGCTCCATTTTCCTCGAGATTTGTCTAGGTTTAGCGGCCCGTCACGTCTCATTCCCGTCTTCACCGCCGTCGACCGCCCGCGCCGATCTCGTCGCCGGAACCACCGTGGTGAGCCTCCTGTTCTTATCTTCTTTTTGAAAGAAAAATTCTTACTTTAGATAGATACTTGTCTAATTTTCTTACTAATTTATTCCTTCTTATTACATAGTGCGATGGTTTTGGTATCCGCCCCCATCGGCCCTCGTCCTGTCTATGATTCGGATGTGGTATATATTATCTTTTTATAACTATTTGATTCATTTATTGTTTATGACAAATATACCGACCAGCGTGACATAGATTTTATTTATCTAGGAGGTGGTTGAACCGGAAATTCTAACCGACCCTATTGTCGAGAGGTTAAATTTAGTTGAAGAAGAAAACAATTACTTGAAGGAAAAAATAATAAAAATTGAGGAGGAGAAGATGATATTGGAGTTGCATGTTGCGGATGTCGTCGATGATCACAAGATCAAGATGGATGCAATGCGCTTGAAGATTAGAAAGATTAGAAAATATGCCATTCATACCGAGGCTTGGTATCATTATGCCGTTGGATCAATTGTTACCTTGGTTGTGATTATGATCGCATTTGTTTTCGCATTGATATGTTTTACATAGTTTCAATGTATGGTTTAATTAATTAGATGCTCTGGAGAGCTATATATATGTTGTTAGATGAGAACTATGTATGTACTTTGGTTCTAATGTGATGATGAACTTCTATTAATTTGGTCACTTAATTATCTATTCATGATGTTCTGTAATGGTTTTTGACACACTTAATTATATATAATGCACGCAGATGAACCGGCAATGGATGTACGGTGACAGACACACCTCCGAGTACATTAAGGGCGTGCATGATTTTCTCGAAGTGGCTGAGGCAAACAAGCAGAATGGTTTTATGTGTTGTCCATGCCCTACATGTGGGAATACGAAGTCTTACTCTGACCGGAAAATCCTTCATGCCCACCTGCTTTACAAGGGTTTCATGCCACACTATAATGTTTGGACGAGGCACGGAGAAATGGGGGTTATGATGGAAGACGGCGAAGAAGAAGAGGACGATGACAACTATGTGCCCCCTGAATACGGTGATGCTGCAATGGGGGAAGCTGCTGAAGATCAAGAGGAACCAGACGATGTGCCCAATGATGCTGCAAGGGGGGAAGCTGCTGAAGATGAAGAGGAACCAGTGCCCGATGATGATGATCTCCGCCGGGTCATTGTCGATGCAAGGACGCAATGCGAAAGTCAAAAGGAGAAGCTGAAGTTCGATCGCATGTTAGAGGATCACAAAAAAGGGTTGTACCCCAATTGCGAAGATGGCAACACAAAGCTCGGTACCGTACTGGAATTGCTGCACTGGAAGGCAGAGAATGCTGTGCCTGACAAAGGATTTGAGAAGCTATTGAAAATATTGAAGAAGAAGCTTCCGAAGGATAACGAATTGCCTGACAGTACATACGCAGCAAAGAAGGTCGTATGCCCTCTAGGATTGGAGGTGCAGAAGATGCATGCATGCCCTAATGACTGCATCCTCTACCGCGGTGCGTACAAGGATCTGAACGCATGCCCAGTATGCGGTGCATTGCGGTATAAGATCAGACGAGATGACCCTGGTGATGTTGACGGCGAGCCCCCCA
This sequence comes from Aegilops tauschii subsp. strangulata, assembly GCF_002575655.3. NCBI lineage: Eukaryota > Viridiplantae > Streptophyta > Magnoliopsida > Poales > Poaceae > Aegilops > Aegilops tauschii. The sequence continues at coordinate 6,599,138 of NC_053035.3, forward strand.
GGAAGAGGGTTCCTGCGAAGGTGATGTGGTATGCTCCTATAATACCACGGTTGAAACGTCTGTTCAGAAACGAAGAGCATGCCAAGTTGATGCGATGGCACAGTGAGGACCGTAAGAAAGACGGGAAGTTGAGAGCACCCGCTGACGGGTCGCAGTGGAGAAAAATCGAGAGAAAGTACTGGGCTGAGTTTGCAGCTGACCCAAGGAACGTATGGTTTGGTTTAAGCGCGGATGGCATTAATCCTTTCGGGGAGCAGAGCAGCAATCACAGCACCTGGCCCGTGACTCTATGTATGTATAACCTTCCTCCTTGGATGTGCATGAAGCGGAAGTTCATTATGATGCCAGTTCTCATCCAAGGCCCTAAGCAACCCGGCAACGACATTGATGTGTACCTAAGGCCATTAGTTGAAGAACTTTTACAGCTGTGGACTGGAAACGGTGTACGTACGTGGGATGAGCACAAACAGGAGGAATTTAACCTGCACGCGTTGTTGTTTGTAACCATCAACGATTGGCCCGCTCTCAGTAACCTTTCAGGACAGACAAACAAGGGATACCACGCATGCACGCATTGTTTAGATGACACTGAAAGTATATACCTGGACAAAAGCAGGAAGAATGTGTACCTAGGCCATCGTCGATTTCTTCCGACCAACCATCAATGTCGAAAGAAAGGCAATCATTTCAAAGGTGAGGCAGATCACCGGAAGAAGCCCGCCATGCGTACCGGTGATCACGTACTTGCTATGGTCAATGATTTACACGTAATCTTTGGAAAGGGTCCCGGCGGACTAGCTGTTCCGAATGACGTTGAGGGACACGCACCCATGTGGAAGAAGAAATCTATATTTTGGGACCTACCCTACTGGAAAGAGCTAGAGGTCCGCTATTCAATCGACGTGATGCACGTGACGAAGAACCTTTGCGTGAACCTGCTAGGCTTCTTGCGCGTGTATGGGAAGACAAAAGATACACCTGAGGCACGGGAGGACCTGCAACGTTTGCACGAAAAAGACGGCATGCCTCCGAAGCAGTATGAAGGTCCTGCCAGCTACGCTCTTACGAAAGAAGAGAAAGAAATCTTCTTTGAATGCCTGCTCAGTATGAAGGTCCCGACTGGCTTCTCGTCGAATATAAAGGGAATAATAAATATGCCAGAGAAAAAGTTCCAGAACCTAAAGTCTCATGACTGCCACGTGATTATGACGCAACTGCTTCCGGTTGCATTGAGGGGGCTTCTACCGAAAAACGTCCGATTAGCCATTGTGAAGCTATGTGCATTCCTCAATGCAATCTCTCAGAAGGTGATCGATCCAGAAATCATACCAAGGCTAAGGAGTGATGTGGCGCAATGTATTGTCAGTTTCGAGCTGGTGTTCCCACCATCCTTCTTCAATATCATGACGCACGTACTAGTTCATCTAGTCGACGAGATTGTCATTCTGGGGCCCGTATTTCTACACAATATGTTCCCCTTTGAGAGGTTCATGGGAGTCCTAAAGAAATATGTCCGTAACCGCGCTAGGCCAGAAGGAAGCATCTCCATGGGCCATCAAACAGAGGATGTCATTGGGTTTTGTGTTGACTTCATTCCTGGCCTTGAGAAGATAGGTCTCCCTAAATCACGGTATGAGGGGAGACTGACTGGAAAAGGCATGCTTGGAGGGGGGAACTCAATAATATGCAGGGACGGATATTCTTGGTCTGAAGCACACTACACAGTTCTACAAAACTCTACCTTGGTGACCCCATATGTCGATGAACACAAGAACAGTCTGCGCTCCAAACACCCGGAGCAGTGTGACGACTGGATTACATGTGAACACATCAGGACTTTCAGCAGTTGGTTGGAAACACGTCTCAGAGGTGACACCACTGTTTGTGATGAGTTGTACTCGTTGTCCAGGGGACCATCTTCGACTGTATTGACTTACAAAGGATACGAGATAAATGGGAGTACATTTTACACGATCGCCCAAGATCAAAAGAGCACCAACCAAAACAGCGGTGTCCGCTTTGATGCAGCAACCGAGAGGGGAAAGGACACATATTATGGTTACATAATGGACATATGGGAACTTGACTACGGACATGATTTTAAGGTCCCTTTGTTTAAGTGCAAATGGGTCAATCTGTCAGGAGGCGGGGTACAGGTAGACCCACAGTACGGAATGACAACAGTGGATCTGAACAATCTTGGGTACACTGACGAACCGTTCGTCCTAGCCAATGATGTGGCACAGGTTATCTATGTGAAGGACATGTCTACCAGACCAAGGGAAAGAAAAGATAAGAAAGCGAATACATCATACGATGAGCCAAAGCGGCACATAGTTCTTTCAGGAAAAAGGGACATTGTGGGAGTGGAGGGCAAGACAGACATGTCTGAAGATTATGAAAAGTTTCATGAAATTCCTCCCTTCAAAGTCAAGGCTGACCCAAGCATCCTGATAAACGATGAAGATTATCCATGGTTACAGCGCAATAAGCAAATGACACAAGCGAAGAAAAAGTGAAGACTTTCTCCCGCAACTATTATGATGATAGCATGCCAACTTTGTAATAGACGAGTATGATACCATTGTCCGTTTTGTACAAGAAGTGCATCTAGTTTTTGCCGTAACCCTCTCAACTTTCTTGCACATGCTATGTGGATGAAATGATGATACCATGCCAACTTTCAACCTTTTCAGAGTTCATTTGAAATGCTTTATAAGCCCTGAGTGCAGAGAGGTTAGGCCCGTAAGCCTGCTTTAGAGAGGAGCTCGACAGCTCAGGCGCACCGCACCTTATAAACAGGTGCGGCTCTCTCTTAGCTAGCGAGGTGGGACTAAACTCACCACCACGCCGATGTGCAAGGCCATTGGTCCCGGTTGGTGGCACGAACCGGGACCAATTCCACCCTTTGGTCCCTGTTGGTGCCACGAACCGGTACTAATGAGGCTGTGGCCCCACGAGCACCTTTAGTACCTGTTCGTGGCACGAACCGGTACTAGAGTTTTTTACTAGCTAAGCGGTTTTTTAGTCCCACCTCGCTAGCTGAGAGGCACTAGGAGCGGTTTATAAGCCCTGAGTGCAGAGACGATGAAGAAGAGGCGCAATGCTCACGTTGCTTAGCTTCAAGCCTTGAGGAATAAGGTAGACTGCATCGAGCTATGTGCAGTGCAGTCTACACTATTCCGAAAGGCTTGAAGCAAATCAACGCACATTGCGCCTCTTTTTTATTTTTAATCATTAAAAGCAAAAAGAATTTTCATAAAGAACTTTTTTTGATAGAAACTTTAATAGCAGAAAGAATTATCATAAAGTAAAATAAATAAGTAATTAGAAACAAAATAAAATAAATAAATAAGTTTTTTGTTGTAAGTAGAAATAAAACAAAATAAATATAGCAAAAAAGAAAATAAAAAAACTAAATACAGCAAAAAGAATTTTCATAAAGAACTAATGGCACTAATAGAAAGTTTATATGTTTTCTAAAACTAATGGCACTAACAGACAGTTTATAATTTTGCTGACCTAAAAGCAAAAAGAATTAAAAAATAAAGCAAAAAACAAAAGAAAATAAATAATGCAAAAAATTTAAGAAACTGCCACCTATTGGGCCACCACGGCCTGAATACGACTAGAAACCCAACCTGGGCCAGGATTCAGGCCCGCAAAAGGCCCAATAGGCCAACAGACAGCACAGTGTGACATTAGGCCCGTAAGCCTGCATTTGAGAGGAGCTCGAGAGGGCAGCCGCAGTGGAGCTTATAAACCACTCCGAGCCCCTCTCAACTAGCGAGGTGGGACTAAACTTTTGGCCGCGGGCAGCGCAAGGCCTTTGGTCCCGGTTGGTGGCACCAACCGGGACCAATGCCCCCCATTTAGTCCCGGTTGGTGCCACCAACCGGGACCAAAGGCCGCCGCTTCCCGCCCTTTGGGCTGCTGAAAAGAGGCCTTTGGTCCCGGTTGGTGGCACCAACCGGGACTAATGCCCACCTTTAGTCCCGGTTGGTGCCACGAACCGGGACTAAAGGATTTGCTATATAAGTCCACACTTAGGAAATTTTCGACATACCTCGCCCGTTGCCCCCGATGCCGCCAGGCTGCCCGTGCTCGCCGTCGCCGCCCGCTCCTCATCGCCGTCGCCCCGCGCCCTTGCCTCGACGGGTCGCCGCCCGGTGCTCGTCGCCGTCGCCCTGCCCCCACGCGCCGCCCCGCCTCGTGCTCCCCTGCTCGCGCGCGCCGCCTCGGCGCCCCGAGCCCCCCTGCCCGGCCCGCGCGTGCTCGCCGGCGCCCTCGCCGCCCCCGCCCCGTCCCGGCCCCGTGCGCCGGCGCCCTCGCCGCCCCCGCCCCCGCCGTCGCCATCGTCCTAGCCGCCCCCGCTATGAGAGCCGCCGCCCCGGCTCTGTTTTTTTATTTTTATTAGTTTAATTTTTTTGTTCATATGTGATGTATATGTGTATGTGGCTATAATGTATATGTGAACAAAAAAAATTTGTATGTATGTAGATGTTCAAAATGTATGAATATATATGTCAAAAATGTTTTTTTGTTCATAGAAAGTTTTTTGTTCATATATAGAAAGTTTTTATATATGACAATGGATATATATGAGAAATGATGATCCACATGGAAAAGTTTTATATATGCAAAAGTTACAATTTTAGAAAAGTTTTATATATCTAGCTAGGAAGGGAAGAAGAAGAAAAAGAAGGATAGGAAAGAAGAAAATAAGAAGAGGAAAGAAAGAAGAAGAGGAGAGGAAGAAGAGGAGATATAAATAAGAAGAGGAAAAAAGAAGAAAAAGAAGAGGAGAAGAAGAAAGGAATAGAGGAGAAGAAGAAAAAATAGAAAATATTCTATTTTTTCTTCTTCTCCTCTATTCCTTTCTTCTTCTCCTCTTTTTTTTCTTCTTTTTTTTCTTCTTTTTTTTCTTCAATCCTCTCCTCTATTCCTTTATTCTTCTCTCCTCTTTTTATTTCTTCTTCGTTTTCTTATGTTTTATCGGGTCTGTCGTCGTCGATATATACCCCTCCCGATAACTTCAACACGAGGGGGGATAACTTCAACACGAGGGGGGGTCGATATATACCCCCTCCCCGATAACATTATTTTCCCATGTATATATGTCGTCGTTGTCGATATAACCCCCTCCTGATAACTTCAACACGTGGGGGGGGGTCGATATACCCCCTCCCCGATAACATTATTTTCCCGTGTATGTATGTTGTCGTTGTCGATATTACCCCCTCCCGATAACTTCAACACGAGGGGGGATAACTTCAACACGAGGGGGGGTCGATATACCCCCTCCTCGATAACATTATTTTCCCGTGTATGTATGTCGTCGTTGTCGATATAAAACCCCCTCCCGATAACTTCAACACGTGGGGGGGACGATATATACCCCCTCCCCGATAACATTATTTTCCCGTGTATGTATGTCGTCGTTGTCGATATATATAACTCCCTCCCAGATAACTTCGACATGATGGACGGTCGATATGTATACCCCCTCTCGACCGTGATAACTTATACCACGGGAGCACCCCCCGGCCCTCTCGCTCGACCAAAACTCTCGAGGACACCCAAACCCTAGAAAAAAACGATGTCGGTCTCCTACCCCCTCCCGCCGCGCCCCTACCCTTGAAGCGTTTCCTAGGCCACCCCAAACCCGGAATAAGCTAGGTCTACGTTTGCACTAATATATCCACCTGCTGTCATGTTTGTGTAATAATTGCCATGTTGTAATATTTGCAGAAACAATGGAGCACGGACGAGATGAGCAAGCAGAAGAGGTGTTGGGGGACATAATCTTAGCCGGAGGTGATATCTTGTCGTATCTTAACGACAATGATGGTCTGGAAGAACAGGGTGAAGAAGCAGGCTGCGGTGATCGAAGAGTGGAGGAGGAAAGACATGATTATGATGGCTCCGGTGACCCAATGCTGGTGCAAGAAGGAGCCCGTGGTGACGGCTCCGGTGACCGAAGAGAGTCCGGCCAGGTAAATACATTAGTTAAGCCTGTGCTGACTAGCTAATTGATGCATTCATTGTTTTGGTATGTACACATATTAATTAACACTCGTCTTTCTTCTTTTTTCTAGCCCTCCGGATCGAGCACAACTGCGGTAAAGAGACGAGGCCCGAAGAGAAAGTTGTGCTCGGATGAAAGGTTTGAGATCACAGCAATCGCGCGCGATGGCCAACCAATTGAACCCCTCCGGACAAAGGATGCTTTTGCTGCTCAGTGCGGGGTTCTAGTTAGGGACAAGATCCCGATCAGCATCCACCAATGGTATAAGCCTAAGAAGGAAGACCATGAGGTGTCTTATGTCAATGATATGCAGAAAGATGATCTTTGGACTGAGCTGAAGGGAAATTTCACCCTACCGCCAGAGGAGGATCCGGAGAAGCCAGTTATAGAGCAATTAATCAAGTCTCATGCTCTTAAGAAGATGGCAGACCTATTCAGGAGGTGGAAGAATGAGCTGAAAACGTTTGTCGACAAAGAAGAGACACCTGAATTCATCGGCCGGTATGAGAAGATCAGAGATCACTGGCCCGCATTTGTGGCCCACAAGACATCGGAAAAGAGTAAGAAGATGTCAGCGACAAACAAGATGAATGCTGCGAAGAAGAAGCTTCACCATCGCACGGGGTCAGGTGGCTACCTCAAAGCCCGGCCTAAGTGGGCCAAGTCTGAGAGGGATCTGCTTGATAAAGGGATCGAACCACAGACAATGAACTGGCCAGACCGTTGCCGGACTTGGTTCTTCGGGGCTGGCGGAACCTTGGACCCTGTATCAGGGAGGTGTCGTTGGACGGACGAGCAACTTGCAATACCCGTCAAGAAGATTCAGCACTATATCGATGCAGCGCAGCAAGGGACGTTCGTTCCAGACAGAGAGAACGACGAGCTCACAATGGCCCTCGGGAATCCTGAGCACCCTGGACGGACACGAGGCACGCCAGGCTCCGTTCCGTGGAAGGCTAGTTTTCCGGACGCGGGCGGTTACAAAACCCAGGAGAGGAGGAAAAAAGTAGAGCAGATCCAAATTCAGCGTCTGCACGAAAGGGTTCAAGTGCTAGAGGAACGAGACAGCAATAGAGATGCCGAAACTGCCCCCGAAGCACACCGCCATCTCAGCGTAGAAGCAGCGTGGCTTCCACCGAGCTGCCTCAGCTGGAGCATGCGGCTACTCCTAGCTACCCCGTGGATGCTATCACGGAGTCTCAACATTGCCACCTTATGGCGGAATGGCAGAACTTGAAAGTCAAGGCGGCTGTCAGCTCTGTTTTACCTACTGAACCCGGCGCAACCTACCACTGCCGGCCGATTCCTGAAGGATATGCTAGGGTGATGGTGGATGAAATAACGGAGGGATTTGAGGACCTCCAGCTTGACCACCCTACCGGCGAAGGGGAGACTCGGCTGGGTTTAGCTCTGAAGACTCCATGCCTATGGCGGAAGGAGCTCATCAAGCTTCCGAACTGGACGGCTCCGGCGAGTAAGGGCACTCCGCCTCCTCCTCCGCCTCCTCCTCCGCCTCCTCCTCCGGCGAGTGATCAGGGCACTCAGCCTCCTTCTCCGGCGCGTGGCGGCACTCCGCCTCCTTCTCCGCCAGCGCCAGCGCGCCAGAGCAGCCAGCCTCCTCCTTCTCCGCCTCGTCAGCAAGGGCGGAAGAGACCCGCCGCCGCTGCGGCTGCTCCGGCGCGTCGTAGTCCTTCTCCTCCGCCTCGTAAGCAAGGAAAGAAGACAGCCGCAGCCGCTCCGTCTTCTCTGCCGGCGTCTAGCAGTACAGCTGCCAGAGGCGGGAGGCAATACAGATTCGGTCCTTCTCTGAAGACTCCAGAGAAGTTACCATATGAGAGGACCGAGGAGGAGAACGCGAAGATCGTGCGAGCCGAAGTGAAGAACTTCTTTGAAGGGGACAAAGCAAAGAAACATCCACCTCCGGAGGAGAAGGTAGATCCGGTGAAAGCAAAGCGCACTCTGGCTGCCCTGACAAAACCACCAAAGTCTCCGCCAAAAGGCAACTATGAGCGCGTTCTTGCAAAGGCATATGCCGAAGCGGAGCGGTCGGGAAGTACTGTCAGTGATAAAAGGATGAAAGAACGACGAGCTGGGAAAAAAATTGCCCAGCTCGGCGAACAAGAGAACCAATCGTGCCCCCCGCTCAAGGTGTCAAAAGACATCGTCGCTAATGATCCGGGTATGGTGCCCGGTTATACCGATCTTGGAGATTACCTGCCCGACGATGTACATTATGAAATCATGGAGGTGGACGAACACAAATACCATTACGGGAAGCCTCTCGTCAAAGATGTCAAATCTCTAAGCACGATGATGCGAAGACTACATGATTGGTACATGAAAACCTGCAGAGAGTCTGATGGGATGAGTACTTTAACGCTGAGAGTTAAACCGGAGCATGACCTCGTTGGAATTGAACTGCTGAATGTTTCATTTGAGGATTTCTTCTAGTTTTACAATCTAAAGTCCCTCGATAAAACAACGATCACTTGCTACTGTCTGTAAGTAGTACTACTTCTGTCATTAAGTCTCTCTATATAGGTCAGCTCTTTCATTGCATGTATTTATACTTATCCTCACTATATTATGCAGATTGAAGATCGCCGAATTGAAGAAAAGACAAATCGGTGATATTGGGTTCATTAACACAAATCTCATAGATGCAACTCAGGTTAAATTTCATGCCAAAGAAGCCGAGTTATGGTAATGTAATTGATGACTTATGCATGCATGCGCAGCTTCCACTATATTCTCCTAGAGATTAAGCTTGAGCCGGGAGTAGTAACCGTCTTAGACTCGAGACGAAAAGATCCCCAGGACTATGCGAACATGACTCAAATGCTCCAGAAGTAAGTTAAATCGATCATTATCCACCATATCAGCAACTTTGTTCATTTCCTGATATCAAGTAATTGTTTTCTTTGTCTGGCAGGGTTTAGAGAAAATTCACCTCAAAAGCCCCGGGACTGCCGAACCAGCTGCAATTTAGACACCCGAAAGTAAGTACTATAGTAGCATGTTCCGCGCATCTCCTAGTGATTCAAGCGCTAGTTTGATCAATACCATTTAGCATCCTTGCTTATCAGTTTGATTGACCTCTATTTCTTGTAAAGTGGTTGTGGCAGCAACCCGGGAATAATTACTGTGGATACTACATTTGCGAGTCCATCCGCTACCATACCTGTGAGCGGGGCTACACTGAAGAACAATATGAAGTGCGTAAGCAATAATATTCACAATTTTATTTTATTACCATCATTTGTGTTGAGTTTCATTTATTCATATATATATGTATTGACCCCCTTCTTCAAATTAGATTTTTCGGAAGCGGGATCAACTCCTAGCAGAAGATCGTATGCTAGGAATTCAAGAGGAATTGGCGGCATTCTTCCTTGACCACGTGATCGCTGAAAACGGAGAATACTATGTGGACCCTGTGTTCCTACAATATAATTAGGAGATTGTATTGTAAGAGATAATTATTGTATATATGTAGCCGGTAGTGTCGGATAGATATACGAGAACTTGTTGTTCGACCAATATCTCGGAGAAGGAGAGGTGGTCGATATCACTTCTCTCTGTATGCATATATATATGTTCATGACGATCTTCTGTTTCCTTCATTTGATTACTAGCTAGCGTGTCTACTCCTCTCCATACGTATATAGTACGTAGCGTCGACAAAGCACGGAGATAAGAGAGGACACTTCTCTCTATTAATTAGCTAGCTAACACAATATATGAAACACCTAAATTAACCCCCCAAAACCCCTAAACCACCCCCTTTCAAAAAAACAAAAACCTCAGCTCCTGCCAGGTGCTAACGCGTGGATGCCTATTGGTCCCGGTTGGTGGCACCAACCGGGACCAAAGGCCCTCCTGCCTGGGCTCCCCGCACCGTCCACGTGGACGGCCTTTAGTCCCGGTTCGTGTAAGAACCGGGACTAAAGGGCTAGGGCATTAGTAACGACCCTTTAACCGGGACTAAAGGCCCTTATGAACCGGGGTAAAAGCCCCTTTTCCTACTAGTGATATAAGAGGTATATTTGCAAGCTTGATGTTAACTACAATTATGACCCGGTGCCGTCAGTATTTATAAGTCGGCATACAATCATAAACCGGCACCAGTCATAACCTGGCAGACAGTTGGCCCCACCGTTGGGCCTGCACACGGTGGTGTTGAGTTCTTGGAGGGATCTCTTCCAGGGATAAAGAAGTTCGTAATTTTTTCGGATGAAGAAACACCGGTTTAAAAAGATCCGCGTCAGCTTTGTGTTCACTGATCCGGCTTTACGATCTGTGAAAATTTAAAGTTCAAAAAGTTAGGGCAGCGTCGATGCGCCACTACAAATCGGCGAGATCAACAGAATCACAAGTCGCTGAGATCAATAGGAAATCCATCGGGCACTGCCATGGTCAGCTAAAAGCTATGTCTGAGATTGGTTCGTGCTTGTGGGAAAGTTATTACTGATGGTCAAACAAGGGCAAGAGCATTACACGGTGGCTAGGTATAGCATGGGAAAATACTGGCGCCATGCTGGCCACGGGCTGTAACATTTTTCACCATGCCTGAGTGCCTCCACAGGTCTGCACGCTGTGACTCGCCGATCCCTCCTGCCCCATCAACCACTGCCTGTCCGAGGGTTACCGCCGGTTCGTTCCCCTACATCGAAGCCGCAGCAGTCAAACATCAGCTCCGACGAGCCGTCCACACGCCGGGTCACCTCTGTCAAAACCGCCGCCGTGGGCCTGCCTTGACCCGCTGTCGTTCACGCGGTCCGGTCGCCTCCATCACCGCGCGTCAAACCGCCCTCGTCCCCGTGCGAGCACGCCCACGCAGTCAGGTCGCCACCATCGCAAAGCAAAAACAGATAGATACATAGATAGCTCAGAGACACACATGTGAGTATATTGTCCTAATTTCTACTGAACCGGGGAAATTCATTTGATTCACATAACAAATATCTCAACTAGGTAGAGGCCAAACCTCAACAAAGCCGATTGATTACAGTCACGACATAATCTTGTACATTGTTCAGAGCAATCGAAATCCACACCCTTTCTACGTGGTTTCCAACCTGTTTACTCCTGCATGGTGGATTGTTGTCGCTCCTTGGCTTCTTGAGCGGCCTCCCTCTGCTCACGGACTAGCCTTGGCATCTCCTTCCATGTCTTTGGTTTAAGTGCCATCACTGCACATATTGCAAATGCTGTCAGATTAACAAAAATGTACAAACTAATGTAGCATGAAAATTTATACGTGACAGTAAAATAATGGAGAGCAAACTTGTTCAAACGTGCTGGCGTGGTAGATTTAATGGAACAGATTACTGCATCTGTTTGTTAAATGTGGCAAAGATAGAAGGACGTGCTGCAAGCATACCTTCATACCGGGCATCTAGGTATTTGGTGTTGATGCTGCCCGGTTGCTGCTGGAGGCATCTAGGGAGCTTCTTTATAGCAGGGCAGCCTGTAATTTTAAGATACCGGAGAGACCTGTATACTTGCGGCTCATTCGGTAGGGATGCCAGGGTACTGCATCTTTGAAGATCAAGGATTTCCAGCGATGGGGGATGCTCTCCCGACAGACACTCCAGCGATGTCAACCCACTTGTGCCCATAATGTCCAGTCTCCTGAGGGGCGCAGGCAGACGGAGAGTCCCCACCAACATGCCAGTACAATACCGTATTACTAGAGATTCAAGATGGGGAGGAAGTAAATGCTCTCTTGCAGTTGGTGCTGTTGCTGCTGGTGGCTGTGGCATGATAGGACTTCTGCTTCTGGAGGTAGTGGCTTCTGGTTTCTGGAGCCCGCCCAGCTGGCATGATAGGACTTGAATGCTATTGCAGCTGTGAATATATATGGTCTTTAAGGATGGAGGCAGACTTAGAACCGCTTGTAAGCTTCCACATCCGACTAAACGTAGATATTCTAGGCATGGACAGAAGTGATTCATGGGTGAGGATGGCAACTCTGATACAGCTGCAGGCATGATTGCCTCACTGCTAGAAGATACTTGGACTAACTCGGCCATGCCCTGCTGCTTGCCGAATATGGGCTCAAGCTTATGGCACTGACAAATTTCCATTTTCTTGAGAGATGCCGGGACGTTGAACATCTCTACTAAACTTGGGCAGCTTTCTATGCGAAGAGACTCCAGACCTCTCAGGCGTTCACTCCTTCCGGATGCCAATGGCTCAAGAGGAGCTTGTGCATATCCAGTCAGGTTTTTGCAGTTTCTAATCCTTAATCTCCTCAAGGATACCAAGCTTTGGAACACTTTCTCTGGCCAGTGGACGAGCACATCACATCCATCAATTTCCAAATCTTTAAGGTGTACAAAATAGTCCCATGGCTCTGGTGCACCTTCTCCAAAGAACATGTTGCAGCATCCTAACTCCATAACTGTAACAGAGGATTCCTGGTTCCATTTCTCCTTGCTGTCCACTGGTACAATTGAAGTGCACTCAGCCTCTGATGTTGTTTCTGTGTATTCTAGCTTCAGTGTCAGCTTGGTCAGCGAAGACAAATATTTGTCTACAAAATGGAACAACTCTTGCTTGCCATCTTCAATTTCTAGTACACTGAGTTTTGGTGCTTCAGGTAAATCTACTAGCTTTGGGCATTTCTGAACTGATAGTGTCTCAACCTGAGGAAACAATATCGGTTCTCCTTCGACAGCTGCATCCCATTTATGAAAACTCTTCAAGTCTTCCAATGCAAGTACCTTTAGAGCAGGAAATGCTGACTGTACTAATCTATAACCTCCACTACAACTTTCATGAACCAGCGGTGCTTCACACAATGGTACCAGCTTTCCACAATACCAAATAAACAAGTTCTCAAGCAGAGAAAATGGTGTGCATACCAGTCTATTACCTCCACGACTTGGTTCTCCAAGCAATGGTGCTTCAGGTAATGCTATCAACTTTCCACAATGCCGAATAAACAACGTCTCAAGCAGAGGAAATATTATCTGTTCTTCGTGTCTCTCATTTATTTCCCACCATCTCTCAAAATCCAATAAATGCTCTAGTGTAAGCACCTTCAGTTTTGGAAACGTGAAGGATGTGCCACAACTGAACAAAAACTGCATTCTTTCACAACGAGAAAGATGGATCTCAACCATGTTTTGCAACATACCCATACACTTCCCTCCATATTTATATATCTTTAGAACCTGCAGCCCACCATGAGGTTCGAACTTGTCGAGCACCTTGCTGTCACCAACTTCAGTCCATCTTAATGTCAGTTCACGGAGATCCTTCTTGTTTCCAAGATTCACCACTTTTTCCTCTGCTTTTTTAACATTCTCTACCCGGCGTAGCTCTAGCTGATCACCAAGGTTTAAATGCTGCAGCTCTAGCTGACCACCAAGGTTTGCCACTTTTGCGTCTGCTTTTTCAACATTCTCTACCTGGCATAGCTCTAGCTGACCACCAATGTTTAGACCATGCAGCTCTCCAACATCAGCGCAATCAGGGCCAGGAACTCCTGCTACAAAAACTGTGAGTGTCTGCAGCTTAGTGAGATTTTCAAGTCCTGGAGGCATGCTCTTCAACTTCCGACATCCATGAGTGTAGAGGTGGCAGAGGGAAGTCATATACTTCATTTGCCTTGGAAGTCGTTCAAGATAACGGCAGTTGGAAACGTCCAACACTTGCAGGTTATATAGAATACTTATATCCTCAGGAAGTGCTTCGATATCACTCCACGAGAGATCAAGGTACCTCAGGTGATGCAGATACTTTGGTTTGAGCGGAAATGATTCTGTTCCCAGACAGAGCTTCAAGGCATGCAAAGTGTTGTATTTTGATACATGCTTCAATGGGCTGTACACATCACTATCACATAGCAATGTTTGAATAGCTGGGGATCTTTTCTCCAAAGAATCATTCAAAATACCTTCTGTTCCTTCACATGATAAGAACAAATGCCGCACAGTATCTCCAAGCCACTCAATTTTACTTAGCTCCATAGTCACAGCAACACATTCCTTTCCCATAACAGACATTGCAATATCATGCATAAGATCGTGGATTTTACATGTTGTTCTGGAATAATACTCCCAATCTTCTTTACTCTTCTCTATATCCAGAAAGAATGACCTTGAAGCAAGCTCATCAAAAATAAGTTGTCCAATGGTTTCAAGACTATCTTCCTTGTGTTCAGGGATAAAGCCGTTTGCGATCCATAGTTGGATAAGCTTCTCCACATCAATCTTGTAATCTTTGGGAAATACAGCACAAAAAGCAAAGCACTGCTTCATGTGCGACGGCAAGTCGTTGTAGCTAAGCTTGAGTATTGGCAAGATTCCAGTTTCCTCAGTGCAAATGCTGCTTCTAGATGCTATAGCCTTCCATTCTTTCACGGTGGTCTTGGTACGAAGTACAGAGCCCAGTGCACATGCAGCTAAAGGAGAGCCAGAACATCTCTTCACAATTTCATCAACTATCTCCACTAGTTCAGCAGGCTTTTCTTTGTCCAGGCTGAATGCTCTAGCCTCAATAATTTTCTTTATGAAGTGATCCTCCAAAGCATTGAGATTGTAGGCTGCCCTATCTGCACCCATAATTTCAGCAACTCGTTTATCACGAGTTGTTGTCAACACTGCACTGCCCATGCCACCATGCTGAAGACATACCTTCAGCCTTTCCCACTTACGTAACTCTTTGTTGTCCCAAACATCATCTAATACAAGGAGATACCGCTGTCCGTTGACCAGTTTTTGAAGTCTATCCAGTGGTGGTTTGTCTGTATCAACATTCTTACTGGGAGATGCTTCAACTATACTCTTGGCCAAGGAGTTCACATCAAAGGTATCAGAGACACAGACCCAGAGCAGCAACTGGAAATGCTTCTGAATTTCAGGATCATTGTATATGAGCTGCGCTAATGTGGTCTTGCCGAGGCCCCCCATTCCAACAATGGGAACAACTGTGAAATCCGCATTGTTAGCTTGACCAAGTAGTGTAGCAACAATATTCTTCTTATCCTTGTCTCTGGATCTGCTGGCAATTTCTTGCAAGTCGGTGATAACAGAATCCGTCTGCCTCCACTGCTTGGGCACCGGCGGCTGTGGTCGGTACTTGAACCTAAAGGCATGCATCTCCGCTATAAGGACATCAATGCCCTTCAGAATCCGGCAAAGCTTGCGACCCATTTTGTAACGGAACACAATACGGTTGTGAGTAGGGAATAGCTTTATTACATCGAAGCCAAGCTCTCTGTAGTGCCCCTTCTTCCTGGCTTCACGGCGGAGTGCTTCGTACTTGAATTCATCGAAGACTTCATTTGCCTCATAGGCCACAGTCTTGAGCTCCTGGAGCCAGGCTTTGGCACCATCTCTATGAGCCGTCGCCTGCTCCTCGGCGTCAGTCATGACGTCAAGGATGGCTGGAAGCTTGCGCTTGAGAATCTTGTGCTGCTCCTCCATTCCCTCCATCACCTTGTACTGGTCCAGGAGGGAGTTGCCCGCCTTGTTCACCAGCATGGACACCAGCGGCCGGATGGCCATGGCGGCCACCACCTCCACCATTGGAACGCCCACACGATTGGCACAGCAACACGAAGCACAGTGTGGAATGGAGAATGGAATGGTGTGAGCAAGACGTGCTTGCTTTGCTAGTAATGAAACTGGAAGCCAAGGTGAGTATTGACTTTCTGGGAGCGAAGTGGATGAGCTCGCGTTACGGGAACCAATCACAACTATCCAATCCTGAACAGCTCAGCACTGGGCATTGTTTTTGGGCTGATGCATAATAGGACAATCAGCATACCACATTAACAGCTGGGGGCATCTTCATTTCTTAATGAGACACAACCAGAGTGCAAGACGACGCGGGCAACCATAATATTGCAAGTAGATCATTGTATTAGGTATTTGTGTCAGTACATCCAATCCAGTTTTTCAAAAGTGACGTTTCACTGGCTGTGACCTTAGCAGATGGTACGAATTTCCTTAACAAATACAAAGAGTTGCAGGAATGCAAATTAAATAATTACTTCCACTGGCTAGACGTGTGACAGCACACCTACTGCCTAACTACAGCATATACTTATCTCAAGTGCCTGCCGCCCAGGGAGACCAGAATAATGGTGTTCTTGGATTAGTTGAACCTTCAATGCATCACTACTTATCACCGAAGCAAGTGGTTATTTTATTGTTCATTTTTTTTTTGGAATGGCCTCTAAGTATGATTGAGTACAGGATTGATCTCAGAGCAAACATAATCGGCTGGCAGAGAATTATATCTTGTTCATATAGTCTGATGCAATTTCGTGGTTACACACTCCTCAGTTTTTATAACTAAATACAGAATTTTAATCTGTTGACAGATCAGACAAACGTAGAAACAATTAGCAATAGCCCCAATGAGATTATATGCAGCATCATTTTAATCGGAAAGCAATTGCCCTCATGAGATCAGCAACCATACACAGTGCCAATATAAAAAGGTGGCTCGTACTAACGACGCAGGTTTCAAATTAATCAAGTGGCTAAACCGAGGCATCGACAGCCATATGGGACAATGTGCACTTCAATTAGAAAATGAACACTTGCAGGCAGTAAAATAATTTATGTCAGTACACCCACGATATTGCAAATAGAGTATTAATTACGTATTTGTGTCAGTACATCCAATGCAGTTTTTCAAAAGTGACGTCCCATTGGCTGTGACCTTAGCAAATGGTACGAATTTTCGTTCTAAGTACTACAAAAAGTTGCAGGAATGCAAATTAAACAATTACCTCCCATGTCTAGACGTGTGAGAGCACACCTACTGTGCAACAACAAAATATATTTCATCTCGGGCACTTACCGCACAGGGAGGACCACGATATTGGTTTTCGTGAATCTAAAATACATCACATGCTTCCTGCTGAAGAGGGAAGACCCGGTGGCAAGTGGTTAATTTCTTGTCCTTTTTTAATGACACCTCTAACTAACATTGAAGGGGCATGATTGATCTCAGAGATGAGCATAATAAGCTGGCAGATGACCATCCCTTGCTCATATGGACGAATGATACACTTAATATACTGATATGATAAAATACAACTTGACAATCTCCTGATATTCGACGATGAAAGATATGTATGAGTATGCGATACAATTTGGTGGGCTTAATATGTTCCGTTATTGAGAGACAGTGAAAAGCGGAATAAAGGGCAGGGTGGAATTCTCTATATCAGGTTAAGGAGATCGTCTTAACTAACTAAAATCAGATGAAGCCTAACTTTGCAACCATACGACGGAAGCAACAAAAATAAAGACAGGGAGCCAGAACAGAACAAAGATAAATTCCAGTGCCCTTTTATTGATCACTGCCTATGGCCATATAGATGAGATCTGGGACTCGGCCAGCTGCAACATTCCTCTAGAAAGCACATTTCCGCTGATGCACATATGAAATACGACAGTACAAAGCAGAATAAACTCTGAGATTATACAGATGACTGGATGCTGTAACTAACTTGGATATTGCTCCACCGAAGACGGACTTTCTTCTCAGACATCAGAGAGAAACGGAATATCCATGCCAACTGCTTCTCCTCGACTCCACCTGCATAGCGCGCATAGGCGGAAATTTATGTCGGTACATTTGATGCAGTTTTTCAAGTGACAATGCATCCGCTGTGACAATAAGAAATGGTATAAATTTTATTTCCAATTACCAAAGGTCGAGGAATGCAAATTAAAAAATTACATGCACTGACAGGTGGCAGCACACATACAGTGCACCTATAAAATACAATTCATCTCGAGGGCATCACATGCTTCCTGCTGAAGAGAGAAGACCCGGAGGCAAGTGGTTAATTTCTTGTATTTTTTTAATGACACCTCTAAGTAACATTGAAAGGGCATGATCGATCTCAGGAATGAGCATAATAAGCTGGCAGATGACTACCCCTTGTTCATATGATAAAACTCAACTTGACATTCCCCTCTTATTTGCCGATGAAAGATATGTATGAGTATGCGATACAATTTGGTGACCTTTTTTATTTTTTGAGGGCTACATTTGGTGGGCTTAATTAATATGTTCCATTATTGTGAGACAGTGAAAACGGGCATAAGGAGCCATATGGAATTCTTGTTATCAGCTAAATAATGAGATCGGCTTGACTAACTAAAATCAGATCAGGCCTAACTTTGCAACCATACAACGGAAGCAACAAAAACAAAGACACGGAGCTAGAAACAACAGTGGCGTTAGAAGATGAATTCCAGTGCCCTTTAATTGATCACTGCCTATGGCCATATAAATAAAATGAGATCTGGGACTCGGCCAGCTGCAACACGACTCTAGAAAGCACATTTTCCTCTGATGCACATATGAAATACTGACTGTACAAAACAGAATAAACACTGAGATTATACAGATGATTGGATGCTGTAACTAAGTTGGATATCGCGGCGCGCATAGGCGGAAATGAGAGAGAAACGGAATGTCCAAAGCCACAAATGTACATCGCTGTCAGGCTACCCAGCTGAATCCTGCTTCCTGCTGACCCTCCTGATTCACGCAGACGCAGCTAGCATGGAGATGGGCACGCCTCTCGAATTCATGTGAATCGAATCGCTGGAAGAGACGGACGGACAGGATCAATACCTTTGTGTCGACGGGGAGGGGAGGCCGGAGTGGCTGCCGTCGACGTACGGCGCGCAGCCGACGGGGGAGCTCCGGGACCTTCTTGTCGACACCATCTGCAATGGAAGTAAAAAAGAGCTGTTAGAAGAGGATACGAGAGAGGCTCACGGTAGGAAGGAATGGGGAAGGGGGATGAGTGAGTACCTCGAGCGGCCGCGGTGGTGGTGGGCGGGCGGATGCGGAGGGTGGGAGGGAGGCTGACACCTCCGCCGCCACAGACGTACGTGGAGCGGCCACGGGCGTTGCGTTCTGGTAGAGGCCACGGGCAGTGGGGTCCGGGAGACGTCGTGCGCCGGCGAGGAGGACGGGGAAGGGGAGACGAAGACGACGCGGATCGGCGGAGTGTGGGCTGGGCTTGTGACGTTGGGG
Source organism: Aegilops tauschii subsp. strangulata (assembly GCF_002575655.3). Taxonomy (NCBI): domain Eukaryota; kingdom Viridiplantae; phylum Streptophyta; class Magnoliopsida; order Poales; family Poaceae; genus Aegilops; species Aegilops tauschii. Next base: position 6,618,192 of record NC_053035.3, read on the forward strand.
CCTCCGAAAACTATAGCCCAGTTCGAATTGGTGCCCTTACACACACAGCGCTTACGTCGGCTAAATCCTATTTGGCGCCTTCAGCGCCCGCTATAGGTCTTTCGGCCGGCCCAGTTTCGACATTTTTTCTGTGTTTCCAAAAGGCAAAAAGGGCGCTAGAGCTGGGTATCGAAAACGCTACAACCACTCAACCACACCCCTTGGTGTGATTGATTACATGTTTTCTCGTCTTTTCTTATGCTTCTTTTCCTTTTTATTCCTTTTTTTCTTTCTTTTTTCAAATTCGCAAAACTGTTTCTTCATGAATATTTTCTGCAAATCGATGAACTTTTCTCTTTGAATTTGATGATTTTTTTCGAAAAATTTGATGAACGTTTTTTCAGATCCGATGAACTTTTTTTTGAATTCCATGAACTTTTTTCAAATTCGATGAACTATTTTTCGAATTCAATGAACTTTTTCTGAATTCGATGAACTTTATTTCGAATTCAATGAACTTTTGATCGAATTTGATGAACTTTTTTAAATTTGATGAACTTTTTCAAATTCTGATGAACTTTTTGAAAGGACAAGAGTACATACCGTAGCAAAACGGTTTGTTTTTTCCAAGAAAATCAGTACACACTGTAGCATTTTTTGAGCGAGAGAAATAAAAAAGTGATCGAGCGGTAGCTAGCGACCGAGCGGCGACAGCAGCGAGCGTTGCTGGGCCAGGCCCATGCAAGCGACGCAGTGGGCGCCGTGTTCACTCGCTCCACCTCTGCATTGATGTCTCTAGCTTGTAGCAATTGCCATCCTTTACATGTAAAGAGGATTTGATGAGTCATGTCATGCTCTATAGGCGTCAGTTCATCTTATCACCTTAGAGGAAAATACAAAGTTAGTTTTTCGAAAAGCAACCGAGCCTAGAAGAACCGTACCCTCGACACGCAAGGCTTTAGCATATCTTAATAGCCGAGACACGATTGCGACTTGGTTCCACACAAGTTTCGTCTTTCTTGTTAATGGCTGACAGCCCATACAAGATTCCAAACTCGGTTGCAAAAGTGATACTATCCTGATAAGTGCGTGACATGTAAAGTGAATAAGGTGATTCATCTATAGCAAACTTTAGGATTTCTATACTTTGTGTATAATCATATGCACAACTAAAAAGCAACTTTGATGATCAATCCAAAAGTACGCTTGTAGCTAGTGCAACCTAACACAATGTACCAAAAATCCATTTCAGAAACATCCAAACATAATTATTAAAGCTGATGGAAAGAAGGAAAGAGATGGTGCCCGGGCTACTATAAATAGGCATGAAGTATCAAGATCATCACAGGCACAATCATCAAAACCAAGCAATACTAGTTAACACCAATCCACCATGAAGACCTTCCTCATCTTTGCTCTCCTTGCCATTGCGGCGACAAGTGCCATTGCACAAATGGAGACTAGCCGCGTCCCTGGTTTGGAGAAACCATGGCAGCAACAACCATTACCACCACAACAACAACCACCATGTTCACAGCAACAACAACCATTTCCACAGCAACAACAACCAATTATTATACTGCAACAATCACCATTTTCGCAGCAACAACAACCAGTTCTGCCGCAACAGCAACCAGTTATTATACTGCAACAACCACCATTTTCGCAGCAACAACAACCAGTTCTACCACAACAACCACCATTTTCACAACAACAACAACAACAACAACAACCACCACCATTTTCGCAGCAACAACAACCAGTTCTACCACAACAACCACCATTTTCACAACAACAACAACCACCATTTTCGCAGCAGCAACAACCATCTTCACAACAACCACCTTTTCCACAACAACACCAACAGTTTCCACAACAACAAATCCCTGTTGTTCAACCATCCGTTTTGCAGCAGCTAAACCCATGCAAGGTGTTCCTCCAACAGCAGTGTAGCCATGTGGCAATGTCGCAACGTCTTGCTAGGTCACAAATGTGGCAACAGAGTAGTTGCCATGTGATGCAACAACAATGTTGCCAACAGCTGCCGCAAATCCCCGAACAATCCCGCTCTGAGGCAATCCGTGCCATCGTCTACTCCATCATCCTGCAAGAACAACAACAGGGTTTTGTCCAACCTCAGCAGCAACAACCCCAACAGTCGGGCCAAGGTGTCTCCGAACACCAACAGCAGTCGCAGCAGCAGCAGCAACTCGGACAGTGTTCTTTCCAACAACCTCAACAACTACAACAATTGGGTCAGCAGCCTCAACAACAACAGATACCACAGGGTATATTCTTGCAGCCACACCAGATATCTCAACTTGAGGTGATGACTTCCATTGCACTCCGTACCTTGCCAACGATGTGCGGTGTCAACGTGCCGTTGTACAGCTCGACCACTATTATGCCATTCAGCATTGGCACTGGAGTTGGTGGCTACTGATAAGAAAAGATTTCTAGTAATATATAGTCGTTAGATCACCGTTGTTTAGTCGATGGATATGTCGATGTAGCGGTGACAAATAAAGTGTCACACAAACGTCATGTGTGACCCGCGCAAACTAGTAGTTAAATTCTGGAATAAAATACAAATAAAGTTTTCTCTAGACAATGTTCATACCGGCGTTCTGTGGACGTCGATGTGACTACCATGCTTGCAAGTTCATAAGTTCGTCTTGTCTGGTCACAAACCTGGTGCGTTAATTTATTATTCATGTATAGAAATAATCAAGATTTAAATATAATAGTGTTATTGTAAAATTTTGGTTGAGTTGAAGCAAGGACTAACATACAACTCTTTAATGGTTGGAGATTCAAGATCTTATTTTTATTGGTTTGTATCTGGTTCCAACTACCACCATGGTCTACAGTGACAACCACAACTGGTTTGATCGTTAACTCTCTTTGCTTGGTTTTTTTGCAAATATGTTCATTGATTCTTTGCACAATTTTTTTGTCAAGAAAAAGGTCAGCTTTTGCTTGAACTTCACACACACACACCACTACATAGTTAATTCGAAATAAGTTGCTGGTGATGTCCTAGACCAGCTAGCACAGTCAGTGTGTGTGGGGAGGGGGAGTTGTTGCATGCGTATTCTTCGCGCATTATTTTATTTTGTTCTTTTGATGCTCTTACACCATACCACATTTTTACTTGATGGAAAGCAAAATAAACAACGCAGCTAGAAACCATAGAACTTGATACTGGGTGTGTGTCAACTTCACATCCTCCTCCTTACGTCATTTCAATTGGAAAGCAATAGCCCTCATGAGATCAGATATCCATACATAATGCCAAAATAAACAAGGTGATGGCATTAACGATGCAAGTTTTAAATTAGTCAAATGGCTAAACTGAGGCACCGGCAGCCATATGAGACATCCACGAGCATGTAATCCATCTTATTGCAAGTAGAGCACTGTATTATGTATTTATGTCAGAACATCCAGTGCAGTTTTTCAAAATGACGTTCCATTGGCTGCAACTAGCAAATGATACGAATTTTCTTTCCAAATACTACAAAAAGTTGCAGGATTGCAAATTAAACAATTACCTCGACTGACTAGACGTGAAACAACACACCTGCTGTGCAGCAACAACAGATAATTCATCTCAAGCACCTACCCAGCAGGGATTAGTTCTCGTGAATTCATGGAATTTAGAATGCATCACATGCTTACTGCTGAAGAGACAAGACCCAGAAGCAAGTGGTCACTTTCTTGTCCTCTTTAAATGACACCTGTAATTAAGATTGAGTACATCATCGAACTCAGAAGTGACCATAATCTGCTGGTAGACCATTATTTCTTGTTCATATGAACATACATAATACTTAATATACTGACATGATACAAGGCAACTTGACAATCTCCTGTTATTCGAAGATGAAAGATATATATGAGTATGCGATTCAATTTGGTGAGCTTAATATGTGCCGTTATTGTGAAACAGTGAAAGACTGAATAAAGGGACATATGGAATTCTTTTTATCATAATAACGAGTTTCTAAACACAGAACGAAAGCAACAAAAAATAAAGACAGAGCGCTAAAATTTCAGAGAAGTTTTTGAAGATATAAAATGCAGTGCCCTTTTATTGATCACTGCCTATAGCCATATAAATAAGGTCTGGGACTCGGTTCGCTGCAACAAGCCTCTAGAAAGCACATTTCCTCTGATGCACATATGAAATTTGAGAGTAAAACATAAAAACGCCGAGATATACGGATGATTTAATGATGTAACTAACTTGGATATCCTTCTAGTGACCACGGAATGGACAAATTTTCTTCCGAGACGTCGAAAAGGGATGGAACCTCCACACCCACTGCTTCTCCTTCACCTGCATAGCGTGCGTAGGCGGAAATTTGATGAGTATTTGAAGTGACATCCACATAGAGCAGGAGTTATTCGGCTAGCAAAGTGCAAATGTACATCACTCTCAGGCTACAAGACTGAATTCTGCTCGATGATCTTCCTGATTCATGCAGCGGATATGCAAATGGGCGTGCCCCTTGAATTCATGTGAATCAAATTGCAGAAGAGACGGACAAACAGGGTTAATATATACCTTATTTCTTGTGTTGACGGGATGGCTGGAGTGGCTGTCGTCGATGTACGGCCCGCACTCGACGAAGAGCTTGAAGACCCTCTTGCGAAGACCATCTGCGAGAGGAAGCAAGAGTTGAGGTCAGAAGAGGGTACAGTAGAGGTTGAGGGTGGGAAGGAAGGCATCAACACTAGTAGAAAAAGGGCCTAATGTGAAGCACATTAGTCCCGGTTTGTAACAAAACCGGCACTAATGTGTCCATTAGTGCCGGTTCCAACGGCTAGGCGGGCGGAGCTAAATTAGACTGAATTGAACTTGTTCTTTATAACTAGCTTGGGACAGAAAAATTACTATGAAATGCACTTGATTATACTTGATTTTATGGGCTACAAAAAATATCATCCAAAAATGCTCTAAAAAACACGTTCTAAAGTAGGTTTGGCAGGAGATGCGGCACATTATCATTCAGAAATTAGACCAAGATAAATGTGGAGTTGGCGGCTCAACACTCTATAAGACTGTAACAGGTTGTCCCAGTGTCTCAGTCCTTTAGGACATAGATCCAGAAAATGTAGAACTAACATATTAGCGGTTAGGATCATATTTGCAATGTGGGAACTTGGTGCGCTCGCTCCAACATGCCTAGTGGAAGCATGTGTCCTCTGATGCACATATGAAATATGACTGGTACAAAACATAAGAAACACTGAGATTATACGGATGATTGGATGCTGTGGCTAACTTGTGTGTCGCTCCAGTCAACTGAGTGGACGAACTCGCTAAGAGCTTTCTTCTCGGAGATCAAAGGGGACGGAACTTCCTAAGAGCTTTTGATTCAACCTCCATGCTAACTAACTACTTCTCCACCTGTTTAGTGGGCGTAGGAGAAAATTTGATGAGTATTTGAAGTGACGTCCACATAGAGCACATAGCTATATTCAGTTAGAAAAGCCACAAATGTACATCACATCCAGATTAATGGAGGTGGAATGTGAATGTGTGTGCCCTTAAATTCAGGTGAATCAAATCGCAGAAGAGCCAGACGAATAGGATAGATACCTTGAGTGGACGTGGAGGACGGAGTGTCTGCAGACAATGTATGGCCCACACCTGAAGGAGACCTTCTTGCCGAAAGCATCTGCAAGAGGAAGTAAGAACATGGTTGTTGACATCAGATTTTGGCATGGTACAAAAAGCAATTAAGATTGCCCCAAATGGAGAAGTGATTTACATGAAAAAGTTCCATTTTGTCGACCTGAACATCTTTGAAGTTTGTGCCATCGCCATCTAATCTCATCTCGAAGGCCAAAGTTATGTTCGAAATACTGAGATTTTGTATCCAGAGCACTGTTCGGCCGATTATGCCTCAAGGGATGGTCACTTTCTACATGAATTGTCTTCGTCTCATCAAAACGGTCGATTTTGATAAAAATTCATGTCAATCCGAGGTTGTATGTAAAAGTTAGAGCCACCCGAGTGCGGTCATGAGCCAAAAGTGGCGAGTAATAGTCTATTTTGCACGAGCAATTCGTCCCTGAAGTTGGCATCTATTCGAAACATGTTTAACATGAATGTTGTTCGTCTCGGTGAAACGGTTAAATTTGGTTCTTACATGATTTTGATCTGAGGTCATTTACTACCCAAAAAATGACCCGCAAGGTGAAGCCAATTTTTAGATCGAATAGTTTTGGGAAGTTCGGATCGAACAATCCGAATAGGAATCAAATTAGGGTTTTGGACATGAATTCTAACCTTTCCTTGCACGGGAAGTCCATCCACCTCTTATATACATGAGGGGTGACGGCCGATTGAGAAACAACACACAATCGCAAAACCCATCTACAAACTTTCATCTCCTATCCTACTTTTCTGCTTCTCGTTCATCAGTGTTCTTTGCTTCGGAGAGCTCTGATCTATGAAGTCCTAGGGGTGGGCGAACCAACCTAGGGCAGCCCATCACTGTCGTGCGGCCAGACAGGGTCTCTTCCGACCGCGTGGGGTTTCGGGTCTTCAAAAGCGCTCGCCGGATTGTATTGCGTACCACTCTTCCGGTGAGCCTCCTTCGGCGATGTGTCTTGCGTATCGCGCTCGACGCCGAGGGTACACGGTGACGTGTTTGTGTGTGAACACACTTTTTGGCGACTCCGCTGGGGACCAAAGAGCAATCATCATCATCCATCATGGTCAATCTTCCCAAGCCATCTGAAGTGGATGCCGATAACATCAACAAGCCCAATTTTGAGGAATTATCGGCAGAACATCGCCAAGCTTGTGAGTAGTACAAGAAGGCACGTGAAGGGAAGGAGATGCAGGAGTTCCTTGCTAAGTTCAAAAAGGATCGCCAAGGCAACATCACTTCAATTGAAGAAATCAAGTTTCCTCCTCTTCACAATGAGTAGGTAGAGTCGGCTGAAATCACTACTCTTATTGCTCAGAATAATGATCGAAAAAATACTCCTCAATCATCTAATGGTAGAAAATAATACTGATCGAAAAAATACTCCTCAATCATCTAATGGTAGTGGTAGTATGTCTGCTGGTGTGGAAAACTTTAGTCCAAATTTACCTATTCCAGCGGTGCTGCCCATGCCATTGAATTCTTATCCCAGTCAGACAAACCAACTTGTTGCTCCACCATTTAATCCAGCCAGGAATATGCCAAGTTCAGTGAATCCAACTGCATTGCTAGGTTATGGTTCGGCAAGTCCAAGTGGATTGCTGCCGAACTATGGTATAACATACACACCACCATCTCTTCCGACTAGCACTATACCAACTAGTAGAAATCATATTCACCATGCGCCACAACCACACGCAACGCCGCTCAATACGAGTGATATTTTGGCTAATGTCAGAGAGGAGATGTCGAGGGTGTTCCGAGAGCATTGCGGGATTGAACTACCTCAACCACGAATTTCTAGGAAACCATAGCTAGAAATTTTTGATGTCGTGCCATGTCCTCCCGGATATAAAGTTCCAGATTTTGTTAAATTTAGCGGAGAGGGAAGAAAGACTACATGGGAGCATGTTAGTCGGTACTTGGCACAATTAGGTGAGGCAAGTTCACGAGACGAGTGGAAAGTACGTTATTTTCCTTTATCTTTAACCGGTACTGCTTTCCCGTGGTTTTCTGCATTACCACCCGGTTCTATTACTGCATGGTTTCACTTGGAGCAAAAGTTTCATGACCACTTCCAGAGTGGTGACAATGAGCTTAAACTATCCCATCTTACATCGGTTAAGCAAAAGCATGATGAATCAGTCTTCGATTATGTCAAAAGATTTAGAGATACAAAAAACCGGTGCTATAGTTTGGTGATAACCGAGAGAGATGTGGCTGATCTCGTGCTTAGTAGTTTGAGAACTCACATTAGAGAGAAGCTGGAAGGCTATGAGTTTTCAAGTATCAACCATGTCTTAGAAAAGGGCTTTGGCTCAAGAAAGCCAAAGCAAAGAGTTTAAAGAGGTGCATAGGTATAACACTGATCATCCTAAGATAAATATGATTGAGTATGATGGTGAGCACTCGGATGATGAGGGTGATATTTATGATACTGAATTTGTTTGGCCATCTAAGGCCAAACCATTTACTTGCAATGATATAAAGCCAATTTCATAAGAATCGTGATGAAGAGATGAAAATTACTTTCAACATTACTAAGTGTGATAGAATATTTGATGCTTTGTTGCAAGCGAACATTATTAGAATATCTCATACTTTACCGCCGTTTCAAGAGCTGAAACGGCGTGCTTATTGCAAGTATCATAATTCTTTTTCTCATGCCACTAACGATTGTAATGTTTTTCAACGACAAATACAGCCGGCCATTAATAACGGACGATTGAAATTTTATCAGATTCCACTTGATAAGCAGCCCTTTCCAATGAACACCATGGATTTGGAGGGAAAAAGATGTTAATTCGGCCCGATATAGCCGAATCAGCTAATAAAAATAAGATTGTCATTGGTGAGCCTCAGAAAAGCAAGGAAGACGACAAGGCCTTGGGGAGACAAGTTGTGCTTGACAAGCGACCCGGTGGCAAGGAGATCATTAAGATCACCATCAAGAATCATACACTCGGGGGGGGGGGGGGGGGGGGCAACCACAAGTGCAAGAGAATACTCATGCCAAATTTGTTAAACCAAAGAATCCAGAGGTTGGCAAGTGGTAGACGAATGAAGCTAAAGTACAACGCAAGAGAATCAAGCCAACTTTTGTTATGTTGCTATGCAAATGTGCCAATCAAGCGGCCAATTCTAGCTCTAACCGGTCATCAAATTTAAAGCTCTCCAGGTCACCTCCTCGACAAGAATTTCATCATCATGCAAGGCCATATGGGTCTTGGGCACCTTGACCATCGATGGCACCACCCCCCCTATGTGTCATACTACATGGGAAACTTTAATGGAGGATGGGGGCAACCCCCAATGACCCCTTATGCTTTTCATCCGGGTTGGGTAGAACCAAGGAGGCCCGTTTGTGAGAGGCTTTCTTACCCTATACATGGCCGTTTGAACAATGGTGTCAATCGGCCAATGCAGGATAATCAAAAAAGGTTCAGCAATCAAGTGTGGCGAGCTAAATCACCAAGTGCTGAAATTTCAGAGGCTAGCAACCAAAAGGAGAAGAGTACTAGTGCTGAAACTATTATTGTAGGCACTAAAGAATTAACAATCAAATAGCCGATTATTGTTGATAATGCAGCTATTTCTAACAAGGATGTGGCTGCTGTCCAACAAGGTCCCGTGGCTAATGATCATGAAGCTAGCACAAGCAAGGCCAAGCTGAGGGATCCAAAATATACTTAGCCTAAGTGGTGTCCCTCCGGTCTGACCAAGGCACAAAAAAGTAGGTTGCAGCACATGAGAAGCCACGAGAAGGAGGGATAAGAAGCGGAGAGGCAAAGGGATAAACTGTTCAATGAAACCCGTCCCATGATGTCCGCAAAACAAGTGTGGAGGCCTAAGCAAAAGGAAAACATAGTAGCTTCTGCATTGGTAATAACAGCACCTACACCACCAATGGAGGACGATGCGACTGCTATTACATCGTCCACTTCACCTATTACTTCCTCTTCACTAGGAGATATTTCGGAGTCGATGGACATGCTTCAGGATGGAGATGGTATTTTGGATTATGAGTCTACACCGGTTCATGAAGGTATTGATATTAATATGGTGCACTACTTACCCGCTGAATTCCGTGCTATATATGAAGAAGGGCAAGTACCTCAGTTGGATTTTGGTCCTAAAAATGCTATAATCGAGAAGCCAAAAGAATGGGTGACGCACCTGAAGCCATTGTTCCTTAAAGGTCATATTAATGGATCGCCGATTGCTAGAATGCTTGTTGATGGTGGTCCTGTGGTGAATCTTATCCCATATTCAGTCTTATAAAAAATGAGGCTGCGTGATGAAGAGTTGATAAAGACCAACATGGTGCTCAACGGATTTGAAGGCAAAGAGAAAATTGAAGCCAAAGGTGTGATGTATGTGGAGCTTACGGTGGGAAGCAAAACTTTGGCTACCGCATTCTTTGTCGCCGAGGTGCAAGGTAACTCCAATGTGATATTAAGCCATGATTGGGTTAATGCAAACCAATGTGTGCTATCTACTATGCACCAGTTTTTGAATCAATGAGTTGATGATGAAGTGGAAGTCATTCATGCGGATAATTCGATCGGCTTGTGTTGCTTTGGCCGATGAATCGGTGGATTGGCAACATCCCAATGCTACTTGCTTGACGGGGCGCGACTTATCAGAATTTGATTTTCTTAGCGCTACAAAATTGGTTTCGTGCCCCTTTCTATAAAGCCGGTTGGCGATAATCGGCTCCAAGGTATGATGTATTTAAATGGATCCTATCTCAGAGTGGTTTCAAAAGCGTCTTGTAGAATATCGGTCCAATGAGAATGATATGTATGAGTCCATAGAAGAGTTAGATGATATGGATAAATTAGGACAAGGTTTTACATCGGCGATCCATTAGAAGAGATAGATATAGCAGATGGTTCATTTCTTAGGCCGACATTTGTAAATAAAAATTTAAGAGTCGATCATAAACTTAAGTTGATCGAGCTGTTAAAAGAATATATTTGTTGCTTGGCATGGGAATATCATGAGATGCCCGGTTTAAGCCGAGAGCTAGTGGAGCATCGATTACCTATAAAGGCTGGTTTTTGACCGTATAAGCAATCGACCAGAAAGTTTAATCCAAAAACATATGACCGGATCAAGGAAGAGATCGGTCGTTTGCTGAAAGCTAATTTTATTAGACCTTGCAAGTATGCCGAGTGGATTTCTAACATTGTACCAGTGAAGAAGAAAGGCTCGGGCAAGTTGAGGGTGTGTATTGATTTTAGAGATTTGAATAGAGCTACACCCAAAGATGAGTATCCCATGCCCATAGCCGATATGCTTATTAATGATGCCTCTGGACATAAGGTCATTAGCTTTCTTGATGGTAATGTGGGGTATAATCAAATTTTTATGGCCGACGATGATATGACCAAATTAGCTTTTCGATGTCCCAGTTTCCTTGGTTTATTTGAGTGGACAGTGATGACCTTTGGTTTAGAGAATGCCGACACCACGTATCAAAGGGCTATGAATTTAAGTTTTCATGATTTACTTGGTGTTATACTTGAAGTCTATATTGATGATATTGTTGTCAAATCGGATGCTTTTGAATCTCATCTAGCTGATTTGTGCTTAGATTTTGAGAGAATGAAAAAATATTGACTAAAGATGAATCCTTTGAAATGTGCTTTTGGTGTATCGGCTGGTAAGTTTTTGGGTTTCATTATTCATCAACATGGCATAGAAATTGACCCAAAAAGATAGAGGCTATACAAAAGGTGTGGGCTCGAACATGCAAGAGAGATATGCAAAAATTCCTTGGCAAAGTCAATTATTTGAGGAGATACATAGCCAAATTGTCAGGGAAGGTTGATACATAGCCAATTATTTGTGCACTTCTCTAGTGTTGAAAGCCCCCAAGCATAGAGAGCCCTTTAGGCTTTATATTGCGGAGGAGAAAGCCCCCAGGCATAGAAAGTCCCCTCAAGAGACCGAAGGAAAGGAGCATGCTATTCTTATTTGAGTCGACGCTTATTGGATGTCGAGATAAGGTATACATTGAGAAATTATGCTTATGCTTATATTATGCTTGCACAAAATTGAGACATTACCTAGTGCCTAGTACATGCATTATAGCTTTTCAAACTGATGTCATCAAATACATGTTGCATAGGCCAATTCTTAGTGGTAGAATTGGCAAGTGAGCTTATGCTTTAATTGAATATGATTTGGTTTATGAATCTCTGAAATTCATGAATGGGCAAATCGTTGTTAATTTTGTTGTTGAGCATCGGATTGATGACAAGCATGATATTGATCTTAAACTTGTCTATTAGTACCATGGAGATTATATTTTGATGGTTCCGTTTGTAGCAATGGACAAGGTGTTGGTATTGTTTATATATCTCCTCATGGAGCTATTTTTCAAGCCTCATGCTGCTTAGAGTATTTTTGTACAAATAATTAGGCCGAATATGAAGCATTTTTACTCGGTTTAGAGATGTTGCTTGCCATAGGCGCTACACATATTGAGGCTTTTGGTGATTCGTTATTAGTAGTGCAACAAATATCCAGAGTATTTCAATGTTTTCATGAATCACTTAATGTTTATCTTGATAAATGTCTAGATATAATTTCTACTTTGGATTATTTTAGCATTCCTCATATATCTAGACATGACAATTGGAGAGCAAATCAGTTGGCACAACAAGCATCTGGCTATCATGTTAATCATGACATGTTTCATATTTCCCAAAGGCCGATGTCTATTCTTGCCAACATAGGGGAGGCTGAACCGGAGCCCACCGTTTCGGTCACAAATGAAAATTTTAATGTAGAAAATCTGGACTAGAGGAAAGCCATTATTGATTATTTGCGTGATTCTAATAAAATTTTGGATGAGGACCAAGCAAGAGTTGCTATGAGAGAGGTTCATGAAGGAATTTGTGGGACTCATCAGTCGGCTCCCACTATGAAATGGTTATTGCGACAGGCTGGGTTTGATTGACCAACGATGATTAATGATTGCTTCAGGTATTATAAAGGATGTGCAGCTTGTAAAATGTCTGGTGATATTCAGCTAGCTTCTGCTGCTATGTTACATCCTATTATTAAGCCGCGGCCTTTTAGAGGTTGGCGATTATACTTTATTGGAGAGATTCATCCTTCTTCTTCAAAGGGGCATCAGTTTGTGTTGGTGGCAACTGATTATTTCACTAAATGGTCTGAAGCAATACCGCTAACAAACATGACGCATACGGAGGTAATTCAATTCATAACTTAGCACAATATTCATAGATTTGACATTCCTCAAATGTTAACTACGGACCAAGGTTCATCTTTTATGTCAGATCAAGTTAGAGAATTTCCCGAATCATATAAGATAAAGTTGCTCAATTCATCTCCGTATTATGCCCAAGCCAATGGACAAGCTGAGTCTAGCAATAAAATATTAACCAACCTCATCAAGAAGAAGATTGAGGATAATTCAAGGAGATGGCATGAGCTATTGTCCGAAGCTTTGTGGGCACACATAATCTCAAGGTATGGTGCTACAAAGGTAACTCCATATGAGCTCATATATGGTAAAGAGGCCGTTTTACCAGTGGAAGTGAATTTGAATGCTTTGAGAATAGCAAAACAAAATGATTTATCGGCGGTGGACTTTTATAACTTGATAATGGAAAATATTGATGAAGTCGCTGATAAATGTTTTGTTGCTTTGAAGGCCATAGAGAGAGATAATTTGAGGGTGGCAAGAGCTTACAATAAGAAGGTCAAGTTGAAGAATTTTCAAGTTGGCGATCTCGTGTGGAAGGTGATTCTACCAATTGGTTCGAAAGACATAAAATTCGGGAAGTGGTCTCCAAGTTGGGTAGGTCCTTTTAAGATTACAAGGGTAGTTCCCAGAAACTTATATTTAGTGGAATCCGTACAAAGGACATTGTTACCTCGAGCTGTCAATGGCAAATATTTGAAGAAGTACCACCCAAGTGTGTGGCAAGAAGCCTAGATAATCAATGGCCGATATACGACTATGGCCCTTAGCATAAACATGGCCGATATATAATTATCGCACCGAGAAGTATAAATGACACATGGAGTGTTGACATCGTCCTTAGAATAAACGCGATGCAAATTATTTTCCGGCATTCAAGCTCTGCCCAAAACAGAGGATAAGGGTTGACACCAGATTTTAGCATGGTAGGAAATGCAATTAAGATGTTCCCAAATGGAGAAGTGGTTTACATTAAAAAAAGTTCCGTATTGTCGACACAAACATCTTCGATGTTTGGGCCATTGCCATCCGATCTCATCTCGAAGGCCGAAGTTGTGTTCGAAATACTGAGATTTTGTATCCCGAGCACTGTTCGGCCGATTACGCCTCAAGGACGGCCTCAAATGAGAAAACTTTCGACATGAATTGACTTCGCTTGGTCGAAACAGTCAATTTTGATATAAAAATCGTCTCAATCCAAGGTCGTATGTAAAAGTTAGTGTCTCCTGAGTCCGGCCCTGTCACGAGCCAAAAGCTACGCGAGTAATAGTCTATTTTGCGCGAGCGATTTGGCACTGAAGATTATATCGAATCGAAAACTGTTCAACATGAAAGTTGTTCGTCTCGTCGAAACAGTTAAATTTGCTTCTTCCGCGATTTTGATCCGAGGTCGTTTACTACCCCAAAAATGACCCGCAAGGTGCAGCCAATTTTTAGACTGAACAGTTTTGGAAAGTTTGGATCATACGATCCTAATTGGACTCAAATTAGGGTTTTGGACATGAATTCTAACTTTTCCTTGCACGGGAAGTCCAGCCCCCTCTTATTTACATGAGGGGTGATGACTGCCCCTCCTAGAAAAAACCAGACTGGGAGGACATTTTTTTCCTGTCCGAAAGCCGTTTCCGCCTCTTGGAAGAAGAAGAAGAAAAAAGAGAAAACACGTTTTTTTTCGTTTCCGAGAGCCTCTCGCGGAAACAAAACAATGCCGCTCATGGAAGAAAAACAAAAAAATGCATTTTTTCACGAAAGCAAAACCGTGCCTCTCGTGAAAGAAAGAAAAGAGAAAACACATTTCTTGTCCTTTTCGTGAGGCACGGCAGTGCCTCTCGCGGAAGCAAAACCGTGCCTCCCGCGGAAGAAAAATACAGGGAAAACACGATTTTTTTTCGTTTATGAGAGGCACGACTGTCTCGCGGAAGCAAAGCCATGCCTCCCGCCGAAGGAAAACCGTGCCTCTGGTGAAAAGGGAAAAAAAGAAAACGTGTTTTGTCACAGGAAAAAAATTAAAAAAAATTGGTCCAAAACCTAGGGAAGACCGGTGAACAACCAAAAAGCCGGAAAATTAAAAAAAAAACATCTAAAATACCAGATGGAGGTTGAGAGTGCACCAAGTGACGCGCTCTCGGCCCATCCACAAATGACCCTTGGGAAGGGTGGGAAGGAGCGCTCTTTAGTATTATTTTTTGAGGCAAACCGTTCTTTAATTAGTTGCTCCGGGGAAGGGGAATGGAAGACGCAGATCGGCAACGTGTGGGCTGGGCTTGTGACGTTGGGGTCTCAGAAAATATAGCCCAGTTCGAATTTAGTGGTCTCAGCAAGTAAAACCAGCGCTTATGTTGGGCCTAATCACTCACTCCAGGCTGTGGGCCTCGCTAGCAGCCCCATCTTACCATTCCCCTCGTTCTCTCTCTCTCGCAAAAAAAAAACCATCATTTCCGTCAAAAAGAAAAGACATCTACCCGTCTCGCCGCCAAGAGATCCAGGAACCCCGGGGTCGTTCCATTGTTTTGCATAGCGTGTAGATTAGGTTTTCTCTGTTAGTTTTATGTGTTCTTAGTGGCGATGGCTTGACGGTGAAGGCGAGAGTGATGATGGTCTCTCGGCTCCATTCCTGTTCTGATTATGCGTTCCCGGCTAAGAAGGCCATCAAACATAACATAAATGGGGTGCTTTCTTTTCTTCTTACCGATCTCCTCCTAGTTTACCGGCTCAAGGTGTATCGGCTCTACAAACATCTTGTATCCACCTCACGTCCTGGGAAATTACTGTCGGTAACTTTCATCGTATTGCGATAACAATATTTTCTTTCAAGAACCCGCCTTCCTTGAATTTCGTACAAAGTTAATTGTCAATGTCATAACTAATTGCAAGACCAGGTACAGCTCTTCTCTACAGGAAGTTACAGTTTCACATAAATTGCATGACCCTGTATCACTTTATGAAGCAAGCACATCACCTTCAGCTCCTCATTTGCAAACTTAGGACCCATTTGGACCACATAAATTTTACAATATGTTTGCTGCATTTCACAAGAAACCATCGATTTTGTGAAGAAAGAATTACATTGTTTCATCGCCGTTACAACACAACATTAATCAGATCACCTTAATACCTCCCACTGCGTTTTTTTTTTGAAAAAATACACAACATACTGATTGACCTTAAAGAATGAAGGAGGCCATAAGGTCTTGTACAATGCTAGGTGTTTAGAAAAATAAACCGGATTTTACTGATACACCGGTGCCTATTTCTACCGGAGAGACGTCTAATTAAGCGTATACCCTGTACAAATAAGTATCAGTGCTTAAGGAAAGCCTGGTTTATTTCTCGAAGCACCTCTCCTAAGCACCTTGCAGTGTACAAGGCCGAGAAGAAAGCTCTGACTTCCTATTGTTGCTGCATCAGCAGGAAAAGTAGTCTTCATTTCAAAAAGAAGCTGAAAGTGCTAGAGTGAAAAATATCATATGTACAGAAGCTGGATATATATTACCAGCAAGGTGGAGAAGTGGGGAAAAAATGCTCAAATGTGGTTATCAATCTTTTGAAATGCAAGCAAGTAAGCGGATGGGTGTTTGAGCTATCTTTGTGTGATCAGAACAAATCCATGTCCATTAATTAGTCTTAATATCATCTTCACAGTACCAGGGACTCCCGGATACTAAGAGTGCTTAATAATCTTATAATTAGGTGGAGACATTTTCATTACCTGCATACAAATGCGTACGAATGATGATATTTTATATTTTTTTCTTTGCAACTTCGGAGTGCCCACAAAGTGAAATAGAAGGTGTAAACATAACTTCTTTCAACCTCCAGTAAAAGTAACAATTCTCTCTCCATGTACCACTCTATACCAACTTCTCCAATACCTGTTGACTCTCATGTTTTTGTTTTCCTTCAATATTTCAGACGTTCTAAAGCTCGGTCGAAATCACTCGAGCTGGTCAACCCTGCCCCCGTGTCGCCCGCAACAGACGATACGGGGGAAACTTTCGTCGCCGCCGGTAGCCTTCCTCCGCCAGTGCCCCTCCCCCCCCCCCCCCCCCCACATCGCTGCCGCAGGAGGGTCGGCCAGCGAAGTCGCGCCGCGCTCGGGGATGGCGGCGGCGGGGCGGTTTCGTACCCTCCCCCCCGGTGCGCTGCCCCAACAACCCCTTCGCCGCCATCGCCTCCCCGCGCCGCTGCTGCCGCGTCGCGCCTGAGGGTGGGGGCGGCAGGGCAGCTTCATTCCCTTCATGCTGTAGCTCCTCGTCCCCAACCTCCTCGCCCCCAGATCCGATCTGGTGCGCCGCGGGCTCCCCTACCCTCCAACTGCTACTGTGTTCGTCCTGCCTGTCCGACGAGGTGGCGCGGCCGTGCCCGTCGTGCACCTCCCCCAGTCTACCTCTTTCACCTTGCTGGCGCAGCTTCCTTCTTGTTGTTGTTCGCTGGGGCATGCGAGGACTCGTGTGGAGGTCACGGGCTGGCCAAGGCTCGGTCTTGCCCCGTGTTGCAGACCACCCTTCGTCTCTGATGGCGTCTCCTTCTAGTTACGGTGGCGACCTCTGCCCGTGTGTGGTCAAGGTGTTGTTTTGGGCAGCAGGATGAAGCTTCGCGGCGGGTCCTTGCCGACACTGCTCCGGTCCCAGCGGCCATCGACCAGCGTTCTTCGGCCTCCCTACCGCCGTGAATTCAGCCCCAACACTCCGGTCGCTGCCTCTCCTTCCGGCATCTTCGGTTTGCCGGTGTTCTGGCGGTTCCACCTCCGGCAGCTCGGAGTTGTGCTCCCTTCCGCCTCCAGCTCGTCAGCGGCGCCGGTCACCATCCCACCCTCCATGCCGGCTTTCTACCATGCTGCCTTCCCGACCCTGTCGACACCCGCAACATGTCATTTCCAAAGCTCGTGTTCTTTCGGCAGCAGGTGCAGCCCCACCACCTCCGTACCGGGATGGTGGTTGACTAGCGGATTGTCTTCCTCATCTTCGGATCCTGATTTGGCAGCTATGGCATTGCTCAGACTAAGGCCAGGCGAAATCCATGCTCTGCTTGCCAATGTTGGCAGAGGCGACACTCGTGAGTGCTTTGCCATGGCCTTTATCCGGGCCCCTCTTCGAGCGCTGGGGGGAAACCCTAGGTCTGGTTCTTCGGATCGGATGGTGGCGGTGTCACGATGTCGCACCCCTTCCTGAAGGCGCTATCTTGTTCGCCCCCGGTGTCCCTGTTTGTTTGATTTTGAGATGTTCGACGTCGTACTTGTTCGGCCTGCCTCTCTGTTTAGGATTTGTGGGTGTAGTTGTGTCATTTCCCCTGTTCGGGCTGAGCACCCCTTGTCTCTCTGCTCCGGGTTCCATGATCATGCCTCTTTGGGTTCATGCCATGTGTTGTATCCTCTCTTGTACGCATTCTCTTTCTTCTATCAATAAAGGATATGCAAGCTTTGTGTATTCACGAAAAAAAAGACGTTCTGAAGCTCTGAAGCTAAAGATGTAAATAAATCTGAACTCTCGCACTCACTTTTAAATCGTGGGGCAGTATACTCTAATCTATCCAGCTCTTCCTGTAAAACAAATATACTGTCAGCATGTGATTTATCATTCATGAATCGTTTATCATGCCATTTTTAGAATGTGACTGGCAAAATGGTGTGACTGTACAATTCTACTTTTTTCGAAAAAGAGGATTACCCCTAGTATCTACATAGAGCCATGCACACAACCATTTTATTATATTATTTAACGGAACCAAACGAAACAAATATATGGATCAAGCCAAAGCCACCTCCCTAGAAACTATTGTCGTTACACCTACAAGCTTTAATGGCGTGCCCTGACCACTTATCAACACACATCATATATTCCGGTCGCCTCACCAAGATGCCTGCCGGCAATTTGAGAGCACCTACCGGTCTAGCTAGACCCTCTGCACGCACATCATGCACACGCTTTAGATTCAGCCACCGCCATGTTCCGCTGTCCCACCTTCAGGAGCGATCAATGTATTCATCTCGCTAGGCCATCTCGACACCAGATAGCTCGACTATCCAGCGCGGGCGCCCGTCGCCGACACTCCGCAGTGCCACGCCACCGAGACCCTGTGTCGTCCTTTCGGTAGATGTAACACCGCTCCTCCACTTGTCTCTTCCAGTCGGCTCCTACTCGAGACAATGCCCCTAGGAGGGAGAACGGCGCTAAAGGCACCATCATCGTCCGATCCGGGATACCCAGAACTAGAGTTTCCCCCGGAACAACCCGAGCGTAGTGACACAACTTACAAATGACGATGCCTCGAAAAAGGAAACAACGTTAGAGATGCCACCATCCGCCATGACCGCAGTTAGCACAATTTCACCGGAAGTCGCGTCGACATGGAGACGTAAGCTGTCGCCGGAACGTCGGCATAGGGCCTCCAGTCGCCCCTGACCTGTCCCTGCACGCATCGCCTGCCGGCCAAGGCCACGCCAAGATGGATCTGGATGGGACGCTAGTTCCGCGGCCACTGCCGCCACCCATCACATGGTCGGCCAGGTCAACGACTAATCCCACAGCCATGGACAAACCGGTCGCCGCCGCCAGCCCGGGTCACCACCCTGACCGCACCGGCTGAAGACACAGGTGTCGTCGCGAGATTGATACGGTGAACAAGGCCCGAATCCCTCGTGCTCGACCCTGGTCAGCCACACACAAGCATCTCTCCACGCTGACGAGGGGTCCACTATGGGATCCATCGCGCCGACTTCCGCCACCGCGCCGCGAGCGGGCTGCGCCGCGGGAATAGACTGCCCTGATGCTGCCGCCCACTGAGGCGGGCTTCGCCTGTTCGGCCTCCTCCAACAGCGTCCGGCCGTGGGCTGCGAAGGCGAGGATGCCCCCCCCCCCCCCCCCCCCCCCCGGAGAGCGACGCGCGCGACTTTTTCAGTCTCTCCACTTGTGGGAACAATATCCTTGAATGTTTAGTTTCTCATATCTTTACGAAAACGGAGTAAGGGAAATATCGTGTGTGGTTGCAGGGAACTCACATCAAATGATTGGGAGATGTTCATAAATCAGTGATAATAGCCTTTGCAAACAGGCTAATCCCAAACGATTCAAAGAAACTAACCTGCATGTACTCAATGAACGTACTATGCATGTTATGCTAGTTCAAGTCATACTAAATATCACTTGTTTGGCAAATAACAACAGCGTTCTCTGAAACCATTGCATCATGAGAGAATTGTGTGAAATGGAAATTGACACGATTTAAATTTTCAGGTTCCTTTCCTGGTGAGCCTATCATAGTAAAGAAACCTGGAAGAAAACATTGGAGAAAGGAATTCACAAAATGCGGAATTATTAATACTAAATGACTGTTGATGTTCAAATGCATGTCAGTTCTAAATAAATAAATGATTTTCTTCTTCTTTCTGCTCTTCAATGTTTTCTTCCCTTACAAGATTCTAGCAGTCTTAACACCATTATGGCCACAGAAAAAAAAACATCTATCCCATTTGTTACACGAGCTAAAAATAAAAATAGCACATGAGCATGGGCTGCAGAAATGCACATTCTTACTTCTAAGAATAATGTCATCAAGAGAAGCAAAAGGCTGGTTTTTTGTGACAATAATTTATTCAATGAAAAGAGTGAGCCCGGGTTGCACGAAATCTGAGTTTATCTATTTTTCTTCCAACAAAATATCTGGTCTACCATCACTGCACCTTCGAACATCAGAGTGCACACAGAACAAGAAATAAAGAAGCAAAAGGGCCCTTGCCTAACTCATGTATTTTCAAACAATGCTACAGAAAATATCCCTTATACTCCCTCCGTCTAGGTTTGTAAGTCATCTTACGAAAACCAAATAATCCCAAAACACTTAGGCGCGGTGCGTTAACTTCTACCTCGTTTCTTGTTTCTTGACATATCAACCAATAAGAGATGTGGGTGTGCATGCTTTTAATGACTTGAGACTACCAAACACGACATGCAGTGGTTAGTTCATTGCATGCAATGCTATTAATTAGCAAAAAAACATTAAGTTCTCTCGTTTTCCCTCCTCCTTGGTCACGGTGCACAACATAAGATGACTTATTCACCTAGACGGAGGGAGTATCATGGATTTGCGCCTGCATCAATTGTTTCCGAGTGCTGTCAAAGAGAAAAATTTACTAAGATTTCCATTGTCAAACTGTGATGTCCGACTAGTGTTGGTGGAAGAATCACATATTGGAGAGGATAATTTGGAGTAGGGGATGAGAAGAAGTTGAAGAACAGATGAAGAGGGTGAGATGTAGAACAGAGTAGGTGAGAGTTCAAACAATTCTCATTTCATCGATAAGTTACGGCACATGTCTGATTCACTTGCCCCTTTTAAACACATAGGCACTCTCTTACAAGTGGGCCCTCAAATCCACACACCCAGTGCACTAGATGATCTTCCTATGGCTCACTCCTAAGTTGTCTCTCTCTAGTTGTTGGGCCCTTCGTCCTCCATATCCTAGTCCTCCTCATTCCACTGGACTGGGATCTTGATTTCCGTCAAGGGTGTGGTAGAGAGCAGATGCATGACACAATCTTTGTTCCATTACGCTTCCTCAAAGTCGCCATTTTAGACATTGTCATGTCTACAACACACAATTAGACGCTTGGTGACCTGTTGCTTCAAAAATATATTTTGAAATCATGTGCCTGGAGGTGTTTTGAATGTATGGCTACAAATGTCACTGAGGTTCCTAGTTCCAGTTCCATCAGCATACCCTGCCGAAGTGGTAATCTGACTTCAAGTGGAATAAGCAAGACAGGAGAAAGAATTAAGGTGGTATTCAGCTCGTTTTCCCCTCACCTTTTTGACTCTCACATTTTTGTTTTCCTCCCATATCTTAGATGCGGTGAAGCTATACGCATAAACAAATATGAATTCATATCACACTCACCTCGACATCTCACTAGTACAACACAGGGCTTTCGTCACAGGGCAATTTTCACATTAGTCCCGGTTCAGTCACGAACCGGGACTAATGTGAGCATTGGTCCCGGTTCGTGCGGCTAAGGCATTAGTCCCGGTTCACCTGGGCCCTTTAGTCCCGGTTGGTGCCATGAACCGGGACTAAAGGGTGCGATGCCCATTAGTACCGGTTGGTGGCACCAACCGGGACTAAAGGTCTAACCTTTAGTACCGGTTGGTGCCACCAACCGGTACTAATGCGCTTTGAGGCATTAGTACCGGTTCATGGCACGAACCGGTACTAAAGGGCCCATTTTCAAACTCTACCCCCCCTGGTGGACCGCCTTTTCAGTTTTAGGAAAAACAAAAGAAAATGATGGAAATGTCAATAAAATAAAATAAAATAAGTTCCCCATGTGATATGTGGTCTAGTTGTTGGGAAAATTAACAAATATGAATTTCGACTTTATTTGCAAAATCTCTCTGAAATTTCTTAAAATGGGCATAACTTTTGCATACGAACTCGGATGAAAAAGTTTTTTATATGAAAAATCATCTACTCAAAATCCTCAAAAACCTAACAGAAAAAAAGATACGGGACTTTTAAGATCTGGAGAGGCAAAAAAATTCAAAAAATTTCAAATTGTGGTCAAACAATGGTCAAACTAATTACTCTAGAATATTAGTGTTACTAAATAATTATTTCAATTTTTTTGAATTCTGGTCAAATCTGGTCAAACTGTGGTTAAACAGTGGTCAAACAATGGTCAAACTAATTATTCCAGAAATATTAGTGTTACTAAATAATTATTGTTTTTTAAAACAATAGTTTCAAACTCAAACAGTGAAATGTGTCACTTCATGCTCAAGCTAAATTCCTGAGGGTTAATAGAATTGACATCTTACTATTGTCAGGAAAACAACAAGTGCAGACTTGGAAACGAGGCAGAATAGAACCCAGAAGTTAAGCGTGCTCATGCTGGAGTAGTGAGAGGATGGGTGACCGTCCGGGAAGTTAGATGATTTGAAATGATGAGGGGTGATTAGAGATTAGAGGATAAATTGAGCAGTGATGAGGGGTGGTGATTAGAGATTAGAGATTTCCACGTGGACGGCCTTTAGTCCCGGTTCGTGTCTAAAGGCTTGGGTATATATAGACCTTCTACACGTCTCCAATCTCTAGTAGCTCTTCATATGATAAAAATATATTGTGAGTATGGGATATGTGTTGAGAAGGCCATTCAGGAATCGTTTATCATGACATTTTTATCATGTGAGTAGACTGCAAAATGACATAACCATTCCACTTGCATGCTTAAGTTTGAAAACTCTTTCCCGGGAAGTATCCTATGTGATTGAATGTAACTCATAATTATTAAAGAATGTATAGAAGTTTCTAAACGAGCGAGTGGTTGAATGTCAAATGCATCTGATACTCGGCGAAGACTTATGTTTGCCAAATTCGGTACTCGGCAAAGTTTCGCCGTGTTTATTATGGGCTCTGCCAAGTTTCTAAGAAGACAATCCGGGTAGTGATGGATGCCTGATCTTTAACATGGAATGTCTGTATACATAGTCCTCAATGTGGGGCATAATGTAGTAGCCGGACAAGACGCTTGATTAATCTGGTTCTTCTCTACAATAGAAACTCGCCTTGTACATGAACATATTTTGTTTTGTGGAACTTCCTCCGGATTAAAAATACTTGAAGATAGCAACATAATTAATGAACTAAAAAATGGTGCTCTGGTAGCAATGGGATAAAACAATATGATGCCTTTCTTTCATTAGTTAACTAAAAATTTGTGCTGCAGTAGTAACGGGATAAAACAATATAAGTAGAAACAATTTTGATAAACAATAACATTTCCTTTTGCTAGGGCAACGCTATAGGTAACTCCTACAAACTATTTCTCCTAGGTGTTGATTAATAAATTAGCCATATGCAAAATTAAACTGCAGTGGATTAGTAATACACGGTTGAAGTCAACACTTCCGGTTAATCTTATAAAATCTAGCCTCTTTAGTCTCCAATCTCACATTGAGACATGGTTAATAGTTGTTGGTATATCTAAATCCTATGGGAGGACATCCTCTTATTCTCAGACACATGAGCCCAAGTATCTCCACAAAAAGTTCACCAGACATACATATCATGTCCTTTCATAGCCATCCAAAAAAAGGAAGGTGCTATGATGTAGTGCAACATTGATGGAATAATACCAAAAAATGTAAAAAGGGTGCATCATTCTCAAAAATAACTTTGGAAGTATATCGGTGAACCATCTAAACAGGAACATACTAGTAAATTTGTTGAGGAAATTGTTAATTGGTAGCAGCTTGGTTGGCTAGGGAGTAGGGGATTAATAGGGTAATCGGCATGTTTATTGGCCTATTAAGCAATTAAACGGAGGATTTATCAGTTTATTGGCTACATGGTGACCTTACAAGTAGGGATTAATTCCCAAGTTAACTGGTTAATCAGACGAATTCTTCAACAGGACCAGTAATCATGCTAATATGGTACATGATAATCTCTTATGGTTGAATGAATATGAGAATGTCTGTAGCTATCTTTAACAGTATTTTATTGAGTACCTAAATATGTAAAGTTCAGTAGTTTGTACTATCATGTTATTGCACAAAAAAAAAGGAAATCTCTCATTCCAATTTTTTTAGCTAAACTAAACAAAAGATACTAGCATGTTGCTCAGGAGATAGGAATGGTAGCAGGGGTAGATAGCCAACAAAAACATTATGTTATTACAGTGTGAATAATAAATAAGATTATTTGGATCATATGAAGGATAAAGCCATCAATCTCGCCCATGTGCAATAATTTTAATTTGTCTTTGTGTAGTATATATTGTTGATTAATCATTCGTGATGAGATATGCACCTTCATATGGTTTAACAAATAGAAGATGGGTGGCGCCAGAATAATTTTTCTGACCGTGCAAAGATAGAGATCTGCATTGCTCTCATCAATGACCTGCAACGATTCATGCATGCTTCTACTATGATCCTTGAGCCTATCAAAATTAATTGCTATAATCTTGACTGACCGAGCTACTGATATGTGGGCGTCTTGATGAGTATGGCGAATTCTCTTTTATCTTGGTGGTTGTTCGTTTCATAGACATCTCAATATATTGTTTATTTGGATGGTCTTGTCTCCTCCTTTATTTTGGGGTTATTTTTACAAAGAGAAGTCTAGTTTTCTCCCTAACAATTTCACATGGAGAAGTGTCACTCATATTTATTTCAATCACATTTACCTCTTGACCTTAATATTCACTCACATTTACCTCCTGACCTTTTGGTTTTGGTTTAATTTTTCCATTAAAATTTCACAAATGATAGAATCCTCCCTGGAAGTTTTAAGAAAAAAAAATCTAGTAAAGGCATATGTAATTTTTTTGTAAAGGAGAATGTATTAATACCAAGCAGATACCAATTACTCCCAGACTCTGCAACAACAAGATGCCTAAAAACATCCAGGATGCACACAGCTAAAAATTAAAATAAAAAGGGAAGAAAAAATGAGAAAAAATATCCCGCCACGGTGATCAATCACCCGAAGTAGCCGCACTCTAACCACCACCAAAGATGTCACCCGGACTACAAAATAGGTTCTCCAAAAGCAATGCCTCTAGAAAGGAAACAAAGCACAAGCATTGTCGTTGCCCGATCAAAGATATTACATTTTCACCCTGGAGAAAGATCAGGTTCCCAACAATAATGCCTTCAACAAGACTACCGCCAGGCACAACCAATAAAGGCCAGACCTTGGATTTTCACCTTGGAAATCCTGATTGGGTACTCAAAGGAGCACCGAATAACAAAGAAGTCCTCCAATGCCGCCACCCCCACTTGCGGAGGCTACTACTGCAAGTCACGCACCATTAGGCTCACAGGAATTCACGTCCCGCCTGGACGGGAACATATCCTGTAAGCCATGTCTAAACAACTGCCTATGAAGCAAAGTCTTCATCGCATCCAAGACCTCGCATTCGCCACTTGCAAGTCCTTCAATCACGCCATGCCATTCTCCGTATGTGTTGATCCCATGGAAATCTTGGTGCAGACATGTCCCAAGGTGCCAACAAAAACAGAGCTTCACGATACCCCGGTAAACCTGGTTATGCTGATGTTGCGGGTGCGCACGACAGGCCCCTATCTAGTCAAGGTGTCCAAAGAGCGCCATATGTGCCAGTCCTTTTTTTCCTTCAAAGGAGAAGTCCGGAAATCGCAGATGGCCAGATTGAAGATCTCAGGATCTCAATTGCATGAGCTTGTGAGCAACGAGAATGAGCAAGACCGAACAAGGGGAAACCATCCAAGGACGGGAACACCGTGTGCACAATATATAGGATCCAATTTGCACCAGCAATGTTTATACAGGAATAACCAAAATGTGAGTGTTGCCACGTACATGTATTTACTACTGCAGATAGTTTTCTTTATTGCACAGGTATAAAACTTGTTCTTAATTTTAATCAATTCTCTTGCACAAATTTATCCACAGAGAGCACATATATGATTTATCTAACACTATGTTTTCAATATCACAAGATAAAATCTTGTCTTTACAGAGCAAAATTATACACCGATAAAAATGTGTTGTCTGCCTGCATGAAATTACATATGCTATGCAAAACTCTTTACTTCGTATCGTCATGATCATCCACAATATTAAAATTGTAAATAAACAAAAAAAGAGGTGCCGGCAAATAGTTTTGGATAGAGTAGTTTGGCACAATATATATGTTATCCCTGAAAATATAACGTCTTCCTGGATCACACTGTAGCTTCGTGATAGTTTTGACGGCTATGATAACAAAAGCTGCCGACACATGGCTCTGGAAATAGTTATGGCTGTAGGGGTAAATATAATAGCTGACAGCTCTAAAAAATATTCCCGCAAAAGAAGGCAGCTCTAAAAAACAAGCCGACAAAAGAATCATGAAGCTACAGTGTGAATTATACTCTCTCCATTCACATTATTATTGGGAAAACGAATTGTGCGAGTACAGTCTGCCAAAATGAGTGGTCGTCCATGCACCTTGTTTAGGGGCAACTTTATTTTAATGTGTCTTTTTGTAGTATATAGTGTTGATTAATCGTCCGTGATGAGATCTGTGCCTTTGTGTGATATAACAAATAGAAGATATATGGCGCCAGACTAATTTTTCCATCCGTACGTGCAAAGATGAGATATGAATGCATTGCTCTCATGAATGACCTGCAACGATAGACATATGCATTCATACATGCTTCTGCTGTGATCCACGAGCCCGTCAAAATTAATTGCTATGCAGTGGCTTAACTACTCAGATGAACGTGGGCGTCTTAATGAGTATGGTGACTTCTCTCTTATGTTGGTGGTTGTTCGTTTCATAAACATTTCGATATATTGTTTATTTGGATGGTTCTGCTTCCTCCTTTATTTTGGGGTTGTTTTTACAGTGAAAATTCAAGTTTTTTCACTAACATATTCGCATGGAGAAGTGTCACTCATATTTATTTTCACTGACATTTACCTCCTGACATTTATTTTCACTCACATTTAACTCCCGGCCTTTTGGTTTTGGTTTAGTTTTCCCATTCAAATTTCATAAATCATAGAATTTTCTATCGAAGTTTCAAGATTTGTTTTTCTAAAAAAGGTACATGTATGCACTATATATTAGATCTAATTTGTACCAGTAATGTTACCAGCTACATGAATTTACTGTGCAGATAGTTTTTTTTTGTATTGCATATGTATAAATCTTGTCCTTAATTTTACTCATTTCTCTTGCACAAAGTTAGCTTCATAGTGCACATGTATGATTTACCTAATATTATTATTTCAATATTCCAAAATATAATTTTGTCTTAACAGAGTGAAATAATACACCAATAAAAAAACATTGTCTGTATGCATGAAATTACATATGCTATGCAAAACTCTTTAGTATGTATCGTCATGATCATCCACAATATGAAAAAATAGTAAAGAAACAAACAAGAGGAGCAGACACATGGTTTTGGATAGAGCAGTTTAGCACAATATATTTTATCCCTGGTTATATAACGTCTTCATTGCTCACACTGTAGCTTCGTGATAGTTTTATCGGCTATGATAACAGAAGCTGCTGACACATGGTTCTGGAAACAGATATAACAGCAGGTGTAAATATAATAGCCGCAGCTCTAAAAAATAAGCTGACAAAAGAATCATGAAGCTACAGTGAACTATACTCCATCCTCCCTTGTCTAGGGGCAACTTAATTCGCTTTGCGAAGGATAACGCATCCATGGCAAACAGTTTCAGGGTTGTCAGAATAAGAAATCTTATGCCTCCCGATCAAGATCTAGACAGATTTTCAGGGCATGGTGTGGCCGTCCAACTACCTGATAAAAAAAAAGATAATGAAAAGGGCCCACAGCATCAAACCAATGACAGATATGTTCAGTTTGGAATCTCTTAATATTTAGTTTGAAAGCTGCAGATTTTCAGGTTGTGAGAGCCCAAACTCTTGGACCAAGCCATATGTTCAGTTTCGAATCTGACCTAGTAGCGTCCTAGAACTAGTTATCATCGATTGGCTGCCAAACTCCCCCAAGAAACTCCGCACACATCTCTGCAATCGAACCAGGGCAAATTAATTTAGCGAAGGGAACTCACAACGCAGTGTCTCTTGACACATCATCCTATTTAGTGAAAACTATTTAGAGACAATGACCCCTATTCATTATATACTCAACACGTCTCTTAATATTTAAAGTATCTTATAAATGTCGTATCTAAATGATATTCTATTTAATTAGTTTATGGACCTTTTTTGCATGTCAACATTGTGGCCTACTCCAGTTGTGAAGACAAAAATTGTGAGATAAACCACAAAGGCTCAAAGCGTTAGTCACTATACGCAGAAAAACAAGTTAATTAAGAGCCATATCTACACTAAATAGAACATAGGGAAGCTCATAGATCCATCACCGGCCACACTTCTTGAGTTAGGCGAATGTTCTCTTTTGGAGCCCATTGAGGAC
This sequence comes from Aegilops tauschii subsp. strangulata, assembly GCF_002575655.3. NCBI lineage: Eukaryota > Viridiplantae > Streptophyta > Magnoliopsida > Poales > Poaceae > Aegilops > Aegilops tauschii. The sequence continues at coordinate 6,647,022 of NC_053035.3, forward strand.
ATGCGCATTTCATCGCTCCATCTGCCTGTCACTACAAGGGATAAGGCTACACTAGTAGAAAACAGGGCTTTGGTTCGGCCAGAAAAGAGCATTAATCCCGGTTGCATTACGAACCGGGACTAATGTGAGCATTAGTCCAGGTTCGAGCGGCTAGGGCACTGTACATGCATTAGTCCCGGTTCAAATGGGACCTTTAGTCCCGGTTGGTGCCACGAACCGGGACTAAAGGGTGCGATGCCCATTAGTACTGGTTCGTGGCATCAACCAGTACTAAAGGTTAGATCTTTAGTCCCGGTTCGAGCCACCAACCAGTACTAATGGGGTTTGAGGCATTAGTACCGGTTCATGGCACGCCTTTTCAGTTTTGTAAAAAGCAAAAGAAAATGATAAAAACTTCAAAAATTAAAATCCTTCCAGATGTAGTTATGTTACTACATGTCCTAGTTAGGAAAATTTAAAAACTTCAATTTGGACATGTTTCGTAAAAAGTGTAGGGAAAATGTAAAACGGCTATAACTTTTGCATACGATGTCAGAAAAAACGTATAATATATCGAAATGTTCAGCACGAAAATCCGCATCCGATTTTGACAGCCTACGGCCTGTTTGTAAATTTTTAGAATCCTCAAATTCTAAAAGGGAAAAAAGTTATGCTATTTCTGTTTTTTTAATTTTTGTTAAATCTGGTCAAACTATGGTCAAACTACTTATTCAAGAAGTATTAGTGTTACTAAATAATTATTCAAGAATATTAGTGTTACTAAATAATTATTTCAGTTTTTTTGAATTTTCGTCAAATCTGGTCAAACTGTGGTCAAACAATGGTCAAACTAATTATTCAAGAAATATTAGTGCTAGTAAATAATTATTTCAGTTTTTTTTAAATTTTGGTCAAATCTGGTCAAACTGTGGTCAAACTATTTATTCAAGAAATATTAGTGTTACTAAATAATTATTGTTTTTTAGAACAATAGTTTCAAACTCAAACAGTGAAATGTGTGACTTCATGCTCAAGCTAAATTCCTGAGGGTTAATAGGATTGACATCTTACTATTGTCAGGAAAACAACAAGTGCAGACTTGGAAACGAGGAAGAATATAACCCGGAAGTTAAGCGTGCTCAGGCTGGAGTAGTGAGAGGATGGGTGACCGTTCGGGAAGTTAGATGATTTGGAATGATGAGAGATTAGAGGTTAAATTGAGCAGTGATGAGGGGTGATTAGAGATTAGAGGTTAAAATAATTCAGAAATTTGCAAATCAAATTTTTTTTTTTTTAAAAAAAATCATAAAATTTTCTTCAGTACCGGTTGGTGTTACCAACCGGGACTAAAGGTGGACCTCACGTGGAGGGCCTTTAGTCCCGGTTCGTGTAAGAACCGGGACTAAAGGGGGAGGCTTTAGTAACGACCCTTTAGTCCCGGTTCCAGAACCGGGACTGAAGGCCCTTATGAACCGGGACTAAAGGCCCTTTTTCTACTAGTGCTAGTAGTGGCGCGGTTTAAAGGCATAGGAGTAGCGCGGGTTGCCTCTCTACTTACATTAGCAACTATATAAAAACTCATCATCGTCATCATCATCATCATCATCATCATCATCATCATCATCATGTAACAACTCATCAGCGCGTAGCTAACTGGTTCCTAGTAAGACGGGCCAGGCTCGGCTCTAATACTACTTACATTAGTAGCAGCGCGGTGTTTGGCCCGTGCTACAAATAACTAGCTATAGCGCGAGGCCCCCCGCCACTACTAACTCTATGTATTTCCTTTCTACATATTATACTATATTATACAATAATTATACAGATTTTTATACACTAGCAACTATATAACAACTCATCATCATCATCATGTAACAAATCATCATTATCAAAATGATATAACTCATCATCATCGTAGTGATATAACAGCTCATCATGATCATAATTATATAAAAATGTCTCATCATCATCATCATCATCATCACCATCAGCATCATCATAAGTTAACCACTACTAGCTAATTGTCATCATCCTAGGTAAGTAACTTTCAAGCACATGACAAGTACTATGACCTACTCTAGTGTCTTAGGTAAAATAGAATAAAACAGAAAAAATAACTACATCTCCATGATGGACCACAGAGATCCCCGGTCTCCAATTTGTTGCCCGCACTCATTGACTATTTGCCTCCATCATTCAATTTTGAGGCATCCATTTGATTAACACTCAGTCAAGTATGTATATTTGAAACCGATCTTCAAAGGGCAAACAATAGTCATCTCACTTTTGACGTCCATCAGCAGAGGCACAACAACATTTGGGACCTTCCGCTGAAGTACATAATAGTAACATAGTCGAAATATGCAGATATAGCAAGAATGATCCTAATTTATTTAGGCATCACTACCAGTTTGCCCTCAATGCCTCGAGCGCCATCTGGCAGATCAACCAATTTCCAAACTTGATTGCCATCCATGGACTTTAATTCGGATCTCATGGTCTCAAGCCATAACTCGGAATCAGGGCTCTCCGTCGCTTCTGCATACATTGCCGACTCGTTGTTCTCCAAGAACAACACATTGCAGTTATGCATATTGCGCAACCTTTCCGACCTCTGTGGAATCAGCGTCGACTCCACTATGGGTTCCTTGACTAACTCCATGTGGTTCTCGAATTTCCTCTAGTCGGATCATCCTCCCACTAGCCTTCCGATTGAGAAACTCTTTCTCAAGGAAAACTCCATGTCGAGCGACAAACGCTTTGCCCTCTTCACAGATGTAGGAGTAATATCCCAAGGTTTCCCTTGGATACCCCATGAATATGCACTTGTCCGATTTGGGTGTGCGCTTGTCTGACTGGAGTCGCTTGACGTATGATTCACAACCCCAAATTTTTAGAGAAGACAAACTGTGGCTCTTCGCAGTCCATATCTCATATGACGTCTTATCTACAAACTTGGATGGTACCCTATTTAGTGTGAAAGCTGCAGTTTCTAGAGCGTATCGCCAAAATAACAAGGGTAAATCCGACTGACTCGTCATTGATTGGGCCATGTCTAACAGAGTCTGATTCCTTCGTTCCAACACGCCATTTCTCTGTGGCATACCCCGAGGAGTCAGTTGTGGAACTATCCTACGACTCTTCAGATAATCATCAAACTCCTGGCTCATATACTCATTCGCCACGATCAGTTCGCAGAAGTTTGATTCTCTTGTCGAGTTGATTCTCCACTTCATTCTGAAACTCCTTGAACTTTTCAAAAGTTTCTAACTTGTGCCTCATCAAGTAGACATATCCAAATCTACTCAACTTATCTGTAAACGTCATGAAGTATTGGAAACCACCTCTAGCTGGACTTGTTTTACCATTGTTGAAATGTCTTGTGCATCGGGATTCCGAGTCTGATCGGAGGGTCCCGAGATGGAGGATTGTCTCTGCGGATCGTGAGCTTGTCATGGGCTAAGTTGGGACACCCCTACAGGGTTTAAACTTTCGAGAGCCATGCCCGCGGTTATGTGGCAGATGGGAATTTGTTAATATTTGGTTGTAGAGGACTTGAACTAAACTCAATTAAAATACACCAACCGCGGCTGTAACCGTGACTGTCTCTTTTCAGGTGCGTTCGAGAAGAGAATACGGTTGGGTTATGTTTGAACGTAAGTGGTTTAGGATCACTTCTTGATCACTATTAGTTTGCGACCGTTGTGTAGATTCTCTTCTTACTCTTGTACTCGTAAGTTAGCCACCATACAAATGCTTAGTGCTTGCTGCAGCTTCACCACTATCCATTCCATACCCATTAAGGTTTGCTAGTCTTCATACCCATGATAATGGGATTGCTGAGTCCTCGTGGCTCACAGATGACTACAACAATAGTTGTAGGTACAGGTAATGCAATGATCTGACGTGAGAGCGATGCTTGATTGCTTTTGGAGTTCTTCTTCTTCGATCAAGGGATTAGGTTCCGGGTCGGGGAGCCTGGGATTAGTGGGGTGGATATTATTCTTCTTTTTTGTTTGATTTCATCCGTAGTCGGATCCTGCCCTTCTGTGTGCGCTCGAAATGCGGTTGGAACAGACGATCGCTAGACAGCGCGCCCGCATTGCCACCCTCAAAGACGGTGATGCCAGCTTTGCCTTCTTTCACCGGCAGTGCTCGTTTCAATGACAGAAAAACTGCATCTTCTGCCTCTCTGCGAACGGCACGCTACTCACAGACCATGACGAGATGGCCGAGGCTGCATTCCGGCACTATGACACACTGCTTGGCACGGCGGTCGAACACGACCACTCGATGGACCTGTCGCAGCTCATCGAGGGGAGCGATCTCTCTGACCTTGACGCGACCTTTTGCCCGGAGGAGAGATGGGAAGCTGTGAAACGCCTCCCCGCGCACAAGGCAGCTGAGCCTGATGGCTTTAGCGCTGAATTTCTCCGCGTGTGCCGGAGCATCATCAAGCAGGACTTCATGGATGTGTTCCAGTAGCTCTTCGAGCTGCGTGGCCGTGGCTTCTGCAAGGTCAACCAGGCCCTTCTCATGCTGCTGCCGAAGCCCAGGAGGTGCGCGACTACCACCCGATATGCCTCATTCATATCGTGGCCAAGGTACTCGCGAAGGCCCTCTCGCTCCGGCTAGCTCCAAAACTTGACCGCTTTGTCAGCCGCAATCAAAACGCGTTCATCCTCGGACGGAGCCTACACGACAACTTTATGCTCGTCAGGCAATCGGTCAAGCTGCTGAGCCAACTTGGGGCCCCCAGGGTGATGCTCAAGCTCGACCTCACGCGCGCTTTTGACTCCATCTCCTGGCCGTTCCTCTTTGAGGTTCTGCGCCAATTTGGGTTCGGGAATCGCTTCCTCGAATGGATCGCCATCCTCCTGTCCTCGGCAAGCACTCGGGTGTAGTTGATTGGTGTCCCAGGCCCACTGATATGGCATAAGGGAGGGCTACGGCAGGGGGGACTCCTTGTCCCCGCAGCTGTTCGTGCTCGCGGTCGACACTCTCGGCCGGCTGATTCGGCGCGCCCATGATACGGGCATCCTCCAGCCGCTGCATCCGCGGAGGCCGATACCGGCTATATCCCTATACGCCGACGACGTCATGCTCTTTTGCCATGCCACGGAGAGTGACGTGACTGTCGTCAAGGAAATCCTTGACCTGTTTGGTAGAGCGTCCAGCCTCAAGGTGAACTACACCAAGAGCTCGGCCACGGTCTTGCATCGGGAATAGGTTGCCTCCGAGATGATCACCAGCTTGGGGTGTTCGACTGCCGCGCTCCCGGTCACCTACCTCGGTATACCTCTGACGATGCGCCGCCCTTCCGCCGGGCAGTTGCAGCCCCTTGTCGACAAGGTCACCGGACGCTTGCCCACCTGGAAAGCATGGCTCATGAACAGAGCCGGCAGGCTCGCCCTCGTCAAGTTCTTCCTTTGCACTATCCCGGTGCACCAGCGGGTTGCATTTGCCCCCTCGAAGAAAAGACTGCAGCAACTCGAGAAAATTCAACGAGGGTTCCTCTGGGCCGGGCGAGCCATCACCAACGGCGGGCACTGCCATGTGAACTGGCATCATGCTTCCCGCCCGCTCGCGCTTGGCAGCCTTGGGGTTCGTGATGTCGAGCGCGTTGGACTCGCGCTCAGGCTGCGGTGGCTCTGGCTCTCGCGAACGGACGAAGGGCGCGCCTGGCAGGGGCTGGACCTCCAATTTTCTAGCAACGAGCGTACACTGTTCTTTGCCTCCACCTACATGACCATTGGAAATGGCATGAACGCCCTGTTCTGGGAGGATCGATGGCTCAACGGGCACTCGGTTGGCGAGCTCATGCCCCTGTTCTACAGCTGCATCCCCAAACGCCGGCGCAAAGCTAGAACGGTGGCCGAAGGTCTCAACTGCAACGCATTGGCCCATGACATCCAGGGCGTCCTCGTCATCCACGAGATAGGCCAGTATCTACAGCTTTGGCAACTCACGCAACAGGCTATGCTCAGCGATGCTCCTGACCAGCTGATCTGTAAGCAGACTGCGAGCGGCATCTACTCGGCGCAGTCTTGCTACGCGGCTACCTTCCAAGGATCAGTGCACTCCTACTCTTGGAAGTTGATCTGGAAGGCTTGGGCTCCCCCTCGGCTCAAGTTTTTCCATTGGCTTGCCAACCTGGATCGCTGCTGGACTGCCGATCGACTGGCCTGCCAAAGACTGCAGCATCATCTGTGCTGCCTTCTTTGCGATCAGGCGCCGGAAATGATCCGGCACCTCATGCTTGACTGCCCCTTCTCTAGGCAGGCATGGCATGAGACCCTGGCCTGGCTACGCATACCGGCGTCGATCCCCAACCAGGAGCCCACCCTCATGGACTGGTGGCGGCACGCCGCAAGCACAACGCAAGGCCCTGCAATCCGTAGTGCTACTCGTACCATGGCTCGTCTGGAAGCATATGAACAGCCACGTCTTCGACAGCGCGACGCCCTCCCTAGGCACGCTAGTCGACCGGATCAAGGAGGAAGCCGACTCCTGGGCTAAGGCCGGAGCAGTAGGCCTTAGAGTAGTCCTACCCCCTTTATGGGACGTGCACTGAGCATTGTATCTGATCCTTCATTATTCATCCTAGGACGACTGTAACTGACTCCCTACCTTTTCAATGAAAAGAAACAGAAAGGTCTTTTGCGTTTTCTCGAGAAAAAAAGAATGACCTTGAGGCAAGCTCAATGAAAATACGTTTTCCAAAGGTTTCAAGACTATCTTCCTTGTGCTCTGGGATAAAGCCATTTGCAATTCATAGTCAGATCAGCTTGTCCACATCAATCTTGTAATCCTTTGGAAATATAGCACAAAAGGAAAAGCATTGCTTCATGTGTGATGGCAAGTCATTGTAGCTAAGCTTTAATATTGGCAGAATCCAGTTTCCAAAGTGCAAATGCTGCTACTAGATGATATAGCCTTCCACTCTTCGACGCTAGTCTTGGTACGAAGTACATAGCCCAATGCAGTTGCAGCTAAAGGAGAGCCAGAACATCAGCTTACAATCTCATCAACCATCTTGCTTAGCTCGACAGGCTTTTCTTTCTCCGAACTGAATGCTCTAGCCTCAGTAATTTCCTTTACGAAGAAATCCTCCACAATATTGAGATTGTAGGCTCTACCTGCACCCATAATTTCAGTGACTTGTTTATCACGAGTTCTTGTTAACATTGCACTACCCATGCCACCATGTTGAGGACAGACCTTCAGCCTTCCCAACTTATAGACCTCTCTGTTCCAGACATCATCCAATACATGGAGATACCTGTGCCCGCTGTCCAGTTTTTGAAATCTATCCAAAGGTATCATAGACCTCTCTGGGGGATGCCCGCTGTACCCAGAGCTGCAACTGAAAATGATTCTGAATTTCAGGTTCATTGTATATGAGTTGCGCTAATGTGGTCTTGCCAAGGCCCCCCATTCCAACAATGGGAACTACTGCGAGATCAGTATTGCTAGCTTGACCAAGTAGTATGTCAACGAAATTATTCTTATCTCCGTGTTTGGATCTGTTGGCAATTTCTTGTTGGTCGATGATGACATAATCTGTGTGCCTCCACTCCTTGGACACTCGTGTTTGCCTCAACTGATTAGACACCAACAACGTCTGCCTCAACATAAGCGCGACGCGTTGTTGGGCTAGGCCCAGAACGGTGCGCGGGCAGGTGGGGCGTATTTTTACCGTAGTAACTGTTTCGTCCGCTGCGCTTCCCCACGACCTGCGTTGAACACGCACGTGGAGGGTCGTGCGTGACGTGGGGGTCATGCGTGGGGCGGTCTCCACACGCATGCGTCACATCGCATTTAATGGGAAAAGAGGCGGCCCACGCCTTCCCCGTAAAAAGGAATAACAGCGGGCGCGCTGCTCATTTACCCCCTGCGTCTTCTTCAATCTTGGAATCGCCGTCCCCTTCTTCTTCCTTCTCAAGCTCTCGCCTTTGCTCGTTGCCGCCGCATCTTCGCTGTCCTCCGTCCTTTGCCTCTCGCAGCCGCCATGGCCCCCAAAACCAGTAAAGGAAAGGGAGTGGCCAAGGATGCCGGGGCGAAGGAGCCGCCGGAGAGCGAGTTGGCGGCGCGGCGGACGCATCTCGCCTACTTCCCCTCGACGGTCGACGCGGTCGAACTCCGGGACTACTTCAGGCCCCTGTGGGGGTGCAAGACGGGGGGGGGGGGGGGGGGGGGGGACGACGGGGCATCCGGCCACGTGTGTCATCCCCGCCAATTGCGCCGAGGCCGCCCCGAATCGGTATCCGTTCTTCGTCGATTACTTTTCTTGCGGTCTCTGCCCCCCTTTCTCCGATTTCTTCAATGATGTCATGCACACATTTGGCTTCCACCTTCTGGATTTCACTCCCAATGCCGTGGCGTGCATGGCTCTTTTCGCCCATCTCTGTGAGGGCTTCGCCGGAGTTCTTCCCAACTCATTGCCCTTCCGCTATTAGTTTTACCCTCGCATCCAAAAGGGAGGCGCCATCTCTGGTTGCGTCGCCTGGATACCAAGGTCCAAAGGGACGTACCCGGAGGGCGCCCAGAAGGAGAGGTTGGAAGAGTGGCGGGGCCGGTGGTGCTGGATTGGGGAGGACGACCCGCCGGAATTTTTCCGGGTTCGTCAGGCGCCGCCGGTTCGCAGGAACGACTGGGGCGATGTCAACGCCCAGGATGACAAGCTCAAGGTCGCCACCACCAGGATTCACCGCCTCACCGTTGCCGGGCTCACCCTGGAGATGATTGGGGCGGACTTGATCCGCCGCCGAATCGCTCCACTACACAACAAGGGGAGACCGGCCTGGCTCTTCCAAAACGCGGCTGACATCATGAGGCTTCACTCTGGCCTCAACAACAACTTCACGGTGATGGGGCACGCCCACTTCTGCTAGCGGATCTTTCAGCTCGACGTGAACCGCGACGGCAGGGCCGAGAGGTCCGGCAAGGCTGCAAAGGCCGGCAAGGTCCTCAAGGGGCCCTTGTTTGGGTTGCCAGCGGGGGTGGTCCCGCTGAGCAACAACTCGCGCCAGACCGACATCATCGCCATGATGTCGGACTACAATGCACACGGTCCCGTCCCAAATTGGGCCGAGCCGCCAGCGGATCAGGTGCAGGAGTTCTTTGATACTTTGGCGGAGAAGTATGTCCGCGACGAGCCGCTGCTCATCTAGGACACCACCCAAGCAGAGCTGGACTTCATCGCCGCCAGGGCGGCGGAGGCGGAGCTCGCTAGGGAGGCCGGCAGCGCTGGCGGCGTGGAGGACGAGGTCGCAGCAGCCGCGGAGGAGAGGGAGCTCGCCCAGTGGGAGGAATCCGATGGGGAGGCCAGCAGCGCCAGCACCGGGGCCCCTCTTATTGAAGATGTGGTCGACGAGTCGGAGGAGGAGGAGGTCGAGGCTGTCGACCCTCCGGTCATGGGGAGAGGGCGAATCCTGCGGCGGGCCAGCTCCGGCAAGCCGGTCCAGCCCAGCAGGGCTGTGCAACCGCAGCAGACCTAGGAGGGGTCTGTGCGCCAGACAAGGGCCGCGGTGGCGAGGAAGTTGGTGAAGGCCATGGTGGCGAAGAAGAAAGCAACAACCTCTTCTTCGTTCAAGCGTGGCCAGACTCCACCTTCTTCCCCTCCTCGGGCAGACGTTGACACGGAGGTCGTCTTCGACTTTGGGTCCCTCAGCCCAAGGAGGAAGAGGAAGGCATCAGAAGAGGAGGTGGAGGATGAGTAAGTATCTTGTTACTTTTTGTCATCTCCGTCTCCTCAGACTGTGCTGCTTATCTCGATTTGTTTTCATCTTTGCAGGGATGCGGAGACGCTGGCCCAGAGGGTGAAGAGGGCCAGGTCCTCGGCGGGCGGCCTGCCTCCGGCGGGCACTTCGAGGATGCCACTAGTGGTGGTGAGCAGCCCGGACAGCAGTCCCCGGAGCAGCCCCCGGCGTAAGTTCCCCACTCGTCCCTCGTCAACGTGTGTTGGGGGTACGATCCCTTGGCGCTAACCTTGCCGTGATTGCAGGAGGAGGACAGCAGGAGGAGGAGCCACTGAGGGTTACCCCCAACACGCTGCCCCCATCGACCACGCCGCCCCGAGGGGTGGTGTCTACTACGCAACCTTCTTCTTGTAGACGTTGTTGGGCCTCCAAGTGCAGAGGTTTGTAGGACAGTAGCAAATTTCCCTCAAGTGGATGACCTAAGGTTTATCAATCCGTGGGAGGCGTAGGATGAAGATGGTCTCTCTCAAGCAACCCTGCAACCAAATAACAAAGAGTCTCTTGTGTCCCCAACACACCCAATACAATGGTAAATTGTATAGGTGCACTAGTTCGACGAAGAGATGGTGATACAAGTGTAATATGGATGGTAGATATAGGTTTTTGTAATATGAAAATATAAAAACATCAAGCTAACTAATGATAAAAGTGAGCACAAACGGTATTGCAATGCGTTGAAACAAGGCCTAGGGTTCATACATTCACTAGTGCAAGTTCTCTCAACAATAATAACATAATTGGATCATAAAACTATCCCTCAACGTGCAACAAAGAGTCACTCCAAAGTCACTAATAGAGGAGAACAAACGAAGAGATTATGGTAGGGTACGAAACCACCTCAAAGTTATTCTTTCGGATCGATCTTATTCAAGAGTTCGTACTAGAATAACACCTTAAGACAAAAATCAACCAAAACCCTAATGTCACCTAGATACTCCAATGTGACCTCAAGTATCCGTGGGTATGATTATACGATATGCATCACACAATCTCAGATTAATCTATTCAAACCAACACAAAGTACTTCAAAGAGTGTCCCAAAGTTTCTACCAGAGAGTCAAGACGAAAACGTGTGCCAACCCCTATGCATAGGTTCATGGGCGGAACCCGCAAGTTGATCACCAAAACATACATCAAGTGGATCACGTGATATCCCATTGTCACCACAGATACGCACATGCAAGACATACGTCAAGTGTTCTCAAATCCTTAAAGACTCAATCCGATAAGATAACTTCAAAGGGAAAACTCAATCCATTACAAGAGTGTAGAGGGGGAGAAACATCATAAGATCCAACTATAATAGTAAAGCTCGCGATACATCAAGATCGTACCACCTCAAGAACACAAGAGAGAGAGAGAGAGAGAGAGAGAGAGAGAGAGAGATCAAACACATAGCTACTGGTACATACCCTCAGCCCCGAGGGTGAACTACTCCCTCCTCGTCATGGAGAGCGCGGGGATGATGAAGATGGCCACCGGTGAGGGTTTCCCCCTCCGGCAGGGTGCCGGAACAGGGTCCCGATTGGTTTTTGGTGGCTACAGAGGCTTGCGGCGGCGGAACTCCCGATTTATTCTGTTCACCGATGTTTTTAGGGTATATGGATATATATAGGCGAAAGAAGTCGGTAAGGGGAGCCACGAGGGGCCCACGAGGGTGGAGGGCACGCCCAGGGGGTGGGCGCGCCCCCTACCTCGTGCCTTCCTTGTTGCTTCCCTTACGTACACTCCAAGTCTTCTGGATTGCTTCGGTTCCAAAAATAACTCTCCCGAAGGTTTCATTCCGTTTGGACTCCGTTTGATATTCCTTTTCTGCGAAACACTGAAACAAGGAGAAAAACTGAAACTAGCACTGGGCTCTGGGTTAATAAGTTAGTCCCAAAAATAATATAAAAGTGCATAGTAAAGCCCATTAAACATCCAAGATGGATAATATAATAGCATGAATACTTCATAAATTATAGATACGTTGGAGACGTATCAGCATCCCCAAGCTTAATTCCTGCTCGTCCTCGAGTAGGTAAATGATATAAGAAATAATTATGAAGTGTGAATGCTAGCAGGTGCACAAGTTTGATCAATGATAATTTCAATCACCTTTTCAAGCATCATTATATGTCATAACAGTAGCTCAACTCATAAAACTTTTCATGATCAAGTAACAAGCTATTCACATGTTAAAGCATAGACCATAAACTTTCTTGAAAACTAACAAACTATATTCTCAGTCATCAAACAATTGCAATTCATCTTATTTTCAGGAAGGGTCTATGTAAGAGCTTTGATTTAGAAAATCCCACATACTCAACTATCATATAGTCTTCCATTGCTACCACTCAAAGCATATTTTCAGAACAAATAGCATCCATCGAACACAGAGAAAGATAGGGGCTTAATGTTTCGCCTGCCAACTTATTTATGATATAGATAATTGTCAACAATAATACTTCATGATCAAATATATTTGAATGGCCATATATGCTTAGATCTTTCCATCACATGATGCTTGCCAACTAAAAAGTAGGTTGGAATGAGAAGGAATACTACTGACTCTTGCATAAAAGTAAAAGATAGGCCCTTCACAGAGGGAAGCAGGGATTTGCAGAGGTGCCAGAGCTCGAAGCTAAAACAGAGATGAAAATAATTTTGAGAGGTATGCTTTCATTGTCAACATAACGACCAAGAGTTCCCAATATCTTCCATACTACATACATTATAGGCGGTTCCCACGCGGAAAGGTAAAGTTTTTACTCCCCCTCCACCAACATTCACACTCCACGGCTTGTCCGAAACAACGGGTGCCGTCCAACTATCAACATTCTTGGGGGAGTTTGTTGAAATTATTTGTGAATTTGTTTTTGATCTTTTGATCATAGGACTGGGCATCCCAGTTACTAGCCATTTTCTCGTGAATGATGAGCGGTGTCCACTCATCGTGAGAATAACCCACCCAGCATGGAAGATACTGACAGCCCCTAGTCGCTACATGAGCGATTCGGGCATACAAAACAAATTATTATTTGAAGGTTTAGAGTTTGGCACATGCAAATTTACTTGGAACGGCAGGTAAATACCGCATATAGGTAGATATGGTGGACACTCATGGAAGAAACTTGGTTCGAGGAATTTGGATGCACAAGCAGTATTCCTGCTTAGTACAGACATTTTGGCTAGCAAATGATTCTAAATAGCAAGCACCACATGTTAGAGGATCCATAACAATATAACTTCTATACAAATATACCCAAGCATAACTCATTATGTTGTCTTCCTTGTCCAACTTCAACTAATTTGCTCAGGTTTGCTAATAATTAATGGGGCTCACAATCATAGAAGATGTCCAAGATAGTATTATATGTGAAATCTCTCTTCCTTCAATATTCTTTCATGAATTGTTCAAGTGACCAATACAAAGTTTGCTAACCTTCAAAAAATTTACCACCTCTACTTCTTATATGTGAAGTCATTACTCCCCATGGGATAAGTATATGAAACATATATAATTTCAGATTTATAATATTCAAATCATTCAACTATTTACTCATAGGATATAAGTGAAGCACACGCGTAAATGACAAACTACTCCAAAAAGATATAAGTGAAGATCAATGAGTAGTTAAATAATTATGTAGTTATCTGAAGACTCTATCTCATTTAAGAATTTCAGATCTTGTTATTTTATTCATACAGCAAGCAAAACAAAAGAAAATAAAATGACGCTCCAAGTAAAACACATATCATGTGGTGAATAAAAATATAGCTCCAAGTAAAGTTACCGATGAACGAAGACGAAAGAGGGGATGCCATCCGGGGCATCCCCAAGCTTAGGCTCTTGGTTGTCCTTGAATATTACCTTGGGGTGCCTTGGGCTTCCCCAAGCTTAGGCTCTTGCCACTCCTTATTCCATAGTCCATCGAATCTTTACCCAAAACTTGAAAACTTCACAACACAAAACTTAACAGAAGATCTCGTGAGCTCCGTTAGCGAAAGAAAACAAAACACCACTTCAAGGTACTGTAATGAACTCATTCTTTATTTGTATTGGTGTTAAATCTAATGTATTCCAACTTCTCTATGGTTTACAAACTATTTTACAAGCCATAGATTCATCAAAATAAGCAAACAACACACGAAAAACAGAATCTGTCAAAAACAGAACAGTCTGTAGTAATCTGTAACTAACGCAAACTTATTGAACTCAACAAATTCTACCAAAATAGGACGACCTAGATAATTTTATTATTGATCTGATTCAATTGGAATCAGTATTTTATCACGTTCTGGTGATTTTAAACAATTGTTTTCGTGAACAGAAAGTTTCTGGAATTTTCAGCAAGATCAAATAACTATCATCCAAGAAGATCCTATAGGTCTTACTTGGCACAAACACTAATTAAAACATAAAACCACATCTAAACAGAGGCTAGATAGATTATTTATTGCTAAACAGAACCATAAAGAAAGAACAAAAATAAAAATCGGGTTGCCTCCCAACAAGCGCTAACGTTTAACGCCCCTAGCTAGGCATGATGATTTCAATGATGCTCGCATAAAAGATAAGAATTGAAATATAAAGAGAGCATCATGAAGAATATGACTAGTACATTTAAGTCTAACCCACTTCCTATGCATAGGGATTTTTTGAGAAAACAACTTATGGGAACAATAATCAACTAGCATAGGAAGGCAAAACAAGCATAACTTCAAAACTTTAAGCACATAGAGAGGAAACATGATATTATTGCAATTCCTACAAGCATACATTCCTCCCTCATAATAATTTTCAGTAGCATCATGAATTAATTCAACAATATAACCAGCACCTAAAGCATTCTTTTCATGATCTACTTGCATAGAAATTTTCCTACTCTCCACGTAAGCAAATTTATTCTCATCAATAGTAGCGGGAGCAAACTCAACAAAATAACTATCATGTGATTGAAAATTAAGATCAAGATGACAAGTTTCATGGTTATCATTATTCTTTATAGCATACGTGTCATCACAATAATCATCATAGGTAGGAGGCATGCTTTCATCATAATAAATTTGCTCATCAAAACTTGGGGGACAAAAAATATCATCTTCATCAAACATAGCTTCCCCAAGCTTGTAATCATGCTCATCATTCAAATATTTAGTGCCAAACATTCTAATGCATTCTTCCTCTAGCAATTGAGCGCAATTATCGGAATCCTTATTTTCACGGAAGACATTAAAAAGATGAAGCATATGAGGCACACTCAATTCCATTTTTTGTAGTTTTCTTTTATAAAATAAACTAGTGATAAAACAAGAAACTAAAAGATTCCATTGCAAGATCTAAATATATACCTTCAAGCACTCACCTCCCCGACACCGGCGCTAGAAAAGAGCTTAGTTGACGGGGTGTGAGTGCCGCTTACCTAGCCTCCCCGGCAACGGCGCCAGAAAAGAACTTGATGTCTACTACGCAACCTTCTTCTTGTAGACGTTGTTGGGCCTCCAAGTGCAGAGGTTTGTAGGACAGTAGCAAATTTCCCTCAAGTGGATGACCTAAGGTTTATCAATCCGTGGGAGGCGTAGGATGAAGATGGTCTCTCTCAAGCAACCCTGCAACCAAATAACAAAGAGTCTCTTGTGTCCCCAACATACCCAATACAATGGTAAATTGTATATGTGCACTAGTTCGGCGAAGAGATGGTGATACAAGTGTAATATGGATGGTAGATATAGGTTTTTGTAATCTGAAAATATAAAAACAGCAACGTAACTAATGATAAAAGTGAGCACGAACGGTATTGCAATGCGTTGAAACAAGGCCTAGGGTTCATACTTTCACTGGTGCAAGTTCTCTTAACAATAATAACATAATTGGATCATATAACTATCCCTCAACATGCAACAAAGAGTCACTCCAAAGTCACTAATAGAGGAGAACAAACGAAGAGATTACGGTAGGGTACGAAACCACCTCAAAGTTATTCTTTCGGATGATCTTATTCAAGAGTTCGTACTAGAATAACACCTTAAGACACAAATCAACCAAAACCCTAATGTCACCTAGATACTCCAATGTCACCTCAAGTATCCGTGGGTATGATTATACGATATGCATCACACAATCTCAGATTGATCTATTCAAACCAACACAAAGTACTTCAAAGAGTGTCCCAAAGTTTCTACCGGAGAGTCAAGATGAAAACGTGTGCCAACCCCTATGCATAGGTTCATGGGCGGAACCCGCAAGTTGATCACCAAAACATACATCAAGTGGATCACGTGATATCCCATTGTCACCACAGATATGCAGATGCAAGACATACATCAAGTGTTCTCAAATCCTTAAAGACTCAATCCGATAAGATAACTTCAAAGGGAAAACTCAATCCATTACAGGAGTGTAGAGGGGGAGAAACATCATAAGATCCAACTATAATAGGAAAGCTCGCGATACATCAAGGTCGTACCACCTCAAGAACACGAGAGAGAGATCAAACACATAGCTACTGGTGCATACCCTCAGCCCCGAGGGTGAACTACTCCCTCCTCGTCATGGAGAGCGCGGGAATGATGAAGATGGCCACCGGTGAGGGTTCCCCCCTCCTGCAGGGTGCAGGAACAGGTTCTCGATTTGTTTTTGGTGGCTACAGAGGCTTGCGGCGGCGGAACTCCTGATCTATTCTGGTCCCCGATGTTTTTAGGGTATATGGATATATATAGGCGAAAGAAGTCGGTAAGGGGAGCCACAAGGGGCCCACGAGGGTGGAGGGCGCGCCTAGGGGGGTGGGCGCGCCCCCTGTCTCGTGCCTTCCTCGTTGCTTCCCTTACATACACTCCAAGTCTTCTGGATTGCTTCCGTTCCAAAAATAACTGTCCCGAAGGTTTCATTCCCTTTGGACTCCGTTTGATATTCCTTTTCTGCGAAACACTGAAACAAGGAGAAAAAACAGAAACTAGCACTGGGCTCTGGGTTAATAAGTTAGTCCCAAAAATA
Organism: Aegilops tauschii subsp. strangulata; assembly: GCF_002575655.3. Taxonomy (NCBI): domain Eukaryota; kingdom Viridiplantae; phylum Streptophyta; class Magnoliopsida; order Poales; family Poaceae; genus Aegilops; species Aegilops tauschii. The sequence continues at coordinate 6,663,738 of NC_053035.3, forward strand.
ATATAAAAGTGCGTAGTAAAGCCCATTAAACATCCAAGATGGATAATATAATAGCATGAATACTTCATAAATTATAGATATGTTGGAGACGTATCAAGGGGCGTCCCCGGCAAGGGCGCCAAGCACCGAGCCCATGCACACAGAGGAGGAGGAGGCAGACTTGGGCGCTAGTGGCTCCGCCTCGGTGCCAGATGTTGGCAGGGAAGGGGCTACTTCTTCCCAGCCCGACACGGGTACGTCACTTGCCTCCTGTCCCTGCTTTTTCTTCTTCTTTTTGAATCTTGGTCTTGGCTCCGCCTCATCCCCTTCTCGATATCCAGACCCTCCCTCGGCGGACCGGGAGGACATAGACACCGTCATCGAGGATGTCGCCAAGGACACCGCGGCGGAGGCCGAGAAGATTGCCGCCGAGGAGGCCGCCAAGGGCGCTGCCGAGGACGCCGCAAAGGGATCTGCCGGGGAGTCTGGCATGTCTACTGCCAAAGTGGCCGGCAAGGGGCCTGCCGGGGAGGCCGGCAAGGCCGCTGCTGGGGAGGAGGTGGTTAACGACCAACCTTCCTCCTCTGCTGCCTCTGGTTCCGGCAGGTATCTGAAGGTGAGCGACGACCTATTCGTCAACCTCCTAGGGACGGCGAGCACTAGGGCGCCCACCGAGGGAGAGGTGTTCGACGAGGAGGTGCTTGCCGCCGCTGGGCTCGAGGTTGTTGACGAGCCGAGCGCCGGTGGTGACGGTTCCCAGGAAGAGCGGCTCCTTCAGGCCATGGGCGCCAGCTTTCGGAAGCTCCAGGCGCTCCACCGCGCCCGCCTGGACAAGGCCAAGTCCAGGATGGCAGCGGTGGAAAAGGCGGAGGCGGACCTCGAGGGGCGCATCGTCGAGACGCAGGCTTGGTTCCGCCAGGGCTGCGAGGAGCTGAAGACCGCCCAGGACGAGCTGGCCAAGCGCAAGGTGGAGCTCGTCATGAAGCAGGCCGACATCGAGAGGGGCCAGGAGTTGGCGAAGAACCAGGCCGCCAAGGACGAGGTCGCTCGGTCCCAGCACCAGGCCGCGCTGAACTCCCAGGAAGAGGACCTTGCCGCTCGCGAGGAGAAGCTCGCCGTGACACTCCGCGGCAAGGACGAGGAGGTCGAGAAGCTTGTCCTGCAGCGGACCCAGGAGCTGGAGTAGAAGCACGAGGAGGCGCTCAATGCCCAGGCTTAGGTCCACACCGGCAAGGTGAAGGAGTTGGAGGTGGAGCGGGACGAGTTGAAGAAGCAGGCCCTGGAGTTGACGGCGGAGAGGGACGCTGCCAAAGGTGCCCTGGCCGACGCGTAGGCCGCAGTCCTCAGCAAGGCCGGGCTACTCTCCACGGCCAACGAGTCCATCAAGGACCTGAAGCTGAAGCTGGAGGGCCTTGAGGGGACGCTCTCGGAGGCCAAGGCCCGGGAGGAGACCCTGAATAAAGATTTGGAGGCCGAGAAGCAGCTGCGGAAGAACGAAACCGCCAACCACAAGGATTTTGTGGAGGGCGAGAACCGCTGGATCAGCCGCCTCAAAGGCGTCGCCGGCAGGATCACCACGCAGCTGGCTACCATGGGGATGCCAAATGTGAGGTACGCCCCGGAGCCCCATGTGACTCCCAATGCCAAGCTGACCCTATTCTTCGAGGGTGTCCTTGGAGACCTGGAGCATCTTCGCTCCAGCAGGGCGGCCTCTTTGGCTGATGAGGCCCGGAAGCTTTGCCGGGGTGCCATGACCAAGGTCCTCACCAAGGTGGCGTACTGGAACCCCGACCTCGACTTCGACGCCGCGCTAGAGAGCTTGCCGGAGGATGCTGACCTCGCGGCGCTCAAGGAGCGTATCAAGCCCATCATCAGTCGCGTCGACGGAATCCAGAGGGTGGAGGGCCAGCGCTGGGATTAGGCACCCCGTTTCTCATTGCCGCTGCAGGTTCATGACCATGACAATTTCTATCTTTAGTTAGAACCGCGGCAACAACTGATGTAATATAACTCTGCAGTACATTCGTGATGATGTATGTTATCTTCCTGTTTGATCTTCCTTTGTATGTTCACCCTACGTTAATCGGGTAGGCTTGCCGGCGCGTAAACCCAGGCCGCGGCGCCTTGAGGATGGATCCCCAATGGCCTGCCGGGTGTGCTTGCTGCCAGGCAAACCACCTTACCGCACTAGTAGAAAACAGGGCTTTGGTTCGGGCCTGGCCAGCCCATTAGTCCCGGTTCTTCATGAACCGGGACCCATGGGGGGCAGTCCCGGTTCATGAGCCCAGGGGGCCGTCCGGGGCCTCGTGGGCATTGGTCCCGGTTCCTCTGGATCCATTTGTACCGGTTCTAGAGGGCCGCGCTCCTTGCCCACAGCCATTGGTACCGGTTCGTGCCTATAACCGGGACAGAAGGGGGGCTTTAGTACCGGTTCGTGCCACGAACCGGGACAAATAAGTTGCCTATATATACTTGTCGCCGCAGCAGAGCACTCCACAGTGCTCTGTTTTTTCTGGCCGGCGAGGGGAGGGCATTTGGGTGCTCTAGCTCACCTCCTATGCACATGAGGTGTTTGATGAAATGCCCGAGCGACACTAGTTAAGCTTTCTCCTCTTGAAGCTCGACCTCGGAGCTCCATTTTTCCCAAGATTTGTCTAGATTTAGCGGTCCGTCACGCCCCGTCCCCGTTTTCACCGCCGTCGATCGCCCGTGCCGATCTCGTCGCCGGCACCATCGTGGTGAGCCTCTTGTTCTTATCTTCTTTCTGATTTGCTTAATTTAGATAGATACTTGTCTGATTTTCTTACTTTTGACACACATAATTATATATAATGCACGCAGATGAACCGGCAATGGATGTACGGTGACAGACACACCTCCGAGTACATTAAGGGCGTGCATGAATTTCTCGAAGTGGCAGAGGCAAACAAGCAAAATGGTTTTATGTGTTGTCCATGCCCTAAATGTGGGAATACGAAGTCTTACTCTGACCGGAAAATCCTGCACACCCACCTGCTTTACAAGGGTTTCATGCCACACTATAATGTTTGGACGAGGCACAGAGAAATAGGGGTTATGATGGAAGACGACGAAGAAGAAGAGGACGATGACAACTATGTGCCCCCTGAATACGGTGATGCTGCAACGGGGGGAGCTGCTGAAGATCAAGAGGAACCAGACGATGTGCCCGATGATGCTGCAACGGGGGAAGCTGCTGAAGATCAAGAAGAACCAGACGATGTGCCCGATGATAATGATCTCCGCCGGGTCATTGTCGATGCAAGGATGCAATGCGAAAGTCAAAAGGAGCAGCTGAAGTTCGATCCCATGTTAGAGGATCACAAAAAAGGGTTGTACCCCAATTGCGAAGATGGCAACACAAAGCTCGGTACCGTACTGGAATTGTTGCAGTGGAAGGCAGAGAATGCTGTGCCTGAGAAAGGATTTGAGAAGCTACTGAAAATATTGAAGAAGAAGCTTCCAAAGGACAACGAATTGCCTGACAGTACGTACGCAGCAAAGAAGGTCGTATGCCCTCTAGGATTGGAGGTGCAGAAGATACATGCATGCCCTAATGACTGCATCCTCGACCATGGTGCGTACAAGGATTTGAACGCATGCCCGGTATGCGGTGCATTGCGGTATAAGATCAGACGAGATGACCCTGGTGATGTTGACGGTGAGCCCCGCAGGAAGAGGGTCCCTGCGAAGGTGATGTGGTATGCGCCTATAATACCACCGTTGAAACGACTATTCAGAAACAAAGAGCATGCCAAGTTGATGCGATGGCACAGTGAGGACCGTAAGAAAGACGGGAAGTTGAGAGCACCCGCTGACGGGTCGCAGTGGAGAAAAATTAAGAGAAAGTACTGGGATGAGTTTGCAGGTGACCCAAGGAACGTATGGTTTGCTTTAAGAGCGGATGGCATTAATCCTTTCGGGGAGCAGAGCAGCAATCACAGCACCTGGCCCGTGACTCTATGTATGTATAACCTTCCTCCTTGGATGTGCATGAAGCGGAAGTTCATTATGATGCCAATTCTCATCCAAGGCCCTAAGCAACCCGTCAACGACATTGATGTGTACCTAAGGCCATTAGTTGAAGAACTTTTATAGCTATGGAATGGAAACAGTGTACGTGCGTGGGATGAGCACAGACAGGAGGAATTTAACCTGCATGCGTTGCTGTTTGTAACCATCAACGATTGGCCCGCTCTCAGTAACATATCAGGACAGACAAACAAGGGATACCACGCATGCACGCACTATTTAGCTAACACCAAAAGTATATACCTGGACAAATGCAGGAAGAATGTGTACCTGGCCCATCGTCGATTTCTTCCGACCAACCATCAATGTCGAAAGAAAGGCAAGCATTTCAAAGGCGAGGCAGATCACCGGAAGAAGCCCGCCATGCGTACCGGTGATCACGTACTTGCTATGGTCAATGATTTACACGTAATGTTTGGAAAGGTTCCCGGCGGACTAGCTGTTCCGAATGACGCTGGGGGACGCGCACCCATGTGGAAGAAGAAATCTATATTTTGGGACCTGCCCTACTAGAAAGACCTAGAGGTCCGCTCTTCGATCGACGTGATGCACGTGACGAAGAACCTTTGCGTGAACCTGCTAGGCTTCTTGGGCATGTATGGGAAGACAAAAGATACAGCTGAGGCACGGGAGGACCTGCAACGTTTGCACGAAAAAGACGGCATGCCTCCAAAGCAGTATGAAGGTCCTGCCAGCTATGCTCTTACCAAAGAAGAGAAGGAAATCTTCTTTGAATGTCTGCTTAGTATGAAGGTCTCGACTGGCTTCTCGTCGAATATAAAGGGAATAATAAATATGCCAGAGAAAAAGTTCCAGAACCTAAAGTCTCATGACTGCCACGTGATTATGACGCAACTGCTTCCGGTTGCATTGAGGGGGCGTCTACCGAAAAACGTCCGATTAGCCATTGTGAAGCTATGTGCATTCCTCAATGCAATCTCTCAGAAGGTGATCAATCCAGAAATCATACCAAGGCTAAGGAGTGATGTGGCGCAATGTCTTGTCAGTTTCGAGTTGGTGTTCCCACCATCCTTCTTCAATATCATGACGCACGTCCTAGTTCATCTAGTTTCGATATTGTCATTCTGGGCCCCGTATTTCTACACAATATGTACCCCTTTGAGAGGTTCTTGGGAGTCCTAAAGAAATATGTCCGTAACCGCGCTAGGCCAGAAGGAAGCATCTCCATGGGCCATCAAACAGAGGATGTCATTGGGTTTTGTGTTGACTTCATTCCTGGCCTTATGAAGATAGGTCTCCCTAAATCGCGGTATGAGGGGAGACTGGCTGGAAAAGGCACGCTTGGAGGGGACTCAATAATATGCAGGGACAGATATTCTTGGTCTCAAGCACACTACACAGTTCTACAGAACTCTACCTTGGTGACCCCTTATGTCGATGAACACAAGAACAGTCTGCGCTCCAAACACCCGGAGCATTGCGACGACTGGATTACATGTGAACACATCAGGACTTTCAGCAGTTGGTTGGAAACACGTCTCAGAGGTGACAACACTGTTTGTGATGAGATGTACTCGTTGTCCAGGGGACCATCTTCGACTGTATTGACTTACAAAGGATACAAGATAAATGGGAATACATTTTACACGATCGCCCAAGATCAAAAGAGCACCAACCAAAACAGCTGTGTCCGCTTTGATGCAGCAACCGAGAGGGGAAAGGACACATATTATGGTTACATAGTGGACATATGGGAACTTGACTACGGACATGATTTTAAGGTCCCTTTGTTTAAGTGCAAATGGGTCAATCTGTCAGGAGGCGGGGCACAGGTAGACCCACAGTACGGAATGACAACAGTGGATCTGAACAATCTTGGGTACACTGACGAACCTTTCGTCCTAGCCAATGATGTGACACAGTTTATCTATGTGAAGGACATGTCTACCAAACCGAGAAAAAGAAAAGATAAGGAAGCGAATACATCATACGATGAGCCAAAGCACCACATAGTTCTTTTAGGAAAAAGGGACATCGTGGGAGTGGAGGGCAAGACAGACATGTCTAAAGATTATGAAAAGTTTCCTGAAATTCCTCCCTTCAAAGTCAAGGCTAACCCAAGCATCCTAATAAACGATGAAGATTATCCATGGTTACGGCGCAATAAGCAAACGACACAAGCGAAGAAAAAGTGAAGACTTTCTCTCTACAACTATTATGATGATGCCTTTGATCTAGAATATCACTGCAGTTACATGTGAAAAAATGAAATGCATGTTGTAACAAACGAGTTTCCGTGTGAAATGATGATACCATGCCAATTTGCAACCTTATCGGAGTTCATTTGAAATGGTTTTCAATTTCCGGGTCTTATAGCTTAAAAAAGCAGTAAATGCATGAAAAATAACAAATGAAGTCAGAAAGGGTTGAAAATTGATGATGTTGCTTTGAATGGTGCATTTTGAACACACAAGAAGTCTGGAGTTCAAATAAGTTCGAAAAAATGAAATCCCTTTGTAACAGATGAGCTTTCGTGCGAAACCCTGATACTTCGAAAGAGATTGTCCGTTTTGTACACGAAGTGCATCTAGTTTTTGCCGTAACCCTCTCAACTTTCTTGCACATGCTATGTGGGTGAAATGATGATAGCATGCCAATTTTCAACCTTTTCGGTGTTCATTTGAAATGCTTTTCAATTTTCGGGTCTTATAGCTCAAAAAAGCAATAAATGCATGAAAAATAATAAAATGCATAAAACTATAATATTTGTTATGATCACTAAAAAACTAAAATCAATTAAAATATTAAATAGCAGGAAAAAGAATCACTCAAAAATCTATTTTTATAGTAAATTTATTCATAAAACTAGTGATTCACATACATTTAAAAAAAATCAAATTTTAAAACTAATGGCACTAACAGAAAGTTTATAATTTTTGTGACCTAAAAGCAAAAAGAAATCACTAAAAAACTATAAAATTTAGTTTTAAGTAGAAATAAAAAAATAAAAAGAAAAAAGGAAAAAAAAATGCCACCTACTGGACCTCCTCGGCCTAAATACGACTAGAAACCCTACAATGGGCCAGGATTCAGGCCCGCAGAAGGCCCAATAGGCCCAATAGGCATGGCAAAGTAGAGATTAGGCCCGTAAGCCTGCAATAGAGAGGAGCTCGAGAGGGTGGCGGCAGCAAAGCTTATAAACCACCCCGAGCCCCTGTCAACTAGCGAGGTGGGACTAAACATCCCACCGCACCGTGCCAGCACAAGGCCTATGGTCCCGGTTCATGCCACCAACCGGTACCATAGGCGGGCATTCGTACCGGTTCGTGGCACCAACCAGTACCAATGCCCACCCATGGTCCCGGTCCGTGCCACCAACCGGGACCATGGGCCTCTGTTTCCCGCCCTTGGGGCTGCCGAAAAGAGACCTTTGGACCCTGTTGGTGGCACGAACCGGGACCATAGGTGGGCATTGGTACCGGTTGGTGCCACGAACCGGTACCATTGGTTTTGCTATATAAGGTAGCACTTGTGAAAATTTCGCCAACTGCTCCCCCATTCCCCCCGACGCCGCCAGGCCGTTCCTCGTCGTCGTCGCCGTCGCCGCCCCGCGCCCCTGCCCCGACGACGTCGCCGCGCCCTTGACCCGCCGTTGACGTCGTCCTCACCGTCGACGTTGTCGTCACCGCCCCCGAGCCGCTGCTCCCAGAGCCCTCGCTGCGCGCGTACCCCTCCCCCAAGAGCCCGCCGTCCTCGTCGCCGTCATCGTCACCGGCCTCGTCGTCGTCCTCGTCACCGGCCTCGTCGTTGTCCTGCCTCGAGCCCCCAGTGAGCCCCTTCCAATCCCGATCCGTGCACTGCCGCAGCTGCCGCCGCCCCCCCTGCGCCGCGCCGCCGCCCCTGTTTTTTGTATGTATGTATGTATCTATGTATATGGATGTATGTATGTACGGATGGATGGATATGCATGTATATGGATGGATGTATGTGTATGTGTTCATAGTTTTTTTTTGTTCATAGTTTTTTGTTGATAGCATTTTTAGGCTGTATAGTTTTATTTTTGTTTAATTTTTATGGTTAGAAGAGGAGAGGAAAAAATTGTGTTGCTAAAGTTACATTTAAGGTTAGTTGATTTAGTTCATTTTAGGTTATTAGTTCTACTGTTAGTGCATTTAAGGTTAGTTTATTTTTAGTTGAACTAGTTGATTTAATAAAACTAATTTATTTTACTATATATATAAGTAGTTTATTTTTAGTAAGTACTACTTTATTTTATTTATAGTAAGTGCTTAGTAGTTGAACTAGTTGATTTAATAAAACTACTTTATTTTACTATAGAAGTAGTTTATTTTTAGCAAGAAAATTAATAGAATTAGTTTATTTTTTAGTTCAAGCAATTATTCCCGCATCGACATCGACGATGCCTATCCCGCATCCTCGTCGTCGACTCGGCGGAGGAGGCCGACTTGATCAGAGGGGCCATGTCCGGGACTGGGCTCCGCCGGGCTGGTATTGGGAGGTGCTACCTTCCGGGGGGCGTAGGTTGGTGAGGAGCCAGCCCGTCGTTGACCCGATCCTTGTTTGGTGGCGGTCGCGTGGGCCAGTGACTGTATCGAGGCTTCCGGACACCGCGGAGGTGGTACGTCACCATGTCAGCGAGGAGGACGAGCACGTCCGTCGCTACATGGTTGCGTTGGAGGGCAGGTTCGACAATACCTGGCAGCTTCTTCAGGGATCTCATTGGAGCTATGATCATGTGATGGTTCCTTCTCTTTGGGCATCCACCGCCCGCGCCGATACCCGTCGGGCGCTACGGTTCTAGCTGTACTAGCGATGCTATATGTATGATAGTATTCGAGGTGTATTAGTGATAATATTCGACGATGTACGGACGCAAGAGATGATGTAGTTTTGCTTATAATTGAATGCATCCTAATTTGAATACTAATTTATTTTGCGATCTGATTTTGCTTATTGAATGCTCAAATTGGAAAACTACTCCTACTTTGAATGCTAAAATTAGAGAGCACTATGCAAGGCGTATGCATATGATTAGTTGATAGCTTATAGTGTTTTTGTTTTCGCAAAAATATAGGAGCACCCAACCATCATCCCCGCCGTCGTCCCCGTCACTGACCCCCTCCGACGTCGAGGTGAGACCAGCCAAATCTCCATGTCAATATGAGTCCTATAATATGAGTCCTCGGGTCGACTTTAAGTCTGTCGAGTCTCCACCATATATGAAAGGACGAAGAATCATGACTGTTGTCGTGGGGGTAGCTTCTCCTTCGTTCCCGTGATGAATAATAATGATCTAACTTAGGTTTTTAGTACATATATTTAATTGTAGATGTTTAATATTTGAATTATGAACATAGGAAATGTCGTACTCAGACTACGAAAGTCTCCCGGGGGAGTGCGACTGGTGCCACGACGACCGAGGTTAGTGCGACAGGCCTCACCTGGACGAAGATCAGCGCTTCAGCATTAAGCTGGAGGAGACCTTCGATGTTGAAACGGTACGCAACGACGACAAGTGTTATTTTTTCGTAGTTAAGCACGACTTCAAGTATTTCAACGTGTACTTCTCATCTTTTACAATTCGACTAGCTTATCCCATGCCATGCAAGACGCTATGTCTTGGAGAGGATGGGTTTTGAAGACCAGGAAAGTTTCGAAACAAAGAAAATTCATCTAAGGACCCATCATGGTGTGGATTTTGAAGTAAAGCGGTACAATTCTGAGAGCGTAACCCATTTTGGTTGCAAAAAATGAGAAGCACTTTGCAAGATGTATGGTTTTGATGAGGGTATGCTTGTCACCATTGATCTTGGTGATCCTGAAATCGAGCAAGACAATATGGACATTTGGGTCCTTGTTGATACGCCTCCAATTCTACCGCTATGTGAGTTTCTCAAACATAGTTATTAGCTAATTTATATTGTTTATTTCAAAATAGTTGACAACTTATTTCCATTGACAGCTTATTTTGATTGTTCAAACAATGTGCGGAACATGGTAGACAAAACCCACTACACCGATGGCTCCGAATTAACTTATCAGGAGAAAAATCATCTGGTCCGATTTTGTACTGATATTGAGAATTACAATATCTACAATCAAACTCCTCAACATTATTGTCAATACGTGCCACTAGTGCACGTGTTGAACTACAGTAACTACCATGGAGATACCCTGGTAAGATTTTTTACTATTACGACATCCGTGCATCTTTTGCATACTTCTAAAACTAGTACATCATTGCTAACTATGAAGTTATTACTATGTTTTTCAACAGAGAATCCCAGAGGATTGTGTGCCTCATTTGATGTAGCAGAATGGCAGCCTTCGTGTTTTGAACATATATCCAGGTCATCCTACGAATCTCAACTGTCCATACCGGATTTATCAATGAAGTGGAGACATGCTAATCAAAAAATGGAAAAAATGTATGGACAGTCGTAAGGAGGTTCTTGGAAGCAAAAGGAAGCGAAGCGTAAGAATTGGAGACAGGATGATCTCCATTCTCCATAATGGAGAGTCAGGGTCTATATTGTTTTATGCTATTTTACCTTAAAGAGGGTATTTAGGTCCTACCTAATACTGATGATCATGTGCTAAGAACAATTAAGTAGGGCTAGTTCGATGACTATGAGGATGATGATCGTATGACTTGTTATTAATAACGAGTAGAAGTTGTATGATGATGATTAGTAGGACTTGTTATTATATAAGATGATGCATGATGCGAGCATGAAGAGTTATTATATATCAGCGGGTGAAATGAACATGGATTGGATTGAAGTGAAGGCAACATGCATGTGGTGCATGTCGAAAGTACTACAATCCAAACTTGATCAAAGTTAGGATTAGTATTACTTTCGACATGCACCACATGTTGCCTTCACTTCAATCTAAGCCATGTTTAGGCATAGCAGTAGCGTTGGTAAACCAAGCACGGAGATATAAGAGAGGACACTTCTCTCTATTATATTAGCTAGCTAATAACAACCTAAATTAACCCCCAAAACCCCTAAATCAGCCCCTTTAAAAAAACAAAAAGCTCAACTCCAGCCAGCTGCTGACGCGTGGATGCCTTTTGGTCCCGGTTGGTGTCACCAACCGGGACCAAAGGCCCCCCTGCCTGGGCTGGCCGTAGTGGCCACGTGGAGGCCCATCTGTCTCGGTTCGTGTAAGAGCCGAGACTAAAGGCCAAGGGCATTAGTAACGACCTTTTAGTCCCGGTTCCTAAATCGGGACAGAAGGCTCTTACGAACCGGGACAAATGGCCCTTTTTCTACTAGTGCCGCTCTAAACGCGGCCGCTCGAACTGTCGAGCTTGACTCGAGTCAGAATCGAGAGCGTTGCCGATTGCGGAAGGCTATGCTGCCGTTCTCGACGCGGCCGCTTGAGCTATTGAGCGGACTCGAAACAGAGCAAGGGCGTTGCCAATAGCGGAAGGGCCCCTTTGCGTGCATGTTTTCCATACATAGGGCAGGACCTTCGAGTACAATAACCTTATATATAAAAAGATATTGCTTAAAGTTTCACACGACTTAGCTTTTCTGTCATTGCACGGGCGTCCACCGCATCTGCAGATGGTGCCGTCAAGCTTGGTCGTCTTCTATCTTGGAACGATGGCCACGATGAAGCCGCTGCTCCGATCAGACCAAATTTCCACAACTGCGCCCCCTACCTGGCGCGCTAAAGATGTCGGGGGAAATCGACACCTATGGAATCACTGGGATCCCTTCTACGGTTGGCGGGCGCGGGGTTGTGCAAAGAGCGGGTCTGACAGGAAGCACGCAGATCGTTTACCCAGGTTCGGGCCGCGGAGATGCGTAATACTCTAGTCCTGCTATGGTGGATGTATTCGAGTGTTCTTGTGTTCTTGAACTAGCTACGGGGTGTAAATTGCCCAGAAGATCTGAATCCCTGTCCTGGATGCCTCGGGCCTCCTTTTATAGACAAAAGGGGTTGCCACACTGGCACACAGGAGGTGGAAAGGTGTACAGTGGATGAGTCTATCCTCTGGCACCGTTGGACGAACACATTTAATGCACTGCCGACGTTTCCCTCTCGCTTTATCGGGGACGGTCAAGGAAGCTCGTCCCAGCTGTCGCCACCTCGCCTGGCTTCGACACGCGTCCGAGCTGACGAGGCGTCGTGGCGCCACATTGGCTGGCTGCTGGGCTGGCGCGGTGGTGGAGCCTTCACGAAGGTCTGCATGCCACCACGCAGGTGCTTGCTGTGTCGGTGTAGAGGCCGCTCGTCGCCACGCAGGTGCCTGCCCAGCTGGTTGGGCTAGCAGCTACACGGGGACGGCGGTGGAGTCTTGGCAGGCGCGGGCCTGGCTGTGGCCCCGCTGATGCCCTCGGCAAGGGTCTTGCCGGGGGCCCGGCAAGGGTCTTGCCGTGGCGCCACGGTCGTCCCCGGCAAGGCGCTTGCCGGGGGTCTCGTTGATTTCCTCGGCAAGGACCTCGCCGAGGATCATCGTCTTCTGGTCCTCATCTGATCTTGTGTATTTATGATCTTCACAAAGATCAGCATGCCACCACGGAGGTGCCTCCCGAGCCTTGGTCCCAATGTGGTTGATGGCGTTGGAACCCTTGGGCTCAATGGAGGCGCGCTTCGTTGGCGTCAGGCAAGTTGCCCCGGCAAGGCTCTCGCCGGGGCTGAGGAGGCCGTCCCGGCAAGGGTCTTGCCGGGGGAGTCCACCTCGCCCTCTTGCCCTTTGTGTCTCTGGTCTTGGCATTGCCATGGCTGTCTTGTGCTCCGGCTTCCCTCCTCTGCCCTGCTAAGTGTGGCCGTGGGCACGGCTCTGACTACCAGTGCACAAGTAAAGGGGTCAAAAGGAGAGCCCCTAGTTTTATACACCAACATGTATCCTCCCAGAATCTCGTAGAAGTACCGTTACTGATCACAAGCTTTGTCTGATTGAAAAAAATGGATTTAACTCTCATCAGTCCTTTCCAAAAGGGCTAGTCCATTGGCCTCACTGTGACCTGGGATAAAGTTCTGGAATGAAGGTACTTATTACGCAGTATTTGTGCCCATGTAGCCCCCGTCTCACTAGATAGCTTATACAGCCATTTGCTGAGAAGACATATGTTCTTCACCTCAAGATTTTCGATACCTAGACCCCCTTGGTCTTTGGGTCGACAAATAATATCCCATTTAGCGAGTATACTTTCTCTTCAGATCATCACTTTGCCAGAAGAAACGGGATCGATAGAAATCTAGTCTTTTCCGAACTCCAACTGGTACCTCGAAAAAAGACAAGAGAAACATGGGCATGCTCGTGAGAACCGAATTAATAAGAATTAAACGGCCTCCATATGACATGAGTTTGCCATTCCAGCAACTGAGTTTCTTCTCAAATCGATCCTCAATGCACTACCATTCTCTGTTTGTTAGCTTACGATGGTGAATTGGTATGCCCAAATAAGTGAAAGGCAAAGCCCCCAATTCGCATCCGAACAATTGCTTAGATGCCTCTTGTTCCTCATTGGCTCTTCCAAAATTGTATAATTCGCTCTTGTGGAAATTAATTTTTAGTCCGGTCAATTGTTCGAATAAGCATAACACCAGCTTCATATTTCTCGTTTTTGCCAAGTCATGGTCCATGAAAATGATAGTATCATCGGCGTACTGTAGGACAGACACACCTCCATCCACTGGATGAGGTACCACAGGAGAGCACGTGCGATAATTATATCATGCCACACGAGTACAAAGGATGAAGCATCTTAGACGTTTGGAATAGATTTGGGCATCACATACGATTTATTTTTCCAAAAACGTATGCATGATTGGGCTCTATCGCAGCCGGTTAACTTGCGTTGTGTGTGATGGACACCCTTTTCGCACACCTTCACACAGCGATGCATCAAAGGTACGTGAGCAAAAGGGGTTTTTAACCGTTTGTGTTGGACTTGCGTGCACTAGTGTGACATGCGTTACTTAACCTAGCTTTTGTTTAGTTTAGTTAAATTTCAAGTAGTTTTTTATGTAACTTGTTAAATTTTATCATATATGCATATATGTAATATATCGTACTAGGTTTATTTTCATTCGTAATTCATTTGAAATGTGTTCCGAACCGGGGGGGGGGGGTGGTAGTTAAATGCAGAAAAAACACCACAATAGCCATCTCATTAGCAAAAACAACCACTTTACAATTTGTGGCAAAAAGGACGACACGCAACAACGGACAGTGGCAAAAGAGCCGGTCGGGACCGGCTCTTTGGGTCCCACTCACCCACTCACTCTCTCACTCACCAGCTCTCGCTCACACTCGACGCCGGTGCCGCTCCTGCTTGACGCTGCCACACAATGCATTCATGGAATGACGAAGAGGAGAGCAGCAAGGATGCCCTCAAGTACAGCAGCATGGATATGGATTTGTGGGTAAGTTTCAGCGCTCAATAACTAGACGTTTGGATTAGGGTTAGTGTTTGGATTTGGGGATTTAGGGTTTGTGCTCGTTTCCAGCCTTATTGAAAGGATTTGTTAGCTAATTTAGATATTGTCAATGCAGGAGAACCCTGAGACCATTGTGAATTCATTTTACTATGGGACAGTGGCATTTTCGGCCATCAAATCCAAGCTTTACCAGGCAAGAGCCAAAAAATCTGTTGGTTTTGGTGACAGACACTAGGAGGAAACTTTATGGCTGCACTGCACAAGTACTCCCTCCGTCCTATATTAATTGAGCTAAAATGGATGTATCTAGTACATCTGGATACTTTCATTTCAACAACAATTAATATGGGACGGGGCAGTAATTTTAACTTGCCTTGCTGTTTCACCACTTTGCTCTGTAGCTGTTTGATTTCGCTGTGTAGTTATCTATGTAGTGACGAGTCATCAGAACTTAGTTGTATCTTGTTCATTTTGACTGGATTAAACTTAGTCTTGCTGCTATTAAAGGTTAGTCTGTAATTTAGTAAATCGAAATTTAACTGAATTTTGTTGTTCAAGTTCAGTATGTAGTTTAGTGAATCAGAATTTAACGGAATATTGTTTTTCAAGTCCAGTCTGTAGCTTGCTGAATATGTATTGTACTGATTGTTGCTACTCAAGTTCAGTATGTAGTTAAGTCAATCTAAATTGTAGTGTCATCATGTAGTAAAATAGGTAGTATATGTGAAAGAAATAGGCTTGATTTATTGTTGTGTAGTTTTGGAAACAATAAATTTTGAGATACTTTTGTCTGTCTGAACAATATGTCTCTAGTAGAAAACAGGGCTTTGGTTCGGCCAGAAAAGAGCATTAATCCCGGTTGCATTACGAACCGGGACTAATGTGAGCATTAGTCCCGGTTCGAGTGGCTAGGGCACCGTACAGGCATTAGTCCCGGTTGGTGCCACGAACCGGGACTAAAGGGTGCGATGCCCATTAGTACCGGTTCGTGGCACCAACCGGTACTAAAGGTTAGACCTTTAGTCCCGGTTCGAGCCACCAACCGGTACTAATGGGGTTTGAGGCATTAGTACCTGTTCATGGCACGAACCAGTACTAAAGGTCCCATTGTCAAACTCTACCCCCTACCCAGGATCGCCTTTTCAGTTTTGTAAAAAGCAAAGAAAATGATAAAAACTTCAAAAATTAAAATCCTTCCAGATGTATAGTTATGTTACTACATGTACTAGTTAGGAAAATTTAAAAACTTAAATTTGGACATGTTTTGCAAAAAGTGTAGGAAAAATGTAAAACGGCTATAACTTTTGCATACGATGTCAGAAAAAAAAGTATAATATATCAAAATGTTCAGCACGAAAATCCGAATCCGATTTTGACCGCATACGACCTGTTTCAAATTTTTAGAATCCTCAAATTCTAAAAGGAAAAAAAGTTATGCTCAAATTTCTGTTTTTTTTAATTTTTGTTAAATCTGGTCAAACTATGGTCAAACTACTTATTCAAGAAGTATTAATGTTAGTAAATAATTATTCAAGAATATTAGTGTTACTAAATAATTATTTCAGTTTTTTTGAATTTTCGTCAAATCTGGTCAAACTATGGTCAAACTAATTATTCAAGAAATATTAGTGTTACTAAATAATTATTTCAGTTGTTTTGAATTTTGGTCAAATCTGGTCAAACTGTGGTCAAACTGTGGTCGAACTATGGTCAAACTACTTATTCAAGAAATATTAGTGTTACTAAATAATTATTGTTTTTTAGAACAATAGTTTCAAACTCAAACAGTGAAATGTGTGACTTCATGCTCAAGCTAAGTTCCAGGGGGTTAATAGGATTGACATCTTACTATTGTCAGGAAAACAACAAGTGCATACTTGGAAACGAGGGAGAATAGAACCCGGAAGTTAAGCGTGCTCATGCTGGAGTAGTGAGAGGATGGGTGACCGTCCGGGAAGTTAGATGATGAGGGGTGATTAGGGGTGACAAGTTTTTGATTACTTGTCCGGTAAGTATACGAATTAGAAACCGAGTCGGTTTGGGATTGTGGTCGCGACACAATACCGCCTCTGGTCCTAATATATATACAGCTACCGGCTGCGGCCAGAGACACACCGAAAAACACCTAGGGTTTTGCCTCATCTCACAACCTGCGCCGCCATCGTAGTCTACTCCATCCCAAACGCCGGCGTGCATCGACGCGTGGGAGAGCAGGTCTCCGGAACCGTTCGTCTTTGCGATCCTTCACCGGGAGAGGACGAATTAGGTTTTTGGGAAGCGCTGTGGGCGACTGCTCAAATTCGTCATCACGGGTCGTCTTCCGTCCAAGTCGGGCGGTGCTACTCATCGTCGTATTCATCGCCGTCAGCAGCAGATCGTCGCCAACATCGTCATCAACACTGTCGCACCCATAATAGCTAACGATCAGTACGTCCGACATCCTCTGTTCATGTCTGCTTCTACAACTATTGTTACGTGTTTGCTGCTGTTATGCATGTCTTGCTGTTCTTCTAGTTTGCTAGATTATTGCATGCTAGTATCTCTTCTAGTCATGAATTATTTACTGGAATTAATCATGAACTTGCCTAATATTCCAACAATCCAAAAACCTAATTATAGGCAATTTCCTGAGTTAACTATGGCTAGATTCGCTGATGCACTGAGGCCGGATAAGTTTACCGGTGTGCACTTTAAGAGGTGGCAGGTGAAGACCACGCTCTGGCTTACTGCTCTGAAAGTTTTCCACGCTAGTGTTGGTGCTGCAGAGGGAATGACCGACGAAGATCGGAGAAAATTCCAGGAAGCCAATACTATGTTTGTGGGATGCATTCTGAGTGTTCTTGCTGACCGTCTGTGTGATGTGTACATGCACATAAATGACGGAAAGATTCTGTGGGATGCACTGAATGCAAAATTCGGTGCAACAGATGCAGGCAGTGAACTGTACATCATGGAGAGTTTTCATGACTACAAGATGGTGAATAACCGTTCTGTGGTTGAACAAGCTCATGAGATACAGTGCATTGTGAAGGAACTTGAACTCCTTAAATGTGTTCTACCCGACAAATTCGTGGCTGGGTGCATGATTGCAAAGTTGCCTCCTTCATGGAGGAATTTCGCCACAACTGTGAAGCATAAGAGACAGGAGATATCAGTTGAAAATCTGATTGCATCTCTTGATGTTGAAGAAAAAGCTTGGGCTAAAGATACTACTGAAAAAGGAGGTGAGGTTCAGCCTACTGCTAACATGGTGCAGAGGTACCCACAGAACAAGAACAAAGGGAAGAACAAACCTGTTTTCAACAAGCCTACCAAGACTACTACCTTCAAGAAGAAGAAGTTCAACAAGGCTGAGCTAGAGTGCTACGCCTGTGGGAAGCCTGGACACTTTTCCAAGGAATGCCCTGAACGTGCAGACCGCAGAGGGAAAACAAGCTCCAAGACTGTCAACATGGTGACCGCTAGCAATACTGATGGGTATGGTAAGTTACCTATTGTGCTTTCAGTATTTCAATCATCTTCGTGGTGGATTGATTCGGGTGCTAACATTCATGTGTGCTGACATCTCCCTATTTACTTCTTATCAGGTCGCAAGGGATTCTTCCGTCCTAATGGGGAATGGGTCACATGCTTCTGTTCGTGGCATTGGCACGGTAGATCTGAAGTTTACTTCGGGAAAGATCGTGCAACTAAGGAACGTGCAGCATGTCCCTACTATGAACAAGAATCTAGTTAGCGGCTCCCTTCTATGTCGAGATGGATTTAAGGTAGTTTTAGAGTCCAATAAAGTAATCGTGTCAAGATTTGGACAATTTATAGGAAAAGGCTATGAGTGCGGAGGCTTGT
The DNA here is from genome assembly GCF_002575655.3 of Aegilops tauschii subsp. strangulata. Lineage (NCBI taxonomy): Eukaryota > Viridiplantae > Streptophyta > Magnoliopsida > Poales > Poaceae > Aegilops > Aegilops tauschii. Next base: position 6,681,999 of record NC_053035.3, read on the forward strand.
TCCACTTTTCTCTTTCAGATTTTTGCAATAAGTCAATAAACCAAATTTGTGCTAGTGATAATGATGATGCAAGTATTTGGCACTCTCGTTTATGTCATATTAATTTTGGTTTAATGTCTCGGCTATCCAGCATGAGTTTAATTCCGAACTTCACAGTTGCCAAAGGTTCTAAGTGCCATAGTTGTGTGCAATCTAAGCAACCTCGAAAGCCTCATAAGGCCGCCGAGGAGAGAAACTTGGCACCTCAAGAACTCATACATTCTGATCTTTGTGAGATGAATGGTGTGTTGACAAAAGGTGGAAAGAGATATTTCATGACTTTGATTGATGATGCGACTAGATTTTGCTATGTTTATTTGTTGCAAACTAAAGATGAAGCATTAGACTACTTTAAAATCTATAAAGCTGAAGTTGAAAATCAACTAGAGAGAAAGATCAAGCGTCTTAGGTCCGATCATGGTGGAGAGTATTTTCCAAAAGTTTTTGATGAATTTTGTGAGGAACATGGTATTATTCATGAGAGGACACCTCCCTATTCACCTCAATCAAATGGAGTGGCCGAGAGGAAAAACCGCACATTGACTGACTTGGTGAATGCCATGTTAGACACTGCTGGTTTATCTAAGGCATGGTGGGGGGAGGCTCTATTGACTTCATGTCATGTCCTGAATAGAGTTCCCAACAATAATAAGGAGAAAACCCCTTATGAGGAGTGGGTTGGGAGAAAACCATCACTTTCTTATTTGCGCACTTGGGGATGTTTGGCAAAGGTCAATATTCCTATTCCTAAGAAACGCAAACTTGGACCAAAGACAGTGGATTGTGTCTTTCTAGGGTATGCTCAACGGAGCATTGCTTATAGGGTTTTAGTGGTAAAATCTGAAGTTCCTGATATGCATGTTCATACTATAATGGAATCTCGTGATGCAACATTTTTTGAGAACATATTTCCTATGAAAGATATGCATAGCATTGCTAGATTTTCTTCTGAGATAATTCCTGAATCTAGTACAAATGATGAATATTTCGAACAATCACATGAGGAAGTCCTTGAGAAGGATAACAATGAAGTTCCTAGAAGGAACAAGAGACAAAGGATTGCAAAATCCTTTGGTGATGATTTCATTGTATACCTTGTGGACGACACACCCAAGACGATTGCAGAAGCATATGCATCTCCGGATGTAGATGATTGGAAAGAAGCTGTTCATAATGAGATGGACTCAATTCTTTCTAATGGAACTTGGGAACTAACTGATAGACCATATGGTTGTAAACCTGTGGGCTGTAAGTGGGTGTTCAAAAAGAAGCTAAAGCCTGATGGTACTATTGATAAGTACAAGGCGCGGCTAGTGGCCAAGGGCTACACTCAGAAAGAAGGCGAAGATTACTTTGACACCTATTCACCCGTTGCTAGAATGACCACCATTCGAGTGTTACTTTCCTTGGCTGCCTCTTATGGTCTTATCATTCATCAAATGGATGTAAAGATAGCTTTTCTCAATGGAGAGTTGGAAGAGGAGATCTATATGGATCAGCCTGGCGGGTTTGTGGTTAAGGGTGAAGAGAGAAAGGTGTGCAAGTTGTTAAAATCTTTGTATGGTCTGAAACAGGCACCTAAGCAATGGCATGAGAAGTTTGAAAGAACTCTGACTTCTGCAGGATTTGTCATTAACGAGGCTGATAGGTGTGTTTACTATCGCCATGGTGGGGGCAATAGTGTCATATTATGTTTGTATGTGGACGACATACTGATCTTTGGTACAAACATTAATGCAATTAACGAGGTCAAGTCTTTTCTATCAAACAGTTTTGACATGAAAGATCTGGGAGAAGCCGATGTAATTCTAAACATCAAACTTATTAAGGATGAGAGTGGGATTACATTAACGCAATCGCACTATGTTGAGAAGGTCTTGAACCAATTCGGTTTTATGGATAGCAAGCCTTCTCCAACACCTTATGATCCCAGCGTGACACTCAGAAAGAACAAGAAAGAAACGAGAGATCAATTAAGATACTCTCAAATTGTCGGTTCACTCATGTACTTAGCTAGCGCTACAAGACCAGATATCTCTTTTGCTGTGAGCAAACTGAGTAGGTTCATGTCCAACCCGGGTGATGATCATTGGCATGCACTAGAAAGGGTCTTGCGCTATCTGAGAGGTACTATGAGTTACGGAATTACTTATTCAGGGCATCCTGATGTGCTAGAAGGATATAGTGATTCAAATTGGATCTCCGATGTTGATGTAGTTTACGCAACAAGTGGGTATGTATTTACTCATGGTGGTGGCGCGGTGTCATGGAGGTCTTGCAAGCAAACCATATTGACGAGGTCAACTATGGAAGCAGAATTAACTGCTTTGGACACAGCTACTGTTGAGGCAGAATGGCTGCGTGAGCTCTTGATGGACTTGCCGGTTGTTGAAAAACCTGTACCGGCTATTCTTATGAATTGTGATAACCAAACGGTTATCGCTAAAGTGAACAATTCTAATGATAATGCAAAGTCATCAAGACACGTGAAAAGACGTTTGAAGTCTGTCAGGAAGTTGAGAAACTCCGGAGTAATAACTGTTACATATATACCAACAGACAAAAACCTGGCAGATCCCTTTACAAAGGGACTATCACGAAATGTGATAGATATTGCATCGAGGGAGATGGGTATGAGACCCATAGATGTTACACCATAGTAGTAACCCAACCTTTGTGATCGGAGATCCCGTGAATTAGGATCTGGGAAGAACAAGCTATTGGTTAACTGAGGAGAGTAATAACTTATGATCGTCTCCAAGTGAAGATGCAAAACTCTCAGAGCTGTAAAGCTCAGATCTGTAAGGCAGGTTGGCAACATGCCTTAATGTGGTTCTATTGGCTATAATTAGCAAAGATGCTGTCCTACAGAGCAGTCTTGAAAGAACACACCTATATGAGTTCTGACTGTAAACGTCGCAGTCTATGGGATTTGGGTGATCTCTAGTAAGCTCACGAAGAGACCAGGGAGTATGACGTATAAGCTCCAAACCGCGGGGTAGCCTACTGGCGGTCAAGTACTGGTTAAGACTTTGAGTGAAACCTGTTCACACAAAACTAGCAATTCAAGGCATAGTCCATTGTCAAGTTGTGAATGGATGTAGCTTAAAGTTCTAGGCAGAAGTTCAACTTAACAGTCTCTGCTGAAACACTGGTATATTAAACAAGTGGTGAGAGAAGGCAAATCTCTAAATGGGTATTTGAGATCTGGTGGGGGATTGTTAGATTTAATGGGCTAGGCCCATAGCAATTTCTGAAATCTCAAAGCCCATGTGTAAAATGGCAAGTGGTGGTGCTAAGTTTAGTCCCACCCCGGAAGTTGAAGAAGAGCTGGACCTCTTTATATAGTGGGTTCTCTCCACCACTCTAAGTTGTGTGTTAGAAGAGAAAGGGAAAACCACACGCGCGCGCTCGCTTGCCTCGCCTCGCCTCGCTGGGCCGGGCCGGGGCGTGGCGTGGCGTGGCGAGGCGAGGCGAGGCGAGGCCGCGCGTACATGCGACATGCGCGTGAATGGTCTGCCGAAATCCGGTCCGTCTCCTTGCAGGAGCGCAGCTTCCTTTTGCCGTTTTATTTTTATGTCTTGGCATACAAGTTTTTGATTACTTGTCCGGTAAGTATACGAATTAGAAACCGAGTCGGTTTGGGATTGTGGTCGCGACACAATACCGCCTCTGGTCCTAATATATATACAGCTACCGGCTGCGGCCAGAGACACACCGAAAAACACCTAGGGTTTTGCCTCATCTCACAACTTGCGCCGCCATCGTAGTCTACTCCATCCCAAACGCCGGCGTGCATCGGCGCGTGGGAGAGCAGGTCTCCGGAACCATTCGTCTTTGTGATCCTGCACCGGGAGAGGACGAATTAGGTTTTTGGGAAGCGCTGTGCGCGACTGCTCAAATTCGTCATCACGGGTCGTCTTCCGTCCAAGTCGGGCGGTGCTACTCATCGTCGTATTCATCGCCGTCAGCAGCAGATCGTCGCCAATATCGTCATCAACACTGTCGCACCCATATAGCTAACGATCATTACGTCCGACATCCTCTGTTCATGTCTGCTTCTACAGCTATTGTTACGTGTTTGCTGCTGTTATGCATGTCTTGCTGTTCTTCTAGTTTGCTAGATTATTGCATGCTAGTATCTCTTCTAGTCATGAATTATTTACTGGAATTAATCATGAACTTGCCTAATATTCCAACGGACGCAATAATTGTTCTCGGGATTTTGAATAAATCAGAAAATGATTTGTTTAATTCCGAAAATACTCCAAAATTTGGAAAATCATGGAAAATAATCTGTAACTCAGATGGAGATAATTTATATATGAAAAATTATCAGAAAAATATGAAGAATCTATTTATAGCATTTTCATGTATGTTTGAACAAGTTAAGTTTTCTGTATAAGACAATTTGAATAAATGTCATTTTAAATTCTTATGTGGAGTTTGAATTTGAACCTTTGGTTCAGACCAACTTTATTTAAATTGTTGCTAGTTGCATTAGTCCAAACACCAGCATGCCATGTCATGATCATGCATCATACTGCTGCATTGCATTGATTGTGTTCCCTCTCTGTTGCCGGTGTTTGTTCCTTCTCGATAGAAGACGATTCGGACGTTGTGATCATTGACACCGATGAAGAGCTACTATCTTCAAAGTGTCAGGCAAGCAAATCCCCTTTGAGCATTCTGATACAATCCCACTCTCTAACTCTTGCTCTCTTTTACTGCATTAGGACAACAATGATTCAACTGTTACATGTTGTGGTAGTTGAACCCATTCCTCTGCATGATCTGTCTTTGCCACAGTAAATAGTAAAACCCACTAGCATGAGTAGGAGTATTTTGAGCCATGATGTGCCTACTCATTCATGCTTGCTTGTTATACCTGCTATGCTTAGAGTTGTGTCAGGTTTGATTCATCTGGGTTGGCTTGGAATGGTGATGAACATGTCCTACTGCTGAGCTCTAAGTGTGTGAACACGATTTGGTAAAGGTAGCGATGAGAGGCAATGTAGGAGTACATGGTGGGTTGTCTCGTTGAAATCGTCCTTAGGAACTGAGTTCCGTGTTTGTGATCCAAGACAGTTACTACCACACATCGGGTTTTGATAACTTGACCCCTCTCGACTTACTAATCGCCTTGATCTCTATCTAGGAGTTGCAACTAGTTTCTGGTGTTTGTAGGATGTGCTGGGGGCTGTACCTAGCGCTGACCGGAGGGGTAGGCTTTGTTACGGTAGGCACCATGGCACGGTGTATCAAGCGCAGTACTATTGGTCGAGGTGGACATGGGAATCCTGCACACATCGTTTGACGCCGTGATGGAAACTTCGGCCGAACATCCGTTACGGGTCAGTTCTCAGATAGGCGATAAACCTAGACTAGAGTCTTGCGTGGTTAGTCAGGTTGTGTCTGACACCCTTGCTAGGCTTCCGCTTGAAGGTTTCCGAGATACATGACGTGTATATGGTGTTAAGTGGTGAGAGCGTGTGTGAAGAAATACACCCCTGCAGGGTAATATAATCTATTCGGATAGCCGCGTCCTCGGATATGGACTACTTGGAAAGCTTGTATGGTCCATAGATAACCTGAAGTGGATACTCTAAATGCGCAAAATAAGTGTGAGTGCTATGGATGGCCTTCTCATGGGGAGACGGGAGCGGATCCATAGTGGTGTATTGATATGGTGAATATGTGGACTCACGTGCGCTTTCTCACCTCAAAGAAGTTATTGGTAGTCATAGTACATGAAAGCCACTGAGTCAAAGCTGGCTTGCTGTAGTTAAACTCCACAACCCCATTGTTGATACTGATGCATAAGTAGATAGTTCTGATGTAAGTCTTGCTGAGTACATTTGTACTCACGTTTGCTTAATTTATGTTTTTGCAGAGGAGATTTCAATCTCGCTAGTAGTTTCACATGGGCTTTGACGGTTAGCTTGGGAATCCCAGACAGAGGTATGGCTCCTATGGAGGGTATTGTAGACAGACATGCTTCCTAGCCTTCTTTCTTTTCAGCTGTCTATATTCAGACAGGTTTATGCTTCCGCTTGTTGCTTGTATGACTTTGTATGTTGGGTCATGAGACCAATGTTCGTAATATCATGTTATGTGTGGCTCTTCAGAGCCTCTTAAATAAATACTTGAGTCGTAGAGTTATATTGTGACGAAATGTTGTATCCACACATATTTGCATGTTCTACATACATATGATGTGTGTTGCAATGTGTTGGGTCACGATAAATCTTCTATTGGATTGCTTGAATCTTTTGATCTTTTGGTCCAACAAAATTATACTGTAATAATTAGGTCCAACAGAACAAATCAGAAAACTTTGCTTGTACCAGACATGGTTAGGTCCAATAGAACAAATGAATCATCTCTTCTTGGAGGATTGTTTAACTTATCTTAGATGTACCAAAAATGATCATTGTGTTGGTCACCAGGAAGCATCACAAGATAATTTAACATCCAATATGAAAGAACATAGATCTCAATTCAAACATCATGTAGTAACTAACAGACTTCTCAAGTGTAAATGGAATCATCACCACTATAGCAGCTATATTTTGAACACCACGGAAACTCCAATTTGAAACTGCATCCTCATTAATAGAAACTGGAAATTAGCTTGTCTAGTTCCAGTTTGATTTGTTCATCAACTAAAGAGTTATAGTTTAAATGACAAATTTCACATCCAAACTACATATCACATCACAAATTTAGGGTAATTCATACATAGTATAAATATAGGTAGCATAGTACAGAAGATCAGTTCCCATCAATCAAATATAGCAATAGTCTTTGCAACAAAATATATAATATAGACTTTCTTCTTGAGCTCAGCCACTTAGATCAATGACATCATCCTCTTCAAAATTCCCTTTGATATTTTTCGGCTTGCCCTTGTGAATTTCCCCAATTTTAAGAAGCTCAGCTATGACATACTCTACCTTCTTAATATCTTTCCGGATAACATCCATGTCCTTCATCATAGTCTCGAGCTCATATATGTCCTTCTTCAGAACATCCCTCTTCTTCATCATTTCATCCGAAGGGAAAGCTAGCTCCTTCCTATCCTTTTTTAGGTCAAGGGTCTCCCTCATGATCAGAACCATCTCCTTCTTGAGCCCATCTTTGTCCACTTTCAGCTTATCATTATCCTTCCTAGTGTTCTTGGTCACTTCTTGCTGAACAACATGAATGGCCTTGAGATCACTGATTACATACTGCTTGTTCTCTAGCTGCTTCTGCAGGTCTATAGAGTCCTCTGACATCATTTTTGGTAATTCTCTTGCCACACCTTTTGGCATTGCCTGACCCAGTGCTTGTTCCCATCACTAGCAAACTCAGTGAATTGGAAGTCCAACTACTTAATCTTATCTTTGAGATTGAGCACTTCCTCTGCAGGATCAAGCCCTTCCTGGGTTCTAGCAACCCTACACTTTTCATATTTTTTCCAGAGCATGTGAAGTGCCTTTTTCAGGGCTTCAGGCCAGTCCTTCACTACTAGGGAAAACCTTATACACAGAGGTATAGCAGTAGCGCTGGTCAAAATATGGCGCTATTGCTACTTATTAGTTGCGCTTGTTACAAAAGCATGCTACAACCATTGTTGTAGCAGCAGCGCGTCTGCGTGGAAAAGCGCTACTACTATAATTCCCTCGTTGGTGCCGGTAGGCTAGGAATAGTAGTGGCGGTTCTTCCAGAAGCACGCTACTGCTAAAAACTTTGTAGCAGCGCGTTTATGCTGTAGAGCGCTACTGCTATGAAAAGGAAAATAAATAGAAAAATAAGTAGAAAAGTAAATGAAAATGAAAGAAATAGAAAAAGGAGAAATGAAAAAAAGAAAATGTAAAGAAAACAAAAGAAAAAGAAAAAGAAAACAGAAAGGAATAGCTGTAGCGCGTTTCGCTGGAAAACGCTATAGCTAACTTAGCTATAGCGTGTTTCGGTAAAACGCACTACTGCTAGTTTGACTTAACCCCCAGCCGCGCGGGCTCAAAATTTTGCTAAGTCCTTCCCCCTCCACTCCCCCCTCTCCCCCAACTGCTCCATCGCCGTTGTCGCCCTGCCGCCTTCAACCACACCGCCGCCGCCCAAGGCCGTCTTCGACCACACCGCCGCCGCCCGAGGCCGCCCTCGACTTCACCGCCGCCGCCCGAGCCAGAGCCTGCCCGAGCCGTCGACCGTAAAGCTCTGCCTCTCCTCTCCCCTACCCTCCTATCTCTCTTTGCTGGGGCAATTCATATATATGTTGACGTTGTGTTGATGTTCATATGAACCCTAGGTGTTCATATGAACCCTAGATTTGTTCAGGGCAGTAGGCATTTTTTGGCATTTAGGAAAAATGATTGGCAATTTTTTTAGGAAATTAGCTAGGGAAATTTTTTATGAAAATGCCTAAACAGTAATTCCATTTAGCTTTCAATTAATAGAGGGTATGTAAATAATAGTAGCATTTTGATTTAGATTAATAGAGGCTATAAACAAAAAACACTTAGATATAAAAATTTATTTGGACTATGGACTTGAATCTGTTCCAAATTTCATTCAAATGAAATTTGAATTATTTGGACTATGGACCTGAATCTGTTCCAAATTTCATTCAAATGAAATTTGAATTATTTGGACTATGGACCTGAATATTTCTGAAGAAATTGGGTTTTGGTACTAAGCTCTTGCTGTGGAATTTTTGGTGAGGTCAGAAGGGTTAGAGAAAATGGAGTTCCTAGACTTTTAGCTTTAGACAAAAAACAAAAGTATTTAGCTATAAATAAAAAACAGTAGCTATGGCATTTAGCTATAAACAAAAAACATAATTGTTTTTCTTTTCAAAAACTTGGTTAAACTAATCGTTGCTATGTAAACAAAAAACAAGATTTTTGTTATATCATATATGTCATTGATGTTCATTTGCACATTACATTATTGTTGATTATATCTTTTCATTGAAGTGGCTATGTTATATGCAAATTCCTCAATAGTGTTTGCTCATGTTATATCTTTTCATTGAAGTGGTTCGATTGTGCCCAAAGTGGCTTCGTTGTTTCCAGGGAATGAAGCCGAGTGGCCTATGTTTTTCCGGAATGTTGATTCATTTCCGTTCCGGCAAATTTCAGGCTCTCGATTTGTCCACTTTTTAGCAAAAGTCATGCCGAAATTTTCCGTAAATTTCGGCATGACTTGTGCTACAAACTAGGACATATCGAGTGCCCGGGATTTGCCGCACAGGGAAGGAGTCAACGTTCCTGCAGAGCATAGACCTTTTTTTATGTCATTATTCATTTTATTAGGTCTAGAATTAATTGACTAAATTTAATCGTAGGAAACATGGCTAGCAACGATGAAGGACAGGGTTCTGGTGACTGCGACAACGTCTACCTGGCAGCAGAAGAATTTTTTAGGGAAGATGACGATCAAGAGTTGATGTTGCTGGGTCCACCTGTCACATCGGAGATTGAGACCGACATCGAGACCGGCGCTGAGAGTGATACCGGCACTGAGAGTGAGACCGGCATCGAGACCGGCACTGAGACTGAGACCGGCGCCGAGACCGGCGCCGAGACTAGCGGAGCCGGTATAGACCCGAAAGCAAAGAGGCAACTGCTTCCTAACAAGCTCAGGTCTAATAGACTGGTGGTCACGGAGGTGGACGACGGCAATTTTGAACCAAACGCGCCCTAGGAAGCGCGCGCGTGCTACGACAATCAAATAGGATGCATCATACGGACAACCGCCACCATCAAAGATGAGAAACTAAAGAAGATAGATAATATGAGGCCCTCCCTCCTAAAGAAGCTGCACCTGATATTCTTGTTCCCGGGCCGGAATGAAAAGGATTATAAAGATCCAGAAAAGGACCTGGCAATGAAGAAGAAAAACAAACACGTCATGACCAAGTTTAGCGACGCGTTGGCCGCCTGGAAATCAAGGGTGAAATATCGGATCGTTGACAAAAAGGAACCCTACTCCGAGATTGTAAAGGATAATCCGACAACCATGGCAGAGCACTTTCAAATATTCAAGGCAGCTTGCGAGGCCGAAGCTGCCAAAAAATAGTCGAAGTACATGAAGGGGCTTCAATAGAGGAACATTGGGTGCCCCCACCTCGGAAGCCGTGGTTACGGCAGGAAGAGGTCCATATGGGCAATGGAGGACGCGGAAGCCGCGAGTCCGGGCATCCCAGACCCCTTGGCGGAGTTCACCGTCCCGCAGGAGCGTGACATCCTCAGGGCCCGGCACCGTTGGGATCCAGTGAAGAAGGTTTTCGAGACGAACGCGGTCACGGCGGAGTTCATGTGACTGCTGGCAATTTTAGTTTCTAATCAATTCGACTGCACATTAGTCATATTTGTAAACGATCCTTGTGCCATTTGCAGAGAGAGCAGCGCAGGATTGCGGCCGAAAGCGACTCGCCGTCTGAGGCGTTGGCGAGGCCCAAGTGGGACACTCCATTCAACCGGGCGTTGAACATATTGAAAGGACTCCCGGTGGAGACTCGACCGTCGTATGGACGCGTGCACGGTGTCGGAGACGGCGCCACGTGGAAGAAGTACTACCGTGGGACCACGGAGGAGAGAAAGGAAAGACGGAGGTTAACTGAAGAAAACATTGACAAGAAGGTTGAGATTGCGGTTGAGAAGAAATCATCTAAGACAGTCGCAATAGCGGTAGCTGCCGCAAAACAGGAGCTTGTACATATGTCTACTACCTTGGTTCCGACCGTTTTCAATTGGAGCAGGCAAAATCTAGAAAAAAATGCAGCGGACTTTCCCCTTGCTGACTTCTTTGGGAGCAGCTCGACTAGCGTTGCACCAGCACCCGCAGCTGCACATGCTCCCGCACCGGCTCCTGCACCTGCTCCCGCACCGGCTCGTGCACCTGCTCCCGCACCGGCTCCCGAACCTGCTCCAGCACCGGCTCCGGCACCGAACGTGCTCGGCGGTGCTTCGTCTTTGGCTGAGCTCGACGCCCTCACGGTGTCTGTCACACCGGCCCCCATCAATAAATGTATTATCTCCCGTTTTCGTTGCCTTTCGGATGTCTCACGTCGCAGACTTTTCTTTGCAGGCCGACGAAACCCCGTGCACCATATTGTACACCATCGGCGACAAGAAGGTGGACGTGGGGAAGGCGACGATAATGGAGCCGAAGGAACCATTGTTCCACAGCGGCCGATCCCCCAGGACGTCTTCAAGGTTTCCGTGGCCAGTGTCAAACCGGGCCACGAGAATTTGGCTCCTCTGGTACTAGTGGGGGATGACAACGAGACCCCGCGGCGGCTTGGTAATTGTTGCAATGGGTGGGTCCTGTTGTGGCCAAAGAGTCTGCTTCGTCTGGAGGTGGCCGGGAGCACACCCACGAGCACACAGTTAGGTATGAACATCAACACCTCACCTACCCAATTAGCGTCGGCTGTCGTGCTAGGTGATAGCGGAGGGGGTGAGGAAGAGGCTCCATTAGTCACTGGTGATGTCGGCATAGATGAGGATGAGGATGACGATGACACTCAACAGTATGTCAATACTGGTGCCTACTTAGGGTTTGAGCGTCATGAGTCGGTGCCTGAATTGCCGCCTCCGAAGTCTGAACGTATTATGGACAACCTTCCGGTAGTAAAGAAGTCTAGGAAGAGACCGAGGAAAGGCAAAAAAGCTGCTTCTATGATCCAGCCGCCTCAGCAGCCTCGGGTTCAAGACTGTATAGATATCCCCGGTGCGGCAAAATGGCATATCCATGGTCAACCAATCCTACCTAAAGCAGCGCTAGGGGCTAGATTCGGCGATTTAAGGAGACTTCATGACGATGTGCTGCGGATAGAGAAATGGCTCATCGCCTCAAAAAATCCAGGATACCCACTCTACATGGTTAACGTGCCGCGGCAATTCTCGTACGTCGACACATTCCCCGCGGAGAAGTTCTTCCTTCGATTCGATTACATCTTCGACATGTTTCACTTAAAGAAACTAGATTTTAGTTTTGTCCGCCTTTATGTCTTGCACATGAACTACCTCATCAGGGTTGAGCAGATACCTCGTATTTGTGTCGCTGGCCCGTACTTCATGCATGAGGGCTTCTTGGGAGTCTGCGCAGAGCACCGTGAATAAGCGAGGGAATACATCGCCAATTTCATGCTCACCAATAAGGACAAGGAGGCGATTCTCGTGCCTTATCATCCCCTGTAAGTCATCTGCGCGGATATCCTTCCTTTGATTTCAATCATTCATTTGCACAGTGGAGGCTAATTAATTTGAGGTGTACTTATTTTGCGCAGCGGCGGGCGCGTCGTCCTCATCATCCTCTACCCCCGATACTCCCACGCTCTTTACTTGGACTCGTCGAAGAACATTAACAAAAAGGATTACACCCACATGAAGTCTGTTCTCGACAGTGCTATGTTTTACTACGGCGCACGGGGTGGAGAGGTCAAGGACAAGAAGAAAAGGGACGGCAGGCCCGCCTTTGGCCATAAGACCGACTTCTGCTGCATCCACCAACCGAGTTATTCTCTTAATGATGGATTCTATGTCCTACACCACATGCTGGAGTACAGACGGGATCACCAGAACCTTCGCATGTCACCTAGATCCGGCAATGCCCATATTCTGCAATGGGCAAAGAACTTAGGAGATATCGAGGATCATCGACTTCGAGCTGAGTTCTATCACATCCAGCGCAAACTTGCCCAAATCATCATGAAGGAGGTCGTCGAAAAAACAGGGATTTTCTATGAAGAAGGACAAATGTCGCGGGAAGACATCCGAACACGCGTAGCGGCTCAGCTTCTCGACCTGAAGCCTTTCACTAAGCTTGGGGACTATCTCCCTGACTTGGATGCATGGCACGACATGTTGGAGTGATTGTCGATATATGACAATGTGTCTGTTTAGTCCATACTATCTGTATCACGAAACTTTGAGTTATGCATGACGAAACTTTATTTGTTATGTAATTAAACCGTCCTCCTCGACTAGTGAAGATCACTCTAGTTAGGGCTTTTTGGGTACGATGAATTTTGTTATATATGCTTATGGTATGTTGCTTCTATTTTTGCCAAGTCTGTCTCTTTCTGTTGCTCAACTATATATGTTGCATATCATCGACTCATGTGACGATGCAGGTGTATAGATCATCGATGGCGAAGAAGTGCTACGCCAGGAGTATACGACGAGTGGCCGGAATGTCAGGCCCAGGTGTACCGGTTTCCGGTTTCCGAGCGACAGCCAGTAGTTAGTTTAGGTTCACGCTAATGCGAGAGAGGGATACGAACTCATGTACTGCATAGTTCCGCTCTCACTCAAAGTGATAGCTCTTCTCGCGTATATCATTGTTTAGATGGATGACGATGTAGTTGCAAGTAATCGAGACTTGTATCGCTATTTTTGAGATGATGACGAGAGACCACTTGTTGTTGGATGATGATTATGATGATGGCATGATTTGATGAGACTATTTGTATGTATATGCTATGATTACATTTGTATGTGTATGATATGCTAAAGATTATTGTATAAAGCCTATTCAAATACAAAACAAATATGCATAAAAAAACAAAAACTAATAAAACTAGCAGTAGCGAGGGGAACAAAGTTAGCAGTAGCGCTCCCTTACCAGTAGCGCTTCGTGCTAAAAAGCGCTGCAGATATTAGCAGCAGCGCTCTGCACTAATGCGCGCTACTGCTAGCCATGTATAGCAGTAGCATGGGATGACAGGTGCTACTGCTACACGTTAGCTGTAGCGCCTTATCAGTAGCACGTCGTCCCGAGCTACTGATAGGCAAAATACCCGCGCTACTGCTAGGGTTTTCCGTAGTAGTGCTTGTCAACCCAATGAATAAATCTACCGTTTCCTAGTTGCAATAAGAAACAATTAGCATTTAATTAATGGACACACATTAGTCAATATATTTTGAAATGAGCAAAGTATAGCATAACTAGATGAAAACCAGATATAGCATAAGTGAGCTAGAATGTTCCACAAACACGACATGTCACAACTAAGTTACAATGTTCTACCAACACAGCTTAGCAGCCAAACAAAACATAGCTATAAGACATCCAAATATAGCACAATATAGTTGAATTGTTCCACAAAAGCTGTGCATGGGATAACTGAAATATACAATGGGTATTGTCACAGAACACTAACTCTAGTTTATACCATTTACATATACTTTTTCCAGACAACCATCACTTACTGAACAAGCATCCCATCATTAGAGTCTGAGAAGAAATGCAGCCTTCTCAGGGCGTCGAGATCTGGGCCGTTGGATTAAGCTTTCAAAAGAATTGCGACCATCAGATCTTCAGATGGATCGATCCGGGCCGTCGGATCATAGCAAACACTGCTACAGTGAATAGTGTTGTTTCTTTTTTATTTTGGTCTATTATTACTATCTCGCTGACTGATGGGCCACGCAGTAAGTGGTCCATTGCTGTTAGTGAGAGCAGAGCACTAAGCGATCGGTGCTGGTTCGTACAGGCTCAGGGGTCAGGCCAATGCCTGTGAAATTGGGTAGCCGCTGAGGGCAAATTCAACATTTCACGTCATCGCCCCTGCGTGACGCTCCGTGGATGGCTAGTCAGCAAGTAATGGCGAGGGAGCGACCCATTGGCTAGAAACCTAGCCGCCTCTTCCCCGTCGTGTTCCTATCTGTGTCGTTTGAGCTGCGGTCGCCATCGAGGACGTGTCACTCGCACCACCACTTCCCTGTCGAGCTCATGCGTCCACCAGCCACACCGTCTCTTTTCCATGCCTTCTCATCCTCCGTTCCTCTTCGATCACCGAGCTCGCCGTCGCTATCGTCGGGAGGTAGCGATTGGTGGACCTAGCCCACCGCCATCGACGGGTGGAGCGCAGGAACCCGCGATGCCCCTCCAGCGACCAGCACTTATCCCTCGCCCAGCGACGAGGCCCCATCGAACTCGCGTGTGGTCGCAGCTGGGAATCCTCCTGTCCGCTCCTTGCTCCCCGCCGAGAGCCTTGATTGGATCTAGATCCTGAGCTCTCCGTGCCCGCATCGCCCCACCATTCATGGTGCACCACCAGCACGAGCTGCACATCATCATGTCGTCAGAGGGAGAGCGAGAGGAAGTTGGCGCTGTTTATCCCCACGAGGTGTGCCGTCGACGGTAGGAAGCCAGGCAGGGCGACGGGGAAACACCGACGTAGTTCAAGCCGCATCAAAAGGAATTTCTGGCGCAGTTGCCAGGGAGACATCATCAACATCTATGAGGTTCCTAATCACAAATCCCATCTCCTTGCAATTTACATTATTTGCCATTTGCCTCTCTTTTTCATCTCCCCCACTTCACAAAAAATTGCCGTTTTATTCGCCCTCTTTTTCGTTTGCCTTTTTCTGGTTCGATCTTATGTTTGTTTGTGTCTCCATGTGCCTTCTATTTTGCTTGCATCTTTTCTTGCTAAAACCTATTGTTATGGATCCACTCAAAGTTTTGTACCTGGATCTTCTCGACCCATATGTGCTCGTGCTGAAACCCCAACTAGTTTAGTTGAGGGAAAATCATTAGATGAGCATGCTCTTTTTGCCCGTCATCGTTTGTCTGAAAAAGGGAAGCTCTTATGGAATCAAATAAATTGTTTGCTATGATATGCTTGGAATCATTATGAAATTTGTGATTTTACTTGTTGCTCTAAGAACCCCAAAAAACACTTCCCCTATCTATGTGAGTTTAATGACAATGAAGTCTTATCTTCTTATGCCAAGGAGGTTTATAGTTACTATGATATCGAACAAATTGAACAATTTGTTGCTTTTAAGGGTGCTTATGAAGTTGCTTATTTGATTGAAAAGTATGATATTACTCTCTACAAATCTGAAAATTTTGACATACTTAAATATTGCTATGAAAACTATGCTCATAATGCCTATGTTAAAGAATTTATTGAGAGAATGTCCTATGCTTTGAAAGAAAATAGTGATATGCATGAAGCTACGGATAATCATGATTCCGTTGATTTGATTGAATTATCCCCTCTTGATGAACACGTTGCTAGCTATTCTTGTGGCCATGATGCCAATATTAATGATGCTTATGAAGATGAACTTGCTATAGTTCTTTATGTTAAACATGAAATTATTGCTATTGCACGCACGCTGGATAGCTCCTTTAATGAAAAGCATGATTGCAATGATATTATTATAGATTCTATTAATCTCAAGTTTGTTAGTGATATGCAAAACCCCAAGCTTGGGGATGCTTGTTTTGTTATGTCCGCTACTTATTGCAATGATCATGATTGGGGTGATGATGACTTTTATGATCTTGATAGTCTATTTAAGCCTCATGATGAATATGTTTGCAATAATATTAAAAGTGGGTTTGGAAGAGTGTCAAATATTGATAAAAATAATCCCACAAATTTGGAGAGTGTTCAATCTTATGATTTTTTTTATAAAAGTGGGCTTGGAAAGGTCATGACTTTATTTTATGGTAATCCCACTATTTTGGAAGAGTGTCAACTTTGCATGCATGTGGATCATGTAGAGAATATGTTATGTGATATCTATATTATTGAATTTGAACATGATTCCACATGTAATTATTATGAGAGAGGGAAATATGGTTGTAGACATTTCTTGTTACTAAGTCGCCTCTCGTTATGTTGAATTGTCAAAGTTTTATTTGTTTCCTATGTATATGCTAGATATTTCTTGTTTTGATAATTTGTTTGCCTGTAAAATTCCTATGCATAGGAAATATGTTAGACTTAAATGTGTTTATCACATGTTTTATGATCCTCTCTTTGTGTTTCAATTATTATCTTTCATGTGAGCATCATTGAAATCGCAAAGCCTATCTTAATGGCTATAAAGAAAGAGCTTGTTGGGAGGCAACCCAACGAATAAATTTTATGTTTGCCTTTTTGTTTCTGTACAATTATGCCTCTGTTATGATTATGTTTTTTATGTTTTAATTAGTGTTTGTGCGAAGCAAAGCCTTTTAGGATCATGTTGGGTGATAGTTGATTTGATCTTGCTGAAAAACAGAAAATTATGAGTCCAGTAACACAATTATTAAAATTCACAGAAGCGTGATAAAATTCTGATTTTTTTACAGAAGATTAATACAAATAGCGTATGTTGTCCTAATTTTTCAGAATTTTTGGAGTTACATAAGTATACGAAGTTTTCAGATTGCTACAGACTATTCTGTTTTTGACAGATTATATTTTCTTTTTGTTGTGTGCTTATTTTGATGAATATATGGACTTTATTGGAGGGTATAAGCTATAGTAAAGTTCGAATACAGTACATATAATGCAAAAATAAAATATGAATGGGTTTGCAACAGTACTTAGACTAGTGATTTGCTTTGTTATACTAACGGATCTCACGATGGTTTTGTTGAGTTTTGTGTGATTGATGATTTTCAAGTTTTGGGTGAGATCATGATGGATGAAGGAATAAGGAGTATGAAGAGACTAATCTCGGGGAGGCCCATGGCACCCCAAGTTATTATCCAAAGAGGAACAAGCAACTAAGATTGGGGATGCCCCCGAATGGCATCCCCTCTTTCTTCTAATGACCATCGGTATTTTACTTGGAGCTATATTTTTATTCGTCACATATCATGAGTTTTGCTTGGAGCATCTTGTATATATGAGTCTTTGCTTATTTTGCTTTTTTATTTTGTGTCATCTATCCTTGCTGGACACACCTATTTGAGAGGGCCCAAATTATGCTATGGAATCTTTTTGCTTCACTTAAATCTTTTTGAGCTATGGAATTGATCTTTGTGCTTCACTTAAATCTTTTTGAGCTATGAAATTGCTCTAGTGCTTCACTTATATCTTTTTGAGAACGGTGTGCTTTGGTATTTTTGAAGAAATGCTCTCATACTTCACGTAGATTTATTTGAGAGTTAGTAAATTTTTTAAGAAATCCTCTCATGCTTCACATAAATTAATTTGAGAGAAGAAATTTTTTATGCTCGTGTTCTTCACTTAGATTTGTTTGAGCTATCAAAAGCAACATATGAAATTAGTCCCAAAGTGATAGATATTCAAGAGGGATATAATAAAAACTTTCATGAAGATCGTTAGACAAAATAAACTTGATTCTTTGTAATAGTTTTGCGGTATGACGATATAATATGTGAGTCATGTTGATGAGTTATTATGCTTTAGTGAGAATATTGATGTTAAGGTTTGTGATTCTCTATGTAAGCACGAAAGTCAATAGTTATGCAATGAAATTACATCCTACTTGTCGTGCATTATTCGGTGTTAGTTCTGCTTAATTCTTGCTTATGAGATTTTTTGTTTCTTGGTTGGATGCTTCTCAATATTTTGCTAGCCTTCAATTGTACTAAGTGGGATTACTACTTGTGCATCCAAAATCCTTGAACCCAGTTTTTGCCATATGAGTCCACTATACCTACCTATATGCGGTATTCATTTGCCGTTCTAAGAAAATTTGTATGTGCCATCTCTAATCTTCAAAATAACTTCCTTTTTGTGTGCTCGTACCGCTCATGAAACGGTAGGGGGTGGCTGATATTTTTCCATGCTAGATGTGTTATTCTCAAGATGAGTGTTTATTCACTTGTCACTGCACGAGAGTATGGCAAAGTTATTAGGGATGCCCAGTCCCGAAATGAAAAATGAATTTACTTTATGTTGTCAAATAATAAACTCCTTGGAAAGTGTTGGTATGGACGGTACCCGTGGATTCGGTTCGCCGTGGAATGTGAAAGTATGGTCGAAAAAGGAATAAACTTTATTTTCTGTTTGGGAACCACCTATGATATATCTAGCATGGAAAGTATTGGGAACTACTCGATCGTTTTCATTGACAGGAAAGGCATGCCACCCAAAATGTCTTATCTCTATCTTTTTCCGCATTTAGCTCTGGAACCTCTACAAATCCCTACTTCCCTCTGCGAAGGGCCTGTCTATTTACTTTGTGAAATTTTTATTTTTATTTCGAGTCTCCATCTTCTCTTACAAAGCACCAACTAAGGGGCACTACGATCGTACCATAGCATTGGGTGTAACTAATATGCGAGTGTGTTTCATGAATGGATCAATGATTGAGCATAATGGGCTAGGGATAAATTGCTTTAGTGTTGATATTTTGAAAGACATGGTTGTTTGTTGATATGCTTGAGTATTGAAGTCTTCATATCAACACTAGACTATTCCTTTGAATCATATAAAAGTCCAAATGTCCATGCTACAAAAGAAAAATAATATGTGATGAACATGATAGGCAACATTCCACATCAAAAATTCTGTTTTTATCATTTACCTACTCGAGGAGGAGCAGGAATTAAGCGTGGGGATGCTGATACGTCTCCAACGCATCTATAATTTTTCATTGTCCCATGTTGTTATATTATCATTTTTGGATGTTTTACAATCATTTTATAACAACTTTATATCTTTTTTGGGACTAGCCTATTGACATAGTGCCTAGTGCCAGTTGCTGTTTTTTGCTTGTTTTTACACTGCAGAAAATCAATACCAAATGGAGTCCAAATGCAGCGAAACATTTTGCAGAATTTATTTGGACCAGAAGACACACGATGGGCCAATAGAGTACTAGAGGGGGGCTCCGAGGGAAGCACAACCCACCTGGGCGCGCCCTGGTGGGTTGTGCACACATCGGCTCGCTATCGTGCCGCCTCTTTGCTCCATAAATACCCCGAAAATCCAAAAACCCTAGGAGTCGACGAACACAATTCCAGCTGCCGCAAGTTCCACAAAGCACAGATCCAATCTAAACACTGATACGTCTCCAATGTATCTATAAGTTTTTATTATTCCACGCTATTATATTATCTGTTTTGGATGTTTTATATGCATTAATATGCTATTTTATATTATTTTTGGGACTAACCTATTAACCTAGAACCCAGTGCTAGTTCCTGTTTTTTCTTGTTTTAGAGTTTCGCAGAAAAGGAATATCAAACAGAGTCCAAACGGAATGAAACTTTGGCGATGATTTATCTTTGACCAAACGATAACCAGAGGACTTGGAGTACACGTCAGGGAAACCACAAGGAATCCCAAGGGGGTAGGGCGGGCCCCCCACCCTTGCGGACCCCTAGTGACACCACCGACCAATTTCTTCCGCCTATATATTCTCAAATACCCCAAAACCTTCCAGGAGAGCCACGAAACCACTTTTCCACCGCTGCAACCTTCTGTACCCGTGAGATCCCATCTAGGGGCCTTTTCCGGCATCCTGCCAGACGGGGATTCGATCACAGAGCGCTCCTACATCAACATTGCCTCTCCGATTAAGCGTGCATATTTTACCACAAACCTACGGGTCCATAGCTAGTAGCTAGATGGCTTCTTCTCTCTCTTTGATTCTCAATACCATGTTCTCCTCGACGTTCTTGGAGATCTATTCGATGTAATACTTTTTTGCGGTGGGTTTGCCGAGATCCGATGAATTGTGTATTTATGATCAGCTTATCTATGAATATTATTTGAATCTCCTCTGAATTATTATATGCATGATTTGATATGTTTGCAAGTCTCTTCGAACTATCGATTTGGTTTTGCCACCTAGATTTGTTTTTCTTGCAATGGGAGAAGTGCTTAGCTTTGGGTCAATATTGCGGTGCTCGATCCTAGTGATAGAAGGGGAACCGACACGTATTGTATTGTTGCCAATGAGGATAACAAGATGGGGTTTTCATCATATTGCTTGAGTTTATCCCGCTACATCATGTCATCTTACTTAATGTGTTACTCTTTTATTCATGAACTTAATACTCTAGATGTAGGCAGGAGTCGGTCGATGTGTGGAGTAATAGTAGTAGATGCAGGAAGGAGTCGCTCTACTTGATACAGATGTGGTGCCTATATTCATGATCATTGCCTTAGATATCGTCATAACTTTGCGCTTTTCTATCAATTGCTCGGCACTAATTTTTTCACCCAACGTAATATTTTCTATCTTAAGAGAAGCCTCTAGTGAAACCTATGTTCCCGAGTCTATTTTCCATCATATAATCTTCTAATTTCCATCATATAAGTTTCCGATCTACAATTTTAGTTTCCTATTTACTTTCTTTGCAATATTTTGCATTCCGATCTATAAACCAAAAATACCAAAAATATTACTTTACCGTTTATCCATCTATATCAGATCTCACTTTGCAAATAATTGTGAAGGGATTGACAACCCGTTTATCGCGTTGGGTGCAAGTTGGTGTTTGTTTGTGCAGGTATTCGGTGGCTTGTACATTGTCTCCTACCAGATCGATACCTTGGTTCTCAAAACTGAGAGAAGTACTAGGAAGAATTTTTGGCGCCATTGCCGGGGAGATCTACGCCAAGCCGAGGCATACCAAGTACCCATCATAAACTCTCATCCCTCGCATTACATTATTTGCCATTCGCTTCTCGTTTTCCTCTCCCGCACCTCTCACTACTAGGAAAAGGGCTATAGACAATATGCACACTAATGGCGCACCAGACATGCGGTGCGCCACTACTATATAGCAGTGGCGCACCGTGTGCTGGTGCGCCATTAGTGTGATAGACACTAATGGCGCACCACAACCATGGTGCGCCACTACTAATAAATTTTCTTTTTCTTTTTAAAAAAATACTAATGGCGCACCGTGTGCTGGTGCGCCGTTAGTGTCTATCACACTAATGGCGCACCGCAACCATGGTGCGCCACTACTAATTTTTTTCCTTTTTTCCAAAAATACTTATGGCGCTACTTGGCACAGTGCGCCATTACTAGTTTTAACTAGTAATGGCGCACCAGTCACCCCATGCGCCACTACTATCATTTTTTTGCAAAACTACTAATGGCGCACCGCCAGCTGGTGCGCCATTAGTAACCAGGGTTACTAATGGCGCATTTGTTGGTGGTGCGCCATTAGTAACCTGGGACCAGCTAGATATTTTGGACAGCCACCTACACACTCACTTTCCCCACTTCATTCTCTCCACCTCCTCCTCCAAGCTTGTCTCGGCTGCCTCCTCCTCCTCACCTCATTTGCACCATAGATTCATCCAAATTAAGTGGTTAAATTACCTTTTTTGATAGGTAAGTAAGGGGAAAGCTTTCTTTATGTTGTAGATCTACTTTTTTCTCCCTCCAACAACGTGCACATGCACTTTTTATGGCCTAGCTAGATCTATGTATGTTTGTGGTGTTGCATATATGTTTGTGTTTGCACGTACCGGTATTTGAAATGCGATAGTTGCCAATATTTTGCCGGAATGTTGATTCATTTCCGTTTCGTCAAGAATTTTGGCACTATGCATTCTTTTTTGTCCTATTTTTAGGCAAAGTCATGCCAAATTTTTTCTTGGTTCTAAAATATCGTTTTGCTCTACCCTGCAGGCGACCATGGTCTGCATGATGACCGAAGGCATCGTGAATAGGTTTTTGAGCTCCGCGAAGGCCGAGATGCTTCAAAAGAACGAGACGGAGATAAGATGTCCGTGTCGAAGATGCAAGCTGAGTAGCCTTATGGACCCGGATTCCGTACAGGTGCGGGACCACCTGCTCTTGCGTGGTTTCATGGATGGCTATCGGTGGCAAGGTGATGAAGATGATTATGAAGTCGTCCATGGGGGACGGCCGGCAAGAAATGAGGAAGGGCAGCAAGACAACCGCGGCGAGGGCGGGCGAGAAGACGAAGAATCTCCAGGACATGATCACGAAGTAGATGCAGTACGCAGTCATCATGTAGAAGATGCCGGACATGATGATGAGGAAGATGCCGGAGCAGACGAAGGGCATGATCATGAAGATGAAGATGCCGGAGCGGACGACGATGGACCATCGATGGGCTGGGTGCAGGACCCTCATATTCAAGAGCTGCTTCTCAAGCAGACGGATAACGCAAGAGCTGCCGCCCGAGAGAAAGCCAAGCTGGATCAACTGGAGATAGACGCGGTTACTCCATTGTATGAAGGATGCAGGCCCGAGGATACCCGCCTGAAAGTAACGCTCATGGCTCTGGAGATGAAGGTAAAACACAAAATGACCGACGCATGCTTCGACGAGAACATGTCATTCTGGCACGAACGTCTTCCCAAGGGGAACAAGTGCCCGACCAGTTTTGAGGAGGCGAAGAAAATCGTGTGTCCTCTGGATTTACCGCACGTGAAATACCATGTGTGCATGAACAATTGCATCATTTATCGGGACGAGCATGCGGAGTCTACCATATGTCCGGTGTGCGGCGTCACTCGATACAAGAAGAGGAAGAAAGCTCCTCGAAAAGCGGTGTGGTACTTTCCGATCGCTCCTCGTGTGCAGCGGTATTTCGCGGACCCTAAGGTAGCAAAGCTCTTGCGTTGGCACGCGGATAGGGAGGAGAAGAAGCGAGAAGATGACGCAAATGATCCGGAGATAAATAAAAAAGACAAGATGCTGAGTCACCCTAAGGATGGGAGCCAGTGGCAAGCGTTGAACTTCGAACACCCAGAATTTGGGAACGATCCAAGGAACATCGTGCTGGGCGCGAGCACCGATGGAGTCAATCCGTTTGGCAGCCAGAGAAGCACACATAGCACCTGGCCTGTGTTTGTGGATGTACAACCTTCCCCGCTGGTTGTGCATGAAGAGGAAGTACATTCACATGAGTATGCTAATTGAAGGGCCGAAACAACCAGGGAACGACATCAATCTGTATCTGGGGCTGCTGAAAGAGGAGCTAGACACGCTGTGGAAAACGCCAGCCAATACGTGGGACGCCGCAGAGAAAGAATATTTCCCTATGAGAGCCGCACTGCTCACGACGGTGCACGACTATCTCGATTACGGATATGTCGCAGGGCAGGTGGTCCACGGATTTTCTGGATGCGTCAGGTGCATGGATGACACAACATATCGCCAGCTAGATAGAGATCTCAGGTCTTCGAAAACCGTGTTCATGGGACATCGAAGGTGGCTTCGCGACGATGACTTGTGGAGGAAACGCAAGGATCTGTTCGATGGTGAAACCGAAACCCGAAGACGCCCGCGTACGAGGAGCGACGAGGAAATAGACGAGTTGTTGAAAAATTGGAAAGATTGCCCACTGCCGGGAAAGAAGCAAAAGGCGCCAGAGCCGGGAAAGAAGCGAAAGGCGCAAGAGCCGCTGCTGAAGGTATGGAAAATGAGGTCTGTTTTCTGGGACTTGCTGTACTGGAAGATCCACCGTGTGCCTCACAGCCTTGATGTCATGCATATCACGAAGAACGTGTGCGAGAGTCTGCTTGGTACCCTGCTCAACATGCCGGAGAGGACCAAAGATGGGCCGAAAGCAAGGGCAGACTTGAAATCAATGGGCATCAGGGAGGAGCTTCACGCTAATGATGATGATGATGATGAGGCGAAGCAGGACACGGAAAGTCGTCGCAAAGGCAAAAAGGCCAAGAAGACCGAAAATGACTTCCCTCCCGCGTGCTTCACTCTAAGTCAGGAGGAGATCGATCAGTTTTTCACCTGCCTCGTAGGAGTAAAACTTCCTTACGGTTACGCGGGGAAGATAAGCAGATACCTAGACTCAGCGAAGCAGAAGTTCAGCGGGATGAAGTCTCATGACTGTCACGTGCTGATGACGCAAATACTTCCAGTTGCAATCCGTGGGATCATGGACGCGCACGTCCGTGAAACGCTATTTGGCCTATGCAACTTTTTCGACGTCATCTCTCGGAAGTCGGTTGGTGTGAGGCAACTCAGAAGGCTACATGAAGAGATCGTAGTGATACTATGCGAGCTTGAGATGTACTTCCCGCCCGCATTCTTCGACGTTATGGTGCATCTGCTGGTCCATATCGTGGAGGATATCATCCAACTCGGGCCGACGTTCCTGCACAGAATGATGCCGTTCGAAAGGATGAATGGTGTCATCAAAGGATACGTTCGCAACATGTCACGTCCAGTGGGAAGCATAGCCAGGGGCTTTCTGACCGAAGAGTGCATCTCCAACTGCACGAATTATCTAGGCATCCAGAACCCCGTTGGTCTGCCCGCCAACAGGCACCTCGGCAGGCTCGCTGGATGGGGTCATCGTGAGGGTTGCCGCGAAATGCATGTCGACTTCGAGGGTCGACTCGCCGACTTTGAAAGAGCAAACCTAGTCGCGCTACAACACATAGACGTGGTCGATCCTTGGGTGGTAGAGCACAAAACCTTTATTGAGAAGACGTACAATGACCAAGGCCAACAGAGGACGGACGGAGATATAATCAAAGAGCACAACTCATGTTTCACGCGTTGGTTCAAGCAGCATGAGGATTCTTCCGCGGAAGAACAACTTAAATTCGCCTTGTCACAGGGCGCCGAGCACAACCTGATGACGTATGAGGCGTACAATATCAACGGCTACACATTCTACACCGAGGGAAAGGACATGAAGAGCGATGGTTATCAGAACTCTGGGGTAACGATGGAATCCTACACCGGTAACGACAAGGACAGATACTACGGAAGGATCGAGGAGATCTGGGAGCTGAGCTACGCTGGAGAGAAGGTCCCGATGTTCCGTGTCAGATGGGCCAAGAGCGTCCTAAAAGAAGACTGGTATTTCACCACCATGGTTATACCCGAAGCCAAATCCAAGACCGCGGGCGCAAACGACACCGCGAAAAATGAGCCATGGGTACTGGCTTCCCAAGTGGACCAATGCTTCTTCATTACCGACCCGTCAAAGCCCAGTCGTGTTGTCGTGAGGAGAGGCAAAAGGAAGATCATCAAAATGGATGGAGTCGCCAATGAGCAAGACTTCGACAAGTACGGCGACCCGAAGATGGAACATGACGACGATGATGAAGTACCAGCATACACCACAAGAAGAAGCAGGACCACCCTACCTAAAGGACGTCCGTTCAAGAGAAGAACTCCATTTACGAAAAATAAGGGCAAGAAGATTGTGAACAGATAGCTAGCTAAGATCGATTGTATTTAAATTGTAGCCTTCATTTCTCGATTGTATTTCATGGGCACTTTTTGAACTCATGAATATTTTTAAATTTCATGGGCACTTTTTGAACTCATGAATATTTTTTTCAAATTTCACCGCCGCCGCCGACCCCCCGCACCCTCCCCCGCTCCACCGCCACCGACAACCCACCGCACCCTCCCCCGCTCCACCGCCGCCGACGACCCCCCGCACCCTCCCCCGCTCCACCGCCGCCGACGACCCCCCGCACCCTCCCCCGCTCCACCGCCGCCGACGACCCCCCGCACCCTCCCCTCTGCCCTCTATCACAGCGGGGACAACAGGAAGCCGCCGTCGCGCCCCTCTGCACCGGCTGCCCACGGCACCTCCGTCCCGAAGCCGCAGCCCAAGTGCCCACCAGTCTCTGTCCACGGTGAGCCATCCTCTCTGTCCCAACTCTCTGTTCTTCTTTTTTAGCTATCCTTTGTTGAAACAGTAGTTGTTGTGCAGCAAATCTTTGGGATTAGTGTTCAGTACTTTGTTGGGTGAGCGGCCATCTGAGACATCCTGCTTACATAGTCTCCTTTTTAAAACTCGTCAAATTGGTTTTAGATAGAAATGATCAACACTCAATTGGCCAACTGCATGTGGAATGATTTCGAAGGGCGCCATAACTTATTGTAGATGCTGACTACAATAACAATACTAAACTCAGTGTAGTCTGTTGTAAAGACACTTGTGCTTCTTTCATCTGGAAAGGGGTCATCTGGCCTCCAAAACTGTCAGATTAGGTTGTGCTGTAACTCCTCACATGGCCATGTTTTTGGAAGATTGGTCGTTTGTCACCGGCCCTTTGGTCACCCAGCAATGGGACTTGTATCATATTGCCAATGAGGTTAATAAAACAGTAGTGCATCAATACTTTGTTGGAACAGAAAGTCAGAAAATCAGAAAATCCACGGTACTTTGTTTAGATCTTCACTGTTGACAAACGCAGTCAACTAAAAATCCAGTTCAGTGCATAATTAGTGTTGACAAATACACTGATCTTTATCTGCAGTAATTCAGTTTAAACTGAAAATTCAGTGTTGTAGTACAGAAAATTTAAACTGAAAATTCATAGTCTCCTGGTGCATATTGATCTCAGTGTATGAATTCATAGTGTTTCAAATTACTGCTGCTATGGTCCAGGAGTAGAAAAATTTGTACTCCAAGATCAATATGGTTCAATTTCTACTGTACTGTAATCAAAGTGGATATAAATTGCAGAGTGTTTATGTTGGCATTCGACAACATCTGAATTTACCAAATGATTGTGAACTCAGTTTATGTTTGCAACCAAATGCTTAGTTCATTGTTTACTCCAAATGATTGTGAACTTATTCAAAGTTTCCAATATTGTTCAGACACTACTTGTACTGGAACTGGAACTACTACTACTGATGCAGCACCCCATGTAGTTTAAGTTTTCTTTATCTTAAACTCAGACAGCTCTCTAATTATTGGAGTTTATATCATATATATTGCTGGCATGTATTTCATATGTTCTGTAGCATTAAGGCTACATAGCATTGCTTTTGTCTCTGACCATCGTGTCGTGATGATATTGTGGGGTGTTGTGGGGTTGCAGAGGCCCTTGAGTTTCATCGCGATGATGCTAATCGTGATGACCATAGCTCTCTTCTATGTGATGGTAGTTTAGATGATCGATATCGACTTGTAATGTGAAGACAAACTCGCTACTCGCGGTTTCGAGACTTGTAGTGTTCTAACTTTGTTCGGTCTTTTGAATTCGGAGACTAATATGATGAATTGTATTCGGAGACTAATCTTCTATTGTATTCGATAACTCTGCTGTTTATATGTTGTGTTGTCTATATTCTGTGCAGTAATATGTTTTGTAACCTGTGCAAATATTAGAAAAGAAAAAAAAATCCCTAATATTCATACTAGTGGCGCACCACCCAGAACTTTAGTGGCGCACTGCAAAATGCATACTAGTGGTGCATCAGCAAGCAGTGCGCCATTAGTAAGCCAGAGACATGGTTAAATATGGCCCCCTGGGAGGCATTCTAATGGCGCATCATAGGGTGTACTAATAGCGCACTACATGGTGCGCCATTAGTATCTGATGTACTAATGGCACACTTGTGGTGCGCCATTAGTAATAAAATCTAATGGCATGGTGCTAGTGGCGCACCTATAGTGCGCCATTAGTAGGCAAAATAGGTGCGCCACTAGCAGCCCTTTTCCTAGTAGTGTCTAAAACGATTTTCGAAAAATTTGCCTTTTCTTCGCCCCTCTTTCGTGCGTCTTCTTCTTTTGCTCTTTGTTCGCTTGTCCGTTTGATCTTTTATCTTGCTGTCATGGCTAGTCCTTTCATCCTTGTTAGCAGTCCCAATAATAAGGTCCTCAACTTCAAACAAAGGGAAGGAGAAAATTTAAAAGATGCTTGGTATAGAATTTATAATGCTCAAATTTGATGATTACTGCTGGAGATGACTAACATCCTAGATGTTACTCGCTACGTCTAGATACATTCGTTTGAGTGTCAACTAATTCTGAACATCTTAGGTGTTACTCCCAAGTCTAGATACATTTTTTTGAGTGGCAACTAATTCTGAATGGAGGAAGTACACAAAGCTAAGCCACAGCCATGAAATATATATAGGGCGGGGGCGCTCGTTCCACAAGGAGCGGCGGGTAGCTTAGCTATAGCTCGATCGATGAATATGGCTGTAGATGGGTTTGGTGAGCTGGGCATTCGTGTGGTGAGTCGCCGGCTGGTGCTCTGCCTGCCAGCTACTGCTCTGCCTGCCGCTCCACCTCCTTGTCGATCGCGCCCACCCAAACGGACGTCCATGACACATACACCGACAATGTGCTCCTCCACGGCCACGACTACCCAAGTAGTGGCCACGGCACCTCCTCCACAGGCTCGGGCGTGGGCGGTGCTGGTGGCGGTGGGGGCACGTTGGCCTCCACTCCGGCCGCCAATTGGGCCAGCGCCTGCGCAAGGCCAGGCCACCTGGCCTTGCTCCTCGCGCTCGGCCTCCATGATGGCCCTCCATGTGGCCTCCTCGAGGGACACAACGCAGGCCTCCTCGGCATCCTAATCCTCCTCCTTCACCACTCCCGGAAGTGGTGGTGGAGTGGCAAGAACGCGTGGTGCACCGGGCGCACACTTGACGCACTACCGGCAATGTTGGTCGTGCTCGGTGGCAAACCACGCGTCCCAGTTACCGCATACGTTGGGTCACGGCGGAGGTTGGCTAGGAGTAGAGCATGGGATCTCCGTCAGCTGTGCGTGGCCTGAGGCCGGCACCGGAACCCTAGCAAGGTTGAGGTCCCACCCGTGCGGTAGGTTCACACTGGGCTATGGCGCAGGCACGCCATACTCCCAAAAGTACTGGTAGCGGTGCATCGGCATGTAGTGCCGAAACCATGGCTGCCGACTCAAGGTCGATTTATCTGTTCTTATAAACTAGCGAATTAGCAACTATATTACCCAAGAGTAACAACCAAGTCATATATACAATGTACGCTTGCAACCATTGAATAAATTGTACAGAATACCAAACAAAGAAGATTGAACGAGGTCGTGGAACAACTCACATGCACCATCCACAGGTCAAGTGGATGATCCCAATGATGAGCGAATGATCCTAATGACGAGCAGTTGGCGAGATTATGTTGCTCTTGTGATGGTTAGTGATGTCTGCGCTAGAGCTTGCTTACAACCCTGCTGAGGTAAGGAGCTACGGCTACATGCGTATTAGGTTTTATAAGCCGTGAAACCTCGATAAAAGTTGCCGCTATAAGTTTTTTCTTCATGTCATTATAAACCTTATCTTAGGAAAAGGAAGTCTGTAAGATCAATTATGTGTGTGTCTATATATATATATATATAGGACGTCAGTTTGGGACACCTAGGTGCCTGGGCACCTTGCCTCTTCATCGTTGGATCGTGTTCAACGATTGATTTGGAAACCAATAGAAATGCATCAATTGCTAGTTAATTTGGCAGGCTTTAATTCGTGGACCATCCTATGCATGCATGTCGCGTGATAAAAAGGCAGGGTAGTAAGTCGACATTTATTACTTTTTTATATAGCATGTATTATGTCTTTGTATAACAGATCAAATTAGCAATGGGTACGTATGACGCAAGATTTCATTGGATATATACGCACCCTGAGAATGCACATAATTTTGGTAGTAGGTATTGCATACCCGTATTTTGATATATATATATATATACACACATATACATATACACACACACACACACACACACACACACACACACACACATATATATATATATATATATATATATATATATATATATATATATATATATATAAGCACACACATATATATATGTATATATATATGGGGCATGAAACTGCAAACTACCACTATTGTTGCCGGTCGACCTCCGGGCTCCGGTGCACATCCCAACGTCGCCCTCGTGAAGCAAGCGAATGGCCCCGCGAGCATGTGGACGTTGTCCATGTGGCATTGGGTTCCCGCTTCTTGAGTGAACCGGAAAAAGAAACCAAAGGCGGTCAATCTTCGGCTCGAAAGGAAGCATGGCTTATGGTTTTGTGTTTTTGCGGCGGCGTAGCCGGTCTCCGTCGTGGTGAGCGAGTGGTGGAGGACCGCCGCGATGGAGGAGATGGTGGTCCTTGGGCCCTGATGCCTTTCGTGGCATGTGGGCCGCGTCTTGTATTCGATGGCCGGGGACGCCATCCGGAGCAGCTTGAGAAGGCACCGTCGGGGCTTTGCGCTTGCACCCCTATGCAGCCATGCCCGGCGCAGCGGGCTGTCCGCTGTGTGTCTTGCGGAGTCTGAGTGCATCCATCGGCTGATTTTTATTTTATTCTTTCGATGAGGATTAGTAGTCGGAGAGTAGATAGGTCCTTCCTTCGTCCCATAATATAAGAGCGTGTGTGTTTGTTGACGCTAGCAATGTCAAAAACGCTCTTATAAAATGGGAGGGAGTCCCTCGCAGAGAAAAAAAGAGAGTAGATAGCTACTTTATCTTTTATTTTGAAGGTGGGAGTATATTGATAACTACTTAGTGCACGTACGAAAAGAAAGACACGATCGCCTAAAAAAAAGAAATACTATATTGAGATATATATAGGGCGTGCGGGCGCTAGCAGTTCCACAACGAGCGGCGGGTAGCTAGGTTCAACATCGATATAGGTTGAATATGGCTGTAGATGGGTTTGGCGAGGTGGGCATTC
This sequence comes from Aegilops tauschii subsp. strangulata, assembly GCF_002575655.3. Classification (NCBI taxonomy): domain Eukaryota; kingdom Viridiplantae; phylum Streptophyta; class Magnoliopsida; order Poales; family Poaceae; genus Aegilops; species Aegilops tauschii. The sequence continues at coordinate 6,713,174 of NC_053035.3, forward strand.
GTGTGGTGAGTCGCCGGCTGGTGAAGGCATCCGACCCCTCCATCCAACCGCAGGTGGTGCCCCTCTCCAACCTCGACCTGTACGTCGGCAACGTACAAGTCGCCATACTATGCCTCTATCCCAAGCCTCCGGCGGGCAGGGATTTCGCCGGCGTGGTGGCCACCTTCGAGTCCTTGCTGCCGGCTTTACTCAACGAGTTCTACCCTTTCGCCGGCCGCATCGGCACCAACCCAAGCTCAGGCCTCCCCGAGCTGCTCTGCCAGAACCAGGGTGCAGAGCTGATCGTGGGAGAGGTCGGCGTCGCTCTGGGGAGCCTGGACTACGGCCTGGCGGACAAGTCCCTGAAGAAGCTGATGCTCCCGTACGCGGAGGACGTCACCTTCTCGGTGCAGCTGCTATCCTTCGCCTGCGGCAGCTTCTCCGTGCTGTGGGCAACCAACCACCTCGTCGGCGACGGCCATGACAACATCAGGTTCCTGCGGATGTGGTCTGAGCTCGCACGAACGGGCAAAATCGTCGCCGACGGCGGGGACGGAAAGCTAAGCCACGACCGCTCGGTGTTCCGCCCTCGCAACCCGCCGTCATACAGAGCCTCGCTCGCCACCGACCTAACGACGTTCGACCCGCGCCGGCTGGTAAACGTCCTGACGGCCCACGACAGCTTCGTCGACCGCCTCTACTACATCGACACGGCCGACATCGCCAGGCTGCGCGAGATGGCGAGCACCAAGCTGCAGCGCTCGTCACGCGTCCAGGCCGTGTCCGCGTACCTGTGGAAGGTCCTCGCCGGCGTGGTTGCCGCTTCCCGCGTGCCCGAGGAGCGCTGCCGCATGGGGTGGTGGGTGAGCGCGCGCCGTCGTCTCACGTCGCCTCACCTCGCCTCTGCGATGCGCAACTACTTCGGCAACGTCACGACCTATGCCTACGGGGACGCGAAGCTGGAGGAGATCCAGCGCAAGTCGCTCGCGGAGGTGGCGGCCATGGCGCGGGAGCCGGTCGCCTCCGTCAACTACGACGAGTACATCCAGGATCTGGTGGACTTCGTGGAGGTGCACAAGGGACAAGGGCTGATGGAGACGGCCGTCGTCGGGCTGGGCAGCCCGACCCTAAGCCAGTCCGTGTTCGACTCATTCCCGCTCGACACCGACTTCGGCTTCGGCCAAGCTGCTCTCGCCATGCCCATCTCCGACTTCGCCAACCTCTGCTCAGCCTACCTGTCCATCAGCGCGCGGCCGGCAGGCGACGGCTCCTGGCTCGTCAGTGCCTACATATGGCCGCGTCTCGCCGCCGCTCTCGAGGCCGATGAGCAGCACATCTTCAAGCCTCTCACGGCGGACTACCTTGGCCTCACAGCCTGCTAGACAGCACACACGCTATTCTGTGTGTTCTTTTAGCCAACAATAAAATTCCTTTGGTGTTTTGCTCTTCTTCCAACAATAAAATCCTTGTGTTGTGTTGTGTGGTGCTATGTACTTTGGTTTTTTTCTTCATCCAACAATAAAGTTAGGAAGCGTTACTTTTTGAAAAATAGCACACCTTATATATACATTTACTTTGAAAGTTAGAGAGGATTTACTTTGAAAGTCACAGGTTTGCCAAGCACCTGAGGAAAAACACTCGGCAAAGCCAGCCCTTGGTTTCCGTCAGCCAATAAAAGATAGATCACACGCGTGGCCGCCTGCTTAGCTATAACCTAGGGCTCGCCGCCGCCATACCCCCTTCACCTCCCCACTGCCCCCATCGGCCTCCTAATTCCGACCACAGCCGCCTCGCTGCCACCTCGCGACATCTCCTATCCCCCACTAGCCGTCCAACTTTCTCCTCTCCATAGATCTAAAACTAGGAATGGGTTGGAGGGCTCAATGAACTAGATCTACTATATAGTCATCTTCGACCTCAGCTATTGGGCATCATTGCTAGTTGCAAGCTCCCAATTGGTCACATCACTGCTATTCATATACCAGCGGGATCAAATTGGCCTCTACACGGGTAAGTTGGTCCCTACGGTGAAGTACAACAGTGGGCCCATATTGGCACCCACCACTGATAGGTGGCAAAGTAAAATTGGCATGTGAAAAGAATTGCCCGGTACTGATAAAAATTTACCAGCGCGGTCCCACTTTGCACACACCACTAGGAAAAAAATGAGACCAATACAAGGGATAACCCTCGTTGGCATTTTTTTATAGGAGAAACTCCGCGAGCACCACATGTCCAAGCCGAAGCTCGAACTCGCGTGGGCTGGCAGCTACCCCAGCTACCGAGCCGACGGGTCGACGCCCCGTCCTCGCACACACCACTGAGATTTGGCTATATTATGAGTTGGTGGGCCATTAGTGTTTTATGCATATTCCAAAAAATCACATTGTTTTACCAATATTCTGCGGCAGAAGCTTATCCTCAAAGTGCACATATCCCATATTTACGAAAAATACTCGTTTATTCGTTTTTCTGCAGACCGCTCGGCGTTAAGGTTGGTTTACAGCCGAGCAAGCCGACTGCTCGGCGGGATGAAGATGAAAAGGCAGTGGGCTAAGCCGCGTGTGTTTTATCAACTACATAGGCTACATTTAGGTATTTCAAAACCAAAGGGCAATATATAAGCCGAGTAAGGCGTTAGAGGACACTCGGCCAATACCAAGACGTCGTCATGGATCCGTCAAGCACGTGGCAATAGAAACACTGCAGTTGCTTGCGTGAGCCACACGTGTATGCCATGGTTTTTCTACATAATATATCGTGTTCTTTCTGTAGGCCATGCGCCGTGTGTTTTCAAGATGGTACTCGGCTTACGGTCTCTTTGATTCAAAGGATTTTGATAGGATCTTTGAAGGATTAGAATCCTGAGGAATTTTCCTACATTGGTCGTTTGATTCGTAGGATTGAATCTCGTAGGATATTTTTTTAAGGATTCATTTGTACTACATTTTACAGGAATTCTAACAACCACTGCAACCTCTTGGAAGAAATCTTTTGTTTTTTCCATGACACAATCAAACAAACTCAAATCCCATAGGAATCCAATGGACATGTCATTCCAATCCTACGTTTTTCCTATTCATGTGTTTTTGCAATCCTATGAGTCAAAGAGGCACTTATAATTGTCTAAGACGAGTATGCGAGAAATTACACCCGGCTTACCAAAAAGCACTAGGCAATCCTATGAATCAAAGGGACCCACATGTAAGTTTTTTTAAAGCAATCGGGTCCCTGTAAGTTTTCTAAAAAGCAATCGGGTCCATGTGAGTTTTCTATAAGCTCCCTAAAAGTCTTTGCAAAAAGCAATCAGGTCTCCAGAGGAGCCGCGCCCGCGGCAGCCTGCTTGATCCCGAGTGCTCTGCCCGAACCACGACGCTGCCTGCACCGGCCGGCAAGCCGCGCCCGCAACGGCCGGATCCACGCCGTGCCTCGCCTGTCGCCACATCGTGACTCACATGCCGCCACGTCATGCCTCGCTTGCGGCCGCCGCCATGCCATGCCTCACATGTGGCCGCCGCCATCCCCTGCCGCGAGCTCCTCAAGCTAGACGTGGACGGCCTGCGCCGCTGCTGGAGTGCGCACCTCCCATTGCCGCGGACGAGGTCGCCATCCGCTATGCCTCCTCAAAGCCACCGTCACCACCAGGAGCTATGGCTAGCACCTACCACGACCATGGGGAGGGTGGGAAGGAGAGGGAGGGTCGCTGCCAACCAGGCCTGGCCCAGATGGGGGGGGGTGGGGGGGGGGGGGGTAGGGGGCGGCCGCCCCAGGCCCCCAAAATTGAGGGGGCCCCACGTTCGTGTGCTCTTTGTATCCAGCCGATGAGAAAAAATGATTCCGGGCTAATTTTGATGCAACAGACCTGTACATGTAGTGTACCGCGAACATTAGGTGTCGGCAAGTAAATCAGCGATTAGCTAAAATTGTGGAACTTGTGTTTCCCTCCCGTAGGTCCGCGCATGACGACATGAGCGATCAACCTAGCGACATATCCCACAAGCCCGAGGGATACCCCGCCGCCGACACAGCCTCCTCCCGCGGAGGCCTCCCCGATGGTTTTTCGTCCAATGGCGGATCGAGTAATTTCCTGTTCATCGCCCTGGACAGGAGTAACACCACCACCGGCCCTGGCAGGCAGTTTTAAACTACAGAGATCAGGTTAGCATCTTCCTGATGCATCATCCAACGGAGCTAGCTAGATTGATATGTGCCTAGTTGGTGGCAGAATTGTTAGATCTAGTGACTTCGCGGAGAGGAGTAGGACGTAGTTGTCCTTCTGACTAATTTTTTAATGCAATCCTTCCGATTAATTAATCTGGTCGTAACCCTCAAAAAAAATTAATCTGGTCGTGTTGGAGATCGATGAAAGATGAGGGGAGAGTATGTGTAGAATCCATGGGATAATGATAATAGGCAAGCTGAAATTAATTGGAGGATTCATGGTCAATTCAATATGATTAGGTGGCAAAATTAATTTTTAGTACCTAAAAAATTTAACTTTTAGTGTTGCAAACTATGAAGCTATTCTACCTGCATGCCACCAAGAGCAGTTCAAATTACTTTTTGTTTGCCAAACTATGAAATATACAATGCATGAAACTTCCCTATCAAAATCTTAGCAAAAGTGAGAAATAATTATTATAATAATGTATAATTAGAACCCGTAACTAGGTCGACCAGCTGGTTTTGCACGCCATGATAAAAAATTAACAACAATTCATGTTTAAAATTTATCTAGACATGCACATAATGATTATAATTTTGGATATATAAAGGGCCTCCGATTGTATATTTGCCCCGGGCCCCTGGAATCTCAGGACCGGCCCTGCCGCCAGTTTGGGAGGGGAGGGAACAGTCGTCGGCTTGGGAGGGGAGGGGAGGGTCGCTGGCTTGGGAGGGGAGAGGGCCTGCTCGGGAGACACCAGAAGAGAGAAGAGAAGAGACAGAGAGGAAGAAGAAAGAGAAGAGCAAGACGAGACTCACATGTGGGCCCAACATGTAAGTTAATGGCCAAACTAAGGTCAAACTGACGGTTTTGTTTAGGTGCGGGCCCAACCTGTCATGACCGTGATCAACTGAGAAGTACTTAGAGATTTGGGTTTTTTGAAACATCCGACACCCCGACTTGGTAGTTATCAGCGGAAAAAAATTTGGTAGTGTTTTGTAACCCTAACCTGAATTGTAGTAGTTTTATGCTATTTACTCACACGATCTCTATGAGCATTTTCGAGATACTGAACCGGCACATCATTTTGAGATTGGCGAACACCACAGACGTTTTCATAGTTGGCGGAAGCATCTCCTCCCAATAAACAAACATCGCAAAAGTCTGAAATAAATCCAAAAAAATGCCAGCACCATTACCAAGTTTAGAACTTCAACCCTGATAGGGATGGTTTCACCACAAGGAATCTAACTATTTGAGCCATGCACATCTCATAGTTTTCCCTGTGGCCATGGAGGGTGCCACATATGTACACCCATTAATATGGGAACCCATACCTGTAAGCTTGTCAGCATTTATAGGCTATATATGCTAATCAATTATAATAAAAAAACTGGGATAACAAGTTTGAACTACACCCATTCCTCCGCCTATATATTGTCGTGCATGCATGCCGGTGGCATATACGGTAACAATCGACTGAGAAGACTCTTAATTTTGAGATACTGAACCGGCACATCATTTTGAGATTGACGAACACCATAGACGTCTTCATAGTTGAAGGAAATGTCTCATCCCAATGAACAAACATCGCAAAAAGCCTGAAATAAATCAAAAAAATGTCAGCAACATTACCAAGTTTAGAACTTGAACCCTGATGGGGCTGGTTCCACCCATGGTTTTGGGTACCGGGCGGTAAATTCGGATACCGCCCGGTAACCGCATTTCCCGCTGCCCCACGATAATTAGGTATCTCGAGCAAACAAATTCGAAGTTTCTGAATATTTTGAATTTAAACTCCTAACGTCTAGTTAAATGAGGTATATCTCTAACACAGATGCAAGTTTACTCTTGTCCTAGTGGTAAGGGCACTTATAGGCGCCGGCGCGCCGGCCGAAAGTTTCGGCCGGTCCAGCCAGGGCAGTTCGATTTGAGCCACGCAGCCGCTGGATCTGAGAAAAAAAAAATGAATCGCCCCAGCTCTCTTCTTCCTCGGGGGAGCGCGGCGCCGCGCCTCCTGTCCCCTCCGGTGGTCGCCGGTCCCCATCCTCGCCGGTCTTCCTCGTCGCCGCCGGACCCCGCCCTCGCCGCCCGTCCTCGCCGCCCGTCCCCACCCTCGCCGCCCGTCCTTGTCGCCAGTCCCCGCCCTCGCCGGCTGTCCTTTGTCGCCAGTTCCCATGCAACAAATCCCCCTGCGTTGCAGCTCTTGACGGCGATGGTTGTGGCTCGGCCGCCGCCCCTCGCCATTGATGCTCGCTGCAGGAAATTATGTCGACGGCGGCCGTCAGTCAATCAACACCGTTTTAAATGGATGTAGCAAAAAACTTCACCCGTAGTAGCAAAAAAACTACGGTTGCAGCAAAAATCAAACACCGTCGCCGTCTTTCGCGAGGTCGCGACACCGTTTTAAAATGGATGTAGCAAAAAACTTCACCGGTAGAGCAAAAATCTACTACGGTTGCAGCAAAAATCAAACACCGTCGCCGTCTTTCGCGAGGTCGCAACTCCGTCTTACATGGATGTAGCAAAAACTTTAGCGGTAGTAGCAAAATTCTACTACGGTTGCAACAAAAATCGTCATTGTGATCGTCGCGAGGTCGCAGCTCCGCCTGATGGATGTAGCAAAAAACTTCGTGAGTAGTAACAAAAAACAACTGCGGTTGCAGCTTCCCCTTATTGTGCAGTTCCATTGAAGCTTTTCTGTCTATGGTTGAAGCTCTTTTCAACAGCTGTTGAAGCTGTTCTAGGTAACGGTTGCAACACTAGTATACGCGGGCTGCATCTAGCCATGGCGGCCGGCAGGGAGCGCCTGGCCGTTGGCGATGGAGGTCGTGGTCGCCCAGTCGCAGCCCGGGGGAGGGGGAAGGGGGGAGGGGATGCGCCCGCGTGAAGGCTTGAGGTAGGGGATGGATCTGGCCATGGCGGCAGGCAGCCATGGCAGTCGGCGAGGGGAGCCTGGCCGCCGGCGATGGAGGTCGTGGTGGCCCAGTCGCAGCTCGGGAAGAGGGGGGATGGGGAAGGGGTGGGGAGGAGGGGGCAGAAGAAGAAGAAGGCGGCGCGCGCCCCGGCAAGCTGCGCGAGATGTGGGGGAGCTGCGAGCTGCGCGAGGAAGAGGGAGACCGGCCCAATGTTTTCGCCGGTGCCCCGGCCCCAAATGTTTCCCTAGTGGTAAGGATCCTCGTCCAGCAGCAGCGCGTCATGTTTTCGAGGACAGCCGGGTGAACTTTTTCCTTTTTGATTTTTGAAAGAATGCACGCCACACTGTATGCTGTAATTTCTATAAAAAAAATGTCCGTGCGAGGGTCCAACTTGCGACCTCCCCGTGGCCGTGGAGCAGATTTGTTAACGCTGCGCTAGTACTAGAGCAGAGTACATTTGGTGTTCCATACTTGTGTATTCCGGTCTCCATAAATTTGAATTCAAATGTTGCTCGAAATTTTTTCGGTATTTCGTGGTTACCGTGGTAACCGAGTTTACCGCCCCCCTCGAGAAAAATGTTCCATTCAGAATCCAAAACCTTGATTCCACCACAACGAATCTAACTATTTGAGCCATGCACATCTCATAGTTTTCCCCGTGGCCATGGAGGGTGCCACATATGTACACCCATTAATATGGGAACCATAACTGCAAGGTTGTCAGCATTTATAGTCTATATATGCTAATCAATTATAAAAAAAAACTGGGATAACAAGTTTGAACTACACCCATTCCTCCGCCTATATATTGTCGTGCATGCATGCCAGTGCCATATACGGAAACAAACCGACCGAGAAGACCCTTAATTAACAGCTAGCTAGCTCTCTTGGTCGAATATGGTAACTGCTAATGCTATTGGCTCCGGCGACCTGAGCATCCGTGTCCTGAGTCGCCGCCTTGTCAAGGCCTCCGACCCATCTACCAAGCCGCACGTAGCCGCCTTCTCGAACCTCGACCTCTACCCTGGCAACGAGCAGGCCTCGATAGTATGCCTCTACCCCAAGCTCCCAAACGCCGGCGACTTCCCGGCGGTTGTAGCCACCTTCGACTCCATCCTCCCGTCGTTGCTCAACGACTTCTACCATTTCGCCGGGCGCATCCGCACCAACCCAAGCTCCGGCCTCCCCGAGCTGCTCTGCGACAACCAAGGCGCAGAGCTGGTGGTCGGCGAGGCCGGTGTCGCCATGGCCAGCCTGGACTACGGCCTGGCGGAGCAGTCGTTGAAGAAGATAATGCTTCCGTACGCCGAGGACGTCACGCTCTCGGTTCAGCTGCTCTCCTTCACCTGTGGCGGCTTCTCCGTCGTGTGGGCGACCAACAACCTTGTGTGTGACGGCCAAGCCTTCACCATGTTCGTCAGGAGGTGGTCCGAGCTCGCCCGAACTGGGCGCATCGTCGACGGACCGCCCAACCATGACCGCTCGGTGTTCAGCCCTCGCAGGCCGCCGTCGTACGGAGCCTCGATCAGGGACATGTTCGCGACGTACGACCATGACCGGCTGGTGAACGTGCTGACGGCGCACGACAGCTTCGTCGAGCGCCTCTACTACATCGAGGCGAGCGACATCGCCGCCCTGCGGGAGGCGGCAAGCAGCAAGCTCCAGCGCCCGTCGCGCGTCCAGGCGGTGTCCGCGTACCTGTGGAAGGCCCTCGCCCGCGTGGTGGCCGCGTCCCGCGTGCCGGAGGAGCGCTGCTGCATGGGGTGGATGGTGGACGCGCGGCGGCGGGTGAAGGCGCCGGAGCTCGTCCGGGCGATGGGCAACTACTTCGGCAACGTTACGGCCTACGCTCTCGGGGAGGCAGCCGTTGAGGAGATACAGGAGAAGGAGCTGTCGGAGGTGGCGGCCATGGTGCGGGAGACCATCACGTCTATCGACTACGATGAGTACACCCAGGAGCTGGTGGACTGGGTGGAGGAGCACAAGACAGAGAGGCTGATGGAGAAGGGCGTCATCGGGCTCGGTACGCCCACCTTGAACCAGACGGTGTTCGCGTCGTTCCCGCTCGACACCGACTTCGGCTTCGGCCATGCCGTGCTGGCAATGCCCATGTGCGACTACGGGAGGCTCAGCTCGGGGTACCTGTCGATCGGAGCTCGGCCGGGAGGCGACGGCTCCTGGCTGGTCAACGCCTACATATGGCCTCGCCTCGCGGCGGCGCTTGAGTCGGACCAGCAGCGCATCTTCAAGCCTCTCACGGCGGAGTATCTAGGGCTCGTCTAGGCGTACCACTCTGCTGTCTGCCCGGTTTCTTCTTCAATAAGTCTTTGCTTCGTCTTTTGAGGCATGAAAGCAGCTCGTGCTTGTTTTACTTCCACCTATTTTGCAATACCCCAAATAAAGCCCTTCTGTGTGGAGGGTAGTTTGTTTGATCAATAAATGTTTGAGTCGTTCATAAGGTTTCCTTGATTAGTATACAAATCAGTTGATGACTACGTTTCACAACTCATGTGCATGGAGATGCTAAACCGATAGTATGGACTCGGGGATGGAGACCACGCAGTCGGACATACCAACTCTGAGACGCAGCGAGATGTTGTCATATGTTAGTGTCAAGTACAATGTTTATGCCATGTCCTAGACCTAAGGTCCTCGCATGTTCTCGGGATGAGTATCGACTCACTTAAGGTCTATCAAACGCTACTCCATAACTGGCTAGATATAAATGTAGCTTTTGGGTGGGTGGTGAGATATGCCGCGAGACATGGCCGACCAAGATGGGATTTACCCCTCCTATTTGAAGAGATATTTTCTGGACCCTCTCGAGGGATCAGATTCGGAAAGCATGACCATGCGACTTGGTTAAGTGTTAACCCAGTGCGGGAATCTATATCACGGTGTCAAGAAGAGAGGTCGAGCTACCACAAGGGTGACAAGTACTCACCTTGAGCTTGACAACATATATCGTGAGGCAAAAGGAATGTTGCAGATGATACATTGTCGAGGTTCTTCGAACGACTTTACACGCACATGAGAGTTGGCACGTTCAGCGAGGAGCTGCTACCAACTATCGACTCTGGTCGTGTCCATGTGTACGTAAACCTATAGGGTCGCACACTTAAGGGGCTGCAGGCCATTCGGATTGGATTCGAGTGGAAATGGTTTTACTCCTAGTGGGCCTCAAGTATTGAGCCTATCTCGGAGGTCTATATATAGGGGAGTGGCCGCACAACTGAGGTTGATCTTTTTCCACCATGGACAGCCTCCATCGCAACTCCCCACGCCCATCCCGCGCGACCTAACCTAGATGCCTACCGCCCGACGCTGCTCCCCGTACGTGTGGATACCTTGCAGGCATCGCATCCGTGGTGCTTGGATGAACTGTTCGAGGGAACCGCGAGGTGCCGTTCGCGGGAGATCAACGTTCACAGGTCTTTGTTGTTCGCGGGAGATCGACGACGCGAGGAGGAGACGCCTCGGGAGATCGTCTACATGCATCTCCAACTCTATTTTCTGCTGCGGTTACTGCGCGTCTAGTGGTAAACTCGATCTCATGATCTATTTCCAGCAACTTGATCTTGGGTGCGTGGTAGAATTTTTTTTATTTGGCTCTAGCTTAGCATACCACGTGTTTCTACAGTCGTATCAGAGCCTATGCTACGTGGTATTAGATTCAAGGTAGAATTTTCAAATGATGATATGTAGATTGCTTTATGTACTGGCCGATGAGATCGGTTGTCAATATGATTGACTATACATGGTGTCAGGCGTTCGAAATTGTGATCTAATTTTCCGTGATGATGTTGTGGAGGTCGTGGCACAAATTACCTATACCGGTCGGTTTCGGCCATCGGGTAAGACAGTGGAACGTAAAGTCGGTCACAACACGCGAAGACCAATGAGATTGGTTGAATCAGATAGATGGTCAAAATAGGATAAATATGATTTGCCGGTGAAAATTCCCATGCAAAAATGCATAGATATTGCAAGGGCGCTGCCAGTTGACCCCACAGGGGGCAAAGCCCCATCGACCCCCATCCTGTTAATCTCTTAGGGCGGTGGATAACTTGTTTTTGCAGGTAATGCTTGTGATTTGGTACAACCCGGGTATGTTGCATGTACGTAATTATATCATGACCTGCGTGTCGAGAGTACAATAACTGGTTGGAGCCATATGGTTGTCCCATTATTGTATTAATGACCTTCATGTCAACATGAGAAGCATTGTATTGTTATTTACTTTCAATAGCTATTAGTTTGTAATAGCGTAGTATCTTATGTAACACTTGGCGGTTGACACCATGGCGTGGAGATGAAGATCTCCACGAGGACAACCATGCATGGAGATGGAGATCACCATGGGCAGGCCGTGCAGGTGGAGACGAAGATCACCATGCGATATCAAAAGGGGCTAAACCATATCACACATATAAACTGCCTGTGAAAGTTTATATCTGTTATGCACCCTTCTTTTGCATGGTAGACGTTTCAAGTAGGGTGATCCCTCAAAGAATGTCAAGTAAAAATGCCTCTCCAAATGTTGCACCATCACACATCAAGTATACTTAGTGGTGGGATTATAAAATTAAGGTGCCATTTGGTGTCCTTGAAGTGATGGGTTCGGTTCGGACACTTACATGCATAGCATTGGTTATCTTGTCGTGGCTATCAAAACAGTTTTGGGCCTCGAGGCGTAGGAGTTGGTGCGACATGAGATGTCCCCAACAACAAGAGTCGTATGGAGACACGATTAGCAAGAAATACTTATGGAGTGATCTCGTCTTCTAGCAGTGATGCAAATGCTCACTAGTTAACATGTTGATCTTGGATCTTGAATCACTAAGTATCATCTGAGGGATGTTGATTTTATTTGGAGTGATGATCTTATTAAAATGTTTAATATGAATTACTCTTCATGAATACATGTCTTAGTGTTTTGCATCTTTCTGTTGGAGATCAGAGGCACCACCTGCTCAAGTTACTCCTTTTGCGCTGAAAACAATCCTAGAAAAAGATAAATGGAATGGGACAAACTTTACCACCTGGTATAGAAATCTGGGAATTGTTCTTAGGCATGAGAAAAAGGACCAAGTTCTAGAAAATCCGCTTCCAGATGTACCTGCCAAGAATGCTAATGCCACAACCAGGAGTGCCTACCAGAAACCCATTGATGAATAAAATGAGATCATCTATCTCATGCCGGCTTCAATGGAGCCCGATCTACAGCAGCAGTTCGAAAACATTAAGGCTTTCGATATGATCGAGAACCTCAAAAGCATGTTTCTGATGTAGGCTAGGACCGAAAGGTTCAACGTCTGGCTATCCTTGATGGATTGTAAGTTGAATGAAAGTGATCAAGATGACTAGGTACATGCAAGCTTTGGATTGGTTGGGCTTCCCACTTGGGAACGTTCAACTCGAACTACCATATGCATGGGATGGAAAAGAAGCTCACTGAATTGCATGGGATGCTCAAGGTGGCAGAGCAGGATATAAAGAAAGTTACGCATCGTCAAGTGTTGATGGTGCAGAACTGGGCTAAGTTCAAGAAGAGATGTTCCAAGAAAAAGCATAAGGCAAACGGCCAGGAGGAGAAGGCAACTCCAACTTCTGCCGTTGCGCCTAAGTCAGGGCCAGCCGGGGACCGTTTTCTTTCACTGTAAGGAACACGGACACTAGAAAATGAACTGCAACAAGTGGCTTGTCGAGAAGGGCAAGAAGACTGGAAGTGTCACTTCTTCAAGTACACTTATTGTATATGTTATAGACATTTATCTTGCTGATGTTTCTAGTAGCTCTTAGGTATATGTTACCGGATCGGATGTTCACATATGCATCTCGATGCAGAGTCTAAGAAGAACTAGGAATGTTGGAAGAGAAGTTGACATACACATCGTGAATAAAGCAAGAGTTGATGCATTGGCCGTCAGCACTATGCAACTTAATTTACCTTCAGGATTTGGAATGGAACTTGATAATTGTAATTATGTTCCTGCTTTGAGTCAAAACATTATTTCTGCCTCATGTTTGATGATACAAGTTTATGAAATAAGTATTAAGGACAATGGTTGTTCTATGTACTTGAATAAAATGTTTCATGGCTTTCCACCTATTGTGAACGGGTTATTAATCCTAGATCTTGAAGGTGAGTCAGTCTATAACATAAATGTCAAGAGGCATAAGCCTAACGAAATAAACCCGACTTACATCTGGCATTGTCGACTAGTACACATTAGTAAAAGTGCATGAGGAAGCTCAATGATGATGGAATTCTAACTTCATTTGATTTTGAATCATTCGAGACATGTGAGTGTTGCCTTCTTGGCAAGATGACTCAGACTCCTTTTGCAAGGAGTTGCGAAAGGACGTCCGAGTTATCGAAACTCATCATAGTGATGTATGTGGACCAATGAGCACGACAGCCAGAGGTGGTTTCCAATATTTCGTGACGTTTACAGAAAACTTGAGTAGATTTGGATATGTCTACTTGATGAGGCACAAGTTAGAAACTTTTGGAAAGTTCAAGGAGTTTGAGAGCGAAGTGGAGAATCAACTCGGCAAGAGAATCAAACTTCTACGATCTGATCGTGGCGGTGAGTATATGAGCCAGGAGTTTGATGATTATCTAAAGAGTCGTGGAATAGTTCCACAACTGTATCCTCGGGGTATGCCACAGAGAAATGGCGTGTTGGAACGAAGGAATCGGACTCTGTTAGACATGGTCCAATCAATGACGAGTCGGTCGGATTTACCTTTGTTATTTTGGCGATACGCTCTAGAAACTGCGTATTTCACACTAAATAGGGTACCATCCAAGTTTGTAGATAAGACTGCATATGAGATATGGACTGCGAAGAGTCACAGTTTGTCTTCTCTAAAAATTTGGGGTTGTGAAGCATACGTCAAGCGACTCCAGTCAGACAAGCGCACACCCAAGTCGGACAAGTGCATATTCGTGGGGTATCCAAGGGAAACCTTGGGATCTTACTCCTACATCCGTGAAGACTGCAAAGCGTTTGTCGCTCGACATGGAGTTTTCCTTGAGAAAGAGTTTCTCAATCAGAAGGCTAGTGGGAGGATGATCCGACTCGAGGAAATTCGAGAACCACATGGAGTTAGTCAGGGAACCCATGGTGGAGTCGACGCCAATTCCATGGAGGTCAGAAAGGTTGCGCAATATGCATGACTGCAATGTGTTGTTCTTGGAGAACAACGAGCCGGCAACGTATGCGGAAGCGATAGAGAGCCCTGATTCCGAGTTATTGCTTGAGGCCATGAGATCCGGATTAAAGTCCATGGATGGCAATCAAGCTTGGAACTTGGTTGATCTGCCAGATGGCGCTCGAGGCATTGAGTGCAAACTGGTAGTGATGCCTAAATAAATTAGGACCATTCTTGCTATATCTGCATATTTCGACTATGTTACTATTATGTTCTTCAACAGAAGGTCCCAAATGTTGTTGTGCCTCTGCTGATGGACGCCGAAAGTGAGATGACAATTGTTTGCCCTTTGAAGATCAGATTCAAATATACATACTCGACCGAGCGTTAATCAAATGGATGCCTCAAAATTGAGTGATGGAGGCAAATAGTCAATGAGCTCGGGCCACAAATTGGAGACCGGGGATCTCTGTGGTCCATCATGGAGATGTAGTTTTTTTTCTCTGTTTTATTCTATTTTACCTAAGACACTGGAGTAGGTCATAGTACTTGTCATGTGCTTGAAAGTTACTTACCTAGGATGATGACAATTAGTTAGTAGTGGTTAACTTATGATGATGATGATGGTGATGATGGTGATGATGATGATGATGAGACATTTTTATATAATTATGATCATGATGAGCTGTTATATCACTACGATGATGATGAGTTATATCATTTTGATAATGATGAGTTGTTACATGATGATGATGATGATGATGATGATGATGATGATGATGATGATGATGATGATGAGTTGTTATATAGTTGCTTGTGTATAAAAATCTGTATAATTATTGTATAAATATAGTATAATATGTAGAAAGGAAATACATAGAGTTAGTAGTGGCGGGGGGCCTCGCGCTATAGCTAGTTATTAGTAGCACGGGCCAAACACCGCGCTGCTCCTAATGTAAGTAGTATTAGAGCCGAGCCTGGCCCGTCTTACTAGGAACCAGTTAGCTACACGCTGATGAGTTGTTATATGATGATGATGATGATGATGAGTTTTTATATAGTTGCTAATGTAAGTAGCGAGGCAACCCGCACTACTCCTATGCCTTTAAACCGCGCCACTACTAGCCTTATCCCTTGTAGTGACGGGCAGATGGAGCGATGAAATGCGCATGTCCTCAATGGGCTCCAAACGAGAACATTCGCCTAACTCAAGAAGTGTGGCCGGTGATGGATCGATGAGCTTCCCTATGTTCTATTTAGTGTAGATATCACTCTTAATTAACTTGTTTTTCTGCGGATAGTAACTAACGCTTTGAGCCTTTGTGGTTTATCTCACAATTTTTGTCTTCACAACTGGAGTAGGCCACAATGTTGAGATGCAAAAAAAGGTCCATAAACTAATTAAATGGAATATCATTTAGATACGACACTTATAAGATACACTAAATATTAAGAGACGTGTTGAGTATATAATGAATAGGGGTCATTGTCTCTAAATAGTTTTCACTAAATAGGATGATGTGTTAAGAGACACTGCGTTGTGAGTTCCCTTTCGCTAAATTAATTTGCCCTGGTTCGATTGCAGAGATGTGTGCGGAGTTTCTTGGGGGAGTTTGGCAGCCAATCGATGATAACTAGTTCTAGGACGCTACTAGGTCAGATTCAAAACTGAACATATGGCTTGGTCCAAGAGTTTCGGCTCTCACAACCTGAAAATCTGCAGCTTTCACACTAAATATTAAGAGATTCGAAACTGAACATATCTGTCATTGGTTTGATGCTGTGGGTCCGTTTCATTATCTTTTTTTTTATCAGGTAGTTGGACGGCCACACCATGCCCTGAAAATCTGTCTAGATCTTGATCGGGAGGCATAAGATTTCTTATTCTGACAACCCTGAAACTGTTTGCCATGCATGCATTATCCTTCGCAAAGCGAATTAAGTTGCCCCTAGACAAGGGCGGATGGAGTATAGTTCACTGTAGCTTCATGATTCTTTTGTCAGCTTATTTTTTAGAGCTGCGGCTATTATATTTACACCTGCTGTTATATCTGTTTCCAGAACCATGTGTCAGCAGCTTCTGTTATCATAGCCAATAAAACTATCACGAAGCTACAGTGTGAGCAATGAAGACGTTATATAAACAGGGATAAAATATATTGTGCTAAACTGCTCTATCCAAAACCATGTGTCTGCTCCTCTTGTTTGTTTCTTTACTATTTTTTCATATTGTGGATGATCATGACGATACATACTAAAGAGTTTTGCATAGCATATGTAATTTCATGCATACAGACAATGTTTTTTTATTGGTGTATTATTTCACTCTGTTAAGACAAAATTATATTTTGGAATATTGAAATAATAATATTAGGTAAATCATACATGTGCACTATGAAGCTAACTTTGTGCAAGAGAAATGAGTAAAATTAAGGACAAGATTTATACCTATGCAATACAAAAAAAAACTATCTGCAGCAGTAAATTCATGTAGCTGGCAACATTACTGGTACAAATTAGATCTAATTATAGTGCATACATGTACCTTTTTTAGAAAACAAATCTTGAAACTTCGATAGAAAATTTTACGATTTATGAAATTTGAATGGGAAAAATAAACCAAAACCAAAAGGCCGGGAGTTAAATGTGAGTGAAAATAAATGTCAGGAGGTATTTGTCAGTGAAAATAAATATGAGTGACACTTCTCCATGCAAAAATGTTAGTGAAAAAACTTGAATTTTCACTGTAAAAACAACCCCAAAATAAAGGAGGAAGCAGAACCATCGAAATGTTTATGAAACGAACAACCACCAACATAAGAGAGAAGTCACCATACTCATTAAGACGCCCATGTTCATCTGAGTAGTTAAGCCACTGCATAGCAATTAATAGAAAGAAAACTGCATAGAAATTAATTTTGATGGGCTCGTGGATCACGGCAGAAGCATGCATGAATGCATATGTCTATCGTTGCAGGTCATTCATGAGAGCAATGCATTCATATCTATCTTTGCACGGATGGAAAAATTAGTCTGGCGCCATATATCTTCTATTTGTTATACTACAGAAAGACATATTAAAATAAAGTTGCCCCTAAACAAGGTGGATGGACGACCACTCATTTTGGCAGACTGTACTCGCACAATTCGTTTTCCCAATAATAATGTGAATGGAGAGAGTATAATTCACACTGTCGCTTCATGATTCTTTTGTCAGCTTATTTTTTAGAGCTGCCTTTTTTTTGCGGGAATATTTTTTAGAGCTGTCAGCTATTATATTTACCCCTACTGCCATAACTATTTCCAGAGCCATGTGTCGGCAGCTTTTGTTATCATAGCCGACAAAACTATAACGAAGCTACAGTGTGAGCCAGGAAGACGTTATATTTTCAGGGATAACATATATATATTGTGCCAAACTCCTCTATCCAAAACTATTTGCCGGCACCTCTTGTTTTGTTTATTTACAATTTTAATATTGTGGATGATCATGACGATACGAAGTAAAGAGTTTTGCATAGCATATGTAATTTCATGCAGGCAGACAACACTTTTTTATCAGTGTATAATTTTGCTCTGTAAAGACAAGATTTTATCTTGTGATATTGAAAACATAGTGTTAGATAAATCATAGATGTGATCTTTGTGGATAAATTTGTGCAAGAGAATTGAATAAAATTAAGAACAAGTTGTATACCTGTGCAATAAAGAAAACTATCTGCAGTAGTAAATACATGTAGGTGGCAACACTCACATTTTGGTTATTCCTGTACAAACATTGCTGGTGCAAATTGGATCCTATATATTGTGCACACGGTGTTCCCGTCCTCGGATGGTTTCCCCTTGTTCGGTCTTGCTCATTCTCGTTGCTCACAAGCTCATGCAATTGAGAACCTGAGATCTTCAATCTGGCCATCTGGGATTTCCGGACTTCTCCTTCGAAGGAAAACAAGGACTGGCACATATGGCGCTCTTTGGACACCTTGACTAGATAGGGGCCTGTCGTGTGCACCCGCAACATCAGCATAACCAGCTTTACCGGGGTATCGTGCAGCTCTGTTTTTGTTGGCACCTTGGGACATGTCTGCACCAAGATTCCCATGGGATCAACACATGTGGAGAATGTCATGGCGTGATTGAAGGACTTGCAAGTGGCAAAGGCGGGGTCTTGGATGCGATGAAGACTTTGCTTCATAGGCAGTTGTTTAGACATGGCTTACGGGATATGTTCCCATCCAGACGGGACGTGAATTCCTGTGAGCCTAATGGTGCGTGACTTGCAGTAGTAGCCTCCGCAAGTGGGGGTGGCGGCATTGGAGGACTTCTTTGTTATTCGGTGCTCCTCTGAGTACCCAATCAGGATTTCCAAGGTGAAAACCCAAGGTCTGGCCTTTATTGGTTGTGCCTGGCAGTAGTCTTGTTGAAGGCATTATTGTTGGGAACCTGATCTTTCTCCAGGGTGAAAACGTAATATCTTTGATCAGGCAACGACAACGCTTGTGCTTTGTTTCCTTCCTGGAGGCATTGCTTTTGGAGAACCTATTTTGTAGTCCGGGTGCCATCTTTGGTGGTGGTTAGAGTGCGGCTACTTCGGGTATTGATCACCGTGGTGGGATATTTTTTCTTCTCTTTTTATTTTGATTTTTAGTTGTGTGCATCCTGGATGTTTTTAGGCATCTTGTTGTTGCAGAGTCTGGGAGTAATTGGTATCTGCTTGATATTAATACATTCTCCTTTACAAAAAAAAATTACATATGCCTTTTCTAGAATTTTTTTCCTAAAACTTCCAGGGATGATTCTATCATTTGTGAAATTTTAATGGAAAAATTAAACCAAAACCAAAACGTCAGGAGGTAAATGTGAGTGAATATTAAGGTCAAGAGGTAAATGTGTTTGAAATAAATATGAGTGACACTTCTCCATGTGAAATTGTTAGGGAGAAAACTAGACTTCTCTCTGTAAAAATAACCCCAAAATTATGGAGGAAACAAAACCATCCAAATAAACAATATATTGAGATGTCTATGAAACGAACAACCACCAAGATAAAAGAGAATTCGCCATACTCATCAAGACGCCCACATGTCAATAGCTCAGTCAGTCAACATTATAGCAATTAATTTTGATAGGCTCAAGGATCATAGTAGAAGCATGCATGAATCGTTGCAGGTCATTGATGAGAGCAATGCAGATCACTATCTTTGCATGGTCAGAAAAATTATTCTGGCGCCACCTATCTTCTATTTGTTAAACCATATGAAGGCGCATATCTCATCACGAACGATTAATCAACAATATATACTACACAATGACACATTAAAATTATTGCACATGGGCGAGATTGATGGCTTTATCCTTCATATGATCCAAATAATCGTATTTATTGTTCACACTGTAACAACATAATGGTTTTGTTGGCTATCTACCCCTGCTACCATTCCTATCTCTTGAGCAACATGCTAGTATCTTTTGTTTAGTTTAGCTAAAAAGATTGGAATGAGAGATTTCCTTTTTTTGTGCAATAACATGATAGTACAAACTACTGAACTTTACATATTTAGGTACTCAATAAAATACTGTTAAAGATAGCTATAGACATTAGTCATATTAATTCAACCATAAGAGATTATCATGTACCATATTAGCATGATTACTGGTCCTGTTCAAGAATTCGTCCGATTAACCAGTTAACTTGGAAATTAATCCCTACTTGTAAGGTCATCGTGTAGCCAATAAACTGATAAATCCTCCGTTTAATTTCTTAACAGGACAATTAACTTGCCGATTACCCTATTAATCCCCTACTCCCTAGCCAACCAAGCAGCTACCAGTTAACAATTTCCTCAACAAATTTACTGGTATGTTCCTGTTTAGATGGTTCACCAATACACTTCCAAAGTTATTTTTGAGAATGATGCACCCTTTTTACATTTTTTTGGTATTATTCCATCAATGCTGCACTACATCATAGCATCTTCTTCTTTTTGGAATGGCTATGAAAGGACACGATAGGTATGTCTGGTGAACTTTTTGTGGAGATACTTGGGCTCATGTGTCTGAGAATAAGAGGATGTCCTCCCATAGGATTTACATATACCAACAACTATTAACCATGTCTCAATGTGAGATTGGAGACTAAAGAGTCTAGATTTTATAAGATTAACCGGAAGTGTTGACTTCAACCGTGTATTACTAATCCACTGCAGTTGAATTTTTGCAGTTGAATTTTGCATATGGCTAATTTATTAATCAACACCTAGGAGGAATAGTTTGTAGGAGTTACCTATAGCGTTGCCCTGGCAAAAGGAAATGTGATTGTTTATCAAAATTGTTTCTACTTATATTGTTTTATCCCGTTACTACTGCAGCACTAATTTTTAGTTAACTAATGAAAGAAAGGCATCATATTGTTTTATCCCATTGATACCAGAGCACCAATTTTTAGTTCATTAATTATGTTGCTATCTTCAAGTATTTTTAATCTGGAGGAAGTTCCACAAAACAAAAATGTGAGAGTCAAAAAGGTGAGGGGAAAACGAGCTGAATACCACCTTCTTTATCCTGTCTTGCTTAATCCACTTGAAGCCAGATTACCACTTCGGCAGGGTATGCTGATGGAACTCGAACTAGGAACCTCAGTGACATTTGTAGCCATACATTCAAAACACCTCCAGGCACATGATTTCAAAAGATATTTTTGAAGCAACAGGTCACCAAGCGTCTAATTGAGTGTTGTAGACATGACAATGTCTAAAATGGCGACTTTGAGGAAGCGTAATGGAACAAACATTGTGTCATGCATGTGCTCTCTACCACACCCTCGACAAAAATCAAGATCCCAGTCCAGTGGAATGACGAGGACTAGGATATGGACGACGAAGGGCCCAGCAACTAGATAGAGACAACTTAGGAGTGAGCCATAGGAAGATCATCTAGTGCACTGGGTGTGTGGATTTGAGGGCCCACTTGTAAGAGAGTGCGTATGCGTTTAAAAGGGGCAAGTGAATCAGACATGTGCCGTAACTTATCGATGAAATAATAATTGTTTGAACTCTCACCTACTCTGTTCTGCATCTCACCCTCTTCATCTGTTCTTCAACTTCTTCTCATCCCCTACTCCATATTATCCTCTCCAATATGTGATTCTTCCACCAACACTAGTTGGACATCACAGTTTGACAATGGAAATCTTGGTAAATTTTTCTCTTTGACAGCACTCGGAAACAATTGATGCAGGCGCAAATCCATGATATAAGGGATATTTTCTGTAGCATTGTTTGAAAATACATCAGTTACGCAAGGGCCCTTTTGCTTCTTTACTTCTTGTTCTGTGTGCACTCTGATGTTCGAAGGTGCAGTGATGGTAGACAGATATTTAGTTGGAAGAAAAATAGATAAACTCAGATTTCGTGTAACCCGGGCTCACTCTTTTCAGTGAATAAATTATTGTCACAAAAAACCAGCCTTTTGCTTCTCTTGATGACATTATTCTTAGAAGTAAGAATGTGCATTTCTGCAGCCCATGCTCATGTGCTATTTTTTCTTTTTAACTAGTGTAACAAATGGGGTAGATGTTTTTTTTTCTGTGCCAATAATGGTGTTAAGACTGCTAAAATCTTGTAAGGGAAGAAAACATTGAAGAGCAGAAAGAAGAAGAAAATCATTTATTTATATAGAACTGACATGCATTTGAACATCAACAGTCATTTATTATTAATAATTCCGCATTTTGTGAATTCCTTTCTCCAATGTTTTCTTCCAGGTTTATTTACTATGATAGGCTCACCAGGAAAGGAACCTGAAAATTTAAATCGTGTCAATTTCCTTTTCACACAATTCTCTCATGATGCAATGGTTTCAGAGAACGCTGTTGTTATTTGCCAGACAAGTGATGTTTAGTATGACTTGAACTAACATAACATGCATAATACGTTCATTGAGTACATGAAGGTTGGTTTCTTTGAATCATTTTGGATTAGCCTGTTTGCAAAGGCTATTATCATTCCACCACTCAGTGATTTATGAATATCTCCCATTCATTTGATGTGAGTTCCCTGCAACCACACACGATATTTCCCTTACTCCGTTTTCGGTAAGATATGGGAAACTAAACATTCAAGGATATTGTTCCCACAAGTGGAGAGACTGAAAAAGTCGCGCGCGTTGCTCTCCGGGGGGGGGGGGGGGGGGGGGGGGGGAGTGTATGGGAGAACCCTAGCCGCTGCCACCGCCTCGTCCCTCGCCCTCGCAGGCCACGGCCGGACGCTGTCGGAGGAGGCCGAACAGGTGAAGCCCGCCTCGGTGGGCGGCGGCATCAGGGCAGTCTATTCCCCACGGCAACTCATCGCCCTGGACGGCGGAGCCCGCTCGCGGCACGGTGGCGAAAGTCGGCGCGTTGGATCCCACGGTGGACCCCTCGTCAGCGTGGAGAGATGCTTGTGTGTGGCTGACCGGAGTCGAGCACGAGGGATTCGGGCCTTGTTCGCCGTATCAATCTCGCGACGACACCTATGTCTTCAGCTGGTGCGGTCAGGGTGGTGACCCGGGCTGGCGGCGGCGACCGGTTCCTCCATGGCTGGTGGGTTAAGTCCTTGACCTGGACGACCATGTGACGATGGGTGGTGGCAGAGGCCGCGGAACTAGCGTGCCATCCAGATCCATCTCGGCGTGGCCTTGGCCGGCAGGCGATGCGTGCAGGGACCGATCTGGGGCGGCTGGAGGCCCTATGCCGACGTTCCAGCGATAGCTTACGTCTCCATGGCGACGCAACTTCTAGTGAAAATGTGCTGACTGCGGTCATGGAAGATGGTGGCATCTCTAATGTCGTTTCCTTCTTCGAGGCATCGTCGTTTGTAAGCTGTGTCACTACGCTCGGGATGTTCCGGGGGGAACTCTATTTCTGGGTATCCCGGATCGGACGATGACGGTGCCTTCAGCGCCATTCTCCCTCCTAGGGGCATTGTTCTGGAGCAGGTGCCGACTGGAAGAGACAAGTGGAGGAGCGGTGTTACATCTACCGCAAGGATGACGCAGGGTCTCGGTGGCGTGGCAAGGCAGAGTGTCGGCGACGAGCGCCCACGCTAGATGGTTGAGCTATCTGGTGTCGAGATGGCCTGGCGAGATGAATACGTTGATCGCTCCTGAAGGTGGGACAGCAGAACATGGCGGTGGCTTAATCTAAAGTGTGTGCATGCTGTGCGCGCAAAGGGTCTAGCTAGACCAGTTGGTGCTCTCGAATTGCCGGCAGACATCTTGGTGAGGTGACCGGAATATATGATGTGTGTTGATAAGTGGTCAGGGCACGGCATTAAAGCTTGTAGGTGTAACGACAATAGTTTCTAGGGAGGTGGCTTTGCCTTGATCCATATATTTGTTTCGTTTGGTTCCGTTGAATAATATAATAAAATGGTTGTGTGCATGGCCCGATGCAGAGACTAGGGGTAATCGTCTTTTTCGAAAAAAAGTAGAATGGTACAGTCACACCATTTTGCCAGTGACATGCTAAAAATGGCATGATAAACAATTCCTGAATGATAAATCACATGGTGACAGTATATCTATTTTATAGGAAGAGCTGGATAGATTAGAGTATACTGCCCCAGGATTTTAAAGTGAGTGCGAGAGTTCAGATTTATTTACATGTTTAGCTTCAGAGCTTCAGAACGTCTTTTTTTTCACGAATACACAAAGCTTGAATATCTTTTATTGATAGAAGAAAGAGAATGAGTACAACAGAGGATACAACACATGGCATGAACCCAAAGAGGCATGATCATGGAACCCGGAGTAGAGAGACAAGGGGTGCTCAGCCCGAATAGGGAAATGACACAACTACACCCACAAATCCTAAACAGAGAGGCAGGCCGAACAAGCACGGCGTCGAACATCTCAAAATCCAACACCAGGGACACCACGAGCGAACAAGATAGCGCCTTCAGGAAGGGGTGCGACGTCGTGACACCGCCGCCATCCGATCCGAGGAACCGGATCTAGGGTTTCCCCCAGCGCTCAAAGAGGGGCACGGATAAAAGCCATGGCAAATAACTCACGAGTGTCGCCTCTGCCAACATCGGCAAGAAGAGCATGGATTTCGCCTGGCCCAAGTCCGAGCAATCCCATAGCTGCCAAATCAGGATCCGAAGATGAGGAAGACAATCCGCTAGTCAACCACCGTCCCAGTACGGAGGTGGTGGGGCTGCACCTGCTGCCAAAAGAACACGAGCTTTGGAAATGACATGCCGTGGGTGTCGACGGGGTCGGGAAGGCAGCGTGGTAGACAGCTTGCATGGAGGGTGGGATGGTGACCGGCGCCGCTGACGAGATGGAGCCGGAAGGGAGCACAAGTCCGAGCTGCCGGAGGTGAAGCCGCCAGAACACCGGCAAACCGAAGATGCCGGAATGGGACGCAGCGACCGGGGTGTTGGGGCTGAAATTGAAGGAAATATGCTCTAGAGGCAATAATAAAGTTATTATTTATTTCCTTATATCATGATAAATGTTTATTATTCATGCTAGAATTGTATTAGCCGGAAACATAATACATGTGTGAATACATAGACAAACAGAGTGTCACTAGTATGCCTCTACTTGACTAGCTCGTTAATTAAAGATGGTTATGTTTCCTAACCATAGACATGAGTTGTCATTTGATTAACGGGATCACATCATTAGGAGAATGATGTGATTGACTTGACCCATTCCGTTAGCTTAGCGCACGATTGTTTAGTATTCTGCTATTGATTTCTTCATGACTTATACATGTTCCTATGACTATGAGATTATGCAACTCCCGTTTACCGGAGGAACACTTTGTGTGCTATCAAACGTCACAACGTAACTGGGTGATTATAAAGGTGCTCTACAGGTGTCTCCACAGGTACTTGTTGGGTTGGCGTATTTCGAGATTAGGATTTGTCACTCCGATTGTCGGATAGGTATCTCTGGGCCCACTCGGTAATGCACATCACTTAAGCCTTGCAAGCATTGCAACTAATGAGTTAGTTGCGAGATGATGTATTACGGAACGAGTAAAGAGACTTGCCGGTAACGAGATTGAACTAGGTATTGAGACACCGACGATCGATTCTCGGGCAAGTAACATACCGATGACAAAGGGAACAACGTATGTTGTTATGCGGTTTGACCGATAAAGATCTTCATAGAATATGTGGGAGCCAATATGAGCATCCAGGTTCCGCTATTGGTTATTGACCGAAGACGTGTCTCGGTCATGTCTACATAGTTCTCGAACCCGTAGGGTCCGCACGCTTAAAGTTTCGATGACAGTTATATTATGAGTTTATATGTTTTGATGTACCGAAGGTAGTTCGGAGTCCCAGATGAGATCACGGACATCACGAGGAGTCCCGAAATGGTCGAGACATGAAGATTGATATATTGGACGACTATATTCGGACACCGGAATGGTTCCGGTGGTTATCGGATATATACCGGAGTACCGGGAGGTTACCGGAACCCCCCGGGGGTTTAATGGGCCTACATGGGCCTTAGTGGAGAAGAGGAGAGGCGGCTAGGGCAGGCCGCGCGCCCCCTCCCCCTCTAGTCCGAATTGGACAAGGAGGGGGGCGGCGCCCCCCTTTCCTTCCTCTCTCTCTCCTCTTTCCCCCTTCTCCTAATCCAACAAGGAAGGGAAGGGAGTCCTACTCCCGGTGGGAGTAGGACTCCTCCTGGCGCGCCCCTCTCCTGGCCGGCCGCCTCTCCCCCTTACTCCTTTATATAAGGGGGCAGGGGGGCACCCCAAAGACACAACAATTGATCATTGATCTTTTAGCCGTGTGCGGTGCCCCCCTCCACCATAGTCCACCTCGATAATATCGTAGCGGTGCTTAGGCGAATCCCTGCGTCGGTAGAACATCATCATCGTCACCACGCCGTCGTGCTGACAAAACTCTCCCTCAACACTCGGCTGGATCGGAGTTCGAGGGACGTCATCGGGTTGAACGTGTGCGGAACTCGGAGGTGCCGTGCGTTCGGTACTTGATCGGTCGGATCGTGAAGACGTACGACTACGTCAACCGCGTTGTGCTAACGCTTCCGCGTTCGGTCTACGAGGGTACGTGGACACACTCTCCCCTCTCGTTGCTATGCATCACCATGATCTTGCGTGTGCGTAGGAATTTTTTTGAAATTACTACGTTCCCCAACAGTGGCATCCGAGCCAGGTTTTATGCCTAGATGTTATATGCATGAGTAGAACACAAGTGAGTTGTGGGCGATACAAGTCATACTGCTTACCAGCATGTCATTCTTTGGTTCGGCGGTATTGTTGGATGAAGCGGCCCGGACCGACATTACGCGTACGCTTACGCGAGACTGGTTCTACCGACGTGCTTTGCACACAGGTGGTTGGCAGGTGTCAGTTTCTCCAACTTTAGTTGAACCGAGTGTGGCTACGCGCGGTCCTTGAGAAGGTTAAAACAGCACTAACTTGACGACTATCGTTCTGGTTTTGATGCGTAGGTAAGAATGGTTCTTGCTCAGCCCGTAGCAGCCATGTAAAACTTGCGACAACAAAGTAGAGGACGTCTAACTTGTTTTTGCAGGGCATGTTGTGATGTGATATGGTCAAGACATGATGCTATATTTTATTGTATGAGATGATCATGTTTTGTAACAGAGTTATCAACATCTGGCAGGAGCCATATGGTTGTCGCTTTATTGTATGCAATGCAATCGCCCTGTAATGCTTTACTTTATCACTAAGCGGTAGCGATAGTCGTAGAAGCATAAGTTGGCGAGACGACAACGATGCTATGATGGAGATCAAGGTGTCGCGCCGGTGACGATGGTGATCATGACGGTGCTTCGGAGATGGAGACCACAAGCACAAGATGATGATGGCCATATCATATCACTTATATTGATTGCATGTGATGTTTATCTTTTATGCATCTTATCTTGCTTTGATTGACAGTAGTATTATAGGATGATCTCTCACTAAATTATCAAGGTATAAGTGTTCTCCCTGAGTATGCACCGTTGCGAAAGTTCTTCGTGCTGAGACACCACGTGATGATCGGGTGTGATAGGCTCTACGTTCAAACACAACGGGTGCAAAACAGTTGCACACGCGAAATACTCAGGTTAAACTTGACGAGCCTAGCATATAACAGATATGGCCTCGGAACACTGAGACCGAAAGGTCGAGCGTGAATCATATAGTAGATATGATCAACATAAATGATGTTCACCATTGAAACTACTAAATCTCACGTGATGATCGGACATGGTTTAGTTGATATGGATCACGTGATCACTTAGAGGATTAGAGGGATGTCTATCTAAGTGGGAGTTCTTAAGTAATATGATTAATTGAACTTTAATTTATCATGAACTTAGTCCTGGTAGTATTAGCATATCTATGTTGTAGATCAATAGCTCGCGATATTGCTCCCCGTTTAATTTTTATATGTTCCTAGAGAAAACTAAGTTGAAAGATGTTAGTAGCAATGATGTGGATTGGATCCGTGATATGAGGTTTATCCTCATTGCTGCACAGAACAATTATGTCCTTGATGCAGCGCTAGGTGACAGACGTATTGCAGGAGGACATGCAGACGTTATGAACGTTTGGCTAGCTCAATATGATGACTACTTGATAGTTTAGTGCACCATGCTTAACGGCTTAGAATCGGGACTTCAAAGATGTTTTGAACATCATGGACCATATGAGATGTTCCAGGAGTTGAAGTTAATATTTCAAGCAAATACCCTAGTTGAGAGATATGAAGTCTCCAACAAGTTCTATAGCTAAAAGATGGAGGAGAATAGCTCAAGAAGTGAGCATGTGCTCAGATTGTCTGGGTACTACAATCACTTGAATCAAGTGGGAGTTAATCTTCCAGATAAAGATAGTGATTGACAGAATTC
Organism: Aegilops tauschii subsp. strangulata; assembly: GCF_002575655.3. Taxonomy (NCBI): domain Eukaryota; kingdom Viridiplantae; phylum Streptophyta; class Magnoliopsida; order Poales; family Poaceae; genus Aegilops; species Aegilops tauschii. The sequence continues at coordinate 6,741,287 of NC_053035.3, forward strand.
TCTAGTCACCATCACAAAGTTAGTATAACTTCGTGATGAACTATAGTATGCAAGGGATAACGTAAACGATTCCCGAGCTTTTCATGCTGGTGAAATCAGAAATCAAGAAAGAGCATCAAGTGTTGATGATTAACAAGACCACTAGTTTCAAGAAAAGGGCAAAGGGAAAGAAAGGGAACTTCATGTAGAACGGCAAGCAAGTTGCTGCTCAAGTGAAGAAGCCCAAGTTTGGACCTAAGCCTGAGACTGAGTGCTTCTACTGCAAAAGGACTGGTCACTGGAAGCAGAACTACCCGAAATAATTGGCGTATAAGAAGGATGGCAAAGTGAACAAAAGTATATTTGATATACATGTTATTGATGTGTACTTTACTAGTGTTTATAGCAACCCCTCAGTATTTTATACTGGTTGGCAACCTCTGCTTGCCTCTGCGAAGGGCCTATCTTTTACTTTTATGCAAGAGTCATGGTGATCTTCACCTTTCCTTTTTTTCATTTTATCCTTTGGCAAGTACCTCGTGTTGGAAAGATTCTGATATATCCAATTGGATGTAAGGCATCATGAACTATTATTGTTAACATTACCCTTGAGGTAAAAGGTTGGGAGGCGAATCTATAAGCCCCTATCTTTCTCTGTGTCTGATTAAAACTTTGAACCCATAAATATCGCGTGAGTGTTAGCAATTGTGAAAGACTAAATGATAGTTGAGTATGTGGAGTTTGCTAAATCAAAGCTCTGACATAGACTCTTCCTGAAAATAAGATGAATTGTAATTGTTTGATGACTAATAACACGGCTTGTTAGTTTTCAAGAAAGTTTATGATCTATACTTTAACATGTGAATAGCTTGTTACTTGATCATGAAAAGTTCTATGAGTTGAGCTACTGTTATGACATATGATGATGCTAGAAAAAGTGATTGAAATTATCATTGATCAAACTTGTGCACCTGCTAGCATTCACACTTCATAAATTCTTTCTTTTATCATTTACCTACTCGAGGATGAGCAGGAATTAAGCTTGGGGATGCTGATACGTCTCCAACGTATCTATAATTTATGAAGTATTCATGCTATTATATTATCTGTTTTGGATGTTTATGGGCTTTATTAAACACTTTTATATTATTTTTGGGACTAACCTATTAACCTAGAGCCCATTGCCAGTTTCTGTTTTTTGCTTGTTTTTGAGTTCTACAGAAAAGGAATACCAAACGGAGTCCAATGGACGTCCCAATTTTTGACGATTTTTTATGGACCAAAAGGAGACCCCGGAGCAAAAGAGTTGGGCCAGGAGAGTCCCGGGCTGCCCACGAGGGTGGGGGGCGCGCCCTCCCCCCCTGGGCGTGGGCCCCTGCCTCGTGGACAACCCGGAGACCCCCCCTGACATGAGACCTACGCCAAAAAATCCTATAAATACTGAAACCTCCAGAAAGCAGAATAGATCGGGAGTTCCGCCGCCGCAAGCCTCTGTAGCCACCAAAAACCAATCGGGACCCTGTTCCGGCACCCTGCCCGAGGGGGTATGTCGGTGTCAAAACCGGCGGATCTCGGGTAGGGGGTCCCGAACTGTGCGTCTAAGGCGGATGGTAACAGGAGGCGGGGGACACGATGTTTACCCAGGTTCGGGCCCTCTCGATGGAGGTAATACCCTACTTCCTGCTTGATTGATCTTGATGATATGAGTATTACAAGAGTTGATCTACCACGAGATCGTAGAGGCTAAACCCTAGAAGCTAGCCTATGGTATGATTGTTTTTGTCCTACGGACTAAACCCTCCGGTTTATATAGACACCGGAGGGGGCTAGGGTTACACAGAGTCGGTTACAAGGGAGGAGATCTGCATATCCGTATTGCCAAGCTTGCCTTCCATGCCAAGGAGAGTCCCATCCGGACACGGGATGAAGTCTTCAATCTTTTGTCTTCATAGTCCAACAGTTCGGCTAAAGTATATAGTCCGGCTGTCCGAGGACCCCCTAATCCAGGACTCCCTCAGTAGCCCCTGAACGAGGCTTCAACGACGATGGGTCCGACGCGCAGATTGTCTTCGGCATTGCAAGGCGGGTTCCTCCTCCGAATATTCCATAGAAGATTTTGAACACAAGGATAGTGTCCGGCTCTGCAAAACAAATTCCACATACCACCATAGAGAGAATAATATTTCCACAAATCTAATCTACTGACACATTCTGCAGCATGACATCACACCATGGCCCGGTCATTATTCGGACCGTTTTTCTTAACCAGCCACTGCACATATCGCGAGGCGGTTTTCTTGGCACGTCTTGTCGAAGCAGAGATCGTGTCCCCCTATCACGGGATTGTCATCAATACGGGTGTGGGTAACCTAACCGCGCCATCAATTACAGCGCTTGGGGAATAAGCGAGTTTACCAGGCAGGTGGGGAGGCGCATAGTTCCTTCCGCCCTTATAAAGAGACAAGGATTCATCTTTTTCACCCACGCCCTCTTCCTCCTTGCTCATCCGTTCTTGCGCACTTGAGCTCCAACACCCAAGTTCGCATTCTCTATTCAAACCACTCCAAGCATGTCCGGAGCGGGAGGCAGGTGGATGGTCTCCTCCGTTACGAAGGAGGACATCACAAGGCTACGGGGAGCCGGATACCTGGCCGCGGATATCGCGCACCGGCTACCAGATGCGGGGCAGATCGTCCCTACTCCAGAACCCCATGAGAGGGTGATATTTCTTACCCACTTTGTCCACGGACTGGGATTTCCCCTCCACCCGTTTGTCCGCGGGCTCATGTTCTACTACGGGCTGGACTATCACGATCTGGCCCCCAATTTCATCCTCAACATCTCGGCGTTTATCGTCGTGTGCGAGGCCTTCCTCCGCATCAAGCCCCACTTCGGCCTGTGGCTGAAGACCTTCAACGTTAAACCGAAGGTGGTGGCCGGCCAGCAAGCGGAGTGCGGAGGCGCCATGGTGGGCAAAATGCCCAACGTCACCTGGCTAGAAGGCTCCAATGTGGAGACCGTAAAGGGGTGGCAATCGGGGTGGTTCTACATCACCGAGCCGCGCGACACCAACTGGGTGGCGGCCCCCGAATTTTGATCCGGAATCCCCATGCGGCTCACCTCCTAGAAAGAGAAGGGCCTATCCTGGGGTTCCTCGGTAGAGCTGACCGGACCCCAGACCTGCGTCAAAAACATGATGAGCAAGAAAATCAAGCTTGTCAACGTGGTCCAAGTCATGCTCTTCCGCCCGATCCTCCCGTGTCAAAGACGGGCATTCAATTTGTGGGAGTTCGACCCGGCCGAGCACCAGACGCTGCGAGAGCTCTTCGACACGGCGCACAAGGACGTCTGGAAGGTGATGTTCAAGGGCGCTGAGGTACCTCCTCCCCTTACCAAGGACCGCGGACTCAGCGCAAAGTGCCCTGCCAATCCGGTATGTCTTTTATATCTCATAATATGTTCTTTTCCCCAGTATAACCACACACGGGATCTAAGCCCCCACGCCATTTAACAGGACTGGGTAGCGACAGCGGAGCAGATCGATTGTCCAGCCCCCCTGCCTGAAGATCCAGCGGATGCTCTCCTAACGGAGATCCTGGTTTCGGCGCCTTATGAGGTGCCGGAGAAGAAGGCCACGGGGACCAGGAAGGGTCTCCGGCGCAAGGTTATATCGGACTCATCGTCCGAAAACACCGAGGCGCACTCCTCCCACGAAAACGGGGAGGAAGAGGAAAGTTCTCCCCCCCAGCCAGGGGGGACAGGACAAGGAAGGCTGCCCCATCAGGGGAGGCCGAAGGGTCCAAGAAGGGAAGGACCCTCCTCCCGGACTGCTCCACAAAGGCCGCTTTTAGCGACGAGGAGTGGTTACCCAGGGACAAGCCCCTGGCAAAGTCGTGAGTATCCGGATACCATAATAATTCTTGGTACGTCTTATTGTACTGTTTCTTATCACGCCGCGCATGATTATGCAGTCCGTCCCGAGCCCATATCAACGTATCTTCGTCGGATGATTCTTTGGGCCCGTCAGATATGAATAGCGATTCACTCCCGACTGCCTCCTCCCCCCGCCCTACGGACGACGCCGAGGTGTTGTCTCAAAGGGAACTAAACCAAGGGGAGACAGTTCCGGAGGCGCCCCAAGGCGACATTCCAGGCGCTAGGCGCACGAGGGGCAAGACTCCCCTGGGCCCTAACACCGGGGGCAGTAAGTCTAGCCCCAAGCCGAATACGGCGCCGGAACCTCCAGTGGTTCCGGATTCTGTCAGGCAACCCCTCGCTAAGGGGGGTAAGCCGTCTGTGCCGATGGCCTCTGTCCATCCAGAGGCATCGGACAACTTGCTAGAAGTGCTTCGCGGCGCTTCCATTGACGAAGAGCACCGCACTATTATGAGTGCGGTAGTTAAGAAGGTTCAGTCCGCTAAGAGCGGACTGACTGAAGCCTGTGCCAACCTCCTAACCGGCTTTGAGGTAAGTAATCAAATTGTAAGAAAATGTTACAGCATAGACAGTAGCCCCTGATGCTCTGTTTGGCGTTCGCGGAGAAAGGCCGAATAGAGGATCAAATAATAATCGCAGGAGTCTAATCAGAATGTGTCTATGTGAATAAGCGGGCTTCACTGCTGGCCGCCGCCGCTCGTACTGCGGAGGTCACCGCACTGAAGCGGGACCTTGAGCGGTCCAAGGAAGAGCTCGGCCTTACCAAGAGGCAGCTCGAAGAGAACAAAGGTAAGTGACACCCCGTCTGAATATTGGTAAAGAAAAATTTGGTTTTGGAATAATAGGATCCTCATGAATTTTGCTAGGGGCCACGACCGAAGTGGCGGCCCTGCAGAAGGCGCTATCTGAGGCCGAAGACAAAGCGGCCAAGGAGCACATCGAGCGAGAGAAGCAAGAGGCCCGAGTAGGCGAGGTGCAGCAAGAGCTCCAGGCTCTCGTCAAGAAACACGAGTCCTTGGAGCTTGACTCTATGACGCAAGGGTCCGAGCTTGCGAAGGCCCTCGAAAGCGCACAACATGCCAAGGCCAAAGCCCAAAAGGCCCTCCAGGAAATTTAGGCGGTTAAGAAGATAGCGGCGGGTAAGGCATTCATTATGCAAAGCAAGCATGTGAAGGAAACTTTCTTTTTACTTACCCGAGTTCGGAGTTCTCCAGAAGCGTTCGCAGATCTACCCCGCAGTGTGTCGGATGCCACGGAGTTCTACCGGGCCGAGGAGGGGAGCTCGGCGGAGAAGTTGTTCTGGTCTCAGTATACTGGGACCGAACATCCAATGCCCTTGAGCGACCAGTTGAAGCAACTGGTCGAGCTTCACAAGGCGGCCGAACAGGCCATGAAGGGTCTTATGGTCTGGATGTGGCATGGCGACCCCTGCCTGGTAGCTACTTCGGTCTGGTGAGGCGGCTTGTGAATGCCTGCACACGGTTTGAAGTCATAAAGCGGTCCGTCTGCATTGAGGGTGCGCGCAGGGCTTTTGCCCGGGCGAAGGTGCACAGGGCGAAGCTGGACGCCGAAAAGCTGGTGAAGGAAGGGCCGCCGGAGGGCAAGGAGCATCGCCACCCCGAAAAGTATTATGACAGTGTCCTGAAGGGTGCTCGCCTTGTGGCGGAGGAATGTGCTAAGGATGTAATATTTGAATGAATGTACTCATGTGATCCTGTAATATGAAACGAGTTCATTTGCGTATGCAATGCTTGTTAATTTAAAATATTACCTTCTGTGCGGCCGTTTATAAAATCTGAGAGTTGGCCAGTCGTCGGCTTCTGCCCCCATGTAACTAGTACTAAGGTGTTCGGGGTAAACCTGAGCACTCTTTATCCCAATTTTGGGTCCTTCGAAGGAGGTGTTTAGCACAATGAACCAGGCAATCGGACTATAAAGCTTTATCACTCTCACTTAGCCATAGAAGTCTACAATTTTAAATTTTGGCGAAGCCCCTAGTATTCCGAAGGCCGAATTTGGGACACTATATACGCCTAAGTCGGGCAAGCCGACTCCTTGCCCGAAGCGGAAAGAGACTTTAAGGACTTGAGACCTCTCGAACAGCGACCAGCTCTCGCCTCATTATGACAGTCAGTTTTCGGCTTTCTCTACTGAGGTGCTCGTCCGGAAGAACCGGGACACAATCGCAGTAGTTCTCCCAAGGCTACCTTAGCCGATATTGCGGAACGTAAGGTACCAAAACATGGGAGCCGGGCAAACCCAACTATTGACCCAAGACATGATTCGGAGCTGGTGCATATAATTCTATAAGTTCGGGGTGCCGCACTGTCGAAAGTGTTCGGACTTCTCACACTGTATTATGGGGTATACTAAAGCCCCTGGCGCACTGGTCATACCAGGATGTACGGGTGCAATTTGTCGTAAATAAGCAGACAAGGAAAAAAAAGAAAGGGGAATGCAATAATAGACTAACGATATGCATTGTTATTAAATAATACGTCAAAGCGACGGATACAAGTAGTGCAATAAGCAAAAAATAGGACTATTTGACATGTCCTATCCAAGGGCAAGCTGCGTATGGGTATGTAAAACAGGTATTTCGATCGTTATCAGAGACCACCTAGGGATTCCCTTGTACGTCAGAGCGTCTTGCTTCCTTGGTATTTCCTTACCGCGATGGGTCCAACAATTAGATTGCCGAAAAGGGCTTCCAGAGAGTAAGGTCCTGAAAGAGAGAAAATGATAAAGGTATATGGCCCCTAGGGCGGTTGAGCCACCTTGTGGGACGTGCCGTAGCTGTGCCTCCGCCTATGCCCATGGTATCTTGAGTGCGTAGTTATGTACGCGCGGCGCAAATTTCGCCACTTGACTGGGACTAGGACGGAGGCCGAATTGCTAGGCGAGCTCAAAACGTGCATGGCGATCCTCCTGCGGGGTACCCCGGACTCGCTTGAAGGTGTCCGGGGTCTTTTTCGCCGAATTGGCGGTTTGCCTATTAAGGCTGCTTTGCGCTTCTGCTGCGAGGGCTGCAGTGTGCTCCTCCGTGCGGAGCGAGCGCTCTGTGTTTCCATTAACTGTTATAACCCCGCGTGGTCCTGGCATTTTGAGTTTGAGGTATGCATAATGCGGTACCGCATTGAATCTGGGAAATGCGGTTCGTCCGAGCAGTGCGTGATAGCCGCTGCGAAAGGGGACGATGCCGAAGATTAACTCCTCGCGTCGAAAATTGTCCGGAGATCCGAAGACCACTTCCAGTGTGATTGAGTCCGTGCAACAGGCCTCTACACCTGGGATTACACCTTCAAAGGTGGTTTTGGTGGGTTTGATCCTCGAGGGGTCTATGCCCATTTTGCACACTGTATCCTGATAGAGCAGGTTCAGGCTGCTGCCACCGTCCATAAGGACGCGAGTGAGGTGAAATCCGTCAATGATGGGGTCAAGGACCAATGCGGCAGATCCGCCATGACGGATACTAGTGGGGTGGTCCCTGCGATCGAAGGTGATCGGACAAGAGGACCATGGGTTCAACTTTGGGGCGACTGGCTCCATAGCATAGACGTCCCTTAGTGCACGCTTCCGTTCCCTCTTGGGAATATGGGTTGCGTATATCATGTTCACCGTTTTCACTTGTGGAGGGAACCTCTTCTGTCCTCCAATGTTCGGCGGCCGAGGCTCCTCCTCGTCGTCGCTATGGAGCCCCTTGTCCTTGTTTTTGGCATTTAACTTGTCGGCCTGCTTGAATACCCAGCATTCTCTGTTGGTGTGATTGGCTGGCTTATCGGGGGTGCCATGAATTTTAACGAGCAATCGAGTATACGGTCCAAACTGGACGGGACCGGATTGCTTGTTTTGAACGGCTTCTTCCGCTGACCGGATTTAGAGCCACTGAATCCGGCATTGACTGTCGTGTCTTCGGCGTTGTCGCCGTTGTTGTGGCGCTTGTGTCTGTTGCGACGTGGTCTGCCAATAGTATCTTTGGCGTCTGAATTGCCGGGATTTCTTGATGTGCTGTTGCTGCGAGCTAGCCAGCTGTCCTCGCCCGCGCAAAAGCGGGTCATGAGTGTCGTGAGGGCTGCCATGGACTTCGGCTTCTCTTGGCCGCGGTGTCAGGCGAGCCACTCGTCCCGGATGTTATGTTTAAATGCCGCTAAGGCCTCGGCATCCGGACAGTCGACAATTTGGTTCTTTTTAGTTAGGAACCGAGTCCAGAATTTCCTGGCCGATTCCCCTGGCTGTTGGGTTATGTGGCTCAAGACATCAGCATCTGGTGGTCGCACATAAGTGCCCTAGAAGTTGTCAAGGAATGCGTCTTCCAAATTCTCCCAACTGCCAATGGAGTTTGCTGGCAGGCTATTCAGCCAATGTCGAGCTGGTCCTTTGAGTTTTAGTGGGAGGTACTTGATAGCATGTAGATCGTCATCGCGGGCCATGTGGATGTGGACGAGGAAATCCTCGATCCATACCGCGGGGTCTGTTGTACCATCATATGACTCAATGTTCACGGGTTTGAATCCTTCTAGGAATTCATGATCCATTACTTCATCGGTGAAGCATAGTGGGTGTGCAGCGCCTCTGTGCCGGGCTATGTCACGACGCAGTTCATACGAGTCTTGTCTGCTGTATTCGGCCCCGCCGGATTTGCTTTTAGTGTATCCGGCATGACGATCATCATCACACATTGGGGCGCGACCCCGTGATCCGTAGATCGATCTTGTTTGTCCTGCTCTGTTTTCCTATACGTCTCGCAGGTCCCGCGTGTTGCCCCAGGCCTTGGTATTTATGTTTGAATGGCGGCGGGGTGCGGGCTGGACTTCGGGCTGATATGCCCCTCTGTCTCGGCCACGAGGTGGCCGATCAGCCGCATCATACGCTGGTGATGTAGGTTTTAATGCTTCCTCCTCGATTTGGGGTAGCAACCTGCTTTGGGTAACTCTTGGTTGGGCGCTCGAGTTCGTATTCCTCTACCTCCAGGACTTCAGTCCATCTATCCGCTAGCAGATATTGATCAGCTCGAAGCTGTTGTTGCTTTTTCTTCAGGCTGTTTGTTGTGGCTATAAGCCGACGCTTGAAGCGCTCCTGCTCGACGGGATCCTCAGGCACGATAAATTCTTCGTCGCCGAGGCTCACCTCGTCTTCGGAGAGAGGCATGTAATTGTCATCCTCTGATTCTCCGTCTGCTGCCTATTCCGGAGGGCTAGCTTGTTCATCCTCTCGCTCGAGGTCTGGCTGGAGGGGATTGTCGTCGTCTTTGGCACTATCCGGAGCGTTATTGTCTCTTGTGCCGGTATCGCTGCTTTTGCTATGGCGGGACTTAGAGCGGCGCCGCTGACGTCGGTGCTTGGGTTGCTTCTTGGAGGGATTATCCTCGGTTGTCTTATCGCCGTCGCCTTCTTTGGGGGTGTCCACCATGTATATATCATATGATGAGGTGGCAGTCCAGCGCCCTGTGGGCGGTGGTTCCTGTTCGTCTCCTGTATCGTCGTCCATACCGTCGATGTCTTCGGAGCCGAAATCGAGCATGTCGGTTAAATCGTCGACAGTGGCTACTAAGTGGCTGGTGGGTGGGGAGCGAATTTCTTCGTCGTCCGCATCCCATTCTAGCCAGACATAGTTCGGCCAAGGGTCTCCTGACAAGGAGAGAGACCTCAATGAGTTCAGCACGTCGCCCAGTGGTGAGTGCTGAAAGATATCCGCGGAGGAAAACTCCATAATCGGTGCCCAATCAGATTCGATAGGCACATACGCAGGCGGCTCAGAGCCCGTGGCCGGGGATGAATCCAGGTGTCCGGCGACACAGGTCTCATAGGAGGTGAAGTCAGTATTCGGCTCTATCGCCACTCAGTGTGTGGCCTCCGAGGCGGGGTCCATCCACCCGTCCTCGGACGGCGCAATCGACTCCGGATCTAGGGCCGGAGTAGCCATGGGTGTGATCTCCCGAACACCGTCCGGCGGCAGAGCTAAGTCGTGCTCGTCGTGACTGTGCGGCGCACCTGACATGGGCTCGAATCCGTCAAAGATAAAGTCTCCGCGGATGTTGGCACTGTAGTTTAAATTTCCAAACCTGACCTGACAGCCAGGGGCGTAGCTCTCGATCTGCTCCAGATGGCCAAGCGAGTTGGCCCACAGTACGAAGCCGCCGAATACAAAGATCTGTCCGGGGAGGAAAACCTCACCCTGGATCGCATCGTTGGCGATGATTGAAGGAGCCATCAAGCCTTTATCGCGACGGCAGAGTGGAACTCTCAATGAAAGCACCAATGTCGGTGTCAAAACCGGCGGATCTCGGGTAGGGGGTCCTGAACTGTGCGTCTAAGGCGGATGGTAACAGGAGGCGGGGGACACGATGTTTACCCAGGTTCGGGCCCTCTCGATGGAGGTAATACCCTACTTCCTGCTTGATTGATCTTGATGATATGAGTATTACAAGAGTTGATCTACCACGAGATCGTAGAGGGTAAACCTTAGAAGCTAGCCTATGGTATGATTGTTGTTGTCCTAGGGACTAAACCCTCCGGTTTATATAGACACAGGAGGGGGCTAGGGTTACACAGAGTCGGTTACAAGGGAGGAGATCTACATATCCGGATTGCCAAGCTTGCCTTCCACGCCAAGGAGAGTCCCATCCGGACACGGGACGGAGTCTTCAATCTTGTGTCTTCATAGTCTAACAGTCCGGCTAAAGTATATAGTCTGGCTGTCCGAGGACCCCCTAATCCAGGACTCCCTCAGGGTATCCCTCACCGGTGGCCATCTTCATCATCCCGGCGCTCTCCATGACGAAGAGGGAGTAGTTCACCCTCGGGGCTGAGGGTATGTACCAGTAGCTATGTGTTTGATCTCTCTCTCTCTCTCGTGTTCTTGATTCAGCACGATCTTGATGTATCATGAGCTTTGCTATTATAGTTGGATCTTATGATGCTTCTCCCCCTCTACTCTCTTGTAATGGATTGAGTTCTCCCTTTGAAGTTATCTTATCGGATTGAGTCTTTAAGGATTTGAGAACACTTGATGTATGTCTTGTCGTGCTTATCTATGGTGACAATGGGATATCACGTGATCCACTTGATGTATGTTTTGGTGATCAACTTGCGGGTTCCGCCCATGAACCTATGCATAGGGGTTGGCACACGTTTTCGTCTTGACTCTCTGGTAGAAACTTTGGGGCACTCTTTGAAATACTTTGTGTTGGTTGAATAGATGAATCTGAGATTGTGTGATGCATATCGTATAATCATGCCCACGGATACTTGAGGTGACAATGGAGTATCTAGGTGACATTAGGGTTTTGGTTGATTTGTGTCTTAAGGTGTTATTCTAGTACGAACTCTATGATAGATTGAACGGAAAGAATAGCTTCATGTTATTTTACTACGGACTCTTGAATAGATCGATCAGAAAGGATAACTTTGAGGTGGTCTCGTACCCTACCATAATCTCTTCGTTTGTTCTCCGCTATTAGTTACTTTGGAGTGACTCTTTGTTGCATGTCGAGGGATAGTTATATGATCCAATTATGTTATTATTGTTGAGAGAACTTGCACTAGTGAAAGTATGAACTCTAGGCCCTGTTTCCTAGCATTGCAATACCATTTACGCTCACTTTTATTATTAGTTACCTTGCTGTTTTTATATTTTCAGATTACAAAAACCTATATATACCATCCATATTGCACTTGTATCACCATCTCTTCGCCGAATTAGTGCACCTATACAATTTACCATTGTATTGGGTGTGTTGGGGACACAAGAGACTCTTTGTTATTTGGTTGCAGGGTTGTTTGAGAGAGACTATCTTCATCCTACGCCTCCCACGGATTGATAAACCTTAGGTCATCCACTTGAAAGAAATTTGCTACTGTCCTACAAAGCTCTGCACTTGGAGGCCCAACAACGTCTACAAGAAGAAGGTTTTGTAGTAGACATCAGGGGGAGGGGGGTGAAACCGCCCCGCCGCCGCCGTCCCCGAGCGCGGCGCGGCTTCGCTGGCCGGCCCTCCGGCGGCAGCGATGCGGGGGGAGGGGGGCACTGGCGGAGGAAGGCTACCGGTGGCGATGAAGGTTTCCCCCGTATCGCCTGTTGCGGGCGACGCGGGGGCAGGGTTGACCAGCTCGAGGATTTCGGCTGAGCTGTAGAACGTATGAAATATTGAAGGAAAACAAAAACATGAGAATCAACAGATATTGGAGAAGTTGGTACAGAGTGGTACATGGAAAGGAAATTTTACTTTTACTGGAGGTTGAATGAAGTTATGTTTACACCTTCCATTTCACTTTGTGGGCACTCCGAAGTTGCAAAGAAAAAATATATAAAATATCATCATTCGTACGCATTTATATGCAGGTAATGAAAATGGCTCCACCTAATTATAAGATTATTAAGCACTTTTAGTACCCGGGAGTCCCTGGTACTGTGAAGATGATATTAAGACTAATTAATGGACATGGATTTGTTCTGATCACACAAAGATAGTTCAAACACCCATCCGCTTACTTGCTTGCATTTCAAAAGATTGATAACCACATTTCATCATTTTTCCCCACTTCTCCACCTTGCTGGTGATATATATCCAGCTTCCGCATATATGATATTTTTCACTCTAGCACTTTCAGCTTCTTTTTGAAATGAAGAGTACTTTTCTTGCTGATGCAGCAACAATAGTAAGTCAGAGCTTTCTTAGGCCTTGTACAATGTAAGGTGCTTAGGAGAGGTGCTTTGAGAAATAAACTAGGCTTTCCTTAAGCACCGATACTTATTTGTACAGGATACTTTATTAATTTTTCTCACAAGATCTTACAAAGTCATACAACAGTAAGACTAAAGCCGCCGTCTAAGCAACAAACTGTCGCTACACCTATCCAGTTGATGAAGGGACGCAGATAGCCTGGGCCTAATACCAAACAGACATCGCATCCAAGCCTAACATCTAAGACCTGAGACCCCAACCTAGCCACTTGCCGGGTCTGGGGCACACACTGGTCCGGCGTGCTCTCAGAGGCCGCCGCCGCCAACTGCCACCGCTCCATCTTCAGAATTGTACTGATGCATCAACCTTACTCGGTCTAGCTATCGTCGACGCCACCACTGCGCCCAGCGGCACCTCCTCCCTGCCCGCAAACAACTGAGCACATCGCGGTCGCCACTGATACACCTCAGCACCATGCTGCCAAGTACCACCAGCTGACACAGCTTGAAGTCCTTGGAAGATCTTTCATGCGTAGCACCTGCCGACCAAGTATGACAAAGTGTAGCACCTGTCGGTCAGGCATGACTTGACATCTCCACCGAAGCTCCGTGCAAGACGAAGCCGCTCCACCTCCTGCCTCTGACTTCCAGCGCTGCTCCACAAACGATGCTCCCAAGAGAGAAACGAGACAGCGGTGCCACAATCGTCCGATCTGGAACACCAGATCCTAGAGTTTCCCGTGGAGCAGCACGAGTGGGTCGACAGTAGTTACACGATGATGCCTCCATCAAGGTAACGACGAGAACGCCGCCATCGCCTACCGTCGGCTCGATTTTCACCGGCAACCATGTCTCCCCTACTCGCAGTCGGGACTAGATGATGGATCTCGAGATCCGATCACCAAGCCTCTGGCCGGCCATCTCTGGAAGAAGATGACCACCACGTCCACCAGCGTCACCACGCCGGGCACGCGTTGCCGCCGGCACCCCCATGGTGCCTAGAGGCCGACAAGCCCCGACGAACACCACGCCTCGCCAGCCGCCATAGCCCAGGCCCAAGCACCACCAGATCCAGATCAGATCGGGGTCAAGGGCCCCAAGCCGCAGCCGTCGCGGAGGCAGCACCACTAGACGGTGCCCTGCCCTCCACCCCGCTGTAGGATCGAGTCATCGCCGGAGCTCCGCCACGCCACGCCGCCAAGACGCCGCCGGAAGAACTCGCGCCGCCGCTAGGGGAGAGAGAGACGCGCCAGGGAGAGGCCCCGCCGCTGGCACTGCCTTGGCTTTGCCCGGCTGTGTCCCTCGGCGGCGGCGAGGGGGGAGGGAGGGTGGAGGAGGGCCGGCGGCGGAGGGGGCTAGGGTTCCCCCGAGTCGCCTCAGAGAGGGACGCAGGCGACGGGGTGAGAAAACTGAGAGAGTGGATATGGCCTTTACTCGAGCTCATGGGGTGGCCCGACTGCTGGTGAGTGTTCTCGATATTGAGTTCGTGCCTGATGTGGTTAAGTGGACATATAGGGGACAGATTTTCAACCTCGAGATTGAGTTTGAGGATGCCGCTCTCTTCGCTGAGGCTATCAATGGGACTGATGTAGATATGCACGAGGGTGATGACAGCTCGGGTGCTAAGGAGGCACCGGTTGATGATGTTGGACGAGAGTTGTCCAACTAATCGGGGCCCGTTCCTCAGACGCCCAGGGACGGGACGGCACCATCCTCTTCGGTGCCTATGAGTTCTCTGAGATTTGGGTCGTTTGAGCCAGCTTCTGCTCCTCCCAGACTCTGGAGTGACCGGGTGGAGTCCGATGACGTGTTTGAGCGCACGCTACCTACCCTGGATTTTGTTGCTGCTGATAGTCCCGTGCTTGGAGGTTTGGAGGGGATTATCTCTGTGCAGACCTCGGTAAGGGGAGGGGAGGCGGAGCTTGGGCAGGTGGCCCCTCTTTCCCCCGCTCTCCCTGCGGTGTCACCTCGGGAGACGGAGTCGACTATGGAGGCTGTCCCTAGGGGAGGGAGTCCATGGCAGGTGGCCTCGGCTCCTTCTTCTCTTCTCGCGGTGCCGGAGCTGCAGATGGCGGTTGTGCTTAGGGGAGGCGGTCCAGGGCAGGTGGCCTCGGCCCCCTCTTCACCTCTGGCGGCTAGGGAGGCCACACCCCCTATGGCGCCGGAGACCTCTTCTAGCCAGAGGGCTGGGGCGGGAGGAGCGTACGGGCAGGCGGCCCACGCGCTTCCCTCTCCCGGTGCGCCAACGTCCCAGGGCCTCGGTTCGAGGCGGACGTCAGTGGGGCCGGGGAGGTCCCCGCCGCTGCCCCCGGCAGCTCCCGCCGACTCTTCGAGGTGTGCAGCTTCGCGGTGTGCTGGGGGTGAGGCCGGTGGCTTTACTCCGAGCGGGGTCACTCGGGAGGAGGTCATCGCCTTTGGAGGGATTCTAGATCCTGTCTCTGCGGGGCGACGGATGAGCTGTCGTCTCTAGGATCATCCGGAGGTTGATGACATGCAGCAGCGGTGCGCCATGAGGGCGGCCAAGCTTCGTGACATTGAGGTCACTACTGGTATGTCGGTCAACACTTCTAATTCCATTCTGCATTTTTCTAATAATGAGATTATTAATAATTCAAATCAATTGGGAGTTTCACTAGGTAGTAATGATAGTGAAATTTCTAACTTTGTAAATGATATCCTGGATTTGGAAGCGGAACGCGCTTTAGAAATGATTCAAAACTTAGCAGCGGTTAAACCCATGAATGATGCAGATATCGATGCGTTGGGGGTCAGGGTGCTCGATAATTTTTGTGCAGATCTTGCACCATCCATTCCTGAGTCAGAGGAAGAGGATAACACTTTTGAGGCTGCCGTAGATCGATCCATGGAGCCCGGTTGTGAGGACTGGGTGGAGGATCAAAACAAACCTAAACGCAAGTGGAAGCGGAAGATCTACCCTGCTTCGGCGGTGCGTAGGAGTGCTAGGATCCGTACTATTAAAACACTTCATGATGAAATATGAAAGGAATCTTTTGGAATAGCAGAGGTCTGAAAGACTTGGCTAAAAGAAGGTTTCTTGCAGATGCGTCTATCGAGCATAGGTTGGATTTTATCACTCTCTCGGAAACTGGTAGAGATAATTTTTCGCCCCAGTTTCTCAGTACTTTATCGGGAGGTGTTGATTTCAATTGGCACTGCCTGCCTCCGAGAGGAAGATCGGGTGGGATCTTACTTGGAGTGAGATGCGATTCGCTAGAAGTCTGAAGTGTAGTGATGGGAGATTTCACAATTAAGTTCCGGGTTAGGTCGAAAGCCAACGGGTTTAATTGGGCTCTGATGGCAGTTATGCTCCCGCGCAGCCCGATCTCAAACCAGAGTTCTTGGCGGATCTTGTTCAAATTTGCGGCTCTGAGCAGCTCCCAATCCTGGATGGGGGTGATTTCAACATCATTAGGAGGAGAGAGGAAAAGAATAATGATAATTTCGACGGCAGGTGGTCGTTTATGTTTAATACCATTATTGAAAGCTTGGATCCTAGAGAGATAGAGCTTTCGGGTAGAAAATTCACCTGGGCTAATACTTTGCCAAATCCGACGTTTGAGAAGCTGGATCGAGTCCTAGTGAGCGTCGAATGGGAACAGATATTTCCTTTGGTAACGGTCCAGGCTCTTTCGCGTGGTATTTCTGACCACACGCCTTTATTTGTGGACTCTGGTGAGCCAACCCACATGGGGAACAAAAACTCCTTTTCTTTCGAGCTGGCATGGTTTGAACGAGAAGGCTTCTTGGATATGATAGCCAGGGAATGGGCTAAGGATGCAGGAGGTAGGACTTCGATTGAGCGCTGACAGAATAAGATAAGGCACTTGAGAAGTTTCTTGCGTGGGTGGGCTAAGCATCTTAGTGGGGTTTATAAGGTCGAAAAGGAAAGGCTCCTTACACTTATTCAGTCTCTAGATTTAAAAGCCGAGTCCACAATTTTGCAAGCCACAGAGCTTCATGATAAACTGGAGGCGGAGATGAGATTGAAAGAGCTTCTCCGTGAAGAGGAATTAAAGTGGGCGCTGCGGGCTAAGGTTCGCAAAGTTGTCCAGGGGGACGCGAATACTCAATTCTTTCACATGATCGCTAATGGCAAGCACAGAAAGAATAGAATCTTTCAGCTTGAACCAAGATGAAGGAACGATTTTAGGACAGGAAAACCTAAAATTATACATAACCGAATACTACAAGCAGTTGTTTGGGCCTCTGGAGGATAATTGTGTATCCCTGGATGAGTCTAGGATTGAGGATGTGCCTCAACTTACTGCTGATGAGAATGATATTTTGATTGCCCCTTTTTCGGGGAAAGAGGTGTTTGAAGCCATTACACAGATGAAAAACAATAAGGCTCCAGGGCCGGATGGATTTCCGGCGGAATTCTATAAAAAGTGTTGGCATATTATTAAGGGGGATTTGCAACCAATGTTCCATGATTTATTCTCTGGACAGCTTCAGTTATTTCACTTGAACTTTGGAATGATAACATTGCTTCCTAAGAAAACAAAGGCTGTGAGAATTGAGCAGTTCAGGCCGATCTGTCTTCTCAAGGTTAGTTTCAAAAATTTCACCAAGGTTGGGACTAATAGGCTCACGCAGACTGCGCATTCTGTGGTGCAGCATTCCCAAACTGCTTTCATGCCGGACAGAAACATCCTAGAAGGGGTTGTGGTCCTTCATGAAACGCTCCACGAAATTCACACGAAAAAACTAGATGGAGT
Source organism: Aegilops tauschii subsp. strangulata (assembly GCF_002575655.3). Lineage (NCBI taxonomy): Eukaryota > Viridiplantae > Streptophyta > Magnoliopsida > Poales > Poaceae > Aegilops > Aegilops tauschii. Next base: position 6,758,623 of record NC_053035.3, read on the forward strand.
TGTTTTCAAGGTGGATTTCGAGAAAGCGTACGATAAAGTCAAATGGCCTTTCCTTCAACAGGCCTTACATATGAAAGGTTTTGATGAAGCCTGGCGACGCCAGGTAGAATCTTTCACGCAAAAAGGGAGTGTTGGAATTAAAGTGAATGACGACATAGGTCATTATTTCCACACACACATAAGGGCCTGAGACAAGGGGTTCCGATGTCTCCTATTTTGTTCAACATTGTAGTTGATATGTTGGCAATTCTAATAGGAAGGGCTAAGGAGGCTGGTCAGGTGGGTGGCTTGGTGTCTCATCTAGTTGATGGAGGTGTGTCTATCCTACAGTACAGCGAGAAATATGAAGCTGGTGTTATGCTTATTTGAACAATTGACCGGGTTAATGATTAACTTTCACAAAAGCAAATTGTTCTGCTTTGGAAGAGCCAATGAGGAACAAGAGGCTTATAGGCAATTGTTTGGGTGCGAATTGGGGACCTTACCTTTTACGTATTTAGGTATACCAATTCACCATCGTAAGCTGACAAACACAGAATGGAAGTGTATCGAGGATCTCTTTGAGAAGAAACTGAGTTGCTGGAAGGGCAAGCTCATGTCATACGGAGGCCGATTAATTCTGATTAATTTGGTTCTCACGAGTATGCCTATGTTTCTCTTGTCTTTGTTCGAAGTCCCAGTTGGAGTTAGGAAAAGGCTGGACTTCTATCGATCCCGATTCTTCTGGCAGAGCGATGAACTAAAAAGAAAATACAGACTCACCAAAGGGATATTATCTGTCGACCGAAAGACCAAGGGGGTCTTGGCATTGAAAATCTTGAGGTCAAGAACAGATGTCTTCGCAGCATGTGGCTGTCTAAGTTATCTGTAGAGATCGATGCCACATGGGCGCAGATTCTTAGTAGTAAGTATCTTCATTCCAAAACTTTGTCCCAGGTGACAGCGAGGCCGACAGACTCACCTTTTTGGAAAGGGCTTATGATAGTCAAATTAGCCTTTTTTAATAGGACAAAGTTTATTATCGTCAATGGCGCTAGCACGCGATTCTGGGAGGATACTTGGCTCGGAGAGACCCCCTTGCACTTCAATACCCGTCTCTGTATCGTATTGTTCAACGACGTGATGCTTTCGTTGCAACGATACTTCAATCCATCCCCCTTAATATTTAGGTCAGGAGGACGCTAGCCGGTAATCGTTGGGAAGAGTGGCTCCATCTAGTGAGTAGACTGATGGAGGTTCAGCTGTCTCAACAGCCCGATCAATTACGCTGGAAACTTACTAGGTCTGGAGAGTGTACAGTTAAATCAATGTATCTCGATGTGATCAATTCTAGCTCTATTCCTAGTTCCAAATATGTTTCGACAGTCAAAGTTCCATTGAAAATTAAAGTGTTTACGTGGTTTGTACATAAACAAGTCATCTTAACCAAGGACAATTTGGCAAAGCGTAACTGGACAGGACCTACTAAGTGTAGTTTTTGTGATCGGGATGAAACTATCAAACACCTTTTTCTTGATTGCTCGATGGCCAAAGTTCTATGTCGGACAGTCCACATAGCCTTTGACATTACTCCTCCGAGTTCTGTTAGCACGTTATTTGGAACGTGGCTTAATGGGATAGAGTCCGAAACAGCGAGACACATTCGCGTAGGAGTATGTGCTTTATTGTGGGCAGTCTGGAACTGCAGAAATGATTTGGTTTTTAACAGAACAACAAATATTCATTTTTTGCAGGTTATCTTCCGAGCCACTGCGTTGATCCGTACGTGGTCGCTACTCACTCCGACGGAGGCCAGGGAGCGTTTGGTTACTGGATCTATCCGGTGGGAGATGGTAGCACGGGATATCTTCAACCGGTTTGAATGGCGGTCATGTAATAGGATAGGCAATTAGTTTACCTATCTTTCTTATGCCGGCCGATTGTGGCTTTTTGGCTAGTTTGTTATTGGCCCTTTGGCTCTTTATGAGCTTTCCTTTACTTTCGTTTGAGACTTTAAGACCTTGTTAAACCTATTTGCTTTTTTATAAAGTTGGCCGTATGCATCGTTCTGATGCAGAGGCCGGGGAGCCCCCACTTTTCGAAAAAAAAACCTCTTGTTATCTTGTATTCTTGTGTGACAATGCTCGAAGAATATAAAAGGGCTAGGTGGAAAGACCCCCATATCGAAAACTTGCCTACCTACGAGTTTTAGTAGACACAGAGCCTCATTGGATTGTACTAGATGGAGCCTCCAGTGAGAGCTGAAGACGAGGCGATGAGCACGGAGGAGCTGCTCCAAGCCCAGACGGATCTCTACCACCACTCCCTAGCCTACATCAAATCTATGGCGCTCGGTGCCGCCACAGAACTCAGCGTCGCCGACGCCATCCACGGCCGTGGCGGTGCCATCACCTTGTCTGACCTTGCGGCCGCGACCGGCGTCCACCCGACGAAAGTCCAACACTTCGGGCGGCTGATGCGCGCGCTTACCGTCACTGGTGTCTTCACCTCGGAAGAAAAAGAAGGCGGTGGTGGTGCCCTGTACAAGCTCACTCGGATTTCACGCCTCCTTCTCGGAGTCGGCAAGCGTCGGCTCTCCCCGATGGTGCGTATGCTTGTCAGCGAGGTCAGTTTCACTACTCCCATGAGCATCTGCGAGTGGATCACCACTGAGACGCCGGCCAGGGCCATGTTCGAGGCCCATTTTGGCTCTACGCAAAATGGGTTGTGGGAGAAGGACGACGCGTATGGTGCCCCCTTCTACTCAGCAATGGCTGCGGACAGCCGTCTCGTCATGGAGGTTCTGCTGAGAGAGTGCAGCAGCGTCTTTGAGGCCGTTGCCGGCTCACTTGTCGATGTCGGCGGCGGCAGCGGAGGAGTCGTGGCTGCCGCCATTGCCACAGCGTTCCCTCACATCAAGTGCTCCGTGCTGGACCTCCCCAACGTGGTAGCCGCGGCTGACGACACCACCAACGTGCAGTTTGTCTCCGGCGATATGTTTGACTACATTCCACCAGCGGATGCCGTTCTACTCAAGGTACGTACTTACATAGTACTCCCTCCGTAAGGATATATAAGAGCATTTAGATCATTATTATTTTAGTGATTGATCCAAACGCACTTATATTTCTTTACAGAGGGAGTAGCACATACAAATGCAGCAAGCTATCCATTTCTTATATATATAATGAACCAAATTAATCAACCAATCCTTCCTATAAATTTTGTAGTGGATTTTGCATGACTGGGAAGACCAAGACTGCGTCAAGATACTGCGCAAGTGCAGAGAGGCCATCCGCACAAGAGGTGCTGGGGGGAAGGTGATTATAATCGATTTCGTCGTCGGTGCTGGTTCTTGCAAGGAGACGGAGACACAGGTTCTGTTTGATCTTTACATGATGATGGAGAATGGGGCTGAGCGGGACGAGCAAGAGTGGAGCAAGATTTTCTTTGAAGCTGGATTTAGTGACTACAAGATCATGCCAGTCTTAGGCGCTCGTTCACTCATTCAAGTATTCCCATGAATTCTGGCGGTTTGATGTCCAAATGTACTTCCTGTTTCCAAATGTTTGTTTGCTTACACATCAGAATAATGCCTAGGACTATACTATATAGTCTCGACTTTGAATCTGAATAATGAAACTGTTTGTTATCCTACGTGTTGTTTTCGTTCATAATTCATATGCTCACAATGAAATACAGTCTGCTATTTTTGTTTACATTAAATTATACTTTACCTAGCAATATGGTAAACAGGCTCACTTAGCAGAGGCTGGCTTGTTCGCTTATTCGCCGCCCTAGGAATGCGAGCTCCTTGCCGAAATGAAATTCTAGTAGCACTGGTTACTATCGGGTCCTGCATGTTCGTCATTTGTGCAAGTAAACACAATGCATACGAGTACTCTACTGAATTGAACTTTTTTGTATTGTTTTCATTGGACCATCCACTGTATAGTAACAGAGTATTTATTGCACACAGACTATTTTATTCTTTCAACCCATAGTTCATCCACCCACACTTTTAGTCTGATTCTAAAATTTGTAACACTTTTAAATTTTGAACTTGTTCTGAACAAGTAAAATTCCAAATTTGACACCATAATGAAACTTATGTCAAATGTGAGATCATATGAAATGAAACTGAAGTGAACCAATAATAAAAAATGCAAAAATAATTTAATAAACCATAATAAAACTTATATCAAATTTGAGATGAAACATAGACGAATTGTGGATTGAAACAATAACGAAAACAAGCTAAGGGGAATCTATGAATAAATAATGAGAACATGTAAAATTACGATGACACGGAAATGATATCGTATGGAAAATATGCTAAGAGAACACTTTCATTGGCCAGCCCAACCATGAAAGGTAATTTAACAAAATGATATGAAACTTATTTGAAAGCTCGAAAAATAGAAATAAAACCAGAATGAAAATAATAATGAAACATGTAAAAATACGATGAAACACATATGTAAAAATAAGGCCGCGAGATCGTCGTCCTCTGAGTTGGAAGTTTATGGTGAAGGTGACGTGGGCTCCATTGCAGGCGCGCCCGGGGTCTGGTGTGGTTGTGGAACACATATGTGGAGATCATAGTAGCGGTGAATGACGAACGTGAGCGCTCCGAAGAATATGGTGCAGGAAGGAGAAGTCGGTCTGTTAGTGTAGAACCGGCCTTCTGCGATGAAGGTGAGGAAGCCGATGGTTAAGCCGTGAGATTGCCAGCCGTTATTGAGGATCTGATCTAGAGTCGGTCCCCAGCTGACATAGCCCCTTCCTGTGCTAACTGATGGTATGGGAATTTGCGAGTATCCTTTGTAGGGTGGCGAACATGTCCGGAAGTACAAGAAGGGAGTTCGCCAAGGGGGTTTTCCAGATTTGCGCCCTCATGGCGAGGAAATACCTTACGTCCTGCTATTTGTTTTCTATTGATGATGGAGAACGTTGAGCGAGGGGTTACAAGGGACATAAATATGGCCATAGGAGTATAGTCTACGGGAGTAGATTGGAATCGCTACCCCTATCCTCACCTTATATAGGTGACGGGGCTAGGTTTTACATGGCGCCTACATGATCTCACACTGCCATCATCTTGGCTTCCACCCAAGATGGTCTTCTGGCTTCCAGGACCCCCGGGCTGTCTCTTGATGCCAGACCTCCTTCAAGACTTTTGGGCCCGAAGGCCGGCCCACTATTGGGTTCATATCTAGTGTGCCATCCACGTTGTAATGCACCATCACCAACCCCGATTTCTGGGGCCTTAAGAGTGAAGCGATTCCTAATTCTTCTTGGTAACATGCCAAAGTGTTGTGTCCCAAAGGCTCGACTGGGTATTTTCGTCATTGCGGTTGATATGGAGAAGGGGTGGGTCGCATGGAGGCAGAAATGGGTAAATGAAGACAGAAACGAGGGGCTGGCCTGACAGTGGTTCATGTAGACGACGAGCAAGAGCATGTGGCCAATTTTTCCGCAAGCGTTAGAAGCATAGCCATAATTCCAGAAATTTTAGTGGCGGCAACTGAATTTGCCCTATTATAAGAAGGTATTGCCCCACAACGGTGCGCACACGGGTGACCTTCCTCTTGGTCCAATGACAGGTGGGCCATGGACTCGCCGGGGGCCATATTAATGGGACATTGTCTATCGTGCTCTTGTGATTTCTCTCTCGGGTGATGGGCGGGCTAGACCCACCTGTCGGTTTTTTCGGACACCGTTGGGCTGGCTCAGGTGTGCCAGGGGGCCAGGTCAGACTGTGGTGGGCCTAGACCCCGGCGGGTGTGCGTCGTTCAGGATGGCCGGCCACGCGGGTGTGCCATGCTGTTTGATCGCGAGAGCTGGCAAAGCACGGGCACCAGGTTGTTCGGCTTGTGTGAGCGAAACAGGCGACGGTGAGTCTATCGTCCAAGAGACGGGCCGAATATACCGACAGGCGGATCCGGCTTCCTGCTCTTGTGCAATACGATGAGAAAGGGTTCTCGCGGGAGCGCCGAGGCCGCTCCATGAGAGTGGCCCTGCACGCACCCGCGGTCCACCCGTCATGGACCCCCGAGTGCACGTCCACTAGTTGAAAACGGAGTTTTATCACCGGTTCATAAGGGCCTTTAGTGCCGGTTCTGCAACCGGCATTAAAGAGTGGGGACTAAAGGTCCCCCTTTAGTACCGGTTTGGCACGAACCGGCGTAAACGTGCCACCACGTGGCACGAGCCAGGCCTGGGTGCGTGTAGGACATTAGTACCGGTTGGTAACACAACCGGTACTAAATGTTTGGGTGTGTTTTGGTTTTAATTTTTATTTTTCCTTTAGTTTTGTGTTTTCAATTTAATTTAGTGATTGTTTTACATTATAATGAGTTGTTAAATCATTAGGTGAAAGTACCGCAGATTAGTTTCGACTGGATGCATGTGGATCCTAGCTAAGTGATAAAGTATATGCCATATCCATATTACTTAGATCTAAGTAATATGGATATGGCATATAGTTGATCACTTAGCTAGGATCCATCCAGTTGAAACTAATATGCGGTTTTTTTCATAAATGATATAATAACTCATCATCATCATCATCATCATCATCATCATATTAATATAAAAACTCTTGCATCATATCATCACCAACAACAGTATATACTAGCTAGCAAAGATATCATCGAGTTCAACATGGTCATGATATTATAAGCATTCATAACACCACAAAAGCAAATCACTCTTTGAGATTAAGTTCATGACGAAGAACACGGACACGCATGAGAGGACAAGAAGTACTAAGAGCATGATAACTAGCTAAATCACTCCTGCTGCTCTCTCTCAGGTAAAATAGCATAGAACATGTATAGCTCTCCTGATTCATCATATTGGATCATGCAGATGAACCTGTCTCCTAATCGTGGGCTGCGCTTCTGATTGCTGCCCCCTAGTACTTCTTTGCGATCGTTAACAATTTTGCTCCAATCTTTCACTATTAAGCATTCATCGCTTTCAGAAATTCTGAATGCACTCATGTGCACTGTAGGATATCTTGGCCGTAAGCTAACAATTGACATGCGACCTTTAGTCTTGATCCACTGAGGCACAACTGTCATCGGGAGTCCCTGTTGAAGAACATCGTATAGTAATTAATATACTTAGCAATGAAAGTTTAGCTTGAAAAATAATGTATGCAAAAGATGCACTGAGGACTAATAGTAAAAATCTTACCATCTTTCCTAAATACATGTGACCGTAGTTCAATACGATCACTATTGGTCGCACGTTTTGAGTACTAAGATTTTCAAATTCAGGAAAATGATTTCTCTTAACAGCATCAAGATCCTCAAGCCATGAAACATAATGACTTATCTCCTCGCAGTTTAGTTCAGCCCCGGGACAGTGGATGGTCCTGTCTACCAAGCGCCGAACATGTTTGCTTGAATCAAAATAAGCTGTCAATAGAAATTACTTGTCAACTATTTTTGAATAAACAATATCGAAGACATAAATATGGTTGAGAAACTCACATAATGGTAGAACTGGAGGCATCTGCACATCGACCCAGATGTCTCTATTACCTTCAATATCATCTTCCGGACGAATATCAAAGGTGATAACCATATCAGGCTCAAATGCATAAGTCTTGCATAGTGCTTGCCAAGTTTTGCATTCAAAATAGGTGTATGTGTCTGCATTGTATAATTTGACGTTGAAAGTATAACCATGCTCGGTCTTCAGGTAAACTCTCTTTGCCTCCATAGTTTCCATAGCACTGAAACCTATCTTATCCAAGACAAAAATTCTTGCATGGCAGGGGATGCGCTACTACAATAGTGAAAATTAAAAATTATAAGTTGAAGCAAATGAAGCATAAGTCATGCTTAATTATGAAAAAAGACTTGTCGTTGTGACTTACTGTATCCACTTCGAAGGTCTCATCCAGCTTGATGCTGAAGCGCCTATCATCAACAAGGAAATTTCTGTCGCACAGGCCGCGCTGGTCTTCACAGTATTCGCACTTAATAAAATCTTTTTCGTCGTCAGACGACATTTCCTATGTTCATATAGGTGAAACATTAAACACTTACTAGTTCTATTAATTCAACTAATTCAACTACTTCTATTAATTCAACTAGTTCTATCAATTCAACTAGTTCTATTAATTCAACTAATTCAACTAAGCATTTACTAAAAATAAACTAGTTCTATATATATATATATATTAATATTTTAATTAGATCATCAAATCTCAAATACCTAAATTTTCTTACTAAAAATAAACTAGTTCTATTAATTCAACAAATTCAACTAAGAATTTACTAAAAATGAACTAGTTATATTAATTTTCTTACTAAAATATATAAAGTAGCTATGTATAGTAATATTTTAATTAGATCATCAAATCTCTTATACCTAAATTTTCTTACTAAAAATAAACTATTTATATTAATTCAACTAGTTCAACTAAGCATTTACTAAAAATAAACTAGTTATATTAATTCAACAGAAAATTTGACATGCATTAATCTAAACAACAGAAAACAGAAAATAAGTAAAAATGTGTGTGTGTGTGTGTGTCTCTGTGTGTGAATGTGTGTGTGTATGTGTGTGTATGTATGCGTGTGTGTGTGTACGAGCGGGGCGGCGGCGTACGGGCGGCGGGGACGACGCGACGGGCGGCGGGCCGAGGGCGACGGCGCGAGACGGCGACACGTACGGGGCGGCGGGCCGGGGGCGACGGCGCGAGACGGCGACGACGGCGCGGCGGGTCGCGCGACGACGGGGGCCGGCTGGGGCGGCGATGGGGGCGGCGACGACGGCGGCGACGACGACGGCGACAGGATGGGCTGGGGCGCGATAGGGGCGGCGACGGGGGCGAAGAACAAACTGAAACGAACTGAAAATATTCGTAAGTGGTGCTTATATAGCGGTGGCCATTAGTACCGGTTTGATCTACCAACCGGTACTAAAGGCCTATTTGGCCAGGCCAAGAGGCGGGAAGAGCAGGCCTTTAGTACCGGTTGGTGGCTCCAACCGGTACTAAACACCCACCTTTAGTACCGGATTGGGCTACCAACCGGTACTAAAGGGGGTGCGCTGCCACCCGCGGTGTAGAAAGTTTAGTCCCACCTCGCCGGGCGAAGGGCAGCCGCACTGGTTTATAAACCCAGCCGCGGCTGCTACTTTGAACTCCCTTGTAAAGCAGGCTTCTGGGCCTAACTATGGCACGCTGCCCTGTGAGCCTGCTGGCCCTTGTGGGCCTGAATTTCCACGCCCGTGGTCTTGTAGGCCCACTGGGAAGCGCCCCAATAATTTTTTATATACTTTGTTTCTTTTCTTCTTTATTTATTTTCTTCTATTTATTTCTGAGTAGTTTTTTATATAGTTTTTTCTTTTCTTCTTTTTTTATTTTCTTCTATTTATTTCTGATTAGTTTTTTATATATTTTTTTCTTTTCCCCAAATCGGTAAATGACTGAAAAATAGCAAATGTTGTCAGAAAGTGTTGAAAATTGATGACGTCGCTTTGAATGGTGTGTATGGAACGCAAAAAAGTCTGGAGTTGTAATAAGTTTAAAAAAATGAAATGCCCATGTAACAGATGAGTTCTTGTCAGAAACCCTGATACTACGAAAGAGATTGTCCAGTTTGTACACGAAGTGCGTCCAGTTTTTGCCGTAACCCTCTCTACTCTTTTGCACATGCTATGTGGGTGAAATGATGATACCATGCCAAGTTTTGACATTTTCAGAGTTTATTTTGTAGTGATTTTCAATTTCACGGTCATTTAACTCTCTAAACAAATCGGTAAATGACTGAAAAATAGCAAATGATGTCAGAAAGTGTTGAAAATTGATGACGTCGCTTTGAATGGTGCGTACGGAACGCAAAAAAGTCTGGAGTTGTAATAAGTTTAAAAAAATGAAGTGCCAGTGTAACAGATGAGTTCTCGTCCGAAACCCTGATACTCCGAAAGAGATTGTCCAGTTTGTACACGAAGTGCGTCCAATTTTTGCCGTAATCCTCTCTACTCTTTTGCACATGCTGTGTGGGTGAAATAATGATACCATGCCAAGTTTCGACATTTTCAGAGTTCATTTTGTAGTGATTTTCAATTTCACGGTCATTTAGCTCTCTAAACAAATCGGTAAATGACTACAAAAGTGCAAATAATGTCAGAAAGTTTTGAAAAATGATGACGTCGCTTTGAATGGTGTGTACGGAACGCAAAAAAGTCTGGAGTTGTAATAAGTCTGAAAAAATGAAGTGCCAATGTAACAGATGAGTTCTCGTCAGCAACCCTTATACTTCGAAAGAGATTGTCCAGTTTGTACACGAAGTGCGTCCAGTTTTTGCCGTAACCCTCTCTACTCTTTTGCACAAGCTATGTGGGTGAAATAATGATACCACACCAAGTTTCGACATTTTCAGAGTTGATTTTGTAGTGATTTTCAATTTCACGGTCATTTAGCTCTCTAAACAAAACGATAAATGACTGAAAAATAGTAAATGATGTTAGAAAGTGTTGAAAATTGATGACGTCGCTTTGAATGGTGCGTACGGAACGCAAAAAAAGTCTGTTGTTGTAATAAGTTTAAAAAAATGAAGTGCCAGTGTAACAGATGAGTTCTCGTTCGAAACCCTGATACTCCGAAAGAGATTGTCCAGTTTGTACACGAAGTGCGTCCAGTTTTTGCCGTAACCCTCTCTACTCTTTTGCACATACTATGTGGGTGAAATGATGATACTATGCCAAGTTTCGACATTTTCAGAGTTCATTTTGTAGTGATTTTCAATTTCACGGTCATTTAGCTCTCTGAACAAATCGGTAGATGACTAAAAAATAGCAAATGATGTCAGAAAGTTTTGAAAATTGATGACGTCGCTTTGTATGGTGTGTACGGAACGCAAAAAATTCTGGAGTTGTAATAAGTTTAAAAAAATGAAGTGCCCATGTAACAGATGAGTTCTCGTCAGAAACCCTGATACTTCGAAAGAGATTGTCCAGTTTCTACACGAAGTGCGTCCAGTTTTTGCCGTAACCCTCTCTACTCTTTTGCACATGCTGTGTGGGTGAAATGATGATACCATGCCAAGTTTCGACATTTTCAGAGTTCATTTTGTAGTGATTTTCAATTTCACGATCATTTAGCTCTCTAAACAAATCGGTAAATGACTGAAAGATAGCAAATGATGTCAGTAAGTGTTGAAAATTGATGACGTCGCTTTGAATGGTGCGTACGGAACGCAAAAAAAGTCTGGAGTTGTAATAAGTTTAAAAAAATGAAGTGCCAGTGTAACAGATGAGTTCTCGTCCGAAACACTGATACTCCGAAAGAGATTGTCCAGTTTGTACACGAAGTGCGTCCAGTTTTTGCCGTAACCCTCTCTACTCTTTTGCACATGCTATGTGGGTGAAATGATGATACTATGCCAAGTTTCGACATTTTCAGAGTTCATTTTGTAGTGATTTTCAATTTCACGGTCATTTAGCTCTCTAAACAAATCGGTAGATGACTAAAAATAGCAAATGATGTCAGGAAGTGTTGAAAATTGATGACGTCACTTTGAATGGTGCGTACGGAACGCAAAAAAGTCTGGAGTTGTAATAAGTTTAGAAAAATGAAGTGCCAATGTAACAGATGAGTTCTCGTCAGAAACGGTGATACTCCGAAAGAGATTGTCCAGTTTGTACACGAAGTGCGTCCAGTTTTTGCCGTAATCATCTCTACTCTTTTGCACATGCTGTGTGGGTGAAATGATGATACCATGCCAAGTTTCGACATTTTCAGAGTTCATTTTGTAATGATTTGCAATTTCACGGTAATTTAGCTCTCTAAACAAATCGGTAAATGACTACAAAATTGCAAATAATGTCAGAAAATTTTGAAAATTGATGACGTCGCTTTGTATGGTGTGTACGGAACGCAAAAAAGTCTGGAGTTGTAATAAGTTTAAAAAAATGAAGTGTCCATGTAACAGATGAGTTCTCGTCAGAAACCCTTATACTTCGAAAGAGATTGTCCAGTTTGTACACGAAGTGCGTCCAGTTTTTGCCGTAACCCTCTCTACTCTTTTGCACATGCTATGTGGGTGAAATGATGATACCACGCCAAGTTTCGACATTTTCAAAGTTGATTTTGTAGTGATTTTCAATTTCACGGTCATTTAGCTCTCTAAACAAATCGATAAATGACTGAAAAATAGTAAATGATGTCAGAAAGTGTTGAAAATTGATGACGTCGCTTTGAATGGTGCGTACGGAACGAAAAAAAAGTCTGTTGTTGTAATAAGTTTAAAAAAATGAGTTGCCAGTGTGACAGATGAGTTCTCGTTCGAAACCCTGATACTCCGAAAGAGATTGTCCAGTTTGTACACGAAGTGCGTCCAGTTTTTGCCGTTACCCTCTCTACTCTTTTGCACATGCTATGTGGGTGAAATGATGATACTATGCCAAGTTTCGACATTTTCAGAGTTCATTTTGTAGTGATTTTCAATTTCACGGTCATTTAGCTCTCTAAACAAATCGGTAGATGACTAAAAAATAGCAAATGATGTCAAAAAGTTTTCAAAATTGATGACGTCGCTTTGTATGGTGTGTACGGAACGCAAAAAATCTGGAGTTGTAATAAGTTTAAAAAAATGAAGTGCCCATGTAACAGATGAGTTCTCGTCAGAAACCCTGATACTTCGAAAGAGATTGTCCAGTTTGTACACGAAGTGCGTCCAGTTTTTGCCGTAACCCTCTCTACTCTTTTGCACATGCTGTGTGGGTGAAATGATGATACCATGCCAAGTTTCGACATTTTCAGAGTTCAGTTTGTAGTGATTTTCAATTTCACGGTCATTTAGCTCTCTAAACAAATCGGTAAATGACTGAAAGATAGCAAATGATGTCAGAAAGTGTTGAAAATTGATGGCGTCGATTTGAATGGTGCGTACGGAACGCAAAAAAAGTCTGGAGTTGTAATAAGTTTAAAAAAATGAAGTGCCAGTGTAACAGATGAGTTCTCGTCTGAAACCCTGATACTCCGAAAGAGATTGTCCAGTTTGTACACGAAGTGCGTCCAGTTTTTGCCGTAACCCTCTCTACTCTTTTGCACATGCTATGTGGGTGAAATGATGATACCATGCCAAGTTTCGACATTTTTAGAGTTCATTTTGTAGTGATTTTCAATTTCACGGTCATTTAGCTCTCTAAACAAATCGGTAAATGACTAAAAAATAGCAAATGATGTCAGAAAGTTTTGAAAATTGATGACGTCGCTTTGAATGGTGTGTACGGAACTCAAAAAAGTCTGGAGTTATAATAAGTTTTAAAAAATAAAGTGCCCATGTAACAGATGAGTTCTCGTCAGAAACCCTGATACTTCGAAAGAGATTGTCCAGTTTGTACAGGAAGTGAGTCCAGTTTTTGCCGTAACACAAGAAGTCCGGAGTTGTTATAAGTTATTAAAGATAAAAAAGAGGCACAATGCTCGTTAATTAGCTTCAAGCCTTTCGGAATAGTGCAAACTGCACTGCACATAGCTCCGTGCAGTCTACACTATTCCTCAAGGCTTAAAGCTAAGCAACGTGTAGATGAGCATTTCACGGTCATTTAGCTCTCTAAGCTAATCTAGTAGCCATGTTAAGTCGATAATGACGTGGAATTGTTATATGACATGCAAATACCTTCTGAGTTAATGGCACTAGTCATCAACCCGTGCATCTGCATGGGCTAGTTTTTTAAACGGTTCATAGTTACAATACTTTTCATGACCACTTGTTTCTTTGCATCCAGCAAGAATATAAATTTGTTGTGTGTGAACCATTAAATGAACAATTAATATGAAAATAGAAAACTTATATCCTGAAAGTTTACAATCTTCATAAAATATTTATATTTTATTTTAAGACAAACGGGAAATTAAAAATCCTACTTATAGAGATCCTGAAACATAATTCAAATGTCGCATAAATTACGTAATTTTGAATGATAAGTACTAAAAATGTAATAATTTGTTTAGTTAATATTAATCCTTTTTTTATTTGGGAGTCTACTTAATCATGGGGTATTTTGCATAATGCTTAGGCTTGTCAAATGAAATAAGCATTTCATAACAACAGTGTACCTCCCTACAGTTTAATAACAAACTTACTCTACAAACACCGAAAACCGAACCAAAGACTGAAGAAGCAATCATAAGTGTCATACTTCTTAAATTCTCCTTTTTTTTCCCGGCACCACCCATGGAGTAGTCTTTCCACCGTGTTTGACTCTCGTTGTGGTAGCAAATGATGGGTCCAAGTTTTCGCATAGTATTGTCCGTTTGTTTTATCATGATAGAGTACTCCATTAGTTGGCACCGCTCTTATATTTGTGTGTGATCTTTTAGCAGTTCAACATTATAGTTCTTCCACCCATATGTTCGCAATGTTAAATCTATGGAGAAAAAGATTCAAATCTTCACTATTGTACCACAAAAGCAAGTCACATGAATAGCTCGCAATTATTTAACTACTGGTGGTTGGTGCTAGGTATATTAGCGTTAGGAAAGTAAATGTACATACTGAACATTTGACTGTGGAAGAAAATGAATTTTCTTATTTACTCTTATTGAATTCTAAATATATTTTGGATATTTGTTTTCAGTAATACACCTAATTTTGGAAAATCTATTTCATAGCCTTGTATTTTTGAAATATTTTACAAAACATGACACAAATTGTTGTGTTTTTTCACATACATATTTATAACATTAATACACTCTTTATATGTAATGTGATATTTATTATATAATTTTTTAATCATACATAACTAAATTCTTATTATTTTCAAATCACAAATTTTAAATGATATGATAACTTACATTTTAAAAGCTCTATTTCGGGACATTATAACTAAAAACTATCTGAGCGAATCGGGCACCATAATGTATTTGGTGTCTACACTTTGTCGCATACATAGCCTTTTTTATTTTTAATGTAATTGCTAAAATATGTAATTATGTAGAACTTAATATTACATTCTATTACACAGATTGGACTTATATAGGTTGGAAAAGAATTAAATCTATGCTGTCAAACCTACCGAATAGCATTCCTCCGGCACATTGTATATCTGGCATTTATTAGTAATGTGTCTAAATCAGTTCGGGATAAATTCACTCTACATCGTCATAATGGCTTGTTGTTAAAATTTGGCATCCTGACGCATTACTTGGAATTTTTATAAACTCAGTGTAAACAGTTATGTTATCTTTTTAAACATAAGTTATTTAGTTCAATTCGGAGTACTATATAGTAATTTTCAACAGTAAATCTAGCCTATTTCAACTCGGTCATTATAAACAATAAATCTAGCCTGTTTCAACTCGGCCATTATATTTAACTTATTTAAGACATAAGGTAATCTAACTTTTGAACAATCTTTAGAAATCTACATATGTAGAGGTCAAGTAGGACATACATATGTGAAATTCCGTAAAATAATTTGATAATTGTTATATTAAAGAAAATAATATTATAATTTATTATCTGTACTTACTATAATTTCAATACTTTTTGATAGCATGTTCCCGTTGCATAGTGTCGCTTACTGCACAATATCTTAATTTGTTATGTGTCTCGGATAGAAAAATATTGTATTTCCGCGTATGTATATGCATGTCTATATATGTTTCACACACATGAAATTTTTTTATATATTAAAAAATGATTTCGCCTGAGTTACATCCATGCATGCTAATTTCCTGTCTATCATTGGAGTTTAGATCTATGCATGTATGTGCTTGACTAAGCTCTGCACATATATACGTGCCGGTCAAATCATATACATGAACGTACATCACTCTATTCTACTATTAAGGGATTCGTTGAGCACCTCGTCAAAGAAACAAACCTTTCAGATCAACTTGTAAATTTTCTTTTTACATATTTGCATTTTTTTAGCATATTTGCATTTCTTTCCTAAAATATTGCAATATTTGCAAATATCTGAATCATATTCTTTTGATTGACAATAACACAATGGCTTACCAGCAGATCAAAACAGATATCTAGCTAGTGCGAAGGTTGTGCCACCTCTTGATTGTTTCCTCCATGAGCAAGCAAGCTTCTGGTAACGGTAACAGTCATGGCGACGGAACATGATGTGCCGGCGAGCCGCAGACATTAGAAAGATCTGAAAAGAAGCAGATAGGCATGATGCATAAATCTGGAAAGGAAGAAGAATATGCATAACTCAAAAGCATTGAAGCCGTCGGTTTTTGCATTGCTCTACGATCAGTTAATGTACGCATGCATCGTATATGTACGCATCCAGCCGCCGGAATTTACTTCTCCTGCCTTCGTTTGTCAAGGGCAAAAATACTGGCCAGCAGCACAAATTGAAGACCAGCTTTCGGCACCTCCATAACGCTCGTAGAAAAGTTCTCAATGACTTGCATCGGGAATATCTCTCCAGACCAGGGCATGCGCCAATTAATGCTTCTTGCCGTGTCATGTATGCCGGGTCATGTATCTCTACGGGGACAACAAAATTCAACTTGTTTATTTTTGGATAATCATTGGGAGATAGAGACCCAGCACAGGACGTCTCCCATGCGTGGGACAACCGAGGTTTTTTTTTTCAATCTTAGGCTTCATCAACGGCTAAAATATATTATATTTTAATCTGACGGATGTAAATCTTTAACTTATAAAATTGACGTGAATCCTCGTATGGCTCTTCCAATTAGTAAATATATAAGATAGTAGTAGACGTGAAGAATAAAGGGGCAGTAATGGGATATTAAATGTGGCAGCTAACTTGCTAGGCCTTCGAGTTATATTTTGTTCAGCATTAAGTGGAAAACATATTTTGGCATCCTTTTCCTCCTCTCGACTCTGACAAAATGTTAGTGATATTCAAATGGAAAAGCTTAGGCAAGAAATATTCCGAGGAAAAATAATGCATCTACTCTAAAATATATTTTCATCAATAGTAGTCCACTACTACCATGAGCCAATGGCCATGGTTCTATTCAAAATTTTAATTTATCAAGATCAGGCGTAGACTTGATGTTGACATCAATGGCTATCTAGGCTTAGAGAGATGAGAGGAGTGAAGAACAAAAAAGGAGCGCCAATAATGGTTATAACCCATAGGGGATAAAATAAGGACGCCGCTAGTTGGCATGAATTGATACAGGTAGACATCACTTACTCTGCGTCCCTGAATAGAGGCCATAATTTGTGTTGCTCTAGGGACCCATAATTTATGAATTCTGCTCACAAGAGATCCGACTGTTGTGGGGATCAAACTTTAGCACGCTGCCCTTAGAGCAACTCCAACGCGTCAACCCAAATGGACGGCGATTTTGTTATGTTTTCGTCTGTTTGTGTCGACCGTCCGCTCGGTGTCCGCCTAATTTTCTTTTTGGGTCAGCAGTGCGCCCAATGCCAGCGACTCATTTCATGTCCGTGCACAAATTTTAAAAAGGCCCGCGGCTGTAGATCATGGCAGCGGCCAAGCCGTCACCCAAAGTTCATGCCGGCACCATGCCAGCAGCCGACATACAATGCCAGCTCCAAAAAAGCACCACACAGTTTGTGTTGGCGCACTTGCCAGTGACTGGCATAGATGCCAGCAAACAAAAAAGGGGCCGGAGTTCGACCACGCCATCGCGACTGTAGTCATGCCAACACACTTTTCGGCATGCAAAAAAGGATGGCGCTTTCCGCCATAAATCACTCGTCGTCGAACTTGAGCATGTCGGCTTGCATCTTGTCGAACCACGACCTCTTCCTCGGCGACATGGTGTTGAGGTCCACCTTCATGATCTCCACACCCGTCATCATGCTAGCGAGAACCACTTCTTTCGCCTTGGTCTTGACATTTGCGGCATCGATATCTAGCATCTTGGCTTGCACTGGTGCAGAACCGGGCTTTAGCACCAGTTCGTAAGGCCCTTTAGTGGCGGTTCTTGAACCGGTACTAAGGGGGGGGGGCTTTAGGGATTTTGGTTTTATTATTTATTTTTCCTTTAATTTTGTATTTCCATTTATTTTATTTTTCATTTGCTGGTATTTTACGAACTACATATTGTACACGTTATGCATATATATAAATATAATTTCTCGTAGAACCGATCATATATATATATATATATATATATATATATATATATATATATAGGAAAAATCCATCCTACCACCCGGTTGTAGTTACCCCATATGTCTCATATACTACCTTGTGGTACTATATATACTACTTTATCATTTAAATATATTCGTATACTATATCTAAGATATTTCAAAGCAAGTTACATGAAAAAATTGCATATGAGCCCATAGTTTTTTGTTATATTTGTGAAATACGTACATATTTGTACGTGAAAAAGAGCATACTCAAAACATGGTATATACTACCTAAAAATTAGTATATATATATATATATATATATATATATATATATATATATATATATATATATATATATATATATATATATATACTAGCTAATCATTGATATATACTACATACTAAACGTACATACTCTCTATTTTGACGGATACTACATACAACATACAAAATGCAAGTGGTGGTAATTACCACCGCTTGGAGGAAGCATTTGAGGCACCACCATTTGAAGCACCGCCATTCACACATAGAGCAGAAAAGAGTACCGGTTGGAGCGACCAACCGGTTTAAAGGGGTGTGTTGGCCCAGGTGCGATGCACAAAGTTTAGTCCCACCTCGCTGAGCGAAGGGCGGCCGCACTGGTATATAAACCCAGCCGCGGCTGCTCCTTTGAGCTCCTCTGTAACGCAGGCCTTCTGGGCCTACTTGTGTTGCGCTGCCCTGTTGGGCCTACTAGCCTTGCGGGCCTACCTCCTGGCCCGACTACAGGTTGGGTTTCTAGTCGCATGCAGGCCGCTGTGGCCCAGTAGGCAGGCTTTTAAAAAAATATTTTTTGCTTTATTTATTTTCTTTTATTTATTTCTGAGTTGTTTTTCCTGTATTTAGAATTTCTTTGTGAATATTTTTGCTTTAGGTACAAAAAATTACAAAATTTCTGTTAGTGCCAGTAGTTTTCAAATTTGAATAGTTTAAATTTGTCTCCCTTATTTATTTTTAAGTTGTTTTTTGCTGTATTTAGAATTTCTTTGTGAATATTTTGCTTTAGGTAAAAAAAATTACAAACTTTATGTTAGTGCCAATAGTTTTTAATTTTGAATAGTTTAAATTTGTCTGTTTTATTTATTTTCTTTTATTTATTTGTGAGTTGTTTTTTGCTGTATTTAGAATTTTTTGTGAATATTTTTCTTTAGGTACAAAAAATTACAAAATTTCTGTTAGTTCCAGTAGTTTTCAAATTTGAATAGTTCAAATTTGTCTTCTTTATTTATTTATGAGTTGTTTTTTGCTGTATTTAGAATTTCTTTGTGAATATTTTTGCTTTAGGTACAAAAAATAACAAAATTTCTATTAGTGCTAGTAGTTTTCAAATTTTAATGGTTTAAATTTGTCTCCTTTATTTATTTCTAAGTTGTTTTTTGCTGTATTTAGAATTTCTTTGTGAATATTTTTGCTTTAGGTACTAAAAATTACAAACTTTCTGTTAGTGCTAGTAGTTTTCAAATTTGAATAGTTTATATTTGTCTGCTTTATTTATTTTCTTTTATTTATTCCTGAGTTGTTTTTTGCTGTATTTAGAATTTCTTTGTAACTATTTTTGCTTTAGGTACAAAAAATTACAAACTTTCTGTTAGTGCCAGTAGTTTTCAAATTTGAATAGTTTAAATTTGTCTGTTTTATTTATTTCTGAGTTGTTTTTTGCTGTGTTTAGAATTTATTTTTGAATATTTTTGCTTTAGGTACAAAAAATTACAAACTTTCTATTAGTGCCAGTAGTTGTCAAATTTGAATAGTTTAAATTTGAATTATTTGAAATTTGTATGAATAACTAGTTTCGGAATAACTTTACTTTAAAAATAGATTTTTCAGTGATTCGTTTTTCTTATGTCTAACATTAGTGTGTTTTATCATTATATTCAATTTGGTAATACTTAGGTTATTTAAAAAATGAAATGCCATTGTAACAGATGAGTTTTCGTCTAAAAACTCTGATACTTCGAAAGAGATTGTCCATTTTGTACACTAAGTGCTTCCAGTTTTTGCCATAACCCTCTATACTTTTTTGCACATGCTATGTGGGTGAAATGATGATACCATGCCAACTTTCAACCTTTTCAGAGTTCATTTGTAGTGCTTTTTATATTCAGGGTCATTTAGCTAAAAAAATCATTAAATGCATGAAAAATAGCAAATGATGTCCGAAAGTGTTGAAAGTTGATGACGTGGCTTTGAATGGTGCATACTGGACGCACAAAAAGTATGGAGTTGTAATAAGTTTCAAAAATGAAATTCCTTTGTAACAGATGAGTTTTCGTCCGAAACCCTGATACTCCGAAAGAGATTGTCCATTTTGTACACGAAGTGCATCCAGTTTTTTCCATAACCCTCTCTACTTTTTTGCACATGCTATGTGGGTGAAATGATGATGCCATGCCAACTTCCAACCTTTAAGAGTTCATTTGTAGTGTTTTTCAATTTCAGGGTCATTTAGCTAAAAAATCAATAAATGCATGAGAAATAGCAAATGATGTCAGAAAGGTATGAAAGTTGATGACGTGGCTTTGAATGGTGCATACTGAATGCACAAAAAGTTTAGAGTTGTAATAAATTTAAAAAATGAAATGCCTTTGTAACAGATGAGTTTTCGTCCGAAGCCCTCATACTTCAAAAGAGATTATCCATTTTGTGCACGAAGTGCATCCAGTTTTTGCCGTAACCCTCTCTACTTTTTTGCACATTATATGTGGGTGAAATGATGATACGATGCCAACTTCCAACCTTTCAGAGTTCATTTGTAGTGCTTTTCAATTTCAGGGTCATTTAGCTAAAAAAATCAGGAAATGCACGAAAAATAGCAAATGATGTCAGAAAAGTTTGAAAGTTGATGACATGGCTTTGAATTGTGCATACTGAACGCACAAAAAGTCTAGAGTTGTAATAAGTTTAAAAAATGAAATGCCTTTGTAACAGATGAGTTTTCGTCCGAAACCCTCATACTTCGAAAGAAATTGTACATTTTGTACACGAAGTGCATCCAGTTTTTGCCGTAACCCTCTCTACTTTTTTGCACATGCTATGTGGGTGAAATGATGATGCCATGCCAACTTTCAACCTTTGTAGAGTTCATTTGTAGTGCTTTTCAATTGCAGGGTCATTTAGCTAAAAAATCAGTAAATGCATGAAAAATAGCAAATGATGTCAGAAAGTGTTGAAAGTTGATGACGTGGCTTTGAATGGTGCATACTGAATGCACAAAAAGTCTGGAATTGTAATAAGTTTAAAAAAATGAAATGCCTTTGTAACAGATGAGTTTTCGTCCGAAACCCTGATACTCCGAA
This sequence comes from Aegilops tauschii subsp. strangulata, assembly GCF_002575655.3. Taxonomy (NCBI): domain Eukaryota; kingdom Viridiplantae; phylum Streptophyta; class Magnoliopsida; order Poales; family Poaceae; genus Aegilops; species Aegilops tauschii. Next base: position 6,780,017 of record NC_053035.3, read on the forward strand.
AGAGATTGTCCATTTTGTACACGAAGTGCATCCAGTTTTTGCCGTAACCCTCCCCTACTTTTTTCCACATGCTATGTGGGTGAAATGATGATACCATGCCAACTTTCAACCTTTTCAGAGTTCATTTGTAGTGCTTTTCAATTTCAAGGTCATTTAGCTAAAAAATTAGTAAATGCATGAAAAATAGCAAATGATATCAGAAAGGTTTGAAAGTTGATGACGTGTCTTTGAATGGTGCATACCGAAAGTACAAAAAGTCAGGAGTTGTAATAAGTTTAAAAAAATGAAATGCCTTTGTAACAGATGAGTTTTCGTCTAAAACCCTCATACTTCGAAAGAGATTGTCCATTTTGTACACGAAGTGCATCCAGTTTTTGCCGTAACCCTCTCAACTTTTTTGCACATGCTATGTGGGTGAAATGCTGATACCGCCAACTTTTAACCTTTTGAGAGTTCAATTTTAGTGCTTTTTAATTTCAGGGTCATTTAGCTAAAACAATCAGTAAATGAGCTAAAAGTAGCAAATGAAGTCAGAAAAGGGTTGAAAATTGCTGATGTGCCTTGGAATGGTGCATATTGAACACACAAAAAGTCTGGAGTTGAAATAAGTTATTAAAAATAAAATCCTTTTGTAATAGATGAGTTTCGTCCGAAACCCTGATACTTCGAAAGAGATTGTCCAGTTTGTAGACGAATTGCATCCAATTTTTGCCGTAACCCTCTCAACTTTTTAGCACATGCTATGTGGATGAAATGATGATATCATGCTAAGTTTCAACCATTTCAGAGTTGATTTGTAGTGCTTTTCATTTTCAGGGTCATTTAGCTAAAAAAATTCATTAAATGCATAAAAATAGCAAATGAAGGCAGAAAAGAGTTGAACATTGATGATGTGACTTTGAATGGTGCACAATGAACACACAAAAAGTCCGGAGTTAAAATAAGTTATAAAAATGAAGGAGAGGCGCAATCCTCACTCGCACATTGCTTAGCTTCAGGCCTTGACAAACTACACATAGCTCTGTGCAATCTACACCATTTCCTCAAGGCATGAAGCTAAGCAGCGTGCAGGTGAGCATTGCGCCTCTCCTTCATCGTTCCTCGTCTCTGCACTCAGGGCTTATAAACCGCTGATACGTCTCCAACGTATCTATAATTTTTGATTGTTCCATGCTATTATATTATCAATCTTGGATGTTCTTTAATCATTTTATAGTCATTTTTTGGTACTAACCTATTGACATAGTGTCAAGTGCTAGTTGTTGTTTTCTGCATGTTTTTTACATCGCAGGAAATCAATACCAAACGGCGTCCAAATTCAATGAAACTTTACGGGGATTTTTTATGCACCAGAAGACACCTAATGGGCCAAGGCTGCGCCTAGGGGGTGCTCCGAGGAGAGCACAACCCACCATGGCGCGCCAGGAGGCCCGGGCGCGCCCTGGAGGGTTGTGCCCACCTCGGGTGCCCCTCGGGCCGCCTCTTTGCTCTATAAATATCCCAATATTCCAGAAACCCTAGGGGAGTCGACGAAAATCAATTCAAGCCTCCGCAGAGTCCAGAACCACCAGATCCAATCTAGACACCATCACGGAGGGGTTCACCACTTCCATTGGTGCCTCTCCGATGATGCGTGATTAGTTCTTTGTAGACCTTCGGGTCCGTAGTTAGTAGCTAGACGGCTTCCTCTCTCTCGCCAAACTCTCAATACAATGGTGTCTTGGAGATCCATATGATGTGACTCTGTTTGCGGTGTGTTTGTTGGGATCAGATGAACTTTCAGTTTATGATCAGATCTATCTTTTTATATCCATGAAAGTTATTTGAGTTTCTTTGAACTATTATATGCATGATTTCTTATAGCCTCGTATTTCTTCTCCGATATTTGGGTTTTGTTTGGACAAATTGATCTATTTATCTTGCAATGGAAAGAGGTGCTTTGTAGTGGGTTCGATCTTACGGTGCTTGATCCCAGTGACAGAAGGGGAACCGACACGTATGTATCGTTGCTACTAAGGATAAAACGATGGGGTCTATCTCTACATAGATAGATCTTGTCTACATCATGTCATCATTCTTATTGCATTACTCCATTTCCCCATGAACTTAATACACTAGATGCATGCTGTATAGCGGTCGATGTGTCGAGTAATAGTAGTAGATGCAGGTAGGAGTCGGTCTACTAATCTTGGACGTGATGGCTATATATTGATCATTGCCTGGATATCGTCATGATTATTTGGAACTCTATCAATTGCCCAACAGTAATTTGTTTACCCACCGTTTGCTATTTTGCTCGAGAGAAGCCACTAGTGAAACCTACGGCCCCCGGGTCTGTTTCTCACATTATTTGCCTTCGCGATCTATTTTATTTGCCTTTTGTTTGCAGATCTATTAAACCAAAAATACAAAAATACCTTGCTGCGTTTTACTCTTATTTATTTTATTTGGTGTTCGATCTATCAATCTACTACAATTATCTCACGTCTGTTTGCCAATTTCTGGCGCCGCTACCCGAAAGGGATTGACAACCCCTTTAACACGCCAGGTTGCGAGGATTTGTTATCTGTGTGCAGGGGCTATTTACATTCTATTGCTAGGTTCTCCTACTAGTTCGATAACCTTGGTTTCATATCTGAGGGAAATACCTACCGCTGCTATGCTGCATCATCCCTTTCTCTTTGGGGAAATACCGACGTAGCTTCAAGCCGCATCAAAAGGAATTTCTGGCGCCGTTGCCGGGGAGGATCTTCAACATATACGAGGTTCCGAATCACAAATCTCATCTCCTTGCAATTTACATTATTTGCCATTTGCCTCTCATTTTCCTCTCCCCCACTTCACAAAAATTTGCCATTTTATTCGTCCTCTTTTTCGTTCGCCTTTTTCTCGTTTGATCTTTTGTTTGCTTGTGTTGCCATGTGCCTTCTATATGCTTGCGTCTTCGCTTGCTAAAAATATATTGATATGGATCCTCATCCACTTGCTAATCTTTTTAAAAGATCCAATCATGTTGAACCAGTTGCTAGTGAGTTGAGTGCACTAGATTATCTTTATGAAGTTTTTCTTGAGATTCGTGAATCTAAAAATTGCGATGAAGAAATTTATGAAGTGATTCATGATAGCTCCTTGAATGAAAAGCATGATTGCAATGATTTTACTATAAATCCTATTAATGTCAATTGTGCTAATAATATGCAAAACCCCAAACTTTGGGATGCTAATTTTGCTATGTCCACTACTTGTTGCAATGATCATGATTGGGGTGATTCTTCTTATGAGCTTGAAATTTTATTTAAACCTCATGATGAATATGATATTGATAATAATGTTTGCAATAATATTGAAAGTGGGTATGGAAGAGCGTCAACTTTAGGTAAAAATAATCCCACATATTTGGAGAGTGTTCAATCTTATGATTTTTTTTATGAAAGTGGGTTCGGAGGAGTCATGACTTTAGTTGATGTTAATCCCACTATCTTGGAAGATTATAAGACTTGTATGCATGTGGATCATGAAAAGAAAGTTTTATATGATTGCTATATTGTTGAATTTGAGTATTATCCTACATGTAATTATTATGAGAAAGGAAAATATGGTTGTAGAAATTTTTATGTTACTAAATTACCTCTCGTTATGTTGAGATCGTCAATGTTTTATTCCTCTTCTTTGCATATGTTAGATGTTTCTTGTCTTGATATTTTGTTTTCTTATAAAATTCCTATGCATAGGAAGTATGTTAGACTTAAATGTGGTTGTCATATGTTTCATGATGCTCTCTTTGTGTTTCAATTATTATCTCTCATGTGAGCATCATTGAAATTTTATGCCTAGCTAGGGGCATGAAACTATAGCGCTTGTTGGGAGGCAACCCAATGAATAAAATTTGTTTTTACGTTTTGCTTTCTGTTCTTGAATGTTTGCACAATTATGCTAATGTTATGATTGTGTGTTTTGTGTTTTAATTAGTGTTTGTACCAAGTAGAACCTATAGGATCTTCTTGGGTGATAGTTGTTTGATCTTGCTGAAAAAACAGAAACTTTTGCGCTCATGAAAACAATTCTTATTTTTTACCAGAGCGTGATAAAATGCCAATTATTTTTGCAGAAGATTAATATACAAATTTCTTAGGTCTTCCTATTGTTTTAGAATTTTTGGAGTTTCAGAAGTATTCGAACAATTCAGATTGCAACAGATTGTTCTGTTTTTGACAGATTTTGTTTTCTTTGCGTTGTGTGCTTGTTTTGATGGCTCCATGGTTTTCTTTGTTGAGTTTTTGCCATAGAAAAGTTGGAATATATTAGATATAATGCAAGAATAAAATATGAATAGGTTGCAACAGTACTTATAGTAGTGATTTATTTTCTTATACTAATGGATCTCACGAAGGTTTTGTTGAGTTTTGTGTGATTGAAGTCTTCAAGTTTTGGGTTATCTTACGATGGATGAAGGAATAAGGAGTAAGAAAAGCCTAAGCTTGGAGATGCCCCGGCAACCCAAGCTATTATCCAAAAGATAGCAAGCAAGTAAGCTTGGGGATGCCCCGAGTGGCATCCCCTCTTTCTTCTAACGACCATCGATATTTTACTCGAAGCTATATTTTTATTCGTCACATACTATGTGTTTTGCTTGGAGCGTCTTGTATGATATGAGTCTTTGCTTGTTTTATTTTGTGTTTTAAGTCTTGATTCCTTGCGGGACACACCTATTTGAGAGAGCCAAAATTATGCATGACTTATTAGAATTGCTCTCTATGCTTCACTTAAATTTTTTATGAGCCATGGACTTGCTCTAGTGCTTCACTTATATCTTTTTGAGCACGGTGTGCTTAGTTATTTTTGAAGAAATGCTCTCTTGCTTCACTTAGATTTGTTTTAGAGGTAGTAAATTTTTCAGGAAATTCTCTCTTTCTTCACTTAAATTAATTTGAGAGAAAGAAATATTATGCTCATGATCTTCACTTATATTTGTTTGAGCTTATCAAAAGCAACATATGAAAATTAGTTCCAAAGTGATAGATATCCAAGAAGGATATAATAAAAACTTTCATGAAGATCATTGGACAAAATAAACTTGATTCTTAGTAATAGTTTTAAGATATGATGATGTGATATGTGAGTCATGTTGATGAGTAATTATGCTTTACTAAGAATATTGGTGTTAAGGTTTGTGACTCCCTATGCAAGCACGAAAGTCAATAATTATGCAATGAAATTATATCCTACTTGTGGTGCATTATTCGGTGTTAATTATGCTTAATGCTCGCTTATGAGATTATTCGTTTCTTGGTTGGTTGCTTCTCAATCTTTTGCTAGCCTTCATTTTGCACTAAGTATGATCTCTACTTGTGCATCCAAAAACCTTTAAACCAGTTTTGCCACATGACTCCACTATATCTACCTATATGCGGTATTCTTTTGCCGTTCTAAGCAAATTTGTATGTGCCATCTCTAATTTTGAAAATAAACTTCTCTTTTGTGTGTTCGTACCGCTCGCAGAGCTGTGAGGGGTGGCTAATATTTTCCATGCTAGATGTGTTATTCTCACGATGAGTGTTTATTCACTTGTCATTGCACGAGAGTAAGGCAAAGGTATTAGGGATGCCCAGTCCCGAAATGAAAAATGAATTTACTTTATGTTGTCAAATAATAAATTCCTTGGAAAGTGTTGGTACGGAGGGAAACCGTGGATACGGCTAGCCAAGGAAAGTGAAAGTATGGTTGAAAAAAGAATAAACTTTATTTTCTGTTTGGGAACCGCCTATGATATATCTAGCATGGAAAGTGTTGGGAACTCTAAGTCGTTTTCGTTGGTGGGAAGGACACACCTCCTGAAATGTTCTTATCTCTAAGTTTTTTCGCTTTGAGCTTTGGCACCTCTACAAATCCCTACTTCCCTCTGCGAAGGGCCTTTGTTTTACTTTATGCAATTTTTATTATTGAATTTGAATCTCCTTATAAAAGCACCAACTCGGAGGCACTATGATCTTACTTGAGCATTGGGTGTAGCTAATATGCAAGTGTGTTTCATGAATGGATCAATGATTGAGCATGATGGGCTAGGGATAACTTATTTTAGCGTTGATATTTTGAAAGACATGGTTGCTTGTTGGTATGCTTGAGTATTTAAGTTATCATATCAAAACTAGACTATTGCTTTGAACAATATAAAAGTCCAAATGTCCATGCTATAAAGAAAACAATATGATATGACATGTTACGCAGTATTCCACATCAAAAATTCCGTTTTTATCACTTACCTACTCGAGGACGAGTAGGAGTTAAGCTTGGGGATGCTGATACGTCTCCAACGTATCTATAATTTTTTATTGTTCCATGCTGTTATATTATCAATCTTTGATGTTTTATAGTCATTTTAAATAATTTTTTGGTACTAACCTATTGACATAGTGCCAAGTGCCAGTTGTTGTTTTCTGTAATTTTTTTACATCGTAGGAAATCAATATCAGACGGAGTCCAAATGCAATGAAACTTTACGGAGATTTTTTTATTGACCAGAAGACACCTAATGGGCCAAGGTTGCGCCTGGGGGCGCTCCGAGGAGAGCACAACCCACCAGGGCGCGCCAGGAGGCCCAGGCGCGCCCTAGTGGGTTGTGCCCACCTCGGGTGCCACCCGGACCACCTCTTTGCTCTATAAATACCCCAATATTCCAGAAACCCTAGGGGAGTCGACGAAAATCAATTCCAGCCGCCGCAGAGTCCAGAACCACCAGATCCAATCTAGACACTATCACGGAGGGGTTCACCACTTTCATTGGTGCCTCTCCGATAATGCGTGAGTAGTCCTTTGTAGACCTTCGGGTCCGTAGTTAGTAGCTAGATGGCTTCCTCCCTCTCGCTAAATTCTCAATACAATGGTCTCTTGGAGATCCATATGATGTAACTCTTTTTGCGGTGTGTTTGTTGGGATCAGATGAACTTTAGTTTATGATCAGATCTATCTTTTTATATCCATGAAAGTTACTTGAGTTTTTTTGATCTCTTGTATGCATGATTTGTTATAGCCTCGTATTTCTTCTCCGATATTTGGGTTTTGTTTGGCCAACTTGATCTATTTATCTTGCATTGGGAAGAGGTGCTTTGTAGTGGGTTCGATCTTATGGTGCTTGATCCCAGTGATAGAAGGGGAACCGACACGTATGTATCGTTGCTACTAAGGATAAAATGATGGGGTCTATCTCTACATAGATAGATCTTGTCTACATCATGTCATCGTTCTTATTGCATTACTCCCTTTCCCCATGAACCTAATACACTAGATGCATGCTGGATAGCGGTCGATGTGTGGAGTAATAGTAGTACATGCAGGCAGGAGTCGGTCTACTAATCTTGGATGTGATGCCTATATATTGATCATTGCCTGGATATCGTCATGTTTATTTGTAGTTCTATCAATTGCCCAACAGTAATTTGCTTACCCATCATTTGCTATTTTTCTCGAGAAAAGCCACTAGTGAAACCTATGACCCCCGGGTCTCTTTCTCATTTTATTTGCCTTCGCAATCTATTTTATTTGCCTTTCATTTTCAGATCTATTAAACCAAAAATACAAAAATACCTTGTTGCGCTTTATTCTTTTTTATTTTATTTGGCGTTCGATCTATCAATGTACTACAATTATCTCACGTATGTTTGCCAATTTCTGGCGCCGTTACCCGAAAGGGATTGACAACCCCTTTAACATGTCGGGTTGCGAGGATTTGTTATCTGTGTGCAGGGGTTGTTTACGTTGTGTTGCTAGGTTCTCCTACTAGTTCGATAACCTTGGTTTCATATCTGAGGGAAATACCTACCTCTGCTCTGCCGCATCATCCCTTCCTCTTTGGGGAAATACTGACGTAGCTTCAAGCCGCATCAACCGCTGCGAGTCCCTCTTGCTAGGCGAGGTGGGACTAAATTTTAGCCATTGCCAGGACAAGGCCTTTAGTCTCGGTTGATGGCTCAATTAAAATATTTTGTTATGATCCACTTATAGAAAGTTATAATATTCTTCAATAGCAAAAAGAATCAACTAAAAATCTCTAGTACCGGTTCGTGGCATGAACCGGTACTAAAGGTGCTGGTGGGGGGCCCAGCCTGACAACAGCCTGCCACCACCTCTTTAGTACCGGTTCGTGGAACGAACTGGTACTAAAGGTTCGCCACGAACTAGTACTAATGAGCACCGCCCGCCTAGCTGTTGGAACCGACACTAATGGTCACATTAGTGCTGGTTCAGTTACAAACCGGGACTAATGTGCTTCACATTAGGCCCTTTTTCTACTAGTGTTGCTTCTCCGCCTCCATCTCAAGCATCCTCATTTGCTTCTCCGCCTCCATCTCAAGCCTCCTCCTTTAGATCTCCATGAAGGCGTTCATTTGTTCTTCCTTGTCTTGTCGGCGCTTCTCCTCCCTTGAGTCCTTCTTAGTCATCATGCCCTCCATGGTAGCGATCAAGGCATTGGACGCCGCATCCCTCTTGTCCTGCTTCTTGGAGTTGGTCTTCCCCCACGGCCGTGGCTTCTCGCCCTCCCCAACCTCCTCCACGACTTTCTCTCCCCCACGCAACATGAGGGCGGCATATTGCACCTTGAACTTCTCCTCGTCTTTGATGACCCTCCAACAATGAGAGAGGTTGAAGGACTTACCATCATGTTGGACCTTGAATGCCTCCAAAGCTTGGAATGCCTACAAATGAAATGCATGCAAGCATATTGGCAAATGGATATGAATATGGACTTGCAAGAATAAACGGAAGAGGGGCGCATGCATGCATACCATATCTTGCATGCCGATGCCGCTCACCGGGCGTGACTTGATGCTCTCAAAGGTGGCACAAAACTTGTCATGCTCTTGTTGGATCACCTTCCATCGGTTCGAAATGGACACCCACCCGCGCATGCTTTATATCTGGTACGGCGGAAACTTCTTGCGTTCGTGGAACTCACGATGGACACGAGTCCAAAAGGTTGATTCCTTTTGTTCGGCACCGACCATGGGGTCTTGCCCAATGTCCCTCCAAAACTCACAAAGGAGCTTGTCCTCGACCGTGGTGTATGCCTTCGTCCGCCTGCTCTTGTGCTTTGGCTTCAGCCCGGCGGCTTGGCTGGCGAGCCCGTCCTCTTCCTCAAGGCCGTAGTCCTCCGGAAACTCGTGGTCGAACAGGAAGTCGTCTAGGTCCAGGCCGAAGTGATCTTGCATGAAGGCGTCCTGCATGCTATCTTGATCATAGGTCGACGGCGTGAACGGCCCTCAGCCGTCCTGGCTTTGTGTCTCCTCTGAATCGTAGGCAGCCGCGGCGGCACCACAGGCGGCCGACGTACCACCCTCGAAGATGATGCTCACCATGAAACGGTCGGCCGTCTTGTCTTCGCCGGATGACGAGGCACCGACTACCGGTGTGGCGTTGAGATCGATGGGCGCGGGCGCGGGCATGGAATGCGCCACCACGCTCACCTCCAGCGAGCATTCCCTGAAGAATTGGGAGGCTTGCAAGTAGACGTGGAAGCCGGGAATCGAGTAAGACGCCGACGCGCGAGGCGACTCTGGGAGCACCATCCGAGGAAACGCGGACGAGTCGGAGCTGGCCACGGCCACAGCGGCGTTGACGAGCCCGTGCTGGCCAGGGTTTAGCCCTAGGTAGATTAGCGCCTCCCTCATTGCCGCGGCGACGTGGGCGGCGGTGTCCTCCTGCTGCGCGGCGGCGGCCATGGCGATGGCAGCGGACGCTGCTTCGTCCCACGCGTCCGCCGCGTGCCTTCGGCCCTTTCGCTTCGGTGACTCCGCGGCCCGCTCCTCGGACGTCAGCTGCTTCTTCTTCTTGGGCACGGTGGCAGTCTTGCGGGAGGCGCGCGGCTTGCCTTTGCCGAAGGGGGCGGCTGTGATGCCGGACGAGGCAAGGGCGACGAGGCCGCCGACAGTATCGAGGTCCTCATCCATGGCGTGCGGCCGGGAGCGAGCACGGGCGGAAGGTTTTTGAGAAAGTGGACGAAAATGTTGGAGGCTTTGCCACCAATTGGCAGGTCAGGGGTAGTTGGCACGCAACGCGCTTCTCCGTCTCGTGTCGCGCGCCAACGCAAATGAGGCTCAAAATTGGGCTGAGAATGGGTCAGCAGGCGAACGAAAAGCGGACACGCGTCCATTTGGGTCGGCACATTGTGCCGACTTTTCTGTCCGCACCGACCCAAATGAACGCGCGCGAACGAAATGGGTCGTCACGTTGGAGTTGCTCTTACGTGGCACTGTAACAAGAAATGAGGACCAGTGGAAACCAGCATATGCACCTAGAAGAATCGTATGGATCTGCATATGTAATTGATCTATATCATACGGACCCATAAATGATAGGAAGGTCCTAGCTACCAGGTACCAGCTATCCTGGTTACTCCATTTGCTGCCCCTCCAACCTGGGTTCCGGTCATGTCCTCGGGGTCTGTCGGTGGTTCCGTGTTCTTGTTCTGGACGGACGCTTGTAAGATCAGGTTTTCGATCGGGAGCCTTCTGTTGACATTATAAAAGTGCGTGTATTCAAAGGAGATGTATGCATTTCTCCGTGACAAAGCAAATTAAGTTCTGCTGCTAGCTATTTTCAAAAAAGAGTCTTGCCCCACCACTTGCGTCGTTTGCAAAGCCCTTAAATATACTGATATGTTATACACACACACACACACACACACACACATATACACATGAGATTTAATTTTAAAGAGCACACGGACATGTTCGTTCTCGTGTTAATGAAATCCTAGAAAATCTCATTAATTAACCATGGGATCTATAATTCCGAGATCTTTAGCTGTTGGATGTATGTAATGCCTTAAGATGCATTAAAACAAATATACGTGAGATTTAATTTTAAAGGCCTTAAGGTGCATAAAAAATACGCATGAGATTTAATTTTAAATAGCACAAGGACATGTTCATTGTCGTGTTAATGAAATCCTAGAAAATCTCATTAATTAACCTTCGGATCTGTAACTCCGAGATCTTTAGCCATTGGATTTACATAATGCCTCAACCTGCATCAAAAAAAATATACGCATGAAATTTAATTTTAAAGGCCTTAACCTGCATAAAAAAATATACGCATGAGATTTAATTTTAAAGAGCAGACAGACATCTTCATTGTCGTCCGCTGGCTGTATGAATTAGAATAACATATATTTACTTAGTTGGATTAGAGAGAAGAGAAAAGAGAAGAGAAGTGGGCTCTGGATTAAAGCAAGTACAATAAAATGACGTAGGCGGGCTATAAAAGATGTCATCTTAAATTTGTGCTTTTTTAGTTAACCTTAAATTTGTGCTTAGTTGAAGGAGAGAGAAGCGGGCTACAAGTGTGACAAAAGCCTTTTTCAGTAGGCAGGCTACAAACTTACAATCGACTGTAGCACGAGCTCAAACAACCTTTGTAAGAAGATATGGGCCATATATTAATTCACAGTGTGACTTAATGTTGACATGAATTGATACAGGTGGACATAGTTAGAGCAACTCTAGCAGACCCCGCATCCCGCCCCGACTGTTAAAATAACCGCCAAAATGCGGGTCGGGCAGGAAAACCAGCCCGATCAGACCCCGCATCCCGCCCCCGCCCGCAAAAAAATTTAGGGGGCGCAGCAAAATCCCAACCCCAACCCGGGAAAACGCGGGTTTCCCTCTCGCGGCTGCGGTGCCCTGCATATAGGAGGAAGCGGCTGGTGAGGGGACATTTCATGCCACGCTTTCTCCCACCAACCACCTCTCCTCTCCCCCCTCGCGCAGCTGCCGGCCGCCGCCCAAGATTCTGGCGAAAGCAGCCGGCAGGAGCACGCCGGAAGGCCGCCACGCACACGAGGCCTCCCCTCCCTCCCCCTGCGTCGGCGGGCCACCGGATTTGCAGATTTGCAGCACTTCATCGCGGGTCGCCGGATTTGGCTTTTTCCGGCCGCCGGTTGCTGTCCCAAGCTATGGAGTGGTCGGGGAGCCTCTCCCACAGCCCAGGCAAGGGCGCATTGCCGCATGCAGGTACGGGTTCGTCCGCCCGCCGCCGCCGAAGGTTTGCGGGCTTGGACTCATCCGGCCGTCCACCGGGCTCGGCGCTCACGCAGCGTCTTTGTGGCATGCCGATGCCGCTCATAGAGTGTGACGACTGCACGCGGAAAGTGCTGCGGCTCACTTCCGGCACGCCGAAGCACCCTGGGTGGGTGTTCTTCAAATGCGAAAATGATGGGGTACGTGCACTTGCGGTAGCTCGTTTCATAGTTCATTCTTTAGTTCAACTGCGGTAGCTCACTTCGAGCTTGCTCACTCTTTTGTGTAGGACGATGGATGCTCATTTTGGTTTTGGGAAGGCCAATACATTTATTTGTTGATAGAAAGAAACTTAATAGATGTTAGTGCACTCCTTAGTACAATCGAAGGCAATGATGCGGCTGCATGTGCAAATAGAGGGGAAGAAACGTCTACTTCTTTCGAACCAAAGATGAAGAAAGAAGAATGCAAAATCAAGAATCCACAGATCAACAACGAATGCATGGAGAAGATATTAGTCCAACTAGTGGGGGCAGTTATGGAAGTTGGAAATCTTCTAAAATGCATACTTGTGGTTCTTATTTTCTTTGGTCTTGCTATTCTAGCAAAGATTTGGTGATGTCTTTTGTATCCAATGTTGTTGATAAAGCAAAGCAATGCAATATGCTAGATCAAATTAAGGTGCAAATTTAAGTTTTGCGGGCCGGGAGAAGTTGCACCAGATCAGACGCGGCAACCCAACCCGTAAAAAAGCATATTCCAGGAATATCCTTTTTACGGATCCATTATGCGGGGTCTGCAACTGCGGCCGTCCGCGCCGGCCCGCAAAGCCGTTTTCCCGCGAACTGCAAAAACGTTTAGCGGGTCGGGAGGATGTGGGGTCTGCTAGAGTTGCTCTTACTCTGCGTCTGTAAATAAAGGTCATCATTTTTATTGCTCTAGGGACCCATAAATGATAGGGACTGTCCGCTACCAGCTACCAGCTAGTAGCTACCCTGGTGACTACATTTGCTGCCCCTCAAACATGGGTTCCCGACATGTTCTCAGGGTCTGTCGGTGGTTCCATGTTCTGGCCTTTGGGGTTGGTTTAACTAGTGGTATGGGGGTTCTTGCATCGCCCTGTACTCTCGATCGGGACCCTTTAATTCTAGGTGACATACAGTGCGTGTATTTAAAGCCGAGGCATGGATCCTCCGTGCCAAAGAAAATTAATTCAGCGGCTACTCGGGGAGAGTTGTGGCAGCAAATCCGGGATGCCAGCTTTTTATTTTGGGTTTTGATTGTCAAAGTTTTAGATCTTAAAAAAAACTAAAATTAAGTGCTGTTTTCATATTCGTGTTTCTCGTGACCAGCGCCTTGAAATAATATCCATTTTGAATATATTTTGACGACTTTGAAAAATGTTAAGTTTCAAATGTTGAAACTTAGTATGAGCAACCAATAAAAATCAATTATTTTGTACCTACGCCTGACAGAAAAATGCTTACAGTTATATCCCTGAAACTTGCTGAAACTTTGCATTTTTCATCATTGAAACTTAAAACTGTTAAAGGGATTTTCTTTTTTACTGTGCCCTCATGTGGGATTCAACTACTCTTTTCTCTCCGTGAGATCCACATAAAAAAAGCACAAATTTAAGATGAGTGCCCTGCACTTACATGCCCCTGCGAATTTCCGCAGCTACTAGCTATTTTTGGAAAAAAAAATCTTGCCCCGCCACTCCCATCATTAGCAGAGCCCTTAAATATACTCACATGTACCAAATTACGAGTCAGAATCAAACATGCGTTGGCATCATTACCTACGAACTCTACTAAACAATGTTCCAACTATCCTGCGAGTCAAATCTAATAACTCTTGTCTTGCACGTTGCATTGTCCATTGGCAGATCTTTTTAAGAATTTTACGTCAGATCTAATTTTATTTGAACGAATGAAAGATAAGCAAGTAGTAGTAAAATCGACCCAATTTGCACAGCCGAAATGTGGACCAGACAATTTACTCTTTGTTACGGGACTAAGAAATTCGGACCGGCTAATAATTCTTCGTTATTCCTCTGATCACTTAAAGAGCATATAGGAAGGAAAATCCCGAATGATTGGCGTGTTTCCCCTCCTATTGTCTACGCTACAGCATGTCCGCCCTGCATAAGATGGTCTTTGGGCCATGGAGGTGCGGCAACCCCCCCCCCCCCCCCTCCGGTCGGAGGGAGGGACCCTACTCTTGTTCTTGTTCTTGTTTGGTTTTGTGGCGATGTCCCCTAGTAGGAACAATGTCTCCCATTTCTCAATCCCATCCCGACGGTGTGTCTACCATGTTTAGAGGGCGCATGGGGGAGTTACTCCATTGGTTCTCGCGGGATTTGATCGATGATGGTTTTCCGTGGATTTCCTTGAATCCAGTTTTTGTTCATCCTCATCCGTGCGTTTAAATATCCCAACAAGGCGAAGATTTGGTTGTGCACAGGCAACTGAGGAGGTGACCTACTTCTTTACTGTCTCCTATGTCCCTTGTTACCCACTGATCCTAGATCCACAGCTCGAGACCCCCTACCCTGAGGTCTACCAGTTTTACCACTGACAACCGGCCACAAGGGAGAAATCCCTTTGAATTTAGAGATAAGATCTTATCTCTAGATTTAACCCTTTAAATTTAGAGATATGACCTTATCTCTAGATTTTAAAGACATGGAACTTAGGGACGATGCGGCCAGCCCATGTGGGTTGTTGCCCCACCCCTCGGTCAATGTGGGGACTTTTCGGGTCGTTGGGCCCCATGGTGGAACCCCGGAACATTTCCGGTACTCTACCAAATATTCCCAAACTTTTCTGGAACCCATAAAACCACTTTCCTTACATAACTCTTTACCTCCAGAGCTCCTCGTGATGTCCCGGATTCTATCCAGGACTCTGAACTACCTTCAGACTTACCACTATGAATGTCCCAAAACTATCCAATAGTGGTAAGTCTGAACGTTAAGTGTGTGACCCTGCGGGTTCGAGAACATGCATAAATGACCGAGACACCTCTCCAATCAATAATCAATGAACATCTTTATCGGTTTGAACCACGATGTCAATGATTCAGTTAATCCCGTATACAATTCCCTTTGTCCAATGATTTGTTATTTTCCCGAGATTCGATCGTCAGTATCGCCATACCTAGTTCAATCTCATTACCGGCAAGCCCCTTTACTCAGTCCTTAATACAAGATCCACGTGACTAAACACATTGGTCACATGCTTCCAATCTATTCACGATGTTGTATTACCGAGAGGACCTAGAGATATCTCTCTGTCATATGGAGTGACAAATCCTACACTCGATCTATGTAACCCAACAAACACTTTCTGAGATACCTATAGAGCACCTTTCTGATCACCCAGTTACGAAGTGACGTTTGTTTACCCATAATGTATTCTTCCAGTATTAGGGAGTGGCACGATCTCATGGTCTAAGGAACAGATTCTTGACATGAAGAAAGTTGTAGAAAATAATCTAAGTGATACGATCTGATGCTAAGCTTATGGTTGGGTCTGTCCATCACATCATAATCCTAATGATGTGATCCCATTATTAAATGATAACTCGTGTCTATGGTTAGGAAACCTTAACCATCTTTAATTAATGAGCTAGCCTAGTAGAGGCTCACTAGGGACACGTTGTCTATTTATGTATCCACACATGTATTTAAGTCTCTGGTCAATACAATTCTAGCATGCATAATAAATATTTATCATGAACACGGAAATACGACAATAACATCTTTCTTATTGCCTCTAGGACATATTTCCTACAGATTAGTAGGATAAAAGATCAAGGTGGCCTTGGCATTCATGGCATGAAGGTCAAGAATGATGCCTTACATAGGAAATGGTTATTCAAAATACTTACTAGGGGTGGCGTTTGGCAAACCTGTTGCGAAAGAAGTATCTAATACTATGCCAAAAACTTATCTCTCACACATATTGGAAAGCTGGTGACTCACACTTTTCGGGTGGTGTCGTGGAATTGTCACGGCAGATGTCCTAGTGTGAGGACTTAGTCGTGAGGCCAACGCATCTATGTGGTAGCTTGAGAGGGGTTGATTGGGACGAGAGACGCAACACACAAGACAAGAATTTAGACAGCTTCGGGCCCCAGGAAACATCATCTGGTAATAGCCCTACATGCTGTTTGTGGCTAGGTCTCATTATGATCATGAGAGAGTCATCGGTAAGCCGGCTCTTTGTGTCTAGCCCTAGAGATTGTTTCTTGTTTCTTGTCCCTCTTGGGGTGCCCTGCCCCTCCTTATATAAGTTAGAGGGGCGGGTTACATATGGAGTCCTAGTAGGATTAGGACTAGTCTATCTTTCTTTACAAGTTGAATACAAGTCCGGGTCTTGCTTCCTTGTGAAGGAAATAATCCTCACGCCTTTCATCTTAAACCGGCCCACCAAAGTATAAGCCAGCCTGCTGGGCCTTGGGCCTTGTCGTCCGTCTGATCAGCCCGCCGGGTCTCCAGTGAATTACAATGTCCAAGCGGGTTACCCTGTGAACCGCCATGTTCGGGCGGATCGCCAGTGAGTCGCCAAGCTCCAGCCAGGTCTCTGGTGAGTCGCCAAGTCCGGCCGGGTCATACCGCGGGGTATATCCCCGACATTAGCCCCCAGTTTAATTTGGATTTATCCATGTTAAACTGATCCTGCAACATAAACACAAGAACAAATTTGACAGGTTGTGCTCCGGGTTAAATATTCTTGTAAGCCGGCACCTGATCATCCTTAAGTCCTTGACATTTTCTCCTGAAATATCCGGGTCAATATTGGTCTTGAAATATCCAGCTTCATAATCCATTTGCTGACATTTGCTCTTGTAAAGAAATATTATAAGAAATAATCCATTTGATTCGGCCTTCAATGCTCTGATTTGACAAAAATATTGGTCTTGAAATATCCAACTGATATTCAGCCGGCTTAAAGATGTAGATTCTTGCCGACGATTGCCACAATTGTCGGGTTAGAAATAAATGATGCCGGGTCATGATTGTTGCAGACACCGGGTTAATCTGGTCTACTCCAAACTGAGAATTTGAAGATTTTTTTCTCCCTTATATGCATATTACCTGTAGCCCCTAAGTCTTAAGGGGAGAACATAGTGATAACTTAAGACTTGCTTCAATATAAGTGTTGCAACCTTGAAGAAATCCGGTTTATTCATCTCAATCATTAGTCATAAGCTGAATATTCCACATTCCACATATGTAGCCCCCAAGTGCCGAGTTGTCATGCTTGCAGCAACCTGGGACTTGTAATTGCCTTATGCTCATAAAAACTTCAACCAGTGTAGCCCCCAAGGGCCGGGTCATTATGCAATAATGAGCAGGGACTTTGTAAATATGATCATGTAAACTTGACCAGCAACGTGTAGCCCCCAAGGGCCGGGTCAGTAAGATATTACCGAGCTGGGACTTTGTATATGATTCATCGATAATAACAGCATATGATGTGATCTCCACCATGGGGTTTGAACCCACGTCCATAAGGTTAAGAGCTTTGTACTCTACCAACTGAGTAGTGGATCTTTCAATATAATGGATTAAGGCTTGTGTACCTTGAATTTTCGACAAGAGCAATTGGTAGCCCCCAAGGGCCGGCTCATTTAGAATGTGATGAGTCGGGTCTTCAATAAGTTGAACAAAAAATGACTTTGCATTAGCCCCCAAGTGCAATGGTACATGCTGGCAGTAACATGGGACTTGCATATTCGATGTAATATCAATTTGAATAATGTAGTCCCCAAGTGCCAGGTCGTAAGCCTGCAGCGACTCGGGACTATTCCTTACATTATAGAATAAATCATATCCATCGATAAAATAATAGCCATTGCGCCAAAGCGACTTTGAATACCTCATCTGTTGATAAGTAAATCCGGAGTTTAAATACCCGGCGGCTCTTGGCCGATGGCGATTTAATACGCCTCCATTGTAAGCCGGAATTTTTATAATCCGGCGGCTTATAGCCTTTCAGAACATCAAGAATTGATAACCCTTTTGAGACTCCAATTTCAATCTATGATGATGGGCTTGAACTTAATCATTTATGTAAGTCATAGCTCTGCAAATCCTGCATAGAGTTTAAACAACATATGCCCTGGCGACTTAACGTCAAGCCAGGGCGGGTAACCACCCAAATGTAGTATCCTGCACACAAGTAGATCACAAGATCCCTTGGCGGTTTACCGCAGGGCGGGTCATAATATCTCACTGTTGGAAATATGCCCTAGAGGCAATAATAAAATGGTTATTATTGTATTTCCTTGTTCATGATAATTGTCTGTTGTTCATGCTATAATTGTATTAACTGGAAACCGTAATACATGTGTGAATACATAGACCACAACATGTCCCTAGTAAGCCTCTAGTTGACTAGCTCGTTGATCAATAGATGGTTATGGTTTCCTGACCATGGACATTGGATGTCATTGATAACGGGATCACATCATTAGGAGAATGATGTGATGGACAAGACCCAATCCTAAGCATAGCACAAGATCGTGTAGTTCGTTTGCTAGAGCTTTTCTAATGTCAAGTATCATTTCCTTAGACCATGAGATTGTGCAACTCCCGGATACCGTAGGAATGCTTTGGGTGTACCAAACGTCACAACGTAACTCGGTGGCTGTAAAGGTGCACTACAGGTATCTCCGAAAGTGTCTGTTGGGTTGGCATGAATCGAGACTGGGATTTGTCACTCCGTATGACGGAGAGGTATCTCTGGGCCCACTCGGTAATGCATCATCATAATGAGCTCAATGTGACTAAGGAGTTAGCCACGGGATCATGCGTTACGGTACGAGTAAAGTGACTTGCCGATAACGAGATTGAACAAGGTATTGGGATACCGACGATCGAATCTCGGGCAAGTAACGTACCGATTGACAAAGGGAATTGTATATGGGATTGATTGAATCCTCGACATCGTGGTTCATCCGATGAGATCATCGTGGAACATGTGGGAGCCAACATGGGTATCCAGATCCCGCTGTTGGTTATTGACCGGAGAGTCGTCTCGGTCATGTCTGCATGTCTCCCGAACCCGTAGGGTCTACACACTTAAGGTTCGGTGACGCTAGGGTTGTAGAGATATTAGTATGCGGAAATCCGAAAGTCGTTCGGAGTCCCGGATGAGATCCCGGACGTCACGAGGAGTTCTGGAATGGTCCGGAGGTAAAGATTTATATATGGGAAGTCCTATTTTGGCCACCGGAAAATGTTCGGGAATTTTCGGTATTGTACCGGGAAGGTTCTAGAAGGTTCCGAAGTGGGGCCCACCTGCATGGGGGACCCACATGAACGTGGGTAGTGGGGGCAAGGCCCCACACCCCTGGTCAAGGCGCACCAAGATCCCACCTTAGAAGGAATAAGATCATATCCCGAAGGGATAAGATCAAGATCCCTAAAAAAGGGGATAACAATCGGTGGGGAAGGGAAATGATGGGATTTCTTTCCCCCACCTTTGCCAACGCCCCAATGGACTTGGAGGGCAAGAAACCAGCCCCCTCCACCCCTATATATAGTGGGGAGGCGCATGGGAGCAGCACCCCAAGCCCTGGCGCCTCCCTCCCTCCCGTGACACCTCTTCCTCCCCGCTTGCGCTTGGCGAAGCCCTGCCGGGATCCCGCTACTTCCACCACCACGCCGTCGTGCTGCTGGATCTCCATCAACTTCTCCTCCCCCCTTGCTGGATCAAGAAGGA
Source organism: Aegilops tauschii subsp. strangulata (assembly GCF_002575655.3). Classification (NCBI taxonomy): domain Eukaryota; kingdom Viridiplantae; phylum Streptophyta; class Magnoliopsida; order Poales; family Poaceae; genus Aegilops; species Aegilops tauschii. Next base: position 6,799,764 of record NC_053035.3, read on the forward strand.
GGAGGCGTCCCCGCTCCGTACGTGTGTTGAACGCGGAGGTGTCGTCCGTTCGGCGCTAGGTTCATCGGTGATTTGGATCACGACGAGTACGACTCCATCAACCCCGTTCTCTTGAACGCTTCCGCTCGCGATCTACAAGGGTATGTAGATGCACTCCTCCCCTCTCATTGTTAGCATCTCCTAGATTGATCTTGGTGACACATAGGAAAATTTTGAATTTCTGCTACGTTCGCCAACAGTGGCATCATGAGCCAGGTTTATGCGTAGATTCTATGCACGAGTAGAACACAAAGTAGTTGTGGGCGACGATTTGTTCAATTTTCTTACCGTTACTAGTCTTATCTTGATTCGGCGGCATTGTGGGATGAAGCGGCCCGGACCGACCTTACACGTACTCTTACGTGAGACAGGTTCCACCGACTGACATGCACTTGATGCATAAGGTGGGTAGCGGGTGTCTGTCTCTCCCACTTTAGTCGGATCGGATTCGATGAAAAGGGTCCTTATGAAGGGTAAATAGCAATTGGCATATCACCGTTGTGGCTTTTGCGTAGGTAAGAAACGTTCTTGCTAGAAACCCATAGCAGCCACGTAAAACATGCAACAACAATTAGAGAACGTCTAACTTGTTTTTGCAGGGTATGCTATGTGATGTGATATGGCCAAAAGGATGTGATGAATTATATATGTGATGTATGAGATTGATCATGTTCTTGTAATAGGAATCACGACTTGCATGTCGATGAGTATGACAACCGGCAGGAGCCATAGGAGTTGTCTTAATTTATTGTATGACCTGTGTGTCAATGAAAAACGCCATGTAATTACTTTACTTTATTGCTAACCGTTAGCCATAGTAGTAGAAGTAATAGTTGGTGAGACAACTTCATGAAGACACAATGATGGAGATCATGGTGTCATGCCGGTGACGAAGGTGATCATGCCGCGCCTCGAAGATGGAGATCAAAAGGCGCAAGATGATATTGGCCATATCATGTCACTTTATGATTTGCATGTGATGTTTGTCATGTTTACATCTTATTTTCTTAGAACGACGGTAGCATAAATAACATGATCCCTCACTAAAATTTCAAGAGATGTGTTCCCCCTAACTGTGCACCGTTGCGAAGGTTCGTTGTTTCGAAGCACCACGTGATGATCGGGTGTGATAGATTCTAATGTTCGCATACAACGGGTGTTGACGAGCCTAGCATGTACAGACATGGCCTCGGAACACAAGCAAAACACTTAGGTTGACTTGACGAGCCTAGCATGTACAGACATGGCCTCGGAACACAAGAGACCGAAAGGTCGAACATGAGTCGTATAGTAGATACGATCAACATGGAGATGTTCACCGATGATGACTAGTCCGTCTCACGTGATGATCGGACACGGCCTAGTCGATTCGGATCATGTATCACTTAGATGACTAGAGGGATGTCTATCTAAGTGGGAGTTCATTAAATAATCAAATGAACTTAATTATCATGAACATAGTCAAAAGGTCTTTGCAAATAATGTCGTAGCTTACGCTTTAGTTCTACTAAGATATTTTCCTAGAGAAAATTTAGTTGAAAGTTGATAGTAGCAATTATGCGGACTGGGTCCGTAAACTGAGGATTGTCCTCATTGCTGCACAGAAGGCTTATGTCGTTAATGCACCGCTCGGTGTGCTGAACCTCGAGCGTCGTCTGTAGATGTTACGAAACATCTGACATACATGTTTTGATGACTACGTGATAGTTCAGTGTGTGATGCTGACGGTTTAAAATTGTGGCACCAAAGACGGTTTTGAAACGTCGCAGAACATATGAGATGTTCCAAAGACTGAAATTGGGATTTCAGACTAATGCCCACGTCAAGAGGTATGAGACCTCTGACAAGTTTCTTAAGCCTGCAAACTAAGGGAGAAAAGCTCAATCGTTGAGCATGTGCTCAGATTGTCTGAGTACTACAATCACTTGAATCGAGTGGGAGTTAATCTTCCAGATGAGATAGTGATGGTTCTCCATAGTCACTGCCACCAAGCTATTAGAGCTTCGTGATGAACTATAACATATCAGGGATAGACATGATGATCCTTGAGCAACTCGCGATGTTTGACACCGCGAAAGTAGAAATCAAGAAGGAGCATCAATTGTTGATGGTTAGTAAAACCACTAGTTTCTAGAAGGGCAAGGGCAAGAAGGGATACTTCATGAAACGGCAAATCAGTTGCTGCTCTAGTGAAGAAACCCAAGGTTGAACCCAAACCCGAGACTAAGTGCTTCTGAAATGAGGGGAACGGTCACTGAAGCAGAACTACCCTAGATACTTCGTAGATGAGAAGGCTGGCAAGGTCGACCGAAGTATATTGGATATACATTATATTAATGTGTACTTTACTAGTACTCCTAGTAGCACCAGGGTATTAGATACCGGTTCGGTTGCTAAGTGTTAGTAACTCGAAATAAAATATGCGGAATAAACGAAGACTAGCTAAAGGTGAGATGACGATATGTGTTGGAAGTGTTTCCAAGGTTGATGTGATCAAGCATCGCATGCTCCCTCTACCATCGAGATTGGGGTTAAACCTGAATAATTATTATTTGGTGTTTGCATTGAGCATAGACATGATTGGATTATGTTATCGCAATACGGTTATTCATTAAAGGAGAATAATGGTTACTCTGTCTATTTGAATAATACCTTCAATGGTCTTGCACCTAAAATGAATGGTTTATTGAATCTCGATCGTAGTGATACACATGTTCATGCCAAAAGATATAAGATAGTAATGATAGTACCACATACTTGTGGCACTGCCATTTGAGTCATATTGGTATAAAACGCATGAACAAGCTCCATGTTGATGGATCTTTGGACTCACTCGTTTTTGAAAAGATTGAGACATGCGAACCATGTCTATTAGTATATATGCATGAAGAAAGTCCATACAGATGGATCATTTGGACTCACTTGATTTTGAATCACTTGAGACATGCAAATCATACCACATGGGCAAGATGACTGAAAGGCCTCGTTTTCAGTAAGATGGAACAAGAGAGCAACTTGTTGGAAGTAATACATTTGATGTGTGCAGTCCAATGAGTGCTGAGGCACGCAGTGGATATCGTTATGTTCTTACTTCACAGATGATTTGAGTAGATGCTGAGAATATTTACTTGATGAAACACAAGTCTGAATTATTGAAAGGTTCAAGTAATTTCAGAGTGAAGTTGAAGATCGTCGTGACAAGAGGATAAAATGTCTGTGATATGATCATAGAGATGAATATCTGAGTTACGAGTTTGGCACACAATTAATAAATTGTGGAAATTGTTTCACGACTAATACCGCCTGGAACACCATATTGTGATGGTGTGTCCGAACATCATAACTGCACCCTATTGGATATGGTGCATACCATGATGTCTCTTATCGAATTACAACTATCGTTTATGGGTTAGGCATTAGAGACAACCGCATTCACTTTAAATAGGGCACCACGCAATTCCGTTGAGACGACACCATATGAACTATGGTTTAGAGAAACCTAAGCTGTCATTTCTTAAAAGTTTGGGGCTGCGACGCTTATGTGAAAAAGTTTCAGGCTGATAAGCTCGAACCCAAAGCGGATAAATGCATCTTCATAGAATACCCAAAACAGTTGGGTATACCTCCTATTTCAGATCTGGAAGCAAAAGTGATTGTTTCTAGAAATGGGTCCTTTCTCGAGGAAAAGTTTCTCTCGAAAGAATTGAGTGGGAGGATGGTGGAGACTTGATGAGGTCATTGAACCGTCACTTCAACTAATGTGTAGCAGGGCACAGGAAGTTGTTCCTGTGGCACCTACACCAATTGAAGTGGAAGCTTATGATAGTGATCATGAAACTTCAGATCAACTCACTACCAAACCTCATAGGACGACAAGGATGCGTACTACTTCAGAGTGGTACGTAATCCTGTCTTGGAAGTCATGTTGCTAGACAACAATGAACCTACGAGCTATGGAGAAGCGATGGTGGGCCCGGATTCCGACGAATGGCTCGAGGCCATAAAATCCGAGAGGATCCATGTATGAAAACAAAGTATAGACTTTGGAAGAACTACTTGATGGTCGTAAGGCTGTTGGGTACAGATGGATTTTAAAGGGAAGACAAACAATGATGGTAAGTGTCACCATTAAGAAAGCTCGACTTGTCGTTAAGATGTTTTCCGGCAAGTTCAAGGAGTTGACTGCGATGAGACTTTCTCACTCGTAGCGATGCTAAGAGTCTGTTAGAATTATATTAGCAGTTACTGCATTATTTATGAAATCTTGCAGATAGGATGTCAAAACATTGTTTCCTCGACGATTTTCTTGAGGAAAGGTTGTATGTGATACAACCAGAAGGTTTTGTCAATCCTGAAAGATGCTAACAAGTATGCAAAGCTCCAGCAATCCTTCTAAGGATTGGAGTAAGCATCTCGGAGTTGGAATGAACGCTTTGATGAGATGATCAAAGATTTTGGGTTTATACAAAGTTCATGAGAAACTTGTATTTCCAAAGAAGTCAGTGGGAGCACTATAGAATTTTTGATGAGTATATGTTGTTAACATATTGTTGATCAGAAATGATGTAGAATTTCTGGAAAGCATCCAGGGTTATTTGAAAAGTGTTTTTAATGGAAAACCTGGATTAACCTACTTGAACATTGAGCATCAAGATCTATAAGGATAGATCAAAAATGCTTAATAGTACTTTCAAATGAATACATACCGTGACAAGATTTTGAAGGAGTTCAAAATAGATCAGCAAAGAAGGAGTTCTTGGCTGTGTTACAAGGTGTGAGTATTGAGTAAGACTCAAGACCTGACCACGGCAGAAGAAAGAGAAAGGACGAAGGTCGTCCCCTATGCTTTAGACGTAGGCTTTGCAATATGCTATGCTGTGTACCGCACCTGAAGTGTGCCTTGCCATGAGTTAGTCAAGGGGTACAATAGTGATCCAGGAACGAATCACATGACAGCGGTCGAACTTATCCTTAGTATCTAGTGGACTAAGGAATTTTCTCGATTATGGAGGTGGAAAGGGGGTTCGTCGTAAAGGGTTATGTCGATACAAACTTTGACACTAATCCGGATGACTCTGAGTAGTGAACCAGATTCGTATAGTAGAGCAGTTATTTGGAATAGCTCCAAGTAGCGCGTGGTAGCTGCATCTACAAGATGACATAGAGATTTGTAAAGCACACACGGATCTGAATGTGGCAGACCCGTTGACTAAAACCTCTCTCGTAAGCATAACATGATCAAACCCTAGAACTCATTGACTGTTAATCACATGGTGATGTGAACTAGATTATTGACTCTAGTAAACTCTTGGGTATTAGTCACATGGCGATGTGAACTTTGAGTGTTAATCACATGGTGATGTGAACTAGATTATTGACTCTAGTGCAAGTGGAAGACTGTTGGAAATATGCCCTAGAGGCAATAATAAAATGGTTATTATTGTATTTCCTTGTTCATGCTATAATTGTATTAACTGGAAACCGTAATACATGTGTGAATACATAGACCAGAACATGTCCCTAGTAAGCCTCTAGTTGACTAGCTCGTTGATCAATAGATGGTTATGGTTTCCTGACCATGGACATTGGATGTCATTGATAACGGGATCACATCATTAGGAGAATGATGTGATGGACAAGACCCAATCCTAAGCATAGCACAAGATCGTGTAGTTCGTTTGCTAGAGCTTTTCTAATGTCAAGTATCATTTCCTTAGACCATGAGATTGTGCAACTCCCGGATACCGTAGGAATGCTTTGGGTGTACCAAACGTCACAACGTAACTCGGTGGCTGTAAAGGTGCACTACAGGTATCTCCGAAAGTGTCTGTTGGGTTGGCACGAATCGAGACTGGGATTTGTCACTCCGTATGACGGAGAGGTATCTCTGGGCCCACTCGATAATGCATCATCATAATGAGCTCAATGTGACTAAGGAGTTAGCCACGGGATCATGCGTTACGGTACGAGTAAAGTGACTTGCCGGTAACGAGATTGAACAAGGTATTGGGATACCGACGATTGAATCTCGGGCAAGTAACGTACCGATTGACAAAGGGAATTGTATACGGGATTGATTGAATCCTCGACATCGTGGTTCATCCGATGAGATCATCGTGGAACATGTGGGAGCCAACATGGGTATCCAGATCCCGCTGTTGGTTATTGACCGGAGAGTCGTCTCGGTCATGTCTGCATGTCTCCCGAACCCGTAGGGTCTACACACTTAAGGTTCGGTGACGCTAGGGTTGTAGAGATATTAGTATGCGGAAATCCGAAAGTCGTTCGGAGTCCCGGATGAGATCCCGGACGTCACGAGGAGTTCTGGAATGGTCCGGAGGTAAAGATTTATATATGGGAAGTCCTATTTTGGCCACCGGAAAATGTTCGGGAATTTTCGGTATTGTACCGGGAAGGTTCTAGAAGGTTCCGAAGTGGGGCCCACCTGCATGGGGGACCCACATGAACGTGGGTAGTGGGGGCAAGGCCCCACACCCCTGGTCAAGGCGCACCAAGATCCCACCTTAGAAGGAATAAGATCATATCCCGAAGGGATAAGATCAAGATCCCTAAAAAAGGGGATAACAATCGGTGGGGAAGGGAAATGATGGGATTTCTTTCCCCCACCTTTGCCAACGCCCCAATGGACTTGGAGGGCAAGAAACCAGCCCCCTCCACCCCTATATATAGTGGGGAGGCGCATGGGAGCAGCACCCCAAGCCCTGGCGCCTCCCTCCCTCCCGTGACACCTCTTCCTCCCCGCTTGCGCTTGGCGAAGCCCTGCCGGGATCCCGCTACTTCCACCACCACGCCGTCGTGCTGCTGGATCTCCATCAACTTCTCCTCCCCCCTTGCTGGATCAAGAAGGAGGAGACGTCCCGCTCCGTACGTGTGTTGAACGCGGAGGTGCCGTCCGTTCGGCGCTAGGTTCATCGGTGATTTGGATCACGACGAGTACGACTCCATCAACCCCGTTCTCTTGAACGCTTCCGCTCGCGATCTACAAGGGTATGTAGATGCACTCCTCCCCTCTCGTTGCTAGCATCTCCTACATTGATCTTGGTGACACGTAGGAAAATTTTGAATTTCTGCTACGTTCCCCAACACTCACATATAACCACTATGATATTGAATTTGTACTGCCGGTTTACATGACCTGTGCAGTAAGGGTGATAACCCAATCTTTAGAAATCAAGACTTCCAAATGTTTATGATTGTCATATGATGGCGACTTATCAACCAAAGTCAAGCCGGGTTAATCGAAGCCACATATATACTTCAGATATGATCAAAAGAACTTCAAATAAAATTCAAAATTTTGTTTGCAAAAAGAGACTTCAAAAATTTTGAGGCTTCTGATTCGAATACTATCAGAAAACCGTCCCAAAGGGGTTAAGCTAAGATTCGAATACGATCATATAGCCCCCAGTGGCTTTGGCGTTGCCGATCAAGAGGGTAGCGACAGCTATGTTCTCTTTGGTTCGAATACGACCTATGTTTGAACAGGAAGCCCCCAAATGACCTGGAGAGTTGTTTAACGACGCTGATTCGAATACGATCCATGTCGGTTCCCAAAAGGGGTTGAGCTATGATTCGAATACGATCAAGAAGCCCCCTAGTGAGCTCAGCAGTGTGCCGATCAAGAGGGTACCGACAGCTATGTTCTCTTTGGTTCGGATACGACCTATGTTTGAACAGGAAGCCCCCAAGTGATCTTGAGAATATTTAACGACTCTCATTCCAATACGATCAGGGTCACACCAAAAGGGTTAAGCTAAATTCGAATACGATCAGCTCCCAACGGTCATTAAAGCAGGTAGTTATGTTTGAGTTGTGCTTTGTAACAGACTCTCCTTGGTCCCTTTAATTTTTCTTGAAAACTTGAACTTTGCGAGAGATAAAATCTTTTTAAAACCGGAAGTTCTTAAACCGGATATTAAGAGTTTCAAAGCATGGTGATAGACAAATTTACCTTGAACCGGGTTTTGAACCGGATTTGAGATCTTCAAAGCATTGTGGCAGATAAATTTCATTTGAACCGGATTTTAAACCGGACATTAAGAGCTTCAATGCTTTGTGGGAGATGTCAAGTCTCTTGATAAGGATCTAAACCGGAATCCTTCTTTTTAAGCCAGATATTTTTCTGACGGTCTTTAAATTTTTACCAATATGGCGGTAGCCTCCGGGACCGGGTTATTTTTTTCCTCCAATGACCCAGAGTTCTTGAATGCATTGAAACCGACCAATGTTGCCGAGTCATATCATTGTAACCCCTGAGTCTCAAAACGACTCAAGGAGTTGGCTTTGAGATTCTCCATATTGACCATAGCATAAGGTGTATATCATTGGTGTTGATAGTGCGATGTGAATCCACAGAAGGTTGAGGTGACTGCGGCGGATTATAAATGATCATGTATGAGCCGTGTCAGCAACTCGGCCAATGGTCCCTTCCAACTGGCTGTTTGAAGTTAACCAAACTGTAGTGGCGGCGACTTGTGCGCCTGCCCATTTAAACCATCCAGTGTAGACGGCGGCTGATAATACATGATAATTTGCCTCCAATTTTGTTGGAAGAAAAACCAGGCTTCCCAAGCAGTGACTTGCTCATACTCGATGATCAGCTCACGCAGACAGGTGCGGCCCGGTATGTTGATATAGACCAGGCCGCAAGAGACAGATGGTAAAAACAACTGTGGCATCAAAGGTGGTACAGACAGATGAGTTGGTCACGACGTTGTAAACCGGTGTGGTCGGGCGAGTCAATCGCCGGCGCGGTAAGCCGCGCGGATGGGCGAGTCAACCACGTCGTGTTGATGTAGTGAACAATTGTCCTACATCAAAAACATCGCAAGCGAGAGTAATTGCTCTTTTTTAAAGAAAACAATATATAATATATAAAAATTTACTGGATTGATTTCACCTGATATGTTAGGCCAGAAAATATCCACCGCGGAGTTGATCATCACGACGGTGAAGCTGAAATCAATCACGGCCGAGTCGGCCGCGGGAACAGACAGACGGGTCGGCCGCGGCGTTGTAAGCCGGTGCGGTCGGGCGAGTCAATCGCATGAGCGATAAGCCACGCGGACGCTGAGTCGGCCGCGGGGGCGGACAGGTAAGTTGTCCGTCACATTGTAAGGCGGCGCGTTGATGTAGACCGGACCACAGGGGCGGTGGCTTGCGCCCACCTGTTGACCAGTAAGCGGTCGCAGATGCCGTTGCATGATGATGCTACCGCACACTCCATGGATACGGCATTACACCATCTTTATGATGAATCCTTGTCCTGCACATAAAAGTGTACATAGCAAAGCGATTGTTTTTTGACAAAAAAAATATGCGCTTAATAAAATAATCTTAGATGGATATCACCTGATTTGTTCGGATGACCGATGATCCATTCAACGCAACAAAAAACGGCTCTGGTAGACCGGTAACCCATGGCGAGTCAACACAGCAGAAGCGACTCAACGCAGCCCCGGCAGCTCGAGGCACGGCGGGTCTCAGCTCACGGCGGGTTGAGGTGTGGCGGTTCAAGTCACAGCGGGGGGACTCGCAGGCTCAGGCGAGGCCGTTTTGAAGATGGTTGGCAGCGGCGCGGTGACTCGCCACGGTGCGCCGAAACAGCAGCAGCGTAGTGGGAGAAACAGCCGGTCTGTTGATTTTGACCGTGATGTGAAGCTCGCGGGGCGGCCACGAAGGCGCTGGGACGGAGTGGCTCCGATGTGCGAGACGTGCCACCACAAGGACGCACGTAGGAGAAGACCAGAGGGGCATCGAAGTCGGGTCCGCGGCGGCTCTGGAGATGACAAGTGTGCGGGAGGCAAGGCCGTGCTGGCCAGCAGAAAACGGCGAGGTGCCGGCGACTTAGCGTAAAACCGCGGGTCAGAGGCGGCTCGGAGTTGAGTCCATGTCCTGCCTCTTGTCGTTGTTGGTTTGACAATTCCCTTTGAGTGCTCCTTTAAAATTTCCTTCATCACACGTGGTGTCGTGCCAGGCAACAGCATGGCCGGACTAAAAATCCACTAGACCTTGATTTTTAATGCTCCTGTAGATCTTGGGGACTGCGTGTGAGCTGACTATTAAAACCTTCAAATTCATGCACGTACAGTGGCTGTACTAGTTGATGCTACGTGCAGAAGGTAAGGTAATCTATCAGGCTTTGTTTTTCGCGTTGATCAGCACTTGGACCCTTGATCAACAGTTGGCTTGATCCGGAGACTTCACAGGGCTGAAGCAAACTGTCTTGATCGCCGCTGTACCAACAGATGGCGCTCGTGACGCGTGTTTGGCTGTCTTTGATCACCTCGGACTTGGACAGCTATATATGGACCAGCAGAAGCGACCTGGCGGATCGGACACGGCGGCTAGATTTGACAGCGGCACAGTAGAAATTCGAGTCGGCCTCGGTGTACTGCTGCAGCAGAAACTAACCCGGACTCGACGGATCATCTAATTGTGGCGGCGCTCACCATGCAACTCTAATCTTTCTTGAATTCAGACCTCGTACGAGTATTAGATCTGACTGCTCGCTTTGGAGACAATGTAAATCCTTCCGCGACGATTCTTCTTTCATCCGAAGAAATTGTCAACTTCTCGACCCTTGAAAGAGATCCCTCCAAGAACTCATCACCACCGTGCGCAGCCCCACGGTGGGCGCCAACTGTCGTGGAATTGTCACGGCAGATGTCCTAGTGTGAGGACTTAGTCGTGAGGCCAACGCATCTATGCGGTAGCTTGAGAGGGGTTGATTGGGATGAGAGACGCAACACACAAGACAAGAATTTAGACAGCTTCGGGCCCCGGGAAACATCATCCGGTAATAGCCCTACATGCTGTTTGTGGCTAGGTCTCATTATGATCATGAGAGAGTCGCCGGTAAGCCGGCTCTTTGTGTCTAGCCCTAGAGATTGTTTCTTGTTTCTTGTCCCTCTTGGGGTGCCCTGCCCCTCCTTATATAAGTTAGAGGGGCGGGTTACATACGGAGTCCTAGTAGGATTAGGACTAGTCTATCTTTCTTTACAAGTTGAATACAAGTCCAGGTCTTGCTTCCTTATGAAGGAAATAATCCTCACGCCTTTCATCTTAAACCGGCCCACCAGAGTATAAGCCAGCCTGCTGGGCCTTGGGCCTTGTCGTCCGTCTGATCCGCCCGCCGGGTCTCCAGTGAATTACAATGTCTAGGCGGGTTACCCTGTGAACCGCCATGTTCGGGCGGATCGCCAGTGAGTCGCCAAGCTTGTCCGGCCGGGTCATACCGCGGGGTATATCCCCGACAGGTGGTCTAATACGGGTAAAGAAACGCATTTTTCGCTTTGGATCCTTTACAATAAAAGATGGGTCAAAAATTCGATTCTGGGAAGACAAGTGGCTAGAAAATGCTTGGATCCAATAACAATATCTATCTTTGTACTGCATCATTCATCACAATAATGATACTCTTGTGCTAGTGCTTATTTCTTTCATGCCAGATATTTCTTTCAGGCGAGATTTGATTGGCCTATGTCTTATGTGATGGTAAAATCATTATCCTGATTGGATTTAATTAACCTGACACAAGGGCGGGGATGTGTTTCATTGGAATCTCTCTACATATGGGTCCTTCAAGTCAACTTTATGTACCATGCACTAACGCATTCAGAGGTCCTAGTGGATAATAAAATAATAGAAGAAGATATGGGCCATACTCCCTCCGTCCAGTGAAGAGTGAAATCTAGAGATTTTAGGACAAATTATGGAGTAAAATAGAAAATGCATTGGAAAGGTGCAAGCCACCATCTCTCTTCTCTTTAATTATCCAATCCCTAATGTGTTTAGTGCATGTAAAAATTAAGAAGACCATGTGTAGATTGTTATTGGTCTTGGTTACCATGTGATGAGAGAGAAATATATTTTTTTCTACTTTAAAGTGCATTGAGAAGATAGAAGTACACTCTTTTGTGGACAAATTTTGAAGCCAAACGTACACTCTTCACCGGACGGAGGGAGTATATTAATTCATAGTGTGACTTAATGTTGACATGAATTGATACAGGTGGACATAGTTACTCTCCGTCCGTAAATAAAGGTCGTCATTTTTGTTGCTCTAGGGACCCATAAATGATAGGGACTGTCCGCTACCAGCTACCAGCTACCAGCTACCCTGATGACTCCATTCGCTGCCCCTCAAACATGGGTTCCCGACATGTTCTCAGGGTCTGTCCGTGGTTCCATGTTCTGGCCTTCGGGGTTGGTTTAACTAGAGGTATGGGGGTTCTTGCATCGCCCTGTACTCTCGATCGGGACCCTTTAATGCTAGCACTTCTGGTGACATACAGTGCGTGTATTTAAAGGCCAGGCATGCATCCTCCGTGCCAAAGAAAATTCATTCGGCGGCTACTCGGGGAGAGTTGTGGCAGCAAATCCGGGATGCCAGCTTTTTGTTTTGGGTTTCGATTGTCAAAGTTTTAGATCTTAAAAAAACTAAAATTAAGTGTTGTTTTCATATTCGTGTTTCTCGTGACCAGTGTTTTGAAATAATATCCGTTTTGTATATATATTTTGACGACTTTAAAAAATATTAAGTTTCATATGTTGAAACTTAGTACGACCAACCAATAAAAATCAATTATTTTGTACCTACGCCTGACAGAAAAATGCTTACATTTATATCTCTGAAACTTGCTGAAACTTTGCATTTTTCATCATTGAAACTTAAAACATTTTGAGGGATTTTCTTTTTTACTGTGCCCTCATGTGGGATTGAACTACTCTTTTCTCTTCCGCGAGATCCACATGAAAAAAAGCACAAATTTAAGATGAGTGCAGGGCTTGGCAGATGAGTGCCCTGCACTTACATGCCCCTGCGAATTTCCGCAGCTACTAGCTATTTTTGAAAAAAAAATCTTTCCCCACCACTCCCATCATTAGCAAAGCCCTTAAATATACTCACATGTACCAAATTACGAGTCAGAATCAAATATGCGTTGGCATCATTACCTACGAACTCTACTAAATAATGTTCAAACTATGTTGTGAGTCGGATCTAATAACTTTTGTCTTGCATGTTGCATTGTCCATTGGCAGATCTTTTTAAGAATTTTACGTCGGATCTAATTTTAGTTGAACGAGTGAAAGATAAGCAAGTAGTGGTAAAATCGACCCAATTTGCACAGCCGAAATGTGGACCAGACAATTTACTCTTTGTTATGGGACTAGGAAATTTGGATCGGCTAATAATTCTTAGTTATTCCATGCTATGGCCTCTGGGGCCATTTTATTTATGTGGGCTTTTGGATCGCAGTACCTAAACCCTTGTTGGACATCTATATTATATCAATTTTGATCAGAAACCCTAATAATTCCTCTAATCACTTAAAGAGCATATAGGAAGCAAAATCCGAATGATTGGCGTGTTTCCCCTCCTGTTGTCTACACTACAGCATCTCCGCCCTACATAAGATGGTCTTTGGGCCATGGAGGTGCGGCAACCCCCCCCCCCCCCCGGGGTCGGCCGGAGGGACCCTACTCTTGTTTTTGTTTGGTTTTGTGGCGATGTCCCCTAATAGGAACAATGTCTCCCATTTCACAGTCCCATCCCGACGGTGTGTCTACCATGTTTAGAGGGCGCATGGGGGAGTTACTCCATTTCACAGGCTCCACCACCTCCTTCGGCCCAGGCATAGAGTCGGTCCTATATTACTATCTGTTGCACATATGTCAATTTTTTAAAATTTTGGTAGACTTTTGGTGTTTGGTTGTGTGCATTTTAGTGATGGAGTGGTCGGGTTTTTTCATCATGCTTTGTATCCATTTGATGCTACATTTTAAGTCAATAGAAATGCCCTTTGTCGAAAAGCTATAGGGTTTCACTAATTAGCTGATCTAGGATAAATTAGCTAGATCTATACATGTGCAAGAATGTGTGGGGGAAATAACAAGAGGGGAAAGGAGCAAGAAGAGAGGGAGAGGGGGAAGAAGGAGAGTGAGGAGGCTCACACATGTGTACAGTGAGTTGAGCTCAATAATTAAGAAACTCACTAGTGGTCATGAGCCACACTACATGCCAGTACTAAGCGGGACTTAGAAGCACCCTTGCAAAATTCACTAGTGGTGTGCACCATAAACGCACACACCACCACTAATATATGTACTGGTGGTGCAGATTATTTATCGGACACCAAAAGTAAAGTGGGTCCCAGAAGCGGTCCCGGCTCATGTTACTGGTGGCCTGCCGCTTGTAACCCCATGGAACTAGTATAAGTGTTACTAGTGCTCTGACTCTTAAGCCATACAACACTAGTAACTTGACACAGATCCAACTGTTGGGTCCTATATACTAGTGGCGTACAGCCATAAGAGCACGCCGCTTATAAGAAGGTATCAGTGGCGCTCCAATTAGGTTGCACGCCACTGGTATTTTGGCAAATTTATTGTTTGCTCTTTTACAGGTGTGCCACTTAAGTATTTAAACCTATAAGGATTTCTGCACTGGTGCTAAACTCACTTATGAGAGCATACCGGATTTTCTCATATGAGCTAACAAAGAATCAAACATAGGTATATCTTGTATTATTTTCTCATTAATTACTTTCCCACTGGGCTGAAGCAGTTATTGTAGCATATCATGCAACACTCATGGTTTTCCAACATGTTTCCTTAACGGGTCTTAATCAAGATGATTTACATTCAACAACAATCATTGAGTATGGATCATTAAGAATAATTTGATCCTACTTAATCCATGCTTAGGAAATAAGAAAATGGTTACTCAATGAGCAAACGCTGCCCGTTGCTGCCTCCTCACCAACAAACTTTGGTTCTTCACATCCCTTACCGAAGAGGCACCTTTACATTGCATCCCTTGTATACTACTATATATATGTGATCTTCATAAAGAGTTCAGCGATTTCTCCATTGTTGAGTTCCTTACACTCAATATTCAATAATAGTTATTTCCAAATTCACATAATCAGTTGGCAGGATGGTCACCAAAGTACATTCATCCATCGAAAGAAACACACAAAACAAAACAGTAACAGCACCAAAAAAACTACACGTTGTCCAATTATGAATAATGTTTCGTCCGTGTAACAAGAGCTTCGACGGTCATTTTCTTAAGCATAATTAAATAAAAAACTAATCATAGACTCTGATTTTAAAGCATTCCAAAAGAAATTCATATGGCAGTTCTTCAACGCTTATTGTGTTGGAAGCCTGTCCTCAAATACTCTCTCCTTCGCCTTGTCGGCCTGCAAATAAATATCAGTTATTTTTTCTTACTATCCTTGGGTACCAGTGCTTAGGGTTTTTGATAGACAGGTCGCTAGTTATTGAAATGAAACATTCAAGACAAGGAGAAGCATGCATTAGGGCAACTCCAACTATTTGCATCAAATCGGACACATCTAACATTCATGGGCACGTCCGGACGTGTCCACAAAGAGCATATAGGGGGCGGCCATCCAACCCTATGCACCAAATGTCCGCACCTTTCCAAAGAAAATAAAATAAAGCTAGACCAAATGTTGGCTCACTTTAAATCATCGATCGATAGCAATTCAAAAGTGTCGGATGAAAGTACTTCTCGAAAGCAGCCTTCATTACATACTTTCTCTCCTCGAGTTTGCACTTCTTCATTAAAAATGTTGTTCATCCAGATGTTGTGCCCTTTGAGCTTCATCCAACAATGCATAAATGCGAAGAACTTGCCCTCCGTCCTTTGGTATAGCGTGGGCAGCGCGTCCGGGCTATACAATGACGTGATCATCAAGTGTAACATTGAGCAATTTGCCATTGTGCTTGCTTCATGTTAAACAAGGAGAAAGTCAAAGAAATTCTCAATGGTATTTGGCCGAACACTTGCCGGGGTTGGTGTCCACTATGGAGGGCATCGGCAAGGGGGCGGCCGATGCATGGGCTGCCGCCGGATACTGGGTGCAACCGCGGCGAAGTACAATGCGCCTGGTGGAGCAATGGAGGTCTAGCAAGGCCTAGGCGCAGGACGGAGTGGTATAGCAGCGGCGGTCTTGGTGGGTGCGGATACAGATTAGGAGTGGGACGGAGTGAGAAAAAAGGGCTCTAGGAGAGGGGTTTTGGGGGCCGGGGGGGGAGGGGGTCAGGTATGTCATAGTCCGACCGGGCGGGCGTCCGGACTCCCAAACCTCCAATGAGTTTGCTTCCGGTTTGGCTGATGTTGGACGTCCGGATTAGGCCGCGGGCATTTGATGCATGGCAGTGGATGGCAAAAAATGTACGGGCAGCGCAGTCCGGACCTTGCGGGCAATTTGATGCATGGCATTGGAGTTGCCCTTAGCAATACCTAAGGCATGTTCTGATCACGAATCATCAGGCATAAAAACTGAGAAAGAACTTACCATCTTGTTCCAGTTTGTGGTAGCCGTAATAACAGACAGGAGAGTGACCTGTGTGGCTCCACCAGCCAGTATGCCAATCCAAAACCCCTTTGCTCTTAGTTGCATTGCAAAACCAAAGTAGAGTGCAACGGGGATACCAACAAGATAGAAGGCACCCAGGTTAACATAAGCCCCTAGATGCTGCCATCCACAGCCCCGAGACACACCTGAGTGGTGCAATGGAAGCATTCAGTCTATTAGTTTAATTTAGTTTATGATGCTATATGCCAAAAGAAAGACATGTGGATACCTTGAAGGACTGCCATGAGGCTGTCTGTAATTGCTGAAATGGAAAGTAGGGGTACCATTCTTGTGACATAACGTCTGACCTCTTCCTCTTTGCTGAACGCAATTCCAATAAAGTGGCGCAGTAATAGAAGAGTTGTGCTCACTAAGAATGCTGAGCAGACCACAATAGACAAGGCAACACACACCACCAAGCGGGGACCTTGTGTGTTGCCGGCACCTAATTCATTTGAGATGCGCACACTGGCACATGGACAACATATATACGTAGCATGTTAAATTCTGTAGAAACAGGTGATACTGACGATATATAGCAACAAATGCACTAGCTAGTAGCTACCCACCTGGTAGCTATTCCAATGCCGTAAGGAAGGTTGGCCAACAGTATCATTGTAGATACGCTGTTCCAAAAGGACATCAGTATGGAAAACTTCATAGAATATGATGGATTCAAGTATAATCTTATTTAGGGTTCTACTAATGCATACCATATAGAAAGCACAGAGGTTTCCAGTGCAGGATTTGGTAACATCCCGGAAAGCAGAACAAGCAGCTCGTAAGACCACCACTCCAGACTGTGGTCAAGGAAAGCTAGGTTAATATTCAGAGGTTTCCGGGATGTTTTGATGCTAGAGAATACATAATTAGAAGCTAAACTTAAAGTAATATATGTGCAGAAATTATCCAGTTCATTTCAAGAGGAGAGGGAAGAATATATCCAGTGGTATTGCGAGCGGGTGGCAAAAAAACCAAAAGGTATCTGATCAGGATCTGCTCACAACAAAGGCGAAGACGAAGACGGACTTTCTTTTGTTGAAAGATGTCTTCACAACAAAGACGAAGAGGAAAACAAACTTGATTTGGACAATCAATCCGAGAGGAGCCGACATTTCAAATTTTCAAATGGTTTGGAAAAGACCATCATCCTTTTCTGACAGTATTCTAACAGACCAATCAAGTGTGCAAGGGTGCTGTGGCAAGAACAACAGAAAAATAGTATTTCCTCCATCCGAAAATAAGTGTCGCTCAAATAGATGTATCTGGACGTATTTCAGTGCTAGATACATCCGTTTGAGCAGTACTTATTTCCAGACGGAGGGAGTAGGTATGAACGAACATAAGTAGAAAGAGATATAAAAAATAGCAACAATGCTCGGATCTTATGGGCTGCAAGTGCACCACTATTAAAAAGGTTTTGCCACGTACTTGTTATTATTAATATATTTTTTGAGAGGAACGTACTTGTTATTTTCCATGCTGACACCTTTAGAAACGTTGGCTACTGATACACAAACCATATAGATTTGTCACATGAAGATACCATTAGTGTTATGAATGATCACATCATTATAATTATAATCTTAATTATTTGCCAAAAGGTGCACGTTGGAAACTATATTAATGTCCACAAGAACAAGTAAAAGTGAATGAAGAGTGCATAAGAGTTTGCTGTATTGGACAATATTTTGCTTGCCAAAATATGAAATACTAGATAAAATGGCATATGTTATTTTTTGTGCTAGAGGTTAAAACAACATCATTGTAGAAACATGGCAAATAACATTTACTTACCAAATCATAAGAGCCGATGGTACAGCCAAACGCATGAAACTGCCAATCCCTCTAAAAGCTTCCCACGATGGTGGAGCGCGTGTTTTCTCACAAGAGGGTGAGAACTTAATGTAAAGGCCAAGAACAGTCACTTCAACCCAATCACAAATGCTAACGGATAAAGCAGCTCCAGCATTACCCATCCCAACTTTGTAAACCATGAACCAGCAAAGAGGAAGAAATACCGCAATTGTAATCAAGGAGCTAAGAACCATTGGAAATATTAGGCTTTGACATTGCAGAAACTTTGAAAAACATTGAGTAACACCGAAGGCAAATAAACCAGGGATAAGCCATAATGCATATTTGCCAGCCTCATTTGCAATTTGTGGTTCCTGGCCCATGAGAGGAAGTACTTCCGGGATGAAACACCAAACAATGGAGATGGGCACACTCACAACAAGAAGTGCAATGATGGACCTGTAGGTACATAAAGATAATGTATGATATTGTTCTGCTCCATAGGCCTGCCCACAAAGAGTTTCCAATCCGCCTGCCAGTCCAATCTAAAAGGAAAACTGCATCAGTAACAAATTATAGATATTGTTGCTGAATAAATGGAAGTTAAACTAGGATAAAGTGCATCGACATTACTGAAAGTAGAGTTTTGCTACACCTATGCATTAATCTTATGGAATTAAATTTACAGGACGAGGTGGCAACATCTGATTGGAAGGGCGGAGACTCATAGTAAATTCGGGGAAGACGGGTTACTTGGAGGTTAGGGGGAAGGGGTGGCAGTCCATACGGGTCGCTCATAAGTTTGGATTTTCGCTGAAAGAATACCAAGAATAACAAACATGGCTTGTGCAAGGTGGGCAACAGTTGTTATGAAGATTTTGTTTCAATCATCACTGCAAAAAGTGCGAACATCACCCTGGCCAAATTTTCTCAACGCCCAACTCAGTCGGATCAAGTGACTGATTATATTTTTCGCGGGAATATAATAGATCGACATTGCCCACCGAAACTAGCTATATGTACAGCGGGGTGGGGTGAATCAAGCACCACAGGTCCATTGTAAAAAAGATTAATCGAACGACCTAGCTAGCCGCGTGCGGTCGGCGCTACAGAAAGGTTGAGAAATAGAACCATCTGATTTGATTCATTCCCAATAGTCGTGAGATGATCAATTTTTTTTCAAAAAAGAGGGGAGATCCTGAATGATCCACACAACCTTTTATTTATCATATCAAAGTACATCATCTGACCATAACAAAGTTCATCTTGCCAACGGATGCTTCTATTACACTCGTAGTCTCTAAAAGATGAGAACCCACTATGTAGCATCCACATCAATAATTCAAGCATTTATGTCCTTAGTACGATTCTTTGTAGGAACTATCCGTAATAACAAAGAACATCAGAAGTAGCAGAGATCTCCGCACCATGGACCGCACGATGCAACTGGATCAATGGCGGTCTCATGGAGGGAGAAGACACTGAGACATCTGGACCGGTCGCCCATCTGGTACACATCGGGTTGGGACTCAGGGGCTGCTCTAACGGAATTGAAAGTACCAATAGCTAAACATAAACGAAATAAATTAATGTGCGCTGCATGCTTGCTCACAAGGACGCTGAAGCCGGAGACGTTGGTGAGGGAGTTGGCGATGGCGGCACCGGCGAGCGCGACGTCGCCGAGGTGCCCCACCATGACGGTGGAGATGAACTGCATCGTGACCTGCAGCAGCATCACCACCACCATCGGCGCCGCAAGCCCCGCCAGCTGCGCGGCTTCCCTACACCAGCGCCGGCTGGTACTGCCGGGCTCTTCCCACCTCGCGGCCAGCAGCGGCGCATCGGAAGAAGAGTCCATGGATCCCCCCGACCAAAGCTCTGCCCAAGCAACGTGGGTGTGGTTAATGAAAATGGTAAATGCGGGAGCTACCATCCGTCTAGCTGTCTCCCTTTGCACAATGCATGGAGCTCGAACTATATATATAGAGAGTATTACTCCAGTCGTAGTAGCTACGGAAACTATTTCCTCTGTCCAGATTTATTAGTTTTGTCAGAGCATCGGTAATTGAGGAGCTAATTTGATTTCATATACGTCCACTGACCCGTCTTGGCGCTGTTCAGGCATATTCACTTAAGCCCACATTTATCTGTGCACGCAGTGGTAACCCCACTTTTCTCCCTATTATATGCCCGATTACATGCATATGAATGGTAGGGACAGAACCTCAAAAAAAAGAATGGTAGGGACAAAAAAAGAAAATAAAAGAAAATAGTGAAGGTGAAAAAAGTGGTCCGGACTCTGGAGTGTGCCAAATTCGACGTGGCAGACTGCTCAGACATACCACAACATCTCATACCCTTTCCACATATGGACTCGGTATAAGGGGTGCCAGAAAGCCCGCGCCCATGTATATAGTTTTGAG
This sequence comes from Aegilops tauschii subsp. strangulata, assembly GCF_002575655.3. Taxonomy (NCBI): domain Eukaryota; kingdom Viridiplantae; phylum Streptophyta; class Magnoliopsida; order Poales; family Poaceae; genus Aegilops; species Aegilops tauschii. Next base: position 6,820,438 of record NC_053035.3, read on the forward strand.
TTAATGATACTCCCTTTCATCCATATTACTTGTCACACGGACGTATTTAGACGTTTTTCAGTGCTAGATAAATTCGTTTGAGCGACAAGTACACTAGTAGAAAAAGGACCTTACGTGAGACACATTAGTCCCGGTTCAATTTTGGCTCGGTACTAATGGTATTAGTCCCGGTTCGTGTTGAACCTTTAGTACCGTTTCGTGCCACGAACCGGTACTAAAGGGGTGGTGGCAGGCTGGCGTCAGGCCGGGGCCCCACGAGCCCCTTTAATCCCGGTTTGTGACACAAACCGGGACTAAAGGTTAAACCCCTTTAGTCCCGGTTTGTGACCAAAGGTTAAACCCCTTTAGTCCCGGTTTGTGACACAAACCGGGATTATAGGTTAGACCTTTAGTCCCGGTTGGAGACACAAACCGGGACTAAAGGGTAACTATCAAACTCTATCCCCCCCCCCCCCCCCCCCCTCCCCCTGTCTATCGCCATTTCAGTTTTGAAAAAAACAAAACAAAATGATAAAAACTTCGAAAATTAAGATCCTTCGAGATGTAGTTATGTTACTACATCTACTAGTTAGGAAAATTTAAAAACTTAAATTTGGACATGTTTTGCAAAAAAATATGATGAAAAAGTAAAACAACTATATCTTTTGCATCCGATGTCGGAAAACAACGTATAATATATCAAAATGTTCAGCATGAAAATACGCATCCGATTTTGACGGCCGTAGGCCGTTTTGCAAATTTTTAGAATCCTCAAACTCTAAAAGGAAAAAAATTATGCTCAAATTTCAAAAAAAAAATTTAATTTTGGTCAAACTACTTATTCAAGAAATATTAGTGTTACTAAATAATTATTCAAGAATATTAGTGTTACTAAATAATTATTTCAGTTTTTTGAATTTTGGTCAAATCTGGTCAAACTATGGTCAAACTACTTACTCAAGAAATATTAGTGTTACTAAATAATTAGTGTATTTTAGAATAATAGTTTCAAACTCAAACGATGAATGTATGACTTCATGCTCAAGCTAAACTCCTGAGGGTTAATAGGATTGACGGCTTAATATTGTTAGGAAAACAACAAGTGCGGACTTGGAAACTAGGGGGAATAGAACTCGGAAGTTAAGCGTGCTCAGGCTGGAGTAGTAAGACGATGGGTGACCGGCCGGGAAGTTAGACGATTTGGAATGAGTGATCCACACTTGAGCAGTTATGAGTGGTGATTAGAGACTAAATCGTCAAATAATTAAGAAAATCGAAAATCGAAAAAAAATCAAAGTTTTTTCCAAAAAAATGAAAAAAAAACCTTTAGTCCCGGTTGGTGCGGCGCGGGGCTCGTGCCACGTGGTGGGTCTTTAGTGGCGGTTCGTGTTGAACCGGGACTAAAGGCGGGGGGGCTTTAGTCTCCAACCTTTAGTGCCGGTTCCAGAATCGGCACTAAAGGCCCTTACGAACTGGCATGAAAGCTCCGTTTTCTACTAGTGGTAATACATATCAGATGGAGTAGTGGATTTAACTAGACGGGGCAGCAACGGATGGGCGGCGGCTTTCAGATCTGACGATGGTGGTCCTACCGGGGTGGCTTGTTCGGCGGAGCGGGTTGGGATGGCACGGGCCGGAGGCTGCTTTGCTGCCTCCCAAAGGTGGTGGTGGGCTGCGGGTGTATGCGACAACTCAGATCCGTCGTGGATCATCTGGTTGATGCGGGATCGACTCTGGCCTACCTTGGCTTCTCTGACGTGGCTCTGGTGGGCGGAGGGCTAGGTCATGGCAGGGAGCTCCCCCTACCTTGGTCTTGTTCGGCCGTCATGGCAGGGAGCTCACCCTGCGCGTTTTGGCTCACGGGCTCAGATGAGTCCGGGAGTGAACAAAAAATCATTAAAAATTACTAAATAAATTCAAAAAAAATCTGAATATTTTTGTGCAGAAATATAACTGACTGTCTGATGTTCATGCCGAATTTCAGAACACTTGAATGTTTGAGTAGCTCTCAGCAAAAAAGGACGAATTTAATGTATGTGAAAAAGGTTACTATTTGTGCACTGTCTGGACCCTTTTTTACTGAGAGCTAATCCGATGTCCAAATGTTTTGAAATTTGGCACGCACTTCACACACTAAAATATCTTCCATGCAAAAATAGATTTTTTAAAAAAATTCTTTTTTTTTGAATTTACTGTTCACCAGGTGGAGCAGCGTCGAAGACCACAGACATGGTGTCAAGCGAGCGTGCTCGGAGACGGATGTCTGTAGTTGTGTCTCCCCCGGTCCACCGGGACTGGCTGGAGATGCAGGCGTGGGTGCCTCCTACCATGGAGGCATCGATCCAGACTATGTGGCTGATGTCTGGCTATGATTGTAAGGGGACGCCATTTGCTCCTCCTATCGTTGTGGGTGCACCGTGATGTGGGCGGTTGGTGGTGTCTCTGATATGGATGTCGAGGCGGCAACCCCGGATGGCGGTCTGATGGTTCGCTCTCTGGCGGGCCCCATGGCAGCAGTGATAGGTGGAGCGACGGGTGGCTCGGGTGTGCTCTTTGTCTCGGGCAGTGGTGACACCTAGATCCAGATCTGGAGGTCTGAACTCGTCGTGCTTACCCTGGAGACCTCGTGGTGTCATGGGGGAGCTGTCGAGTAAAGCCCCATGCTTTGCCGTCGACAAGGGTGATGCTCGCGGGTGCCACTTTGCTCTTAAAGATATCACCGTGGTGCTCTTCTTCTTGTCTGGGCTCGGAGTAAAAACCTTTGTTCGGTGTGGACTCAACAACGCTGACACTTAGTGCTATTCGCTCTCCTAAGAGTGTTGCCGTTGAGCTTAGATGTTATAGGGCATAGTGTGACGTTGCTATCAGTTCTTCCTATGCTCACTTTGGTAGTATAGCTGCATGCGTTCTGTGTGATCCGGTTATCCTGGGATCTGTTAGAATAATCCGAGGCATACCGTTGATCATCCGAGGACCAAGCAACCACACGAGCACGACACCGAGATTTGTTAACGAGGTTCACCATCTTGGCTACATCCCCGGGGCTTGACTATGGGCGCTCCTCCCCATGACATCGCTACAATACCGCACCCGGTCGCCCTGGACGCCGGCACATGCCGCCGGCTTCCCTTGCGTTCCTATGCTATTATGTTGGCATGGGTTACATCGTGTGTCTACCCCCAGTATATATGAGAGGCCTAGGATACAAGTGTCCTATTAGGACACGACTCCATATCCTATCTAAACACAATACTACTCAAAGTCCAACTGTAACCTATCTTGTACGCAATATTCGACACAACTCTAACAGGATCTGCATTGTATGAGGACTACCTCATCACCTTGTATTGGTCAGCCATGCACTTTGTTCGGTTGTTGCATTATACTGTCTCCGTTCAGAATTACTGGTCGCAGAAATGAATGTATCTAGTTATATTTATATACTTCTATATACATCAATTTCTATTCATTTTTTAGACAAGTAGTCCCAGATGGAAGGAATATATAAAGCGGGGCGCCTGGTTCAAACTTCAAAGAGAGACATAACCACAAAGGAGACGCAAGAAGACAAATAACTACAGCACAATTGATGTCATGTCAGCAAGAAATGTTCTTAAGGGCCACTCCACAGCTTCCCACTACGAACCTAAATCTTCATGAAACTTGAGAAAATCATACTCGGCGAAAATCATACGCTTGTTTTAGATGCCTGTCGTCGTTGATTGCTACAGAAGATGGATTTAAATAATTGAAATTAAGTTTTTTTAGCACTCTCTCTGAGCCAAATTAATTAACGTAGCTCTAGTACAACTTTTTCTTTTTGAGTTTGGACTTGGTTTGGCTGTGTGCATCTTTTTTTTTAAAAAATGTTGGCTATGTGCATCTTAGTTATGCAGAAGTCAGGTAATACTTAAAAACTTTGTAAGTAATAAAGCGCCCCTTATCGAACAATAGAATTATGCAGAGGACTAACACTTAACTCTGGAGTAGTAACTGGTTGAAACTTACCAGCTCTACGTGGTTGATGTTGACATCCAATTTCGAATACAGAACATATTTCCCAAACCATTCAAAAACATCACACTGCCATCTTGGTTATTACCCTTTAACCTCCTCACAGCAGATTCCATCTGCATACACTCAGTGTAAGAACGCAGCAGATCCATTAAAACATGTAGTACGAATTATCACGTTATACTAAAATTTTAGAATCAACAAGACATTAGCTACATATTGACTTCTTTAATTATTTATGAAGACTGCCTCTAGAGAATTGTTGGCATGTCTATGACGGTAAATTTGCAGCTCAGTTAAAGTGTGCTTGGTTGGTTAAACAAGGTATACTAGATGATTTTCCCGCGCGTTGCTGCGGGATTTTAAAGATTAATTTTGGATATATTATATAAGAATGAAATGATCTAAATCAAAAGCTATTATTTTCAAAAGTAATTATATGTGAACAAAGAGTATGCATGTACGTTGGACCATTGGAGATGGAACAATTAAATTGGAGTATGCATGTGCTACAAAATAATTCTAGTGGGTGATGATATGTGGAGGGCTGCATGTTGAGATAATTAGACTTAATGGGATAAACTATATATTTATTATAGATGGGATAGGTTGTTTGCTTGGTTGGGTGGATGGGAGTATCAAAAAAGATTAATTAGCTAAATGACACCTCCTAACTTCTACATTAACACCATCAAGACCTAGTGAACCTACTTAAGTCAAACCAGAAAAACATGTACCTGTTTCAGATAATCATCCATGAACATGATTGCATGGTCATCATGCCCAGTACTGAGTTTGAAAACATGAAGTACATTGTCTTCCTTCAATGACTGCAAAAATGATTTCTATATATGTTCAGATTTTCATCAAAGCAAGGAAAATTTTATCTGGTGCAGTTGAAGATTACTACACATTGGTAAACAATAATCACCAACAGTTTAACACAAGAATAGCTAGAAAAGAATCCAAAGGTAAAACACAAACTCATCATTGCATTACAACAGTTGTGTATACATAAAGAATTATTGCATATGTTCAAAACAATACCTTGAAATCTCTGGCAGCTTGTGTCCTGTCCTTCACGCTATTATAGTTTGGGACTGCAAAATGAATGGTTGTGTCACAGCCTACAAGTGAACACAAGAAAAAGGTGAATTTCGGATCTGAATCACCATTAAAAAAGGAAACAGTTAGAGAAGAAGCACACACTGAGTTTATATAACCATCTTTATTATATAACAACATGTTACATGGGAGTATTGTTACATCCCTCCATTAAGAGGAGGAGCATACATAAGTAGAAGAGTTTAATAGTGGCCGTGTCCCCCAACCCACAAATAACTTTGGCACATGCACGCACAGACCAGAATTTTGCAACAGAAAACATCACTAACCTATGCACACGGTGGCTCTCGCAGCCAGTGATGGTAGGCCTGAATCGTCGCTCCACCTCTGCCTTGATGTTGTTGGCCATTGTCTGAAGGTCCTGGTTCTCTCCCTCGAACTCCAGGTAGCTACGTTCTCTCCAAAATCCCTACGGGCCAAATTTGTACAATCATATCGAGTCCAGGTCTTTTTGCCGATCTTTTGGCAGTGCTTTTCACCTAGACAGCCACCAAATTCGCCTGAAGTGGCGAGCTGTTCATTTTAAAATGACTTGCCACAGTTATGTCAACCAGGAGCATTGCTCTCTTTCTCGGCCTCCCGCAGAACTTCACAAGTTATGAGTTTGCTGTATGAGTATATAACTGAATGAACAACTACATGAAAGTAGTCTTCACAAGTCTGAGAAATTGCCAGATCAAAGTAGTCTTTGAACCTGCAAACAGAGCACTTAATCTACTTCTCAACGCACTGGAATTTTTTGCAATGTCTCTCTGTACTAATTGTCCACTGCTACCCTACCACGAAGAAGTAGCGATTTCTCCACCAATCCAGCTAGCAATCGGATTAAACACTAGGCAAAGAAATTCCTCTCTGCAACTATATATCCATACAAAAGTACCATTTACTCCTGGATCGAGCACTAAGCCACTAACTGACGGACGGAGAATGGATGACTAACCTTCTAGTTGCAACCGCATGACCTCTGACCTGCCCTGCCGGCGGCTCACAGCGATGGATAGCGGACTAGCCTGCCATCTAGGGTAATTGCAGACGGCCAGAGTTGCAACGGAGGCCCCATCGCGATACACGATGACCTCCGTAGCTGGGATCAGATGTATTTTCTAATTTGAATTGAATATGTAGTGTCACCATTCCAGATTTTTGGTACATATGAACAAAAATAAATTTATTCATGGGCCATTCAACACTTTTCACCTCATCGGATACTGGCTCAGATCGAGTTCACATATCATTAACATATTTCGAACCAAATCCATAATCATAAAATCCTCTGGTTTTATTCAAACAAGGTGGAGATGCCCCATCCCTCCTAGCATTGTTTTTCCTTATCATTTAGGATCTCTTCATTCAGCCTTTAATAGATTAATAACAAAAAAACATAAGTATGGCCTAGATATATAAGATGCTTCAGAATAGCTGGGCACAAACAAGTTGGCATGAAACGGTCTAGAACTTCTTTTGCGGGGAAAAATCTAGACCTTCTCAAAATCCAACAAATAAAATATGCTCGTTGTCCATGATCTAGGAGGGTATCTACGAATAGGTACTTAAGGTTTGTTCATGAAAAGTATTAAAATGTTTGGCAATTTTCCTTTTGGGTAGACAAAGTACCTAGAAATATGTAAATTCATGCTTATACACCTGAACATGCACCATAGTAGACCAAATTATGTTGCCAAAGTATAACGAACATATTATATTTTTGAATAGGTTATCTGTGTAAATGGTCTACACAATTCAAATAAGTATCAACTTCATGCCCAAAAGATTTAGTAAAAGGTACCTGGTGGTCCCAATGAAATATTTACATAACATTACAAACTTAGTCCACCAAAAGAATGATTTGATCCAGAAAAATCCTTCTTCACACATAGATCGAACTGATGATGACGTATCTAGAGTTAGGACCGGATATATGCTAGTAACTTGTAAGCAATTACCATCATTTACATGTAAAGGGAATTCTATGAGTCATGTCATGCTCTATACCTCTCAGTTCATCTTATCATCTTAGAGAACAATACAAAGTTAGTTTTATAAAAAAGCAACCGAGTCTAGACGAACCCTCCACATACAAGGCTTTAATAATCGAGCATATCTTAACAGTCCACACACGATTGCAACTTAGTCCTACACAGGTTTTGCCTTTCTTGTTTATGGTTGACAGCCTATACAAGGTTCCAAACTCGGTTGCAAAAGTGATACTATCCTGATAAATGTGTGACATGTAAAGTGAATAAGGCGAGTCATATATACCACACATCAGGGTTTCTATACTTTGTGTGTGATCATATGCACAACTAAAAAGCAACTTTGATGATCAATCCAAAAGTACGCTTGTAGCTAGTGCAACCTAACACAATGTACCAAAAAATCATTTCTGATGCATCCAAATAGAATTATTAAAGTTGATGCAAAGAAGGAAAGAGGTGGTGCCCGGACTACTATAAATAGGCATGAAGTATAATGATCATCACAAGCACAAGCATCAAAACCAAGAAAAAGTAGTTAGCACCAATCCATCATGAAGACCTTCCTCGTCTTTGCCCTCATCGCCGTTGTGGCGACAAGTGCCATTGCACAGATGGAGACTAGTTGCATCTCTGGTTTGGAGAGACCATGGCAGCAGCAACCATTACCACCACAACAGTCATTTTCACAACAACCACCATTTTCACAACAACAACAACAACAACCATTACCTCAACAACCATCATTTTCGCAGCAACAACCACCATTTTCGCAGCAACAACCAATTCTATCGCAGCAACCACCATTTTCACAGCAACAACAACCAGTTCTACCGCAACAATCACCATTTTCGCAGCAACAACAACTAGTTTTACCTCCACAACAACAACAACAGCTTGTGCAACAGCAAATCCCTATTGTTCAGCCATCCGTTTTGCAGCAGCTAAACCCATGCAAAGTATTCCTCCAGCAGCAGTGCAGCCCTGTAGCAATGCCACAACGTCTTGCTAGGTCACAGATGTGGCAGCAGAGCAGTTGCCATGTGATGCAGCAACAATGTTGCCAGCAATTGCAGCAAATCCCCGAACAATCCCGCTATGAAGCAATCCGTGCCATCATCTACTCCATCATCCTGCAAGAACAACAACAGGGCTTTGTCCAACCTCAGCAGCAACAACCCCAACAGTCAGGTCAAGGTGTCTCCCAATCCCAACAGCAGTCGCAGCAGCAGCTCGGACAATGTTCTTTCCAACAACCTCAACAGCAACTGGGTCAACAGCCTCAACAACAACAACAACAACAACAACAGGTACTACAGGGTACCTTTTTGCAGCCACACCAGATAGCTCACCTTGAGGTGGTTCTTTCCATTGCACTCCGTACCTTGCCAACGATGTGCAGTGTCAATGTGCCGTTGTACAGCGCTACCACCAGTGTGCCATTCGGTGTTGGCACCGGAGTTGGTGCCTACTGATAAGAAAAGTTGTCTAGTAATATATAGTTGGACCACCGTCGTCTAGTCGATGGACATGTCGAGGAAGCGGTGACAAATAAAGTGTCACACAACGTCATGTGTGACCCGCCCAAAGTAGTAGTTAAATTCTGGAATAAATACAAATAAAGTGTTCTCTAGACAATGTTCATATCGGCGTTGTGTGGACGTCGATCTGACTACCATGCTTGCAAGTTCATAAGTTCGTCTTGCCTGGTCACAACCTCAACTTGATGTATTAATTAATTAATCACGTATAGCAATAATCTAGATTTAAATATAATAGTGTTATTGTAAAATTTGGGTTGAACTGAAGAAAGGACAAACATACAACTCTTTAATGGTTGGAGATTTGAGATCTTGTTTTTATTGGTTTGTATGTGGTTCCAACTACTACCATTGTCTACATGACAATCACAACCGGTTTCATAATTAATTCTGTTTGCTTGTTTTTTTTGCAAATACTTCATTGATTCTTTGCACATCAACTTATTTTTCAAGGAAAAAACAGCTTTTTCTTGAATTTCATAGACACCACTAGATAGTTAATTTGAAATAAGTTGTTGTTCATGCCCTAGACCAGCTAGCACAATCTGTGTGGGGGGGGGGGGGGAGGGGGGTTGTTGCATGCGTATTCTTTGTGCATTATTTTATTTTGTTCTTTTGATGCACTTATGCTATACCACATTTTTACTTAATGGAAAGCAAAATAAGCAACGCAGGTAGAAACCACAGAACTTGAGACTGGGTGTGTGTCAACTTCACATCCTCCTCCTTATCTCATTAATTGGAAAGCAATAGCCCTCATGAGATCAGACAGCCATACACAGTGTTAAAATAAACAAGATGATGGCATTAACGATGTAGGTTTTTAATTAGTCAAATGGCTAAACTGAGGCACCCGGCAGCCATATGAGACATCCACGAGCATGTGATCCAGAATATTGCAACTAGAGCACTATATATGTATTTATGTCAGAAATCCAGTGCAATTTTTCAAAATGACGTTCCATTGGCTATGACCTTAGCAAATGATGTGAATTTTCTTTCCAAATACTACAAAAAGTTGCAGGATTGCAAATTAAACAATTACCTCCACTGACTACATGTGAAAAAACACATCGGCTAAGCAACAACAAAATATAATTATCTCAAGCACCTACCTGGCAGCGATTAGTTCTCATGAATTCATTGAATCAAGAATGCATCACATGCTTACTGCTGAACACTAGTAGAAAAAGGGCCATTTGTCCCGGTTCGTAAGGCCCATCTGTCCCGGTTGTGAAACCGGGACTAAAGGGTCGTTACTAAAGCCCTAAGCCTTTAGTCCCGGTTCTTACACGAACCGGGACAGATGGGCCTCCACGTGGCCGCTGCGGCGAGCCCAGGCAGGAGGGTCTTTGGTCCCGGTTGGTGTCACCAACCGGGACCAAAAGGCATCCACGCGTCAGCAGCTGGCAGGAGCTGAGGTTTTTGTTTTTTTAAAGGGGGTGGTTTAGGGGTTTTGGGGGTTAACTTAGGTTGTTAGCTAGCTAATAGAGAGAAGTGTCCTCTCTTATCTCCGTGCTTGGTTTACCAACGCTACTGCTACGCCTAAACATGGCTTAGATTGAAGTGAAGGCAACATGTGGTGCATGTCGAAAGTAATACTAATCCTAACTTGATCAAGTTTCGATTGTACTACTTTCGACATGCACCACATGCATGTTGCCTTCACTTTAATCCAATCCATGTTCATTTCACCCACTGATATATAATAACTCTTCATGCTCGCATCATGCATCATCATAATAATAAGTCCTACTAATCATCATCATACAACTTCTATTCGTTATTAATAACAAGTCATACGATCATCATCCTCATAGTCATCGAACCAACCCTACTTAATTGTTCTTAGCACATGATCATCAGTATTAGGTAGGACTTAAATACCCTCTTTAATGTAAAATAGCATAAAACAATATAGACCCTGACTCTCCATTATGGAGAATGGAGATCATCCTGTCTCCAATTCTTGCACTTCGCTTCCTTTTTCTTCCAAGAACCTCCTTACGAATGTCCATTCATTTTTTTCCATTCTTTGATTAGCATGTCTCCACTTCTTTTAGAAATCCGGTATGGACAGTTCAGATTCGTAGGATGACCTGGATGTATTTTCAAAACATCAAGGCTACCATTCTGATATATCAAATGAGGCACACAATCCATCGGGATTCTCTGTTGAAAAACATAGTAATAACTTCATAGTTAGCAATGATGTACTAGTTTTAGAAGTATGCAAAAGATGCACGGATGTCGTAATAGTAAAAAATCTTACCAGGGTATCTCCATGGTAGTTACCGTAGTTCAACACGTGCACTAGTGGCACGTATTGACCATAATGTTGAGGAATTTGATTGTAGATATTGTAATTCTCAATATCAGTACAAAATGCGATCAGATGATTTTTCTCCTGATAAGTTAATTCGGAGCCATCGGTGTAGTGGGTTTTGTTTACCATCTTCCGCACATTCTTTGAAGAATGAAAATAAGCTGTCAATGGAAATAAGTTGTCAACTATTTTGAAATAAATAATATAAATTAGTTAATAACTATGTTTGAGAAACTCACATAGCGGTAGAATTGGAGGCGTATCAACAAGGACCCAAATGTCCATATTGTCGCTCGATTTCAGGATCACCAAGATCCATGGTGACAAGCATATCCTCATGAAAACCATACATCTTGCAAAGTGCTTTCCATTTTTTGCAACCAAAATCGGTTACGCTCTCAGAATTGTACAGTTTTACTTCGAAATCCATACCATGATGGGTTCTTAGGTGAATTTTCTTTGTTTCCATACTTTCATGGTCTTCAAAACCCATCCTCTCCAAGCGTCTTGCATGGCATGGGATAAGCTAGTCGAATTGTAAAAGATGAAAATTACACGTTGAAATAGTTGAAGTCGTGCTTAATTACGAAAAAAACACTTGTCATCGTTGCGTACCGTTTCAACATTGAAGGTCTCCTCGAGCTTAATGCTGAAGCGCCGATCTTCGTCTAGGTGAGGCCTGTCGCACAGACCTCGGTCGTCGTGGCACCAGTCGCACTCCCCCGGGAGACTTTTGTCGTCCGAGTACGACATTTCCTATGTTCATAATTCAAATATTCAACTTGTACAATTAAATATATGTACTAAAAAACCTAAATTAGATCATTCATCACGGGTTGACTATCGGTCTGTCGAGTCTTTTCTTGAAAACTCTCAGCTCACGTGTTGTACATATTCGACCGTCGGTGATGGTAGCTCCTCCTTTCATTCCCGAGTGCATCCCACCAAATTGTCTAGCACACGGGAATGAAGGAGAAGCTACCGCCACGACAACAGTCGGGATTCTTCATCCTCTCATATATATATATGGTGGAGACTCTCCCTCACTGATTCCTCTCTGACATTTGCGACCGTCGGTGATGGTAGCTCCTCCTTTCGTTCCCGAGTGCATTACACCAAATTGTCTAGCACACGGGAACGAAGGAGAAGCTACTCCCACGACAACAATCGGGATTCTTCGTCCTATCATATATGGTGGAGACTCGACAGACTTAAAGTCAACCCGAAATATCGTTTAATTATCTTTCTAAAAAAGGACATATCAAGCGCCTGAAATTTGCCGGAACGGAAATATACATGTTTTTATCTACATCATATGAGCATTCAAATTTGATGGCCATTACATTCAATGGTTGAAAATATGAGCAAAAGCATTTCAAAATATCTTATAGGACTCATATTGACATGGAGATTTGGCTGGTCTCACCTCGAGGTCGGAGGGGGGTCAGTGACGGGGACGACGGCGGGGATGATGGAGGGGGCTCCTAGATTTCTGCAAAAACAAAAACCCTATAAGCAATCAAACTAATCAAATGCATACGCCTTGCATAGTGCTCTCCAATTTTAGCATTCAAAGTAGGAGTAGTTTTCCAATTTGAGCATTCAATAAGCAAAACCAAATCGTAAAATAAAGTAGTATTCAAATTAGCATGCATTCAATTATAAGAAAAACTACATCATCTCTTGCGTCTGTAGATCGTCGAATATTATCACTAATACACCTCGAATACTATCATACATATAGCATCGCTAATACAGCTAGAACCGTAGCGCCCGACGGGTATCGGCGCGGGCGGTGGACACCCAAAGAGAAGGAACCATCACAGGATCATAGCTCCAGTGAGATCCCTGAAAAACTTGCCAGGTATTGTCGAACCTGCCCTCCAACGCAACCATGTAGCGACGGACGTGCTCGCCCTCCTCGCTGACACGGTGACGTACCACCTCCGCGGTGTCCGGAAGCCTCGGCACCGTCACTGGCCCACGCGACCGCCACCAGACAAGGATCGGGTCAACGACGGGCTGGCTCCTCACCAACCTACGCCCCCCGGAAGGTAGCACCTCCCAATACCAGCCGGTGGAGCCCAGTCTCGGACATGGCCCCTCTGATCAAGCAGGCCTCCTCCGCTGAGTCGACGACGAGGATGCGGGATAGGCATCGTTGACGTCGATGCGGGAATAATTGCTTGAACTAAAAAAATAAACTAGTTCTATTAATTTTCTTGCTAAAAATAAACTACTTCTATAGTAAAATAAAGTAGTTTTATTAAATCAACTAGTTCAACTACTAAGCACTTACTATAAATAAAATAAAGTAGTACTTACTAAAAATAAACTACTTCTATAGTAAAATAAAGTAGTTTTATTAAATCAACTAGTTCAACTACTAAGCACTTACTATAAATAAAATAAAGTAGTACTTACTAAAAATAAACTAGTTTAACTAGTTATATTATTTTTTTTAACTAATTATATTAAACAATTTCTAAGTAGTACTTACTTAAAGTTATCGGGGAGGGGGGTATATCGACAACGACATACCCGATAAACAATAAGAAGAGGAAGAAGAAGAAAAAAAAGAGGAGAAGAAGAAAGAAATAGAGGAGGAGATCGAAGAAAAAAAGAAGAAAAGAAGAGGAGAAGAAGAAGGAATAGAGGAGAAGAAGTTCCTTCTATTTCTTCTTCTTCTCCTCATTTTTTTTCTTCTTTTTCATCTTCTTATTTACTTCTCCTCTTCTTCTTCTTTTTCTCCTTCTTCCTCTTCTTATTTTCCTTTTTCCTCTCCTGCTTTTTCTTCTAAATATGAACATATACATAAATGACTTTGATCATACACAATTTTCCTATACATACACAATATGAACATATACATAAATTGGCAAAGAAAATTCTATGAACAACAACAAAATCATAAAAATTCTATGAACAAAATTATAACAGAAAAATCATAAAAATTCTATGAACAAAATAAAAATTCTATGAACAAAATTACAACAGAAAAAAATCATAAAAATTCTATGGAAAAAATTGACATATTCTTTGCATATGAACATACAAACATTTGCATATTCAACAATAATATCACCAAAAAAATCTATAAACGGAAAAAAATTCTAACTTTTGCATATTCTTTTATGAACAAATTACAACAACTAAACATCTAAATTAATACAACTACACATCTAAATTAATACAACTACACATCTAAACTTAATTAGCTAGAAAATGCATATGCAGATAGGGCGCTCGGCGACGAGGAGAATGAGCTCACTGCAGGGGGGCAGCGACGAGGAGGCAGGGCACGGGGACGGCGACGGCGACGAGGAAGCAGGGCATGGCGACGGCGACGGTGGGGTAGGGGCGCGGCGACGGGCGACGAGAGGAGGCAGGGCCGGCGGCGTCGGGGCAGGGGTGGCGCGGGGCGGCGACAGCGTCGGGGCGGCGCGGGACGGCGTCAGAGGCAAGGCGACGACGACGGCGGCGAGGCAGAGGGGCAACCTGGCGGCGTCGTCGGGGCGGGATCGAAGAGCTAAACAAAAAATTTCACAAGTGCTGTATATATAGACGGAGCATTGGTCCCGGTTCGTGCCACCAACAGGAACCAATACCCCCTTTAGTCCCGGTTGGTGCCACCAACCGGGACCAATGCCCCCTTTAGTCCCGGTTGGTGCCTCCAACCGGGACCAAAGGTCTCTTTTCAGCAGCCCAAAGGGCGGGAAGCAGAGACCTTTGGTCCCGGTTGGTGGCACCAACCGAGACTAAAGGGTGGGCATTGGTTCCGGTTGGTACCATGAACTGATACCAATGCACACCTTTAGTCCCGGTTGGTGGCACCAACCGGGACTAAAGGCCTTGTATTGCCCGCGTCGCGGCACAAAAGTTTAGTCCCACCTCGCTAGTTGAGGGAGCTCAAGAGTGGTTTATAAGCCCCACTCCCGCTACCCTCTCGAGCTCCTCTCAAATGCAGGCTTACGGGCCTAAACATACTGTATCTGTCTGTAGCCCTACTGGGCCTTCTACGGGTCTGAATCCTGGCCCATGGGTGGGTTTCTAGTCGTATTCAGGCCGTGGTGGCCCAACAGGTGGCTTTTTTTTCATTTTTTTGTTTTCTTTGTTGATTTTTTTTCTACTTACAACAAAATACTTACTGTTGCTATTTTTATTTATTTTATGAAGGTTTATTTATTTTATTTTATTATAGTTTATTTTATTTTATTTTATTTTGTTTCTACTTATTTATTTTATTTTGTTTCTACTTATTTATAAAAGTTTATTTTGTTTATACTTATTTATTTTATTTTCTATTTCGCTTTTTGTATTTATTTTATGAAAATTCTTTTTGCTTTTAATGTTTTGAACAGAAAATACTTCGATAATTTTAGTTGCATAAATTCTATATAATTTTAGTTTCAATAATACTAGAGGTTTATAAAAGCTTTTTAGTTGATTCCTTTAGTACCGGTTCTAAGGCTGTTACAAAGGCATTTCATTTGGTACCGGTTATAAGGCTGGGGCCCACGAGCACCTTTAGTACCGGTTTTTTTGTTTTCTTTGTTGATTTTTTTTCTACTTACAACAAAATACTTACTGTTGCTATTTTTATTTATTTTATGAAGGTTTATTTATTTTATTTTATTATAGTTTATTTTATTTTATTTTATTTTGTTTCTACTTATTTATTTTATTTTGTTTCTACTTATTTATTTTATGAAGGCGTCATTCGGAACAGCTAGTCCGCCGGGACCCTTTTCAAAGATTACGTGTAAATCATTGACCATAGCAAGTACGTGATCACTGGTACGCATGGCGGGCTTCTTCCGGTGATCTGCCTCACCTTTGAAATGCTTGCCTTTCTTTCGACATTGATGGTTGGTCGAAAGAAATCGACGATGGCCCAGGTACACATTCTTCCTGCATTTGTCTAGGTATATACTTTCGGTGTCAGCTAAACAGTGCGTGCATGCGTGGTATCCCTTGTTTGTCCGTCCTGAAAGGTTACTGAGAGCGGGCCAATCATTGATGGTTACAAACAGCAAGGCGTGTAGGTTAAATTCCTCCTGTTTGTGCTCATCCCACACACGTACACCGTTTCCATTTCACAGCTGTAAAAGTTCTTCAACTAATGGCCTTAGGTACACATCAATGTCGTTGCCGGGTTGCTTAGGGCCTTGGATGAGAACTGGCATCATAATGAACTTCCGCTTCATGCACATCCAAGGAGGAAGGTTATACATACATAGAGTCACGGGCCAGGTGCTGTGATTGCTGCTCTGCTCCCCGAAAGGATTAATGCCATCCGCGCTTAAACCAAACCATACGTTCCTTGGGTCACCTGCAAACTCAGCCCAGTACTTTCTCTCGATTTTTCTCCACTGCGACCCGTCAGCGGGTGCTCTCAACTTCCCGTCTTTCTTACGGCCCTCTCTGTGCCATCGCATCAACTTGGCATGCTCTTCGTTTCTGAACAGACGTTTCAACCGTGGTATTATAGGAGCACACCACATCACCTTCGCAGGAACCCTCTTCCTGGGGGGCTCGCCGTCAACATGACCAGGGTCATCTCGTCTGATCTTATACCGCAATGGACCGCATACTGGGCATGCGTTCA
The DNA here is from genome assembly GCF_002575655.3 of Aegilops tauschii subsp. strangulata. Lineage (NCBI taxonomy): Eukaryota > Viridiplantae > Streptophyta > Magnoliopsida > Poales > Poaceae > Aegilops > Aegilops tauschii. The sequence goes on from NC_053035.3 coordinate 6,837,004, forward strand.
AATCCTCGTACGCACCGCGGTAGAGGATGCAGTCATTAGGGCATGCATGTATCTTCTGCACCTCCAATCCTAGAGGGCATACGACCTTCTTTGTTGTGTACGTACTGTCGGGCAATTCGTTATCCTTTGGAAGCTTCTTCTTCAATATTTTCAGTAGCTTCTCAAATCCTTTGTCAGTCACAGCATTCTCTGCCTTCCACTGCAGCAATTCCAGTATGGTACCGAGCTTTGTGTTGCCATCTTCGCAATTGGGGTACAACCCTTTTTTGTGATCCTCTAACATGCGATCGAACTTCAGCTTCTCCTTTTGACTTTCGCATTGTGTCCTTGCATCGACAATGACCCGGCGGAGATCGTCATCATCGGGCACATCGTCTAGTTCCTCTTGATCTTCAGCAGCTTCCCCCGTTGCAGCATCACCGTATTCAGGGGGCACATAGTTGTCATCGTCCTCTTCTTCTTCGTTGTCTTCCATCATAACCCCTATTTCTCCGTGTCTCGTCCAAACATTATAGTGTGGCATGAAACCCTTGTAAAGCAGGTGGGTGTGAAGGATATTCCGGTCAGAGTAAGACTTCGCATTCCCATATTTAGGGCATGGACAACACATAAAACCATTCTGCTTATTTGCCTCAGCCACTTCGAGAAAATTATGCACGCCCTTAATGTACTCGGAGGTGTGTCTGTCATTGTACATCCATTGCTGGTTCATCTGCGTGCATTGTATATAATTGTGTGTGTCAAAAGTAAGAAAATTAGACAAGTATCTATCTAAAGTAAGAATTTTTTTTCTTTCAGAAAGAAGATAAGAACAAGAGGCTCACCACGGTGGTGCCGGTGACGAGATCGGCGCGGGCGATCGACGGCGGTGAAGACGGGGACGGGGCATGACGGACCGCTAAACCTAGACAAATCTCGGGAAAAATGGAGCTCGAAGGTCGAGCTTCGAGAGGAGAAAGCTTAACTAGTGTGGCTCGGGCATTTCATCGAACACCTCATGTGCATAGGAGGTGAGCTAGAGCACCCAAATGCCCTCCCCTCGCTGGCCAAAAAAAACAGAGCACTGTGAAGTGCTCTGCTGCGGCGATGGGGTATATATAGGCAACTTATTTGTCTCGGTTCGTGGCTGGAACCGGGACTAAAGCTCCCCCTTCTGTCCCGGTTCGAGTGACGAACCGGGACCAATGGCTGTGGGCCAGGAGCGAGGCCCATTGGTCCCGGTTCGTGCCTAGAACCGGGACAAATGGGTCCAAACGAACCGGGACCAATGCCCACGAGGCCCCGGCCGGCCCCCTGGGCTCACGAACCGGGACGAATACCCCCCATGGGTCCCTGTTCGTGCAGAACCGGGACTAATGGGCTGGCCAGGCCCGAACCAAAGCCCTGTTTTCTACTAGTGGAAGAGAGAAGACCCGGAAGCAAGTGGTCACTTTCTTGTCCTTTTTTAATGACACCTGTAATTAAGATTGAGTACATGATCGAAATCAGAAGTGATCGTAATCTGATGGTAAATGATTATTTCTTGTTCATATGAACATACATAATACTTAATATACTGACATGATAAAAGGCAACTTGACAATCTCCTTTTATTCGACGATGAAAGATATGTATGAGTATGTGATCCAGTTTGGTGACCTTAATATGTGCCGTTATTATGAGACAGTGAAAGACGGATAAAGGGACATATGGAATTCTTTTTATCATACTAACGAGTTTCTAAACATAGAACGGAAGCAACAAAAATAAAGACAGAGCGCTAAAATTTCAGTGATGTTTTAGAAGATACAAAATGGAGTGCCCTTTTATTGATCACTGCCTGTAGCCATATAAATGAGGTCTGGGACTCGGTTTGCTCCAAAACGCCGATAGAAAGCACATTTTGTCTGATGCACATATGAAATTTGACAGTGCAAAACAGAAAAACGCTGAGATATACGGATGATTTAATGTTGTAACTAACTTGGACATCCTTCCGGTGACCACGGAATGGACAAAAAAAATTCTCAGACATCGAAAAGGGATGGAACCTCCACACCTACTGCTTCTCCTCCACCTGCATAGCGTGCATAGGTGGAAATTTGATGATTAATTGAAGTGACATCCACATAGAGCAGGAGTTATTCAGCTAGAAAAGCACAAATGGACATCACTGTCAGGCTATAAGACTGAATTCTGCTCCACGACCTTCCTGATTCGTGCAGCTGATATGCAAATGGGCGTGCCCCTTAAATTCATATGAATCGAATCGCAGAAGAGACGAACAAACACTCTATAAGACTATAACAGGTTGTGGTGACAGTGTCCAGTCCTTTAGAACTTAGATGAAGAAAATGTAGAACTAACATATTAGTGGTTAGGATCATATTTGCAATCTGGGAACTTGGTGTGCTCTCTCCAAAATGCCTAGTGAAAGCATGTGTCCTCTGATGCACATATGAAATATGACGTTATACAAAACAAAAGAAACACCGAGATTATACGGATGATTGGAGACCGGACTGCATGCTGTCAATGTACGGCCGGCACACGACGGAAAGCTGGAAACCTTCTTGCCGAGACCATCTGCGATGGAAGTAAAACGGGTGGTCAGAAAAGGATACGAGAGAGGTTGAGGGTGGAAAGCAAGGGGAAGGCAGGGGAATGAGTGAGTACCTTGAGCGCTGGCGGTGGTGGGGAGAGGCGGGATGGGGGCCTGGAGGACGCAGAAGGTGAGAGGGCGACTCGCGCCTCCGCCTCCATGAACCTACAGCGAGCGGTGGGATTCGGGACAGGCTGCGCCAGCGAGCGGCTGCGGCCAGAGGCGGTCCGGCCGACGAGGGGGAGGAAGACGCGGATCGGCTAAAAAACCGGAAAAAAAACAGCTCGCGGGAAGAATGGGCCGCCCATTTTTCTTAACCTGTTATTTTATAGGAGCTACTAGATATTTTATCCGCCGGATCTACATTGTATTCCTATGAACTTTTATATAATCATTAATCAATAAAGTGGACTGTGTTTAGACTCAAAAAATACTATATTTAAATACAAGATATTTAAATTAAAACCTATTAAAAATAGAAACATGTATTTTCGAAAAAAAATAGTATGTGTTTTATGAAAGAGTTATATGTCTACATTGAAAAAGGTTCACCCGTGTATTAAAAAAATGTTCAATATTTCCGCAAAAATAAATGTTCAATATGTAATAATAAAATGTTTGATGTATACAATAAAAATGTCCGTCGTATATTAAAACATGTTAGACGGATGCAAAAAATGATCATTGTATATCATTAAAAAAATCAGTGTGAATTCAGAAAGTTCATCGTGTACTGAAAAATCACATGTCATAAAAGAGATCAGTGTGTATATGTAAACTTTTTACCGTATACTAAAAACAGTTCATTGTACATTTAACAAATATTCACTGTATACTAGAAAAAAATCACCGCATTGAAAAGGATACAAAAAGGAAAAGGTGCAGAAAGGAAAACAGGAAAAGGGAAATCTGAAAAGGTACAAGGGAAAAGCGAGAAAGAAAAATTGAAACAAAAATAAATAGAAAATAGAACAAAAAACGAAAATAGCAAACCAATGAAGGACACTTGGGCCGACCGATTTGCGCTGCCTATTTGCGGCCTGCGGGTGGATATTAGGATTTGGCCTCGTGGCCAGTACACCTAACACCACCCAACGCTTATGTTGGGCCTAATCACTCGCTCTAGGCTGTGGGCCTCTCTCTTCCAACCCCAACCATCATCATTTCCCTAAAAGGAAAATTAAATAAACATTCACTCTTCTCGAACGTTGTCCATAGAGAGATGGGCGAATTCCAGATCTTTGCATGTCATGTAGATTGTGATTTCTCTATTACTCCCTCCGTTTCAAAATACTTGACTTCTATTTGTTCAAAAATGGATGTACCTATATACTAAAACATGTCTAGATACATCTATATTTTGACAAATGGAAGGCATGTATTGTGGAACGGAGGGAGGTCAAGGAGGAAAGGGAAGAAGAAGTAAGAAAAGGGTGGAATGTGTTGCTTCAAAGGTGAGGCTACGACCGATGTTGTTGTTAGAAATGAATTTGGATATCAGCTCAAAGTTTACCTGCATTAATTGCAAGGCTCTTTTGTTGTCCTGAAATTTCCTTCCTTTAGTTATGGGTGGAAATTACAAAAAAAAACATTCAGTTGGTGCCGTAACATTCAGTTTGTTATCCTCTATGGAAGTTATGGCAATCTGAATTCAACCTGTTCTCCTGTGCATCACTCTGTTTTTCTTCACTGTAGCCCATTTATCTTGTGGCACAATTCAACCTCTGGACATGATTGAATTAAATTTTCATGGTAACAGTAAAGTTGTACATTTGTTTGTATAGATAACTGATACAAAATTGTGAATTGAACTTATATTATGAGAGAGGTGACGTGTCAAATCATAGGAGCGTATCTTTTATTTTTTAGTTTGAGTAGTGTTTTAAGGAGCTGTACCTTATAATTATAATATTTTACTTCTCTTATTGGGTTTTGGTTAAAGTGAATTCTCCTTGCTGTGCAATTGAGTTGTGAATAGTGAGCTACATCTCTTTGTAAACTGTCTGTGATATGTCACCTGTAGACAAAGCCTGAGCCACAATCTGAGCCAAGCCTGTTAAGCATCCAGTCTATGACATCTTACCTCGGTTAGAATGAGAATGCAATTGAGATGTATGGCCATAAATGAGTGAAATTATTGTCGATGCTTATGAAATAAATACAGAAGCTTGGCCTATTAAACATGTTTCCACTATGGCTGCAAAGATCATGGGGCTTTCTGGGTGATACTAATTACTTTTTGTCACTTGCCCAGCTCACTCTGTTCATAACTTTTCAGGTGGGTGGGTTTAAGGACGGTGGGATGAGGGCGTAGTTGAAGCACAAGCACTTGAATCACCTTAATTTTCTGGACTGTGTTTTCTTAGAAGAAGAATAACTATAGCAGAATGGTTAGCTCATCTTACTTGAAGATTTCCCATGGACTCTGTTTACTCTGCTAGTGGTTCCAGCATAACTCTAGAGTGCATCTATTCACTGAAGGCACTGGAAGTTTGATATACCAAAATCTCGAAAAAAGTTCAAAGTTGAAGTGAATAGTAGCTTACAATTTATCAAAACATTCCAGTTGACCAGGCTTAGAGCCAAACCTAGTCTCAAGGATGGCATGTCATCCTGGATTGATAATATTTAATTTTCTTTTCTTTTCTCCTTACCTTGTAATCCTAGACTTCTCTGGTTGTATCCCCATCAACCATTGTAAACCCTTTTATTTTCCTACCTTATATTAATGAAAAATGACACACAGTAGGGCTTTTGCCTTACTGTTTTATGGTAAAAAAAAATAGTAGCTTACAATTTTGCTAGCCTACATGGTGAACAAAATTTATGCATGGATGAGATGAAATGAAGTGTTTGTACATGCAAAATCTAGGCTGAATTGCTCTCATATAAAGATAGTTCAAACACCCACTGGCTTACTTGCTCGCATATCAACAGATTGATATAACACCTTTGGATTTTATTTTGTACTTATCTAGCTTGCTGGTAATATCCAGCTTCTTTATGGAAACAACACTGGTTTTCCTGCTCACACAGCAAAAGTACTCGTAGCTATGTATTATTACTTCATGCATTCTTTAAGGTCAATCAGCAGGGTGTATTTCTGCTTTCCCCTCTCTCTTGGGATTCTGGTTTTTCATCTGATTAATATTGTATAGAAATGGCCATGAACCACCGGGATGTTTTCTATTACCAAATGGATTTGTTTCCTGTGAACATAGTGTAAGCTGTAACTTTTCTTGCAGCAGATAAACTTACTGGTAGCATTTGCCGTTATGGCCGTTCGGCTTGCTCGTTGGCGCTTCATGGCCGTTGGATCTGCTAGTGGTTAATCTTGTGGTGCTTTACATTTACCTTGTCACCTGTCTTTTGAATTGCCCCTTTGTGCAGCCTGAGTCCAACGTGTTTTTGGACCGTTTTTTCAGCAGCCGAAATATCAGATATGCTCATGCGTGATATTTTTGGGCACACCCAGTTGTTGTGCTCGGGTACGATTGGGGGGGGGGGGGGGGGGGGTATGGCTATAGAGTGGATGGTGGGCACACTGCAACAATGACATGGTGGTGCGCACAGATCTCTGTTTTTTTTTTGACAAAACACTAATCAAGTCAATGTCAAGCCAATCTGGGTTATGTTTTGGATTCTCAGAAAGTTTTGTTACACCATTCCTTGAAGGTTGATTACTTGGATCAATCAGGATTAGCCTGTTTGGAAATGCATTTGAGGTTCAACCACAGACTCATTTAGAAACTGCTGTACATTCTTTAATTGTTAGTTCCCTTGATATTTCCTTGGAAAGAGATTGGAAACTAAACATGCAAGTGGAGTGGTCATATCATTCTGCAGTCTACTCACATGATAAACGATTTGTGAATGGCATTCTCAGCACATATCCCATGCTCACAATATATTTGTTTCATAAGAAGAGCTAACAAAGATTAGAGATGTGTACAAGTCTTATATATATGTACCCCTGCTTTAGGATGTGAAAGTGCGTGATATGAAATCTTATTTTCCCTTGCATCTTTAGCTTATTTACATCTAAAATATTGGAGGAAAACAAAAATGTGAGAGTTAAGGAGATGAAGGGAAAAAGAGCTGAAAAGCACTTGCATTGCGGTACCTTGCTCAGTCCACTTGAAGTAGGATTACCACTCTACAGGGTATGCCGATGGAACTCGGACCAAGAGCCGCAGTGACCTTTCTAGCTCTAGGAAGAACACCCACAATACAACGAGTACACCTCCAGGCACATGATTCCAGAATCCGTGTCTGAAGCAACAGGTTGCCAAAGGTTTAACTGTGTCTTGTAGGCATGACAATGTCGAAAACGACGGCTTTGAGGAGACCCTGGAGCAATGTTCGTGTCATGCCTGTGCCCTCAACACACAGGTCTAGCAGATCCCAATCCAGGGGAGCGAGCACAATGAGGAGGACAGGAATATAAAAAATGTCTCATCCTAATTATAACCTGTTAAGCACACTACGGATGTTTTGATATCCAAGAGTCCCTATCCTTGTGAAGATGACGGTAAGACTACCGAATTAGCTTAGATTTAGTGCACCCGGAGCTCATGTACTCTTTTCATCAAATAAATTATTGTCAGAAAACAAGCATTTTGTTTCTCTTGGTGACATCATTCAGAACTGTGAGGATGTGTATTTCTGTAGCCCAGGCTCATGTGCTATTTTTATTAACAAAATTTTGTGTAACATATGGAGTAAATGCCTTTTGCCCCCTGAGACCATTTTTGTGAGCATGTTAAGACTGTTAGCCTCTTCCAAGAGAAGAAAAACTGAAGCGCAGAAAGAATAGAATGTTCGTTTATTTATTCAGAACTGATGCGCATTTGTACATCAACAGTCACTTACTATTAATAATTTCACAATTTATTCCTCACTTTCTCCAATGTTTCATCCTAGGTTTCTTTGCCATGATTTGCTGATCTCGAATGGGGCCCAAAAACTTAAGTCGTATCAATTTCCGTTTCACGCAATTCTTTTAAATGATGCAATGGTTTTGGAGAACTCCCTGTTTTTATTTGCCAGTCGTCTAAAAAAAGTGATGGTAGGTATGACTAAAAATTGCGTAACATGCATAATAAGTTCTTCAAAGATTGGTTACTTCAGACCATTTGGGATTAGCATGTTTGCAAATGCTATTGTCGTTCCACCACTCACTCATTTATGGACGCGTCCCATTCATTTGGTGCGGGTTCCCTCCCACGCATGATCTTCACTTCATTTTTGACAAGACATGGGAAACTAAACATGCAAGTAGAATGGTACGGTCAGACCATTTTGCAGTCCAGTCACATGCTAAAAATGTCATGATAAACGACTCTTGATTCATAAATCACATGCTTACGATATATTTGTTTCATAAGAAGGGTTGAATAGATCACATATGTGTAGAAGTCCTATATATACTTACGTTGCCCTATGATGTTAAAGTGAGTGTGATATGAGTTCAGATTTGTTTACGTCTTTAGCTTCAGAACATCTAAAATATTGGAGGAAAACAAAAACATGAGAGCTAAGGGGGTCAAGGGAAAAGGAGCTAAAAAACACTAGCGATGTCGTGTCTTGCTTTGTCCACTTGAAGTTGTACTGCCATTTGATGGGGACTACCATGATGGAACTAGAGTTGAGAGCTGCAGTGATCTTCGTAGCTCTTGGGAGAACATCTGTATGCAACAGTTGCTTAGTTACGATGAATTTTATGATCATGTACCAAGTCTGAATGAAGGTTGCACTGACAACACTAGTCCTCATCATCATTGAATCTGCCACGTTCTCCTCCGCATGAGTTTGCGTGCACGTTCCTCATCAGAGTTTCTATCATCACAGCTGGCTTCATAGTTTCATGGTGCAGGAGTAGTCGGTAGAGAGTGGTACATGGGGAGAGAAATGTTACTTTTACTTGAGGTTGAAAGTAGTTATGTTTACACCTTGGGTTTTCACTTTGTGGGCACTATGATGTTTGGCGCTTCATAGTTTCATAGGAAGCATCAGCCATGCTTCCTATGGGTTTTACTAGAACTGGTGTTGGCTATATGATTTCTATTTTCTTTGTCTTTCCCTTTTTTTTTTTGCTCTTTTACTGTTGCTTGTACATATTGGACACCTTTATTCCAATACATATATTGTAGAACGATTGCTCTATGGGTTTTGGTTCAAGAAAAAGGTGGTCACCACAACCACAACGCAAACACGCTCCGCGACGTCTTTCCCCCACCTGTCGGGGAGACCAACGCTACAGTCATGAAGAGCGTGAGTACCATGATGTCACGCTAGATTTCAGGGATGGAACACTAATCCAAAGCACGACCGCCCACAATGCAATAAAGTAGGCCCAAGTTTAGCGGCGACCAAAACATCAAGTTCTGGAAACCAACAAATGAATGAACATTGGAAAACTGGTGTTTCTTCCACAACACCTCTTCACACTTCTCTCTCAAGTGCGGCAAGTTAGCGGAATCATCCCAATAGATAGAAAGTCATAAGAGACAGATGGGCCACGAACAACGAGAGGAGAACGAAACAAAATTGCCACCACCGCCTCCCCGGCCTCACTACCCACCAAATGACGCCACTGTCAACCACATGTGGGGTGGCTCCATGTCATATGACTTGTGAAGAAAATTACAAAAGGATACTACACGAGGTGATGACGGTGATGGACTCGCTAGTGCCATCAACCCTCAAGTGGACTCACGTCCCAATCACTTTCACTGAAGATGATTGTACACCTAACAACCCTTTCCCCGAAAAGTATCCATCAGTCATCTCCCCCGCCATCAGCAAAGCCATAGTTCATCGCGTCCTAATCGATGGAGGGAGTTCTTTCAACCTCATTTCCATGAGCACCTTGGGTAAGAGCAAGCCGATCCCTCTCACATCTTTCCTATCCGGTGAAATTTTATGTGATCGTACCCGGCCTACAACACCGTCGTGTCGGACAGATAAGCCTGCCTGTAACATTCAAACACCAATAAAACTTCTATACCGAATAGTGCACGTTCGAAGTCGTCGACTTCCAAATGGTGTACAACGCCCTCCTAGGCAGGCCACAAATTGCACAATTCCAAGCCATCCACGACTATAACTTCACCGTACTTAAAATGCCCGACGAGTTCGGAGTCATCTGCGTCCCCAGTTCGTTGCAAACAGCGCTTGAGTGTGATCGCCGGAGCTTCAAACTTGGTTCTGCTAAAAGACATGAGGAACAAGACGATCTCGATCTTCGCCCACACAAAACTGCATGCCGCCATAAATGACGACACCAAATAAAGACGGTAATCATCGGGTCCAACCTAGACCCCATATAGCTCAGAATATTTTTGCTGCCTGAGCAAGAAAACAAAGAGATGTGCACGCCTGACGTACACAAAGAGTTAAGAGGACATGGTGTCATCACAAAGAGCTGCCTAGGACTAGGAGGCGGCATATGGATAAACTTGCTCAATGGTGACGGATACCCAAAACTCATCACAGCCAGTTTCATGTTATGTTTGTTGTTGTTGCATGTACCATTACTCGACTACAAAGTAAGAGGGGGGGTAGTCCGTCCAGGTATAAGGAGAGACAAGACAGTTACTCCATTTGTTATATGACTTTTTAAAATGACAAGAGTACATGAGCCTAGGTTGCACAAATTATGTCCATTGTTGGTCTTGGTGAAAACTGAAGGAGTAAAAATAACACATCTTCAGACGTTGCATTCTCCTTTCTCTCTCTTTTTAGGCCCTGGCGGTAGAACAATTATTCTATGGTATATTTTCTATTAATAACAAAGTATAGTACAGGGAGAGAGTTAAAAAAGGAAGGAAACAAAACAAGGAAAAAAGCTAGAAAAGAAGATTTATCCTATCTCTAGGAAACATCACTTCCATTCTTGGCCGGACTCATGGAATGATCTAGTTCTCTCTTCATGTCCAACTCACCATCAACTGCTCCTACACCAGTAAGGCTGGCAACGTCCTCGCAACTCCCAATTCTAGTACTATGAGTATAATCTTCCGCAAACGGAAGGGATACTTTTGCAAGTGGGCAAAGCAAAATAAGATATTGCTGTTGCATTTTTGTTTTCCTCCAATATTTTATAGGGACTAAAGCTAAACACGGTAAAATAAATCTGAATTCATGTCACACGCACTTTGACATCCTTAGGCATGGGTATATATAAGACTTCTACACATCTCTAGTCTTTGTTAGCTCTTTTTAGGAAGACAAAAAAAATGTGTGAGCATGGTATATGTGTTGAATGAGTGATGTGACCATTCTAAATGCATATTTGGTTTCCAATCTCTTGCTGGAAACAAAATGAAAGAAATGTCATGTTTGGTTGGAGGGAACTCACATCAAAGGAGTGAGTGACTGGTTGAACAAAAATTGCATCTACAAACAGGTTAATCATGAATGATCTAGAGTAAGTAACTAACCTTCATGTAGTAGAATACATGTTATGTTACTTACCATCACGGGAAGTAGACACAGACATAAAATTATTTAATCATGAATGATTCAGAGTAACCAACCCTTCATGTGGTAGACCTTAATATGCATGTTACGTTAGATATGGTCATACTTACCATCACACGAATGGGAAGTAGAAACAAAGAGTTTTCCATGTCCATTGCTTGAATCATGAAAGATGAATGAAATGGAAATTGACCGATTTAAGCTAAGTTTTTGGCTCCCTTCCAAGATCAGAATATCATAGCAAAGAAACCTAGAAGAAAACATTGGAGAAAGCAATGCACAAAATGAGAAATTGGTAATAGCAAGTGACTACTGTTGTACAAAATGCACATCAGTTCTGAATAAATGGCCATTTTTCCTTCTATATGCTCTTCTTAGATCTTCTCTTCTAGCAAAGCACTAACAGTCTAAACATCATCGCATATCATCTGGGGCAAAAATGCCAGTTGCCCCATTTGTTACACATGAATACATGGAGATTCCACACTATGTTGCATGCTTTCCACAGGAAACAATTCATTCGGTACGTAAAATTTCTAGTATTTCATCATGATTCCTATACAACATTAATCAGATCAAGAACATAATACCTCTCAGAAAAGAAAATACACCCTACTAATTGACCTTAAAGAATGCAGGAACCAATAAAATAAACTCTGGCTACTTTTGCTGCCTGAGCAGGAAATACTATTCTTATCAGAAGAAGCGAAATCTGTTGATTCTTTTTTTATCCAAAGGTGTATTTATCAATCTGTTGACACGCGAGCAAGTAAGCCAGTGGCTGTTTGAACCGTCTTTATCTGACCAGACCCAATCAGATCGCGGAGGTGGAACCGCACGTCAAGAGGTGATAATCTTAACCTCGTCTTCTCCAGTGAAGATAGTAGCATCTCCTTGTACTTCCGACGGTTCAATAACGAAAGAACTTCCTTCCTCCCCTGCTCACCATAACCACATTTGTCAAGATATCAAAACTGTAGGCCCATTGAGAAGAATCCGGGAAAGCAGATGCAAGAATAATAAACAAACTAAAGTAAACTAATGACAGCATTCATAAAATACATCGTGCGTGGTTCCAGAGTATGTACATGGATTTAACTATAAATATTTGCGCAACCTACGCAAGTTCATGGACCTAGTTCAGTGACCAGGAGTCAATGAAAATTATGTAGGCAATGAAGATTGAAACAGTCAGGAGGGATGGAATCATAGTAGCCAGTCAATCACTAAAGTGGTGGCTAGATTACTTCACTCAGCAGAATCAGCTTTATATCTGTTATTAATTTATTAGAACCATCTTTCAGATTAACTAACACCACAAGATTTGAACGAAGGAATAGAAAAGCCAAGAAGTGCAGACCTGGGTTAGGCCTTTCAAGATAGGGCCAATACTTGGAATAGAAAACCAGTACATGTTTGGATCTATTAGTTGGCGTGTCTGCAAAAAATCAACACGGCACAAACAGTAAGCATGATTAGATGCAGCTATTAATTGGTTGGTAAACATGAATCTAATGATCCCATGGAAAATACTTAAGAAATGACCAACATGTGAATACAAAAACACCCATGACAATGATCCCATGGAAAATACTTACTAGGAGACCAGCATTCATCAATAAGGTGATATGTTTATCTCTTGCATCACCCCCATGTGATAACAGTGAACACTGCAATAAAAAGCAGAAGACATGAAAAGCCTTAATACAGCAGTTCTATTTCTTGATTTATTACTGGGTATTATTTAAGAAACGATATACTAAAACAAAGTGTCAGGTAACATCCAATGATAGATCATCGCAAAGCTTCGCAGAAGTTAAAATTTGGTAATGAGATATTCTAGAGAGAAGGTTAAGATAGAATTCTGCAGAGGATCAACACTTAACTCCAGTACCTGGCTGAAACTTACCAGCTCTAGGTGATCTATGCTAACATCCAATTTCGAAGGCAGAACATATTTCTCAAACCACTCAAACACTTCACTGCAATCTTGGTTTTTACCCTTTGACCTCCTGACAGCAGATTCCATCTGCATACACTCCGTGTAAGAGATAAGCAGATACATTAAAACTTGTAGTACGAATAGGTAAATTTAATGTGATGAATTGTCACATTATGACAAACTTTATTATCAACAAAAGATGAGCTACTGTATATGATGGTAAATATGCAGTTCAGTTAGCGTGTGCTTGATTGGTTAAACAAGGTATATGGGATAGGGCCATCCAGCTTGGTAAGGATAGGCTTGAATGAGGTTAAACAAGGTATATGGGATAGGTTGGTTGCTTCGTTGGGTGGACGGGAGTATCACAACAGATTGATTAGCTAAATTAGACCTCTTAACTTCCATTACATTAACACCATCTAGACCTAGTGAACCTACTTAAGTCATACCGGAAAAACATATACCTGTTTCAGATAATCATCCATGAACATGATTGCATGGTCATCCTGCCCAGTATTGAGTTTGAATACACGGAGTACTCTGTCTTTCTTCAGTGACTACAAAAAGTATTTCTATGTTCAGGTTTCATCAGAGCAAGGAAAAATTATCTCTGATGCAATTGGATATTAATATACATTAGTCTACGATAATCACCAAAATTTAACACGAGAATCGCTAGAAAAGAATCCAAAGGTAAAACACAAACTTATCATTGCATTACAAAAGTGGTGTCCACATAAAGAATTATTGCATAAGTTGAAAACAAAACCTCCAAATCTCTATCAACTTGTGTCCTGTCCTTCACGCTGCTATACAATTGGGACTGTAAAATGAAAGGCTGTGTTACAACCTACAAGTGAAAACAAAAGAAAAGGATAAATTTTGTGCAGAAATGGTACTGAATCACCATCATAAAAGGAAACACTGAATTTATATAAACATATTGCAACATGTTTTTTTTCAATTATTACATGGAGTATTGCCACATCTTCCCATTACAAGGAGGCGAGGAGGAGCAAACATAAAAACCAAGAGTTTAGCAGTGGGCAGGAAGCACCCCCCCCCCCCCCCCCCCCGCATGAACCTTCGCTTCACCTCTGCCTTTATGTTGTTGGGCATCGTCTGAAGGTCTTGTCTCTCTCCCTAGAACACCTAGTTGTGCCTCTCTCCAAATGGACGAAATTTGTAGAATCACTATCTAGTCCAGGACTTTTCGACAATCTTTTGGACAGACACCAAATTCATCTGGAGCAGCGAGCTCTCCATCTTAAAATGATTTGCCAGTTACCTCAACCAGGAGCAGTGTTCACTGTCTCGGCGTTTTTGGGCAGCTGCGGGCATTTAAGCTGGCCAACTGTCCAGCAATGGTGCTGCAGCGTTAACCAGATGAAGAAAAGGCACTTGACAGGCGCTTTGGCTTTCCGGAGCACCTTGTGGCACGGGAATACTGTCCAGACACGGAAGAATGCCCTATCAGATAGCTGAGCTAACTGAAGGTCTGGACATAACTGTTTCCTTTTCTAAAAGCATGGTGGATAGTCGAAATGATTCATGTGGATTGCATAAAATAAGTGTCTAGTAGGTTGTTCAATGAATTAACAGTTTAAAATGCTGAAACTCAAACAATGCAACAAAACGAAACATGTATGTATGATATCATTGTTCTCAAAGTTTAGACAAGATTAAAAAAAGAGCATACAAATACCTTCTCTAGCTTTGGGAACTGTGTGCGCATCAACTGTAGAGCTATCAAAGTATCACTGAATATAAGGTTGTCCTCTGCATCATAAAAACTGCTAGATGTTATAACAATTTCACAGCTTACAATAATAATTGTCATTGAGTACGATGTTTTTCACATACAATTTGTAGCATCTTCTTAACAGAATATAATGTCTTTGTTGTTGACTGTCTAATGCAACAACTAGAAGTGATCTAAAATAGGGAGCAAATTATGTTCAAGGTTACTAAACTTATTCTGAGGGTGTGTCAGCTAGGTACCCGCTCTCCTGACTTGCAAATTTGGGTCACCAAAACCGTAAAATCTCCAGTGCCCAAGCTAGTGTGACCATCCAGGTTCTCTAATCATGTTCCCAATTTTGCAGCAAGCCACAGGACGCCTATAGTCCATTGTTAATTCCACTCCGTGCCTAATCTTGTTCCAGCCCCAACCCTATAAATCTCTCATAAAAACAGCCACGACTACGGACAATTGATCCCACCAGTGCAAACCATGGGAGATACCAACAGTGGTAATGCAACTCTGTTTCCAGCTACATCAACTACGGTAATCCATCCTCTGCTACCTGCAGTGTCTTAGAAGGAATGGAAGCAAACGAGAGAGCGCGTCTGTAGCAGATGTGACCTGACATATAGCATTTTGTTCTCAGAAATCTCTGTAAAAAATGAAGCCTCTCTTGACTTGTTGCAGCTGTCCAATTGCTGCCACGAAAGCAATTTTCTAGGAGTATATAACTGAATGAACAACTACAGCATACATCATATGAGTTTATCAGACCTAAATGTTGAGAAAGAAGAAAGAGACAACGTAAGGGGGCTACAAGCATAATTACACTGACTCCTAGTTGTTTATCTGGTGCGGCATGCTGGTGGTGATACGCGGTGACCCACTTGATTTAGTTTTGACCTAAATGTGGAAATTAAGAGGACGGTGACCTATTTGACACACTTGAGCAAGTTCAGTGACCAGCGTGTAATTTACTCTAACAGAGGAGAATAAATTAGACAGAGAAAGTGGCAAACCAAGGCTTGTGCTGTTCTCGGTTCTGCCTTGTGAACTTGTGGCGTCGTCATTAGGAGAGCGTGGTCGCTTCTTTTTCCCACGAGATGATGATGAATACGGTGGCCACGGTTCTGCCATATCTCTGTGCTGATTGTTCAGTCCAATTTAAGTAGATGACATGAGACAAATAAGACAAATGTCTGTCCAATCAGGAGTCAGATCCTCTAATTTGCATCAGTAACCTGGAGCTTCCTTCCACAAGCAGCAAAACGATAAGACTGGCTACTTGTGAGCTGAAAGTTCAAAAACACCTGCAGTCAGAGGGATTCCAATAAGTCTTGAAAAATCTGGAACATGGAAATGGTTTAGGAAACTCGGGGTAGTAAGAAAAAACTGAGATACAGAAGAAACTCGGAATTTGGACTGAACTAGAATGACTTGAAAGTTTACCATAAAACGGAAGCAGAAAAATAAACAACACAAGGGGTGGACAAAGTGCACTGAAATTCCCTAGTATAAGCTTCCTACAGTTTAGGGGTATTCGGCAATTCAGGCACCTTGCTGAAGGGGGAAACTATCACTTTGCCAATCCACTGGAACTTTGCGAAACTCGTACGCACATACTACTATTTAATGCGCTGGCTAATCAAGTGGAACTTCACAAGTCCGAGAAATTGTCTGCACTAATTAGTCTCTGAACCTGCAAACAGAGCATTCAATCTACTTCTCAACGCACTGGAATTTTTTCCAAGCTTTGTTGTCTGCACTAATCCTCCACTGCCGCCCTACGACGAAGAAATAGTGATTTCTCCACCAATCCAGCTAGCAATATATCCATACAAGTAGAGGCAAAGTACAGGAACGAACACAAACAAATTTTGTAGTAATACCAGACAAAGAATTTCCTCTCCTCTCCTCTCTGCAGCTATATATCCACCCATTTACTAGAGGAACGAGCGCTGATTGGCGGGCAGAGATTGGATGGATGCGTAACCTGGTCGCAGCCCGTGGCGGCGGCTCCCCGCCGTCCGGGGTAATTGCAGACGGCCGGAGTTGCGACGGCGGCCTCCTCTTCGAGACACGCGGCGACCTCCCCCGCCGCGCGTGGCCGTCAGCGCGCAACAACCTACTCGGCGGCGGCGGCGGCGGCGGCGAGGGCTGGGATCTGTGGCCTGGGGGGCAGGACGAGAGGCCAATCGGGATTCCTTTTTTCCGGAGTAATTTGATAAAAGGTTTTTTTTCATACACGTGGGATCTGGGACCACCTGTCAATAATACATGTGCTTTTCTAAAATACACGTGGAGTATATATCAGATTAACGGAGAAATTTATGGCACTACAATTCTGAAAAGAAAAAACAAGGACCGGTATATTTCTTCATTAACCCATATACAAAGAAGAAAGACCGTCGTATGAAAACCTCTCAAAAGCGTTTTTCGCGCCGTGACTTTCTGCTCCTCGACGACGACCAATGTGCAGAAGATCATGACCGGTGAACACGTTGACAGTGAAAGCACGGGTGATAATGACAGTGAACAACATGTGCATCTTCAGATTGGGGTGCGAGAGACTCATCGCCGATGGCACGGACATAGGCTCCTGCTGAATAATGTGGTTGGCGGGGCAAATGTACCCGTACCACTGAAGAGCAAGATGACAGGAGGGCTGATTACGCGTTAGAAGATACATGTGTTTGGTTTCCTCCAATATTTGAGATAGACTCAAGATGGATAGACAAAGGAGATCTAAATTCATAGTATACTCACATTGACACCAAGACGACGGAGTATATATAGGGGTTTGCATCTCTTGTGTTTGAACAAGTCATTCAAGAAACGTTCATTTGATCATTGTGACCGGATTACAAAGTCATGTGATCATCTTGCTTGCATGTTTAGCTTAGTCTCCAACTTCTTGGTAGAATAACTTGGTTTACATGGTATACCAGTTCTCTCATATGTACCATCACGCCAAATCCAGTGCATCATGAAAGACGTGT
Source organism: Aegilops tauschii subsp. strangulata (assembly GCF_002575655.3). Classification (NCBI taxonomy): domain Eukaryota; kingdom Viridiplantae; phylum Streptophyta; class Magnoliopsida; order Poales; family Poaceae; genus Aegilops; species Aegilops tauschii. Next base: position 6,854,757 of record NC_053035.3, read on the forward strand.
GGATCTCTCACTGGTTCATTTTAGCAATCTTTCTGGCTCCTTTCAAAAACATCGTATCATCCACATGATGGTATTAAGCAAGGTATTTCGGTGTTGATTACTTCATTATGGGAGTACACTGCGTAAGGCCCAATAAATTTGCAGGAGTGAGAAAAAAAAAACTTTCTTGGATTTTGGCATTACTTGATTCTTCTCCATCTCTGTGATTCGTCTTGAAAAGGATGCCGAGATAGACCGGGCTAAATTTCCGCATGCAAAACTAGCCAGGATAGGTGGCGAACTTAGTGGGAGGGGGGAGGGGCCAGCTCAGAAGCTGAAGAAGGTTGATAAGCAGGTCTCGTTCTTGGTAACTGATAAAAAGATGAAATGAAAGGAAAGGTTCACACTCAAACAAACTGATCATACGCCACGTAAATGGAAAGGTAGGTGGAATTTTGTATCCCCTAAGGGCTTGACCCCTCTCGCGACCCCCGCGTCGCCTCCCCCGGTGGCGGCCGGGGAACCCTCGCCACGCCGCCGCGGCCCCCTTCCCACCTCGCCCCACCTCCTCGCCGCTGCCTGAGGCAGCCACCGGGCAAGCCCGGGGCGCCAAGGATGATGGCGGCGGGGTCTCGGCTGCCCTGCCCAAGCGTGGGGAGTCCCAGATCTGGAGCGGCGGCTCCTTTGGCGAGGCACGGTAGGCTCCGGCAAGCAGCCATGCGGGCGGTGGATCTGGCATCCTGGCCGCGCGGGCGGCAGGATCCTGGTGGTCGGTGTGCGCGATCTGGCGCCTCCCCTCCTCCCTGTTCGACATGCGGGCCAGCCTGGTCGGGCCGCACGTCCCTTGGTCGCCGGTTCTATACAGGAGGCGCTGCTAGTGGTGGGGATCTAGTTCGGGCGAAATCCCTGGCCGACCATGGCTGGCCGCGCCGACGGCGACGCCTAGGGCGCCGTTCCCCTCCTTGGAGGCGTCGATATGGATTGATCTCCTCACTTCCCCTTCCCCTAGGTCTCCAGGGCGAAAGCCCTAACTTTGTTGGGCGGCGGCGGCGCTCACGGCGTCGTTCCCTTCTTGAAGGCGCCGCTTTGGGAACCTTGGGGTTGGGTGGCGCTTGTGGGTGGTGGGCGACGGCGGTGGTGCGGACCTATCCTAGCATGGATCTACGTCTGTTGCTTGGAGATGGACTCGCGTAGGTGGAGGTCGTCGTTTGGCGTGCATGGCGGAGGACTGCCAAGCTTGACACCTCAATCTGCTCTAAAGACGGGCCAGTGAAAGATGGCGGCGTCGACACATGTGAGTGCGTCGGACCGGTTTGTGCCCCGGACCCGGTAGATGGCTCGGTCGGGGCCTCCGGCTTTAGATTTTAGGCTTAGGTGAGAGGTCTGGGTATGTAGCCCGGCTTGCACCCCTTCATCATATGGATAGGAGTAGCGGCAGATGTTGCCAAGATGGCGGATTCAGGCATATTGTTGTTCTACTTTGTAAGGTCCTCGAGAATAATCAATAAAATGGCCGCATGCATCTCCCAGATACAAAGGCCGGGGTTCATCCTCCTTCTCTAAAAAACGTAAATGGAACGGTCCAAATAGGTATCAAGGTCAAAAATTAATGCTTGCTAAATTTTTTGAGGAAGTATTTTAGGGAAGTTTAAAAATATGTTTATTGTCATCAAGAAATGCACAACATGTATTTCGAAAAATGTTACCGTGTAATCAAAAAGTGCTGAAACATGGATTTTTTTAAATATATATAATGTATTTGAAAAATGTCCAAAGTTTATTAAAAAATATTACACGTGTGAGCTAAAAATATTACTTTGTATACTGAGAAAAAGTAGACATGCGTCAAAAAACAAAACCATTTAAAACCGAAAAGAAAAAAAATACAAAGAAAATCAAGAAAGAAACAAAACAAAACCAAACATATAATGAAGAAATAAAAAAAAGTGAAAACATAAAGTATAACGAAGGAAAAAAGAAAACCGAAGAAAACTGATGAAAAATCAAAGAAAAGTTAAAGGAAAAGCCAAAGCAGAGCGAGCGAACATACAGCTATGCATGAGAACCGCGAGCGATTGCACTAATGGGCCGGCCCAACTCGGCGAATACAAGCTAAACACTCTCAAGGTTCAAAATAGACCGGGATTGATAAATTCAGAGTGCCAATTTTCGGGATTCAAAGTTCGCGGTTTGATTTAGCTTTTGTCTATAAGTTAAGGTTTATTGGACTTTTTCCTATCAGAAAGTGACACACAACACGTGGGATCTGGGACCACGTGTCAATGACATATAACGTTTTCTCTGTATATCCAAAATACAGACTCTGAAATACTACATTTGTAAACACTAGCAATAGCAAAAGAGCCCATGCGTCCATGAAAAAAATGAGCCTATGCGTTGCAACCGGAGAAAAAATATCACATGTTCCTAACACAACAACCATGACTGAAGACCCAACAGGTCTATGTGCATCCCATCTGTGTTGCCGTTTATCCTCCTTCCACCCTCTTCGACGATGGCCTCCATGCTCACACAATCACAATGTGTTTGAATGTAGTCAACTGTAAGGCGTCTCTCTCGATATAAGATGAGAAATGTGCTTTCTTTTTTCACCTGGAAGTTCTGCTGAGGCGTCCATGTGTGGTTATAGATGATTTTTTTCGTCTCCGAACAGATTTTGCTGAGGTGTTGATTTCTAATCCGGTTCTACAACTATACGAAACAAAGATGGATCGTGCGCTATGGATTAAGATTGCACCATAAATAATTGTTTAAAAGTATTTAACAGGTAAACAACATCATATTCAGATTCTACACATTTTTCTAATCAATTTTATATATAACATGTCAAAATTGGAGTTGGGGTTTAAATGATATGAATGTTTTGAAGAAAGCCTTCAAACTCACTTAAAGTAGAACCGCTGGTTGATTAACCAAAAGAACAGGGGCGTTCTGAAAAACGGTGAACAATTTTCTCTCTCGCTAAAATAGGAGCGCGTGTTGATTTCCAAAAACAACAGGGTTTTTGCAAATATCACGACGGGCGGGCAGAAGCACTAATCCTTTTATTAGTAGGTATAGAAATATACTTTGATAAAATGTAATAAGGGCATACACGTGGGATCTGGGACCACCCGTGAACACTTTTCTAAAATATATTAGCAATCATGACTGTGTGTTAGAAGGGAGAAAAAAAACTTCATGCTCCTGTCTAATAAGGACATATACAATTGTGGCATATGGATACATATGCCCCATGACAAAAAGTAATTTCAGGCACCTACGTTAATTTTCTCTCTCCAATGCAAGCTATCACTAGTGGGCCTTATTAAGAAATAGAAAATAAAGACTCTAGTACACATGCATCTCTGCTTTTCACTCCAACCTTTTCAGCTTTTGTCATCGGGCCACACTTTTTCTCTTCAAGCACCTGCCTCCTGGAGAGGATCCTGCTTCCCTATCCAAACCTACTTTAATTCATATCCGATCCTACATGGCATGCAAGGCATCACCTTGAGGCTATGCATTGTACATGCCCTAAGTCTCGCTCAAAACTATCAAAGGTCCACATCATTTATTTGAACATGACGCGACACTCGTATAGTTGCTTATCCTCTTTCTCGTCTTTGTCGACGGGGCAACATGATCATGCTTTCATCCTTTCTCTATTTGCATTTTTTCACTGGTTTTCTTTACATATTTGACGCATCATGCACCTATGTACAACATGTCTCAAGTCAGGTTCACTGGTGGCAATCTTTCGTCTTTCCTCTCGTTTTGTATTTGATAAAATGCATGTCTAGCCTTTGAGTAGCAACACAATCATGCTTTCGTCCTTTTTCTTATTGCATCCTATTTGTCTTGTTGTAGGCATGTCTTTAGTCATTGTTGTGCTTTTGTATATGCAACATATGCTAATCCTATTTTATCAGCTCACTGTTTATTTTCCAAGGCGACTGGTGGCATTTGTTTGAGAATGTATATAAACTGATAGTAATCGATTTAACTAAGCAAGGTAGGGACTATTGGCGAAAAAGACGCATCATATACATGCCTACGCTAGCTAAGCAGATTTTTGAATCCATTGAAAGCTAAGACAATGTAGGACCACTAATTTAAAAAAAACTAAAACAACTTACGGGAGGAGGCTCGATCCTGTGCGAGACAATGTAGGATTCTTAGAAAAACAGGAATAACCCGGGGGGTCGATCGCAACGTACAAGTGAAGGAACGCAGGCCCGACTGAGCCGATACGAACCTCTTTTAATAGCTTATACGAAACTTGGCTCTACAAATTAGTACCACCTCATGTATCTCACGTAACTTTGTATCAGATGCGGGACGAAACCAAGAATATCACCTTGCTTTAATAATAGATATAGATATCGGATTAACGGATTCTCCTGTAATTTATGCCACTATGATTCTGAAAAACAATCCTGAAGGACCGGTATATTCCTTCGTTAACCCATACAAAGAAGAAAGAACGGCATATGAAAACTTCTCTAAAGCGTTTTGTGCGCCGTGTCTTTGCGCTCCTCGTCGATGGCCAAGGTGCGGAAGATCATGACCGGTGATCATGTTGACAATGATAGCACGGGTGATAATTCTAGTGAACAACATGTGTAGCTTCAGATTGCGGCGGCAATGAGTCATCGCCGATGGCGTGGACATAGGCTCCCACTGCATAAAGTGAGTGACGGGGCAAATGTACGTGTACCGCTGAAGAGCAAGATGGCATGAGAGCCGATTACGCGGGAGAAGATACATGTATTTGTTTACCTCCAATATTTCAGATGGACTCAAGATGGATAGACACGGGAACAAAGCCGAATTCATATCACACTCACATTGACAGCCAAGAAGATGGAGTATATTGTTGGAAAACGTTGCATGCAATTTCAAAAAAATTCATACGATCACGCAAGATCTATCTAGGAGATGCATAGCAAGAGAGGGGAAGAGTGTGTCCATGTACCCTCATAGACCAAAGCGGAAGCGTTAGCTTAACGCGGTTGATGTAGTCGAACGTCTTCGCGATCCAACCGATCAAGCACCGAACGTACGACACCTCCGAGTTCTGCACACGTTCAGTTCGATGATGTCCCTCGAACTCTTGATCCAGCAAAGTGTCGAGGGAGAGTTTCGTCAGCACGACGGCGTGGTGACGGTGATGGTGATGTGATCCGCGCAGGGCTTCGCCTAAGCACTACGACAATATGACCGGAGGAGTAAACTGTGGAGGGGGGCACCGCACACGGCTAAGAGAACAATTGATGTGCTTTGAGGTGCCCCCTGCCCCCGTATATAAAGGAGGAGAGGGAGGAGGCCGGCCCTAGGGCGCGCCATGGGGGGGGGCGACTAGGACTCCTAGTCCAAGTCGCCCTCCCTTCCTTCTTTCGGAGGGGGGAAAGGGGGAAGGAGAGGGAGAGGGGGAAGGAAAGGGGGGCTGCGCCCCCTCCCCTTGTCCAATTCGGACTGCCCATGGGGGGGGCGCCACCCCTTGTGGGCTGCCCTCTCTCTCCCCTATGGCCCATGTAGGCCCATTACTTTCCCCGTGGGGTTCTGGTAACCTCCCGGTACTTCGAAAAATACCTGAAACACTTCGGAACACTATCGTCCAATATATCAATCTTTACCTGAAACAGTGTATATGATATGCTGCTTTGTTCCCTATATTTGCACTGGTGGCGAACTTTGATGCCCAGTGGATGTAATATGTGTAATAGCCGTGATAGCCTAGCGTTAGTTGCTTACTTATTTATTTCCTTGTTGTCTTGTTTATTTGTTTGCTTGTAGTCATTGCAGTTCTTTTTCCGTGGTTAGCTAGTGGCTGCAATAACCTATTTTTTAAAACTAGGCCACAATAACCATGGGCTAATATTTACTTTAGTGACACTGGGCCTCCTACTGGCCGTAGAAACAGTGGGCCTTCTACGGGCCGTAGAAACAATGGGCCTTCTACGGGCCGTAGAAACAATGGGCCTTATACGGGCCGTATGATCGATTGGCCAAACATGGGCCAAACAGACCGCATTATGGCCGTAAACGGGCTAGAGTTGGAATCGTCCGTTCATGGGCTGACCATAACGGGCCATCGTTAATAGGCCGTATTTGATGATGCTATGAAAACGGCCCAGGGTATTAACGGACCACAAACGGGCCGACTGTAACCACGGGCTGAATTTGGCCCACAAGCAGAAAATGACAGTAACGGGCCGTAAGTAAACGAATCCTGAAAATGAGCCCAAGAATAAATGGGCTCTAAGAAGGCCGAAAGATAACATGGGCTGGAAACGGCCCAACGAAATAACGGGCCGTTAATGGGTATAAAGTGATACACTGTTTATTACGGGCCAGTTTCACCACGGGCCGTTAATGGGTGTAAAGTGATACACTGTTCATTACGGGCCAGTTTCACCACGGGCCGTTAATAGGCCAAGAGTTACATAGGGCCTCATATGGGCCGAAAGACGTCATGGCCATACACGCGCCAGAAGTGAAAACGGGCTGGAATCATATTGGATGACCCAGATGACGCTACTGGGCCTAATTCGGATAGGGCGTAACGGCCTTGGGTTAGCGGGCTGTAAATGGGCTATATGCGAACAGGCCGTTAACAGGCTTTCCATGGCCGGCCCACCACCTTTTGACCAAGTCAAACGGGCCGGCCTTTTCACAGGAATAGGCCTCTGTTGGGCCGTGCCACGTGTCGACGTATCATAGGCGCCTTCCGTCCAATGAGTGGATGACATCTGTCCCAAAGATGAGTCGACGCGTGTTTTCTCCAGCCAATGATGATTTTACACGTGGAAAATCCCCATTGGTCGGGGCTGTTAACGGGTTATCGGATCCAAAACCCGACCCGATAGCTTAACGGCGTTCCGTTACGGTGGATGCCACGTGTTGGTCACCCTTGACGAAAGCACTTCTGTGACGCGCGATTTATCGTCATGGAAGTGGACACTTCCGTGATGATAATTTTGGCAATATCATGGAACACTTCTACGACGACACATGTATGACTATCTTGATTCTGTTATAAATTTGTCATGGATGTACATGCATGACAGAAAACACGACCTACTGTGACAAACACGTATCATCACGGAAGTGTATTTTTTGTAGTGTAAGAAGAGGTACAATATCCTTCATAGGCTCCTCAAACCAATCCCTAGTGGCTGAAAATTTTGCTAACCTAGCTATTTCATGGGCCACTCTATTTGCTTCCCTATTACAGTGTTCAAATTTGACTATAGGAAAATCACAAGCCAAAAAGTAACAATTATCAAAAACTGCAGCTGCCGCTCCCGCCGAGTGTCCTCCATTCTTCATTATGTCGATCACTTCCATGTTATCTGAGTTTACAACAAGGCGATTGCAGCCCGCCTTCTGTGCTAGGAATAAACCAAATTTAAGAGCCAGAACTTCTGTTGTTAATACATCATCACACCAGTCAATTCTCTAGTTTCCTCCAACAATGAGCCTTCCCTTATCATCTCTCAGGACCGCCCCAGCTGCACCTTGAAGAAGATCATGATCGAAAGCGGCATCAACATTCAGCTTCACAAATCCCCTAGGAGGGATACTCCATCCCCCTGTTTTGTGCGTTGCCTTAGGGGAGTATGCATTGACATAGTTTGTCGTTATAGCACGAGCCCCCATCGAAGTTTGATTTGCATCCTGTAACTTTCCTTCATCGACCAGTTTACGTCTATCCCACCATAGATACCAAGTTGTAATAGCTATTAACTCACGTGCGTTCTGGATGCCCTTAATGTTTAATTCTTGATCTTTCATCAGGAGTAAGAATTCTAGTACCGCCTCTCCCGCATGATCAACAACATAGGCTTTATGGATCACCTCTTGTAGACCTAATTTTTCCCAAACTTCTTTCGCCTTCTGACACCGAAACAAGACGTGTTTTTGTATCCTCCGGTCCATTCGGGCATGAAGGGCAAGTGGGTGAAACTTTTATATGTCTGTTGGCAAATGTAACTCGGCATGGGAGGGTACCATGCAGTGTACGCCATATAAAAATTTTAGTTTTTGCCGGGCAGGATAGTTTCCAAATCTTACCCCATATAAGGTTGACATTGCTTCTACCCATTCCGTTTGCGTGTTCTAACTTTTTCCATGATACATTGGTTTTACCCATGTTGTTGGTGCCATTCTTCCAAATAAGCCGATCGAACAATGAACTTACCATTTTTTTATATGGCTGCAAGCAATAAAATCAGACATATTACGCATGGGAAGTGGAATTGCTAATACCCTTTGAGCATCAATTGGCCAGAATGTTTGTCTCACCAAATCTTCATCCCAAAAATTTGTGACTGGGTCAATAAGATCACAGACCTTTAATAGTAGTTTTCCCCTTATACGATTAATAATTTTCCTATTTGCATAGTTAGGAATCATGCATCTCTCCAAATATCATTATTATGTCCGTTTCCAACTCGCCAAATATAACCGCTTTTCAGACAGTTCACTCCCGCCATGATACTTTGCCAAGTAAAAGAGGAGCTTTTTTTTAGATTTGCACTCATTAAATTGCCGTCCGGAAAATATTTAGCCCTCAAGATAGTAAACCTCTAAAAAAACGACGTGTGTGTTTTCCTTTTAAAAAACGCTTCAGGCTTAGGCGAGCAACGGGAGCCATTGGATCCTGACGTGAGCTTCGATCTTGACCCTCCGTTTACTGAAGAGTGGAACACCGGTAACTGACCGACGAAGGAGACACCCGGAGGAACAGAGCAGCCTGGCACTTCCACCCGTCGCCGCCCGCGCGTCTCCGGTGAACTTGTTACCTTGGCCGGGGCGAGATGGCCGGCCAAGACCACGACACGCGAACGGGCGGCGGCGATGTCCCTGGCCGGCCTCACGCCCGCGGCGGGCGGGCGGTTCAGAGAGACCGAGCAGAAGACGTGGATGCCTATGCCGATGAGGAACTGACGGCGGGGAGAAGGCGGCGTGCTTTCTCGCCAGCTCGTGCTCCGTGGCAGTGGCCCGGTAAGATTCTTTCTGCTAGTACTAGTATTTGAGTATTTCCCTTCCTCCTTCCGTGTGTGTGTTCACACCTCCAAGGTGTATGACGAAATGCCCCTCCATATGGTCTTCACTCTTCGGTGAAAAGACCTAGTCTTGTAGATGGTTCACATTCAGCGTTTCGAAGCCTATACTGATCTGTTTATGTTGTTTTCAGTGGTGTGGTCATCTTGAGGGTGGGTGCCATTTGTCCAAAACAACTCAACACTTGAAATCAAAGGGAGTAGTTATTAGTTTATAAGGATAAGGGCAAACTAGAATCTGCCTAGTATCTTTGATGCATCAACGACTTGAACGAGTCTGGTCTCATGCCCCTAATATTAAATTATTAATTGTAATAATCAGGCCGGCAAAAAAAAAAGAATCTTAATCGTTACGTGTTTGAACAGGTTTGCATTGCTGTGAGTTGGAATCTGTATGTAGTCCTAATGTGATGTATAGACGCTGATGGTTGATGTTGCCACCTGATATTGTATTTGTATATCGGAGGATGGTCAACCAGAATCCTGCTAGCTTCAATTACAACTAAAACTTGGCATATGTGTATATAAATAGCAAAATCAGAAGAGGTAACTGGCTGGCTAGGTAAAATCTTAGCACCATGGCGACACCCCCGCAACCCCGGCTGTTCCCATCGCTAACTCTGAGGTTCCTGCTGCTCGCTGCAGCAGCAGCAACTCTGTCTCTGTGGCAGGGTGGTGCCAGCGCTGAAGAGCAGCGCCGGCCCGTCACGCTTGAGGGTTGCCAGGCCATGTGCGGCAACATCAGCGTCCCCTTCCCGTTCGGCATGAATCAGGGCTGCTTCGTCGAGGGCTTCCAGGTCGCCTGCGACGACTCGTTCGACCCCCCTCGTCTCTTCCTTTTCTACAACCGGACAGGACCACGAACCTCATTCAGCGAGATGGGCGAGGCGGCGTACTCAACGCCGACACCGGTCACGTCGGACCCGACGCTGGAGAAGAGGTGGGAAGTGCCCGTGGAGCTCATGGACATATCGATTGCCAAGAGCGAGGCACGGGCTTACGGACTGGTGAGATCCGACTGCAGCACGAGTGCGCGCGACCACTTGCTCAAGCTTCAGTTTACGTGGTTATATCAGCCATTCTACCTGTCAGAGAAGCGCAATTTTCTCGTCGGTGTTGGCAGGGACGTCAGAGCTAGGATGAGCGACTACTTGCTGGGCTCCGCAAGCCCTGATACGACATGCTATTCAAGCATTGGGTAAACCTGCACTGCACTGCACTATACATGCTTATTTTTTTGTTTGTCTAAATAGATAGATATCCTCTGTGCATCTCCTTACTAAAAGAGGTAAAAAGTTACTACTGAATTGGGAGGGCTAGCAACATTCTGAATTAGTATTACTGAGTGAGATTTTTGTGCCAGACCTACCTGCGAGGACGCCTTTCCAAAAGGAAGCATCCTCAACAGATTTGGTGTGACGTTTGAGCCAGATAATAACACGTCTTGGGAAAGTTCACCCTGCCTCTACGGCATGGTGGTGGAGAGCTCATGGTACAACTTCTCTGATGAGGACATGCGCGGCTACGAGGTGCTATCCAACAAGTACTCGAGGGGCGTCCCCATGGTGCTCGATTTCGCCTTTAGGGACGGTTCATGTCCGGGTGCGGACAGCTCTGTCCGTCCAGGCTACAGGTGCGTCAACGGCAACAGCTCCTGTGTCAATTCAACCAGTGCCGAAGGCTATTTCTGCAAGTGCTTGGAACATTACGATGGCAACCCTTACATTCCTAATGGATGCCAAGGTATGTACTCAATGGATTTACATAAATTTGTTGAACACCTCGTAGTTAATAGGCAGGCCATAACGTTGAAAGAATAGCGCCTAAAAAACTGAAATAAATCCAAGAAATATGTGAGGACCCGTGCCAAGTCTGGAATTTGAACCCAGGTGGGCTAGTTCCACCATAGTGAACCTAACCATCTAAGCTATGCCTAGTTCGCTTTGGTAGTATTTTCTGTTACAATTAGCTGCTCGATCAAGCCTTCACATGTTTTAATCCTTTTCTTTCAGACATCAACGAGTGCGAGCTCCGAGAACAAAATCCTGATCTCCGTGATTTGTATCCTTGCGACGGGATCTGTAAGAACAGGCTGGGAGGCTATGACTGTCGATGCAAACCCGGAATGAAAGGGGACGCCATAAAAGGAACCTGCACGGAGAAACTCCCCCTAGCAGCAAAAGTGACTGTGGGTAAGCACTGATCTTTTTTACTTATAAGAAAAAAAGAGTTTCATTATCTCCCGGCCTCTGAATCTAGAGGATGCACACGACCATGATGATTTACTAAATGCGGAATACAAGAGCTGGCCAGCATCGGCATAACCAACCATGACCACGAGAGTAAACATCTAGTACAACACTGCTCAAGAGTGATGTTTGTCTAGTCTAGTGCACCAGATGACTTGCCTATGCCTGTATATTCTGGTATTAGGAAGTTGCATTTCAAGTTTTCATTTCTCTTCATTTTTGGGAGATACATTGCGTTTAAGTTATCATGGAGTATGCAGGTACTTTTAAGTTTTAACGAAAAGAGTATACGAGCCATGCTATTCTTTCTTTTACTACCCCTCAAGAATTCCCAAAATTTGTCATTTTGGATAGGTGTAGTCAAACTTTCGAAATTTTGATTGTTGCCGGTAATGATTATTCAGTTCTATACCATCCAGGTTCTGGGGTGCCGGTAATAATTATTCAGTTTCTACTTTTTGTAGCTGTACCTTCAGTTTCATCACATAATTAAGTCCTTAAATACTCCCTCTGTCCCATAATATAAGATGTTATTACAACGAATATGTGAGCATGTTGGATGTAATAACATCTTATATTATGGGACGGAGGGAATACCATTTTGAAAATTAGTTGGCTTACTAGTTGTATAATTAGTTACTTAGTTGATTATGGAGAAATAGCATGTCAAGTTAATTGAACATTCTATCATTTAAGTGTAATGCTATTTTGGTGATTGTATATATGAAGATCTTGACATGAGTAAACTTGAAGCTTGACTATTTTGCACTTTGTCAGGTATTGCTGCCATGATTGTTGTCTTGGTCCTCATGGTTATGGTCCATCAGCTACTAAAATTTAGAAGGTTCTATGAACAAAATGGTGGTCCGGTACTAAAAGGTGTAAAGAATATAAGGATCTATACAAGGAAACAAATTAAGCAAATGACAAATAACTACAGGCGTGTAATTGGAGAGGGCCACTTTGGTAAGGTTTATCTTGGGACTCTCAAAGACAAAAAACAAGTTGCTATAAAGAAGTCCATCAAGGTTGACAACCACATGAAGAAGGAGTTCACCGATGAGGTTATAATCCAATCTGCAATGAGGCACAAGAACATTGTTATGCTCATAGGCTGCTGCTTAGAGCTGGATGTTCCCACGTTGGTGTACGAGTTCGTAGCGAGAGGGAGTCTGTACGATGTCCTCTTCAAGTGCAGAGATAAGATTCTAGTGGGTACACGGTTGTGGATTGCCGCTGGGTCAGCCGAAGGCTTAACATACATGCATTCAGCAGGGGAGAGTACAATCCGTCATGGTGATGTTAAATCTGCCAATATCCTTCTCGACGAAAAGTTCACCCCAAAGGTTTCAGACTTTGGGACATCAAAGCTACTCGCGAGAGGAAAAGACGAGATGACAGAACTTGTCATTGGGGACATGAGCTACATAGATCCGGTATATATGGAACAAGGGATCGTCACACAGAAGAGCGATGTCTACGGCTTCGGAGTTGTCCTCATAGAACTTATCACAAGGAGGCCTGCAACATATGATGCTGAGCGGAGCTATGTTGCAAACTTTGTTGAAGCTTTTGTAGAAAAAAGAGGAAGAAGCTTTATTGACAATGATATTACAAGCGAGGCGGATATCAATCTATTGGAAATGGTTGGCGGAGTCGCGGTAGATTGTCTAAAGCCCAATCCAGAAGAACGACAAGACATGAAACAAGTAGAGCACCGCCTCCTCGAGATTGTTGCACAATCTGAAGATTATAGTCAAAAGAGGAACTTCCAGGGAGATCTTAGTCCGGCACCAGATGATGTTGCTTTTCTTAAAGCCTTGGGAGAATGAAGTATCTATCCTCTACCAATATTTTTACATTTTCCATTCAATTATCTAATGGTTTGATTGCATTGAGACGTCAAGACATTAGAGTATGTGCCAATTTTATTCATGTGACATTTTCCTTTGTGACAGGAAATGTAGGATCTAATTGCCGTGGATTTATAATTATGATGTATAAACAGACACGGCGTCATGGTTGTGTGCATCACAATACTCCTATATGCCTACATTTGATATCACTTAGTGTTATCACCTCAGTAACTTCATCCCACTGTTAACTGTTTGCCAGATGTACGATTTGGCAATCGATGTACTAGGGTTCCTGCATGTGAAGTTCATACATAGGCTTTGTGTGTATATATACTCTCTTTGATTTTTGATAATATGTATGGAAGCATGATTGTACTATTATGTGTAAGGGGCGTATTGTTCTGATGATAGTCATGGTGTGGAATCGTTTGCAGATAATTTGAGGGTAAAATAAAATGGTGCGTCTGTATGTTAATTTGAGAGCAGAATCAAGTTATTATGATGTGTCCAAACTCCAAAGACTGAGCCAGTGTTGCTGTAACTCGAATAACTTGAACAATGTAGAACCACATTATCCACCAGGAGATGGCCGGACTTGGCTAAGATTTGTCAGGTTGTAACGCTGACGAATCAGCGAACTGCGTACCAATGCGGCCCCCTAGGGATAGGTTGGGTGGGCTGTCGCTGGCGATCGCCGGAGAAGTGTCGACCCCCCCTAGCGCGGAGGAAGAACAGCGGTTCAAGATAGAGGGGGGCGATGACGCCGCGAGAGAGAGGGTGCTAAGAAGAAGAAAGTGGTAATTCCATATGCAACTGAACAGTGCTATCTTACCTAAGAGAAGAACTGACAGTGGTACCACACAGCACAGCCATACTCATTTTCAGTTCCATTCTACTCCCTCCGTTCGGAATTACTTGTCGTAGAAATGGATGTATCTAGACGTGTTTTAGTTCTAGATACATCCATTTCCGAGACAAGTGATTCCGAACGGAGGGAGTAGTAGTTAATAAACTGACATGCTGATGGATAGAACTTACCAGTGTTCTTTATACAACATACTACTACACTATATAGAGAGAGGTTTCATATTGTTCTGGTCTACACTAGTAGGAAACATAACATAACAGTTCTGGACACAACTTCATACTATATGTTCCACCAAAATAGATGCTCATAACAGTTTCCAGACAGAGCCATCACCGGCTCATGGCGTCGTCCCCATGGGCGCACCAACAGCAGCCATCCAGCTCACCGGCGTCGAGCCGACGCGGTCGCCCTGGACCTCCCCGGCCTCCCTGCAGATCCGGTCAAGCATGGCCACGAACTCCCGGACGCCCGCAAAGACCCTGAACAAGCGAGCCTCGTCATTGCCCGCCTCGTCGCCGCCGTGGAAGTACTCCGCCACCTCCCTCACCGACGACAGGCACACGCTCTCCTGGCCCTGGAGCCTGACGATCTCCTCCTCGGCCTGCCGCAGGAACGCGCTCATCGCGTTGTGGAACCGCCGGGCGCTCTCGGCCGAGGCCGCCATGCCGTTCAGCCGCAGCACGTCGTGGACCTTCCCGAGGCCGACGCCGAGCTCCGACACGCTCCGGCTGAGGCCCGTCATGTCGACCGACGCCGCCTTCTTGGTGCTGGTCAGCTCGGCGGTGAGCTTGGCGACCACCTGGAGGCCGTGCTTCCTGCAGTCGACGCCGTACGGCGGACTTGTGGTCTCATTCATCTTGCATGCCGCTGACCCCAGGTGTCCTTCGGGTTTCATGATTTCCTGGACGACGAACTGCAGGAGCGCCGCCTTGCCGTCGGCTCCTTTGACGTCGACTATCTTCAGAAGCGTGTTGGGCTCCAGGGCATGTGAGTTTGGAGAGCCTGTGTTGATGCTCATCATGTTGCCAAAGTTGAGGACGGCCCCAAGAACCTTGTGGAATAGCCTGCTGCTCCTCAGCTCCTGGCAGGCTGCCTGAATGAATAAAATGAACAGAACTTTAATGGATGATAATAACATAAAGGGAACAGCAACAAAATGACAGCTGATTCTACATAATTTGCACAAGTCTAACTAGCCATGCTGCAAAATCGCTAGAAGATTCTACACTTGGAAGATCTGAAGCAAATATGCAGTGCAGCCAGCAAGTCTGAGTTCCTTTTCGAAAGAAGCCGATGAAACCATTTTTAGACAGAATTTATCAGGTCTTTAAATTTTACCTCCAGAGTAGCGTAGGACATTCTCAGTTGATTGACCTCCAGATAAAAGTTAGAAACATAGAGCATAGCATCCACTCTCTTGAATGCAAATGGTACATCCAGTATCGTCTTCAGAAAAGCATCGACCGCGCAAAGCTTGGCAGGTGGATCATCCTTGAAATATCTCAGCTTAAGCTCTTCCTCATTGGTGAGAACCAACTGAGCGAGCATCCGTAGGGCTTCTACTCCCAAACCATGTGCATTGCCTGTACCAGGACCAAAAAAAAACTAGAGTTAATAACAAGAACTTAGCATAGAAGAAGTGAGAAAAGCAGCAATTCATTGACTGCAACAGCCAATTAGATAGATGTAATGCAAAATATACAGAGCTCCTTGAATGGAATGTTTACTGTAAACCAAAAAATGCACAACTGTCCATGGAGAATTTCAAACAATATCATCAATAAAACATGATAACACTAGAAAGATTGTCCGGTACTATAAGGCTTCGCAAGCTTTTATATACTGAAGAAAAATGCTGATTATTGTGAAACAGTGCGACATATACATAACATTATGTTGTTCATGTCTCATAAAAGGTGTGCTTGCAGGTAAGGTAATGCAAGCAGGGATCGTCACATCAAGTATTTGATGAGCACAAATGAAATAAAGCATAGACTGTCCCAGTCCAGCGACAAGACATGGATGAATTTGAGTGGCAACAGCCAGCAGGTTGATCGACCCTGCTTCCCACAGCATGTAGGCACTCAGAACGCATGTTCTGAGATAAACAGGTGTTCAGATTAATGTCTGAACCCAACATCTAATATATACAGGACCATTTGATCTTGTCTTAAATCATTTTAAGTTACTAGTACTCCCTCCGTTCCAAATTACTCATCGCTGAAATGGATGTATCTAGAAATAAAATACATCTAGATACATCCATACGTGCGACAAGTAATTCGGAACGGAGGGAGTACCTGTCAACATGAAAGCATCAGTGTAACTAAATGCAGGCTAATTCATCATAGCCTGATAGCACCGGAAAAAACGCGTTTTCAAAGAGGAGACCATCATATCAAGTAGTATTTGATAAACACAAATAAAGCACAGCATGTCCCAGTCCAGCGATACGACACGATGAAGCTGTGCGGCGACGACCCACGGGTTGATCAACCCTGCTATCCACGGCATTGTGTCAATGAGATTAGCAGATGACTGGTTCATAACAAAATCAGATCCCAAGCCCATAAAGAGGCTTCTCTCTTTTCTTCTGAAAGCAGCATATGCATCTAACTGAAAGAATGCCATGCAACTTTCTACTTAATAATGCACCATGTGCTGCTGCAAATGTGACCACCAGCACATTCAGACATTCAGCTCCATGTGTATTCTGAGAACAGAATATGCACCCAACTGAAAGAATATTATGCAACCTTTTCACTGTGAACACAGTATAAGTGGACAATATAAAGCCCACCATCTCATCATTGACAATGCACCATGTACTTCTCCAGATTTGATCATGTGATCACCAGCACATTCAACCCCAAGGACCCCCCCACAAGTGCACACTGGCTCCATTTCATTGGTGAAAGATTGCACTTTTGGCAACATCAGGATTTTTCAGGAGTGGATAGATAAACCAAGCAGAAGAAGCCATGCATTACCTTCCAAGAGCGCATCACGCACTTGCTCCTCGGAGAGACCCAGTGCACCCAGCACCGTGCCGATGCCGTGGCACCGCGGCGTGCCGAGCAGGCACACCTCCCTCGCCGCCGATGCCGCCGCCGCGGCGGAGTTGTTCAGGTAGAGCTGGATCATCTCGTCTTTCATGCTACAGAAGTACAGAACACAATGGCAGGCAGTCAAATTCAGACATTCAGAAAAGATAGCAGAGGCTTAGTGGATGCTTACTGCAGAGATCCGGGCTTGAGCTTGTCGGAGTGCAGGGGCCGGGACTTGTGCATCGCCGCCGCGTTGGTGGAGGAGTAGTCGCCGTCGTCGTCGGAGGGGGGAGCGGCCTGTGTCGGCGGGACGGGCACGAAGGGGTTCCAGGCTTGGTTTTGTGGTGGTGGTGGTGGCGGCGGCGGCCTCCGTTTGGGGGGAGACGGGTTGGGGGCACGGCCGCGGGGCTGCGGGATGGACGGCGGGCGGATGTGGACGGGGCTGGAGCCGAGCGTGGGTGAGGAGGCCGACGGCGAGGAGGGCGAGAGGGACGAGGACGAGGCGTCGCCGGCGACCGCTGCGGCCGCGCGGGGCACGGTGCTGGGATCGGACGCGGAGCTGCGGGAGCCGAACTCGCCGGAGGGCGGGCCGACGCGGGGCAGCGGCGGGAGCGGGCGGAGCTCGGGCGAGCCGGGGCGTGGGTGCGAGGGGGGCGGAGCAGAGCCCGGCGGCGGGGTGGCGAGCGTGCCGAGGTAGAGGAACTCGGTGCTGGGGTTGGAGGAGGAGGTCGGCATCGGCGGCGGCTTGAGCCTGCGGCCCTCCTCGTCGCCGTCCTCCTCCTCGTCGTCGCCACCCCGCCGCGCCGTCGTCCCGGAGGAGGAGGCCGCCCCGTTGGCGGCGTCGGACGCGCGGCGGTGGCCGGAGGGTCGGCGGAGGCGGCGGAAGAGGTGGAGCGAGAGGAGCGCGGAGAGGAGCAGCAGGCAGAGGGAGAGGAAGGCGAGCAGCAGCGCCTGCAGCACCGGGAAGCGGGGGCTGCCGCCGTTGTGGTTGCTGCTGCTACCGGCGTTGGGGGCGACCAGGGTGGAGATGTTGGCCGGGAAGGTGCGGGACGCGTCGCCGTCGCCGGAGGGCTGGGTTTGGGCGTCGGTGGTGGGGGGAGGGGGTGGCGGGGAGAAGGAGGGGAAGAAGGGGTAGTTGGTGAAGGGGTACTCGCTGACCGGCGTGGGGAGGACTACCGGGGCGGTGGACGTGGAGGAGAACCTCGGCGTCGGCGGGGCCGGAGCGGCAAGATTCGTGTTGGGGGGCGGCGCTGGAGATGGGGTCTGGGGCGGCGTGCGGTGGTGCCTTGCGCGAGGTGGGGGAGGGGGGAGGGGCTGCGGTGGGAGTGGCGGTGCTGGTGGTTGCGGCGGAGTGGAGGGAGAGCTCGGCGCCGGCGGGGTGTGGCGGTGGTGGCGGTGAGGGGGTGGGGGTGGGGGTGGTGGAGCAGGGGAGATGGTGGGCTGGGTCTGGAGGAGCCGGCGGGTTGTGTGGGCGTGGGCGGCGGCGAGAGGGAGGAGGATGAGGAGGAGGAGGAGGAGGAGGAGGAGTGGGGGCGTGGACGGCGGCATTGGTGGGTCGGCTGGCTCCTCCGCCGGCCGCCGGCCGCCGGTGCTAAGCGTGGGTTTAGTGGAGGTTTGGGTTGGGCGTGGGGAGAAGAGAGAGCTCGGTGAGCAGACCACCCACTGAGTCCCACGCCGACGCTCGCACACCCGTGTGGATTGTCGTGCCGCTTTGTGCTGTGCTGTGTGGGGTGGGGTGAGGGAATCCTGGCTGCGTGTTGGGCAGCAAGGTGGACCGGTGCTTGGGTGCTGCCCTTGCTTGGACAAGACTCTCACCTATGATTAACCCCTCTCATAAGCATCCGCAACTACGAGAGAAGAATTAAGATAAATCTAACCATAGCATGAAACATATGTATCCAAATCAGCCCCTTACGAAGCAACGCATGAACTAGGGTTTAATCTTCTGTTACTCTAGCAACCCATCATCTACTATGAAACATATGGATTCCAATGCCTTCCCCTAGGCCCAAACAATGGTGAAGTGTCACGTAGTCGACGTTCACATAACACCACTAGAGGAAAGTCAAAATGCATCTCCTCAAAATATCGAACGAATACCAAACTCACATGATTACTTATAACAAGACTTCTCCCATGTCCTCAGGAACAAACGTAACTACTCACAAAGCATATTCATGTTCATAATCAGAGGAGTATTAATTATCATTATGGATCTGAACATATGATCTTCCACCGAATAAACCAATTAGCATCAACTACAAGGAGTAACCAACACTACTAGCAACCCACACGTACCAATCTGAGATTTTGAGACAGAGATTGGATGCAAGAGATGAACTAGGATTTGAGAGGAGATGATGCTGGTGAAGATGTTGATGGAGAGTGACCCCTTCTCGATGAGAGGATCGTTGGTGATGACGATGGCTTCGATTTCTCTCTCCCGGAGAGATGTTTCCCCGGCAGAACAGTTTCGCCGGAGCCCTAGATTGGTTCTGCCCAGGTTCCACCTCGAGACGGCGGCGCTTCGTCCCGAAAGCTTCCTTCTTAATTTTTCCAGGTCAAAACACACCATATAGCAGAAGATGGGCATCGGGGGCCTGCCAGGTGGCCCACAGGGCAGGGGGCGCGCCCAGGGAGGTACCTCCACCTTTGTGGACGGCAGGTGGGCCCCCTCCGGTGCTTTCTTCGCCCAATATTTTTTATTTATTCCAAAATGATTCTCCAAGAAGTTTCAGGACTTTTGGAGTTGTCAGAATAGGTGATGTGGAGCATCCCTCGACCATCACCATGGACGTCTCACCACCGCCACAAGGACGGAAAGGACCTACGACGAGAGCTCGCGCACGCACCGTCAAAACCGAGGTTAATTCTTTCCTCTCCGAGTTTCGTCTGGATTCACTTGAGAATGGGATTCTACCTCAAAGAGACGCGTTGTGCATTCTTAGGTACCCCGGATATCGTCACGATGAAGGACGGAGGAATCACCAAGTTCACCGGAGACCTACGAAGGACGAGAAGGAAGAATGGAGCGAGAAGAATGAAGAAGGAGAAACCCTGGTCACTCCGGGTGCCCGACCACTTGGCCCCGGAGACCCGGCCCCCCTGGGCGCTGCTCCCAGCCGGCCCCGGGTGCCCGGCCCTCCAGCCCGGGTGCCCGGCCACCCACCTGGGAGCTGGCAGCTGGCCCGGGTGCCCGCACCTTTGGCCCCGGGTGCCCGGTCTCCCTCCCCTGGACGCCAGCGGCCACCCCCGGGTGCCCGGCCCCTCCTGCGCCCACCTCCAGCCTTGCTCGGGTGCCCGGGCATTGGACCCCCGGGTGCCCGACCTCGACCGCCTAGCCGCCTGCGCCTGCCCCGGGTGCCCGAGCCTAGGACCCCCGGGTGCCCGGACCCCTCCGAGGGCCTGCGTGCCTCTTTGGGCTTTTGCCCATGTAATCCCTCTGCCCCTCCTAGTCCGTCCTAGACTATAAGTATCTCCCACCTAGCTCATTTAGGGGATAGCAAACTATATGAGAGACATTAGAGAGTTTTGCTCCTTGTACCCACTCCTCTAGGAGATCAAGACCTCCTAGGAGAAGATCCCTAGTGGATATCAAGACCCCCATCTAGGGAAGGATCCCCATCATAGGATCATCAAGACCTCTCTCCTCATAGGATTGGGATGAATTAGTACCTTGTATCTTTTCTTTGTTGTCCTTCAATCATTGTGACCTCTTGTGTGTTCTTGGATCTAGCATATGTGTGATTGGATCTAGTCAATTTGAGTGTTTCCCCTTTCTTGTGTTCTTCGTGTTCTTGGGGATTTCCACTCCAATTCGTGAAAGATCTCCACCTAGGGTTCCACCCTACAACAATAGGTCTTTAATATTTGCTTCTTTTCCACTCCAGAATTTCAGCTGCCGGCATTCTCCCTCTTCATGTAAACCTTGTAAAATAAGATAGAAAAGGCATAAGTATTGTGCTATAATGTGTAATAACAGCCCATAATGCAATAAATATCAATATAAAAGCATGATGCAAAATGGACATATCATGTACCCATCCAAGAGCCTCTCTCGAAAACAATGCTTCCAACAGTCATAGCACCTATAGTCGGATTGGCAAATTCGACCCCTCAAACGCTCGCAGACGCGCCCACGGGCGTCTGCTGACTGACTAGTCAAGCCTCAAATTTCCCTTCTCACAATTGGACACCTCAGTTAGCATACCTCAAATCCATACAAACTCATGCAACTATGTAAACGATGCATACTCAGTCTTACCGGTGATGGGGAAGGAGAGATTTGAAGGCTGCCAGGACCAGTCGGCCATACGTTGTCCTCCCGGAAGCGGCGGAGTGCAATGCGAACAACCATTGCTTCCTACAACCCGCACGGGATGACCCCATCGACGGATCCGGACTGGTCGAAGTCAGATCTATTGTCCGCCATGCCGGAGATCGCCGGAGGTGAGTTTGGGTCGCGGAGGGGAGTGAAGTGAAATGGCTAAACTTTGATCCGGCGAGCGGATGTGAATTCGGGTGGCCTAGCATGGGCCGGGTCTGATTCGACGGACGCGTTCAGACACCCCATATTTACGCTGGACATGAAAGATGCCGGTCAGTCCGGACGTCCTATATTTAGGCTGGACATGAAAATTGCCGGTAAGTCCGCGTGTTCGAGCCGTGTCTGAGGCTGTAGATGCTCTGACTCGGGTGATGCATCCGGTGCGGCCCGCCCACCCTCGTACGTGGTGCTACCACTCCTGGGATGCATCAGCACATTTCAAAATATCTGTTTTTTCCTGAAGAAAAAAAAAATCAAGCGCATCGAGACCGCATATCAGTGTGTGCTGTCACAGAAGTTTTTTGTGTGAGAAAAATGTTTGGGAAGCGATGTTCGAGATGCAGAAAAATGACACTGGCGCTACAGGGGACTGGGATCAGGTGACATTGCTTCACGCAGTCACGCCGTAACATGCGGCTGTGCATCTACCATTGAAGCAAAATCTAACGTCTCACAATGACCCAACTGATCGGTTTGCCAAATAGTAGAAACTACATTCGTACACGTTGTACCAATCTACTCCCTCAGTTACCACGTGATATACGTGGTTAGCAATTCAAACTAATAAAAAAAATCTACTCCCTCAGTTTTCTAAATATAAGTCTTTTTAGAGATTTCAATATAGACTACATGTGGATGTATGTAGACGTAGTTTAGAGTGTAGATTCACTTATTCCGCTTCGTATCTAGTCCATATTAGAATCTCTAAAAAGACTTACATTTGGAAAATAAAATATTTATACATTGAGATTGAGAACTTGGACCAATCAAACTTGCATCAGCCAATTCATCAATGCATCCACCCATTAGAAACTGAAAAAATAAATCATACTTAGAGCATCTATAGTCGGGTGCCTCAAACCCTCTTAAACGTCCGGGCGGACGAGCCGGTAAAAAAAACCCCCGACCCATCCGGACACCTCAAACCGGTCTCAGACGCTCTGGCTGACCGGCACATCTCATATCCAGCCCATATCTGGGGCGGCCCGAGCATGCCTGGGCGCGTCCTATGTCGCATCCAATCCACGTCCTCCTCCGTCGCGTCATCCGCCATGGGCGCATCGGTGTTCTCCTCCGCTACGTCCACCATGGTCGCGTCGGCCTCCTCCTCCTCCTGCTGCTCCACCACCACCTCCGCGTCGGCCTCTTCCTCCTCCTTGTCCTGCTCTGGCGATTCCTAGGAGCAGTCTGGCTACGATCCTGGCTCCAAGCAGAGCCCTAATCTCCTCGAGTAGCTTGAGGCGCCACTCCGGCGTCCGCATCGCCTACGTGGTCACCCATTGCCCAGCCATGGCTATCGTGACCGGCGAGCGAAGAGGGAGGTGCGGGGCCGGCTGGCGGCGCGGAGAGGGAGGCAGAAAGGGAGATAAGTGGAGTATCAAGGGCTGCGGGTCGCCAATCGGTGTTATCGCCCCTTGGAGAAGGTGCCCGTCGGACTGTTGGGTTTTCGAACGATTTTGCGTGGGACCGCAACGTCAGTCCGATGTGGCGGACACGTCCAGGCGCGCCCATATCCACCCCAGATATGGGCTGAATATGATGGGTGCCAGTCAGCCCGGGCGTTTGACCCTAGTTTGAGACGTCCGGATGGGTGAGGTTTTTTTGCCCGGCCAGTGACCGGGCTGTCCGCCCAGGCGTTTGAGGCGGGTTTGAGACGCTCGGCTGTATTTTTTTCTCAAGTATGCACGAGTGTGCGTACTTTACTATATAGAATGAATGGGGTAAAAAGAGCCCCTCCACGTCAGTGTTTACATATTTCATGCACACGACTCCACCCCTAGTGCTACTACCTTAGTTACAAATTAACTACTCACTCTAGACCACATTTCCACCTCCTGGAAGAAGCTTTTCGTGTCACCCTTGATCAATCCCGCTTGCTTCCATGCTCTACCTTCCTGGCATATCCGGAGAATAACATAGTTCTTGGACGGTGACGCACCCTCGAATATAATGGCGTTGCGGTGCTTCCATATTTCCCACATGACTAGAGTGAAAACTGTCGCTTGATCTCTCTTCTGCTTAGTTGTGCCTCCCTTGTCTATGCACCAGTCGTCGATTTTGCTGCTATTCCTCGGCATCCACTCGAGCTTGCCCAAGGCTTGTAGGACCACCGCCCAGATTTCCTTTGCAAACACACACTGAAGCATGAGGTGGTTTATTGATTCTTCCTCTTGATCACATAGGGGGCAACTATCCTGATGATCAAGACCTCGCCTTGCTAGGCGGTCAGATGTCCGGCACCGGTTCCGTGCAGCAAGCCATAAGAAGAAACGACATCGCAGAGGTGCCTTCGCTTTCCAGAGGAACTCCGCCATTGGTGCGACCTCTCGTCCCTAGAACATTGCCTCGTACGCCGATTTTGCAGAGTATTCGCCATTCCTTTCCCATGTCCAGTGAACGATGTCCTGCTCCTCCTGAACAAGCACCACATCCACCACCCTAGTCCAAAGCTCCATGTACTCATCTAGCTCAGCTGAGGTCAGCTCCGGGCCAATGTCCCTTGCCCAAGAGTGATCATGCATGGCCTGAGCGATAGTGCAGTTGGCTCTAACACGTTTCCTAACCCGGTTGTAAATGAGTGGCGCGAAGTCCTTGATTCTCTCTCCATCAAGCCATTTATCCTCCCAGAACAGAGTGTTGTTTGGCACCGGCTGGTTTGACCCACAAGACGACACCACCGTGACAGTAGCAGGCCTGCCAAGCATGCTTTGCGCAGGAGGGGGGCCCCTTGGACCGGTCCTGGCCAGCACCTGCCCACTAGCGACACATCCACCACCTCTGTTTCCCACAGCGGCCAGCGTAGGGCCTTTGATGATTCCCTGACAACTTGCCCCCTCCATCGCCGCCGCCGACATACCCTGAGTGGCCGCCGACGAAGGCTCGGACGTAGATCCATGCGATTCTCCTCCATTGGAACCCGAGCTCAACGGTGCATCATGCCCGCTATGATTAGCATCATACCTCTGCTGCCAAACTGATCACGCGAATCCTCACCGGACGGAGGCGGAGGTGGCGGCGGTGCCCCGGTCGTCGTGGATCCAACCCTGACAGGCGGCGCCATTTTGAAGATTTGGACAGGGTACCACAGGGCTTCCGGTGCGCCCTCCACAATACCAGCCGACTCCTGGATGAAGAGCATTCTTCTCTGCGGAATGCGGTCGGGATCCGCAGTCTTGAGCCAGACCTGAAAGCCGGCCATGTCGAATCGCCTGGCCGTCCTCTCCGCCACCTGAACCACGAAACCAAGGCCACGCAGGATCACCTCCGCCGTCCGCCTTGTCCAAGCATGTGCGGGCACGCCTACAAGCCGGAGCGGGACGAGGAAAGGCAACGCAGCGCCCGTAGCTTGTGCCAGACGCGACCATGGCCGCAGCGAGAGTGTGAAGCCACGCCCCGGAGCACGTCCCCTATCCACCATCAGCTGCCAAATGATTTGATGCTCACATAGAACCAAGAAATCCTCTGGAAAGAAGGCGCGAATGGACATGTCATTTGGCCCAATGCCAAATTCTGCGTGCAGGGCCTCCTCCGCCGCGGCGAGATCCACCGGCGGCCTAGTACCCACAATGGTGACCACGACCGTGCGCGAGAGGTCTCTCTCCATGCGCCGTAGGTCCTCAGAGTCTTCAAGAAAGCAGCCACTAGTAGAAAACAGGGCTTTGGTCACAGGGCAGTATTCACATTAGTCCCGGTTCAGTCACGACCCGGGACTAATGTGAGCATTCGTCCCGGTTCGTGCGGCTAAGGCATTAGTCCCGGTTCACCTGGGCCCTTTAGTCCCGGTTGGTGCCACGAACCGGGACTAAAGGGACTAAAGGTTAGACCTTTAGTCCCGGTTGGTGCCACCAACCGGTACTAATGGGCTTTGAGGCATTAGTACCGGTTCATGGCACGAACCGGTACTAAAGGTCCCATTTTCAAACTCTACCCCCCCTGTGGACCGTCTTTTCAGTTTTAGAAAAACAAAAGAAAATGATGGAAATGTCAAAAAAATAAAATAAAATAAGTTTCCCATGTGATATGTGGTCTAGTTGTTGGGAAAATTTACAAATATGAATTTCGACTTTATTTGCAAAATCTCTCTTGAATTTGTAAAATGGGCATAACTTTTGCATACGAACTCGGATTAAAAAGTTTTTTATATGAAAATCATCTACTTGAATAGTTACATCCGAATTTAACCGGGGGAACCCCGTTAAACATTTTCAAAATCCTCAAAAACCTAACAGAAAAAAGTTACGGGGCTTTTAAGATCTAGAGTGGAAAAAAATCGAAAAAATTTCAAACTTACTAGTGGCGCACCTGGTGCGCCACTAGTAACAAAAAAAAAATATAGTTTCAATTTTTTCTGGAAAAAATATGGTCAAATCTGGTCAAACTGTGGTCAAACTAATTATTCTAGAATATTAGTGTTACTAAATAATTATTTTAGTTTTTTTGAATTTTGGTCAAATCTGGTCAAACTGTGGTCAAACAATGGTCAAACTAATTATTTAAGAAATATTAGTGTTACTAAATAATAATTGTTTTTTAAAACTATAGTTTCAAACTCAAACAGTGAAATGTGTCACTTCATGCTCAAGCTAAATTCTGAGGGTTAATAGGATTGACAACTTACTATTGTCAGGAAAACAACAAGTGCAGACTTGGAAACGAGGGAGAACAGAACCCGGAAGTTAAGCGTGCTCAGGCTGGAGTAGTGAGAGGATGGGTGACCGTCCGGGGGTGGTGATTAGAGATTAGAGGTTAAAATAATTCAGAAAGGGGAGAGGCATTAGTAACGACCCTTTAGTCCCGGTTCAAAAACCGAGACTAAAGGGCCTTACCAACCGGGCCAAAAGCCCCTTTTTCTACTATTGAGCTTTCCACCCTATCTTCAGATTCCACGCTCGCCACGCGCACCACGGCGGCCGCGCCCGTCACGCCGCCGTCGAACGGCACGGAGAAGCCCGGCTCAGCGCCCGCCACGCTCGCCGTCGGGGAGTGACCAGCCACCTGGCTCCAGGACCTCTGGATTCGCACAGCACCGGGCGGGGGAGGGCCTGGTGGTGGGGGCGGAAGCACGGCACACTCCCGAGCCACAGCACCGCCGCGCACCGGATCCACCGCACGTCGCACAGGGGAGGGAGCAGGGGCAGGGCCATGCAGCAGCGGCGATGGGGAATGGCGCTACACAACCTGCGCATCCACCGGCGGCGAGCGGCGGGGGCCTTGCAGTCCCTGGCTATATGCCCCTCGCCCCCGCACCGCACGCACTTTGTCTGCTTCCAGCATTCGACCGAGATGTGCCCACCATCGCCACAATTGTAGCAGCATCCATAAAGCTCTGCAGGGATGTTGGATCTGGGTGGTCTCGAGGAGGGCAAGGTGAACCCTTGACGACGCCGTTGCTCCGGCGGCGACATCTGCCTTGCGCCAGGACTCCGCGGCCGCCGCCCGGTCTTGGTCTGCCACCCCCCCCCCCCCCCCCCCCCCCCTAGCCTGCGGCTGGGGGTTTGAAGCCTCAGTACCCGCGCCCTGGGAGATCGGCCCGAAAGGCGTGCCCAGCACATCAGGGACGAGCACAAGGGAACGGAGCTGGGGTCGCGCTGGAGGGGGACGGGACGGACGCGGGGAGTCCGAGGAGGAGGAATCCGCGGAGAGGGAGACCCGGGAATCCATCTGAGCGGGACGACGCGTGCCCTGTGGACGCCGGCACCGGAGTGGTGACCGGCGGTTGTGGTGGCCGACGGCGCTCTCAGAGGCTCAGGGCGCAGGGGAGGGAGCAGCCTGTATCAAATGTGCAAATGGCACCAACATCATTCAGTGAGCTATGCCTGGTCGTTATTGGTGTCATTTCAGACGCTGGCTGTAGATGCTCTGAGTACGATTTTTTTTTCAGTTCTCTAATGGGTGGATGCATTGATGAATTGGTTGATTTTGCTTCAATGGTAGATGCACAGCCGGATGTTACGGCGTGACTACGTGAAGCAATGTCACCTGATCCCAGTCCCGCTACAGGACACCACTGCAGGCAGCCCGCGGGTGATGATGACACGGTGGTGCTCTGGCTCGCCCTGGGATTTCGTGAAGAGGAGGCACAGCCGCAGGTGGCAGAGAGAGAGAGAGAGAGAGCGCGCGCGGCCACGGAGGGGAGTGGGCTTTCGTTGAAAATGCATGCGCACGTACAGGACGACTGACGGGCGGATGCTCTTTCCCCTCTCCACCGCCCTCTTCACTGGCTTTTGGGTTTGCTTTTTTTTCTTTGAGAATTTTTGCATTCATACCATGAATCAGTATAAAGAAGTTGGCCCTTACAAACATACTGAAACGCAACACAAAGGACCATGAACACCTAGAGTACCCTAAGACAACCATAACACAAGAAGATCTCCGGAGTCCTGAATCTTGAGAGAAGACCCCTGCAGCATAAGGATCTGCAACCAGTCGCGAGCAGGTCATCATCTTCGACCACGGTACAACTGCCGCCACACTGCTTCCTCTTTTTTGCCACCAGCACTGAGAGGGCATGGACATCAATCCAACACACCTGCAACAGTCGTCGCCATCTTTAGCTTTGAGTACCGCGAAAAGTATCCCTTCCGAAAGGAAGAGAACTCGGATCATCCGACCGGTCCAGCACCACGGTCGGGCCATCCGCCCGGACAAAGCAGGATCTCCTACCAGCATCAGCGCGGAGGAAGGAGAAGAACAGCAGCAGCAAGTCATACTAACAAGGGAACCCTCGTCGCCTCCCTTGATCGCCTCGTGCGATCCTACTTTTCGGGGCGGTTAGAGGGCCGCAGGCTTTTGGGTTTGCTTCCTTAAATCGAGGCCTCTGCTGTTTTTTACCGTGTCAGTCGACCCAAGATGATTTTTTTTCTTTACCGCAGCAAGGACGCGGTCCAAAAGCCTACGAAACCGCGTGGTCGCCACAAATATCCCTAGGTTTTTAATTAATGTTTTTACTGTGCCTGCCGACCAAAGATGATTTTTTTACTTTATTACAGCAGCAAGGGCGCGGTAAAAAGGACTGTGCAACCGCGTGCTCGCCACCACAGCTAGCTCTAGCTCTAGCTCTAGCTGCTAGCGCCATCGGCCTCGCCTGGGATTCCCGCTCTGCCCTGCCTCTCGGTGAGCGTTTTACCTCCCTCCCGTGCCATCTTCTGGCTCTGCCTGCCTGCGTGCGTCAAACACGCACGTGATCCCAGCCAGCCGCACGACATCCATTGCTGCGCCTGTACGGACGGATACATACAAGTTGGATTTTTTTTTTGAGTGGTACCGACAGCACTAGGTGAGAACGCGGGCCGCGCCGGGCTGGGGTCTGGGAATAGGAGAACATATCCTGTACTCCCAGCGATGGAGTACTTCACCTCAAAAAAAAAAAAAAGCGATGGAGTACTCCGACTGCACCGTGCGTATCAGCGCTGTTGGATGAAACATGTAGGTCCAGGATTGAATGCCAACATCCCATCCTACAAAATTGGCAAAAAGCCCCCCATGGGAGTACAGAATAACTGTAACATTCCAATCATGCTCCAAAATATGTGCCACCCCAATTTTGGAACAGAAAGAATATATACATCATGTACCTCGATAGCCTGTTGTTTCATGACAATGCAGTAAGCTTCATCCAAGCGATATAAAGTACAGTACAACTGCAGCTCGATAGTACAGAGTATATCATGGATTTTCCGAAATGATAAACATGTGTTCCACAGGAAGTGCACACCACAAACATTCAACAAGTTGACTTGAGAAGGTAAAGCTAATTCTAAGAAAATAAAAGAAATAGTAATCCATGAACCAAGAACCAGAATGCAAAGACGACAACACCAGGTCTATTAACCACATTTTTCAAATAAGAGGGCAACGCATCAACGGCCATCTCGGCATTTCATAGCTCATAGTACGACAGTAATATCATCAATGCTTTGTGAACGGCACTTCCATGAACCAAGATTTGAACTCATAAAATCTGCACCAGAATGCAAAGACGACAACACACTAGTAGAAAAAAGGTCAAATATGAAGCACATTAGTGCCAGTTTGATTTTGAGCCGGCATTAATGTGTCCATTAGTGCCGGTTCCAACGGCTAGGCGGGCGGAGATCATTAGTACCGGTTCGTGAGCAACCTTTAGTATCGGTTCGTGTCACGAACCGGTACTAATGAGGCTGCGTCAGGCTGTGGTCAGGCTGGGGCCCCACGGGCACCTTTAGTACCGGTTCGTGCTATGAACCGGTACTATAGTTTCTTAGTAAGCTGTTTTTTAGTCCCACCTCGCAAAGAGAGAGGCACTAGGAGCAGTTTATAAGCCCTGAATGCAGAGACGATGAAGGAGAAGCGCAATGCTCATCTGCACGTTGCTTAGCTTTAATCCTTGAGGAATAGTGTAGACTGCACGGAGCTATGTGCAGTGCAGTTGGCACTATTCCGAAAGGCTTGAAGCAAATTAACGAAAATTGTGCCTTTTTTTATCTATAATAACTTATTACAACTCCAAACTTCTTGTGTTACGGCAAAAACTGGACGCACTTCGTGTACAAACTGGACAATCTCTTTCGGAGTATCAGGGTTTCGGACGAGAACTCATCTGTTACACTGGCACTTCATTTTTTAAAACTTATTACAACTCCAGACTTTTTTTGCGTTCCGTACGCACCATTCAAAGCGACGTCATCAATTTTCAACACTTTCTGACATCATTTGCTATTTTTTTGTCATTTACCGATTTGTTTAGAGAACTAAATGACCGTGAAATTGAAAATCACTACAAAATGAACTCTGAAAATGTCGAAACTTGGCATGCTATCATCATTTCACCCACATAGCATGTGCAAAAGAGTAGAGAGGGTTACGGCAAAAACTGGACGCACTTCGTGTACAAACTGGACAATCTCTTTCGGAGTATCAGGGTTTTGGACGAGAACTCATCTGTTACACTGGCACTTCATTTTTTTAAACTTGTTACAACTCTAGACTTTTTTGCCTTCCGTACGCACCATTCAAAGCGACGTCATCAATTTTCAAAACTTTCTGACATCATTTGCTATTTTTTTGTCATTTACCGATTTGTTTAGAGAGCTAAATGACCGTGAAATTGAAAATCACTACAAAATGAACTCTAAAAATGTCGAAACTTGGCATGGTATCATCATTTCACCCACATAGCATGTGCAAAAGAGTAGAGAGGGTTACGGCAAAAACTGGACGCACTTCGTGTACAAACTGGACAATCTCTTTCGGAGTATCAGGGTTTCGGACGAGAACTCATCTGTTACACCGGCACTTCATTTTTTAAACTTGTTACAACTCTAGACTTTTTTGCCTTCCATACGCACCATTCAAAGCGACGTCATCAATTTTCAACACTTTCTGACATCATTTGCTATTTTTTAGTCATTTACCGATTTGTTTAGAGAGCTAAATGACCGTGAAATTGAAAATCACTACAAAATGAACTCTGAAAATGTCGAAACTTGGCATGGTATCATCATTTCACCCACATAACATGTGCAAAAGAGTAGAGAGGGTTACGGCAAAAACTGGACGCACTTCGTGTACAAACTGGACAATCTCTTTCGGAGTATCAGGTTTCGGACGAGAACTCTTCTGTTACACTGGCACTTCATTTTTTTAAACTTGTTACAACTCCAGACTTTTTTTGCGTTCCGTACGCACCATTCAAAGCGACGTCATCAATTTTCGAAACTTCCTGACATCATTTGCTATTTTTCAGTCATTTACCGATTTGTTTAGAGAGCTAAATGACCGTGAAGTTGAAAATCACTACAAAATGAACTCTCAAAATGTCGAAACTTGGCATGGTATCATCATTTCACCCACATAGCATGTGCAAAAGAGTAGAGAGGGTTACGGCAAAAACTGGACGCACTTCGTGTACAAACTGGACAATCTCTTTCGGAGTATCAGGGTTTCGGACGAGAACTCATCTGTTACACTGGCACTTCATTTTTTAAAACTTATTACAACTCCAGACTTTTTTTGTGTTCCGTACGCACCATTCAAAGCGACGTCATCAATTTTCAAAACTTTCTGACATCATTTGCTATTTTTCAGTCATTTACCGATTAGTTTAGAGAGCTAAATGACCGTGAAATTGAAAATCGCTACAAAATGAACTCTGAAAATGTCGAAACTTGGCATGGTATCATCATTTCACCCACATAGCATGTGCAAAAGAGTAGAGAGGGTTACGGCAAAAACTGGACGCACTTCGTGTACAAACTGGACAATCTCTTTCGGAGTATCAGGGTTTCGGACGAGAACTCATCTGTTACACTGGCACTTCATTTTTCAAACTTGTTACAACTCTAGACTTTTTTGCCTTCCGTACGCACCATTCAAAGCAACGTCATCAATTTTCAACACTTTCTGACATCATTTGCTATTTTTTAGTCATTTACCGATTTGTTTAGAGAGCTAAATGACCGTGAAATTGAAAATCACTACAAAATGAACTCTGAAAATGTCGAAACTTGGCATGGTATCATCATTTCACCCACATAGCATGTGCAAAAGAGTAGAGAGGGTTACGGCAAAAACTGGACGCACTTCGTGTACAAACTGGACAATCTCTTTCGGAGTATCAGGGTTTCGGACGAGAACTCTTCTGTTACACTGGCACTTCATTTTTTAAACTTGTTACAACTCTAGACTTTTTTGCCTTCCGTACGCACCATTCAAAGTGACGTCATCAATTTTCAACACTTTCTGACATCATTTGCTATTTTTTAGTCATTACCGATTTGTTTAGAGAGCTAAATGACCGTGAAGTTGAAAATCACTACAAAATGAACTCTGAAAATGTCGAAACTTGGCATGGTATCATCATTTCACCCACATAGCATGTGCAAAAGAGTAGAAAGGGTTACGGCAAAAACTGGACGCATTTCGTGTACAAACTGGACAATCTCTTTCGGAGTATCAGGGTTTCGGACGAGAACTCATCTGTTACACTGGCACTTCATTTTTTAAACTTGTTACAACTCTAGACTTTTTTGCCTTCCGTACGCACCATTCAAAGCGACGTCATCAATTTTCAAAACTTTCTGACATCATTTGCTATTTTTTAGTCATTACCGATTTGCTTAGACAGCTAAATGACCGTGAAATTG
Source organism: Aegilops tauschii subsp. strangulata (assembly GCF_002575655.3). NCBI lineage: Eukaryota > Viridiplantae > Streptophyta > Magnoliopsida > Poales > Poaceae > Aegilops > Aegilops tauschii. The sequence continues at coordinate 6,887,496 of NC_053035.3, forward strand.
AAAATCACTACAAAATGAACTCTGAAAATGTCGAAACTTGGCATGGTATCATCATTTCACCCACATAGCATGTGCAAAAGAGTAAAGAGGGTTACGGCAAAAACTGGACGCACTTCGTGTACAAACTGGACAATCTCTTTCGGAGTATCAGGTTTTCGGACGAGAACTCTTCTGTTACACTGGCACTTCATTTTTTAAAACTTCTTACAACTCCAGACTTTTTTTGCGTTCCGTACGCACCATTCAAAGCGACGTCATCAATTTTCAACACTTTCTGACATCATTTGTTATTTTTCAGTCATTTACCGATTAGTTTTCAACTCTTCATGACCGTGAAATTGAAAATCGCTACAAAATGAACTCTGAAAATGTCGAAACTTGGCATGGTATCATCATTTCCTCCACATAGCATGTGCAACAGAGTAGAGAGGGTTACGGCAAAAACTGGACGCACTTCGTGTACAAACTGGACAATCTCTTTCGGAGTATCAGGGTTTCGGACGAGAACTCATCTGTTACACTAGCACTTCATTTTTTTAAACTTGTTACAACTCTAGACTTTTTTGCGTTCCGTACGCACCATTCAAAGCGACGTCATCAATTTTCAACACATTCTGACATCATTTGCTATTTTTCAGTCATTTACCGATTTGTTTAGAGAGCTAAATGACCGTGAAATTGAAAATCGCTACAAAATGAACTCTGAAAATGTCGAAACTTGGCATGGTATCATCATTTCACCCACATAGCATGTGCAAAAGAGTAGAGAGGGTTACGGCAAAAACTGGACGCACTTCGTGTACAAACTGGACAATCTCTTTCGGAGTATCAGGGTTTCGGACGAGAACTCATCTGTTACACTCGCACTTCATTTTTTAAACTTGTTACAACTCTAGACTTTTTTGCCTTCCGTACGCACCATTCAAAGCGACGTCATCAATTTTCAACACTTTCTGACATCATTTGCTATTTTTCAGTCATTTACCGATTTGTTTAGAGAGCTAAATGACCGTGAAATTGAAAATCGCTACAAAATGAACTCTGAAAATGTCGAAACTTGGCATGGTATCATCATTTCACCCACATAGCATGTGCAAAAGAGTAGAGAGGGTTACGGCAAAAACTGGACGCACTTCGTGTACAAACTGGACAATCTCTTTCGGAGTATCAGGGTTTCGGACGAGAACTCATCTGTTACACTGGCACTTCATTTTTTAAACTTGTTACAACTCTAGACTTTTTTGCCTTCCGTACGCACCATTCAAAGCGACGTCATCAATTTTCAAAACATTCTGACATCATTTGCAATTTTTCAGTCATTTACCGATTTGTTTAGAGAGCTAAATGACCGTGAAATTGAAAATCGCTACAAAATGAACTCTGAAAATGTCGAAACTTGGCATGGTATCATCATTTCACCCACATAACATGTGCAAAAGAGTAGAGAGGGTTACGGCAAAAACTGGACGCACTTCGTGTACAAACTGGACAATCTCTTTCGGAGTATCAGGGTTTCGGACGAGAACTCTTCTGTTACACTGGCACTTCATTTTTTAAAACTTCTTACAACTCCAGACTTTTTTTGCGTTCCGTACGCACCATTCAAAGCGACGTCATCAATTTTCAACACTTTCTGACATCATTTGCAATTTTTCAGTCATTTACCGATTAGTTTAGAGAGCTAAATGACCGTGAAATTGAAAATCACTACAAAATGAACTCTGAAAATGTCGAAACTTGGCATGGTATCATCATTTCACCCACATAGCATGTGCAAAAGAGTAGAGAGGGTTACGGCAAAAACTGGACGCACTTCGTGTACAAACTGGACAATCTCTTTCGGAGTATCAAGGTTTCGGACGAGAACTCATCTGTTACACCGGCACTTCATTTTTTAAACTTGTTACAACTCTAGACTTTTTTGCCTTCCGTACGCACCATTCAAAGCGACGTCATCAATTTTCAACACTTTCTGACATCATTTGCTATTTTTTAGTCATTTACCGATTTGTTTAGAGAGCTAAATGACCGTGAAATTGAAAATCACTACAAAATGAACTCTGAAATGTGAAACTTGGCATGGTATCATCATTTCACCCACATAACATGTGCAAAAAAGTAGAGAGGGTTACGGCAAAAACTGGACGCACTTCGTGTACAAACTGGACAATCTCTTTCGGAGTATCAGGGTTTCGGACGAGAACTCTTCTGTTACACTGGCACTTCATTTTTTTAAACTTGTTACAACTCCAGACTTTTTTTGCGTTCCGTACGCACCATTCAAAGCGACGTCATCAATTTTCGAAACTTCATGACATCATTTGCTATTTTTCAGTCATTTACCGATTTGTTTAGAGAGCTAAATGACCGTGAAGTTGAAAATCACTACAAAATGAACTCTGAAAATGTCGAAACTTGGCATGGTATCATCATTTCACCCACATAGCATGTGCAAAAGAGTAGAGAGGGTTACGGCAAAAACTGGACGCACTTCGTGTACAAACTGGACAATCTATTTCGGAGTATCAGGGTTTCGGACGAGAACTCATCTGTTACACTGGCACTTCATTTTTTTAAACTTGTTATAACTCTAGACTTTTTTGCGTTCCGTACGCACCATTCAAAGCGACGTCATCAATTTTCAACACTTTCTGACATCATTTGTAATTTTTCAGTCATTTACCGATTTGTTTAGAGAGCTAAATGACCGTGAAATTGAAAATCGCTACAAAATGAACTCTGAAAATGTCGAAACTTGGCATGGTATCATCATTTCACCCACATAGCATGTGCAAAAGAGTAGAGAGGGTTACGGCAAAAACTGGACGCACTTCGTGTACAAACTGGACAATCTCTTTCGGAGTATCAGGGTTTCGGACGAGAACTCTTCTGTTACACTGGCACTTCATTTTTTAAACTTGTTACAACTCTAGACTTTTTTGCCTTCCGTACGCACCATTCAAAGCGACGTCATCAATTTTCAAGACTTTCTGACATCATTTGCTATTTTTTAGTCATTTACCGATTTGTTTAGAGAGCTAAATGACCGTGAAGTTGAAAATCACTACAAAATGAACTCTGAAAATGTCGAAACTTGGCATGGTATCATCATTTCACCCACATAGCATGTGCAAAAGAGTAGAGAGGGTTACGGCAAAAACTGGACGCATTTCGTGTACAAACTGGACAATCTCTTTCGGAGTATCAGGGTTTCGGACGAGAACTCATCTGTTACACTGGCACTTCATTTTTTAAACTTGTTACAACTCTAGACTTTTTTGCCTTCCGTACGCACCATTCAAAGCGACGTCATCAATTTTCAAAACTTTCTGACATCATTTGCTATTTTTTAGTCATTTACCGATTTGCTTAGACAGCTAAATGACCGTGAAATTGAAAATCACTACAAAATGGACTCTGAAAATGTCGAAACTTGGCATGGTATCATCATTTCACCCACATAGCATGTGCAAAAGAGTAAAGAGGGTTACGGCAAAAACTGGACGCACTTCGTGTACAAACTGGACAATCTCTTTCGGAGTATCAGGGTTTCGGACGAGAACTCTTCTGTTACACTGGCACTTCATTTTTTAAAACTTCTTACAACTCCAGACTTTTTTTGCGTTCCGTACGCACCATTCAAAGCGACGTCATCAATTTTCAACACTTTCTGACATCATTTGCTATTTTTCAGTCATTTACCGATTAGTTTTCAACTCTTCATGACCGTGAAATTGAAAATCGCTACAAAATGAACTCTGAAAATGTCGAAACTTGGCATGGTATCATCATTTCATCCACATAACATGTGCAAAAGAGTAGAGAGGGTTACGGCAAAAACTGGACGCACTTCATGTACAAACTGGACAATCTCTTTCGGAGTATCAGGGTTTCGGACGAGAACTCATCTGTTACACTGGCACTTCATTTTTTTAAACTTGTTACAACTCTAGACTTTTTTGCGTTCCGTACGCACCATTCAAAGCGACGTCATCAATTTTCAACACATTCTGACATCATTTGCTATTTTTCAGTCATTTACCGATTTGTTTAGAGAGCTAAATGACCGTGAAATTGAAAATCGCTACAAAATGAACTCTGAAAATGTCGAAACTTGGCATGGTATCATCATTTCACCCACATAGCATGTGCAAAAGAGTAGAGAGGGTTACGGCAAAAACTAGACGCACTTCGTGTACAAACTGGACAATCTCTTTCGGAGTATCAGGGTTTCGGACGAGAACTCTTCTGTTACACTGGCACTTCATTTTTTAAACTTGTTACAACTCTAGACTTTTTTGCCTTCCGTACGCACCATTCAAAGCGACGTCATCAATTTTCAACACTTTCTGACATCATTTGCTATTTTTTAGTCATTTACCGATTTGTTTAGAGAGCTAAATGACCGTGAAGTTGAAAATCACTACAAAATGAACTCTGAAAATGTCAAAACTTGGCATGGTATCATCATTTCACCCACATAGCATGTGCAAAAGAGTAGAGAGGGTTACGGCAAAAACTGGACGCATTTCGTGTACAAACTGGACAATCTTTTTCGGAGTATCAGGGTTTCGGACGAGAACTCATCTGTTACACTGGCACTTCATTTTTTAAACTTGTTACAACACTAGACTTTTTTGCCTTCCGTACGCACCATTCAAAGCGACGTCATCAATTTTCAAAACTTTCTGACATCATTTGCTATTTTTTAGTCATTTACCGATTTGCTTAGACAGATAAATGACCGTGAAATTGAAAATCACTACAAAATGAACTCTGAAAATGTCGAAACTTGGCATGGTATCATCATTTCACCCACATAGCACGTGCAAAAGTGTAAAGAGGGTTACGGCAAAAACTGGACGCACTTCGTGTACAAACTGGACAATCTCTTTCGGAGTATCAGGGTTTCGGACGAGAACTCTTCTGTTACACTGGCACTTCATTTTTTAAAACTTCTTACAACTCCAGACTTTTTTTGCGTTCCGTACGCACCATTCAAAGCGACGTCATCAATTTTCAACACTTTCTGACATCATTTGCTATTTTTCAGTCATTTACCGATTAGTTTAGAGAGCTAAATGACCGTGAAATTGAAAATCGCTACAAAATGAACTCTGAAAATGTCGAAACTTGGCATGGTATCATCATTTCATCCACATAGCATGTGCAAAAGAGTAGAGAGGCTTACGGCAAAAACTGGACGCACTTCGTGTACAAACTGGACAATCTCTTTCGGAGTATCAGGGTTTCGGACGAGAACTCATCTGTTACACTGGCACTTCATTTTTTTAAACTTGTTACAACTCTAGACTTTTTTGCGTTCCGTACGCACCATTCAAAGCGACGTCATCAATTTTCAACACATTCTGACATCATTTGCTATTTTTCAGTCATTTACCGATTTGTTTAGAGAGCTAAATGACCGTGAAATTGAAAATCGCTACAAAATGAACTCTGAAAATGTCGAAACTTGGCATGGTATCATCATTTCACCCACATAGCATGTGCAAAAGAGTAGAGAGGGTTACGGCAAAAACTGGACGCACTTCGTGTACAAACTGGACAATCTCTGTCGGAGTATCAGGGTTTCGGACGAGAACTCTTCTGTTACACTGGCACTTCATTTTTTAAAACTTGTTACAACTCTAGACTTTTTTGCCTTCCGTACGCACCATTCAAAGCGACGTCATCAATTTTCAACACTTTCTGACATCATTTGCTATTTTTCAGTCATTTACCGATTTGTTTAGAGAGCTAAATGACCGTGAAATTGAAAATCGCTACAAAATGAACTCTGAAAATGTCGAAACTTGGCATGGTATCATCATTTCACCCACATAGCATGTGCAAAAGAGTAGAGAGGGTTACGGCAAAAACTGGACGCCTTTCGTGTACAAACTGGACAATCTCTTTCGGAGTATCAGGGTTTCGGACGAGAACTCATCTGTTACACTGGCACTTCATTTTTTAAACTTGTTACAACTCTAGACTTTTTTGCCTTCCGTACGCACCATTCAAAGCGACGTCATCAATTTTCAAAACTTTCTGACATCATTTGCTATTTTTCAGTCATTTACCGATTTGTTTAGAGAGCTAAATGACCGTGAAATTGAAAATCGCTACAAAATGAACTCTGAAAATGTCGAAACTTGGCATGGTATCATCATTTCACCCACATAGCATGTGCAAAAGAGTAGAGAGGGTTACGGCAAAAACTGGACGCATTTCGTGTACAAACTGGACAATCTCTTTCGGAGTATCAGGGTTTCGGACGAGAACTCATCTGTTACACTGGCACTTCATTTTTTAAACTTGTTACAACTCCAGACTTTTTTGCCTTCCGTACGCACCATTCAAAGCGACGTCATCAATTTTCAAAACTTTCTGACATCATTTGCTATTTTTTAGTCATTTACCGATTTGCTTAGACAGCTAAATGACCGTGAAATTGAAAATCACTACAAAATGAACTCTGAAAATGTCGAAACTTGGCATGGTATCATCATTTCATCCACATAGCATGTGCAAAAGAGTAGAGAGGGTTACGGCAAAAACTGGACGCACTTCGTGTACAAACTGGACAATCTCTTTCGGAGTATCAGGGTTTCGGACGAGAACTCTTCTGTTACACTGGCACTTCATTTTTAAAACTTCTTACAACTCCAGACTTTTTTTGCGTTCCGTACGCACCATTCAAAGCGACGTCATCAATTTTCAACACTTTCTGACATCATTTGCTATTTTTCAGTCATTTACCGATTTGTTTAGAGAGTTAAATGACCATGAAATTGAAAATCGCTACAAAATGAACTCTGAAAATGTCGAAACTTGGCATGGTATCATCATTTCACCCACATAGCATGTGCAAAAGAGTAGAGAGGGTTACGGCAAAAACTGGACGCACTTCGTGTACAAACTGGACAATCTCTTTCGGAGTATCAGGGTTTCGGACGAGAACTCATCTGTTACACTGGCACTTCATTTTTTTAAACTTGTTACAACTCTAGACTTTTTTGCGTTCCGTACGCACCATTCAAAGCGACGTCATCAATTTTCAACACATTCTGACATCATTTGCTATTTTTCAGTCATTTACCGATTTGTTTAGAGAGCTAAATGACCGTGAAATTGAAAATCGCTACAAAATGAACTCTGAAAATGTCGAAACTTGGCATGGTATCATCATTTCACCCACATAGCATGTGCAAAAGAGTAGAGAGGGTTACGGCAAAAACTGGACGCACTTCGTGTACAAACTGGACAATCTCTTTCGGAGTATCAGGGTTTCGGACGAGAACTCATCTGTTACACTGGCATTTCATTTTTTAAACTTGTTACAACTCTAGACTTTTTTGCCTTCCGTACGCACCATTCAAAGCGACGTCATCAATTTTCAAAACATTCTGACATCATTTGCTATTTTTCAGTCATTTACCGATTTGTTTAGAGAGCTAAATGACCGTGAAATTGAAAATCGCTACAAAATGAACTCTGAAAATGTCGAAACTTGGCATGGTATCATCATTTCACCCACATAGCATGTGCAAAAGAGTAGAGAGGGTTACGGCAAAAACTGGACGCACTTCGTGTACAAACTGGACAATCTCTTTCGGAGTATCAGGGTTTCGGACGAGAACTCATCTGTTACACTGGCACTTCATTTTTTTAAACTTATTACAACTCCAGACTTTTTTTACGTTCCGTACGCTCCATTCAAAGCGACGTCATCAATTTTCAAAACTTTCTGATATCATTTGCTATTTTTTAGTCATTTACCGATTTGCTTAGACAGCTAAATGACCGTGAAATTGAAAATCGCTACAAAATGAACTCTGAAAATGTCGAAACTTGGCATGGTATCATCATTTCACCCACATAGCATGTGCAAAAGAGTAGAGAGGGTTACGGCAAAAACTGGACGCACTTCGTGTACAAACTGGACAATCTCTTTCGGAGTATCAGGGTTTCGGACGAGAACTCATCTGTTACACTGGCACTTCATTTTTTTTAACTTATTACAACTCCAGACTTTTTTGCGTTCCGTACGCACCATTCAAACCGACGTCATCAATTTTCAAAACTTCCTGACATCATTTGCTATTTTTCAGTCATTTACCGATTTGTTTAGAGAGCTAAATGACCGTGAAATTGAAAATCACTACAAAATGAACTCTGAAAATGTCGAAACTTGGCATGGTATCATCATTTCACCCACATAGCATGTGCAAAAGAGTAGAGAGGGTTACGGCAAAAACTGGACGCACTTCGTGTACAAACTGGACAATCTCTTTCGGAGTATCAGGGTTTCGGACGAGAACTCATCTGTTACACTGGCACTTCATTTTTTAAACTTGTTACAACTCTAGACTTTTTTGCCTTCCGTACGCACCATTCAAAGCGACGTCATCAATTTTCAAAACATTCTGACATCATTTGCTATTTTTCAGTCATTTACCGATTTGTTTAGAGAGCTAAATGACCGTGAAATTGAAAATCGCTACAAAATGAACTCTGAAAATGTCGAAACTTGGCATGGTATCATCATTTCCTCCACATAGCATGTGCAACAGAGTAGAGAGGGTTACGGCAAAAACTGGACGCACTTCGTGTACAAACTGGACAATCTCTTTCGGAGTATCAGGGTTTCGGACGAGAACTCATCTGTTACACTGGCACTTCATTTTTTTAAACTTGTTACAACTCTAGACTTTTTTGCGTTCCGTACGCACCATTCAAAGCGACGTCATCAATTTTCAACACATTCTGACATCATTTGCTATTTTTCAGTCATTTACCGATTTGTTTAGAGAGCTAAATGACCGTGAAATTGAAAATCGCTACAAAATGAACTCTGAAAATGTCGAAACTTGGCATGGTATCATCATTTCACCCACATAGCATGTGCAAAAGAGTAGAGAGGGTTACGGCAAAAACTGGACGCACTTCGTGTACAAACTGGACAATCTCTTTCGGAGTATCAGGGTTTCGGACGAGAACTCATCTGTTACACTCGCACTTCATTTTTTAAACTTGTTACAACTCTAGACTTTTTTGCCTTCCGTACGCACCATTCAAAGCGACGTCATCAATTTTCAACACTTTCTGACATCATTTGCTATTTTTCAGTCATTTACCGATTTGTTTAGAGAGCTAAATGACCGTGAAATTGAAAATCGCTACAAAATGAACTCTGAAAATGTCGAAACTTGGCATGGTATCATCATTTCACCCACATAGCATGTGCAAAAGAGTAGAGAGGGTTACGGCAAAAACTGGACGCACTTCGTGTACAAACTGGACAATCTCTTTCGGAGTATCAGGGTTTCGGACGAGAACTCATCTGTTACACTGGCACTTCATTTTTTAAAACTTATTACAACTCCAGACTTTTTTTACGTTCCGTACGCTCCATTCAAAGCGACGTCATCAATTTTCAAAACTTTCTGATATCATTTGCTATTTTTTAGTCATTTACCGATTTGCTTAGACAGCTAAATGACCGTGAAATTGAAAATCGCTACAAAATGAACTCTGAAAATGTCGAAACTTGGCATGGTATCATCATTTCACCCACATAGCATGTGCAAAAGAGTAGAGAGGGTTACGGCAAAAACTGGACGCACTTCGTGTACAAACTGGACAATCTCTTTCGGAGTATCAGGGTTTCGGACGAGAACTCATCTGTTACACTGGCACTTCATTTTTTTAAACTTATTACAACTCCAGACTTTTTTTACGTTCCGTACGCTCCATTCAAAGCGACGTCATCAATTTTCAAAACTTTCTGATATCATTTGCTATTTTTCAGTCATTTACCGATTTGTTTAGAGAGCTAAATGACCGTGAAATTGAAAATCACTACAAAATGAACTCTGAAAATGTCGAAACTTGGCATGGTATCATCATTTCACCCACATAGCATGTGCAAAAGAGTAGAGAGGGCTACGGCAAAAACTGGACGCACTTCGTGTACAAACTGGACAATCTCTTTCGGAGTATCAGGGTTTCGGACGAGAACTCTTCTGTTACACTGGCACTTCATTTTTTTAAACTTGTTACAACTCTAGACTTTTTTGCCTTCCGTACGCACCATTCAAAGCGACGTCATCAATTTTCAACACTTTCTGACATCATTTGCTATTTTTCAGTCATTTACCGATTTGTTTAGAGAGCTAAATGACCGTGAAATTGAAAATCACTACAAAATGAACTCTGAAAATGTCGAAACTTGGCATGGTATCATCATTTCACCCACATAGCATGTGCAAAAGAGTAGAGAGGGTTACGGCAAAAACTGGACGCACTTCGTGTACAAACTGGACAATCTCTTTCGGAGTATCAAGGTTTCGGACGAGAACTCATCTGTTACACTGACACTTCATTTTTTTAAACTTGTTACAACTCTAGACTTTTTTGCCTTCCGTACGCACCATTCAAAGCGACGTCATCAATTTTCAACACTTTCTGACATCATTTGCTATTTTTCAGTCATTTACCGATTTGTTTAGAGAGCTAAATGACCGTGAAATTGAAAATCACTACAAAATGAACTCTGAAAATGTCGAAACTTGGCATGGTATCATCATTTCACCCACATAACACGTGCAAAAGAGTAGAGAGGGTTACGACAAAAACAGGACGCACTTCGTGTACAAACTGAACAATCTATTTCGGAGTATCAGGGATACGGACGAGAACTCATCTGTTACACTGCCACTTCATTTTTTTAAACTTATTACAACTCCAGACTTTTTTTACGTTCCGTACGCTCCATTCAAAGCGACGTCATCAATTTTCAAAACTTTCTGATATCATTTGCTATTTTTCAGTCATTTACCGATTTGTTTAGAGAGCTAAATTGTAGGAGATATGCCCTAGAGGCAATAATAAATGATATTATTTATCTCCGAGTTCATAATTATGTTTATGTTCCATGCTAGAACTGCTATGGTTCTGGAGTCTGCAATAACCACGAGGCTCGGAGGAAGACTCATATGCACGTGTGGAATAATAAACGGTAAAATGTATTCCTAGTCTGGCCTCTAAGACTAGCTCAAGTGTTGCATGATGGTTATGTTTTCCTGATCATGGGCATGTCTATGTCAGCAACCTTGAGGGCATAATGTTAAGAGAACATTTGTGTTGAATCGACCCGGCATGATGTTATGCTATGAGATTCATTCGTCACAAGTTTATTGGTACATAACACAGAGATGGTTAACGTTTGCATGATTCCTTAGACCATGAGAGTATCGAGTTTCTTCATGCTTGCTTCATGAACTTTGGGGTTTGTTAAACGTCATCCGTAAATGGGTGGCTATTACGGCGGCTTACGGGTTCATGGAAAAGTGTGTCAAGTAACTTGATAGCTCAAGATTGGGATTTGCTCCTCCGACGATGGAGAGATATCTCTGGGCCCTCTCGGTGTTACGGTATCCATCATCGTCTGGCCAGACACTTTGTGATTTGATCACGGGGATGCCGGAACACGATAACGAGAAAAGAGAACAATACCGGTAACGAGGTAACTAGCATAGTGGACAAGTTGTTGATCCACGGGAATGCCAACATGTCTCACCTCGGGTATTTGTAACATATCGCGAAGCAACAGGAATAGCACACGGCAACTGGAGGTTCACTCGAATATTTATTCGTGTGGGTATAGGGGTCAATATGGGTGTCCACGGCTCCGATGTTGATCATTGATCGGAAGGGGTTCCGGGTCATGTCTATACTTCACCGAACCTATAGGGTCACACGCTTAAGGGTCATCTATCTGCTGAATACTAGACAGGGAGTCTGAGAGAAAATCACCGAAAAAGTTTCGGACACCGAAAAGTTTCGGACAGCGGAATCGTACCGCAGAGAGAGGTCATCGGATAAGTTTCGATGATACCGAAAAGTTGTTTCGGGATACACCATTAAGTCAAATTGGTTTCGGCACATGCCTGATAATTCTTGGAGGATGCCAGAATCATTCTGGAAGCTTTTTGGAATTTTCTGAGATAAAAACCGGAAATGTTCCGGAGCTGCCGGAGCCACTTCAGATGCGTTTCGCAGATGAAAATCACTAAAACCGGAATTGTTTCGGAACGCGTTGAAAATCATTTTAGTGGGTACTGGAAATGTTCTTAGCCCACATAAATATTTTCAGTTCGATCAGACGCTGAAAAATGTCGTCGTGAATAGTGAAAATCAGCTTTATGGTTACTTTATGGAAAGCCACCTTTTGGGGCTTTGCTCCAAAAGATCTTGGGGATGACATGGATGGATAGGAGCCATTTTTTGGGCCCCTCATGGGGGTGTGGCCGGCCACATGGGGTATCCCCCCTTGGGGACCCTCTTGTTCCTTGGTTTCACTCCTAGGCCCTTGTGGAAGGACTTCATTCATGTGCATTTTGGGTTTTTTGTGAAACTACCCTACCCCCTTGGGATTTCTTATAAATAGAGGTGGAGGGGCAGCCCTCCACACTCATCCCTTGCTCTCATACACATGCCATGCATTATCTGGCTTCTTCTCTCCCTCCCACGAAAAGAGTTTCGTAGAGCCGTAAGGCTGTCTGGGTTCCGGCAGGAACTAGTTCTGGACGGCGAAGCCCTGCCGGATAGATGACACCGTATGTGTGCAACTCTGTAGAGAGATCGTAGTTTCGGTCTTAGTTCGTGAGTGCCTCCCGAAGGGCTGTCCGTGTGACCGTCCGAGTTTCGAAGGTCCTCCCGAAGGGCTGTCCGAGTGACCGTTCGAGTTCCGAAGGTCCTCCCGAAGGGCTGTCCGCGACACCGTCCGGGGGCTGTTCGACCGCCTCCTGGAGGGCTGTCTGAGGAGCAGATGAGGGTATACATCCTCGCGGTTGGGAGGTTGTAAATCCTAGCTGCGGGGATCTGCACCGCCGATCGTCATCGACTCTACTTCCCGCTGCGCTACGAGTCGGTAACGAAAAAGATCAAACCATGTATGCAGTCTCCATAGTGGTCCTGGGCTGGTGCGTAGGTCGGAAAATTTTTGTTTTCTGCTGCGTTCCCCTACATAAATGACCGTGAAATTGAAAATCACTACAAAATGAACTCTAAAAATGTCGAAACTTGGCATGGTATTATCATTTCACCCACATAGCATGTGCAAAAGAGTAGAGAGGGTTACGGCAAAAACTGGACGCACTTCGTGTACAAACTGGACAATCTCTTTCGAAGTATCAGGGTTTCTGACGAGAACTCATCTGTTACATGGGCACTTCATTTTTTTAACTTATTACAACTCCAGACTTTTTTGCGTTCCGTACACACCATTCATAGCGACGTCATCAATTTTCAAAACTTTCTGACAGCATTTGCTATTTTTCAGTCATTTACCGATTTGGGGGAAGAAAAACTATATAAAAAACTAATCAGAAATAAATAAAAGAAAATAAAAAAAAGCAGAAAAGAAAAAACTATATAAAAAACTACTCAGAAATAAATAGAAGAAAATAAATAAAGAAGAAAATTTGGCAAATAGTGAAAAAACTATATAAAAAACTACTCAGAAATAAAAAACTACTTTCAACGTCAAATTATACAATGCAGACACATACATCTATTTTGAATGCAAAATTTGGCAAGCACTATGCAAGACTTATGCATTTGAGCCTGATATGGTTATCACCTTTGATATTCGTCCGAAAGATGATATTGAAGGTAATAGAGACATCTGGGTCGATGTGCATACGCCTCCAGTTCTACCATTACATGAGTGCATTCAGGATTTCTAAAAGCGATGAATGCTTAATAGTGAAAGATTGGAGCAAAATTGTTAACTATCGCAGAGAAGTATTAGGGGGCAGCAATCAGAAGCGCAGCCCACAATTAGGAGACAGGTTCATCTGCATGCTCCAATATGATGAATCAGGAGAGCTATACATGTTCTATGCTATTTTACTGAGAGAGCAGTAGGAGTGATTTAGCTAGTTATCATGCTCTTAGTACTTGTTGTCCTCTCATGCGTGTCCGTGTTCTTCGTCCTGAACTTAATCTCAAAGAGTGATTTGCTTTTGTGGTGTTATGAACGCTTATAATATCATGACCATGTTGAACTCGATGATATATTTGCTGGCTGGTATATACTGTTGTTGGTGATGTTATGATGCAAGAGTTTTTATATTAATATGATGATGATGATGAGTTATTATATCATTTATGAAAGAAACCACATATTAGTTTTAACTGGATGGATCCTAACTAAGTGGTCAAGTATATGCCATATCCATATTACTTAGATCACAAGTAATATGGATATGGCATATACTTGATCACTTAGCTAGGATCCACATGCATCCAGTCGAAACTAATCTGCAGTACTTTCACCTAATGATTTAACAACTCATTATAATATAAAACAATCACTAAATTAAATTGAAAACACAAAACTAAAGGAAAAATAAAAATTAAAACCAAAACACACCCAAACATTTAGTACCGGTTGGTGTTACCAACCGATACTAATGTCCTACACGCACCCGGGCCTGGCTCGTGCCACGTGGTGGCACGTTAGCGCCGGTTCGTGCCGAACCGGTACTAAAGGGGGGACCTTTAGTCCCCACTCTTATCATGAGTGCCCTTACGAACCGGTGATAAAACTCCGTTTTCTACTAGTGACACCAGGTATATTAACCGCATTTTTCAAATAAGAGGGCAACGCATCAACGGGCATCTCGGCATTTCATAGCTCATATTACGACAGTAATATTATCAATGCTTTGTGAACGGCACTCATGATAATATATAAATCTGCCATGATGCACATAACTAGAGTTGCAGCCCAATATTTACAACCCAAGGTAGGTATAGCAGAGTAGCAGGTGTACATGACTACATAGCGCCAACGGATTCAACTAGGCGTACTAGTTGTAGTAGAAATCAAAAACGATGGAACTAGGTCCATATATGAAAAAAAAAGAGGCAAATTTTCGTCCATTATTTAACGCAAATTAAAGGATGACCTCCCATGGCTTGGGCTGTCCTGCAAAATATAAAAAAAGTTCAAGTTAAAGATTTGCAAAGACACTCAACATGTTTTAATCGATGAGAGCAACATATAAATACCGCTTGAATTATCGTGTTTCTACTGATGTTGAACCTTCTTGGCCGCTACTTGCTCTGCAAATAAGAAGAAAAGCGCATTATGAAAAAATGACAAAAGACATACTATTTAAATTATGGTTTATTTGCCTTTCTCGTATGGTATGTTGTAACGATCTTCATCATGTATGTCCAATCTCATTTGGACCCAGAATTGTTGTTTGAAGTTAAGTCAAATGACATGCACAAATGAACTTTAGTAATGCAACAAAGATATACCATGGAGAAGTTGTCAGCGCATCATTTTCAAGTCCAATTGTTGTACTTGACCCAGCACTTGGAGTAATACTTGTCATTGACTCATCATTCCCTGCTCGGTGTAGAAAAAAGTGTGAGAAATAGCCTGGCGCGAGAGCTGTAGTACAATGAAGTCCTAAAAAGTAACAGTCCCATGCTAAGTAGCGAAGAAAGAAAAAGTCTATTGGCATTTAGATGTACTAAGAAAAAGAGAGTTACGAAAATGGTGCTAATAAAAAACATCCTTGAGTACAACAGCATGTATTTAGCATGGCATCATGGCATGACACATAGCACCAAAATTCTAAATCCGCTGGAATGTAGTTCCATTTTTGTTACACCTGAATGAGGAAGACCAACGAGCTAATACGTTTATTCACTAAACAGAAGCTACCGCCGTATTTGTTTCGATGAAAATACTGAACAAAGATACAGGGAACATCAGAAATTAGTGACGCACATATTGATATTTCAAGTGTTAATGAATCTCAGTTTTGTGCCAACAAGCACTTCATATTCAGGTACTTGAATAAGTAGATAAAATTACTCCGAAGTCCGAACTCATCTCAGGCCATAAGTTGCTGACATTTTTCTATACCTAATTGCTCAAATATGCATTCTAAGCTAAATAGAGAAAATTATTTCAATGATTATTTTTCCTACGCCCAAATACAGAGAGATATCACCCAGTTTAATCATATAGGATTAGCTACATCTAACACATTCATCACATAGGGATGGTGGATTAGAAGCAAAATACACAACAAAACACAAGGTTGATACATCCAAAAGGATACCTGAAGGCTGGAGTTCCCTTCTCCGGTGTCCGCGAATGGCGGAGCTAGGCGTCGGGCGTGGTGAGGTGTTGGCGCCGAGGTGGAGAACGGCGGCGCGGGGATGGGGTGGTTTATCTGCTGGACATTGGGACACGGCGGAGTCGCAAGGCAGCACACGGCGAGGTTCGCCGCCGGAGATCCGACGCGACGCCCTATCTCGTGTTCGTTCTGTTTCTAACCTGGGGCAGCACATTGGAGTAACTTTTGGGCTATTTTGTAGTTACGGTGAGGTGATCTTTGCAAATTCTGAAGGGAGGGGACGTCCCGGTTCCATCCTGTCCCCATATTTTGCATCTAACGCGTGGGCTATGCTGGGTGCAGCCGGAGCACCGAATCGTTCGGAGCACAGGATATTTTCCCCTGGGAATAGAACCAGCAACGATGTGGTTTATATTTATTCATTGACCAAGTTGACCAAACGAAAGCTCCTACACCTGTAAAATGTACAGCCTCAGTCCGTTGTTTTTCTTTCAGATGGAAACCATACATGCACCTGCGAAACATGAGCGTTTACTTACGGGTGGGGCGGTTCCAAGCGGGGCCTAAAGCGCAGAAAAAACGATCCAGTAAATAGTCTCGAAAAACAGAGCGTGCTCCACCCTTGTCCTTATTATTATTATTCCTCAAGATTTACTACTCCTACTAGTGAGCGTGAGGTCGCCTCGTCTCCGTGTCGTCTCTAGCCGTGTCCGTGTGCACTTGTGCGGTCCACGTGGTTGGGGCGCTCATCTATATTCTCATCGTCACTCATCAGGACGAACGAACTGAACCAGGCAAATACACTGCTACTAATGGTTGGGGCGCCACTCTGTCCGCATGTTTTCATTTAAAAAAATACATAGAATCCCTGCCTTCGTTTAAAAAAACATTTCAAATTTTTTTTCTCACATTCATCTAAAAAAGAAGTGAAAAAAAAGTGCATAACCTTCATTTAAAAAATATCAGAGGTCCTCACCCCCATCTAAAAAGAACAAGTGCACTTAAAAAACAATCCACGCCTTCATCTTTTTTTTTAAAGATCGGCCAACCAGCTTGCCGCGCCAGCCACATGACATATATAGCTGGTTGCCCGCCCTTCACGTGTAGCTTAATGGGTTTATAATTTGCAACGACACCATATATGCTTTCCCTTGCCTTTGCCTACCTGGAACCTCCTTTTCCCGCTTCCTATTTCAACTAAAACCACGATAATAAACAATTATGAAACAAAGAGACTACAGTACAGTACAGTACCCCCTCCGTTCTAAAATACTTGACTTTTATTTCTTTAAAAATGAATGTATCTATATATTAAAACATGTCTAGATACATCTATATTTTGACAAATGTGCTTTTCAGGGTGCACGGCTGCTGGCAGTATGCACACTAGTGCACTGAATTGAAATTCATTCCAGTGTGCCGAGCCGCGACCGCTCACGCTCCCTGCGTGCTCGCATTCATCTCATGCCGCCTCGCTGGCTAGCGTCCTGCTGCAAATTTGTTTTTTCCTTTTTCTTTTTTAACGTCCTGCTACAGCAGAGAGTGAGTTCGAGATGGCGTTTCTTCGGATGGCGCTAGTATTTTATTTCTCGTAAAATAAAGTATACACATACTTTAAAGTATGTATGCACTTATTTTATTTTGTATGTAGTTCGTAATGGAATCTTTAAAAAGACTTATATTAAGAAACAGAGGAGTATCCACCAGACTAGGTACTGCCAAGAGGCGCACAAAATTCCATATGCTCACATGCACGCACGCATGTTGGTTGCTGCAGCTCACAAACTTCCAACCACGTGGATCCAGGAAACTTTATTCGCAGTAGCTGCATGAGTCTAACTTTTAAATTTGGGCAAGTCGATTTCAGATGAAATGGAGGAACAGCCGGAGGGAGGAACGAGCTCACCGGCAGGTTATCGTTTATCTTAGGGTGGGTGGGGCAAGTTTGCTGGGAAATTCTTCGCCGAAGCCAGGGCTAGAGTGATGACCGGGGCAGCGGCAGCACGTCGGTGGGAGGATGTTCCGAGGAGGGCAGGGCGGCGAGGCTGCGTGGGAGGGCCGTCGGCCGCGGGCGATGGTGCTGGCGGTTCGGCCGGTCGTCCATGAGGCGGTTGGAAGAAGATGTGCCGGGAGGAAAAGAACGGTTGAAGGTGGAAGATGACTTGGTGGCTGTTAGATCGGAGATCGAGGGCGGAGAACGATCAGCAGACGCAAATTGGGATTTTCAATTTCTCTCAAATCAATAAAACGTCAATAAAATTGAAAGCCGTCGCGTTGGTCCTTAGTACTCCATCCGTTCGAAAATATTTGTCATCAAAATGAATAAAAAGGATGTATCTAGAACTAATATAATTTTAGATATATCCTTTTTATCTATTTTGACAACAAATATTTCCCAGCAAACTTGAAAGCAAACAAAACAGCGATTTCTCCGGACAAAGATTACCGGAAAATCCAGATGTTGCGCACATCTCATTTTTTTAGAAAAGGAGGATGACCCCCGGCCTCTGCATCTGGGCGATGCATACGGCCACTTTATTAATTATTCTCACAAGACTTTACAAAGTCATACAACAGTAAGACTAAAGCCGCCGTCTAAGCAACAAACTGTCACTACACTTATTCAGTTGATGAAGGGGCGCAGATAGCCTGGGCCTAATACCAAACAGACATCGCAGCCAAGCCTAACATCTAAGACCTGAGACCCCAACCTAGCCACTTGCCGGGTCTGGGGCATACACTGGTCCGGCGTGCTCTCAGAGGCCGCCGCCGCCGCCAACTGCCACCGCTCCATCTTCAGAACTGTACTGATGCATCAACCTTGCCCGGTCTAGCTATCGTCGACGCCACCACGGCGCCCAACGGCACCTCCTCCCTGCGCGCAAACAGCTGTACACGTAGCGGTCGCCACTGATACACCTCAGCACCATGCTGCCACGTACCACCAGCCGACACAGCTTGAAGCCCTTGGAGGATCTGTCGTGCGTAGCATCTGCCGACCAGGCATGACCAAGCGTAGCACGTGCCGGCCAGGCATGACTTGACATCTCCACCGAAGCTTCGTGCAAGACGAAGCCGCTCCACCTCCTGCCTCTGACTTCCAGCGCTGCTCCACAAAATGACGCTCCCAAGAGAGAAACGACACCGCAGTGCCGCCATCGTCCGGCCTGGAACACCAGATCCTAGGGTTTCCCCCGGAGCAATACGAGTGGGTCGACGGTAGTCACATGACGATGCCTTCATCAAGGTAACGACGTGGAACGCCGCCATCGTCCGCCGTCGGCTCGGTTTTCACCGGCAACTACGTCTCCCCGACTCGCAGCTGGTGCGAGATGACGGATTCCGAGATTCGAGCACCCAGCCTCAGGCCGACCACCTCTGACGGAAGAGATGACCACCACCGCCGGCTGCACCGGTCAGAACAGATCTGATCGGAGGTGCCGCCGTCGCCAATCTAAAGGCAGCATGCACACCACCGCAGCCAACGGCCGCCGCCCGAAGGGCCATCCGCAGCGCCCGCAGCCCTGGCCTCCGCCGCGCCAAGCCGTCGCCGTCCGAGGACGGGCCGGCCTTCCGCCGCCTGCCGCCATCCGCCGCGCCGCAGATCCCAGATCGGTCGCGCCACCACACACCTTGGGGTTCACCCCACCCCGAAGACGCGCGAGAGAGGAGATCCCCCGCCACCGCCGTCGGCCCCCGGGCTTAGCCCGGCGGCGGAGGGAGGGGAGGAGGGAGTTTGCGGCTAGGTTTCTGGCCGCCCGGGTCGCCTAGGGGGAGGACGACGCGGGCTTCAGGTTCACTTTGGCTAGGCAGGGTAGCTATATCTTGCGCACATCTCATGTCACCCTGGAATATCAAATTTGACTAAGAAAAGCCCAAGTAGACGAAGATGCACTTCCAGAAGCAAACAAATCCACATCAACGTCAAATTAATCGAAACGCCGATGAACAAACCAGCCACGCTACGCTGACATTGACTAGACACGCCACGCCGTCCCCTGCGTCTCCACGCCTTCTACCTGCCCTGCGCCGGTCCTCGAGCTCAGCTCGCCACGCAAAGCTCCTCCCCGTTGACAACGCCAGCATCCACGAAGAGCGATGAGCACCCGTGACCCGGCTTCGTCCGGCGCCCCGCACGGCCTGTTCGGGTCGAGCGGCGTCGGCGGGTTCGGCTACGGGCTCGCCGTCTCCGTCGGCATCCTCCTCGTCGTCTCCACCATCGCCTTCGCCGTCTACCTCTGCTGCGCCCGCGCCTCGTCCATGCCGGTGGCCGACGCCCGCGGGATTCCGGCGCCGGCGCCGCCCCGCCGCGGCAACGGCGACGTGGAGCTCGGCGGCATCGACGCGGCGACGCTGGAGGCGTACCCGGCGGTGGTCTACAGGGAGGCGAGGAAGCCGGCGTCAGAGGAGCAGCAGGCGGCGTGCTGCGCCGTGTGCCTGGAGAGGTACGCGGACAGCGACGTGGTCCGGGTGCTGCCGGACTGCGGCCACCTGTTCCACCGCGGGTGCGTCGACCCGTGGCTCCGGCAGCGGCCCACGTGCCCGGTGTGCCGGACGTCGCCTCTGCCCAGCCCCGTGCCGACGCCGCTCGCCGAGGTGACGCCGCTGGCGCTGGCGAGGTAAGGCCGGCGTGAGGCGATCGAGCGCCTGGTGTCTGTCCGCGCACGTGGCGTTCTTCAGATTTTCTTGGCTTGCTCTCTGTTTTCTTCCCATCTACATTAATTTATTTTTATACGGCTAGCTAGATGCCATATGTAATTAATTAGAAGGTGACACAGTAAGTTTTATAGCTTAGATGTTAGTGAAGGCTGTTTTTGCTGATGTAAATTCGTGTATGAGGTTAGTTTAGTCAGCAAATCGGTGATACTGTCGAAGAAGAAGACAGATTTGATCAGCCATATTTTTAAGATTCAGTAAATTACGGACTAAAGGGACATTGGAAGACATAGACACAGTAAACAATCAATTGTCTGCGAAATGGCAAATATCAAGTTTGATTTTTTGATTTACTATTTCCTTAGATCTTGCAACTGGCACTCCTATGTCATCCAGATCGCCGTCTCAACCCCGTATCTCTATTATTCGTGAATCTCAAAAGATGATGTGTCCACTCAGTACCTTGTAGGTGCTCTTAGAGGTAAGGTGCGCGTGCGTGCGTTCGTTTGAGTGAATATGTATGTGTATGTATGAGTGTATACATATGTGCTAAAAAGTAAAGTCGTATCCCTGTCGGGTTCGTCATTACTCCTATGACGGAATACATAAAAGCAGTTGAAGCAAATATCCATGTACCGAATATATCACACAAGCTAGCATTAGGATTGCTATTGTCCATACTCGGAGAATGGCTCTCGTCCTGCTTTATTTATAGATAAAGCAATGACCAACATATAACCTGACTTATACAACTCGACACCACACCACAAACACTCAAGACAAGGTACAAGCTTAAGGGTGTTCAAGAACAGCTACACAACCCCATACAACGTCAAGCAAACGACAAGTAGAAAGAAATGGCACCACTTGAAGTCATCGGAACCCTCAACCGTCAACAAATCACCGCCAAGGGAGGAAGGTGCACACGGCACACCATATACTCCATGGCGACGCCTTCAAGAAGCGCACGACAGCGCCACATCGCCCGATCCAGGGATCAGGGTTTGCCCCGGAACAACACGGAGGACAAAGGAGACCGCGTTGACGCCTTCAAGAAGAAAACGACGCACGTAGGTGCCGCCGACGAGCTCGAAGGTTGGCCTGCCTCGGTGCGGACCTGATACCGGACGTCCGTGGCGTGTACATCCACAACAATTTTAGCCACCAATCGGCACGACCTGCCGCCGCCGCAGATGGTAGCAAGTCCGCCCGTTCCGTTCTAGCGAGTCTCAACCAAAGAAAACCGGCGCAACCCAACTTGCCGCCACGTGCGACGCCGGCAGGGCCCGCCACCACAGCCTCACATCGCGACACGCGGCATGTGTCGCCTGGCGCCAACGACAATAATTTTCACATGTGGCTCTTTCTGTAAATAAATTCGCGCATGTGGTCCAAGACACACACAAAATCCAACTCAACAACCCATGACTCCATGAGTGCAAAGCTACAACTATCTTTTTTTCTTCGAATGTTTTTTTTTTCTTGAGATCCGAATGGAAATTTGGGTTTTATTTCGGCAGTAGACGGGCCAGAACGAGAGAGGGAGAAAGAAAGAGGTCGGGACGCCGCCGAAGCCGAAGCCCACTACCATAGAACGAGGAGGCCCAGCCCACCACACGACACACAGTCGCTTCCCTTGCGCCTGCTTTCTCCTCCTCCTGCTCCTACTCCTCGCGCCGCCGCCGCTGCTCCGATCCCTCCGTCCGGCAGCCAGGTACCTCCTCCTCTCCTCCCCTCCGCTCCGCTCTTGTCTCCCCCCCCCCCCCCCCCCCCCCCCCCCCCGCGCCACCGACGGCCGCACGCAAGCGCAAGCGCGCGCGCTACCAGATGCGCATTCTGCCCTCTACCACGCCCTCAAGATACCAGGCGCGTATGCTTGATTTTGAGGGGGTCTGCCCTGGATCCACGTTGTTGAGGGGTGTGATGGATCCGGAAAGCCGACGGCGTCCTGGGCTTCTTGTCCTGTCTGTTACAAGTCTCCAGCAAAACAAAGCAGAAGAAATTAAGCGAATTGCCAGCTTGTCTGTGACCTGTGAGCTCAGATTTTGCTATACAACTCATTTTATTTGCTGTCATGAATGAACCAACTCCTCCTTTAGAACCTTATATTATTTCTACTCCGAGCTCCCTGTGTGATGTGTGAACTCGGTTATGTCAATGTTGTTCAACTCATTTTATTCTTGTCAATCTTATGTGTGTGCTTTGGAACGTAGCAATGAAGTAGTCTAGGTATCTTTTTGTTTGAGAACATACATGGCAAGGAACCAACTTGGGGGGTGATCAACAAATCTCCTGGTCATGTCTTTGGTGTCGACCTGTTCGTAGCTGTAGCGTTGCTGAGTTTTTTTTCCTCTTCTTTTTCTCTTGTGAAAACCTGGTGGAACAATTAACCCCTGACCTAACCCTTTGTGCTTGACCTAATGCTGCCCAGCTCGAATTCCACAAGTAAATGGTTTTCTTTTCTTCTAGTCTTACTTTACTAGATATCCAGTTTCTCTACTTCTGCTTAGCTCTTAATTGTAGGGAGTTAAATGTTTTCTCTAGTGTAATTTGGGCAATTATATTGTAGTGTTCCTCGTCCTGCCAATCTGTATGTTGCTGAATAAGAAAACTAGAAGTTTGTAACTTCTCTTATGAATTTTGCCGCCAATCTTATTGGTTTGGGCCATAATCGAATTTAGTACTAGCTTGTGTCTAGTTTGGATTCAAACCTAAGCTGCTTGATCTTTTGCTCTGGATCAGATGGAGTAACATGATCATGATGTCTCTTTTTCATCAGCAAAGGCTAGGTGTTCGTCACCTGTGGTCTTAAGATCGATAGAAATGTATGTCGCTCTGTTTTGTTGATTCTTTGTGGTTAGTTGGTTCGTCCTTTAGGGCTTGATGACTTGATCTATGGAAGCTTATCTACGTGCTGCTAATACTTCCCTTAGGGCTTTATTCAGTTATATGTCACGATGCAAATAAGCTATGCTATGAGAAAAGAAACTGCATCACGTGTCTCTGAAATGCTTCCACCATTAGCTAGCGATGCATTTAGGTTTCCGTTTCGAAGTTGAGAAAATCAAGCTGGGCCTCGCTTGCTGCATTTTGCGTTGAAAAGCTCACCCAACACATGGCCCAAGCGAAGCTCTGAAACAGTGTGTTCTCATTTCCATGCGGTTTAGCTTGATTTTTTCTTTCTCCGGACCCGCCTAGCACCCTGAAATTGCTCACAAGAATTTGTGCAGACCTTGAGAGGCAGCTGATTGTTCGGGTTCGATACTCGAATTCTTGTTAGAGTTTTTTTGTATAGCTGAAAATCATCTCAGTAGGTTCTAAACAATATTTGTTTCAGCCGGAAAGGCTACTTGCTAGTAAATTTGTATTTTATATCTGAATTGCTGCAAATGGGTGTGAAATTGTATTGACGCCAGGGGTAATCAGGCTGGAGAAAGATACAAACACTGCATGCTTTAATCTCTATATTTCCAAACTGTCCCTGTAATGCCCAGGTCGAAATTGCACATAGACTGTATTGTGAAGTGGTGCCTTTGTAACATAGTACTAAAGAAATATAAGAGCGTTTAGATCACTAAGTAGTGATCTAAACGCTCTTATATTTCACATCTGTGTCCTCCGTTTAATTTGATACCATCATGTATTGGGGATGTTTTGATGTCTACCTGTTCATAGCTGTATTTTTTTCCCTTTTCTTTTTCTTACTTATGAAAACCTGCTGGAGTCATTAACCCCTCACCAAACCTTCTGTGCTTGAAAAATTGATGCTGCCCAGGCCAAATTCCGCATGTAAATGAGTTTCTTTTCTTTTATTCTTACTTCACTTGATATCCAATTTCTGTACTTCTGCTTAGTTCTTAATTGTACCCGGGCTTTTCTGTTGAGACTGAATTATGATAAGTTCTCTGGACTCAGATTGAAGGGAGCTAAATGTTTTTTCTACTCAATTGGGCAATTATATTGTAGTGTTTCTCTTCCTGCTAATCCGAGTTTTGCTGAATAAGAAAAATAATAGTTTGGAACTTGTCTTGTGAATTTTGCTGCCAGTCTGAGTGGTTTGGGCCATAATCGAATTTAGTACTAGCTTGTGCCTGGTTTGGATTTAAACGTAAGCTGCTTGATCTTTTGCTCTGGATCAGATGGAATAACGTGATCACAATGTTTCCTTTTGATCACTATAAAGCTAGGTGTTTGTCACCTGTGGTCTTAAGATCGATATAAATGTATGTCGCCACTTTCTGTTGATTCTTTGTGGTTAGTTCGTTCATCCTTTTAGGGCTTATCTACTTGCTGCTAATACATGCTGTTTTATCTCTAGTCCTTGAAGCTTACCATCTCTTTGGCTATTCTTATCTGCAGATGCAGAAGTTCAAGACCTTGGCCAAGGCCTTGACCGGCAAGACCGTCACCGCCGGGAGGAACTCTTCTGGGCGAATCACTTCTTTTCACCGAGGGGGTGGATCCAAGCGATCGCTTAGGGACATTGACCTCAAAAGGAACACTTGCTCGGTTGGCATTGTGGAAAGGATTGAGTATGACCCTAACCGTTCTTCTCGGATCGCTCTTCTCCGATGGATCGAAGGGGTACCACAGAAGGATCCAGCATACAAGGCCAAGCGTGCACCTGTCAATTACATAATAGCCAGCCATCAAATGGAACCGGGCAGCATGGTGGTGAACAGCGACTCCTCCAAACCCTCCACGACCGGCTCCTTGATGCGGCCTGCCCACAATGCCAATTCCATCCTTCGGTTCCAAGAGCTGTTCCGCAAAGCCAGCCAAGAAGGCGAAGAGGGCACTGATGATCAAGCAAAGGATGCGGCGGTTCCTGCAGCAGCACCGCTCATGCCAGCCGATCTACTGGACCTCAATTCCAAGGTGGGAAACTGCATGCCGTTGTCCGACATCCGCATGGGAACATGGGTGCACAGCATCGAACTGCGTCATGGCCAGGGGGCGAAGCTCGTCCGGGCCGCTGGAGCCTACGCCAAGGTGGTCAAGGAGTCGGCCACGCAGTGCCTTGTGCGGCTGCCGTCGGGCGTCGAGAAGCTGATCGACTCCCGGTGCCGAGCCACCATCGGCATCGTCTCCAACCCCACCCATGGTGCACGGAAGCTGAGGAAGGCGGGGCACAGCCGGTGGCTGGGCAGGCGCCCGGTTGTCCGTGGTGTCGCGATGAACCCGGTGGATCATCCCCATGGAGGAGGCGAGGGGCGCACCAAGGGCGGCAGGCCGTCGGTGTCGCCCTGGGGGAAGCCCACCAAGGCTGGGTATCGGACCGTGCCGAAGAAGCCAAAGGCTCAGCTGTCCCGGGACTGACGGTCTTCATGGAAGCAGCTTGTTGCTCCGAGGGAAAGGTACCGCATCTTTATGTGGCTATGGATGACAAAGCTGAGGATTATCATGCTTGTTTTTTTGTTTTGCAAAAACGGTTTCCGCCGCAGCACTTTGACTTTATTATTATGTATTAATAATAACAGGTGATGTTTGGACCTGCCTGCGCCCAGTTTGCATTCCTTCCTGGCATTTTGACATTAACTTGTTTAGGCATGTTCCTTGTGATTGATAATTTGCTCTGTCTGGTTAATCTAACTGGGAGGGAACAAAATGATGATGTGCATATATTTAGTTCCAGTTTCTGTAGCTGCTGTTCGGCCATCACAAGCATGCATGGGATGAGCTGCATACATATACAGTAGTTTATTCAGTTCATCCGAATTAGCTGATTCAGATCAGTGTAATTTCTGTTGGTGTAAAACCATTACATATGTTGAAAGTTAGCATGATTGATTGATTTGCCATTCATACTCGATACTAGAATGCCTCTGGACCGAATGAACCCTGGTGGTATTCAGTCAGTCAGTACATTACCTTGCAGCAGTGCGTGTCAAGTCCAGTTTTGCAGAATTATGGCAGAGTTTAACTTGGCTGTTTGCTTTTTTTGCCTGGAGGGCGCAAAATTTTCATGATTTGTATAGCTGCTGCTGATATTTGCTTTCTAGTGTCTGTAGCTGCTGCTCCGTCTTCAGAAACACGCATGCGTTGAGCTGCATATTTTTATTCAGTGCATCTATCTGAAGCTGATTCAGATCTTGTGTGCCTTTGCTAGTGTAAAACTGTAAATCCATCATGTTGAAAGTTATCATGATTAACTTGCCACTCATATGTCCTACCCCCTCCGTCCTTTGACACGCTCTTTGGTTGTTGCTTTTCCCTGGTTTATGATTTTCTTGGTTTTTTACTTTTCATAATATTTTCTGGCCATGCATCTGTAGCCTGGTGAAACACTAGTTAAAAGGAAGCACATGTGTGCTCTGAGAGTATGCACTAGTTGGCAATGCATGGTGAAAGCAGTCTGCAATTTGGATGCATGGTTCAAAAGATATTTCATTTTAAAACACCAGATAAAACTCTCATCTCCTGTTGTAGAAAAAAAAAACCCGCATCAAAGCTCTCTAGTGATGACGAATGGAGCATATGCCACTTGTTATCACCAGAAGCGTTGGAATGGCATCCCATAATATTTTTGGAGAGAGAGAAGGGCACACCGAAACTATTGATTTCATGGAAAATTTTCGAAAGCACTCTTCTACTCCTGAACTCAAATGCACTCGCCGATGAACATTAAAATATAAAAAATCTGAAATTTTATGGCAGCAAACATTGTTGAATTACAAATATTTTCGCGATGAAGGATCCTTCCTAACGATTTGAAAAAAAGGGCAAAACATCAATGCGCCAAAATGCTTTTTAAAAAGCAGTCTTTTTTGGAGGATTGATTTTGTTCTATTCCCAGAGCATTACAAATATTTGTTTTATTCGCAGAAATCCGCGTCTGTGTGCAACGTTCAATATTTGTTGCGAAAAATGTTCAGTTTAAAAAAAAAAGAAATTGCCATTCTTTTTTATTTACTGTTCACAGGGATGCATTTGAGCCCCGGATCAGAAACTTCATGGCCAATATCGTTTTCTTGGAGCTATTTCGTTTTATTTTAGGCAGTGGGCCGAAACGAGAGGAAGAAGAAGTTGGGGGTGCCACCGGAGCCCACTACGACGGCCGAGGCCCAGCCCAGCCCAGCCCAGCCCAGAGCACCTACCAAGACCGACCGGTTTTCCCCTTCCCTGCTCCTCCATTCCTCCCCTTCTCCTCCTGCCCTGCCCTGCCCTGCCGCCGTCGTCGTCGCCGTCAGCCGTCGCCGTCGCATCTCCCCCAGCCGCAGCCCTCACGCTCCGATTCGTCCGTCCGACGGTCAGGTACGCCCTCTCCACTCCGCCCCGATTCACCCCTTCTTGCATCAGGAGCGAGGGAGCTCAAGGCAGAACCAGGGGCAAGCGCTTGCCCGTGGAGAGGATCCTTCCGCACCCCGAGCCTCGATCCCGTATGGAGTAGGAATCCCTCTGCCCGTCTGCCATGGAAGAATTCCACCTAGTACTATTATGACTATATATGCACACACCAAATCTTGTAACCTCTGGATAGTACTAGCACAACTTAATTTCAGTACGCCGGCTGTATCAGAATCCCAGTAAGCACTGCCAAGATAAATAAATTGCGTTGCGTGTCTTTCAAACACCCGTGCAGAGCGTTGTATATAGGTTTTTTCCTTTTCAAGTTACATGTGTTGCATCGGAAGGGAGCTCCCTTTTCTGCACTCAGCTCAGGCAAAGAAAACAATGGAATTAAGCAGGGTGTAAACTGTTGCATTTTTTCTTAAAATAAATTACCCAACATGTCTCACACATATCCGTAGAGAATAGTTTTGCAACAGCAGTCTTCTTGTTTCCAACGGTTTTAGCTTGAATGGATCTCCCTCTGTCTCTGTTTCTGGGATCAGTGCATCATTGTCTCCGACAAGTTCCAGCACCAGGTAGACAGGCCTTGTGAGACATAGATGATTGCTCAGGCCCAATGTTCTAGTGCTTCCTAGAGTGCTTTGTATGGCCGAACGAAGCCTCAGTAGGTCGTGCTGTGATGTACAGACAATATTTCCTTCAGATAGGGAGGCTACTCGCCATTGACCCCTATGTTTCTTGTTGGTGTGACAGTAATTGTCAGTTGTCGCAAAGCTGCTGAATGCCAGACTGCATAAGAACGAGAGGGGAGTCAGATTGTAGTATAACACAAATCTCTACATCTTCAAACTGCCCCCGCAATGCCCAGTTTGAAAGTGTAAAGACTGTATTTTCAAGTGGTGCCTAATTGTAACATATTTTCACATCTGTGCCCTGCCTTGAATTTGATATTAGTATAGAACCAGTCACTCGTCTCTTGAGTTTGCCAGAGGACCATTTTTCATGTCCCCGCACCTTGGATTGGTAACTAGATGTAACACTTTCCACATTTCTGTCCTGCAGCAGCAGCACAACCGTAGTCGTCGTCGATGGCAGGGTTCGGCAGCCTGGCGCCCAAGACGAAGAACGTGGTGGTGGCGGGCGGGCTGACGGGGTTCGTCTTCGGGGTGTACTACTACACCATGTGGGCGGTGGGCAGCACCGACGAGCTGCAGGTCACCATCGACAAGTTTGAGGACCTGAAGAAGAAGGAGGAGGCCGCCTCCGCAAGCTCCTCCACCCCAGGATCATCATAAACAAGCACGCCCTTAACTTTGAAACTAGCTACTGCCTGCCTCTCCCAGGACCATGGGTTTGGTTTGTATTTGATAATAATGGGTGCTGTTAGTTAGATGGAGCATTTTCATTCATGGCATGGATGGAGCTTGGAGTTGATGATGCTTTTTGTTTGTGTGAATCGTAGCTGCGGTGTCTGGAAATTATGATATGATACTGCCTCCGCTTCAAAATATAAGGCGTATTGTTTTTGCCCCTCAGAAATCAGGCTTTTCTATGTTTGATTGACCTTAGTTTTGCAGCGGAGGGAGTAGTAGTACCTGTTGGAGGCAGGGTCCTCTGGTCAGTCGTTGAAATATGTTGCCCGTCCCTCTCTCTCCCCATCAGTTCGGTCTTTTGATCGGATGATGGTTGAATTTGGTTAATTCAATCGAAAGCCGATTTGCCAAATGGCCATCCACCTGAATAGTTGTAAAATTTTTTTTTTAAGTTTAGGGCACACGAATAGTTGTCGAAACAAAAAAGTTAAGGGCTTATGGAATTTACCGCTTTGCCCGTCGGATCGCGCGCGTCCGTCCATCTAAAACCCAACGGCCAGGGAAAATCCCGAGGGAAAAAGAGTCTCGTGTGATTGAATGAATGAACGAAAGAAACTAAATCCAACGAGATTCTGCTTCCGTTTATTCGTTCGTTGGTTTTAACCGCCGCCAGACGACACAGACACGTACGTAGGGCGAGAGAATAATAAACCAGCAGGGAGCGGAGTCGCCCACCGCCGGCCGTACGTGCACACCCGATCTCGCCGTCGCCGTCGAGGGCCGCCTGCTAGCTCCGGTGCTCGCTCGCTTCAGCTTCCGTTGCCCGGCTTGGCTTGGGCGCCATGGCGCTCGCCAACATCGCCGTCGTGCTCGGCTCCGGTGAGTTCCCGTGCTCATCACCCCTCAGCTTCGGTCCACATCTATCTACCATGCATCGATCTATGGTGCTCTCGGCTCTCGCCGCCGCCGGCGACTGCGGCGTCCTTTTGAATCTATCTGATGTGCTGCTCATGCTGGGGTTTAGCTTACATCTAGCTTCCTGCTTAGGGTTTAGCTTGCCTACTCGCTGGGTGGATACATACATACGGATTAACGGATCACTTTCGTTCCTAGTTTGCTTTGATGGCTTCAAGCAAAGCTTTGCAGCCTTTTTCCCCACTTTGATTGAGAATTGCAGCCTCTGTTCTTGAACAATCTGCCATTAGCCTTTAGGGGAACGCCGCGGGTTCTTGTGCAAAGCATGCTAACGGATTGCAAAAACTTTGTTTCTTCTCGGTCTGTTGGCAGGATATCTCAGCACTATTCTTACGGGAGGCGACGCCAAGAAAGTCCCTATCATCGGGGACACGCTTGCCCATGTAATTACCTAGCTACTTTCATCGCTTACCTTGCCTCCGTGCCTTTATTCTCGATCAGTTTGATTCATTCGATTGTATACACGCCGCGGGACAATTTTGTAACTTTGTTTGTCTCCTCCTGTAGTTTGTGAAGAACAACGGAAAGCACGGCAGAGACGGCAGCAGCGATCAGTTGGCGTCTCAGGTTTGTTGTGGATGTGTTTGATAGTTTTCCGTGTCGGCCAAATTAATTGGTTTGACAGACTCTAGATCTAGAATGGCGGTGCTTGACTCTGCTAAACATTTTCAGCTCGACAGTATCAGGGATGAGATACAGCGAGCCGTACGCCGCAGAGACGAGAATGTTACGGTTATCTCCGACACATCAGGTCAGTGCTCGCTTGTTTTCTTGTCTCGATTCTCAACCAAATTGGTTATGCAAATGTCTTATGTTGGATTCGATCAATTGTTTCATTATATGATTTTGGCCCTCTAGTTTGTACAGTTCTTACCTGAATATGTGAATTCTTATATCTGGTACATATTTAATATGTGAATTAATATTGTCATATCTTACCTTCTTTTTTTGTAGGGTCCGGTTCGTATACCATATCAGCAATTGTTGTTGCTGGGCTTATCGGCTACGCATACGTCAGGTGGAAGGTAAACTCTCATTCTTTTAGGCGATCCAAGATCACGCAACACTGAGGCTGTAATACTATATATCCTAGATTATGTTCTAGTTGCAGGTCATTCTGCTTTTGAAGTCATATCCAGAATTACTTATTAGTCACCGTGCCAGTATCTAAAGTTCACGCATAAGTTTACAGGGTTGGAAGATTTCTGACATGATGTGGGTGACGAAGCGGGGTCTAGCCGATGCCTGCGATGTCGTGGGAAAACAGTTAGATGGTGTTTCAAATACAGTACAGGTAAGGTCTTTTTTTTTTTTTTACTGATATTACACATCGCTGTTGTGTCGAACCATGCTATACATCCATCTTGACCTTTTTATCTTACATGAAGAACATTTACGTCCATTTCAGGTTACTAAGAAACATCTTTCCGGGAGGATCGACCGGGTCGATGCTAATCTAGACGAAACACAAGAAATTATCGAAGGGACAAGGGATGAGGTTGGAACACTCTGCTGCATAAACATTTCCTTTTCTGGTACTTTTGGATAGCAAAACAAAACAACGATACCTCTAAAGAACCGTACATGAGATTTTCACCTCAAACGGCTCCTCGGTCAATTCTTTCGAAGGGATCCTTTATTTTGTTCAAGAGTCTCCGCCCTTCTTCCACTCCACCCCGAAGACTAACTAAGACCAACTAAGTCACGCTTTCATGTTCTAATTGAACACTTCCCATTTATTATATGATCAAAGAAGAAGATTGTTCACCAAACAAATGCAGATCAAACACGTCTTGTAATAAGTAGAAATCTTTCTCGATACCAATCCCCTTGCCCCTCATTCTCTGAGAATCAGAATGATCCTTTCCGAGTATCCATTTCTTCATTTGGAATCTGGGCTCTTCTATCTTTGACTTATTTTGTTGGCTTTATTTCTTATTTACTTCATTTTGATTTTGTGCTAAATTTACTGTCTTGTAGGTCGCAGTGATCCATGTGGATCTGAGCGCCTTTCAGAAGGAGCTCCAAGAAGTCAGCCGTACTGTTGAAATATGGGTAGGTGCCTTGTACCGAAACATGTATACCTTGCTTAATGGAGCTACATATCACTCTGAAACATGTATTTATCTTGAATACGCAGGGGTCAAGGCTGTCCGGTATCGAGGACACCCAGGTAAGTACATGTCCATTATACACCCTTCCCCTTTCTCTAACCCCCCCACACACCGGTTTTTCTTTACATGTTCCTGAAATTATCTACTTTCAAACCTCTATTAGGATCGCACTGTCCGTGCGACAGAAGCGTTGGTTGGGTTCAGCCAACAACTGGAACATGGCCAGAATCCCAATATTCGCCAGGCAAGTCGGCCTAGCTTATGCAATACCTGAGGGGCATGCATGTTGCTTACATGATTTGCTAATAATGGGTCTGAAGAGACATTTTCAATTTTCAGGTCTCATCGTTCCTTCCAGCTCTAGGATCCTCATCAGAGCAAAAGATCAAAATTGTAAATAAGACTAACCTTTCTTTTCGTATTAAAAGTATTTTTGGTAAAAAAAAAGGCTCTGCCTTTCCAGCTCTTGCCACCGGGAATCTAATTTATGCGTTTCTTGCTGCATGTTACTTTCCTGCAGTTGCCGCAGTCTCCTCTTGTATCTCTTCAAACGGTCGCATCAGTAGCCGAGCCTAGCGAGGACGAAAGCCAGGTCTGGTTTCAGTTTCCGAACATTGCAAACAATGACCCCTTTTATCGATGCACTCTGTTTACACAAATCAAGTTGGTTTTGCTGCTTTGGATGATGATTTTAATTGGCTCTAGTTGCATTCCAGGACAACCACAAGGCGTTGCCCTCGAGTGAAGGAAGCATGAGGTGGAAGCTACCTGGACTTGGGCTTAGCTTTCTAAGGAGTTCATCTGATGTATAGATGATGTTACTGGGATGAGCTGTAGAACTCCACGGATTTTCTTTTGGAAATGCTCATCTGTATTTCCAGCGAGATAACATTTGATTTCACTTATAGTTATGTGTGGCCTTGTGTAAATAGGTATACTCGCAATAGTTGTCTTGATTATACATTTACACCATGGTAGAAGATGTAATCTTTTTATGCCAAGGGAGAATGATAAACTCATGTCGTTCCATTTACAGATGTAATCAACTAGTTAACTTTTTCAGTTATGCAATGAAGTGCCAATAGATTTCAAAAAATAAAAAAAACTAGTTAACTTCCAAGTTTGGATTTCGTGTCATTCTTGTTAGTGACTTCTTTTACTGAGAGGATTTGTACATTTTTTTACTAATCGTTCAGGAACTTCACACCATGAAAGCATCTTTTTTCATTTCGATTGAGTTGCTGGCCAGAGATTCTGCAGTGCACTGATCACTTGCTAAAATGCCTAGCTTAACACTGTAGCATGGATGATATGCTGTTCTTGAAAGGGAGCTGGAATCTTAATTAAAATGTGTCGATCGGTTCCAATTACACACTTCTTTTAGGATAACCGGAGTAAAATGATTACACATATATCATGATGCAACAGATTTGGACTACTCTCTGCACTATCTTCCTAGTCAAGTGATGAAGATGATACACATAGCATACCATGCATGCATATTAAGTTCGTGTACTGCTTGAGGGATGGCTTATTTGGATCATACAAGAGTAACCTACTTGTAAATCCGATTGCCGTTCAACTACTCACTCATTTAGAAACTTCTCGACATTCTTTTATTGTGATCTCAACAACAAGAACACAATATTTCTCTTCACTTTGTTTTGTGGCTACGAAAACATGATTAATAAGACATGGTAAACAGATCTTGAATGACCTGCCCAACACATATCCCATGCTCAAAATTTATTTATTTATCCTAAAAAGAGCTAACAAAGACGAGATGTATATATAGAAGCCCTACATATACTCCATTGTCTTAGGATGTCAAACTCTCCTTTCATGTGACGCTGCAACACGCCAACACCCGCCTCCCCTCCAAGGAGGCGCCGCACTTGGTTGATATGCCGGCGAAGGCCAAGAACGCTAAAGCGGTCCTCTTTGATCTCTCCAAGGTGTTATCCAAGCTTCATGACGTTGTTCGTGCAGTTGGCGTGTGCGACACCATCCATCCTAATATCCCCTTTGACTCTACTTCTGGGAATTAGTGAGAGCTACATTTGTTTATTTATATTTAGCCGCGCCGCCGGGGCCGAGGCCCACGCTGGCTGCTGGACGCGGCACTCCGCCAGGGCCACCACCCGCGCTGGCTGCGGGGGCTGGGCGTGGCGGTCAAGGCCTCAGGCCACCGGCGCCGGCTGTTTCGATGACGTCTACAGCTGCTTTGGGGCGCGGTACTACTCCGCAAAGACCGCCGACGCCCGGTGCGGACGTGGTTGCACCTCGCAAGCAGGCTTCGGTGCCGGGGCAGCAGCCGCAAGCCGCGCCTCCGCCACATTACGTCGTTAGGTCGCCTCAGAAGCGTGCTGTGCCAGCGCAGATTCCGACAGCGCAACCTGTGGCGGGCGAGGGAGGTGCGGATGCAGCTCGGGCGCCGGCTAATCGCGGCGGTAATGGTCCACCCCGAGAAAAGTGGGGTGATGATGGATACAATGCTTATGGGGACGGACAACATCGTGGCTCGTCGTCTGCGGGTGGCGGGCGTGGCTACGCATTGCAGAGTGATGGGTCAGTTGAACGACCTTTCTACGGCCCTCCAGGAGGTTTTGTCGAGGGGGCGTCTGGCCCTGATTGTAGGCAGCGAGGCGGTACCGAGGTCATCGTGGTGGTCGCGGTGGTAGGAACCGTTACCGCCAGCCTCCACCGCCTACTGTGGTGGATCCGATGGCATCCTCGGAGGTCGATGCTTCTGGTCAGGCGCAGGAGCACTAGTAGAAAACTGGGCTTTGGTCACAGGGCAATATTCACATTAGTCCCGGTTCAGTCACGAACCGGGACTAATGTGAGCATTGGTCCCGGTTCGTGCGGCCAGGAGCCTGCCGGGCCTCGTGGGGGCATTGGTCCCGGTTCGTCCGGCCCCTTTGGTCCCGGTTGGTGGGACAAACCGGGACCAATGGGCCTCGCTCCTGGCCCACCACCATTGGTCCCGGTTGGTGGCTTGAACCGGGACCAGAGGCTCACCCTTTAGTCCCGGTTCATACCACAAACCGGGACTAAAGGGTTGGTCCTAGTAGCGGTCAGAGTTTAGTCCCACCTTGCCAACCGAAGGGCGCTCACACCGGTTTATAAGCCCGTCCCTCTCTGCCTTGTTGAGCTCCTCTCAAAGTGAAAATAGATGCCCTTATACAGGGAATTTGACCTAAATTTAGAGTAAATTTCTTTGAATTTCATAGAAATTTATTATGAATTTAGGTTGAATTTTCTCCATAGGCGCATCTATGTTCATTTTTTATAGTAAATAAAATAAATAAACCTTAATAAAATAAATAAAAATAAATAAACCTTAATAAAATAAATAAAAATAGCAGCAGTAAAATAAATAAAAATAGCAGCAGTAAAATAAATAAAAATAAAATAAATAAAGTAAAATACATAAGTAATTAGAAACAAAATGGAATAAAATAAATAAGTTTTTTGTTGTAAGTAGAAACAAAACAAAATAAATAAAGCAAAAGAGAAAATAAAAAACAGGGAAAAAAACAATGCCACCTACTGGGCCACCATGGCCTGAATACGACTTGAAACCCATCCATGGGCCAGGATTCAGGCCCGTAGAAGGCCCAGTAGGCCCCACAGGCAAAGAGAACGGTTAGGCCCGAAAGCCTGCAGTTGAGAGGAGCTCGAGAGGGTGGGCGCAGCAGCGCTTATAAACCACTCTCAAGCTCTCTCAACTAGCAAGGTGGGACTAAACTTTTGACGCGGGACAACACAAGGCCTTTGGTCCCGGTTGGTGCCACCAACCGGGACTAAAGGGGGCATTGGTCCCGGTTCGTGGCACCAACCGGGACCAAAGGCCTTTAGTCCCGGTTGGTGCCACGAACCGGGACCAATGGGTTGCCTATATATACCCCATCGCCACAGCAGAGCACTCCACAGTGCTCTGTTTTTTCTGGCCGGCGAGGGGAGGGCATTTGGGTGCTCTAGCTCACCTCCTATGCACATGAGGTGTTCGATGAAATGTCTGAGCCACACTAGTTAATCTTTCTCCTCTCGAAACTCGACCTCTGAGCTCCATTTTCCTCGAGATTTTTCTAGGTTTAGCGGTCCGTCACGTCCCGTCCCCGTCTTCACCGCCGTCGATCGCCCGCGCCGATCTCGTCGCCAGCACCACCGTGGTGAGCCTCTTGTTCTTA
The DNA here is from genome assembly GCF_002575655.3 of Aegilops tauschii subsp. strangulata. Taxonomy (NCBI): domain Eukaryota; kingdom Viridiplantae; phylum Streptophyta; class Magnoliopsida; order Poales; family Poaceae; genus Aegilops; species Aegilops tauschii. The sequence continues at coordinate 6,924,209 of NC_053035.3, forward strand.
TCTTCTTTCCGAAAGAAAAAAAAAATTCTTACTTTAGATAGATACTTGTCTAATTTTGTTACTTTTATTATTCCTTCTTATTACATAGTGCGATGGTTTTGGTATCCGCCCCCGTCGGCCCTCGTCCTGTCTATGATTCGGATGTGGTATATATTATATTTTTATAACTATTTGGTTCATTTATTGTTTATGACAAATATGCCGACCAACGTGACATAGATTCGGAGGTGGTTGAACCGGAAATTCCAACCGACCCTATTGTTGAGAGGTTAAATTTAGTTGAAGAAGAAAACAATTACTTGAAGGAAAAAATAAAAAAAATTAAGGAGGAGAAGATGATATTGGAGTTGCATGTTGCGGGTGTCGTCGATGATCACAAGATCAAGATGGATGCAATGCGCTAGAAAGATTAGAAAATATGCCATTCATACCGAGGCTTGGTATCATTATGCCGTTGGATCAATTGTTACCTTGGTTGCGATTATGATCGCATTTGTTTTCGCATTGAAATGTTTTACATAGTTTCAATGTATGGTTTAATTAATTAGATGCTCTGGAGAGCTATATATATGTTGTTAGATGAGAACTATGTATGTACTTTGGTTTTAATGTGATGATGAACTTCTATCAATTTGGTCACTTAATTTTCTATTCATGATGTTCTGTAATGGTTTTTGACACACTTAATTATATATAATGCACGCAGATGAACCGGCAATGGATGTACGGTGACAGACACACCTCCGAGTACATTAAGGGCGTGCATGATTTTCTCGAAGTGGCTGAGGCAAACAAGCAGAATGGTTTTATGTGTTGTCCATGCCCTACATGTGGGAATACGAAGTCTTACTCTGACCGGAAAATCCTTCACACCCACCTGCTTTACAAGGGTTTCATGCCACACTATAATGTTTGGACGAGGCACGGAGAATAGGGGTTATGATGGAAGACGGCGAAGAAGAAGAGGACGATGACAACTATGTGCCCCTGAATACGGTGATGCCGCAACGGGGGAAGCTGCTGAAGATCAAGAGGAACCAGACGATGTGCCCAATGATGCTGCAAGGGGGGAAGCTGCTAAAGATCAAGAGGAACCAGTGCCCGATGATGATGATCTCCGCCGGGTCATTGTCGATGCAAGGACGCAATGCGAAAGTCAAAAGGAGAAGCTGAAGTTCGATCGCATGTTAGAGGATCACAAAAAAGGGTTGTACCCCAATTGCGAAGATGGCAACACAAAGCTTGGTACCGTACTGGAATTGCTGCAGTGGAAGGCAGAGAATGCTGTGCCTGACAAAGGATTTGAGAAGCTATTGAAAATATTGAAGAAGAAGCTTCCAGAGGATAACGAATTGCCCGACAGTACATACGTAGCAAAGAAGGTCGTATGCCCTCTAGGATTGGAGGTGCAGAAGATACATGCATGCCCTAATGACTGCATCCTCTACCGCGGTGCGTACAAGGATCTGAACGCATGCCCGGTATGCAGTGCATTGCGGTATAAGATCAGACGAGATGACCCTGGTGATGTTGATGTGGTATGCTCCTATAATACCACGGTTGAAACGTCTGTTCAGAAACGAAGAGGGTTCCTGCGAAGGTGATGTGGTATGCTCCTATAATACCACGGTTGAAACGTCTGTTCAGAAACGAAGAGCATGCCAAGTTGATGCGATGGCACAGTGAGGACCGTAAAAAAGACGGGAAGTTGAGAGCACCCGCTGACGGGTCGCAGTGGAGAAAAATCGAGAGAAAGTACTGGGCTGAGTTTGCAGCTGACCCAAGGAACGTATGGTTTGGTTTAAGCGCGGATGGCATTAATCCTTTCGGGGAGCAGAGCAGCAATCACAGCACCTAGCCCGTGACTCTATGTATGTATAACCTTCCTCCTTGGATGTGCATGAAGCGGAAGTTCATTATGATGCCAGTTCTCATCCAAGGCCCTAAGCAACCCGGCAACGACATTGATGTGTACCTAAGGCCATTAGTTGAAGAACTTTTACAGCTGTGGAATGGAAACGGTGTACGTACGTGGGATGAGCACAAACAGGAGGAATTTAACCTGCACGCGTTGCTGTTTGTAACCATCAACGATTGACCCGCTCTCAGTAACCTTTCAGGACAGACAAACAAGGGATACCATGCATGCACGCACTGTTTAGATGACACTGAAAGTATATACCTGGACAAATGCAGGAAGAATGTGTACCTGGGCCATCGTCGATTTCTTCCGACCAACCATCAATGTCGAAAGAAAGGCAAGCATTTCAAAGGCGAGGCAGATCACCGGAAAAAGCCCGCCATGCGTACCGGTGATCACGTACTTGCTATGGTCAATGATTTACACGTAATCTTTGGAAAGGGTCCCGGCGGACTAGCTGTTCCGAATGACGCTGAGGGACACGCACCCATGTGGAAGAAGAAATCTATATTTTAGGACCTACCCTACTGGAAAGAGCTAGAGGTCCGCTCTTCAATCGACGTGATGCACGTGACGAAGAACCTTTGCGTGAACCTGCTAGGCTTCTTGGGCGTGTATGGGAATAACATAAATAAAATTTATGAAACTAAAATTATCAAAGTATTTTCTGTTCAAAACATTATAATCAACCTCTAGTATTATTGAAACTAAAATTATATAAAATTGATGCAACTAAAATTATCGAAGTATTTTCTGTTCAAAATCATTGAAAGCAAAAATAATTTTCATAAAGAACTTTTTTGTTAGAAACTTTAATAGCAAAAAAGAATTATCATAAAGTAAAATAAATAAGTAATTAGAAACAAAATAAAATAAAATAAATAAGTTTTTTTGTTGTAAGTAGAAACAGAACAAAAAAAATAAAGCAAAAAAGAAAACAAAAAAACAGGCAAAAAATAAAAATTATGCCACCTACTGGGCCACCACGGCCTGAATACGACTAGAAACCCATCCATGGCCAGGATTCAGGCCCGCAGAAGGCCCAGTAGGCCCACAGGCATGTACAGAGAGGTTAGGCCCGTAAGCCTGCTTTAGAGAGGAGCTCGACAGCTCAGGCGCACCGCACCTTATAAACAGGTGTGGCTCTCTCTCAGCTAGCGAGGTGGGACTAAATTCCCACCACCACGCCGCTGTGCAAGGCCATTGGTCCCGGTTGGTGGCACGAACCGGGACCAATGCCACCCTTTGGTCCCGGTTCGTGGCACCAACCGGGACCAATGCCCCCCTTTAGTCCCGGTTGGTGCCACCAACCGGGACCAAAGGCCGCCGCTTTCCGCCCTTTGGGCTGCTGAAAAGAGGCCTTTGGTCCTGGTTGGTGGCACCAACCGGGACTAAAGGGGGGCATTGGTCCCGGTTGGTGCCACGAACCGGGACCAATGCTCTGAGTATATAAGAAAACACTTAGCGTTTTTCAGATTCATCTCTGCAGTTGCCCCGCCCCGACGACGCCGCCAGGCTGCCCGAGCTCGCCCCGTCGACGCCGTCGCCACCCTCTGCTGCCTCGTCGACGCGCAGCCGCCCCTTCCCCGAGCACGCCGCCGGCGGCCCGCCCCGACCACGCCGCGCGCCCCTGCCCCGACCACGTCGTCGTCGCCCTAGCTGCCCCGACCACGCCGCCGTCGCCTCTGCCTCGCCCTGCCCCGACCACGCCGCCGTCGCCTCTGCCCCTGCCCCGACCACGCCGCCGTCGCCTCTGCCCCTGCCCCGACGCGCCGCCGTCGCCTTGGTCAGGGCCGGCACTGCCCCCTTCCTCCCGATTTTTTTCTGCACATATATATGATGTTTTTTTCCTGATTATATGTATATGTATGAGTATATGTATGTGTGTATATCTGTTTATATGTCCTTTTTTATATCTTTTTTTTGCATTTTTATAAAAATGTATATATGTATGTATATATGTTCTCTATGTATATATATGTTCATGTATATATGCAAAAGATAGATTTTTAGAAAAGTTAGGATTTTTTCTGTTCATAGATTTTTTTGGTGATATTAATTATTGTAGAATATGCAAATGTTTGTATATTCATATAAACAATGCATTAGGCAAAATCTTTACTTTTTTCGAAATTTTCTATTTGAACATTTTTTTATGAATGAGAGGAAAAAGGAAAATAAGAAGAGGAAGAAAGGAGAAGAAGAGGAGAGGAAGAAGAGGAGAAATAAATAAGAAGAGAAAAAAAAGAAGAAAAAGAAGAGGAGAAGAAGAAAGGAATAGAAGAGAAGAAGAAAAAATAGAAAAAATTCTATTTTTTCTTCTTCTCTCCTCTATTCCTTTCTTCTTCTCCTCTTTTTTTTCTTCGATCTTCTCCTCTATTCCTTTCTTCTTCTCCTCTTTTTATTTCTTCTTCGTTTTCTTATGTTTTATCGGGTCTGTCGTTGTCGATATACCCCTCTCCCGATAACTTCAACATGAGGGGGGGTCGATATACCCCCTCCCCGGTAATATTATTTTTCCATGTACGTATGTCGTCGTTGTCGATATAACCCCCTCCCGATAACTTCAACACGTGGGGGGGGGGGTCGATATACCCCCTCCCCGATAACATTATTTTCCCATGTATGTATGTCGTCGTTGTCGATATATATAACTCCCTCCCAGATAACTTCGACATAATGGACAGTCGATATTTATACCTCCTCTCGACCGTGATAACTTATACCACAGGAGCACCCCCCCGGCCCTCTCGCTCGACCAAAACTCCCGAGGACACCCAAACCCTAGAAAAAAACGATGTCAGTCTCCTACCCCCTCCCGCCGCGCCCCTACCCTTGAAGCGTTGCCGAGGCCACCCCAAACCCGGAATAAGCTAGGTCTACGTTTGCACTAATATATCCACCTGCTGTCATGTTTGTGTAATAATTGCCATGTTGTAATATTTGCAGAAACAATGGAGCACGGACGAGACGAGCAAGCAGAAGAGGTGTTGGGGGACATAATCTTAGCCAGAGGTGATATCTTGTCGTATCTTAACGACAATGATGGTCTGGAAGAACAGGGTGAAGAAGCAGGCTACGGTGATCGAAGAGTGGAGGAGGAAAGACATGATTATGATGGCTCCGGTGACCCAATGCTGGTGCAAGAAGGAGCCCGTTGTGACGGCTCCGGTGACCGAACAGAGTCCGGCCAGGTAAATATATTAGTTAAGCCTGTGCTGACTAGCTAATTGATGCATTCATTGTTTTGGTATGTACACATATTAATTAACACTCGTCTTTCTTCTTTTTTCTAGCCCTCCGGATCGAGCACAACTTCGGTAAAGAGATGAGGCCTGAAGAGAAAGTTGCGCTCGGATGAAAGGTTTGAGATCACAGCAATCGCGCGCGACGGCCAACCGATTGAACCCATCCGGACAAAGGATGCATTTGCTACTCAGTGCGGGGTTCTAGTTAGGGACAAGATCCCGATCAGCATCCACGAATGGTATAAGCCTAAGAAGGAAGACCCTGAGGTGTCTTATGTCAATGATATGCAGAAAGATGATCTTTGGACTGAGCTGAAGGCAAATTTCACCCTACCGCCAGAGGAGGATCCGGAGAAGCTAGTTAAAGAGCAATTAATCAAGTCTCATGCTCTTAAGAAGATGGCAGACCTATTCAGGAGGTGGAAGAATGAGCTGAAAACGTTTGTCGACAAAGAAGAGACACCAGAATTCATCGACCGGTATGAGAAGATCAGAGATCACTGGCCCGCATTTGTGGCCCACAAGACATCGGAAAAGAGTAAGAAGATGTCAGCGACAAACAAGATGAATGCTGCGAAGAAGAAGCTTCACCATCGCACGGGGTCAGGTGGCTACCTCAAAGCCCGGCCTAAGTGGGCCAAGGCTGAGAATGATCTGCTTGAAAAAGGGATCGAACCACAGACAATGAACTGGACAGACCGTTGCAGGACTTGGTTCTTCGGGGCTGGCGGAACCTTGGACCCTGTATCAGGGAGGTGCGTTTGGACGAACGAGCTTTTGAGAATACCAGTCAAGAAGATTCAGCAATATATCAATGCAGCGCAGGAAGGGACGTTCGTTCCAGACAGAGAGAACGACGAGCTCACAATGGCCCTCGGGAATCCTGAGCACCCTGGACGGACACGAGGCACGCCAGGCTCCGTTCCGTGGAAGGCTGGTTTTCCGGACTCAGGCGGTTACAAAAGCCAGGAGAGGAGGAAAAAAATGGAGCAGACCCAAATTCAGAAGCTGCACGAAAGGGTTCAAGCGCTAGAGGAACGAGACGGCAATCGACATGCCGAAACTACCCCCGAAGCTACCCCGCCATCTCAGCGGAGAAGCAGCGTGGCTTCCACCGAGCTGCTTCAGCCGGAGCATGTCTTGACGGCTCCTGCTAGCTACCCCGTGGATGTTATCACGGAGTCTCAACATTGCCACCTTATGGCGGAATGGCAGAACTTCAAAGTCAAGGCGGCTGTTGGCTCTGTTTTACCTCCTGAACCCGACGCAACCTACCACTGCCGGACGATTGCAGAAGGATATGTTAGGGTGATGGTGGATGAAATAACGGAGGGATTTGAGGACCTCCAGCTTGACCACCCTACCGGTGAAGGGGAGACTCGGCTGGGTTTAGCTCTGAAGACTCCGTGCCTATGGCGGAAGGAGCTCATTAACCTTCTGAATTGGACGCCTCCGGCGAGTAAGGGCACTCCGCCGCCACCTCCTCCTCCGGCGAGTGATCAGGGCACTCAGCCTCCTTCTCCGGCGCGTGCCGGCCCTCCGCCTCCTCCTCCGGCGAGTGGTCAGGGCACTCAGCCTCCTTCTCCGGCGCGTGGCGGCACTCCGCCTGCGCCGGCGTGCCAGAGCAGCCAGCCTCCTCCTTCTCCGCCTCGTCAGCAAGGGTGGAAGAGACCCGCCGCCGCTCCGGCTGCTCCGGCGCGCCGTAGTCCTTCTCCTCCGCCTCGTAAGCAAGGAAAGAAGACAGCCGCAGCCGCTCCGTCTGCTCTGCCGGCGTCTAGCAGTACAGCTGCCAGAGGCGGGAGGCAATACAGATTCGGTCCTTCTCTGAAGACTCCAGAGAAGTTACCATACGAGAGGACCGAGGAGGAGAACGCGAAGATCGTGCGAGCCGAAGTGAAGAACTTCTTTGAAGGGGTGAAAGCAAAGAAACATCCACCTCCGGAGGAGAAGGTAGATCCGGTGAAAGCGAAGCGCACTCTGGATGCCCTGACAAAACCACCAAAGTCTCCGTCGAAAGGCAACTATGAGCGCATTATTGCAAAGACATTTGTCGAAGCGGAGCGGTCGAGAAGTACTGTCAGTGATCAAAGGTTAAAAGAACGACGAGCTGGGAAAAAATTTGCCCAGCTCGGCGAACAAGCGAACCAATCGTGCCCCCCTCTCAAGGTGTCTAAAGACATCGTCGCTAATGATCCGAGGATGGTGGCCGGTTATAGCAATCTTGGAGATTACCCGCCCGACGATGTACATTATGAAATCATGGAGGTGGACGAACACAAATACCATTACGGGAAGCCTCTCGTCAAAGATGAAAGATCTCTAACAACGATGATGCGAAGATTACATGATTGGTACATGAAAACCTGCAGAGAGTCTGATGGGATGAATACTTTGACGCTGAGAGTTAAACCGGAGCATGACCTTGTTGGAATTGAACTGCTGAATGTTCCATTTGAGGAGTTCTTCCAGTTTTTCAATCAAAAGGCCCTCGATAAATCAACGATCACTTGCTACTGTCCGTAAGTAGTACTACTTCTGTCATTAAGTCTCTCTATATAGGTTAGCTCTTTCATTGCATGTATTTATAATTATCCTCACTATATTATGCAGATTGAAGATCGCCGAATTGAAGAAAAGACAAATCGGTGATATTGGGTTCATTAACACAAATCTCATAGATGCATATACGGTTGAAAAACATGCCAAAGAAGCCGAGGCCAACTTGCTACGATCGTTGGTATTAAATCAAAACAAAGATATAATACTCTTTCCTTACAACTTCAAGTGAGTGTTACTGTCTTGTGCATATTCGGTTTCCCTTATTAGTCCAGGTTATGGTAATGTAATTGATGACTTATGCATGCATGCGCAGCTTCCACTATATTCTCCTAGAGATTAAGCTTGAGCAGGGAGTAGTAACCGTCTTAGACTTGAGACGAAAAGATCCCCAGGACTATGCGGACATGACTCAAATGCTCGAGAAGTAAGTTAAATCGATCATTATCCACCATATCAGCAACTTTGTTCATTTCCTGATATCAAGTAATTGTTTTCTTTGTCTGGCAGGGTTTGGAGAAAATTCACCACAAAAGCTCCGGGACTGCCGAAGAAGCTGCAATTTAGACACCCGAAAGTAAGTACTATAGTAGCATGTTCCGCACATCTCCTAGTGATTCAAGCGCTAGTTTCATCAATACCATTTAGCATGCTTGCTTATCAGTTAGATTGACCTCTATTTCTTGTAAAGTGGTTGTGGCAGGAACAAGGGAATGATTTCTGTGGATACTACGTTTGCGAGTCTATCCGCCACACGACCTGTGAGCGGGGCTACTCTGACGAATAATATGAAGTGCGTAAGCAATAATATTCACAATTTTATTTTATTACCATCATTTGTGTCGAGTTTTATTTATTCATATATATATGTATTGACCCCCTTCTTCAAATTAGATGTTTCGGATGCGGGATGAACTCCTAGCAGAAGATCGTATGCGAGCAATTCAAGAGGAATTGGCGGCATTCTTCCTTGACCACGTGATCGCTGAAAACGGAGAATACTATGTGGACCCTGTGTTCTTACAATTTAATTAGGAGATTATATTGTAAGAGATAATTATTGTATATATGTAGCCGGTAGTGTCAGATAGATATACGAGAACTTGTTGTTCGACCAATCTCTCGGAGAAGGAGAGGTGGTCGATATCACTTCTCTCTGTATGCATATGTTCATGACGATCTTCTGTTTCCTTCATTTGCTTACTAGCTAGCGTGTCTAGTCCTCTCCATACGTATATAGTACGTAGCGTCGACCAAGCACGGAGATAAGAAAGGACACTTCTCTCTATTAATTAGCTAGCTAACACAATATATGAAACACCTAAATTAACCCCCCCAAAACCCCCCAACCCCCCAACCCCCCTCCCCTTTAAAAAAAAACAAAAACCCCAGCCCCTGAAATGCTGACGCGTGGATGCCTATTGGTCCCGGTTGGTGACACCAATTGGGACAAAAGGCCATGCCTATTGGTCCCGGTTGGTGGCACCAACCGGGACCAAAGGCCCCCCTGCCTGGGCTGGCAGCAGCGGCCACGTGGAGGACCTTCTGTTCCGGTTCGTGTAAGAACCGGGACTAACAGGGTTAGGGCTTTAGTAACGACCCTTTAGTCCCGGTTCGAAAACCGGGACAAAAGGCCCTTACCAACCGGGGTAAAAGCCCCTTTTTCTACTAGTGGAGCTATCTGGGCAGGCTATGGAAGTGGTGACTGCACTGGCTTCCGCTAACGTGCCGCTGACGGAGCCCTTTGTGACGGGGGCTGTCGGGGCTGCTGACAAGACTGACGCAGATAGAGCTTCCAAGTGGGCGCATAAAAAGGAGAAGATGTTGTGCTACCGTTATGGAGAGAGAGGTCACTTTATTGCTGAGTGTGTGACCGAGCTTTGTGATTCCTGCCTCAAGCCTGCGCATGACATGGGGCAGTGCCCTATTCTGCGGGATCAGATGCCAAGTATCACCATCTATGGAGTATATTGTGCTGAACTGATGTTTTTTGAGTCTCCCAGTGCGAGGGAGATACCTGACGAACCCCAGAGCACAACTACAGGGATTGTCAAAGTCACTAAGAGTGATGTGTCTGATGCGTAGATTATGCACACACTCACTGAGTTAGTTCCAGGTAACTTTGAGTGGGAGCTCACTCGTCTCGAGGATAACACTTATAAGGTTGACTTACAAAAGAACCATGTTTATCTTACTCGCAAAAAAAGAAGAAAAAAAGAACCATGTTTATCTTACAAAGAAAAATAAGTAAACATCAGTATCGTTATCTTTTTTGGTGGGGTGTGTTGTTATCTACCTAAACACTAAAAAAATAAGCATAATGTAATTTAAATAGGAAAAGTTTGAAACATACATGCTTTGCTATCTTGATCTGATGAAAAAAATATGTATTTTGTGGCAAGTTGTCGAAGTCCAAAATGTGGCTAAAATTAAAATCGCCGGAAAAACTCATAAACCTAAAAACCTAGGAAGATGCAAATCAGTTACACGACTACTACATGTTAAGACTCATCGAATGTACAATCGAAGATTCATTTCCCTGCGATCAATACCAATATTGGCAGTAGTTAAAATTGTTTAAACAGATGAAGTTTATAAATCCTATATTTTTTATCCACATACCAATATTACGATATATTAACTTTGCTCATATAATTTTTGTATTGAGACTTTTAGCGCGTAGTAGGCCTGTTCAAATTCACGAGCAGCCAGCGAAAGGAATCCACTCGCCAATCATATACTCCCTCCGTCCCATAATATAAGAGCGTTTTTGACACTAGTGTAGTGTAAAAAACGCTCTTATATTTTGGGACGGAGGGAGTACAATATATTAGACTGGGCCCATATAATATACAGAGCTGAGAACACACTAATGACTAATCGCACCTGCAGTATCAAGTCTGGCAGGATTGAGAAATAGCGTAAGTTCTGTGGTGGAAGTTGTGGAATAACAATATATACCCATTATGCCACCTTACTATATATATAATCAAATTAGAGAGCAGCAGTCACTGAATAACCCTCCTGCATTGCCAATCGTTTTCTGGGCTCCTACACCAATAAGTAGGAAGAAATGACTCAAATATTTCTCCAATTAGAAATGCAGAAACAACGGTGCAGCAAACAAAACCAAATGTACTAGTGGATGACCAAGGGTGCTAATTTTCAATTGGATGACCAAGGGCGCAGAAACAAAACCCATTTTTTTAAAAACGTACTCTTTCTTTAAAAAAAGACGAGCATTTTATAAATTGTGAACATTAAAAAAAAGGGTTTTTATGAAATAGTGAACATTTTTTTATGTTTCCAAATAATTTTTAGAAGTGAAACCATAAAGAAAAATAAATAAAAAAGTATATAGAAAAAACCAGACTTGATCTTTCCAGAAGGTTGCCAAACTGGTAAAAAAATAGTCATGAATCTTCTAGGAAGTTCCTACAACCAAAACGTTGTGCACACTACTGCCGCTAAAATGGGACGGTCAATTATCACATCGTTTGTTTTGCTAAAAGCTAACGTCATGAGTATCCGAGAGGGTTGTAATTTCTATGACATGCAATGAAAATGATTTAAAAAATGCACCAGTTGTAAGTTATAGTCAACACATATAGTTGTGAGGAGTTTTTTTTAGAAATTATATTTGTTAGGAGAGTGAGAGGCGGTTTTGCGAGGAAGCAATCCAACTAGGGGTGAGTCTATGTCTCGCTTTATACCAGACAGAAGACCGCATCACCTACATGGAGCTTGTAGTGGTTCGGCCCAGTAACCTTGTGGTAACGTCGTGTCGATGTCACTCTAAAAGGTAATAAAATATTCATTGCACATTGTTTTCTGTTTAAATTCTGATATAAAATACATATATTGTGAGGGGAAATTTGGTTTGATTTTTAAGTGTTCATCACATTTCTAAATTGTAAATGAAGTCTAAAAAATCTTCGCTCAACTTTTGAAAATGTCTATACAATTAAAAAAAATACATTTTATATTTCAAAAATGTTCAAATATTTCGAAAAAATGTTACACGACGTTTTAAAAACGTTTTATACAACTTAAATAATGTTCATTTGTTTCGAACAAAATATTTGTGAAAATTTTAAAATATATTTATGCATTATTAAAAAAATGTTTGCATGGTTAAAAAACGTTCATATCAAATCAAAAACATGTGTCAACATGTACTTAAAAATTGCTTAACATTTATTCAGAAACAAAGTTCAATACAACTATTTCAAATTTTTTTAATCATGCATCTAAAAATGTAAACGTATATAACAATGTTTTAGATGCCTCCGAAAAATGTAGAAGGTGAAAAAACTTTGACATCAAAAACATAGATTTTTAAAAAAGTTAACGTGTAAAAAATAGTCGTAATGTATACAAAACATATACAATATCTATGAAAAATCAGACCTTTGTCGAAAGTAAGAAAAAGTAATGAAAAAGAAAAAAATGTGTGAAACGCAAATAAATCAGAAGAAAAAAGGAAATCAAATAAGAAAAATCATAAGAAAACTGATTAAAACCTTAAGAAAAGTGACGCAAAACATGAAACCCCCCATAAAATACAGGGCAAAAATTATCGCGTGCAGCTACAGTATTGAGCCCGCCCAAATACCGCCAAGGCGAGCCGTAATAGAAATCAGTATGGGCGACATATAGGTCCAGTGTCCAACTAGTCCCTTAATTGCGGATTTCATATTTGACATGCCTTGCGTCAAATAGATGCTTTTTAGCTAGCCTAGCTAGGTTTTTCTGTTCAGGTTTCTATCGGTTTTGGGAACCTTCTAAAAAAGGTTACTGTGTTGTTTTTCTTTTTGTTTGTCTCTTTTTACTGGTTTTCATTTCTCTTTTACCTTTTTTGTTTTTTTGTTTTTTCTTTCTTGTTTCTTGTTTCTTTTCTTTTTTTCATACCCTCGTAATTTAAAAATAATAATTTATTTTTTTGAAAAATGTTTGGAATTTCAAATATTTTTTCGATTTTAAGTAAATATTCGGAATTACAAATTTTGTTCCCTTTTGAAATTTTTTTGAATGAAATTAGTCATAAAGAGAAAAAATATTTGCAGTTTTAAAAATATGTTCACATTTTCAGAAAATCTTTCACTAACTCAAAAATTGTTTGGAGATTTAGAGAATGTTTAAAATTTCTAATTTTGTTCCTGTTTTCGAAAATGTTCAAAAATCAAATTTCCTTGTGTAGCTCATCAATGCTATCTTTCCCAAGATAAGAGAAATACTGATTAGAAGCAGCAGCATTGTTGCACGCTAATTCAGCATAGCCATCGTCATTTTCGATCCCATACTATATGTGGGCCGGTGTTCTTTATACAACATACTACTACACTATATATAGAGGTTTAATATTGTTCATGTCTACCCTAGGAAACATATCAGTTATGGAGTCATACTATATGTTCTACCAAAATAGAAGTCCATGACAATTTCTAGACAGAACCATCACCGGCTCAGGGCGTCCTCCCCATGGGCGCGGCGGCAGCCATTCAGCTCATCACAAATGAATTTGAGTGGCTTATATCGCTCGAGTCTGGCTCATTGGAAACAACCGATTCGGCCTTTCCTAGTGGGCCTGGCTTGGAGGTGCTTTAAAAGTTCATGCGACACGGCCCAAACAGTGATTGCAAGCAACCAATAGCCCAAAAACTGTGTGGTAGCAGTGTCAATTCTTCTCTTAGGAAATATAGCCCCCTCCTCGCTCCTTCAATCTTAAACCACTGTTCTTCATCCGCGCCACAGGGTTGTCACTTCTCCGGTGATCAGCGGCGGCAACTCACCCCACATTAATGCGCCTCTCAACTTCTGCCTCTAGAGTCACGTGCCGTTTAATCCTGTTTAAACCCATTAACGATCTAACAATTCAAAAAATTGTGTTTTTTTGGGGGAAATGAACTATGGAGAAAGCTAAAGCTAACCCTGTTGCCTAGTGAGCTGGCACACTTATTATTCTACTTGGCACACTTATTATTCCATAATACCTGGAGTTGGCTAGTGAGCTGGCACACTTATTATTCTACTTGGCACACTTATTATTCCATAATACCTGGAGTTGGCTAGTGAGCTGGAACGATGAGATGGCCGCATAAATGGTGACTTGGCACGACACCTGCTGGCCACGTTGGAACTGACCTGTGGGCCATGGTCATCAAATTTGCTTCAGCAGGGCATCCTTAAGCTTTAGACCAAAGGAATTTCACATACAAAATCAATGGTGAGGTGGCGTGTCTGTTTTTGTCGAAAACGGGGTGACCCCTACCTCTACATCATTGTGATGCACACCTTGCTGTCATGTCTGTCTATACCTCATAATAAATCCACAACAATTAGATCCTACATTTCCTGTCACCAAGGAAAATGTCACATGAATAAAATTGGTACATAATCTAATGTCTTGATGTCTCAACGCAATCAAACCATTACATAATTGAGTAAAAAATGTAAAAGCATTGGTAGATGATAATTTATTCTCCCAAGCCTTTAAACAAAGCAACATCATCTGGTGCCGGACTAAAATCTCCCTTGTAGTCCCTCTCCTGACTATGATCTTCAGACTGTGCAACAATCTCAAGGAGGCGGTGCTCTACTTGCTTCATATCTTGTCGTTCTTCTGGATTGGGCTTGAGACAATCCACGGCGACCCTGCTAACCATTTCCAAGAGATCAATATCCGCCTCACTTGTAACATCGTTATCAATAAAGTTTCTTGCTCTTTTTGCTAGACAAGCTTCAACAAAATTTGCAACATAGCTCCTCTCAGCATCATATGTTGCAGGCCTCCTTGTGATAAGTTCTATGAGGACAACTCCAAAGCCGTAGACATCGCTCTTCTGTGTGACAATTCCTTGTTCCATATATACTGGATCTATGTAGCTCATGTCCCCAATGACATGTTCTGTCATCTCGGTTTTTCCTCTCACGAGTAGCTTTGATGTCCCAAAGTCTGAAACCTTTGGGGTGAACTTTTCGTCCAGAAGGATATTGGCAGATTTAACATCACCATGGCGGACTGTGCTCTCCCCTGCTGAATGCATGTATGTCAAGCCTTCGGCTGACCCGACAGCAATCCTCAGCCGTGTGCCCACTAGAATCTTATCTCTGCACTTGAAGAGGACATCATACAGATTCCCTCTCGCTACAAACTCGTACACCAACATGGGAACATCCAGCTCTAAGCAGCAGCCTATGAGCATGACAATGTTCTTGTGCCTCATCGTAGATTGGATTATGACCTCATCGGTGAACTCCTTCTTCATGTGCGTGTCAACCTTGATGGACTTCTTTATAGCCACTTGTTTTTTGTCTTTGAGAGTCCCAAGATAAACCTTACCAAAGTGGCCCTCTCCGACTACACGCCTGTAGTTATTTGTCATTTGTTTAATTTGTTTCCTTGTATAGATCCTTATATTCTTTACACCATTTAGTACCGGACCACCATTTTGTTCATAGAACCTTCTAAATTTTAGTAGCTGATGGACCATAACCATGAGGACCAAGACAACAATCATGGCAGCAATACCTGACAAAGTGCAAAATAGTCAAGCTTCAAGTTTACTCATGTCAAGATCTTCATATATACAATCACCAAAATAGCATTACACTTAAATGATAGAAAGTTCAATTAACTTGACATGCTATTTCTCCATAATCAACTAAGTAACTAATTGTACAACTAGTAAGCCAACTGATTGTTTAAATTAGTATATAAGGACTTAATTTTGTGATGAAACTAAAGGTACAGCTACAAGAAGTACAGAAACTGAATTTACCATTGTTGGCAACCCAGAACCTGGATGGTATAGGACTTGTCAGTTATTGCTGGGCATAGTTTTTTACATCAATTCTCAAACTCAGTTCATTAAGAAAGAAGAGCTCTCTTTCTGTCTTTCAGGCATTACCATGGGAAAAAATATATGCCATAAGAAAAGGAACAGAGTGGGTACTATTCAAGAGAAATATGCACGTTGATTTTCAAGTACCAAATCCAATTATATAAAATCATCATGCCGCCTGCCTCTTGTACTCAGCATTTAGTAAATCATCATGGTTGTGTGCATCCTCTAAATTCAGAGGCCGGGAGATAATACAACTTTTTTAGATAAAAAGATTAGTGCTTACCCACAACCACTTTTGCTGCAAGGGGGAATTTCTCTGTGCACGTTCCTTTTATGCCGTCCCCTTTCATTCCGGGTTTGCATGGACAGTCATATCCACCCAACCTATTCTTACACACCCCATCGCAAGGATAATCGTTCTGGAGATGAGGATTTTGTTTCCGGAGCTCGCACTCGTTGATGTCTGAAAGAAAACGATTAAAAGATGTGAATGCTTGATTGAGCAGCTAATTGTAACAGAAAATAGTTCCAAAAATGATTGAGCAACAATCTGTGGGATTCAACAGCTTTATGCAAATTCATTGTGTACATACCTTGGCAACCATTAGGAATGTAAGGGTTGCCATCGTAGTGCTCCCAGCACTTGCAGAAATAGCCTTCGGCACTGGTTGCGTTGACACAAGAGCTGTTGCCGTTGACGCACCTGTAGCCTGGACGGACAGGGCCGCCCGCGTACGGACATGAACCGTCCCTGAAGGCAAAGTCGAGCACCATGGGGACACCCCTCGGGTACTTGTTGGATAGCACCTCGTAGCCTTGGCTGTCCTGGTCAGAGAAGTTGTACCAAGAACTCTGCACCACCATCCCGTACGAGCAGGGAGAGCTTTCCCAAATCGTGTTATTCTGTGGATTGTACGCCACCCTTGGATCGAACGACACAGAAACGCGGTGGCGATGTATCTTTTTGAAAGGGCTGCCTCACAGGTAGGGCTGCCAGAAAAAGCCCGTTCAGTAATAATTCAGAATGCTGCTAGCCCTCCCAATTCAGTAATTCCTATCAACTTTTTTACTTACTGATTAGTAAGACGCACAAAGTATATCCATTTAGACAAACAAAAGAATGCATGTATGGTGCAGTGCAGGTGTACCTGAGTCCTGAAGAGCATTTCGCATCAGGGCTTCTCGAGCCAATCAAGTCAAGCGTCATCTTAGCTTCGACACCCATGCCAACACCAATGAGAACATTGCTCTTGTGTGATAGGTAGAATGGCCTGTTTAGCCACGTAAGCTGAAGCTTGAGCAAGTGGTCGCGAGCATTCTTGACGCAGTCGGATCTCACTATTCCGTATGCCCGTGCCTCACTCTTGGCCATTGATATGTCCATGAGCTCCACTGGCACTTTCCACTCCTTCTTCAGCGTTGGCTCGAACGTGTCCACCGGTTCATAACCATGAAGCGTGTACATGCCCTCCCCCATCTTGTTGAATGAGGTTCCTCCTGTCCTGTTGAAGAAAAGGAACAAACGAGGGGGATTGAACGAGTCATTGCAGGTGACCTGGAAGCCCTCGACGAAGCATCCCAGCTCCATGCCGAACGGGAAGGGGACGCTGATGTTGCCGCACATGGACTGGCAACCCTTGAGCGTGATGGGCCGGCGCTGCAGACCTTGCTCTTCAGCGCTGGCACCACCCCGCCACAGAGTTGCTGCTGCTGCGGCGAGTAGTAAAAGCTTCAGAGCTGGCAATGGCAGCAGCCAGGATTGCAAGGGTGTCGCCATGCTGCTAAGCTTCCACCTAGCTAGCTAAGTAGCTCAGCTCCCTCTTGTGTTCTTGCTCTCTATACATATGCCAAAGCTACATTGGGTTGCAGCTAGCAAGCTAACCATCTTCTGATATCCTATATCAATTGGCAATGTCAACCCTCGCAGTGTCTATACTCTATATGCTACATTAGGTTAAGCTATCCATCTTCCGATAACCTATATCAATTGGCAAGGTCAACCCTCACGGCGTCCATACGCTACATTGGGAGTATCACGGTATCCAGTGAACATGGTCATGTGGCAATCTCCATGCTGGAACACATGCATGGCTCGTTAACCGATCAGTTAAACAGAGCTCACGGCAGTATAAAATTATCTAAACACATACTAGCAATGAAGATCAGGGATATGAGACCACAGACCAGACGCGTCCAGAGTTCAAAGCCGCTGACGCATCAAAGATAGGCGGATCCTAGTTTGCCCCTACCCCTGTAACCTACTCCCATTGGTTGCACTTCTACTTGTAAGTAAGTATTGAGCTGTTTTGGACAATCAAGATGAGCGCACCGGAGACAACGTAAACCGGTCAGCAGGCCTCAAAACTCAAACTATGTGCAGGGCGAAAGCCTATTTTGAGAACCATTTGCAGCATCTGGAAGCACTGTGTTGAGACTTCAGAGCAGTTTTTTCGCACTGAAGACCGTAGGGAGGGGCATTTCATCATACACCTTGGAGGCGTGTATACATACGGGAGGAGGAGAGGAGATATTACCGTGCCACGGAGCGAAGCACGTCACCGAGGTCGCCGCCATTGCCTCGAGGCCGAGATCGATGGCGGACACAAGGTTGCAGAAGCAACATAGGGATGGGATCCATTCATCGGTTTACCATGTCTCCAGTACCGCCCGCCCACCGCGGGCGTGAGGCCGGCCAGAGACATCGACGCGCGTCGTGGTGCTGGTGCTGGTACAGGTCTCCGGTGAGACCGGCCATCTCTCCCTGCCGGCCCGGTAACAAGTTCACCGGAGACGCGCGCGCCGGCGACGGGTGCAAGTGTCAGGCTGCTCTGCTCCTTCAAGTGTCACCTTCGTCAGTCACAGGTGTTCCGCTCTTCAGTTAACGGACGGTCATGATCGAAGCTCACGTCAGGATCCAACGGCTCAAGTTGCTCGCCTAAGCCTGAAGCGTCTTTAAAAAAAAAAGGAAAACGCACACCTCGTTTATTAGGAGAGGTAATTTCACTCAAAAACTCTTGGACCCAATCGAAAATATAGCCAACCCAGCGAGTGTATGAGCAACCATATTAGCCTCTCGGTTACAATGCTTTGCAAGGGATGAAGTTTCACAGAATTAACACAGAAAAGTTCAACAATGGGATGAAGTTACTGAGGTGACAATAGTAACTAGTTAGTAAAATCAACTTTGCAAGGGAGTTTCTGCGCATCAATTGGTAACTTACAGTTTGATCCCCACAAACATTGCAATGTATCAGAATTAACTAATAAGCATATCTATAATACATAAATAGTTGATCCCTACTATCTTATTTCTCTTGACATGCAACCTATCAACATCACAATCAACATGCACACTACCCACTTCACTACCTATGCGATGCAGCATGCCACACCATCACAAATCCCCACCACATGCATCATATCTATTTATTATTTTTAGTAAAAAATTAAATCTTTGTTTTGAGTCAACTGCAGCTACCAATGGTATTAGTTTCGACAAAAGTAATGTGCAACCGGTACTCACTGGTCGATCAATGAACGATGCTCCATCCAGCGGGTGTGCTTCATTTTGTCCCATGCATGCATGGTTAGATCAATAGGATCGTGCAAAAATTGGCCGAGCGCTGTCGTGTGTGTAGCAGCGCTCTTTCCTGTAAGCCACACCCGGCCGGTACTTGGCCTCCAGTTCGTAGCGTCCCTTCCCATCCTCCCTATTTCCTCTGCCTATGGTGGAAACGAATCGATCGACAAGGTCCGTTACTAGACGAGATAATTATATATTGCCTAGAACGCGTTGTCTTCCCCACTTATTCCAATCATGACTCCCTAGGCAAGATGAGGGTCGAGCAAAATTCGTTGCCTTGGCTCTTCTCTCCATCCCTCCTCCATCGATCCATTCTCGTCATCATTTAGTTGAACCTTCTTCGTCTTGGCTCCACTCCTCTTCAGGTTGTTATTCTGTGAATTCTTGCTATTGTATTTTGATTTCTGCTGCGCGTACCTTGAGATCCTCTAGGGTTTGGTCCGCCCACGTTCCTCTTAAAATTAAGATCTTATTGTGGCAGGCCATGCGGAGCCGCTTGCCTGCGGCTGACCAGATCATTAAACGTAATGGGTAGGGCTCTGAATTATGTGCTTTGTGTGGTTTGGTGGATAATTATGACCATATCTTCTTTTGTTGTCCTCTGTTCAAATTTTTCTGGAGCCGTCTTAGTGAGTGGCTTGGTGTTACCTGGGCCTCGTCCAACTTTGGGGAGCTGGACCCCTAGTGAACTCTCTCTCTGGGCAGCTGAGAAGGCTTTTTTGGTTCGGCTTTGCAGCCATGTGTTGGACTCTTTGGACTACTAGGAACAAATATACCATCGAGCACACCTTCCCTAACAAGGCGGTTGACTGCATTTTTGAAATGCCCTCTCTTTTGCAGCAGGAGAAATCTCTGATTAAGGAAGGCGATGTGGCGGCTGCGGCACTTCTGATCTCTCACGTTCGGGGAACTGTGAACTTCATCCTGGGCAGGGATTCAGTGCAGTTGTCCTAGTTGGGTGCTATCTTCGCCCTCTTTATTTTGTCTCGCCTACGTGCCATGCTTCCTGTTGCCGGTTGTGGCTCTCCCTTCCTTCCTTAACTACTATCGTACTCTTGTTGATTTGCGTTGTATGCTGGGTGTTTGTTGACTCTTGTCACGCTTGGTGGCTTTATCAATTTAAAATTCTAATGTGAGCCCGAGCTGCGGTGATCCCGGAATCTGTGCCGCCAGTTTTACCTCGTGATAACTGCAGCTACAGGTATTGGCGCAGGTACTGCTTTTCTACTCCATTTCTTTTTATAGGATATGGCCCACAACTCAGATGACGCCCTGGTAATTCCGTCAGTTACCGTCATCACGGATCAGAGGGAGATGGATGTAGTGGGCTGGCTGTATGTATATTCTCTATATTCTGGACTAACTTCCACCGTTAAGCTCATTTATGATTGCCCACTGTTGCAGCTCTACCTCACCGAACACTCACTCCCTGCATTTACTTGCTTCGAACCAATCAGCACTCAAATGTGCAATGAAGACGCCTGTTCTCCTGGACATGTCAGCTGCTTTGAAAACTGACCTACCATGCACCACGTGAAAATTGGGCATCAAATTCAACTGAATATTTGCTGGTTTATAGTACCAAGAAGACTAACAGTAAACATATCTAATTCAGAAATAAAAGAAACTTCAACAACTCTGACAGAACTTCCATTGAAGCCTATAATCTGTCCCAGGGAAGCATGATCTGAAGCAAATTATTTTATACAAAGACGACCAACATACAGGCTACAAATTCTAATTATACAAATAGACCACAAATTCATGACTTCGCCTTCTCTGTAAGTGCACATACTTACTTCAGTCTCAGCTCAGCCGCCTTATGACAATTGTTCCGATGGTGACCTTCAACGCCACAATTCTTACAACTCGCCGGCTTCCGAGGTTGTTTTGGTACATCGCCGCGATCAGGACAAATTGTTGGCTTGTGCCCTTGTCACCAACAAATGCTGCAGAATCTGGTTCGTTTACACAACCTTAGTAAACTGCCTTCTCCCTACTTGTGGTAGGCCTCTCCATCTCCTCGTCCTCCACTCCCAGCACTGGTGAGTTGTGTCCGGCATCACATTTTGTATCGCTGCTTCCATCGACCGATTTTGATCTGAAAACCATCCACAACGCATCATTATTCTTTCTCTACTAATTCAAGTTTGCATATGATGCAATAGTAATTCAGAATATATTACCTGTAAGGATGGTTTGCGGTGCAGTCCCACCCATTATCGTAATGAGTTCTGCAAAAACCCACTGAAATGTTTCAACCTTCTCGTCACGAACGAGCACCCTAGCTAGTATAATGCTCTGGAAACGATTGTTAACACTAAAGAATAGACCAAATTGCATGTCGTACTTATTGGTCCTGTATGTCGTATCAAATCTCACAACATCTCCAAAAAAGAAATAATGCAATCTGCTGTTTCCAGTAGCCCATTAGAGTCCCGATCCTTCCTTCTTTGTCAGCCTGAACTCGGTAGGTGAATTGTGGATCCTTTGAGCAAAGCTCCTAAAACACCTCCATTGTTTTTCTGACATCATTGACTAATGTTACCACACAGATTACACAGTGCTCTTTTCGTGAAAGGTACATTCTTCATCCTACCAAAGAAGCTCCCAATTATACTGTAGACCATCGCGAGATTGTCGTTGTTCTGCCGCAATTGCTGCACAAGATATCTGTTGCACACGTCGATATGCTTGGGCAATGGCCAGTGTATTGTCTGTCCATAGGTCAGAGATAATGAATGATTGTGTTCATCTCGATGCTCCGCAATGTACCACCCATTGTCCTTTGAACGCAACAATCTTATCAAGCCAGGGCATTCACACCGACAAAGAGCGTGTATTTTCAACTATTGATTTCCCCTGCAAAGAGTTTGATCAACAGTATTTCAGTTAATCATAGCTTAAATCTAAATGACCAGCTAAAAAAATTATTTAAAAAAAATGTAGTACCGCACAACCACAAAAATCTCCTACATGCATTTTCTTCAGTTTACATTCAGCCTGCTCTTTCCATATCTGATGTCGAACCCTTTCTCCCACGAATATAAGTTGTAGAAATCATAAGCCTCACCCAGTGTGTCAAAACTTGCTCCTATCTTAGGCACAATGATAATGTCACTATGTTCTTGGGCTAATCGCCGGACAGAATTCTCTAGTGCTGAAACCCTATCAGCACACGGGGGTCTGCCAAGCACAGCAGCCCCAACTAGCACCCTGTAATTCAAACAAAGTATGTCAACCTAATGAGTTCGATATTACAGTTTCACAAATCACCGAGACCAAGCAGCTATGCATGACATAATAATAATGAACACTTGCCCACCACAACCCCCAACAG
The DNA here is from genome assembly GCF_002575655.3 of Aegilops tauschii subsp. strangulata. NCBI lineage: Eukaryota > Viridiplantae > Streptophyta > Magnoliopsida > Poales > Poaceae > Aegilops > Aegilops tauschii. Next base: position 6,946,704 of record NC_053035.3, read on the forward strand.
AAAAGTTCGTACACAACATGTTTGCATCAGAATCGCTTAAATTATATTCACTAATAATGCGGAGCGTAAAATATTGTACAGACTTAGTTTTCTTTACACATCGCAAAGCTTCGACATACTACTTTTTGTTCTGCAAGTTTGTTCAATCAACAGTATGCCTCTTAGATATGCTTCATATAATTTTTCAGAGACTTCACAACAACAGCAGACACGTTGCAGCCGATTCAAAACTATATTGGAGTATATGTGTTTACTCTAAAATAGATTCTACAACTATTTTTCATTCCTTTTTGCGTCCATCCAGGTGTTTTGGGGTCAACCTGCTCGATGGAGGGCTCTGAAGTTTGTGATCTGTCAGCACTGCCTGCACCTGGAACAGCGTTTACAACACAAATCTGGCCGTCAGCACTGGACGCGGTCCTGGCCGGCAGCTCTATCACCGGCGGCGTCCTCACAGGGTAATGAAGAGGATCCATTGTGATGTTGTTTCCGTTCACCTCTTCTAGCAGAGAGTTCTGCTGCTTCCAGAGTTGGGAAAATCATATCTATTCCAAGGTACCAAATCAAAAAACAGTGGCGAACGAGAAGCAGTGGGAAGGAGATCTGTACCTATTTATCGGCTGCATCAAGAACTCCATGCTTGCCTCAGCACCCAGTCGCCTTGTCGCCGGGTCGCCGCTCCCAAGTCCCAACAATGGATGAACCTGGGTCTGGAGGTAGGAGACAGCTGCCCCGAACGACCCACCACGCTCATTTACTGCAGCCCCTACCGCCGTTACCGGAAAGCAGCGGATCTGATCCACGGATCAGGACGCCGGCTGCATGTCGAGCCACGGCTCTGGCTTGCGCCGTCCACGGCGTCCAAACGTCCGTGCAGATGAGGTCCCACGAGTCAGGTGGGTATAGCGATGTATATCTGGATTTATCTATATCAGGTGGACCCCCATACTGACATACGCATTTAAATCACCGAATCACAAAGCTACACTGGACGGGACAGATAGCGAGCTCATGTGAGCTCGCGATCACATACTCCACGTCCCCACGGGGCAGCTCAAAATCTGATCTCTTGCTCACGACATGTTCCCGAGGGGCCAGAGACTCAAGGTAGATCGCGCCTGCAAGTCGTCATAGGTCGATGGTGCGGCGCACTGTGGCCACAATGTCTACAGTTGTTTCTTTTGGCCCAGATTTCCCAAACCGCCAGCAACACCAATGATCTAACTCCTTTCCTCATGTTTTGTTGTGATTTTGATTATTATATAATTTTTTTCTGGCCCAGTAGTCAGTAAGATTTTAATTAATTTATTTTTTGTAGGGTTGTGATTTGGTATTACAATTCAGCTGAAAAGCTACCATTGGTAATTTCATGTATGAAAAATCGTAGAGAGACTAAAACTTTTGTTTGCGGGGTAGTGAGATTAAAGCTACCTTTTGCGGAATGGCAGGTTTGCTCCCCCCCCTCCCCAAAGAAAACAGATAACAAATACTCCCTCAAATCAGTGTCATGGTTTTAGTTAAACGGAGGGAGTAGCATATTGGTGAAGACTCTAATTGTTGCTCTAATCATACTGGTTGTTTCTCATTTGCAGATTAGTGGGGAGAAGTGGGAAACACCAGTGGCATAGTTTAATAAATTATTTTATACTGAATAAGTTGACTGGAAGGCAATCAATAGTTTTTAGAATATGCCTAATACTATTTTCTCGCTAATGATTTGTTTGGTAAATGTTGTGCAATTTATGTTCTACAAATATTACAGATGTGTTATTCTACTATACCGCTCATAGTTTTTGATTGTTTTCATGGTGTGGAGTCTATTCTATACCAGCTTCTGTGCCTCGAGGTTGCCCTTCCAGCTTTCGTCGGTGCATGCACCCGTGCTAGTCCCACGATAGCAGGGCGCAGCTCAGCCGGTCCCAGTTCACCGCGAGTGTCGGGAGGATTCCCGGGATCGTCCGCGGGGAGCCGGCTAATGGTTTGAACAACAACCTACATAATTGGAACATAATGGGACCAACACGGTCAAAGTAGAATGCTTACCTTCCTCGTTGAAAGCTTTCTACACCTTAGGATTGACCTTGGACGCAGTGGCGGAGCTTGACATAGATTGTTGAGGGGGCAATGCAGAGTTGAGTGGGCCAAAAGGGCAAATGCTGCTTAAACTTTGATAATTGTATTGCACATAATTTCTCAAAAAATTAGCTTGAAAAAATTAGCTTAACAAATAATAGTATTGCACATAATTTCTCTAGGGGGGGGGGGGGGGGGGTGTGGCCCCCTTGGTCCTAGTGAAGGCACATTTAGAGGTGCAACAAAGTACAGACTTAATCGTGCGTGCAAGCATGCACCACCATAGATGTATTTTAGGATGGATCAACTTAAAATGGGATAGTTTCAACTCTACTAATGCAACGACATATTCTAACCTCTACCTGCCTTTTAAGCTCTGTCGATTGTCCCACCCGAACAGTACTTCGCTTACATTGAACGTCTTCATAAATGTTCAAGAAACACAACAAAAAAATAAAAATAAATAGCAACAACACATTTAGAGGTGCAACAAACTACAAACATATACCGAAAATTGATTTGCCAATGATTCCACAATGGCTATCACGGAGCAATGTACACCTTACACATATACTATCATAACAACTAGTTAAAATCAAGCTTGATTCTTCCCCAAACGTCTCAAACATATACCAGATGTACCATTTATTAGTTATTTACAAGGCTGGCAATAGTTCCGAAAGTTGATTTGCAAATGGTTCCACCATGACTATCATTGGAACAATATACACCTTACACACACCATCATGTTTCCTTACATATTCTGAAAATCAAAAAGAGTAAAATACACAAGAAATATATGACCTTCACATGTAGTATAACCCTAGTCCGTCGCCTGTCATATCCCCCATCTGAGAAAAAGTTCAACAATGGGACGAAGTTACTGGTGACAATAGTAACTAGTAAGCGATGTCAACTATAGGGGGAGTTTCCATGCATCAATTGGCAACGACTAGTTTTATACCCACAAACATTGTAATGTATCAAAATTAACCAAGCATATATGAGTAATCTTTTGAACAACAACCTACATAATTGGAACATAATGGGTTCAATGCGGCCAAAGTAGAATGCTTACCTTCCATATCGAAAGCTTTCTATAGCTTAGGATTGACGTCGGGCATTTCTGGCATGTTGGTGTCTACACGGGGAAAGCCAATAAATGCAAATAATCAATGTCAATTACAAGAAGAAACTAAAATTAACTCTTTTGAGTAGTGGAGTCCATTTATTTTAGAGAAGGGATAAAGAAACAAGAATCACATTAATCAGAGCTCATAGGAGGCATGTCTTTGGAGTATTTACCATATTTCTTACAACGTTATCTAGATCTAATTATCTTGGAAGTCCCACATTAATTTACATATTTGATAAACGTTATCAGGATCTTATCCTATACTTCTTACAAAAGCAAGTAGGTATTTTTAAGTACAAACCTAATGACATCAGTTTTAAGTCACACAACCACATATTGACAAAGTAGTCCCTAAGAAGCTAATGACATCAATTTTAATTTAATCGTTGATCAAAGCTAAGTCTTAATGAACCAAAGTACGCCTTACATTTTAGGACGATGTTCATCATGTCATCAATGTCAGATACCATCTGATCTAGCACCTCGTGTAGCTGTCTGGACAGTCGACTAGGTGGACTATAAATGCATGTGATGGCGAGGCCCCTTCTTTGACAGGCGGTGATGAGCGTGTGGGCATGGGAGAAGGTCACATGGAGCTTCTTTAGGAGGAGCCACATCGCTGTCTCATCCATCACCTCTGTATCCTCGAGCAGCGACAAGAGGGTGCTGACTTTGTTCACACGCTTGTCAATCTCAACGCAATTGTCCCTGTCCCGGAGAACCATCTTAGTTGCCTCTCTGATGTTGCACGCAACTTCAACAATTCTGCGCACAATGTTGCGCGATTGAACAGACATCTGACAGACATACAGTGGTTAGGAAATGGGCTATATTAATGGTACTATTACTTATATACTATATCTCATTAATAGCTAGCACGGAGAAATCAAGTGCGTTGTATTTCAAGCCATATCATGTGCAATAAATATATGTTTGGATACAACTCTGTTAATGACTTGTGGTTTATTGTTTATTGTTTTTTGAGATAGCGAACCGTCCATGCCAAGCGGTTGTCTGTTACTTATTGTTGTATCTAGAGGGCTTGTTAATTTATTTGTTTGGTGAGAAAGATACATAAACTACTATACATATCTAGTCTAAATATTTTATAGTGTTTTAGAACTGTTATAGAATTTTTTTGACTCTGCCTTATATCTAAATAATAACTTTTATGGAACCTGACCTATGACTAAACAAAAATCTAGGGGTTGTACATGGTTATGGAGAAAACAATGGCGGAGACAATGACCATGTACTTTTCACATACATTCAGATGTAAAATTTATGTGGGGCATATTAATTTTTATGAAAGTGCAAGTAGACACACGCATGCGCTTACTCTACACGCTAGGATAAAAAATAGACTTTACCGCCCCCTGCTCACTATTAGCCTTGCCAACCATATTGAAGGTTACGCAGTAGACCCCTGCCTTGTCCAAGTGGCCTGCATCCTGCGAGTCCCAATCTCCAAACTTGGGAACCTAGCAATTTCAAAAGTCCCATGTCATGGATTGTGGGGGAGATGGGGACATTACTAGTAGAGAAGCTTTCTTGCTTCTGAGCTCCATGGAGCCTGATTTTTTAATCTATAAGTTTCTAAAAAAATAATCTGAAAAGCCACACATGTACATAGATACGTATACGGCATTCCTGTAAATTTTCATGATGAAATATATTTTGGTGTGAGCTACTAAAAAAATCATGGACTTTTATAGTGAACAATATATGTGCTAGAAATACATGATTTTTTATCTTTTTTGTGTAGACACACCAAAATGTATTTCAGTATGAAAATTTTACAGGAGCGTGGTATGCATCTCTATGTACGTGTATACTTGTTTTCAGATTTGTTTTGGACCCTCAAATATGATTTTTTGAATTTTTCAAAAATCCACTCTCCATGGCATATCTAACATTACTGGTCACATATTGTATGTAGAGGTATATAGATATATGATTTTGCTATGTATTACAAGATTGAGAAATATAACTATATCTAAGTCGACGTTAAGACTATCCAATCATATCATTGAGATTAATGCAAGTACAAAGAGATGAAAATATATTCATCGCACGTTTACGGATATCGAATTATCAACCAAGGAATAACTATTTCTGAGTTGATAGAGAAATAGTCATTCTCATGGACATATTTACTAGCGTGGGTGGGAACCATACCTGGTGGGGCCATGGTCTATGAGTCTGAGCTTGCTTGTTGGCTTCATCTTGATATAATTTTGACATCTGGTAGTCAAGGAATTAGACATCCGTACCATCATTTGTATATGCTATACTACATGATGCCCCTCGTGTTGCCCCGAAAACATTGTTAAAAAAATGATACATAGTTGCCAAAAAACAACTAAAACTAACAAATGTAACCTAAAAAACTATGAAGTATACAAGAGACAAAAAACTTTTGAAATGTAGTTAAAATAATGTCATTTCTAATAAAAATATGAAGGTCAACTACATAGGTACGCCACAATCACCTAACGCATATACTGTCCATAAATAGTCTCATGTAGAAAAATTGATGACTAACATGTGGAGAGCACCAATGAGAAGAAGGTCAACGCTTACTGGTTCAAAGAACCAGCCGGGCATTCTCACAAACACCTTGCGTTCAGAGGAAGGAGACAGATGCGTGCCTTCCCAACGGACACCACCAACTGCAAGGCGAGGCGAGGGCTCTCCCATCTCCCCGGCCGGGCTCCTGGCCCTGGTCCTCCGAACCAACATTTTCCAAAATCATCAAAAAAAATCAATTCATGAACATTTTATACTATTTGCAAATATTTTCTAAAATTGTTTACATTTTTTCAAAACATTTTTCTTGAGAACATTTGTAGAATCGACAAACTTTTCTTTGGAAATTGGTGTAACAACTTTTGAAATTCACGAACAGTTGTGCCTTTCGCCTGGAGCGAAATATGAACACCAGCCCATCTTTGACAAGGACGATACCACTTAGGACGACGGGATGGTTGCAGTATACCATCATCGGGTCAAGTCATAACAACTTGTTTGGTACGTGGGTATTAAAGATGAGAAATGATAGTTGAGGGATGAAAGGATTAAAAGCCCATTGATTGGTTGGAGGGGTCGGGAGTTCAAGTGAAAAGGGGAATGTGAGTTGAGAGAGTCAACTCTCGCTAATTTCTTCCCATGAAGGGGTTGTTAATTTGTGATCTGGTTTTCAACCAAGATTAATTCCTGTAATGTACCAAATAAGAGAATATGAGTAAAAATCTATTTCTCATACATAATCCCTTCACAAACTTCTTTATTCAAATTATATTTCCTTGCCCAAAGGATAAAACAGGCAGCTCCGGGCCCTGGGCATGTGCGACCTGTCACGTCGAACAGGGTCCCCAGTTTGCAGGCCCCCCAATTTTTGTGCTAGTTCACTTCAATCCATAATCCCAATGCCCATCAAACCCTGGACGAGTCTTTCATCGCGTGGTCAACCGACACCTCTTCATCTTCACACCCCGCATGATTGTGTCTAGGTCAAAGTCATCCGGGGACTGACGGCATGAAAAAAAAGATCGAAATGCTCTTGTTGCTAGCAATGATGGTGTTTGAGGACTCTATGGTGTCGCATCTACGACTCTAGATCGATCACGGTATGCCATCCTCCGCCTGAAGTATCCTCTTGATAACCCACAAGTATAGGGGATCACAACAGTTTTCGAGGGTAGAGTATTCAACCCAAATTTATTGATTCGACACAAGGGGACCCAAATAATATTCACGAGTGTTAGTAGCTGAGTTGTCAATTCAGCCACACCTGAAAAGACTTAATATCTGTAGCAAAGTATTTAGTAGCAAAGTAGTATGGAAGTAACAGTAACGGTGACAAAAGTGACAATAACAGTTTTGTAGTGATTGTAACAGTAGCAACGGAAAAGTAACTTAACAAAGATCAATATGTGAAAAGCTCGTAGGCAATGGATCAGTGATGGATAATTATGTCGGATGGCATCATCATGCATCATTTATAACCTAGGGCGACACAGAACTAGATCCAATTCATCAATATAATATAGGCACGTATTTCGAATATAGTCATACGTGCTTATGGAAAAGAACTTGCATGACATCTTTTGTCCTAACCTCCCATGGCAGCGGGGTCCTAATGGAAACTAAGGGATATTAAGGCCTCCTTTTAATAGAGAACCGGAACAAAGCATTAGCACTTAGTGAATACATGAACTCCTCAAACTACGGTAATCACCGGAAAGAATCCCAATTATTGTCACCTTGAGGCATGCGGATCATAACTCGTAATAGGTGTCTACAACTTGCAAGATCGGATCAAGAACACAAATATATTCATGGAAACATAAAGGGTTCAGATCTGAATTCATGGCACTCGGGCCCTAGTGACAAGCATTAAGCATAGCCAAGTCATAGCAACATCAATCTCAGAACATAGTGGATACTAGGGATCAAACCCTAACAAAACTAACTCGATTACATGATAAATCTCATTCAACCCATCACCGTCCGGCAAGCCTATGATGGAATTACTCACGCACGGCGGAGAGCATCATGGAATTGGTGATGAAGGAAGGTTGATGATGATGATGGCGATGGATTCCCCTCTCCGGAGCCCCGAATAGACTCCAGATCAGCCCTCCCGATGAAGAACAGGAGGCGGCGGCGGCTCCATATCGTAAAACACGATGAATCCTTCTCCCTGATTTTTCCCCTCCCCGAATAGGGTTATATGAAGTTGGAGTTGAAGCCGGGGGGGCGGGGGGGGGGGGGGGGGGGGGTCTCCAGGGGACCCACAAGCCAGGGGGTGCGCCCAGGGGGTAGGGCGCGCCCCCACCCTTGTGGTCTCCTGGTGGGTCCCCTCTGGTTGATTCTTTCGCTAATATTTTTTATTAATTCCAAAAATATTCTCCATAAATTTTCAGGTTAATCCGAGAACTTTTATTTCTGCACAAAATAACACCAATGCAATTCTGCTGAAAACAGCGTCAGTCCGGGTTAGTTCCATTCAAATCATTCAAATTAGAGTCCAAAACAAGGGCAAAAGAGTTTGGGAAAATAGATACGATGGAGACGTATCATATCCTATTTCTTCGTCCTCCCCATCTATGTTCCCCCCTTCCCACTCTCCTTTCCTGGTTAGAGGCGAGGCCACATGCATAAACACCCCTCTTGATGACTGATGAGCACCATAGGCGAGGGCCTCATCAGTCTTGCCGGTGGCCCTCGTGCTCCAGCTCCTTCCGAATGATGAATCTTGTGATGTTGTAGAGTTGCGTTATGTCATTTGACTGAACTTGGCAGCATTATTGCTGGATTTTTTTTGCATTGGCATGTTTTTTTCCTCTTATTAAACTCTGACCAAGAAACAAGTTATGACCAACTATTTACACTACATAGGCAATGTTAAGTTAAATGATGCTCCGAACTCGAATCAAACTTTTGATGCTCACAATTTTAAATGTTGTTGTACATTAACATGTTTATGTTGGAGAAGATTGATTATGAGAATATTATTGCACATTTTATTTCAAAGAACACTAAAAAATAGAACTATTCAACTAAAATTTATGCAACCAAGAGTTTAATAGATATGATTCTTGATATATCATATTTCTATGCATTACAATATGGCGCATACATTATTATAATTTTATTCTAGCAAAATAGGGCCTCGTATTTTGCCAGCCGGCCCTGCAAACTGGTTGTAAGTGGACATGCTTAGGTGGACATCCTTTTTGGTATCCATGCCGGGAACGAGAAAACGAAGGTGGCATCCCACTTGCCACAATGTCGGAGCTCCAAACGACAGTTCTTCGGCCAAAATGATTCTGTAGTGAAGTGAGGCAGACTTGTATCAACTGCTGATGCTTAGCCCTCAGAGGAGGACGAGAGCAGAAGCAGGTGTCGTAGCTCCCCAACTAGCACCACATGTAATGAATCCTAAAAAGGCGACGAAGATAACTACATCGTAACAGATAAGTCACTCTGGCAGACCACACCACAAGATCTAAGCCCTATTCCCTCCCTTCATCTCTTCCCTTCTCCATGGAGGCACGGGAGGCTCGGGTTGAAGGAGAAGAATCCACATATGTCGTGTCGCACAACCCTCACCTCTACCACACACCAGAGGAAGCCCTTGAAGAGGGCCTCAAATCCATTCCATCTGCCAACTTCGTTGATCTTTGCATCAACTACCATTGCGACTGCAAAGATCGTGAGGAGAAAGAATGGGCTCGAATTTGGTTTAATTTGGAAGAAAACTCTAACCGTGCACAGATGGCGCAAGATTCGAACCCCCATCCCACTCATCGCCATCCATCGTGGCCGCCAGATTGTGGGAGTGAGACCGGACGAGCGGCGAAAGGAGGGCTTAAAGGAAGGGCAACATAGAGGCCAGTCGCCACTAGGCAAAAGGAGAGAAAAAAGGTCTAAAATCGATGGAGACATCAGGAGACTTCTTAAGGAGATGCATTTGTTGGTCATCCGATCGCTCCACCTCCCCAATCTTTGTTATCGGATCCTCTCAGTAGGCCGTAAAAACCTTATCTTAGGATAGCTCTCTGTTCCCCCATGTCAGCCATCGCCCTTCGCCATCCTCGTTTTTCTCCCACCCACATGTCTTCCCCCGGCAGCTGTCACGCCACCGATCTCCTCTCCCCTCTTGATCGATCCCACAACATGAGATATTTGCAATGACATATGAGTCATTTCTTATCCAATCTTCTAACCTTTATCTTCACACAACTAGCTTCAACTTTGTTGTCAAGGATGACCTTTATCTTCAACGTTGCCGGAGCGTTCATCGCCTACAACTATGTGCTGAACGTTTAGCATGTACTTTTTCATCTTGTTTTGAAATTTTATGGCTTTGTCAAATTAATGTGCCCCGCAAAAAGTAAAAAGTAAAAATGAAAATAAAATGAAAATTAATCCTATTCTAGAGAAGAAGAAGAAAAAAGGAGTAAAGTTGTGCTCGAGGGAAAGCATCGGAGTTGCCGTCGCACCAACTAGTCTATCTTTTCTTCCAGTCGTCTTCCACCTTCGCCTCCACTCCAGCTCCGCCGTCAATGGCGCCCCCCTCCCCCAAACCCTAGCCCCCCACCCACCCGCCCGCCGGATCGGCCATGGGATCCCAGCCGGGGCCCTCCCGCGCGGCCCTGGAGCCCTTCGCGACGCTGGACCCGGCGGCGCTGGCCTCCCTCCCGGCCTCGACGCCCCTCACGGTCCGCTCCGCCGCCCTCTCCGCGCCGAGCCTCCTCTACCTCGGCACGGGGGGCGGGAAGCTCCTCCTCTTCTCCCTGGCGACCCCCTCCTCCCCCGAGTTCCTCCGCCTGCTCCCCATCGGCGCCACCCGCCCCGTCTCCGCCATCCTCCCGCTCCCCTCCGTCGCCCGCGTCCTCGTGCTCGCCGACGGCATGCTCCTCCTCGCCGACCCGCTCCTCGCGCGCCCCGTCCGCCGCCTCGGCTCCCTCCGCGGCGTCGCCGCCGTCGCCGCCTCCCCACCCGCCTCCTCCCAGTCCTCGTGCTCCCTCGCCGTCGCGGTCGGGAAGAGGCTGCTGGTCCTCGACCTCGCCCTGCGCGAGGCGGACGAGCTGGAGGTGCAGACGCGCGAGATCGCCGCGGGGGTCGAGGGGATCAGCGCGCTCGCCTGGGTGGGCGAGGACTCGGTCTTCGCCGGCACCGCGTCGGGGTACTCGCTCTTCTCCTCGAGCGGCGGCGCGGGCCAGCGCACGGACATATTCACCCTCCCGGAGTCGGCCGGGGCGCCGAGGATCAGGCCGCTGTCGGGCGGCCAGGAGGTGATGCTGCTGGTGGACAATGTCGGGGTGGTCGTCGACCAGTCCGGGCAGCCCGTCGGAAGCAGCTTCGTGTTCAACAGCAGGCCCGATTGCATCGTCGAGGTGTTCCCGTATGTGGTGGTCGCCGCGGAGTCCAAGGTGGATGTGTACAGGAGGAGGAATGGGGTGCACTTGCAGACCGTTCCGATCGCGAGGAGAGGCACGGGTGTTCTGACCGTGGCGAGCGACGGTGATGGAAGCGGCGGGGAGGTCGTTGTGGTCGCTACGGCTTATAAGGTAAAGTAGGTATGTTGTTGACTCAGCCATCAATGGAACTTGTCCCCAAATTTATAAATACACGATGTTGCCTTCTATGAGTAGCTTTGCGCTGCATACTGTGAAAATTAATGCTATTTTGTTAATCTTAGTGAGATGCCAAGTAGTCGCAGAGTTATTGAGTGGACGGACATGCTTAGATTGGCCTGGAAGACAGGAAGAATATTTAACTTTAAATGGTCATGAATTGGAACTAAGTGTGTGTAGAACAGCAACAACTTACACTAGTTTTGTAGCCTCCAGTAAGTTTACGAGCAAAAAGAGTTTTCCTTCTCTTTTAGAAATGTGCAGGCAGCTCCCTGATCAGTGTTGTTGTTGGTTGCTGTAAAAAACTAGTTACTAGTGCATAAATGAGTCAGAGACATCAGACATGCCAAGCTAAGCTACTCACCATTTGAACTTTTTTGCGCCACCATGAGTTATCTGGATGTTAGATGTTTGTTACTTTTTAGTTCTGGCTACCGTAATTGTTTATGACCATCATGACTGACATCACCTTAACAAAATGCTGCTCCACATTATCAGTTGATTGCCAGCTTTTACTGTACCAGCCAACTAGTGCTAATTATTTCCTACTTTTCCCATATCAGTTTTCAGTGAAAAAACAAGACAGAAATGTGGAGCAGGAAATTGGCACTAACTGTTTTCCACTGATTCCAAAATGAGTTTAAGAGTGTAGTCTAGCAATCATCTGCTCAGCTGTAGTGATGCTACAACTAATTGATAAATGACTTGTCCAGGTTTTTTGTTACCGTAAAGTATCTGCAGTGGAACAGATCAAGGCGTTGTTACGAATAAAGAGTTATACAGAGGCTATTTCTTTGCTGGAAGAGTTTGAATCTGATGGTGAAATCTCGAATGATATGATTTCCTTTGTGCATGCACAACTTGGATTCTTATTATTCTTTGACTTGCGCTTTGAGGATGCTGTTAATCATTTCTTGCTGTCGGAGACTATGCAACCAGCAGAAATATTTCCATTCATCATGCGGGATCCTAATCGTTGGTCAGATCTGGTATGTCATCTTCCTCCATTGTCCATTTTGAAATTATTGTATGGAGTATCCTCCATTGTTCATTTCACAGATCCTTCATTTGTTTTTAACTTATTCTTGTGTATGACAAAACTTTATGATTATAAACTTTTTAAGCTTTTAGTATGATTCAATTAATTAGACCCAAACAGTGTCTTCAGTGTTCCACAAAATTCGGGCATAAAGCTTTTGTAGCTAGGATCTCTTGCAACTTTTATCAACATATTTATATTTCGTGAACCAATTTGGGGAACTGTGAAACTAGTTTTGATTTTCTCCTCGATGCTTGGCTGTCTGCTTTGTAGTTAGTAGCTTTTAGTTAAGCTGTTAATGCCTACAGGGTTCCACAGCCTGATTTTATCTTCAACTAATCTTTTTTACGAGGATTTACTTGCCGTTTCTAGATAGGTTAGTTTTAAACAAATTTATTTGCAAAATTTAGGTGCCAAGAAAGCGTTATTGGGGCTTGCATCCTCCCCCCAAGCCTCTTGAAGAAGTTATTGACGATGGACTGGTAACACTTCAGCGAGCATTGTTTCTCAAAAAGGCAGGTGTGGACACAGTTGTGGATGAAGATTTCCTTTCAAATCCTCCAACTAGAGCTGATCTGTTGGAACTAGCTATCAGAAATATTATCAGGTCTGGTTTATCCCTGGTATTTATATTCATTGAACTGCAATAAAGCTGCATGTAGTGACCAATGTCCAAATGCTAAATGAAACTAGGTACCTTTGTGTTTCGCGAGAGAAGAGCTTGTCTCCTGCAGAGATGGAAGGAGTCGATACTCTTCTGATGTACCTTTATAGAGCACTTGATCTTGTTGATGACATGGAGAAGCTTGCATCATCTCAAAATAGCTGTGTTGTGGTATGTGTATTTCCTTTATAACCATAACCCTGCTTTGCAGAATCATGAGTTATGGCTATTATATACTACTTCCTCCGTCCCATAATATAAGAGCGTTTTTGACACTAAAACACTCTTATATTATGGGACGGAGGGAGTATATGTTACTGAAATCAATATTTAGTCTGGATTTGAAAATGGAATATAGTATGCTGTAGATTTGTTCTTCTTAGGTTTTTGTCACATATGGAAAGGTGCATTTATCGTAAAAATTATGGGTGGTGCAGGACGAACTGGAATCACTCTTGGACAACTCTGGACATCTGCGGACGCTTGCTTTCTTATATGGCAGTAAGGGAATGTGCTCCCAAGCTGTTGCTATCTGGCGTATCTTAGCAAGGAATTACAGCACAGGTTTGTGGAAGGACCGTCCTAATCTGCCTGGAACGGACTCCCAGGAAACTTCGGCTGATAAAAAATCTGGTGAGGAAATTGCTGCTATCGAAGCCTCCAAGATACTTCAAGCAACATCTGACCAGGACCTTGTTTTGGAACATCTTGGATGGGTATGTGCTTCATGCTGTGGACCTGATCTTATAGTGAGCTGTTTCATTATCTTGTGAATATTATTGAATAATTTCATGCAGGTTGCAGACATTGATCAAGACCTTGCAACTGCAATTTTAACATCTGAGATGAGGGAAAAACAGCTTTCTTCTGGTAATTAACTTGTTTCAAACAATTCACTTTATTAGTACCTTTACTGGCATGGCAGTTCAACACATCCTCCAGTTTTTACTTGTGAGCTTGTCAGAGCATGGCGCAGTACAAGTGTACATGGATGTTTTTTTTCCTCTCCTGAAAACTGTTTTTTTAAATAATAATAATTAATCCTGTGGTTACAGCTGATTGTGTCCATGAAATGTCATGTTTAACTAGTTAGCACTGTTTAAATAACTTTTGACATGTAATGAACTTTGTTAACATTTGTTTTGGTTGGGTGGTACTCTGCAGAAAAGGTTATTGCTGCCCTTGATTCAGAAAAGGTTGGGATTCACCAAAGGTATGATGTGTTCATGAAACCTTCAACAATTCAAACCTCTCAAAACTCCATAATGAACCCCGATGTCTATGTAAACGTAAAAGCTGTAATTGTTGGTACATTTTGTGCAGCTAGTTTGTTAATTACACACTTATACGAACTTCAGTAATGGTCTAATAAAAGCCTAACTAATTACTCATTCTCGTTGGAGTTCAACTTGTACAGTAACCTGAACCTTCATATGACTGCTTAGGAATCTTATATCTCCAATGCCGGATAATTTGAGTAGATATTGTTCTGCAATAATGATTAAGTGCCACTGGCCGTTTATTTAAATCCTGTATCAAGATTTTAACATAATGGGGCCTCTGAGTAGTGTTTGGTATGCATCTTACATTTGTTAATTCTTAGACAAACAGTGATTATCTGTGCACATGTTCATCATATAATGTTGTCCATGTCATATCTTGCGCTATGACCTTCATTTGACATATTCGATACTCAGATCCTTCTACGATTCACGGAAGTTAACTGGCTAAATTATGCAGATATTTGCAGTGGTTGATTGAGGATCAGGGTTGTGAGGACCCTCACTATCACACGTCATATGCACTATTGCTGTCGAAATCTGCCATGGAAGCATTTCATATGGAGTCCAATTCCGGAGAGAAAAATGATAAAGAAATCGACTCGGACATACAGTTCATTTATTCATTGAGGGAAAGATTGCAATTATTTTTGCAAGCTTCGGACTTGTATGATCCAGAAGATGTGCTTGATGTGATAGCAGAATCTGAGCTATGGCTGGAAAAGGTCTTGTGACAAAATTTCACCATCCCCTTAATGTGGTTACATGTTCATCACTTTATTTGTCCACAACCGTGTTTAAGTTTCAGATACTAAGGCATTCGTTGTTCTTTTGTCAGGCCATTTTGTATAGGAAGATGGGCCAAGAGAACATTGTACTTCAGATACTAGCACTGTAAGATGTTATCCTGCACATACTATTATTGGTTTGTTGTAACTCAACAGCAGTTGTGTTCTGTTTAGCTGGACTTGCATGTCTTTACCATTTCCAGTGCTGTTGTTCTGACTGTTATTTGTTGGTCTGTGATGAAGGAAACTGGAGGATAGCGAAGCTGCTGAGCAGTACTGTGCAGAGATTGGTCGAGACGATGCTTATATTCAGTATGTTATTGTTTGACTAGTACAGTAATTCTTTGTTGACTGGCTAGTATTCTGGGTATAGTTTTTTATTCTATCATGGTCCAATGGGATTATCTTTGTTCCTTAGTTAATGTTATGTCCATCTTGCTTTGACCTCAGGCTTTTGGATTTGTATTTGGACCCGAAAAATGGGAGAGAACCGATGTTTACAGCAGCTGTCCGACTTCTTCATAATCATGGGAAATCTTTGGATCCCATACAAGTATTGGAGGTACTGCTTTGTATTATAACATACCTTTTATTAGGATATTAAAATTCTGAAATCTGAAGCACAATTTTATCCCAGAGATTATCCTCAGATATGCCTCTCCAGCTAGCTTCAGATACAATATTGCGAATGCTAAGAGCTCGGGTGCACCATCATCGCCAAGGGCAGGTAAACATTGTGAAACAGACTTGGTTGTACATTGAGCTCGCAGGAGATCTGGCTTGCAATTCCATCTATTTTATTTTGTTTTTTGTCTTCCTGTGCCTGTCATTAGATAGTTCATAATTTATCACGCGCGACGAACGTTGATGCACGGTTGACAAGATTGGAGGAGAGGTCAAGGCATGTGCAGCTAACCGATGAGAGTATCTGCGATTCATGTAGAGCTCGACTTGGCACCAAGCTATTCGTCATGTACCCAGATGACTCGGTTGTTTGCTACAGGGTACAAGTCCAACATTTTGTGTAGCTTGCTATTAACTTTTTTTGCATGGAAGTTTCACTAGATCTGACTTGTTGTCGTGGTTGCCTGCAGTGCTACCGAAACCAAGGCGATTCTGTCTCCGCACGGGGCCGTAACTTCAGGAAAGATGCTATATTCAAACAAAGCTGGCTCGTCAGTAGATAGCAAAGATTGACCAGCAAAACTCGTACAGACACTCTTTTTGCCATGAACAACCGAGAGAGGTTATGTGTACCACCCTTGCAGTTCAAGGTACATGATCCTGCTACAGTTCCTTCGAAGTGCTCTAAAGCGTGCAACATCATCAGCTGCTTTCGATGGCGCTGTTACTTCATTCACCTGGGGCCGTCAACAGTCTGCCATGTGTATGCGATGGCCCTGGGGGCTGGCTGGCACACTGTTTTCCCGGAAAATGTCGAGGAACTCGGATTCCTTTTCTTGTTTTCCCAGAGCACTTGAAAAATGGGATGCAACTTGCAGGAATAGTTTGTTAGCGTTAACACTGTAAATGTGTGATTGTAATTGCTGAGCTGAGAGATAGAAACGACGGACATCGACAATGGAACATACCACCAAACAAAATTTACTGGTATATATAGTGGTATGAGCCTGGAATTTTGCATTGCAACACTACGCCATTAACAATGGCCGGATTGCGTAAGATGAAACATATCTAAACAATTCTTCAACGAATCGGGGCGACCAATTGCATTTTGCTGCTGCCTGTCCATATACCAACTGAAAGGCCATTGCATCATCCATCATCATGATCATCCACTTCGTTGTTGATATGCATCCATGGTGTGGTGGTAATGCCTGATGATGCCTGCCCATAATCCATGTCCTAATTTCTACCCGCGATGTCGGTAAAAGGAGACTAATGTATATGTATCTTGAAAATATCTGGGCCAGGCGAGTGATTGTCGCTGCCATGGCATGCGTTTCTGTTGCCCATTAGGATGCACTTTGTGCAAATGTTTATTGATCCCACTGGGCTGAGTGTTAGTGCACCCCCTCCAAACTAGCACTTTTACCACACTATAAGTACACTGCCCGGCGCCATGCAGCCTCACTCATCAAGGACCAGCTCAGTGAGCCTAGTGACACCCACACACCACACACAGAAGGAGCTCCACCACTTTGATAGAAGAAGATGGCCGGCGCCTCCCCTCTCCTCCTGCTCTCCTTCCTCCTCCTTGTTTCGATGGCGGTGGCGGACCAGTGCCACGACGACGACCATGCCGCCTTGGTTGCCATCGACACCGCCATGGGCAGCCCCTACCACTTCGCGTCTTGGACGCCCGACTCCGCCTGCTGCGACTGGTACGACGTCGACTGTGATGCCGACACGGGCCGCGTCATTGGTCTCCGCGTCTACCAGGACACCAACATGTCCGGCGCCATCCCGGACGCCATCGGCAACCTCACCTTCCTCGAGACCCTCACCCTCCACCACCTCCCGGCCATATCCGGTGCCATCCCGGACTCCCTCGCCACACTTTCCAACCTCTCGGAGCTCACAATCTCCTACACGGGTGTGTCCGGCCCGGTGCCCTCCTTCCTCGGCATGCTCACCGCACTCACCCTCCTCGACCTCTCCTACAACTCCCTCACCGGCGCCATCCCACCGTCCCTCGCCGACCTCCTCAGCCTCTCCAGTATCAACCTCCGCCGCAACAGCCTCTCCGGCGCCATCCCGTCGCTCCTCTTGTCCAAGTCCCCCGACGGCGCCTACCTCCAGCTCTCCCACAACAACCTCTCCGGCGCCATCCCGACTGAGTTCGCCGCCGTCAACTTCTCCTACGTCGACCTCTCCCGCAACGCCCTCTCCGGCGACGCCACCAGCCTCTTCGGCGCGGAGAAGGCCATCCAGCACCTTGACGTGTCCCGCAACGCCCTCAACTTCGACCTCTCCGCTGTGGAGTTCCCGGAGCAGCTCACCTACGCCGACCTCAGCCACAACGCCATCCATGGCTCCATCCCGGCGCAGGTGGCGACCCTGGCTGGCCTCCAGCAGTTCAACGTGAGCTTCAACAGGCTGTGCGGCGCCGTGCCCACCGGCGGCAACATGTCCAGGTTCGACCGCTACAGCTACCTCCACAACAAGTGCCTCTGCGGCACGCCGCTCACCGCCTGCCGCCAGCGGCCCGTCGGCTACCTCCATTAGAGCTTCTTCCATCCATCGGTTCAATCAAAGCCTCCGAATTTAAGCCATGATGATGAGATGTGATATGATGTGAGATGAGCACGTATGTACCAATGGAGTGATTAGTACGGTAATCGCAATGTAATATAAAGTACTAGTATATCAGTGGTGACTGGGCACTAATTAATTAGGCCATGCGTGATGATGTAGAGCTTCATGGAGCTAATGAATGAATGTACTCGATATTGCATGGTTATATATACATAATGGATGCTGGTTGGTTTTCTTTCTTCTTTGCATTTGTGAAAAGCTAGTATGCTCACTACCAGAAAAAGGGAGATCACCTAACACTAGTAGGAAAAAGGGCTTTTACCCCGGTTTGTAAGGGCCTTTTGTCCCGGTTTTCGAACCAGGACTAAATGGTTATTACTAAAGCCCTAACCCTTTAGTCTCGGTTCTTACACGAACCGGGACAGAAGGTCCTCCACGTGGCCGCTGCTGCCAGCCCAGGCAGGGGGGCCTTTGGTCCCGGTTGGTGCCACCAATCGGGACCAATAGGCAGGGCCTTTTGTCCCGGTTGGGTCACCAACCGGGACCAATAGGCATTCCACGCGTCAGCATTTCACGGGCTGGGGTTTTTGTTTTTTGTTTTGAAGGGGGGGGGGGGGTTTGGGGGTTAATTTAGGTGTTCCATATATTGTGTTAGCTAGCTAATTAATAGAGAGAAGTGTCCTCTCTTATCTCCGTGCTTGGTCGACGCTACATACTATATACGTATGGAGAGGACTAGACACGCTAGCTAGTAAGCAAATGAAGGAAACAGAAGATCGTCATGAACATATGCATACAGAGAGAAGTGATATCGACCACCTCTCCTTCTCCGAGAGATTGGTCGAACAACAAGTTCTCGTATATCTATCTGACACTACCGGCTACATATATACAATAATTATCTCTTACAATATAATCTCCTAATTAAATTGTAAGAACACAGGGTCCACATAGTATTCTCCGTTTTCAGCGATCACGTGGTCAAGGAAGAATGCCGCCAATTCCTCTTGAATTGCTGGCATACGATCTTCTGCTAGGAGTTCATCCCGCATCCGAAACATCTAATTTGAAGAAGGGGGTCAATACATATATATATGAATAAATAAAACTCGACACAAATGATGGTAATAAAATAAAATTGTGAATATTATTGCTTACGCACTTCATATTGTTCGTCAGAGTAGCCCCGCTCACAGGTCGTGTGGCGGATAGACTCGCAAACATAGTATCCACAGAAATCATTCCCTTGTTCCTGCCACAACCACTTTACAAGAAATAGAAGTCAATCTAACTGAAAAGCAAGCATGCTAAATGGTATTGATGAAACTAGCGCTTGAATCACTAGGAGATGTGCGGAACATGCTACTATAGTACTTACTTTCGGGTGTCTAAATTGCAGCTTCTTCGGCAGTCCCGGAGCTTTTGTGGTGAATTTTCTCCAAACCCTGCCAGACAAAGAAAACAATTACTTGATATCAGAAAATGAACAAAGTTGCTGATATGGTGGATAATGATCGATTTAACTTACTTCTCGAGCATTTGAGTTATGTCCGCATAGTCCTGGGGATCTTTTCGTCTCGAGTCTAAGACGGTTACTACTCCCTGCTCAAGCTTAATCTCTAGGAGAATATAGTGGAAGCTGCGCATGCATGCATAAGTCATCAATTGCATTACCATAACCTGGACTAATAAGGGAAACCGAATATGCACAAGACAGTAACACTCACTTGAAGTTGTAAGGAAAGAGTATTATATCTTTGTTTTGATTTAATACCAACGATCGTAGCAAGTTGGCCTCGGCTTCTTTGGCATGTTTTTCAACCGTATATGCATCTATGAGATTTGTGTTAATGAACCCAATATCATCGATTTGTCTTTTCTTCAATTCGGCGATCTTCAATCTGCATAATATAGTGAGGATAATTATAAATACATGCAATGAAAGAGCTGACCTATATAGAGAGACTTAATGACAGAAGTAGTACTACTTACAGACAGTAGCAAGTGATCGTTGATTTATCGAGGGCCTTTTGATTGAAAAACTGGAAGAACTCCTCAAATGAAACATTCAGCAGTTCAATTCCAACGAGGTCATGCTCCGGTTCAACTCTCAGCGTCAAAGTATTCATCCCATCAGACTCTCTGCAGGTTTTCATGTACCAATCATGTAATCTTCGCATCATCGTTGTTAGAGATCTTTCATCTTTGACGAGAGGCTTCCCGTAATGGTATTTGTGTTCGTCCACCTCCATGATTTCATAATGTACATCGTCGGGTAGGTAATCTCCAAGATTGCTATAACCGGCCACCATCCTCGGATCTGCAGCGACGATGTCTTTAGACACCTTGAGCGGGGGGCACGATTGGTTCGCTTGTTCGCCGAGCTGGGCAATTTTTTCCCAGCTCGTCGTTCTTTTAACCTTTGATCACTGACAGTACTTCCCGACCGCTCCGCTTCGACAAATGTCTTTGCAATAATGCGCTCATAGTTGCCTTTCGGCGGAGACTTTGGTGGTTTTGTCAGGGCATCCAGAGTGCGCTTCGCTTTCACCGGATCTACCTTCTCCTCCGGAGGTGGATGTTTCTTTGCTTTCACCCCTTCAAAGAAGTTCTTCACTTCGGCTCGCACGATCTTCGCGTTCTCCTCCTCGGTCCTCTCGTATGGTAACTTCTCTGGAGTCTTCAGAGAAGGACCGAATCTATATTGCCTCCCGCCTCTGGCAGCTGTACTGCTAGACGCCGGCAGAGCAGACGGAGCAGCTGTGGCTGTCTTCTTTCCTTGCTTACGAGGCGGAGGAGAAGGACTACGACGCACCGGAGCAGCCGGAGCGGCGGCGGGTCTCTTCCGCCCTTGCTGACGAGGCAGAGAAGGAGGAGGCTGGCTGCTCTGGCACGCCGGCGCAGGCGGAGAAGGAGGCGGAGTGCCGCCACGCGCCGGAGAAGGAGGCCGAGTGCCCTGACCACTCGCCGGAGGAGGAGGCGGAGGAGGAGGCGGAGTGCCGCCACGCGCCGGAGAAGGAGGCTGAGTGCCCTGATCACTTGCCGGAGGAGGAGGCGGTGGCGGAGTGCCCTTACTCGCCGGAGGCGTCCAGTTCGGAAGGTTAATGAGCTCCTTCCGCCATAGGCACGGAGTCTTCAGAGCTAAACCTAGCCGAGTCTCCCCTTCACCGGTAGGGTGGTCAAGCTGGAGGTCCTCAAATCCCTCCGTTATTTCATCCACCATCACCCTAGCATATCCTTCTGGAATCGGCCGGCAGTGGTAGGTTGCGCCGGGTTCAGGAGGTAAAACAGAGCCAACAGCCGCCTTGACTTTGAAGTTCTGCCATTCCGCCATAAGGTGGCAATGTTGAGACTTCGTGATAGCATCCACGGGGTAGCTAGCAAGAGCCGTCAAGACATGCTCCGGCTGAAGCAGCTCGGTGGAAGCCACGCTGCTTCTCCGCTGAGATGGCGGGGTAGCTTCGGGGGTAGTTTCGGCATGTCGATTGCCGTCTCGTTCCTCTAGCACTTGAACCCTTTCGTGCAGCTTCTGAATTTGGGTCTGCTCCATTTTTTCCTCCTCTCCTGGCTTTTGTAACCGCCTGCGTCCGGAAAACCAGCCTTCCACGAAACGGAGCCTGGCGTGCCTCGTGTCCGTCCAGGCTGCTCAGGATTCCCGAGGGCCATTGTGAGCTCGTCGTTCTCTCTGTCTGGAACGAACGTCCCTTCCTGCGCTGCATCGATATATTGCTGAATCTTCTTGACTGGTATTCTCAAAAGCTCGTTCGTCCAAACGCACCTCCCTGATACAGGGTCCAAGGTTCCGCCAGCCCCGAAGAACCAAGTCCGGCAACGGTCTGTCCAGTTCATTGTCTGTGGTTCGATCCCTTTTTCAAGCAGATCATTCTCAGCCTTGGCCCACTTAGGCCGGGCTTTGAGGTAGCCACCTGACCCCGTGCGATGGTGAAGCTTCTTCTTTGCGGCATTCATCTTGTTTGTCGCTGACATCTTCTTACTCTTTTCGGATGTCTTATAGGCCACAAATGCGGGCCAGTGATCTCTGATCTTCTCATACCGACCAATGAATTCTGGTGTCTCTTCTTTGTCGACAAACGTTTTCAGCTCATTCTTCCACCTCCTGAATAGGTCTGCCATCTTCTTAAGAGCATGAGACTTGATTAATTGCTCTTTAACTGGCTTCTCCGGATCCTCCTCTGGTGGTAGGGTGAAATTTGCCTTCAGCTCAGTCCAAAGATCATCTTTCTGCATATCATTGACATAAGACACCTCAGGGTCTTCCTTCTTAGGCTTATACCATTGGTGGATGCTGATCGGGATCTTGTCCCTAACTAGAATCCCGCACTGAGCAGCAAATGCATCCTTTGTCCGGATGGGTTCAATCGGTTGGCCGTCGCGTGCGATTGCTGTGATCTCAAACCTTTC
This sequence comes from Aegilops tauschii subsp. strangulata, assembly GCF_002575655.3. Taxonomy (NCBI): domain Eukaryota; kingdom Viridiplantae; phylum Streptophyta; class Magnoliopsida; order Poales; family Poaceae; genus Aegilops; species Aegilops tauschii. Next base: position 6,969,471 of record NC_053035.3, read on the forward strand.
ATCCGAGCGCAACTTTCTCTTCGGGCCTCGTCTCTTTACCGAAGTTGTGCTCGATCCGGAGGGCTAGAAAAAAGAAGAAAGACGAGTGTTAATTAATATGTGTACATATCAAAACAATGAATGCATCAATTAGCTAGTCAGCACAGGCTTAACTAATATATTTACCTGGTCGGACTCTGTTCGGTCACTGAAGCCGTCACCACGGGCTCCTTCTTGCACCAGCATTGGGTCACCGGAGCCATCATAATCATGTCTTTCCTCCTCCACTCTTCGATCACCGTAGCCTGCTTCTTCACCCTGTTCTTCCAGACATCATTGCCGTTAAGATACGACAAGATATCACCTCCGGCTAAGATTATGTCCCCCAACACCTCTTCTGCTTGCTCGTCTCGTCCGTGCTCCATTGTTTCTGCAAATATTACAACATGGCAATTATTACACAAACATGACAGCAGGTGGATATATTAGTGCAAACGTAGACCTAGCTTATTCCGGGTTTGGGGTGGCCTCGGCAACGCTTCAAGGGTAGGGGCGCGGCGGGAGGGGGTAGGATACCGACATCGTTTTTTCCTAGGGTTTGGGTGTCCTCGAGAGTTTTGGTCGAGCGAGAGGGCCGGGGGGGGGGGGGTGCTCCCGTGGTATAAGTTATCACGGTCGAGAGAGGGTATAAATATCGACCGTCCATCATGTCGAAGTTATCTGGGAGGGAGTTATATATATCGACAATGACGACATACATACATGGGAAAATAATGTTATCGGGGAGGGGGTATATCGACCCCCCCCACGTGTTGAAGTTATCGGGAGGGGGTTATATCGACAACGACGACATACGTACATGGGAAAATAATATTATCAGGGAGGGGGTATATCGACCCCCCCTCGTGTTGAAGTTATCGGGAGAGGGGTATATCGACGACGACAGACCCGATAAAACATAAGAAAACGAAGAAGAATAAAAAGAGGAGAAGAAGAAAAGGAATAGAGGAGAAGATCGAAGAAAAAAAAGAAGAAAAAAAAGAGGAGAAGAAGAAAGGAATAGAGGAGAGAAGAAGAAAAAATATAATTTTTTCTATTTTTTCTTCTTCTCTTCTATTCCTTTCTTCTTCTCCTCTTCTTTTTCTTCCTTTTTCCTATTCTTATTTATTTCTCCTCTTCTTCCTCTCCTCTTCTTCTCCTTTCTTCCTCTTCTTATTTTCCTTTTTCCTCTCATTCATAAAAAATGTTCAAATAGAAAATTTCGAAAAAAGTAAAGGTTTTGCCTAATGCATTGTTCATATTTCATCATGTTCTATGAACAAAAAAACATCATATTTCATCCACATCCATGCGTACATCATATATGTGATCATCTATGAAAAAAACATCATATTCTATAAAAAATCATTACATATATATATATATATGAACAAAAACAATTATGATAACAAGCATATATATCATCATATATATAAACAACAAGCATATATATGAAAAAAACAAGAAAAAATGCTAGGGAGGGCGCCGGCCGGACCAAGGTGAGGAGGACCGCGGGGTCGGCGGCGAGGATGGCGACGGGGCAGTGGGCGCGCGCTCGGGGTAGGGGGCGACGGCGGCGAAGGGCGACGGCGACGACAGGGACGGGCCGGGGCAGCGCGCGTCGGGGCAGGGGCGCGGCTGACGGCGAGGGCGCGGGCAACGGCGACGGTGACGGCGGGGGCGGCGTCGGTTGCTTATAATGTTTTGAACAGAAAATACTTTGATAATTTTAGTTTCATAAATTTTATTTATGTTATTAAAGTTTATTTTATTTTGTTTCTACTTATATATTTTATTAAAGTTTATATTATTTTGTTTCTAATTATTTATTTATTTTATTTGTTATTTTTCATGCACCATTTTTCATGCATTTACTGATTATTTTGAGCTATAAGACCCTAAAATTGAAAAGCATTTCAAATGAACTCTGAAAAGGTTGAAAGTTGGCATGATATCATCATTTCATGCACATAGCATGTGCAAGAAAGTTGAGAGGGTTACGGCAAAAACTGGATGCACTTCGTGTACAAAACGGACAATCTCTTTCGAAGTATCAGGATTTCATACGGAAACTCGTCTGTTACAAAGGAATTTCATTTTTTAAAACTTATTTGAACTCCTGACTTTGTGTGTGTTCAAAATGCACCATTCAAAGCCACATCTCATGAATTTTCAACCCTTTCTGACTTCATTTGTTATTTTTCATGCATTTATTAATTATTTTGAGCTATAAGACCCTAAAATTGAAAAGCATTTCAAATGAACTCTGAAAAGGTTAAAAGTTGGCATGGTATCATCATTTCATCCACATAGCATGTGCAAGAAAGTTGAGAGGGTTACGGCAAAAACTAGATGCACTTCATGTACAAAACGGACAATGGTATCATACTCGTCAGTTACAGGCATTTGTTCTGGAACTTTTTCTCTGGCATATTTATTATTCCCTTTATATTCGACGAGAAGCCAGTCGGGACCTTCATACTGAGCAGGCATTCAAAGAAGATTTCTTTCTCTTCTTTCGTAAGAGCGTAGCTGGCAGGACCTTCATACTGCTTCGGAGGCATGCCGTCTTTTTCGTGCAAACGTTGCAGGTCCTCCCGTGCCTCAGGTGTATCTTTTGTCTTCCCATACACGCCCAAGAAGCTTAGCAGGTTCACGCAAAGGTTCTTCATCACGTGCATCACGTCGATTGAAGAGCGGACCTCTAGCTCTTTCCAGTAGGGTAGGTCCTAAAATATAGATTTCTTCTTCCACATGGGTGCGTGTCCCTCAGCGTCATTCGGAACAGCTAGTCCGCCGGGACCCTTTCCAAAGATTACATGTAAATCATTGACCATAGCAAGTACGTGATCACCGGTACGCATGGCGGGCTTCTTCCGGTGATCTGCCTCGCCTTTGAAATGCTTGCCTTTCTTTCGACATTGATGGTTGGTCGGAAGAAATCGACGATGGCCCAGGTACACATTCTTCCTGCATTTGTCCAGATATATACTTTCAGTGTCATCTAAACAGTGAGTGCATGCGTGGTATCCCTTGTTTGTCTGTCCTGAAAGGTTACTGAGAGCGGGCCAATCGTTGGTGGTTACAAACAACAACGCGTGCAGGTTAAATTCCTCCTGTTTATGCTCATCCCACGTACGTACACCGTTTCCAATCCACAGCTGTAAAAGTTCTTCAACTAATGGCCTTAGGTACACATCAATGTCGTTGCCGGGTTGCTTAGGGCCTTGGATGAGAACTGGCATCATAATGAACTTCCGCTTCATGCACATCCAAGGAGGAAGGTTATACATACATAGAGTCACGGGCCAGGTGCTGTGATTGCTGCTCTGCTCCCCGAAAGGATTAATGCCATCCGCGCTTAAACCAAACCATACGTTCCTTGGGTCAGCTGCAAACTCAGCCTAGTACGTTCTCTCGATTTTTCTCCACTGCGACCCGTCAGCGGGTGCCCTCAACTTCGCGTCTTTCTTACGGTCCTCACTGTGCCATCGCATCAACTTGGCATGCTCTTCGTTTCTGAAAAGACGTTTCAACCGTGGTATTATAGGAGCATACCACATCACCTTCGCAGGAACCCTCTTCCTGGGGGGCTCGCCGTCAACATCACCAGGGTCATCTCGTTTGATCTTATACCGCAATGCACCGCATACCGGGCATGCGTTCAGATCCTTGTACGCACAGCGGTAGAGGATGCAGTCATTAGGGCATGCATGTATCTTCTGCACCTCTAATCCTAGAGGGCATACGACCTTCTTTGCTGTGTATGTACTGTCGGGCAATTCGTTATCCTTTGGAAGCTTCTTCTTCAATATTTTCAATAGCTTCTCAAATCCTTTGTCAGGCACATCATTCTCTGCCTTCCATTGCAGCAATTCCAGTAAGGTATCGAGCTTTGTGTTGCCATCTTCACAATTGGGGTACAACCCTTTTTTGTGATCCTCTAACATGCGATCGAACTTCAGCTTCTCCTTTTGACTTTCGCATTGCGTCCTTGCATCGACAATGACCCGGCGGAGATCATCATCATCGGGCACTGGTTCCTCTTGATCTTCAGCAGCTCCCCCCCTTGCAGCATCATTGGGCACATCGTCTGGTTCCTCTTGATCTTCAGCAGCTTCCCCCATTGCAGCATCACCGTATTCAGGGGGCACATAGTTGTCATCGTCCTCTTCTTCTTCACCGTCTTCCATCATAACCCCTATTTCTCCGTGCCTCGTCCAAACATTATAGTGTGGCATGAAACCCTTGTAAAGCAGGTGGGTGTGAAGGATTTTCCGGTCAGAGTAAGACTTCGTATTCCCACATATAGGGCATGGACAACACATAAAACCATTCTGCTTGTTTGCCTCAGCCACTTCGAGAAAATCATGCACGCCCTTAATGTACTCGGAGGTGTGTCTGTCACCGTACATCCATTGCCGGTTCATCTGTGTGCATTATATATAATTAAGTGTGTCGAAAACCATTACAGAACACCATGAATAGATAATTAAGTGACCAAATTAATAGAAGTTCATCATCACATTAAAATCAAAGTACATACATAGTTCTCATCTAACAACATATATATAGCTCTCCAGAGCATCTAATTAATTAAACCATACATTGAAACTATGTAAAACATTTCAATGCGAAAACAAATGCGATCATAATCGCAACCAAGGTAACAATTGATCCAACGGCATAATGATACCAAGCCTCGGTATGAATGGCATATTTTCTAATCTTTCTAATCTTCAAGCGCATTGCATCCATCTTGATCTTGTGATCATCGACGACATCCGCAACATGCAACTCCAATATCATCTTCTCCTCCTTAATTTTTTTATTTTTCCTTCAAGTAATTGTTTTCTTCTTCAACTAAATTTAACCTCTCGACAATAGGGTCGGTTAGAATTTCCGGTTCAACCACCTCCTAGATAAATAAAATCTATGCCACGTTGGTCGGCATATTTGTCATAAATAATAAATGAACGAAATAGTTATAAAAAGATAATATATACCACATCCGAATCATAGACATGACGAGGGCCGACGGGGGCGGATACCAAAACCATCGCACTATGTAATAAGAAGGAATAATAAAAGTAACAAAATTAGACAAGTATCTATCTAAAGTAAGAATTTTTTTCTTTCAGAAAGAAGGTAAGAACAAGAGGCTCACCACGGTGGTGCTCGCAACGAGATCGGCGCGGGCGATCGACGGCGGTGAAGACGGGGACGGGACGTGACGGACCGCTAAACCTAGACAAATCTCGGGGAAAATGGAGCCCGGAGGTCGAGTTTCGAGAGGAGAAAGATTAACTAGTGTGGCTCAGACATTTCATCGAACACCTCATGTGCATAGGAGGTGAGCTAGAGCACCCAAATGCCCTCCCCTCGCTGGCCAGAAAAAACAGAGCACTGTGGAGTGCTCTGCTGTGGCGATGGGGTATATATAGGGAACTCATTGGTCCCGGTTCGTGGCACCGACCGGGACTAAAAGCCTTTGGTCCTCTCAACTGCAGGCTTTCGGGCCTAACCGTTCTCTGTGGGGCCTACTGGGCCTTCTGCGGGCCTGAATCCTGGCCCATGGATGGGTTTCTAGTCGTATTCAGGCCGTGGTGGCCCAGTAGGTGGCATAATTTTTTTTCCCTGTTTTTTCTCTTTTGCTTTATTTATTTTGTTTTGTTTCTACTTACAACAAAAAACTTATTTATTTTATTTCTAATTACTTATGTATTTTACTTTAGTTATTTTATTTTTATTTATTTTACTGCGGCTATTTTTATTTATTTTACTGCTGCTATTTTTATTTAATTTATTAAGGTTTATTTATTTTTAGTTACTATAGTTTATTTTATTTTATTTTATTAAGGTTTATTTATTTTTATTTATTTTATTAAGGTTTATTTATTTTATTTACTATAAAAAAATGAACATAGATGCGCCTATAGAGAAAATTCAACCTAAATTCATAATAAATTTCTATGAAATTCAAAGAAATTTACTGTGAATTTAGGTCAAATTCCCTGTATAAGGGCATCTATTTTCACTTTGAGAGGAGCTCAACAAGGCAGAGAGGGACGGGCTTATAAACTGGTGTGAGCGCCCTTCGGTTGGCGAGGTGGGACTAAACACTGACCGCAACTAGGACCAGCCTTTAGTCCCGGTTTGCGGTATGAACCGGGACTAAAGGGTGAGCCTCTGGTCCCGGTTCAAGCCACCAACTGGGACCAATGGTGGTGGGCCAGGAGCGAGGCCCATTGGTCCCGGTTTGTCCCACCAACCGGGACCAAAGGGGCCGGACGAACCGGGACCAATGCCCCCACGAGGCCCGGCAGGCTCCTGGCCGCACGAACCGGGACCAATGCTCACATTAGTCCCGGTTCGTGACTGAACCGGGACTAATGTGAATATTGCCCTGTGACCAAAGCCCAGTTTTCTACTAGTGTAAAGGAAGCTACTCGCTAAAAAGCAGACTTCTTCCTCTGGCTATGCTGCTCGCCTAAATCGATATCAATGACTTATATCGTACTTCGCTACATATGGATGGGTCCGTGTCTATCCGAAAAATGCCGAGGAGCTCCAGGGAGCGGACCTCACCGATATTTGTCCCTTCAAGCCACCTCGAGATTAGCAACTACCATTTGTCAGACCGGTATGATTTCTTTAGATAGGTACATGAGAAAAATCTGTGCTTGGCAACTTGTTCGATGGAAAAGATACTTTTGTGGTAGCTAAAGAAGAAGAAGAAGGGCAAGGCGGTGGGGCTGCACGTGATGATGGGCATGAGATAAAGGAAGGGTTTGTGGTTGAGGAAGAACATGTTGTGCTTGAGGGATGTTGGAAGGCCAAGACTTTCCAAAAGCAGCAAAAAATAAACCAAGGGACCATGGCTTAAGGACATTCCCGGAAAAGCAAGGTATGGTACTTGACAAATGTAAGCCCTCGAAGACAAAGGGGGGGAGGGGGGGTGTTACCAGCTGGACAAAAAATTAGTATTGGGACCACATGTCAAGACTTAAGATTCGAAACTGGCCATGTGTCAATCAAAATGATGCTCATGATAAGAGGTTTCACACTATGGTTCAGCAAGACATCTATGAGGGTATTTGCTTGGACCCAAAGATATTTCTTTTCTTTTTATGCCTCAATAAACAGTCAACCTTGCTATCATTAACAAGCACCGGTGGTGGAGGTCGAAATAATTTTTAGATGTGGCGTAGTTTATGAAGGAGAAAACCATGTGTAGTACAATTATGCAAGAGCTCAAGAAGTGTTAGGGACCAAGTGAAAGTTTCTTAATTGAGTGTAGCGCTGACCATTGACTCGTTAGAGAACTCCGCAGATTGATACTTTGATTCTCAACTGAGGGGTATTCTCAATTGAGGAATATTTACTTCTCGCTACATACCATTGCGCTTGGGGGGCCAACATGATTTCCATTGGAACTTAAGAATAAGTAACATCCGTAACATAGGCTTCGGAGTCTACTAAGGTCCGGAAGCCACCTTTGGGTCATCTCCATTTCCCCCCTTTTCATACAATAAAGTTTAGTCTGAACTAGCGATTGAGCTCCTACTTTGTGTGAGAGGCTCAAGGAGAAGAAGATGAGTCTTGGTGGTGTTGGTAAACCCTGGTGGTGCCCACACCTCTCTCACAGTGACTAGCTTCTCTCCAAGGAAGTGGATACATCTCTGTCTCTGCACGCCTCGGTTAATTCTTATCCAAGGTTTGTCACTTGTGTATTTTCTTTGATCCCTTCATATCTGCATATAGGTTGTACCCACCATAGTTTCATTTAGGAGAACTTATTTATCCGGAATGCCTAAAGTGCAAAAGGAAGAAGTAAATTTACAATTGCTTACTCTCCGCAGTCAATCATCTTGATCCTTCAATTCCTCATAAAAAATTAGTCTGAAGGATTACATTTGGCTCAAAAGCTCAACACTAGACATCCTCTCAAACTCTGAGAGACGATCAATTACACACCATCAACAAAACATAAACACCATTATTGATGAAGAACTAGTAGTGATATACATATATACATCAACATTTTCAAATCAAGGATTTAAGGGATAAAATCATCCGTTAAGAAAGCATACACATATTCAATTCAACATGCAATACTTTTTCTACAAGCGCTTGCACACTAAAATTGGAAATAAATAAAGAAAGAATTAGGAACTCCAAGCTTTGCCTTCTTTTGTTCCCTGTACTCCACAATAACACTTTATAATTTGCAGAAACGACAATTAGTCACATCGACTGTGACTGTTTACTATGTATATTGAAGAGGTTGCACCATATTGTTCCGTCATAGCCGCAAGTTGTCTCGGCATCGGGGGCATGCCAATCTCCTGTAGACCCTCGAGAACCCGAACCATTTCACCCATCGTCGGTCGATCAAATTCATTATCTTGGATACACCAACATGCAACCTTGCAAACCCTTTCGACCTCTTCTAAATTGAAGTCACCATGCAAATTTGGATCCACCAAACTCTGCACATCACCCCCATGAAGCTTGTAGATAGCTTGCACTGGGAAAAATTTAGCAGAGTGGTTATTCCTAGTGTTGTATGTTCCAGATGAATTCCTAGCCCCTGATATGATTTCTAGAAGTACCATGCCAAAGCTATAAACATCAACTTTTGGCGTAATAGCATTCCCGCTAAGCCACTCCGGAGCAAGATAACCAACAGTTCCTCTGAACGTGGTTAGAATTCGGCTAAAATCCCGTCCGACTAATGCCGCCAACCCAAAGTCAGCAACTTTAGGAACAAATGATGCATCCAAAAGTATATTTTCTGGCTTAATATCACAGTGTATGATGCATTGGCGACAACTCTGATGCAAGTAGGACAATCCTCTAGCAATTCCAAGGGTTATTTGAAATCTAGTGTTCCAATTCAGGATATCACCATTAGCATTGCTCTTCTTAAACAGATGGTCATCCAGAGACCCATTTGACATGTGTTCATATACAAGTAACCTTTTATCACCTTCGCTGCAGAAACCAATCAATTTGACTATGTTGATATGTTGGATGAGTCCAACTGAGCTCACCTCGGCCCTGAATTGCTTCTCTCCTTGAGATGCACCATCAAGCCTCTTCACTGCTATACTAGTTGAGTCATTTAATACTCCCTTGTATACAGAACCAAAACCACCTCCTCCTAGCTTTTCAGAGAAGTTTTTAGTAGCACGGACTAAATCCGTGAATCTAAAGGCCATAATCCCTCCACCACTATCTTGATTGCCGTATAAAGGCAAACCACACCATTTGAGTTTCTTCATCCAAATCAATAACAACACCATGATCATTAGTAACCCAAGACCAGTAATGGCTCCTGCAATAACAACTCCGACATGCAGCTTTCTTTTATTTTTTCTGAAACTTAAATCTTTGGCGGCAAGGCGAATGTAAAGAACATCTTCAGCTGTAAAATCAATGCCATCATTCATACTTACACTAAGTAATTCCCCATACCAGACGGAGCATTTGTCATTGTTAAAGGAGTAAGCAGTGCAAGAGCAAGAGCTAAGACAAGCTTCTTCGCATTTTGTCTGAGTTGAAGCAAGGGCTATGAGTTGGGGCTTGTAGGGCAATGTAGCTTGAGCAATCGGGTGGAACATGTCTTTTGAACTTGTCATGTTTTTCTCACTAGTGCCGCAGTACTGTAATGGTGTGTTTCTGATGCATCCGCCTGTTCTATCATTAAACTCCCAATCCTGTGGTGACTTCTGAGAGAAGCCCTCCATACACTCACATAATATATGTGCATGGTTGTTGCAGACCGCAAAAGGTCCACATGTAGCAGGCGTCATGCAGGGACCATCAGGGTTGGCACCTATGGTTTCCCAGGTCTGTCTGGCTTGAGACCAAAACATCATTTTTGTTTGACCCGAGGTGTCCAGTGAGACAAATAAAGGCGGTGATTCATCCGGTGAAGTGTACATGTAGTACTCCTCTCGGTTGTTATCAACATATATTGGGTTAACCAGACCTTTAATCCGAGGATCCAAATCTACCAGTGACTGGATTATTGGTACCAATGTTGATGTTGTAGAGGACACAAATTGCCAATACACTACAGAGGGGTTGTTGCGGCGCTTGAGGACCATCCCCGTGGCACCTTCTAGTCCAACACTGTATGAGCCAAGACCAGGATTAATGAGACTCTTCTTTGAGATGATCGTGTTGATCAAGCCGGTGACCTTGTCCCAGCCAAGCTTGACGCCAGGAAGCACAACATCTGTTGGGTGGTCGAAACTCTGCCACGAAGGCATCTCTTGGCTAGTGTTTGTGGGTAGGAGGACAAGGTTTCCACTGTTTAGGAGAACAAGGGTTGTCGTGGTGGTGGTGGTTTGTGTCCTATTGACGATGTGAGTGGACCAGACAAGGGATTCAGTGCCGGCATCAACATGGTCTACGATGATGACAAGATTGCCGTCACTTGAGATCCTGAGCTGTGTGGAGTTGATATTGGGATGAGCGATGGGCTCCTCCCTATTAGCAACCCACACAGTAGTAAAAACTGGAATCTTATTGAACCATATGCCAAAGTACCAGCTAGAGCTAGAGCTGGTGTTGTCGTGGGACTTACTACTACTCATGGTGCTTGCAATCATTGTAGCTGGTTGGAAGAAGCCGAGCGCGTACTTGCCATTTCTTGAGACGAGCTTGCCGGCACCGGCACCAACAGCCGCGAAAGTTTGACCTGCCGCGAGAGTGTCGCCTGCAGAGGAGCATCGAGGAGCTGCGTACGAGAGGAGGAGAAGCCCGAGTAATGTGTAGATGAGAGGAGGCATGGCATGGAGAAGTGTACAAGTTGTTGGGGAAGATGGGATAGTTTGGATGGATGGATGAATGCTTTGTTCTACTAACTCTTCGGAGAAGGAAGAAGATGTTGTGTGCATATATAGGGAATACGACACCCTGCCGGGTGGTTGCGCGTGTAGTTACAAGGTCAACCAGAGAGGTTAATTAAATACATGGATTAGTGAGAGGGTGTTTGTTTCCAGAGACTTATTGATTTAGGGACTTAAAAAAGTCCCTATAAGTCCCATCTAAACCAAACATGAGGGACTTATAGGGACTTAAAGTGGGCATTTGGGACTTATGAAATAAGACTCTCAAGGAGGGACTTATAGGGACTTATAGTTGTAATATGGTCTTTTAGTCCATATTAAGTCCCAGAAACCAAACAGGTAGGGACTTTTTAGGGACTTGGGACTTATAAGTTGGGACTAAAAAAAGTCCTAGGACTTGTGAACCAAACAGGGCCTCATGTAGTACTAGCTAACCATGTGAGTTGGATACTTGAATAAGTTGAGTTTTCTTTCTATGAACCCTTGTGAACGGTGATTAATATATACGTGCAGGTCATAAACAAATATTTCGTCCAGTAGACTTCATCAACAAATTAAATAAATGATTATCAAGACGTATCGAATTGCAGTTACAAAATTATAGTACCAAGGTCAGCTATAACTCCGCAGACGGCAGATCCACAATAATTGAGTGACCACAAATATTTAGTTGACTAGATAGCGACGAATAAAATTAATCTCTCTGTTGGCATCATTTTCGTATAGGGTTTGTACAGTCATATACACAACAATTTCTATATATCATAGCGAACAGACAACACTTTGTGTTAATTTTGTGAGACATGTGTACAGCGACGGCATGGCGCAGAAGTTTAGAGCAATTTGTAGTTAGCAAAGCTCTTTCGAGACTTTGATTTGTTTATATACAGTAGCCTAATTTGATTGATGGCGGCTATACATAGGAGTACTAGTTATGTTTTTATATATGTTGGGGGAATCTGACCTTTGACTAGTGACTTCCTTACGTATTATTGATTCATAATTTGCTTTAGGTGCGTACAATACCAGAATGTTATTGATGGCGGCTACTAGCTATGTTCTTATATATGATAGGGGAATTTGACCTTTGATTACTTTGTTTATTTGTTACAGATTTGTACTTGGTGACTCACTGGTTTTCGTTCATCTCAATCTTGGTGAATGATTCTCTCTCAAAAAAAAAAAAATCTTGGCGAATGATTAAGTGTGTTTGCTTCCTAATAAAGTTCACTTTGCTATAAAAAATAATTCCTCTAATCACGAATGTTCTTTTTTGCAAAAAGGCCAAAGCCCATATATTGAGTAGCACATACTATTACAAAAACAGCCTTGCAAAAATAAAAAATAAAATCCAAGTCCTTGGGGATGCCGAAGTCTTCTTCCTATTGCGTCTACCGGCGGCGTGCCATGAGCAACGCTCGTTGGCGCCTCTGAGCCTTCGTCTCAGTGGAGAAACTTGTTTAAACCAAATAGCTCGTAGAAGCAACGACTGGGAAGTTGTCGATGTAGACCAGAAGATGTTGCTGACCATGACCTGCGGAGCAAATAGCTGCCCGGCCCGGTGAAGGAAACTTCTGAGAGTTCCTGAAATTCACCCAATATATATGTATAATGTATGAATAACATAAGTTCAATACATTGTTTAAAGGTTTCTAAAAAATAAACTAAAAATATCATAATATGGTCCAAATATCATTAAAATTATAAGAAATAGAACCAAAATTGGCTTTATGTTTTTTTACATATTTGGAGGGGGTGCCATGGCACCCATGGAACCCCCACTGGATAACCCCTGATTTAATCTTAACAATTTCCAATTCGTGACCCACTTTCTCTGGTGTTCTTTTCTATGAAATGCTGTTCTTGAAAGGGAGCTGAAAAATTAGTTACAATGAGTCTATTCCCAACCTATTTCACACATCTTTCATGATGCAACAGACTTGGATTACTAACATGCACATTATGTTCTTGTACTACTTGTATTGATGGTTATTATGGAGGTAGGGGTGTATAGCGAATCTGTGAGTTACTCTAACCTGTTTGCAAATGCAATTGCTGCTCAAGTACTCACTCATTCAGGATCCTCAACATCCTTTTAGTGTGAGTTCTCTCCAACCAAGTACGATACTGTTCTTTTCTTTGTTTAAGATAAGAACTCAAAAACAAAACATGCAAAATAGAATGGTCACATGATCACACAGCCGACTCACACATGATAAACAGTTGCTTGATGGTCTGCTCATTCAACACATACTCCATGCTCACATTTTTCCCCATATAAGAGATACCGGAGACTCTTGGTGTATAGAGGGCTATATATACCCCTGCCTTTAGGATGTCAAAGCAAAGCATGATATGAGTTCATACTCGGGCACCCCTTTATCAGCCTTCAAGCAATCTGAAATATTGGAGAAAAACAAACGGAGCATCGTAGCAATTACAAGGAGAAACAGAAGCAGGCCGTGACACCTTAGTATGTGTGTTTTCCTCCTCCTGTAGTTTGTGAAGAATAATGGGAAGGACGGGAAACATGACAGGGCGATCAACTATGTCCCGGGTTTGTTGTGAACGTGTTCTCCTTTGTGCTTGTCGAAACAGGATGGACATACACTAGATGCGGAAGAGGTGCTTAATTCTGTGTGCCACTAAACATTTTCAGGCCAGCAGTCTCGGGGAGGAGATACAACGCTACCTATGCTAGAGAGAGGAGGATGATATAATTGTCTCTGATATTGTAAATTTGTAATGCTTGGATAGGTTGTCAATATAGTGGACTATATCTAGTCTTGCCACGCAATCGCCGCCACACCACTACTCATTCTGCAACTCTGCAGACCATTTTTTTTCACTTGCATTTAGTTGCTGGTCACAGATTCTGTAGTGTACTAAAAACTGACACATGATATTTCTGAAATGCCACATATATTTCATGATGCAACAGACGTTACTCTCTGCTCTTACTTGAGGGATATTTCCTTTGGATCATACAAGAGTAACCTATTCATGAACGCAATGCCGTTTAACTACTTGCACATTTGGAACTTCTCGTCGTTCTTTTAGTGTGAGTTCTGCAGTCTATAGTCATATAACAAAAAACACATGATAGACATTTCCCGGATGACTGGTAAACACATATCCCATGCTTAGAAAGTTAACAACGACTAGAGATATAAAGAATTCTTATATATAAGCCCCTGCCTTAGTCATATGAGTCCACCGTCCTCCTTCCACGGCGTGCGCTCCGACCACCCCAGCCTCCTCATCTTCTCACCGTCCAAAAAGTACCTCTGGCAATTGAACGGCCTGTCCTCCACAAACCTGATGACCTTCTCGGCGTCCACCCCAAAGATGAAAATGTTCATCAAATTGAAAATGTGTTCATTGAATTCAATATTTATTCATCCATTTTTTTTCAAATTTTTCCTTGAATACAATTTTGTCCATCAAGTTCAAGAATTCATTAAATTCAAAATTTGTTTCATCAAATACAAAAAATGTTTGTCATTATTAGAAAATTCTCATCAGAATAAGAAAAGTTCATTCTTTTGAAATCGTAATATTTTTTTTGAACTCGGTGAACATTGTTTTAATCCGTGAGCATTTATCATTTCCCGAATTTTTTTTTTCAATCATGAGCAATTTTTGAATTTATGAGCATTTCACAATTTGCAACTTTTTTTGAAATCCCAGATTATTTTTAAAAGCAAAAGAGTTAAAACAGAGAAAAGAAAAAAAACACAAGGTGCTTCCCTGGTTCCTAGCGCGTACAGCGTGGAATAGGAGCTCCCAATGCGGCGGATCTATCTACCGCTGCCGCCGTCAATCCCTCCTCTCTCTCTCACCGCCATCGGCCATGGCCGTTCCCCCTTCTTCCTCCTCCTGCTGCTTTCTCCACACTGTCCGGCCATTGGGGCTCCTTGCCTCCTTCTTTCCTTCCTTTGAGGTATGGATGCATGAGCAGCTGCGTTGTTTCTTCCCATCCAGTGCAGGCAGCAGCATTTCTTTTTGTTGTCTCTTAAATCATTCAATCACACTAGGGTAGGGTAGGGTAGGGATGTGGCCTTCACAATTTCACCATCCAGCTAGCTAGATCCTCCCCTACCTTCGGTGGCGATTCGTCCATTCCGCCTCTTCGATCTGTTGTAATTCGCTGGAACTACTCGTATGCAGCATTTGTTTTTTTTTTCTCACTATTTCTTATATGCGCGCGTTATTATTTGTAATATTAGTTGTTTTCTTCTGTGTTTGAGGTAGAAATTTTTAGGCCGTGGGACGGATAGATGCCGGCAGTTGTTTTTTTTTTTTCGGGAAAAACTTCCGATCTATTCATCTTTCGGCGGTTGCTAATCTGGTTTAGCACCAAGTAGTGGCTGACAGGATGTTCACACATCATGCCACGATATGATATAAGAATTTCATGATTGATTGTTATTGGGTAGGCTTTATGCTAGTCTGTTTGATTTTGTCAGCTAGTACTTGGTTGCGTTGGTGTAAATGAAAGGCATATGGAAGAAAGCTGACTGCGTTGGTGTAATGAAACGCATACGGTAGGTCATGACTGTGTCATTCCTTATTACTATATCATATTCTGGCCTTCAGCATCACTGTAGTGTTTGCCGGGCGGATTTCATTCCGTTGTTACTCCTGTAGCGGCGGGGAGCCATGGCCAACGCCAGTGAGCCGCCGGAGGAGAGCGGCGATGCGGGGGAGGTGCTCGGGTATGTCAAGGTCATGACGAACGACCCAATGGAGGCGCTGCAGAAACAGATCTCCATCTACGCCACCATCTGCGAGCAGCTCGTCGAGATGCACCGCGCCTTCACCGAGCACCAGGACTCCATTGCAGGTATGTACACTTGTGGCAGGTAGCAACTACACATGCTTGTTGTTTGTATTACGCTGTACAAACAACTGTATTATCAGTCACTACTCCCTCCGTATCTAAATATAAATTAAAAAAAATTCAATGCAAACTACATACGGAGCAAAATGAACGAATCTATATTCTAAAACATGTCTATATATATCCGTTCATTTTGGAATATCTAAAAAGACTTATATTTAGGAATGGAGGGAGTATGTGTTAAGTTTCAATAGCGAGAGCATTATGTTAAGATTTGGAGAGGAGTTGAAATGCCGCAAAATAAATCAAATAGAGCCGATTATGCATGTATGACGACACGAGTTTGCCATGTGGGACCAACTGTCTTTTTGTGCCATGTTCCCATTTGCTCCCCTGTGGTTGTTCGCAGTCTTATGCTTTTCTGTAGAATGTAAAAAGCATCTCGACTCGCCCCCCCCAATAGGCCCCTCAGGGCGCCTTTTTTTAGCGTCGACGGCGAAAAATCGGCCCAGTCGCGCCTCCAGCTCGTTGTTTATCGCCGGTTTGAGCCGAAATAGCAACCGGCGAACCCAGCCCCCCGGGGCGCCGACTGAAGCGAAAAGGCGCGTGGGCTCGCGCTGTCGGCGACAAACAAGCCTATTTCAGCCGCCCCTTTCCCTCCATTTCCTCATTGCTTCCCCCCTTCTCCCCCGCCGCTCCCGCCATGCCACCGAAGAAGTATTCGACCCCTTGCCCCGCCGCCGATTCCACCCAGCCGAAGCAGAGGAAGTCGAGGGCGTCGATGGCAAGACCATCGAGCTTGTCAAACGCCGAGTGGAGGGCGGATGTTCAGCACCGGGAGGCGGTCAAAACTAACCGGCGGAACAGGCTCATCACCAAGAGGGCCAGGGACGCGGCGGCGGCGGAGCAGGTAGAGGCGTCTCACGCGGGGATGATGAACCTTCCGCCCGGCCACTGCCCACAAGCCACGTGGGGGAGTCAGCAGAGCATCGCATCGCCGGCCAACTTCTCGCTGTTGGGGACGTAGTAATTTCAAAAAAATTCCTACGCACACACAAGATCATGGTGATGCATAGCAACGAGAGGGGAGAGTGTTGTCCACGTACCCTCGTAGACCGAAAGCGGAAGCGTTAGCACAACGCGGTTGATGTAGTTGTACGTCTTCATGATCCGACCGATCAAGTACCGAACGTACGGCACCTCCGAGTTCAGCACACGTTCAGCTCGATGACGTCCCGCAAACTCCGATCCAGCAGAGCTTCACGGGAGAGTTCCGTCAGCACGACGGCGTGATGACGGTGATGATGTTGCCACCGACGCAGGGCTTCGCCTAAACACCGCTACGATATGACCGAGGTGGAATATGGTGGAGGGGGGTACCGCACACGGCTGGGAGAGATCAACAGATCAACTTGTGTGTCTAGAGGTGCCCCCTGCCCCTGTATATAAAGGAGCAAGGGGGAGGCCAGCTGGCCCCTTGTGGGCGCGCCAGAAGGATGAGTCCTCCTCCTAGTAGGAGTAGGACTCCCCTCTTTCCTACTCCTACTAGGAGGGGAAAACGAAGGGGGAGAGGGAGAAGGAAAGGGGGGCGCCGCCCCCCTCTCCTAGTCCAATTCGGACCAGAGGGGGAGGGGCGCGCAGCCTGCCCTAGGCCAGCCCTCTCTCTCTCCACTAAGGCCCATAGGGCCCACTATTTCTCCCCGGGGGGGGGGGGGGGGGGGGGGTGGTTCCGGTAACCCTCCGGCACTCCGGTTTTCTCCGAAACCACCCGGAACACTTCCGGTGTCCGAATATAGTCGTCCAATATATCGATCTTTACGTCTCGACCATTTCGAGACTCCTCGTCATGTCTGTGATCATATCTAGGACTCCGAACTACCTTCGGTACATCAAAACACAAAAAACTCATAATACCGATCGTCCCCGAACTTTAAGCATGCGGACCCTACGGGTTCGAGAACTATGTAGACATGACCTAGACACGTCTTCGGTCAATAACCAATAGCGGAACCTGGATGCTCATATTGGCTCCCACATATTCTACGAAGATCTTTATCGGTCAAACCGCATAACAACATACGTTGTTCCCTTTGTCATCGGTATGTTACTTGCCCGAGGTTCGATCGTCGGTATCTCAATACCTACTTCAATCTCGTTACCGGCAAGTCTCTTTACTCATTCCGTAATACATCATCCCACAACTAACTCATTAGTTACAATGCTTGCAAGGCTTATAGTGATGTGTATTACTGAGTGGGCCCAGAGATACCTCTCCGACAATCGGAGTGACAAATCCTAATCTCGAAATACGCCAACTCAACAAGTACCTCCGGAGACACCTGTAGAGCACCTTTATAATCACCCAGTTACGTTGTGACGTTTGGTAGCACACAAAGTGTTCCTCCGGTAAACGGGAGTTGCATAATCTCATAGTCATAGGAACATGTATAAGTCATGAAGAAAGGAATAGCAACATACTAAACGATCAAGTGCTAAGTTAACGGAATGGGTCAAGTCAATCACACCATTCTCCTAATGATGTGATCCCGTTAATCAAATGACAACTCATGTCTATGGCTAGGAAACATAACCATCTTTGATCAACGAGCTAGTCAAGTAGAGGCATACTAGTGACACTCTGTTTGTCTATGTATTCACACATGTACCATGTTTCCGGTTAATACAATTCTAGCATGAATAATAAACATTTATCATGATATAAGGAAATAAATAATAACTTTATTATTGCCTCTAGGGAATATTTCCTTCAGTCTCCCACTTGCACTAGAGTCAATAATCTAGATTACACAGTAATGATTCTAACACCCATGGAGCCTTGGTGCTGATCATGTTTTGCTTGTGGAAGAGGCTTAGTCAACGGGTCTGCAACATTCAGATCTGTATGTATCTTGCAAATCTCTATGTCTCCCACCTGGAGTTGATACCGGATGGAGTTGAAGCGTCTCTTGATGTGCTTGGTTCTCTTGTGAAATCTGGATTCCTTTGCCAAGGCAATTGCACCAGTATTGTCACAAAAGATTTTCATTGGACCCGATGCACTAGGTATGACACCTAGATCGGATATGAACTCCTTCATCCAGACTCCTTCATTCGCTGCTTCCGAAGCAGCAATGTACTCCACTTCACACGTAGATCCCACCACGACGCTTTGTTTAGAACTGCTCCAACTGACAGCTCCACCGTTCAATATAAATACGTATCCGGTTTGCGATTTAGAATCGTCCGGATCAGTGTCAAAGCTTGCATCAACGTAACCATTTACGATGAGCTCTTTGTCACATCCATAAACGAGAAACATATCCTTAGTCCTTTTCAGGTATTTCAGGATGTTCTTGACCGCTGTCCAGTGATCCACTCCTGGATTACTTTGGTACCTCCCTGCTAAACTAATAGCAAGGCACACATCAGGTCTGGTACACAGCATTGCATACATGATAGAGCCTATGGCTGAAGCATAGGGAACATCTTTCATTTTCTCTCTATCTTCTGCAGTGGCCGGGCATTGAGTCTTACTCAACTTCACACCTTGTAACACAGGCAAGAACCCTTTCTTTGCCTGATCCATTTTGAACTTCTTCAAAACTTTGTCAAGGTATGTGCTTTATGAAAGTCCAATGAAGCGTCTTGATCTATCTCTATAGATCTTGATGCCCAATATGTAAGCAGCTTCACCGAGGTCTTTCATTGAAAAACTCTTATTCAAGTATCCTTTTATGCTATCCAGAAATTCTACATCATTTCCAATCAACAATATGTCATCCCACTCACTTTCTTGTAAATACAGGCTTCTCCAAAAGTCTGTATAAAACCATATGCTTTGATCACACTATCAAAACGTTTATTCCAACTCCGAGAGGCTTGCACCAGTCCATAAATGGATCGCTGGAGCTTGCACACTTTGTTAGCACCATTTTGGATCGATAAAACCTTCAGGTTGCATCATATACAACTCTTCTTCTAGAAATCCATTCAGGAATGCAGTCTTTACATCCATTTGCCAAATTTCATAATCATAAAATGCGGCAATTGCTAACATGATTCGGACGGACTTAAGCATCGCTACGGGTGAGAAGGTCTCATCGTAGTCAACTCCTTGAACTTGTCGAAAACCTTTCACAACAAGTCGAGCTTTTTAGACACTAACATTACCGTCAACGTCAGTCTTCTTCTTGAAGATCCATTTATTCTCTATGGCTTGCCGATCATCGGGCAAGTCAACCAAAGTCCACACTTTGTTCTCATACATGGATCCCATCTCAGATTTCATGGCCTCAAGCCATTTTGCGGAATCTAGGCTCATCATCGCTTCCTCATAGTTCGTAGGTTCGTCATGGTCTAGTAACATGACCTCCAGAACAGGATTACCGTACCACTCTGGTGCGGATCTTACTCTGGTTGACCTACGAGGTTCGGTAGTAACTTGATTTGAAGTTTCATGATCATCATCATTAACTTCCTCACTAATTGGTGTAGGTGTCACAGGAACCGGTTTCTGTGATGAACTACTTTCCAATAAGGGAGCAGGTACAGTTACCTCATCAAGTTCTACTTTCCTCCCACTCACTTCTTTCGAGAGAAACTCCTTCTCTAGAAAGGATCCAAATTTAGCAACAAAAGTCTTGCCTTCGGATCTGTGATAGAAGGTGTACCCAATAGTCTCCTTTGGGTATCCTATGAAGACACATTTCTCCGATTTGGGTTCGAGCTTATCAGGTTGAAGCTTTTTCACATAAGCATCGTAGCCCCAAACTTTAAGAAACGACAACTTTGGTTTCTTGCCAAACCATAGTTCATAAGGCGTCGTCTCAACGGATTTAGATGGTGCCCTATTTAACATGAATGCAACCGTCTCTAAAGCATAACCCCAAAATGATAGCGGTAAATCAGTAAGAGACATCATAGATCGCACCATATCCAGTAAAGTACGATTACGACGTTCGGACACACCATTACGCAGTGGTGTTCCGGGTGGCGTGAGTTGCGAAACTATTCCGCATTGTTTCAAATGAAGACCAAACTCGTAACTCAAATATTCTCCTCCACGATCAGATCGTAGAAACTTTATTTTCTTGTTACGATGATTTTCCACTTCACTTTGAAATTCTTTGAACTTTTCAAATGTTTCAGATTTATGTTTCATTAAGTAGATATACCCATATGTAACACCCACGATGCGGCTATATCTCCCACGTGCCGAGGCACGACTTAGAGGCATAACCGCATTGTAGGTATTGTCGCAAGAAGGGTCATCTTCACACAATCCCATGTAATGAACAAGAATGGGATAAAGAGAGTTGGCTTACAATCGCCATTTCACACAATACATAAATAAAATCATACATCATCCAAAATACACACATAGACCGACTACGGTCAAAACCAAATGAAAAGAAGATAACCCCAAATGCTAGATCCCCGATCGTCCCAACTGGGCTCCACTACTGATCATCAGGAAACGAAACATAGTAACGACCACGTTCCTCGTCGAACTCCCACTTGAACTCGGTTGCGTAATCTGCACTGGTATCGTCGGCACCTGCAACTGTTTTGGTAGAATCTGTGAGTCACGAGGACTCAACAATCTCACACCCGCGAGATCAAGACTATTTAAGCTTATAGGAAGGATGGGGTAATGAGGTGGAGCTGCAGCAAGCACTAAGCATATATGGTGGCTAACATACGCAAATAAGAGCGAGAAGAGGAGCAAAGCATCGGTCGAGAAGCTAGAAGAGATCAAGAAGTGATCCTGAAACTACTTACGTTCATACATAACCCAGATCGTGTTCACTTCCCGGACTCCGCTGAAAAGAGACCATCACGGCTACACACACGATTGGTGTATTTTATTAAGTCAAGTGTCAAGTTCTCTACAACTGGACATTAACAAATTCCCATCTGCCACATAACCGCGGGCACGGCTTTCGAAAGATAATACCCTGCAGGGGTGTCCCAATTTAGCCCATTATAAGCTCTCACAGTCAACGAAGGATAAACCTTCTCCTGGGAAGACCCGATCAGTCTCGGAATCCCGGTTTACATGACATTTCGACAATGGTAAAACAAGACCAGCAAAGCCGCCTGATGTGCCGACAAATCCCGATAGGAGTCGCACGTATCTCGTTCTCAGGGCACACCGGATGAGCCAGACGTCGGGTTGGCATAGACCCTGGTTGCCCAGGGGGCGCCGGACATCGCTCGGTTTGGACCAGCACTCGAAGGAGCACTGGCCCGGGGGGGGGGGGGGTAAATAAAGATGACCCTCGGGCTCGCGAAAACCCAAGGGAAAAAGGCTTAGGTAGGCAAATGTAAAACCAAGGTTGGGCCTTGCTGGAGGAGTTTTATTCAAGGCGAACTGTCAAGGGGGTCCCATAAATCACCCAACCGCGTAAGGAACGCAAAATCAAGGAACATAACACCGGTATGACGGAAACTAGGGCGACAATAGTGGAACAAAACACCAGGCATAAGGCCGAGCCTTCCACCCTTTACCAAATGTATAGATGCATTAATTAAATAAGAGATATTGTGATAAGCCAAAATATCCATGTTCCAACATGGAACCAACTTCAACTTCACCTGCAACTAGCAACGCTATAAGAAGGGCTGAGCAAAAGCGGTAACTTAGCCAAACAACGGTTTGCTAGGAAAGGACGGTTAGAGGCTTGACATGGCAATATGGGAGGCATGATATAGCAAGTGGTAGGTAGCGTAGGATAGCAATAGAACGAACAACTAGCAAAGCAAAGATAGAAGTGATTTCGAGGGTATGGTCATCTTGCCTGCAAGGTTCTCAGAGTCGTCGAAAGCTTGATCCTCGTAAGCGTTCTCAACAGGTTCCTCATAAGAGTTCTCGTCTCCCGGCTCTACCCAAAGCAAGAACACAAGCAATGGAACCACGATCAAACACGGTGCAATGCACAAGCAACATGATGCAAAACCTGCATGATATGCGAGATGTGGTATGCAATGCATATGCGTGCTCCGGAAGAAAAGATGAACAAGGCATCAACTTGGCAAACCAAGTATGCCGCTGGAAATATGGGATGATTTCGGTCGAAATCGATACAAAGATCACCGGAAACGGATGCACGGTTTGCAAATGGCGAGCAAAACAAGAATGACACCAATCTGCGATTAACAACATGATAGCACTTAGAATACATCAAGTAACTATGCTACAGCACCCAACATAGCAACAAAGCATATGGCAGTGATCTACAGGAGATGCTTGACAAAATATGAACACTGAGCTACGGCTAGATCACACAATAACAGGTTCAAACAAGCATGGCAAAAGTGCAAAAGATATCAGCTTCGCAGACTTGGTGAAAATACTGGACATGGCATAAACAGCATCAGGTAGCAACGTTTAGAGCAAGCAATCAACGTGCTACAGGAACTTATCATAGCAAAACAAGGCATGGCAGGAATCTAATAAATGCATAGAACAAAAGTCCCTTACTGACCATGAGCCAAAAAGGCACAGAAGATATGATGGCACCCATGTAAACATAGCAAGTTTCGTTAACAGATTTCAGACTTAGCATAAAACAGAGCATGACATTAACAGAATTATGAAGGCATCTTTGTGAGCTCGATTCACTCATCACAAGGCAATGCATGACAAAACAAGCATACCAACAGCAAGAAGACATGTTCATGAAGCTCTCCATGGCAAGAGCAAGTTCATAGCATGTATGGGTCAACTACAACAACCTTGACAAAATTGAATCGCATGCTAACGTACTGCCAGAAACATTTTATAGCAAAAGTAGAGCAAGATTGAGACATGCTAGGGCACTCCATAATTGCAAACACTGGCATGGATGGATAGAGCACAACTATATGTCCAAAACATCCTTACTGGACATACTGAAAAGAAGCATGGATCTCATTGTAGCATCAAGTTTACATGGCATCAAAATAACAGCAGGAAAAAGACTTAGCAAAATCGTAAGTCCCTGAAAACAGAAACATCACGAAGCCTAGTTTTCATGCTCATGCTCATAAGATGCACACATCAAATGCAACAAAAATGACAAATCATCAAGTTCTGATAAGTAACAGTAGTAAACATCATATAGCACTCTTGCATCAGAGATTTGAGCACCCAGATGAACTCAAACGAGCATGGCACAATGGAACAAAATGAAGAGCATCTTGTGATGAACATTTCGATATAACATGCGCATGAAACGGAGCAGTATGCAAGGAGATATGATGTGATGAACAGAGCCACATAATGTGATAAACTCAGGACTTGGAGGATTTTCGGGGTCAACCTTTGTCCAGATCTAGGGTTCGTCGGCGCGGACGTCGAGATTCGTCGGAGGAGTGGCCGGAGGAGTCCTTGCGGTGGCTGGAGCTAGGGTTGCCGGATCCGGGGTCCGCCGGGGCGGATCCGTCCGGCACCAGGCGCGGCGGCGAGGGAGAGGAGGCGGCGCGCGGAGGTCAGGCGGCGTCGGGGTGAGGCGGCGGTGGCCGGCGACGACCGGAGCGAGGCGGCAATGGGCGGCGGGGTCGCCGGAGCTTGGCGCGGGGGCGGCGCCCTGCCGGCGTGGAGGAGCGGTGCGGGAGGCGCGCGGGTGGCGGAGCCGGGCTCGGCGGGCCCGCCGTGGGCTCGCGGGCCGGCGGCGGTGCAAGGACACGTGGCGGCGAGCGATAGGCACGGGGCGGCGGCGCGATCTGTCCGGCCGGACCGGACGTGTCCGGCGGCGGAGAGGGAGCGGGGCTAGGGTTTGGACTGCGCGAAAAATCCGGAGGGGATCACATATTTATAGGTAGAGGGAGCTAGGAGACTCCAAATGGGGTGTAGTTTCCGCCCACACGATCGTGATCCGACGACGGAGAGCATGGAAGTGACTTAGATGGGTTATTGGGCTGTTTTGGAGGGGTGTTGGGATGCAACACACAAGAGGCCTTTGCGGTTACCCGGTTAACCGTTGGAGCATCAAACGGCCTCCAAATGGAACGAAACTTGATAGGTGGTCTACCGGTGGTGTACCAAGGACACTTGGCAAATCTCGGTCCATTTCGAGAACGTTTAACACTCGCTCACGAGAAGAGACAAGAAGGGTGCGCCGGTGCATGTGGGAGTGTCGCATTGCAAAACGGACAACGGGGAAAATGCTCGGATGCATGAGACGAACACGTATGCAAATAAGATGCACATGATGACGTGATATGAAATGCATGACATGAACAAAATGCAAAACGAAAGACAAAACCCGACCACGAAGGGAATATCATAACACATAGCCGAAAATGGCAAGAGTTGGAGTTACAAATATGGAAAGTTACATCCGGGGTGTTACACCATATCTGCTCAAATCATCTGTGAAGGTGAGAAAATAATGATACCCGCCGCGAGCCTCAACATTCATTGGACCACATACATCAGTATGTATGATTTCCAACAAATATGTTGCTCGCTCCATAGTTCCGGAGAACGGCGTTTTAGTCATCTTGCCCATGAGACATGGTTCGCAAGTACCAAGTGATTCATAATCAAGTGATTCCAAAAGTCCATCGGAATGGATTTTCTTCATGCGCTTTACACCAATATGACCTAAACGGCAGTGCCACAAATAAGTTGCACTATCATTATCAACTCTGCATCTTTTGGCTTCAATATTATGAATATGTGTATCACTACTATCGAGATTTAATATAAATAGACCGCTCCTCAAGGGTGCATGACCATAAAAGATATTACTCATATAAATAGAACAACCATTGTTCTCTGATTTAAATGAATAATCGTCTCGCATCAAATAAGATCCAGATATAATGTTCATGCTCAACGCTAGCACCAAATAACAATTATTTAGGTCTAAAACTAATCCCGAAGGTAGATGTAGAGGTAGCGTGCCGACCGCGAGCACATCGACTTTGGAACCATTTCCCACGCACATCGTCACCTCGTCCTTAGCCAATTTTGGCTTAATCCGTAGCCCCTGTGTCGAGTTGCAAATATTAGCAACAGAACTAGTATCAAATACCCAGGTGCTACTGCGAGCATTAGTAAGGTACACATCAATAACATGTATATCACATATACCTTTGTTCACCTTGCCATCCTTCTTATCCGCCAAATACTTGGGGCAGTTCCGCTTCCAGTGACCAGTTTGCTTGCAGTAGAAGCACTCAGTCTCAGGCTTAGGTCCAGACTTGGGTTTCTTCTCCTGAAGAACAACTTGTTTGCCGTTTTTCTTGAAGTTCCCCTTCTTCTTCCCTTTGCCCTTTTTCTTGAAACTGGTGGTCTTGTTGACCATCAACACTTGATGCTCCTTCTTGATTTCTACCTTCGCAGCCTTTAGCATCGCGAAGAGCTCGGAAATCGTCTTATCCATCCCTTGCATATTATAGTTCATCACAAAGCTCTTGTAGCTTGGTGGCAGTGATTGAAGGATTCTGTCAATGACACTATCATCTGGAAGATTAACTCCCAGTTGAATTAAGTGATTGTTATACCCAGACATTCTGAGTATATGTTCACTGACAGAACTATTCTCCTCCATTTTGCAGCTGTAGAATTTATTGGAGACTTCATATCTCTCAATCCGGGCATTTGCTTGAAATATCAACTTCAACTCCTGGAACATCTCATATGCTCCATGACGTTCAAAACGTCGTTGAAGTCCCGGTTCTAAGCCGTAAAGCATGGCACACTGAACTATCGAGTAGTCATCAGCTTTGCTCTGCCAAACGTTCATAACATCTGGTGTTGCTCCTGCAGCAGGCCTGGCACCCAGCGGTGCTTCCAGGACGTAATTCTTCTGTGCAACAATGATGATAATCCTCAAGTTACGGACCCAGTCCGTGTAATTGCTACCATCATCTTTCAACTTTGCTTTCTCAAGGAATGCATTAAAATTCAACGGAACAACATCACGGGCCATCTATCTACAACAAAATAGATAAGCAAAATACTATCAGGTACTAAGTTCATGATAAATTAAAGTTCAATTAATCATATTACTTAAGAACTCCCACTTAGATAGACATCCCTCTAATCATCTAAGTGATCACGTGATCCAAATCAACTAAACCATGTCCGATCATCACGTGAGATGGAGTAGTTTTCAATGGTGAACATCACTATGTTGATCATATCTACTATATGATTCATGCTCGACCTTTCGGTCTCAGTGTTCCGAGGCCATATCTGCATATGCTAGGCTCGTCAAGTTTAACCTGAGTATTCCGCGTGTGCAAAACTATCTTGCACCCGTTGTATTTGAACGTAGAGCTTATCACACCCGATCATCACGTGGTGTCTCAGCACGAAGAACTTTTGCAATGGTGCATACCCAGGGAGAACACTTATACCTTGAAATTTAGTGAGAGATCATCTTATAATGCTACCGTCGATCTAAGCAAAATAAGATGCATAAGAGATCGATAAACATCACATGCAATCAATATAAGTGATATGATATGGCCATCATCATCTTGTGCTTGTGATCTCCATCTCCGAAGCACCGTCATGATCACCATCGTCACCGGCGCGACACCTTGATCTCCATCGTAGCATCGTTGTCGTCTCGCCAACTTATTGCTTCTACGACTATCGCTACTGCTTAGTGATAAAGTAAAGCAGTTACAGGGCGATTGCATTGCATACAATAAAGCGACAACCATATGGCTCCTGCCAGTTGCCGATAACTCGGTTACAAAACATGATTATCTCATACAATAAAATATAGCATCATGTCTTGACCATATCACATCACAACATGCCCTGCAAAAATAAGTTAGACGTCCTCTACTTTGTTGTTGCAAGTTTTACGTGGCTGCTACGGGCTGAGCAAGAACCGTTCTTACCTACGCATCAAAACCACAACGATAGTTCGTCAAGTTAGTGCTGTTTTAACCTTCTCAAGGACCGGGCGTAGCCACACTCGGTTCAACTAAAGTTCGAGAAACTGACACCAGCCAGCCACCTATGTGCAAAGCACGTCGGTAGAACCAGTCTCGCGTAAGCGTACGCGTAATGTCGGTCCGGGCCGCTTCATCCAACAATACCGCCGAACCAAAGTATGACATGCTGGTAGCAGTATGACTTGTATCGCCCACAACTCACTTGTGTTCTACTCGTGCATATGACATCTACGGATAAACCTGGCTCGGATGCCACTGTTGGGGAACGTAGTAATTTAAAAAAATTTCCTACGCACACACAAGATCATGGTGATGCATAGCAACGAGAGGGGAGAGTGTTGTCCACGTACCCTTGTAGACCGAAAGCGGAAGCGTTAGCACAACGCGATTGATGTAGTCGTACATCTTCACGATCCGACCGATCAAGTACCGAACGTACGGCACCTCCGAGTTCAGCACATGTTCAGCTCGATGCCGTCCCGCGAACTCCGATCCAGCAGAGCTTCACGGGAGAGTTCCGTTAGCATGACGGCGTGATGACGGTGATGATGTTGCTATCGACGCAGGGCTTTGCCTAAACACTGCTACGATATGACCGAGGTGGAATATGGTGGAGGGGGGCACCGCACACGGCTGGGAGAGATCAACAGATCAACTTGTGTGTCTAGAGGTGCCCCCTTGCCCCTGTATATAAAGGAGCAAGGGGAGGCCGGCCGGCCCCTTGTGGGCGTGCCAGGAGGAGGAGTCCTCCTCCTAGTAGGAGTAGGACTCCCCTCTTTCCTACTCCTACTAGGAGGGGGAAAGGAAGGGGGAGAGGGAGAAGGAAAGGGGGGCGCCGCCCCCCCTCTCCTAGTCCAATTCGGGCCAGAGGGGGAGGGGCACCGCCGGACCAAGGTGAGGAGGACCGCGGGGTCGGCGGCGAGGATGGCGACGGGGCAGTGGGCGCGCGCTCGGGGTAGGGGGCGACGGCGGCGAAGGGCGACGGCGACGACAGGGACGGGCCGGGGCAGCGCGCGTCGGGGCAGGGGCGCGGCTGACGGCGAGGGCGCGGGCAACGGCGACGGTGACGGCGGGGGCGGCGTCGGTTGCTTATAATGTTTTGAACAGAAAATACTTTGATAATTTTAGTTTCATAAATTTTATTTATGTTATTAAAGTTTATTTTATTTTGTTTCTACTTATATATTTTATTAAAGTTTATATTATTTTGTTTCTAATTATTTATTTATTTTATTTGTTATTTTTCATGCACCATTTTTCATGCATTTACTGATTATTTTGAGCTATAAGACCCTAAAATTGAAAAGCATTTCAAATGAACTCTGAAAAGGTTGAAAGTTGGCATGATATCATCATTTCATGCACATAGCATGTGCAAGAAAGTTGAGAGGGTTACGGCAAAAACTGGATGCACTTCGTGTACAAAACGGACAATCTCTTTCGAAGTATCAGGATTTCATACGGAAACTCGTCTGTTACAAAGGAATTTCATTTTTTAAAACTTATTTGAACTCCTGACTTTGTGTGTGTTCAAAATGCACCATTCAAAGCCACATCTCATGAATTTTCAACCCTTTCTGACTTCATTTGTTATTTTTCATGCATTTATTAATTATTTTGAGCTATAAGACCCTAAAATTGAAAAGCATTTCAAATGAACTCTGAAAAGGTTAAAAGTTGGCATGGTATCATCATTTCATCCACATAGCATGTGCAAGAAAGTTGAGAGGGTTACGGCAAAAACTAGATGCACTTCATGTACAAAACGGACAATGGTATCATACTCGTCAGTTACAGGCATTTGTTCTGGAACTTTTTCTCTGGCATATTTATTATTCCCTTTATATTCGACGAGAAGCCAGTCGGGACCTTCATACTGAGCAGGCATTCAAAGAAGATTTCTTTCTCTTCTTTCGTAAGAGCGTAGCTGGCAGGACCTTCATACTGCTTCGGAGGCATGCCGTCTTTTTCGTGCAAACGTTGCAGGTCCTCCCGTGCCTCAGGTGTATCTTTTGTCTTCCCATACACGCCCAAGAAGCTTAGCAGGTTCACGCAAAGGTTCTTCATCACGTGCATCACGTCGATTGAAGAGCGGACCTCTAGCTCTTTCCAGTAGGGTAGGTCCTAAAATATAGATTTCTTCTTCCACATGGGTGCGTGTCCCTCAGCGTCATTCGGAACAGCTAGTCCGCCGGGACCCTTTCCAAAGATTACATGTAAATCATTGACCATAGCAAGTACGTGATCACCGGTACGCATGGCGGGCTTCTTCCGGTGATCTGCCTCGCCTTTGAAATGCTTGCCTTTCTTTCGACATTGATGGTTGGTCGGAAGAAATCGACGATGGCCCAGGTACACATTCTTCCTGCATTTGTCCAGATATATACTTTCAGTGTCATCTAAACAGTGAGTGCATGCGTGGTATCCCTTGTTTGTCTGTCCTGAAAGGTTACTGAGAGCGGGCCAATCGTTGGTGGTTACAAACAACAACGCGTGCAGGTTAAATTCCTCCTGTTTATGCTCATCCCACGTACGTACACCGTTTCCAATCCACAGCTGTAAAAGTTCTTCAACTAATGGCCTTAGGTACACATCAATGTCGTTGCCGGGTTGCTTAGGGCCTTGGATGAGAACTGGCATCATAATGAACTTCCGCTTCATGCACATCCAAGGAGGAAGGTTATACATACATAGAGTCACGGGCCAGGTGCTGTGATTGCTGCTCTGCTCCCCGAAAGGATTAATGCCATCCGCGCTTAAACCAAACCATACGTTCCTTGGGTCAGCTGCAAACTCAGCCTAGTACGTTCTCTCGATTTTTCTCCACTGCGACCCGTCAGCGGGTGCCCTCAACTTCGCGTCTTTCTTACGGTCCTCACTGTGCCATCGCATCAACTTGGCATGCTCTTCGTTTCTGAAAAGACGTTTCAACCGTGGTATTATAGGAGCATACCACATCACCTTCGCAGGAACCCTCTTCCTGGGGGGCTCGCCGTCAACATCACCAGGGTCATCTCGTTTGATCTTATACCGCAATGCACCGCATACCGGGCATGCGTTCAGATCCTTGTACGCACAGCGGTAGAGGATGCAGTCATTAGGGCATGCATGTATCTTCTGCACCTCTAATCCTAGAGGGCATACGACCTTCTTTGCTGTGTATGTACTGTCGGGCAATTCGTTATCCTTTGGAAGCTTCTTCTTCAATATTTTCAATAGCTTCTCAAATCCTTTGTCAGGCACATCATTCTCTGCCTTCCATTGCAGCAATTCCAGTAAGGTATCGAGCTTTGTGTTGCCATCTTCACAATTGGGGTACAACCCTTTTTTGTGATCCTCTAACATGCGATCGAACTTCAGCTTCTCCTTTTGACTTTCGCATTGTGTCCTTGCATCGACAATGACCCGGCGGAGATCATCATCATCGGGCACTGGTTCCTCTTGATCTTCAGCAGCTCCCCCCTTGCAGCATCATTGGGCACATCGTCTGGTTCCTCTTGATCTTCAGCAGCTTCCCCCATTGCAGCATCACCGTATTCAGGGGGCACATAGTTGTCATCGTCCTCTTCTTCTTCACCGTCTTCCATCATAACCCCTATTTCTCCGTGCCTCGTCCAAACATTATAGTGTGGCATGAAACCCTTGTAAAGCAGGTGGGTGTGAAGGATTTTCCGGTCAGAGTAAGACTTCGTATTCCCACATATAGGGCATGGACAACACATAAAACCATTCTGCTTGTTTGCCTCAGCCACTTCGAGAAAATCATGCACGCCCTTAATGTACTCGGAGGTGTGTCTGTCACCGTACATCCATTGCCGGTTCATCTGTGTGCATTATATATAATTAAGTGTGTCGAAAACCATTACAGAACACCATGAATAGATAATTAAGTGACCAAATTAATAGAAGTTCATCATCACATTAAAATCAAAGTACATACATAGTTCTCATCTAACAACATATATATAGCTCTCCAGAGCATCTAATTAATTAAACCATACATTGAAACTATGTAAAACATTTCAATGCGAAAACAAATGCGATCATAATCGCAACCAAGGTAACAATTGATCCAACGGCATAATGATACCAAGCCTCGGTATGAATGGCATATTTTCTAATCTTTCTAATCTTCAAGCGCATTGCATCCATCTTGATCTTGTGATCATCGACGACATCCGCAACATGCAACTCCAATATCATCTTCTCCTCCTTAATTTTTTTATTTTTCCTTCAAGTAATTGTTTTCTTCTTCAACTAAATTTAACCTCTCGACAATAGGGTCGGTTAGAATTTCCGGTTCAACCACCTCCTAGATAAATAAAATCTATGCCACGTTGGTCGGCATATTTGTCATAAATAATAAATGAACGAAATAGTTATAAAAAGATAATATATACCACATCCGAATCATAGACATGACGAGGGCCGACGGGGGCGGATACCAAAACCATCGCACTATGTAATAAGAAGGAATAATAAAAGTAACAAAATTAGACAAGTATCTATCTAAAGTAAGAATTTTTTTCTTTCAGAAAGAAGGTAAGAACAAGAGGCTCACCACGGTGGTGCTCGCAACGAGATCGGCGCGGGCGATCGACGGCGGTGAAGACGGGGACGGGACGTGACGGACCGCTAAACCTAGACAAATCTCGGGGAAAATGGAGCCCGGAGGTCGAGTTTCGAGAGGAGAAAGATTAACTAGTGTGGCTCAGACATTTCATCGAACACCTCATGTGCATAGGAGGTGAGCTAGAGCACCCAAATGCCCTCCCCTCGCTGGCCAGAAAAAACAGAGCACTGTGGAGTGCTCTGCTGTGGCGATGGGGTATATATAGGGAACTCATTGGTCCCGGTTCGTGGCACCGACCGGGACTAAAAGCCTTTGGTCCTCTCAACTGCAGGCTTTCGGGCCTAACCGTTCTCTGTGGGGCCTACTGGGCCTTCTGCGGGCCTGAATCCTGGCCCATGGATGGGTTTCTAGTCGTATTCAGGCCGTGGTGGCCCAGTAGGTGGCATAATTTTTTTTCCCTGTTTTTTCTCTTTTGCTTTATTTATTTTGTTTTGTTTCTACTTACAACAAAAAACTTATTTATTTTATTTCTAATTACTTATGTATTTTACTTTAGTTATTTTATTTTTATTTATTTTACTGCGGCTATTTTTATTTATTTTACTGCTGCTATTTTTATTTAATTTATTAAGGTTTATTTATTTTTAGTTACTATAGTTTATTTTATTTTATTTTATTAAGGTTTATTTATTTTTATTTATTTTATTAAGGTTTATTTATTTTATTTACTATAAAAAAATGAACATAGATGCGCCTATAGAGAAAATTCAACCTAAATTCATAATAAATTTCTATGAAATTCAAAGAAATTTACTGTGAATTTAGGTCAAATTCCCTGTATAAGGGCATCTATTTTCACTTTGAGAGGAGCTCAACAAGGCAGAGAGGGACGGGCTTATAAACTGGTGTGAGCGCCCTTCGGTTGGCGAGGTGGGACTAAACACTGACCGCAACTAGGACCAGCCTTTAGTCCCGGTTTGCGGTATGAACCGGGACTAAAGGGTGAGCCTCTGGTCCCGGTTCAAGCCACCAACTGGGACCAATGGTGGTGGGCCAGGAGCGAGGCCCATTGGTCCCGGTTTGTCCCACCAACCGGGACCAAAGGGGCCGGACGAACCGGGACCAATGCCCCCACGAGGCCCGGCAGGCTCCTGGCCGCACGAACCGGGACCAATGCTCACATTAGTCCCGGTTCGTGACTGAACCGGGACTAATGTGAATATTGCCCTGTGACCAAAGCCCAGTTTTCTACTAGTGTAAAGGAAGCTACTCGCTAAAAAGCAGACTTCTTCCTCTGGCTATGCTGCTCGCCTAAATCGATATCAATGACTTATATCGTACTTCGCTACATATGGATGGGTCCGTGTCTATCCGAAAAATGCCGAGGAGCTCCAGGGAGCGGACCTCACCGATATTTGTCCCTTCAAGCCACCTCGAGATTAGCAACTACCATTTGTCAGACCGGTATGATTTCTTTAGATAGGTACATGAGAAAAATCTGTGCTTGGCAACTTGTTCGATGGAAAAGATACTTTTGTGGTAGCTAAAGAAGAAGAAGAAGGGCAAGGCGGTGGGGCTGCACGTGATGATGGGCATGAGATAAAGGAAGGGTTTGTGGTTGAGGAAGAACATGTTGTGCTTGAGGGATGTTGGAAGGCCAAGACTTTCCAAAAGCAGCAAAAAATAAACCAAGGGACCATGGCTTAAGGACATTCCCGGAAAAGCAAGGTATGGTACTTGACAAATGTAAGCCCTCGAAGACAAAGGGGGGGAGGGGGGGTGTTACCAGCTGGACAAAAAATTAGTATTGGGACCACATGTCAAGACTTAAGATTCGAAACTGGCCATGTGTCAATCAAAATGATGCTCATGATAAGAGGTTTCACACTATGGTTCAGCAAGACATCTATGAGGGTATTTGCTTGGACCCAAAGATATTTCTTTTCTTTTTATGCCTCAATAAACAGTCAACCTTGCTATCATTAACAAGCACCGGTGGTGGAGGTCGAAATAATTTTTAGATGTGGCGTAGTTTATGAAGGAGAAAACCATGTGTAGTACAATTATGCAAGAGCTCAAGAAGTGTTAGGGACCAAGTGAAAGTTTCTTAATTGAGTGTAGCGCTGACCATTGACTCGTTAGAGAACTCCGCAGATTGATACTTTGATTCTCAACTGAGGGGTATTCTCAATTGAGGAATATTTACTTCTCGCTACATACCATTGCGCTTGGGGGGCCAACATGATTTCCATTGGAACTTAAGAATAAGTAACATCCGTAACATAGGCTTCGGAGTCTACTAAGGTCCGGAAGCCACCTTTGGGTCATCTCCATTTCCCCCCTTTTCATACAATAAAGTTTAGTCTGAACTAGCGATTGAGCTCCTACTTTGTGTGAGAGGCTCAAGGAGAAGAAGATGAGTCTTGGTGGTGTTGGTAAACCCTGGTGGTGCCCACACCTCTCTCACAGTGACTAGCTTCTCTCCAAGGAAGTGGATACATCTCTGTCTCTGCACGCCTCGGTTAATTCTTATCCAAGGTTTGTCACTTGTGTATTTTCTTTGATCCCTTCATATCTGCATATAGGTTGTACCCACCATAGTTTCATTTAGGAGAACTTATTTATCCGGAATGCCTAAAGTGCAAAAGGAAGAAGTAAATTTACAATTGCTTACTCTCCGCAGTCAATCATCTTGATCCTTCAATTCCTCATAAAAAATTAGTCTGAAGGATTACATTTGGCTCAAAAGCTCAACACTAGACATCCTCTCAAACTCTGAGAGACGATCAATTACACACCATCAACAAAACATAAACACCATTATTGATGAAGAACTAGTAGTGATATACATATATACATCAACATTTTCAAATCAAGGATTTAAGGGATAAAATCATCCGTTAAGAAAGCATACACATATTCAATTCAACATGCAATACTTTTTCTACAAGCGCTTGCACACTAAAATTGGAAATAAATAAAGAAAGAATTAGGAACTCCAAGCTTTGCCTTCTTTTGTTCCCTGTACTCCACAATAACACTTTATAATTTGCAGAAACGACAATTAGTCACATCGACTGTGACTGTTTACTATGTATATTGAAGAGGTTGCACCATATTGTTCCGTCATAGCCGCAAGTTGTCTCGGCATCGGGGGCATGCCAATCTCCTGTAGACCCTCGAGAACCCGAACCATTTCACCCATCGTCGGTCGATCAAATTCATTATCTTGGATACACCAACATGCAACCTTGCAAACCCTTTCGACCTCTTCTAAATTGAAGTCACCATGCAAATTTGGATCCACCAAACTCTGCACATCACCCCCATGAAGCTTGTAGATAGCTTGCACTGGGAAAAATTTAGCAGAGTGGTTATTCCTAGTGTTGTATGTTCCAGATGAATTCCTAGCCCCTGATATGATTTCTAGAAGTACCATGCCAAAGCTATAAACATCAACTTTTGGCGTAATAGCATTCCCGCTAAGCCACTCCGGAGCAAGATAACCAACAGTTCCTCTGAACGTGGTTAGAATTCGGCTAAAATCCCGTCCGACTAATGCCGCCAACCCAAAGTCAGCAACTTTAGGAACAAATGATGCATCCAAAAGTATATTTTCTGGCTTAATATCACAGTGTATGATGCATTGGCGACAACTCTGATGCAAGTAGGACAATCCTCTAGCAATTCCAAGGGTTATTTGAAATCTAGTGTTCCAATTCAGGATATCACCATTAGCATTGCTCTTCTTAAACAGATGGTCATCCAGAGACCCATTTGACATGTGTTCATATACAAGTAACCTTTTATCACCTTCGCTGCAGAAACCAATCAATTTGACTATGTTGATATGTTGGATGAGTCCAACTGAGCTCACCTCGGCCCTGAATTGCTTCTCTCCTTGAGATGCACCATCAAGCCTCTTCACTGCTATACTAGTTGAGTCATTTAATACTCCCTTGTATACAGAACCAAAACCACCTCCTCCTAGCTTTTCAGAGAAGTTTTTAGTAGCACGGACTAAATCCGTGAATCTAAAGGCCATAATCCCTCCACCACTATCTTGATTGCCGTATAAAGGCAAACCACACCATTTGAGTTTCTTCATCCAAATCAATAACAACACCATGATCATTAGTAACCCAAGACCAGTAATGGCTCCTGCAATAACAACTCCGACATGCAGCTTTCTTTTATTTTTTCTGAAACTTAAATCTTTGGCGGCAAGGCGAATGTAAAGAACATCTTCAGCTGTAAAATCAATGCCATCATTCATACTTACACTAAGTAATTCCCCATACCAGACGGAGCATTTGTCATTGTTAAAGGAGTAAGCAGTGCAAGAGCAAGAGCTAAGACAAGCTTCTTCGCATTTTGTCTGAGTTGAAGCAAGGGCTATGAGTTGGGGCTTGTAGGGCAATGTAGCTTGAGCAATCGGGTGGAACATGTCTTTTGAACTTGTCATGTTTTTCTCACTAGTGCCGCAGTACTGTAATGGTGTGTTTCTGATGCATCCGCCTGTTCTATCATTAAACTCCCAATCCTGTGGTGACTTCTGAGAGAAGCCCTCCATACACTCACATAATATATGTGCATGGTTGTTGCAGACCGCAAAAGGTCCACATGTAGCAGGCGTCATGCAGGGACCATCAGGGTTGGCACCTATGGTTTCCCAGGTCTGTCTGGCTTGAGACCAAAACATCATTTTTGTTTGACCCGAGGTGTCCAGTGAGACAAATAAAGGCGGTGATTCATCCGGTGAAGTGTACATGTAGTACTCCTCTCGGTTGTTATCAACATATATTGGGTTAACCAGACCTTTAATCCGAGGATCCAAATCTACCAGTGACTGGATTATTGGTACCAATGTTGATGTTGTAGAGGACACAAATTGCCAATACACTACAGAGGGGTTGTTGCGGCGCTTGAGGACCATCCCCGTGGCACCTTCTAGTCCAACACTGTATGAGCCAAGACCAGGATTAATGAGACTCTTCTTTGAGATGATCGTGTTGATCAAGCCGGTGACCTTGTCCCAGCCAAGCTTGACGCCAGGAAGCACAACATCTGTTGGGTGGTCGAAACTCTGCCACGAAGGCATCTCTTGGCTAGTGTTTGTGGGTAGGAGGACAAGGTTTCCACTGTTTAGGAGAACAAGGGTTGTCGTGGTGGTGGTGGTTTGTGTCCTATTGACGATGTGAGTGGACCAGACAAGGGATTCAGTGCCGGCATCAACATGGTCTACGATGATGACAAGATTGCCGTCACTTGAGATCCTGAGCTGTGTGGAGTTGATATTGGGATGAGCGATGGGCTCCTCCCTATTAGCAACCCACACAGTAGTAAAAACTGGAATCTTATTGAACCATATGCCAAAGTACCAGCTAGAGCTAGAGCTGGTGTTGTCGTGGGACTTACTACTACTCATGGTGCTTGCAATCATTGTAGCTGGTTGGAAGAAGCCGAGCGCGTACTTGCCATTTCTTGAGACGAGCTTGCCGGCACCGGCACCAACAGCCGCGAAAGTTTGACCTGCCGCGAGAGTGTCGCCTGCAGAGGAGCATCGAGGAGCTGCGTACGAGAGAAGGAGAAGCCCGAGTAATGTGTAGATGAGAGGAGGCATGGCATGGAGAAGTGTACAAGTTGTTGGGGAAGATGGGATAGTTTGGATGGATGGATGAATGCTTTGTTCTACTAACTCTTCGGAGAAGGAAGAAGATGTTGTGTGCATATATAGGGAATACGACACCCTGCCGGGTGGTTGCGCGTGTAGTTACAAGGTCAACCAGAGAGGTTAATTAAATACATGGATTAGTGAGAGGGTGTTTGTTTCCAGAGACTTATTGATTTAGGGACTTAAAAAAGTCCCTATAAGTCCCATCTAAACCAAACATGAGGGACTTATAGGGACTTAAAGTGGGCATTTGGGACTTATGAAATAAGACTCTCAAGGAGGGACTTATAGGGACTTATAGTTGTAATATGGTCTTTTAGTCCATATTAAGTCCCAGAAACCAAACAGGTAGGGACTTTTTAGGGACTTGGGACTTATAAGTTGGGACTAAAAAAAGTCCTAGGACTTGTGAACCAAACAGGGCCTCATGTAGTACTAGCTAACCATGTGAGTTGGATACTTGAATAAGTTGAGTTTTCTTTCTATGAACCCTTGTGAACGGTGATTAATATATACGTGCAGGTCATAAACAAATATTTCGTCCAGTAGACTTCATCAACAAATTAAATAAATGATTATCAAGACGTATCGAATTGCAGTTACAAAATTATAGTACCAAGGTCAGCTATAACTCCGCAGACGGCAGATCCACAATAATTGAGTGACCACAAATATTTAGTTGACTAGATAGCGACGAATAAAATTAATCTCTCTGTTGGCATCATTTTCGTATAGGGTTTGTACAGTCATATACACAACAATTTCTATATATCATAGCGAACAGACAACACTTTGTGTTAATTTTGTGAGACATGTGTACAGCGACGGCATGGCGCAGAAGTTTAGAGCAATTTGTAGTTAGCAAAGCTCTTTCGAGACTTTGATTTGTTTATATACAGTAGCCTAATTTGATTGATGGCGGCTATACATAGGAGTACTAGTTATGTTTTTATATATGTTGGGGGAATCTGACCTTTGACTAGTGACTTCCTTACGTATTATTGATTCATAATTTGCTTTAGGTGCGTACAATACCAGAATGTTATTGATGGCGGCTACTAGCTATGTTCTTATATATGATAGGGGAATTTGACCTTTGATTACTT
Organism: Aegilops tauschii subsp. strangulata; assembly: GCF_002575655.3. Lineage (NCBI taxonomy): Eukaryota > Viridiplantae > Streptophyta > Magnoliopsida > Poales > Poaceae > Aegilops > Aegilops tauschii. The sequence continues at coordinate 7,008,451 of NC_053035.3, forward strand.
TGTTTATTTGTTACAGATTTGTACTTGGTGACTCACTGGTTTTCGTTCATCTCAATCTTGGTGAATGATTCTCTCTCAAAAAAAAAAAATCTTGGCGAATGATTAAGTGTGTTTGCTTCCTAATAAAGTTCACTTTGCTATAAAAAATAATTCCTCTAATCACGAATGTTCTTTTTTGCAAAAAGGCCAAAGCCCATATATTGAGTAGCACATACTATTACAAAAACAGCCTTGCAAAAATAAAAAATAAAATCCAAGTCCTTGGGGATGCCGAAGTCTTCTTCCTATTGCGTCTACCGGCGGCGTGCCATGAGCAACGCTCGTTGGCGCCTCTGAGCCTTCGTCTCAGTGGAGAAACTTGTTTAAACCAAATAGCTCGTAGAAGCAACGACTGGGAAGTTGTCGATGTAGACCAGAAGATGTTGCTGACCATGACCTGCGGAGCAAATAGCTGCCCGGCCCGGTGAAGGAAACTTCTGAGAGTTCCTGAAATTCACCCAATATATATGTATAATGTATGAATAACATAAGTTCAATACATTGTTTAAAGGTTTCTAAAAAATAAACTAAAAATATCATAATATGGTCCAAATATCATTAAAATTATAAGAAATAGAACCAAAATTGGCTTTATGTTTTTTTACATATTTGGAGGGGGTGCCATGGCACCCATGGAACCCCCACTGGATAACCCCTGATTTAATCTTAACAATTTCCAATTCGTGACCCACTTTCTCTGGTGTTCTTTTCTATGAAATGCTGTTCTTGAAAGGGAGCTGAAAAATTAGTTACAATGAGTCTATTCCCAACCTATTTCACACATCTTTCATGATGCAACAGACTTGGATTACTAACATGCACATTATGTTCTTGTACTACTTGTATTGATGGTTATTATGGAGGTAGGGGTGTATAGCGAATCTGTGAGTTACTCTAACCTGTTTGCAAATGCAATTGCTGCTCAAGTACTCACTCATTCAGGATCCTCAACATCCTTTTAGTGTGAGTTCTCTCCAACCAAGTACGATACTGTTCTTTTCTTTGTTTAAGATAAGAACTCAAAAACAAAACATGCAAAATAGAATGGTCACATGATCACACAGCCGACTCACACATGATAAACAGTTGCTTGATGGTCTGCTCATTCAACACATACTCCATGCTCACATTTTTCCCCATATAAGAGATACCGGAGACTCTTGGTGTATAGAGGGCTATATATACCCCTGCCTTTAGGATGTCAAAGCAAAGCATGATATGAGTTCATACTCGGGCACCCCTTTATCAGCCTTCAAGCAATCTGAAATATTGGAGAAAAACAAACGGAGCATCGTAGCAATTACAAGGAGAAACAGAAGCAGGCCGTGACACCTTAGTATGTGTGTTTTCCTCCTCCTGTAGTTTGTGAAGAATAATGGGAAGGACGGGAAACATGACAGGGCGATCAACTATGTCCCGGGTTTGTTGTGAACGTGTTCTCCTTTGTGCTTGTCGAAACAGGATGGACATACACTAGATGCGGAAGAGGTGCTTAATTCTGTGTGCCACTAAACATTTTCAGGCCAGCAGTCTCGGGGAGGAGATACAACGCTACCTATGCTAGAGAGAGGAGGATGATATAATTGTCTCTGATATTGTAAATTTGTAATGCTTGGATAGGTTGTCAATATAGTGGACTATATCTAGTCTTGCCACGCAATCGCCGCCACACCACTACTCATTCTGCAACTCTGCAGACCATTTTTTTTCACTTGCATTTAGTTGCTGGTCACAGATTCTGTAGTGTACTAAAAACTGACACATGATATTTCTGAAATGCCACATATATTTCATGATGCAACAGACGTTACTCTCTGCTCTTACTTGAGGGATATTTCCTTTGGATCATACAAGAGTAACCTATTCATGAACGCAATGCCGTTTAACTACTTGCACATTTGGAACTTCTCGTCGTTCTTTTAGTGTGAGTTCTGCAGTCTATAGTCATATAACAAAAAACACATGATAGACATTTCCCGGATGACTGGTAAACACATATCCCATGCTTAGAAAGTTAACAACGACTAGAGATATAAAGAATTCTTATATATAAGCCCCTGCCTTAGTCATATGAGTCCACCGTCCTCCTTCCACGGCGTGCGCTCCGACCACCCCAGCCTCCTCATCTTCTCACCGTCCAAAAAGTACCTCTGGCAATTGAACGGCCTGTCCTCCACAAACCTGATGACCTTCTCGGCGTCCACCCCAAAGATGAAAATGTTCATCAAATTGAAAATGTGTTCATTGAATTCAATATTTATTCATCCATTTTTTTTCAAATTTTTCCTTGAATACAATTTTGTCCATCAAGTTCAAGAATTCATTAAATTCAAAATTTGTTTCATCAAATACAAAAAATGTTTGTCATTATTAGAAAATTCTCATCAGAATAAGAAAAGTTCATTCTTTTGAAATCGTAATATTTTTTTTGAACTCGGTGAACATTGTTTTAATCCGTGAGCATTTATCATTTCCCGAATTTTTTTTTTCAATCATGAGCAATTTTTGAATTTATGAGCATTTCACAATTTGCAACTTTTTTTGAAATCCCAGATTATTTTTAAAAGCAAAAGAGTTAAAACAGAGAAAAGAAAAAAAACACAAGGTGCTTCCCTGGTTCCTAGCGCGTACAGCGTGGAATAGGAGCTCCCAATGCGGCGGATCTATCTACCGCTGCCGCCGTCAATCCCTCCTCTCTCTCTCACCGCCATCGGCCATGGCCGTTCCCCCTTCTTCCTCCTCCTGCTGCTTTCTCCACACTGTCCGGCCATTGGGGCTCCTTGCCTCCTTCTTTCCTTCCTTTGAGGTATGGATGCATGAGCAGCTGCGTTGTTTCTTCCCATCCAGTGCAGGCAGCAGCATTTCTTTTTGTTGTCTCTTAAATCATTCAATCACACTAGGGTAGGGTAGGGTAGGGATGTGGCCTTCACAATTTCACCATCCAGCTAGCTAGATCCTCCCCTACCTTCGGTGGCGATTCGTCCATTCCGCCTCTTCGATCTGTTGTAATTCGCTGGAACTACTCGTATGCAGCATTTGTTTTTTTTTTCTCACTATTTCTTATATGCGCGCGTTATTATTTGTAATATTAGTTGTTTTCTTCTGTGTTTGAGGTAGAAATTTTTAGGCCGTGGGACGGATAGATGCCGGCAGTTGTTTTTTTTTTTTCGGGAAAAACTTCCGATCTATTCATCTTTCGGCGGTTGCTAATCTGGTTTAGCACCAAGTAGTGGCTGACAGGATGTTCACACATCATGCCACGATATGATATAAGAATTTCATGATTGATTGTTATTGGGTAGGCTTTATGCTAGTCTGTTTGATTTTGTCAGCTAGTACTTGGTTGCGTTGGTGTAAATGAAAGGCATATGGAAGAAAGCTGACTGCGTTGGTGTAATGAAACGCATACGGTAGGTCATGACTGTGTCATTCCTTATTACTATATCATATTCTGGCCTTCAGCATCACTGTAGTGTTTGCCGGGCGGATTTCATTCCGTTGTTACTCCTGTAGCGGCGGGGAGCCATGGCCAACGCCAGTGAGCCGCCGGAGGAGAGCGGCGATGCGGGGGAGGTGCTCGGGTATGTCAAGGTCATGACGAACGACCCAATGGAGGCGCTGCAGAAACAGATCTCCATCTACGCCACCATCTGCGAGCAGCTCGTCGAGATGCACCGCGCCTTCACCGAGCACCAGGACTCCATTGCAGGTATGTACACTTGTGGCAGGTAGCAACTACACATGCTTGTTGTTTGTATTACGCTGTACAAACAACTGTATTATCAGTCACTACTCCCTCCGTATCTAAATATAAATTAAAAAAAATTCAATGCAAACTACATACGGAGCAAAATGAACGAATCTATATTCTAAAACATGTCTATATATATCCGTTCATTTTGGAATATCTAAAAAGACTTATATTTAGGAATGGAGGGAGTATGTGTTAAGTTTCAATAGCGAGAGCATTATGTTAAGATTTGGAGAGGAGTTGAAATGCCGCAAAATAAATCAAATAGAGCCGATTATGCATGTATGACGACACGAGTTTGCCATGTGGGACCAACTGTCTTTTTGTGCCATGTTCCCATTTGCTCCCCTGTGGTTGTTCGCAGTCTTATGCTTTTCTGTAGAATGTAAAAAGCATCTCGACTCGCCCCCCCCAATAGGCCCCTCAGGGCGCCTTTTTTTAGCGTCGACGGCGAAAAATCGGCCCAGTCGCGCCTCCAGCTCGTTGTTTATCGCCGGTTTGAGCCGAAATAGCAACCGGCGAACCCAGCCCCCCGGGGCGCCGACTGAAGCGAAAAGGCGCGTGGGCTCGCGCTGTCGGCGACAAACAAGCCTATTTCAGCCGCCCCTTTCCCTCCATTTCCTCATTGCTTCCCCCCTTCTCCCCCGCCGCTCCCGCCATGCCACCGAAGAAGTATTCGACCCCTTGCCCCGCCGCCGATTCCACCCAGCCGAAGCAGAGGAAGTCGAGGGCGTCGATGGCAAGACCATCGAGCTTGTCAAACGCCGAGTGGAGGGCGGATGTTCAGCACCGGGAGGCGGTCAAAACTAACCGGCGGAACAGGCTCATCACCAAGAGGGCCAGGGACGCGGCGGCGGCGGAGCAGGTAGAGGCGTCTCACGCGGGGATGATGAACCTTCCGCCCGGCCACTGCCCACAAGCCACGTGGGGGAGTCAGCAGAGCATCGCATCGCCGGCCAACTTCTCGCTGTTGGGGACGTAGTAATTTCAAAAAAATTCCTACGCACACACAAGATCATGGTGATGCATAGCAACGAGAGGGGAGAGTGTTGTCCACGTACCCTCGTAGACCGAAAGCGGAAGCGTTAGCACAACGCGGTTGATGTAGTTGTACGTCTTCATGATCCGACCGATCAAGTACCGAACGTACGGCACCTCCGAGTTCAGCACACGTTCAGCTCGATGACGTCCCGCAAACTCCGATCCAGCAGAGCTTCACGGGAGAGTTCCGTCAGCACGACGGCGTGATGACGGTGATGATGTTGCCACCGACACAGGGCTTCGCCTAAACACCGCTACGATATGACCGAGGTGGAATATGGTGGAGGGGGGTACCGCACACGGCTGGGAGAGATCAACAGATCAACTTGTGTGTCTAGAGGTGCCCCCTGCCCCTGTATATAAAGGAGCAAGGGGGAGGCCAGCTGGCCCCTTGTGGGCGCGCCAGAAGGATGAGTCCTCCTCCTAGTAGGAGTAGGACTCCCCTCTTTCCTACTCCTACTAGGAGGGGAAAACGAAGGGGGAGAGGGAGAAGGAAAGGGGGGCGCCGCCCCCCTCTCCTAGTCCAATTCGGACCAGAGGGGGAGGGGCGCGCAGCCTGCCCTAGGCCAGCCCTCTCTCTCTCCACTAAGGCCCATAGGGCCCACTATTTCTCCCCGGGGGGGGGGGGGTGGTTCCGGTAACCCTCCGGCACTCCGGTTTTCTCCGAAACCACCCGGAACACTTCCGGTGTCCGAATATAGTCGTCCAATATATCGATCTTTACGTCTCGACCATTTCGAGACTCCTCGTCATGTCTGTGATCATATCTAGGACTCCGAACTACCTTCGGTACATCAAAACACAAAAAACTCATAATACCGATCGTCCCCGAACTTTAAGCATGCGGACCCTACGGGTTCGAGAACTATGTAGACATGACCTAGACACGTCTTCGGTCAATAACCAATAGCGGAACCTGGATGCTCATATTGGCTCCCACATATTCTACGAAGATCTTTATCGGTCAAACCGCATAACAACATACGTTGTTCCCTTTGTCATCGGTATGTTACTTGCCCGAGGTTCGATCGTCGGTATCTCAATACCTACTTCAATCTCGTTACCGGCAAGTCTCTTTACTCATTCCGTAATACATCATCCCACAACTAACTCATTAGTTACAATGCTTGCAAGGCTTATAGTGATGTGTATTACTGAGTGGGCCCAGAGATACCTCTCCGACAATCGGAGTGACAAATCCTAATCTCGAAATACGCCAACTCAACAAGTACCTCCGGAGACACCTGTAGAGCACCTTTATAATCACCCAGTTACGTTGTGACGTTTGGTAGCACACAAAGTGTTCCTCCGGTAAACGGGAGTTGCATAATCTCATAGTCATAGGAACATGTATAAGTCATGAAGAAAGGAATAGCAACATACTAAACGATCAAGTGCTAAGTTAACGGAATGGGTCAAGTCAATCACACCATTCTCCTAATGATGTGATCCCGTTAATCAAATGACAACTCATGTCTATGGCTAGGAAACATAACCATCTTTGATCAACGAGCTAGTCAAGTAGAGGCATACTAGTGACACTCTGTTTGTCTATGTATTCACACATGTACCATGTTTCCGGTTAATACAATTCTAGCATGAATAATAAACATTTATCATGATATAAGGAAATAAATAATAACTTTATTATTGCCTCTAGGGAATATTTCCTTCAGTCTCCCACTTGCACTAGAGTCAATAATCTAGATTACACAGTAATGATTCTAACACCCATGGAGCCTTGGTGCTGATCATGTTTTGCTTGTGGAAGAGGCTTAGTCAACGGGTCTGCAACATTCAGATCTGTATGTATCTTGCAAATCTCTATGTCTCCCACCTGGAGTTGATACCGGATGGAGTTGAAGCGTCTCTTGATGTGCTTGGTTCTCTTGTGAAATCTGGATTCCTTTGCCAAGGCAATTGCACCAGTATTGTCACAAAAGATTTTCATTGGACCCGATGCACTAGGTATGACACCTAGATCGGATATGAACTCCTTCATCCAGACTCCTTCATTCGCTGCTTCCGAAGCAGCAATGTACTCCACTTCACACGTAGATCCCACCACGACGCTTTGTTTAGAACTGCTCCAACTGACAGCTCCACCGTTCAATATAAATACGTATCCGGTTTGCGATTTAGAATCGTCCGGATCAGTGTCAAAGCTTGCATCAACGTAACCATTTACGATGAGCTCTTTGTCACATCCATAAACGAGAAACATATCCTTAGTCCTTTTCAGGTATTTCAGGATGTTCTTGACCGCTGTCCAGTGATCCACTCCTGGATTACTTTGGTACCTCCCTGCTAAACTAATAGCAAGGCACACATCAGGTCTGGTACACAGCATTGCATACATGATAGAGCCTATGGCTGAAGCATAGGGAACATCTTTCATTTTCTCTCTATCTTCTGCAGTGGCCGGGCATTGAGTCTTACTCAACTTCACACCTTGTAACACAGGCAAGAACCCTTTCTTTGCCTGATCCATTTTGAACTTCTTCAAAACTTTGTCAAGGTATGTGCTTTATGAAAGTCCAATGAAGCGTCTTGATCTATCTCTATAGATCTTGATGCCCAATATGTAAGCAGCTTCACCGAGGTCTTTCATTGAAAAACTCTTATTCAAGTATCCTTTTATGCTATCCAGAAATTCTACATCATTTCCAATCAACAATATGTCATCCCACTCACTTTCTTGTAAATACAGGCTTCTCCAAAAGTCTGTATAAAACCATATGCTTTGATCACACTATCAAAACGTTTATTCCAACTCCGAGAGGCTTGCACCAGTCCATAAATGGATCGCTGGAGCTTGCACACTTTGTTAGCACCATTTTGGATCGATAAAACCTTCAGGTTGCATCATATACAACTCTTCTTCTAGAAATCCATTCAGGAATGCAGTCTTTACATCCATTTGCCAAATTTCATAATCATAAAATGCGGCAATTGCTAACATGATTCGGACGGACTTAAGCATCGCTACGGGTGAGAAGGTCTCATCGTAGTCAACTCCTTGAACTTGTCGAAAACCTTTCACAACAAGTCGAGCTTTTTAGACACTAACATTACCGTCCGTCAGTCTTCTTCTTGAAGATCCATTTATTCTCTATGGCTTGCCGATCATCGGGCAAGTCAACCAAAGTCCACACTTTGTTCTCATACATGGATCCCATCTCAGATTTCATGGCCTCAAGCCATTTTGCGGAATCTAGGCTCATCATCGCTTCCTCATAGTTCGTAGGTTCGTCATGGTCTAGTAACATGACCTCCAGAACAGGATTACCGTACCACTCTGGTGCGGATCTTACTCTGGTTGACCTACGAGGTTCGGTAGTAACTTGATTTGAAGTTTCATGATCATCATCATTAACTTCCTCACTAATTGGTGTAGGTGTCACAGGAACCGGTTTCTGTGATGAACTACTTTCCAATAAGGGAGCAGGTACAGTTACCTCATCAAGTTCTACTTTCCTCCCACTCACTTCTTTCGAGAGAAACTCCTTCTCTAGAAAGGATCCAAATTTAGCAACAAAAGTCTTGCCTTCGGATCTGTGATAGAAGGTGTACCCAATAGTCTCCTTTGGGTATCCTATGAAGACACATTTCTCCGATTTGGGTTCGAGCTTATCAGGTTGAAGCTTTTTCACATAAGCATCGTAGCCCCAAACTTTAAGAAACGACAACTTTGGTTTCTTGCCAAACCATAGTTCATAAGGCGTCGTCTCAACGGATTTAGATGGTGCCCTATTTAACATGAATGCAACCGTCTCTAAAGCATAACCCCAAAATGATAGCGGTAAATCAGTAAGAGACATCATAGATCGCACCATATCCAGTAAAGTACGATTACGACGTTCGGACACACCATTACGCAGTGGTGTTCCGGGTGGCGTGAGTTGCGAAACTATTCCGCATTGTTTCAAATGAAGACCAAACTCGTAACTCAAATATTCTCCTCCACGATCAGATCGTAGAAACTTTATTTTCTTGTTACGATGATTTTCCACTTCACTTTGAAATTCTTTGAACTTTTCAAATGTTTCAGATTTATGTTTCATTAAGTAGATATACCCATATGTAACACCCACGATGCGGCTATATCTCCCACGTGCCGAGGCACGACTTAGAGGCATAACCGCATTGTAGGTATTGTCGCAAGAAGGGTCATCTTCACACAATCCCATGTAATGAACAAGAATGGGATAAAGAGAGTTGGCTTACAATCGCCATTTCACACAATACATAAATAAAATCATACATCATCCAAAATACACACATAGACCGACTACGGTCAAAACCAAATGAAAAGAAGATAACCCCAAATGCTAGATCCCCGATCGTCCCAACTGGGCTCCACTACTGATCATCAGGAAACGAAACATAGTAACGACCACGTTCCTCGTCGAACTCCCACTTGAACTCGGTTGCGTAATCTGCACTGGTATCGTCGGCACCTGCAACTGTTTTGGTAGAATCTGTGAGTCACGAGGACTCAACAATCTCACACCCGCGAGATCAAGACTATTTAAGCTTATAGGAAGGATGGGGTAATGAGGTGGAGCTGCAGCAAGCACTAAGCATATATGGTGGCTAACATACGCAAATAAGAGCGAGAAGAGGAGCAAAGCATCGGTCGAGAAGCTAGAAGAGATCAAGAAGTGATCCTGAAACTACTTACGTTCATACATAACCCAGATCGTGTTCACTTCCCGGACTCCGCTGAAAAGAGACCATCACGGCTACACACACGATTGGTGTATTTTATTAAGTCAAGTGTCAAGTTCTCTACAACTGGACATTAACAAATTCCCATCTGCCACATAACCGCGGGCACGGCTTTCGAAAGATAATACCCTGCAGGGGTGTCCCAATTTAGCCCATTATAAGCTCTCACAGTCAACGAAGGATAAACCTTCTCCTGGGAAGACCCGATCAGTCTCGGAATCCCGGTTTACATGACATTTCGACAATGGTAAAACAAGACCAGCAAAGCCGCCTGATGTGCCGACAAATCCCGATAGGAGTCGCACGTATCTCGTTCTCAGGGCACACCGGATGAGCCAGACGTCGGGTTGGCATAGACCCTGGTTGCCCAGGGGGCGCCGGACATCGCTCGGTTTGGACCAGCACTCGAAGGAGCACTGGCCCGGGGGGGGGGGGTAAATAAAGATGACCCTCGGGCTCGCGAAAACCCAAGGGAAAAAGGCTTAGGTAGGCAAATGTAAAACCAAGGTTGGGCCTTGCTGGAGGAGTTTTATTCAAGGCGAACTGTCAAGGGGGTCCCATAAATCACCCAACCGCGTAAGGAACGCAAAATCAAGGAACATAACACCGGTATGACGGAAACTAGGGCGACAATAGTGGAACAAAACACCAGGCATAAGGCCGAGCCTTCCACCCTTTACCAAATGTATAGATGCATTAATTAAATAAGAGATATTGTGATAAGCCAAAATATCCATGTTCCAACATGGAACCAACTTCAACTTCACCTGCAACTAGCAACGCTATAAGAAGGGCTGAGCAAAAGCGGTAACTTAGCCAAACAACGGTTTGCTAGGAAAGGACGGTTAGAGGCTTGACATGGCAATATGGGAGGCATGATATAGCAAGTGGTAGGTAGCGTAGGATAGCAATAGAACGAACAACTAGCAAAGCAAAGATAGAAGTGATTTCGAGGGTATGGTCATCTTGCCTGCAAGGTTCTCAGAGTCGTCGAAAGCTTGATCCTCGTAAGCGTTCTCAACAGGTTCCTCATAAGAGTTCTCGTCTCCCGGCTCTACCCAAAGCAAGAACACAAGCAATGGAACCACGATCAAACACGGTGCAATGCACAAGCAACATGATGCAAAACCTGCATGATATGCGAGATGTGGTATGCAATGCATATGCGTGCTCCGGAAGAAAAGATGAACAAGGCATCAACTTGGCAAACCAAGTATGCCGCTGGAAATATGGGATGATTTCGGTCGAAATCGATACAAAGATCACCGGAAACGGATGCACGGTTTGCAAATGGCGAGCAAAACAAGAATGACACCAATCTGCGATTAACAACATGATAGCACTTAGAATACATCAAGTAACTATGCTACAGCACCCAACATAGCAACAAAGCATATGGCAGTGATCTACAGGAGATGCTTGACAAAATATGAACACTGAGCTACGGCTAGATCACACAATAACAGGTTCAAACAAGCATGGCAAAAGTGCAAAAGATATCAGCTTCGCAGACTTGGTGAAAATACTGGACATGGCATAAACAGCATCAGGTAGCAACGTTTAGAGCAAGCAATCAACGTGCTACAGGAACTTATCATAGCAAAACAAGGCATGGCAGGAATCTAATAAATGCATAGAACAAAAGTCCCTTACTGACCATGAGCCAAAAAGGCACAGAAGATATGATGGCACCCATGTAAACATAGCAAGTTTCGTTAACAGATTTCAGACTTAGCATAAAACAGAGCATGACATTAACAGAATTATGAAGGCATCTTTGTGAGCTCGATTCACTCATCACAAGGCAATGCATGACAAAACAAGCATACCAACAGCAAGAAGACATGTTCATGAAGCTCTCCATGGCAAGAGCAAGTTCATAGCATGTATGGGTCAACTACAACAACCTTGACAAAATTGAATCGCATGCTAACGTACTGCCAGAAACATTTTATAGCAAAAGTAGAGCAAGATTGAGACATGCTAGGGCACTCCATAATTGCAAACACTGGCATGGATGGATAGAGCACAACTATATGTCCAAAACATCCTTACTGGACATACTGAAAAGAAGCATGGATCTCATTGTAGCATCAAGTTTACATGGCATCAAAATAACAGCAGGAAAAAGACTTAGCAAAATCGTAAGTCCCTGAAAACAGAAACATCACGAAGCCTAGTTTTCATGCTCATGCTCATAAGATGCACACATCAAATGCAACAAAAATGACAAATCATCAAGTTCTGATAAGTAACAGTAGTAAACATCATATAGCACTCTTGCATCAGAGATTTGAGCACCCAGATGAACTCAAACGAGCATGGCACAATGGAACAAAATGAAGAGCATCTTGTGATGAACATTTCGATATAACATGCGCATGAAACGGAGCAGTATGCAAGGAGATATGATGTGATGAACAGAGCCACATAATGTGATAAACTCAGGACTTGGAGGATTTTCGGGGTCAACCTTTGTCCAGATCTAGGGTTCGTCGGCGCGGACGTCGAGATTCGTCGGAGGAGTGGCCGGAGGAGTCCTTGCGGTGGCTGGAGCTAGGGTTGCCGGATCCGGGGTCCGCCGGGGCGGATCCGTCCGGCACCAGGCGCGGCGGCGAGGGAGAGGAGGCGGCGCGCGGAGGTCAGGCGGCGTCGGGGTGAGGCGGCGGTGGCCGGCGACGACCGGAGCGAGGCGGCAATGGGCGGCGGGGTTGCCGGAGCTTGGCGCGGGGGCGGCGCCCTGCCGGCGTGGAGGAGCGGTGCGGGAGGCGCGCGGGTGGCGGAGCCGGGCTCGGCGGGCCCGCCGTGGGCTCGCGGGCCGGCGGCGGTGCAAGGACACGTGGCGGCGAGCGATAGGCACGGGGCGGCGGCGCGATCTGTCCGGCCGGACCGGACGTGTCCGGCGGCGGAGAGGGAGCGGGGCTAGGGTTTGGACTGCGCGAAAAATCCGGAGGGGATCACATATTTATAGGTAGAGGGAGCTAGGAGACTCCAAATGGGGTGTAGTTTCCGCCCACACGATCGTGATCCGACGACGGAGAGCATGGAAGTGACTTAGATGGGTTATTGGGCTGTTTTGGAGGGGTGTTGGGATGCAACACACAAGAGGCCTTTGCGGTTACCCGGTTAACCGTTGGAGCATCAAACGGCCTCCAAATGGAACGAAACTTGATAGGTGGTCTACCGGTGGTGTACCAAGGACACTTGGCAAATCTCGGTCCATTTCGAGAACGTTTAACACTCGCTCACGAGAAGAGACAAGAAGGGTGCGCCGGTGCATGTGGGAGTGTCGCATTGCAAAACGGACAACGGGGAAAATGCTCGGATGCATGAGACGAACACGTATGCAAATAAGATGCACATGATGACGTGATATGAAATGCATGACATGAACAAAATGCAAAACGAAAGACAAAACCCGACCACGAAGGGAATATCATAACACATAGCCGAAAATGGCAAGAGTTGGAGTTACAAATATGGAAAGTTACATCCGGGGTGTTACACCATATCTGCTCAAATCATCTGTGAAGGTGAGAAAATAATGATACCCGCCGCGAGCCTCAACATTCATTGGACCACATACATCAGTATGTATGATTTCCAACAAATATGTTGCTCGCTCCATAGTTCCAGAGAACGGCGTTTTAGTCATCTTGCCCATGAGACATGGTTCGCAAGTACCAAGTGATTCATAATCAAGTGATTCCAAAAGTCCATCGGAATGGATTTTCTTCATGCGCTTTACACCAATATGACCTAAACGGCAGTGCCACAAATAAGTTGCACTATCATTATCAACTCTGCATCTTTTGGCTTCAATATTATGAATATGTGTATCACTACTATCGAGATTTAATATAAATAGACCGCTCCTCAAGGGTGCATGACCATAAAAGATATTACTCATATAAATAGAACAACCATTGTTCTCTGATTTAAATGAATAATCGTCTCGCATCAAATAAGATCCAGATATAATGTTCATGCTCAACGCTAGCACCAAATAACAATTATTTAGGTCTAAAACTAATCCCGAAGGTAGATGTAGAGGTAGCGTGCCGACCGCGAGCACATCGACTTTGGAACCATTTCCCACGCACATCGTCACCTCGTCCTTAGCCAATTTTGGCTTAATCCGTAGCCCCTGTGTCGAGTTGCAAATATTAGCAACAGAACTAGTATCAAATACCCAGGTGCTACTGCGAGCATTAGTAAGGTACACATCAATAACATGTATATCACATATACCTTTGTTCACCTTGCCATCCTTCTTATCCGCCAAATACTTGGGGCAGTTCCGCTTCCAGTGACCAGTTTGCTTGCAGTAGAAGCACTCAGTCTCAGGCTTAGGTCCAGACTTGGGTTTCTTCTCCTGAAGAACAACTTGTTTGCCGTTTTTCTTGAAGTTCCCCTTCTTCTTCCCTTTGCCCTTTTTCTTGAAACTGGTGGTCTTGTTGACCATCAACACTTGATGCTCCTTCTTGATTTCTACCTTCGCAGCCTTTAGCATCGCGAAGAGCTCGGAAATCGTCTTATCCATCCCTTGCATATTATAGTTCATCACAAAGCTCTTGTAGCTTGGTGGCAGTGATTGAAGGATTCTGTCAATGACACTATCATCTGGAAGATTAACTCCCAGTTGAATTAAGTGATTGTTATACCCAGACATTCTGAGTATATGTTCACTGACAGAACTATTCTCCTCCATTTTGCAGCTGTAGAATTTATTGGAGACTTCATATCTCTCAATCCGGGCATTTGCTTGAAATATCAACTTCAACTCCTGGAACATCTCATATGCTCCATGACGTTCAAAACGTCGTTGAAGTCCCGGTTCTAAGCCGTAAAGCATGGCACACTGAACTATCGAGTAGTCATCAGCTTTGCTCTGCCAAACGTTCATAACATCTGGTGTTGCTCCTGCAGCAGGCCTGGCACCCAGCGGTGCTTCCAGGACGTAATTCTTCTGTGCAACAATGATGATAATCCTCAAGTTACGGACCCAGTCCGTGTAATTGCTACCATCATCTTTCAACTTTGCTTTCTCAAGGAATGCATTAAAATTCAACGGAACAACATCACGGGCCATCTATCTACAACAAAATAGATAAGCAAAATACTATCAGGTACTAAGTTCATGATAAATTAAAGTTCAATTAATCATATTACTTAAGAACTCCCACTTAGATAGACATCCCTCTAATCATCTAAGTGATCACGTGATCCAAATCAACTAAACCATGTCCGATCATCACGTGAGATGGAGTAGTTTTCAATGGTGAACATCACTATGTTGATCATATCTACTATATGATTCATGCTCGACCTTTCGGTCTCAGTGTTCCGAGGCCATATCTGCATATGCTAGGCTCGTCAAGTTTAACCTGAGTATTCCGCGTGTGCAAAACTATCTTGCACCCGTTGTATTTGAACGTAGAGCTTATCACACCCGATCATCACGTGGTGTCTCAGCACGAAGAACTTTTGCAATGGTGCATACCCAGGGAGAACACTTATACCTTGAAATTTAGTGAGAGATCATCTTATAATGCTACCGTCGATCTAAGCAAAATAAGATGCATAAGAGATCGATAAACATCACATGCAATCAATATAAGTGATATGATATGGCCATCATCATCTTGTGCTTGTGATCTCCATCTCCGAAGCACCGTCATGATCACCATCGTCACCGGCGCGACACCTTGATCTCCATCGTAGCATCGTTGTCGTCTCGCCAACTTATTGCTTCTACGACTATCGCTACTGCTTAGTGATAAAGTAAAGCAGTTACAGGGCGATTGCATTGCATACAATAAAGCGACAACCATATGGCTCCTGCCAGTTGCCGATAACTCGGTTACAAAACATGATTATCTCATACAATAAAATATAGCATCATGTCTTGACCATATCACATCACAACATGCCCTGCAAAAATAAGTTAGACGTCCTCTACTTTGTTGTTGCAAGTTTTACGTGGCTGCTACGGGCTGAGCAAGAACCGTTCTTACCTACGCATCAAAACCACAACGATAGTTCGTCAAGTTAGTGCTGTTTTAACCTTCTCAAGGACCGGGCGTAGCCACACTCGGTTCAACTAAAGTTCGAGAAACTGACACCAGCCAGCCACCTATGTGCAAAGCACGTCGGTAGAACCAGTCTCGCGTAAGCGTACGCGTAATGTCGGTCCGGGCCGCTTCATCCAACAATACCGCCGAACCAAAGTATGACATGCTGGTAGCAGTATGACTTGTATCGCCCACAACTCACTTGTGTTCTACTCGTGCATATGACATCTACGGATAAACCTGGCTCGGATGCCACTGTTGGGGAACGTAGTAATTTAAAAAAATTTCCTACGCACACACAAGATCATGGTGATGCATAGCAACGAGAGGGGAGAGTGTTGTCCACGTACCCTTGTAGACCGAAAGCGGAAGCGTTAGCACAACGCGATTGATGTAGTCGTACATCTTCACGATCCGACCGATCAAGTACCGAACGTACGGCACCTCCGAGTTCAGCACATGTTCAGCTCGATGCCGTCCCGCGAACTCCGATCCAGCAGAGCTTCACGGGAGAGTTCCGTTAGCATGACGGCGTGATGACGGTGATGATGTTGCTATCGACGCAGGGCTTTGCCTAAACACTGCTACGATATGACCGAGGTGGAATATGGTGGAGGGGGGCACCGCACACGGCTGGGAGAGATCAACAGATCAACTTGTGTGTCTAGAGGTGCCCCCTTGCCCCTGTATATAAAGGAGCAAGGGGAGGCCGGCCGGCCCCTTGTGGGCGTGCCAGGAGGAGGAGTCCTCCTCCTAGTAGGAGTAGGACTCCCCTCTTTCCTACTCCTACTAGGAGGGGGAAAGGAAGGGGGAGAGGGAGAAGGAAAGGGGGGCGCCGCCCCCCCTCTCCTAGTCCAATTCGGGCCAGAGGGGGAGGGGCGCGCGGCCTGCCCTAGGCCAGCCCTCTCTCTCTCCACTAAGGCCCATAAGGCCCACTATTTCTCCCGGGGGGGGGGGGGGGGTTCCGGTAACCCTCCGGCACTCCGGTTTTCTCCGAAACCACCCGGAACACTTCTGGTGTCCGAATATAGTCGTCCAATATATCGATCTTTACGTCTCGACCATTTCGAGACTCCTCGTCATGTCCGTGATCATATCCGGGACTCCGAACTACCTTCGGTACATCAAAACACAAAAAACTCATAATACCGATCGTCACCAAACTTTAAGCGTGCGGACCCTACGGGTTCGAGAACTATGTAGACATGACCTAGACACGTCTTCGGTCAATAACCAATAGCGGAACCTGGATGCTTATATTGGCTCCCACATATTCTACGAATATCTTTATCGGTCAAACCGCATAACAACATACGTTGTTCCCTTTGTCATCGGTATGTTACTTGCCCGAGGTTCGATCGTCGGTATCTCAATACCTACTTCAATCTCGTTACCGGCAAGTCTCTTTACTCGTTCCGTAATACATCATCCCACAACTAACTCATTAGTTACAATGCTTGCAAGGCTTATAGTGATGTGTATTACTGAGTGAGCCCAGAGATACCTCTCTGACAATCGGAGTGACAAATCCTAATCTCGAAATACGCCAACTCAACAAGTACCTTTGGAGACACCTGTAGAGCACCTTTATAATCACCCAGTTACGTTGTGACGTTTGGTAGCACACAAAGTGTTCCTCCGGTAAACGGGAGTTGCATAATCTCATAGTCATAGGAACATGTATAAGTCATGAAGAAAGCAATAGCAACATACTAAACGATCAAGTGCTAAGCTAACAGAATGGGTCAAGTCAATCACATCATTCTCCTAATGATGTGATCCCGTTAATCAAATGACAACTCATGTCTATGGCTAGGAAACATAACCATCTTTGATCAACGAGCTAGTCAAGTAGAGGCATACTAGTGACACTCTGTTTGTCTATGTATTCACACATGTATCATGTTTCCGGGTAATACAATTCTAGCATGAATAATAAACATTTATCATGATATAAGGAAATAAATAATAACTTTATTATTGCCTCTAGGGCATATTTCCTTCACTCGCCGCCACCGCCGCTCTGGGGGTACGTACCCTTGCCTGGATACTCCGACGACGATGCGCATGGCGGTTTCAACCCCAACATCACCTTTCCTCATGGCGCGCCGCATCATGCCTCCCCCTCCGGCTTCAACCCCGACCCACACACTCCCTCCCCCGCGTTCAACGCCACCACCCAATACAGCTACTCACCGCCGGCGTACTCAGCCTCGCCTGCGCCGCCTCTGCGCCGGGGCGCCCTACCCTTCGCTCTCGGTTCGGCGCCACAGTTCAGCCACACCGACGCCACTGACGCCGACATGGACGAGATCATCACGAGCGGCTCGGTCGCCGCTGTTTCATGCCCCGGGTTCCGCGCACAAGACGAGACGATGGACACCGCCGTCGACATGGACAACGAGCTCGACGACGCGGAGGTGGAGGAGGAAGAACAGACGGAGGCGGAGCCGGAACCAGCACCGAAAGGGAGAAATAAGAAGCGGGCGCCCAACGCCAGGCCGGGCGAACCTCGCATCAAGTGGACGTCCAAGGAAGACGAGTGCCTCGCCGACTCATGGAAGACCATCAGCATCGACCCGATCATCGGCTCGAGTCAGAACGCTGACACGTACTGGAGAAGGATCAAGACGGTGTTCGACGAGTGCAAGTTGGTCGACCCCTACTTCACCAACATCCACATGGACCGCGGCGACAAGGCCATGGCGAATCACTGGGCGACCATCCAGATGGCCTGCAACAAGTGGCATGGGATCGTAGAGGAGGTCGCGGCTCGCCCGGAAAGCGGCACCAATGTGGAGGGTCTGGTATGGCCATAGTTCGCTGGCCCAGTTTGTCGCCCTGTACTTCGCCGACACTTTTTGTCCTCGGCTGTGCAGATAGTTCGGATGTTCACCATGTTTCGCCAGGACAACGGCGACCAAGAGTTCAAGTTCCTTCACGTGTTCTCCAGGATCGAGTCGTGCGAGAAGTGGAGGGAGGTCCGGCTCACTCTCGCCAAGGCCAAAGAGACCTACAAGCCGGATGCGCCTGCCCCGGCGGCGGCAGAAGGCCGCCCTGATGGCAACAAGAGAGCCAAAGCGGCGAGGGACGCGGCGCCCGCTGCCGAATGGCTGCAATCTTCGATCGAGCAGTGCATCACCGACGCCAAGACATCGCCGTCAAGAGGGAGGAGAAATCCGACGCGAGGTGGTCGGCGTTGATGACGAAGCAGGACACCAAGCTCGACCTTCTCAGGACCAGCGTCGCCGCGAAGAAGAGGAACACTGACCTGGCATTCTTGATGGCGGCAGACATGTCGACGATGGACGAGCAGGTGAAGGCGTGGTACCTGGCGGAGCGCGGCCTCATCTTGAACCAGATGCCCGGGCCGGTGGCGACCACCGCCCCTACGCCCACGACGACACCAACGCCGACGCCCTGCCCGAGCAATGAAGTGGTGCCGACGCCGACGACCAGCCCGAGCACCGAAGCCACGCCGACGCCGAGCCCGACTACGCCCACGCCGACCCCGGCCAGTCCCACGATAGAGGAGCCTGCCATTTGGTGCGTTCCATGTCTATGATCCCTTCCTTTTGATCGCCAAACTTTTGGGTGTGTTTGATCGCCGAACTGTGGCATGATGATCGCCGACTTGTGGCATGATGATCGCCAAACTTGTGGCGTTTTTTGGCAGCCGGAAAGACAACTTCGAATTTTTGGGCGTCTGACGGCCGAAACCTAGGGACGCGGCTGGAAACTCAATCGCCCCCAGGGCGAAAAAACCGCCGGCGCAAACGCCAAAAAGCATTCGCCGGGTGCGCTGGGAGGCCAAACGGCTGAAGATTCTCTATGCTTGACCGACATGCAGGAGTTAGCATGTTACTCTCTGATTATCGTTCAACTGAGTCGAACAATATTTCTTGTTCTCCAATCCTAATAATTTGATCACCCGCATACAGTTTGCATACCTGTCAGATTTGTATTCGAACTTCAGTTAAAATATTTTTATCAATTAACTAGATTTCCACGTGAAAACTTAAGCATGGTTTATGTGAAGTTACTGATATATAATTATGTTAATTCATCCTAATCACCTAGGACTAGATTGTGCTTGTTGTACACTCCCAAAACACAGACCTATGAGCTATTACAGATAGGCTCCTGAAACATAGTTTGCGTTTCTGCCCATTCTTAATATTTCTACTGGACACCAACCCAGATGCAGCTGCAAATCCTCGAGAGCATTTTTGACCAAGGAAATGGAATACCAAGCAAGCAGAAGATAAAAGATATTACAGCGGAGCTCTCGCAGCATGGCCAGATCTCAGAGACCAATGTCTACAACTGGTTCCAAAACAGACGTACACGTTCGAAGCGCAAGGAGGCTGCTCCTCTACAGAATAATGCCGAACCTGAAGCTGAAGAGGCAGATGAGGAGTCCCCAACTGACAAGAAGCCTAAACCAGATGGGCCACATGAGTAGAGAACGGCTGTGAGAGCTCACAATCCTGAAGAGATGATGTGTCATCACTTAGACATGGAGCATGGGCAGACCCGTGATACGATGTATGGCTCCAATGACAGCAATGGCTCGAGATCATCAGGCGGTTTGGGACAGATGACCTATCGGGAGAACGTTATGTCGAATCCAAGTATGCTCGACAAATACCATGTTTTATTGTACATAAAATTCCACAGAAACCTACTTGGTGAATCTGATACTGATTTGATTTCTGCAGGAATCGACCAGTTGTTCCAACACCGGTTTGGCGAAAGCTTCGACATGTCTAGATGACACGGTGATTCATGTTGGTCGTGTTTCTTACAACATAACCCTGTAAAAAGCAGCATGTGGGCTACGAGCAGTTTACCTTGGTGTAAAAATCAGCATGCGTTGGTTGGTTATCATGCTCTTGTTGACATCCTCGAAAGAGTAGTTTTCTTTTTATTGAAAAGGAGGTTAAAACCCCCGACCTCTGCATCAATCGATGCATACAACCATCTTTACTAGTTATTCAAGAAAGATCTGCCAAGAACATATATCAAGTCTCGAAAGAGTAGTTAGCTGGAGACATCCGTTTTCATCCATTTCTCCTTAATTGGTTCGCTGGTTATCATGGTCTTGTTGGCTGGTTATCATGGTCTTGGTTAGTTATCATGGTCTTGTTGACATCCGTTTTCTTGTGGAAATAGCTTAAGAAGCTAATATAAGTAGAAGAGTGGGACTCTGAGCTTATCTACTCATTAAGCCCAAGAAGGGGCTTTATACAAAGTACGACATAACAGAATATGGCTATGCGTGCACAAGCTAGTGGAGCATGGCGTGCGGTTACAAGTCATGTACATGGTGTGAGACTCGGTCCCTCTGTTGAATATGCAAAGGGCATCGTCCAACAGACCCCACAGTCACAATGAGATCATCAAGGACGTTGAGGCTTGACCGGAAGTCGAGGAAGATGGACGATGGTAGCCCCTTCGTGAAGATGTCAGCGAACTGTGGCGTAGAGGGATCATGTAGGGCACGAACGTCACCAAAGGAGACACACTCACAGCCGAAGTGGATTGCTGTCGATGTGCTTCGTCCGTTGATGTTGCACGGGGGTAGTGGAGAGGTACATCACGCTCAAGTTGTCCCAATAGACGATCGTCGCCGTGTCCGGAGGGCACCGGAGCTCGTGGCGTAGTTGTCGAAGCCAACATGCCTCAACAACGACACCAAAATGCTAGAAAAGCCACCCTCGAAAGTAAACGGGAAGGAGCCCATAGCGATTGGTTGAACATGTAGTAAGCTACGATTAATTTCACTAACGGCACTAACATTTTTATTTATAAATATAGTACAACCACGTATATTCACATTCACGCACGGGCTCTTACCTTTACGGGCGCACACCTTCCTTTAAACTTGCAGAGACTGGGGTTAGTTTAAAATTACAACACTTATTATGGATTGAAGGTAATAGTATTATAAATCAGAGTTGGGAGCACCATATTCATGCATTACTTAATGCTACCTATCAAAATCAACATTATACTAAAAATGATAATCATGCTCTCAATAATTGGTGCTTGAGGAAGGATGAATGAGACAACACAAAATGTAAAACGATAAGCCCTTCGAGCATGCTGTTTATGATGTGGTATATATTCTCCCATAAAAGCATTGATCATATATTTGAAACTTCTTATGCTCCTAGATGGCAAATTATAGAACGATATTTTAGCATAGTGAGGAAGGAAATATCGTAAGCATAAAGGGATGGAGACTAGTGCCCTTTCATAAAAAGTCTAGCAAGATCTTCAACTTTGTGAGCATGATTAAAAACACTTTCACTATCCAATCTCTGCAAGTTTAAAGTTTCAAAGTTTTTAATAACTTCAGGTTCCATGGGAATATCATAAGCATCATCTTCAACATATATAGGAGAAGCACAAAATACATCATCAGGTAAAAACAAGTCTCCCAAAGCTCTTTTTTTTTTAAGTCCCAAGCATATGAATCTTTACTAGACAAACCTCGAGTTTACTTAGTGTAAGATTTTGCCGACTGTGTTTTCAGAATCACTCGACAAAAGCTATGTTTGTTGAGTGCCCAAAGAATATGAAAAGAAAGAAAAGAAAAGAAAAGGGATACGGAAACAAATCTCTGTTGAGTGTTTTTCTTTTGCGATTGTTACACTAGACAAACCTCGAGTTTACCTAGTGTCAGATTTTTGCTGAGTGTGTTTTGGGATGCACTAGGCAAAAGCTACGTATGCAAAGTGCCTGAGAAAAAACACTCGACAGAAGGTTGGATCATGTACAACTAGGAGTCCAAAATTTACACATCAATAGGATTTGAAGGGGAAGGTTCTTGGAACCTTCGTTTTAGATAATCCTCTCCACCAGGCCAAGGTGTTGCCATGTTACGGGTGGCGTCCCCCGGACCTTGGGTTTATTACTATCAACACAGATGCAACAACACAATGTGATGAAGGTAGAGGGGGAGCTGGTGGTGTAATCAGATCTCCATCTTCTGTCTTGGGGGCTTGGAGCAAGCCTCTTCGTGGAGTCACGGATCCTCTGATAGCAGAGGCTATGGCGGTTAGAGAGGGAGTTATTGTTGCACATCTTCGTGGCTTCAAGAAGATAGTCTTCAAAACGGACTGCCTGGAGATGGTGAACCTCTGGAATACTCGTCACGATTCTCGTTCAGTTGTGGCACCCATTTTATTGCAAATTGGAGAGCTTCGTAATAATTTAGATTTCTTTTTAATTCGACATGTAGCGAGGTTAGCTAACGGTCCTGCACATTTGTGTGCTCAACATGCCTATATGCTGGATGTGACTGAAAGCTGGTTTGATGGACCTCCTGGTTTTCTGATCAGCAGCCTCCTAGCTTACTGCTCGGCGACCTCTTTTATTGAATAAAGCTCTCATAATTCTCTGCAAAAGAAAAAGAGTTTACACCTTAATATGATTTGAAGGAAGGTTCTTGGAACCTTCGTTTGGGATAATCATATATGGAAGCTAATCCCATAAGGATAGAATTGATCCATACGTATTAATTGCATCTCCATATATAGATAGTACCAATCGTACCTACTACCAAACCCATCGATCCAAGCTAAGCATCTGCATCTTCCTGCCGACCATCCATGGCGATGAAGATGAAGACGAAGAAGGGAGGGACGGGGAGGAAGAAGAGAGACGAGATGAAGCTCATCGAGGACCCGGCCAAGCGGCAGGTGGCCTTCTCCAAGCGCCGCCCCACGCTCTTCGGCATGGCCGGCGACCTCTCCGCGCTCTGCGGCGTCCACGTCGCCGTCGTCGTATTCTCCCGCTCCGCGCGCGGTAACGCCTACGCGTTCGGCAGCCCCTCCGTCGACGCCGTCCTCCGACGCTACCACCAAGATGGCGGCCACGACGAGGATGACGACGCTACCGCTCTTGCCGTCCATGGCGATGACGATGCTGGCGCTCTGGCGGCGTTGCGGCGGGAGCTGGACGACACCAGGACACGTGTGGAGGCGGAGAAGAAGCGCATGAAGGCCGTGGAGGCGAACGTGGAGCGGGCCATGGCGGCAAGGTCAACGGCGCTGTGGTGGCAGGCCGACGTCGAGGCGCTCGGGGCGGCGGAGCTGCCCGAGTTCGAGACGGCGCTCTGGCGGCTCAGGGACACCCTCCTCCGCCGGGTGGACGCGCTGCAGCTACCTCTAGCCGCTGCACCGCCGGCCTGCATGAACATGTAGCGGCTAATTAGCGGTACCTTTACGACATCTTCGATCTTATCTCAAACGAAAAGTACGGATGCATGCAAGCATGCATTATGTGTATAATCCTCGCAACATCGAGTACAACCATTAACTTCACGAAGCATTTTGTTTTTTTTTAATATATGGGAGTTCCGATTTTGTTTTTTGCACGTAATGTCATGGATGTCATTTATTCATAATAGGATCCGATCGAGCTTACAACAAACGGCATTGCATGCATGCACAATCATGTTCAACTCATCTCAAGGCAAGTGGCCTGTCTCCTCAGCTTACTATTTGTCTTTTTTTTTCGAGAAACTTCCAATCTATTAATCTTTAATTATGACTATACAAAGAACAGAGGTAGTAAATAGTATTACAACCATGTCCATGGACCACCTAGTGAAGAGTACAAACACCGGAGTGAGCCGAAGGCGCGCCGCCATCATCGCCCCTCCCTCACGAGAGCCGGGCAAACCTTATTGTAGTAGACAGTTGAGAAGTCGTTGTGCTAAGGCCCCATAGGACCAGCGCACCAGAGTAGCAACCATTGCTGATGAAGAAAGTCGTAGATCAGAAGGATCAAACCTGTAAACACTCAAAAGAAAACGAACAAAGACCGGATCCAAACAGAACAACCGAAGACCAGCACGGATCGAATCCTGCAAGAACCGACGGAGGCAAACCTCCACACGCCCTCCGACGATGCTAGACACACCATCGGGACAGGGATAGAACGCGGGAGACATTATTCCTACTAAGGGACATCGCCGCCGCCACATAGCCCCAACCAAGACGTTGAATCTAACAAGAACGAGAACGTGTCCGTACCGCCGGCGAGGGCCGAGATCCTTCGTACCTACATGGCCAAGAGGCCATCAGAGATGGCGCGGACCGGCGACAGCGCCGATGGGAGGAGAAGAGCTTTTGTTGTGGAGGAGGAAAGAGAGCTGGTTCAGCTACCACCCCTTTTTTCCTTTACTCCCTTTTCTCTAGGAATCCACAGCTGATGGGCTGCATTGGGCCCGGTAACTCTCTTTTTAACTTTTCTCTTTTTTTGGGCAGATTGAAATGCTCTTTAAAATATTCATATATTTCAAACCTCAACTCTAACTCTGACATGTTATATATGAAAATCCATCAGAAAAATATGTAGATTTCAAATATGCTATTATCTTGCATGTTAATCATTTCTAAGATTACATTTAGGGTGCAACATTAATTAATAGCTTCTTTATATGTGGTATTTTGGAAAAGCCTATGTTTCCTACCTCATTTATGTAAACAAGTGGCTTAATGTTGCTTTCCATATTGTTTGAAATTGTGCCCATAAAGATTTTTGGAAACACCACTAGTACACCAAAAAATCACCCCACCTTTATTTTTGGCGCAACACCACTTATCATGTTGTTTGTTTTTTTGACTGGGAACTGTAGGGGAAAACCCCCACAGCATATCAAAACTTTATTAAAAAATAGAGTACAAATACAAAGGGGGGATTACAAGGGGTAATCAGACTAATCTAAAGAGAGAGAGAACAAAGAAAGAGAAGATTACAAAACAGGGCCTCAAGGAGGCAGAAATGAGACCCATCTGAGGAGGTCATCCTTGTAGGCTGCTTTCACTCTGTATTGCATCAAAGTAATATCATGAATGAATGCACTTCGCCATTTATTAAAGCTAGCTCTGTCATGCCTGAACACTTTAGCATTTCTGATGATCCCATATACTCCAACATGCAATAAATACCACTTCAGTGAAGAAGGGTTTCCCAAAGCTCCTTCTAGCATTGATAACCAAATCAGTCATGGAGTCACCGGATGACCAATCAACATGCAAATAGTTCCAGACTCTGACACTGAAGTTACAATTGAAGAACAGATGATCTCTTGTTTCCCTAGCCTGCAAAGGACATAGAACACAATTGACTCCATCCTCCAGATGCCAATGCCTCCTTTCCACCATGTCCTTTGTGTTTAATCTGTCCATAATGAGCATCCAAGCAAAAACCTTGATTTTCATTGTACAGGAGGACTTCCAGATCCAAGTGGTCAAAGGGTTGAAGGACTCTGCTGCAAAAGGATGGGAGTAGAACATCTTTGGCTTATATCCCTTGTCAGTGCCATGCCAAAACCAAACATCTTTGGACCTATCATGTTGTTTGTTGTGTGCCATCGTGAAAGATTACAATGGATTTGTTGATGCCGTTGAGTGTGTGTATGAGGGGTGATTTTTTTTCTTCCGTTGCAACACATGAACATGTTTGCTAGTAGTACTAATAGGTGACGATGAGCCCTTGGCGGGATTGGAGAGAAAGGGCCTTAGCGAATTCGGTTCCACGTGAAGCTTGAGCTTGAACATTCAACTTTAGCATTCGTCCATGATACATCAGGAACCAAACTTTGCTTCCAACAAAAGAAAAAAACAACAACATGCATGATGATGTTTGCTTTATCTCCTATACGTTAGGAACTTAGGACAGGTCCGATCCTGCTAAAGAAAGACCTGCATGCAGGTTGCATGTGATCATGGGGAGAATAATTCTTGCAGTGAGCGTCATTATTATTGCCAGCGGCGCGCCTGACATCGGCAAAGAACACTTTACAGCCGGCAACCAAAGACCAGTGGGCACTAAAGAGATAGATGCGTACAGTGCGCCGTGGGCAACGAATACTGTACCTACTACATCCATACTAGTATATATACGCATGCATGACCTCCCATCTGCATATACAGAGAGGAGAGGACCAATCAATCAATAGACTAGCTAGCTAGTAGAATATATGGAGCTACAGAGCGACCGGTGTGACCGATCTTCCATGGAGTCGGCGCAAGATCTGGTCAGGAAATTCAGGACTCTCCTGCAGCTCATGGCCGCACGGTCTGGCGACTATGAGACTCCAGAGGACGCGGCGGTGACCGCCGCCATGATGGCTGGATGGCATCGCGACGTCGTCATCGACCTTGCCGCCGCGAGCGAGGGGGACACCCAGCTCCATCGGGCGGCCGCTGGCGGGGACGGCGTCTGCTACCGCAGGTGCGTGGACTTGGCCTGCAACGGCGACAGTAGCCGGTTGCTCGCGTCCAACGGGGACGGCGATACGCCGCTGCACTGCGCTGCCAGGGCCGGGCACACTGGCATGGTTAAACACCTCATAGGCCTCGCACAAGGGGACGGCCAGGACGATGGTGAGATGGCCAAGACCATGGTGAGGGTGCGGAACAACCGTGGGGAGACGGCGTTGCACGAGGCCATCCGCTCTGGCTGTGAAAAGGACGTGGTATGATATTATTACTACTACTTTTAGCAAATATTCTATCTAATTATAATATAATCTTATCTTTACCTTTTATCTGTACCTAATAATAAAGAAGGTTGGGTTTCTGGTCGTCCGTCATGGCATTTTGCAGAAAAGTCTCTCTGTTCTAAAGAATTCAACCCGCGGCCCTGTTTTAAGTAAGAACAAATCGTTTTTTCGTATTTTACACAAAAGCCCCTGTGTTTTCTTGAAATCAACCCGCTGCCCGGATTTAAGTTACACCCGAACCGTTATTGTACATTTTTTGAAACCCCCCCTGAACTTTTAGGTAATTCATCCGCGCATCATATTTAAGTCAAACAAATATGTTTCTAAATCATCCATATCTTTTAAACCGTAACTCCGATTTGAACATGTTATATATGAAATTTGATTAGAAAAATATGTAAAATCTGAATATGAGATTAATTTTACCTGTTAAGTATTTTTAAATATTATTTTGGAATATATTTAAGTCAAACAAATAATTTTCTAAATTATCCGTATCTTTTAGACCGTAACTCCGATTTTAACATATTATATATGAAATTTGATTAGAAAAATGTGTGGAATCAGAATATGATGTTAATTTCACCTGTTAAATATTTTTTTGGAAGCAAACTTAGAATTTACAGCGCACGATCCATTTTTCTTTCGTACCGGCGGCGATCCGGATGGCAAATAAACATCCCACTATAACCATATAGGAAAAAAACATCGCTAACAACACATGCATACCTCTGAAAAACATCCCAGGGGAAAACAACAGATTTCTAATCGCGAGAGTGAGAGAAAGTGAGACAGAGAGAGAGGGAGAGGGAGGAGAGAGAGAGAGAGAGAGAGAGAGAGAGAGAGAGAGAGAGAGAGAGAGAGAGAGAGAGAGAGAGAGAGAGAGAGGGAGACGCCTTAGGGTTAAGCATATTCAAACATGTTTTGTTTTGTGTGAACACTGAGGCCATCGCCGGCAAGGGTGAGAAGGAGGATAAGCGGCAACACAAATAGGATGCCTCGCTAAAATAAAGGAGATGGACCTATTGTGGTCTTGAGTGATGGTTGTTGGGTTAAGAGTGTGCGTTATGTTTTTTCTCCCGTTGCAACGCATGAGCTCTTTTGCTAATAATTACAAAACACAAGAGGCAAACAAGGCATTATATTCCTCCACATATATTAAATTTTTTCGACCATTAATTCGGGATATTGACGGTCGAGATTCGAAGATGTTTACGTTACATCGAAATATGTATTGTCACGTACAATCAGCCCACATGTCTTTCTATTGAATACATGTCCGAGAAAAGCAATTAGCAAAATGGAAAAAAAAAAGTTACCCATAGGCTTACGCTTGGTATTTGTAAAGATTTTCTATGGCAGCCAACTAAAGAAGAGTCCAACAGATAAATCGGTGCAGATAAAAAAATAGATCAATCTGTGATGTCAGCAAGTCAATATATCTGGATTCAGCACGTTATTATGAAATACTATATAGCAAAAGGATTCATCCTGAGGCTTAGGTTGGTTTGAAACAGGATGACAATCTACCTATACTGAGATTATAAATATAGAATACGTGCGTATGTAGCAAAGAGATCCATCATATAAAGCATCTTCTAACTTTCTCCGGTCAGGCCCCTAAAGAAAATAAAAAACTTTCTCCGGTCATGTTGATTCCCATCCTATACTCTCTATTTTTAACTATATTTTTTTTGAGCAAACTATTTTTAACTATCTATACTGGACATGTTAATAAATAATTTCAACTCAATTTGTTTTTGAAAATTCTCATAAATATTTATCATGATCATTGCAGACGACTTTGTACTTACATGTAACATTCCACATTAGTCGTGCATGTATTTCAAATATCATATAAAAGAACACAAAATTTGTCTATTATATAATTATAATTAAAACAGAAAATAAACAAGCCATCATGTTTGTCCAAAAAGATTAAATTATCTTGATCGTCCATATTAGAAATTAAGGTTTGAGATTAAAAAATGTAGCATTACATACAAATATTATCACGTACAAATAATTTGACATGTCATGTGTCGCGTCCAAATAGTCTAAAACGTCTTTGGTCCAACTCGTGTCATGGAACCTAGCACAAGTTAGGAGTAATTCCTCTGAGTTTGAGTTGGAGTCGGGTAGCATAAAAACCACGCACATTTTTTTAGCTCCACCAAACCGCCAGATCTTATTCGGCGCTGAAGCCGGATACCGGCAAACTGGCCAACTGGCGCACACTCCCGTCTCCGCCTTGGGCCGGCCCACTTTCATTCTTCCTTTCTATTCTAGAAGGGAAACGCTTGAAACCGGTCGACTGGCTGAAACTCCGCCGGCCATATCCAAGGTGGCAGCAGGCCAACGCACTCACTGCTTAAAGCCTTTCCTTATCCTTTCGTCTGGACGCATCCCTAGCCATTCATTCCATTCAATCCATGCTCGTCTTCTTGCTAGTGACCTCCAAAAAATAAGCCACTCGCCAGCGATCGCCGTCGATTTCGGCCCAACCTGCTACTTCGGGAGGTACCCGCTACCGCGCGAGGCAAGAGGGAGGTCATGGCCTGCGGCGCTGACAAGGTGAGGTGCTGCAGACCGGCCGGGAGATTTGTTTCAACCGAAGAGGATGGTGATGGGCGGCGACGGCGGTGACCGCCATTATTTATTTATTTTGCATCGTTTCTTTTGCTGGAGCCACTTCTATTTTCGCTGGAACCTTCTTTCAATTTTGCTATGAGTTGAGACGATGGTGGTGCCGTAGCCGCCATGATTTTTTCTTGCTGGAACTAGCATTCACTTTTGCTACCATGGTCTTTGATTTTGCTGGAACCAGCCACTTTGTTTGCTACAAACTGGTCTTTTCATTCTATCACCCATCTTTGGATTTTTGCTGGAACCAGCCACTTTTTTTGCTACAATCGGCTTTCTGTTTTGCTGGAACTAGTACCTATTTTTGCTACAACCGTGTGGGGCTTGTGCGGAACCAACGTATTTTTCTACCACCATCTTTTTGTTTTGCTGGAAACGGCCTAATTTTTTGCTACCACCGGCTTTGGCATTACCATGTCGCCATTATTTGCTGCGAGCGACGCCATGTCGCCATTGCTGCAACTGGGGGTTGGCAGAACCGGCGAGGAACAGTTTGCGGCTGACGCCATGGTGGCACTACCATGGATGCAGGGACGGGGATGAAAAGCTGCTACGGGGCTTTTTTGTGATTGCGGCGGCGAGCTTCGACGGCGCGCATCGGAGGCGAGGCAAACCGACGAGGGCGGCAACACGTGATGCTGGACGCGGGAGAAGACAGGGGCGGCCGCCATGTTTTTCTTAGCGGGGGATGTGAAGGCCGAGAGAAACGGTGGGCAACGAATAGATAGAACGGTTTACATGCGCAGGGTCGAAGGGCCGCGGTGCGACTTGCCCAAATTTGGGCCGGCGCGCCGGCACCTATCAGTGCCCTTGTAGCAATGTTCAAAAAAAATGCGTCGAACTGGAGATCTCCAGGAAACCAACATACGTCACTAACCAAAATTGCCATTTTACCACTTGTGACAAATATAGGTAGCTACGGCTTTGTTGTTAGTTAAACATCACAGTGCTTTCACTATTTTTATTTTTCGGTTTTTGTTTTTGGCGGTTTTCTTCCCTTTTTCTCTTTCTCTTTATTTTTTTATTTTCTTTTTTAAAATTCGTTAACCTTTTTAAAAAATCGTGAACTTTTCTTAAATCCGCGATCTATTATTCAAATTAGTGAACTTTTTTCAAAACACGTGTACTATTTTTTCAAAATCGTGAACTTTGTTCAAATCGATGAACTTTTCCTCAAATTAGATGAACTTTTTTCAAAATGAATGAAATTTTTTCTCACTTTATGAACCTTTTCTAAAATCAGTGAACTCTTTTTAAAATCAGTTAACTTTTTTCAAGATCGATGAACTTTTTTCACAATCGATGAACTTTTTAAAAAAAGTGATGAACTATATTTCAAAACTGATGAACTTTTTTCAAAATCGATAAACTTTTTTTGAAATCGATGAACTTTTTTCAAAATTGATGAACTTCTTTTTTCAAAATTTTGAACTTTTTTCTAAATATGATCAATTTTTTTTCATAAAAATGAAATTTTCCAAAATAAATTCAGAAATCTAAGGGGTACTGTGTAACAAATAGCACGACTGCGATGGTTCTTAAAGTGTTCGCATTGTTATCAAGCAGTAGCATTCTGAAGGTGTAGTGGTTTGCTGAACAATCACTGCAACGTTGTTGTGTGAGTTTGAGCCCTGTTACACGTGTTTTAGCTGGATTTTTTCATCAAACTGTTTACTACGCTGTGTATGGGCCGGCCACTTGGCGTTTCTGTGGGCGCCAGTTGGCTTCTGCGGCACTGAAGGCGCTGAGGGGGTGGTCTCCACCAAACCTGGCACATGAAGTCTCCTTTTCTTCTATACTAAACGGATCAGGCCAGCCTTAGCAGGTCTTTTTTTCAAGGGAAGCCTTAGCAGGTCTTTACGTGTCTCCAAACCCAGCAAGCCTATCAATCCACCTAATATATAAATGGAAAGACATGTGTAAACATATTGGCCAAATTGAAAATTACAACTATTAACAAATTCTATCACCTAAAAAACTATTAAAGAATTCTACAATAGATACAATAATTTTAAAAAATCTTTATTATATCGGATTGAGCATGAAAAATAAAAGTGCACTTCATGTAGTATCAACTAATAATCTATATTTGGAGTAAATCCTTTCCGAAAATTCTGATTTGAATGTGTATAGGAAATTCACTATAAAACGAAACCATGAAAAAATTGACATAAGATTAATGATTTTAATTTTGTTAAGTAGCAAGCAATATTTAGTCAAGTAAGACCAATGTCATGTAACTTGGGTCCTATGTATCGAAAAAAAAATCTCCTCCGTATGAAAGGAAATATATGAGTAGAAGAGGGGTAGTAAAGTCATGCATGGACTTTTGACAAGAAAAAACCGACAAGATAGGTTAGAGACGTCATTATTTATGTCAAAAGTATGCATCTTTCTAATTACTGGAGTACTGGAGCTTCATGATTGACATGATAGCACTTTCATTAGGTAGTAAAAAAGTATTAATAATATTTTCAAATGAAATGAAATAAAATAAATAAAATTTAGCAATTTGATTTCTATGTACTTCAGAAATAGTACATACATAGCTACAATTCAATATATATTTTATATACAATCAGATAGTTACATTTTGCATCCACTCCTCTAGCTAAATAAGCTAAGATCACATATGTGCTAATACTTAATATGGAAGGGAACCATAGAAATTCAAGTGAAACCTACTCCACGAAATTATTTGATCCATGGATTGGCACTGTTCTGGCGTAGTTCATAAACTAGATAAATCATTAACGAAGGCACAACGGGGGGTTATCACAAGCACCTTCCATGCATCGGTAAGTGACATAGGAAAAATACTATACATAAAGATGTTGGGAAGGGGGAGAGAGCAATTATATTTTCGCAAATGCAATTGAAGTAAGATAAGCTTTCCTGGAACGACCGAAAACACCATCAATATATAGTCAATGAGAACGTAGATGGATGAAGGCATCAATCTCAAGTACGATATTTCACTTTTTGGATTGATCCATACTTTAGATTCCTCTAGAATTTATTACGGGAAATATAGACATAAAAATCCCTATATTCTTCAAAAGTCCATGAGTTAGACCGTGAGCCAAAGGCTCCAATGCTATTGGTCTTTTGTTGACAATTTTATAATAACAACACAATGGAATTAGTATAGACATATGATTGCCAAAGTGCAATAATGTTTCCACATCGCATATATGTTAGTCATATATTGAGTGATAGTTGACTAAACATTCTATAGATAAATACCAATAACTACAAAAAAGGTGCTAAATCTAGCCGCGCAAATGCGTGGGACACAGTGCTAGTTATTATCAAAAGCGCCCGTGCATTTCAACAAGAGAAAGAAAATAGCAGACCTCCCCAACCCAATAATTATGACTAAAGAACTCAGTAGGTCCACGTCCTTTATTTTACCCAAATGATAAGTGTCACATGTGTAGCAGGAAGTAACACCGTCCTAACGTTCTTTCCACTAAAGTTACCATCCGAAAAAATAAATAAACCCCCAAAAAACTGAAACTTGCCATCCAAACAAATAGTTGCCATACTTCACTACTAAAGTTGCCATCCTCTTGTAACTAAGCTTGCCATCAAAAATCGTCATGGCAAATTTGTTTCTTCACACACGTGTGTCACTTGTCAGGGTCCTTATTTTAACATGGCATACCATATGTGTTCCCCCTTATCCTCCTTTTCACCCTTGCTGATAGTGGTTCCAGTGCTCATACAACCAAAATGTGTTTGAATGTGCTCAATCCAAAGGTCTCTCTCTTTCTCTCTCTCTCTCTCTACTGTGAGAAATTTGTTTTTTTCTTGCCAGATTTTGATGAGGCGCGAATGCATGTTATTATTGGTTTCTTTCATCTCCTATATGGTTTTGCTAAGGTGTTCATTGCAATGCGGGCCAACCTCAGTACAAAAGAAAGAGAATCGTGTGTTATTGATTAAGATTGCACCCCAAATAGCACTTAAAAATGTTTAACGGGTAAAAATAACATCATATCTAGTTTCTACACATTTTTCTAAGAAAATTTCATATGTAACATGTTAATATCGTAGTTAGGGTTTAAAAGATATGTATATTTTTTAAATATTTGTTTTAGATGGACTTTGGGTGATTTAGCAAAATATCGGGGGGGGGGGGGGTTCTCTTTAATTTCTGTCATTGTCCATTGTGGGTTAATTACCATAGAGACTAAGGGGTCTTCTGTAAAATTGCAAAAAACAAAAGATTTTTGTGACTTCAAAGTGGACCGTGAGTTAATTACCATAAAAGGCAGGGTTGTTTTGTAAATGCGGAACACATTTCGTTTTCTCTAACTTAAGTTGGACTGCGGGTAAATTAACATCAAACACAGTTTCTTTTGTAGAAGGAATGACGACGGACGGGCAGAAGCAATAGCCCCTTTATTAGTAAAAAAATATGGATTTTTAAGAAAACGAATCCCCCGAAACAACCATCTTCTTGTGCCTTGCCCATAAAGGCATTTCTGACAGATCCGCTGTTACGCCGGGCTAACTCAGGCTGATTAGTCAACGCCAGCTTCGCATGGTCCGACGCAAGTATCCCGCTACCTACACCATGCCTTGTAGTATTTTTTCCCTCTTCATTTATATCACCTATATTTGCTAAACTGAGATTCAAACTTAAAAACTTCTATATATTTGAATCCCTCATACCAACACTATAACGATGCGAAACATTTTGAATACCTTTCAAACTTTTTTAAATTTTACTATATCAGTCATATTCTAATCGAATGAAATATGTGTTATTTTTTCCTGGTATTGATTGCAATACGCACTCAGTGCTTTCCATGATTGAGTGACATAATTGAAATTTAATTATTTCACTTATATTTCTATAATTACTAGAAAATTATTTAAGACATGATTGTTTATAATTTCACCCAATTTTAAAAAATAGTTGATAAATAGTTTAGTTCATGAAAATTTGACTTAACAACCAACCATTATAAATACTTTAAAAATAGTTATGTGTTAAATGAATTTTGAAATTGAGTGAATAACTAGCATACAATTAAATGTTTTCTAAAAGTGAGTGAAATAATTAAAATGTATGCGAAATGTTTTCTACAATTAAATTACTGCATTATATTTGACTCGATTTTGTAAATCATTTAAACATTCTTTCAATTGTTAAACTCAATTTAAAAAAAAAATTGCCAAATACTTTAGTTTAGTGGATTCTGATTGAAACATCTAAACAAAACTTTTCCAGTTCCACTCTTTCAATCCACTCAAATATGTTTCAACATACATTTTTTTGCAAATATCAATAACAATTAAATCAATTTGACTCAAACTTCCAGCAACTAGCAAAGAATTCAACTAACATATTAATGAATTATATTTGATAACTTTCTCGAAACATTAAAATGTTGCTGAAATATATGAAATTGGTGTGAAGTCTACGTGGTTTTATGAGGTCGTTTGTTATATGAGAGCAACAGCTGAACATCATGTGGATTTTGTATGAAGTACTTTTTATAAACCTTATTTGTTACGATAAATTATATTCCACCCATCCCAAATTAAGTGTATTTGACTTAGTACAACTTTGTATGAAATTTGTACTAAATTAGCGACACTTATTTTGGGACGGATGGAGTACCAAATAGTGTAAGTGAAATAAATAATTAAATACAAATACTTCACATCAAATTGTTTTGATAACATTTCGTTTAAAAAATTTAATGTTTATGAAATTGATTTGAAATATGACAATACAATTAAATACTAACTAGTTCAATATATCCAGTATTGATCTTGTTTTGAAGGTCTTGTTGCTTGGAATTAAAATACATATAAAAAATGGAGTTTTGCTTCAAATACACAGATCATCCAAAATGTCACAGTAAAATAAAATACAAGTCAAATTCATTGAATAGTCCATTATGCACTCTCTCACTCTCTTTCCTGAAAAAGCCGAGAAAAGTTGACAAAATTGTTGCATTCTTCTCTCCATCTTGTTGAAATGGTTTCACAGATTATGCCCCAAAACTTTGCATGAACCTCAATGTTGAAATCAATGTTAGATGCCACTCGGCTATATGGAAGCTCCTCCAGATTTTCCAAGTTGGTGACTTGCCTGTCTTCACGCAGAAAAAGATGGTCGAAGATTTGCTGGCGGTGGATAATCAACTAGCATGTCTAGAAGCATTTGATGGTACTTCGACTCTGTTCTTAGCCATCTCGCTGGGCCAACATTGGCTTGCTAGTTGGTTGTACGAATGGGGTCATAAGAAATTGTCTTACTCTGGCCCCGAGGGGCAAAATGCCTTGCACGCTGCTGCTCTCGACGGGTTTCGGCACAGCACAGGTGTGTATGTATGTATGCACTACTAATTTACATATAATTTTCTACTCCAACATGAACAACATGATACCTAGCTAGATGAGTTAAAATATGGATGATAGAAATCATATATTATACTTCTGAAACGGATTTTGTGATGGCTCCTCTATATATATGTAGGGCTGGGATGACACCCACCCACTTTTTTCTAGGATTCGTACTTTATTTTTGGGACTAATGCAATACTTCCCCTATTCCAAAATATAGTATTTCTGATTGTTTTTTTCATAGTCAAACTTCATAATGTTTGACCAACTTTATAGATAAAATATTAACATTAACAATACCTGATAAATACAATATATAAATATGTTTCACCATGTGTCTAATGATATTTATTTGGCATTGCAGATGTACATATTTTCTTCTATAAGTTTGTCAAGCTTGACTTTTCAAAACAATTTATACGCACTATATTTTGGAATGGAGGAAGTACTAAAGAAATATTAAACTAGATACATATACAAAAACGGATATTTTTTTGCAACGAGTATAGACATCACATGTTCTTATCCAAGTTATTTTCTCTTGTATTGTCACTCCATGGCACCATCCCTTCCACGGTAATAGAGTTGATTTTCATTAGCAAAATTTAGAGTTTGCACCTCTATTGAACTAAATATTGAATTTATGATCTATTTTGACGATTGTCTTTATTGTAATAAAACCCAAGACCAATATTTATTACCTGTGTCTCTATTCACATTGCACCCTTTTCATTCATGATATAACTTTGAACACTAAGTTGACAAAAATAATAGATAATTTGTGTGATACAGAAAAATACGGTTAGATATACGTTTTGAATATGGATTCATTGATGTAACTTTTGGAGCACATAACCCATATTTCATTGGTCAAACTGATTGCCAACTTGAACCTCGAAATATATGGGTCCTATGTAAACTAAGTTGCACCAGAGTTGTATATATTTGTAAAATTTCCTTTTTCTTCTGTAACCATAATATTTTAAATGACAATTCCACATATGTGTCATATAATACATCTAAGTTCCACTATACTATCATAGCAGTAATACAAGTGTCACAGAAGTATCATTGTGGTATTGTAGTAGTACTATAATTAATAACATCGTCAATATCCATTACACCTGAGAAATGTATGATTAACTTAATAGTGTCATATAGGTACCTTAGGAGTATCACATGATGACTCTACTAGTATCATTGCACTTTCAAATCAATTAGAATCTAATGAATATCATCATGCAATTTTCATATGTTTGGTGAATTTCTATATATGTTTCGTTTCCTAAATATTTTCTTATGAAAAATAATAGAAAATGATCTTCCTTCAAAACAATATTTGTGTTCAAAAGTTACATGAAACTTACCGGAGGTTATCATGGGTGAATCAATTAATGTAATCTATATTCATTATATAATCTATATTTATTATATATTTGGTACAAAGACAATTATTAATTGGAAATGACATATTAGAGAGCCACCATACCATCTGTTAAGATTTTGCTTGCCTGTTCCACATAATAAATAAAAGGTTAAATGAGACAATATTGAATGTGCTTCATGTGTGTCGCAGATTTCAGCATGATTTGTATAAAAATTACTATTTTGTGAATATATTAAATCTCTTTCATGTTAATATGTTTAATTTAATATCAAAGAAGATATGATAAATATGAAATTACCATTAAAAATATGTAAATGATTTAATATTTTACATGATATTTAGAGAATAAATAAGCCAGTCTCATGTGGGTGCAGGCGTTGATGGCTATAATAATTAGCTATGGATATTGATGTAAACATCAAGATTTGTTATATTGTTCCTTACATTTTATTGCTAATTTATTAATTAATATCTCAAATCAGATAATCCATTTATACCCAATAACCATTTATAAGATTGGTGAACTTAACCCCATTTGAGCATTGTTACAACGTCATTACTAAAAATCTCTTTTTTATATAACAATTATACATTAAATATGTAGATAGGTGGTAACTGATTTATATATCTTATGAACTGGATATCCAATTTGAATAAATCCATGACTATGTAAAATTTACTTACTAAGTTACCTAGATATCCCTTTAGGTAGTTTGAGTTTATTTGAAGTCGATAAATTGTTAGGAAAATTCTTTAGATATCCCTTTATCACATATTAAAATTTACTTACTAAGTTATCTGGATACCCCTTTATCACATATGGT
Organism: Aegilops tauschii subsp. strangulata; assembly: GCF_002575655.3. Classification (NCBI taxonomy): domain Eukaryota; kingdom Viridiplantae; phylum Streptophyta; class Magnoliopsida; order Poales; family Poaceae; genus Aegilops; species Aegilops tauschii. Next base: position 7,046,831 of record NC_053035.3, read on the forward strand.
AAATTACCTACCATGTATACCAAGCTCTTTTTATCACATTGTTTTGGCTATATTATTAATGTATAAGATGTCTCAATTAATGTGAACTTGCATAAAACATGCATCGGGGTCCCCTAATCATTGTGTTTATACCCATGTGTGTGTGTGTTAAGGAAAACATATACATAAGATTAAATATCGGGCTCCTAATTTATGTTTGTTTCTTTCCCATTAGTGTATCTTCTACTAAGAATTAGAGTGTATCCATGGCGATAAAATGGTAATAATTGAAGAACTGGAGTGGTATATGAGATGCAAGTATATCTAACCATGTGCGCACGAAGAAGGTCCAAATATAAATGGATATCATATTTTTATAGAATTTTAGTTTTCTAAAGAAAGTTGTATTCCCAAAGGAAAGCTGATAGCTAGTATAATAGCATTTGATCGACATTAGAATAAATATATCCACCCATAAATTATGATTTCTTGAATGAGATATCTTGATTTTGATGTCAAATATGTTGTTGTTGAGTTGTATCATACAAATCAATATAAATTTGTCAATTTGTTATAAAACTGTAGACGAACTTACTATTTTATTGCTTTTTCTACATGAGTTGAAAAAGGCAATAACATTTGTGAATTTTCTGCCAATAAAATCGTACTTATACGTTAACACATAATAACTTATCCTACTCTTTAGAGATTGTTTTTCTATGCCATGAGGGGTAATTTATTTAACTTTTGTTATGATTTCCAAGTTTAGAACTTTCTATGGATAGATGTTTCCAAAGAACGTATTGGCTTTTACTTCTACCTTTGTCTAATATCTGGATAATATCATAACGTCAGTAAGCCAATAACTGCAGGGATAGCAAAACGGCTGCTTCACTGGAATAATAGCCTTGCCAGACAAGCGGACAACTCTGGAAGTACACCGTTACACTTTGCTGCGTCAGCACAAGATCCCACATTGGAGTTATTTCTGTTTGTTTTTGGTGACCAGGGCTTCGAATCACACTCTCCATTGTCGCTCACCACTTTACCTAAGAAATGGGTATACAAGTTCTATAAGTGGAGGGAGCATCCAACCTTTCTACTAGTGGATGCTAATCCACATTCCGCATTTCAGCCAGATAGGAATAGTTTGTATCCAGTGCATGTGGCTGCCTCGGCGGGAAGCTTGGTGCCTATCATCATATTGCTCTGCCATTCTCCTGGCTGCGCCGGGCTACGAGACAACCAAGGAAGGACCTTCCTTCATATTGCCGTGGAGAAGAAGAAGCATAACATTGTGTGGTTTGTGGCTTGCCGGTTAGATAATAAGGCCATCATGAACATACAGGACTACAACGGGAACACTGCCATGCACCTAGCTGTTGGTGGCGGGAGCTGGGATATCTTCAAGATCCTCATTGGGAACAAGCACGTCTGCTTGAATTTGACAAATAAGGAGGGTGAAACTCCCATGGATATTGCACTCAGCAACGTTACTCCAACTGGATTTTATTTTGGAATGGTACTTAACTTGCTCCTACTGTTTGGATTTGTCCCTTAAATATGAAATTTAGAATAGATAGATAAATGCATGTTATCTGAAAAAACAATTGATGATGAATTCCTATTGTGTTTGCTTGTTCTTGCTTGCATGCAGCATGCACGGCGTCGAATACTTGTGACATTGACCTTAGCAAATGGTAAAAACAGCTTCTGCCGGCGGGACCGTTTCCTGGATCAATATGTTCCCAAGCTAGATGAAAAGGAAGAATCTGATAAAATAACATCGTTCGCACAGATTGTTGGTGTTGGCTCCGTTCTTGTAGCGACTGCTACGTTCGCTGCAACATTCACCATGCCAGGCGGCCCCAACAGTACCGATCCCAAGATCCCACCCAATGGCAGAGGTGGCACGCCGACACTCGCGGGGCTCTACGCTTTCGACGCCTTCGTCATCTCTAACACCCTGGCCTTCATCTGCTCCACTTTGGCCACCTTCAGCCTCGTCTACACCGGGGTGGCCACGGTGGACATAGAGAAGCGGATCAAGCTGGTGGCCTTCTCCCTGGCGCTGCTCATCAGTGCGGCCAGGAGCTTCTGCGCCGCCTTCGCGTTCGCCATCTATGTGATGCTCCCTCCCACGGTGGCCCATGGGACTGCCATGGCAGCATGCGTAATGACGGTCCTTGCACTAATGGACGCGTTTTGGTTCATGTGGGCCATCGTGACTGATACAATAGTTCTCGTTAGGAGGGAAGACTGGCGGTCAATGCCCAAGCGACTGATGAAGCTGGCGGCAAGAATCCTAATCAACACTGTGTATGTGTTCTGGCCCTACATCGTCATCTTCGGTCTGTTGGCCATCAAAAGCATCACTGGCCATCAAGAGACCTGAGTACCTGCACCAATGCCCACCCAACGGCTATGAGATTGATCACTAAATGCTTCCTTTATAAAAAAGAATACGATTGATCACAATGGAAGCCACGGCAAGCCAGACAAACTCACCTTAATAAATATGTTGACTTATGAATCCTTCCTCATCGTCCCATATGTTCATTTTCAGAACAATTTGTTTTCAACTCTAAGGGAATGTGTGTTTTTTTTTGTTTTATCATGGTTTGTAAGCATGTGATAAATTTGTTCAACAGTACGTAAGCTTCTGCTCATGCTTCGTCGTGGTACTTTTCTGTCTTCTACTAGCTAGTATAGACATTCAACTTGAACAATTTTTGAATTGTGTGCATTTCTTACATTTTATGTCATTTGCATGGTATGCATGTATTTTATTGTATGTAGACGCCACACCCAATGAAGTGATATTGAAGTTTATAATTCATATGAAACTAGCATAAATTTTATTTTGGAATGATATTTGTATTAATATCAACTTGGACGCATAGTTCTTTTAATAATATTGGAAGTTCTAGAGGATAAAAATATATGGAAAATTGCTAAATTGTCTCGTTAAAGAGGAGTCCAACTTCTATACGCATGGCTGAAATCACATGATAAAATAGAAGTTCTACTTTTTTTTAGACAAGAGTACTACTGCTATACGTACGTGCTGGATAGTCTTGCAACAGGCGTACTTTTTTCCTATCTAATCTCCACAAGCTGCTCAGCCTTTCAACTAAATGAAAATTGCCCGGCCTTTCAACTCAAGAAAAAAAAAAGCTCCTCGGCCTTTAGGGTATCCAATTCCGTGACAGCCCCATGGAGTCGTCTTTCTCTCTGATTAGGATCTTGCTAGCATGGGACTCTTCTCTATGTTCTCCCTTTTTACCTCCAACCCAAAAGTTGGAAATCATAGTCTCCGGCCAATCCGTGTTTGCAAGGTGCCGGTGGAAGTTTGTTTGCAAGGTGCCGGTGGAAGTTAACAAATCTGTTTCAGCAGCCTAGGCCAGCGACGGTCAGCAGCGTCGAACATCACCTAGGGATCATCTTACTTCTATGCCACTACCTCGGCCCTGGAATCCTCTTCCCCACGCCTTCTGATTTGGTCACGGGGACAAGGAGGTACAACTACAATCATGCCCGATTGGATAAGAGTGCCATGTTTCATGCAATTTAGTTGACTTGATTTGCTCTATATAGAAGAATTTGCGTGCAGGCTAACCTCAATAGGAGGGGAATTTTGGTCATGCGTGCTGTCAGTAGGTTTGTTAGAACTAATAGGTTTATGTATATAACAAATCAACTGCTTCGATCAATTAGCTCACGCAGCAAGATACTGACACTAGAAGATGCTCAATACTATTTCAATTACATCTGAGAGATAACATTTTTTGAAACTAACATGCTCAGCCTTTCAACTAAAAAAAAGCTGCTCGGCCTTTAGGGTTTCCAATTGCGTGACAGCCCCATGGAGTCGCCTTTCTCTCTGATTAGGATCTTACTACCATGGGACTCTTCTCTCTGTTCTCCCACTTTACCACAAAAAAAAGTTGCTAATCATAGTCCCCGTCTAATCCGCGTTTGCAAGGTGCAGGTGGAAGATAACAAATCTGTTTCTGCAGCCCAGGCCAACGACGGACAGCAGCTTCGAACATCACCTAGGGATCATCTTACTTCTCTGCCACTACCTCGGCCCTGGAATCCTCTTCCCCATGCCTTCTGGTTTGGTCACAGCGACCAAGAGGTACAACTACAATCATGCCCAATTGGATAAGATTCCAATGTTTCATGCAATTTAGTGACTTGATTTCCTCTATATAGAAGAATTTATGTGCAGGCTGACCTCACTAGGAGGGGAATTTTGGTCATGTGTGCTGTCATTTGGTCTGTTAGAACTAATAGGTTCATCTATATAACAAATCAGCTGCTTGGATCAATTAGCTCACGCGGCAAGATACTGACACTAGAAGATGGTCAATACTATTTCATTTACATATGAGAGAGAACATTTTCTGAAAGTAAACGCATACAGAAGTTTGTGTCATAGGAGAAGCAGACAACCAGTTTTTAATTCTGCTCGAAGACGCATGCACAGACACGTAGGTGGGCTCTTAATATTTTATCAGGTTATATAAGCTCCTATTGAATAACTGTTTGCGTTGGACCATTGGAGGTAGTGTAGGTACATTATTTTTTTATCATCGCATTTAAGCACTATATAAACATTTTGCATTAGAGATGGCTTAATAGGATGTATCGTAATATTTTAATGAAATACATGACACAGTAGTCGTGATTGGCAGGACACTTGCAGTCAATATATGGCAGGATAGCTCGATTATTTCCAAGCCGATCGGTGTTGAGAGCAGATGAAAATATAGCAGAATCGTGCATGTAAAGAAGCTAGCAAACTGCTGGATTGATTCCTCTGCAAGACACAGGTATATGATGCTAATTTCTTAGATCCGTTTGGGAAAACACACGTACACGATGTCATAAATTCTTTGACATAGAATCGTGGCGCGCTTGGTCGAATCAAGCTAGCCTGTACGTGTGTGTCCATGACTCTATATATGGCCGAAAATAACATGACCAATTTCATGACTGTGAGCGTTCTCTCAGCGTGAAGTAGACGAGGACGAGAGATGATCGAGCGTGCACAATTGACAGAGTTTTTATTGCTCAAGCTCTTTCCAGCATTTTGCTTCCTATTTACATGGCAGTGGTCAGATTTTCTACTTTGGAAGTATATTTGAATTACAATCACAAGAATGGATAGCCTCAATCATGTGAGTGCTCGCCCAACTGGAGGTTTGCTTTATTGCACCATGCTTTTGATATTATGAGCAAAACACATTGTTTTGCATTACTTCTTCTGTCTGTCTGTTTTCTTCTTTTAGACCAGAGTGCATGGACATATATCATGTTTAAATAGTGAATTATTTGCTTCTGGCTTCTATGGATGTAAAAATGCACAACCCGCTGGGACTGTCACAGGGATTGAAAGTGCGTTATATCGACTAGAGGGGGGTGAATAGACGATTTTTATGAATTCTTCACTGAGGAATTTGCGGGTGAGGAAATTCCTTAGCGAAGAACTACTTGCAGCGGAATAAGTACTCAGATGTAAACATAACTGAACATAGGCATCGTCATCATGATGAAATGAAGACAAGCACAGAGTACAGAAATCGTAAACACAGGATAAAACAGGATGAACACAAACAGACTGAAGAAATTGAGCTGAGGGAATTGAGAAAGTCTTCAGTCAAAGTCTTCAAAAACAAATATGAACAAGCACACAGCACAATTATGAGGAAATGGAAGGGTTGAGGAAATATAACCAGTAAGCTTGGTGAAGACAATGATTTGGTAGACCAGTTCCAACTGCTGTCTCAGTTGTACGTCTGGTTGGAGCGGCTAGGTATTTAAACCTGAGGACACACAGTCCCGGACACACAGTCCTCACTGTATTCTCCTTGAGCTAAAGTCACACAGACCTCGCCCAATCACTCGTGGTAAGTCTTCAGGTGACTTCCGAACCTTCACAAACTCGGTCACTCGGCGATCCACAATTCCTCTTGGATGCTTTAGACCATGATGCCTAACCGTCTGGAAGAAGCACAGTCTTCAAAGGTAATAAGCGTCGGATCGACGCAGGATCTATCTCTTAAGTGATGCTCAATCACTTTGGGTTTGTAGGTGTTTGGGTTTGGGTTTTCCTCACTCGATGATTTTCGCTCAAAGTCCTCAGAGGATGGGTTGCTCTCAAATGACAAGTGTCAGTTTCTCTCGGAGCAGCCAACCAGCTAGTGGTTGTAGGGGGCGGCTATTTATAGCCTAGGGAACAGCCCGACATGATAAGACATAAATGCCCTTCAATGATATGACCGTTAGGTGGGTAGATATTTTGGGACAGCTGGCGCGTAGCACAGCAACGGTCGTATATTTGAGGTTCAAAATCCTCAGGGCTATCATGTTCCTCACTGTGTAGGCAATCCGCACTGGCGAATTCCTAACTCCTCAGTCAGAACAAATTCCTCAGAGACTAGAAGAACTTCGTCTGTGTCACTGAAGAATATGACTGAACTGTATGAGATTTCCAATGGCTTCACTCGAAGGGATTGGTAGGTGTAGGATTTTGAGTTGAGCATCACATGGAAATTTTTCCTTAGTATTTCCTCGACCCCCTTTAACAGTACAGTGTTTCCTATGACTCAAGAAAGAGAAAATGAAACTACGAAAATAAAAGTCTTCACGCTTCATGTTCCTCGAATGAATACCAAGTCTTCAAGGTCACATCAATTTCTTCACTTTCAAGGTCTTCAGAAAGTCTTCAGAATTACAAAGTCTTTAGACGAAGAACTTCATTTTTAGGGGTCGACTTTCATTGTAAATATCAAACTCCTCATAGACTTATAGACCTGTGTACACTCATAAACACATTAGTCCCTTAACCTATAAGTCTTCAATACACCAAAATCACTAAGGGGCACTAGATGCACTTACAATCTCCCCCTTTTTGGTGATTGATGACAATATAGGTTAAGTTTTCAACGGGGATAAGCATATGAAGTGTAAATACTGATATTGAGGAATTTGATTGCAAGATATAGAAGAACTCCCCTGAAGATGTGCATAGTGAGGAATTTGCTTTTGAAGCAATGCACACTTGAAGAGTTGAATCATGGAGATGTCCCCCTATATCTTGTAATTCATACACGCATTTGACATATAATATGAAGAATTTGAAATGCATGATGAAATATGGTGACTGATGTAATTCAGCTTGCGTGCATTAACATTAACGAGGAATAAGCATGCAGAAAAACACAGCAAAAGTATCAGGCCACCATAGAGTTTAAGTTTACAACTCGATCCAGAAAAGTCATCAAAAGAACGAGAGTTGCAACTTTGAAAAAAACGCCCATATAGATAGACCCGCTTGAAAACTAACTCAAATTTCTCCCCCTTTGTCATCGAATGACCAAAAGGATCGAAACTGAGGACTAACGCCCCTGGAGAATATCAAGTTGATGAAGGAGCGCCAGGGTTGATGGGGTCGTTTGTCGTAGTAGGGCTTGCTGCAGTGTCGTCCAAGTCTTCATGCTCATCCGTGTCGTGAGATGAAGAATATGAGCTAGCCACCAAGGAAGAAACCTTGACCTTCTTGTATTTCTTCGGTGGAGGAGCAGACCAGTCAAAATCTTCCTTGAGACCCATGTTCTTCAGATCTTCTTCGCTGTAGATGTGAGAAAGAACAGCCCAGGTGCGGTTGAAGGTTTCATGGAGGTAGTAGTGGTTTTTCTTCACTGCATTGTGGGTAGCAATCATGTTGTGAAGAATTGAACCAAACTGACGCTTGACCTATTTATGGTTTCGATCAACCTTCTGATGAAGACTGAGGAGAAGCTCACGATCAGTCATCACCCTGGGAGCTGTGCCTTGAGGATTTTGCTTGGTTGTGTTGGCGGCAGAGTCATGAGTGGCAGAGTCGTCATTGGTGGAGTAAGATGTAGCCTTGTGAAATTGACCATCCAATGGACGAATGCCTTCATCAATAACAGCAGCAGCCTTGCCCTTGTCATTAGCTGAGGAAAATGTCCGTTTGAGGACTTCAATCGGGGGCAAGTAGCTGAGGTGATTCTGAAAATCAGCCTTGTAGTTGAGTGAAGACCTTGTTCTGATGAATCTCATAATCCACGGAGCATAAGGCTTCAACTCAAATGGTGACATAGCGACATTGGCCAGAGTCCTCATGAAGAAATCATGGAAGTTGACGGGAACGCCATGCATGATATTGAAAAGCAGATTCTTCATGATGCCAACGACTTCTTCTTCATTCGAGTCGTGGCCCTTGATAGGACTCAATGTCTTCGTCAGAATGCGATAGACAGTCCGAGGCACATATAGTAATTCCTTCACGAGGAATTTGGTTCGCGGGGCCTGACCTGGTTTCAATGGCTTCATCAGCACTTGCATATAGTGGTCAGTTAGCTCAGGTTCTTGGTACATGCAACGAGCAGCTTCAAGGGGAGGACTGAGAGGCAAGGCACGAAGCAATTCAGTAGCTGGTGCCTTGTAGTGAGTGTTTTCAGTCATCCAGTCCAGCACCCATGAATTCACATCTTCAGAGTCTCCGGTGATGTGCAGCATTGCATAGAATTGAAGAATGAGTTCTTCATTCCAATCACAGATGTCAGTGCAGAAATTTAACAGTCCAGCGTCATGAAGAACACTTAGGACTGGAGTGAAGCACGACAAAGATTCCATATCCACGTGACGAATGTGCTCATGATCGAAGACTTTGTCTTTGTTGAACAGCACTGAGGAATAGAAATTTGCCTGGCTGGCAGTCCAGAAACGCCTCTTCCTAATGCGAGCAGAGTCATAGGGGTTGTAATCAGAGAAGAATACATGCTCGTCGAAGAAATCACCAGGCTTGAATTTTTGCTTTCTTGAGAATGGATCCTTTGGCTTGGGTTGAGGAGTGTCAGTCAATTGCATCACAACCTCAGGAATCGCAATCTCAGGTTCTTTAGGCTGAGGAATTTCTGGTTCCTCTTCAGTGGCAGTCTGTGTCTTCAATGAATCATCATCAGCAGTTTCTTCAGCACTAGTGGCTGGAATTTCTTCATGAACAGACGAAGTGGGGTGAGTTTCTTGAGAGCCCAATGGAACAGTATGTGCTGGGGACTGAGGGATTTGCTGCAATGGTGTGAACAGTGGAGAGTTGGGATGCTAACTTTCCCAAAAGTCATCATTCATCAATGGAGTAGTACTCCCAATGTCCACGTCAGAATTTTGTTCATCCAATTCCTCAACGCCGGCCTCTTCAGCAGTGAACTGAGGCATGGGCGAGGAGACAATTGGAGTTGAAGGGATTGCATCCGCTTCAATTTCTTAATCCATCTGCTCTAAGGAAGCAGCAGAGGGAATGTCTCCATCGGATCCACTGGGGATCACATATTCTTCATCAAAAGGTACAAGGTCCTTTGATGGCATGGTTGAGATCGGAACATCATCAATTGGGTTTGCAAACGAGCTGGTCAAAGGCTTCATCTTCTTTGGAGCTGAAGAATCTGATGAAGCTGATGCCTTCCTTTTCTTCACTGCTGCACGCTCTGCAGTCTTAGTCTTCTTCACATCTGATGCAGATGGAAGGTTGGAGTTGGTGTAGGCGCAGGAGGAGCAGAGGAATTTGGTTGATTTTCTTTAGGCACAACTGATGTAGTTGCCCTGACTTCTTCATTTTCTTCAGGTGCACCACTAGTGGATGCCCTGGCAATTTCTTCAGCGGCTGGAATGCAGTCATCAGCCCTGGAACTCACATTTTCTTGAGCAGCCTGATTTTCATCAGCGGTGCTGGCATGTTCTTCAGTAGGCTGAGCTGATGCTTCAGCCTAAGGGTTTTCCTGTTGCGTTGGAGCTGCAACATTGGAAGTGAACTTTTCAGTAATCTTGACAAAACGGACTTTGGCTCCAAGCCAGTCAGCGTAGTAACGATCAAATTCATCACTCAGTTGCTTGATCTCAGCTTGCAAGGCAATTAGTTCTTCAGGGGAAAGCTTCAGGACATTTTGCTTCAAAAAGCGCTCTTTCTTGCACTGCGCTTTCTTCACTCTTCTTCCTTGTTCAAATTTCCACTTTTCTTCTTCAATGAAGGCAGTCAAAACATGACTTTGACCAGGAGTGAGGTTCATCTCAGGCAAAGGTGTGTTGGGATCTTTGTGCCAGAGGTTGATGAAGTCTAGGATCAGCTTGGGATCCAAAAGCAGTGGCACATTGCTTCCTTTGGCACTAGCGGCCCTGTGCTGCCTGTCCCTGATGATTTCGGCTAGTTCTTCATTAGCCTCATCATCATCAGAGGGCACTTGGAAAGCGACATGTTTCTTATGAGGACTTGGTCGAGGACCTCGTCCAACAGTGGTCTTCTTCTTCAGCAGAGAAGGGCCAGCTGAGGAACTTGCAGAGGCTCCTGAAGCAATAGATATGCCTGCAGTCCTTTGGCACGTGGCGAGATGCACAGGTGCTGAGGATTTTGTCGGGGCAGCCGAAGACTTTGGCGGAGGAGCTGAGGACTTTGGAGGAGCAGTTTTAGGATTGGGCCGTGAGGGCATTGCTGAGGAACTTGGCCTTGAGGGCATTGAAGGTGAAGCACATGGCTTATGTGCAGGCTTCTTTGCCATGGCCTTCTTTGGCTTGCTAGCAGAGGCCTCAGCAGAGGCAGCAGCAGCAACAGAGTCTTCATTGAATTTCCTCACTGCTTCTCTGGCTTGTCTAGCCAACTTGGCCTGGCGCTTGGCCCATTCTTCAGGATAATCCTCACCGCGCTTGAGGCTAGTGGGATCCTCTTCTTGGCCAGGTGCCAATGGAGGTCTTGAGCATGGAGGGTTGAGAACGAATTTCTTCATGTACTTGGGAGTTACATACCCGTACTCCCTCCATTCTCTTGCCCATCTCCTCTCTATCCTCTGGATGCGCACCTTGCGCTGATTTTTGTCTTCTTTTCCAAACTTGTCCTCATCAGGAGTGCAGTAATCCTTGTATATGTCATCAGGGATCTCAAAAGCAGTATTGACCTCAGGCCTCTTTCCTCCCTTTTGTGGCTTCTTTCCATCAGCCATTTTCTTCAGATGAGGAATTTGAACAATGGAATTCTCTGAAGAAGTATGCAACTTTTCTTCGAGGAACACTACAAATGAGTTAAGTTGATGAGAACCTACAGATTCAGCAGCGGACATGAGTACCTGTGAAAAGAGTATAGTTGCGAGGAATTTGGAGAGGTCATATGCGTTCTCAGAAGGTTTTTCAAAAAGAACAAGTTTGAGGAATTTGACCAGATGAGTCTTGAAGAATTTCATTAAGCATTCTTTGTCTTAGGTTCCAGAGTTGTACAGATCAGAAATCCACACAATTGAGGAATCTTGAAGAAAAATATAGCTTAGAGAAATGAATCAAGAACAGATGACATCTAAGGTGTTTAGTGTGTGAAGAATTTGAAGGATAAACACCTTTGAAGATTTTGTAGAAACCATTTGAATCAAAGAGGGCAGTAAAAGTAACTTTTAATTACCCTGAACGAAGAACACGACGAACTGAGATGTGGAGATGTGAAGTTTGTCAGTGCAGATCTTCCACGCCCTAACTCGGCAGAGGAAGACGGCTACGGCGGCGGCGGAGTGAAGAAATCCGCGGCCGGCGCGAGTACGACGATGATGAGGTCGAGGCAGTGAAGCTCTTCCTCACCAGCGACGATGAAGTAGCGGCGGCGCTAGGGTTTGAGAAGCTCGAGCTGGACTGAGGTCGAGCGAAGTAAAGGAGAAGTGAGGAAGGGAAGGGGGGTATTTATAGCCATAGTGAAAAACTGTTCGCCTGAAGAAATTGGACGAACGTGCCCCTGACCCTTCTCATTCGCTTGATATGTGTCACCCACGTACTGAGAAGTGGAGATCTGTGAGATCGTGGGTGAATAGATAAGTGTTATCATGGGATGCAGAACGGTTTGAACGGCAAAACCGAAAATTTTGGATAAGATAAGTTAAAAGTTCTGTTCGCAATTTCGTCAGCTAACAAGGACACAGTGAAGATTTTGAACGAGTTTCAAATAGAACGCACATGAAGAATTTGTGAATAGATTGGGTTGAGTTCAGCATAGAGGGGGAAGGGTCCGATCACATTCACTTAGCAGAAAAACCAACTTGAAGAATTAGCCAATGAAGAAAAACGACGGAAACAGTGAAGACATTGCAAAGTTGAAGAATATGAACAACTGAGGAATTTCAAAACTGAGGAAAAACTCAAATTGAAGATTTTCAACTTTTGTGGTGGCGTGACCCACCGTATAAGAATGATGATTTCAGACACCGCGTACAATTGTCGTAGGGTTCTGAGAATCAAATTCTTCGTTAATTTCTTCACACTTAGAGTGTTATTCTTCATTGATTGAAGAAAAACGTTTCTTCATGTGTTGCACATCTAAGTCATCAATTTTGCATAAGTGTTAAGATGTGTGTCCTTTTTAAAGAACATTCGAAGATTCTAAGATTTTTAGCTCACACCGCAACTTGCTAAATCTCTTCTCATCCAAGGGCTTTGTGAAGATATCGGCTAGCTGTTCTTCAGTCTTCACATGCTCAATAGAAATGTCGCCCTTCAACACATGATCACGAAGAAAAGGATGACGAATCTGAATGTGCTTTGTCTTCGAGTGCTGAACTGGGTTATGAACAATCTTGATGGCACTCTCATTGTCATAGAAGAGAGGCACATTCTTCACGTTGACGCCGTAGTCCTTGAGAGTTTGCTTCATCCATAGCAATTGAGCAAAGCAAGAACCAGCAGCAATGTACTCAGCTTTAGCAGTAGATAGTGATACGCAGTTCTGTTTCTTCGAGGACCAACAGACCAAAGATTGTCCGAGGAAATGGCATGTCCTAGATGTTGACTTGCGGTCCACACGATCACCAGCATAGTCAGAATATCCAATGAGATCAAAAGCCGAGCCCTTGGGGTACCATAATCCAAGTGTTGGTGTGTGAGCTAGATATCGAAGAATATGCTTCACAGCCTTATGGTGTGATTCCTTCAGTGTAGCTTGAAATCGGGCACACATGCAAACACTAAGCATAATGTCTGGCCTAGATGCACATAGATACAATAAAGAACCAATCATGGAGCGGTATACCTTTTGATCGAAGTCAATACCATTTTCATCAGTGCATAGATGGCCATTTGTGGGCATAGGAATTTTGACGCCTTTGCAATCTTCCATGCCGAATTTCCTCAGTACATCCTTGAGGTATTTCTCCTGAGATATGAATATGCCATTGCGCTGTTGACGAATTTGAAGACATAGAAAAATTTCAATTCTCCCATCATAGACATTTGATATTCTTCACTCATCATATAGGCAAATTCATCACTATAATGTTGGTCAGTACAGCCAAAGATAATATCATCAACATATATTTGGTACACAAACAATTCACCATCATAAGATTTAGTGAAAAGAGTAGGATCAAGTGAATCTGGTTTGAAGCCTTTCTTCATGAGGAATTCCTTCAAAGTATCATAGCACGCCCGAGGGGCCTGCTTGAGTCCATAGAGGGCCTTATTGAGTCTGAAGACTTTGTCAGGATGCTTTGGATCTTCAAAACCTGGGGGTTGAGCAACATATACTTCTTCCTCAAGCTTACCATTGGGGAATGCACTTTTCACATCCATTTGATATAAAGTGATATCATGATGGTTAGCATAAGCAAGTAATATGCGAATAGCCTCAAGTCTAGCAATAGGTGCAAAAGTTTCATTGAAACCAATTCCTTCAACCTGTGTGTAGCCTTGAGCTACAAGCCGTGCCTTATTCCTCACCACAAGGCCATTTTCATCTTGCTTGTTGCGGTAGATCCACTTTGTGCCAATGATATTGTGCTTGCGAGGATCTGGACGTTTGACTAGTTCCCAGACGTTGTTGAGCTCGAACTGATGTAATTCTTCTTGCATAGCTTGAATCCACTCAGGCTCCAAGAATGCTTCATCTACCTTAGTGGGCTCTGTAATAGAGACAAAAGCATAGTGCCCACAAAAGTTAGATAAATGTGAAGCTCTTGAGCGTGTGAGAGGACCTGGTGCTTCAATGTCATCGATGATCTTTTCAACTTGCACTTCTTTTGCAACACGAGGATGAGCTGGTTGTCGTCGAGGAATTTGATCAGCATTTTCTTCAGCACCATTTTCTTCAGGTGCATTAGCTCGACGTTCTTCACGTTCTGGAATGAATTCTTCAGCAGATTCTTCGGTCGGAATGACATCCTCAGTAGCCTTGAACTTGATAGTTTCCTCAGGTGCTAGTTCATCTATCACAGAAGGTAGGTGCTCTCTTTGCGAGCCATTAGTTTCATCGAACCGCACATCTATAGTTTCAACAACCTTGTGAAGAACGTTGTTGAAGACTCTGTAGGTGCGCGAGTCCTTTCAACCAAGCATAAAACCTTCATGTGCTTTCGGTGCAAATTTTGAGTTGTGATGAGGATCTCTAATCCAGCATTTAGCACCGAAGACTTTGAAATAACTCACATTGGGTTTCTTGTCAGTGAGGAGTTCATAGGCAGTCTTCTTGAAGAATTTGTGAAGATATACTCTGTTGATGATGTGGCACGTAGTATCAATTGCATCAATCCAGAAACGACGAGGTGTTTTGTATTCATCAAGCATAGTGCGAGCCATCTCAGCAAGAGTCCTGTTCTTGTGCTCCACGACGCCATTCTGCTGAGGAGTATAAGGAGCAGATAACTCATGAGTAATACCAAGTTCATCAAGATAGTCATCAAGACCAGAATTCTTGAACTCAGTTCCATTGTCACTTCTGATGTGCTTGATCTTCACACCAAAGTTGGTTGAAGCCCTCGAGGAAAATCGTTTGAAGACTTCCTGCACTTCATGTTTCTAAGTAACAATGTGTACCCATGTGTAACGAGAGTAATCATCAACAATAACAAAGCCATATTGAGATGCTTCATTTGAAACTGCAGAATAATGGTTAGGACTGAAGAGATCCACATGAAGCAATTCAAATGGTCGAGTAGTGGTCATGATAGTCTTCGCTGGATGCTTAGCCTTTGTCATCTTCCCAGCTTCACAGGCTCCGCATAAGTGATCCTTGAGGAATTTGACATTCTCAATGCCAATGACATGCTTCATCTTAGCAAGCGTGTGCAAATTCCTCATTCCTGCATGACCAAGTCGTCGATGCCATAGCCAGCTTTCTGAAGCTTTTGCAAGTAGACACACGGCTGGTTGTGGTCCTGTAGAGAAATCAACAATATACAAGTCTCCTCTCCTAAAGCCTTCGAAGACTTTGGAATTGTCAACTTCCATAACCACAACACAACGATACTTGCCTAAGACAACAACCATATCAAGATCGCAAAGCATTGAGACAGACATGAGGTTGTATCCTAAGGGCTCGACAAGCATGACTTTGTCCATGTGTCGATCCTTTGAGATCGCAACCTTACCTAGGTCCAATACCTGACTTTTGTCTTTGTCAGCGAAGATGATATGCTTCAGATGCGATGGAGATAAGGGAGCATCCATCAATAGATTCTTGTCACCAGTCATGTGATTTGTACATCCACTATCGAGGACCCACTCAGTGGCTTTGGGTTGATCATCGTGCAGATGAATTAGTGCAACTTACGAACTCATATACTTCATCAGTGAAGAATATGATATCAATTCATCAGATCAATCTCATCAAGAAGTAGAACAGATAAAGCAGTATGAGGACGTGAGAAATGAAAGTTCATTTCTTCATGATTAGCCTGTGTCCTTTCAGGCACTCTCAGGTCTCCAGCAAATTCTTCAGACGTTTACGCACGTCTGGAGACCTGACCCTGCATAGGAGATTAGTTCTTTTTTTTCACCACCCACATCTGAAGGGGTGGCAAAGAGTTCATCACTCTGCGAGCACCATATGAGAAAGGTGACATAGAAGCCAGTCCATTTCGTTTCCCATAAGAGGAGCTAGGATAAGCATATGAATAAGCAGAGAAATTCTTCGAGGACTTATGAACATAATGCTTAGAAGAATAATGTTCATATTCATAGCCCTGAGCTCTTCCCTGCGAAACAGAGTTATTAGCACGATGATAATCATATGAGGACTTTGATCCTTTTGAGGAATTCGATCCACGTGAGGAATTTGGTCCGTATGAGGACTTGGATCCATATGAAGAATTTGGTCCATATGAAGAATTTGATCTGGGGTTCCTGTTCTTCACTGGTGGTGTCATGAGGACATTCACCTGAAGATTTTCAAGGCACCTTTTGGGAACCCAGATTTTCTTCACAGGGGAACCGTTCCTGCAGTTAGTGCCAACATATCTAGCAAATACTTCACCATTCTAATTTTTGAACAGTTTATAGTTGGAGTCAAATGACTCATCAGAAGAATGAGGAGATTCACATGTAAAGCCAGATAAATTGGATGGATCAACTGGAGGTCCCTTTGCAGCAACCCATGAGGTTTTGGGGTACTGCTCAGGCTTCCAATATGTACCATCAGCATTGAGTTTTGATAACCCACAAGTATAGGGGATCGCAACAGTTTTCGAGGGTAGAGTATTCAACCCAAATTTATTGATTCGACACAAGGGGAGCCAAAGAATATTCTCAAGTATTAGCAGTTGAGTTGTCAATTCAACCACACCTGGATAACTTAGTATCTACAGCAAAGTATTTAGTAGCAAAGTAATATGGAAGTAACAGTAACAGTAGCAAAAGTAATATTTTTGGGTTTTGGAGTGATTGTAACAGTAGCAACGGAAAAGTAAATAAGCGAAGAACAATATGTGAAAAGCTCGTAGGCATTGGATCGGTGATGGAGAATTATGCCTGATGCGGTTCATCATGTAACAATCATAACATAGGCTGACACAGAACTAGCTCCAATTCATCAACGTAATGTAGGCATGTATTCCGAATATAGTCATACGTGCTTATGGAAAAGAACTTGCATGACATCTTTTGTCCTACCCTCCCGTGGCAGCGGGGTCCTAATGGAAACTAAGGGATATTAAGGCCTCCTTTTAATAGAGTACCGGAACAAAGCATTAACACATAGTGAATACATGAACTCCTCAAACTATGGTCATCACCGGGAGTGGTCCCGATTATTGTCACTTCGGGGTTGCCGGATCATAACACATAGTAGGTAACTATAGACTTGCAAGATAGGATCAAGAACTCACATATATTCATGAAAACATAATAGGTTCAGATCTGAAATCATGGCACTCGGGCCCTAGTGACAAGCATTAAGCATAGCAAAGTCATAGCAACATCAATCTCAGAACATAGTGGATACTAGGGATCAAACCCTAACAAAACTAACTCAATTACATGATAAATCTCATCCAACCCATCACCGTCCAGCAAGACTATGATGGAATTACTCACGCACGGCGGTGAGCATTATGAAATTGGTGATGGAGGATGGTTGATGATGACGACGACGACGAATCCCCCTCTCCGGAGCCCCGAACGGACTCCAGATCAGCCCTCCCGAGAGGTTTTAGGGCTTGGCGGCGGCTCCGTATCATAAAACGCGATGAATCCTTCTCTCTGGTTTTTTTCTCCCCGAAAGTGAATATATGGAGTTGGAGTTGAGGTCGGTGGAGCGTCAGGGGGCCCACGAGGCAGGGGGGCGCGCCCCCCACCCTCGTGGATAGGGTGTGGGCCCGCTGACGTGGATTTTTCTTCCAGTATTTTTAATATTTTCCAAAAAGATGTTCCGTGGAGTTTCAGGTCATTCCGAGAACTTTTGTTTCTGCACATAAATAACACCATGGAAAGTCTGCTGAAAACAGCGTCAGTCCGGGTTAGTTCCATTCAAATCATGCAAGTTAGAGTCCAAAACAAGGGCAAAAGTGTTTGGAAAAGTAGATACGACGGAGACGTATCAAGTTTCCTCTCAAAGGCAATACCCTCTTTCCTAGGGTTCCTGTTGAGGATATGCTTTTTAAGCACATCACAAAGAGTCTGATGCCCTTTGAGACTTTTGTACATGCCTGTCATGTACAATTCCTTCAGCCCTGCATCGTCAGTGATACTAGCAATGTCCTCAGATGAGGAATTAGTGATAGCAAAGACAGTTGAAGAATTTGTAGCATTGGCAGCATTTGAACATTCAGGTGAAGAATTAGCAGATTCACGTTCAATGCACTTCAAACATGGAGGAACAAATTCTTCCCGAGAAGCGCTGATTTGTTGAGCAAGTAATGAATCGCGCTCCTTCTGAAGATCTTCATAACTCACTCTTAGCTTTTCAAGATCTTGCTTTCTCTGAAGAAGTGCATCAGAAAGCTTCTCATGATCAGATAAGAGAGTGTTATGATGATCTTGAAGGGTATCATACTTAGTATGAAGTCTCTGAAGACTTTCAGCCAGCGCTTTCGACTGATCCATTTCTTCACCCAACATATCATCGCTCTTATTTAGCATGTATTGAACTTTTTCCAAAGCTCTTTGTTGTTTAGTGGCAAGGGAAGCAAGTTTGACATAACTGGGTCCAAATTCATCACCAGATTCTTCATCACTGGACTCAGATAGGTAGCATTCAGTTACCTTAGCACTTTTAGCCATAAGGCATGGAGTAGAGGATGATGATTCTGGTTCGAATGTCATCGATTTGAGAGATTCCTTGAAATCCTCAAACCAAGGATCATGACGGGTTCGATGACCTTCATAGACCTCAGAGAGGCGGTCCCAGATGAGCTTTGCATGATCGAGATGCATGATGTTCCTGAACTGATTTTGAGACAGATAGGAGCAGATGACGTCCTTCGCCGTGAGGTTGAGAAGAGTGTACTTGCGAATGTCATCAGCTTCCGCCATCTTGCACAGATCGGTAAGACCAATCTCAGTGACGGTCCACAACTCGCTGTTCATCGCCATGAGGCGCTTCTTCATCATGGCCTTCCACTTGGGATACTCGTGACCGTCAAAGATGGGGCATGACACAGTCTTCATTCCTGTGGTCGACATAACTAAAACTCCAGGCGGTTAAACCAAAATCACACAGAACAAGGGAGTACCTTGCCCTGATACCAATTGAAAGTGCGTTATATCGACTAGAGGGGGGTGAATAGACGATTTTTATGAATTCTTCACTGAGGAATTTGCGGGTGAGGAAATTCCTTTGCAAAGAACTACTTGCAGCGGAATAAGTACTCAGATGTAAACATAACAGAACATAGGCATGGTCATCATGATGAAATGAAGACAATCACAGAGTACAGAAAGCGTAAACACATGATAAAACAGGATGAAGACAAATAGACTGAAGAAATTGAACTGAGGAAATTGAGAAAGTCTTCAGTCAAAGTCTTCAAACACAGATATGAACAAGCACACAACATAGTTATGAGGAAATGGAAGGGTTGAGGAAATAGAACCAGTAAGCTTGGTGAAGAAAATGATTTGGTAGACCAGTTCCAACTGCTGTCTCAGTTGTACGTCTGGTTGGAGCGGCTAGGTATTTAAACCAGAGGACACACAGTCCCGGACACACAGTCCTCACCGTACTCTCCTTGAGCTAAAGTCACACAGACCTCGCCCAATCACTCGTGGTAAGTCTTCAGGTGACTTCCGAACCTTCACAAACTCGGTCACTCGGCGATCCACAATTCCTCTTGGATGCTCTAGACCATGACGCCTAACCGTCTGGAAGAAGCACAGTCTTCAAAGGTAATAAGCGTCGGATCCACGCAGGATCTATCTCTTAAGTGATGCTCAATCAATTTGGGTTTGTAGGTGTTTGGGTTTGGGTTTTCCTCACTCGATGATTTTCGCTCAAAGTCCTCAGAGGATGGGTTGCTCTCAAATGACAAGTGTCAGTTTCTCTCGGAGCAGCCAACCAGCTAGTGGTTGTAGGGGGCGGCTATTTATAGCCTAGGGAGCAGCCCGACATGATAAGACATAAATGCCCTTCAATGATATGACCGTTAGGTGGGTAGATATTTTGGGACAGCTGGCACGTAGCACAACAACGGTCGGATATTTGAGGTTCAAAATCCTCAGGGCTATCATGTTCCTCACTGTGTAGGCAATCCGCACTGGCGAATTCCTAACTCCTCAGTCAGAACAAATTCCTCAGAGACCAGAAGAACTTCGTCTGTGTCACTGAAGAATATGACTGAACTGTATGAGATTTCCAATGGCTTCACTCGAAGGGATTGGTAGGTGTAGGATTTTGAGTTGAGCATCACATGGAAATTTTTCCTTAGTATTTCCTCGACCCCCTTTAATAGTACGGTGTTTCCTATGACTCAAGAAAGAGAAAATGAAACTACGGAAACAAAAGTCTTCACGCTTCATGTTCCTCGAATGAATACCAAGTCTTCAAGGTCACACCAATTTCTTCACTTTCAAGGTCTTCAGAAAGTCTTCAGAATTACAAAGTCTTCAGACGAAGAACCTCATTTTTAGGGGTCGACTTTCACTGTAAATATCGAACTCCTCATAGACTTATAGACCTGTGTACACTCATAAACACATTAGTCCCTTAACCTATAAGTCTTCAATACACCAAAATCACTAAGGGACACTAGATGCACTTACACCTTATGTTTTCATGGCACTAGGCCACACCTACTTCCTTCACACCATTTTGTTCCCACCTTTCTTTTGATCTTACATTACATGACACATGTTAAACTCGTATAGCTTTCTTAATTTCATGAGGAATAACATAATTGATACAATTATTTTAAGGTGGGTTTGCAAGTTTAGCCGGTTTGAGATGGTACACACGAACACATCGCTGTTGCGGGCTCCTCTTCTGCGTAGGAAGCTTCATGTATAACTCTAATGTTGTTGGCAATACCATTCTCAACCTACTTCCTCTTCGGTGTGCCTCAGTAAGCCTTCTTTGACCGAAAACAATCATTCAAAAATTACATGGTTATATTTCCTTCATTTTCTTACATGTGCGTGAGGATTTGCTCACCTGGTATGTGTCGCTAACTATTTTCCTTTGGGTATCACATAGCTTTCCTATTGCCGGTATCGTGCTGCATGGCTACTGATTCCGAGATTTCTAAGTATCTCTATTTTCTCTTGGCTCGATGGAACATTTCCCAAAACAAAAGCAGTATTCCTTTGGCAACTTCGACATCACTATTAAGAGCTTGATTTTTTTAATGTATAGTTATGAACAAATGGATCTACCATATTGTTCACTTTCATCCTCTAATGATTTATTATGGTTCAAGACAAAATCCATCAGTTTGTTATGCATAGAGTTCGTCAATCATGTAAATAATTTTTCGCCTACCATAAGCTCCAATTTGTGTTATTTATTTTATTTTTCCGAAGGCCAACATTTTGTGTTTTTATCAAGTTTTCGAGACATTAAATGTTTATCACTACCCACATATTTTGCTCTTTTGTATACAATTTAATGGTCAAATTTCATGCTCATTAGTCAATATGGATTTCTGGAACTGACTGTTCCATAATTTTGAAAAAACTAGGAATATGAAATATTTTCTCAAGGGAATATAAGCATATGTAAAGTCATGAACTGTACAGATTCTTAGTAGGAGTTGGACGAATGACTAATTAATTACTACGGGATGAAAATGTGGTACTTTAAGTAAAATGTTTTAGAACAATTGTGATATTCATGGGCATAATAAACAATAATATGTACTTTGACGTTTGATATTCGGGACATAAATGTTCACAAACAATTGTGGAACAGATTTTCATAAAAAAATTATGTTACTACATATTATGACTCGACCTTCTTCAATATTTCTATATATTGGTAGTGGAATTTACCTACATGTTTTATGTGTGCCATCCATTTAATACTGGATGTCACATAAAAATTCAACTGTTCTATAGTTTGAGTATTTAAGTAGCCATACAATACCATTCGAGATATATTAGCTTACATGAGAATATATAATTAGGGAAACAGAAAGAAAAATTCTCGACTATCCAGAATTTTTATTGTTCAAATATTTATTTGAATAGTTACAAGTATAAATGCCATACACTATGCATAAGAAAAATAAGCAGGATGTTTGGCGTCTCTACATCCTTCCCAAATGAGACCAACAAACATATGATTAGGGAAATTGTTCACAGAGGATTGTATCTTCGTATTAGTGAACTTTGAGCAATATAGCGTGATTCTATGAGGTCAAAAAACATTGTTGTTTGGTGACGTTACATGACGATTTCATTTAACTTATATGCATACATTCTTTTGGAAATCATTGTGACTCGAAAGGCAAATACCAAAAAAAAAATCAAGTATAGTGCTCCATATTAAAAAAGCCATATTTTGTAAAAATACATATCGATAGGAAATTTTCGATCACCAGCCCGTGCGAATGCACTGGTTGACGACTAGTGTTCTATAATTCATGAATATTTCTTTTAATCCATGAATTCTTTTTGAATTCGTGAACTTTTTCAAATCTGTCAAAAACCCATGAGCTGGTGTTTTCAGCCACCAGCAGATGGTTTTTTGGCCAACAGCTGCTAGGTCTTTAGAGGCTAAGGTCCACGGAAAAGAAAAACTGAGCAAGGCGAGCTAGTGGTACTGGGCCACGGCCCACCGAAGTATTCCTATTCGGCGCTCATCACAACTGCCACCGGCGGCAGCAGCAGCACACACTCGCGCTCGCCGCCGGGGTCCATCCACCCGTTTTTTTACGACTTCAACCCGTTGGGCAGCCAAGTGGCCTTGACGAGCTTCCGCCCTGTCCACAGGCCGAAGTCCCCGAGCGTCTCGATGACGACCGCACCATCTCAAAATAGGCTTTCGCCCCGCTTTATAAATAAAGCAACGGTCCATACAATCCATGTTCGAACAACACCCGACAGACAACGGCTGGGGCCACAGCACAGTCAAGCCCAAGAAAACATAAAAGAAATATGGAAAAGGCCACCTAGTGGCAGCCGCGAAGCGGCACTACGAGGACGATAGTCGACGCACCGAAGCCAAGAGCGCATCCATCATAAGGCCGAGTCGATCACGATCACGCTGTCTCGAGAGCGGGTGCCAGTGCTGCAGACGACCGCACCATCATCGTATGGCAGGCCGGGACAGCTGATAGTCGTTGCTCATGGTCAGACTTATGACTTGACTATCACATGCATGTGTGGGTGCACAAACGAACACGGACTTCCACACACACGCACGCACATGCATGCATGCATTGCGTCTCGGTCTGCGATTTATACTTGGTTAGTTTGCATTTCTCAATTAGTTAGTTAACGATCGCACTAGCTGCCATGACATGGGCTGGCCAAGCTTGCCTGTGTAGGAGGAGACAGCAAGCTGAAGAGCGTGTCATCGAGCCATGATCTCAAGTTTCTCTGCGGGTCCAAGTTGCTTCGCTTGATCTCTGTACAGAACTAGAGGCTCGAGGAATTGCCCCATGGGGTGGTGACATGATTCACCTGCGGTACCTACTTGTTGAATCCCCTGGTCTGAAGAAGCTCCCTAGCACAGGGCCGGCCCTATGTTTTGAAGGCCTTAGGACGAACTGGATGATATGGGCCCCTATGTCCTAAGACCATACATAAACAAATATATATATATATATATATATATATATATATATATATATATATATATATATATAACTTCATTTGAATAATATTAAGAGTAAACATTCCACCATAAATCTTTAGTATGAGATTTACCTATAATAATTGTTGGCAATGCCATATTATGACATAAATAGTGACATGACATGATTACCTTAAATAAGAACGAATTCAGCTGACTCCATTGACAGCAATAATACTTTATTACTTATAAAGAAAATGTTCTTCGGATGTTTCTTGATGCAAAGTTATTACGGAGAATATCAATATCAACATTGTCCAAGATATTCTTCTCAAGAACCCTTCTCTGATTCAATTTCCATTTCGCTTTGTTTTCTTTTTCCCCTTTCCTGAGCACCCGACAAATGCTTCTTATTCAACATTGTAAGCCAGGCTAATGGCCTCAAATTATGAAGAAAAGAGGATGCAAAAAATTATAAACTTATACAACAAAACCCAAATCGTGTACAATGAAATTAGAGTTGAGGTCTTGGGGATGGATAAGTTAATACGTACAGCCTACTCTCGGTCTCGCGGATGCCGGACGGCGAATAGCCGCGTCGCCGGCACGACAGACGCCGGACGGTGCACACGGTTGAGCGGCGCCAACGGAGGAAGACGAAGCGAAGCGATCGATTGATTCACGCGTGGTCGCGTGCGTCCGTGCCTAGGGTACTTCACGTATCTCGCTAACAGCTAAGTGAACTGGGCCTAGGGCCCATGCCTAGCGTACTTCTCGTTCTTTTTCCCCTGTGCTATACCAGATCATGGGCCCCTCGCAGGCATGGGCCCTAGGCCACCGCCTCTCCGGCCATACCCCAGGGCCGGCCCTGCCTAGCAGCATCAGAAGGCTGCTCAATCTGCAGACGACACTCGACATAAGCAGCACCGAAGTCGAGGAGATTGACGCAGAGTTCTAGAAGATCAAAACACTGCGGCATGTGCTTGCAGAAAAGCTCAAGCTTCCAACGCCACTCAAGAAGGAGATCGAGGCCATCGAGCTGCCTTATATATAGACTCTTTTCATGCCCGGCAGGCGTCCTGATTGGGATCTCAGGTCTTAGATGTTAGGTTTGGCTGCGAGGTCTATTTGGTATTAGGCCCAGACTATCAGCATCCCTTTATCAATTAGATAGGAGTAGCGACACTTTTGTTGCCTAGACGGTGGATTCAGTCTTACTGTTGTATGACTTTGTAAGGTCTTGTGTGAATAATTAATAAAATGGCTGCATGCATCGTTCAGATGCAGAGGCCGGAGCTCCTCTTCTATTTTTTTAAAAAATATACAGACTCTGCATGGTGTAGTGGCCGGTGATGAAAATTGGGTCAAAGGGAACTCTTTACTGGACAAGATGACCAAACTGCAGTCACTGGAGCTGCACGTACTCAATGCTGCTAAACACGGGCCTGCACTGGAGAGTGCTATCAGTAAAATGGATCTCCTTGGGCACGTGAAGTTGAAAGGTGATGCTATCCCGGCATGCTTGTTTACTGAGCCGAATCTGCGGTGCCTGCAGACTATTGGGATAGAGGGCACCATGGAATGGGATAAGGTCACTTGGCATGTCATTCGCAAGGACCGCCCGAACCTTGTTGAGCTCAAACTTAAAGCAACCGGGGATGTGCCAGAACAGTTGAGTGATGAAATTGTAGCACACAAGCTCACCTGCATTGTGAATGGAAAAACTCTCTGCCAAAAAGGTCGAAGGAGAAAACTAATTAAAGAACACAAGCTGATTCCACTGTCTGAATGAGCAAACTCTCCTTACATGAACCTCACTGCAACTGCAAGTAAGGCTTTTGTTTCACTCTTTACTGTTTTTTTCTTGGCTGTCCTACACAGCTACCGAGTAAGAGTTGTGGCAAAACTAAATGATCTTATTTGGTGTTGTATTATTTTAGTACATAGTAACGCACAGTACATGTATTCTGTTGTTTCGAACATGCTTGCCTTGAATTTTTACACCGATTTGTTTGATGTAGATGGACCATTTATGATCTTATATTTATATTTATGATCTTATTTTTACATCGATTTGTTTGATGTAGATGCACCATACGAGGCTCAACGTTCATTGTAAAAGTAAAGAGATTACATCCATCAGATTAAAATATAACATATTTGCAGCAGTTGATGAAGCCTAACTTTGAAAAAAAAAAATCCTCTCGGTTGTCCCACGCACGGGAGTCGTCCTATGCTGGGTCTCTATCTCCCAATGATTCTCCAAAAATAAATGAGTTTAATTCTGTTGTCCCCGTAGAGATACATAACAGGGCAAGAAGCATTAATTGGTGCATATGCCCTGGTCTGGAGATCATCCCAATGCAAGTCACCGAAGACTTTCCTATGAGCGTTATGGACGTGCCCAAAGCTGGCTCTGTTAAACATTGTAACCT
Organism: Aegilops tauschii subsp. strangulata; assembly: GCF_002575655.3. Classification (NCBI taxonomy): domain Eukaryota; kingdom Viridiplantae; phylum Streptophyta; class Magnoliopsida; order Poales; family Poaceae; genus Aegilops; species Aegilops tauschii. The sequence goes on from NC_053035.3 coordinate 7,072,736, forward strand.
TCGGTGTTGTATAAACCGTAGGATAGATTAGGATGTTAGGCTGTTGTGATTGAGTCCTTGGAGATCAATCCATGCCATGTATATCTCTTTGTAACAACCTGGCTTCGGCCTCTATATTAACACGCAATGCGTCCCTGCTAGGCATACACTTAACCTATTCTTATCACATGGTATACAGAGCCTACCTTTTCCATCGCATCTAGATGTCGAGCTCCTCCTCATCCGTTGCCATGGCCACGCCCTCCATCGCCTCTCTCGGTCACACCATCACCGAAAAACTGACCCGAGAGAACTTCCTGGTGTGGAAGGCACAGGTCTTGCCACACATCAAAGGGGCGGGGCTGATGGGCTATCTGGACGGCTCGATCAAGGAGCCCGCCGCCGTGATCTACTCCGAGAAGGACGTCGCCGGCAAGAAGGAGATCACGTCCTCGCCGAACCCTGAGCATGCCGTGTGGGTTACCCAAGACCAGCAAATCCCCAAGTTTTTGATCTCATCGCTCTCTCGTGAGGTCTTACTGCAGGTCAGCTCCCACACCACCGCCGCTTCGATCTGGAACGCCCTGCTGCAGAGCTTTCCTCGCAGTCGAGGGCGAGGGTCATCGAACTCCGCTCTGCCATCGAGCACACCCGCAAAGTAGACATGACCGCTGCTGCCTACTTCACCAAGATGGTGAGCATCTCCGACGAGCTGGCAGCCGCCGGCAAGCCCCTGGATGATGACGACGTCGTCGATCATATCCTGCAAGGTCTCCTCCACGAACCCGACTACAACGGCTTCGTCTCGGCCATCTCCACCTGCACCGCCACCGACCAGCCGATCGATCTCAGCGAGCTCTTCTCCCTACTGCTGTTGGCTGAAGCTCGCATCGCCGCCCAAAACACCGCCTTCCACTCCGCCATCTGGCAGCAAGGGGTGGAGGTCGCGGCAACCCAAGGGGCGGAAGCAACAGCGGAGGCGGCTCCCGCGGCTACATCAAAAACAACGCGGGCGCCCACTACCCTGACTATCCCGGCGGCGGCGGCTTTGGAGGTGGACCGCGGCAAGGAGGTGGTGACCGTGGTGACCGCGAGCGCGAGAAGTGCCAGATTTGCAAGCTCGAAGGGCATGGCGCATAGCGTTGCAAGAAACGCTTTAATCGCAACTTCAACAACAACGTCCGCAACCCCGCAGGAGGCGGCGGTGGCGGAGGATGCGGCGGAGGTGGAGGACAGCGCTCGGCCAACGCAGCTCAGGCCTATGGAGTTGATACCAATTGGTATCTTGACACCGGTGCTACTGACCACGTGACAGGAGAGTTGGAGAAGCTCGCTGTTCGTGATCGTTACACCGGCACGGAACAAATCCACACGGCAAGTGGTCAAGGTATGGATGTTGCACATATTGGTCATTCGGTTCTTACTACCCCTAGCACTAAACAACATCCTCCATGCTCCACAAGTCGACCAGAGTTTACTTTCCGCTCATCGTCTTATGCAAGACAATCATGCTTTTCTTGAGATTTACCCTGAAATTTTCTTTGTCAAGGATCGGGCCACTCGGAGCACCATTCTTCAAAACAAGAGTAGAGATGGCTTGTTTCCTGTATGCGGCCGTCAGGGTGTTCCTCATCGTCAAGTGCTAGGCGTTGCAAAACCATCCACTTCACGCTGGCACAAACGCTTAGGGCATCCTTCACTACCGGTGGTCCAGAAAATTCTTCGTGATTTTAGTCTTCCAGTGTCAAATAAACAAGATCACCATCTGGTTTGTGATGCATGTCAAATGGCCAAGAGCCATCAACTTCCTTATTCTAGGTCTACTAGTGAGTCGAAAGCTCCTTTAGAGCTTGTTTTTTCAGATGTGTGGGGTCTTGGCCCAATTTCTGTAGGCAGACAAAAATATTATGTGAGCTTCATTGATGATTTCAGTAAATTTAGCCGGGTCTATTTACTCAAGCATAAGTCTGATGTGTTCGAGAAATTCCATCTCTTTCAAAAGCATGTTTAACGACTTTTTTATCGCAAAATTCTTGCTATGCAAACCGACTGGGGGTGAATACCAAAAACTTCACTCATTTTTTGAACACATTGGCATCACCCACCATGTCTCTTGTCCTCATGCCCATCAGCAGAATGGTTCTGCTGAAAGAAAGCACAAACACATTGTAGAAGTTGGCCTCTCCCTTCTTGCCCATGCCTTCATGCCTTTGAAGTTTTGGGATGAGGCCTTTCTCACGGCAGTTTACCTCATAAATCGTCTTCCTAGTAGAGTTATTGCCAACCAAACACCACTTGAGCGTCTTTTTGGCACCAAACCAAATTATTCGTTCCTTCGCATCTTTGGTTGTGCGGTGTGGCCAAACCTACGCCCCTTCAACAAACACACACTTGAATTTCGGTCCAAACGATGTGTGCTTAGATGTCTCTACTGGGCGAGTTTATGTGTCTCGTGATGTGCTGTTTGACGAGCACGTTTTTCCATTTTCATAACTCCATCCAAACGCCGGTGCACAACTTCGCAAGGAACTTGTCCTTCTTCCATCTCACCTCCATCCTCCATCAGCCTATGTTCCCGAGGGTGTAGTAGGTCCTAATGATCATATGTCACTATCTAATGCTCATGCCGAAAGTATGCAGGAAACTGGCGAGGAAATAGGCTAAAATTCCTTTGATTTTATGCAGCAAACATAAAATACGGACAAAACTGGGGCAGGCGATCCCAGCTGCAATCCCGGAGCTGATCTTGGCGGGAGTATCTCCTCGGGATCGCGCGCTGCAGGCCCGACAGGCGGATCCCCGATAGGATTTGCGCCTGCGCCAGCGTCAGCGTCAGGCGGACCAGGTGGGTCCCATGCGCGTGGGCCTGGTCAGTCTCCCGCAGCCCCTCAGCGGGCGGAACCGGGCGCGACCCCCGCCGCACGTGGGCCTGGCGTCACGGCAAGGTTGGGCGATGGTGCGCCGCAGCCCAACCAGGACTCGCCACCTGGCGCTCCAGGAGAGGAGGCGCCCTCTGCGTCTGGCGGCTCGCTGCATGCCGCACCAGATACGCTACAGGAGTCGAACGGGGGATTTTCTGCAGCTGATTCTTCGGTTGTGTCTTCCGCGTCCAATCGGCTTCAACAACATCTGGCTCAGCCTCCTCCGCCTCCTCCTACGTGAGCACACACCAGGTCACCGAGTGGTATTTCTGAACCAAAAAAATATAAGGCTGGTTGCATTCGTTGGGGATCTTTCTGTGCTACAGGTGAACTGACAAATCTAGGAGAAGCACTCAGTGACTCCAAGTGGAAAGATGCTATGGACGAAGAGTATGCTGCTCTCATGAAGAACAAAACCTGGCACTTGGTTCCTCCTGCCAAGGGTCGGAATGTGATTGATTGCAAATGGGTGTTCAAGGTAAAAAAAAAGTCTGATGGCAGTATTGATAGGTATAAGGCGCGTCTAGTGGCCAAGGGATTTAAACAGAGGTATGGAATTGACTACAAGGACACTTTTAGTCCTGTAGTGAAAGCTGCTACCATCAGATTAATTCTCTCAGTTGCAGTATCTCGGAATTGGTGTATGCGACAACTAGATGTAAAGAACGCGTTTTTGCATGGTGTTCTGGAAGAGGAAGTCTTTATGAAGCAACCTCCTGGGTATGAACATCCACAGTTAAAGCAGCATGTTTGCAAGCTTGAAAAGGCCTTGTATGGGCTGAAGCAAGCACCTAGAGCTTGGTACTCTCGGCTATCCTCAAAATTATAATCTCTTGGTTTTGTTCCTTCAAGGGGGACACCTCATTGTTCCTTTATCATCGCCATGGCGTCACTATTTTTATGCTCATCTATGTTGATGATATTGTTGTCACAAGCTCATCATCCAAAGCAGTGGAAGCTCTTCTCAAGGATCTGCGCATGGACTTTGCACTCAAGGACTTAGGCAATCTTCACTATTTCCTTGGGATTGAGGTAAAAGTGTACAAGATGGAATTGTGTTGTTACAAGAAAAATATATTCAGGATATACTTCGGAGAGTAGGCATGAAAGGATGTAAGCCATCATCTACACCTATATCTACCTCTGAAAAATTGTCTCTTCATGATGGAGAGGTGCTTGGCGCAGAGGACTCCACCAAGTACAGAAGCATTGTAGGGGCTTTGCAGTATTTGACATTAACTAGGCCAGATATTTCATACTCTGTTAACAAAGTTTGTCAGTTCTTGCATGCTCCTACTAGTGTGCACCTTACAACAGTGAAAAGAATACTTCGATATCTTCAAGCAACACGCAGTCATGGTCTTAAACTTGGGAAGTCGGACTCCATGCTTGTAAGTGCTTTTTCAGATGCAGATTGGGCCGGATGTCCTGATGATAGGTGATCAACAGGAGGATTTGAAGTTTTTCTGGGCAGTAACTTGATCTCATGGAGTGCTCGCAAGCAAGCCACTGTGTCTAGGTCCAGCACAGAAGCTGAATATAAAGCCTTAGCAAATGCTACTGCAGAAGTTATCTGGGTACAAAATATGTTAACTGAACTGGGTATTCGCCATCCTTGGGCAGCATCACTTTGGTGTTATAATCTTGATGCTACGTACTTGTTAGCTACGCCATGCTAGGACCAAGTATATCGAGATTGAGTATCACCTTGTTCGAGAAAGGATAGCCAACAAACTGCTGAATATCAGGTTTATACCTACTGGTGATCAAGTTGCAGATGGGTTTACCAAACCCCTTTCTTTGAGACAACTTGAATCTCTACTCCTAACTAGTAAAACGCCCGTGCGTTGCTACGGGCTACAATGCATGCATATAAATGAATCAAACAAATGATAAGGTCAAAGCTGGATTTAGTATGTTAGGTGCACGTGCAATGCCATAAGACATCGCCCGAAGACCCTTGTCATTGGAAGGTGCCTGTGCAAGGGTCTTCAAGCTATTCTTTTTGAATGTCGACATAATTCATCTCCATCTCTCTCATACTCTGTGAAAACAAACATATATATATAAAGACACCTTTTGTATTATCACGGGCCAAGGAAGATGATCCCTTCAGACTTCTCATGCCCTCTCAATAAAACAAGTTAAAATGTCCCTTTGTGGTCCATTTCACTTCATGATCAAGCACAAATGTGCAAATCCTTAATGTTTTTCAACAGTGGAAGATTATTTTTCTTTAAATTTGACAACTTTGTTTAAATGATTATCATATCCTTTACAAGAACTGAACCGGGAAATAAGGGGGTGGTTCCCCTTGACCTCTCAGGCCCTGTCAATAGAACAAAATTGACCAAGTGTTCATGTGAATCTGCTTCTCGCCCCCGGTGCATCATCCTCGCCCTTCCAAAGCTTGCCATTAAATTCCGGCAATCATAAGTGACAACTGCCCCTAAAGTGCGGTACTCCGACTGGTTCTTCACGCCTTGAATAATTTTCATTGAATCTCTCCACCGCATGGGAGTGGATGTCCAATTTTCTGCTAACTTCAGGCCCATCATTAATACTTCAGCTTTCATCGGTGGAATGTCCAACCTTGACCGCTTGTACCTACATGAATCAACGTGTTGCAACACCTGAGCTCCAGTGCTCTCTATATTTAAACATTTTGAAATTCGTGTTTTGAAATTTCAAAAAAATGTGGATTTTTTTCCAGGGATACATATACACATTCCAAATAGCCGTGGCAAGTGTGGTAGTTATCTCGTTTTGTTTTTGGCTATAGAAAAAAAATTCTGATAGTATATAGGACAAAAGGGGAGTCATTCCTGTCAGAATTATATCTTTTTTATATCTAAATACAACGTATTTTTTTCAGGTTTTTACCGGGCCTTAAGAATGTGTGTATGTATTCACGTATTTGATTTAAAAAATTTCTAGCAACTGAAGTGTTTTTTCAAAAAATTCAAATATCTAGAGCAGTGAAGCCCGGTAGTTGCAGGCACTTTTCGCAACGAAGCCCCCAAATGAGTCACGAAGAATAGCCCATAGGCCCCATTGCCTCCATCAGTGTGAAACGAAGTGTTCTTGTTGAGCTACACACTGCCGAACGTAGATAAAGTCCATTTATGAACTTGGCGTCGGTGCACGATCCTCCAGAGCAATGGAGTTTGAAACTACGTACCGTCCTCATGCTCATCGATGAGTGAGCAAGTGGATCATATTTTTTTCCTCATGAAAATATTTCAACACTCCCACCAGATAAACCAGAAGGAAACCATTAGAAGATCCTTGTTGTTGATTAGATTCCTTGCTTTTAGCAGCTTCCTCGTGTCAATTATCAAGTCCACCCACACTTACCCAAAGTACCAATAGAAAAAAAATGCAATGATATTTGCTTTGTTGGAAATGGCTTGGGGTTAGTATATAACCATTTTTTAATAAATAAATATGGTAATTTGGAATATTTTTATTGAGATGAACAACTTCTGCTTTTCTTGATGCATGGCTAATTAGTCAGTAGTTTGTTACTTGAGATGATCAAGTGGATTATTAGTAGTTTCCAAACATATAAATGATGGCCATTATTACCACCTAGTCTGTAGCATAGCTTCGACCTAGATTTGGATATATCAGTACGTTTTATTTGGCCACAATTATGATTTGTAGATAGGCAGCTGCATGATTCAAAGATCAAGCAATTGTCATTTTCAACAACATAAATGGGGGTGGGGGGGGCACTAATATTCATGTCAAGAATATAACAATGGGAGGGGTCAAGCTGACTCTAACAATAAGGCGATGAAGTCTACTTGAAACAAGAGTACATAGTTCTTTCCCACACTAATTGCCACAAAATTTCAGCATGTTGGCTCACCTGATTTATAAAGCATTTTCACACCTGACTCCTTGATCATGTCATTTATGAATAAAAAAAATACATAAGTAACTCTCCGCTTCAGAACTGTACTTGGCAATTTGCCATTTTCTAAAATCATATGCTATTATGATGAACTACAAAAGGTGAAACAAATGTCTGTCCTTATTTTAAGAACCCTACACTTGATAAAATATAGGAAATATCCAGATAATCATAAATTTAACTGAAGTTAAGGGATGCATAAGCAGCAGTAAGAATCAAGTGTGTTAACTTGAGGATCCCCATGTCTCTAGAGTAATAAATTTTAAGGAAGCGCCCTAGTGGGGAAAAAGATGACAGATCCTAAATGGCTGACAATTTAGTGGCATTATTCTTTGACAAACTCAAGGTAGCAGTACTATTTTTAGCAAGTTCATATGCAAAATCATTACAATAGGTACCCTCGACATAGGTTGTAGGGAAAGTGCATATGTGAAATCATTACTGTACCTCCTTTTTTTGTTCATACATTCATATATGGCAATGTCCTTGCTGTTAGTTAACTATGCCTAAAGAAAAGTGCCTAAGATATGAATCAGATTACCTGAATTAGTAGCTGGAAGAACTCTGCCATGTACTATACAGCCTAATGTACCAGGTTGACACCTAAGAAATGGATATTTAGTGTCCATATTTCCCTATCACAGTATAAGATAATACTAAATCAAATCAAAGGTCCCTGTGCCTTGCAACGGGATGAAAAAAATAGAAACATGGATCCTTTCCTAAAAGAGAACATCATGCTCTCATCTTCATACCTGCTACCATGCTTCGCTTTCCTCCGGTGCAGTCTCACTCTTTTCTCTCAACATCGCATGCTTCGCAACGGAGAAACACCAGATTTCGAGTGCCCTCGCCGTGCATCAATGACATGTGCAATTTGGTTGAGCGAGGCAACTTTCTGCTCAATGACATGGGCTTTGGCGGACACCTTGAAGCGTTTCGCGCCTATGATTCCGCAGTTGTGAGCCTGGTGACAAGCTAGTCAGGAAGAGCCAAGCTCAGAATCATGAGCGCCTCCTCAACTATTAGAAAGCCTTCTCAGTTAAGAGCATCAATTTCGCAAAGATGATACCCTCAAACTTTCGATAGATAAAAATCTGCAAATATTCCTTCAAGTCAAAGAAACTGTTATATTATATTTTCTCATGGAGAGCTCACCACATGTTCTTCCATACTTGCTTCGAAAAGGCGTTTAATATGTAATCTGCATTAGACTAAATAATTTTCTATGTTGAGCTTCCAAATCATCTCCTAAATTTAAAGCCTAGACAATCTGTGAGATACTAAATGACTGAACTTCTTTGAACCTTGTACTCATACTACAGTAAAAAAATTGCCCACATGATAAATTCTGACATTCGCTAGTGTGAAACGGAAAACAAAAGCTGCTGATACATACCTTGACATACGGCAGCAACAACATCCAAACACAAACAGCGGGCACCTTCAGCGAGCAGAGCATGCAGCGTCTGGTCAGGGGAAGTGAAGAAACTTCACCATCATACAACGTTGTTGATGTACACGAACCAAGCCTCACAGGTTGTTTGCTCTAGGTCCATCTCTTTTGTAAATCTGAAATTGAGTGTAATTGTTGATCTTGGTCAATGAGAGGCAAGATCCATGGAGGGAGATTGGATATGTGGGTTAGAACTTGGTCTTGAACATGGTGTCGGGATGCTGTGGACGCAGTCAGGGCGTAGCTGGTAGAAAGTCAATGAGGAATCATCTGCCGAGTCCTTGTCCTATAGACCAATGATTATTAGTAAAAAAAAATTCAACAACTCATTTTCTAGTGTTAGATATATACCGCAGTAAGAAAAAATATGCATAGATGTGGAAGAATATCCAATCTAAAAACTTAGTTAATTTGTAAACTATTAGTACTTACAACATGATGGGGTTGAAGTTCACGAAGTTGCTCGGCCTAAACGGCAAGCGGTATGGACAAACGTGGATTTCTCGCCTAGGTGTCCTTTTGGAGCTCGGTGGCCGGAGTGTAGGAGATATGCCCTAGAGGCAGTAATAACAGTTATTTTGTATCTCCAAAGTTTGTAATGAATGTTTAGCTTCCATGCCATAACTGCAATGATTCCCGAGTCTGCAATATCCACGAGGCTCGGAGGGAAACTCATGTGCACGTGTGGTATACTAAACGGTAAAATGTATTCCTAGTCTTGCCTCTAAGACTGGCTCATGTATTGCATGATGATCCTGTTTTCCTGATCATGGGCATGTCTATGCTGGCAATTCTGAGGGCGCGATGTTGGTAGAACACTTGTGTTGAATCGACCCAAATTGATGTTAAGCTATGAGATACCTTCGTCACAAGTTTATGGTTAATATCATTGAGATAGTTAATGTTTGCATAATTCCTTAGACCATGAGAGTATCAAGTTCCTTCATGCTTGCTTCGTGAACTTTGGGGTTTGTTAAACGTCATCCGTAACTGGGTGGCTATTACGGCAGCTTTCGGGTTCACGGAAAAGTATAGGAAGTAACAAGATAGCTCAAGATTGGGATTTGCTCCTCCGACGATGGAGAGATATACTCGGGCCCTCTCGGTGTAACGGTATCCATCATCGTCTGGCCAGACACATTGTGATTTGATCACTGGGATGCCGGAACACGGAAACGAGAAAAGAGAACAAAACCGGTAACGAGGTAACTTGCATGGTGGACAAATTGTTCGTCCATGGGCATGCAATAAATCTCACCTCGGGTGTTTGTGACATATCGCGAAGCAACAGGAATAGCTCACTGCAACTGGAGGTTCACTCGAATATTCATTCGTGTGGGTATAGGGGTCAATATGGGTGTCCACGGCTCCGATGTTGATCATTGATCGGAAGGGGTTCCAGGTCATGTCTATACTTCACCGAACCTATAGGGTCACACGCTTAAGGGTCATCTATCTGCTGAATACTAGACAGGGAGTCTGAGAGAAAATCACCGAAAAAGTTTCGGACACCGAAAAGTTTCGGACAGCGGAATCGTACCGCAAAGAGAGGTCATCGGATAAGTTTCGATGATACCGAAAAGTTGTTTCGGGATACACCATTAAGTCAAATTGGTTTCGGCACTTGCCTGATAATTCTTGGAGGATGCCAGAATCATTCTGGAAGCTTTTTGGAATTTTCTGAGATAAAAACCGGAAATGTTCCGGAGCTGCCGGAGCCACTTCAGATGCGTTTCGCAGATGAAAATCACTAAAACCGGAATTGTTTCGGAACGCGTTGAAAATCATTTTAGTGGGTACTGGAAATGTTCTTAGCCCACATAAATATTTTCAGTTCGATCAGACGCTGAAAAATGTCGTCGTGAATAGTGAAAATCAGCTTTATGGTTACTTTATGGAAAGCCACCTTTTGGGGCTTTGCTCCAAAAGATCTTGGGGATGAAATGGATGGATAGGACCCATTTTTTGGGCCCCTCATGGGGGTGTGGCCGGCCACATGGGGTATCCCCCCTTGGGACCCTTTTGTTCATTGGTTTCACTTCTAGGTCCTTGTGGAAGGACTTCATTCATGTGCATTTTGGGTTTTTGTGTGAAACTACCCTACCCCTTGGGATTTCCTATAAATAGAGGTGGAGGGGCAGCCCTCCACACTCATCCCTTGCTCTCATACACATGCCATGCATTATCTGGCTTCTTCTCTCCCTCCCACGAAAAGAGTTTTGTAGAGCCGTAAGGCTGTCTGGGTTCCGGCAGGAACTAGTTCTGGACGGCGAAGCCCTGCCGGATAGCTGACACCGTATGTGTGCAACCCCGTAGAGAGATTGTAGTTTCGATCTTTTGCCCGAGGGGCTGTTCGAGTGTCCTCCCGAAGGGCTGTCCGAGTCTCCGTCCGAGTTTCGAGGGTCCTCCCGAAGGGCTGTCCGCGACATTGTCCGGGGGACTGTCCGACCGCCTCCCGAAGGGCTGTCAGGAGAGGGAGTACATCCTCGCGGTTGGGAGGTTGTAAATCTTAGCTGCGGGGATCTGCACCGACGATCTACACCGACTCTTCTTCCGCTGCGCTTCGAGTCGGTACGGATCAGATCAAACCTTGTATGCAGTCTCCATAGTGGTCCTGGGCGTGCTCGCTATACCGAAAATTTTCGTTTTCTGTCGCGTTCCCCTACAGTGGCATCAAGAGCCGTGCTATGCGTAGATGCAGGTTATGATCTAGAATACATGGAGATGTATGGGTATTGCATAATATAATTTTGGGGTAGATGAGATCTATTGCTGAAAATTATTTATGCGGGTGACAGATGAAATCTGTTACCCGACGTTCTTGCTGCTTCCCTAGAATTTGCGTTTGCTCAATCTCGAGACAGCATGGTGGAATTTGACAAAGTTCTGGCAATCCGTGATCCTGATTGATCATGGAAGTGCTATCAGTTCTTTGGGTTCTGCCATAGTCAAAAGAAAGATGAAATTCGCAGATGAAAGGGCATTGCAGATATGATCTGCACGGGGGTCATGCGTATGACGAAGTTTAGTATGGGGCTCGAGATTTAATTATCTCGTGTTTCATACACCCCGAGATGTTAATCTAGCAACTTGAATAATCATACTTGATGATAAAACATTGGTAGCTGCGGTTTAAGTCAAAACCTTAGAAGCCACGTAAAATAAATTTTTGCATAAACCGATTAGAGGCGTCTAACTTGGTTTTGCAGGATGTGCATGTGATGTGGTATAGCAATGCTCATATTCTATTTGATTATGTATGAGATGACTATATGATGTAACTAACATGACCTGCGTGTCATGATTCTGCATGATGGCTGGAGCCATATGATTGCACTTTAATGACCTGCGTGTCAACCTTAAGTAATGCACTTATTTTATTAGCTATAGAGATAGCAATATTATCTGGTGCATCGACAAGGTGGTGGCAATCTTCGCGAAGGTGAACACCGACGCAAATGCCGAAGACGAAGAATTGAAAGACTTCTCCGTCAGAAAGAGGCTATACCATATCATGCTATTATGAATTGCCTGAGATGTTTATCCCTCTTGATGCACCCTTCTTGATTGCGCGGTAGTCGCTTTTATTAGGGTGATCGCTCACTTCAAATATCAAGTAGTTAGTGTTCTCCCAAGTGCAGCACCGTCACAACATCTATCCTTTCGGGGTGCGCCATGGATGCATGGGTACGAACGATTGGAGAAATGTAAGGCGGGTGAGGTCAGACCTCGCAGCAAGATCACTTGGTTGTCTTGACGTTCATGGCAGGATCGTCCTGAGCTCGGAACACACGCATCGAAAAATGAACAAGAGTCACATAGAGATGTGATCGGCAAGTTGGCCTACCAATTGAAATCCTCGTCATGAGATGATGATTCTATGACGTTGAATTGATATTTGGATCTTGAATCACTCAAAATCAATTTTGAGAGATATTGATTTGAGTGAGAGCACACTTTAGAATAAAAATGTTTATTCACTAGTGCAAATTTCATTATAAACAAAAGTCTAAGTGAAACTTGTGTTTTCCGTTGTAGATCAAATGGCTCGCAACACCGCGTTCAACTTAGGCCCGATGTTAGAGAAAGAGAAGTTAGCTACGACTGGAAACAACTATGCGGACTGGGTCCGTATCCTGAGGATTGTCCTCAGGAGCGCTAAGAAATTGTACGTGCTTGAAACTGCTCTTCCAGCTAAACCGGCGGCAGATGCACCGGTAGATGAACAAAATGTCTGGGCCACTAAGGATGATGATCACAACTTAGTGCAGTGCCTCATGCTAGCTTGCATGACTCCAGGGCTTCAAAAACGTTTTGAATTCCATAAAGCCCGTGATATGATCCGGGAATTGGATGCTCTGTACAAGGAAACCGCAAAGTCTGAGCGATATGATATCATGAAGGCTTTGATGGATTGCAAGATGGCTGAGGGTAGTTCAGTTGGTGAACACGTGGTCAAAATGATTGGCTATTCTGAAAGGCTTAAAGCCCTAGAATTTCCACTTCCACCTGGCCATATGATGGACATGTTGCTTTCTTCACTCCCCCCGTCTTACGACGGTTTTGTCATGAACTACAACATGACAGGGATGGAGAAGACACCGGAAGAGGTGCTCGCCATGCTGAAAACTACAGAAGGAGGACTGCGGAAAAATCGCAAGCAAGTGTTGCTTGTGAATAAAACCGCCAGTTTCAAAAAGAAGAAAGGCAAGCCAAAGAAGGGCAAGGGCGCCGGTAAGACCGGCTCCCAAAGCAACTCTAAGGGCGGATCCAAGAATGAAACTGAGTGCTTCTACTGCAAGGGCACAGGACACTGGAAGAGAAACTGCAAGAAGTATCTGGAAGATAAGAAGACCGGGAAAACCGGAAAAGGTATAATTGTTATACAGGTTAATGTCATTGACGTTTTGCTTGCTAGCGAAAATTCTAAGTCTTGGGTATTTGATACCGGATCGGTTGCTCACATTTGCAACTCGATACAGGGGCTTCAGAAGGTGCGCAAGCTGGCAAAGAATGAAGTCGTAATGCGCGTCGGGAATGGCACTGGGATCGCCGCTCAAGCCGTCGGCATTATGCCTCTACGTCTCCCTTCAGGATTTATCTTAGAACTAAGTAACTGTTATTTTGTTCCACTGTTGTGTAGAAACATTATCTCCGGATCATGTTTAGTACACGATGGGTATTCGTACAAGTCTGAGAACAATGGTTGTTCACTTTATTGTAAGGATATGTTTTATGGATTTGCACCCATTGTTGGGGGCCTTTTCATACTAAATCTTGAATGTGAAAATGATGTCTTTAACGTGAATGCCAAACGCCTTAAGAAGGCTGATACCACCACCACTTACTTGTGGCACTGTCGGCTTGGCCACATCGGAAAGAAACGTATGCAAAGACTCCAGAGAGATGGAGTTTTACCGTCCTTTGATTTTGAATCATTTGACACATGCGAAGCTTGTCTGATGGGGAAAATGACCAAGACGCCGTTCACGGGTCATCCTGAACGGGCGGGTGAATTATTGGAAATAATACATAGTGATGTATGTGGTCCAATGAGCACAGCCGCACGGGGTGGGTATTTCTACTTCGTGACTTTTACTGATGATTTAGGTCGGTATGGCTATATCTACTTAATGAAGCATAAGTCGGAAACCTTTGAAAAGTTCAAAGAATTTCAGAATGAGGTAGAAAATCATCGTAACAAAAAGATTAAGTTTCTGCGGTCTGATCGCGGAGGCGAATATCTTAGTCATGAGTTTGGCCAACATCTGAGTGACCGTGGAATCGTTTCACAGCTTACGCCTCCCGGAACTCCACAGAGAAACGGAGTATCGGAAAGACGTAACCGAACCCTGTTGGACATGGTAAGGTCGATGATGTCTCTTACAGATCTGCCGATATCTTTTTGGGGTCATGCACTAGAAACTGCCGCTCACACACTAAACAGAGCACCGTCTAAGTCTGTTAAGACGACACCACATCAGATGTGGAATGGGAAGAAACCCAGTTTGTCGCATCTTAAAATTTGGGGATGTGAGGTACATGTAAAACGTTTACAACCTTCCAAACTCGATCCCAGATCAGACAAGTGTAACTTTGTAGGTTATCCAAAAGAAACAATTGGGTATTCCTTCTACCTACCCTCTGAGCACAAAGTGTTTGTAGCTAAAAGCGGAGTCTTTCTTGAGAAAGAATTTCTCGCCAAAGAATTAAGTGGGAGGACAGTACAACTTGATGAGATTAGTGAATCTTCGGTAACTGTTGATATGGCTAAGGAACCGGAAGAAATTCCGCTCATTATCCCTGCAACTGAGCCGGAAGTTGTCGCATATGATGCGGAGACTTCAGACAATGTTGTAACTGAACCGCGCAGATCAGGTAGGGCTATCCAGCCACCTGAATGGTTTCATAATGAAATCTTCATTCTTGAAGACGATGAACCTGCGCACTACAAGGAAGCGATGGCGGGGCCCAGCTCAAAGGAATGGCACAAGGCCATGAAATCCGAAATGGAATCCATGTACGAAAACCAAGTTTGGAACTTGGAAGAACTTCCTGAAGGCGTAAAGCCGATTGGTTGTAAATGGATTTTCAAAAGGAAGACAGACGCGGATGGTAACATTACTATCCACAAAGCTAGACTTGTCGCGAAAGGGTTCACACAAGTTCCAGGAGTGGACTACGACGAGACTTTCTCGCCGGTAGCTATGCTTAGGTCTGTTCGGATATTACTAGCAATTGCTGCTTATTTCGATTATGAAATATGGCAGATGGATGTCAAAACGGCTTTCCTAAATGGAAACCTCAAAGAGGATGTATACATGATACAACCAGAAGGTTTTGTCATTCATAAGGATGCTGGAAAGGTATGCAAACTTCAGAAAGCCATTTATGGTCTGAAGCAAGCGTCAAGGAGCTGGAACATTCGTTTTGATGAAGTGGTCAAAGAATTTGGCTTCATCAGGAATGACGAAGAATCTTGTGTTTACAAGAAATTTAGTGGGAGCGCAAAAGCATTTCTAATCTTGTATGTGGATGACATATTATTGATTGGAAATGACGTGAATTTTCTTAGCGAATTAGAGGCGTCACAGGTTGTTTGCTCTAGGTCCATCTCTTTTGTAAATCTGAAATTGAGTGTAATTGTTGATCTTGGTCAATGAGAGGCAAGATCCATGGAGGGAGATTGGATATGTGGGTTAGAACTTGGTCTTGAACATGGTGTCGGGATGCTGTGGACGCAGTCAGGGCGTAGCTGGTAGAAAGTCAATGAGGAATCATCTGCCGAGTCCTTGTCCTATAGACCAATGATTATTAGTAAAAAAAATTCAACAACTCATTTTCTAGTGTTAGATATATACCGCAGTAAGAAAAAATATGCATAGATGTGGAAGAATATCCAATCTAAAAACTTAGTTAATTTGTAAACTATTAGTACTTACAACATGATGGGGTTGAAGTTCACGAAGTTGCTCGGCCTAAACGGCAAGCGGTATGGAAAAACGTGGATTTCTCGCCTAGGTGTCCTTTTGGAGCTCGGTGGCCGGAGTGTAGGAGATATGCCCTAGAGGCAGTAATAACAGTTATTTTGTATCTCCAAAGTTTGTAATGAATGTTTAGCTTCCATGCCATAACTGCAATGATTCCCGAGTCTGCAATATCCACGAGGCTCGGAGGGAAACTCATGTGCACGTGTGGTATACTAAACGGTAAAATGTATTCCTAGTCTTGCCTCTAAGACTGGCTCATGTATTGCATGATGATCCTGTTTTCCTGATCATGGGCATGTCTATGCTGGCAATTCTGAGGGCGCGATGTTGGTAGAACACTTGTGTTGAATCGACCCAAATTGATGTTAAGCTATGAGATACCTTCGTCACAAGTTTATGGTTAATATCATTGAGATAGTTAATGTTTGCATAATTCCTTAGACCATGAGAGTATCAAGTTCCTTCGTGCTTGCTTCGTGAACTTTGGGGTTTGTTAAACGTCATCCGTAACTGGGTGGCTATTACGGCAGCTTTCGGGTTCACGGAAAAGTATAGGAAGTAACAAGATAGCTCAAGATTGGGATTTGCTCCTCCGACGATGGAGAGATATACTCGGGCCCTCTCGGTGTAACGGTATCCATCATCGTCTGGCCAGACACATTGTGATTTGATCACTGGGATGCCGGAACACGGAAACGAGAAAAGAGAACAAAACCGGTAACGAGGTAACTTGCATGGTGGACAAATTGTTCGTCCATGGGCATGCAATAAATCTCACCTCGGGTGTTTGTGACATATCGCGAAGCAACAGGAATAGCTCACTGCAACTGGAGGTTCACTCGAATATTCATTCGTGTGGGTATAGGGGTCAATATGGGTGTCCACGGCTCCGATGTTGATCATTGATCGGAAGGGGTTCCAGGTCATGTCTATACTTCACCGAACCTATAGGGTCACACGCTTAAGGGTCATCTATCTGCTGAATACTAGACAGGGAGTCTGAGAGAAAATCACCGAAAAAGTTTCGGACACCGAAAAGTTTCGGACAGCGGAATCGTACCGCAAAGAGAGGTCATCGGATAAGTTTCGATGATACCGAAAAGTTGTTTCGGGATACACCATTAAGTCAAATTGGTTTCGGCACTTGCCTGATAATTCTTGGAGGATGCCAGAATCATTCTGGAAGCTTTTTGGAATTTTCTGAGATAAAAACCGGAAATGTTCCGGAGCTGCCGGAGCCACTTCAGATGCGTTTCGCAGATGAAAATCACTAAAACCGGAATTGTTTCGGAACGCGTTGAAAATCATTTTAGTGGGTACTGGAAATGTTCTTAGCCCACATAAATATTTTCAGTTCGATCAGACGCTGAAAAATGTCGTCGTGAATAGTGAAAATCAGCTTTATGGTTACTTTATGGAAAGCCACCTTTTGGGGCTTTGCTCCAAAAGATCTTGGGGATGACATGGATGGATAGGACCCATTTTTTGGGCCCCTCATGGGGGTGTGGCCGGCCACATGGGGTATCCCCCCTTGGGACCCTTTTGTTCATTGGTTTCACTTCTAGGTCCTTGTGGAAGGACTTCATTCATGTGCATTTTGGGTTTTTGTGTGAAACTACCCTACCCCTTGGGATTTCCTATAAATAGAGGTGGAGGGGCAGCCCTCCACACTCATCCCTTGCTCTCATACACATGCCATGCATTATCTGGCTTCTTCTCTCCCTCCCACGAAAAGAGTTTCGTAGAGCCGTAAGGCTGTCTGGGTTCCGGCAGGAACTAGTTCTGGACGGCGAAGCCCTGCCGGATAGCTGACACCGTATGTGTGCAACCCCGTAGAGAGATTGTAGTTTCGATCTTTTGCCCGAGGGGCTGTTCGAGTGTCCTCCCGAAGGGCTGTCCGAGTCTCCGTCCGAGTTTCGAGGGTCCTCACGAAGGGCTGTCCGCGACATTGTCCGGGGGACTGTCCGACCGCCTCCCGAAGGGCTGTCAGGAGAGGGAGTACATCCTCGCGGTTGGGAGGTTGTAAATCCTAGCTGCGGGGATCTGCACCGACGATCTACACCGACTCTTCTTCCGCTGCGCTTCGAGTCGGTACGGATCAGATCAAACCTTGTATGCAGTCTCCATAGTGGTCCTGGGCGTGCTCGCTATACCGAAAATTTTCGTTTTCTGTCGCGTTCCCCTACACGGAGGATCTCCATTAATCAATTGTCTCTAAGCGCAACCGGGTTCACCTCCCGGTCACGGTCATATGAAGATCAAGATTGATCTCAAAACTCCTCAGGCATCACCATAAGTCGTAATAGAAAGAACGCCATCGTACTTGAGGGCACTGGGTCCTCGGCATCCTCGGTCTTCTCGGCCATGGGCGATGCCGACGGTGGGCTCCTTCCTGCCATAGCCCTCAATGCGGCGGAAATAGGGTGATTGTGACAACATTTAATAGGTATTTAAAATAGAGAAGCATTTGAGAGTAGATAAAAAAAGTAACAATTGCTATGGTTAATTGATTGTTATACTGGTGATATATACCTGAAGTCCTGAACCAACCCATGATATTGGTTGATGTCAAAAAAAACATGATACGGTTAGTCTGCATCTTTGTTTCATTCCAAAAAGAAAGTTCAGATGCTTGTTTTTGTGACAACTTTGACATCTCCACAATGATGGATTTACCTTTTATGTGGCCAAAGCACTTTCAGAGTATGCATCATCTTATAATTGCACAAAAAGTATTGCGTATGTTAGAAGTTTGAATTAGGATTCAATCAAGGAACCTGGTAATAGCTGAACATAAATTAGGATAAAATTGCAATAATAATGGCCATCAATAGTTGCAACAGGAAGAAGAGGCAGGTCGACAGCATGCAGGTTTACCAATAACAATGTTCACCAATAATTATTATCACCAACCATAGCTGTTTTCTGTTTGTAATAGGAATGTTTAGGAAATTAGAAGCACAAACTCACCTTCTAACGCACATGAGCACACCTGCACATATGGCGCTTCCTTCTGGCCATTTTTTTGGGTGGCTTGCTCTCATCCTCGAGGTACCAAGAATACGCACGGACCTTTTTAAATTCAGTCGCGCTCTTCATGAATTCTAGATCCCGATTTTGTCCAAAAGTGGATACGGGTGTAAAGGTAGTACCTGGGGTTGGGGCAACATCATATTCCTCCTCTGTCGTCTTCCCTAAACTCCTTTCTCTTGGCAAAATTTGGACTGTAGCACTGCTTTCAATTGTCTGAAACCAACAAAATGTCTGCACATCATTCCCATATGCCTGAAAATATTCTGGACGCGCACACTTAACTTCACATCCAGTTTCACTGATGCACCTAGACACAACCAAGGACATTGATTTGAAGAACTCATCTTCAAACTTTTTGTATATCTCGCTTGTTTGGTAGGACTAAGGTTCCTACCGGCTCTACTCCTCAGGTTATAAGGGCAGAACAGCGGAGGTTGGGGGCGAGGGCGCGTGCTCCGGTGCGTCAGCGCCATCACGAGGGAAGAGGAGGGCGGCGGCGGTTAGGGCTGGCGGCGGCTAGGGTTCCGGATCCTCTGGGAGCCGGGCAATAGGGATAGAAAATATCTTTATTGCTTAATTCCGAAAAGAGTCTTACAGCCTATATTTATAACCTAGATAACTTGCATAATAATTAACCTAAGATAACTTGCGGGCCAAGCCCCTAACTACTGCCTAGTGGGCCTCCTCCGGTTATATGCTAAACCGGTCATAACATCTCTCCCCGCCTGCGCAAACAGCTCGTCCTCGAGCTGAAAGTCTGGATAGTGTTGGCGGAAGTCGTCACGCTGCTCCCAAGTAGCCTCGTCCTCCGGAAGGCCCGCCCACTGGATCAGAACGAACCACACCCCACGACGGAGCTGCGCCCGCAACACCTTCTCCGGCTCCGGAAGAAGACGGCGGTCGGCGGTCCGAGGAAGCGCGGGTGGAGCGGCCGGTGGCTCTCCACGAAAAGGCTTGAGCAGCCCCACATGGAAAACGTCGTGGATGCGAGCATCGGCCGGAGGCTGAAAGCGATAGGCCACCTACCCAATGCGCTCCAAGACGGCGAAGGGCCCAGCGTAGCGAGGCCCGAGCTTGTGCTTCGCGCGCGGATCGAGTGACTGCGTAGAGCGGTGGAGAAGACGCAGCCACACCCAATCACCCACCGCGAACTCTGCCTCGCGATGGTTGTCGTCGTAGTAATGCTTGGCCAGCTGCTGGGCCTGGAGGAGACGCTGACGGACCTCAGCGAGCATCTCGTCACGGGTGCGAATAAGCTTGCCCGCGGCCTCCTTCCGTGCCGTCGCCGGGTCCACCGGCAAGATAGGCGGAGGCGGCCGACCATAGACCACCTCAAATGGTGTAGCACGCAGGGCGGAGTGATAGGAGGTGTTGTAGCAGTACTCCGCCCATGCGAGCCAATCCACCCAAGCACGAGGGCGATCACCTGTAACACAGCGCAAATACATGGCAATCACCTTGTTAACCACCTCGGATTGGCCATCCGTCTGAGGGTGGAAGGCCATGCTCAGGCGGAGCTGGACGCCCGCCATCCTAAAGAGGTCGCGCCAAACATGGCCTGTGAACACCGGGTCCCGATCACTGACGATCGAAGAGGGGAACCCGTGAAGACGAACGATACCCTCGAAGAAGGCACGGGCCACGGACGCGGCAGTATACGGATGCCCCAGCGCGATGAAGTGGGCATACTTGGAGAAGTGGTCGACCACAGTGAGAATGACTGATTTGCCGCCCACTTTGGGATGGCCCTCGATGAAGTCCATGGAGATATCAGCCCAGACCTGAGACGGCACGTCCAAAGGCCGAAGCAGATCAGCCGGCCATAATGTCTCCGTCTTGTTGCACTGGCTTGTCATGCAAGATCGCACCCAGTCACGGACTAAGGCACGATCACCAGGAATGTAGAAGTCGGCGCGTAGACGATGGAGGGTTTTCTGCACACCCTCATGACCAGTCGAGTGGGCCAGCAACAGGACCTGGTGACGAAGATCATCATGTGCCGGAACAAAAACGCGGCGCCCATGGAGAAGCAGGCCGTCCGTGAAGCGCCAAGGCTCCTCCAGGTCGCCGGCAGCCAACTGCTGCCGAAGGAGGACCGCGTCGGCAGCGGTCGCCGTCGCCCGGCGAATCTCGGCGAAGAGGCCGAATGTGGGCCCGGAGCGGATGCACAATGCCGTCCCCTCGGAGGCGCCGACGATGGAGTCGAGGTCGGCGTCGCGGCGCGACAAGGCGTCGGCTACGGTATTAAGACGACCCGGGCGGTACTCGACGGAGAAGTCGAAGCCGAAGAGCTTGCTAATCCACTGATGCTGCGGCACGGTCGGGAGCCTCTGGTCCAGCAAGAACTTGAGACTGTAATGGTCTGTGCGAATCTGGAAAGACCGGCCCCACAGAGGGCCGCCAATGGCGCACGGCCTGCACCAAGCCAATGAGCTCCCGCTCATACGCCGCGAGCTTAAGATGGCGCGGAGCGAAGGGCCGGCTGAAGAAGGCGAGAGGACCATCGCCCTGATGAAGCACGGCGCCGAACCCCGCACCCGAGGCATCACAGTCCACCGCGAAGGGGCGGTCAAAATCCGGCATCTGCAGAACGGGCCCCATCGTGAGGGCCCCCTTGAGGGCCTCGAATGCCGCTGTCGCCTCCTCGTCCCAGGCGAAGGCATCGCGGCGCAACAACCGCGTGAGTGGCGACGCAATGAGGCCAAACTCCCGGATGAACTTCCGGTAGTATCCGGCGAGGCCGAGAAAACCGCGAAGAGCCCGCGGTGAGTGCGGCGTCGGCCAGGCTGCAACGGCCGCCACCTTGTCGGCGTCCATAGCCACCCCGTCGGCCGAGATGACATGGCCGAGGGAGGCGACGGAAGGCGTCCCGAACGAGCACTTCGAGCGCTTAAGATGAAGATGGTGCGCCCGAAGCTCGTTGAAGACGATGGCGACGTGCTGGAGGTGCTCTGCCCAAGAGGCACTGTAGACCAGAATATCGTCAAAGAAAACGAGCACAAACCGACGTAAGTAGGGCCGGAGGATGTCGTTCATCATGGCCTGGAAGGTCGCCGGGGTGTTGGTGAGGCCGAAGGGCATCACCAAGAACTCGAAGTGGCCATGGTGAGTCCAAAGCGCCGTCTTGGCGATGTCATCTGGGTGCATGCGCACCTGGTGGTACCCCGACCGGAGATCGAGCTTGGTGAAGAAGCACGCCCCGTGTAGCTCATCCAGGAGCTCATCAACCACCGGAATAGGGAACTTGTCCTTAAGCGTAACAACATTAGGGGCACGGTAGTCGATGCAGAAACGCCACGTGTCGTCCGACTTGCGGACAAGAAGCACTGGCGCGGTAAATGGCGAGGTGGAGATCCGAATGATGCCTGCCGCGAGCATGAGCGCACACTGCCGCTCCAACTCGTCCTTCTGCAACTGCGGGTAACGGTAAGGACACACCGCCACTGGCGTGGAGCCCGGCAAGAGATGTATACGGTGATCATATGCGCGGGCGGGCGGAAGACCCTGTGGCTCGGTGAAGAGGTCGCCGTTTTGCTGCAGAAGGTTCTCCAAGAGCAGATGCTCGGCCTCGGAGGTGGCCGCGGCCAGCTGAAGCTGAGGTGGTAGGGGCGTGGCGCCCCCAACGCCGTCCCACCGAATGCGGCGGCCTAGGCGCCAGAAGGTCATCGTCAGCGCGTCGAAGTCCCAAAGAATGGGACCGAGGGTCCGCAGGAAGTCGACGCCAAGGATGAAGTCGAAGCAGCCCAAGTCCATGCCCGCACAAGTGATGGAGAAGTGTTCCCCGCCGATGGTGATGGGTACGTCCCGTGCAAGGCCATGGCACCGGAGGCGATCGCCGTTGGCCACCGTGGCCCGAAGTTGCTCCCCACCTGTCGGCTGAAGCGCTAAGCGACGCATGGTAGCCTCGGGCAGGAAGTTATGGGTGGAGCCTGTATCCACCAAGGCCACCAAGCGCTCGCCGTGGATCCTCACCGGCAAGAGCATGGTCCGCTCGTCACGGATCCCGGCGAGCGCGTGGAGAGAGACCACGAGCGCCGTCGCCGGGGCAGCCGCGGGTGCGCCCTCAGCCGCCGCTGGGGGTGGTAGTGCCGCGGCCTCATCGGCCAAAGCGTCCTCCTCGGTGAAATCGACCGTCTCCAAGTAGAAGAGGCACGGGCACACATGGGTCGGCGTATAGGGCTCGTCACAGTTAAAGCAGAGGCCCTGGCGTTGCCGCTCCATCTGCTCCGCCGGAGAGAGACGCCGAAAGGGGCGCGTCGAGGCCGAGGTAGTGGGTGCTGGTGTGGCCTGGGGCGGTCGGCCTGGTGCAGGTGGCGGGCGGCTGGTCTGCTGGCCTCCTCGGGCCGGGGTAGCCGGCAGCATGGCCTGGGCGCGAGCCTCAAAGGCCCGGGCGTAATACATGGCCGTCTGGAGATCCTGAGGGCCGCAAAGCTCCATGTCGACGCGAATGTGATCCGGAAGGCCACCAACAAAGAGGTCGGCGCGCTGTTGCGCCGTCACGCCCGACGCATGGCACGCCAAGGCCTGGAAGCGGTCGGCGAAGTCCTGCACCGTAGAGGTGAAAGGAAGGCGGCCGAGCTCCGACAGGCGGCTCCCGCGAACCGGGGGCCCAAAGCGGAGGAGGCAGAGCTCGCGAAAGCGCTCCCAAGTAGGCATGGCACCCTCGTCCTGCTCAAGAGCGTAGTACCACGTCTGTGCCGCGCCGCGGAGGTGATAAGAGGCAAGCCAGGTCCGCTCTGAAGCAAGTGTGCGCTGCCCGCGGAAGAACTGGTCGCGCTGGTTGAGCCAGGTAAGGGGATCCTCCGTGCCGTCATAAGTGGCGAAGTCGATCTTGGCGAACCGCGGCGGTGCCTGGGAGGGAACACCGTGTCGAGCTGGCTCAGAGGTGCGGAGCAGCGAGGCGGGTGGCGCCTGGTTGGAGTACTCCGGGTAGGGACCGGTGGAACCAGATGGCCCCCCGAACTGCGGGAAGGGGTCGGCTATCCGGGGGCCGTGGTGTAGACCGGCGAAGGCGAAGACCCAGCCGCCCACGCTGGAAGTGGCGACGGGGAAGGCGGGAACCGGACCTGATGAAGCGGGAGGCTGGTCGGCGGGGGTGCCCCCGAGCTAGGCAGGGCGGCGCCGGTGGTTGTAGCGTCGGTGGCGGGGAGTGGGCGGGGGCGTCGGTGGCCGCGGGGGAGGGTGGCTGCAGGTACCACAGAGGGGTCGCGGCCGGCGTGGTCCCGCCGGGGTGTCCCGCCTGGAACTGCATCTGCTGGATAGCCCAGGGGCCCGATGACGGCGTCGGCACCGAGGGCCAGAGGGGCACCGCGGCAGCCGGAGAGCCGCCCGGTGAAGCCGCCTGGAACGGCAGCATCAGAGGGGCACCAAACGGGGAGACGCCCTGGGCCGGCCACGGCGGGTGGCCGTAGGCGGTAGCGGGCGCCGTCGGCAGGTGCATGTAGGGCCCGGCCGCGTACTGCTGCTGCTGCAGGTGGAGGCCCTGGATGGCGGTGACAAGGTCCCGCAGGGTAGCCGTGACCTGCTCTGGTGTGAAGACGGCGGACGGCGGTGGCGCAGAGGGCACCGGGGATGGCGGCGCGGCCGGGGCCGCCGTGAAGCCGAGGCCCGCCAGCGCGGTTGTCCCGGCGGCGGACGTTATAGGCGCGGTGAGGGGCGGCGCCGTCGTCATCGGCGCGGTGAGGGGGGGCGCCGTCGTCATCGGCGCGGTGGAGCCGCTGGAAAGCGCCGGCGGTGGTGGTGGCAGCGACATGATCGGAACTTGGTCTCTGATTACCAAATTGGTAGGAGTAGGGTTCCTACCGGCTCTACTCCTCAGGTTATAAAGGCAGAACGGCGAAGGTTGGGGGCGAGGGCGCGTGCTCCGGCGCGTCGGCGCTGTCGCGAGGGAAGAGGAGGGCGGCGGTGGTTAGGGCTGGCGGCGGCTAGGGTTCCGGCTCCTCTGGGAGCCGGGCAATAGGGATAGAAAATATCTTTATTGCTTAATTCCGAAAAGAGTCTTACAGCCTATATTTATAACCTAGATAACTTGCATAATAATTAATCTAAGATAACTTGCGGGCCAAGCCCCTAACTACTGCCCAGTGGACCTCCTCCGGTTATATGCTAAACCGGTCATAACAGTAAATTTCACAATCTTCAATCTCGAGATGCCCCCCAATTGTTTTTTCATTGTTTCTGTTGGCAAAAATTGATGAGGTGCTTTGAGATTCTTGATGAAAATCATAAGAACTGGATTGATCTCACTGCGTGAGTTCCACTGCCTCTTCTCTTCACAAATTGCAGACAGAGGGTGATTTTGCTCGGTGCTGAATATGCTCACATACCAACCTGCTTTGGATCGAGGAGACGCATCCTCGCCTTCGTTCTGTTTTGCACGAAGAAGAATAATCATTGTCCCTCTTAACCTGCACACCGAAAACCAAACAAGACAATGATAATCCTAGCTACAATAGAAATACCAAGCAATTTCAAAGCATGGAAAAAATTCAAGCGCAAGACCATCATGGAGTGGCTGGGGAAACGACAAGAATATAGTTGTACTACAATTTCAAGCAAGACGCTATGTAACTGATCTAGCACCAGCACACAATTTTGTGCATCAACTGGTGACGTGCATGCCCTCATCTCGGCTTTCCATGATGAATTCCAAAACCATCCTCCAAAGCGAATAGCTTATACTGTCCGTACGCTTCATGGGAAGAATCAAATGGCATGCCTTCTACAGGAGCAAAAGTGTCGGCCGAGTGCTTGCATTCAGAGTTTAGAAGACATCTTCCAATCGAGTTCATCTTGCTTGGGGTTGCTCTGGTTGCAAGTCCAGTTTGAATCCAGTTCCTGAACCAAAGAATCAACTATCAGATCGTGTTTGGAACTGAATTTTAGCAGGGAGGGAAAGGGGAGAGGAGCACTCACGATTGTCGAACCAACAGCATTGCAAGGCAAGATATGCACTCAGTGTTCTGAAAATCTGCAGAACAGATCATGAAACATAAATGTACCCTGCATACAAAAGAAGACCAAGATCAATAAATGTGTAAAATTGAGAACCACCAAATCTGATTCAAGCACAAAAGAACAAGGGAGAGCTTATGCTATCCTGCTGCTAGGCCACGGTCATCGCCGGCGAGCACCCCGTCCAGGACTACCGCAACACATCCGCAAACCTGTCCCTGTCGCTGTTCTCCATGTCCGGGCCAGTCGGGGGAAGGGAACAGAGATGGAGGAGGGAGAAGGGAGAGGAGAGAAGAGGGGGAAAGAGGAAGGGGTGGATATACCTGTGATAACGGCGAGGCGGCAGTGCGGGACGGGAAGAGTCGCCGCCGGCGGGCAGGATGAAGAGCTGGCATCTCCAACCCTAGCTTGCGCGTGAGATCTGCATCCGTCGCACACAACCAGGGCATCCATCGTCTGCCGTCGTGCTCCAGCGAGCCGGCGACCGAGGGTTGCCTGGAGCGGAGGTGGAGGCGACCAGAGCCGGCGGCGGCGCGGCGCCGAGGTTGGTGCGACGGCGAGCTCGGGCGGTGAGGCGGCGGGGCAGAAGCTGCAGGAGACGGCGGCGGGGACCTCGAGGCCGAGCTCAGGCCATGGCTTCCCTGGCTCCAGAGGCCGTGGCGGCGCCGGACGCAGCGGCGGGGCGAGGAGGAGGCCGGCCGTCGGGGAGGCAGGAGCTCCTCGTCCCCTCGATCCAGATCGGGATCGAGGAGCGAGCAACAGGGGCGCGAGGGATCGGGCGACCCGCGGGCGGCGGTCGGGGCGTAGGTTTTTTTTCTAGGTCTTTTTTCTTCGATTTTTTTCAAGTGCGAGTTTTTTTATCAACCGGAGGGTTTAGCACTGGACATAGTGGGAGCATACCCATTTTTATTCCTGGTTCGAGGGCGGAGGGGGGAATCGAGGGGATGCGGAAGGTGGGATCGAGGACGAAAAAAACCGTCTCTGGTGGGACGAAAATTGACCGGCGGAGACTACCAACTGCTCCATTAGAAGTAGAGATGGACGAGTTGGTGAATCGTCTCCGCGGTTTATTTTCGCTGGGTTTTTTTCGCTCCCTGTTTATTATTCTCTCCACCACCCCCTCCCACCCTGGTCCATCGGTTTATTTTTCTCTCCACTCTTTATTACAACCAGAACTTTCCTAACGTATAACAAATCATGGATTTAACTTCCTTAAATTATGCAAATCAATCGATTCCTTTTATTGGTTCAATTTGTCTTAGGAAACAAATAACAGATTTTCAGGAAACAAATAATACATTTTAATCTAACTTTCCTAACTTATCTAAATCAATCGATTTCTCTTATTAGTGAAATTTGTTTTAGGAAACAAATAATAGACACGTCACAACTTTCCTCCCAATAAATAGTTTCTTAACATTTGCAAACTTTCCTAACAAGACATGTCACAAACGGGCAGGTACTGATATCACGTTATCAAACAATAAAACCCCATTTGCATAGAAATCAGTTCAAAAATCCTAACTTTCCTAAATTTTTACCTTTCCTTGATAACAACCAATATTTCCTATGTTTTCCACCTATTGAAGAAAATCACCCCTCCATCGATATTAGCATTTTTTTGAAATGAGATCTTTGGGTTATGATTTTTTTTGCGATTCTTTCCAATTGTGACCTCTCCTTCCACTCCGGCTCCTTCTCGCATAAACACCTCCACCACAGCCAGGTGACACCGCTCCAGACCTCCTGCCTCTCCACACCTTCTCCGCCACCTCATTCTCGTACTCCATTAACAATCCCTCCGCCACATTTGTCCACGGCGGTGTCGAGGGCATGGCGCAGCAGCGTACCAGCGGTAGAGCAACGCATAGCAGCAGGAAGCAGCACGCAGCAGGCGAGGCTAGCGGCCGACGGTGGAGGGAAGAGATGCGGCCGGCAGAAGATGGCCACGATTGGAGGCGGCGCAAGGCAGGGGCGCACAGCGGGGCGAGCGAAGGGATAGGCGGCAGCAGACGGGGCGAGCGCAGCCAGTGAGAGTGTGGCGCGCGGCCAGGGTGTGTGTCGCGCGGGGCACAGTGGTGCGGTGGCGGCAAGCGCGACGGCAGCGGCGGGCGAGACCGACGCGCTGTAGCACATGCGTGGGCATGGAGAGGGAGTGGCCCCGCGGGCGCGGAAGAAGAGCGGCAGGCTCGGGCATGGGCGTGCATAGGAGCGGGCATGTGCCACGGGGTCAATCCGAGGAGCTCGGTGGCTACCCCTGCAATGGCCATGGCGGACGGCAGTTCTCGGCCACGGCGAAATACCTAACGAGAGCAAACAAGAGGGGAAACAGGGGAAAGGCAAAAGGAGATCATGGCAGTGTCAATGGCGCCCTAGGGGAAGACATGGGAGCTCGGGGTGGCGCGGATCGAACGGCAATGTCGCGGTGGCCCAAGGTTGAGGAAGACGGCAGCGACGTTGATGCGGGGGTGCTGGACTTGATCTCGTTGGCGCAGACGAAGTAGCGAAGGCGTTCGGAGCTCCTCGACAAGCTCCTAGCCCGCAGGGAGGGCAGTGGCCGTGTGGACGGGGTCGGTCATGGTGGCCGTGGCGTGTGACTTCGTCCAGATCGACGGGATCGAGCGAGCGAGGAGGAGAAGTGGATTTGGGAGGGGGCGTCGAGGAGGAGTGAGGCCATGGGGGCAGGAAAGGCAGGGCATCACCCTTATCCATTCCCCTTCGATGCCAGCGAGGTGGTCGGGCGGGAGCCCGGCTCTGTAGCGACGCGGCTCGGGGAACAGGAGAAGACGACCGCGCGGGGACTGGACCGCTAAGCCGGTTCGGTGGCAAGGCCCGGGGGGCAGGGCGAATCCCCTTTTACATCGTCCTTTTGGTTTTTCAATGTATTCTAATCTGTTTCTCCTTTTTAACACCGTTTTCTATGTATTCTTATCAACTAAATGATCTCTATTCCTAATGTCTCAGTTGGTAGTCTCCGTTCCAGGTTTATTTTCGTCCCACCTCCCTTGGGTTTTTTTGGTCCTTCCTCCCACCTCTCAATTTCTTGTAGGTGCTTCTCAAGCTGGAGGACAACATATTAGTCAAGACATTAGGGATCCTCATTGATGTTTTATCTCTCGTCTGCACTTATTTTGTTTGCTCCAATTCTATATATTCTCACGTATAGATGAGGTGTAAGCATGTGCGATGTAGTTCCTTTTTCTACATATGGTGATTGATTTCTTCCTTGGTAACCCAACTAACGGATGGTAATCCATCTTCAAATACCAAAACCAAACATACAAGGCAACAATCAATTCACGTATCCCAACCAGATTCTTCTTTAGTACCCAGCTTAACTCACGGATGGTAATCAATCTCCAAACAAAGGAAACAATCACCGTCGTTTACCTCTCGCCAATGTTACATAAAAATAACGCTGAGATGGATATGTGTGTGTGTTAGAGAGAGAGAGAGAGAGAGAGGGAGAGGGGGAGAGAGAGTGAGGAAGAGGGAGGGAGAGGGTGTGTGTGTGAGAATTTGATGGTAAAAAAGGTCGTCAATATCACTTAATATGTATGAGAATATTAAATGTAATATTAACATAACTGATATTGAACTTTTAAATTTAATGTGGCCCCGTTGCAACGCACGAGCATTCTTCTAGTGCTTTTAGACACAATCTCAACATAGAGAGTTGTGATTGAAGGGGAGTGTTAAACATTGTAACCTTCGGTGTTGTATAGGATAGATTAGGTTGTTAGGCTGTTGTGATTGAGTCTTTGGAGATCAATCCATGCCATGTATATCTCTTTGTAACAACCTGGCTTCGGCCTCTATATTAACACGCAATACGTCCCTGCTAGGCATACGCTTAACCTATTCTTCTCATAGGCTCCCGATTTGTGCTGCTGGCCGGTGCTTTTGCCCCTGGCAAACGAACGCAGATGAAGCTAGCATGAGGCAGGAGAAGCAAATTCCGGCGGCTAGATGCGTATATATATGATGCAGGTGTACACTGATCCTGGAGCGATGCATGGCACGGACGGCATCCATGCTTTTGCGCTGTGCATATTCTTCTTCCTTTCCAGATTTATGCATCATGCCTATTTGCTTCTTTTTCAGATCTTTCTGATGTTTGCGGCTGGCCGGCCCATCACGTTCGGTTCCCATGACCGTTACCAGAAGCTTGCTTGCTCATCGAGGAAACAAACAAGAGGTGGAACAACCTTCGCACTAGAAATCTGCTTTGGCGTTTCAAGAGGTGGCACAACCTTCGTACTAGAAATATGTGTTGGTCTTCCGGTAGGCCATCGTGTTATTGTCAAACAAAAGAACACAATCTTGATATTTGCAAATATTGCAATATTTTAGGACAACAGTGCAAATATTCTCAAAAGGAAAAAAAATGTAAAAATAAAATTACAAGCTGATCTGAAAGGTTTGTTTCTTTGGCGAGGTGCTCAGCGAATCCCTTATAGTAGAATAGAGTGATGTACATTCATGTGTATGATTTGACCGACACATATATATGTGCAAAGCTTAGTCAATCAGTACATGCATACACCTAAACTCCAATGATAAACAGGAAATTAGCATGCATACACAATACTGATAGGAAGGGTTTCCCAAATAGAATCCATAAGTGCTTACTTCTTTTTCATTCTGATAGGAAATTGCCCGTGTGTTGCTACGGGGCAGAAAATTTCAATGGTTAAAAACTAACTGTGTAGACACCATATATCTTTAGGATCCTCACGCACATTAGATACTCAAAGAGTTCACTAAGTAAGCATCGCCCCAAACAGTTCACTAAGTACGCATACAAACACACGCTAATTAATATTTTCTAGCCCAATATATACACCTCTATGTCGCGCTGCATCATCTTAGGCGCCCTATGCACCTGGTCGGAGGGAGTAGTATCTTTGAATTTTGTACCATTAAATCTCTTTTCTTCTTTTGCATGAATAACAGATCGATATATGTTGACGCAAAAAAATTGTTATTTTTTGGAAAAGGAGGATTTCCCCCGGCCTCTCCATCCGGAAGATGCATGCAGCCATATTATTAAAAAAGGTCGTCCAAAACAAAGTTTGGTATCTGAAGTACAGCTCACATCAGGTGCACATAAAAATGAAAGCTAATAAAAAGAAGCAAAGTCACAACCGGCTGGACGAAGTGGACATCAAGGACCTATTTTATTATGCGACCGCCATCCAAACCGGTTGAAAATAGCCCGTGCTACAATCTCCCATCGGTCGCACCCAAGCCAACCATGTACGGTGGCTTCGTGTGTGCGCGTCTGAAGAAAATCAAGTCTTCCTCTGCTCTTGTTTGTATGTAATCTCTCAAGGCAGTCCAAGTTCAAACAAACTTGTAACTAGCTCATTTTGTTTACCTTCTACATATATGTGATGGCTCCTGTCGCTACATCTCCGCTTAAATTGGAGTGAAACACTGATCTGTCCACATTTTATTTATGTTCTGCATAAATAAACACACGAGGCCGGGTTGGTTGCTTGCTTGGGCGTTTCCTGAATCCTGTTGCTCTGATGGTGATGGGTGGGCGGTGCAGATGATAGACAATGCATCTCCATTCTTGGTGCTGCTGTTTGTATCTGTTCTTTGCCTCTTTCGCTGATGCTTGTTGTTTCCTTCCCATACGCAGGTCCGTACATTTACTTTCCTAACGCTAATATACCTAGCACCAACCACCAGTAAGTTCAATATTTGCGACATTCGTGTGGCTTGCTTTTGTGGTATAATAGTGAAGATTTGAATCCTTTTTTGCATAGATTTAACCTTGGAAACACACAGGTGGAAGAACTATATATGTTGAATTGCTAAAAGATCACACACAAATATAAGAACGTGCCAACTAATGGAGTACTCTATCATGAGCAAACAAGCGGACAATACTATGCGAAAACTTGGACCCATCATTTGCTACCACGTCGAGAGTCGAACATGGTGTAAACTATGAAGTTACTTTACTTTTGAATTCATCTGGAAATCCCCAAAAAAAATCACTTCCTCACATGGCAGTTTTGTTATTTATAGCATGGCATTATTATTTTTAGTGACATGAAATATTTATCTGTAAGAGGATGCCAACTTTTGTAATTCAGAGGATCTCATTTTTATTATTGAGAGGATGTCATTTTTACTTTTAACGGCATGGCAGTTTCATTACTATGTGCATGGCATATTTATTAACGATAGGATGGTGTTTTAGTTATAGAATGACATTTTTACTATTGAGAAGATGGTTACCACATATTTCAAGAATGGCATTTTTACCACTCAAAATTTCAAGATTTACCATGGTTACCACATATTTCGGTGCCATTCGGTAAATGGTCATTTCAAGCAAAAAAAGAATTTTTTGAATTTGGTGAATTGAAACACTCAATGTATAGTAAAGTATGGCAGCACCTCACAGCACTCGTGTAGACAATGTTCCACTGAGCTAGTAGCTCTTTTATGATAAATATATGTTCTAGTGCTATCTATATCTACTTTGAAAGAATTTGAATTCAAAATTGAATTATAAATTTTGTTCGAAATTTGCTCAAAATTTCGTGATAACCATGGTAACCACGTTTACCGGCCTCCCTCGGTAACAGCGTCTCATTGTTGACCAAGATTCGGAGTAGGACTCGTGTGTTTGATTTGAACCAAACTGCCTATTAGACGTACATCATGTTAATGATTTTTTAAACATTTCGTACTAGGATTCAGGTGCTACAGTACATGGGTTTAATTCTTATATCAACATGTCAACACGAGGGGACGCAGGGATGGGAGACGCGTGTCAGCGGCGCAGGGATGGGCGCATGCGTGGGGCACAGGCGAGCCCCGTCTGCGCTCGACCATAGGGGCTGCAGCAAGAAGTGGTGACGTGGGCGCACCAAAAGCCAGAGAATTAGGTAGTGGGGGCCAGTTATTTAGATATATAAGTTTTAGGAAATGAGCGATGAGTGGGTTTGCAATGGTTATATCCAGATGACTAGTTCATAGGATGCGAAGTGGAAGAGATCAAAGGCTTCGATGTTTGAAAATGTGTACATAGAGAGGAAGAATAAAAGGCATTTTTAGGGCATTGGAGTTTGGACTTTAAGCAGATGGAAAAACAATGTCACTTAGCATGCTCTAGCCTCTTTTGGTAGTATCGGCATACGTATGGAATCGGAGTGATCTTGGATTATTAGAAAACGATATTAAATCATTGAATTGGTCAACACTTTTCTTCATGTATTTTTGTAGGGGTCACCAATCATGTTCCTTTGCTTCATCTTTTGGGAGCTAATCTGGAACATAATTGATGAACATTAGCCCAGTGAGATATGTTGACATTAATTAAATCAACCAAAGGGAATTAGGATCCACTTTCACTAGTCATTGTTATAATAATAGCACGTGCAATATATAGTTATTGCTCCAATGGACTCTAATTATTATATGGATAACGTCATTTAGATTTGCATAACTTTACATATATGATATAAATAGCCTATCTTATCATTTTCATTTCGAGTATTAACGTTACATCACAGACAAATTATAGACAAGCTTGCAATCTAATATCACATAAACAAAGGCACATATTGTCAAAGTATGTTGTTAACCTTGAACATGGCATGGAAATATTCATCGAAAAAATTA
This sequence comes from Aegilops tauschii subsp. strangulata, assembly GCF_002575655.3. Lineage (NCBI taxonomy): Eukaryota > Viridiplantae > Streptophyta > Magnoliopsida > Poales > Poaceae > Aegilops > Aegilops tauschii. Next base: position 7,106,135 of record NC_053035.3, read on the forward strand.
ACATGATTAAAGATCTTTCAAATTCCCACATACAACATTTTATTTTGTATTACGTATAGGATGACTATAGAACCTTATTATTTGCAACCGCAAAATAAAAATGACTACAAATCTAGGAGAATATTTCTCCTACATTTTCAATACATTGAACATGACACCTTCACATCGGTGAGGACCACTATGCTAGTTCCATCAAACATAACATGCTAGTTCTGTCAAACATAACTACATATTATATGTATGAATCCTAGTTAGCTTGTTAAATCATTGCTATATAATTTACAAATTTAACATTTCAAGTAATGTGGATAATGTGAATCGACGTGGTGCCATGAGAAGAACCTCGTTTTGTCCTTTTTCGTAGATAGATAGATAGATAGAGAGATAGATAAACCAAAACACCATTTAACTGTGTATTTGTTCCTTCAATCTCATACACTGTTTGCTCATAAAAGAAAGAAATACATTTGTCCTAAAGGGAAAAGCAGAACATAAGGCATTATGGATCACATTTCCAAAAAAAAAAAGTTGCTTGATGCTTTAATAAAATTGACCACTCCAAAAAAAAAAAGGCATCATACACTTCACCGTCGCACGTACGCACAGACATACACATAATTAATAATAAGTCAGGACGCATGCATGCATGCATGCACGTTCCATATAAATGAGGTACATGTGTGCATGTGCACGCGATGTTTTGTTAAACCATAATTGGTCGCTCCTCGTCGATGTTTCGATGATGCCATGCTTAATATCCTTGGAACTGGGGTGGTGGTGGTGACGCGTATTTTGCCGACACGACCGGCGGCATGATGAACTCGTCGAACTTCGGGGGTGTAAGTGATTCCGCCGGAGGTGACTGTGGCTCTTCTTTCACCGGTGCTGGGGTGGATTTTGCTGGAGGAGGCAATAACACTGGTGCCGGTGGCGGTGAGCTGACAGGTGCCGGCGGTGGAGGAGACTTGACTGGAGGTGGCGGCGAGCTAACTGGGGCGGGGGGTGGTGGCGATTTCACCGGAGGTGGTGGTGAGCTCACCGGTGCGGGTGGAGGAGGAGACTTGACTGGAGGTGGTGGCGAGCTAACTGGAGCGGGTGGTGGTGGAGATTTCACAGGGGGAGGGGGTGAGCTCACTGGAACTGGTGGAGGCTTCACCGGTGCTGGTGGTGGAAGCACCTTCTCTTGTGCGGGTGGTGGAAGTACCTTAACTGGCGTTGGTGGTGGTGAGCTCACTAGAGCCGGTGGAGGCTTCACGGAAACCGGTGGTGGAAGCGCCTTCTCTGGTGCGGGTGGTGGAAGTACCTTAACCGGTGCTGGTGGTGGTGAGCTTACTGGAGCCGGTGGAGGCTTCACCGGTACCGGTGGTGGAAGCACCTTCTCTGGTGCGGGTGGTGGAAGTACCTTAACTGGTGCTGGTGGTGGTGAGCTCACTGGAGCCGGGGTAGGCTTCACCGGCACCGGTGGTGGAAGCACCTTCTCTGATGCGGGTGGTGGAAGTACCTTAACCGGTGCTGGTGGTGGTGAGCCCACTGGAGCCGGTGGAGCCTTCGCCGGCACTGGTGGTGGAAGCACCTTCTCAGGTGCGGGTGGTGGAAGTACCTTAACTGGCGCCGGTGGTGGTGAGCTCACTGGAGCCGGTGGGGGCTTCACCGGTACCGGTGGCGGTGAGCTGACTGGTTTTGGCGGTGATGGGGACTTCACCGGAGGTGGTAATGACTTCTCAGGCGTAGGTTCTTTTGGCGGATATGACTTCACCGGTGGTGGTGATGATTCAACAGGTTCTGGTGGTTCATACTTCTCGGCCGGAGGAGGAGACGACTTCGCCGGAGTTGGTGGTGGCATTGACTTTTCTTTTGGTGGGATCACCGGTGTTTCCGTTGGCGGAGACTTCTTCGGTGCAGGTGGGGGAGGAGATTTCACAGGAGGTGGTGGAGAGCTCACTGGAGCAGGCGGGGGAGGAGATTTCACCGGGGGTGGTGGAGAGTGGACTGGCGCGGGTGGGGGAGGAGACTTGACTGGAGGTGGTGGAGAGCTCACCGGTGCGGGTGGGGGAGGAGACTTCACCGGTGGTGGTGGAGAGTAGACCGGTGCTGGTGGGGGTGGAGACTTCACCGGAGGGGGTGGAGAGCTCACTGGAGCCGGCGGGGGAGGAGATTTCACAGGGGGTGGAGGAGAGTGCACCGGTGCGGGTGGCGGAAGCACCTTCACAGGCGTCGGTGGTGGAAGCACCTTCTCTGGTGCGGGTGGCGGAAGCACCTTCACGGGCGTCGGTGGTGGAAGCACCTTCTCTGGTGCGGGTGGCGGAAGCACCTTCACGGGCGCCGGTGGTGGAAGCACCTTCTCTGGTGCGGGTGGCGGAAGCACCTTCACGGGCGCCGGTGGTGGAAGCACCTTCTCTGGTGCGGGTGGCGGAAGCACCTTCACGGGCGCCGGTGGTGGAAGAACCTTCTCTGGTGCGGGTGGCGAAACCACCTTAACTGGTCCCTGTGGTGGAAGCGCCTTCACCGGAGGCGTGTATTCTTCCGGAGGCGCGTATTCTTCCGGCGGAGGTGCCTTCTTGCGCTCAGGGGTCAACGGGAGCCAGCCAGAACTGGGAGGTGGTGGAGCACCAGCATACTCATCCTTGGGTGGAAGTGGCCCAACAATCGGGCCCAAAACAGCCGGCTCGGGTGCGGGTGCGGGTGCTGGTGCTGGCGTCGGGATCTCCATTGCTGGCCCAATTATCGGGGACAGCGCCGGCGGTGATGCCTGCTTCCTGTCCGGCGAGGGCATCGTCGTCGGGTGCGGCCCGGCACACACGTGCTTGTTGCAGTCGACGGGGCGCGCGAGCACGGGCGCGCACTGGAGCGTGGTCTTCTGCGCGGGGCGGAGCGCGCCGAGGCAGTTGTTGGCGTCGTCGAGGTTGACCTCGGATTTGTCGGAGGGCATGCAGGGCGCGGACTCGGACTCGAAGAAGTTGGATGCGTAGCTGAAGTTGACGAGCATGGGGAGCTCGCAGATGGCCTCGTGCACGATGCCGGTGAGGACGTTCCTGGACACGTCGAGCTGCTCCAGCTTGCTGCAGCCGGAGATCTCCTTGGGCAGCGAGCCGACGAGGCTGTTGCCGCTGACGTCGACGACGGTGGTGTTGGTGAGCATGCCGATCTCGAGCGGCATGCAGCCTTCGAGGGTGTTGTTGAGGAAGATGATCTCGTCGAGCGTCTTGGCCATGCGTCCGATGCTCTTGGGGATGCATCCGACGAACTTGTTGTTTGCGAAGACGACGACGGAGGCGGTGGAGTTTCCGATGGTCTCCGGGATGGGGCCGACGAAGCGGTTGCTGTTGACGAAGATGGCGTCGTAGGGCTTGTCGAAGAGCGCGGGCGGCAGCTCGCCCTCGAACTCGTTGAAGCGGATGTCGAGGTACTTGAGCGTGGGCATCTCGAGGCAGACGTAGGGGAAGGGGCCGACGAAGCGGTTGTTGCTGACGTCGAACTCCCAGAGGATGGTGAGGCGCGACATGCTCTTGGGGATGATGCCGCAGAAGCGGTTGGTGTTGATGTGGAAGAAGGCGAGGTCGGTGAGCAGGCCGAGCTCCGGCGGGAGGTAGCCGGCGATGTCGGCGCCGTTGAGGTCGATCCCGGCGACCACGGTGGCCTTGGCGTCGTCCTGCGCCTGCGCGCAGACCACGCCGTTGTAGGAGCACACGTCGGCGCCCACCCAGTCGCTGGTGAAGTTCTTGGGGTCGGAGTAGAAGGCCTTGCGCCAGGCCTGGAGGCCGATGTAGGCGCGGCGGAGGCGGTCGTTCGGGAAGGTCAGGTTGGCGGTGGCGGCCTTGCCGTCGAACTCCAGGCAAGGCCTCGACTCCAGGTCCGCGGGGAGGTCGCCGTCCTCGCCCACCCCGGCCTCGCTCATGGCGAGCAGCTGGCGTTGTGCGATGTAGGAGGCCTCCTCGCTGGTGACGGCCCGGGCAGACGAGAGGCAGGCCGCCAGGAGGAGGAGGAGCGCGGCCGCCAGCCGGCGGCCATCGGGCAACAGCGGCCCGCGGTGATCCATCTACGAACTGGAGGTCGTCCGTCCGGCAATGTGTGGTGCCCACCGCTTGCCGCGTTCTCGCGATATATAGGAACATCTATGCATGCGTGGGAGCGTGTTCCTCGGTCGCGTCGATGCAGATGGATGGCCGATGGCGAGCTTTCGCGGTGGAGGGCTATGCGGGTTCAGGGGCGCGAGGTTGCAGGAGAGGTCGCGCGCAGAGAAACAAGGATCGAGTGGTTGCCCGGCCCCGGATCGACAATTTCGGTGCTGCTTTGCAAGCATGCCGCGTGGATGCTTGAGTTCCTTCCTTCTTCCATGGCGTTCGCTGTTCCTTGCATGCGACGCACGCACCGTGGACGAGTTCCATCGTCTTTCTTCACTGCCTCAGGCCCAGTGCTACGTACATCTACCAAAAGGTTTTTACGTACCTTACGTATGGGGTGATTTGGCTGTCTTTGATTGGACAAGAAGTCTAAATTATCATCAGTCTGAATATTTTAATTCCCGGTTAAAAGGCCTCAAGACAGGATCAATGTAGGCCGCCCATGTTTGGACAAAATTGAAATTACGAATTTTTAAACTTGGTGTCACTTGGTAAAACTTCATGAAACCATGAAACCTTATCACATATACTCCAAATTTTACAAGTCATTTTATCTCTATGAGATTTCACTAAAATAGATTGAATATGTCTGAAGTAATTATTTTTTGCCATTCTTTATGAAATATATTTGCGATTATTTTCCAAATAATGAAATATTATGTAACTATATGAAATGTTTATCAATTTGATTTGCATATATGATAGAAATATTTAAAATTAATTTTTTTCTCAAATTGAGCGAAATATGACTAAAAAAATTAAGTTTCCTAAGATTAGGTGTGAAATGTACTTGTCAACTTCTTCCATGCATTCAAATATTTGGTACCTATGTGAAATAATATCTACATTTGATTGAATATTACCAATCTAATTAAAATAGCATCAGTTTTTATGAAATATATTTGTCAACTTATTCCAAATATCAAAACATTTGGTAATTATATAAAATGTTTCTGAATTTCATAGGAATATGACTAAAATATTTGAAATTTTGGTGGCATTATTTCGAAATATCTGTAAAATCGAATGGCATATACCAATGTATCTAATTATTAATTTATGAAACATATATTTCATTTTTTCAAGCAATCAAATATTTGGTACTTCTATGAAACGTTTCAAGTTTTTGTATATAAAAAGTAAGTGAAATTAATGTGAAATCTCTATGAAATTTTGGTGAAATTGATTTTAAAATATAACTAAAATAAGAAAAATATGAGCGATTATTTATGAATTATTCTTGAAAAAAAATTGAATTTTAGTAAAGAAATTAATAAATGTGAATCAAAAACAATTTTTTCTTGAATATCATTGAAATAATTTAGCAAATTTGAATCATAATATGTCTTGTTATTTGTTTGAGACATTTCGTTGAAATGACGAGTTCTTTGTTACCTCTATGAAATGTTTCTAACATTATTTGAAATAACAACCCGGAAGCTAAAAATGTGGGTGGATTCATATTCTTGCATCTCTCAACATAAATATATTGTGTTTTACACAAAAATATTGGAATAATGAGTTGCATATGAACCAATATCAAATCAAATTACGGGTGGATTCCACTCGGCCAGGTAGTTGAGCCGTTAGGAAACCTAGGTTATATACTACAATAAATTTGTTGATCCATAGAAACTCCAAACCGTCATGGACAAACTAAAACTAATCTTAGAATGACTGTTGAGATCCATCAAATATTCACTCGCATAGATTCAAATGTGTGATGGGTGTCTATGTAGGAGATATGCCCTAGAGACAATAATAACAATTGTGATTTATCTCCAAGTTTGCAATTAATATTTAAGTTCTATAACTACAATGGTCCTTGAGGTCGTATATCCATAACGGGTCAGATGAAAACCCATGCGCATGTGTGGAATAATAAACGGTAAAATATATTTATAGTCGTGCCTCTAAGACTAGCTCAACTGTTGCTTAATGGTCACGTTTTTCTAATCATGGGCATGACTATGCCGACACCTTTTAGGACACAATGCTCAAAGAACACTTGTGTTGAATTGACCCAAGTGATGTCATGCTATGAGATACATTTGTCATGAGTTAATGGTTTTATAACACAAAGAAAGTTATACGTTTGCATAATTCCTTAGGCTATGAGAGTATCGAGTTCCTTCATACGTGCTTCCCAAACTTTAGGGTTTGTTAAACATCATCTGTAATAGGGTGGCTATCGCGGCAGCTTACGGGTTCACGGAAAAGTATGACAAGGAATTAGATAGCTCAAGATCGGGATTCACTCCTCTGACAATGGAGAGATATCATAGGGCCCTCATGGTGTTACAGTACCATCATTGTCTGGGCAGACACAGTGTGATTTGATCACAAGGATACCAGAACGCAGGAACAAGAAAAGAGAACAAAATTGATCACATGGTTGCTATTAAATCTCACCTCGCGTATTTGTAGCATATCGTGAAGAAACAGTAACAACATTCGGTAACTATAGGTTCACTCGAATATTCATTCGTTTGGGTATCTGGATCAATTTGGACGTCCACAGTTCTGCTATTGATCCGGTTATGTCTATACTTCACTGAATCTATAGTCACAGTCCAAGAGAAAGTTACAGGAAAAGTTTTAGAGAGGACAAAAAAATTTAGAGAGAAAACCATAAATGTTTCAGAGTAATCGGAAATATTTCGAAGATAAAAACATCATACCGGAATATTTCAGAACGAGTCCACAATTATTTTAGTAGGTGCCAAAAATGTTTTGAACCTTCCAGAACTTTTGTGTCACAGAAAAATCAGGCTTCGCCCAGCCTCGCCCTCTGATGCCCAGGGAGAAGGGGGGAGGAAGGAAGTTTTTGTGGCAGCATATAGTCTTCCCTCCCTCTGCCGCCCCCACATGCGACAGGGAGGGGATAAGGTTCCGTTCGTGTTTTACCGATCACCTTTCACCATGCCACATTTCGGAGGCACATGCCTACGTACTCTCACAAATCAATAGCAGATTCCGTGCATGTATGTGTGATCATAGACGATGTAGCCAGGTAGCCAGCCACCGACAAGGACTTATTCCAGCATGATGAGAGTCCCGTAATGAAATGAGCCACTCATAAATATACTAGTTGAATGCTCGTACGTTGTCACGGGATTATATAAAAATATCGCTCTAGTTCTAATTGATATGTTACATTTCCTTCACTATCAGTTCTACTTTTTATCGACACGCATCTTATTTCTCATTCCCACTTATAAGACAAAAGTTAATTTTCCTTCTCCCTATTTTATCTCGGTCCACTGCTTCGCTTGAGCTTCGGTGTTGTCACTCTGCTTCCCTCCATATAGCAATTACAATGTTTGTCATTTGCATTTTATGCATTGGTAACCCACATGTATGTGTGTGTTTGTAATTTGGAATTTGGACTAACCAAGCGATTAAAATAAACGGTTCATGTGATTTTTTGACCTGAACTTTATTGTCTAGTCAAGGAAAGTATAGCAAAAAATATAATGAGTTGTGAAGATGAAAAATAAAAGATGGACCAATGCATGCCCACAAAATATAGAATTTCAGCCACAAAGTGACATTTGAAAAATAATCTAACTGCATACTATATGCTAGATTATTTATTTACAACAACATAGATTGAAGTTTCCAATCATGCATTAAACTAATGTCTTTCCTTCAAATTTTGAAAACTCTGATGTCTTTCTCCCTCCACGGTGGTCACCATGTATGTTCCTCCCCACCGAAGTTCCACTCAGAAGACAAGAAGATAAAAGCGCGATGGTGATCTTCCTCATCCTTGTCAGCTACTATTTCCGGTTGGTCTTCATTTTTGTGCCTCCGGCTTGAGTGAATTTTTGTTTCCTATATGAAGTGGGTACACATAAAGGGCGCACATTAATATAGACAATCAAGGAACTTCAAATGATAGATAATCAAGGAGGACATATAACAATCAAAACATGCTGCAACCAACATGGTGCGGTGTTGTAGGCTGGCCAGCGGGCTGCAACGACCGGTGAAGTAGATGGTGTTGGAAATATGCCCTAGAGGCAATAACAAATTGGTTATTATCATATTTCCCTATTCATGATAAATATTTATTATGCATGCTTGAATTGTATTGACCGGAAACTTAGATACATATGTGAATACATAAACAACACCGTGACCCTAGTAGGCCTCTACTAGACTAGCTCGTTGATCAAAGAAGGTTAAGGTTTCCTACCCATGGACATGAGTTGTCATTTGATAACGGGATCACATCATTAGGAGAATAATGTGATGGACAAGACCCAACTGTAAGCTTAGCATATGTTTGTATAGCTAAAGTTTATTGCATCGTATCACTAAAGTTTATTGCTATAGCTTTCTTCATGTTAAGTATCTATTCCTAAGACCATGAGATCATGTAACTCCTGGATACCAGATGAATACCTTGTGTGCTATCAAACGTCACTTTGTAACTGTGTGATCATAAAGATGCTCTATAGGTATCTCCGAATGTGTCTGTTGGGTTGGCATGGATCGAGATTGGGATTTATCACTCCGCATGACGGAGAGATATCTCTGAGCCCTCTCGGTAATACAACAACACAAGAAGCTTGCAAGCATGTGACTAATGAGTTTAGTCACGGGATCTTGTATTACGAAATGAGTAAAGAGAATTGCATTTAAAGATACTGAACTAGGTACCAACAATCGAATCTCGGGCAAGTAACATATCGCTAGACAAAGGGAATTGCATACGGGATTAACTGAATCCTCGACATAGTGGTTCAACCGATAAAAGATCTTCGTGAAATATGTGGGAACCAATATGGGCATCCAGGTTCCGCTGGGAGTGTTTGATCGCACGGCTCTGGAGGCAACTTAAATTTGGCTACAATCAGCTGGCTGATTAGTAGCTGTTGCGATAAAGTTTAGAATGTAAATAGAACATATATCATGCAGGGGTTTTGGGTACGCGGCAAAAGTTGGGATACTTCCCGTATCCGCGTTTCCCGCTACCCCGCGAGAAAGGCCTGTTCGGAGCAAAATAGGATTTTTTGATAATTTTGAATTTGAACGGCGAAAGTATAGTCAAGACAGAATTTTTTTTATAAACAACTAAGTATTGATGGCGCGATGGTTGTATGGCCCTCCTACATCGCGTTCGAGTATTGTCGTTAAACTTTTTTTTGCAAATTTTTGGAAGACGAGAGGAACAAAGCACTTGCCACTGCGCCAGTACCAAGTTTCTAAAAGTTTTGAGTTTAACAACTATCTGTAGTAGTACAAAAGAAATTGAATTTAAAATTCGTTTGAAAATCTTGAGCGGTATTCGCTCACTATTTTCTGGTATTCACAGCTCCCACTTTCCCTCCCTCTACTTCTAAATATGTACACCAGAGTTAAAACAAGCAAGTCAATGCTAAGTCTCCTCATACTTACAGAGCTCAAAACTCGTACATGTGGTAAATTTGTTATCCCTTGTGCTAGGTCCTCTGCTAGATGCAGAGATTACATTATTCTTTGCCCCTATTACTCATTTATTTCTGATGGCAAGGCTCGTATATAGACTTCTAGATTGAAAAACTGGGACACCGGCATGCTAGATGGTTTAGTCTTTAATAATATAGAGCCCAAGACGGTTGGAGCCCGAGTCGCTTTTATGTGCAACCTAAGAGCGGAGTTTTGGATTTCGGCCGGAAAAACGAATTCCATCCGAAATTCGTCTGTTTCGTTTGGGCCCGGTATAAGTGTAAACCGGTCCAACAATTCGGCCATCTTCGAATTTCCAGCCCAGCCCAAGATCCAAAATAGCACTCCTCCAGCGACCCATCTCCGCCCAACCTTCTCCTCCTCAAGCACTCCTCCCCGTTCTTCCTTTCTTTTGTTTCCCATGGATTTTGAGTTCGAGTTTGCCTTGATGCCTATATTCTATTGGAGCGTTAATAATCTAATACTCAAATCTGGTCTATAATGTTTTGATGCATAGATTCTTTTGTATCCTTTCTACATGTATATTTTGATACAGATTCATCATTACGTTTCTGTTCTGGTTTATGTCAATTTTGGTCGAATTTCGTTTAAATTTCAAATTTTGGATTATCATTTTCGTCCGAAATTTCCTGAAAAAAAAAATCCAAAAAACCGGATTTCGCCCATTTCGTCTAGCCCCGGTAAAACTTGCAAAACGAAATCCAAAACCTTGCCTGAGAGTACAGAGCACATGGAAGATAGAACGGACCTCTAGCTGCGGCGAGCTTCTCCATATGTGCCAGTGCCACTACGTGCTTCTTGCAAGTGTATTTCTTCAGCGTGTTAAGATGAGGTTTGATCCTTGCGAGGATTGTCTCTCTGCTGCTCAACGCAAGTCTGTAACACCTTCTGTACCACACAGTTTGCAAACTAATCTTTCATCATCACCTACAGATTTCAATAAAAAAATAATACAGTTCAGCAAGACCAAAGTAAGGAGCTTGAATTATGGGCAATGTACAGTTCAGTAAGAAATTCACTTTTCTTGGCGGATCGAAGCATTTCACCAATCAAGATTTGATCTTCAATAAGATTCCTATAAAGGGTAAACACCTTCTAATTGATGATTGAGGCCGATTTCTGCTACAAGAACCTGACAAATTAAAAAGTTGTGATTTTCCTGACGTTGGAGGCATGGTCTATCTGGTTACGCTCTTCCTGTTCCTGGCTTCAGAAAGGAAGATAATCCAAATCACGCAAAAATCTCATGACATTAGATCCTGATGACTGAGTGGGTTATTCTACATGATGATTTTCAACAGAAAGCAAGGGCAAGTAGTAGCAGTGGTTTGTTGTTGTCCACTGAAAAATGCCTTTTCAGTTTCAGATGAGATATGTCTAAATGATATTATTGAAATCTCAGTAAAAATCATGGCATATGTGATCTTAACACTGGACTGAACGATCATATGGGCAGCTCAACCTGGAGTGTAAATTGACCTGCACGTCGTAAGCAATAAACCAACCGTGCCATTGTGCCAATGGATGCAAGCTTTTGTGTGAGATTGACTCATTGACCAAATTCGTACGTTAAACTACTGAACTTCCGGATGCGACTTGTATTGCCATGGAGTTATAAAATAAAACTATTTCGATTGTTATCACCTGGCGCGCCGAGTGAGTCTGTGGGCTTCTTCTACGGCTACGGGTTGTACGGGTGCTGAGGCGGCCATGATGAGGTGCGACTGTGCGAGAGGATAGGAGGAAGGAATGGGGAAGAGACGGGACGGGCGATGAAACGGCTTCCCTGCGCGACCCGGTGGGGAGAAGAGAGGGGTGATCGTGGGTGCGTCAAGAGATGGAGGAGATCGGATCGAGGCAGTTGGGAGTGTTGGGAAACCGGGTCAACCTGGAAGGGTGGCGGCGGCCGCGTGCAAAACGCACGGGCCGGCCCCTCCCGTTTCCCCTCTTTTTGCTAAGTGGGTACTTATCCTTTGACCACCTACCCCCTATATAAAGCAACGAGGAGCCATCATTGTAACACCTGATCATTGATTAATAAAGCTGGTCACCTCTATCTCTCTGTGTCATTTTACTTTCGCATACTTCGACTACTTCGTCTACGACGCTCGCTCTCGCTCCGCAACCTCGGACCGGACTCGCCGGCGGAGTTGCGGAACACGTTATCAGCACGCTTCGCTCCATCAACTCTTCGTCAAGCCTGCATCACGCAGGCTTTTCGTCGATCCCGCGGAGGTATAAGATCCGATCCCCACTCTTTGCAAAAATGGATTCCTCTCGTTACTACGATTCCGTTTTTGCGATTAGATTATTTTTTCGGATACATCTACCTATGGTGTGGATTTCTCTCCCAAAAACCGAGCGGACGAACACGTCGCCGACCAATGTCGATGTTTTTGGATCACGAGAGACTTGTTGACTACACTATACGGGAGTCGGTACAGATCGTGATCCAGATGATCACGGTACCGCCGCGTTGTACCCGACGTACACGCGTCGTGACGTCCCGAAGACGCACGATCTTGCCATCCCGAGGCAGACGACGACGTCCCCGTCGCCAAGCGCTCGACTGCCGTCACCGCACTCGCGTGCCCGCTGCACGCGCCGCCCTGCTGGCCGCGACCCCGCTGGTCGCCGGCGCCGCCGTGCTGGCCGTCGCCGTGGCAGCACACCGCCCGCCGTGGCCGTGGCCGTAGCCGCGCCGCGCTGGCCGTGCTGCTCCGGCCGCGCCGCGCCGGGGCCGAGCTGCGCCGCCGCGCCATGGCCGCGTGCCCCGCTAGCCGCGCGCCGTGGCCGCGCCGTCCGGTGACTGTGCCGCGCGCCACGCCACTGGCCATGGCCAGCCCCAGCCGCCCCCGCGTGCAGGCCCCGCCGCGCGAGCTGGCCCGCCCGAGGCCGCCGCCGGCGCGTGTGCCTTGGCCACCGTCGGCTGGCGCCAGGCCCCGCCGCGCGAGCTGGCCCGCCCGAGGCCGCCGCCGGCGCGTGTGCCTTGGCCGCCGTCGGCTGGCGCCAGGCCCCGCCGTGCGAGCTGGCCCGCCCGAGGCCGCCGCCGGCGCGTGTGTCTTGGCCGCCGCCGGGTGGCGCCAGCACCCGCTGCGCGTACTGGCCGGCCCCCAGGCCGCCGCCGCACCCTGGGCGCTAGGGGAAACCCTAGCGTCGCTGCGGGCAGGAGCTGAGCGCCGTGCCTGGGCCGGCCCGCTGGCTGTTGGGCCGGATAGGCCGCGGCCGTGGGATTCCTCTAAAAAAAATAAAGAGGGCCGCCGGTTGTGGCGTAAAAATTGCGGTTTAGCCCCTGTATTTTTCAGTTTTCGCGCGATTTTTATTCCTGCAGCAATATTTCGCGTAGACCCCCTGGAACTGTCTGTTTTCGCCGAAAATGCGTATTTAGGCTTATAAATGCCTCGGGAATTCATTTTTTGGGCTAGTTTTCACATACTAGATGCGCTTAACATGCTATCTTTTGTAACATGATATTATTGTATGATTTTACTGCTGTAGATTAATTGTTTAGCACTCTTAATCAGTTAGTAAATCATATAATAGCATGTTTTAAATATTGGAACGTCATTTTATTGAATAAGTTTATCAACATCGCTTTATGCAAAAGATTACCTGCTGTAATCTCATGATTTTTGCATAAATCGCAGATGGCCGGAATTGCCCACAAGGAGTTTCCTGAGTTGGCCCAGACAGGGCTGAACTACCTGTCCTGGTCCTCGGACTGCGAGATCTTTCTCCAGGGCAAAACCCTCCTGAGGGCGATCGGTAAGGGGGCCCAGCTGGCCGTCACTGATCCCAAGTTCGAGACTGAGAATGCGCAGGCTCTGCACTTTCTCCGTCATCACCTGTCACCTACTCTGAAAGATGAGTATATGGCTGAGCGCAGTGCTTCTGGCCTTTGGACCGCTCTTAAGCAGCGGTTCGAGCGGCTGAAGTACACTGTGAAGCCACGTGCAGAGGCAGAGTGGATCCATCTGAGGTTTGCGGACTTCCAGACGGTTGGGGAGTACAATTCGGCTCTGCACCGGATTTGTACGACTCTTCGGTTGTGTGGTACTGAGATTACCGACTCCCAGAAGATTGAGAAAACCCTATCCACTTTCCACCCCGACGCGGTCCAGTCCTCACGGAACTACCGCCAGGGGAACTACACGAGGTATTCAGAGTTGATTGACGTCCTCCAGGTGGCGGAGGCGCAAGACGAGGTTCTCAAAAAGAACTTTGTCGCGCAACCACTTGGGGGGAGTTCTCGCCAGGAGGTGAACGCTCTCAAAGTCCGCAAGCCTCAACAGAAGAAGAGGGGCCGGAAGGGCAAGAAGAAGGGCCCTCACCCCCCCCCCCCCCCGCCCCGGCTAAGCAGAACAAGCCGGGCAAGGGAGGGCAAAGGCCTCAGGACTGCTTCCGTTGTGGCTCGGTGGAGCATTTCTCCCGCCAGTGCCGCGCACCACAGGAGGTCGTTGATGCATATAAGGCTCGGAAGGCGCGTGAGACGCACCTCGCCTTGGTTCAGGAGGGAGCTCCACCGGCGCCCATGGCGGCACCCGTGATGATTGCTACTCCCCCTGCTGCACCTATAGAGGCGACCCCCGTGGTGCCCATCGCGGCAGCTTTGGCGGTCTCTACCGAGGCCCACGTCGCCATGGAGGTTGACCACATGGCCGCCTCGGCGGCACCGCCACTAGACATTGATGCTGCCTCCAAGATAATTTCTGAGGAGGATCAGCTCACTAGTATGGAGATTGCGGCGGAAGTGAATGGCTTCTTCACCTAGTCCACTTAGCATACCCCTTTGGTTATCACGATTCCGTGCTTTGATACAATAAAATTGAATAAATTCGATTTGGTTATAAGCTCTATGAGAGCATAAACTTATTCTTTACTTTGACGATTGGATGACATTTATTCATTTATTCCATTATTTATACATGATAGCATGTTATGTTCTGAGATGTGTGCATTTATTTTTAATGTATTTTTCTTCCTCATTACATTAATTAGATGTCATATTTTAGAACGCGTGTGGCGCCCGAATGGAGGAAACGTGCCTTGCCGATAGCGCCACCACTCATACTATTTTACGAGAAACTAAGTATTTTGAGTCCATTAAAAAATCTCCGGGAAGTATTATGACAATCGCCGGCTGCGGTTCTCACATAGTTGGCTCCGGACGAGCCACTATTATACTCCCCATGGGAACAACTTTGATCATTAATGATGCGTTGTTGTACCCGGAGTCGACTCGTACTCTATTGAGCTTTAGAGACATCCGCGCTAATGGTTTCCATGTTGAGACCGATGATGAAAACGGCAAGGAATGCCTACTCATCACAAAACGGGATGCAGGTGGTAAACATGTTATCGAAAGGCTTCCTTCGTTTGACACAGGGATATACTACACTAAGATAGTAGCACCGCCCGTGTACACTACCCTCAAGACCGTCTTTAGAAGCTCTGAACTCTTCTGCCTCTGGCACGATAGGTTAGGCCACCCCGGACTTAGGATGATGAGAAATATAATTAACAACTCGCATGGCCATAATGTTAACGTGAAGAACTTCCCGAATCCTGATGATTTCGTGTGCTCCGCATGCGCTAAGGGGAAGTTAGTCATTAGGCCATCACCCCTCAAGGTGAGGGATGAAATCCCCGCGTTCTTGGAACGTATCCAAGGGGACATATGCGGTCCAATTCAGCCCCTCACGGGGCCGTTTCGGTACTTCATGGTGCTCATTGATGCTTCCTCTAAATGGTCCAATGTTTGCCTGCTGTCAACAAGGAACCATGCCTTTGCAAAATTGATCTCACAGATCATACAAATGCGGAATAATTTCCCGGATTATCGTATAAAGTCTATTCGAATGGACAACGCCGGAGAATTTACTTCAAAGGCGTTCGATGATTATTGCATGGCAATGGGAATCAAAGTTGAGCACTCGGTACCACATGTTCATACACAAAATGGACTTGCCGAGGCATTGATTAAAAGAATTAAATTCATTGCCCGACCACTCCTTCAGGGTTGTAATTTACCAACTACATGTTGGGGCCACGCGGTGTTACACGCGGCTAATCTCATCAACTTTCGACCGTCGGCCTACAACATCCACTCTCCTGTTCAACTTGCGCAAGGGTCGACACCGAAAATTTCCCACCTTCGTAGGTTCGGTTGCCAGGTATATGTACCAATACCACCCCCTCAGCGATCGGCGATGGGCCCGCTCCGTAAGTCGGGGATATACGTTGGTTATGAGACTGTGTCCATAATCAGGTATCTGGACCCCATGACAGGAGACTGTCACACGGCTCGTTTTGCTGATTGCATTTTTGACGAGGATCATTTCCCTACTTTAGGGGGAGAGAATCAACCCCTTGATGCTAAAAGTCGAGAAATCACGTGGCAAGCCACGGGGATCCACGCTCATGACCCGCGCACTGCTGAGACTGAGAGAGAAGTCCAAAAGATAATAGATTTGCAGTCTTTAGCAAATCAACTGCCCGACCACTTTAGTGACTTAAAGACTGTGACAAAATCGCATGTGCACGCGCGCAATGCACCGGAAAGGGTTGAAATACCGAAGAAAAATGATGGTATGCCCGCTCCCGTCCAAAGGCCTAAAAGGACGAGAAATCCGGCTTCTCAAATCCCAAGTACTCGGGGACGCCCGACGAAAAAGGATAAGAGAGATTTATCACAGCCTGTCGCCAAAGTACCCCAAATTGAAACGGGGAGCCAGTCGAGACCTGGCACAAGTACGGAAAATTCAGTGCACGAAATTCCGGACTTAAACTTTCCCATAGGGGAAACACCCAGCGGAGATGTGAGCGCACACATCGGCGCGGGAAATCTAAAGGACGTTGCTCCCATAATGGGAAATTTGGTAGAGCAAGTGTTTGCGCCTGATGCGCTCCATGACGAAATGACCATAAATTATATTGATACGGGGGAGTCCCTGAACCGAGCAACGGTGATTGTCGACATCAACTTTGCTACGAAAATTGCCTCAATCATAGATCTTGACCCTGAGCCTAACACGCTCGCTAATTGCAAGAAAAGGTCGGATTGGAAAGATTGGCAGCAGGCAATTACTGCCGAATTATTATCTCTCAACAAAAGGAAGGTGTTCGGACCAGTTTGTCGAACTCCTCCCCACATTCGCCCTGTTGGCCATAGGTGGGTTTTTGTTCGAAAGAGAGATGAAAATAATAAGGTAGTACGGTACAAAGCAAGGCTCGTTGCTCAAGGGTTCACTCAACGACCAGGTGTCGATTTTGAGGAGACTTATTCCCCAGTCATGGATGGAGTTACCTTTAGATACTTGATCTCGATGGCAGTAAACATGGGCTTGAAAATGAAACTAATGGATGTTGTCACTGCTTACCTATATGGTAACTTGGATTCGAACATATACATGAAGGTTCCAGAAGGTATCCCTGTTCCGAACCATGATAGAGCAAATAGGGGTCTATACAGTGTTCAACTTCAAAAGGCACTGTACGGACTCAGACAGTCCGGTAGAATGTGGTACAATCGCTTAAGTGATTTCCTTCGTGAGAAGGGCTACACGTGCAATAAAGATTGCCCATGTGTTTTTATACGGCGATCCCAAGATGGATTCTGTATAATCTCGGTGTACGTGGACGATTTAAACATAATCGGTACACCTGAGGATATTGAGGAAGCGAGTTCCTACCTGATGTCGGAATTCGAGATGAAGGATTTGGGTAAAACCAAGTTCTGTCTAGGTTTGCAACTTGAACATTCCCCTGATGGGATTCTAGTGCACCAGTCGGCCTACACCCAGAAGGTGTTGGAGAGATTTGGATTTGATAAGGCATATCCTTCTAAGACCCCGATGGTCGGACGATCTTTACAGCCAGACAAGGACCCGTTCAGGCCAAAGGAAGAGGGGGAGGAAACTCTGGGACCAGAGGTTCCTTACCTGAGTGCAGTTGGAGCACTCATGTACCTCGCAAATTGTACACGGCCAGACATTGCGTTCGCCGTCAGTTTGCTTGCTCGGTACAGTTCTGAACCTACCAAAAGACATTGGAAAGGTGTCAAGGACGTCTTCCGTTACCTGCAAGGGACCAAAGATCTTGGTCTATTTTATAAGAGGAATCAAGACCTATCTATTATACGCTATGGCGATGCTGGGTACCTGTCGGACCCGCATGATTGCAAATCGCAGACTGGGTATGTTTTCCTTTGTGGTGGAACTGCGTTTTCCTGGAAATCGTCCAAGCAAACACTTGTGTCGACTTCCACGAACCACTCGGAAATCATGGCACTATTCGGAGCGTCAAAAGAGTGTGTATCGCTTCGACGGATGATCGGCCACATTCAGCAGACATGTGGGCTGAACACCGTACAAACCCCTACCATTATCTATGAAGATAATGCTGCTTGTGTTGCACAAGTCCAGATGGGTTATGTGAAGAGTAACCTCACAAAGCATATTAGTCCCAAGTTCTTCTATGCACATGAGCTGCAACAGTTGAACGAGGTGAGAGTTTTGCATACTAAGTCCTGTGACAATCTTGCTGATATGTTCACTAAATCATTACCGGCATCAACCTTAGAGAGGTGTGTGCGTGGAATCGGTATGATGAGACTTAGAGAGATGCAAGGTTCAGGGGGAGAAACTTCACAAACTCGTCGCTAAAATCTCAATCCTGATGATCGAGTACTCAACTTGATGGTTGAGTGGATTGTACTCTTTTTCCCTTGAGTGAGTTTTCCTGATGTTTCTCACACGAGGTTTTTGACGAGGCAATTCGTGCAATACAACAACGTATACTGTGTGCTCTTTCTCCATATTTTTTCCCACTAGGTTTTTCGGAGTTTTGAGGCATGGATATACGGATAATTACCCAAGGGGGAGTGTTGGGAAACCGGGTCAACCCGGAAGGGTGGCGGCGGCCGCGTGCAAAACGCACGGGCCGGCCCCTCCCGTTTCCCCTCTTTTTGCTAAGTGGGTACTTATCCCTTGACCACCTACCCCCTATATAAAGCAACGAGGAGCCATCATTGTAACACCTGATCATTGATTAATAAAGCTGGTCACCTCCATCTCTCTGTGTCATTTTACTTTCGCATACTTCGACTACTTCGTCTACGACGCTCGCTCTCGCTCCGCAACCTCGGACCGGACTCGCCGGCGGAGTTGCGGAACAGGGAGAAGACGGGGCCGTGGCCGCGTGAGACGCGGCTGTTTCCGTTTCTGTTTTTATTCTTCAGTTTACAAAATAGAGGAAGCGCGAGAGGGACACGGGACAACGACCGAAGGAGGTTCGATTCTGCTGAGCTGGGCGTTTACAGAGTTATATTTGATTCAGATTCATCTATTTTGGTGAACGTCCTCAATTCTGCGAGTATGATCGTTCAACGATTGGCGTACTACTGAGGGAGTCACGTAGTATTTGTTTTTGCTAATTTTGAGTCCTTTGCTTTTGGTTTTTTGTGAACGTGACTGCAATAAAGTGGCCCATGAACTAGCGGCATATGGCTATAGGGCAGGTGATCCCAGATTTTGTATTGGCTTTTGTCGCCAGCGACCTTGCTGTGCGCAGCCCCGTCAGGAGCAATGAATCTCCTTAGTTGGAACTGCCGAGGGGGTGGGAACTCTCGGACAGTTCGTGACCTTGTGAGTCTAGTGCAGGCTCACTCCCCGAGTATCGTTTTTCTTTGTGAGACTAGGCAGTCTAAGAATAAAATGAAACGTCTTCGTGCTAGGTTAGGTTTGAGAGGTTTTGATGCTTTTGATTGTGTCGGTCGTAGTGGTGGTCTTGCTTTGTATTGGCATGAGTCTTTGAGTCTTGATGTAAAAGAAATAAATGAACGATATATTGATGCGTATGTAACTGATACGGCGGGTGAGCCACCCTGGAGGCTTACCTGTGTCTACGGCGAGCCACGGATGGAGGACCGTCATCGCATGTGGTCCCTTCTCCGTGATCTTCACCAAAAGGCCAACATGCCGTGGGTCGTTGTGGGAGACTTCAACGAAGCGATGTGGAGTTTTGAGCACTTCTCCGACACACCGCGTTCAGCAGGTCAGATGCTTGATTTCAGAGATGTTCTTGAGGTTTGTGGTTTGGGCGAGCTTGGTTTTGCAGGTCTGCCCTATACTTTTGATAATCGTCGAGGGGGGCGGGCTAATGTAAAGGTCCGCCTCGACCGCGCCGTGGCCAACAACATGTGGAGAGATGTCTTCGCTCATGCCAGGGTGGAGCACCTGGTGGCGCCCAGCTCCGACCACTTGCCCATCTTGCTTCGATGCGCGCTCGAGGAGACGAGCCAGGCAACAGGCAGGAGATGCAGACAGTATGAGGTAATGTGAGAACGGGACCCATCCCTGCCCGAGGTAATTATGAACACATGGACTGAGTTGGGTGCTATGCTGAATCTTGGTGATATTGCTTCCGGCTTGGGTAACTTGATGAAAAAACTGCAAGGCTGGAGCCGCAAAAAATTTGGTAATGTGATTAAGGAAATTAACAAATCTCGCTCCCACTTGGAGGAGCTTATGTCGATGAATGCAGATAGGAAAGACATACGGGAGGAGACCGATCGCATGAACGAGCTGCTATACAGAGAGGAGATGTTGTGGATGCAGCGGTCTCGTATTGCATGGCTGAGGGAAGGCGACCGCAACACTCAGTTTTTTCACCGGAAAGCGGTGTGGCGTGCGCGGAAAAATCGCATTAAGGCACTCATTGATGAGGCAGGGGTCACGTACAGGGACCATGGTTCCATGGCGGCTATGGCCACGGCCTACTTTTCTAAGCTTTTTACTGCTGATTCTTCTCTATGTGCGGATCCAGTTATAGATTTGATACAGACTCGTGTGACGGACAGTATGAATGATGGCCTGTGCACAGATTTTTCAGATAAGGAAATAGCTGATGCTCTCTTCCAGATTGGACCACTCAAGGCGCCAGGGCCAGATGGATTCCCAGCCCGCTTCTTCCAGAGGAACTGGGCAGTTATGAGAGAACAGGTTATGGCAGGAGTGCGGGAATTTTTTCGTACAGGGATCATGCCTGAGGGGGTGAATGACACTTCCATTGTTCTCATCCCGAAGGTGGATAACCCGGAGAGGCTAACTGAGTTTCGTCCAATAAGCCTATGCAATGTCATATATAAGGTGGTGTCAAAGTGTTTGGTGAATCGACTGAGACCTATTTTGGATAATATTATCTCTCCTCAACAAAGTGCCTTTGTCCCTGGCAGGATGATTACAGATAATGCACTAATTGCCTTTGAGTGTTTCCATTTTATTCAGCAGGAGAAGGACCCTAGAAAGAGCTTCTGCGCATATAAGCTGGATTTATCAAAAGCTTATGACAGGGTGGACTGGATCTTCTTGGAGCAAATGATGAAAAAGATGGGCTTCGCTTGCCGGTGGGTGGACTGGATTATGGCTTGCGTCACCTCAGTGAGATATACAGTGAAATTCAATGGAACCCTCTTGGAATCATTTGCACCGTCGCGCGGGCTACGGCAAGGTGATCCTTTGTCCCCGTTTTTGTTCCTTTTGTGGCTGATGGTCTATCAGCGTTGTTGAAAGATGGAGAGCAAAGAGGAGATTATACCCCGCTAAAAATATGCCGAAGAGCGCCGGGAGTGTCTCACTTATTATTCACAGATGATACGTTGCTCTTCTCAAGGCAGAGGCGGACCAAGCTAAAAAGGTCCAACAAGTGCTAAATACATATGCAAAGGCCACTGGACAATATATTAATCCGTCTAAATGTAGTGCCCTGTTTGGCACTTCGTGTCCAGCCATGATGCAAGACGTGGTGAGAGATATTGTCCATATTGGTACTGTTACTTTTGAGGAAAAGTACCTAGGCCTTCCAACGCCCGAGGGTCGCATGTCTCGAGGTAAATTTCAGAATCTGCAGTCCCGGTTGTTGAAAAGGATTATTGCGTGGGGCGACACCCTCTCTCTGGCTGGCAAGGAGACTATGATCAAGGCAGTAGCTCAGGCCATCCCTACATATATTATGAGCGTTTTCAAGTTACCTATGTCTGTCTGCGATGATCTGAACAGAATGGTCCGGAATTTTTGGTGGGGGGCATCGGAAGGCAAGCGGAAAACACATTGGATAGCATGGCCAAGGATACAAGCTCAGAAAAGCAAGGGTGGTTTGGGATTCAGAGATTTTCGCCTCTTCAACCAGGCGCTCCTAGCGAGACAGGCTTGGCGTTTGCTAACTAATCCCACCAGCTTGTGTGCGCAGGTTCTCAAGGCACGGTACTATCACGACGGGCGCCTCGAAGATACGGTATTCTCGGGGAATGCATCTCCGACTTGGCAGGCGATTCAGCACGGCCTCGAGCTCTTGAAAAAGGGCATCATATGGCGCGTCGGGGGCGGGCAGGACATCCGCATTTGGCGAGACCGGTGGCTGCCTAGGGAGCCATTGTTGGGGAACGTAGCAGAAATTCAAAATTTTCTACACATCACCAAGATCAATCTATGGAGTAATCTAGCAACAAGGGGAAGGGGAGTGCATCTACATACCCTTGTAGATCGCGATGCGAAAGCGTTGCAAGAACGCGGATGAGGGAGTCGTACTCGTAGCGATTCAGATCGCGGTTGATTCCGATCTAAGCATCGAAGAACGGTGCCTCCGCGTTCAACACACGTGCAGCCCGGTGACGTCTCCCACGCCTTGATCCAGCAAGGAGAGAGGGAGAGGTTGGGGAAGACTCCATCCAGCAGCAGCACAACGGCGTGGTGGTGATGGAGGAGCGTGGCAATCCCGCAGGGCTTCGCCAAGCACCGCGGGAGAGGAGGAGGGAGAGGGGTAGGGCTGCGCCGAAAGAGAGACGTTCTCATGTCTATGGCAGCCCCAAATACCTCAAGTATATATAGGGGAAGGGGAGGGGCTGCGCCCACATCTAGGGTTCCCTCCCCAAGGGTGGCGGCAGCCCCCAAGCCCATCTAGGGTGCGGCCAAGGGGAGGAGCCACTAGGGTGGGCCTTAAGGCCCATCTGGACCTAGGGTTTGCTCCCTCCCACTCTCCCATGCGCCTTGGGCCTTTGTGGGGGGGCGCACCAGCCCACCTGGGGCTGGTCCCCTCCCACACTTGGCCCATGCAGCCTTCTGGGGTTGGTGGCCCCACTTGGTGGACCCCCGGGACCCTCCCGGTGGTCCCGGTACATTACCGATATCACCCGAAACTTTTCCGGTGACCAAAACAGGACTTCCTAGACATAAATCTTTACCTCCGGACCATTCCGGAACTCCTCGTGACGTCCAGGATCTCATTCGGGACTCCGAACAACATTCGGTAACCACGTACATACTTTCCCTATAACCCTAGCGTCATCGAACCTTAAGTGTGTAGACCCTACGGGTTCGGGAACCATGCAGACATGACCGAGACGTTCTCCGGTCAATAACCAACAGCGGGATCTGGATACCCATGTTGGCTCCCACATGTTCCACGATGATCTCATCGGATGAACCACGATGTCGGGGATTCAATCAATCCCGTATACAATTCCCTTTGTCTATCGGTATGTTACTTGCCCGAGATTCGATCGTCGGTATCCCTATACCTTGTTCAATCTCGTTACCTGCAAGTCTCTTTACTCGTTCCGTAACTCACATCATCCCGTGATCAACTCCTTGGTCACATTGTGCACATTGTGATGATGTCCTACCGAGTGGGCCCAGAGATACCTCTCCGTTTACACGGAGTGACAAATCCCAGTCTCGATTCGTGCCAACCCAACAGACACTTTCGGAGATACCTGTAGTGCACCTTTATAGTCACCCAGTTACGTTGTGACGTTTGGTACACCCAAAGCATTCCTACGGTATCCGGGAGTTGCACAATCTCATGGTCTAAGGAAATGATACTTGACATTAGAAAAGCTCTGAGCAAACGAACTACACGATCTTGTGCTAGGCTTAGGATTGGGTCTTGTCCATCACATCATTCTCCTAATGATGTGATCCTGTTATCAACGACATCCAATGTCCATGGTCAAGAAACCGTAACCATCTATTGATCAACGAGCTAGTCAACTAGAGGCTTACTAGGGACATGGTGTTGTCTATGTATCCACACATGTATCTGAGTTTCCTATCAATACAATTTTAGCATGGATAATAAACGATTATCATGAACAAGGAAATATAATAATAACCTATTTATTATTGCCTCTAGGGCATATTTCCAACAGTCTCCCACTTGCACTAGAGTCAATAATCTAGTTCACATCACCATGTGATTAACACTGACAGGTCACATCACCATGTGACCAACATCCAAAGAGTTTACTAGAGTCAACAATCTAGTTCACATCACTATGTGATTAACACTCAATGAGTTCTGGTTTGATCATGTTATGCTTGTGAGAGAGGTTATTAATCAACGGGTCTGAACCTTTCAGATCCATGTGTGCTTTACGAATATCTATGTCATCTTGTGGATGCTACCACGCGCTATTTGGAGCCATTTCAAATAATTGCTCTACTATACGAATCCGGTTTACTACTCAGAGTCATCTGGATTAGTGTCAAAGTTCGCATCGACGTAACCCTTTACGACGAACTCCTTTTCACCTCCATAATCGAGAAAATTCCTTAGTCCACTAGATACTAAGGATAAGTTCGACCGCTGTCACGTGATCCATTCCCGGATCACTATTGTACCCCTTGACCAACTCATGGCAAGGCACACTTCATGTGCGGTACACAGCATAGCATACTGTAGAGCCTACGTCTAAAGCATAGGGGACGACCTTCGTCCTTTCTCTCTCTTCTGCTGTGGTCAGGTCTTGAGTCTTACTCAATACTCACACCTTGTAACACAGCCAAGAACTCCTTCTTTGTTGATCTATTTTGAACTCTTTCAAAATCATGTCCAGGTGTGCGTTCTTTGAAAGTATCATCAGGCGTCTTGATCTATCTCTATAGATCTTGATGCCCAATATGTAAGCAGCTTTATCCAGGTCTTCCTTTGAAAAACTCCTTTCAAACAACCCTTTATGCTTTCCAGAAATTCTACATCATTTCGGATCAACAATATGTCATTCACATATACTTATCAGAAATGTTGTAGCGCTCCCACTCACTTTATTGGAAATACAAGTTTCTCATAAACTTTGTATAAACCCAAAATCTTTGATTATCTCATCAAAGCGTACATTCCAACTCCGAGATGCTTACTCTAGTCCATGGAAGGATCGCTGGAGCTAGCATACCTTTTAGCATCCTTAGGATCGACAAAACCTTTCTGATTGTATCACATACAACCTTTCCTTACGAAAACTGGTAAGGAAACTTGTTTTGACATCCATCTGCCGGATTTCATAAATGCAGCTAATGCTAACATGATTCCGACGGACTTAAGCATCGCTACGGATGAGAAAATCTCATCGTAGTCAACTCCTTGAACTTGTGAAAATACTCTTTGCCACAAGTCGAGCTTCATAGACGGTAACATTACCGTCCACGTCCGTCTTCTTCTCAAAGATCCATTCATACATGAATCCTATCTCGGATTTCATGGCTTCTAACCATTTGTCGGAATATGGGCCCACCATCGCTTCTCCATAGCTCATAGGTTCATCGTTGTCCAACAACATGACTTCCAAGACAGGATCACGTACTACTCTGAAGTATTACGCATCCTCGTCGTCCTACGAGGTTTGGTAGTGACTTGATCCGAAGTTTCATGATCACCATCATAAGCTTCCACTTCAATTGGTGTAGGTGCCACAGGAACAACTTCCTGTGCCCTGCTACACACTAGTTGAAGTGACGGTTCAATAACCTTATCAAGTCTCCACCATCCTCCCACTCAATTCTTTCGAGAGAAACTTTTCCTCGAGAAAGGACTCGTTTCTAGAAGCAATTACTTTTGCTTCCAGATCTGAAATAGGAGGTATACCCAACTATTTTGGGTTTTCTATGAAGATGCATTTATCCGCTTTGGGTTCGAGCTTATCAGCTTGAAACTTTTTCACATAAGCATCGCAGCCCCAAACTTTTAAGAAACGACAACTTATGTTTCTCTAAACGGTGTCGTCTCAACGGAATTGCGTGGTGCCCCTTTTAAAGTGAATGCGGTTGTCTCTAATGCCTAACCCATAAACGATAGTGGTAATTCGATAAGAAACATCATGGTATGCACCATATCCAATAGGGTGCAGTTATGATGTTCGGACACACCATCACACTATGGTGTTCCAGGCGGTATTAATTGTGAAACACTTTCCACAATGTCTTAATTGTGTGCCAAACTCGTAACTCAGATATCTCTATGATCATATCATAGACATTTTATCCTCTTGTCACGACGATCTTTAACTTCACTCTGAAATTACTTGAACCTTTCAATAATTCAGACTTGTGTTTCATCAAGTAAATACACTCAGCATCTACTCAAATCATCTGTGAAGTAAGAACATAACGATATCCACTGCATGCCTCAGCACTCATTGGACTGCACACATCAAAATGTATTACTTCCAACAAGTTGCTCTCTTGTTCCATCTTACTGAAAACGAGGACTTTCAGTCATCTTGCCCATGTGGTATGATTTGCATGTCTCAAGTGATTCGAAATCAAGTGAGTCCAAACGATCCATCTGCATGGAGTTTCTTCATGCATATATACCAATAGACATGGTTCGCATGTCTCAATCTTTTCAAAAACGACTGAGTCCAAAGATCCATCTACATGGAGCTTCTTCATGCGTTCTATACCAATATGACTCAAATTGCAGTGCCACAAGTATGTGGTACTATCATTACTATTTTATATCTTTTGGCACGAACATGTGTATCACTACGATCGAGATTCATTTTAGGTGCAAGACCATTGAAGGTATTATTCAAATAAACAGAGTAACCATTATTCTCCTTAAATGAATAACCGTATTGCGATAAACATAATCCAATCATGCTCAACGCAAACACCAAATCTCGATGGTAGAGGGAGCATGCGATGCTTGATCACATCAACCTTGGAAACACTTCCAACACATATCGTCATCTCACCTTTAGCTAGTCTCCGTTTATTCCGCAGCCTTTATTTCGAGTTACTAACACTTAGCAACCGAACCGGTATCTAATACCCTGGTGCTGCTAGGAGTACTAGTAAAGTACACATTCATATAATGTATATCTAATATACTTCTGTCGACCTTGCCTGCCTTCTCATCTACCAAGTATATAGGGTAGTTCCGCTTCAGTGACCGTTCCCCTCATTACAGAAGCACTTAGTCTCGGGTTTGGGTTCAACCTTGGGATTCTTCACTAGAGCAGCAAATGACTTGCTGTTTCATGAAGTATCCCTTTTGCCCTTGCCCTTCTAGAAACTAGTGGTTTTACTAACCATCAACAATTGATGCTCCTTCTTGATTTCTACTTTCGCGGTGTCAAACATCGCGAATAGCTCAAGGATCATCATATCTATCCCTGATATGTTATAGTTCATCACGAAGCTCTAATAGCTTGGTGGTAGTGACTATGGAGAACCATCACTATCTCATCTGGAAGATTAACTCCCACTCGATTCAAGCGATTGTGGCACTCAGACAATCTGAGCACATGCTCAACGATTGAGCTTTTCTCCCTTAGTCTGCAGGCTTAAGAAACTTGTCAGAGGTCTCATACCTCTTGACGTGGGCACTAGTTTGAAATCCCAATTTCAGTCTTCAGAACATCTCATATGTTCTGCGACGTTTCAAAAAACCGTCTTTGGTGCCACAATTCTAAACCGTTAGCATTACTCACTGAACTATCACGTAGTCATCAAAACGTGTATGTCAGATGTTTCGCAACATCTACAGACGACGCTGAGGTTCAGCACACCGAGCGGTGCATTAAGGACATAAGCCTTCTGGGCAGCAATGAGGACAATCCTCAGTTTACGAACCCAGTCCGCATAATTGCTACTACCAACTTTCAACTAAACTTTTCTCTAGGAACATATCTTAAACAGTAGAACTAAAGCGTATGACATAATTTGCAAAGACCTTTTGACTATGTTCATGATAATGAAGTTCATCTGATTATTGAACTCCCACTCAGATAGACATCCCTCTAGTCATCTAAGTGATACATGATCTGAGTCAAACTAGGCCGTGTCCGATCATCACGTGAGACGGACTAGTCATCATCGGTGAACATCTCCATGTTGATCGTATCTGTTATACGACTCATGTTCGACCTTTCGGTCTCTTGTGTTCCGAGGCCATGTCTGTACATGCTAGGCTCGTCAAGTCAACCTAAGTGTTTCGCATGTGTTCCGAGGCCATGTCTGTACATGCTAGGCTCGTCAAGTCAACCTAAGTGTTTCGCATGTGTTTCGAGGCCATGTCTGTACATGCTAGGCTCGTCAACACCCGTTGTATTCGAACGTTAGAATCTATCACACCCGATCATCACGTGGTGCTTCGAAACAACGAACCTTCGCAACGGTGCACAGTTAGGGGGAACACTTCTCTTGAAATTTTAGTGAGGGATCATCTTATTTATGCTACCGTCGTTCTAAGCAAATAAGATGCATAACATGATAAACATCACATGCAATCAAATAGTGACATGATATGGCCAATATCATTTTGCTCCTTTGATCTCCATCTTCGGGGTACCATGATCATCTTTGTCACCGGCATGACACCATGATCTCCATCATTTTGTCTTCATGAAGTTGTCACGCCAACGATTACTTCTACTTCTATGGCTAACGCGCTTAGCAATAAAGTAAAGTAATTTACATGGCGTTATTCAATGACACGCAGGTCATACAAAAAATAAAGACAACTCCTATGGCTCCTGCCGGTTGTCATACTCATCGACATGCAAGTCGTGATTCCTATTACAAGAATATGATCAATCTCATACATCACATATATCATTCATCACATCTTCTGGCCATATCACATCACAAGGCACATGCTGCAAAAACAAGTTAGACGTCCTCTAATTGTTGTTGCAAGTTTTTACATGGCTTGTATAGGTTTCTAGCAAGAACGTTTCTTACCTACGTAAGACCACAACGTGATATGCCAATTTCTATTTACCCTTCATAAGGACCCTTTTCATCGAATCCGTTCCGACTAAAGTGGGAGAGACAGACACCCGCTAGCCACCTTATGCAACTAGTGCATGTCAGTCGGTGGAACCTGTCTCACGTAAGCGTACGTGTAAGGTCGGTCTGGGCCGCTTCATCCCACAATGCCGCCGAAACAAGATAAGACTAGTAGCGGCAAGAAGAATTGACAACATCGACGCCCACAACTACTTTGTGTTCTACTCGTGCATAGAAACTACGCATAGACCTAGCTCATGATGCCACTGTTGGGGAACGTAGCAGAAATTCAAAATTTTCTACACATCACCAAGATCAATCTATGGAGTAATCTAGCAACGAGGGGAAGGGGAGTGCATCTACATACCCTTGTAGATCGCGATGCGGAAGCGTTGCAAGAACGCGGATGAGGGAGTCATACTCGTAGCGATTCAGATCGCGGTTGATTCCGATCTAAGCACCGAAGAACGGTGCCTCCGCGTTCAACACACGTGCAGCCCGGTGACGTCTCCCACGCCTTGATCCAGCAAGGAGAGAGGGAGAGGTTGGGGAAGACTCCATCCAGCAGCAGCACAACGGCGTGGTGGTGATGGAGGAGCGTGGCAATCCTGCAGGGCTTCGCCAAGCACCGCGGGAGAGGAGGAGGAGGGAGAGGGGTAGGGCTGCGCCGAAAGAGAGACGTTCTCATGTCTATGGCAGCCCCAAATACCTCAAGTATATATAGGGGAAGGGGAGGGGCTGCGCCCCCATCTAGGGTTCCCTCCCCAGGGGTGGTGGCAGCCCCCAAACCCATCTAGGGTGCGGCCAAGGGGAGGAGAGGGGGGGCGCCACTAGGGTGGGCCTTAAGGCCCATCTGGACCTAGGGTTTGCCCCCTCCCACTCTCCCATGCGCCTTGGGCCTTGGTGGGGGGGCGCACCAGCCCACCTGGGGCTGGTCCCCTCCCACACTTGGCCCATGCAGCCTTCTGGGGTTGGTGGCCCCACTTGGTGGACCCCCGGGACCCTCCCGGTGGTCCCGGTACATTACCGATATCACCCGAAACTTTTCCGGTGACCAAAACAGGACTTCCTATATATAAATCTTTACCTCCGGACCATTCCGGAACTCCTCGTGACGTCCGGGATCTCATCCGGGACTCCGAACAACATTCGGTAACCATGTACATACTTTCCCTATAACCCTAGCGTCATCGAACCTTAAGTGTGTAGACCCTACGGGTTCGGGAACCATGCAGACATGACCGAGACGTTCTCCGGTCAATAACCAACAGCGGGATCTGGATACCCATGTTGGCTCCCACATGTTCCACGATGATCTCATCGGATGAACCACGATGTCGGGGATTCAATCAATCCCGTATACAATTCCCTTTGTCTATCGGTATGTTACTTGCCCGAGATTCGATCGTCGGTATCCCTATACCTTGTTCAATCTCGTTACCGGCAAGTCTCTTTACTCGTTCCGTAACTCACATCATCCCGTGATCAACTCCTTGGTCACATTGTGCACATTGTGATGATGTCCTACCGAGTGGGCCCAAAGATACCTCTCCGTTTACACGGAGTGACAAATCCCAGTCTCGATTCGTGCCAACCCAACAGACACTTTCGGAGATACCTGTAGTGCACCTTTATAGTCACCCAGTTACGTTGTGACGTTTGGTACACCCAAAGCATTCCTACGGTATCCGGGAGTTGCACAATCTCATGTCTAAGGAAATGATACTTGACATTAGAAAAGCTCTGAGCAAACGAACTACACGATCTTGTGCTAGGCTTAGGATTGGGTCTTGTCCATCACATCATTCTCCTAATGATGTGATCCCGTTATCAACGACATCCAATGTCCATGGTCAGGAAACCGTAACCATCTATTGATCAACGAGCTAGTCAACTAGAGGCTTACTAGGGACATGGTGTTGTCTATGTATCCACACATGTATCTGAGTTTCCTATCAATATAATTCTAGCATGGATAATAAACGATTATCATGAACAAGGAAATATAATAATAACCTATTTATTATTGCCTCTAGGGCATATTTCCAACAGCCATCACGCCAACCCATATCCCTGCAGGGTACGTGCCGCCTAAGGAGGGTGGCGGAGCTCCTGGATGGCGAGGGGTCCTGGCGCATGGACCTGCTCTGCCGCTACTTCCTCCCTGCGGATGTCGACGTCATCACCAGTATCCGTACGTCGACCCGCGTCACCGAGGATATTATTGCATGGGCACCGGAGAGGAACAGTATCTTCACTGTTCGGTCCGCCTACCGCCTGGCCATGGACGAGCGCGAGCGTCCTTCGGCTTCCTCCACGAGCAGGGCACCGGATGGTCGTCGCGCCATTTGGAAGATCATATGGGGGTGCCCTGCTCCCCCTAAGGTACGCGTGTTCGCTTGGAGAGTCGTCACCAACTCACTTGCTACTTGGGCCAATAAAGCCTCGCGACACCTCGAGTTTACTGACATTTGCCCCTTGTGTGGTGTTGAACGCGAGGATGGATTCCATGCGCTTTGCAGGTGTCCCCTGGCAAGAGAGCTCTGGCGAGTTATGGCCTTGGACTGGAACATCCCCAAGGTGGAGGCCATCGTCAACACTGGCCCAGAGTGGATCTTTTCACTGTTGGGCCCCTTGGATGAGACGGCGAGACTGGTGGTGCTCATGACCATGTGGAGAGTATGGCATGTCCGGAATGAGATCACGCACGACAAGGCGCCGCCCACTGCCGAAGCCTCTCGACGCTTTTTGCACGGATACATCAACTCACTCATGTGCATACAGCAACATCCTGATGGTAACCTAGAGAAAGGGAAGATGGTGGTCCTGCCTTCACCACCACGCGCTCCAGAAAGTACGGCGCCCAAGGTGCGCGCACACTAGGTTCCGCCCCAGCCGGGCTGGGTTAAGTTGAACACGGATGGGAGCTACATAGCGGCCACAGGTGCGGCGGGAGGAGGTATGATCCTGCGTGATGACAGAGGCGAGATCATCTACAGCGCATGTAGGGAGCTACGTACATGCGACAACGCTTTAGATGCGGAGCTAGAAGCATGCAGAGAAGGCTTGGAGCTGGCCTGGCACCGATCTAACCTACCTATTCTGGTTGAGTTGGATAGCGCGGAGGCGGTGTCGATGATTACAGCACGCGAGATGGATAGATCGTCACATCGTGCACTTATAAAGGAGATTCGTAGGTTGGCTGGAAGCGATGCTAGGGAGATCTCTTTTACTCTTTGTAGCCGTCTGCAGAACAGGATTAGTCATGAGCTGGCCGCCTATGGCCGTAGCACTCCGTGCACAGCAGTCTGGCTTACTGCCGGGATGGACTTTGTTATAAACCTGGCTCTCGCTGAGAAGCCTCCTTGAGTAATGAGAATTCCTTTTTTCCCGCAAAAAAAAAGTAATGGAACATCCGTTTCCAGGTTCAAAACAAAAAGTAGAGATAGAGATAGAGATGCCTTTGTTGTTCATTGGAGGGTCGGGGTGTCAACGGTTGTGCTGCTCTGCGTGGTTGCTCGCAGCCGGTGCGCTTCCGCGGCGCTCCTCTCTGCCAAGCCGGGGTCGAGTGGCGCCCCCCTTCTTCTCCGGTAATTGGGGCAATCCCCTCGGGTTCAACTCCGGGCCGGCTAGTGGCGGCCATCTCGGCGATCCAACGATGGCGGCTCGCAAGATCTGGGCGAGTACGGCCGGATCCGGCTCTCCCGCGGCGGTGGGCAGCTGTGCCTGCTGGATGCTGGCTGGTGGGTGAGTTGTGGCTAGACATGGCGGCTGTGGTGCGAGCTGCATTGGGTTCAGTCCGACAGCTTTTCCAGGCGGGATTCGGGACGGGGTGGCAGGCCTCCCCCCATCTCCGGTGTTGCAGCGAGGATCTGCTGCTTCGTGGCGGCGCAGCTCAAGGTGGGTGCCAGATCTGCTGGCCATGGCTCGTTTGCGGTTGCTGGCGATGCTCTTGGACTCCGGGGCGGCGGCCCCGAGTGTGGTGGTGGCGGCTTCGGCCAGGGGGTGGTGTGTGTCTGGTCGCGGTGGATCGTGGGATCCCGTGGCCAGAGTGAGGTCGACCTCAGAGGGGTGGTGGTTTGTGGGCGGCGGTCGGTGGTGGCAGGTGGTCGGCACATCTCCTGGAGAAATCCTTGCTCCGGCCTTCAGTGCAGTTGTTGACGGCGGTGCCCGCGGGTGCCGCGATCTTTCTTGGAAGCGTCGTCGTGGAGGTGATCCTCCTTCTCCACACGACTTTGGCTCCGGAGGGAAACCTCAGATCCGTTGGATCGGGCGATGGAGGCGTCTACGCGTCTTTCTCCTCCTTGGGGGCATCGTCTCGGAGCCGGCTACGACTGGGAGGTTGGTGGATGATGGCATCTTTGCGGTCGATGGCGGCATCTTCGCCGCGTGGTTTGCTGAGGTGGGGCGCTGGTTTCTGTTTGGGAACGATGATGACGTCGTGACGAGCTTGGGTCGCAGCATGGTCTTCGGTAGTCGGTTCTTCCCGGCGTGTCCGAGGTGCTCTTCCATGGTTGCTTGGTTGCTTTGAAGTCGGAGCTGCGTTGGAGCGAGTCCAGGTGGTGACAATGACAGGCATTCGGTGGTCGTTTGCGGAGGGCACGGTCGGCGCAAGTCCTGCATATTTCCTTTGTGTTGCTCGTCGTCAAAGTCGGAGCTGTCGGTTGCTTGCGCGTGTGGCCATCCGTTGGCATGTGCCGTCATGGTTTCTGTTCCATGTCGATGGCAAGGTTGGCCGGTGGTGCCCATGTCATGTGGGTTGTGTTGTATCGATTTTAGCCCGGTTTTTCTTCAATTAATCGGGTAATTCTTTTTTTCTTAATCAATGAAAATGGTAAGTCTTTTGGCTCGTTTTAAAAAGACTTAGAGGCGTGCGGTGATGATGACAAGCGCATGTATGAGGGGAGATCAGAGACGTGCGGTGCGTATGGGGAGAGAAACGTCTGCAAGTACACTGTGACGACACGAATCTCAAAACAGAGAATAATGATTTACTCTTTGTTTTCTTTGTTATTCAACATGCATGCAATTGCTGACATGCATGCATGCACCGTTGATCCATGATGCAAATTTTCACGGGGAGAACTGGAATCGCGCGCACCTCTGACCGGAGGAGGCACGTAAACTTGGTGCGCCTTCCCCCGGAGGAATTTGTCGAAGCCAAGGGAATCGCCCGCGGTTGACTCGCGGCCGCTCCCAACCTCCTTGCCGGTCGCCGTAGTCGCTTGCTTGCCCGCGGTCTCGTCCTTGCCGCAGTGCTCGAGCTCCGCTCGGATCTGCTCGACGTCGAGGTTGAACTCCGATCTGGCCCCATCGATTCGCGTCGTGATGAGGCCGTCGAGCGCGACAGTCGTCTCCTTGAGCATCTTGCCGAGGGACTTGATGATCTCGTCGCCTTGCGCCTTGAACCTCTGGTCCAAAACCTCGGCGAAGTCCGCTCGCAGCAGCTCCTGGATCTGCCGCCCCTCGGACGACAGCTTGTCCATGGCGGCGCTCCTCTGTTGGAGTTTGAAGCGCGTGGCGTGGATGTGATTTGGGATCTCCAGGATCAACAAGCTATGAGTACTAGATGTAAGGTTCAGGCTACGATCATGGCGAGATCTAGGTTTCTATTAACTTTAGCTGTCCGCCCAACCACCCTCACAGCGAATTCAAATTACAAACTCTCTCTCTGGCAGGCCGAAGCCGCCGTCCTCCTTCCTATCCTTCTCTCTAAGAGCTAGCGGTATTTAAACTGTCGAACGTTACCAGGCCTGAACGTTACACCCCGCTTCTCGCCAGGTCCATCATC
Organism: Aegilops tauschii subsp. strangulata; assembly: GCF_002575655.3. Classification (NCBI taxonomy): domain Eukaryota; kingdom Viridiplantae; phylum Streptophyta; class Magnoliopsida; order Poales; family Poaceae; genus Aegilops; species Aegilops tauschii. Next base: position 7,140,568 of record NC_053035.3, read on the forward strand.
GCTGTCGACGCCCTGGCTGCTGACAATGGCTTGCCTCAGAAGATGAATCCACGCCGCCGCTGCTTCGATGGCGGCCAACACTGACATAGCCTTCGACATCTTGGCTATCAACCCCTTCACGAGCTCCCTCGCGTCCATGACAGTCACGCTCGGCGACCCCCTGCAGCATGGTTTGCAGTGTCGTCGTGTGCTCGTGCACCTGCACTAAGGCATCGTAGACCACAGCCAGAGGTGGTGCTTGCAACAGCAGCGGAGCAGGACCAGCAGGGCCATGGCACCGTAGCAGCGCGATGCGAGCTGGTGGCTGCCGAAGGTGGCGAAGCCAAGGTATGGCTGGGCTTCCGCGAGCTCGGTTGTGCGAGCAGGTGAAGGAGTACTACAAGAAGAAACTTGTTGATCCATGAAATCTTCAACCCGTCATGGATCACCCAAAAATTGCCATAGAACGACGGTTTTGAGATCCATCAAATATTGCCTGATGTAGATTGAAAATATTGACTATCGTATACATGCCCAAGACCCGGGCGTTTGTGATGGAACAATTCATCACATGATTGGCTGATGTGGCAGCCCAACAATACAACCCGTTTACTCTCTTTTTAATAAACAATAGGCCCATCAGGGCATGGGAGCACATGTTAGTTCATATTTAGGGCACATGTTAGTACTATCTGGGCGCACAAATTTGCCTAACTTTTTTTGTTGAAACCTATCAACATGGATCTAGTTTCGAAGATCTCGATACTAGAAATGCAACGAGAGAATGGTTCGTAATTTGGATGCACAGCTCAAAGGATATTTATAGGAAAGCACAGGAGAAGTGAAGGTATCTAGAGGATTAAGCACGACTCAGTGGCGGCTACAATTTTCCTTTCTTCTTTCGTCCTCCTCAAGACTTGTACTCTGTTTGAGATAGTTCTGTTGTCATCCCGCATTTGAATTACGAGCACTAGGATTTACTACAAACTATTTGGAATGGAGGAATGTACTAAAGCCCAACAATTCCAGCTTGGCCAACATCAAACTAAGAACCATGGGAAGTATCTCCTATGAAGGCTATGTAGTTTTATGTGCTGCCATTTCATGAGGGAAATAGGGTTACCCCTCAAAAAGAAAAACCCCGAGGGAAATAGGTTTAAGTTGTGTGGGTTGTCGCACTTCGTGTGTTGGTGAACCATCTTGAGCTTATTCCGTTTATTTCTTGCTTCAACAAGACAAGGTTTAGGGATAGGGTTTTGTTTTCATTGACCGGTAATGGAAGTGTGATGTGTATCTCCTCCAATGAATAATGTAAGCTTCTGAATTTTGATGAAATTGAATGCAGTTTCTATCTCGCAAAAAAAGGAATGTAGTTTCTATTTGGGCTATTTTTTATCTAATAGAATAAATTGCATTTATGTCGTTTTCATGTAGATTAATTCATACAGATTATACATGTATCATGATCACAAACTGATTATCAGAGGAGGCGATGTATCGATCGGGACCGACAGCGTCGACCTTGGGCATGGACTTGGGGTCAAAATCACAACAACTTCTGCCATCAGTCATTCAAAAGATGCGGTGTTTCCCGTAACCGTCATCAGTCATGCAAAAAGCTACACAGAATGGAACAAAAATGAATTAGAGCACAGTAGATGTACATATAATGGATTAATTACTTGATCGCTTATATGTTCACCGACTGTAGGCATGACAGGACAGCATCATGGCCGATCTAAGATCTCTTCTAGTATTCATTGTGGTTTGATATTGGGGCGATGTGTTGACATAGCTCGTTATATATAGGGGGAGATGTAATCACGCAGGTCGATCCAGCCTGCCTGCGTTTATGGCGTACGTTTATGGAGATGATTAACTACCTGCCTAATTTTAGGATGGAATTAATGCATTAATTAATGGATAATTATCGCCTCCTTGCTTCTCAGAACGAAAATTGATTCGTTTTCTTTCTTTTGGAATTTCACACGCTCATCTCGCTGGCCACTCATCTCCACAACCATGGTTCAGATTGCAAAAAATAACAAACAAAAAAGATGGCCTCACTAGCATGGCACCGTCACCTTTCACCACGCCACACTTTCGAGGAAAAGCTTACGTACTCTGGTAATAAATTGAGAATTCGGTGCAAGTATGCGTGATCATATACGGTATGGCTAGCTTGGAGACTCTGGATCGGTCGGGTGCGCGAACCGGTGCCAGAAGAAACGATGGTGAGACGGTAGGGGAGGGTGTGGCAAGGATGAGAGCATACATATTGGGGAAGACGAGAGACCTGCGATGCGTACGGGGAGAGAGAGATGTACAAGTGCATTGCGACATGACAATCTCAAACTCAGAATAATGATTTACTCTTTTGTGTTTTTTGTTATTCAAAATGCAATTGCTGACACGCATGCATGCATGCATGCATATACATGTCCTGATCACTGACAATGTTTGTCCAATAATGATTCAAGGTTATGTTATCAAGCATGATGGACGACGTCGTCGACCTCGGGCCTTGCGGCCATGTCACAACAGCATTCATCAGTCACGGGCTGGCAGTGGGGTCTATTTGGGGTATTATTTTTAGCACATGCATCCTTGCATAACGACTGCACGCATGGTCCGGGAATATCAAAGCAGATATCTACACACGAAAAAAAATAGTTAGCAAAAGGTATGGATTATATACAATGGATCAATTGGTAGATTGGTACAAGCAATATCTTGCTGGTACATGCATACAATGGGTAACTGGTAGATTGGTACAATCAATATCTTGTTGGATTCATAGATCACATATAAAATATTAGTACATCTGTAAATAAATATAAGACGTTTTAAAAGGCTTGTGTCGAGAGTTTTACAGAGGCAGTAGATGAGAAGGAAATCATGTCGGTCACATATATATGTATGTGAAACGTGTTGCAATAACCTGATTCGGCATCACAGGACAGCATCACAGTGGCCATCACCACCATGAGGGCCGCCAAGCATACCACGCCTGTGCTCCTCTTGGTAAACGCCATGCCAAGATATGCAAAGCTAGCTAGCTCTACTTATCTCTTTTCTACACTGTATGTTTGATCTCTTTCTTGGCGATGCGCTGATGCACAGCTCCTTTCGCTAGTGTTTAAATAGAGGGTGGAGGCGCACACGCAAAGGTTGGTCCTCCATGCGTTTATAGTCATAATTAATTGTCGTCCTAATTTTAGCCTTGGATTAATGTATTAATCAATGCATATCTAAAATTAGACGTATACGTACCGATCCCCTCGCTAATCTTTTTTTTTACTAGCTGGAATTGATTTGCTTTATTTAAACCGTAACAAGAGGATTTGGAGACCTCCCGCATGCGTGAATTAAATAGCCCCGGTGGGAGGTTGTTGGGGGGCTGGCGCTCGAGTCCGAGCGCCAGACATCGAGCAGATGCACGGCGTGTCCATCTCTTGTTCATGTGGTTGCAAATCAGGCTGAAATTTAGGACGGACATGCGTCGACACAAACACGTGACAGACATTTTTTTACGTTTGCATCCGTGTGTTGGAGCGTCTTTTTTTTCTTTTCCTTATGGAGTTGCCCTAACCACCGCTTGTCTCCTCTCCCCTATATGCATTGTGATATAGGGCCAAGCCCTTCCTAGTAATCTTTCACGAATTGAAGGGGGAATCCATGAAAAACACGGGGAAGAATGTGGAGAAGTCACAAGAGGAACACTAAAGAATAAGTCCAATCACACATCCACTATGGAGTTGCCCTAACCACCGCTTGTCTCCTCTCCCCTATATGCATTGTGATATAGGGCCAAGCCTTCCTAGTAATCTTTCACGAATTGAAGGGGGAATCCATGAAAAGCACGGGGAAGAACGTGGAGAAGTCACAAGAGGAACACTAAAGAACAAGTCCAATCACACATCCACTATGGAGTTGCCCTAACCACCGCTTGTCTCCTCTCCCCTATATGCATTGTGATATAGGGCCAAGCCTTCCTAGTAATCTTTCACGAATTGAAGGGGGAATCCATGAAAAGCACGGGGAAGAACGTGGAGAAGTCACAAGAGGAACACTAAAGAACAAGTCCAATCACACATCCACTAGACTCACATCTACGCAAGATCCACAAGATACATGAACAACAAAAAGAAAATAGCACAAGGTAAGGTTCTTCCCAAATCCAAAGGAGATAAGGTCTTTGGTGATCTAGATAGATCCTTCTCCCTAGGGAGGTCTTGATAATTAATCCTACTAGTCGTCAGCCCGTGCATTCGCATGGGTTAGTCAATAAGTTTTATGCATTTATTTTGGCATAATAATATCTATCATTAAAGGGAAAAAAAGCAAAACACCCATCCATCCAGTTCAACTTGAAGCACATGTAGGGTGTCTCCCCCATCCACTTCAACTTGAAACAACTTAGCACTTGTGGACATGAGTCGCACGAAGAAAACTAAAGCTAGAATTTCTAGGAGTATATTGCAGGCGTGGCCCAACATAACAGAGTATCATAGAATAAATTATACCACCTACAAAACAAATTCAAAAAATAAATAGTATTTCTCACTTCAGAACTATACAGTACGCACTCAGCCAGGCATATATAGATGAACCAATTTTTACTATTAACCCTGCATAATTTGTGTAGGAAGTATGGTGATAAAAATTCGCTAAGAATAAGAATATTAATTAAGCAAATAAGTAGCATGTCAACTGTTAGAGTTGTGTCGAATATTTTGTACTAGTTGGGTTACGCTTGGACTTGATGTTGTAGTGTGGGTAGGATACGTGTAGTGTCGGAGTCGGACACGTTGTACCCTTGGCCTCTTATATATGAGGAGGTACCCCACGTGGTAACCCCATGACGACTAGATAGCGACAGGCTCGCAAGGGGGTGCCGGCGGCTTATGCCGGCGCCCGGGTGGCCGGTGTTGCGGTATCTCGGGGAGGAGCGCCCGTAGTCATTGCCCCGGGCAGTAGGCGAGTTCGCCGAACCTCGTTAACAAATCTCGGTGTCGTCATTGTGCTGTGATTGCTTGTTCCTCGATGAATCGATTGCGTCGCTCGGATTAATTCTAACAAGTGGTATCATGAGCTAGGTTGTTCGAAGGATGTTATTGATCTAGAGGAAACAAGGTTGATGTTGTGATCGTGATGGCCGGGAAGTCGTGAAGCGTTGTGAGGCGAAAAGTCGATCACGATACGTCGACTTGGTGGAAAGCGATCTGAAGGCAGGCGACGTCAGGCGAGTGCGTTGGAGTTCTTGTCGATCGGATCGATACCAGATCGATCTGGTTTCGGCGAGACGGACGTGTAGGCAGCGGCTCGATCGAAGCGGCGCGGACCAAGTCACAGGGAGCCGAAGCCGAGGAGGCTCGTGGGCAGCCTAGGGCATGGCAGGCTGGCCCAGGTGGGGCTAGCTGGTTGCATGCTTGACGGGCAAGGCCCTTGTGCAGCCACGAGGTGGAGACTTTGGGCAAGGCCTGGTGGGGTCTAATGTGCGAGGTGCTGCTGATACACGCGACGCAACCAACACGGAAGCTAAGACGTGAGATTTGTTTGAGAAAAAAAAAGGTGCCAAAGCCATGTGTGTGTGTACGTGGGCAGTTTTGGATTTGATCTTTTTTTCTGCCAAGGTGCACGGAGAAGCTAGGACAACAAATAGAGACAAGAAAAATTATGCAGGTTGCATGGAAGTTTATTCTGGGTCGGTCTGTTGAGAAGGCTTGTAGCACGTGGACAGGCAACGGAGGCGCGCGGACAAGCGCGTTGTGAGGATCATGTTTAACAGGGCGTCGAGTAATGCATGGTATGTGTTGGATGACACTGATGGGGAATGCGACAGAAAACAAAAAATTTCCGACCTACGCACCAGCCCAGGACCACTATGGAGACTGCATACATGGTTTGATCTTTTTCGTTACCGACTCGTAGCGCAGCGGGAAGTAGAGTCGATGACGATCGGCGGTGCAGATCCCCGCAGCTAGGATTTACAACCTCCCAACCGCGAGGATGTATACCCTCATCTGCTCCTCAGACAGCCCTCCGGGAGGCGGTCGAACAGCCCCCCGGACGGTGTCGCGGACAGCCCTTCGGGAGGACCTTCGAAACTCGAACGGTCACTCGAACAGCCCTTCGGGAGGACCTTCGAAACTCGGACGGTCACACGGACAGCCCTTCGGGAGGCACTCATGAACTAAGACCGAAACTACGATCTCTCTACAGAGTTGCACACATACGGTGTCATCTATCCGGCAGGGCTTCGCCGTCCAGAACTAGTTCCTGCCGGAACCCAGACAGCCTTACGGCTCTACGAAACTCTTTTCGTGGGAGGGAGAGAAGAAGCCAGATAATGCATGGCATGTGTATGAGAGCAAGGGATGAGTGTGGAGGGCTGCCCCTCCACCTCTATTTATAGGAAATCCCAAGGGAGTAGGGTAGTTTCACAAAAAACCCAAAATGCACATGAACGAAGTCCTTCCACAAGGACCTAGGAGTGAAACCAAGGAACAAGAGGGTCCCCAAGGGGGGATACCCCATGTGGCCGGCCACACCCCCATGAGGGGCCCAAAAAATGGCTCCTATCCATCCATGTCATCCCCAAGATCTTTTGGAGCAAAGCCCCAAAAGGTGGCTTTCCATAAAGTAACCATAAAGCTGATTTTCACTATTCACGACGACATTTTTCAGCGTCTGATCAAACTGAAAATATTTATGTGGGCTAAGAACATTTCCAGTACCCACTAAAATGATTTTCAACGCATTCCGAAACAATTCCGGTTTTAGTGATTTTCATCTGCGAAACGCATCTGAAGTGGCTCCGGCAGCTCCGGAACATTTCCGGTTTTTATCTCAGAAAATTCCAAAAAGCTTCCAGAATGATTCTGGCATCCTCCAAGAATTATTAGGCATGTGCCGAAACCAATTTGACTTAATGGTGTATCCCGAAACAACTTTTCGGTATCATCGAAACTTATCCGATGACCTCTCTCTGCGGTACGATTCCGCTGTCCGAAACTTTTTCGGTGATTTTCTCTCAGACTCCCTGTCTAGTATTCATCAGATAGATGACCCTTAAGCGTGTGACCCTATAGGTTCGGTGAAGTATAGACATGACCCGGAACCCCTTCCGATCAATGATCAACATCGGAGCCGTGGACACCCATATTGACCCCTATACCCACACGAATAAATATTCGAGTGAACCTCCAGTTGCCGTGTGCTATTCCTGTTGCTTCGCGATATGTTACAAATACCCGAGGTGAGACATGTTGGCATTCCCGTGGATCAACAACTTGTCCACTATGCTAGTTACCTCGTTACCGGTATTGTTCTCTTTTCTCGTTATCGTGTTCCGGCATCCCCGTGATCAAATCACAAAGTGTCTGGCCAGACGATGATGGATACCGTAACACCGAGAGGGCCCAGAGATATCTCTCCATCGTCGGAGGAGCAAATCCCAATCTTGAGCTATCAAGTTACTTGACACACTTTTTCATGAACCCATAAGCCGCCGTAATAGCCACCCATTTACGGATGACATTTAACAAACCCCAAAGTTCATGAAGCAAGCATGAAGAAACTCGATACTCTCATGGTCTAAGGAATCATGCAAACGTTAACCATCTCTGTGTTGTGTACCAATAAACTTGTGACGAATGAATCTCATAGCATAACATCAATCCGGGTCGATTCAACACAAATGTTCTCTTAACATTGTGCCCTCAAAGTTGCTGGCATAGACATGCCCATGACCAGGAAAACAGAATCATCATGCAACACTTGAGCTAGTCTTAGAGGCCAGACTAGGAATACTTCTTACCGTTTATTATTCCACACGTGCATTTGAGTCTTCCTCCGAGCCTCGTGGATATTGTAGACTCGAGAATCATTGCAGTTATAGCATGGAACATAAACATAATTATGAACTCGGAGATAAATAATATCATTTATTATTGCCTCTAGGGCATATCTCCTACAGACTCCCACTTGCACTAGAGTCAATAATCTAGCTTATGCTAATGCACTTCACACCTGTGGCACACCGGTGTAAATATGCTTCGCTTGCGGTATAGCCTGATGTCCAACGGATCTGACGACTTCAGTTCCGTGTGTATCTTTGCATGTCCTCGCGTTTTCACGTTTTCACAAAATTCATATTTTGTGTGGACTTGGCTTTGTATGTATGTGAATCACAGGTCGAACCTGAATTCCTCAGACTGAGTTATGGAGCAACTACCTGCAGTAGTGTCCCATTGTCAAAAGCCATCTTGGAACTATACTAGGTTCATGAATGAACTATATGATTCAACATCTTCTTTGTCGCTTCTAAAGCGTCAACATACTTAGCCCTTGTTATAGAATTCGCCACAGTAACTAGTTTGAACAAATTCCAACTAACTGTGCCACCACATTGTGTGTTACACAAAACCCTTAATTTAAATCGAAAATCGCATGGAGAAAAGATGAAGACTCTATCGATGTAACATTTTACAACGAACTCTTCATGATCTCTGCTTGCGAGAAAACCATGTCATCAGTACTTACTCTAGTACTCTGTGACATCTTTCACTGTTGTCCCATGATCAGTAATTTGATCACTTTGGTATCCATACTCGCAACACCTTGGGAGTATCGGACATATCTGGTTGTTTTACATACCATGGAATACATGATTAATCCAAACACAAAAGTGTGTGGAATCTGCATCATGTATTTTACTCATCAGTGTTTTGGGACACCGAGTCTTGCAAAAACTCTTTCCATGTGACTTTGGCAAGAATCACTCCTTGGCGTTTTAAATGCTAAAAGGTTTTAGCATCTTGTCAATATGTATTCATTGCTTAGCCCCATTAGGTAAATCTATCTCCATAGATCATCATGCCTAATATTGAGGCTATTTAGCCTAAGCACTTCATCGAAAAACTATTTTCAAATGAAGTCCTAATTTGTGTCAAGAAATTTATTTCCAATTACCAATGTGCCAAGCGCATAAGGTTTTTAGAAATATTATTACGCTCCCACTTACTTTCTTGAATTACAAGCATCTTCGTTACCCATTGATGAAGTCAAAACCCCTTTGACCATTTCATCAAAACACGAAGATTCCAACTCCATTTTGCTCTCTTCTGTCCATTGCTGGAACTCTGAAGTTTGCATACCTACTAGCATCCTCTGGATCGACAAATTACTTTGGACTGTATCATATACAAGTCCTAGCTTTCATTTCCATCAGATGGAAATCCTTTTATCATCCATGTTTCATATCTCATGATTGAAATATGTATTAATTGCTAGTTCAACCCAAACCGACTTTAAGCATTGCTACGATGAAAACAACCTCATCGTATTATTTCAACAAGTCGAGCTTTATGGATAAAACATTTTATCCGTATCAGTTTTAAGTTCCATAAATATTCGTTAGACTCTAAGTCTTCCGAAAGGTGTATCAAGGTTTTAATCTTGAATCACTTATATGGAAACTAACTCGGGTTGTATTGGCATTTAGCCAATTCCGGAGTCAGGGCCCATCAACGCTTTCTTGTGTATCGTAGGTATAATGTTGTCTAACAACAATATCTCGTTTGCGCACCTGAGAGGTTTGCACGAGCCTTGCCTACGTGGTTCAGCTGCAAGTTCGACCGAAGTCCATACATTTTATTGTAGAGACTTTTGTATCAGTCGCAGTAGGAAACTCTGGAATTTCTTCCAAGGTCTCTTTCCTTTGGTCTGATGAAGATACTGTTTATCTCGTCGAGTTGCACTATTCTCCCACTCACCTTTTAGAAAGAACCATTCTCTTTAAAAGCACACCGTTTCGCGGCAAAACTATTTGCCTCGGTATAGTGAGGGAGGAATACCCAACATTTTGGTATAACCTACAAAGTAGCACTTGTCTGATTTGGAATAGGTTTGTAACCTTTTACACAAGCCCCATATTCCAAATGTTAAGAAAAGATATAACATGGTTGGGCGTACCATACCATGGCTTCATTTCAACAGACCCGATGTAGCTCTTTTCAGTGTAAAAGCCGCAGTCTCTAAAGCATCACTTTAAAAGGGATAATGGCAAATTTATTTATGTCATCTTTGACCTTACCATGTCATAAATGGTTTGATTACATCTCCACGGACTTTCCACTTGCAGTGGTATTCCGGGAGGTGCAAGTTTATGAAACCCCTTTCACAACTCATCAGACATTCGCTAAACATGTAACTCAAATATTCCTTTGTGCAATCAAATTGCATAAACATAATTTTCTTGTTACAATAACTTCTACTTCATTTTTGAGAACCTTTCGAATGATTTCAAAAGATCCAGACTTACGTCTCATCAAGTAAATATCCATATATCTACTTGAGTCATTTCTGAAGATAAATAAATCCACCACTAACAACACTTATCGGACTACACACATCAAATGTATGATCACTAATAAGTTTGTTGTTCGTTCCTTATGGCCTGTGAACGGTATTTTAGTCACTTCACTTTTCGGAGGAAAGTTGCAAGTGTCAGATGATTCAAAATCAAAAAGACTTCAAAATCCATGATAATGGAATTTTCCATGCGGGTTTCTCCAATGTGACCAAATGTAGTGCCACACTTGTGTGGTATTCTTTTAGTCTTGCGACATTTAGCGTCAGTGTTATGGATGTATCATATTACCCTCAATATTCATAACATACGTCCCATCGATGATGGAAGTATGGCCCTTATGTTATTCATAATACTTAACAACAATTGTTGTTTTTATGAACAACTCTTTTGCAACAAACATTGTGCAATGGGCTAGAGTGTATGAAACTCTAAAATGAATTATGAAAGTAAACCCAGAGGTACTGTATTATTATCAATATTCATAACATACATCTCATTCATAATGAAAGTATGGCCCTTGTGTTATTCATAACATCGAACATAAAAAGTTCTCTTATGAACAACCTTCTTGCAAGATGCCTTATGCAATGGGATAGAGTTTGTAAAACTCTAAATGAATTATGAAAATAAATACAGACAGCAATACACCGATGGAAGGTATAGTAACATTTACTATGTTCCCTGTGTATACCTTAACCTCATTTCTAGCTAGTCTTTCAGGCCATAGTAGTTCTTACATCGAGTTGCAACAGAATGCAATCGAGCGGGCATTTTTGTGATGAACTCACAATACCCAAGAATTAGTGATTAACATGTTTAACCATAATTCGCAAGAACTATATCTTTGACCAGCCTTCTATACATCAAAAACTTGTATGACATTCATACATGAGCTGGATATTCCAGTCTTCTTTCCTTTTGCCTTTATACTTCTAGCAGTTTAACTTTTAGTATTTCTCCTACTCTCAGAAGAAGCACCCAACTTAAGAGTGGCATTAGCCCCGGACTTCCTAGGCGTGTAAGTCATACTAACACCCTTTGGACACTTCCTTTCTCTTTAAGTTGTTGTTTTATTCACCTTTCATTATATGACAGGTGTTCTTCTGGATCCCTTTCCCAACAGTCAAATGCATAGTAAACACTTTTACTAATACTTGCAAACAAACATTGCTTTGTTTGTATCTGAAAATAATTTTCAGTTCCATGAATATCATATAACTATCCCAACTTTCGAAGTTTGGGTTTCATGGAAGCAAACATATTCCACTTGACCGTAATAGAATTCTAGCTTTTGGATCAAAGGACGAGAGTCACATGATCCATAGCATTAGCGGGAGGATACAGAAAGCATGCGATAGGACAAAGTCCTTCTCGGCACTTTTGAGGACAATCCTCATATTACGGTACCAATCGTAAAGTTTTAACCAGATATTTAACAGCTATTCAATTTTAACAGGGAAGGTGGAAACGCGAGCCATTATTCTACAACTATTTTGCATATAACACTTAGACAATGTTCATAATTAATTGCACTAAGAATTAAACATGTTAATTCAACAGTGCGCTCCCACTCAAATCAATATCTCTCAAAATTGATTGTGAGTGATACAAGACCCACATTTTAATTGTTCGCCATTGGTGTAACACCACTGATGACGAAAAATCTCAACCGGTAGGCCAACTTGCCAATCACATCTCTATGTGACTCTTGTTCATCTTTCGATGCGTGTGTTCCGAGCTCATGACGGTCATGCCTGAACGTCAAGACAACCAAGTGATCTCGCTGCGAGGTCTCAACTCACCCGCCTCACACTTCTCTAATCGTTCGTACCCGTGTGACACGGCGCACCCCGAAAAGATAGGTGCCGTGACGGTGCTACACTTGGGAGAACACTAACTACTTGGTATTTTAAGTGAGAGATCACCCTAATAAAAGCGACTACCGCGCAATCAAGAAGGGTGCATCATAAGGGATAAACATCTCAGGCAATTCATAATAGCATGATATGTTATAGCCCTTTCTGACGGAGAAGTCTTTCATTTCTTCGTCTTCGGCATTCGCGTCGGTGTTCACCTTCGCGAAGATTGCCACCACCTTGTCGATGCACCAGATAATATTGCTATCTCTATAGCTAACAAAATAATGCATTACAACAAGGTTGACACGCAGGTCATTAAAGTGCAATCATATGGCTCCAACCATCATGTCGAATCATGACACGCAGGTCATGTTAATCAAATTACATCATATAGTCATCTCATACATAATCGAATTAGTATGAGCACTGCTATACCACATCAAATGCACATCCTGCAAAACCAAGTTAGACGCCTCTAATCGGTTTATGCAAAATTTATTTTACGTGGCTTCTAAGGTTTTGACTTAAACCGCAGCGACCAACGTTTTATCATCAAGTATGATTATTCAAGTTGCTAGATTAACATCTCGGGGTGTATGAAACACGGGATAATTAAATCTCGAGCCCCATACTAAACTTCGTCATACGCATGACCCCCGTGCAGATCATATCTGCAATGCCCTTTCATCTGCGAATTTCATCTTTCTTTTGACTATGGCAGAACCCAAAGAACTGATAGCACTTCCATGATCAATCAGGATCACGGATTGCCAGAACTTTGTCAAATTCCACCATGCTGTCTCGAGATTGAGCAAACGCAAATTCTAGGGAAGCAACAAGAACCTCGGGTAACAGATTTCATCTGTCACCCGCATAAATAATTTTCAGCAATAGATCTCATCTACTACCTAATTATATTATGCAATACCCATACATCTCCATGTATTCTAGATCGAAACCTGCATCTACGCATAGCACGGCTCTTGATGCCACTGATGGGGAATGCGACAGAAAACAAAAAATTTCCGACCTACGCACCAGCCCAGGACCACTATGGAGACTGCATACATGGTTTGATCTTTTTCGTTACCGACTCGTAGCGCAGCGGGAAGTAGAGTCGATGACGATCGGCGGTGCAGATCCCCGCAGCTAGGATTTACAACCTCCCAACCGCGAGGATGTATACCCTCATCTGCTCCTCAGACAGCCCTCCGGGAGGCGGTCGAACAGCCCCCCGGACGGTGTCGCGGACAGCCCTTCGGGAGGACCTTCGAAACTCGAACGGTCACTCGAACAGCCCTTCGGGAGGACCTTCGAAACTCGGACGGTCACACGGACAGCCCTTCGGGAGGCACTCATGAACTAAGACCGAAACTACGATCTCTCTACAGAGTTGCACACATACGGTGTCATCTATCCGGCAGGGCTTCGCCGTCCAGAACTAGTTCCTGCCGGAACCCAGACAGCCTTACGGCTCTACGAAACTCTTTTCGTGGGAGGGAGAGAAGAAGCCAGATAATGCATGGCATGTGTATGAGAGCAAGGGATGAGTGTGGAGGGCTGCCCCTCCACCTCTATTTATAGGAAATCCCAAGGGAGTAGGGTAGTTTCACAAAAAACCCAAAATGCACATGAACGAAGTCCTTCCACAAGGACCTAGGAGTGAAACCAAGGAACAAGAGGGTCCCCAAGGGGGGATACCCCATGTGGCCGGCCACACCCCCATGAGGGGCCCAAAAAATGGCTCCTATCCATCCATGTCATCCCCAAGATCTTTTGGAGCAAAGCCCCAAAAGGTGGCTTTCCATAAAGTAACCATAAAGCTGATTTTCACTATTCACGACGACATTTTTCAGCGTCTGATCAAACTGAAAATATTTATGTGGGCTAAGAACATTTCCAGTACCCACTAAAATGATTTTCAACGCATTCCGAAACAATTCCGGTTTTAGTGATTTTCATCTGCGAAACGCATCTGAAGTGGCTCCGGCAGCTCCGGAACATTTCCGGTTTTTATCTCAGAAAATTCCAAAAAGCTTCCAGAATGATTCTGGCATCCTCCAAGAATTATTAGGCATGTGCCGAAACCAATTTGACTTAATGGTGTATCCCGAAACAACTTTTCGGTATCATCGAAACTTATCCGATGACCTCTCTCTGCGGTACGATTCCGCTGTCCGAAACTTTTTCGGTGATTTTCTCTCAGACTCCCTGTCTAGTATTCATCAGATAGATGACCCTTAAGCGTGTGACCCTATAGGTTCGGTGAAGTATAGACATGACCCGGAACCCCTTCCGATCAATGATCAACATCGGAGCCGTGGACACCCATATTGACCCCTATACCCACACGAATAAATATTCGAGTGAACCTCCAGTTGCCGTGTGCTATTCCTGTTGCTTCGCGATATGTTACAAATACCCGAGGTGAGACATGTTGGCATTCCCGTGGATCAACAACTTGTCCACTATGCTAGTTACCTCGTTACCGGTATTGTTCTCTTTTCTCGTTATCGTGTTCCGGCATCCCCGTGATCAAATCACAAAGTGTCTGGCCAGACGATGATGGATACCGTAACACCGAGAGGGCCCAGAGATATCTCTCCATCGTCGGAGGAGCAAATCCCAATCTTGAGCTATCAAGTTACTTGACACACTTTTTCATGAACCCATAAGCCGCCGTAATAGCCACCCATTTACGGATGACATTTAACAAACCCCAAAGTTCATGAAGCAAGCATGAAGAAACTCGATACTCTCATGGTCTAAGGAATCATGCAAACGTTAACCATCTCTGTGTTGTGTACCAATAAACTTGTGACGAATGAATCTCATAGCATAACATCAATCCGGGTCGATTCAACACAAATGTTCTCTTAACATTGTGCCCTCAAAGTTGCTGGCATAGACATGCCCATGACCAGGAAAACAGAATCATCATGCAACACTTGAGCTAGTCTTAGAGGCCAGACTAGGAATACTTCTTACCGTTTATTATTCCACACGTGCATTTGAGTCTTCCTCCGAGCCTCGTGGATATTGTAGACTCGAGAATCATTGCAGTTATAGCATGGAACATAAACATAATTATGAACTCGGAGATAAATAATATCATTTATTATTGCCTCTAGGGCATATCTCCTACAGACACGATGCAAGGTGAAACATGGTTGCAATCGGATATGTTCGGCTGGGTCAGACTTGTCAGTCTGACGGATCGACGCAAGTCGGTTGGTACGGAAGACGGTGGTGAGATTGGCGACGATGACATAGGAGCACGCTACTGATGGTGACCGACTTCTAGACGTGGAAACACGTGGCGCAGGCCCCAAGGGTTTGTGTGGCTTTGACAAGACTATGATGCGGGGTTGATTCAAGACGGTGCACATGAGAGCTTGAAGTCGACGGGGCGCGAGGGTGGACTGATCATCTACCATGGAGTCATGTTGAAGGTGGAGCTGGAGTCTGGAGGACTTCACTCGGTGCTGATTGAGGGGCTACGGCGCAAGTGCACAGAGAGTCGAAGCCTATTCAGCGGGAAAAGCGAGACACGTTGTTGAATATAACCGTTAGAGTCACCCGCCCAGGAGGGGCCGGGTTACGTCATAATGGTCATCACGCGAAGCCCAGCACCAAACTTGAAGACGGCGGGTCAATAATGGGCTTAAGACCCGGAGATGGCTTAAGGCCCGTAGTGTTAACCGCCGTTAGGGTGAAACTTGTAGTGTAAGGCAAGAATAGTTAAGAGTCCGAGCCGGACACTGTTATGAGCTGGCCGGGACTCTGAGAGCCGCTGGGCGTCAACCTCTCTATATAAAGGGACGACCCGGCGGCGGTTTAGGGACAAGTAAGACAAACTCGATAACCAGGCAGGACGGTTTAGCTCCTGGTGATCGAAACCCTAATCAATACCACCTCAACTGGACGTAGGCTTTTACCTTCACCGTAAGGGGCCGAACCAGTATAACCCTCGTGTTCCTTGTCCCGTTTAACCCCTTTAAGCTTCCTAGCTGCGATGGCTCCACGACTAAGTCCTTGCGCGAGGACATCTGCCGTGACAATTCCACGACACACGTAATTCGGACTGGAGCCCAGTGGTCTGATGGAAGCGTGAAACTCGTCATCGGTCGGTGATGATCGGTGGTACTCTGCAGTGGGGGTTGAGTGGTGTGGGTTCGCGACCCTTGAGACTCGACCGGGACAGTGGAGGCTCGACGCGATAATAGCGGCGAGGTGTGCGGTAAGCACGGGACATGAAGACGGGCCAGGGCTCTGGTGGTCATACATGTGGTGAGACAACTGCGAATTTGACTCAGGATGACTACAAGCAATGGTGAAATTCCTTCAAGTTTCAGACAGGCGGTCAAGGAAGGAGCGGTGATGTTGGGTTCAGGTGACTCTTATGTGTGACACCCAATATGTGAGTTGTTCATTTTCACGCAGGTCAGTGATTGGTGTGTGATGACATTGACGGATACTCCGGAAGTTGGGAGCACAAAGTAGAGTAACGAGGAACTTAATTTTGCTCGAGCGTTGACTGTGGTCAAGAAAAGAAGGGACTACAAGTTGCAGGTGAAGTCATATGGAGTCTTTGGAGTAGCAGCGGTACTCGTGGGATAAGCTCAAGTCCAATGTACATAGAAGTTTGACGCATGGAGGAATTCAAGGTGGTGGAGAATATTCGCCAAGGTGGAGTTTGTTAGAGTTGTGTCGAATATTGTGTACAAGATAGGTTACAGTTGGACTTGTAGTTGTATAGTCTTTACATAGGATATGGAGTCGTGTCCTAATAGGACACTTGTATCCTAGGCCTCTTATATATAGCGGGGGTAGACACACGATGTAACCTATGCCAACATAATAGCACCGGAACGCAGGGGAAGCCGGCAGCATGTGCCGGTGTCCAGGGCGACCGGGTGCGATATTGTGACGGTGTCACGGGGAGGAGCACCCGTAGTCAGGCCCCGGGGATGTAGCCATATCGGTGAACCTCGTTAACAAATCTCGGTGTCGTACTCGTGTGATTGCTTGGTCCTCGGATGATCGACGGTATGCCTCGAATTTATTCTAACATCAACTTTGTTACCGAGTCAGTAGCAGCACTTTGTGCTAGTCAAAAAAGCAAGTCAGTCTTCAAATAACACAACGATATATTGCCTATTAGAAACTTCCAGATTTATAAATGGAGCACTACCAAACTCCCCTCCTTGTGCGGACCCTTCCTCCCTACCCCTGCTCCCGTGCAGCGCCGCCGCGCTGCACCGGGGCATCCCCGCCTCCCTCCTCCGGTCCCCCCACCACCACTCTCCTCTCCGCCGCCGTCGGTGACGCCGCCAGGGCAAAGCCCGAGCGGCTCGGCGGCGGCGGTCTTCTGCTCGCGCATCAGCTGCTCAAGATCGATGCGGCGGCTCCGATCTTGATCTTCTTGGCGGTGATGGCAGACAACGGCGGCCGGAGTGTGGCAGCGGGTCTGTAGTCACAGCGGGTAGCGGCGACGGCGGCCATGTTGCAGCCGCTTAACCTCCGGTTCGGCTTCGAATCGCGGTGGCGCTTCTGGTCTTGATCTGCATCACACGGGCACCCGGGACGGCGACCCTGGGCTTGGCGGTGGTGTTCATCTCCTACGTCGGAGGTGGTCGGCCTGAGGCTGGGTGAGCGGATCTCGAGATCTGCAATCTAGTACCGGCGGCGAGTCGGGGAGACATAGTTGCCGGTGAAAACCGAGCCGACGGCGGACGATGGCGGCGGTCTGCGCCGTTACCTTGATGAAGGCATCGTCCTGTAACTACTGTCGACCCACTCGTGCTGCTTTGGGGGAAACCCTAGGATCTGGTTTTCCAGATCGGACGATGGCGGCACTACGGTGTCGGTTGTCTCTTGGGAGCATCATTTGTGGAGCAAGCGCTGGAAGTCCGAGGTAGGAGGTGGAGCGGCTTCGTCTTGTATGGAACTTCGGTGGAGATGTCAAGTCATGCCTGGCCGACAGGTGCTACGCTTTGTCATGCCTGGTCGGCAGCTGGTACGCACGACAGTCTTCCAGAGACTTCAAGCTTTGTCGGCTGGTGGTACTTGGCGGCATGGTGCTGAGGGGTACCGGCGACGACCGCTGCGTGCTCAGCAGTTCGCGCGCAGGGAGGTGGTGCCGTTGGGCGACGTGGTGGCGTCGACGGCAGCTAGACCGCGCAAGGATGATGCGTCAGTACAGCTCTGAAGATGGAGTGGTGGTAGTTGGCGGCGGCGGCCTCTGAGAGCACGCCGGACTGGTGTGTGCCCCATACCCGGCAAGTGGCTTGGTTGGGGCCTCAGGTCTTAGATGTTAAGTTTGGCTGCGAGGTCTGTGGTATTAGCCCCGGACTATCAACATCCCTTCATCAACTGGATAGGAGTAGCGACAAATATTGCCTAGATGGTGGCTTCAGACTTACTGTTGTATTTCTTTGTAAGGTTTTTTGTGAATAATTAATAAAATGGCTGCATGCATCGCCCAGATGCAGACGCCGGGGGTCTTCCTCTTCTAAAAAAACATAAAAGAAAACGATAATTATAAAGTTGCTTATTTTAATATAATATAAGCTTCTACACAGAAGGAAACAATTCAAGCATTTTACTCACGCTAATCCATTATATTAACATGATTTTGTGGACATTCAAGCAAGGCATGCAACCCTCTCAGGTGCTCATACAAAGAGATAAGAGTTGATTTCGGAGATGTGACAAAAGATTATTTATTAAGCCTATATGGAAATCAGATCCACCTCAGAGCTAATGTGAAAGTTTCTACTGTTTTTAGTCCTTGCGATCAGAAGTGAAATATATGAATATGTGCCACTTGCATGTTTGAAAACATGAAGCGATGACACATAGTGCTAGCAGCTATCCAGATGATGGTAATGGGATTGAAATTAGTTAACCTAGTATTACAAATCTGTAAAAAATCATCTTGATGACACAGACCAAATTTAAAGCTAGTCGAGCAGACCTGTTCTGATGGTTCTTTGCAAGCTTTCTTTTACCACAGAGGTACCAAACATTCAGTATAGGATTTTGATTTACCTCCATTAGCCCAACCACACTGGTTATGTGATGATGCATGACGTGATAAATTGAATAGGCAACCGGAAGGCTGAGATGCTTCGATGATGGAATGATAAGATAGTTGCTCAATAAAAGCATTTGTGCATGACCAATGGTAAGATCCAAATTCAACAAATAAGTGTGTACTTTGGCGGCTTCTTCCCTTCATAAAAATCTGACAAACATGCATTCGTCTAGGCTTCTTTCTTGTCTGAAAATGTGAAAACATACACATGTCTGATTCTAGTATAAGAATTTAAGACCTTAAAATGAGAAAGTTGAACTTAGTCGTGCGAATTTACATGAGAATAAAAGAAAATCACCATTGTCCATTGCAAACTTAGTCCACTGGGAATCAGAGCCTGCGTCCTCCTACGGTCCGATGTGAGTACATGGCTGCGATCAATGATCCACAACTGGGCGACGTCGAAACTATGTTTTGTCATTGCCGGAGGCATAGTTTCGTGCAGAACTATTGATCGTGCTAACCTGCCACTACTGCAGGATGCTGCTAATGCGACACTATGATCAGAGATCCTTCGACAAAACTGTGTGCGATGTCATAATCGCAAACGGTGGTGTAAAAATGCCATAAAAAAAGGTGCAAAACATTTGCGATGGCGAAGCCATCAAACACGGTTCAGATTTTAGTTGCGTGTGCGATGCAGGGCATACGGTTCAGTTCAATTAACTGTTTGCAATGAGGAGGAACAAAAGAAACGGGCAGCCAGATGGAGGTGTGTGCGATATATAGCATACGGTTCACTCAGATGAACTGTTTGTGATTAGGCAACACAAAAAAAAGTCAGCCAGATGAAGGTGTGTGCGATATACGGCATCACTACAAAAAAATTACACTTCTGTGATGATACGTGTTTGTCACAGTAGGTGTACATTCATGATAATTTTATGACAAAATCAAGATAGTCATACCTGTGTTGTCGTAGAAGTGTTCCATAACATTACCAAAATTATCATCACGGAAGTGTCCACTTCCATGACGATAAATTGCGCGTCATGGAAGTGCTTTCGTCAAGGGTGACCGACACGTGGCATCCACTGTAAGGGAAGGCCGTTAAGCTATCGGGTCCGGTTTTGGATCCGATAACCCGTTAACAGCCCCGACCAATGGGGATTTTCCACATGTAAAATCATCATTGGCTGGAGGAAACACGTGTCGGCTCACCATTGGGACAGATGTCATCCACTCGTTGGACCGAAGGCGCCTATGATACGTCGACACATGGCACGACCCAACAGAGGCCCATTTCTGTGAAAAGGCCGGCCCGTTTGACTTGGTCAAAAGGTGGCGGGCCGGCCCATGGAAAGCCTATTAAAGGTCTGTTCGCATATAGCCCATTTACAACGACCTATCCAAATTAGGCCAAGTAGCATCATCTGGGCCGTCCAATATGATTTCAGCCCGTTTTAACTTCCGACCCATGTATGGCCCATGACGTCTTTCGGCCCATATGAGGCCCTTTGTAACTCTTGGCCCATTAACGGCCCGTGGTGAAACTGGCCCGTAATGAACAGTGTATCGCTTTATACCCATTAACGGCTCATTATTCCATTGGGCCGTTTCCAGCCCATGTTATCTTTCGGCCTTCTCAGGGCCCATTTATTCTTCGGCTCATTTCTAGCATTCGTTTACTTACGGGCCGTTACTGTCATTTTCTGCTTGTGGGCGAAATTCAGCCCGTGGTTACAGTCGGCCCGTTTATGGCCCGTTAATATGTTGGGCCGTTTTCATAGCATCATCAAATATGGCCGATTAACGACGGCCTGTTATGGTCGGCCCATGAACGGACGATTCCAACTCTAGCCCGTTTACAGCCACAATGCAGGCTGTTATTGGCCCATTTTTGGCCAATCGATCATACGGCCCGCAGAAGGCCCATTGATGATACGACCCGTGAAAGGCCCATTGTGTCTACGGCCCGTAAAAGGCCCATTGTTTCTACGCTCCTTAGAATTCTCATTGTTTCTACAGCCCGTAGAAGGCCCATTGTTTCTACGGCCCGTAGGAGGCCCATGGTAACTACAATAAATATGTAGCCCATGGTTATTGTGGCCTAGTTTTAAAAAATAGGTTACTGCGGCCACTAGCAAACCGCGGAGAAAGAACTGCACTGACTACAAGCAAACAAATAAACAAGACAATAAGGAAACAAATAAGCAAGCAACTTACGCTAGGCTATCATGGCTATTACACATATTACATCCACTGGGCATCAAAGTTCGCCACCAGTGCAAATATAGGGAACAAAGCAGCATATCATATACACTGGTTGTCAAAGTTGGCGACCAGTGCAAATAAACGCCGCAGCAAAACAAGTCCAGAACTGAAACCACATCAGAAGAGCTCAAGAAACAATATCCTGGGTACCCATAATGCTGGCAAGATGTTTAGCAAGCTTATTAACTTTCTCTTGTTTGGCGCTTAAATCCTCCAGCACTTGCTATTGCACCAGAAAGTATGCATCTGAATTCTGCAGAAACTTCCTCAGTCCTTCGGCTTCCTGTCGCATAACATCTGATCGATGTCTTTCAACTTGAAGTTGAGACTCAAGAAGCCGAACTGATTCAGGCAGCGAGTTCGAAGAGCTGGTGCCAGCAGTAGTAGCCAGTAACTCAAACATTACATCAAGACAGGACTTTGGGGTTGTCTCAGTGTCTTCAATATAGTTATTATCAGCTTTCTTGGAGACCAACAAGGATGTCTCACTATCTTGAACCTTATATGCATTACTTCCTTTACCATTGCATAATGGGGTACTCTTCTCCAATATTTTATCCGCGTTCTAAAAGAGAAACAAACAAACACATCACAGGTTTGCAATGTAGTATATGAAACTCATTTTGGTAAACCAGTTCAGTAGTAAGGTGGACAGGATCACAACATGAAACAAACATATATCTATGTAGTATGATCACTGTATGGTCTATATCATTCTAGTTTATGTTGCCAAATCAAGATAGATACAGTTCAAATCCTATCTATTTAAGACAAAGCAGCATAGACAGAATATAAGTGTGGGAAACTACACAGCAATAACAACACTTGTAATGAGCATGGCATGAGAACATAACTGTTTATTCAATTGAAACTGAAATCAACATAGAGCAAGTTACAACAGCAAAGACGTTAAAGAAACAGGTTTAAAACATACCTATTGTGCCATTGGAGTTTCAATTGCATCCTTCAAATTTGAAATTAGTTGGTATGAGTAAATACAGTGATGCAAGAGCAAAGTAGTATGAACCATAACTACGGAACCTGACCTGAGAACAATTCTTCTTCTGCTTTAACCGTTGACTTGGGGTTCGGAGTGGTGGTCCTTGTGCTTTGGCACTGCAGTTTCCTTATTAACTGCTCGTGTTCGGGTGCTCTGTGGTGGAGATGGTGCTGTGTCAACTGGAACTGGGTTACTATCTGCTGGGGTTGGGGTTAGAAGGTGTGTAGCTGGTTCTCTGTCCAACTGGGTAGGGGTCCAATCTGCGCGAGTCTGGGTTATGTGTGGTGGGGCTGGTTCTTGGGCAAGTACAACGGTGGTTCTATCTGCATCGACAGGTAGCACGATCTTTTCTAAAGACCGTGTTTTTACTCCCACAGATACTGCCATCACCCCCTCCAATTGAAATGGCTGATAAACAAGAAAAGTAATTGAATGTACAGACATTGTAAGACAGACAGATGCAATGGATAGTAGGGAAGAAAACAGGGCATGAAATAATTCACATTTATGTTGTCTTACCAAACAGAATAGCAGGACATAATTTCACATATATGATGGCTAATTAAACAGGATAGCATGACACAATTTCACATGTATGATGGCTAACTAAACAGGATAGAATGACATACTTCAAAATATGATGACTATGTAAACATGATGACATGATATAACTATATGATGTGTCTATTAAAGTGGTTGGCATGCCATAAATCACAAACATCCCGTCGATGGAAACATGATGGCATGATATAATTCATGGATAGAATGACATAATTCAAAATATGATGACTATGTAAACATGATGAGATGATATAACTATATTATGTCTTTAGAAAATGGGTTGGCATGCCATAATTCAGATACATGCTGTCTATGTAAACATCTTGGCATGATATAATTCAAATATATGATTTATATACTAAGCAAGTGAGTAGAGGGCAATCGCATATATGATGTGTCAACTAAGGAGATGGCATTCAATATTGTGTATATGATGTAAAACTAAGCATTGCAATACAACATATGCATGATATGAGTAATATAACCCTGCCAAGTTTGAGCATACACCTCAGGGGGATAATAGGACTGGTCATTTGCCTCTGAATCCTCCTCCGAAGAGCTATCTGTAACCAGCAACATATCTGCTTCAGCAGGTATCATTGTCTGCTCTGAAGACCTTGTTTTCACTCCAGATTTCTCCATCACCAATTCAAATGGCTGATGCACAGGAAGAGCAGTTGAATATACAAACATTGTCGCCAAATGCAATGAGAAATACAAAAAAAGGACGGCATGATATCATTCACATATATGACGCTTGGATAAGCAGCATGGCATTGCATAATTCACATATATAATGCCTTGCAACAAGATAGCATTGCATAATTCACATATATGATGTCTTGCAACAAGATGGCATCGCATAATTCACATATATGGTAATTAGACACTAAATAGGTGGCATTCACACAAAGCATGTCTAAACTAAGCAAATGACATAGCAATGCAAGATACCATACGCACGATATGAGCAACATAACCTTGCCAAGTTAGAGCATGCACCTCGGGGGGGGGGGGGGAATAGGACTGGTCATCTGTCTCTGAATCCTCCTCCGAGGAGTTATCCGTAACCAGCAAGACATGTGCTTCGTCAGATAGCATTGTCTGCTCTGAAGACCTTGTTTCCACTTCAGATTTTTCCATGACCGTGCCGAATGGCTGATGCACAGGAAGAGTAATTGAATGTACTAAAATTGTTGACAAATTTAACACGTAATAAAAAATGATGGCATGATATAATTCACATATAAGATGACTGGCTAACCAAGGTGGCATTGCAAAATTCACATATATGATGCCTGGCTAAACAAAATGGCATTGCATGATTCACATATACAATAAAGAAACTAAACAGATGGCATTAACACAAAGCATGTCTAAACTAAGCAGATGACATATTTGATGTATACAGTAAGCAATGCAAGGCACCGTATGCATGATATTACCAACATCAGCATGCCAAGTTAGAGCGAAGACCTCAGGGGGTAAATAGGAGTGGTCTTCTCCTTCTGAATCCCCCTAGAACAGTTATCTTCCTCTTGATTACGATCCGAAATGGGTGGAGGGGGGGCTGCCTTTGCGCCCACCATGGAGCGACGTCTGCATGAAATTTTATTGCCACGCAAGGCTCGTCTCTTTTGCTCTACATGTTCATTTACATTGTGTACAATAACTGACATGCATAGGAATAAAACATAGTGAGATTATGTAAGGAGTGCATGCACAAATGTAGAATGATGGTAGCAAACTGTGGATAGACCCAAAACCAATGATAGCAGGCAGATAATAGCTTTAGTTTAAAAATACAGAAAATGGCTCCTTTAATGTTTGTTTGCACCCAACACGAAACTCATAATAGACACCCGAGATTAACCAGATAGTAGACAGATAGTACTGAATGCTGCCCAATATGTACCCCACAACCATTTAAAATCTCAAGTTTCAGCATTAGTTTGGACCTGACTCGGAGTCTAATAGGTGAACACGACGATAAAGTAGCATGTCATCATATTAAGCGATGCATAACGTAAGCAGACATGGAAGAGTGCGACCTCTCTTGCGGACCCGTGTAGTCCACAAGGTCATCTGCTCAGTGGATGATGGTAATGCAGTCATCGTGGCTGCCGACCGCGTGGAAGAAGATCTGAGGCGGCGAAAGACAGTCTGGAGAGCGTATCCCTGCTGTGGTGAACTCTTCCGTCATTGGAGCAGCTGAGCTGGGGTGGAACACAGCGCAGCAGGAGCAGGACAAACCACACAAGGTTTTCTTTGACACATATCTGTAACAGAAGTAATTGTGTAAGGGCTTGTTTTAATTTGAGGATTCTAACAGTGCAGCAATAGGAAATAGACAGGAATATGATAGGAATGCACGTGCAAAACAGAGAATTTAAAAACACAGGATTTTTGCCAATTGGGGTGTTTGATTCACAAGAATTGGAAGATCACAGGATGCAAAGAAGCATGGTGAGATTAAGTCAAACCACAAATGCATAGCTCAAATGCGCAGAGATAAATAATGATGGTGTTCAAGAGAGTCCATCACGGATAGCTAAGTTGCCTGGTACCTCACTGCTTGTCATATAGTAGGATAAAATAATTGTATTTCACATTACTACGTGTGCTCAGCGGACAATATATATAATATGTAGTGTAAAAAAGAGATGCAATAAGTGTACAACCTCTTTGGCGAAGCCATGTCGATCTCAGCGTGATTGGATTGGTCGGTGAGGATGCTCCGGCTAACTTGGCTGTCGGAGGAGGGGAAGGAGATCTTAGGCGCCTGGAGATGGAGCCCGGGGTACTGCTCCACTGTGATGGAGGGTTTCATCGTTGGAGCAGCTCCAGTGAGTTGTACGACGCCGAGGCTGAAGCAGGACAAGAGAGACAATGTTAACCTGAGTGGAATTCTAATAGCTTCTCCAATAGATGACGTAAAATACATAACCACAAAGTGCTAGATGTAAAATACATCAGCTCCTCATCTCCGAACTTAACTGTCGAAACTGAACTTAACTGTCGAAACTGAATTTTGTTGTCGAAACTGAATTTTACTGTCGAAACTGAACGCACTAGTAGCAGAAAAGCAGTAGCAGCAGTAGCGCGTGCGAGAGCCGGGGCATCTTGTCGTGTAGCGGCATCAGGTGAGGCTACATGTCAGTCGGCTGACTTTTTCTTCTCTGGTCAGTCGATTTTCCAGCCGTTCGATACAAAATCAAGGGCCTGCAGTTCATCTTCAACATCCAACCCCCTGAGCCGCTAGCTACCACCGGCTAAACAGGCGCCCCCGCCGCTCGCGGCCGGTGGTGCGCCGCCTCGCCCGGCCCGAAACCACTCCCCACCGCCCCGGCCATCCCTCTAGGCCCCCCCCCCGCCCCCGTGCCGAGCTTTTTCTCCGGCGATCCCCACGCCACCGCCCCACCACCGCCGGCGACCACCGCCCCCAGACTGAACCCTAAGATAGATACTGGGGTACCTCTCCAGCGAGCCCCCCTCCCGCTGCGGCTGGTTCTTCCTTAACTCCGGCGAGCCCCCCCACCCCCCTGAAAATCGACTGACCCAAAAGTCGATTCAGACGACTGAAGTGTAGCTAAATCGGAGCAGTATCGCAAGCAAGAGCAAGAGCGAGAGTAGCAGCGCGAGCAAGAGCAATAGCAAGAGCAGACCAAGCAGGGGACCGAGAGCAAGAGCAGAGCAGCAGCGCGAGCGAGAGCTAAAGCAGCAGCAACTCCTACTGATGTGGACGTCGCCGCCGAGGGAGCGACGCCGTGGAGGAAGTGGCCGGCGACGCCGCTGTGGATGGAGCCGCGCCGTGTCGGCTCGGGACCGAGCGTCAGCAGCACCGTGAGATCGAATCAAGAAGAAAATGCTACGATTAGTGTACAACCTCTTTGGTGGCGCCCATTAGGCCTCAGCTTCATCCGAGGAAAAGGTGATGATGATGCTCTTCCGGTGGTGCAGGTGAAGATGGCGGTGTGGGAATGGAGGTGGCGCGAAAGACGAGGGGAACGTCGGGGCAGCTCCTTGGAGGTGGAGGACGGGGTGGCTGAACCGGCGGGACGATGAGATCGGCGATGGATCCTCATCCGGTACGGTAGATGAGGGACGTCGAGGTGTTGCTGTGGATGACGTCGTCGGGGAAGAGGCTCCGGCTGGGTGGCGGACGGAGGAGGGTGTGGGGCTTCGCGGGTTTTCGCGGGAGTGGCGAACCATGGCTTAGGGATGCGCTTGTCCAAAATGTGGGGTAAGTTACGAAAGTACCCCCACCGATTTGACCTAGGCGGTTCTTTCGGTTTAGGGATATCATGGGCATTTGGCGTGTCGGGATTTCACAGGAGGTGGGAGTTTTCGCGCGCGTTGTAATTTTGGAATAGCAAGGCGCGGGTTGAGATGGAGGGAGTTGTCGGAGCACAACGAGACAAAGATATATCTTTAATATTTCAGGGTAACAAGGCGCGGGTTGAAGAGGCGGGAATTTCGCAGCACGATAGACAGAGACGCTAGCTTGAAATTTCGACATAACAAAGCGCGGCTTGAAATTTCGGGAGAACAAGCTTAACGTGCACCGAAAAAAGGCAATTCGCACCTCATCACCATAGAGAGCCATGTCCCGTTTTACTATATTACTAGAAATGCATTGAAATACAACAACAAAAAACTAAAAATATCGGGACAACAAACATAACATGTACATTACCAAAACAATTTGCACTTCCCTCAACAATACAAAAATAATGTGTCTTTTCTAGCATATGGACTAAATTTGAGTACATTTTCCCTGTTTGAATGGGATTGTACTCAGGTTAGTTATACAACCATCTAAATATTATCTTCACAACACATGACATGAATATAGGAGAAGTAAATTCCTATATAAATACGAATTACATGTACATACGATCTCAAATTCAAATGTATGTATCCATTTTATGTTGAATTCAAATCATAGTACACGTTTGCTCTAGCTAGATGTTCGGAATCTAAACCATGTATGATATACTACGTACAATGTGTTTAACAAGCACAACACACACACACAAACACCATTTAGACTAGTAAGGTACACGTGCATTGCACGCAAGAGATTTGGCAACCAAATTATGAATAAATACCACATTATAGCATGTAAGCTTTGAGTCATATATGCATGATGTACATGTTCGTTTAATTCTAGTTCATTTCATTCAAAATCATCTAGTTTTTATAAGAAAGCTAATCTATTTTAAGATTCATGGAATTGTGCGTTGTAAGGCATAAAGTAAAAACAAATAATGGCAAATCATGTAGAAAAACATTTGGGCAATTCTGATACGGAAGATTCTAGAACAAAGAAGAAGTGCTTGTGTTTTGAGGTTTGTGCATTATGCTTAAGTTCAACCATGGAGTCTTCTAGATTGTACATGTGGCAAAATCTGGTGGAATCTAGATGATATCCAATGGCCAGTAGTGCTCAAATTTGGCATCTCTGCACCATCGGATTGGCCTCATCCAACGACCATCTTTCAAAGTTAAAGTTATCCGCACACTATATAAAAAATATATAATATAATATATATAGGGGTATAGATATAGATATGTGATGCGAAAGCCACCCATCATCTCCAATTAGAATAGTGTGTCCATGCACGGATGTAATGTGGCCAAACGATGTCTGCCATCGATATCTCAAATTCAAATCAGTCTAATAACCTTGTTTAATTTAAATACAGTACAACATGCTCGTTTCCAAACCACACCGCGCATATCTCAGTTATATTCATGCATGCATGGGTTTCAAACATCATGATCTATTATTCAAATATTTGAATTCAACTTTACATTGATTATGACCTCACCTAGTCTTTTACACCAACACCACCATCTTCACTTTTATAATTGTACCACTAACTTCCTCTCGTGCATGCATGCACACACAGTACCAGTCGGTGATGACCCACAAGTATAGGGGATCTATCGTAGTCCTTTCGATAAGTAAGAGTGTCGAACCCAACGAGGAGCAGAAGGAAATGACAAGCGGTTTTTAGTAAGGTATTCTCTGCAAGCACTGAAATTATCGGTAGCAGATAGTTTTGTGATCAGGTAATTTATAACGGGTAACAAGTAATAAAAGTAAATAAGATGCAGCAAGATGGCCCAATCCTTTTTGTAGCAAAGGACAATCCTGGACAAACTCTTATATGAAGGAAAACGCTCCCGAGGACACATGGGAATAATCGTCAAGCTATTTTTCATCACGCTCATATGATTCGCGTTCGTTACTTTGATAATTTTGTATGTGGGTGGACCGGTGCTTGGGTGCTGCTCTTCCTTGGGCAAGCATCCCACTTATGATTAACCTCTATTGCAAGCATCCGCAACTACAAAAGAAGTAATAAGGTAAACCCAACCATAGCATGAAACATATGGATCCAAATCAGCCCCTTACGAAGCAACTCATAAACTAGGGTTTAAGCTTCTGTCACTCTAGCAACCCATCATCTACTCATTACTTCCCAATGCCTTCCCCTAGGCCCAAACAATGGTGAAGTTTCATGTAGTCGATGTTCACATAACACCACTAGAGGAAAGACAACATACATCTCATCAAAATATCGAACGAATACCAAATTCACAGGACTACTTATAGCAAGACTTCTCCCATGTCCTCGGGAACAAACATAACTACTCACAAATCATATTCATGTTCATAACCAGAGGGGTATTAATAAGCATTAAGGATCTGAACATATGATTTTTTTTCCAGGGTAAAAGACTTCATATAGCAGAAGATGGGCACCGGAGGACTGCCAGGGGGCCCACGAGGCATGGGGGCACGCCCAGGGGGGTAGGGCGCGCCCCCCACCCTCGTGGCCAGGGTGTGGGCCCCCTCTAGTGGATTATTTCGCCAGTATTTTTTATTAATTCCAAAACGTGCCTCCGTGAAGTTTCAGGACTTTTCGAGCTGTGCAGAATAGGTCTCTAATATTTGCTCCTTTTCCAGCCCAGAATTCCAGCTGCCGGCATTCCCCCACTTCATGTAAACTTTGTAAAATAAGAGAGAAAAGGCATAAGTATTGTGACATAACGTGTAATAACATCCCATAATGCAATAAATATCGATATAAAAGCATGACACAGAATGGACGTATCAACTCCCCCAAGCTTAGACCTCGCTTGTCGTCAAGCGGAAGCCGATAACGAAAAATATGTCCACATGTTTAGAGATAGAGGTGTTGATAAAAATAAAATACGGACATGAGGGCATCATGATCATTCTTATAACAGCAACATATATATTGTCATATGATTTCTTATGCTCAAGTAACAATCTATTCACAATGTAAAGTATGAATCGGAAACTTCATTGAGAACTAACAAAATATGATCTCGGTCATTGAAGCAATTGCAATTTATCGTAACATCGAAAGAGTCATTATAAGAGCTTTTCAGCAAGTCCACATACTCAACTATCATTTAGTCTTTCATAATTGCTAACACTCACGCAATACTTATGGTTGTGGAGTTTTAATCAGACACAGAGAAAGATAGGGGCTTATAGTGTTGCCTCCCAACCTTTTACCTCAAGGGTAATGTCAACAATAATAATTCATGCTAACTTACATCCAATTGGATATATATATCAGGATCTTTCCAACATAATGTGCTTGCCACAGGATGAAATATAAAAAGGAAAGGTGAAGATCAGCATGACTCTTGTATAAGGTATAAGACAAGAATAAAAGATAGGCCCTTCGCAGAGGGAAGCAGAGGTTGTCATGTGCTTTTATGGCTGGATGCACGAAATCTTAATGCAAGAGAACGTCACTTTATATTGCCACTTGTGATATGGACCTTTATTATGCAGTCCGTTACTTTTATTGCTTCCATATCACAAGATTGTATAAAGCTTATTTTCTCCACACTAATAAATCATACATATTTAGAGAGCAATTTTCATTGCATACCACAATGAAAACTTACTTGAAGGATCTTACTCAATCCATAGGTAGGTATGATGGACACTCATGGCAAAGACTGGGTTTAAGTATATTTGGAAGCACAAGTAGTATCTCTACTTGGTGCAAAGAATTTGGCTAGCACAAGAGGAAAGGCAAGCTCCACATGTTGGATGATCCATGACAATATACTTTATTTCGGATATAAGAAAACATAACCCATTACGTTGTCTTCCTTGTCCAACATCAACTCTTTAGCATGTCATATTTTAATGAGTGCTCACAATCATAAAAGATATCCAAGATAGTATATTTATATGTGAAAACCTCTCTTTCTTTATTACTTCCTATTAATTGCAACGATGACCAAAACTATGTTTGTCAACTCACAACAACTTTTATTCATCAAACTCTTTATATGTGAAGTCATTACTCTCCATAAGATCAATATGATCTCTTTGTTTCTTTTTATTCTTTTTCTTTTATTTTTATTCACTCAAGATCATAGCAAGATAATCAAGCCCTTGACTCAACACTAATCTTTAGTATATATAGCTCACAGACTCGATTACATAGAAGGATCATAAAGCAAAGCTCAAAACTAAATCATACTAAAACTTTATTCTACTAGATCAAGATATTACTAAAGGGATCGAACTAAGAAAAACGGTAAACATAGGAGTGTGATGGTGATACGATACCGGGGCACCTCCCCCAGGCTTGCCAGTTGCCAAGGCACTACTAGCAAAAGGGCTATAGATAATATGGACACTAATGGCGCACCACACATGTGGTGCGCCACTACTATATACTAATGGCGCACCATGTGTTGGTGCGCCACTAGTAAATTTTTTTTTTTTTCAAAATTACTAATGGCGCACCAGAGGACAGTGCGCCATTACTAGTTCAACTAGTAATGGCGCACCACTCCCACGGTGCGCCATTAGTAATTTTGTTTCAATTTTTTTTTCAAATTGTTTCTTTTTAAACTACTAATGGCGCACCGTGCGGGTGGTGCGCCATTACTAGTTGAACTAGTAATGGCGCACCACTCCCACGGTGCGCCATTAGTAATTTTGTTACAAATTTTGTTTCAAAATACTTTTTTTTTGAAAAACTACTAATGGCGCACCGTGGGGGTGGTGCGCCATTACTAGTTGAACTAGTAATGGCGCACCACTCCCACGGTGCGCCATTAGTAACTTGGCCCATTCCACCGAATGCATCCCCCCCCTTCCCCGTGGACCGCCTTTTCAGTTTAAAAAAAATAAAAGAAAATGATGGAAATGTCAAAAAAATAAAAGAAAATAAGTTTCCCATGTGATATGTGGTCTACTTGTTGGGAAAATTAACAAATATGAATTTCGACTTTATTTGCAAAATCTCTCTGGAATTTGTAAAATGGGCATAACTTTTTGCATACGAACTCGGATTAAAAAGTTTTATATATGAAAAATCATCTACTCGAAAAGATACATCCGAATTTAACAGGGGGGAACCCCGTTAAACATTTTCAAAATCCTCAAAAACCTAACAGAAAAAAAGTTACGGGGCTTTCAAGATCTAGAGGCAAAAAAATCAAAAAAATTCAAACTTACTAGTGGCGCACCGTTTGCTAGGTGCGCCACTAGTAACAGAAAAAAATATTGGTTTCGAATTTTTTTTTGGAATTTTTTTCAAAAAATGATACGTAATATGACAGGGAAGTTTGAAATATTTTTCAAAATTTCATCATACTCATGAATATGAACAAAGTCGTAGACATCAACAAGGTTTAATAGAATTGGTATGATAGATATATCAACAAGTGGCTGTTAAGTGAGGTGGTGCTGGGGTTGGATAGAACTGCGAAGTTAAGCGTGCTCGGGCTGTAGTAGTGTGAGGATGGGTGACCTTTCAGAAAGTTTGACCACTTAGTGCGATTTGACTTGAGATTAAGCATATAAACCCGAGATTAAGCCATAGTGACTCGAGATTGAAAAAAAATTGAAATTTTTTTTTTGAAAAAAAATAATTTCTGAAAAAATATTTGAAAAAAAAATTGTTACTAATGGCGCACTTCTATGTGGTGCGCCATTACTAAGTCACATAGTAATGGCGCACCATGGGCTATAGTAATGGCGCACTGCCTGGTGCGCCATTAGTAAAAAATACTAGTGGCGTGGTACTAGTGGCGCACCAGTAGTGCGCCATTAGTAGGCAAAACTGGTGCGCCACTAGTAGGCCTTTTCCTAGTAGTGAGGGGAGTGCCCATACCCATGTGATTATATCTCTTTCCTCGGGGGTGGTGATGATGGAGTTGTTAATGATCTAGGCTTGTCGTCCATCTTCCAAGGCATAGGCTCACCATCATAGAAGGATGATCGAGAATCCGGAATCCTCAAATCTGCAGCCAAACTCATCCTCTTGAATCTATATTCATACTCACAGTTTTGGTTTTGCAGGTCATAGATCTGGGCTCAGAGGTGCTCGATTTTCTTGTGAAGCTTGAAGATGGCCTCCCCAATGTTCTTGGCATCCAGCTTCTGGTTGTTAGTGAACTCCGCGATCATCATGTGGTTGGTGTCCAGTCCGCGTTCCACCATCCCTTGGCACTTGAAAACTTGCTGCTCCGTTGCTTCGAGTCTTGTCTCCACGCTTCCGGTCCTCCTGGGTCCCTCAACATCCCAATGGTTTGAGGATGTTGCAGCACTTCCGCGAGGTAGTGGTTGATGACCTTCTCGAAGAACTTGTCCTTGGGGGCACTTGGAGACGTCATGGTGATCTAGATCTGTCAGAAAAACAGCTCGAAACAAGAACAGAGGATATTGGCGTGGTACGGTAGTCAAAACCTTGGGGAGATTATATAATGAATTTTTACCAACCAAAAGAAGTATCTCGCAAAATAGAGTCCGATGGGCACACGAGGTGTCCACAAGGCAGGGGGCGCGCCCAGGAGGTAGGGCGCGCCCTCGACCCTCGTGGATGCCTCGTGTCCCTTTCGGACTACTTGTTATTTTCCTATTTTCTTAAATATTCCAAAACAGAGAAAAATTGCCATTAGACCTGTTTTGGAGTCGGTTTACTTACCGTACCACATACCTATTCCTTTTCGGAGTCTGAAACGTTCTGGTAAGTGTCCCTTATGTATTCCTCCGGGGTCACGGTTTCAATAACATTAGTTTCAACATTTATTGGATTACTTGAGATATAATGTTTGATTCTTTGACCGTCCACCACCTTTGGATTTGTGCCTTCGAAGTTGTTGATTTTTATGGCACCGGAACGGTAGACCTCCTCGATAACGTAAGGACCTTCCCATTTAGAGAGAAGTTTTCCTGCAAAAAATCTTAAACGAGAGTCGAATAGCAACACATAATCACCTACATTAAACTCACGCTTTTGTATCCTTTTGTCATGCCATCTTTTAACTTTTTCTTTAAACAGTTTGGCATTCTCATAGGCCTGGGTTATCCATTCGTCATGTGAGCTAATGTCAAATAGCCTCTTCTCACCAGCAAGTTTGAAATTGTAATTGAGCTCTTTAATTGCCCAATATGCCTTATGTTCTAGTTCGAGAGGTAAGTGACATGCTTTTCTATAAACCATTTTATACGGAGACATACCCATAGGATTTTTATATGCAGTTCTATAGGCCCATAATGCATCATCAAGTTTCTTGGACCAATTCTTAATAGATCTATTAATAGTCTTTTGCAAAATTAATTTGATCTCTCTATTACTAAGTTCTACTTGACAACTAGACTGCGGTTGATATGGAAATGCAATTCTATGATTAACATCATACTTAGCAAGCATTTTAGGGAAAGCACCATGAATAAAATGTGAAC
This sequence comes from Aegilops tauschii subsp. strangulata, assembly GCF_002575655.3. Lineage (NCBI taxonomy): Eukaryota > Viridiplantae > Streptophyta > Magnoliopsida > Poales > Poaceae > Aegilops > Aegilops tauschii. The sequence continues at coordinate 7,175,422 of NC_053035.3, forward strand.
CACCATCAGTCATTAAATATCTAGGGACTCCAAACGTTGGAAAAATAACTTCTTTACGCATCTTAATAGAGGTGTTATGATCAACACTACTAGTTGGAATAGCTTCTACCCACTTAGTAACGTAATGAACAACAACTAAAATATGTGTATACCCGTTAGAGGAAGGAAAAGGTCCCATATAATCAAAGCCCCAAACATCAAATGGTTCAATAACAAGTGAATATTTCATAGTCATTTCCTGACGTCTACTAATATTACCAATTCTTTGACATTCATCACAAGACAAGACAAACTTACGGGCATCCTTGAAGAGAGTAGGCCAATAAAAACCGGATTGCAATATCTTATGCGCAGTTCTGTCTCCAGCGTGGTGTCCTCCGTAAGCTTCGGAGTGACACTTGCGTAGGATCTGTTCCTGTTCATGCTCAGGTACACAACATCTAATAACACCATCTACTCCTTCTTTATAAAGGTGTGGGTCATCCTAGAAGTAATGTCTTAAATCATAGAAAAACATTTTCTTTTGCTAGTAAGTGAAACTAGGTGGTATAAATTTAGCAACAATGTAATTAGCATAATCATTATACCATGGAGCAGTACGAGAAGCATTTATGACAACTAATTGTTCATCAGGAAAGCTATCATCAATAGGTAGTGGCTCATCAAGAACATTCTCTAACCTAGACAAGTTGTCTACAACGGGGTTCTCAACTCCCTTTCTATCAATAATATGCAAATCAAATTCTTGTAGTAGGAGAACCCATCTAATAAGTCTAGGTTTAGCATCTTTCTTCTCCATAAGATATTTAATTGCAGCATGATCAGTGTGAACAGTTACTTTAGAATCAACAATATAAGGTCTGAACTTATCACAAGCAAACACAACTGCTAAAAATTCTTTTTCAGTAGTAGCATAATTTCTCTAGGCACTTTCTAGAGTCTTACTAGCATATTGGATAACATTTAATTTCTTATCAACTCTTTGCCCTAGAACATCACCTACAGCATAATCACTAGCATCACACATAATTTCAAAGGGTAAATTCCAATCAGGTGGCTGAACAATAGGTGCAGAAATCAAGGCTTTCTTAAGTATTTCAAATGCTTCTACGCAATCATCATCAAAAACAAAAGGAACATCTTTTTGTAAGAGATTAGTTAGAGGCCTAGAGATTTTTGAGAAGTCTTTAGTGAACCTCCTATAAAAACCGGCATGACCAGGAAACTTCTTATACCTTTAATGTCCTTAGGACACGTCATCTTTTCAATAGCATCAACTTTAGCTTTATCAACTTCAATAGCTCTTTCAGAAATTTTATGCCCCAAGACAATACCTTCATTAACCATAAAGTGGCACTTCTCCCAATTCAAGAAAAGATTAGTTTCTTCACATCTCTGCAAAACTCGATCAAGGTTGCTTAAGCAATCATCAAAAGAAGTTCCATATACGGAGAAATCATCCATGAAAACCTCAACAATTTTTTCACAAAAGTCAGAGAATATAGCAGTCATAGATCTTTGAAAGGTAGCAGGTGCATTGCATAAACCAAAAGGCATACGACTATAAGCAAAGGTACTGAAAAGGGCAAGTAAAAGTGGTCTTTTCTTGATCCTCTTTTGACACAGGTATTTGAGAGAAACCGGAATAAACATCTAGAAAGCAAAAATGTGTATGTTTAGATAATCTTTCTAGCATTTGATCAATAAAAGGTAAAGGGTAATGATCCTTTTTTGTAGCTTTATTTAATTTGCGGAAATCAATTACCATTCTATGGCCTGTAATAATTCTTTGTGGGATCAATTCATCTTTATCATTAGGAACAACAGTAATACCTCCCTTCTTAGGGACACAATGGACATGACTTACCCACTGACTAACAGCAACAGGATAAATTATACCTGCTTCCAGAAGCTTTAGTATTTCTTTTCTTACCACTTCCTTCATCTTAGGATTTAACCGTCATTAGTGATCAATAACCGGTTTAGCGTCTTTCTCCAATTTTATTTTGTGCTGACATAGAGTGGGACCAATGCCCTTAAGATCATCAAGAGTATATCCAATAGCAGCACGGTGCTTCTTCAGAGTTTTCAATAATTTTTTTTCTTCATGCTCTGAAAGGTTAGCACTAATAATAACAAGATATATCTTCTTTTCATCAAGATAAGCATATTTAAGAGTATCATGTAATGGTTTAAGCTCAAACACGGGATCACCCTTTGGTGGAGGAGGATCCCCTAGGATTTCAACAGGCAAGTTGTGTTTCAAAATAGGTCCCTGTTTAAAGAATACTTCATCTATTTCTCTTCTTTCATTCATAAACATATCATTTTCATGGTCTAGCAAATATTGTTCTAAAGGATCATTAGGAGGCACGGCAATAGAAGCAAGACCAATAATTTCATCTTTACTAGGCAATTCTTTATCGTGGGATTGTCTACGAAATTTAGCAAAATTAAACTCATGAGACATATCCCCCAAACCAATAGTAACAACATCCTTTTTGCAGTCTATCCTAGCATTAACAGTATTCAAAAAGGGTCTACCAAATATAATGGGACAAAAGTTATCTTGTGGGGAACCAAGAACAAGAAAATCAGCAGGATATTTAACATTCCCACACAAGACTTCAACATCTCTAACAATCCCAACTGGTGAAATAGTGTCTCTATTGGCAAGCTTAATTGTAACATCAATTTCCTCTATCTCAGCAGGTGCAATATCATGCATAATTTCTTTGTATAAGGACTGAGGCATTGCACTTGCACTAGCACCCATATCACATAAGCCATGATAGCAATGATTTCCTAGTTTAACAGAAATAACAGGCATGCCTACAACAGGTCTATGTTTACTTTTAGTATCAGGTCTAGCAATTCTAGCAGCTTCATCACAGAAGTAAATAACATGCCCATCAATATTATCAGCCAAGAGATCTTTAACCATAACAATACTACGTTCAACTTTAATTTGCTCAGGGGGTGTAGGTGTTCTAGTATTACTCTTACGAACCACAGTTGAAGCTTTAGCATGATCCTTTATTCTAATAGGGAAAGGTGGTTTCTCAATATAAGCAGTAGGAACAATAGGATCAACATTATAAGTGATAGTCTTTTCTTCAACTTTAATAAGTGCAACTACTTTTACTTCAATGGGAGGATTATATTTAAACCACTTCTCCTTAGGGAGATCAACATGAGTAGCAAAGGATTCACAGAAAGAAGCTACTATCTCAGAGTCAAGTCCATATTTAGTGCTAAATTCACGAAAAACATCAGTATCCATAAAGGATTTAACACAATCAAACTTAGGTGTTATACTTGACTCCTTACCTTCGTTGAGGTCCCAATCTTCAGAGTTGCGTTTAACTCTTTCCAATAAATACCATTTGAATTCAATAGTCTTCATCATAAAAGATCCAGTACAAGAAGTATCGAGCATGGAGCGATTGTTGAGAGAAAGCCGAGCATAAAATTTTTGAATAATAATTTCTCTTGAGAGCTCATGATTGGGGAATGAATATAATTACGATCACGATGAACAAGATGCATAGGATAAAACTTCTGATGAAATTCCAATTTCAATCGGCTGTAGTTCCATGATCCCATATCATCACATAGCCTAAACCATATCAATGCCTTTCCCTTCAAAGAAAAAGAGAAGACCTTCTTCTTGATAACATCCTCGGGCATACCTGCAAGCTTAAATAATCCACAAACTTCATCGACATAGATTAGGTGCAAAACGGGATGTAATGTTCCATCACCTGTGAAAGGATTAGCTAGGAGTTTCTCTATCATACCAGAAGGGATTTCAAAGTAAACATTTTCAGTAGGTTCAGTAGGTTGAGGAGCAACTCTTTGCTCTACTGGTCGGGGTGAAGATACCCAGAGCAAGCCCCTCAAAGGATTATTTTCCATAGTAACAAGTGATAGTAAATTTCAGCACACTAAATAAAATTTTCCTTACCAAATTCCACCTACCAAAGGCGCTTCCGAGGGAATTATCATCAAGCTATTTTTCATCACGCTCATATGATTCGCGTTCGTTACTTTGATAATTTGGTATATGGGTGGACCGGTGCTTGGGTGCTGCCCTTCCTTGGACAAGCATCCCACTTATGATTAACCCCTATTGCAAGCATCCGCAACTATAAAAGAAGTATTAAGGTAAACCTAACCATAGCATGAAACATATGGATCCAAATCAGCCCCTTACGAAGCAACTCATAAACTAGGGTTTAAGCTTCTGTCACTCTAGCAACCCATCATCTACTTATTACTTCCCAATGCCTTCCCCTAGGCCCAAACAATGGTGAAGTGTCATGTAGTCAACGTTCACATAACACCACTAGAGGAAAGACAACATACATCTCATCAAAATATCGAACGAATACCAAATTCACATGACTACTTATAGCAAGACTTCTCCCATGTCCTCGGGAACAAACATAACTACTCAAAAATCATATTCATGTTCATAATCAGAGGGGTATTAATATGCATAAAGGATCTGAACATATGATCTTCCACCAAATAAACCAACTAGCATCAACTACAAGGAGTAATCAAGACTACTAGCAACCCACAGGTACCAATCTGAGGTTTTGGGACAAATATTGGATACAAGAGATGAACTAGGGTTTTAGAGGAGATGGTGCTGGTGAAGATGTTGATGGAGATTGACCCCCTCCCGATGAGAGGATTGTTGGTGATGACGATGGCGATGATTTCCCCCTCCCGGAGGGATGTTTCCCCGGCAGAACAGCTCCGCCGGAGCCCTAGATTGGTTTCGCCAAGGTTCCGCCTCGTGGCGGCGGTGTTTCGTCCCGAAAGCTTGCTTATGATTTTTTCCAGGGTAAAAGACTTCATATAGCAGAAGATGGGCACCGGAGGCCTGCCAGGGGGCCCACGAGGCAGGGGGCGCGCCCAGGGGGGTAGGGCGCCCCCCACCGTCGTGGCCAGGGTGTGGGCCCCCTCTGGTGGATTCTTTCGCCAGTATTAATTCCAAAACGTGCCTCCGTGAAGTTCCAGGACTTTTGGAGCTGTGCATAATAGGTCTCTAATATTTGCTCCTTTTCCAACCCAGAATTCCAGCTGCCGGCATTCCCCCTCTTCATGTAAACCTTTTAAAATAGGAGACAAAAGGCATCAGTATTGTGACATAACGTGTAATAACAGCCCATAATGCTATAAATATCGATATAAAAGCATGATGCAAAATGGACGTATCAGTCGGCATTATCCATCGCACACATGCAATCTTTTCTTCAGGTCGGTCTCCGATGCATGCACGCACACAACCTCCCCCTCTCCATCATATTGGGCATTCCTTATCTCTCTCGTGCATGCGCAACGATCAATGTTCCTCTATGTGTGTGTGTGTGTATATATATAGCTAGGTCTTTCACAGTTTCCCACACAAACCGATCAATCTATATATCTAGTGAGGTCTCACCCTCTTTCCCACGTCCACATCGATCAATCTATACCTCTCTATATAGGATTACATAGCTAATACACACACATTAATTATATATCCAGCGTCCCCCTCTCATCATCCATGCCTTCCGCTTCATCTCTCAGACGCGCGCACAGTGGCGAAGACAGGGGCAGCAAGGGCCCTGCCCCCCTAACATCACTATATATCAAGGCTAATATGAATATGATCATTAGACAATTGCTGGTAAAATGGTTTAAGTTGATGAATTGGCCCTCCTCGTAAAGGATTAGCAATGCTTGGCCCCCTAGCTCATTTATTTTTCATGGCTCCGCTACTGCGCGCAACAATGCACGTTCTCGCCCCCTCTCTTTAAATATCGATCTCGCACTTGTGCACTCCTTCATAGTCTCCCTCCACTTGGCCCCTCGCACCATCTACTAGCCCCCCACCGGATTTTGCCACATGTACAATCTAGCAGACTCCATGGTTGAACTTAAGCATAATGCACAAACCTCAAAACACAAGTGCTTCTCCTTTGTTCTAGAATCTTCTGTATCATAACTGCCCAAACTTTTTTTCTAGTTGAATTGCCATTATTTGTTTTTACTTTATGCTTTACAACACACAATTCCATGAATCATAAAATAGATTTAGGGCTTCTTTGAATGAAAGGATTCTCAAAGGAATTTTGGAGGATTCTAATCCTTAGGAATTTTTCCTATCTTGGTTGTTTGATTCGTAGGATTGTAAACCATAGGAATTTTTCCATAGGATTCATTTGCACTAGATTTCATAGGAAACATCCCATCCACTCAAACCTCTTTGAAAGAATCATGCGTTTTTTCTATGCACAATCAGAAACTCGTACAATCCTGTAGGATTCAAGACAACATTCCACTCTAATCCCATGTTTTTCCTATTCCCGCGTTTTGGAAATCCTACGAATCAAAGAGGCCCTACCTTTTTACAAAAACTAATTTATTTTGAATGAGATGAACTATAAGAATTAAACGAAGGTCTACATCAGGCATATATGACTCAGAGCTTACATGCTATAGTGTGGTATTTATTCATAATTTGGTTGCCAAATCTGATGTGTGCAATGCACGTGTACCTTACTAGTACTTCGAGTATGTGCAGAACACGTAAGTTAGAATTCCAATGGCACGCTACACAGTGTCTCTCCTATAGTTCATGAAGCCACGTGGCACATGTGGAGGCGTTGTTGCGACCTCCTTGTGTGGATTGATCACAGTGACGTGCCGCTTGTTCTACAAGAATGTACTTGTCCTCTCTGAGCCACACTGGCGGTACATGCATGAAGCGAAGATGTGCACACATGCCACGCACACACTCATTCCCTCGCACGCACACGCGGGTACATGGAGGGACGCATTTTTGTACGAAGATCCACCCCACGTGATAATTTGACGCGTGTAAAGTCCTTCACTTTATTGATGGTTGATACATCCATTTTGCATCATGCTTTTATATCAATATTTATTGCATTATGGGCTGTTATTACACATTATGTCACAATACTTATGCCTTTTCTCTCTTATTTTACAAGGTTTACACGAAGAGGGAGAATGCCGGCAGCTGGAATTCTGGGCTGGAAAAGGAGCAAATATTAGAGACCTATTCTGCACAACTCCAAAAGTCCTGAAACTCCACGAAAGTCAGTTTTGGAATATATAAAAACTATTGGGCGAAGAAAGCACCAGAGGGGGCTACCCATCGTCCAAGATGGTGGGGGCGCGCCCCCTGCCTCGTGGGCCCCCTAGCAGGCCTCCGGTGCCCATCTTTTGCTATATGAAGTCTTTCACCATGGAAAAAATAAGAAGGAGGCTTTCGGGATGAAGTGCCACCGTCTCGAGGCGGAACCTTGGCGGAATCAATCTAGGGCTCCGGTGGAGTTGTTCTGCCGGGGAAACATCCCTCTGTGTGGGGGAAATCATCACCGTCGTCATCACCATCGTTCCTCTCAATGGGAGAGGGTCAATATCCATCAACATCTTCACCAGCACCATCTCCTCTCAAACCCTAGTTCATCTCTTGTATCCAATATTTGTCTAAAAACCTCAGATTGGTACATGTGGGTTGCTAGTAGTGTTGATTACTCCTTGTAGTTGATGCTAGTTGGTTTATTTGGTGGAAGATCATATGTTCAGATCCTTTATGCATATTAATATCCCTCTGATTATGAACATGAATATGATTTGTGAGTAGTTATTTTTGTTCCTGAGTATATGGGAGAAGTCTTGCTATAAGTAGTCATGTGAATTTGGTATTCGTTCAATATTTTGATGAGATGTATGTTGTCTTTCCTCTAGTGGTGTTATGTGAACGTCAACTACATGACACTTCACCATTGTTTGGGCCTAGGGGAAGGCATTGTGAAGTAATAAGTAGATGATGGGTTGCTAGAGTGACACGAGCTTAAACCCTAGTTTATGCGTTGCTTCGTAAGGTGCTGATTTGGATCCACATGTTTCATGCTATGGTTAGGTTTACCTTAATACTTCTTTTGTAGTTGCGGATGCTTGCAATAGGGGTTAATCATAAGTGGGATTCTTGTCCAAGGAAGGGCAGCACCCAAGCATCGGTCCACCCACATATCAAATTATCAATGTAACGATTGTGAATCATATGACCATGATGAAAACTAGCTTGACGATAATTCCCATGTGTCCTCGGGAGCGCTTTCCTTTATATGAGAGTTTGTCCAGGCATGTCCTTTGCTACAGAAAGGATTGGGCCACCTTGCTGCACCTTATTTACTTTTATTACTTGTTACCCGCTACAAATTACCTTATCACAAAACTATGTGTTACCGATAATTTCAGTGCTTGCAGAGAATACCTTACTGAAAACCGCTTGTCATTTCCTTCTGCTCCTCGTTGGGTTCGACACTCTTACTTATCGAAAGGACTACGATAGATCCCCTATACTTGTGGGTCATCAAGACTCTTTTCTGGCGCCGTTGCCGGGGAGTGAAGCGCCTTTTGTAAGTGGAATTTGGTAAGGAAAAATTTATATAGTATGCCGAAATTTACTATCACTTGTTACTATGGAAAATAATCCTTTGAGGGGCTTGTTCGGGGTATCTTCACCCCGACCAGTAGAGTAAAGAGTTGCTCCTCAACCTATTGAACGTACAGAAAATGTTCACTTTGAAATTCCTTCGGGTATGATAGAGAAACTGCTAGCTAATCCTTTTACAGGAGATGGAACATTACATCCCCGATATGCACCTAATCTATGTGGATGAAGTTTGTGGATTATTTAAGGTTGCAGGTATGCCCGATGATGTTATCAAGAAGAACTTCTTCCCTTTATCTTTGAAGGGAAAGGCACTGACATGGTTTAGGCTATGTGATGATATGGGATCATGGAACTACAACTGATTGAAATTGGAATTTCATCAGAACTTTTATCCTATGCATCTGGTTCATCGTGATCGTAAGTATATATATATAATTATTGGCCTCGCGAAGGAGAAAGTATCGCTCAAGCTTGGGGGAGGCTTAAGTCAATGTTATATTCATACCCCAATCATGAGCTCTCCAGAGAAATCATTATTCAAAAAATTTATGCTCGGCTTTCTCTCAATAATCGCTCCATGCTCGATACTTCTTGTACTGGTTCTTTCTCTCAATAAATGCAACTCTGAAGATTGGGAACTCGACGAAGGTAAGGAGTCAGGTATAACACCTAAGTTTGATTGTGTTAAATCTTTTATGGATACCGATGTTTTCCGTGAATTTAGCACTAATTATGGACTTGACTCTGAGATAATAGCTTCTTTGTATGAATCATTTGCTACTCATGTTGATCTCCCTAAGGAGAAGTGGTTTAAATATCACCCTCCCATTGATGTAAAAGTAGTTGAACCTATTAAAGTTGAAGAAAAGACTATCACTTATAATGTTGATCCTATTGTTCCTACCGCCTATATTGAGAAACCTCCTTTCCCTGCTAGAATAAAGGATCATGCTAAAGCTTCAACTGTGGTCAAAAAAAGTAATATTAGAACACATACACCCCCTGAGCAAATTAAAGTTGAACCTAGTATTGCTATGGTTAAAGATCTCTTGGTCGATAATATTGATGGGCATGTTATTTACCTCTGTGATGAAGTTGCTAGAATTGCTAGACCCGATACTAAAAATAAACATAGACATGTTGTAGGCATGCCTGTTATCTCTGTTAAAATAGGAGATCATTGCTATCATGGCCTATGTGATATGGGTGCTAGTGCGAGTGCAATACCTCGTTCTTTATACAAAGAAATTATGCATGTTATTGCACCTGCTGAGTTAGAGGGTATTGATGTTACAATTAAGCTTGCCAATAGAGATACTATTTCACCAGTTGGGATTGTTAGAAATGTTGAAGTCTTGTGTGGGAAGGTTAAATATCCTACTGATTTTCTTGTTCTTGGTTCCCCACAAGATGACTTTTGTCCCATTATATTTGGTAGACCCTTCTTGAATACTGTTATTGCTAAGATAGATTGCAAAAAAGATGTTGTTACTATTGGTTTAGGGGATATGTCTCATGATTTTAATTTTTCTAAATTTCATAGACAACCCCATGATAAAGAATTGCCTAGTAAGGATGAAATTTTGGTCTTGCTTTTATTGCCATGCCTCCTAACGATCCTTTAGAACAATATTTGCTAGACCATGAAAATGATATGTCTATGAATGAAAGAAGGGAAATAGATGAAGTATTATTTAAACAGGGACCTATTTTGAAACACAACTTGCCTGTTGAAATTCTATGGGATCCTCCTCCACCCAAGGGTGATCCCGTATTTGAGCTCAAACCGTTGCCGGATACTCTTAAATATGCTTATATTGATGAAAAGAAGATATATCATGTTATTATTAGTGCTAACGTTTCAGAGCAGGAAGAAGAGAAATTATTGAAAACTCTGAAGAAGCACCGTGCTGCTATTGGGTATACTCTTGATGATCTTAAGGGCATTAGTCCCACTCTATGCCAACACAGAATAAAATTGGAGAAAGACGCTAAACCGGTTGTTGACCACCAACGACGGTTAAATCCTAAGATGAAAGAAGTGGTAAGGAAAGAAATACTAAAGCTTCTAGAGGCAAGTATAATTTATCCTGTTGCTGATAGTCAATGGGTAAGTCTTGTCCATTGTGTCCCTAAGAAGGGAGGTATCACTGTTGTTCCTAATGATAAAGATGAATTGATCCCACAAAGAATTGTTACAGGTTATAGAATGGTAATTGATTTTCGCAAACTAAATAAAGCTACTAAAAAAGATCATTACCCCTTACCTTTTATTGATCAAATGCTAGAAAGATTATCCAAACATACACATTTTTTCTTTCTAGATGGTTATTCTGGTTTCTCTCAAATACCAGTGTCAAAAGAGGATCAAGAAAAAACCTCTTTTACTTGCCCTTTCGGTACCTTTGCTTATTGATGCATGCTTTTTGGTTTATGAAAAGCACATGCTACCTTTCAAAGATGTATGACTGCTATATTCTCTGACTTTTGTGAAAAGATTGTTGAGGTTTTCATGGATGATTTCTCCGTGTATGGAACTTCTTTTGATGATTGCTTAAGCAACCTTGATCGAGTTTTGCAGAGATGTGAATAAACTAATCTTGTCCTGAATTGGGAGAAGTTCCACTTTATGTTTAATGAATGTATTGTCTTGGGGAATAACATTTCTGAAAGAGGTATTGAAGTTGACAAAGCTAAAGTTGATGCTATTGAAAAGATGCCGTGTCCTATGGACATTAAAGGTATAAGAAGCTGTTGGGGAACGTAGTAATTTCAAAAAATTTCCTACGCACACGCAAGATCATGGTGATGCATAGCAACGAGAGGGGAGAGTGTTGTCCACGTACCCTCGTAGACCGACAGCGGAAGCGTTATCACAATGCGGTTGATGTAGTCGTACGTCTTCACGATCCGACCGATCAAGTACCGAACGTACAGCACCTCCGAGTTCTACACACGTTCAGCTCGATGACGTCCCTCGAACTCCGATCCAGCCGAGTGTTGAGGGAGAGTTTCGTCAACACGACGGCGTGGTGACGATGATGATGTTCCACCGACGCAGGGCTTCGCTTAAGCTCCGCAACGGTATTATCGAGGTGTAATATGGTGGAGGGGGGCACCGCACACGGCTAAGAGATCTCAAGGATCAATTGTTGTGTGTCTGGGGTGCCCCCTGCCCCCGTATATAAAGGAGCAAGGGAGGAGGAGGCCGGCCCTAGGAGGGGGCGCACCAAGTGTGGAGTCCTACTAGGACTCCCTAGTCCTAGTAGGATTCCACCTCCCATAAGGAATAGGAAAAGAGGAAGGGAAAAAGAAAAGGAAGGAAGGGGGCGCCCCCCTTCCCTAGTCCAATTCGGACCAGACCAAGGGGAGGGGTGCGGCCACCCTTGAGGCCATTTTCCTTCTTTCCCGTATGGCCCAATAAGGCCCAATACGTATTCCCGTAACTCTCCGGTACTCCGAAAAATACCCGAATCACTCGGAACCTTTCCGAAGTCCGAATATAGTCGTCCAATATATCGATCTTTACGTCTCGACCATTTCGAGACTCCTCGTCATATCCCCGATCTCATCCGGGACTCCGAACTCCTTCGGTACATCAAAACTCAATAAAACTGTCATCGTAACGTTAAGCGTGCGGACCCTACGGGTTCGAGAACTATGTAGACATGACCGAGACACGTCTCCGGTCAATAACCAATAGCGGGACCTGGATGCCCATATTTGCTCCCACATATTCTACGAAGATCTTTATCGGTCAGACCGCATAACAACATACGTTGTTCCCTTTGTCACCGGTATGTTACTTGCCCGAGATTTGATCGTCGGTATCTCGATACCTAGTTCAATCTCGTTACCGGCAAGTCTCTTTACTCGTTCCGTAACACATCATCCCGCAACTAACTCATTAGTCACAATGCTTGCAAGGCTTATAGTGATGTGCATTACCGAGTGGGCCCAGAGATACCTCTCCGACAATCGGAGTGACAAATCCTAATCTTGAAATACGCCAACCCAACAAGTGCCTTTGGAGACACCTGTAGAGCACCTTTATAATCACCCATTTACGTTGTGACGTTTGGTAGCACACAAAGTGTTCCTCCGGTAAACGGGAGTTGCATAATCTCATAGTTATAGGAACATGTATAAGTCATGAAGAAAGCAATAGCAACATACTAAACGATCGAGTGCTAACCTAACAGAATGGGTCAAGTCAATCACGTCATTCTCCTAATGAGGTGATCCCGTTAATCAAACGACAACTCATGTCTATGGCTAGGAAACATAACCATCTTTGATTAACGAGCTAGTCAAGTAGAGGCATACTAGTGACACTCTGTTTGTCTATGTATTCACACATGTATTATGTTTCCGGTTAATGCAATTCGAGCATGAATAATAAACATTTATCATGATATAAGGAAATATATAATACTTTATTATTGCCTCTAGGGCATATTTCCTTCAGAAACTTCCTTGGCCATGTCGGTTTTTATAGGAGGTTCATTAAAGACTTCTCAAAAATTTCTAGGCCTCTGACTAATCTCTTACAAAAATACGATCCTTTTGTCTTTGATGATGATTGCGTAGAAGCATTTGAAATACTTAAGAAAGCCTTGATTTCTGCACCTATAGTTCAGCCACCTGATTGGAATTTACCCTTTGAAATTATGTGTGATGCTAGTGATTATGCTGTAGGTGTTGTTCTAGGACAAAGAGTTGATAAGAAGTTAAATGTTATCCAATATGCTAGTAAAACTCTAGACAGTGCCTAGAGAAATTATGCTACTACTGAAAAAGAATTTTTAGCAGTTGTATTTGCTTGTGATAAGTTTAGACCTTATATTGTCGATTCTAAAGTTACTGTTCACACTGATCATGCTGCTATGAAATACCTCATGGAAAAGAAAGATGCTAAACCTAGACTTATTAGATGGGTTCTCTTGCTACAAGAATTTGATTTTCATATTATTGAAAGAAAGGGAGCTGAGAACCCCGTTGTAGACAACTTATCTAGGTTAGAGAATGTTCTTGATGACCCACTACCTATTGATGATAGTTTTCCTGATGAACAATTAGCTGTCATAAATGCTTCTCGCACTACTCCATGGTATGCTGATTATGCTAATTACATTGTTGCTAAATTTATACCACCTAGTTTCACATACCAGCAAAAGAAAAAGTTTTTCTATGATTTAAGACATTACTTCTGGGATGACCCACACCTTTATAAAGAAGGAGTAGATGGTGTTATTAGACGTTGTGTACTTGAGCATGAACAGGAACAGATCCTACGCAAGTGTCACTCCGAGGATTATGGAGGACACCATGCTAGAGATAGAACTGCACATAAGGTATTGCAATCCGGTTTTTATTGGCCTACTCTTTTCAAAGATGTCGTAAGTTTGTCTTGTCTTGTGATGTATGCCAAAGAATTGGTAATATTAGTAGACGTGAAGAAATGCCTATGAACTATTCACTTGTTATTGAACCATTTGATGTTTGGGGCTTTGATTATATGGGACCGTTTCCTTCCTCTAATGGGTATACACATATTTTAGTTGATGTTGATTACGTTACTAAGTGGGTAGAAGCTATTCCAACTAGTAGTGTTGATCATAACACCTCTATTAAGATGCTTAAAGAAGTTATTTTCCTGAGGTTTGGAGTCCCTAGATACTTAATGACTGATGGTGGTTCACATTTTATCCATTGTGCTTTTCGTAAAATGCTTGCTAAGTATGATGTTAATCATAGAATTGCATCTCCATACCACCCAAGTCTAGTGGTCAAGTAGAACTGAGTAATAGAGAGATTAAATTAATTTTGCAAGAGACCGTTAATACATCTAGAAAGAATTGGTCCAAGAAACTTGATGATGCATTATGGGCCTATAGAACTGCATATAAAAATCCTATGGGTATATCTCCGTATAAAATGGTTTATGGAAAAGCATGTCACTTACCTCTCGAACTAGAACATAAGGCATATTGGGCCATTAAAGAGCTCAATTATGATTTCAAACTTGCCGGTGAGAAGAGACAATTTGACATTAGCTCACTTGATGAGTGGAGAACCCAGGCCTATGAGAATGCCAAACTGTTTAAAGAGAAAGTTAAAAGATGGCATGACAAAAGGATACAAAAGCGTGAGTTTAACGTAGGTGATTATGTTTTCCTATACAACTCTCGTTTAAGATTTTTTGCAGGAAAAATCCTCTCTAAATGGGAAGGCCCTTACGTTATCAAGGAGGTCTATCATTCCGGTGCCATAAAAATCAGCAACTTCAAAGGCACAAATCCGAAGGTGGTGAACGGTCAAAGAATTAAACATTATATCTCAGGTAATCCCATAAATGTTGAAACCAATGTTATTGACACCGTAACCCCTGAGGAGTACATAAGGGACACTTTCCAGAATGTTTCAGACTCCGAAAAGGAATAGGTATGTCGCACGGTAAGTAAACCGACTCCAAAATAGTTCTAATGGCAATTTTTCTCCGTTTTGGAATATTTAAGAAAATAGGAAAATAGTAAGTAGTCCGGGAAGGACACGAGGCATCCATGAGGGTGGAGGGCGTGCCCCCCTGCCTCGTGGGCACCTCGTGTGCCCTCCGGACTCCATTTTCATGCACGATACTTCTTTCGGTCGGTAAAAATTCATTATATAATCTCCCGAAGGTTTTGACCACCGTACCACGCAAGCATCCTCTGTTTTTGTTTCGAGCTGTTTCTGCAGCAGATCTAGAGCAAGATGTCTTCTCAAGAGTCAGTCGGGGTGTTGGGAATATAACTATTAGTATGAACCGCCTTGGAGGGGCCGGGTTATACTTATGACGACTCATGAAGCCCAAGACGACTCCTGGAGATGGCGGGTTACCTAAGGGCCCAAGGCCCAAAGGGTGACTTAAGGCCCGTAGAGATAAACCGCCATATATGTATAACTTGTATTATAAGGTAGAAATAGGGAGAAACCGAGCCGGACACTGTTTATGAGTCGGCCGGGACTCTATGAGCCGCTGGGCGTCGACCTCTGTATATAAAGGGACGACCCGGCGGCGGTTCAGGGCAAGTAACATCAAATCGAGAGCTAGGTCAAGCAGATTCGCTCCCTAGTCATCGAGACATAAGCAATCCCACTCAAAACTGGATCGTAGGCTATTACCTTCACCGTAAGGGGCCGAACCAGTATAAACCCGTGTCCTTTGTCCCGATTAACCCCTTCTTGGTTCCTAGTTGCGATGGCTCCACGACTAAGTCCTTTTGTTAGGACATCTGCCGTGACAATTCCACGACAGTTGGCGCCCACCGTGGGGCCAGCGCACGGTGGATTTGAGTTCTTGAAGGCCAGCTTCGAAGGGCTCAAGGGATACGCCGTGGGCCGGATGACCAAGAGTCGTCGCGGCAAGCTCTACATCGACGACGCAGGCTGGGGCCCCGACGCCGGCTCAATTGAGTACGGGTACCGGGTCCCCTTCGGCGGAATTCACGTTTTCATCGGCCGAATCGGCGAGCCGGGCCCTGAGCCGGACATCTGCACCGACATCATCGAGACGGCTCAGCGTGCGAGACCCGTCCGGGCTCCGCCCGCCATGAAGCATGCCTTCGTGGGATGCATCCATGGAGGGGAACTTCCTGAAGGATCCATGTCTGACGGTGAGACGGCCATCTATTCTGACGGTGAGTCGCCCATGGGTGAGACGGATTTGTTGTATCAATTACAAGACGGCGGGCTTGGGAGCTATTCCGATGGCAGCAGTATTCCGGACCCCTTTGAGCCGCCGAGCAGAGTAGGGATCTTCATGGCTGGCACTCAACCCGGTCAAAATTCTACAGCTGCGGCAGCAATAACCACCGGATCAACGGCAGCCGGGGCAGGAGACCCTGTGTGCCCGCCGGCTCAGGTGCTGATAGATCTCACGGATAGACTGACAACCCTGTTAACTGCCACGGTTAATCCGGCAGATCAGGTGGAACATGATGCAGAAGTGGTGCGGTTACGTGAGGAGATAGCACAAGCCAAAGAAAACTTAGCAGCTGAGGACACCAGATTAGCCACAGAGCGGGCGGCTTTGGATGCTCGAGCTCAGCAGCTTCAATCAGAAGCGTTCCAGCTTACGATGGATTTAAATGCATCAAACAAGGTCATGAGGAGAAGGCACCAGAAGTCCCAATCCCGTCTTCCTTCAATTTATGATCCTAGAAACCTCTTTCGCACACCCGGTGCAGGCCCCAGTAACCCACCGGAAGTAAACCCGGCTGCAACGCCCGGAGCTGGGACGCCGGTTCAACCACGGGTGATGGAACCTCCTCGAGTGAACACCGCTCCACCTCAGTATGTACCGACACCGCCGAGTCATTACTCTAACCCGTTGGAGAACATGATCGCTGCGGCAGCACGATTGGCGGCTCTTCCGGTGGAGGGCGACTCTCCAACGGCGATCGAAACACGAAGGGTCAGAGAACTTCTTCAGACGGCTCTGGCACAGCAGGAGGCATATTCTTATAGTCGACACAGGATTCATTCGACCCCTCGCCCAAGCCAGAGCCGAAGTTATAGCAGGCATATGGACTCGGCGGCGGTTTCAAGCAACGCCCGGCGCCGTGACCAGCCGTGTGGGCGGGACCCGGCGCGTGATGGAGCCCCTAACTTGGTTGATCAGGACAGGATACGCCAAGAGGCAGAGCGGGCGGTTCAGCAGGCGGCTTACCAATCTTTTCCGGTCCATCCGACGACTTCTATTGAAGCAGGTGCAACCACGAGAACCGGAGGTGTCCCTTGCTTAGTACCAGCACTGCGTAATGAGCGTTTGCCCAAGGATTTTAAGGGCCTCGAAAGGTGCCTAATTACACGGCCGATTTACAGCCCGGAGCATGGATTGAGAGCTATGAGATGGCCATGGAATTGTTGGAGGTCAGTGACGCGGCAATGGCCAAGTACTTCACTATGATGCTGGATGGAACGGCCCGCACTTGGTTAAAGGGACTGCTGCCTAATTCCATTGGTTCCTAGGCCGAGTTAAAGTCCCGGTTTATTCTGAACTTCAAAGACACATGCAAGCAGCCTATGTCGATTGTGGACTTGACCAATTGCAAGCAAGAGGAAGGGGAGTCCACGACCCATTGGGTGCGCCTGGTGAAGGAAATAATACATTCACCTGATAAAATGGATGCCGGCTCTGCAGTCTTAATGTTGGAGAAAAATTGCCGTTTTGAACCTCTGAAGCAGAAGCTGGGGCGGCTCAAACGCGATTACAATGACATGGGCCAGCTGATGGCAGCTCTAGTCAAATACGCCGACTCTGACAGTACCAAGGATCCCGCATCTGGTGAAGAGAAGACAGGGAAGGGAAAGAAGAACGACAATGCTATGGGTCCTCAGCATAATCCGCCGAATCAAGGAGGTAATAATAAATGTAAGGCTTACGGTAGCTCGGAGTTTGTGGCTAATGCGCAGGGCAACAATTTATGACGTAAGGGGAGGCCACCTCCTTGGTCTGGTGGGTCAGGTCCCACCCTTGAGCAGTTGCTAAATGAGCCCTGTCCAAGACATGGCACCCGGGAGAAGCCAGCAACGCACTTATGGAAGGACTGTACGATCATGAGGGCTTTCAAGAATTCTAACATGTTTGACGGCAGTCATGGACCCGGTGGCGGTTCAGGTGGCGGCGGCTTTCATGGCCCGGGTGGCGGTTCAAATTCCAACTTCCAGGGCCCTCAAGGTAACCAAGGTGGTTATAATCAGCACTCTGGCCAAGGAGGTCAGCAGCAACAACAATCCGGGTATCAGAGTAACCCAAAACAGCTGAATAGTGGGCAGTATCATGTATTTACCACCAGTTTATGCAAAAGGGACCAAAAACTTCATAAGAGGGCGGTGAACGCTGTTGAGCCGGCGGTCCCTCGTTATCTGAGATGGTCTGAGCAGCCTATTTTGTGGAGTAGGGAGGATCACCCTCCCCCGATTGACAATACGGGTCACTTGGCTTTAGTGGTGGCACCTCTGGTTGGTGGGTACAAGTTCACAAAGGTGCTCATGGATGGAGGCAGGAGCATCAATATCCTCTATTATGAGACCTTTCGTCGCATGGGATTGACTGATAAAAATCTCGAGACGTCCAACACTGTTTTTCATGGAGTAGTGCCTGGTAAGTCGGCGTACCCAGTGGGTAATATTGAGCTGGAAGTAGCCTTTGGGGACGAGCATGATTCCAGGGCTGAGAAGTTGACTATTGAGGTGGTCAAAATCCGGAGCCCGTATCACACATTGTTTGGACGGCCGGCTTATGCAAAGTTCATGGCACGACCGTGTTATGTTTACCTGCAGCTCAAGATGCCGGGTCATAAAGGCACTATCACGGTGCATGGGAGTCGGAAGATAGCCTTGGAATGTGAGGAAGGCGATGCTGCTTATGCTGAATCTGTTTGTGCAGCAGAAGAATTGAAGTTCTACAAGGACAATGTTGACCCGTCGGACATGACGTCTTTGAAAAAGCCAACCACGGAGCATGAACCGGTGATGAAATTTAAGTCGGCCGATGACACTAAGCTTGTTGATTTTGTTCCAGGCGACTCATCTAAGCAGTTCAGTATCAATGCCAATCTGGACCCCAAATAGGAAAGCACGCTCATCGAGTTCATCCATGAGAACCAGGACATCTTTGCATGGAAACCTTCTGACATGCCGGGTGTACCGAGAGAACTCGCTGAGCACACTCTTAATATTGATCCAAAATTTAAGCCGGTCAAGCGGTTTCTTCAGAGTTTAATGAGGAGAGGTGTAAAGCTATTGGTGAGGAGGTGGCCCGGCTCTTGGCGGCCGGGTTTATTGTTGAAGTCTTTCACGCAGAGTGGTTGGCTAACCCGGTGCTTGTGCTCAAGAAGAACGGCACCTGGCGTATGTGTGTGGATTACACGGATTTAAACAAGGCTTGTCTGGCTGATCCTTTTGCTCTTCCTCGTGTTGATCAAATCATTGATGCTACGGCGGGTTGTAAGCGTTTGAGCTTTTTGGATGCTTATTCTGGATGTCATCAGATCAAAATGGAAGTTAAGGACCAGGATAAGACGGCTTTCATCACTCCGTTTGGAGCCTTCTGTTATGTGTCTATGCCCTTTGGACTTAAAAGTGCCCAGGCGACTTATCAGCGATGTGTGCAGAACTGTCTCCACAGTCAGATTGGGCGTAATGTTCATGCTTATGTAGATGACATTGTGGTGAAGTCCAGAGAGAAGGAGACCTTGATAGATGATATGAAGGAAACTTTTGGTAATCTCCGGGTCTACAAAATGATGCTTAACCCGGCCAAGTGCGTTTTTGGAGTGCCAGCTGGCAAACTTTTGGGTTTTCTGGTTTCTAACAGAGGCATTGAGGCTAACCCGGAGAAGATCAACGCAATCACCTCTTTGGCTAAACCGGCGTGTATCAATGATGTTCAGCGTCTGGCGGGTCGTATTGCTGCCCTAAGCCGGTTCATAAGCCGGTTAGGTGAGAAGGCCATACCACTATGTCAGATGATGAAGAAGACGGACGACTTTGTCTGGAGTGATGCTGCTAACGCTGTCTTTGAAGATTTGAAGAGACAGTTATCTGAGCTGCCGGTCCTTGCTGCTCCCATTGATAAGGAGCCCTTATTGCTAAATGTGGCTGCCAACACACGTGCTGTCAGTGTTGCTATTGTGTTGATAAGGAGCGCAAGGAGGCTGGTAAGGAACATCCGGTTCAACGGCCGGTTTATTACATCAGTGAGGTGCTCATTGAGTCCAAGCAAAGATATCCACACTGGCAGAAACTTGTTTATGGAGTGTTTATGGCAAGCCGGAAGCTTAAGCAATACTTCCAGGGTCACCCCATCACTGTAGTCAGTTCTGCTCCTTTGGGAGATATCATTCAAAATAGAGAAGCCACATGACGAGTCGCCAAGTGGGCCATTGAACTTGGGCCTCATGGTTTAAAGTATGTGCCACGCACTGCTATTAAGTCTCAAGCACTGGTGGACTTCATCAATGATTGGACGGAGCTGCAGATGCCTGAAGAAAAGCCGGACAACACATATTGGACTATTCATTTTGATGGGTCCAGGCAATTGGAAGGCTCGGGGGCTGGAGTTGTCTTAGCTTCCCCTCGAGGTGACAAATTTTGTTATGTACTCCGGTTGATGTTTCCCTATACTAACAATGCAGCTGAGTATGAGGCCTTGCTCCATGGTCTTCGGATGGCTAAGGAGATGAACTTAAGCCGGGTAAGGTGCTTTGGCGATTCAGATTTGGTGGCTCAACAAGTATCAGGCAAGTGAGATTCCAAGGATCCTCTCATGGCAGCTTATCGCCGTGAAGTTGATGCCATTGCTGGGCACTTCAAGGGTTACCAGGTGGAACACATTGATCGCAGAAAAAACGAGGCGGCCGATGCTTTAAGCCGATTGGGATCTCAGCGTAAGCCGGTGCACCTAACACTTTTTTGGACGTTCTGCATAACCCTTCTGTCAAATTGCCTACAGAGGAAGACTTGGTTGTTCCT
The DNA here is from genome assembly GCF_002575655.3 of Aegilops tauschii subsp. strangulata. NCBI lineage: Eukaryota > Viridiplantae > Streptophyta > Magnoliopsida > Poales > Poaceae > Aegilops > Aegilops tauschii. The sequence continues at coordinate 7,196,426 of NC_053035.3, forward strand.
GACCCGGAAGCACAGTTGGTGGCGGCTCTTCACGTCATCCCAGATTGGACAGTGCCATATTTGGCTTACATGACCCGGGGCGAGTTGCCTGAGGACGAAACCTTGGCTAGGAAGATAACCCGGCGGTCTAAGTCAATGACGATTGCTAATGGGGAGTTACATCATCGCAGTGTCACTGGGGCGTTTCAACGTTGTGGCTCTCCAGAGGAGGGTCAAGAAATTCTTCCTGAGATACATGAAGGAGATTGTGGCCACCATGCCGGCTCAAAGTCCCTTGTGGCCAAGGCTTTTCGTCATGGATTTTATTGGTTGACGGCTCATGCTGACGCGGAAGATCTGGTTAGTAAATGTGATGGTTGTCAGAAATTCTCATGACGGGCTCATGTACCGGCTCAAGAATTGAGGATGATTCCAATTACTTGGCCGTTTGCAGTCTGGGGACTTGACATGGCCGGGCCTTTCAAAAGGTCCAAAGATAAAAAGACCCACATCTTGGTGGCGGTTGACAAATTCACAAAGTGGGTTGAGGCAGAGCCAGTCAGTAAGTGATGCAACCACGGCGGTTCAATTCATGAAAAAGGTGATTTTTCGCTTTGGTTTTCCACACAGTATTATCACTGACAATGGTACTAAACTGTCCAAGGGTGCCATGGAGGAGTTCTATCAACGTGAGCATATCCGGCTTGATGTTTCATCAGTAGCTCACCCCCAATCCAACGGGCAGGATGAAAGAGCCAATCAGGAAATCTTGAAAGGCATCAGGCCCTGGCTTATGGTTCCTTTGCAGCGGACGCCGGGTTGTTGGGTAGAAGAGTTACCTTCTGTCATATGGAGCATCAATACTACCCCCAACAGGTCCACGGGTTACACGCCTTTCTTCATGGTTTATGGTGCCGAGGCGGTTCTACCTAGTGACATCCGTCATAACGCGCCCCGCGTGGCGGCTTATGTTGAAGCTAATAATGAACAGGCCCGTCAGGATGCACTTGACCTGTTAGATGAGAAGCATGACTTAGCAGCCGCCCGCTCGGCGATTTACCAACAGGACCTGCGCCGCTATCACTGCCGCCGGGTTAAGTCCAGAACCTTTCAAGAAGGTGACTTGGTGCTCCGGCTCATCCAGGATCAGTCTGATGCGCACAAGCTATCCCCACCTTGGGAAGGACCCTTTGTGGTCAGCAAAAACCTGAACAACGGGTCATACTACCTTATCGATGTTCGAGAGCACAAAGACTCACGTAAGTCGGAGGAGGAGACCCGCCGGCCGTGGAACATTGCTCATCTTTGGCCTTACTACACTTGAGCCACCGGCTCTCATGATGTACATATTTTGATGATGTATATATTATAAGTAATAAAGCAGGACCTCTGTCCTTTTCATCCTCAATAATCATATGTCTTTATCATTTCGACCAATTTGGGGCTGATCGTATTCGAATTTAGCTTAACCCTCTCGGTCCGGCTCATGATCGTATTCGAATCTAGCCGTTAAACATCATGATCACTAGGGGGCTTCCTATTCAAACATAGGTCGTGTTCGAACCAAAGAGAACATAGCTGTCGATACCCTTTTGATCGGCACACTGCCAAACTCACTAGGGGGCTTCTTGATCATATCTGAATCATAGCTCAACCCCTTTTGGGTCCGACGTTGATCGTATTCGAATCAGCGTCATTAAAAAACTCTCAAGGTCATTTGGGGGCTTCCTGTTCAAACATAGGTCGTATTCAAACCAAAGAGAACATAGCTGTCGGTACCCTCTTGATCGACGCAACGGCAAAGCCACTGGGGGCTACATGATCGTATTCAAATCCTAGCTTAACCCCTTTGGAACGGTTTACTAGTCGTATTCGAATCGGAAGCCTTAAAATTCTATCTATTTTGCCTAAAGTTTTTTTGCAAACAATCTTTTGGGTTTGTTTTGAGACTTTTTTGATCATATTTGAAGCATTTCATGAGTGGCTTCTATTTAACCCGGCTTAACCTTGGCGAATAAGTCGCCAGCGTATAACAATCATCATATGTGTGGAAGTGTCGGCTTCTACAGGATTGGGTTACCACCCTTACTGTTTGGGTCACATAAATTGGTTGTACAACTGAAAGGATCACAGGTATGATGTGGTAGTGGTGTTTCAAAGTTATAATTCATCACACGTTTATCTATGACTCTTTTTCATATCCCGGGTTTTTTGTAAGATATATGATCCACCTTGCGGTAAGCCGCCAAGGACCTTGTGATTTATTTCTATATGCAGGGCAGTTCAAAAACTTTCTTAAGCATAAGGAAAACAGATGATACATATAATGCGGGTGAATATAACATGGCGCCTTAACAGTGTTGAGCACCAAACACGTGCACGATGGCACGGCACAGCCAAGTTATTTCTACCCTATTACATGACTCCCCGAGTCCAAATGATGAACATTGTTTTTTCAGCAAAACACAAATATGAGCCGCCTGATGGATCAATTGTTTTGTTGGCCTGATGCTTCCGGATCATCCCTTTCCGCTCCTCCATCTTGTTCCCTGTCCTGGAAGGTTGATGATGACCAGTCAATGCCACTCAAAGCTTCAAATTCAGCTTCATCATCAATTAATCCGGCCGGGTCAACTTCAGGGGCGAAGGTACGCTTACGAATTGGAGGGATCAGGCTGGTCACTTCGTAATGCGGCGTTGGAATCCTCCGATTTTCGGCGTCATAACCCGGCTGATACTTGGTAAGATCCGTGTCATCAGCAATCAGGGTGGCCACAGGGCGTATTTTCTTAACACAAGTGGTGAAGTCCTCTTGTTCAAATGGTGTGTTGTCCTCCTTTAGGCTTGGATATCCAATGGCGATGTCGGCCGGGTCTACCTCTGGTAGCCACGCCTTGGCCCGGCTTAATGCAGCTACGGCTCCGGCTCTTGCAGAAGATCGCCTTAATTCATTAAACCGCTGAGGTAGCACAGCAAGCCGTTTTAATACATCCGACAGGAGGGTGGGAACTTCATTCGACAGGGCCACTGCGGCTAAAGCACACTGAGACCCGGTGTAGAGTTGCTCCACCAGCATATAAACCGCCTTCAGTTTTATCAGCATGTTTTGATTAAGATTGGAACTCCTGGGACCTGCATTACAATGTCAGGTGAGTTGATGACAATATTATGCTTATTTGAAAGATTCAAATATTTAACACTTGTAAGGTGACTTACCAAAGACTGCTGAGACCATCTAAGATATATGGCGTTTTAAGCCGGATAATTCGGCGGTCGCTTCTACAAGAGCCATCTCTGCTTTCTCAGCCCGATTGGTCAAGGCCATTTTCTCGTCAGCCCAGGCTTTCTTCTCCACTTCAAAGCCCTTTTTCAGTTTTTCTTGTTCAGATACACTGAATTCAAATTTGGAGTTAGCTCTTTGGGTTTCAGTCTCTTGTGCCTCCAGGCGGTTCTTCAAATCAGACACTTCTGATCCAAGTTGGCTGGTGGCGGCCTGTACAAATACCGGGTCAAAATCAGGATTTTCATGATGTAATATTAAGTCCCAAGTCTTTTGCAAACAATAACACTTGGCACTTGGGGGCTAATGTATATTGACGGATTTTGCTTAAAATGGTGGTTCATGTTAGTAAGTCCCAAGCACTTTGCAAGCAAGAATACTTGGCACTTGGGGGCTAATGCATATTGCTGTTACAAAGTATTTTATGAGATCCAAGCATGATAAGGACCGGTTCAAACATGCTGCTTAAGCCGGCCCTTGGGGGCTACAGCATAAGCCGGATTTTTTATATCTCTTGTCCAGACATATTACTAATGTTATCAGCTTGTTTCTAAGTCTACAGCATATTTCATCATAAGCAATAGACTTGGGGGCTGGCATAGTAAGGATAAATAAGTACAGAGAAAGGAATGTACCTTAAACTTCTGATGCATCTGCTTCACCATGTCAATTTCTATGTCACGGCTGCTGTGCACTTGGCTCATATAGCCAGAGAAGATTTCTCCGTTACTCATGTGAGTATAATCAGCGGCATCAAGCTTAGTTCTGCGGCGTTCCAGAAGTTCCTCCTTGGCAGAACACTTGGCCAGCACGGTTGGCCTCCCCGGCTCAACAAAGCCGGTCTTGGTGATTTCGACATCAAGATCTTGAGGATCATCTGTCTTGGTTGGGCTAGAGAATTCCGGGTTGTCAGAACCATCGACGGCTTGCTCGACAGGCGGGTCAGCAGTGGGCGTTGGTATATCATGGGCTGGCTCAGGCGGCGGCTCATGAGTGGAGGCTTCAGGTGTGGGCGCTCCAAGTTCCGGCTCATTTAAGATCGGCTCTGCGGCCGGCTTACTCTTCTTCGCCCTTTTACTCGGCTTTGCTTGTCCGCTGCATAAGATCAAAAGGTCAGTACAAATACAAAAAATTGAAATGAACACAGGTTAAGCAGGTTATCATTACCCTGGAGCGGTTTTAAAAGCCGGCAAATTGGACTGCATTGACTTGCCGGAGGAAGGTGAAGTTTCCTGATAATTTGAGTCAGAAGAACTGAGTGGTTGACGAGTGAGACCCGCCAAAGGATAAAAGGGATGTAAATCGGAAGTAACCTCGTTCCGACGCTTTTTTGGTGCATTGGGTAAGCCGGAGGAGAGTTCCGCATCTTTGCTGGTCCGGGTCTGCCTCCGGCTCTCATGAATCTGTCGCTTCAAAAGAAATTGAGGATCATGATGAGCTAAGGGATGTGAAAATCTTACTTTCCGGGTTACTCTTCGAATTTTCTGTCTTGGCAAAGGCTCGGAGTCGGAGGAAATTATAGTTACCTCTTCAGCTTTTCCATGACTGGTTCCCGTGTCCTCCTGCTGATAATCAGTGTCAATAAGGTGGTTAAAAAGGGAGCCAAGAGAGTCAAGCGCTACCTCTGACTCAGAAGACTCCTCTAGCCGTAGCAAGTCAGAGGCGGTGGCTTTCTTGCCCTTCTTCTTTGCAGCTTCCTTTCTGGCGGATCTCTTGGCCTTCCTGGCCTTTTTTGCAGCTTCGTGATCATATTTGACTTTCCAGAATTTATCACTAGCCTATGAAGAACAATGAGAGTATGAATAAAGACAAAACTTTAAGGGTGAAGATAAGAATACTTAAGTTTGCCGGCTTACCGGTGGAGCCGGGTTAGCTTTGCAGAAGGGACTTAAGCAAAACTTGCTGCAATCTGCTAGGCTCTCATTCAAGAGCGACTTTGTCGTATCATCAATGACATCTTCAGGTAAATCAACAGAACCGTGATGCAAAGAATCATTTTGCTCGCCGGTATAGGTGCACATCAACCCGGTACGGCGGCTTAATGGAATGATCCGCCAAGCAACCCAGACCCGGACCAAATTGATGCCGCTCAAGCCATTCCCCAAAAGAGCTTTGACTTTGGACATGGTGGGGGAAAGTTTCTGGCGTTCAGCAGCAGATAGCTTGTCTGGTAAAGGATGAGTAGATTCGAGGCGCGAGGCGCGAAAGCGGGGAAAAGGATTCTCATTAGCCGGAGAAGTATCTTAGCAGTAGAACCATGTCTGGTTCCAGTCTTTGGGATGGCTTGGCGGGTTGGCATAAGGAAAGATTGCGTCTCTCCGACGTTGGATTGAGACACCACCAAGTTCCAAGCTTTGACCGTTGGCACATTCCTTCTGGCGGTTCACGTAGAATAGTTCTCTGAAGAGTGAAATGTTGGGTTCTTCTCGAAGATATACCTCACGGAACACTTGAAAATTGCAAATGTTAGACACGGAATTGGGTCCGATGTCTTGAGGACGGAGGTCAAAAAAGTGCAGGACATCTCTGAAGAATTTTGAGCCGGGTGGTGAAAAACCCCGGTTCATGTGATCCATGAAAACAATAACTTCCCCCTCTTTGGGTTGAGGAAATTCTTCCTCCGGATTAGGAGCACGATAGGACATGACTTCTTTCTTCGGCAGATAGCCGGTCATCACAAAATCATCCAGCGTACTATCTGTGACGATGGATTTAACCCAGTTGCATGTAGTGGGTGTTTAGGTGCCATTGTGATGAGAGCCTATGACAAAGTATAAATTCCCGGTTCAAATTTAAGCCGAAGAGAAATACTTCAATGCATGTTCAGGATGGCGGCTTATAAAGGGGCCTAATGGTATATGGCTAATTATGTCAGATCATTTAAGCCGCCATGAGCAGTTAAGTTATTTGAGCTACCATGAGTGGTTGAGGTTATCTATTGAGCATTGTAACTAGAAGCCGGTGGTATGAGCCGCCATGGCTAGGTGGATTTATCAAGACGCAGACGTTGATTAAGTGTCACAAAAACAGGTTTCACAGATTGCAATCATTATTTTGGATCAACGGATGCTCAGAAAAGAAAAATATTCTAGACCTAAAAAAACCAGTACAGAGGAATTCATCAGTTCTAAAGAGGCCTTTGTACAAGAAAATGGGATCTACTAGCATCTGAAATGGATGCGAAACAGCTACCGCATGAGTTTCCTACTTTGTTTAGATCAAAAGAGGATGCGGTGGAGAAACTATGAAGAATCCATGATAATCAGCAAAGAACACAGAAGAACCCGCAAACCCTAATGTGGATCTAAGATGCGGAAAAGCGAAAACTTACGGACGCAGATCTACTGCAGAGGGTCGCCGCCGTTCTCTGGACAAGCTCAGGTCGATGCAGCGGCCGGAGTCGAGGAAGACGAGGTGCGCTGCGGCGGCGGCGGAGCTCGACCAGTAGAAGGGTCGCGGGAGGAAGAAGACGATAGAAAGGGGGAGAATGAAGAAAAGACCAGTCGTGCTTATTTATAAAGGAAGGACTGATAAGTGGGCGCGAAAAACGAGGAGGCCAAAAGATATGGATATCCAGCCTGTCAGGACGCCTCGATTCTCGGGATGGTTATTAAAGATAAGGATCCGTTGAGATATATTGGACAAAATATGAATTAATGACGGATGGCGTCATGGCGGGTTATTGCAAATCCAAAAGATGACGTCATGGCGGGTTACGAAATGCCGTGCAACAGAGAGCAGAAGATTTTTCTAAGTGTTGAAGATTGACATGAACCAGTTCAAATCAATCTGGGGCCTAATGTTGGGGATATAACTATTAGTATGACCCGCCTTGGAGGGGTCAGGTTATACTTATGACGACTCATGAAGCCCAAGACGACTCCTGGAGATGGCGGGTTAGCTAAGGGCCCAAGGCCCAAAGGGTGACTTAAGGCTCGTAGAGATAAACCGCCATACATGTATAACTTGTATTATAAGGTAGAAATAGGGAGAAACCGAGCCGGACACTGTTTATGAGCCGGCCGGGACTCTATGAGCCACTGGGCGTCGACCTCTGTATATAAAGGGACGACCCGGCGGCGGTTCAGGGCAAGTAACATCAAATCAAGAGCTAGGTCAAGCAGATTCGCTCCCTAGTTATCGAGACATAAGCAATCCCACTCAAAACTGGGTCGTTGGCTATTACCTTCACCGTAAGGGGCCGAACCAGTATAAACTCGTGTCCTTTGTCCCGATTAACACCTTCTTGCTTCCTAGTTGCGATGGCTCCACGACTAAGTCCTTTTGTTAGGACATCTGCCGTGACAATTCCACGACACGGGGAGAGTCGGGTATCTCATCCGATACCGGGGCCAAGAGCAAATAGTGATGCTGACCACTTTGGGCCATTGACGGAGGAAGAGATGGAGGCTGACTTAAAAAGGATAGATGCCATGGAGGAGGATCAAGAAGTTACCTCTCGTCTCCAAGCCAGATTCACGATGGAGGAACTTCAGAGCTCAGCAATTCCAAACTCGGTAATCCCTCCCAATGTTAAATTTCTTTATAATGAAAATATGAAAAAGAGTGTTACGTGTTCACCCGCAGCTATGCAACTGTTAGGAGCTAGGGTTCTGCCGGTTCTAGGGCGGAGATTGTAGGGGAAAGATGGAGGAGGACGAGGACGAGGGCGCGGCGGCCGGCGGCTGGGCGCCGTCCTTGCGTGGTGGAGAAGAGGCAGCGGCGACGCAAGAGGCGGCTGGGGTTAGGTCTCCCGGCTCCCTAAGGGAAGCCGAGCAAATAATGATTGCTTCTTGCTTGATTAGATTGATACATCTCCTCTCCTTATATAGAGAGGTTTACTTGACTCCTAAGCAAACGATAAGATAATTGGGCTAAGCCCCTAATAACGATAAGATAACTTGGGCCACAACCCACTGGACTAAGCCCCTAATATGACGGTCATAACACTTCTCCCCGCCTGCACAAACAGCTCGTCCTCGAGCTGTAAGGTGGGGAAGCACTTGCTGAACTCCTAGAGGTGATCAACCAGCGTCAAACACCTTCGTGACAGCTGGGGCGGTCAGGTCGGCGGTGACGGCATCCTCCTCAATGTAGTCTGCAGCCTCCAGGTAGAAGAGTCGCGGGCAGACGTGGCCGGGCGTGTAGAGCTCGTCGCAGTTGAAGCACAACCCTTGGCGGCGACGCTCGAGTAGCTCGGCCGAGGTGAGCCGGCGGAACGGGCAAGCCGCAGTCGCGGCGAGGGGTGCCGCGGAAGCCTGAGCAGGCCGACCCTGCGCGGGAACATTCGGCCCGGGTAGCGGCCCAGCGGCCCGGGACGGTAATGCCTGCTGGATGGCCACCGCGCAGCGCTCGAACGCGCGGGCGTAGTACATAGCCGTCTGGAGGTCCTGGGGTCCCTGCAGCTCGACGTCCACACGGATATGATTTGGCAGACCGCCAACGAAGAGTTCGGCCCGCTGGTGAGCCGTCACGTCGGACGCGTGGCACGCCAGGGCCTGAAAGCGGTTGGTGTAGTCCTGCACCTTAGAGGTGAAGGGAAGGCGGCCCAACTCCGCCAACCAGCTCCCACGTATCGGCAGTCCGAAGCGAAGGAGGCAAAACTCGCGAAAACGCTCCCATGGGGGCATGCCGCCCTCGTCCTGCTCGAGGGCGTAGTACCACGTCTGTGCGCGTGCCGCGGAGGTGATAAAAGGCGAGCCAGGCACGGTCCGACGCGAGCGTCCGTTGCCCCGGAAGAACTGCTCGCACTGGTTGAGCCAGTTGAGGGGGTCCTCGGCGCCGTTGTAGGTGGCGAAGGCGAGCTTGGCGAAGCGCGGCGGTGTCTGAGCATGACCGCCATGAGTGTACGACTCCGCGGTATGGAGTAGCGAATAGGATGGCATTGGTCCGGTGTGCACAGGTGGTCCGCAGGAAAGCGGCGGCCCGTCGAACCCAGCGTGGAAACCCGCGGAACCGGAGGGCCCGTCGTACGGCAGGGAGGGCGCCGGCTGGTCCGCGGCCATGGTGTAGACTGGCGGCGGTGATGTCCCGGCCAACCAGGCCAGAAGCTGGGACGGCGAGGGCGGGAACCGCACTTGCTGAATCGGCACGCCCGCCGGCGCGGTTGTAGTCTGCCCGGTGCTGGGCGGCGGAGGCGCCGGCAGCGGCAGCTGCTGCTGCCCGGAAATGGCGGAGATGGCGGACGCGGCGAGGGCCGCGGCCGGCCATTGTGGCCAGATCGGGGCGGCGGAGGGGGCTGGTTGTAGCTGCAGCGAGGGCTGCAGCGGCCCGACCACCGTCGTGGTAGCCCCGGGGTGCGGCGGCTGCCAGGGCTGCCAGGGCGGTGGCAGCGAGGACCCGGGTGGCGTGGGTGATGCGGCGAGGGCCGGCGCCGGCCACAGCGGCCATTGTGGCGCGGCGGGGGGCGGCGTCTGAAGCGGCCAGTGGTGGTGTAGAGGCCCGGTCGGCGCCGCGGGTGCCGAATACCACGGCAGGGCGGCTGGCCTGGTCGCGGCGGCCAGCGGCAAGGGCGGCGGCGGCCCATAGGGGCCGGCTAGGTATAGCCATGTCCCCTGGACGGCGGTGACGAGATCGTTGAGGACCCCGGTGATCTCCTCCGGAGTGTAGGCGGCGGCCGGTGGTGCGGTGGAGGGCGCCGTCATCTGGGTGGTGGCGATGCCGGAGGATGTGATCAGCGGCGCGGACGGGGAGGGCAGTGGCGCGGTGGAGAAGGCCAGCGTCGCGGTGGTGACGGTCGCAGTGGAAGCGACGGGATGGGCGGCGGCGAAGACTTGATCGGAACTGAGCTACCTGATACCAAGGTGTTAGGAGCTAGGGTTCTGCCGGTTCTAGGGCGGAGATTGTAGGGGAAAGATGGAGAAGGACGAGGACGAGGGCGCGGCGGCCGGCGGCTGGGCGCCGTCCTTGCGTGGTGGAGAAGAGGCGGCGCAAGAGGCGGCTAGGGTTAGGTCTCCCGGCTCCCTAAGGGAAGCCGAGCAAATAATGATTGCTTTTTGCTTGATTAGATTGATACATCTCCTCTCTTTATATAGAGAGGTTTACTTGACTCCTAAGATAATTGGGCTAAGCCCCTAATAACGATAAGATAACTTGGGCCACAACCCACTGGGCTAAGCCCCTAATATGACGGTCATAACAATGATCCAGTTTATGTTCCATACACAATAGAATTTGATGCTTGTGGTTATGATTGTACGCATTATGTTTGTAGCTGTAATAGACAGTGGTGAAGATCAGTCAATTTTGCAGCAAAAGTATATTTCTAGACGAATATTCAGGGCGGTGTTGTGCTTGCATTCGTATACTGCTATTTTCCAAAATGTTTTTGTGACAATGAAAGGATTGAACATCAATCATGATCATTTTTAACCTTATTTTTCCACTTTGTTTGGTGACTACAGTACAAACCCACGCGACCGTGCAATGGTGGACAGCTTACACGTTTAATCATAATTGTTCTGCTCAATTGCGACACTCTGTATCTCTCGGACTCTATTTGAAACATGCTTCTTTCTGAAACCCTATCAAGGTAAAGACATTCTTCTTTGTCTTTCACTGATTCAAGTAGCAGGGAAAAACCTTCTTACTCTTTACACAGATTTGCTATATATGGGAACCAGGTGGAAGTATCCTCCACATATTATGATATTAAGGTAACAAAAGTAGTGCCCTTCTATTTCCACTCTTACTCAGACTATCCTATTGCACCGAAACTAATTTAACATTTTGAATATTTGGTATGCTATGTAAAATAGGAAGCAGATCGCCACGTACTCTTGTTTTCTATTCGAAATCCTATCAGAAAGAAGCTCTCTTCTCGATGAAGGAAAAACATCCCTGCTTGAGTGCCTATACTGTTGCTGACAATATGTGATTTTCTGTGTTATTTGTGTGATCTTAAAAGAATTTGTATGGTTAGGGCTAATTACTTTTTTTAAACTTTTCAGCAGGGAACGTGGACGCACGCGGGGTGGCCGCCGGCGAACAACGTCGTGCGTGAGTGCGCAGCAGCGCGGTGGCGCAGAGCCCCCTCTTCCGCCAGCATACAGCCAGTCAGTGCTCTCGTGCCCACTGAAAAAGATAGCGCGCTATAGCGTCGCTAATAGCACGCTATAGCATACTGAGAAATGCCTCGCTAAATATATCGATGTACAACGTCTCGCTAATAGCACTCTATAGTGCGATATAGCACGCTAATAGCATATTTTGAGGTTGCCGCTATGTTGCTGTAGCGCGCTATTTTTTTTATTGCTCCTGCCCCAGTCTTACTGAATTTCAAAATGCCTGCACTTCAGATTTTGTTGGTTCATTGCAAACAGATTTGAGTGGACACATGATCTGTTCTGTCACATGCTTCTCATATTAGTGGAAATGAAAATGTTTGAGGAAATCTAGAGGTGCGCATCATAACATATTTCTGATGATTCCGAAGTTTGACAATTTGTAAAAAATATGGAGTGATACATGCATATAGTTGTAATTCTGTTGCTATGCCATCAACCTGTCAATTCATCCATGATTTGTAATGTTCATATTGCACAATAGTTCTTTATAGGTATAAAATAACTGTAACTTTCCGGTATAGACTCTCTGTAGTTGGCATAGGTTTTTCTTCAATTGTGTTCAGTACTGTAACTTTCCGGGTATAAACTAATATATAGTTGGCATTGCTTTTTCTTAATTGTGTTCAGTAAAGATTAATTTATCCATGTTGTAAACACATTAGTGGCATAAATTTGATGCTAAGTCTTATGTCTGACTTACTCCAATTGAAAGCACTGACCCTAAACCAAAAATCTGTCGGTCGACATATCAATCGCGTGCAACAAATCTTGGATAAATTAAAAAAATCTGGTCCAGTTATAATTTTTAGTACGGAAACGCTTGAGATTTTTAGTCGATTTTGGGATAGGAAGCGATTTTCTTTAGTCATACAAAATTTGGTCCAGAATCCGAAGGAAGTGCTGCAAGGAATCGAACATAAGTTGGTGAAACATCATCTTCAAGGACTAGGGTAAAGTGGTTTTATGTCATGAACCTTTTCCTTAATGGCTTCAGAACCACATGGAATCACATTCAAGTATTGTATTTTTTCCTGTTCACAGCTATCATCGGAGAAAACAATGACAATAGCATTGCAGTAGCCTTCTGTTATGTTCTAATCATGTTTGTAGTACCATGTATCATCCGGCATTTACATAGTTATTGAGTAACGTGGCATTATCTATATTCATGCATTGGGTAAAAAAAATCATTGGATACACATTATTATTTTTATATTTGGTCAAGAAGTAGAATACAAAGTTTTTGTTGTGCTTCAAAAGGACTTTTTTAGCATATTTGCTTTTGTGTATATTTGGTTATCTAATGAGCTGTATATTTGGTTATCACTGGATGCACATTAGTACTAGGATTCCTTTTTTTTAATAGGCGGATTCTTATGCATGTCTACTGTTGTTTATGAAACGCAAGAAATGATGGTTCCGTTTTGGACGAAAAAGAAAAGTAGCACCACTGTGTTAAACCAATGCTTAGGTGATTAACTGCAGATCAAACAAGTTTTATCCCTTGTTTGCATAATATGGAAGTACACATGGTTATTGGTCAGTGACCTTCTTGGCATATGTAAATTTTCTGCGTTCTGAATTTTTAGCCCTTGTGATTCTTGTAGGTTATGCTTTATTCAGGCATATAACTTTTACTTCAATTGTTCTACATTTTAATTAAACACATATTTGACACTTTGTACAATCTGCAGAGGAGTTCTACATTATTTCGTTAGTCCATTTACAGCATGTCAAATGGAGCATCTTATTTAGGGGTAAAATCAACTTCCCTCTGAAGTCTGCTGCTGGTCACACTCTTTTATACGATGGTCTGACCTGGTCACACTCTTTCGACAGTCGATACATATTTTCTCTTGGGTAATTTGCTTCACCTAAGCTTCAGTACCACTTTCTATCATGTATTGTGATTCACCTTTAATGTTTGTCTTTTGAGTTCATATCATCTATTGGCGTCTGAAACTACCATTTTTGGTCAGCTGATATCACTCTATTCATGCTATCAATTTTTCTTTCTCACTGTAAGGTAGTCTGACCTGACCTGTTTGTGTCATCTGAGAAGGGAATTTTTCCTTTTCTTTTCACTTTTTTTAAATACATATTATTTTTAGTTGTATATTATAAAAGGATTGGGCATGGAGGGTTCAGATCCACATGCAAGCGTTTGTGTATATACTTTATCTCTGTATATCTTTCCAAATTCCATCTTGCCTTACCATATATTTTTTAAAGAATGGTTGTTTTGTGAGTCATTCGTGTACTTATGTTGTGTTGTCACTGACCATGAGTATATAACAATTTGTTGGACAAAACTATTCTTGTGGTTTGTGCCAAGGTTGGGCACCATCTTAAAATATAAAATGATAACGTTGCCAAACATTTTTATGTTGAAGGGCCAACAAGAAAGGATTTCTTCCGGCAGCATAACAAAGAACCCATTGGGTGGATGCAACACCCAAATGCCTTTTTCACTAAATCATTTTAATTAACTAATTACAGTGGCAGAGCTAGATGGGGGGATAGCTGGAGAGGCAAAGGGCCAATACATTAATTCCTGAGGGGTCCAAAGACTATAATTTGTTGAATTAAGCACCCCAAGAGATTTTTTTATTCACCCATTTTGTCAAGGGTGGGGGTTTAATGTAAGTTTTTCTGCTATTAAAACTGCAACTTTCCATACTGAATCTATCCATGATTAAGTTTTGGGTGTGGGCACCGGCAGGAGATCAAGCACTCCGTCCTCTGCCAGGTCACCGCTGCCGCCGGGGACATGGACATGCACGTGGGTCTGTCAGTCACTGGCAAACGAGGTCGCGTCCGCGCGGAGCACTGCTCTCCTCCCTGCTGCCAGCGACGCCCGCATGTCTCCTCTGCACCAGTCTACTCCTTGATGTCTCTCTCCCTCTCAATCTATTCTTTTTTGGGCCAATAGCTCATGTGCGACGTTTTTTAGGTGAATTGGCAAGAGTGCGACGTTGTTCGAGCGAATGGCTGTGGTGCCACACATTTGAGCGTGTAAATAGCCCAGGGCCACATGGGGTATTAAATGTGGTTAAATTGGTCGTCAACCAAGCCCGCCCGTTTATGTTAGGACATGTGGGTCCAACTTAATTGTTCCTCAAAACAGCTGACCGTGCCCTGCGCCCGACCGTGCCAGGCCCGCCACTCTGCCCCCCTTCTTCTCCGGTGGCGGCGGATCTTGCGTTCTCGGTGGTGGCGGCGGAGCCCTCGTTCTCAACGGCGGCGGAGCCTTCATCCTCAGAAAATGGTGAGTGAATTCAAACCCTAGTCGCCCTCCCGTTCCTCTCTCGGGCCCGTAGATCTCAGCTCGTTTCCTCTGTTTTTGCTTGCGGAATCGATAGGTTGTGAGGGGAGCCCGTGGGTATACTGAGATGGAGCCGCCAGATTCAACTTCGAATAGGTAATGCGCCTCTCTCCGATCCAATTTTGCATGCAATTAGGGGGGGCTCACACTGTCCGCCACTGACAGAGGGGATGCTGTCGCTCGGACCTTCGAATTGACAGTCAATTCTTTCCATCAAAGGCAAAATTAGTTGACGGTAGCATACAGAACATTGAGAGAGACACAATTGTTAAATGGGAGGTTGAGTTTACAGAGATTGATCCACAAGTTCTACAGAACATGGGAGAGACGACAGTGAAGAAATGGGTGGAAAAAATTGGGGAGAATATTGTTTGGGTCCAGAGCAAGAAGTATCACTGTTGCGGTATGATGATTGGAAAGGAGAGTATGTGAGAATAGAAGATGGTGAATAGATTGTTGAAGAAATCAATCCGCAAAACGGCTGGACAAGCAAACGGGCTAATTTTTTTGCTGAGCTCGTTGATCTGAACATTTTTTCGAAGGTTGGATATGTGCCATGACAATTGGCTGCACAAATGGTAGATGATGATTGGGCTACACAAAGGCCATTGATTCCCATGTGTACTGAACTTATAGTAATAGCCGAAGAGGGACAGGTGACTGGAACTGAAACTGAAACTGCAGCAACTATTGATTGGAATGTAGTTGAATTAGATGAGCCTACTGATTTGGTCATTGCACCAATGCCTGACATTCAGATGGCCAAACTTTTTGGCATTCCAGTCGATGACAGAGATAAGCAGGAGAGGGGCGAATCTAGTTTGCCTGCTAATGCTGATGAAGAAGTAGATGGACAGTTGATGGAACAAGCTGCAGATGAAGTAGATGATGCACATGATGATGAGTTGGTGCATGTGTATGACAAAGAAAACCCTGTCATTGAAGTAGGCAAGTTGTTCCCAAGCATGAAGGAGTTTAGGATGTGTTTCAAGACTTATGCAGTGAAACATGAGTTTGATGCCAAGACTGTTTGGACTGATAGAAAGAATTTTTATGCGAGGTGCAGAGGATTTGATGGTAGTGTGAAGCCTTGCAAGTGGTACATATCTGCTAGACTGCAACCTGATGAAAGTACTGTCAGGGTTAACCAAATCGCCAATCAACATACTTGTATTACAAGTTCACAGAGAGTATCAACCATGACATCACAACTTTGGGTTGCAGAAAAGATCACCCCAATTTTAGCCAAAACACCAAACACTACTGCCAAGAAACTCAAAGTAGACTTGGAAAAGATGTACCCAATTAAACTGAAATATACCACAGTGTGGAAGGCAAAACAAAGGGCAATGAAAATTTTATATGGTGATTGGGCAAATACATTTAGGATGCTTTACAACTTCAAAGCAGAGGTGGAAAAGAGGTCACCTGGCAGTGTTGTGGAGATAGATACAGAGGTATCAGCCGAAGGTGAAGTCAAGTTCTCCAAGTTTTTTATGGCTTTGAAGCCTTGCATCGATGGGTTCAAAGCAGGGTGCCGTCCATATTTGAGCATAGACTCATCATTTTTGACAGGCAAGTGGAATGGTCAGTTGGCAGCATGCAATGCTCTAGATGGACACAACTGGATGTTTCCTATTGCTGTTGGCTTGTTTCAGTCAGAAACAGAGGCTTCATGGACATGGTTCATGATCCAGTTGAAAAGATGCCTAGGGCCAGTGTCACCTTTGGCTATACACACAGATGCATGTAAGGGGCTTGAAAATTCAGTGAGAAATGTTTTCCCACATGCTGAGCAGAAGGAGTGCTTCGGTCATTTGTGGATGAATTTGATCAAAAAAATTAGAGGAGAAGAATTTGGGCGCATGTGGCCAGCAGCAAGATCTTACACTAGACAGACACACAAATATCATCTTGATAAGATAATGGCAGCATGTGATGAGTTTGGTCCATGGCTGAACACCTACCATTCTTTGTTATGGTACAGGTCAGCATTCAACACTGCCATCAAGTGTGACCACATCAACAACAATTTGGCAGAGAGTTTCAACAACAAGGTGAAGGAGTTAAAAGATTTGCCTGTGCATGACATGGTTGACCAAATCAGGATCATGCTCATGCGGTTGTGGGAATTGAGAAGAAGGATAGGTGATTGTCTGCAAGGTGATAAGCTTCCAACAGTGGTACAACAGGTGGTCAATAGGAGCAGATGTCTTTCACATTTGTTTGTTGAAAAATCTTCACCTTGGGGTGCTGAAGTTAGAGATAACAAAACTGGAAGGAGACATGTTGTTAACACTGAATTGCATGATTGCACTTGCCTCGAGTGGCAACACACTGGTAAACCATGTGAGCATGCCATTCTCTTCTTAGCATCCCAACCGAAGATAAACATGCACCCATATTTGCATGAATATTATTCGGTAGCAAGATTCAAAGCTACATATGCTACTCCAATTCCAGCACTTACAGATCAGTCTCAGTGGCCTGAAGTGGACACTGAATTTTCCATGTGTCCTCCCTTGACGAAAAGAAAGGCTGGCAGGCCTAAACAGAGTAGATTCAAGGCATGGTTTGAGAATAGTGGGAGTAGTAAGAACGGAAAGAAAGATGGAAAGCCAAAAAGGGCCCAAAAAGGTAACAAAAACAGATGTAAGTTGTGCCAGGAACTTGGGCACAGAGTGGGATCTGTCAGATGCCGTTACACTCCTGATAAGCCAAAGTATGTTCTTGTTTATTTGTCTGTGTTTTGATT
This sequence comes from Aegilops tauschii subsp. strangulata, assembly GCF_002575655.3. Lineage (NCBI taxonomy): Eukaryota > Viridiplantae > Streptophyta > Magnoliopsida > Poales > Poaceae > Aegilops > Aegilops tauschii. Next base: position 7,213,831 of record NC_053035.3, read on the forward strand.
TGGTGCTTTTTCCAATTACTATATCTATAACATTTTCCCAATGGCCAGGAGGAAGCGAGCAAGTCAGCCCCTTGTTGTTGAACAGTGTTGGCCAACAAAAAAAGCAAGAGTCAATGGCGGTAGAAAGAAGAGAAGTGTGCCTGAGCCTGAGCAGACTGAAGAAAATCCTGCTGCAGTCAACATTCAGACTGAAGAAACTGCTCTCGAGGTTGAAACTGAACCTGAGCGTGTCGAGGTTCAGACTGAAGAAAGCCATGTTGAGGTACACACCGAAGAAACTGAAACTGCTGTCAACATTGAGACTGAAGACACTGATCACGAGGGTGTTGGCGAGGTGTTGAAAAGACCAGTGAAGAAAACCAAGATGATCAGTGGACTTGTGTGTGTAGTAGAACCAAAAAAAAAAGAAGTGCTATGGCGAACAAGGGCACGCGACGTGGTAGGAAGAGGTAGAACAGAGAACAGTTTGAAAATTTGGGGCATGTAATAATATTTGTAACTTGGTGCATACTGGTAGTCACTATGTATCCCCGTATTTCTATTCGAACTTGTTTGTTGGTACCTTGTCTAAACCAGCCAAATAAAATTCAAATTTAAATTCAAATTTGGGCTCAAATTTGAATTAGGGATGGGGTATTGATGTTTTAATGCTATCTAAAGTACCTCAACTGAAATATGTTTGCTTGCTGATCATTCCGAGCCCTTTTGGTAAGTTGAACTCATAGTCATGAAAAGTGTCTCTCAAATGACCTCCAAAGGTAGGGTAAACGGCCTCATATTTAAGCAAGTTTTTTTGGCACCTTGTCTAAACCAGCCAAATAATTTTTCTACACATCTATTCTACCTATATAGTGTAAAACTAAAGTCTCACTATTTATTGAATTAATTTTCTATTATTATTTTGTTTTTGAAAAAACAAGGTTTAATAGAAAATTATATATAAAACAAGTTTAAAACATGAAAATGAGAAAAGTAAGTTAAGATCTTTCTTAGTCAATCCAAAATGAAGTTTTGGTGAGGTTTTCACACTTTTCATTTTCAAAACCCCACCTACTCTCGGGTGCCCACTACTCTCTCCCTTGAACTCCATACTACATTGTTCGAGGAATGACAATTTTGTGAAGGATTTTTCGTAAAAATGTATGTAAACCATATTTATATTTTTTTCTCGTTACTATACGACATAATAAGACTATGTGCGCAAGTTTTATTTTTTTTGATTTTTTTTTGAATTAGTTATGCTCAACCCTAATCAGTCAAAACCCCTCAAAACCCCGCACACTACCGGGTCGTCGATCGTTGTGCGTGGACGGTTGAGATCAGGCACTAGGGTTAGCTACAGTGTGCATCGATCCGCATGAGGCGCGTTGATTGGTTGAATCAGTGTGCATCGATCTGCATGAGACGCGCTGATTGGTTGAATCCGTGGGGTTTGGATCAGCCTCTCTCGTTGGAGCATCAGGACCGTTCATTTGAATCCAACGGCAAGAGTTGACGCGGTGCATGGACCAAGCCTACGCAGTGCCCTTTCCATCGTTGCATGCGTGCCCGTGCCTACCCGCAGCATGCATGCCCACCCGCAGAACCTTGCCTGTGCGTTGCATGCATGCCCTCGACGTAGCCCTGCTCCGCCACCCCTATCGACTGAGTAAGCTGTCGCATGCCTACCATTAGAACCGATGCATCGTCGCATCAAAGCATGCACCCGGCCACAATGCAGCAGCCCGATGAAGACAACCAAAAAGCCAACGCTGCATGGCGTGCTGTACATGGTGTGCTCCTCTTTGAGGACGCAATACTGGCATGGGGTATCGATGTGGGTATCGATGCAGTTCAAACGGCGTGCTGCCCGTTACAAGATGGGCAAATGAAGGCATCCATTATTGTCACGTCTCCCATCGACCGAACGTTGCCCTCTAGCCAGGCCCTAGCAAGATGTGCAAATTAATGGGCTACGGCATGAATGCACGGGCGGCACACGCAGAGAACCTGGGGCAGGCCTGTCCCCTTGACCCATGACGGCACAGACGCGTGCGTGAGCCCGTCCCCCTTGACCCGCGACCGGTGGCATAGAAGGATCGCAGCCCGTTTCCCACGCTCGTGTACACACTTTCATGGGGCGCCACCAAACGCCGCCCGCCCATTAATTCTACGGGGTGAAACCACGTCGCACTTGGGCTATTTAAGCCGGGCACTATCGTCTTCCTCTCCCTCCTCATCCACACCCCATCCTCTGCCTCCTCTGCCCCCCTTCTTCCTTCTTCTCCATCAAACCCGATCAAGCCCTCGAGCCACCCCGCCACCATGCAGTACAACAGCCCCACCTACCTGAAGGGGAACGCGACAGAAAACAAAAATTTTCCGACCTACGCACCAGCCCAGGACCACTAGGGAGACTGCATACATGGTTTGATCTTTTTCGTTACCGACTCGTAGCGCAGCGGGAAGTAGAGTCGATGACGATCGGCGGTGCAGATCCCCGCAGCTAGGATTTACAACCTCCCAACCGCGAGGATGTATACCCTCATCTGCTCCTCAGACAGCCCTCCGGGAGGCGGTCGAACAGCCCCCCGGACGGTGTCGCGGACAGCCCTTCGGGAGGACCTTCGAAACTCGAACGGTCACTCGGACAGCCCTTCGGGAGGACCTTCGAAACTCGGACGGTCACACGGATAGCCCTTCGGGAGGCACTCACGAACTAAGACCGAAACTACGATCTCTCTACAGAGTTGCACACATACGGTGTCATCTATCCGGCAGGGCTTCGCCGTCCAGAAATAGTTCCTGCCGGAACCCAGACAGCCTTACGGCTCTACGAAACTCTTTTCGTGGGAGGGAGAGAAGAAGCCAGATAATGCATGGCATGTGTATGAGAGCAAGGGATGAGTGTGGAGGGCTGCCCCTCCACCTCTATTTATAGGAAATCCCAAGGGGGTAGGGTAGTTTCACAAAAAACCCAAAATGCACATGAATGAAGTCCTTCCACAAGGACCTAGGAGTGAAACCAAGGAACAAGAGGGTCCCCAAGGGGGGATACCCCATGTGGCCGGCCACACCCCCATGAGGGGCCCAAAAAATGGCTCCTATCCATCCATGTCATCCCCAAGATCTTTTGGAGCAAAGCCCCAAAAGGTGGCTTTCCATAAAGTAACCATAAAGCTGATTTTCACTATTCACGACGACATTTTTCAGCGTCTGATCGAACTGAAAATATTTATGTGGGCTAAGAACATTTCCAGTACCCACTAAAATGATTTTCAACGCGTTCCGAAACAATTCCGGTTTTAGTGATTTTCATCTGCGAAACGCATCTGAAGTGGCTCCGGCAGCTCCGGAACATTTCCGGTTTTTATCTTAGAAAATTCCAAAAAGCTTCCAGAATGATTCTGGCATCCTCCAAGAATTATCAGGCATGTGCCGAAACCAATTTGACTTAATGGTGTATCCCGAAACAACTTTTCGGTATCATCGAAACTTATCCGATGACCTCTCTCTGCGGTACGATTCCGCTGTCCGAAACTTCTCGGTGTCCGAAACTTTTTCGGTGATTTTCTCTCAGACTCCCTGTCTAGTATTCAGCAGATAGATGACCCTTAAGCGTGTGACCCTATAGGTTCGGTGAAGTATAGACATGACCCGGAACCCCTTCCGATCAATGATCAACATCGGAGCCGTGGACACCCATATTGACCCCTATACCCACACGAATAAATATTCGAGTGAACCTCCAGTTGCCGTGTGCTATTCCTGTTGCTTCGCGATATGTTACAAATACCCGAGGTGAGACATGTTGGCATTCCCGTGGATCAACAACTTGTCCACTATGCTAGTTACCTCGTTACCGGTATTGTTCTCTTTTCTCGTTATCGTGTTCCGGCATCCCCGTGATCAAATCACAAAGTGTCTGGCCAGACGATGATGGATACCGTAACACCGAGAGGGCCCAGAGATATCTCTCCATCGTCGGAGGAGCAAATCCCAATCTTGAGCTATCAAGTTACTTGACACACTTTTCCATGAACCCGTAAGCCGCCGTAATAGCCACCCATTTACGGATGACGTTTAACAAACCCCAAAGTTCATGAAGCAAGCATGAAGAAACTCGATACTCTCATGGTCTAAGGAATCATGCAAACGTTAACCATCTCTGTGTTATGTACCAATAAACTTGTGACGAATGAATCTCATAGCATAACATCAATCCGGGTCGATTCAACACAAATGTTCTCTTAACATTGTGCCCTCAAAGTTGCTGGCATAGACATGCCCATGACCAGGAAAACAGAATCATCATGCAACACTTGAGCTAGTCTTAGAGGCCAGACTAGGAATACTTCTTACCGTTTATTATTCCACACGTGCATATGAGTCTTCCTCCGAGCCTCGTGGATATTGTAGACTCGAGAATCATTGCAGTTATAGCATGGAACATAAACATAATTATGAACTCGGAGATAAATAATATCATTTATTATTGCCTCTAGGGCATATCTCCTACAGACTCCCACTTGCACTAGAGTCAATAATCTAGCTTATGCTAATGCACTTCACACCTGTGGCACACCGGTGAAAATATGCTTCGCTTGTGGTATAGCCTGATGTCCAACGGATCTGACGACTTCAGTTCCGTGTGTATCTTTGCATGTCCTCGCGTTTTCACGTTTTCACAAAATTCATATTTTGTGTGGACTTGGCTTTGTATGTATGTGAATCACAGGTCGAACCTGGATTCCTCAGACTAAGTTATGGAGCAACTACCTGCAGTAGTGTCCCATTGTCAAAAGCCATCTTGGAACTATACTAAGTTCATGAATGAACTATATGATTCAACATCTTCTTTGTCGCTTCTAAAGCGTCAACATACTTAGCCCTTGTTATAGAATTCGCCACAGTAACTAGTTTGAACAAATTCCAACTAACTGTGCCACCACATTGTGTGTTACACAAAACCCTTAATTTAAATCGAAAATCGCATGGAGAAAAGATGAAGACTCTATCGATGTAACATTTTACAATGAACTCTTCATGATCTCTGCTTGCGAGAAAACCATGTCATCAGTACTTACTCTAGTACTCTATGACATCTTTCACTGTTGTCCCATGATCAGTAATTTGATCACTTTGGTATCCATACTCGCAACACCTTGGGAGTATCGGACATATCTGGTTGTTTTACATACCATGGAATACATGATTAATCCAAACACAAAAGTGTGTGGAATCTGCATCATGTATTTTACTCATCAGTGTTTTGGGACACCGAGTCTTGCAAAAACTCTTTCCATGTGACTTTGGCAAGAATCACTCCTTGGCGTTTTAAATGCTAAAAGGTTTTAGCATCTTGTCAATATGTATTCATTGCTTAGCCCCATTAGGTAAATCTATCTTCATAGATCATCATGCCTAATATTGAGGCTATTTAGCCTAAGCACTTCATCGAAAAACTATTTTCAAATGAAGTCCTAATTTGTGTCAAGAAATTTATTTCCAATTACCAATGTGCCAAGCACATAAGGTTTTTAGAAATATTATTACGCTCCCACTTACTTTCTTGAATTACAAGCATCTTCGTTACCCATTGATGAAGTCAAAACCCCTTTGACCATTTCATCAAAACACGAAGATTCCAACTCCATTTTGCTCTCTTCTGTCCATTGCTGGAACTTTGAAGTTTGCATACCTACTAGCATCCTCTGGATCAACAAATTACTTTGGACTGTATCATATACAAGTCCTAGCTTTCATTTCCATCAGATGGAAATCCTTTTATCATCCATGTTTCATATCTCATGATTGAAATATGTATTAATTGCTAGTTCAACCCGAACCGACTTTAAGCATCGCTACGATGAAAACAGCCTCATCGTATTATTTCAACAAGTCGAGCTTTATGGATAAAACATTTTATCCGTATCAGTTTTAAGTTCCATAAATATTCGTTAGACTCTAAGTCTTCCGAAAGGTGTATCAAGGTTTTAATCTTGAATCACTTATATGGAAACTAACTTGGGTTGTATTGGCATTTAGCCAATTCCGGAGTCAGGGCCCATCAACGCTTCCTTGTGTATCGTAGGTATAATGTTGTCTAACAACAATATCTCGTTTGCGCACCTGAGAGGTTTGCACGAGCCTTGCCTACGTGGTTCAGCTGCAAGTTCGACCGAAGTTCATACATTTTATTGTAGAGACTTCTGTATCAGTCGCAGTAGGAAACTCTGGAATTTCTTCCAAGGTCTCTTTCCTTTGGTCTGATGAAGATACTGTTTATCTCGTCGAGTTGCACTATTCTCCCACTCACCTTTTAGAAAGAACCATTCTCTTTAAAAGCACACCGTTTCGCGGCAAAACTATTTGCCTCGGTATAGTGAGGGAGGAATACCCAACATTTTGGTATAACCTACAAAGTAGCACTTGTCTGATTTGGAATAGGTTTGTAACCTTTTACACAAGCCCCATATTCCAAATGTTAAGAAAAGATATAACATGGTTGGGCGTACCATACCATGGCTTCATTTCAACAGACCCGATGTAGCTCTTTTCAGTGTAAAAGCCGCAGTCTCTAAAGCATCACTTTAAAAGGGATAATGGCAAATTTATTTATGTCATCTTTGACCTTACCATGTCATAAATGGTTTGATTACATCTCCACGGACTTTCCACTTGCAGTGGTGTTCCGGGAGGTGCAAGTTTATGAAACCCCTTTCACAACTTATCAGACATTCGCTAAACATGTAACTCAAATATTCCTTTGTGCAATCAAATTGCGGAAACATAATTTTCTTGTTACAATAACTTCTACTTCATTTTTGAGAACCTTTCGAATGATTTCAAAAGATCCAGACTTACGTCTCATCAAGTAAATATCCATATATCTACTTGAGTCATTTCTGAAGATAAATAAATCCACCACTAACAACACTTATCAGACTACACACATCAAATGTATGATCACTAATAAGTTTGTTGTTCGTTCCTTATGGCCTGTGAACGGTATTTTAGTCACTTCACTTTTCGGAGGAAAGTTGCAAGTGTCAGATGATTCAAAATCAAAAAGACTTCAAAATCCATCATAATGGAATTTTCCATGCGGGTTTCTCCAATGTGACCAAATGTAGTGCCACACTTGTGTGGTATTCTTTTAGTCTTGCGACATTTAGCGTCAGTGTTATGGATGTATCATATTACCCTCAATATTCATAACATACGTCCCATCGATGATGGAAGTATGGCCCTTATGTTATTCATAATACTTAACAACAATTGTTGTTTTTATGAACAACTCTTTTGCAACAAACATTGTGCAATGGGCTAGAGTGTATGAAACTCTAAAATGAATTATGAAAGTAAACCCAGAGGTATTGTATTATTATCAATATTCATAACATACATCTCATTCATAATGAAAGTATGGCCCTTGTGTTATTCATAACATCGAACATAAAAAGTTCTCTTATGGACAACCTTCTTGCAAGATGCCTTATGCAATGGGATAGAGTTTGTAAAACTCTAAATGAATTATGAAAATAAATACAGACGGCAATACACCGATGGAAGGTATAGTAACATTTACTATGTTCCCTGTGTATACCTTAACCTCATTTCTAGCTAGTCTTTCAGGTCATAGTAGTTCTTACATCGAGTTGCAACAGAATGCAATCGAGCGGGCATTTTTGTGATGAACTCACAATACCCAAGAATTAGTGATTAACATGTTTAACCATAATTCGCAAGAACTATATCTTTGACCAGCCTTCTATACATCAAAAACTTGTATGACATTCATACATGAGCTGGATATTCCAGTCTTCTTTCCTTTTGCCTTTATACTTCTAGCAGTTTAACTTTTAGTATTTCTCCTACTCTCAGAAGAAGCACCCAACTTAAGAGTGGCATTAGCCCCGGACTTCCTAGGCGTGTAAGTCATACTAACACCCTTTGGACACTTCCTTTCTCTTTAAGTTGTTGTTTTATTCACCTTTCATTATATGACAGGCGTTCTTCTGGATCCCTTTCCCAACAGTCAAATGCATAGTAAACACTTTTACTAATACTTGCAAACAAACATTGCTTTGTTTGTATCTGAAAATAATTTTCAGTTCCATGAATATCATATAACTATCCCAACTTTCGAAGTTTGGGTTTCATGGAAGCAAACATATTCCACTTGACCGTAATAGAATTCTAGCTTTTGGATCAAAGGACGAGAGTCACATGATCCATAGCATTAGCGGGAGGATACAGAAAGCATGCGATAGGACAAAGTCCTTCTCGGCACTTTTGAGGACAATCCTCATATTACGGTACCAATCGTAAAGTTTTAACCAGATATTTAACAGCTATTCAATTTTAACAGGGAAGGTGGAAACGCGAGCCATTATTCTACAACTATTTTGCATATAACACTTAGACAATGTTCATAATTAATTGCACTAAGAATTAAACATGTTAATTCAACAGTGCGCTCCCACTCAAATCAATATCTCTCAAAATTGATTGTGAGTGATACAAGACCCACATTTCAATTGTTCGCCATTGGTGTAACACCACTGATGACGAAAAATCTCAACCGGTAGGCCAACTTGCCAATCACATCTCTATGTGACTCTTGTTCATCTTTCGATGCGTGTGTTCCGAGCTCATGACGGTCATGCCTGAACGTCAAGACAACCAAGTGATCTCGCTGCGAGGTCTCAACTCACCCGCCTCACACTTCTCTAATCGTTCGTACCCGTGTGACATGGCGCACCCCGAAAAGATAGGTGCCGTGACGGTGCTACACTTGGGAGAACACTAACTACTTGGTATTTTAAGTGAGAGATCACCCTAATAAAAGCGACTACCGCGCAATCAAGAAGGGTGCATCATAAGGGATAAACATCTCAGGCAATTCATAATAGCATGATATGGTATAGCCCTTTCTGACGGAGAAGTCTTTCATTTCTTCGTCTTCGGCATTCGCGTCGGTGTTCACATTCGCGAAGATTGCCACCACCTTGTCGATGCACCAGATAATATTGCTATCTCTATAGCTAACAAAATAATGCATTACAACAAGCTTGACACGCAGGTCATTAAAGTGCAATCATATGGCTCCAACCATCATGCCGAATCATGACACGCAGGTCATGTTAATCAAATTACATCATATAGTCATCTCATACATAATCGAATTAGTATGAGCACTGCTATACCACATCATATGCACATCCTGCAAAACCAAGTTAGACGCCTCTAATTGGTTTATGCAAAATTTATTTTACGTGGCTTCTAAGGTTTTGACTTAAACCGCAGCGACCAACGTTTTATCATCAAGTATGATTATTCAAGTTGCTAGATTAACATCTCGGGGTGTATGAAACACGGGATAATTAAATCTCGAGCCCCATACTAAACTTCGTCATACGCATGACCCCCGTGCAGATCATATCTGCAATGCCCTTTCATCTGCGAATTTCATCTTTCTTTTGACTACGGCAGAACCCAAAGAACTGATAGCACTTCCATGATCAATCAGGATCACGGATTGCCAGAACTTTGTCAAATTCCACCATGCTATCTCGAGATTGAGCAAACGCAAATTCTAGGGAAGCAACAAGAACCTCGGGTAACAGATTTCATCTGTCACCCGCATAAATAATTTTCAGCGATAGATCTCATCTACTACCTAATTATATTATGCAATACCCATACATCTCCATGTATTCTAGATCGAAACCTGCATCTACGCATAGCACGGCTCTTGATGCCACTGAAGGGGAACGCGACAGAAAACAAAAATTTTCCGACCTACGCACCAGCCCAGGACCACTAGGGAGACTGCATACATGGTTTGATCTTTTTCGTTACCGACTCGTAGCGCAGCGGGAAGTAGAGTCGATGACGATCGGCGGTGCAGATCCCCGCAGCTAGGATTTACAACCTCCCAACCGCGAGGATGTATACCCTCATCTGCTCCTCAGACAGCCCTCCGGGAGGCGGTCGAACAGCCCCCCGGACGGTGTCGCGGACAGCCCTTCGGGAGGACCTTCGAAACTCGAACGGTCACTCGGACAGCCCTTCGGGAGGACCTTCGAAACTCGGACGGTCACACGGACAGCCCTTCGGGAGGCACTCACGAACTAAGACCGAAACTACGATCTCTCTACAGAGTTGCACACATACGGTGTCATCTATCCGGCAGGGCTTCGCCGTCCAGAACTAGTTCCTGCCGGAACCCAGACAGCCTTACGGCTCTACGAAACTCTTTTCGTGGGAGGGAGAGAAGAAGCCAGATAATGCATGGCATGTGTATGAGAGCAAGGGATGAGTGTGGAGGGCTGCCCCTCCACCTCTATTTATAGGAAATCCCAAGGGGGTAGGGTAGTTTCACAAAAAACCCAAAATGCACATGAATGAAGTCCTTCCACAAGGACCTAGGAGTGAAACCAAGGAACAAGAGGGTCCCCAAGGGGGGATACCCCATGTGGCCGGCCACACCCCCATGAGGGGCCCAAAAAATGGCTCCTATCCATCCATGTCATCCCCAAGATCTTTTGGAGCAAAGCCCCAAAAGGTGGCTTTCCATAAAGTAACCATAAAGCTGATTTTCACTATTCACGACGACATTTTTCAGCGTCTGATCGAACTGAAAATATTTATGTGGGCTAAGAACATTTCCAGTACCCACTAAAATGATTTTCAACGCGTTCCGAAACAATTCCGGTTTTAGTGATTTTCATCTGCGAAACGCATCTGAAGTGGCTCCGGCAGCTCCGGAACATTTCCGGTTTTTATCTTAGAAAATTCCAAAAAGCTTCCAGAATGATTCTGGCATCCTCCAAGAATTATCAGGCATGTGCCGAAACCAATTTGACTTAATGGTGTATCCCGAAACAACTTTTCGGTATCATCGAAACTTATCCGATGACCTCTCTCTGCGGTACGATTCCGCTGTCCGAAACTTCTCGGTGTCCGAAACTTTTTCGGTGATTTTCTCTCAGACTCCCTGTCTAGTATTCAGCAGATAGATGACCCTTAAGCGTGTGACCCTATAGGTTCGGTGAAGTATAGACATGACCCGGAACCCCTTCCGATCAATGATCAACATCGGAGCCGTGGACACCCATATTGACCCCTATACCCACACGAATAAATATTCGAGTGAACCTCCAGTTGCCGTGTGCTATTCCTGTTGCTTCGCGATATGTTACAAATACCCGAGGTGAGACATGTTGGCATTCCCGTGGATCAACAACTTGTCCACTATGCTAGTTACCTCGTTACCGGTATTGTTCTCTTTTCTCGTTATCGTGTTCCGGCATCCCCGTGATCAAATCACAAAGTGTCTGGCCAGACGATGATGGATACCGTAACACCGAGAGGGCCCAGAGATATCTCTCCATCGTCGGAGGAGCAAATCCCAATCTTGAGCTATCAAGTTACTTGACACACTTTTCCATGAACCCGTAAGCCGCCGTAATAGCCACCCATTTACGGATGACGTTTAACAAACCCCAAAGTTCATGAAGCAAGCATGAAGAAACTCGATACTCTCATGGTCTAAGGAATCATGCAAACGTTAACCATCTCTGTGTTATGTACCAATAAACTTGTGACGAATGAATCTCATAGCATAACATCAATCCGGGTCGATTCAACACAAATGTTCTCTTAACATTGTGCCCTCAAAGTTGCTGGCATAGACATGCCCATGACCAGGAAAACAGAATCATCATGCAACACTTGAGCTAGTCTTAGAGGCCAGACTAGGAATACTTCTTACCGTTTATTATTCCACACGTGCATATGAGTCTTCCTCCGAGCCTCGTGGATATTGTAGACTCGAGAATCATTGCAGTTATAGCATGGAACATAAACATAATTATGAACTCGGAGATAAATAATATCATTTATTATTGCCTCTAGGGCATATCTCCTACACTACCGCTTCCCCCCAACCGTGCCGGAAAGGCTCTACCCGGCTGGAGTGTATGTAGAGAGAACCCTTAGGGTTTGGGCGATCTTGAGGTGGTGGGGCGCAAGGGAGTTAACGGAGTTCTTCCTTGCGGTCGGCTTCCGCCACCTCCCCGCGGCTCTCCTCGGATGTACCATCTTGAGGAGGTCAACCACAACGGCGTTGTGGTTGGGCTCCTCGCCATGTTCACTAACCCTTTTGATGCTTTCCATCTCCTCGGGCGAGCGTACTGGGTTGGTTGTGAGTTCAAAGCTTTCACAACCTACAATATCTTCACCGACTTCAACGGCATCTTCCCCAACAACGGCGTTATGCACACGCTCCCGTACCCCATCAACAACGGGAAGCAGTGAAGGGCGGCGCCCGGAGGAGCGAGGTGGCCCCGGAGGAGGAGGAGAAGAAGAACCCAAAGAACCCGCGTTTGGTGCCCCCCTATCTATCTAGCTTGCTATAGATCTATCGTACTAGTTTTTTTAAGTTGTAATCGTTATGCTACTATTATTAAGTTTTATTAGTACTTTAAGTTGTAAGGCTATCATGGAGTTGTAAGGCTATCGTGGAACTATGGGTTGCAATCGTTATGCTTCTATATAATCGTTATGCTACTATATATATTGTGTGTTTCGTGCTATTATTTGTGGATTGCTATGGGTTGTTTTTGCTTATTATTCGTGTATTGCTATGGGTTTATACGGGCCCGGGTTTCTACACCCCAATCACCACACACACCATCTTCAAAATATTGGCCAAAGCATGGACATGCAACTAGGAGCCCCATGCAAACCCACTATGGACATGGGTGCAACTAGGAAATGCAAACTAATTTACTTCGGGCACTTCATGCAAGCATGCAACTCATTTAGTTCATGGAACCGTAGACATGTATAAAAACAATTAACATTTAGTTTTAGTGCATCAAAAAATGATCCATCACAAAATTTAGTGCAAGAAAAAGGCCAAAATAAAAACAAGTAACATTTTATTGGGCCCCATTTTATTTGCCAAAGTTAGAGGTGGGCTGGTGCCCCTACGCGGGTGGGCTGGTCACGGCCCAACATCTATTCGGCAGCCCAATTTTGTTTTTTACTAGAAACTGAATTTGGGTGTGTACTCTGTTAACTGAAGAACAAAAACAGAGGAAACAGAGATGAACACTGAATAATTTGTGTTCCAAATTCCTGCTTTAATTCAGATACATAACTTGGCATAGCGCACAGATCACATCCTCTACCCTGACAGGCCTAAATGCCCATTCTAATGACGGATGAACAACAAATAAAACAAAAACAGAGCAATGATACAACAATAGAATCCCCCTGCCATGATATTTGCTTGCTTCTGCAAATCGATCATCTGCATTAGATGTTTCTTGATCTTCTTCAGTTCCTCGGTCAGTTCGGACTCCGCATGCAGTTCAGCATTGCGCGCATACATCGCCATCGGCACGACTCTGCCCGCCCCTCCGCCCGAGCTCCCCGTATTCTCCACAGCAATCGGCGGCACCCCGCCCAAATTGAGCTCCTAGGTTGCGGCCACGCTCGAATCAACGTAGCCCTCAAACTGAATCCTATCAACATATTCATCAATCCACTCGAAATGGTAACATTTCTTCAAGATCTGAAAAGAACAAAACATGAACCCTAAATCCCAAATTCAAGGAGAAAAAACAAAATATAGAGAAATCAGAGCAAAAGACAGCGAAAGAACGGGCTAAGAACTAAGATCTAACCTTGCCATCCCTTCCTGCCATTGGTTTGCTCAAGCATTTCACAAATTCCCGCCCAAGATTGCCATTGTCATCCCTCTTAGTGACTAACCGTTTAAGAGGGTCTGGGCGTGGGCAGTCAGGGCACCTTGTGAGCAGCACCGGTCCATACTGTCGCCATTTTGAGTGCGTGGCGGAGGAGGTAGACATTTGCGCTAGGTCACCGGAGAAGAGAAAGATTGGGGAAAGGGGATGAATGGGCGGCGGCGGGCGGACGGGCACGGGCGCTCATCTCTTCTAGCTGCGAGGAGGTGGGTCCCGCGAATAGACAAGTGGTGGGTCCCGCGCTTACGTGGATAAGTGGTGGGTCCAGCCCCCAACAGCTAACGAGGGCATCAGTTGAGTTTAACAGCCATGTCGTGCGTGGGCTATTTACCTGCTCAAAATTGTCGCACCACAGCCATTCGCTCGAACAACGTCGCACTCTTGCCAATTCCCTCAAATGTGTCGCACAGGAGCTATTGGCCCATTCTTTTTTTTTCCCTATCTCACATAGGAAAGCTCTTGATCCACCAAACGCTGAATCATGTGCACATTTGCTACCCTAGGAAAGAAGGATATAAAACTGAACTACAAACATCTGTAGTAGAGCATCCAGCATAAAGGGTTGTGGATGTCCCATTGCTGCACGAACTGAACCAAGGATGTTTAGCAACTAATTTCCTTTTTTGTGGCATCAACACGAGGATGAGATTCATAATTGAGAGCATCATGTGTTCATCATATATATTTTGTGGTAGCAACTGAACCAAGGATGCTCATGGCAAGTTTTATTGCAATATAAATCATTTGGTTTGGAAACACACCTGCTAAAAGAAATAGATTGATCTTTTCTTAAAATCTTCAACCTACTATTAAACCAGTTCTCCTTTGTATTATATCTGAGATCCATCAGGACTATATCTGATTTTAGTGGTATACTCCCTCCGTTCCTAAATATAAGTCTTTTTAGAGATTTCAATATAGACTACATAGGAAGCAAAATGAGTGAATCTACACTCTAAACTATGTCTATGTACATATGTATGTAGTTTATATTGGAATCTCCAAAAAGGCTTATATTTAAGAACAGAGGGAGTAGAAATTAAAATTGGTTTATTCACTCTTTGTTAAGCACTTATCTTTAGATGACACATTTGATTGTTCTGGTGTTCCGTTTTATGTGGTTTGATTTTATCAACCTAATTCGGTCTTTCTTTTGCAGATTATTTACAGAAGAAAATGATTTGGGGTGAAGAGTTGAAGGCCTGAAACCAAATGTTCCTAATCAGGAATATGACCCGCACAACTCCTCTGAAACAAGGTCAACCCTATGTGCAAAGATTTAAAAGATCGCAAATATGTTTAATGTGGTCCAATATCGTATAGCACTATATTGCATGCAGACCGTTTTTATCATTCATTTTTATTATTTAAATCTCTATATGGCCGTCATAGATGCTGCTATTGCACGGATCTGTTACTATTTTTCATGTGTTGTTGTAAATAGAACTCACTCATATATTTATTTGTCAATGGAGGGAGTAGTATAAAGTAAGCTTCGTTTACATGGAAGTTAATTAATCTCGATATGAATTCAGAATTCAGTACCCACACGAATTTCATAGGATGCTTTGATCGAGACGTGCGTTGCACGTGTATGTTTACTAGTTATGATAAAAGTAATTAAGGTGGAATTCTGCTCCTGGAGGTTAATAGAGTGTCAGAGCTGGTGAGTACTTTCCTTGGCCAGCACAGCCTGTTTATAAGCATGAAGAGGCCCAACATGAGGCATTGAAAGATATGCTCCTTAATACTATCATGTAAATTTGTTCCCTTAGGGCTATATAATATACTCAATGTGTTAAATTTACTTATTTTCCGCATGATGAATCTATAGTTGTTGGATTTAGCCGGAGTAATCTCTTCCTTTCTAATAATAGTTTTCTATAACATCACTTATATCAGGCCGAGAAGCCTCATAATGAAACACTGCATTGTTTTGTTGCTCTGTTCCGAAATGATTGTTTACATATTAAATTATTTGTAGAGATGGAGGACCTCTCAAACTGACCATGTTGGGAGATTGTGAAGAAAATATGTTGCTATGTGGAGGAAGTCTTTTATAAATAACTCATGGTACATGAGTCGCGATCCTAGGGTCAAACCTCCACTTTGTGATACTGATGATAATTTCAGATAATGTCTGGTACTTTCAACCCCACCTGACATGCTTTTAATAGTTAAGCCTCAATTCAAGGACTAAATTCAGAATATGTATTAAAAAAGTTGTGCATACTTTTTTTTAGATTTGTTTTGAACATTTTGCATAATTATGCAATCAACTCTTGCAAAGTAGTCTCATGATTTCGACTTATTTTTTTGTTGATGAGTGAATGTGTGATACGTAATTGGCTTCTGCTTTGCCAGGCTATGAAATCCATAGCTCGGATGAAAGAAACTTTATTATCAAGCCGTTTTCTACACACGACTAATTTTGTTACTACTACTTTCCATTATTGCGTGCCGATCATGCTATGTTTATGAGCCTCTAGCTAACATGGCTTCCTCTCTGTTGCAATTTCATTTCAGCTGCAACCTTGAACTATAGAGGTTTCAGCTTCCCGATGGCTGATTTTCTTTTTTTGTGTTTTTCTTTTGTTTATGTTCACAAGGTGTACCTGCGAGTTTTATGGCTGGAAATAGGTAAGTAGTTATTTGAAGGTGAACCCCCACCCCCCATTCTTCCATGAATCACGATCAGGTGGCCACCGTCTGTTAGGGCTTTTATTAGGAGGATAGGCGACAATGCGGGTGGGACGCCCTGTTGAAATAGAGGATGTAGACCTGTTGTGGTTCTTTAGCCTTGCTTATTAGACTAGGGCCATGCTATCATTTTTTCCTGTTGCAACGCACGGGCATGTTTCCTAGTCTTTCCCTAATGCAATTACTGCATCTGGTCGTACGTCGTTGGTGTTTTTGCGAAAAAGCCCCTCCGTTTCTTTGAAATAAGCTCGTAGTCCTGTTTAAGTGGCAATCTGAGAAAACTTTTCATTTTTGTGTAAAACCCCTTGCATTTGTTAGAAATTATGCATGTGACCCTTATCTCTGACTGGCTCACCACCGCGCGTCTCAGCCACGGCGTGCACGTCACGCACGATCCAAGGATTAATTCACTTATCTATTCAATATTCAATAATCCCACATCGCTAATTTATATCCAATTATCCCAGTTCATATACACTTTTGAGTTTTCTAGGATATGAACATTGCCGGTCCTGGAGTTTCGAAGGCCCCAGGGCGAATTCAATGAATGGGCCCAACGGCGACAATGGAGGAATTTTTTAATTTCATATATTGATAGATAAATTCTTGCAAAGCTATAGTAAACAATGATATTTTTTCCTAGTGTAACATAAGATGAAGTGTCTTAGTTCAAGTCTAAATCAAATTTCATAGAACTTACATACATATATTGGAAAAAAGAACTGACATGCTAACTAACCTCCAAGCCTACAATAATCATGAGATCCAATTAAATTATTTGTTCGTTTCCTCTTTCTTCTTTTTATCAGAACCACATAAATATTATTTGGGCAACATGTCTGCAAGAAAAAGAGCAAAGTCAGCTAAAAGTTGCAGTAAAATTAGTGAAATCCCATGCTCTTTAGCTATCGAAATCTAATCTTCAAGGACACCTTGAGTCGAGGACCAAGTTGGCAAGACTAATGACCAAGCTCTACTATTGTAAGAAGGAGAAACATGAATTTATCAAAGTGTAAGATTGAGGGCTAAGAGAAATTCGTTAGAGATTTACCTCTGCTATTCCTTGCGAACGCCCTAGTATCCGGCAGCCGCTACTGTAGAGAATCAGTCGCTCGATCAGCCAATATATGTGAGCGTACGACGGCATACCTTTTTTTTCTGAGGGGTTACAATTTAATTTTTTGTGCGGGCGTTGGCGTGCAAATCGGAGGAGGCAAAGAGCCGCACACCCTGTGCAGCCGTGCTCAATTCTAGCCCAGTAGTCGTGCGTTTAGGCATCTTAGCAGTTGGGCTTTTGTTAGATGATGGGCCTCCCCTGCGTACAGGCTTTTTCTTCTATCGGCTGCAGCACTAAGGTCGGGGCCCTTTGGCTGGGCCCCGGGCCGTCGCCCCTGCTGCCCTGGCCCAGGGCCGGCCCTGGATATGAACAAGGAGAAGCTAAGGATCTTGGATTCCAGACAGTCTGGGCGGCCATGGCCGTCTCTCTGCAGAAAAATAGAAGACAGAGCCCAGGCAGCTCCTGCGTGTGCTGGCCAGCCGCGCCGCCACTGCAAACCAGCACCGCAGCCCCCCGTAGTCACCAGCCACTCACGGGCACGGGCTCCACCACCACGGCATGGGGACTCCACCCCAGGCCTGCGCCGACGAGCAGGCCACTGTCGCCCCAGCCGTAGCAGCAAACGCACACGCCGAAGCTCCGCCCCACCTTTGGCAGCCGGGTGCCGGGAAGTGGCTGTAGCCAGCCACCGCGGCCACGCAATCCAGGAGTGGAGTGCATCGTCGGCAAAGCACGGGCGGCTGGTGGGGTGGAGCACGGCCAGGCGTCGGTAGGAGGAGAGAACTTGGGGTAGGGCCGACGAGCGCCAAGCCGGTAGTGGACGCGCTGTATGGAGAAGAGGAGAGCAGTGCTGGTGGTGAGGGGGATGGATGGAGGAGGAGCAGCGAAGCGCTTGGTGGTGAGGTTGCAGGAGGAGGAAGATGGAGGCGGAGCGGCGCTGTGTAAGGACTGAGGAGGAATGACGATGTGGATGGATAAGCATAGAAGGGGCACGCAGTGGGCGCTAGATGGGGATTTGGAAGATGCACAGACTGGAAGCTACTGGATGCTATGCGTGCTAGCACCACCGATTAGAATATTTTTCGGTGCTCATCCGTCGGAATTATGTGCGATTGTTCATGGCGTTCCAAGAAATGGTTTATTCTGTTCAGTGTCCTGTAATGAACTCCTTTTGGTCCCTCGATCCTCCTCACATTGGTGCACTGTGATTATTTGACTGTATCGAACTGGCACACTTGCACTCTGATGGCAACCGTTCCAAGTTACTAAGCCATATGCTAATATTCATGTGACTGTGATCTCGGAAATAAATTAAATATTATAGTTCATAGGAAAGGAGCAGAAACCTTGACTGAAATTCAATCTCTCTGAAATTTGGATTGTAAACAGCCCTGGTTAATCAGTGAAAGTCCAGTTTCGAAAAAAAAAAGAGGATCAGGAACCTTGACTGGACATAGAGTTGTGTTGTACCTGTACTGAGAAAGGTTTGTAGATTATCAGTCATGGCAGTTGTAGGAACAGCTAGAGTCAACTAGGTGTTGTAATGCTAGACTAAGGGTAGATCTTGCTCGGAGAAGTAAAAAATTTGCAGCCCTCCGTGGGATAATATATCCAACATGTCCCATTATGCTTTGCCGAATTGTTCTTGGAAATGTGCCAAGCAGACCGTATATTCAACAAATCTCTGAAGCGTACCGAGCAGGCCATATATTCAACCAGGTGCATGTCAAAACGATTTTACGTAATCGTGTAGCCGAGTTTGGAGCTGAAATGTTCCCACATACAAAAAAAGGCAGAATTAAATATATGATCTTCTAACTATGAACCTTCTTCTGTACAGGGATGTACACTACATACACGACTATACAATTTGTTAGAAGAAAAATCTTCTACTCACTTTGCACCTCATCTTTTTTTAGGAAGATTATAATCTGTTCTTTTGCACACATCACAATTTTTTGTACCGGCGATGTAAATTTAAAGAGCGACCGAATTCTGACTTGAACATTTTTCTTTTCTTTTCTGAATAGACGATTCTCGATGGTAAACTAAACTTTGCTTGCTACGGAAGATTCTAAAAAGGTGGAATTGGATGGAGAAAAAACAATAAGCTTCAGGCTAAGAACTCACCGGATTCCGGCGAAGGAGAAAGGAAGCAGGAAAAGGTTGAGAACCACATATAAGATTTAGATTAACTCTCCCAAACCAGTGTCATGTTTTAGAAAAAATCGATGTTTGTGTTTATTGGCTAGAGGAGTGCGATATATTTCTTTCCCGTTGCAACGCAAGGTCATATTTGCTATCTGTACCTAATAATAATAAAGAGATTAGTCTTCCTGTCCGTCCGTCCATCTTGAAACTACCGCTAAAATTGTCATAAATTACTCACCGTGCCACCCATAAGTGAGGAAAAAATGAATCATTTTTCCGTCCACAAAGCGACCGTCCCCTTTGATTTAATTATGTTCAACCCCGCCACATAACATAATTAAGGAGTCAAGCAGCCCATCGGATAGAGCATCTCCCTTCCACCTTGGAGACCCAGGTTTGATCCCCCCTTCCTACCTTTATTCTCCTTTTTCATTTGATAAAATGATTCAGGTGGGCGCCCAAACCTTAACCAATGTCTTCTTTACATGGGTATTTTAAAAATGCCTATTGTATATGTTTCCTACCCCATTTAAATTGAGTAGATATGATAGTTGGATATTCAATAAAAACTATTTTTCAAGCCATAGAGGATGCTGATTCCTACAATCTATTATATGCTAAAGGTTACAACGGGCATATAAGCACCCTCTGTATTTAACAGTGCACCATAACCATACCCTATACCATGATGTACACTAAACTGTTCATACGAGCTTTATGTAAACCAGTGCCTTAGCGTTGATTTTCATATTCTTTGAAATTGTGCCCATAAAGATTTTTTTTTAAAGAATAGCGATGTTGATGTAACCTTGAGCATTTGGCATGCATGTCCTTACACTTCAAAAATCATACCACCTTTATATTTTTGTGCGACACCATTTATCATGTTGTTTGTTGTGTGGCACCGTGAAAGATTTCAACTGATATTCTGATGTCATCGGGGTGTGTATAAGGGACAATTTATTTTTCTCCCGTTGCAACACACGTGCATTTTTGCTAGTTTATTTTGATGAAAGAGATATATTACATGGGATGGGGCAGGTTACGTGCTACTTCTTTATTCTGTACGTACTAAGGACTGTGGGCCTTCTGAGTAAAAAACATTGTCAATGATTATATAGGTTAATCTACGCCGTAATAATTCGGTCCCGCCAAATGGACGGTTAGTATTTTCTAATTAATGTGGGAATTTTTGGGAGTCACAAATTAGTATAGAAGTATAAATATAGATAGATGATGGGGATCCTTCTCCTTTAGGAGGTCTTGATCCTCAAGATGGAGGTACAAGGTGAAAAGCTGTCTTAAATGATATTTTTATACTTTTCTAAATGTGCAGGCATGGTCAGGGAGGTCTGGGCACCCGGGGTCATCTGGGCGTTGGGTCCGGACACCCGTGGGTGCGCTTGGGGGGGGGGGGGGGGGGGGTTACCCGGGGTGGAGGGTCCGGGCACCGGGGAGTGCGTCTGGGAGGAGGGCCCGTGCACCCGGGGTGGAGGGGCTTGGGCACTCGGGGTGACCAGGGGCGTTGCCCACCTGGCGGCCACATGTCTGGGCACCCGGTGTCTTCTTGTCTGTGCGCTCGGGTGTCCCGAAGGTCTCCGGTTCTTCGCGCCTTGGGGTTCCTCTTTCTCCATCTTCTTCTTGGGGCTTCATGTGTACTTGGAGATTCCTCCATGCTTCTCCATGACTTCGTGCTTGGTACCTGAACACACATAACATATCCATTTGGGGTTGTAGCCATGTCTCGCATGTGGACGAAGGGAATTCACTAAGGAGTGAGTTCACCTCGTGTTCAATGGCGCGTGCACGAGCTGTTGTCATAGATCCACTTGATGGTTGGGGAGTTGGTTTCGTATCCATGGGCAGTAGCTATTCTTCTTTTGGGTTAATTCCACATGCACACATGCATGTTATGATAGCCTGGGTCATTCCACATATGACGCCAACATGTGTTAACTCGTTTTATATGTAGGGATGCAATGGCCAACCAAGAAAACCACCTCGACACACGGGGTAGAAGACAAATGGTCCCTCCCCCATTAAGACCAAACATAGTTTATTTGCCAGATCAATTAACATTACAGAGACATGTTTATCTGGTGTGCGTGTACAGACCGTGACTTGGACGTCTTATGCCCAAGACTCATCTGCTCACATTCTTGTCTCGAAAGTGTGCATCAACAAAGTGGTAGCTTTTGTTGGCTGTTCGTGTGATCTTAAGTGGTTTAGATTTCCTCAAAGAAGTGGGCCTGGGTATGGAATTTTGAATCCACGATTCTTAGTGCACACGACAAAAATGGGCAAAATGCAGGCCTGGTTCCAGCTGCCAGATGATTTCTGTCATTCGTGTATCGTTGATACACAGACATATACTTCTGCACCAACAACCAAGGAATGTAGAAGTGACAAGTGTTGGGATTGACTAAAAACTTGTTCTCATACTTGAGTATATAAAAGCACATCTAATTGTTCGGACTAGAACACATGAGCGGGATGCCTTGAGTACAAAATAGTGGGCGGCGTTGGTCGACAAGGAGAAGAAGGGTGGGAGATGTAGATGAGGAGGCTTGCATCAGAATGAGGTTGAAGAATGGTCCACAAAATTCATTAATCGAAGGTGACTGGGTTGTTATCAAACGCCTAGTAGGATAGAAGGTCACCGGCCAGGTCGTCAGGTAATAACTGGGCTGGGAAGGACCTAACGGACGGAATGCCATTAGGTGTGTTGCAGGTGTGGGCCGTGGCTCAGGAAAAATAATCATATACGCAGTTCTATACGACATCGAATACATGTGGTAGTCAGAATCTAGGAGAGAACCGAGGAAGAGGATGAAACGTGCATATGTGGTCGGGCTCATAATAGCGTTTCCGTATATCTAAATGCTAAAAGAGTAGTCCAGTAGACACTGAACTGCTAAACAGATCGCTGAATAGAGTATATACGCTTATATCTGAATTTATAGATCAAGCAAAGATCTTTTGCCGAGTCCACTGCAATCTGAAGACGCTGGATCCAGCTAACGTGATTCTCTCCACCGGCAAATGTGTATACACATATATGGTCATGTCTCCTTTTTCTATGTGATCCCAGAGCAGAGCAATACATGAATAAAATGAATTTACCAAGAAGATAATCTTTCAGAGTCATCATGAACTCATAGAACGTTAGGACGAGGATCCCCTGACGTGGGCTATCCTACCATTGGGTGACTGACATGTGGGTCCCACCAGGCGTGGGTCCCACCTGTCAGCGGCCCAAAGGCAGGGTAAGGCAGGGATAGGTACGTCAGAGGATCCATGTCCAGACCGTTATTATAGTAGGGGAGGGGGGCACCGCCCCCCTACCCCTTATTGGGTGAAAATCGTGTATTTTTTAACCAGACATGACCACATATATATACATTTGCAGGTCCAGACAAACACATTATCTGGATCTAGTGTCTTGAGATTGTAGATGACTCAACGAAAGGTTTATACTTTCTATTTAATCTATAAATTGAAACACATGCACATAGAATATGTTAAGCCAACATTATATAGTAGTCCATTTCGAGCTTGTAGTAACTGATCCAACATATGTACTCTATTAAGCATTCAGATATAACACAATAAACATGTTATATTAATGCACGCGGGGATCGAGTACCTGTCGTCGATCATCCACAAGGACATCAAGACGATCAACATCTTTCTAGACAAGAAGATGAGAGCGAAGGTCTCTAACTTTGGGTTGTCAAAGTTGGTTGCGGAGGGGTCCCACGGATCATCTAGCAGTCCGCGGCACGCTGGGCTACCTAGATCCAGTAGAGCATAGGATCTTTTGCTATTAAGTACTAGTCTTCGTTGAGAGAGAATAAGTTGAATTATATAATGGCTTCTTATGTTGTGATTTGGCATGTCTTGTTTAATTTTTTTACAGATTATTAAAAAAAATCATCTTATTTAGCTCGAAATTAACTCGAGATTGTTACAAGCTGAGCACGAGCCACTTTCTACAGCTCGATCTCGAGCTTCGCTCAGTTTGAGCTCGTTCGAATTTTATTATAAGTTGAATTTTATTACAAGTCCCTGCAACTTTCAAGATCCAGAACTTGTAATATCTGAAACTTCAGCAAACAAGAATGCAGTTCTTTGAAGCTCTCAAGTGTGGTGAGGGATCGAACGTGAGACATGTTTCATCCTCTCTACCTTTCCTTTTTCTTCACTTCTCTGGACGACAACCTGCGAACCTTATAACTTGGGAACGGTGTCTGCCAGTGACCACCCACTATTGTGATGAAATTCTCGGTGCTTGACTTGGAAACAATGTATTCAAGACCTCATGAATCTGATAGTTCTTAAGCTTTCCGTTACTTCACTGAAGCAGTCTTCGGCTACTTCCTCGACGGTCTTGCCATGCTTCTCAATAATTAATGAACCCTTCTGCCATCCATCTTGTGATCAAATGCTTTCTACTGATGGAGCGTCCCTTGGGAAACATGGTTCCAGCTCTTGTACAGCAAGGACGTCTTGAGATCAGCCGACAAATCAGTGTAGCACTTGTCAAGTATTTTTGTTACTCCTTGGGTTGGGTGGTGAGAGTAGCTCCCAGCTCTCGGCTCAAAGCCTCGGCAACTTGAGGCAAATGGTCATCTAAAGTTGACGAGCTTGGCCCTGCGACGCCAATAATCGCCAAAGGCAAACCTCCACGTACGTCTTGCTGTGGAGGGATGCACAGCGTGCATCAGATGTCAAGGCGCACGTGGAGGACACAACCCTGAAGCTAGGTATACTAGTAGTATCTTTGCTCGATTATTAATTAAACAAACAAATATCTCAACCTAATAATAAAAGGGGCTATTGCTTCCGATGATACGTATTGAAAATTGCCCCTACAGTTACCAATAGTCACTTACTATGCCACCGGTAAGTCAGAAAAAAAAACAGTTCGGACAAGTCGCTCCAAAAGACTTTGGTTTATTTAAGCACCGACCCGCTAAAGAATAACAAAGAGACAAGTAGCGCACTGACAAGCGCGTTGCCTTTCTACCTGATAGACCAAGGTTTGTATCCTTACTAACCACCTCTTTTTCTAATTTTCATTTATCGGACATTTTTAAAACTTTTAAAAATATACATATCTTTTAAATCCTAACTCAAAATCAAACATATTATATCTGAAAGTTTCTCAGAAAAATGTGAAAGATTTCGAATATGCTATTGTCTTGCATGTCAATTATTTGTAAAAATCTCATTTTTCTTCTTATTTGTTTATTTTTTTATCGGACAGTTTCAAATACTTTTCAAAATATTGATATCTTTCAAATCATCACTCGAAATTTAACATGTTATATATGAAAATTTCTCAGAAAAATGTGTAGAATTCAAATATGCTATTGTCTTCATGTCAGTCATTTCTATAATTCTTGACTTCAATTTTATACGACAAACACTCGAAGTCACCACCAAGGTATCCTCGAATATATTTTCCAGAACGAAAAACAGAAGTCTCTCTCTCCCTCAAGGAAAAAAAAGAAAGAAAAGGAGAAGGAAAAGGAAGTGGTCACATAAATACATGTCACCAGCTAAGGACCGCTTTCGATAAATGTCCGTATATGCAATTGAGACTAGTAAAAAACAAAACTATACGACAAACACTCGAAGTCACCACCAAGGTTTCCCTATTCAGTGGCAATGTTCACAAAACACTGGCAACATTCACCCAAAAACAAAACTCAATGACAACAATGTTGACAAGGAATGCTCACCAATAGAATCTCTGCCATAAACTGGGAGAAAATATCCCGCAACTACTTAGATAATTCCAGTGGAGACTAGTCAAATCGGAAAAACAGACACTCTAAGTCACTACCAGGATTTCCCATTTAACTGGTAACATTGACATGGAATGCCCACCAATAGTTTCCACTCCTCATGGGAAAATACCCAGCGATTCCTTAGATAATTTGAAGGTGCACAGTGGTAAAAAAAATCACAGCTCACGATTACTCGACCTTACGGCACACCATATATAAATTGACACAGGGCAGCCACCACTATTATCACATGATACAATCCCAGTGGCCAGTTCCCAACTCCATCTTGTATAGGACATCGTGTTCTGTTCATGAAGGAAGAAGGCTATGGCGTCCAAAATCCAATTCTTTCTTGGCCTTCTATTGGCTTCCCTCCTCCTCCTCCTCATCGGCACCCAAGTCGCTGCTGCCCGGCCACTAGCTGAAACGAGTCCCTCGCTCTCTGCTGCCTCTCGCATGCATGCACACGATGTTTCAGCAAACTTGGAGAGCCTAAATATATTTTCTATTACTTGCTTCAGGTGCGTATGGCTACAAGGTACAGTGGTCCAAGTGTAGTTGGGAACATGCTAAGCGGCACCAACATATACTATACGATATACACCATGTATCTTATTTCCACATAAGTAATTCAGGTGCCATACATATGTATGTCTAGGAGAAATAGAGGATGTGTACGCTACCTTGGTACAGCATGTCCGTATGCACATATATAACTCTTGATATCATATATGTACGTACTAGCTAGCAGCATGCGGACTGCAGATGTATTTCTTCCTGTGATGTCGATTGATATACGATCCTTTCTTAATATCATATATAACTCTTGAAGCATGAGATGGCATAATGGCCTATTTTTGCCGGTTGTGGCAATTTTTTATTTTATTTCAGCAATTCAGCTCGATTTACGAACTTATCGAACTATGTACTTGGTGCCTACTTTGATTAATAATATGGTTGTATGCATCAGTTTGATGAAAAGGCCGGGGTAATCCTTCTTTTAAAAAAAATAAAATGAGATGGCATAATACCACAGAACTATAAAAGAGAAGTGTATACATATGTTGGAAGAATGTTGTCTTCTAGATTATAAGTCGTATGCAAAATATGATGCCGTTGTTAAGTCCATCTCACCATGTCAAGTGATAACGACTGCACAATTGTACATACCGTGTTTCAGATAAATTTTGAAGATGCAAAAGATCTGATCCCTTTGATTTCGCTCAACACTCAAATACGGCAGAATTTGGAATTAAAAAGGACCCTTTTAATGCAGAGACTAGTCTGCCACCTATGTTGGGAGAACATGTCCGAAAGAACACGCGCTCCAGCTGCAAAACATGTGTAGCGCCCGGAGATGACTAATCAAAATGACCAGTCCTTGGCCTCGGAGATGATAATCAAAATGATCAGTCCTTGGTGTCTAACAAAAATCTTGATCTTGTGCAATTTTTCTGAAGGAACTGTAAATCATATGGCCTACACATGTTGCGCCTCGGAGATGACTAATCAAAATGACCAGTCCTTGAATGACCATTCGTTCAATAAAGTTTCCAAAACGTAAAAGATCCTTCGCTCAATAACAAGAAAGGAAGACATAAATATCTCAAACAAAAGGTGGACACCATAAATACATGTAACCAAACTAAACATCATTTTCAAGTGACGTAGATATGTGCTATGGAGACTAGCCATCAAACTATAAGACAAACACTCCAAGTCACTACCAGAGTTTCCCATTTCACGAGCGATTTTGACATCGAATGCTCACCAACAGAGAGACTTTGCTGTATCCAGTGATATGTTGGCAGCTCATCAGCAAGCTAACGAAATGTGGCGCTATGGGAAGGAAGAATCCTAGTCCTAGAAACAAAAATTAGATTATTTGAATTTTAATTACAATAAAAAATCTAACGAAGAGATCAATAGTAGGCGCGGCTGCACGGATCTCCAGCGGCCATGCAAGCAGCACTCTATCTGCTGCATGGCTTGGCGACCGGTGGCTTCACGAGAAATAAAAGATGTGTACGTTACCAAGGTACAGCACGTATGTATGCACATACATACCAGCCTACAAGCTAGCTGCATGCGAACTGCAGATGTATTTCTCACTGTGATGTATATTGATATACAATCCTTTCTTAATATCATGTATAATTATTGAAGCACAAGCGAGTGTAATACCATGAAACTATAAAACACAAGTTTTTATACATTGGAAGGTGTTGACTTTTTGGATTCAAAGTTGCATGAGATCTAACACCATTGTTTGATCCGTCTCTCTGTGTTATTTGATACCGACTGCAATTTTCCATACTGTGCTTTTGGTAAATTTTGAAAAGTGCAAAAAATCTGATCCCTTCGATTTTGCTCAACGCGCAAATGATACATTTTGGAATAAAAGCATTAAAAGCACCTTGTTAATGCCACTGGAGGCTTCAGATGCTCAGATACTGAGATTAGACTGCCACATATACAGGGACAATATGGACCTTGACAACACGCTCCTACAAACACGCTGTAGGGCTCGGAGACGAGTGATCAAAATCGATATGGGAATCGCAATGTCCCTACAGAAACAATATGTTGACCATTTGTTCAATACATTTTCCGGAAGGAAAAAGATCCCTCACTCCATCACAAGAAAGAAACACAAAAAATATCTAAAGGGATACACAATAAAATGTAATGACCTAAATATTGTCAAGTGATGTGCATATATAAGACAAACACTCCAGGTCGCTACCAGAGTTTCCCATTTCACTGGTGACTTTGACATCAAATCTTCACCAACAGAGAGACTGCACAGTAAACAGGGAGAAAATATCCAGCGGGAGCTCGGCTGCAAGCCAACAAAGTGAACCGCCGAGGGAAGGAAGAATCTTACAAACCAAACAATTAGATCATTTTGATTTGGATTACAATCACAAAGCTATGTAATATCAATGCACGCAGCATCTCAGGGACATTACATGTATGTTGGTGGTGATCAGGTTGTTCATCAGAGTTCGCGATCATGATGATAACTTGGAGGATCAACAGCAATAGCAGTGTGATAAACAAAGGACCCCATGTCGCCATCTGCTCAGAGCTTGCTCTAGTGATCTAGTTATAAACCATGGCACATGTTCTCTGAATGCACGGGCACTCTACTAGTAAAGAGAAAAGGAAGAGAGGATGATGGGCTACACACGGTAAGAAAATTAGAGAAGGGAGTACTTATTAGACTGGGCCGTTCGGCATGGGAAAAGGAGAGACCCATTTGCACTTTGCAGCAAGCAACACAGAGGGGACAATATGTGGGAAAATCCTATATGACGCACAATGCGTCAAGTTGTCGAGCGTTCGCAGGTTAGAGAGCGAGGGATGATCTAGGCCAGCTCGTCCAGCACTTTAGCCATCCCGGTTTTTGGAAACTTCCAGGAGGTTCCTAGCTGGTGTTTTTCGGTTTTGGGACCTTCTACGAGGTTCCTGAACCATTTTTTTTAATTTCAATTTTTTATTTTTTTATTTTCTCTCATTTTCTCTGTTTCTTTTTTTCTTTTATTTCAAAAAATATTCATGGTTTTTGAAAATTGCTCGCATTTAAAAAAAATAGGAGTTTCAAAAAATGTTCTCGTTTTCCAAAAATGTTCGTGTTTCCAAACATTGTTCACGTTTTAAAATTTGTTATGCCGTTTCAGAAATTGTTCACGTTTTCAAAAAACTTTTGTGTTTCCAAAAATTGTTTGTAAATTTCAAGTAGTGTTCTTGTTTCCAAAAAATTGTTTTCCCTAAAATAGTTCACGTTTTCAAATTTGTTCCACAGTTTCAGAAATTTTTCGTGTTGTCAAAAATGTTTTGTGTTTCAAAAATTGTTCGAAAATTTTAAAAATGTTCCTATTTTAAATTATGTTTTGGAGCTCTAAAAAATGTTCATATTTTCTAATATTCCTGAAAGTTCCAAAATATTTCCCCGTTTCAAAAAAAGTACATATGTTCAAACAAATGTTGGTGATTTTCAAATATCTTTTCATTTTTCGATTTTCTTATTAATATTTTTCAAAATTTTGTTAATATATCCTGATAATTTATTGAAAAATACAAATAATTTCTGAAAATATGAAACTTTTTTTATTTCAGTATCGAGAACATTGTTTGGAGTTTTGAACAAAAATTCGAAAACATGAAAAAGATAAAACGAAAAATAGAAAAAGAAAATGTTTGGATCTGCATTCTTTTCGGTTCTTATAAGGTTGCGCTGCTCCGTAATCATTCACACTCATTATCTTTGCTGGCTACCACAATAGCGCGCGACGTTTCTTTTGAATTAATGCTACAGTGCTCGATCTCTTCTTTCCGCTCGTGCGCCAGTGGGATGGCCCAGTCCGTTGCCTATCCATTTGCCAGACCGTCTGCTGCAATAAGGGGTAGATAGGAGCTCCCAAAAATGTGAACTGAAACGTCACCTTTCGGCTTACGAGCATTACCGAGTATGAATGGGCAGGCCCAGTAGTGCGACGCGCTATGTCTCCCCAACACAAGAGCAATACGCTAATGTATAGTTCTAAAAAAAAGGTTTCCCTTCCATTTTTAAACTTTATAAATAATTGTTTGATATGTATTTAGAAACCTCTTTGCACTATATTTTAGAAATATTTCATTGCAATGATCATGGCGTATTTAAATAATGTTGAAACCATATTTTGAAAGTGTTCAAGTTATTAGAAAAATACCCAAGTTACTAAAAATTGTTCACAATATTTAAATAAAATGCTTTCTCTATTGGTAAACAAGTTCACGTTCTTTAATAAAATTATTACACCCTTTTACAAAAAATCATGTACTTTAAATAAAATGTTATCTCTGTCAAAAAAATTCACATACATTCAAAAGATATTAAGGTTGGACCTAAACAATTTCACTGCTACAGCGCGCTTGTGGCGAGCGCAATATGCAGGCTCGCCCATGTCTTCCAGAGATGGCACTAAGTTTTCTTTATAGGGCGAATTTAATTGCTAAACTATCCGTCCAGCCCATTTATCCGCCGGCAGTTTTTCAGTATTACTTTATAATAATATAAGGTGTATTATTATTTTTAGAAAGTCAAACTTCTCTAGCTATGACCAAGTTATCCCTAAAACAAATTGACCAAGTTTATAACAAAAATAATCAATATTCACATTATCAAATCGGTATCATTAGCTTCAGCGTGAAATATTTTCATATGTTATTTCTATAATATGGTAGATTTTGACATATGTTTCTATAAACTTTTAGAAAAACTAGCACACATTATATTTTTTATATAGATGTAGTAATTCAATGGTTATGAATATTTTCAGTCGACGGTTTAACAACAAGTACTCCCTCATTCCTGCCATATAGTCAATCGTTGTATATAGGTACCGCCCAACGGACCAAGGGAAGTTTTCCCAACTAATAGTCCTTCGGTGTACAATGAACTTAGTCGCGAGGTGTCAACGAGGAATCTAGTGTTACTGTGTAGTCGCCATCACTAATGAGGTTCATGGACACTGGAAACGACATAGACAGGGCCATCGACCAAGCCTCTAATGTTGACCACGAGAACACCCATCAGCGAGGAATATAGTGTTACTATGTAGTGGCCGCCACTAATGAAGTTCAGGGACGATAACAATGACATAAACATGGTCATCGACCAAGTCGCTAATGTTGACCACGACAACACCATTGGGTCCTTGGTTTCAGCTTGCCACAATCTCAGCTCCTGCAGACGCAGGGAGCCGACCTGGAGCGATCATTTGCCACCATTTGGAGCAATCAATTGGCACCCGCGGAACCTCAACTCTTCCTAAGGGAAGTAGAGACATGGGTGATTATTTTGAATCCTAGATGGGATTGATAGAATGGCATGGACTTTTGTATTTTGATGGAATAGAATGAACTTTGCACTATCACCATGGAATTGATTGCAATGTGACAGAATTTGTAGCTCTATTATTTTTAAATGGACGCAACGCTTTGCCTCATCTATTAATTAAGGTGAGAATAAATCGAGTTTGTTACAAACCATCCAAACACCATATGAATTATTATTCTTGCAACACAATTGACCCTAACTTCTTTGCACCGGCGATGATCCAAGGATTTGCCTCGGTTATGATAATGTTGAGCAAAATCGTTGGTGGCGTGCACTTGTGGCGAAATACCCTTGCGTTAGTATGTGGTCTATTTTGGTGGCTGGGTGGGTGGGGGATCACAAAGATCTCCACTAACAGGTAGTGTTACTGTGGCCCGACACTGGTGACGCCTATCGACTGACAGGGGGTGTCGTGATGACCATCAGCGGCGATCTCTCCCCTTTTGGATAGGGCGCCGGTAATTGAAGACCACCTCTGCAACAGTTTGGTATTGGTCGCGCTTAACCTGTCGATGGTACATGTTCAATGTGCGGTAATGTTAAGAGAGTTTTTTGAAGTCTAAATGATGCGACGTGTCACAAGTTTTAACTGTCATTTTTTTCTTGGAGTCAATGGCGACTAGTCATCTCCTAACCACATCCACGCACATAAACAAGTGAAGTTTGCCTGGATTTTGCGCTACTATCGAAGAATTAAACAATTAGAGCACATCCAGTAGTCCATACCACGCACATCAGGTTTTTTATAGCATTGATGAGACAGTATGTTGTGATGAGACGCAGGAGTTGTTTCATAAATGTGATGTGTTTTCTCTCTTATCTTAGTAACAAGTTTTAAAAAACATAGGCTCTCAAGAACTTGGTTTGGTAGATGCTTTTTTTGGAAGTTGATGAAACTCTTGGACTTTTGATGATAAAGGTCAGAACTGCTTGTTTCTTTTGGTGTGATTTTTCAAAATTTAAATATTCCGGGCTCACCATGACCCAGCCGCCCGCACCCACTCAGAAGCCACTATATAAGCTAGACGGATCGGCGGCTCAGAATGTCCACTGAGTGGCAGGCAGCTAGCAACACCATTTTCATCTCCATCGTGTTCCTCTCCAGTTCTTCCAAAAGCTCTGAGAAGATGGCGAGAAGCAGCAGGCCCTGGTCGTTTGTTGCACTGCTGCTCCTGCTGTTTGTGCTCCTCCAACTCATCACGGTGCTCGATCACTCTCATGATCCTCAGCGCCGACCATTTCCCTGTAAGCAAGCCTAGCCCACAAGTGCATGCTTTTGAGCCTATCACGCAACTCTTCGATCCAACACAAATGAATAAGCTGCGGTTTATTCATGGTTGAGTTCTCTTGTAAACTTGACAAGAGTGCTTTTTCCTTACTCCTTTGGTACTCTCTCTGTTAACAAATATAGGACGTTCTAGAGACATGACAAGTCTCTAAAACATCCTATATTTATTTAAGGAGGTAGTATTAGTTAGTTACCACCATCTTACGCTATGCTTTTGGATCCATATGCAGGCCACCCTCTCCGTAAAAAGAGCTGCAAATGAAGTCGAAAACATCTGCGCTTGCGCCATCCAGTTTCCCACGAAATGAAATAAAATTAGAAAAATGTCCGCTGCTTGGGATTCAACTGTTTGGTCAGTTTGTTGGCAGTAAACTCAAAGAAGATCAGATTATTTAAATGTGCTAACTGCTTTGATGTCAATCATGTACTACTACTTTTTTGAGGAATAATTTATTGGACAATGTATTTTCTTTCTCACAATTATCAATCTAGGTTGTGTCTTAATTCTCGTGGTGTACCTCCATAAGAGAAGGCACGCACTAATTCATGGTATCTTGTTTGCTGTGACATATAAGAATTCGGCTTTGCTAAAACTCAGATATCTATTTTTTTCACTAAAATTAAATAAATGTTGAACTTGTGTATCTTTTATACAAAATAAGGTCACAGAAAACCCAATGACATGTATGTAAAAAATAATTTTTTTTGAGTTGTTTTATGGTACCCAGAAACTAACATGGGCCGCTAATTTCTTGCGATCTAACGGACAGTTTTAGTTTGTACTCCAACAACACTGTTATGGAGTACCATCGCTAAAAAAGCGTGGAGTGCCCCGATCTGGAGGGTAAAATTAGAATCACAAAGGGTACTTAACGTGTTATTAATCTTTTATTTGATCTGCAATTCGTCAGTAACCATAATCAAGAATTACAAGGGACGACTGGATGATGAACATGCAGCGACGACCAGGTTCGGCGGAGCAGGGCCCTCGCCGTCGCGAGAAAGGTGATGCTCTGCAGATCGGGGCTAGGCTTAGCGGCCAGAGATGGGACGAAGGGCTGCCGATGCGTGACAAACAACCTCTCGACGGAACTCCATGTATGAATGAGACTGACCGTTTGGTGATGTTGCGTCTCATTTGCTGCCCATTCGTCATTAATGCAGCGCTTAATCATCTCTTTCTGTAGGCCTCGTTTGATGTACTCCCTCCGTTCGGAATTACTTGTCTCAGAAATGGATGTATTCAGAACTAAAATACGTCTAGATACATCCATTTTTGTGACAAGTAATTCCGAACGGAGGGAGTATATGCATGAATTAAACATTCTTCTTCAAAGATTTATAAAGTTGGATGCTACGTTTAAATTCCAATTACTAGTACGCCTGCGCATAACTGGGCTATATGAGGCAGCATCGTGCCGCTGGCGATATGGGGTGTGACACGCCGACGACGGTGGCTGAGATGCAGCATGGTTGAAGACTTGAAGCACCACAGAGATTTGCAACCTCCTTGATTTTATTTTTTATTTTTCTGCGGGGAGGAAGAAGATGATTGACGTTACCTGCGCGCAAACATGAAGGACTGTTTCCTATTACCCCAGATTACCAAAGTAGATTAAGGAAATATCATTAGTCATAAATTAGATAGGAAAAAGACTAAACTACCCTGCCAAAAGAATGTCTAGATTTACTCGGTACTCCCATATATGTTTGGGGAGTACCAGGGTACCGTAAAAAACCTTTTTTTTTTCAAGGAACAATTCCTTTGTCTCCTCGCATCTTCTCTCATCATTGCTATAAAAAAGTTGATGTGCAACCCTAATAAAATGGCGAGTAAAGTCTGTTTTAAACCTTAAATTCGTAGAGCTGGTCGGAATTGAACCTTAACCTTTGAATCCCTGAAATCGGTACTCTGACGTCTCTGATCCCGGTCAAAATCAACCCTACACCGATCCTAGACATGTTTGTCGCACTGGAAAACTGCAATCCCGGCCGGGATTACAGGTTCTCTCACTGCACGTCATATCCATCTTCTTCCTCTCTCCTGTCGCGCCGAGCTCCCCGAGCGATGCTGCAACAGCCAGCACTGCGATGCCTGGCAAACTCCACGGCATGCCCCGCACCAGCCGAGACGCCGAAGCCGAGTCAAAGGCCGTGCTCTTGGGCGTACTCGCGCGTCCATTGAACGGCAGCTAGCTGAGTTCCGCCGGTACAGATCGATTAAGCTAGCCGGCGTGCAAGTCACTACGTCCGTCAGCTAGCTCATGGAAAATCCATCCACATGCCTACTGGCTTCACAGTCGGCTTCTACGTGTTTTTTTTTTCGAGATTGACGGGGGGTCAGAAACCCCACCGCTTGTTATATTCCAACTCGAAGAGTGACTTGGCAGTCAGTACAAATACATGGAGGCGCACGCAAAAGTGCAAAGGAAAATTACACAGCAAAGGCGCCCAAGATGAGAGCCAAACACTAGAAAAAGAAAGAAGTAAAGGAGGGGAAGGCTGGTACAGAGGCCAAACCGAAAACCCCTGGTAACCGACACCTCAGGAGCAAGCTCCGCAGAGCAGCTCGTTTCACCAAAGACAAAGAACCACAAGAAGGCATGGGGAGAAAACAGGTATCAAAACAACAGCTCGCAGGGGAACATCATTAGCATGAACGAAGGGCGTCGGATAGCCAAGTTCATGCGGAGACACGGGTGTGCCGCCGTGAAAGCCGAAAGACAACACGCCACCGAGACCGAAGGGCGCAGCACCGGTGTACCGCCGCCGAGGTCGAAGGGCAGCATGCCGCCGAGGCCACCCCAGGACGTCCACATAAGCGTTGTCTGGGCCACCATGAAGCATAGCCCTGTCCAATAGGATAATCGGAGTAGAAACATGCCGAGAAGCGTCAACGGCAGGAACGAAGGGCGTCGGATAGCCGAGTTCGTGCGACGGCACCGGTGTGCCGCCGGCGAAGCCGAAAGACAACACGTCACCGAGGCCGAAGGGCATAGTACCGATGTACTGCCACCGAGGCCGAAGGGCAGCATGCTGGCGAGGCCACCCCAAGACGTCTAGGCAAGTCCCAACCGAGTCTCCAAGAACAAAGGCCTGTTAGGATCAAAACCAAGGTGAAGAAGGAGCAGCAAGGGGCGGATCCGCCCGGAGCAGAACAATCCAAAACGATGCCCCCAAGGAGGAAACGACGTGGAGACGTCGACACCGTCCGACACAGGAAACCCGGGTCCGAGATTTCTCTCGGGATCAGGGAGCAAGGGGGAGGAAGGCAGAGCCAAGTCGATGCCTCTGAGAGGGAAACGGCGCCCGCAGGTGTCGCCATCGATTGAGCTTTCACCCGGCATTGTCTCCTCCACATCGCATCCCGAGCAGGTCGGCCACCCACCATCGCAGCCCTACACACGAGCAGCAGCCCGAGGAGGCCTAGCCAGAGCCGGGTTACGAGGGTGCCCAAGCCCCAAGACACAAGTCGGCAGGGCTAGCCGGAGACAGCAGATCCAAGGAATTGGAGGCAGCCAGCAGCCGGGGGGGGACGGCAGCAGTGGACGACCCACCTCACCGCGAAGGCGGCGACCCAGGCCGCCAGGGAGCAGTGCCATCTGCTGTCGCAACGGTCGAACGAGCGAAGGGGATGCAGCCGCGAGAAGCCTCCGGATCTGAGAGGAGCCGCCGCTGTCCCAGCGGGCCAGAGGAGGCCGATGCAAGGAGGCGCCCCGCAAGACCACGACGGGAGGGATCCGGGGAGCCACGACCGTCATCAAGGGGAGGCACAGCGCAGCAGGAAGGCTCTGGCGAGGAGGAACTCGGGGTCGTTGTAGAGCGGCACAGGATGAGGGAGAGGAGCGCCAATGCGCAAACCCGCGAGGGAGCGAATCCCGCCGCCGCCGGCCATCGGCGGGCTTTGCCCGGCGACGCCCGCCAGCGGCAGCGAGGGGCAGGTGGCGTCGGTGGGGGTGGCGGCTGCTGTTGGGAACCGTAGCATAATTTAAAATTTTCCTACGCTCACCAAGATGCATCTATGGAGTCTACTAGCAACGAGGGGAAAGGAGTGGATCTACATACCCTTGTAGATCGCGAGCGGAAGCGTTCCAATGAACGTGGATGACTGAGTCGTACTCGCCGTGATCCAAATCACCGATGACCGAGTGCCGAACGGACGGCACCTCCGCGTTCAACACACGTACGGTGCAGCGACGTCTCCTCCTTCTTGATCCAGCAAGGGGGAAGGAGAGGTTGATGGAGATCCAACAGCACGACGGCGTGGTGGTGGATGTAGCGGGTCTCCGGCAGGGCTTCGCCGAGCTTCTGCGAGAGAGAGAGAGGTGTTGCAGGGGAGGAGGGAGGCGCCCAAGGCTTAGATGTTGCTGCCCTCCCTTCCCCCACTATATATAGGGCCAAGGGAGAGGGGGGGGGCGCAGCCTTGCCCCTTCCTTCAAGGAAGGGTGCGGCCAGGGGGGAGTCCTTCCCCCCCAAGGCACCTCGGAGGTGCCTTCCCCCTTTAGGACTCTCCCTTCTTTCTTATCTCTTGCGCATGGGCCTCTTGGGGCTGGTGCCCTTGGCCCATATAGGCCAAGGCGCACCCCTTACAGCCCATGTGGCCCCCCGGGGCTGGTGGACCCCCTTGGTGGACCCCCGGACCCCTTTCGGCACTCCCGGTACAATACCGATAAAGCGCGAAACTTTTCCGGCGACCAAAATAAGACTTCCCATATATAAATCTTTACCTCCGGACCATTCCGGAACCTCTCGTGACGTCCGGGATCTCATCCGGGACTCCGAACAACTTTCGGGTTTCCGCATACATATATCTCTACAACCCTAGCGTCACCGGACCTTAAGTGTGTAGACCCTACGGGTTCGGGAGACATGCAGACATAACCGAGACGCCTCTCCGGTCAATAACCAACAGCGGGATCTGGATACCCATGTTGGCTCCCACATGTTCCACGATGATATCATCGGATGAACCACGGTGTCGAGGATTCAATCAATCCGTATGCAATTCCCTTTGTCAATCGGTATGTTTACTTGCCCGAGATTCGATCGTCGGTATCCCAATACCTTGTTCAATCTCGTTACCGGCAAGTCTCTTTACTCGTACCGCAATGCATGATCCCGTGACTAACGCCTTAGTCATATTGAGCTCATTATGATGATGCATTACCGAGTGGGCCCAGAGATACCTCTCCGTCACACGGAGTGACAAATCCCAGTCTCGATCCGTGCCAACCCAACAGACACTTTCGGAGATACCCGTAATGCACCTTTATAGTCACCCAGTTACGTTGTGACGTTTGGCACACCCAAAGCACTCCTACGGTATCCGGGAGTTGCACGATCTCATGGTCCAAGGAAAAGATACTTGACATTGGAAAAGCTCTAGCAAACGAAACTACACGATCTTTTATGCTATGCTTAGGATTGGGTCTTGTCCATCACATCATTCTCCTAATGATGTGATCCCGTTATCAATGACATCCAATGTCCATAGTCAGGAAACCATGACTATCTGTTGATCAACGAGCTAGTCAACTAGAGGCTTACTAGGGACAGGTTGTGGTCTATGTATTCACACATGTATCACGATTTCCGGACAATACAATTATAGCATGAATAATAGACAATTACCATGAACAAAGAAATATAATAATAACCATTTATTATTGCCTCTAGGGCATATTTCCAACAGTCTCCCACTTGCACTAGAGTCAATAATCTAGTTACATTGTGATGAATCGAACACCCATTGCGTCCTGGTGTTGATCATGTTTTGCCCTAGGGAGAGGTTTAGTCAACGGATCTGCTACATTCAGGTCCGTGTGCACTTTACAAATATCTATGTCTCCATTTTGAACACTTTCACGAATGGAGTTGAAGCGACGCTTGATATGTCTGGTCTTCCTGTGAAACCTGGGCTCCTTCGCAAGGGCAATAGCTCCAGTGTTGTCACAAAAGAGAGTCATTGGGCCCGACGCATTGGGAATCACCCCTAGGTCGGTAATGAACTCCTTCATCCAGACTGCTTCATGTGCTGCCTCCGAGGCTGCCATGTACTCCGCTTCACATGTAGATCCCGCCACGACGCTTTGCTTGCAACTGCACCAGCTTACTGCTCCTCTATTCAATATATACACGTATCCGGTCTGTGACTTCGAGTCATCCAGATCTGTGTCGAAGCTAGCGTCGACGTAACCCTTTACGACGAGCTCTTCGTCACCTCCATAAACGAGAAACATATCCTTAGTCCTCTTCAGGTACTTCAGGATATTCTTGACCGCTGTCCAGTGTTCCTTGCCGGGATTACTTTGGTACCTTCCTACCAAACTTACGGCAAGGTTTACATCAGGTCTGGTACACAGCATGGCATACATAATAGACCCTATGGCCGAGGCATAGGGGATGACACTCATCTGTTCTATATCTTCTGCCGTGGTCGGGCATTGAGCCGTGCTCAATTGCACACCTTGCAATACAGGCAAGAACCCCTTCTTGGACTGATCCATACTGAACTTCTTCAATATTTTGTCAAGGTATGTACTCTGTGAAAGACCAATGAGGCGTCTTGATCTATCTCTATAGATTTTGATGCCTAATATATAAGCAGCTTCTCCAAGGTCCTTCATTGAAAAACACTTATTCAAATAGGCCTTTATACTTTCCAATAATTCTACATCATTTCCCATCAATAATATGTCATCCACATATAATATGAGAAATGCTACAGAGCTCCCACTCACTTTCTTGTAAACACAGGCTTCTCCATAAGTCTGTGTAAACCCAAACGCTTTGATCATCTCATCAAAGCGAATGTTCCAACTCCGAGATGCTTGCACCAGCCCATAGATTGAGCGTTGGAGCTTGCATACTTTGCTAGCATTCTTAGGATCGACAAAACCTTCCGGCTGCATCATATACAACTCTTCCTTAAGGAAGCCGTTAAGGAATGCCGTTTTGACGTCCATCTGCCATATCTCATAATCATAGTATGCGGAAATTGCTAACATGATTCGGACGGACTTCAGCTTCGCTACGGGTGAGAAAGTCTCATCGTAGTCAACCCCTTGAACTTGTCGATAACCCTTAGCGACAAGTCGAGCTTTGTAGATGGTCACATTACCATCTGCGTCCGTCTTCTTCTTAAAGATCCATTTGTTTTCTATGGCTCGCCGCTCATCGGGCAAGTCAGTCAAAGTCCATACTTTGTTTTCATACATGGATTCTATCTCGGATTTCATGGCTTCTAGCCATTTGTCGGAATCCGGGCCCGCCATCGCTTCTTCATAGTTCGAAGGTTCACCGTTGTCTAACAACATGATTTCCAGGACAGGGTTGCCGTACCACTCTGGTGCGGAACGTGTCCTTGTGGACCTACGAAGTTCAGCAACTTGATCTGAAGCTTCATGATCATCATCATTAACTTCCTCCCCAGTCGGTGTAGGCACCACAGGAACATTTTCCCGCGCTGTGCTAATTTCCGGTTCGGAAGGGGTGACTATCACCTCATCAAGTTCCACTTTCCTCCCACTCAATTCTTTCGAGAGAAACTCCTTCTCTAGAAAGGACCCGTTCTTTGCAACGAAGATCTTGCCTTCGGATCTGAGGTAGAAGGTATACCCAATAGTTTCCTTAGGGTATCCTATGAAGACGCATTTTTCCGATTTGGGTTCGAGCTTTTCAGGTTGAAGTTTCTTGACATAAGCATCGCATCCCCAAACTTTTAGAAACGACAACTTAGGTTTCTTCCCAAACCATAATTCATACGGTGTCGTCTCAACGGATTTAGACGGTGCCCTATTTAAAGTGAATGCGGCAGTCTCTAAAGCATAACCCCAAAATGAGAGCGGTAAATCGGTAAGAGACATCATAGATCGCACCATATCCAATAGAGTGCGATTACGACGTTCGGACACACCATTTCTCTGAGGTGTTCCAGGCGGCGTGAGTTGTGAAACTATTCCACATTTCCTTAAGTGTGTACCAAATTCGTGACTTAAATATTCTCCACCACGATCTGATCGTAAGAATTTTATTTTCCTGTCACGTTGATTCTCAACCTCACTCTGAAATTCCTTGAACTTTTCAAAGGTTTCAGACTTGTGTTTTATTAGGTAGACATACCCATATCTACTTAAATCATCAGTGAGAGTGAGAACATAACGATATCCTCCGCGAGCCTCAACACTCATTGGACCACACACATCGGTATGTATGATTTCCAATAAGTTGGTTGCTCGCTCCATTGTTCCGGAGAACGGAG
Source organism: Aegilops tauschii subsp. strangulata (assembly GCF_002575655.3). Lineage (NCBI taxonomy): Eukaryota > Viridiplantae > Streptophyta > Magnoliopsida > Poales > Poaceae > Aegilops > Aegilops tauschii. The sequence goes on from NC_053035.3 coordinate 7,254,729, forward strand.
TCTTGGTCATCTTACCCATGAGGCATGGTTCGCACGTGTCAAATGATTCGTAATCAAGAGACTCCAAAAGTCCATCTGCATGGAGCTTCTTCATGCGCTTGACACCAATGTGACCAAGGCGGCAGTGCCACAAGTATGTGGGACTATCGTTATCAACTTTACATCTTTTGGTATTCACACTATGAACATGTGTAACATCACGTTCGAGATTTATCAAAAATAAACCATTGACCAGCGGGGCATGACCATAAAACATATCTCTCAAATAAATAGAACAACCATTATTCTCAGATTTAAATGAGTAGCCATCTCGAATTAAACGAGATCCAGATACAATGTTCATGCTCAAAGCTGGCACTAAATAACAATTATTGAGGTTTAAAACTAATCCCGTGGGTAGATGCAGAGGTAGCGTGCCGACGGCGATCACATCGACCTTGAAACCATTCCCGACGCGCATCGTCACCTCGTCCTTTGCCAGTCTCCGTTTATTCCGTAGTTCCTGTTTTGAGTTACAAATATGAGCAACCGCACCGGTATCAAATACCCAGGAGCTACTACGAGTACTGGTAAGGTACACATCAATTACTTGTATATCACATATACCTTGGGTGTTGCCGGCCTTCTTCTTGTCCGCTAAATATTTGGGGCAGTTCCGCTTCCAGTGACCACTTCCCTTGCAGTAAAAGCACTCAGTCTCGGGCTTGGGTCCATTCTTTGACTTCTTCCCGGTAACTGGCTTACCGGACGCGGCAACTCCCTTGCCGTCCTTCTTGAAGTTCTTCTTACCCTTGCCCTTCTTGAACTTAGTGGTTTTATTCACCATCAAGACTTGATGTTCTTTTCTGATCTCTACCTCAGCTGATTTCAGCATTGAATATACCTCGGGAATGGTCTTTTCCATCCCCTGCATATTGTAGTTCATCACAAAGCTCTTGTAGCTTGGTGGAAGCGACTGGAGGATTCTGTCAATGACCGCGTCATCTGGGAGATTAACTCCCAGCTGAGACAAGCGGTTGTGCAACCCAGACATTCTGAGTATGTGCTTACTAACAGAACTGTTCTCCTCCATTTTACAGCTGAAGAACTTGTCGGAGACATCATATCTCTCGACCCGGGCATGAGCTTGAAAAACCAGTTTCAGCTCCTCGAACATCTCATATGCTCCATGTTTCTCAAAACGCTTTTGGAGACCCGGTTCTAAGCTGTAAAGCATGCCGCACTGAACGAGGGAGTAATCATCAGCACGCTGCTGCCAAGCGTTCATAATGTCTTGGTTCTCAGGGATTGGTGCTTCACCTAGCGGTGCTTCTAAGACATAATCTTTCTTGGCTGCTATGAGGATGATCCTCAGGTTCCGGACCCAGTCCGTATAGTTGCTGCCATCATCTTTCAGCTTGGTTTTCTCTAGGAACGCGTTGAAATTGAGGACAACGTGGGCCATTTGATCTACAATACATAGTGTAAAGATTTTAGACTAAGTTCATGATAATTAAGTTCATATAATCAAATTATTTAATGAACTCCCACTCAGATAGACATCCCTCTCGTCATCTAAGTGAAACATGATCCGAGTTCAACTAGGCCGTGTCCGATCATCACGTGAGACGGACTAGTCAAGATCGGTGAACATCTCCATGTTGATCGTATCTTCTATACGACTCATGCTCGACCTTTCGGTCCTCCGTGTTCCGAGGCCATGTCTGTACATGCTAGGCTCGTCAAGTCAACCTAAGTGTATTGCGTGTGTTCCGAGGCCATGTCTGTACATGCTAGGCTCGTCAACACCCGTTGTATTCGAACGTTAGGATCTATCACACCCGATCATCACGTGGTGCTTCGAAACAACGAACCTTCGCAACGGTGCACAGTTAGGGTGAACACTTTCTTGAAATTATTATAAGGGATCATCTTACTTACTACCGTCGTTCTAAGAAAATAAGATGCAAAAACATGATAAACATCACATGCAATCATATAGTGACATGATATGGCCAATATCATCATGCTCCTTTGATCTCCATCTTCGGGGCACCATGATCATCTTCTTCACCGGCATGACACCATGATCTTCATCATCATGATCTCCATCATTGTGTCTTCATGAAGTCGTCACGCCAATGATTACTTCTACTTGTATGGCTAACGCGTTTAGCAACAAAGTAAAGTAAATTACATGGCGTTATTCAATGACACGCAGGTCATGCAAAATAATAAAGACAACTCCTATGGCTCCTGCCGGTTGTCATACTCATCGACATGCAAGTCGTGATTCCTATTACAAGAATATGATCAATCTCATACATCACATATATCATTCATCACATCTTCTGGCCATATCATATCACATATATCACTTGCTGCAAAAACAAGTTAGACGTCCTCTAATTGTTGTTGCAAGTTTTACGTGGTTTGTAGGTTTCTAACAAGAACGTTTTCTTACCTACGTATGACCACAACGTGATTTGCCAATTTCTATTTACCCTTCATAAGGACCCTTTTCATCGAATCCGTTCCGACTAAAGTAGGAGAGACAGACACCCGCTAGCCACCTTATGCAACTAGTGCATGTCAATCGGTGGAACCTGTCTCACGTAAGCGTACGTGTAAGGTCGGTCCGGGCCGCTTCATCCTACAATGCCGCCGAAACAAGAAACGACTAGTAGCGGCAAGAAGAATTGGCAACATCAACGCCCACAACTTCTTTGTGTTCTACTCGTGCATAGTAACTACGCATAGGCCTGGCTCATGATGCCACTGTTGGGAACCGTAGCATAATTTAAAATTTTCCTACGCTCACCAAGATGCATCTATGGAGTCTACTAGCAACGAGGGGAAAGGAGTGGATCTACATACCCTTGTAGATCGCGAGCGGAAGCGTTCCAATGAACGTGGATGACGGAGTCGTACTCGCCGTGATCCAAATCACCGATGACCGAGTGCCGAACGGACGGCACCTCCGCGTTCAACACACGTACGGTGCAGCGACGTCTCCTCCTTCTTGATCCAGCAAGGGGGAAGGAGAGGTTGATGGAGATCCAACAGCACGACGGCGTGGTGGTGGATGTAGCGGGTCTCCGGCAGGGCTTCGCCGAGCTTCTGCGAGAGAGAGAGAGGTGTTGCAGGGGAGGAGGGAGGCGCCCAAGGCTTAGATGTTGCTGCCCTCCCTTCCCCCACTATATATAGGGCCAAGGGAGAGGGGGGGGGCGCAGCCTTGCCCCTTCCTTCAAGGAAGGGTGCGGCCAGGGGGGAGTCCTTCCCCCCCAAGGCACCTCGGAGGTGCCTTCCCCCTTTAGGACTCTCCCTTCTTTCTTATCTCTTGCGCATGGGCCTCTTGGGGCTGGTGCCCTTGGCCCATATAGGCCAAGGCGCACCCCTTACAGCCCATGTGGCCCCCCGGGGCTGGTGGACCCCCTTGGTGGACCCCCGGACCCCTTTCGGCACTCCCGGTACAATACCGATAAAGCGCGAAACTTTTCCGGCGACCAAAATAAGACTTCCCATATATAAATCTTTACCTCCGGACCATTCCGGAACCTCTCGTGACGTCCGGGATCTCATCCGGGACTCCAAACAACTTTCGGGTTTCCGCATACATATATCTCTACAACCCTAGCGTCACCGGACCTTAAGTGTGTAGACCCTACGGGTTCGGGAGACATGCAGACATAACCGAGACGCCTCTCCGGTCAATAACCAACAGCGGGATCTGGATACCCATGTTGGCTCCCACATGTTCCACGATGATATCATCGGATGAACCACGGTGTCGAGGATTCAATCAATCCGTATGCAATTCCCTTTGTCAATCGGTATGTTTACTTGCCCGAGATTCGATCGTCGGTATCCCAATACCTTGTTCAATCTCGTTACCGGCAAGTCTCTTTACTCGTACCGCAATGCATGATCCCGTGACTAACGCCTTAGTCATATTGAGCTCATTATGATGATGCATTACCGAGTGGGCCCAGAGATACCTCTCCGTCACACGGAGTGACAAATCCCAGTCTCGATCCGTGCCAACCCAACAGACACTTTCGGAGATACCCGTAATGCACCTTTATAGTCACCCAGTTACGTTGTGACGTTTGGCACACCCAAAGCACTCCTACGGTATCCGGGAGTTGCACGATCTCATGGTCCAAGGAAAAGATACTTGACATTGGAAAAGCTCTAGCAAACGAAACTACACGATCTTTTATGCTATGCTTAGGATTGGGTCTTGTCCATCACATCATTCTCCTAATGATGTGATCCCGTTATCAATGACATCCAATGTCTATAGTCAGGAAACCATGACTATCTGTTGATCAACGAGCTAGTCAACTAGAGGCTTACTAGGGACAGGTTGTGGTCTATGTATTCACACATGTATCACGATTTCCGGACAATACAATTATAGCATGAATAATAGACAATTACCATGAACAAAGAAATATAATAATAACCATTTATTATTGCCTCTAGGGCATATTTCCAACAGCTGCGGCGGCTATGGTTCCGCCCGGGCCGCCCCCAGGGGACGACGCGGGGGCTCTGTTTTTCCTGGGTTAACTTGCACATTCTCAGCTTCTACGTGTGAATACGCTGGAATACCAAAATCGTCTGTCAGCTTTGCACAATAGTGTTCGCCGCAGAGTACTCGGCGACGACTCGGCGTCTTGGGGCTGCTCGTAATCGCCGACGGTGGCATGCGCTGAGACGGTCATCGTCTCGTACGGCGGAACCGCATTCTCATCTTGTCATGGCCCGCCCGCATGCCGCCGCCGGGAGCATGCTAGACACGTCTCGAGGAAGAACCCGAGCACCTTGGTCACCAGGCTCATGGCGTGCCGCAGCACGTAGTCGCCAACTGATGTGATTACCGAGGACCGGAGAACGAAGTCGAGCAGGCCAGTCCAGCCGATGTACGCGCGCTAGTGCACCTCCTGTCGCCCAACGCCATGACAAAGATCGCAGGCACGCAGGTCCGCTGCGTCAATCCAGCTGCTCGCGCCGAGCCGCTCTCCCACCTCCTCGATGTGCAGGCATTGTTCCACCATCAATGCGCGTGCCATCACGGTCCGTCCCCCTACAGCTCCCATCCCCCCACTGACGCCTTGGCGCCAGCCACGGCATCGGTGACGTCGTGCTAGAGCACACCAGACCTTCATGGACGCCCCCTGCGTAGGTCACGCGGCCAGGAAAAATGCCCGGGGATTGAGGATGTATATGACATGTGGGGCATAGACGTCAGCGATAGTAGACTGTGATCCTGGGCGGGATGGATATTTTCCTGGTGCGCCAAACAGGTTCAGGGTTGATTTTAACCGGGATCAAAGAGGTGAGGGTACCAATTTCAGGGATTCAGACGTTGGGGTCCGATTACGACAAGCTCTACTAGTTCAAGGTTTAAAATAGACTTTACTCTAAAATGGCTGATGAGCACTATTGGAGGTGCTTGAATTCTTGACCACTTGATAGCACAACAACCGGTCAAATATGTTCTGTTTGTGCTTGTTTATGTGGTTGGGAGAAGACCACCAGGAATGACTAGCCACATTTGACTCGATCGAATAAACCCGACCAAGGCATGTACAACTTCCTAAGATTATCCTTTGATACGATTGACATGTGGCATCTTGTAGACGTCAACAAGGCCAAGTCAAGGTTCACGTCTGATCAAAATAATTAACTACTTGCCCGTGGCTTAAACAAGGGCAAGTCATGTGTAATTTATCGAGAACTTAATAACAATACAAGATAATAATCAAATCAACCAAAGTGGAGCATGTTAGGAATGATCTTGACATGCAGGTGGAGGCTAGCCGTCCGGCCGCGTGAGTGTCTGTGCGTGTGGTCAGTTGGCGTAGCGTCGATGTGCTGGCCGAGTCTCCAGGCGTGCATTTGGGCAGCCGGACGTGCAGCCGTGTGTAGCTGAGAGCAGCGGCTGGGCCATGCATGTGCGAGTTGCATAGGTGAGTTCGTTGGTGTCCTCGTGGACTGATTCATGGAGTTAGTTGGGATGCATCTGCCCGGGTGGGCTGAGTGGCTTAGACTAGCCACAGTAGGAGTAATTTCAGCAGTAACATCGAGTCTAACTCAGCAAATTTGCTTATGTGGCAATGAGTTAATGAGGAGAGAGATAGTTTGAGTAACTTAGCTAGTTACTGTAACATCACATGTTCCAATGCAATATGAGTCTATAACCTAATAAAAAAAGCTTTGCATGACACCACGCTTATGTTATTATCCACTATGAAGATAGTAACATAGTCTAGGGATATGCGTATGTTACCTGTGTATGTTACTCTTCATTGTGGCTAGTCTTAGGAATAGGGCAGTTAGTGCATGCGGTTAGTGGCCTAATGTGGTGTCTGGATAGGCTAGTGTGTGCGTGTGTAGCCATGTGTACTTAAGATGCAGGGCCAAGCGTGAGAGGCAGAGTAGCTAGGAGAGATGTAGTCTCCAGTAGTCTCTCGTGTGGGTGTGGCGCCGGTATGAGCCAAGCCACGGTATGTTGCTGGGTGCCGGTATGAGTCGAGCCAAGGTATGTGCCGAGATTCGAGTTCGTGCTCGAGGAAAAAGTTGTTCGTGCGGCGTGCGTTCATGCGCCGAAAAAACACCACCGTGTCCTGTGTCTTCTTCTTCCTTTCTTCTTCGGTTTGCGCCAGAGAGAGGAGTGTAGAAAGAAAGAGAGAGCCACGGTGAACTAGGGTACGAGCGTCGACCCCAATAGAGCAAGTGGACTTTTTTCTAGTCTCGCTTCTAATAGTGTTGTTGTAAAGTTTGGGTGTACTTCTCTTATCAATTCAATAAAAAGTGTTTTTTTCTTACTTCTTTGGTGCAACGGAGTTTATTAGTTACCACCTTATGCCGTGTTTTTAGATCCATGTGCATTAATTTTCACTAAAATTAATAAATGCTGCACTAATTTATCTTGTTCAAGATAAGGATACAGGAAACACAGCCGACGTGTATGCAGAAGTCAATCTTCATCAATGCTATAAAGAAAAAGGCTGATGTGCAACCCTAACGAAATGGCTGATAAGAACTAGTGCAGGTGCCCTAATTGTTAAACAGTCTGTAGCATAACATTCTTGTCAAATTATTCTGTTATTGTGCGTGTTGATGCGGTTTGCATGCAGACGACTACAGCGCAAACGACTGCCATGTTGCCTTTACTCGAATCAACTCTGGCATGTCGTGTGCAACTTCCTAAATGTTATCATTGGAAATGTGTGATACAGCAGATCGAAATAATTAACCAATCACCGCTGAATCAAACAAGCCCAAGTCATGTGCAATTTCGGAAAGTAATTAATCATCAGATTGATGTGTGACAGGTAGGGTCGTCATGGCTGAGGTCGAGAGACAAACCCGCCGCCGTGCAGTGCGATGTGCAGGTTTCATGTATGTAGTGTTCTATATGTTATGCTGACTTTGGGAAACGACTGACCAAGGTTCCTAGTCCTCGGTGATCGACTTGAACCATTTTCTCTTGTTTGACAACCTTCCGGGCCGTTATTCTTTTTTGTTTTTCTTGCTGATTTTCTGATTTCCATTTGGTTTGTTTATTTCCAGTTTTAATTTTTTATGTTTTCCTTCCCTTTAGTTCCTTTTCTTCTGCAGTTAGTTTTTTGTTTTACTATTTTAGTTTTGAAAACAATTGTGACAATTTTACAGTTCACAAATATTTTTAGATTCGCGAATAGTTTTTCAATTACCGACTAAATTACTGAATATTTTTAAATTTCAAATATATAAAAATTGAAGTCACAACATTTTTCATTCGTTATTTTTTTAAAATTAAATATTTTGAGAATTCACAAAAATTGCATTTTGTTAAATCATGAACTTTTTTTTATCAAACTACTGAACAATTTATTAATTCATCAACATTTTTCAAGTTATTCATATTTAATAAATTAGCAAAAAATACTTAAATTCATTAATATTTTTTAATTAAGAAAACTACCTAAAATAAAATAAAACTAAAAAACTGCACAAAAGAGAAGTGGTGTGCTCGCTCCTCACTAGCATATTAATGTGTGCTGGGCCAGGCCCATGTAGGAAGTGCGTGAGCGATGGGGCGGCTTCATCATTTCTAACAGAATGAACTGCAACCGGCGGCTTCTTACTTTTTACAAATTTCATGAGTTTATTTCAAATTTTATGAACTTTTTCAAAATTGATGAACTTTTCTTCATTTCTGGTGAACCATTTTTAAAAAATGAATGAACTTTTTTTAAAATCCAATGAACTTTTCCAATTTGATGAACATGTTTTCAAAGTTTATGATTTTTTTCAGATTTAATGAACTTTTTTAAAAACTCGATGAACATATTTATCAAATAAATAACTTTTTTTCAAATTCAATGAACTTTTTAAAAAAGAATTGATGAACTTTGTTTCAAAATCGGTGAACTTTTAAATTTTTAAAAAATCAATTAACTTTTGTTCAAAACTTGATCATGTTTTTTCAAGTTAGTGTTTTCTTCAAAACTCGATGATGTTTTTTCAAGTTAGTGAACTTTTTTCAAAAATTATGAACTTTCCAAATTCTATGAACCTTTTCTATTTCATGAGTTTCCAACTAATGCAAAATCTAAGTGTTACAGCCGATGTTGTGCAATAAATATCGCGGCCACAGTTGTTCTTGTGTTATTGGCGCTATTTTTAGTCACTAGAGTCGAGTAGCCGCAATGGTGCGATTTCGAATCCTGGTGAGCTCAACTTTTTTAGCGGTTTGTTCGCGCTTAGCTTTGCAGCGATGTGCGCTCGTGAGTGCCGATTTGCCTCCGCAGCCGTAAAGGCGTGTGACAGGATTTCCCGGCGCACCTATAAATCACTAGGCGCGCATACGTGTAAGCCCTGGCCTGAAATGCGTGAAAATGGGCCAGCCCAGAGGACCACAGATCTTCAACGCTTTTTCTTTTTGCTTTTTTCACATTGTTCATTATTATTTTTGTTTATTATTTTTAGGTCTCATTTTATTTAGAAAATTATCTGAATATAAATATTATATAATTATAATCTGAAAAACTGAAAAATACTAGTCAAATATTTAAAAAAATGTCCAAAGTGCACATAAAAAGTTTAGTAACATGTAGAAAAAATAGAAATCCAAATATTAATATGAAAAATATTTTATTCTATATTTAAAAAATATAAATATGTATATAAAATATGTTTCTGACATATATGGAAAATGTACAAGGTTTATAAGAATAGTAAAACTAACAAATATGTTTTCAGAAAATGAGTCAGGTATTTGGATAATGTTAAATGTGTATATAAAAATGTTCCTGATGTATAAGTTTACAATGTGTAAGGAAGAAGTACACACTCAAAATAGATATTGAAAAAAATTAATCTTGTATTTAAAATTGTTACATGTGTATATTAAATATTTTCCTGATGTATACAAAGCATTTAAGATGTTATGGAACAAGTAGACATCAAAAAATATAAGTTAAAAATATATAATTATGTAACTAGAAAATGTTAAACATCTATATAAAATGGTTCTGATGTATACCAAAAATGTAACAGTATGTAAAAAGGTAGACATCAAAAATATAATTTTAAAAAATGTTAATCATGTGTTACAGAAAATGTTAAACGTGTATATAAAAAGTATTCTTGATGTATAGGAACAATATTGAATGTGTATGTAAGAAATGTGACCATGTTTAAAACACGAACATTTTTTTATTTTTTAAAATTACAACTAGTTTTTGAAAATTTTGAATTTTCTGAAGTAAATTAAAAAGGAAAAAATACAAGTGAAAAACGTGTATGAATCATCCAAGATCCTCACACACAGAACCACTCAAGGAGGACGAAACAGATGGACCTTCGACCTTCAAGCATATGTCTTTGCAGCAATGTGTCTTAAAAGCTTAGTCTTTAGGGTTGTCATTAATTATCAAAACTTCAGATGGGGGACTACATTAACTTTCACACAATTATTCAAAATATCTTGTTATCATCTATATAATCTAATATTTATTTTCCTCACTACAAAATTTCAGCTACGATGGCAACGCAGACATCCAATGAGGGCACCACCTAATATCATCATATCTTCCCCACTGTTACATGTAGTTCCCCTCTGCTGCTACATACTGACACGTAAAGGCAAGAAGAATAAATCGGCAAAAACAACTTACAAACGAGGTATGTTGGTTATCTTGCCAAATAATGGGTATGGTGTATGTGTTAAATAGTACTAGTAATTCTTGACACAAATTCATGCAATTTGTTGCAGGTGTCTTCACTTTCAAGATTTGTAATATTATGGGAGGGGGGCACTTGCCCCCTACACCTTATTAGGGTAAGAATCATGTATTTTTTTAATCTGTCGAAGATGATACTAAAATTGATTTTATTTCACTGCATAATCAATAGATATTCACCGCAAATTAATTGGTAATACTTAAACCTGCATTTCATCATGTCTTTTTTAACCAGACATTTGCAGGTCGATACAAGCACATTAGCTGGATCCAGCGCCTTGAGATTGTAGAGGACTCAATTTGAAAATTCATACACATGCTTATATATTTTGTGAAGCCATCACCTACTACATCCTAATAGCTAGCCCCCACTACTAGGAATTCTCTGCCTTCTCCTTGAGCCACATCAACCAAAATAATTTAGCCATTGGATATACTACATCAATCTACAATAGCCATCAGATCTATACATTGATAGCAGCTGCACCAAGGGCATCCAGTAACTGAAGCTTGCATGCAAATATGCATGCAGTAACTGCCGCGTAAAGTCTATTGTAGTTCAGAAATAAAACGACGCATGCACATAGCTGACACTACGGTGCTCCATGAAATAAAATTGCGGTACACATTTGTGTTTTGTTTTGTTCTGCTCCATTTTAGACTTATACAGAGAGACACTCATTTTCTTTATTTTTCAAATAGTGATAAATAAATTATATTGCTATAAGAGAAAATATAAATGATGCATGGATGTAGTTGACTCTACGGCTCCATGAAAGAAAATTGAGGTATGCATGTATATATTTTTTAGTTTTGCTCCATTTTAGACTTATACAGGGAGACACACATTTATTCATTTTTCAAATATTGGTAAACAAATTGTATTGCTACATGAGAAACTATAAACACACTAGCTAGGTTGACTAGTTCTGTGCAGTTTTTATTTTATACAAATTCCCGCAGCAACGCGCAGGGCATTTGCCTAGTATATATATAGTAATAGCACATCATTTCGAGCCTGTGGAAGTTGATTGAATCAAACATATGTACAATTTATGATAAGCATTGAGATATAAGCAAGCGTACATACTCTGTTAATGCATGCAAGGATCGAGTATCTGCATAAAGGTGAACACTGTAGATTGTCCTCCGGGCCGCAAGACAATCAACATCCTGCTAGACAAGCAGGTGAGATTGAAGGTCTCCAACTTTGGAATGTCGAAGTCGTTGTGGAGGAGTCCCACTCATCCACCAATGTCGGCGATACATGGGCTATACCTGGATCCGGAGTCAGTGCTCACATTCAAATTCTTGTTTCAGTTTGCTACTATAGTACAAACTACAACATACAGAAGAAGATTCAGACTACATCTCTCAGTTGCTGTCAGAGAAGAGCGACCTGTGTAGCTTTGGGATCATCTCGGAGCGGCCACCGAACTCCGCCGACATGACCTTTGGCCTACACTTCCGCAACACAGGTCCATGGGCCAGTCACATTGAGCACCTAGCCGTCTAGATTCATTCATTCTTGAGTGGAATGCATGTGTGTCTTGTGTTACTAACATGGGAAAGAACAATACACCAGACAAGTTCTACTACAAGAGCAGAGACATCGAGGCAGTGGTGGACCTGGCGATCCTGTGTGAGAAGGTGGCTGAGACGGCGGGGAAGTGCATCGACATAGACGCCTAACGCCGGTCGTGCATGGCAGAGGTGGTGAAGGTGGTCCAGGAGGCCAACATGTTGGAGCAGCCGAGAGATGAGGCGGCAGTCGGGGCGAGGTGGCTGGGCACAGGGCGGTGACACAACATGATCATACTCAACCTGATGCGCGAGGATGACGAGCCTACCTCCTTCTCTAAGACCCTCTGGCGCCCGACCTATGATGATATGAAATGTTCTTACATCACATGGTGGATATATTCAAGTGTGTGAACTAAGCTGAAATACTAGGAGTAGGACTATCTACCTACTTATTATTGCTGGAGTAAAATGCACTCTGGATATCGAAACTCATTGGTAATAGTCACTTTGATCACTGAGAAAATGATGAGAATGACATGGTCACTGTACATGCTTGTGCTTAGGAGAGGGTTTCCATGGGTTTGAGAGATTATACGTCTATTCACATGTTCCATGCCGATTTCCTTGGAAACCATATTGCCCACGTCTCACATATCTTGAACTGGAAATCAATGGAGGCCCTTGGAAACCTCTATTGCCCACGTGAAGGGGGAATTCCTTCGAGACTTGGAAACCTCTATTGCCTGTGTGAGCTAGCCTTTCATCACAGTGTGTACACCAACGACTCCAATGTCACGACCATAGTGGATGCCAGGAGGAGTGGCCAAGCACAAGCATCACAACCTCATCACCCTCGTCATCAACGGGTAAAGTAGCGGCGACGCGTGAGGCAGGAGCACCGGACAGTGGTGTCACATGTGATGATCTAATTAGTTGGGAATTAGACAACCTTGTCATGGATTAGTGGGATTCTGCAGGGCCTACACTATCAGCTCGCTACGCCCCTGTCTGAATCTAGAACGTTAATGGTGATATTCCTTTGCCAGGCCCTGGTCCATGGCGGGAACTTCTATATGACGCACGTTGCGTCGAAATGTCGGCCTCCCACACAGGGTTAAAGCCCAACTTTGTTGGCCCATCGGTTTAGTGTAGCGACTGGCTGCTGTAGCGAGCACTACTTTCTTGTTTTTAGTTTGATTAAAAGACACAAAATAATATATTTTTAAAGTGAACATTTTTTGATAATACAAACAATTTTTAAACTTTTGCAAACATATTTTTAAAGTTTTGAAAAACATGAATATTTTTGAAAATGTACACATTTTATAAAACTCGATCATTTTTTGAATTGTACAAAAATAAACATGACATTTGTAGAAGAAAAAAAATATTTTGGAAATTTCTAGATCCGGGGCAACATGAAACGTGTATGCCCCATGGTGAAAATCATGCAAGCGAATACCCAAATAACCCCTCCAGCCCCTAACGCTCCCTAAAATAGTGCGCATTGGTTTCTAGAAAAATAATTCAGTGATTTCACCGTTTGATTATGAAAGTTTGCGATGATGATTGTGATTATGGGCTTTGTTAACAGAGTTGAATTATGTGATGTATCCCTTCATATTATGTTTGTGGTGAATAGAGTCTTGCTCATCTACGCGTTTCTTTATGTTGGGTTGAATATTTTGGGAATCATTGAGATAAGGATGCATGTCTAGTAAAATTTCCGAAGATGACTATTGGCATTACAGTGACTCCATGGATAATAGATAATAATGATAAAGATCATGAGGCGATTGTTTAGTATAATTTGCAAGGCTAACTGATGTGACATTGTGACTTTCCTATGTATCATGATTAGAAAGAAAAATTTAGAGGTGCGCCTGTAGAACCATTCTTGGCCGGTCAATGAAGTAGCTGTTGAACATTTCCAGTAGTTGTTGATCCCGTCAAACTAACATTTCCTTGTAGTTGTTGATCCCGTCAAACTAAACGAATCTAGTTGTATGGATGTAGTTGGAACTCGGGACTCCACTAATTAAGATTCAAGTCATGTGCAACTTTTCAAAATCAGCCGTTGAAATGTGTGTCACATGACATGCATCGTTTAGACTTAAATATGTTTATGTTAAGTAAGGCTGATGCGGCTGATGTAGATGACCAATCGCCCGTAACACTTGCACCCATCCTGTAGTCCAAGTCTTGCAGTATAGTTTTTAAAACCCAATCATTGTGTCGATGTGTGATGCAATAATAGAGCCAACATATCAAAACATATAATAATTAGATTAAATATATACTACTTTATTAATACCCAGGCCACTTCTCGCTCTTACAAAAAAATTGAAGGCCATGATGCAGCTGGCTCTTAGTCTAGGGCATGCTTCTCTTCTCTCTCCACCAACTCAACAAAAAAAATATTTAATCTCTTATATCATGCTTGCATCACCTTATTATACCCGCTCTAATGTGTTGTAGACATAATTGTGTTTTGTGTACAACTGAAGTTAGGATAAGGATAATCGATCGAAATGACCAGTTGTCGATGGCTGAAACAAGTCCAAGTCAACTGCGATTTTCCGAGAGCAGAAAGAGTGTGACACACCACATAATGTCAAAATGAATGTTTCTAGTAAAAATCAGTTCTCCAGTGAACCCAAAAATGACAGTTGTTTAGAAAAATCACAAGGAATTGAGAAACCTAAGTGACGCTCAAAGATTGGAGTCTTGGAAATACCGTCAAAATGCACTTAGAGAGGCCTTTGAAGCTAGTTCACCATCTGCAGATTTTTTTATTAGGTGCACGGAATAATGGAGATGTAATTCATAGAGCTTGGAGTCGATTCCACTTCCTTGTGCGCACACCTGCATAGCTCATTTCCTTGAAGACAAGGTACCAACCATCAATGACATGGAGAAGCTTGTATTTCTCTTCGGTCATGACAGAATGGTTGAGCTTCTCCAAGCTCTCGTTTTCTAACTTTGTTAGAAATGATATGTGGACATTCCGCACAATGATCCTACTTGATTGCCATCAAGCACACCTTCTTTGAGCTTATTACTCACAAATGGGCTCTTGATTTCTTGGCACCACACATTTTTCAACTTTATTTCATATAATTTATGCAAAACTTAATAACTTATAGTGGAGCAACTGGACATTTTCTAGACTCACTTCTAATGATGTTCTTGTATAGGTCGGGCTTACTTGTTATTATCTTGATTATTAATGTGTTAATTAAAAAATTATAGTTTGTCAGTTAATTTTGTAGTCAAAGTCAGAATCAAAATTCCAGGGTGGACTCAGGGGTGCTTAACTAAATAACAAATGGTTTAATATTTTCTTCCACCAACCGATGTGTGTGGCCGTTGATTCAGCAGTTGCTTCCAGAGAATTGCACTTTGATTTGACTTTGTTCAAGTCACCATCTTTGTCCAAGCAGCTGGCTTTATAGTAAGTGAATCAATAACAAGCAGCTTCATGTTAGGTGTGACTCGACATTTAGTTGATTTGCGAATCTTAAAAATTCCGACCTTGCCAGAAAGCCCGAGACCCAGTCTTCTGCATCCACTCGGAAGCCAGGAGTATATAAGCCACACAGATCTATGCCTCAGATTCTCCACCGAGTTTGCTAGCAGCTATTAACACCGTTTTTGGTTCCCCGTTCTTGCTGAAGTTCTGAGAAGATGGCAAGAAGCAGAGGGCCCTGGTCTATCGTGTTACCACTGTTGCTGCTAATGCTCCTTCAATTACTCATCATCGTGCTCGCCCGTCCAATTGAAACCCATCCTACACCGGCACCACCAAATGGTTTTTGTAAGCAGTTCTAGATCACATGTCACAAGTTCATGATTTTCTACTTACTTTTAGATGACAAGTGCATGATTTTGATCCGATCATATTACTCCTTTTTGGTATAACCTTTTCCACACAACTTTCCAACCCAATACAATGAATATGTGGTCATGTTTTTTTTGTGTAGTCAAGTTTTCTTGTCAGCATATTAAAAGTGTCTTTTTTCTAACTTCGGCAAAGAATTAAATTGACTAGGTTTTAAATCTACCTGATAGAGTAATGTTGATTTTTTTTACTCCGTCACACAAATCAAAACTCTAGTCGATTTTGGAGTATTAGTAACCACCTCACCGCTGAGGCGATTAACATATAGCTACCTATCTTACCCTGTTTTTTGGATCCATGTGCAGGTGACTATCTTGATAAAAGGAACTGCAAGTGAAGCTGGAAGCATCTGTGCTCCTGATCCGTTCAGTTTCCCATGGAATGAATTAAAGTCGGAAAAATTTCTACTGTTGGGAATTCAACAGTTGGGCAAGCTTGTTGGCTGTAAAGTCAAACAGATCAGATGATCAAGAAGTGCAGGCTGCTTGCATGGAAATCATGTACTACTTTTTTGGTGAATAATTTCTTCGGCAATATGTTTTCTTACTCGCAATATATCAATCTAGGCTGTGTGTTAATTCGTGTACTCCTAACTCTAAACAAAGGCTGAAATTAATTCACGGTATCTTATCTGTTGTGACAAATACGGCTTCGCTAAAACTCAAACTACTGATTTTTCACAAAATTTTAATAAATGTTGCATTAATAAATCTTTTGTTCAAGTTAAGGTCCCGAAAAATAGATGTGTATGCAAAATACAATCTTTGGTTGAAGAAACAACTCCTTTGTCTCCATGCACATTTCTCTCGTCAATGCTAGTATAAAAAAAAAGATGATGAACCTAATGACATGTCTGATAAGGATTATTGGAGGTGCTCTAATTGTTAAACACTTGGTAGAACAACATCCAGTCAAATATACTGTGTATGTGTGTGTTGATGTTGATGTGGTTGGGAGGTGACTAGCCAAATGACTAGTTGCCTTGGCCCGAATGAACACGGTCAAGTCATCTGCAACTTCCCTAAAATTTTCCTTTGAAATGTATGACAAGTGGCCTCCTGTAGACTGATCGAATTAATTAACCAATTGCCGTGTGCTAAGATTGGGAGACGACTGACCAGTGCTTAGTCATTGTTGATCGACTTTGAACAAGCCCAAATTATGTGCGATACCATGAACTGAACTTTGAAGCAAGTATTCCATCCTTCCAAATATGAAAGCTCCGTTCACTAGACAGTTTGTACCTACCACCATTGTATAAAGGCCATTTTACAGAAACTTGAATTTTTTTTTTGTTGCAAAAACCATCACCGCAGTGTTTTGTGATACTGACATTGCCCATGGTCAGCATCACACACGGTCGAAATTTTGGGCACATCTGTTATGTACCCTCAGTCACACATGTTTTGTGGTTTTACTGACTGCAATGAGTTTGTTACAGTTTTTTAACGTGGCCCTGCGACTGTGCACAGTAAGTTTTGGGTCCGTGAGCACATACCATGTGGCTTAAATACCCAACCGATGTGTAATTATTTTCAAATATTTCTGAACTGAAGTCAGCAGGGCAGAATCGGCCAAACACTTCTAGGATGAAAACGTATCACATTTGTTTTCAAATTCTTTCCCAAAAACAGAAACTAAATAAAGAATCCTCGGAAAAAAATACAGAAACTGATACTATCAGAAATGGATGCAAAGCTAATACGGTGCGGAGGCAGATGTTTACCGGAACAACATACAGAAAAACACGGACGGAGAATTGTGCATGTTCCCTCCAGTGGCCTTGCAGAACCAAATATTTCTGAACTGAAGCCAACACAATTTGTGTCGGTTCCTTGATGCAGCTAGCACGTGTCCATGGGCAAGTTTGTAGTTCCTAGTCTTGTTGGGCCCTCGTTTGCAAATGTAAACACTTTGCTAAGATTTACATATTTTCTATAAAGTAGCGTTGGAGGCATCAGTCTTCGGTTTTTCTTGATGGACACTTTACCTGTCTTGAAATACAAGTAAATAGGTCAGCACGGTGGTGGTTTGGGTGGTGAGTGTGTCGTTGGTGTCCATGGCGTTGAAACAGATCAAGGCTCCGATACTAAGTCAAAGATTGTGCTTTGTCTTGAACATTACCTGGGCCTTCTCAATTTATAATAACTATCTGATCTAATCGGATCAGGCACAACAAATCACAAGATCTTAACAAAATCTCATTCCAATATCTATATGATGATATACTGACATGTGCCAGATATGCTACAATACATACTCTAATAGTGAGATCCTCCATTATTTAGAGAGAAAAAAAAGATGAAAGTTTTTTGTTAAAATAGAAGGATAAGGTATGAAGTGTCAACGAACAGTTTCAGTAGCTTGGAGGAATCACTTTTCATTTCTTCATGAACACAATACGTTTCTGTATCAAGTCTGCGGCC
Organism: Aegilops tauschii subsp. strangulata; assembly: GCF_002575655.3. Taxonomy (NCBI): domain Eukaryota; kingdom Viridiplantae; phylum Streptophyta; class Magnoliopsida; order Poales; family Poaceae; genus Aegilops; species Aegilops tauschii. The sequence continues at coordinate 7,272,800 of NC_053035.3, forward strand.
TTTCCTTTTTTTCGACAAAGTCTGCGGCCTTTCCTGATGGGCATTGTATCTGTCTTGGGATACAAGTTGTCTTTATCAACATGTTATAAACTATCTGTGTATTACATGTCGTCTTTATCAAAATGTTATAAAAGTCAATAATCAGCTAGGTGGCAAACAGGCAATTAGTTGTGTTGTTTAAGTTGTCAACTGCTGTCTCTGTCCCAAATTAGCTCACATCAGGTATCCTCGATCACAATAATTAATTGTGTGCTTGGTTATCAAGTAATTAGGCATGACAAGTCACTGGTGATGTGTGTTACTTAGTTGCTAGGTATAGTAGTTTCAAACTATTTTCAGAACCACAATGAGTTGTATGATACCCTATAAAAACTACCACACCTTTTTGTCCAACAATATGTACACCGCAAAATCCAGGGATCTCATTCGCCTTCGTTTTGGACTCCAGACCTGATAGTAAGCAACGAAATGGTGCCGGTGAAGGTGTACGGCCTGCCCATGAACGGGAGCGTCGCGCGTGTTCTGGCGTGCCTGGAGGAGGTGGATGCGGAGTATGAGGTCGTGGTCGTGGACTTGCACACCGGCGAGCACAAGAGGCTGCCGCATCTTGCACGCAATGTACCTATGCCGCCCCATTCCTTTTTTATTACATTCTCAATATTTTTCTGGCTCGTAATGTATATGGGCTGTCTCGTCTCTCTTTGATTACATAGTACATACTCTGTATTATCTTCTTGTACATAAAAAGGTTGCGCAAATCAAGAGACTGATAGGGATCTTTTTTTTCTTCTGTCGGTTAACAGCCCTTCAGTCAGGTGCCAGCTTTTCAGGATGGAGACCTGATTCTCTTTGGTGAGTAGCTTAACTGCTTAATTTGTGTGGTTGATGCAGGATTAGGACACTACATTGTCTAGCGTCGTGGTAGGTGTGTAGATCGAGATAATTAATCTGGATTATGCATGGTAGGCTGTAAAAAGTCAAACTCATGTCTCCTTTTCAACTAGTTAAAAGGACATCCCCCGAGTCACTAGGCTATTTACTTAGGACATTTTCCTAGTTATATTGCTATGAAGATACTAAATAGCTAGAAAATCATCAGTAAAAAGGGTACAGCCTCATCGTGTACCACTGAATTATTCCAAATGTGTTAAAATTTGAAACAAGCTATGTGCAATGACAACAACAAGAACTTGCATTACAAAGGATTGAGTATGTGGTAAATAATTTACTTGGAAATTGATGCAAAAATCATAATTAAGAACGTAAACTCCTACATATAATATTAATATCTTTCTTGATTGTTTGCACGTATAACTAGCTGAATTTTGGCAGAGTCACGAGCAATCTCAAAGTATATACTTCGGAAAGGATCATCACACTTGCTGAGGGAAAGTAGCCTTTCCGAGTCGCATGACTTGATGTTGAGTCCCAGAAATTCGACAGTGTCATGCTGCCAATCGTCTTCCAAGGCCTCGTTGTCCCGGTTTACATGGGAGGAACTAGTGGTCTTAAAGTTATTGAAGAGAATCTGGAGAAGCTGAAGGAAATCATGGAAGTCTATGAGGAGCGCTTGTCCAAGTTGAAGTACTTAGCGGGAAATTTCCTCAGCTTAGCGGACATCAGCCATTTTCCAATGGTTCACCTCTTGCAGGAAACTCCCTACGGATCGGTGCTTGATGCATATCCACATGTGAAAGCATGGATGGCTGCCGTAATGGATCGGCCTGCTGTGAAGAAGGTCATGGTGCTTATGAAGACATTTGGTTGAAAAAGAACTATACAATAGTCTGTGTATTGGAGATGAATGTTGTTGGAACATGATGTATGATTGTGGTTTCAGAATCTTATGATCAAGAAATGGGACAAAAGATGTAATAGCTACCTCTTTCTCTGAGCTATTGCAACTGTCATTTATCGGTCATATTTGATTGGTTGATGGTGTGTTTCTTTCCATTTCCATCTTATTGGATTTTATTCTTCTTTAATGATACACATAGGGCGTCAAATATGGGTTCAGCCCTGATGGCCTGGGAATACAGGTTCTCGTTTCGAAGCTGGAAAATTTGTAAATCCATATAAAACCTCCTCGTGGAACATGTTGAGTGTGGATACATATAGAAATTGAACATTTTCATGCTTCTATGGCTCTTATCATGCATATGTTGTTTCTTGGATCAATCGCTACCCTCCCCAGCTAGCGCTGCACCACATATGTTGGGACAAACCTGGTCCGGCGACGAACGCCGAGTAGCATCTGGCGACACCAATGCCGGACGAATCTCTCTCTCTCTCACTACCAGAAAAACTTGCGATGACGACGGCCCCCGTCGGCATAGATGGGCATATCCCGACGGCCCAGCTAAAGCCGTCGGCGTATATCAATCTATGCCGACGGCACCCGTCGGCATAGATCAGCCGTCGGCGTCGCAAGAAATATGCCTACGGCAGCCGTCGGCATAGGGTAGGCCGTCGGCATATCACGTGGGCCCGTCTACCTGGGCGGCGACGGCCGTTTGACGGCGTCAGGCTACGCCGACGGGCTAACGGTGGCCGTCGGCATAGCTATGCCAACGTCATCGATCCGTGGCGCCCGCCACCTCATCGATCCGCGTCGCTCGCCGATCCGCGTCGCTATGCCGACGTCATCGATCCGCGGCGCTCGCCACGTCATCGATCCGTGTTGCTCGCCGGTCCCGTGGGGTGACACGTCCGTTTCCCCCCTCCAGGTGCCGACGGCGGCGTCGTCCGTGAGGGGGGGGGGGCACACCCCGGAGACGCATGCCGGGCATTTGCAACCGTCACAACACTTCCAGACTTGTGAGAGGCCGCCTACGCAACATTTGGCGGCATGCTAGCCCCCGGAGGCCGCCGGCCACAGTCGTAGACACACGAAGAGCAATCCGCGTAGAGGGAAGTGTTCAGATACTTCTCCATCACCATCCCGCTACCGGCCACGGATCCCTCCGGCGGACCCCATCCCCCGCCCCTCCGGCCTTCTTCCACAGACCCGGCGGCGTCCTTCTTCGACAGAGCCGGCCTTCTCCCCATCCCGCTGCCCCGCTCGCCGCCCGAGCAGTAGTACGTCGCCGTCTGAGCCCCCGTGCATGGCCACTGCTTTCCCTGGCGTCGTGCCCCGCCCCAACCCGCCGTCCGCGATGACCGCCTCAAACTCACGGTCACCCTGCTCGAGCCCCATCGCCGCGTGCACCCTGCACCTCGCTGGCCCTTCTACTCGCGCCGCCAATGTCCTTCCGCTGTTGCTGCCGCTAGATGAGGAACTCCAAACATTGCTGGATACAGGATAGCGCGAGCCCGTGGCGAGGAGTTGCTGCCTGCGCGTGATGCTCGGTTGCCTCCACCCTACATCATACCCAGCAGCCGTCGAGCTCGCCGTTCGGCCGTATCTTTTGTCTGGACACGGCCTGAACCTGGAGCAATGGCGCCGCTGTCCAAGGCCTTCTCCCACTTGCAATTGAACTGCAGTTCACGGGGCAGTAGAACCGAAAGATGACAAACAGATCCGCGCGCCATCGGGAGTCAGGATGATCGGTCGAGGCCTCGTGCTACTAGATAAGATATAACAAAGGAGCGGGGTCGAATCGTTTTCTCATATATATAGGACATCCCCAAATTGGTACCACCTCGTTTATATTACAATTTTGTCTATACAAATCGTAAAAGCGTATTACGACTGTACGGAAGCATATTGTGACGGTGAACCCACGGATTCGATCCGTGCTTTATTATTAGGGAAAGATAATTGAACATTTTTAGAATATATATTTGACATTTTTTATACATGACAAAACATTTTTCAAAACACACAGTGCAAATTAATTAAATACACAGTGAAAGTTTTGCAAATACAAGACAGCATTTGTTGTTTAAATATGTTGAATTTTTGTAAGATACACATTGGACTATTATTTTATAAAGGTGCACAACGATTAACATTTGTTAAATACAAGATGAATTTTTTTTCAACACAAGATTAACTTTTAAAAAATTCATGTTTAACTTTTTCTACATTATAAACATTTTTGCAACTCATGGTGAACATTTGAATTTTCTTGATGTGATTATTTTGGTACTCCGGGAATTTCCTAATAGACAGTGAATATTTTATAAAACTAAGAAAAAACAGATATATATTTTCAGATTTTTTTTATCAAAATAGGTAACCCCAATAACATATTTTCATCAACATGCAAGCATGATAGTTGAGCATTAACATGCATAAAAAAATCCACCTCAACATGAAACCATGCATAAGAAAAGACTACCTCAACATGCAAACGTGTATGAGATTTCCATCGAATTAGGTATTTATATTATATAATAATCAAACACAATAAATCACGTGAAATTTTAGTTTTAATTCTCACATTATTACGCCAAATATTCGTCTTCCATACAAATTATTCTTATTGAAATATATTGCAAAAACGTGCAAAGTATTAGGAGAAAACAAAAAAACTAGAAAACCATTCTTTTTACGAGGACATACATAAGGGTAAATATGGTTCACATCAATTAGAAAAACATGTGCGCCTATGCAGCGTGCCTCCGATCGTTGGGTGGGCCTGGCCAATTTACAGGATGCTACAAGTGATGCCTCTTGTCTCAACGTCACGCGACTCTTATTTCCTGTGTATGTTGGGGAATGGTAACCAAATGCTCACCCCCGATCACTCGGTAATATATGCGCCGACCCATATTAGCGATTTTCACGTTCATTTTACTCATTAGTTTTGGGAAGGTTCAGCAAAATTCTGTGAACTGATCTTTTATTTTATGCGTTTTCCTTTCTTTTTTACTTTTCTTCTTATTTTTTTCCTTTTTGTTTTTTCCATTTTCAAATTAGGATCAGTTTTTTAAAATTCAGAAATATTTCAAAAATTCATGAACAAAGTTAGAATTAGCAAAAAAAATTGAATTCATAATATTATTTAAATCGATGGATATTATTACAGAATTGGAAATAATTTTAAAAAATTGAACAATTTTTGAATCAACGATTTGGTTTTCAACTTTGGGAATTTATTTTTGAAATTGTTGATCAATTTTTGAACAGGGCAATAGTTTTGAAATTCATGACGATTTTCTGAATTTTGGAAACAAAATTTGAAATTCATTGACATTTTTTGAATAGCATATTTTTTTTGAATTTTGGAAATATTTTTGGAAATTGCTCTTTTTTAAAAAGACATGAAAAATGTTTTGAAATCATAAATATTTTGGAAATTGTGAACCATTTTTCAAATTTCTGAACATTCTTGAAATCTAGAAACAATGAACAAAATTTAGAAAGAGGGAATAATGAACAATTCAAAAAGAAAAATAGAAAAAAAATAGAAAAAAATGAAAGAAAAAATAAAAGAGAAAAATGGACAAGCCGAAACAGAAACACGAGAAAACCTGAACAAAAACTAGTTCAGAAAAAAATGGTGTAGGGAACCGCAAATGAAACAACACCCCAACTGGGCTGACCAAACTCGCATGGCGTGGCGCTGCAGCGGCAGTTTGCCGTGACTAGAGTGGGAAGTTCCTAGGGGCGTCTGCTATCACGTACAAGCACATTACGGAACCTAAAACTTTGGAGGCTTTGGCGATCCGGGAAGGGCAAGAACTAGGGGAGGATCTATATGTGAACCGGATTCAAATTGCTTCGGATTGCAAGACGGTGATGAATGACATCAAGAAGATTTCGTCAGCAGAATATGGTGCCATTGTACATGAAATAATAGAATGAACTAGTAGCTTTATTTCCTGTAATATAGTTCATGAGTTTAGGAGCTCGAATTTCGAGGCTCACAATCTCGCTAAGCATGCTTTAGAACTTGGGATTGGTCGCCATGTTTGGTTGGGCCAACCTGGGGAGCTTGGATTACCTGTAAACGTTTTGGACTTCGAATAAAGTGCAGCGAGAATGTCTCAAAAAAATTGATGCCTGCCAAATGGTGGTAAGGTACACTAACATGCCATGTGTTGCAATTGAGCACAAATATTTTTATGCTCAATTCTATTTTTGGTACGTAATTTCATTAATATCCAAATTGATTTCAATTATAGAACCGCCACCAAATTCTACAAATTTCAAAATCAAAACAAACTTAAAAGAAGAAGGAGCACCGAACTAAGCCAGCCCTATAGAGACAAAACAAGCATGCCCAAAAGAAGCTATTTATAGCTGCAAACCAATGCCCCAAAGCATTACAGGGGGCATATAACCCATCAGGTTCACATCCAAGAAATGACATGCTAAAAATATCAGAGCAAAGCGCATGATAAAACGAAACCAGCTACACATGCTGGCAAAACTTAGAACTGTACCCTACACCAATTCTTGTTCGATTCGAGCCGTCACTTCTAGCATAAATTTCTTCAGCAACTTGCTTGATCTGCATCACTCCTTGGTCAATTCTTCTCCTATCTTGGGTTTTTAGCAATATACTCCAAACATTAAGATAACTAGAAGATACCCCGCGCGTTGCCGCGGAAATTCTTGCCAACTTTTAGAAATGTGATGAGTTACGAAATAAAAGAAAATTGAGCTAAAATGTACTTAGTGTAATAGCTGCAATATATGAAATAATATATTTTTTAGTATTCCATCATTAATTTATTTCCATGAAGAAAGTCACCGGTTATCAAACATAAGTAGTACTAACGTGTAAAGACAACGTCATGTGATGGAAATTATTACACATGCACGTATGGAAGTATTAGATGGTTGTAGCTGTCATATATGGACAAAAAAATCAGTTACACTTACCCGCTAAAGTGCACGTATGGAAGAATTATGAAATCTCAGGACAGAATTCGCCAAAAATAAAAGAATCTCAGACAAAAAACATGAGTTACACTTAACTGTGGAAGTGGAGAATAGCTATGCACACACCAGGAACATGAAGAAAATAATATTATCAAGAGAAGTGAATATAAACTGCTATCTGGAATTCTGGATACCTATGTCACTTGGTACCGTAAAGATCAACAAAGTCTATCACCACCAGTAGCCGGACATCAAGGCAGCAGATGTGATACCATATGAAGTATAGGGCGTGGAGCTCTACAGCAAATCAGCGGATGTAATGCATAATCAAGTGAGGTGGCGGTTACTGCATGCATTTTTGCATGTTTAGACGTCAGTAATTGAAATGCATTGCTTGTGTGCGTGCATGCGCTTGGTCCAGCGGCTAAAGTGCAAGATCGGATGACCATTGTAGACCGATCTAGTAAATCCAATGGTTGAATTAATTTGGGTGATGTGGCTCAAGGAGAAGGCAGAGAATTCCTCATAGTGGGGGTTAGCTATTTAGATATAGTACTCCCTCCGTTCACTTTTGTAAGACCTTTTAGACACTTAAGACAGCACCTAAAACAGTTCAATTTCAGCTGTCTTAAACGACTTACAAAAGTGAACAGAGGGAGTAGATAACATAGCCTATATACTACACTAATGAAGCAGGGTCATCAGGAAAGATTTTATCAAAGCAAGATTTATTCCTGGCTTTCGGTCACAAGGGAAGGATTTGCTGCTGTTACAGACCCCTATAGTACCTGCAGCGGATGGATTAGTATTGTTTTCTACTTAGTATTAGCGAATATCACGTAGATGGTTTGGAGCAGATCATATGGATTGCCTATGCACTACTGATTTGGAGCGAGTGCGATCTGCCCATGGCCACTGCTGACGGGGTGGCAATCTTATCCAGGTCTATCTGCTTGTCGTCCTGCCGATCGATCAACTCAGCAGGGTCCCAATGGGTCTGCTGGCTCCGGGCTCTCATGTCTCGTCGCAAGAAATGACTAGGCGGGTGAAATAAGTAAAGTTGGCAGAAAGCAATGAATCCAGCGCTCAGCGTGGCAGGCAAAAGCATCGCCATTCACTACTCTGCCGACGAGCTCCACTCACTCAGCCGTAGCCCGGCCGTAGGCCCCTGGCCGGCCTGAGCAGCACATGTCGACATCGAGTGAATTATTGGAGACACCCGCTGCCATGGCAACGTGGCATTGATATCCCCCACCCACCACCACTAATATCTGCTGTACCTCCTCTCTCTGGCTATATATACCCCTGACTCATCTTGTATCTACACCACCTTCGCATTGCTAGACAATACAGCCCCACGTAGACGCAGCAGCATCTCCGGTGAAGCAAGCAAGCAGAGAGATGGCGTCCCCTCGTCGCATGGCCGCCGCGCCCGCCGTCCTCCTCCTGCTGCTCCTCCTCGTCGCCACGGGTACGTCGGTCCGTCCATGGACAGTAGTGAGCATGTGTACTCACCGGCACTTAATTACTTACAGTGGTTGCATTGCATGCAGAGATGGGGACGATGAAGACGGCGGAGGCCCGGACGTGCCTGTCCCAGAGCCACAAGTTCAAGGGCACCTGCCTCAGCAACAGCAACTGCGCCGGCGTGTGCCGCACCGAGAACTTCCCCGACGGCGAGTGCAACTCCCACCGCCTCGAGCGCAAGTGCTACTGCAAGCGGACCTGCTAAGCAAGACCAGTCCGCGCGACGTCCTCCGATGGATGATTGCTACTCGCTCTGGCTAGCTTGACTGCTAGATCAGCATCCATGCCGTCAGTTACATCTGTTCGTCCCTACGTCCGTTTCCGTTTCTTCTACATCCTCCGATGGATGCCGTCAGTTAGATCCGTGCTGTCAATGTATCCGGCATGCTGTTTAAGTGTTCGTGGCCTTAGTTTGTGCTGTTGATGTAATACCGTTGCCACTGACAATTTGTCGTCTATGTGTTCTGTTGGAACTTGGAATCAGTCGGTTCGTTGGCTTGTCTGTTAAACGGAGCAAACACTTCTTTTTTGTTTCTTTCTTTTTTGCGAGAAACGGAGCAAGCGTTTTTCATGTAGCCAAACGAATTTCCCAATTTTCACAGCTTTTTTAACTTGACGTGCATGAATGGGTCTGTTTTTTTAACATACAAGTTAAAAAAAATTCAAATACATCGATGAACGTTTTTTCAAATAAGCATAGGGTTTTGTTTAATGGTACAGAAGTTTTTTTACATTGTATAAACATTTTCTGCAAATACCTGTTTGAATTGTTTTTCAAATACATGCAAAAGATTTTTTTTAATACACGACAAACACATTTTTCAAATGCATGTTCATTTTTTTCTAATGGTACCGAATATTTCTTGTAAACATTGTTTACAGTGCATAAACATTTTTTATAAAATATCATTAACATATTTTTGAAATCATGAGAACAATTTTTATTTTAAAATAATGTTCTAAAATTACGCAAAAGAATAAATTGTATAAATATTATTTAAAAATTTCATGAACATTCTTTGAACACCTGAACATTTTTAAATGTTATGGATATTTTTTTTCTGAATAGTACAAACATTTTATGATAGTTCACCATTGTTGTTGCACATGTCCAGAGTATAGATAATTCTTCTGACACGGAGAAATGTTGCAGATGCACCGCTAATACATATATTTATGACAAGAGGAAATATTTACAGGAAAGAAGAAGCATTTTTTTTTCTGGAGAGCAGCGTTTCTGCTCCCGGGCTCAAATTAGCCCGGGCAAAATCAAAAAATCTTTAAAAATAGAAAAACAAATCAAAAAATCCTGAATTTTATTTGGAACCAAGATGCTCATGTGCGTGACGTTCATGCAAAAATTGGTGGAGTTTGGACATTTGAGGAGCGCGCGATAAAAAAGACAAAATTCAGCTCTGTGAGTAAGGTTACTGTTCACGCACTGGTTGGACCGATTTTCTCTTTTTTGCCACGAGCTTCTCAGATGTCCAAACGGGATGAAATTTTGTACGGACATCATGCACGCGAACATCTCCATACAAAAAAAATCTGATTTTTTTAAATTTTCTAGCATTTTCTTTGAATTTACTGTAGCTCAGGAGGAGATGAGCCCGGGCACCGAGTTGGATTTCCGTTTTTTCTGAGCAAACTGAAAAGAAGAAGCAATTAAATGGATAATAGCACTAAAACCATATATGGGCCACCCAGTAGTGCAGCCCATTCATGTTTTCAGGTTATTTTCAAGATTTTTTAAATTCCAATTAATATGTTAATATTCCTCTTTAGCTGTATTCATTTTTTTTTGCAGAAAAGCTTTATTCATATTCTGTGAAGGGTATCTCTCGTAAACCAGTGGGGACTTTGTGTGGAAGTACTATATATACATAAAATGTTAAAGCAGATTAGAGAAGTCCCCACAAATAATCAGTATAAACCCTAATTTTAAGGATTTCTTTTGATGTTTCTTAATCATTAAAGTTTCGCCTTCGTTGCGAATTTTTTTTTTCTCTCCTCTTTATTTCCTTTGGTGTTTATAGGTACAACACACTCCAAAAACTAATGCTAGCAGTTTTCTTTAAGAAAATAAAAGGGTTATGTTTGGACATTTGACTTGACCATCCACATAAATATCCTCGCTAAAAAAAATCCTCATGTGACTTGTACGATCATTCAAAATGTTTAACATTGTTGGTTGAGCTTGAAACAGAATTTTGGTCTGCCAGGCGCACAAAACAGTCGGCCCCGACTTACTTCTGCCACCGCACTTGTGAGGCCAACTCCAGCGCACGACCTCAATCGGACGTCCGGTTTGGCCTGTTTTCGTCCGTTTGGGGCGGCAATGGGGTAGTTGGGTTGTCGGTGCGCCTAACGCACGGCCGCACCCTAAATCATGTCCGGGATGGACGTAATTAAAAAAACGCAAAAACTAAAACAAAATGCCAAAAAAATAAACGCAAACATGAAAACATAAAACATAATTAAACATCACGGCCACAAAACGGCCCAGTTCCACAGTTCACATAGACATAATTAACATAAAAAACAAAAGAAATCCGCCGCCCGCGCGCTCCTGCTATGCCCGTCGCCGTCTTCTCAGTGGCCGCCGTTTTCGTCATCGCTAACGAGGTCGACGTAGGCCGGCGGCATCCAGAGGTGGGACGGCGGTGCCTGGTACACGGGAGGTTGCTGGAAGGCGGGAGGTGCCTGCACCACCTCCTCCCGTGGCGACGCCTCCCGCTCCGGTGACCACGGCGGCGTGGGGCACCAGTTCATGCCCCCACGGCGTCGGCCATCTCCGGAGTCGTGCACGACCAGCTCCACCGCTGGCCAACCAGGCCCGGGTGGAACGCGGCGACGGGCTCCTCCTCCAGCACCTCCTCCCTCCTCACCATCTCCAGCTCCGGCATGGCCACGCCGGCGGCGGAGAGGGCCATCATGGTCTCCAGGCCCACCCACTGACGCTCGTCGTGCGTGTTCATGGAGTCTTCCATGACACATTGAAGGAGTCGGGCCTCCTCCTCCTCTGTCATGCAAGGAGGAGGTGGTGGCGACGGAGAGGGCGACGGCGACGGCGTCGGCGTGAAGCCACGCACCACCCTACGCCCGCCACAAAATTTTGCAAATTTCTAAATCAAAACAAACTTAAAAAGGAGAAAGAGCACACCAGCTAAGCCAGTCCAATAGAGCCGTGCCCAAAAGAAGCTATCTAAAGCTGCCAACCAAGGCCCCAAAGCATTACAGGGGCATATAACCCATCCGTTTCACATCCAAGAAACGACATGCTCAAAATATCAGAGCAAAGCACAGGATAAAACCAAACCATGCAGCTACACATGCATGCTGGCAAAACTTAGAACTTCACCATACACGAATTCTTCTTCGATTCCAGCCATGACTTCTAACATAAATTTCTTCAGCAACTTGCTCGATCTGCACCACCTTTGTTTTTCTGCAATATACTCCAAGCATCAAGATAATAGCATAGCTTATAATACTACACTAATGAAGCAGGATCATCGGGAAAGTTTTATCAAAGCAAGCTCTATTCCTGGCTTTCCAAACAGTCCAACAGATAGCAATCCCCCCACGCAGAACAATTTTCCTTTGGTCACGAGGGAAGGATTTTGCTGCTGCTACAGACTTTTTTTGCATGGTAATACGTGTCTCATTTATATCATAAGGATCATAGTACAAGCCACGTATAAACAAACCTGACAAAACTGAAAAGACAGCAAAACGGTAGCCTTTACACAAAGGAACAACAGCCAAGAAGTAAAATTACAATCAAGACCGAAGAAACCTTTGAACTTGATACCAACGCCCGTCACAGGCCTCTGGGACCACCATAGCAGCCACCAAAGGAAACAATGACAGATCACCTTCACACCCGAGCTCGAAGCAGCTCCATCGCTGATATGCAGCTTTGCGGACCTCCAAGGTGGTTCACCAAAAGCAAAACCATTACCGCTAAACGAATCAGACCGGGGCAACACCCCGGACACTCCATCAAACTCCAGATCACCTTTTGTGAATGTTCTGTAAATGTGTAGTTGCTAAATTCTTGTGGGGCATCATTAAATCTGTGACCGGTGTAAATGATATACCTAGTGTTGTAGAAGATTTTAGTAGCTGGATAGATAGTTTTCCAGAAAAGTAAAGAATCTGGTGGTTGTGTGTGTAGCAGCAATTTTCTGGACTTTATAGATTGCCTATCAAACTGCTCATTGGCTGTCATATTGGTCTAATTTGCAGAGAGACGAAGGGTGCCAGGTACTTCAAGCCGTGGCATCTAAGCTCGCTAAGGTGGCTGTGGACTTCTTCCATGGGAGCAGGGGATGGTGTCCTATAGTCTTATGGCTCGCAGCAGGATTGAAGTGGGGTGATGCTACATGAGATATGTTTGATACATTGCCGTTGTCTTGGAGTATAGCTATGTCGTTTTGAGCTGCTAAGCATCGTGTTATGGGTGCTTACCTGCACCGGCGGAGCTACGTTGGGGCGAAACTATGCCATGGCCCGCCCAATCCAAAGCATTTGCATGAGTAAAAGAGTAGTCTGGTGAGTAAAACCGTGCCTATGTATGACTCAAAGCCCAGTCTGGCCCACCCTGGCATTTTGCCGTAGCTCCGCCACTGCTTACCTGGGTGGCATGTTTCTTTGTTGTTCTGGATTGATACCTGCATTCTTGTGGTCTGGCGGCTGTTTTATCAGTTTCATTTCAATGAAATGAAATTGGGAGCGAAAGCTCCTCAGTTCAAAAAAAAAATCTTCACCATTAACGACACGAAATGTATTGCAAGGTCAGGATTGTCCTCTGGGCAAGAAGAACAAAGAGACAGCTCAGGCTCAAACATCTGTTCAGTTCTCTTGGCCAAAAGAACAGAATTCTGGCAATGCGTCATTACTGACTTTCCAAAATTTCCATATAAAAAAATTTCCATATAAAAAGTTCATAAGAAAACCTACCAAATTCATATAATCCAGCCATCTCTGCCTTTGGAGCTCCAGATCAGAGAAGGAGGTATCTAACACTACTATAGTTATGCTCGTGTTGTTTATGTTTATTTATTTTTCCATATAAGAAGAAACTCCAAAAAGGAAAAACAATTTTTAGCATGATACACATTTTTTTAACATGGGCGCAATACTCACCGGTCCCCATCAAAATATACAAACATCCAAAAGACATGTCATCTGGAAATCCCACAAGAATTTTGCATAAAACTATTATATAATTTCTGCAAGGAAATGGCAAAGTTGCCCCTGATTAAAATTTGAAAAACACTTGATCCATCTAGAAATATAACAATTTACAGGACCTCGTTTCGAACATGGGAATTCTTCTCCATAATTCGTGTCTGCCAAACAGACCATGAATCGTCGAATTCACAATGCAGAAATGGCAACAAAAGACAAAGTGTAAAGTCACATTATTACTGGACTAAACAGATGATCAATCTACAGGATCACACAAACCACTATCGTAGAGCCAAGTTCCGCAGAGACTTGGCACTGAAAATAACTAGCCTATAGGTAAACTGCTACAGAGAATCAGGTCAAGCTGCGCTAGCTTCCACTGTGTTGGCTGGTTATGTACAATTGCCAAGTGTTCACCAGGATTTACAAAGAATCAATCAGCCCAACACAAAAGTGAAGAATGGATCCCCCTTTGCAACTCAGATACTATCAACACATCTTGTTAGCACTTAAGCGGTAACAGGACAGCTTCAGTTCGACTTGTAGGCCCAGCTGTGCTCCTTGAGGTATGCTTGGACTGCTTCCTTGATGGCAAGATTCGGAACCAACTGATGCTCCTTCAAGGGCTCCCGTGACACCGGGTCGAAATTGCCCACCTAAAAGTTATTGTGAGTTTTACAACATCGTAAAATTGTTGCTCTTGTGTATAAATTGAACCGGTATGTACCACACATGCCAAGTTATATGTAAAGGAAATTTTAAATTTGAACCTAAACCAATCAAATAGTGCACCAGTTCAATTTAGCTACGCCATCTACTGTTCATTTGTTCAAGTTTCTGTGGTGTTTCCTTTAATAACAGTTCTTTCAACAATATAGCAAAAGAAAAACAGTTCTTTGAACTATTGCAGTACTTATACAGAGTCATCTAAATCTATGATCATTGTAGAACCAGGCAATAAACATAGTTATTATGTGTTTAAATGATATATTGTGACTGGTTTAAATCATATACCTAGTGCTGTAGAAGATTTTAGTAGCTGGATAGATAGCTTTCCCAGAAAAGTAAAGAATCTGGTGGTTGTGTCTGTAGCAGCTTTTTCTGGACTTTATGGGAAGCCGGAAATGCAGCTAGCTCTAAATGTCTTTACGCAGCGTGATCCTACTGTCATTGTCTATCAAACTGCTAATTGGTTGTCATATTGGTCTAATTTGCAGGGAGACTGAAGGGCACTGGGCACTTCGAACCGTGGCGTCTCAGCTTGCTAAGGTGGCTGTGGACTTCTTTCATGTGATCAGGGGATGGGCTCCTATAGTGCTATCGCATGCAGCAGGATTGGAGTGTGATGTTGCTGCACAAGATATGTTTGATACATTGTCGTTGCCTTTATTTGGCCGTAGCTTGTGTAGGTCATGTTTCATAATACCATTTACTGTGGTTTGTCTCGGAGTCTGCTTATCTCGTTCTTGAGCTGGTGAGCTTTGTGTTGTGGACTTGTGGGTGCTTGCCTTTGTGGCCTATTTCTTTGTTGCTCTGGATTGACTGCATGCATTCGTGTGGGGTGACGGTTGTTTTATCGGTTTCACTTCAGTGGCATGAAATCGGGGGCGAAAGCTCCTCCATTCGGAAGAAAATATTAACAACAAGAAATGTATAGCAAGGCCGGGATTGTCTTTTGGACAAGAAGAAAAATGGGACAGCTCAGAGTCAAACATCGGTTCAGTTCTCTTGGCCAAAAGGACAAAATCCTCAATTCTGGTAATCCAACCTTTGCCGACCATCCAAAATTTTCATATAAAAAGTTAGTAAGAAAACCTACGAAATTCATACAAGACTACAGCCATCTGTGCGTTGGAACTCTAGATCAGAGAAGGAGCTATCTATCACTACCCCAGTTATGCTCGTGTCGTTTATATCCATATTACTTTTAATACTCGTCAGCTCCCACCAAAATTTACAAACATCCGAAAGACATGTCATCTAGAAATCTCACAAGAATTTTGCATGAAACTATTATATAATTTCTGCAAGGAAATGGCAAGGTTGCTCCTGAACAAAATTTGAAAAACATTTAATCCATCTAGAGATATAACAAGGTTGCTTTATGATGGGACCAAACATGGGAATTCTTCTCTCAATTCCTGTCTTCCAAACAGACCATTTAACCCAAAGCAGAAATGGCAAGAAAAGAAATAGCGTAAAATCATGTTATTACTGGACTAGTATAAAGAAATGATCAATCTACAGGATCAAACAAACCACTATCGTACAGCCAAGTTCCGCCTAATCTTTGAGACTTGGCACTGAAAATGACTAGCCTATAAGCAAACTGCTACAGAGAATCACAGGTCAAGCTGCTCTAGCTTCCACTGTCTGTCAGCTGATTATGTACAATTGCCAAGTGTTCGTTAGGATTCACTCAAGAATCAATCAGCCCCCCTTGCAACTCGAACACTATATCAACACATCTTGTTAGCACTTGGCCGGTAACAGGACAGCTTCAGTTCGACTTGTAGGCCCAGCTGTGCTCCTTGAGGTAAGCTTGGACTGCTTCCTTGATGGCAAGATTCGGAACCAACTGATGCTCCTTCAAGGGCTCCCGTGTCACCGGGTCAAAATTACCCACCTAAGAAAAGGTTACTGTAAGTGTTACAATCTCGTAGTTTAAAGTAAAACTGTTGCTCTTGTGTAAATATTGAACCTTATGTACCACACATACTAAGTTATATGTAAAGCGAAGTATAAATTTGAACCTTAGCACATCATCGAATCTTACTAGGTGTCATACCTATGCCAACCAAATAATGCACCAGTTCAACTCAGCTACACCAGCTACTGCTCATTTGGTCAAGCTTCTGTGTTGTTTCCTTTAATTAATAATAACAGTTCTTTCAACTATGCAGTACTTATACAGAGTCATCTAAGTCTATGATCATTCTAGAATCAGGCAATAAATATTTAAGTGGGATATTCTGTGAGAAGGAATTTCAGGGGACGATATTAGCAAACACCAGTAGATAAAATAAATTAAATCAAGGGTTCTACAGATACCAGATTAGGAAGAATGCGCACCTTACGAAGATGCTCAAGCAGTATGGCTCTCTCATAGGTTACACCACTGGGTGTGATAACTGGATCTCTAAAAATCTCAAAAGTTATTTGACAGCAAAGGTAGTCGGGCACCTAGGTATTCAGAGTGGGAACAACTTAAGAACGCAGAGGGAAGAAAACAACACTGAACAAAACAAAAAATGGTTACACAACATCAATAAAAGTAGTGCTTTTACATCTCCTGGCGTATCGGCAAGTATAGCGTTTGTGAAGACTTCAGATAACAATTTGCATTGGTCTGGATACTCATTGGTTGTCCCATCAGAGTCTTCTGAAAGTGTGCCGCTAAGAAAGTGATGCTCCTGCAGAGCATTTTCGCATGCTTCCCTGCACATTCATGTTATAGCAGCAGTGTTATAGAAACCTGTGTCTTGATTGTAAGGCATCACAGCAAGTGTTAAAATTTTGCCGAATTGACCCTCAACACTAAATACATGCACTTGGCTTGATCTGCAGCATATTGATGCCAACTTTCCCATGGTAATTTCAGTATACAACGTACCTTAAACTTTGCATCTTCCAAACTCGCTGAGTGGAGTGCTTTTCCCAGTCTAGGTACTTGGCCTTGGCAAGAACCTGCCAAATGTCCTCCGCCATTTTGTCCCCTGAATTTGAAGACTTCAAGAGATCCAAAGCCTGTTCCCCATCAATTTGTCAAGCCAAAATAACTGTCAATGTCAGCCAATTAGCTGAGGTCAATAATTAAATGTGTCTCCAACTGTCATTTCACCTCCTATGTAATCAGGAGAGCTTGTTGAAAGACACCAAGGTAGTACATATTAAAATCACCATCTTTCTCAAGAAGACCGCAAGCCCATAACAAGTTATAGTGAAACCATTTCATCCGATGGTAATTACTAACGTCAAAGAGGACAGGGGGTTCAGTTCAAGTTCCGCAATATTTGGGAACACGCAGACAATAACATCCAAAAAATGTGTTAGACTACAACTCAGAACAGGACACAAAGGGTCAGCGTCCCAGTGGGGGTGTGGTTACATTATTTATGCATGTGAAGAAGGCATGTAAGCTACAAGGGTAATCAGGAAGCATGGTTTAGACACATGTGAGATCACCGGTTGGATTCAGAGATATTCTAGACCATCTTGATGTTAATCGTCAGACAGACTGGTGCTTACAATCTACCAATTCTTATACTATATAATGGCAGAAACGTGATGATCTTAGTATAATATACAGAGCCTGGTTCAGAAAGTACAGCGAGGATTCAGAAACTGCAGACCTTCTCGAACTCCTTGACGGCGAGAGCGCACTCCTCCTTCTCGAGCAGAGCACACCCTAGCAGATAGTGCCCCTGCATCATCAGCAACAGAAGCAAGAACAGATGAAGCTCTGAAACCTGCACATTGTACAAATCTACGCCCTTCTTCCTCGGACATGAACTGAAGAAAGGGGAATGATAATCTGTGTGAGTCACCTTGACGGAGGTGTCGTCGAGCGCGAGCGCCCTCCGGCTGTCCTCCTCGACCCTGGCCCAGTCCTTGCGGCGGAAGTGGCAGAGGCCCCGGTTCACCCAGTAGACCGCGACGCCGGGGCAGAGCGCAATCGCCTGGAAACCAACCAGCCAACCCACCAATCAATCAATCCGATAATCAGAGGGGATTTGAGGGATCGAATCGTCGGCCGGGAAGAAGGGGATTGGGGGAGGAAGGAGGAGGTTTTGGGGTTGGGGTGCGCTCGCCTCGGTGTAGCAGTCGATGGCGGCGCCGAGGCGGGCCTTGCGGAAGCACGCGTTGCCCTCGGCGCGCCGGAGCTCCGCCTGCCGGGCCACGCCGACGTCCTCCGCCGCCGCCGCCATGGGAAACCTTCCTCTCTCTGTTGGTTGGGATTGCGCAGCGCAAGAATATCGAAGGCCCCAAGCGAAGAGGAGAGGAGGAATTTCGTTTCTTTTCTTTTCTTTTCTTTTTCTTAAAGAAAAAGGAGAACATATTATTGCTTATTTTTCCTGATCCAAACGGTCAAACACGTCAACCGTTGCCGCAAGGAACCTAAGACCTGATCATACGCGGGCCGGGCCGGGCCGGGTTTTGGGCCGGGCTTCACAAAGCCCGAATTGAAAATCGCAAGCCCAACCTGACCGGCTCAACAAAAACACGCAGAAGCGGTAGTTAAACAGATTAATGGAGGAAGTAAAGCTATCTACAGCCAGATTATACATGAGATCAACATTCGTCGTCAGGAGTTCGGATTATTCATGAATGCAGAATGTCCAATATGGAGGTACACAATTTCATAAAAAGTGTTGTATCATTAGCTCATGATCGATATAACTGGTTGCTGCTGCACTACAGTTGTACCATATATTATCATGCAATAAAGAGACCGAGTCGTTATACCATCTTGAGATTGACAAAGTCACCGCAGGCGTCTCGTAGTTGATGAAAACGTCTCCTCCCACTAGACGCTCATCGCCGGAAATCCTGAAATAATAGTTTCAGAAAAATGCGAGCACCAGCGCTTTGTGAAACATTAGAGCGAATTCGCAAACATCAAATTGAAGGCACATGTCGAAATTGCAAGTGCTTCTTCAAGAGTTCACAAACATCAAATTCAATGAAGGTGAGACAGCTTACGAATTTGGCATGCGAATGACGGGTCACGCCAATAACCTCCAAGTTGCTTGGCTACACCGTTGAAGAAATCAAGGTCATACTCAAATTCATGTGATCGGTAGTCGGCGAGGCGCGCCGCACCGTCAACGTGTCCACCGACAAGCCGGTGTTCGTAGCCACTGATGAGAGGCCAACAAAGAAGGTGATGCAGACTACCGTCGTAGGCACCCTTGGCGAGCTCACCTGCCGGCTCAACCTCAATGGCATCTTGGGCAATGGCTGGGCCGTCTCCTACTTAGCCGATATCGAGGAGTCCGTCGTCCCCGATACACACAGGTTCAAGCTCTTCATTCCTGGCCTACCCGACTTTAGCAAGGACATCGTCAATGTTGCCAAGAATGCATTGGGCAAGTGTCCGTACCCATGTACTGTCATTCACATTCCGAAAGACGAATAAGTCGTCAACGCTCAACACGTTCAAGATATGTCGAGATCAGCCCAACTCACCAGAGGCTTCGGTCATGGCGAGCCTTGCCTCAGGTACGCATCCAACGAGGGTGGTGATCATTGTTAGCACTAGCTCAATTCTCCCTACACAAATGGTGGGGTGGGGGGGGGGGCAATGCCCCCTCCCTATTAAGAACAAATATATTGCATTTACAACACCAATTAACAATCACGAGATAGAACAAGAAGAACAAAGTGTAAAAGATGCACATGCAATGTTACATTATTTTATTTCATCTCAACGGCTGAACATCATGGTGCTTAAGAATTCCAGATTTGATGATCCGTATGACAGAATTTGGGAGTCAGACAAGGCGCGGCGAGCCAACTACCTAGTCGACGTGGTGTGTGGCACCGTCAACGTGTCCACTGACAAGTAGGTGTTTGTTGCCACTAACAATTGGTCATCAGGGAAGGTGATGCAGACCGCCATCATAGTCATCATTGACGAGCACACCTATTGGCTCAACCTCGAAGGCTTCCCAGGCGATGGCTTGGTCGTCTCCTACTTCGCCGAGATCAAGGAGTCCATCATCCCTGATACACACATATTCAAGGTCTTCATACCTGGCCTACAAGACTTAGTGCCAATTCTTTTCCTGGCTTTTTTGGGCTTCCAGAATAAGCTGCCCCCTACCTAGCTTATTCTAGAAGCTCAACCAAAATTTTCATTTTAAAAGCCTACTAATCAAGTCTCAACTACTATGCTTCTAAAATAAATAAATTTGGTTGGGCTTCTAGAATAAGCTGGATAGGGGGCAGCTTATTTCAGCTTATTCTAAAAGCCACCAAAAGAACTGACCCTTAAAAAAGGCCACCATCTACGTTGCCAAGAATGCACTAGGAAAGTTCTGGCTCTACTATCCAGGCTACGATAGTGTGTCCATCCCTTTGTGTTATCATTCGCATTCTGGAAGACGAATAAGTCATCAACGGGCCCGATCTTCAACGTGCTCGAGATCTACAA
Organism: Aegilops tauschii subsp. strangulata; assembly: GCF_002575655.3. Classification (NCBI taxonomy): domain Eukaryota; kingdom Viridiplantae; phylum Streptophyta; class Magnoliopsida; order Poales; family Poaceae; genus Aegilops; species Aegilops tauschii. Next base: position 7,293,454 of record NC_053035.3, read on the forward strand.
GTATGTCAAGATCGACCCCGGGTCCCTATAGCGAGCCTCGCATCGTGGTGAACATCCTACGGCGATTAGGCCAATGAGGTGTGCGGTCCTTGGCCCTTTACAACACCAATTAAGATAGAAGAAAAGGAGGAACAACGTGTAAAAGATGCATATGCAATATTAGTTCTTTTAACATCAAATCAGATATAAGAGTATAATCAAGCAAAAAAAAACTGCAGTACTAACATTTCTATTGGAAATAATATTTCAATAAATAAACAAAATTTATCCTCTTCTTTGTAAAAATTATACCTATCATCGTGAGATCATTTTTCCTCTTTGTTGTTCATTGGACATGATTTGGACAGAGAAAAATCTTTACGGACTAAGATTCGTGAGATTAATCATACGACACTCCAAAAAGTGGCCACATAATCTGAATAAATATACATTTTGCGTGCACAAATTTGTGTTTAAACTCTATCTCACCTTGTGTTTGCAAAGCATACAAATCAAGATGGCCAGATACACCTCCCTAACAAATGTATTTGCTACTATGGGCAAAAACACTTCTCTAACAAAGATAATTGCTACTATGCATGTTTCTTGTCCATGTATAATCATATGACCGTGAAAAGAACAGTAGCATAAATCAAACCAACACTCGACTACACAAAAATCTAAGGACCCCATGAATGAGTAGGTGAAATGGGTTCAAATTTATCCACAATCTTGGAATAGGCAATAGCTCGGCCTTCCATTATATGTGGCAGACCAAAATATAGTTTTTGCGGATCCACATAAGAAGATCCATAAAAATTCTAGTGTGGAAGAAACTTCTATCCATGGCAAGTAACTAAATAACTTGGGTTAAGGCAGTAGCCAAGCCATACCTACTCGGCTAAACAACATTTCCTCTATGGAGCTAAGCTCCATCATAATTGGGCATCATTCTGGTTAATTCCATCTGAAAAAGGTTCACCCCACAAGTACCCGTCCTGGACAGCCTGTTTTTCTATGTTATATAGACTTGCATGTAACTATTCAGAGTCGAGATATTCTATAGTGTGAATATTCCGTCAAAAAGCTTAATTCTACTGCAACATAAATCCAAACAAGTAATTGCGGAGAGAGCACAATTTAGACTGTTCCTCTCCTATATAGTGTGAATATTCCGTCAAAAATCTTAATTCTAATGCAACGTAAAATCCAAACAAGTAATTGCGGAGAGAGCACAATTTAGACTGTTCCTCTCCTTTTCCATTTCCATTTCAAACAAAAATGCCATCTCCCAGCTCGTTAAAATCAAAACTCGAAATGGAGCACAGTAGTACCTTAAACTCTGTAACACAACAATCATACTCTGAATTTGTTTTGAAATTTCAAAAACTATTGCTATGCTCTTCATCAGACAAGTAAAAGGATGTACCTGACAGGTCTTCCTTTTCTTTGGCAAATTATATCCAACACTACTACCTCTGAAAGAAAATGTTACACACACACACACAAAAAAAAAAGCACCTTCTGATAGAAAGGAGACATGCAGTACATTCTTCAGAACACAAGAAGCTAATTGCCAAATGCATTTACACCAGTGATGCCACGCTTTTATTCCCTTTTTGATTCGAAACAAAGTTGTTCATACGGGCAAAGAAAGATAAGAGTTTGTTCCCCTTCAGGTTTTACAGTTTCTTCACCCACTTGACCCACCCAACAACCCTAGTTGCTACCATTCACCTTAGCACTGCCACCGAGGACCAGCTCCTTGAACCGGGTGATGCACTCCATCGCCCGGTCGAACTCGCCGCTATCCAGAGCAAAGCTGAACCGGCAGTAGTCTGGAACCCCAGTCCACGCGCTGCTGCTTATGCACAGCCCGGTGGACTTGAGGAGGGCTTCCCTGATGTTGTGGCTGTCGAGCTTGCCCTCGAAGCCATCCACCTTGAGCGATTTGCCAATGTAGGCGGTTGGCTTTGCCAGCATCGAGATGCCTCCATGGCAGCCCGCGGCGTCCCAGCCACAGCTCTCAAGTGTCTGTTCATCATATCACAGGAAAATAAAACAAGAGGAAAGAATGTGTCAGATATGCGTGTCGAACTCGAAGTACTCAAATTAAACTAAGGATATAAGGGGATCATCTGAGAGCTGGTCAGTGGAAGAAAACGGAGAGCCTAAACCCGGGATATCGCAAAAGGCATACCTTGATCAACTGGTTGGCACGATTCTTCAGCGTCTCCTTCTGCTCAACGATGAGGTCAGAGAAATGCTGATCCTTCTGGTTCTTAAGACCCAGCAGTTTCCTGAAAGTGTACTTCAACGTGCTGTGTGGCCGACTCAAGCTTGGGAAACTGTAAAATGTGTCAACCAAGGACGAGTCGCTCATAATCAGAAACCCGAAGTCAAGCCCAGCCGTGGTCAGCTCAAAGGAGAGCTCCCCGAGCAGGACAACAGAGAATGAGGGCTTTGAAGACTTCACATTAGAAAGACATTTTTCCAAATTCCATTGGCTACAGCCGGCGGCTTGGAACTCCAGACCAGAGGAGGAGGTGTCTATCACCACCCTAGCTCCGTACTTCGCACAGACAGAAAGCAGCTCTGCTATATCGTCGTCGCTGTACAGAAAGCCAGTAGGGTTGATTGTGGGGCCAGAAATATAGACCCACGGCTGAGACACTTTCTCTAGTGCGTCGGCTAGAACACTTGGTTCAATCTTGAAGCCTGAATCTGCCTTTGTTGGAATAGTCAAGGTGGTTGCGTTCACAAACTTTGCTGCGTTGACGTAATGCCCGTTGGTGCCCAAGGGGAAAAGCAAGGTCCCCTGTTCTTGCATGCAGCAAAGAACAAGCTTGTTGAAGAGCGCGAGACAGGTGTTCCCGTATATAATTTCCGAACAGCTATCTGCTGAGAAGCCATAGCTATCTTTCACCAGCTGCTGAATGCTGGAACGGACATCGGTTTCAGAATCAGTGATGTTCTGACGAACAAAACTTTCAAAAATGGAGGCGTTTACTGCAGAAGGTACTGGTAAGAAGCTGCGGTCCAGATCCATATGTATGACACCGGATTCCTTGGAACCAGGAACGAAAAACTCAGCTCCTTCTAATGTGGACATAGCTGAATTTGAAAACCCTATCATCTCCTTAGAGATCACTTCTGCAGGTTCTCTCTGAAAAAGAGCAACCAAAAATTAGAGAGAAAAGATGAAAAGCATAAACGAAACACACTGAGGAGCTCACTGTGGCATAATCAAAGTACCCAGCTAAGAGGGAAGTAATCCAAATTCATGGACTAGCTGGCTCGTTCTGAGAGCAGTGTCCACTTAAACAGGCCATTCAGCATCTTGTGGTCAGAACTGACTGAGATGGAGAACTGGAAGAGCCAAGCCATGTTTACCTCCTGTTGTGGATGCCGGTCGCCAATTTGAAACGCCAGCAGCTCATGGAAAAGGCAACCATAATAGTGCTGGCTGATGACAGAAGTATGGCCTTCCAATAGCTCAATAGTCTGTGACAATGCCTTATAAACAGTTGGATCTTCAGAGATAGCAAAAGCAACTTCCAGATCAGAATAAACCTGCAAGTAAGATGAAGCAAACACAAATGAGTACATTTCAACAGTGTTTCTAAGTAGATATAGGAATGCACAAAAAGTTCAATTACAGTTCCAGACTGATTGATATAACATGGAATGTGAATCAAATGTACATTAATTGCTGCGGTAAAGTTACACCCACCTGATTCTTTACTAAGCCACACAATATAGCCGCATGTGAAGGCAGGGTCTTCCCAGCAAGATATTTCAGTACACCATTTGAGCTTGGCAGACTAGACAACTCCAGATGTTCTGAAATATCTAGTAATAATCGGGAACCAACATCTTTCGTTACGCTTAATAAGTTCACGAAAGCAGCACTGGTGATAGCCTCAAACTGAGCCATGCCAGTAACAACAACCTGAGGCTTCAGTTTTCTGATCAACTCAATCAGCAAATCTGATTGGCGTGGTGCTTCGATTACAGTTACTGTGTCTTTAGCATGGTTACTTTCCTGAAAGGGCAATAGCATCAAAATTCTTGTCAGCATAACTTTTTCTTCACAGATCAGACATGTACTTTTCCCAAGTTTCAAACACACACAAAAAGAGAGGGGAGGATTGATCAAAGTACCTCAATTGCTAAAGATGTTAACCATTGCTTGGGCAAGTGTCTGGTTAGGTGTTCATCAACAATTGCAAGTCCCGGTGAGAACAATCGAAGAGCATTTTCTATTGCAACAGCACGGGATGGGAACACAACAACATTCTGGTGCACCAGCAAAGAAAAAGGAGTGACACATGAAGCATAAGTGAGAAGCACCAAATAGGTTGATCTTATGAATTCCTAATAAACAAACGTAATTCACAGGAATAAACACCAAGTCTTACGTCAGGAGTTAATGGGATGTGGTGGTAACTCTTCATAAATCCGGCAACAAGATTCCGGAAGTTTAAACATCCAGCTGGAGGCTCACAAGGATTAGACGTGTTCTCTTGCAAGAAACTAGCTAGGTATGCTAGGAAAGGAATCTTTTCATCAGCAACAGAGTCGTCATCGAAGGACAAATCGAGGGAACTGCTGACTTCATGGAATCCGTCTTTAAGGAACTCAAATATTTTCTTCACCTGAAATTCTCCGAGTTAGTACCAGTCCAGCCATTATATTATTGTTTTATAAACCTAATCAGAGAGCATAGGTACCTGGTTGGGCTGGCGAAGTTGGCAGCTATACACAGACAAAGCATGTGAAATGCGGCCACCAGATTTCATGTATGCCCATGCTGTGCGTGCACACACAGGCTGATCCCCAACAAGATCCATAAAGAACTCAAAGCGATGTCGGCTATTTTTCTCAATTTCAACTAAAGCTGAGATGTCTGTGTCAGCAGCCTGCAAAGAACCAACTAGTTGGTAATAATCCTCAACACAAATGGTTTTGTAATATAAAAATGTAAGCTACTCCCTCCGTCCCATAATGTAAGATGCTTTTTGACACTACACTAGTGTCAAAAAACGTCTTACATTATGGGACGGAGGGAGTAGTAAATAAAAATTCTAGGCCCGCTGAAGATTGGTGTGCAACATGAAGAGCATATTTCGCTAACCAGTATGTAATGCTGGCATGGAAAAACACTGGGATTAGTTAACATCTAGTCAGTCAAAGCATTGCTACCTGCATAATTTTTGTTTGCCAGAGCTTATTGATGCGAAATCCACGGCGTAGAAATAGGCGCTCACAGACACCTTGTCCTGGCCGGCCTCCCATGTTGAATACCATAAGACCACTAGGCTTTATCACAGATATCCCTTCTTCAACAGCACGAGCAATCAACCCGAGGCCAAATTGGTCCTCAACAAAGCCCTGGATGCAGTAAGTTCACAAACAAGCAAAATTAACAATAGGAAGCTAGAACAGTACATTCAGCCATAGTAACAAAGATTGACTTGAGTAATGCAGTGTAACATCATGGCATAAGAATTGTCATTCTTTTAGGAAAGGAAAATTTTAACAGGCTAATAGTAAATACCGCTGCTAATAATTTCCATATTCCATCAGCCATTTTTTATAGGAAAGACTGGGGTGCTGACCGCGTTTGTCCATACAGGTTGTAAGACCAAAAATTATGCAATAGGTGGAACTTGAGGTGGAGTTCTATTACAGATTACTGCCAAAACAAGCAATCCTAGTACCAAGGATTTGGTCTGCTAACCCCTATCAATATATATTATATATATACTGCCAGTGCTCTCCATCCTAGGTTCCTAACTACCTAGAGTTAAATTGATTCTACTGGTGGAACCATGTGTTAAGAACAAAGCAAAGCATACATTATTTCTACAAAAACTTCATTTTCTTATGTAAAGGTAGGACCACATGCCTACAAGTAAAAAAGAAATGTTCAAACGCATATTTTGTAAGCAGATTATGAACAAACATTGACTTCTAATACTATATGTTTCAATGATCCAAAAGTCCTTGCATGGGATACAATTTAAAAATTCTCTTTTCCTTTTGTTGTTTGAGAAAAAAAATAGATTTGGGCACTCTGACATGTGTAACCATTTAGTAACAGGTAAACTGAATGACTCAAGTTTAAATAGAAGACATATCTCAACTTACCTGAAGAGCACAGTAGTTGCTCAATGAGTACAAGAACTCCTCACTTGAATTTTCAGTTACAATCTTTGACATCGCCTCTGGATTGGGGTTAAGAATCTGAAAGGCAGATATTAAGGGCATTTTGGTCAAGTTCTGATCGACTATAATCCCCATTCACGGAAAATTGGTAAAAAACTGACCATACCTGTGGTATGCATCCAACAATGCGATCGAGTTCTATCTTGTTATCTCTACAGTAAGAAAGAAGATCAGATTCGTAGAATTCGACTCTGTCAAGCAATGTTTTCCCCTCCGCATCATAGATTGGGAGACCATCATCGTCTAGTGCATTCAAGTAAAGGTTTATCCATGCAATCTTGATAGCTCTTGGGTTTATATCCAGACCATAGACCTTCAAAAGAACAACCAATGCTCAAGTAAGGTAATGCCAAGCTGACTGCAAACTAATTTGATTCGCTGGTATTTGTGGCTTAAACTACTAAGGTGCATGTCATTCTTGTTTTTCTTCCTTCCAAAGGAGAGCAATTGTTCAGCATTGTAGAAACAATATGTGGTGGTAATGCCTTGCTCAAAATTTGAAAGCAATATGCTTGACGGCATCAGGTATACCGAGAAAATTAGACCACCAGCAGACTACTGGCAGACACCTAAAAGTTTCATATCAAGTAACCTGAGTAAATGTCTAACTTCTGCAGGTCCCACGTTTGCAACAAACGAGATAAGATAAATATCTATGGAACAAGAGGTGCCAACCTTCGAAGGGCACCACTTCTCTGCAAGTGCAATGGATATCCAACCATTGCCACATCCCAGCTCTGCTACTGTCTTATCCCTGAAGATGGAATCCGGATGACGGTTGAGACCCTCGTAGAAAGTGAATGACCAATCTTCTGGAATGAAAATGCTGGGTATCTCCATCATTGTTAGCTTCTTTCTTTGTTGGAATCCTAGAAGCAGTTGATAAATTTGTCAAGATATGAAAACCAAATAATAGATACTTGTTCAGGAAAAAGTTAATGCATAGTGAACTGGGAAAGCTTTTACTAGTGCACCAACTAAAGACGACAACTTATACACAAGAACATTAACAATCGTGTCAGGTCCAGACTTCAGGTAATGTGAGAATCTTGTAAAATCATAGCTGTTCCAGTGCAAAGGCTACGTCAATCTATATACTACAATATTAATTAACTAGAGATATGTTGTATGTATGCTATATTTTAGTTGTTATGGCAATAAGTATCTCAGGCTCAACTGCCATGTTTTTATTCTTACTATGATAGGAGGTGGTGGGCAGGTTTGTTCTGCCAAAAAAAAAAAGATAACCTTTCTCTTCGAAATATCTAAAATGCAGTAGAAATGTCTAAGGAGTAAGGCCATCAAAATACTCCTTTAAATGAATCATTTGGCCAATGCCTCAGGCTGTTCTAATCTCATATGTGTTTCCCTTGATCCTTTTAATGACCATACCTCCACAAGCCAATAAGTTAGCAAGTGTTCAACAGACCAAGGTGGTCCAACTGAAGCCATATATCTGAATGCAACTAGCTAACTATCCCCAGTAGTTCTTAGGTCTGACTCAATTTGAAATCTGACCTATTAAAAAATGTCTCCCTGTTTCTAGATTGTCTACGTGTATATTACACTTAATGATTGAGGAATCTCTCAAAAAGGTGCCCAGGATGAGATATATTAACTTAAGATTGTCCAACAGCAAATCCTGAACCGAAACATGTCAGACCGATGAAGAAAGGCATTTCCCACTTGATATAAGAGCCAAACGGACAGCCTAAATTACTCAGCAACCGAGGCAAGCTGTTCCCTGGATAAGGAGCAATGGAGCATGGGGACCGAATCATTGCGCAAACATAAACATAGATATATGGCATGGACACATCACGCAGAGATACCTAACGCTAGCTTACAGCAGTCAACAGCATCACGCAACGGCCACATGGTCAGCACTCCAGCACAATCATAGGATACGCCGATTCTGAAAGATCCCATACACATCGCAACAAACAAGATAGATACATTTATGCTATATACTATGCAGTGAACCCATAATTGTGCCCTTATTATTTAGTTAATAATGTAATCGTTTTCCTTCCAATTGGGTGGCTCAGTCACTGGGCACGCAAAGTCAGATCTTCGGTGTGTTTGCTAGTATGGCGATAACACAATAATACTCTCCACTGAGCTGCCAATAATGACAATTTAATAACTAGAATCAGCTGAGCTAGGAAAATGTTTTATCACCGAACCAATTTACTGACGACAAGAACAAAATTACTGACGGCAGTAACCGGATCGAGACCGTAATTTTCCACCGGACCGCGAGTTTCCGGCACCCAGACCTCTGGTTCCTCCCTGAGATAATATACTAGCAAATCAAAGCCTCATGCAAGCAGGCACGTCACAATCGCATTAAGATTATTATTATCCAGCAGCAAATCCTGAACCGGAACACTTGACAAGGATGACGAAAGGCATTTCCCATTCGATACAAAGGGCCAAACGGAGAGTGTCCAAATTACTCAGCAACCCAGGCAAGATGCTCCCCGGATGAAGAGCATGGGGACCGAATCCACCACTTCTGCATCAGGCAGTGGTGGCCACATGGGCTCCCCAAAGGATCCGATGGGCATGGCAGCAAACAAACAAGATCCTTGTCGTGTGCGCTGCTCAAGTAATGTAAAATGTTATCCTTTCCTCCCTCCCCAATGGGTGGATGGATCGTCGGATTCTTGGCAAAACTGAATCCTTGACTCCTTGTTATATACTGTATTTGTTTTTTTGTTAGGCTATTGCTGATGATAGCACTGCACTTAGCAAAGCAGTGGTGAGTAATAATAAAAACTGGGGGAAAAAAGTATCTTGCCAAGAAACTGGGATTTCCGGCGGCGGCAGCCGGATCGAGCCGTGATTTTCGACCGGGGCCGCGAGATTCCGGCGCGCAGATCGCCGAGCCTTACCCGCCAATGGCGGCAGATTTACTGTATATTTATTTTTTGTGCGGATGGGAGGAAAAAGGAGGAACCTTGGAGGTGGGGGTCGAGGACGACGTCGTGGATGCGGAAGTGGTAGGTGCGGAAGCACTCGAGGCCGGCCGCGGGGCCGCCGGCGGCGAAGCGGCGCCGGACGGCGCCGAGGAGCCGCCTGGCCTCGGCGCGCGTGGCCGGCGCGTCCAGCCGCTCCAGCACGGCCTTGGCGGCGCCGTACGCCGCGTCGCCCGACGCCGCGCACGTCGCCAGGAACGCCTCCACGCCCTCCGCCGCCGCAGCCATTCCGGGTCAGATGGTCGTTCTGGATGCGAGGCTCGAGTGGGACGACAAGCAGGAGGTGAGGTGAGGTGCGAGGTCAATGAGGTGGACAGCAATGGCGGAGAGGAGGCCGGCTGGATATATAGGGGCCCGGCCCGTGGAGGCGGGGCGAAGGGACTAGACGTCGTCGCCGTGGACGACGAGGGCAGAACCGTCCATTCCTATTTACTCGGAGTACATAATTGCTTGAATATTTTTTTAGGCTGCAAATGATTTTCATCTTATATAAAATAACACTACTACTATACATGTGCCATAATGCATGTATATATACACTTTTTTAAAAATCTGGAATTATGAGTCCGATATATTTTTGTACACAATAATGCTGCTCCTTTTATTTGCGATCCCTTCTTAAAAAGTACTCCCTCCGTTCCTGAATATAAGTCTTTTTAGACATTTCAAATGGACTACAACATACGGATATATGTAGACACATTTTAGAGTGTGGATTCACTTATTTTGCTCCGTATATAGCCACTTGTTGGAATCTCTGAAAAGACTTATATTTGAGAACGGAGGGATCTCTGTACCAAAATATTAGACGTTTTGGTAGGCTACGGACGTAGTATATCCTAAGCTTAGGCTTTTTAGAGTGAGAAGGGGGAGAAATTGAAACCTCGTGATGATTGTGGGTTAGGTGAGCCACCAAGTTGGTGTTACATACAAGCTTCCTTTACTCTCTTTCTTTTATGTTTTGTTCCTCTTTCCTCAAATCTTGCAAATAAATGTTCTAAAATTATGGTCCATAGGATTGGTATTATTTTGTCTCTTACTTTTTCTCATGTGAAGGTGGGGAAGTACAATATTCTCATGTGAAGGTGGGGAAGTAAGTGAAATAGACCTCTGATGAACCCGGACCACACCTTTTTGTTCTCCATTGGCAAAAACAATTTAGACATGTACTTATAAATATAAATAAATAGTGTCATTTTTTCAGCACTCATATAAAATGGTGTTGTTTTTTCAATAATCGTGTGGTGCCTGGAAATTTCATGACTTCTTTTGTCCTCTCACCACCACAGTTGTAGAATGAGTAGCGGATGGGGCAAACTAATTTTAACTCAGTTTGACACACATATTTGATTTGCCATAATTTATCGCATTAAAATGAGGGAATGCATTACATCTCTCAGCAAGCCACTCAAATTATGCTATATTTCAGCCTTTTTATAAGGAATGGAAAGATTAAAATGTATTATCAAAAGTTGATCCAAGTCTAATACGAATAATTTTCTTTCCCTCAAATAAATTCATGAATGGTAGAAGTTGATGCATGAGAACTGTCGATTTGTGAGGTAAGGCAAAGTGGAAAAGCAATGGCAAAGGCAAAGTGGAAAAGCAATGGCAGGCGAGCGGCAAAGACACTAGATCTCGCGGTGGACAACAAGGGTACAAACATAAATTCGTATTCTGCGGAGATTCTCAGCATCATCATTTTGCTTGAGAACTTTTTGTGGCTGCAAATGTTTTTTCATCTTAAAATAATACATATTCTATTGTGTATCATTTACTAGTATTTGAAAATTTTAATAATATAACGTGGCTATTTTATTTGACGCAATAATGCTCCTTTAATTTGATTCATCAAATAGTAGTACATCCGACTCCTTAGACTTTTGAAATTGAAAAGGGGAGGAAAATTGAAACCTCATGATGCATGTGGGTTAGGTGAGCCACCAAGTTGGTGTTATATGGCTTTCTTCATCTTCCATTTTGCACTTTCTTCCCCAAATTCTGTGGATAATTATATAGACATGCTAATATGTGGTCCATAGGATTGGTATATAGTGGTGTGTGACTTTTGCTCCTTTGAAGGTGCTATCAGTCAGATGGAGAAAAGTAAAATAAAATAGACACCTCGGTGAACTCAATCCATGGCTTTCATTTTTCTACGAAAACAATATAAAGATGTATATATGGTGCCGTTTTTCAATCTCCATGTGCGGTGCATGGGACTTCTTTCTTGACTTTGCCGCCATTTCTATGAAATGAGTACAGTTTATGGATGGGACAAGAAATTATTAAAACTTTGACTTGGCATGCGCCACTAAACTAACATACATATTTAATTTTCCCGGAGAATTTTGAGTACAGTTTAATGTGAATACTTGTCTTTCAGTTTGAATGATTGCCCCATGTGTTCATCTTCATAGCAATGGTAATTAAGAGTTGGTGCATGACTATTGATGAATCATGTATGCTGATAACAAAATTTACCGTCTAGGTGTTGCTATATTTGTCCCCCACAACAATCAAAGTTAATGACGTTTTTCCACATGCGAAGTGTACAAACGCATTGGCTTGAATGGAACATTTTAGAACAATGACATTTTAGCATGCATTAACTTGGTATGTCAAGTGTACGACGACAACTCACTCATGTGGATAATATTAGTTTCTTCTAAATCATATGTCGTTATTGTCCCCACAACAATGAAACTAACAGTGTTTTCCACGTGCAAAGTGCGCCTAATCAACACATGGCCCCATTACACATCAACTTCAGTATAACAGTGACATTGTAGCTAACATTAACTTGGCAGGTCACGTGCATGTTAGCTATACAACAATAATTAAAGAGCGCCCCTTATGCTAAAAACCACTAGTTCATTACCGTGTGTCTCACACGCTTCATTGCCGTTTTCAATTCTGCTAATCCTATAACTCTTAAATATCCATCTGATTATTTATTTTTGAAGAAAATTTTAGTGGCCCAGATTACGTCGACGTTACCTTTTACGTATAATTTAGCCGGGGATTTGTTTCGAGATAAGTTTATGCAAATTCTTATTCTTGGATACAGTACATACAACAACAATTTACTTGTGAGAAATAATTATATAATAATGTATTGTGAACAACATGAGTACTTGCCCTGAAAACTATAAGCAAGACTTGAAGGTTGGGTCTGCCTAGCTAAGATGTGAGTTAGTTGTTAGTAGCATGGATAGAAAAATCCACCACCTTACCCGAAAAAAAAAAGAAAAATCCATCGCCAGGTCATAGTCTCTCATTGTCACCGACTATGATAACAAAGACAAAACAGACATATATAGACAAATAACAGATGGAAATTCTTCTCGCCTGCTAGCTTGTTTGTTGAGAAGGATCAACTGGTCGAGAGATAGATAGATGAATAATCTGATCGAGAGGGATAGATAGGCAATTTTATAGTTTGCTTCTTCATTTACATTTTCATTTTCGTCCTCATCTAAATCAACAGTATAAATGTCACCGTGTAAGCAGTCACCAACCAAAAGGATTATAATTAGCAGTGTTCTCTGTGTGTGAAATACATCTAATTAAATCATGGTCCCGCCTTTGTGGTTGCGTTGATTTCCAAAAAAAATCCATCAACCGCATTTTTCATATAATAGAAGTCATTTTGTAACAGTGGCTTTATGAACTTTAATTCAACGTGCATGTGTTCTAAATTCTGCGCACTCTAGATTTGTACGGCAAGAATCAACAAGTAGTGCAAATTATGCCACTTTTTCTCCACATTTTTTTAGTTGAACTTTTTCTCCACGTGAGAAGCTACTGTATAGTTCATGACTGTGGGCCATGAAGATGTGATGGGCCGAAGCTGTCCGCATCGACCGCTGGCCCAATCTTGAGGTTGACCAGACGTTGCAATGCATCCACTAAAAGACTAAAAAAATCCAGTAAGATAAATTCTCTTCAAAAAATCCCACATAAAAAGGACAGCTGGATTACACTGTACATACCTCCACCAAGAGTCTAGTCATATCAGTTCAAAGTCATCGTCTAGTTATTTGAAAAGAAACACTATTTTCTTTTTGGATATTTGTTTTCCCCTTTTTTGCATAGATTAGGACATAGTTTTATTTTATTTTATTTTATTTTAAATTCCAACTTCTTTGTGGGGGAATAACCCTCCTTTACTTCAATTCTCAAATAGTGCATCCTAGCTTAGGGTAAAGTGGATAAAATCATTTCGTGTCCAGATCAAATGTCGCTATATTTGTGTGTCGACTTTAATAAAAGAAAAGAAAGCGTTATAATAGTGACATTTTAGCATGCATTTATTTCACGTGTATGTCCTCTAAATATTGGCACACTAGCTATAACAGTAACTAAAGAGTGCACCTTATGCTGCAAAATACACGTTTTTAAAATATTTGAGGGGCAAACATTTTTGTGTCTGCTTGAATTTTTGTTAATAATAAAATAAAATAAAATAAATTTATAAAAAATACTATCCTTGTAAGTACTAGTAATATGACAACTAATTAGTCGTGAAAAAAAATGAAAATTGTAATAGTATACATGAGCACCATAACTAAAGCTCTTTATAGCGGACAATCCAATGAAGCTTTTTGCTGTCCTTTTCTTTCAGGGTCAGGTCAGTCAGCTTGGCAGGACAATTGGGGTTTCTAGCGGGCCACGGAAATCTCACGGGCCGAGGCTGTCTTTGTTTATCCCTGGCCCAATCTTTTTCTTTTGATAAATGGCCCAATCTTTTTTATTGACCAGACGTTGGAATGCATCATCCTCCACTAAAATGAAAAATTCTCTCCACACTCAAAATCTCTCAGAAAATCCGCGAGAAACAGATAAAAAGATGGTGTGCTTGTCGATCGCAATGCGGTTGTATTTTTGCAGACTTTTTTCTAAGTTTTTGCAGAGATAAAGGTTGTGTATTTCTCTTTTCTTTTCTGGCGTGAACCATGCCAAATTACAGTAGGTAGTACTATGTGGAGGTTAGTGCAACCTCTGTTTTTTTTTTTGGAAAGACCCGGAGGTTGACTTGACCCTGGCTACCTAAGCTGTGGTTGGGTGCTGTTAACACGCATAGAAAAATCCACCATCTCCACGTCCTAGTCTTTAATCGTCATCAGACAATGACAGCAAGAAAGAACAGAGCACACATAAACAATACACACATAAAAATGACAGGAATATTCCTCTCGCTGGCTCTCTTCTTAGCTGAGAATGATCGACGGATAGAGAGAGAGATGGGTGGATAATTTGATGCTTGATTGAGAGGAGGTGGTGTACCTGAGGAGAGGGTGGTGATGGGGAGGCCGCAGCGTGAGTCGTGGAGGAGCAGCTCCCGGACGCAGAACCCGTACCGCCGGAAGAATCCTTCCTCGCCGCCGGGGTCGGAGCAGGAGCGGCGGCGGAGGCCTGTGAGGAAGACCCTGGCCTCCTGCCTCGTGGCCGGGTCGTGGAGGCGGGACAGCAGCTCCCTGAGCTCGCCGTACGCCGCGTCACCCGACGCAGCGCACCGCTCCAGGAACGCCGCCTCCAGCTCCGGCGACTTCGACGACGGGGAGTCCTCCTGCACGGCGGCGGCGACGCTGCCCATGGCGATCAGTTCAGAGCTGGACCGATCGCGGAAGGAAGAAGAAGAAGAAGAAGAAGAGATTAGCTAGTGGCGTGTGGCGGGCTGTGTGGGTGTCGCTGGCTGGTTGTTGTGTGCCCTAGTAACATATATGGTGGCGGTCGCTCGCTGGTTCGCCGCCGGATGCGATCGAGTGACTAGTTTAATAAAAAGGTCTGAAAGATGAATGTCCAAATCAATCGGGATCAACATATATGGTGTCATCATTGGAGCGCACGCATGTGGCTGGAGATCGATCCATGGAATTGTGATGCCTACGTGCGTCAGATTGTATATATATTCATCTAGCATTCTTCTATATATATATCTATCTGTATATAAATCATGCATCTTTCATGGCGCCAAGGGTCGTCGAGGAACCTGCACTGCAACTACATCTAGATCAGTGTTGGCTTTTATTTAATTCCTTGTGCATGCACAAGTGGCTGCTAGATCTTGTTATTTGTCCGTGGTGCACCTTTTACTTGTTTAACATGCATGCTGCGATCCACCGCCCCCCTACTAACTTCCATGTCCAATTCAAGCTATCGAATCGAATTAACAAACAAATGGTGGTGGCCTATACACAAGTGGGACGTCGAGATGCAAGGGCTAAGGTGATCGCCGAGGCGAGCTTTGGATTTTAATCATCAGCGGGTTTTATATGATCCTTCTGGGTTTTTTATTTTCAAAAATATCGGTTTCCGGTTATCATTGATGACGACCGATAAAAGAGAACATAAATCCAGCAGTGTTATATGGTCCTTTTGTTTGTTCATTTTCATGCATAGTACTCCCTTCTTTTCTTTATACAAGGCCACTTTGTTTTTCATATCAAACTTTGACTTGTAATTTTGCACAACAAAATATGGGTTATATGTCCTTTGAAATGTGCATCCAATGACATACTTTTTGTGGCATATAACTTACTTTTTGTTGGTAAAACTGATGCTCAAGGATAGACATAAAAATATGAAGTTGCCTTGTATACATAAATAAAGGGAGTATGATTTATGAACTTATTAATCAATAAAAAGTTGTTAATTAGGTAAATGTAGGCATCCCCAGTTGCAATTTGCCGGTATTCTATCTCTCCTTGGTGCATGATTGATCAGCCAGCCCACTAGGTCGGACTCCTTCATCATGTATTAATAATTAAGCAACCAAGTGGATCATTGTCGAATTATGTTAGCATGTGACTTGCGTATATTCTGCTGCCTTTGTTGGATCCTACAAGTGCAATGAGTATAATATCGCTCTAATTAATAGAACATTTTCGCAAGGCAGATCACTTGCTTCGTTCTAAAATAGATGACATTTTGGACTATTGTTTCACGTTTTACTAAAGAATATGGTAAGCCCACCACCATATCTGATTTTTGGAGGGCACTCCTCTCTGGGAAGTCCCAACATGCGAATTTAATCTTTTTTGTGTTGAAATATAGATTTAATCTTGATGAATGCTGTAATTTTTTTTTCATATGATTCGTATTGCTTTAACTGGTCTATTTTTTTTGTGTTGATTGTCTCATCTACTTGTTTTATTTAATTTGCCTAATTGTGTCCTTTTGTTTTTGGGTTTGGATTGCGGAAATATGAGTCCGTAAAAGATGCTTCTCTAGAAAGTACGTGTTTGAATAAATATGCAATGGACCTTAGTAGAGCATCCATGAAGAGATAATATCGAACTCACTATTCCTCTGCAGCACATGACAATCTGCTTCCCAGGTTGACTGCTAGTAGAGCATAGTACTTGTGACGCCCGGATAATCATGCTACAGTAATTCCACGTTAATGATGCCACATCACCCCGGTTACCGTTGCTAATCTCGCGTTGGATCAAAAACTTTTCAAATTCAAAAGTTTAAATAAATGTCAGACGTCAAACTTTTCAAAAGTTAAAACAAAATTGTTCGGGAGGTGCCATATTTTGCATATGTAAATATGGTGTAATAAACACATTTTTGTAAAATGCCTAAATGATTTAAAGTGAAATAAAACAGAAAAGAAAATAAATAAAAGAAAGAAAATACAAAAGAGAAAAACAAACTAGCAAAAAAAAAAAGGGCTAACACCCCTCCCACTGGGCTCAGGCCCAACAGGCCACCGGCCCAACCGGACCAACCGCCCCCACTCCCCATACCCCCCCACTCCGGTACCCCGTACCCCCCACCGACACCCCACTCCCCCCTCCTCGAAATATCTCCTCCTCTCTCCCCCGATTGGATCGGGATCGGAGGAGGAGGCCGCCGCCCGGATCGCCCGTCGACGTCCATCGCCGCCTCGCCCCCGCCACTCGACGCGCTCGCCGGTGCCCCGTCGCCCTACGCCGTCGCCACCTCGACCCCGTTGCCTCGCCTCCTCACCTCCTCCTCGTCCCGAGTCGAGGCCGTCATTCCGGCGCCGCGCCCTCGACCCCGTCGCCCTGCCGCACTCGTCGCCGGCAACCCGGACCACCTCCCCGTCTCCGTCGATCGTCCCCGTCCTCCTCCCCACGGGTCGCCCCCGAGCCTCGACGCCCATGTGCCCCTGCAAACGCCGGTGAGGCCCTCGGCCTCCGCCTCCCCTTCCTTTCGTCCGCGGTCACCGCGCTCGTCCACCTTGCGCCCGTGCAGTCCGCTCGCCTCCGCCCCGTCTCTGCCTTGCGGTCGAGCACGGCCGCGCCCCTCGCCGCACGCGCTCCGGCGCCCGCTCACGGCTGCCGCCATCCTACACCGTCCCGCTGCCTCCCTGCTCCACCATGGCCGCCGCCCCAACCGCTCCACCCGTGGCCGTTCCCCACTGCCGCCTCCTGCCCGGCGCACCTCGCTGCAGCCGCAGGAGCCCGACGCACCTCGCTGCAGCCGCAGGAGCCCGACGCCTCCACTGGCCTGGGCGGGCGCCCGTTCGGGCTGGCGCCCGCACGCCCCACGCCCGCTATGGCCCCTGTGCCTATGACATGGGGGCCCACACTCCAGAACGTTTAATAACAAAAAAAAGAATTTAAATAATAATAATAAGTAAAAATATTAAATAATTAATTAATTAACTTAATTAATTATGTCTAATTAATCAAATAACTAAACTAATTAAACTGTTAGTTAATTAATTAATCAGTCAATGACAGTGGGGCCCACCCCTAATTAATCCTGATTAGGTTAATTAATATGTTTAATTAATATGTGTCACTGACCAGTGGGACCCCCTGGTCAGGTTGACCAGTCAACCCCTGTTGACTGTTGACTTAAATTTCGAATTTCGAATTAAATAATTAATTAAATTCCAGAAATTAATAATTTTTTTTGAAAATCATATCTTTTAATCCGTAACTCGGATGGAAAAACTTTGTACATGAAAGTTGCTCAGAACGACGAGACGAATCCGAATACATAGCCCGTTCATCCGCAACACATCCCTAGCATAGCAAACACGCAACTTTCCCCCTCCGGTTCATCTGTCCGAAAACGCGAAACACCGGGAATACTTTCCGGGATGTTTCCCCCCTTCGCCGGTATCACTTACTACCGCGTTAGGGCATACCTAGCACCGCATATTGCATCGTTATGTTTTGTGATGCTTTGTTTGCTCCGTATTTACTGTTTCTTCCCCCCCTCTTCTTCTCCGGTAGACCCCGAGACCGGCGCTGATGCCACCGAGTACGACTACGTCACCGACGACCCTTCTCCCTGTACAACAGAGCTTCCAGGCAAGCCCCCCCTTGATAACCAGATATCACCTATTCTTCTCTATACAGCTTGCATTAGAGTAGTGTAGCATGTTACTGCTTTCGGTTAATCCTATTCTGCTGCATAGCCTGTCATTGTTGCTACAGTTGTTACCCTTACCTGCTATCCTACTGCTTAGTATAGGATGCTAGTGTTCCATCAGTGGCCCTACACTCTTGTCCGTCTGCCATGCTATACTACTGGGCCATGATCACTTCGGGAGGTGATCACGGGTATATACTATATACTTTATATACATGACACATGTGGTGACTAAAGTCGGGTCGGCTCGTTGAGTACCCGCAAGTGATTCTGATGAGTTGGCTGAAAGGATAGGTGGCTCCATCCCGGTAGAGGTGGGCCTGGGTTCCAGATGGCCCCCGACTGTTACTTTGTGGCGGAGCGACAAGGCAGGTTGAGACCACCTAGGAGAGAGGTGGGCCTGGCCCTGGTCGGCGTTCGCGGATACTTAACACGCTTAACGAGATCTTGGTATTTGATCTGAGTCTGGCCATTTGGTCTATACGCACTAACCAACTACGCTGGAACAGTTATGGGCACTCGGCGTCGTGGTATCAGCCGAAGCTCTTTTTGACGTCAGCGACTGAGTGGCGCGCGCCGCCTTGGACCGTAAGCTCGCGCTTGTATTAAGGGGGCTAGGTCTGCTTCCGGCCGCGTACGCAACGTGTAGGTGTGCAATGGGCGATGGGCCCAGACCCCTGCGCGCATAGGATTTAGACCGGCGTGCTGACCTCTCTGTTGAGCCTAGGTGGGGCTGCGACGTATTGATCTTCCGAGACCGGGCATGACCCAGGAAAGTGTGTCCGGCCAAATGGGATCGAGCGTGTTGGGTTATGTGGTGCACCCCTGCAGGGAAGTTTATCTATTCGAATAGCCGTGTCCCTCGGTAAAAGGACGACCCGGAGTTGTACCTTGACCTTATGACAACTAGAACCGGATACTTAATAAAACACACCCTTCCAAGTGCCAGATACAACCCGGTGATCGCTCTCTAACAGGGCGACGAGGAGGGGATCACCGGGTAGGATTATGCTATGCGATGCTACTTGGTGAACTTACCATCTACTCTCTTCCACATGCTGCAAGATGAAGGTGGCCAGAAGCGTAGTCTTCGACAGGATTAGCTATCCCCCTCTTATTCTGGCATTCTGCAGTTCAGTCCACCGATATGGCCCTTTACACATATACCCATGCATATGTAGTGTAGCTCCTTGCTTGCGAGTACTTTGGATGAGTACTCACGGTTGCTTTTCTCCCTCTTTTCCCCCTTTCCCTTCTACCTGGTTGTCGCAATCAGATGCTGGAGCCCAGGAGCCAGACGCCACTGTCGACGACGACTCCTACTATACTGGTGGTGCCTACTACTACGTGCAGGCCGCTGACGACGACCAGGAGTAGTTTAGGAGGATCCCAGGCAGGAGGCCTGCGCCTCTTTCGATCTGTAACCCAGTTTGTGCTAGTCTTCTTAAGACATACTTGTTTAACTAATGTCTGTACTCAGATATTGTTGCTTCCGCTGACTCGTCTATGATCGAGCACTTGTATTCGAGCCCTCGAGGCCTCTGGCTTGTATTATGATGCTTGTATGACTTATTTATGTTTTAGAGTTGTGTTGTGATATCTTCCCGTGAGTCCCTGATCTTGATCGTACACGTTGGCGTGCATGATTAGTGTACGGTCAAATCGGGGGCGTCACAGTACTTCATCTTATCTATACACCATGATGTAAGCTTGAAGCCACGACCTTGGTTAAAATATGCTCACATGTTCCACAAAGAGGGTTTTATATGGAATATATAGTCCTGAAAAAACATTGACTCTTATAGCTCTGTTTCCAACTCAAGGCAGAGTGGCCTATCAGAGGCGAAGAAGGAATGGAAGATGAAGGGCAGAAGATATCTAGTTTGGTACTTGAACTTTTGGTCCTCTCGATTGTTTCTTTGTATTTTTTTAATTTTGTCCTCATCAACCTACGTGCATATGTAAACAAATTAATAGTTCCAAGGCCTCTCTGTTCCACTACTACATAGCCCCCACATCTCGGTGGTTAAGATGCAGCTAGAACTAGAAAAGCCTACCAAATGCATAACATATGCTTACAACACATTTTTGCTACATTTTTAATGCTTTAATCACTACAATTAAAATGTAGTAATAGGAAAATGGGAAGAATAAACACACTACCAAACAACAACATATGATTGATAAATGACAATTACATTAACTTGGAGTAGTGACATACTAGGTATTACATATTTTGTCCCCTTTATTGAAATCATAGGATTTTCAAACCACAACCACATCATGTTCCACCAACATTCATCTCGAATGTGCACAAATTATTGTATAGTTTCTATCAACCAAATGTCTTCATAAGCCCGATGACCTTCTTCACAGTAGGACGATCCATTACGCCAGCAATCCATGCTTTCACATGTGGATATGCATCGAGCACCGATGCATATGGAGTTTCATGCAATAGGTGAACCATTGGGAAATGGCTAATGTCCGCTAAGCTGATGAAATCTCCTGCCAAGTACTTGGACTTGGACAAGCGTTCCTCATAGACTTCCATGATTTCCTTCAGTTTTTCTAGGTTTTCTTCAAGAACTTTAAGATCGCTAGTCCCACCCATGTAAACCGGGATGACAAGCCCTTGAAAGATGATTGGCAGCATGACGCTGTCAAATTTCTGGGATTCGACGTCAAGCCACACATCAACCATTGCAGACTCAGAGAGGTTGTTTTCCCTCAGTAAATCTGATGATTCTTTTCGGAGTATATACTTTGAGATTGCCCGTGATTCTGTCAAAAATCAGCTAGTTATACATGCAAACAATTCAACTAGTTATAGAGATTTGATTTTCTAAAAACATTATATGAATTCATGTTCTTATTTATTTATTTGCACCAAGGGCCAAAATAATAATAATTACCACATATCCAATCCTTTGCAATGCAAGGCGTTTTTTGCTTATCTCTTTTTCCAAATCATAACACATTTGGAATAATTCAGTGGTGCGAGATGGGGCCTTGCCCTTTTCACTCATGATGCACTAGTTATTTGAAGTATTATTCTTATCTTTTATATAAAAAGGAATAACAATATCCAAGCAATATAACTAGGAAAAATTCCTGAACTATATACTAGCCTAGTGACTTAGAGGATGTGCTTAACTAGTTGAAAAAGGAGACATGACTTTGGCATTTTACAACCTACCATTATCTGATAAAATAACTACCTCGATTGAGACATCTACCATGGCGCTATCAATAGTAAATGATAGTGTCCATCATTACAATATCACACAAATTAAGCAAGGAAGCTACTCACCGAAAAGGATCAGGTCTCCATCCTGGAACGCAGGGACCTGGCCGAAGGGCTGTGGACAGCAGAGACAAGAAAAAAAAAAGATCCCTATCAGCTTTCGCAAAGTGTTGATTCATGTAACTTGATGCATCTAATTAGCCTTACAACAACACAACTATATAGTCAAAGAGGCAAGAAGATAGATACATAGTATGTATGTAATCAAAGAGGGACATGGCGGCAACATACATTACGAGCAAGATGCGGCAGTCTCTTGTGCTCACCGGTGTGTAGGTCGACAGCCACGACCTCATACTCGGCTCCCACTTCCTCTAGGCATACCAGAACGCGTGCCACACTTCCGTTCATGGGCAACCCGTACACCTTCACCGGAGCCATTATTTTCTTACTTACTAGTATCAGTTGTGGTGTTGTGGAGCCAAGACGAAGGACAAGGAGATCCTTGGGAATGATGGATTTTGTGGTGTAAAGGTGTGCTTTTTATAGATAACTAGTGGTCAACCCATTGCATGCAGTTTGAAGCATACCATCTGGTTTTGACATTACCTAGCAACAAAGTAATGCACAGGTAGCACCGGTCACTTACTTGGCAACCAAGCACAATTAATTAATACCATCAAGGCTATCTGATATGAGCTTATTGGGGCTAAGAGCAGTTGACAACTTAATTGAACAATACAATTAATAATTGCCACCTAGCTAGTTCTTGCCATGTCGAGTAGACAACGAATCTGACATATAGATTATAATACACATACAGTTTATAATACGCATGTTGATAAATACGACTTACTTGTATGTCGAGACAGAGATGCAGTGTCCAACAGGAACGGAAGGCCGATACCGAAAATGTAACTATATTTTGCGGAGACTGAAAATGTACCTTATTCATGAAGAAATGAAAAGTGACACCGCCAAGCTACCGAACCGTTAATTAGTTGATACTCCACATGTGTTTAATTCTCCACCCAATCTTGGGTCATGGAATGTTACCCAATAGGAATTTCTTTCAACCTTCCCCGCCAAAAAAAAACTCGGATTTCGAGTTCTGTCAGTATGTTAAACATTTCCAATGAAATCAAATGAGGAGGATATTTATGTGGATGGTCAAGCCAAATATCCAAACCATGGCCTTTTTAGTTTCTTATAAAGAAAACTGCTAGAAATACTATTTGGAGTGTGTTTCTAGGAAATGGACAAAACATGCAAAACCAAAACACCAAAGGAAATGGACAAAACATGCAAAACCAATGTTTTTCTGGTCCTAAAATATTTGAAGGAAATATAAATATTATGAAAATTGAAAATAATAATTGAGAAATGTTCATCGCGTATTTGAAATATATCCGCCGTGTGATTGAAATATGTCATTGTGTATTATAGAAATGTTCATCGTGTGTTCTCAAAATTTTCGCGTATACGACATAGAACATATTTATGCAAATGAAAAAAAAGGAAAAAAAATGAAAAAGCAAAACAAAAACCGAATGAAACCCAAAACCCACAAAAACGAGGAACAAAATACTGCAGCAAAAAACACAACGGGCCTGGTCCATCTATGCACTCACTTGTATCCAAAATGCCGGCTTTCTAGTAACTTTTTTCAGGCGCTTGGAAGCTACAAATGCTGTATATAGCATGCAGCAGCATTCTAGCCTATAGCGAGCGCTGAGGTGGGCTGGGCAATTTACACGGTTTTTGCAGTGCTTCTATTTGATTTTTATGGTTCGAGGAAGGTTTTGCTTTTCTTTTCTGTTTCTTTTTTATTTCAGTTATCTCTCTGTCATTATTATTCTTATTTTTATTTTCAATCAACTTTATTTTTTTACTTTTCATATTCATGAATTTTGTTAGTACTCCCAGTTTTGGTGTATGAATATTTTTTAAATACACTTGAAATATTTTTCAAGAACAATTAACATCTTTAGAGTATACTATAAATAAATTTTAAATACATATTAAACATTTTTCCGATACACATAAAAAATAATTCTGAACACATGTTAAACATATTTCTATACACGTTAAACAATTGATAGATACGCGTTGAACATTTGTTGGATGCACGCTGATTTTTTAATACATGTTGAATAATTTTTAAATACATAATAAGCATATTATAAATGCACAGTGAACATTTGTAATACATGGTGAACAAAATTCTATGTCACAAACATTTTTACAAAATTGCTGGAACAGAACACTTATTATTAATTAGGTGAATGTATTTTTAAACTGGTGAATATTGTTTTTGAAATTGCACAAACATTTTTTTTATATGTGATGCATATTCGAAATATTTAAAAATCTAACTTAGTTAATTTTCAAATATATGTTTTTTGAATACTTAAAATATAAAACAAATTTTGAAAGTGGAAAATATAAAAATAACATGGGTATGTGCACTAGCTCACGATAGTGCGAATCTTGCTTCTGCCGCGGAGGTGTTCGTTGAAATTACTTTGAGCGATATATAGACGCATCTCTAGCAGGTTGCGAGTATGTCTCACTTATAGCGAGACGTAGCACAGCCTTCGCATCAAAGCAGCAGCCATAATGCCGCAGCGATTTTTTCCACGTTATTAATTTATTTTTAAAAAACTCATATATTACGAAATATTCTAAATATATATATTATAAAAATACTTGACATACATAATTGGAAAATATTAACAACATTTGAAAAATGATAAATATTTATAGAAAAATGTACAATGTCTATGAGAAAATGTAGCAACCAATACATATATATGAAAAAGTGTTAATAATGTATTTGAAAAATGCTAAATGTCTCTAAAACTGTTCCTAATGTATAAAAATATAGAATGTGTATGAAAAGAGGTAGACATAAAAATGCTTTAAAAAGCGTTAATCATGTATTTAAAAACGTAAGCATATGTATAAGTCATATACTAAAATTGTAAAATGTGGATGGAAAAAAGTTGTAAACAGTAGTATATGTTTGAAGAAAACGTTAATGATTTATTTAAAAAAGGTAAAAAAATGTGTATTCAAATGTTACTAATGTATACAGAAAATATAGAATGTTTGTGGAAAAAAGTTACACGAAAATATAAATTTCCCAAAAACTGCTGATTATGTATTTGAATATTTTTCAACATGTACAGAAAAATCATGCTTCATGGATTTGAATAAATTTTGAACATGTATAAAATATGTTCCTGTTTTATACGAAAACATAAAGAAAATCATAGATGTAATAAAAGTTAATCAGAAAGAAACAAACAAGGGAAAATTAGAAACAAATGAAAGAAAAAAAGAAAATAGAAGAAAATTAGTGCAACAAAATGAAAGCAGTGTAATCAAGAAAGAAATATATAAAAACAAAGAAACACTGATGAGTACTAAGAAAGAAAAAAGGAAGAAAATATGCGAATACTAGTGAAAATAAGAAAAAAACAATGAAAATTGGTAAGATTGATAAATAAACAAAAAAAAGGAAACAAGAATTAATAATAAAATGTTGACATCATGCATTCAGCCCATAACTTATTTAGCGCTACCAGGAATCGAGTTCACACCGTCATATAACCACTAGAGCTCCTAGCCACAGTTGAAATGATACAACGTGAGCAGTTTAAGAACAAAATGTCGCGTGCTATTTACTGCACATACATATTAGGAAAACGTGATTTTTTTTGGAAGAAAATGTTAACAAAATTTGGAAGTTCACAGATTTAAAAAAAAAAAATCATGAATCATAAAAAGTTCATTAATGATGAAAAAATTGCATTCATTTTCAAAATTTTCACGAATTACAAAAATACATCCATTTTGAAAAAGTTTGATAGATTCTCAAAAAAGTTCAGAAATACGAAAAAACGTCATTTATTTTGAAAAGAGTTCATTTACTTTGAAATAACGTTCTCAAATTCAGAAAAAAATTCATCAACTTTTTAAAATGTTCATTGATTCTGAAAAAAGTTCAAAATTGTGTAAAAAAAGTTCACTAAATTGGAAAGTAATATCAACGACTTGAAAAAAGTTCACGGATTTAAGAGACAAAAAAAAAGGAAATCGAAAAAAGAAAAAAAAAGAACAAAACATGAGGGATAAAAGGAAGAGAAAGAAAAAGTTATCACAGGAGGCGTTGTGGGCATCTTTATCTGGGAGCTCCTATGTGGCGCGTTATGCAGCATGCAGCATACTATCTGAAATGGGCCGGCCCAGAGTGCACTGTATCGCAGAATCGAAAATACCATAAGCAAAAATGCGAGCGCATGGAATCAAACTCGGGACGTCCAGTTGAAGCATGCGCGACATTAACTAACAGACCAGGAAAACTTTGTTGAGATATACGCAGCGCGGTTCTTTAAAAACTACCAATACTTCAAATTTCGAGTTGTTTTTGAAAGCACGAACACTTCGAAATAATATATATGAAACGTTTCAAAACTGAATGTTTTTCTGAAGACACAAACATTTTTGAAAAAAAATGGATATTTTTTGTATTGTGCGAGCATTTTGGAAAATAGCAAACATTGTTTTGATTGCACGAATATTTTGCAGAAAAGACGAACATTATTTAGAAAGTGTGAACATTTTTCACAAAGACGAAAATTGTTTTGAACGTGCAATTTTTTTTCAGAAAGACGAACATTTTCCAAATTGCAAACATTATATTGAAAAACGTAAATTTGTTTTGAAATTTACGAACATTTTCTGAAAATGTAACATTTTTCAACTTTACAAACATTTTGAAAATTCAAACATTTTTCAAAATTTTGGAAATTTTTTAAAAACTTGTTTTTTTTGAAATTTGAAACTTTTTTGAATTTTGCGGACATTTTTTTATTTTTGAAAATGGCAAACATTGTACTGATTGCATGAACATTTTCAGAAAAGTTTGAAAAAGCACAAATTTTTTAATATTTGAAAATATGGACATTGTTTTGAAAGTGCGAACATTTTTCAAAGAGACGAACATTTTGCAAATTGTGAACATTATCTTGTAAAACGTGAATTTGTTATGAAATTTACGACATTTTTTGAAAATGTGACATTTTTCAACTTTACGAACGTTTTGAATACGCAAACATTTTTAATAATTTGGGAACAGTTTTTTAAAACACAAACATTTTTCTAAATTTTGTGAACATTTTTTGGAAACACGATAATTTTTTTGAAAACCCTGAAAATATTTCAAATTTGGGAACAATTTTGCATTCTGGACATTTGATAAATTTGTGAATTTTTCAAAAAAGAAACAGAAAAAGGAAAATAAAAGAAGAAAGAAACAGAAAAGATAAAAACGAAAAAAAGAAACAGAAAGGGAAAACCGAAACAGCAAAAACCTGAAAGAAAACCAGCCTAAAAAAGTAATAGATAGAAGGAAACCCGTTCGAGGAACATTCTAGAAGGTTCCCATAACCAGGAGAAAACTACCAGCGCTAAACGCTAAATGGGCCCCGGCCCACCGAGCTCTTCGCGTTACTCTCCTCTGCGAACCTCTGCCAATTTGACGCAGAATGCGTCAAATAGGTAATACCCCTTTATCTAGTACATGGAGATCGCAGGTTCGAATCCCCGCGAACCCACCCTTCGCACTTGTTTTAGCAGAAAAAAAGAGAAACGGGCCGACCCAGCTCTTAGGAAAAGTGTGTGCCGCTCTGCCTTTAACAGATTAAGGCTGCGTTCGGACTGCAGGAGAGCAAAGCAATGGAATGAATAAAAGTATAGGAAGTGAAAGTGGGTGAACAGTGCAAATCATAGGTTTCCAACCGGGCGTTTCGTTTGGTTTGAGTAGATGTTATCTTTCCCGTGGAAAGTACAGACCGAGGGCACTTTCCTATGGAACAAACAATGCTGATTCCTGTGGAGCGAACGGGCTTACAGGAAAATATTCCCGTGGAAATCAAACCTGCATAATTCCTGTGTACCGAACGCAGCCTAAGGGGTGCCAAATAGGAAATGTCGGAATTTCCTAACGGCGACTGAGATGGGCCAGCCTAATTTCCCTGCTTCTCACAAATTATCCCTGCTTCTCACAAACGCGAGCGACCTGGCGACTGAGATGGGCCAGCCTAATTTCCTAACATAGGCACGCGATACATTAGCTGGTTTTGGGAATGTTCTAGAAGCTTCCTGACCGGTTTTGGGAACCTACTAGAAAGTTCCTGAACAGGATTTCACTTTTTTTTATTAAAAAATTCGTTTTTTCCTTTTTTGTTTCTTTTTATTTAATTTTTGTTTACTTATTGTATTTCTGTTCTAATTCGATTTTCTTCTGCATTTTTTGTTTCTATTTTTCTTTTCGATTTCAAATTTGTTTGAAAAAAAAATCCATGTTATTTTTTTCACAAATTCAAAATAAAATTGATTTTAAAGAAATGTTCGCATAGTTCAAAATTTGTTCTCCTTCCAAAAAACTTTCTTCTTTTAAAATTTTGTTCACAAATTCAAAAGTGCTCACAAATTTCAAATAATACTATTTCCTTTTTTGTTCATTGTTTCAAAATTTGTTCACATATGGAAAAGAATGTCCCCTGTTCATAAAATGTCCATGTTTTCAAAAATTGATCTGCATTTTCAAAATTTGTTCACCAATTCAAAAAAGTTACCATTTTCTATACTTTGTTCACAGATTGAAAAATTGTTCACATCTTTAAAAGTTGTTCATGATTCTAAAAATATGTTCCCTTTTTTAAAAAAGTCAACAAAACCAAAATGTACCTGTTCTCAAAATTTGTTCACAAATTAAAAAAAATAATTTTTATTAAAATGATTCAAATATTGAAAAAATGTTCACATTTTGTGAAAACATTTCGTTATTGTAAAAAAAATTCGGATTAAAAAATATTCTTGTTTTTCCAATATTTGTTCAGAAATTGAAAAATGTTCATGTTTTTGAAAAAATAAATAATCAGAAACTTGTTCACATTTTCGAAAAACTTTTTTGTTTGAATAAAAAATTGATCATAATTAAAAAAAGGTGTTCCTATTTTTTGAATATTCGTCCACAACTTCAAAATTGTTCATGTTTTTCAAATTTGGTTGCAAATTCGAAAAATTGCTTTATTTTTTTTAAAACTCGTTTGTGTTCTGTCATAATCGTTCGTACTTGTCAAAAATAGAATCAGAACTTACAAGAAAAGATCAGTAAAAAGGAAAATAATCCGATCTGCCGGTGTGACTAGGTCTAAAGTGTTCGCATTGCCTTTTCACCAACAATGTGAATCAGGCGCAGTGGTTAGCAACGCCTGTCTACAGGATCACGGTCGCGTTGCTTATTCATTCCTTTTTTACACCGCTCGCTGCCTTCGTTGGCTGGCTCAGTTGAGGGACTAACCTATGCGATAGCTCGACATTCACTTTGGTGCCCGCTCGCTGCCGCAGATAGGAAGTCCCGAAAATGCCCGCGCGCACCCCTCCCTCACTCGCATCTATCCTAACAGTCCGACCCATATTAGCCCCTCCTTTGGTCTTCATTTTTTCGTTTCCTTTGCCAATTTTCTTTTCGTTTTTCATTTTTTGCATTTTCGTTTTTAGATGTTAGAAATTCATATTTTCAAGTTGGTGAACTTTTTTTCAATTCGGGATTTTTTTTTCAAATTTGTGAACTTTTTTATTAAATGTGTGAATAAATATAACTTCATGAACTTTTTTTAATTTCATTAACTTTTTTTAAACTAATGAACATTTTTCAAATTTGTGATTTTGTTTTTCAAATTTGTTATTTTTAAAACTCACGATCCTTTTGGAATGTGTGAAAATTTTAAATTCATGAACTTTTTCACATTTTAGAATGTTTTTCTTATTCTCAATCTTTTTTTCAAAACAATGAACTTTTTTTTATCATGAACTTTTGAATCTTTGTACTGTTTTTGAAGTGCATGTATATATTTCAGGCTGTGGAATTTGTTTTTAAAATCCACAAAAAAAATTCAAATTCATAATTTTTTTAATAATGATAACCATGAAACTTGTCATTATGGTCTTAATTTTCAATCCTATGATAGTTATTTTGTTGAGTTTGCTCCCACTACTATTGATGAGAAGAAATTTGATTATGTGGAGAGTAATACATTTTCTATGCTTTTGTGTCATGAAAAGAATGCTTTATGTGATGGTTATATTGTTATATTTCTTCATGATGCTACTGGAAATTATTATGAGGGAGGAACTTATGCTTGTAAGAATTGCAATAATATCAAGTTTCCTCTCTATGTGTTGAAAATCTTGAAGTTATGCTTGTTTTGCCTTCCTATGCAAGTTGATTCTTGTTCCCATGAGGTGTTTGCTCACAAAATCCCTATGCATAGGAAGTGGGTTAGACTTAAATGTGCTAGTCATATGCTTCAAAATGCTCTTTTTATGTTTCAATTCTTATCTTTTATGCGAGCATCATTGAAATCACATGCCTGGCTAAAAGACATTAACGAAAAACGCTTGTTGGGAGACAACCCAACATTTACGCCTACTGTTTTTATGTGTTCACATGATTAGGCTACTGTAGTAATCATGTTTTATAGCTTTCGTTTCAATAAAGTGCCAAGTAAGACCTTTGGGATGGTCTATAGAGATAGTTGATTTGATCTTGCTGAAAAACAGAAAGTTTTGCGCCCAGTAAAATAATTTTTGTTTTTTACAGAAGCGTGATAAAATCCTGATTATTTTAAAAAAAGATTGATATACAAATTTCCCAGGTTGTTCTAAATTTTCAGAGTTTTTGGAGTAGCAGAAGTATGGTTGTTGTTCAAATCATTACAGACTATTCTGTTTTTGACAGATTCTGTTTTCAATGGATAGTTTGCTTACTTTCTAGTTTTTGTGGCTTATATTGCTCAATATAAATTATAGAAATGATAGGGTATAGTTGGCATTGTGTGAGAACAATTATGAATCTTGTCTTTGGCAGTACCAAAAGTGAGTGGTTTGCTCTTTATCATACTAACCTATCTCACGAAATTCCGTTAAGTTTTGTGTGATTGAAGTTTTCAAGTTTTGGGTGAGATATCGATATGAGGAGAATAAGGAGTGACAAGATCCTAAGCTTGGGGATGCCCAAGGCACCCCAAGGTAATATTCAAGGAAGATCCAAGCAACTAAGCTTGGGGATGCCTCACTTGGAGCTATGTTTTCATTCGTCACATGATATGAGTTTTACTTGGAGCGTCATTTTCTTTTGTTAGGATTTGCTTGCTTTTATTTAGAATAATGTTTTGCATCTTTCTTTTCAATAAAAATGTCAAGGATAACCTTCACCATGCTTATTTTGCAAGTATACATGTTGCTGTTTCAAAACAGAAAGTTTATCGCTGTTGCAAAAATTCCCTAGAAAAGTCAAAATGTGATAAAATGCTGATTTTTTTGCAAAATAAGCTCTGATAAATGTTCTACAGTGAGGTAAATTTTCATAATTTTTGGATTTAAAGAAGTATTGATACTCTTGCATTCTTTACAGACTATACAGTTTTGGCAGATTGCTGTTATGTTTTCATTGTTTGCATATGTTTGCTTGTTTAATGATTCTATTTGAGGATAGGAGTATTAAATATGCGGAGGAATTTAGTATGCAATGTTGAATAATAATTTTAGTGATTTTCTACAGTAGAGAATGATGAGGTTTTTGCATTGGTTTATACTAACTTATCTCATGAGTTCTTGTTGAGTTTTATGTGGATGAAGTTTTTAAAATTTAGGGAAACCGTGATAGAAAAGGAATTAAGGAGACACAAAAGCTCAAGCTGGGGATGCCCAAGGCATCCCAAGATAATATTTCAAGAAGTCTCAAGCATCTAAGCTTGGGGATGCCCCGGTAGGCATCCCACCTTTCTTCATCAACAATTATCGGTTAGTATCGGTTGATCCTAAGTTTTTGCTTCTTCACATGATGTGTGCTATTCTTGGAATGTCATTTTGTCTTGTTTTGCTTGCTGTTTTAATAAAATACTTAGATATGAAAGTTTTTAAATAAGAGAGTCCTCAAATAGCTACCTATTTACTTAACTACTCGTTTGATCTTCACTTATATCTTTTTGGAGTAGCTTGTCATTTACTCTTGTGCTTCACTTATATCCTATGAGTAAATTGTTGAATAAATTGAATATAATGAAGCTGAAATTATATGTTCATATCATGCCTAGTGGTAGCTTCACATTGGGTTTAGAAAGTGAAATCTTTTGAAGCTTGACAATCACAATATTGGTCATACAATCAATTCATGAATGATTAGTAGAAGGAAGCGAACTTTCACATGCAAATACACTATCTTGGAAATTGATTGTGAGCCCCCATCAAAATATTATATGCCAAAATTGTTGATGTTGGACAAGGAAGACAACGTAATGATTTATGTTTGTTCATATTCACATAGAAGTTACATTGTCATAGATCCTTCAACATGTGGTGCTTGCCCCCCATCTTTGCTAGCCAAAAATTCCGCACCAAGTAGAAATACTACTTGTGCATCCAAAAACCCTTAAACCCAAATCTTATTTTCAAGAGTCCACCATACCTACCTAAGGATTGAGTAAGATCCTTCAAGTAAGTTGTCATCGGTGCAATATGGCAAAATTGCTTCTAAAAGTGTTAGATCATTTAGTGTAAGAGAAAATTGAGCGTTGTACGAACTTGTGATGGCAAAGAATAAAAGAGACAAGCTGTATAATAAAGCTTGCTATCATAAGGGGCAATATAACGTGATGTTATTTTGCACTAAGGGATTGAGCATACAAACAAAAAGCGCATGAAAACCTCTGCTTCCCTCTGCGAAGGGCCTACTTTTTACTTTTATGTATTTACTTTCATGCAAGGGTCAAGGTTTTTCTCTCTATTCCTTTTTATTTTTCTATTTTGGCAAGCATCATGTGGTGAGGAAAGATCTAGGCACATATATCCAGTTGGATATGGGTAGCATGAGTTATTATTGTTGACATCACCCTTGAGGTGAATACATTGTGAGGCAAAATTATAAGCCTCTATCTTTCTGTGTGTCCGATTGAAACATTTTGCTCATCTGTATGCGGTGAATGTTAGCAATCATAGAAGACTATATGATGGTTGAGTATGTGGAGCTCTTACTTAGACTCTGTTGAATAAGTTGAATTGCAATTATTTGGTGACTAAGAATATAGGTTGTTGAGTTTCAAGATAATTCATTTTTTGAACCTTAAAATGTGATTGATTGCTACTTTGTCATGATGAGTTTTATGGGAAAGAGTTGCTGTTATGATGCTAGGGAAAGTGATTGAATTATCATTGATTAAACTTGTGCACTTTGCTAGCATTCACACTTCATAAATTATTTCTTTTATCATTTACCTACTCGAGGACGAGTAGGAATTAAGCTTGGGGATGCTGATACGTCTCCAACGTATCTATAATTTATGAAGTATTCATGCTGTTATATTATCATTCTTGGATGTTTTACAATCATTTTATAGCAAATTTATATCTTTTTTGGGACTAACCTATTGACCCAGTGCCCAGTGCCATTTGCTGTTTTTTGCTTGTTTTTTACATCGCAAGAAATCAATATCAAACGGAGTCCAAACACCGCGAAACTTTTTGTGGATTTTTTATGGACCAGAAGACATCCAATGGGCTAGAGCAGCACCTGGGGGTGCCCCGAGGGAGGAACAACCCACCAGGGCGCGCCTGGGCCCCAGACGCGCCCCGGTGGGTTGTGCCCACCTCGGTGGCCTCCCGCACCGCCTCTTCGCCCTATAAATTGCCAAATGTTCCAAAAAACCTCGCGGGTAACCCAAGATGAGAAGTTCCGCCGCCGCAAGCCTCTGTAGCCACCGAAAACCAATCTAGACCCCATTACGGCACTCTGCCAGAGGGGGAAATCATCACCGGTGGCCATCTTCATCATCCCGGCGGCCACCACGATGAGGAGGGAGTAGTCCACCCTCGGGGCTGAGGGTTTGTACCGGTAGCTATGTGTTTAATCTCTCTCTCTCTCTCTCTCTCGTGTTCTTGGGATGTCACGATCTTGATGTATCTTTGTTAATATAGTCGGATCATATGGTGTTTCCCCCTCTCTATCTTGTGATGAATTGAGTTTTCCTTTTGAGATTTCGTTTTATCGAATTGAATACTTTTATGGATTTGAGAACAATTGATGTATGCCTTGTTATGAATACCCATGGTGACAATGGGGCATCGTATTGATCCACTTGATATGTGTTTTGGCACTCAACTTGCGGATTCCCGAGGTGACATTGGGGTAATCTATGCATAGGGGTTGATGCACGTTCTCATCTTTTGTTTCTCCGGTAGAAATCTTGGGGCACTCTTTGAGGTTCTTTGTGTTGGATTGAGTATTATGAATTTGAATTTGATTTGGTGTTATTTTAGTACGAACTCTTGATAGATCGATCGGAAAAAATAACTTAGTGTTATTTTAGTACGAACTCTTGATAGATCGATCGGAAAGCATAATTTGGTGTTATTTTAGTACGAACTCTTGGATAGATCGATCGGAAAGAATAGCTACAAACAATTTCTTCTTATGTTCTCCGCTAGATAAGAACTTTGGAGTGATTCTTCATCGCACGTTGAGGGATGGTTATATGATTCAATTATATTAGCATTGTTGAGAAATTGCACTAGTGAAAGTACGGACCCTAGGCCTCATTTTCAAGCATTACAATACCGTTTGTGCTCACTTTTGTTACTTGCTACCTTGCTGTCTTTTTATTGTGACTATTACAAAAATCACTATCTACTATCATTACTACACTTTTATTACCATCTCTTCGCCGAACTAGTGCATCTATACAAATTACCGTTGTATTTGGTGTGTTGGGGACACAAGAGACTCTTTTTTATTTGGTTGCAGGGTTGTTTGAGAGAGACTATATTCATCCTACGCCTCCCATGGATTGATAAACCTTAGGTCATCCACTTGAGGGAAAATTGCTACTGTCCTACAAAACTCTGCGCTTGGAGGCCCAACACGTATCTACAAGAATAAAGTTGCGTAGTAGACATCAGTGTGTGGTATGAAGGCTGAACCCTTTGCATGGGTGAGCCCTGGGGGTTTTATAGGCTAGCCCCCAGGGGTACAATGGTAATACGACTGGGTGTAGGACCCGGACTTTAGTGTCTAAGGTCGCCGGGTTCTCCGCCGGCTGCTGGGGCCCGCCGTTGGAGGGCCCCGCCGGCCGCCGAGAATCCGGCCGACAGGTAGGGCCCGCCGCCTGCGGGCCATGTTGATTGCCTTTCATTATATCTCTGTCCTTGCTGATGAGGGCCACGTCATGGACCGTGTGGCTACATTCATGCGCCGTGCGGGTTGGTGGCCGCCTGGTCAACGCACACTGTAGCCACGACTCTCCGGGATTCGAGGGGAGCAGGTGGCGCAGTAGCTATGCTCCGTCTTGTCGTAGTAGGTGAGTGCAAACTCCGAGGGGAAGGACGGGCCGGCTGCTGGGAGCCGGCCCGCTCCACAAGCTGCCTTCTGGAAGGGCGCCGTCTTCTGGGAGGCGGTCGCGTGGTCCGGTCCGCCTTTTAAGGGCACGCCGTCTTCTGGAAGCCGGCCGCATGGTCTGTTGGCTTTGAGGGGCTGCACTAGGCCCAATTTCTTGAAATGTTATAGGGTGCGGATGAGGCTACCCGGGGTCCGTCCCCCCGACAAGTACCCTGTTTTCTACTAGTGCTATCTATCTATCTATCTATCTATCTATCTATACTATCTCTATCTATCTAAAGGTTCCATGTTTCACTTATCTTTTCCTCTTGTTTTGGTCTAACCTTCCCATATGATAATTAATCACCTTAATTTACTTATCTAATAAATTAAATTTAGTTTACTTACCAAACTTCTCATCAAATATAAGGTAAATCATGGGCATAATTGTCTTAATATGGGCAGGTAAATCATGATCTAACGTAATAGATTACTTATATATCATGATTTTATTAAACAATTGTATTAACATAGGTAGGTAAATCACGATCTATTAACAGATTATTTATATCACGGGCATTGCAATAGTAAATAACAAAAGGAGAATAGCCGTCCCGAATAAATTGCATTCTCTAGCCCCCGTCACCAGCATTTATTTCCCTTTCCATTCTCAAAACTAAGAACGTGAAGATGAAACAAATACTACAATTAGATCAGGTTTAGTCCTAAACTTTGAACTTATAATATAAAATAAAAAGAATTCTTATAAAAGTAAATAAGAAGAATATTTTTGCTCCGCTTAATAGACAAGCTAAGTAGATTTGTCACTGAAGACTTCCCGACAAGGTCAGGTCGGTTAGCGTCGGTGTCTCATGCATTCTAGCGGCAGCAACGATCGTTCGATTTGATGGTCCATGGACTTTGATGTAATTTTTATTATTTTAGAGGTGCTTTGTACAGAATCCGGTGAATCTATATCGTAATAGAACTAATCTTTTTGAAGAAAAAGACAAGCCAACTAACTGCAAACTGACTGAATCCAACACAACGCATCACAACACAGAGAAGCCACATGCATCAGTGGCATGCATCGTTATTAGTATACATTAACCTCACAGACTAATTGAAGCCGCAAACACGCCGGAGCCAGGACCAATCTTCACCTAAACAACATGCATGGATGCATGCATGAAGATGAAGAGGCAAAACCGATGGAGCTACTTTATTTCTGGTCATCCTAAGCTCAGCAGTCCCGCTCGCAGTAGCACTTG
Organism: Aegilops tauschii subsp. strangulata; assembly: GCF_002575655.3. Classification (NCBI taxonomy): domain Eukaryota; kingdom Viridiplantae; phylum Streptophyta; class Magnoliopsida; order Poales; family Poaceae; genus Aegilops; species Aegilops tauschii. The sequence continues at coordinate 7,329,964 of NC_053035.3, forward strand.
CGCTCGAGGTGGTGCTGGTGGCACTGCCCGCGGGGGAAGTTCTCGGTGCGGCACACGCTGGCGCAGTTGGTGTCGCTGAAGCAAGCGCCCTTGAAATTGTGGCTCTGCGACTCGCACGTCCGGGCCTCCGCCACCTTCGTCGTCCCCATCTCTGCAATGCAACCACCACAAAAGTAATCAAGCGCCGGTGATTAATTACAATTTACAACTGCTCGATCGCTGGGAGGGAGGAAGCTCGCCGGACATACCCGTGGCGACGAGGAGGAGCAGGATGAGGAGGGTGGCGGGCGCGGCGGCGATGCGGCGAGGGGATGCCATCTCTCTTCTGTACTTGCTCTCTTGCTTCACCCGAGTCCCAAATCAGAGCTCTCTGCTGCTGATGATGAGGGGAGCTACCATCTCGTTATATATAAGCGAGATATAGATATAGCTCCCGCGTCCCTTCGTAGCTTTTCAAGCCCTAGCAAGAAAGCCCTAAAAAATTCCTTGACTAGAAGGGAAAACGTCCATAGTCCATAGTCTCTATCTCTATCTTTATGTCTTTATATCTATCTATCTATCTATCTATCTATACTATATTTATATCTATCTATCTATATTATATTTATATCTATATCTATCTATCTAAAGTTTTCATGTTTCACTTTTCCCCTTCGTCTAACCTTCCCCTATGATAATCACTTTAATTTGCCTATCTTAATTTAACTTTAGTTTACTTACAAAGCTTCTTATCAAAATAAGGTAAATTATGAAAAGGATTTGATAAACATTTATTACATAATTGTATTAATATATGTAGGTCAATCACAATTTAATGTAATAGATTATTTATACTGCAAAAATTTATTTACACAATTATATTAATAGCCCCCTAAGGAAACAATTGTATTATAGACAGATAAATCACGATCTGACATAATAGATTATTTATATCCGTTGTAACCTACTGGCATTATTTATACTTCCGGTTATCGTTTAATCGGACTTGTTGGAAGCACTATGTTGTTTGTCGAACAGTGGACTGGAGTGTTCTGGGTATGGTCCTTTGGTTCGGGAGATCAAAGAGTTAATGTGCATTAGAGAGTTTTATCCTCCGAAAATTCTTCGTTGATCAAAGAGTTAATGTGCATTAGAGTCTTATCCTCAGAAAATTCTTCGAGTTGCAGATCGCCTAGCCAATTATAGCCGTACCGAGAGTACAACTGTTGTGTGGTTGGTCTTGGCTCCACCTTGTATTGAGAATTAGTGGCCTCTTGACTATAAGACTATTACATACAAATAAAATTCCCGAATTCTCCTAGTAAATAACAAAAGGAGAATAGACGGCCTGAATAAATTGCATTCTCTAGCCCCTGACACTGGCATTTCTCAAGAAACATCTCGTTTTATTTCCCTTTCCATTTTCAATACTAAGAACACGTGAAGACGAAACAAATACTACAATTAGATAGGTTTAGTCCTAAACTTCCACCTTATAAAAGAAAATAAAAAAGAATTTTGTTTGCTCCGCTTAATAGACAAGCGAAGTAGATTTGTCTAGGCAATCAACGACGGCAACATGGCGATGATAATTAGGAACACTTGTATGAAGACCTCCCATTGACAAGGTCAGGCCGGCTATGAATAACTACAACTTCATGAACTTTTTAAAAATTTCAGTAACTTTGTTAAAACTCATGAACGTTTTTCAAATTTGTGATTTTGTTTTTAAAATTCATTATTTTTAAAACTCATGAACCTTTTTGAATGCACAATTTTTTTAAATTCATGAACTTTTTTCACATTTTTGAATGTTTTTCTTATTCATCAATCTTTTTTTTTTCAAAACCCTTGAACTTCTTTTTAAATCACGAACTTTCGAATCTTTGCACAATTTTTGAAATGCATTATATATTTAAATCCATAAACATTTTTCAAAATCCATAGAATTTTTTTCAAAATCCACAAAACAATCCAAATTCATAACCTTTTTTAAAATTCTGAACTTTTTCATATTCATGAATCGTTGGCAAATCTACAAACTCTTTGCAAATTTACAATGTTTTTCAAATTTGTGTGTTTATACGGATTCGAAGGAATTGTTTTTACAAAAGTCAAATGGTTGCCCGATCAACCATTCGCCAAAGGGACCTGCATGGTTACGACCCGAACAATTTGGTCAGGCCCAGCTTAGCAAGGCGTGAGCACCATTATCGCTTACCAACACTAAGGGCGCAAACGAGGAGGACTCGCGATTCATCGAGTAACACGCTACTGGGCTAGCCATGCGTGTGGGTGATGAGGGGCGCTACCATCTCGCTATAAGCGAGACATAGATATATCTCCCGTGTCCCTGGGAGGCTTCTCAAGCCCTAACTAGAAAGCCCAAAAGAAGGAAAAAAAGGCCCAGTCTCTATCTCTATCTCTATGTACTTATCTATCTATATCCATATCCATATCTGTATCTCTATCTCTATCTCTATGAGTGCAGCATTTCGATGCCCAGACTCATCTACATCCGGTCAGAAAAAATCACAAAAAATTCAAACACTTCCAATTTTTTTGCATGGTAGAAAATTTAGCGCGTGAGGTCCGCTCCAATTTTCAAATCATTTAGACACCTGAACAACTCTTGGCAAAAAAGACAAATTGGGTCAGAACAGTGCATGAGCAGTAACTTTTTTACAAATCCCGAATTTATCTTTTTTGCCGAGAGCTGCTCAGATATCCAAATGATTTAAAAATTGGAGCGGACCTCACACATCAAATTATCTATCATGTAAATGTTTGGAATTTTTTGAATTTGTTTAGTATTTGTTTCGTCAGCGCGAGTGCAGATGAGCCTGGGCTTAGAAGCTGATTTTCATATCTCTATCTCTATATCTACTAGTAAGCGTGCACGTGCAACGCACGTCTAAAACTTAGTTCACATATTCTAAATTTTAAATAATTCTTGCAAAAGAATATAAATGAAATGGATACAAAATAGATGTCCTCTAAATGTATTTTTTTTAAGTGAAACACCGTTGTGATCCAGCAACCTAGTGAAGAATCAAGCGTCTGGCCATGGTCACTAAACTTTTTGAACAAACTGATTTTCGAGATGAATTTACACATGATTAACATGCAAGGAAAAAAGTTAAAGTTATGCAACACTTGCTCAATTCTACCAATGACTATTCAATACTTCCATCAATTTCTCCTCTGTACAAGTATGGTATTTTCTAAAGTGGACATGGTATTTTGATTGGGAAGTATAGATTTTGCAATAGAAAATAAAATTGACTGATACGCATGTAGTCTTCACTTCTAGTGTAGCCACCGAAAACAAAATGCAAACTAGTACTTTACAATGCTATTGCTCTGATAAGGATGCCTACTTCTTGAATCTTATTTTCTTGTACAAAAGCCAATTTTACACCTGCACAACAATATATAAAATTTGTCAGCACGTGCAAAAGAGAGGCTAAACGGATTTTTATGCCATGAACTAACATTTTGTACTAACTGGGATCAACATAGGAAAACCTGTTGACACCTATACATTGGTACTATAGCAAAAATTAATAAAAAAAACTTGGCGCTAGGAAAATAAAAAAAATAATACAATGGAGAGCAATGGCACCATAGTGAGAGCGGGACAGACACCGCACACGAGGGCGGCCTCATGGGAGTACGGCTGGGTGGCCGAAACAGACGGGCGGCCAAGAGGGAGACATCGTGCCACCAGGCGCGGGGCAGCGGGGACTCTGCGTCGAGGCCGGTGGCAGAGGCACCATGTCCTGCATATACGATATCGTGCATTACAAATAGCTAAAAAAGGGTTTATCATGGTAAACATATACGATCTGAAAACTTGGTTGTCTTCTTTTGATCCTTTTAGTAAGTCATAGTCCTCAAAGAGGTCATGAAAGAGAATGACATTACCTAAAGATTTACATTACAAAGGAAAAATGTTATCAGCCCACACTTTTTTAACGAAGGTAACATGAACATACATGGGGCTATATGATTATCTTCAATACTGAGTTGCCTTCATATTCCCGCAAAAAAAAAGAGTTGCCTCCATATTTCCATGTCCAGTCTCCCTCCCTCCCTCTGTCTCGCTCTAACCTGAAAATGCATCAAGTGTAGGTATAAATATGGAGTTTAGAGCAACTCTAGCAGACCCCGCATCCCGCCCCGACCCGTAAAATAACCGCCAAAATGCGGGTCGGGGCGGAAAAACCAGCCCGATCAGACCCCGCATCCCGCCCCGGCCCGCAAATTTTTTTAGGGGGGGTGGCAAAATCCCGAGCCCAACCCGGGAAAACGCGGGTTTCCCCCTCGCGGCCGCGATGCCCTGCATATAAGCGGAAGCGGTTGGTGGAGGGTCATTTCATCCCGCGCTTTCTCCCACCAACCACCTCTCCTCTCCCCCTCGCGCCGTCGCCGGCCGCCGCCCAAGATTCCGGCGACCGCAGCCGGCAGGAGCACGCCGGAAGGCCGCCACGCGCACGAGAACTCCCCTCCCCCCCCCTGCGTCGGCGGGCCGCCGGATTTGCAGATCTGCTACACTTCATCGCGGGCCGCCGGATTTGGCTTTTTCCGGCCGCCGGTTGCTGCCTCAAGCGGTGGAGTGGTCGGGGAGCCTCTCCCGCAGCCCAGGCAAGGGCGCATCACCGCATGCAGGTACGAGTTCGTCCGCCCGCCGTCGCCGAAGGTTTGCGGGCATGGACTCGTCCGGTCGTCCACCGGGCTCGGCGCTCGCGCATTGTCTTTGTGGCTTGCCGAGGCCGCTCATAGAGTGCGACGACTACACGCGGAAAGTGCCGCGGCTCACTTCGAGCACGCCGAAGCACCCCGGATGGGTGTTCTTCAAATGCGAAAACGACGGGGTACGTGCACTTGCGGTAGCTCGTTTCATAGTTCATTCTTTAGTTCAATTGCGGTGGCTCACTTCGAGCTTGCTCATTCTTTTGTGTAGGACAATGGATGCTCATTTTGGTTTTGGGAAGGGCAATACATTGATTTGTTGATAGAAAGAAATTTAATAGATGTTAGTGCACTCCTTAGTACAATCGAAGGCAATGATGCGGCTGCATGTGCAACTAGAGGGGAAGCAACATCTACTTCTTCCGAACCAAAGATGAAGAAAGAAGAATGCAAAATCAAGAATCCACATATTAACAACGAATGCATGGAGAAGATATTAGTCCAGCTAGTGGGAGCAGTTATGGAAGTTGGAAATCTTCTAAAATGCATACTTGTAGTTCTTGTTTTCTTTGGTCTTGCTATTCTAGCAAAGATTTGGTGATGCCTTTTGTATCCAATGTTGTTAATAAAGCAAAGCAATGCAATATGCTAGATCAAATTAAGTTGCAAATTTAAGTTTTGCGGGCCGGGAGGACCTGCGCCAGATCAGACGCCGCAACCCCAACCCGTAAAAAGCATATTCTGGGAATATCCTTTTTTACGGGTCTATTATGCGGGGTCTGCAACTGCGGCCACCCGCGCCAGCCCGCAAAGGCGTTTTTTCGCGAACTGCAAAAACGTTTTGCGGGTCGGAAGGATGCGGGGTCTGCTAGAGTTGCTCTTACAATAAACAGTGGCCCTCAACACAACAGCTGATTTTTTTGAAATGTACTGGAATACACAAAGACAACGTCTGCCGCTGATTAACTGAGTTCAACCAAGGAGACCTTCCTCCATAGGTTCACTAGATAGGGGGCGCGGCTTGCCGCACGTTGCCCGCCGAACGGCGGGCCAAAGGATAGGACTTTGAGATGTTAATGGAGATGACTTTAGCATCATAACGATAATTGTTTAGAGTTAATAAAATTTGGAGGTAAAATGCATGAGATGTTATCGGAATTACTCTATTTGGCATACATAGAGAGATGATACGAGTTTTCTGCTCTATGAGCTAAAGTTCTGCAGTAGAGACACGAATCAGAATGTACCTCAGGAATTGGGTAATCAGGGTATTGCGGAAAAGAAGGCAACATTGTCATCTAGAAACATGTTTATACCTGATTAGCAATGCACTTAACATGATTCATAGGACAAGATAGTGTTCACAATCTCCTAAATAGACAGGTGCACTCGTCAAAGTAATTTGCTAATCCCAGCATATGGAACACGAATACAAAATAAAACGAGCTGAACAACACAGGGGAGCAAATAGATGGAACACTTGTAAATCAGATTCTGAAGTACAGTCCTGGTACTGATTAAGTTTAAAGGAGAGTGTATCAATCGCCCATATATTTACAAAGGAAATAACCTTGGCATGAAGTACTTGCTAGCCTCTAAATACGGATATCGCCATGACTGAAACTGAAATAAAAGGGCTAAAAGCGCTTCGCAGGGTATGGCATGTCTAGCCATTCGACTCCCATTTCACTCCGGGGCACCGAGTCTAGGGCATGCATGTTACATCGATCTCATACCCTGCAGTCCTGCACACATGCAACAGACAAGGACTCAGCACAGAATATTATACAGACTTAAACCAAGAAATGAGACTGCAATAAGCGAATCTGAATCATTCAAACTTGACAAAAATACAGCTTCTAGCCAAGTAGCCTGATAGTCCGGATGGACAGAAACATGATTGTGATAGCTGCCATTGTTGCCCATAAGCAACCAAGTGATGTGGCGGTAAGTGCCTACGAGCCGAAGCTCAAGCACGGGAATCGCTCGTACAGGCATACTAATAAGAAACCGTCCATTTACAGCAACGTTAACAAAAAGTCTTGGGTCTCAAAAAGATGCCTCGCCTACTGAAAGAGCACGAAGACCAACAGGGAACCACTCATGAGAATGTGTGGTGGTAACAAAGACCACAAGAAGGTCCAGAAGAATTTGGAAAAAAGAAAGCCCTATGATTACCCAGGCGATGTTTCTACTTCTATCTGCCCCGCTTGCTCGGATTGCTTCGAGCATCGACAGGGACAGATGGTTGGGGCCTGAAAATGGCACACTGGATTGAGTATCTTGCAATGCGAGCAAAATACTTGGGTATAAGTAAAGAAATGGCGAGCACCTTTTTGCATCGGAGGTCTGATCAGGCAACGGCAAGTTATCTTTCTCCATGGAACTGCCAAGCTGTGGTGAATTGTCCTTTTCAGCGACAGACTCATTAACTGATCAGACTGTTTCAATGGCATGTGAGAAGAAACACGCATAAATAAGCATAGAAGGAAGGAGACGTTTGAAAATACAGATGATCTGGAAGTTACCAAGATCTCTTTGTCTGTGTCAACAAACTGCTTTGTCTTTAAAAAGAACGCACTGAGATTTTGCACTAACATACTGAACAGCTTCAGAGATTCCAGTAATCACTCCAATGACATCTAAGCAAGCAAAGAAGAGTTATTATAAAATCACCACCAAACAAACGAGAGAAAAGATGATTAGTCACAAAATTACTTGTAAAGCGTTCAGGCATATCTGTAGGCCTAGGGAGCTGAGATGTTGGAGTCAATGCATACGTACAGAAGGGGAACTCTGCTTCCATTCCAGTTCTCTCCACAAGTTCAGTGCGCTTTGTAAACTTAATCATTAAATGACCTTCCACTGGTCTAAAAACATACTTCCACAGGAATACGAGGAACTTCTAAAACTTGACGGTGTACAGAACTGCAAAGCAAAGCAAAACAACAGCAAATGAGATAGAAAAACAGAAAGCCTTAAACATCAGTCAGAAATTTCAAGCCGTAGTTGCATGGAAAGGGTAAATAAAATGGTACCAGCATTTATAGGACCATAGGCATGGCCTGACTGGATTTCATCTAGATATTCGTTAAGCTTCATCTTAGTAATTTCAAGCCACATTGGACTACATGTAAAAATAGTAAAAGTATCAGGGGCCTCATCCACTCGACAAATTGTAAGACCATCCTGAAAGTTCTCCTGGTAGTAACGCCGACCAGTGGTATGGCTGGACGGCACAATCGTTTTCATCGGCAAAAGAGAACCAATAAGATGATGGACCTGACCACAAATTTTGAAGATATTAACCCCCGCGTGCCTTCCAGCGAACGAATGACGTCGCCACAATAGACGTAAATGCAAACGTCCAACTGTGATGCCGTATCTTTGTCAGGAATTGCTTGGAAACACGATCACCATGACAGGATAATAAACGACTCAATAAAGCAGGAGGATTTCTGAAAGGTTTAACAACGACTTTTCCACCTTTGCAACAAAGGTTATAAACAATTTTACGTAGCACCCATGAAGAATATGGATTGGCCCTCTCCTCAAACCAAAAAGAAGCCTTGCAGTGAGGGCACTGGTACTTAGGAGGACCATAGTAAGATCTATCCTTATAGGAAACTACAGAAAACACAATACTCAAGGAGGCCGTCATGACAGGAAAAGGAAAAAACAAAACTAACATCAACATAATAGTTAGTACCTTTGCAATTGTCAACTACCTCGACAGGAAAACCAGTCCAATCAGTTGGCAAGTCCCCTTCAAACCGAAGATCTACATGCATGTTGTTATGAGAAACAACAGCCAAAACAAAGATACTAAGGATGGAAAGACAGGAACCCCGACCAAGAAGACCAGTACATGTAACACCATGGCAACGAAGGCCCCTAAGTAATTTACGCCTCTTCCGATTTCTAGCCGACATGGCAGGAGTGAGCACTGGGAACCAGGCATCCCCTAGAAAACGACAGAACCGACACAAATGAACAGATGCAAGCCAAACAAAACCTAAGGAAATGACCATATAGACAACATACCCTTTCTCTTACGAATACCACAAACACCAACAACAGGAGCATGCAAAACACTCCGACGGCGAGCCATCATCAACAATGAGCACACATATATGCAAATACTGCATATTAAGACGAAAGCGAAGTAAAGACAGCACAGGTAAATGCAAAAAAGTATCAAACAGGAGCACAAGAGACAGTAGAGCCAATTAAATGAAATAATAATGATTCATGCATACAAAGAGCTGTTTATTACAAGCATACCCAAGGGAACAATATAATGACCAGACATAATCTATCTAAGACACTCCTAGACGGGCTTTAGAACCCAGACACCGAATTGACCAGCTGTGAATACAATAATTGTAATTGAACACTTGTATTTATACCAGCGACATCAACCTGCCCGCCTGCATGTACCAGAGGCCAGGCAGGCTGGGCAAGCGCACCTGCAAGCACCAGAACCGACTGTGCAACACCTTTATACGCTAACATGCTATCGTAATTGTAATCTGCAACAACAAACCCATATATCCCTTGTAAAAATTGGTTTGACACCGCACCACGTCATCCCTGGTAAGAACATCAATCTCCACCCCTCCAAGCAGACAACCATCGGATGCCACCTCTCGAACATAAGAATGAAACGGCAATCGACAATAGCTCGCAACAGCCTCAAGCAGAGGCACACAGGAAGAACTGATAATAAACATGCCTGTAATAATTAATTATTAAGGAGCAACCGGAAAAATACCAACCCAGACCATACAAAGGGAAGAACACAGAAGCTTATGAAATAAATAGTAATAAACACAACTAAATAGCAAGCAATAGGAAACATAGCAAGGCACGACTTACCCTATGAACCGAGCAGCAGCTCCGCCAGTAAGTAGTTTCCAACAACAAAGTGGAACCCAAGAACTCAGTTGTAACTGAAACAAGCTGCCAAACAGAAAGTAAGGACCATGAAAGAAAGCAAGGCAAATTAATAAACAGAGAAACCATATGTAGAAGAAATGAAGTCTGTAATTGAGAAGTGCAGATAATCACTAAAGTAGAGAACTAACATAACATAATAGCTGAAGGTGGCAAGCAAAAACAAGCAGACCAGATGAGCATAGCAAGCGTGAAACGCATTCAGGAGCAGTTGGTCAACATGCAAAGACACATAATGAAAGCCTAAAGCATGGACACCAGATAACCGAATCTCACAGCAAGAAGCTAACAGCAGACACCCCCTACCAGAAGGCACCCTCATTAGCAGAACTGTAAACACATCAAGCACACAATCTCAAATTCTCTTTGTAACCAACCATGCCAAGTTGCCAACCATCATGGACAACATCTTAACAGCCCGGCGGAGCTCAAATCCAACACTCTCTTCCTAACCAAACATCCACCCCTTAAGACAAGGCAAACATCCAGCACTGAGACCATTATAACAAGCAGAGGGATACCCAACCATAATAACTTAGGCAGACCAAATCAATCGACAGAGGTCAATTAACAGACCAAACCCTTTATTTTTTCACACGTCACCTGACAAAGAATAATGTCACCAAACCAGTCCAAAAGGCGCATACCCTGGTACATCGACCTCTTCTGAAAATCTCACTACAATCATAGAGAGAGAATCCCGGCCCTAGCAAGATCCAGACAACTAAGAAAAAAAACACCTGTCACGCATAAGCAAACAAAGGAGGCACAATCGAGAACTACTAAAATCTAACCGGAGGACACCACCATTCGTCTCCATCAACATAAAGAGACAAATGTGAACTACCAAAATCCAACCAGAGGACCCAACCAATACAAGAAGAAACCAAACAAATTCACTGATTTGCCACCGTCCACACCCATATGATCGACGGACACACCATACCGAGCAATACACACAGACAAACAAGAAACATAAAAACAGAGATAAGGAAAACGAGAGGTCGACCTGTAGTTTCCTGATGAAAACGCAAAGACCAGCACAGATCGACCAGCGGCACAGCAAATCTAGGCCAAGTGAGGAGGAGAACAACGGACCTGCAAGTAATAGACACCCAAGATCCAAAACTGGTCAGACATGACAATTCGAACACAGAAAAGAGGAAAGAACCGAGAGGAGAACCACCTTAGCCGACGTCACCCCAGCGCGCCGCCATCGGAGCCCCTCGGCGACCAACCCAGCGACGACTCATGGACCAGGGAGCAGGACTACAGAGAGGATTGAGCAACGAAACGAAAGGAGGAGGGGAGTAGAAGAGGCAGGCGACGACGCAGGATAAGGGAGACGACCCACGCCCTACGCCGTCGTACAACTCCGGGCCACGCGAGGTCCGGGTGCCTCTCCCCACGCACGGGCAGCGCGCCTCGACCCCGACACCGGATCCGGCACCGCCATGGGCCGCTCGACGGGGCAGGGGCTGGAACTGGATGGCGGCGGGGCAGGGAGGCGCGGGCGGGGCTAGGGTTTGGAGGGAGGGAGAGAGGCGAGGCGGCATGGAGAGGAGAGGGGTGCGGCGCGAGTGCGGGTCTGCGGGGAGAGCGACGACCAGGCGCTCACACCTGCCGCTATGGGATATTTTCCCAGTCATGCAAAATGACAGAAATGCCCCCAGCGGGGCACCGGAATTGCACGCGGTGGCACGCGTTTTTGACTACTATTCATTGTAGCAGTGTCTCCTCTCGATCCGGCGGCCCAGATCGTCCGGAGGCTCGATCCGACGGACGGAATCGCATCAGAAAACGAGATGGACGGCCAGATGTCGCTGAGCTCTGAGAACGCTCATGTTCTCCCAACTAACATAGTACGAAGATAATATTAAATTAAATGGCCTCTAGAGTGTGTAGGAATATTGTCCCCAGAGCTATAATATTGTTGGCACACCTGAGTAGTATCACTGAGTACATCTGACTGTATATGAATATAGTAACCCCAGAGCCATACATAGATCTGCCCTCTGTGGTGCTTTTATAGGGATATAGTAAATGTACCAGGGATACTCAACGACCACCCGGTGTTTCCGGTGGAACGCCGTGCATCATGGCATATGATCTCCGCGCATGCACCAACTCCTCGCCGCAAAAAGGCGCCACGCCGATGAACGGTGCCACACGCACGACCTCTTCTATTTTATGCAACTTGAACTACAGTGGGCGCATACCACACATCACATGGGGGTATTTATACACGGGCGCGCACACACGACCCGGCCACTAACAAGTCATGCATGCATGCAGCTCGTCGATGCCGCCGATTTTGAAGGAAGTTGCTGGGCGTAGTCCCGCGGCCAGGGCGAGCGAGCCTCTAGGCGTGCGTGCGTAGCACCGATGGGAGCATACCCGGGGAGCAGGCAAGCCCCATCCCTGGCGGCGCACACGATGTGTTGCAGCGCGTACGTTGCGGCTGGCTTAACTGATCGCCCACAACTCCAGACGCCTCACCATCACACGCCTGGCCACAAACCGGCTTGACTCGGACTATTTGATTGAACCAACAAAGATGTTGCACCGCTAATAATCTGTCTTTAGAATAGATCATGAACAAACCGAAGCGGTCAACTAACATTTCTCAGGTACTCCCTCAGTCTAGGTGTGTAAGTCATCTTACATTGTGCACCGCGACCAAGCGGCTCGGCTTGCTCAGCCAACGAGCCTACTTCAAGCGGCTCGGCTCGTTTTGGGTACGGCTCGGCTCAGACCGAGCCGGCTCGAAAGCCAGCGGCCACCAGTTTTCATTTTTACTTACAGAAGAAGAAGACAGAACCTCTGTATATAGTCCACAATCTTGATTGTTTTGCAGCAATTAAACCCATATTTTAAAAGAAAAACAGTTTATACTGCTTAAAATGAAACATCCAGCAGTATATTGTTTTAAGAAATGGTCATAGTAATGAAAAATAAGCTTTCTTCTATGAATTTTTCTAAAAAAATAAGCTTTCTGCAGTATATAACATTAAAGAAAGATGGTTAATTAAACTATGACCATCCCAGTGGACCGTATCTATATGTTGTATCTACTAATCTACACCATTTGATATCAGATCAATTTGTGGCCTAGTTGTCCTACATCTTACCAATTGTGGTCACCCTTAAACGGATGGATGCGTAGGCAGAGGCATAGTCAACAGCTGATTCCACCTCCTTCCTGGGTACTTCTCCACAATGGCTACATAGCTAGATTGAACTCACGGAGAACTCCTTCGTGCATCGAGTTGTCGGCAGATCTGGTCCAGGAGACCTCTGCCAGCCACCAGATGCCCACGGGAATGACCACCCCCTAAACAGCAGCTGGAGCGATAGGTGGAAGAGTGGACGCCCAATTAGTTGCCGGGGTCGCCGGAACGGCATCGCTCGCAGGGGGGTCGCGGCGCGCGGGATGGCTCGCCGATGTCACACGTGGCGGCGCCAATGGGGATGCGGGGTAGCGGGGTTAAGGCGACGTCGCGGAGATCGTGTGGCGGCCTACCGGGGTTACACCGTATGGCGTGCCTTCCTCGCCGGGGACCGGATCGACAGCATGGCAGCTGCAGCCACCTCTCTTGAACGCCATAGAGTGAATCCCCGCCGTGGAGGCAGATCTGTGCGGGGCTGGCAGTGAGGAGTGGCGAGGAGGAGAGAGATCAACGGATCTGTGGCAGTGTGTGACGGCGGCGACCTGGAGGAGGCGGTGTGTGACGGCGGCGACCTGGAGGCGGCGGCTCCTCTCGGGGCTGGGGCGGCTCCTCTCGGCGGCGGCGGTGGCGGTGGCTCCTCTCGGGGGCTGGGGCGTCTCCTCTCGGCTGCGGCGGCTCCTCTTGGGGCTCGGGGCTGAGATGAAACAGATCGAGATTGAGGGAGCCTCGTTGGCTGTTTGTTTTAAGTGCGGGTGAGATACGAAAGAAAAACCAGACCAAAAAAACGACGAAAAAAAACCAAACGAAGATGGGACGAAAAATCCTACGAAAACTACCAACTGCTTCATTAGGAGCCTCATGTTTCATTTTTTTCTCACCCCCTTCGTCTAACATTTTAGTAAGCTAATTAATCAACTTTTTGAACTCTCCAACCCCTTATTTATTCAGAAGAAACCAACAAAGAGTCTATTACAATAAGGGAAAGTAAGGCATTAGGGGCCTCATCAAACCAGGTGCTAGGGGAGAGAACCTAGCTAATCTTGCTAACTCGTGGGCAACAGAATTTGCTTCACGATGGCGATGCTTAAACTAACCTAATTAATCAACTTAATTTATTTAACAAACCAATTTAAGTTTTGTTTACTTACCAAACTTCTCGTCAAAATATAACATAAATCACAGGCATAATTGTCTTAATATGGGCGTAATAGGTTACTTATATCCCAAGATTCTATTTACAAAACTGTATTAATATAGGCAGATAAATCACAATCTAATATAATATAGATTATTATATCCTCACGGGCATTACAATAGTAAATAACAAGAGAAGAATAACCGGCCCGAATAAATTGCAATAGTAACCTACAGACATCCAAAGTTCTTGCCCTTCCCCCACCCCCGCCGCCGCTCCACGAGCGGGCCGGGGAAACCTAGCTCCGCCCCCAGCCTCCCCTCCTTCGGCCTCCTTCTCCCTCGCCGCCGCCTAGGGGTGCCGCCGGGCAAAGCCCGATCGGCGTGGGCGGCGGCGGGGTCGCTCCCTCTCCTCCTCGCGGAGCTCCCGGCCGGCGCGGGACGGCGGGCTGCAGGAGGCGTCAGGCTGTGGCGGGGCTCGGCGGCGCGAATCCGGGAGCTCCTGGTGGTGCCGGCGTGTCGGCCCCGCTGGTGCTTCGTGGTGGCGCGGCGACTACTTGGTGGGGCGTGCGTGGGCGTGATTCGGCGGCGGATCTGGCCAGGCGGCGCTGGCCGTGGGCGGTGTGGGCGGCGGCTGGGGTCCGGCTTCGGGCTCTCGGCGGCTGCGATGGTTCCTCTCCGTCGCGGGCGTGCAGCGGTGGTGCTTTGGACGGTGGCGGTCCGGCGACCTGGTGGTGGTGGCCGGCGGTGCACGTGGTGGTGGTGCTTCCACTTGGCGGCTCTCTGTGCCGGGAGGCAGGGGAGCGGCTTGGACGGGGACGGCGACGCCGACGGTGTGCCGGCTGCAGCGCGAAGGCGGGAACTTTACGGGCCTCGGAGATCCCGGTCGGGCCTGTGCGGCCACGGGCCTGGTATGTTCCTGCTATTGTGTCCGGTCAGCTACCGTCATCGACGGTGGAGGTGGGGCCCTCCCGCGTGCCGATGGTGCCGCTGCCCTAGTCCCGGCTCCTCTTCTTCATTGTGCAGGCCATGCTTCGCGGTGCCGTGGTGAGACAGCGTAGGAAGCTTCATGTCCGGGTTGGCGCAGGGTGGTGGTCGGTTTGATGGTGAGCTCCGGAGTGCCTGAGGTGAAGGTTGGGATCAGGAGAAATCCCTGTTGGCTTGGCCGACACCGACGCGGTGGCGCATGATGATGCCGCCGGACCTTCCTGGAGGGCGTCGAGGCTACCCTTCCTCTCTCCTCACACGGTACCGGGGGAAACCCTTGGCAGCAGCGTCGTCATCGTCGCGACCCTTCTTGGAGGAGTTGATTGGTACCGGCGCTTTGGAGGCTCGGAGCTTCGTGGGCGATCTCCGGTGGATGCAGCGGCCACGAGGCTTCTTCGTTTTTTGTCGATCCGCCGCTGTCGGCATTTGTTTCTCTTATATTTTCTCTTTCATTTTTTTGGGCGTGACTGTGCTGCTTCTACCCCAGCACCTATCGTTGATTGTCTCGGTTGATTGCTTTGTATACAAAGCGAAGGAAACCCTTTTTCGGTAATTGCAATAGTAAATAACAAGAGAAGAATAGCCGGCCCGAATAAATTGCATTCTCTAGCCCCCGACACCAGCTTTTCTTAAGAAACATCTCTTCTTTCCCTTTCCATTTTCAAAATTGGGAATGTAAAGATGAAACAAATACTACAATTAGATCAGGTTTAGTCCTAAACTTCGAACTTATAAAAGAAAATAAAAAAGAATACTTATCAAAGAATATTTTTTTGCTCCACTTAATAGACAAGCAGAATAGATTTGTCACTGAAGACTTCCCGACAAGGTCAGGCCGGTTATGAAGCGACAACAGCTACGCGTCGGTGTCTCATTCTAGCGGCAGCAATGGTCGTTCGATTTGATGGTCCAGGACCTTGATGTATAACACTAGGAAAAAGGCCTGTGCGTTGCAACGGGGAGAAAAGAGACTTAGCACCGCATAACTCGAGGCCCCTTAGCAGACTTGCACAAACTAAATATGCAATACTCGGGCAGTTCCCTACTAACACTGACAATAAACTATAAGATATGATCAATCCTAGAGGTTAAGGAAATCAGCAGCTATATTTTCCCTATTTATGTGCTCTGATCGTGGTATTGCCGTTGTTGAAGGCATACATGTGGGCCCCGTTGTCGACAACCTCTACGGGATAAACTATGGCCATGATGCAGACCCTGCTGCCACCGCCGAAGCTCTCCACCGCTGATGGATCAATCTGCATGACACATCATTCATGTTCAGTTCTGACACAAAGTGCGCGAAGTGAACAACATGAGAAATGAAATAGCTTCCCAAACTCACCAGAGTTCTCAGAGATATCTTCTTTTCCTTTTGAAGATCAGATTCAAAGAAGCCTCCATAGGCTGGTGTGTATAGTCCTAGTCTTAATGAAGAACTGTGCAAAAGAAAAGAAAATATTTATTTTTACTCTTCAGACATTTTTAGAGATAAATAAAACATTAAGGCAAAAACCATAAGCATTAACCTTCTTCAGATTAGCCACAGTTGCTCTGAAAAATATATAGAACACCTAACATGCCATTCCTTTTGTTACCAAATATGTAAAATTCTATATAAACTTCAGAAGACCCTGCATCATTTACTGACCTGAAACTTTTTGAGGTAAATTTTTTGTTTGGATGACCAAGGCAAGCCTGTTTGTGTAAAGGAAAGTACCTGAAAACTGTCAGCTCCCTTAATCTCAAATAAACCTCCTTTCTTCAGCTCTAGTCCATGACGGTTGATTTCATTTCCTCGAAGGGACTCGACCTCTTGAACTGGCTAGTGAAGCAACTGCTTGCCATGGCTGTCTAACCAAATTGTCCCGGGAATTGCCTAAAATTAATAGCAAAAAATGTTAAAGTTGCTACACTGATTGCTAAATCAATATTTCAATATGAAGCAGTTATAGCCAATGAGAGGCAGATTTTTTTACATGGATTCCAGCCCAAGCTTTTGCTACATCGTCTGAAGAACTGTCAGTCTTGTTAGTCCAACCCGGTATGATTCTCCTGCCCTTCTACGAGTCGAAATTACCATAATCGATCCTCGACCATAGCTGACAGTCATCTAGAATAAAGGTGTCACTTTTCAGATCATAAACCCCAATCATGTACTTGTCACAGGAATATCCAAAACAGTCATTCATGCCCAACTTCTCTGAAGTTCGAGGCAGCGGTTGGCATTATTTTTCCTGTTAGTCTTAACTTTTTCCTTTTTTTGTGATTTTGAAATTTTGATTTCCTAAAAAGTTGAAAGCTTGGAATTCTCAAAGTCAAAAGATCTAAAAGCTCAAATTTCAAAAGGTTGAAACTTGAATTCGAGATTCTAAAACTGAAATTTCAAAAGTTTCAAATTCCGAAAGCCGACACACAAATTTCTAAAAATCCGCACCACAAATTCCAAAAGTCCCCAAAAAAGAAAACTTTCTAAAATGGTATGTTCTTGTTTTTAGCAGATGTACTCCCTCCATTCCAAAATACTTGTAGTGGTTTTAGTCCAAAGTTAAAAAAGAGCCTACCAGCGCAGCCACGAGTTAACCATGTCATTTCAGGATATTTCATAGGGTATGGGGAGTCTGGAAAAGAAGGTGCTCTGTACGTGAGAAATTAACTCTCTCTAAAATTTCCACTACTAACTGCGATGAAACACTAAACATGGGTTTCTGACAAATAAACAACTTCTCAATCCTAATCCACCAACGAACTCATACCCTTAAACTCACATTTTCCCTTTCTGTGAAAAAGGAAATTGCTTCTGGATCTAAGGCTCCAAGGAGCCCGATTTTCGGAAATTTATAAAGAATTTTGAAAAACTTTGAAGTTTCAAATTGTGAAAACGAACACATGTACGTAGGGATGTACACTACATGTATGTGCAGTTTCATGATGAAAAATCATGTATATCTAGCCGGCACACTATTCACTATGGAAGTTCATGATTTTATTTTTCGTAGCTCACATCGTAACTTATCTCATCATGAAAACTTACAGACATGTAATATACATCCATATATATGTGTATATTTTGTTTCAGATTTTGAAACTTTAAAATATGATGATCTTACCTGTTCAGCACCCACCATTGAAGAGAAAACCCATCCCATCTGTGACAGAGACAAAGGCACCTCAAACAAACAGGAACGGTCATGAAAAATGCACTCGAGACCATCATCATCAGCCTAGATGCATTAGTTCATTGTTCAACCCATACAAGGTCTGCACCACGATCTGCTACCTACTACTCCTATCTAGGTTAAAAATCCTGCTACACTGAGACCGAGAGTGCGGCGATTCTACATGCAACCAGCACGAAACTGCATTAGCCGAGTCTCCAGCATCATCGAAGAAATTGCTTCTCTAACAAACTGCAAAAGAAACAAACATATTTGACTGTCAGCATTTATATGGATAGATCCGAACTGTATACAAGAGCATTTTATATAGTATACTTCAGAACTGCTGATCAAGTCTAAGGGGGCTGACTGACGTAAAGACAAACAGAGCCCTTGCGAAGAGGAGAGGATTTAAGACAACAAGGAAAACTATCCTGACAGTTTCTACGAGTACATATCTGATGTTGGTCGATTAGTTTGGGCATTTGGCAACACAGAAGTCCTAGACTTCATGAATAAACTGCAGCTCCCCATGTATTTTCATAGCTAGCAGAAGTAACAAAATAAGGTTGCCATGCTCGAAATCTCAAACCAATACGGAAATGGGAGAAACAGCAGTGCGTTTTGTGAAAACATCTAACTCCAGTGCTGGAAAAACAGTTATGTTTGGTCATAACTCATAAGCAAGTGGGTTTGTATTTTTTTTTATCCGCAAACTGAGCTTGGCCAATTATCAAATCGGTGCTTCGGCAAAAGATAAAGAAATATTGGATTCAAGTATTCAACCTAGGCAAATAATGGTAAGAACAATGTACCTGCGCTCCGATCGAACATTGTATTGCAAGCACACATCTTCACTTCTATTCATCCTCAGAGTCATCGGAAGTTTGGTCGCTTTCATAGTCTGGGATTGCTCTAAAAATGTAGACCTGCATCATTTACATAACTAATGAGGTTGCACAATATGGCACTTGGCAGTGAGATAAAACAACCTCCTCACGATTAGGCCTTAAAAGAATCCCTTCCATTATCTAAAAAGATATAATTGTGGACAATTAAAGGCCTGTGAACTGTGAAGGAAGTAATTCCTAGAGGCACTTTTAGATCTGGCTGGAATGAAGGCATATACAGTAGGGATGCTTAGCAATAACATCATTTCCTGCAAACTGTGTGCAGAATTAATGGGCAGTCCAATTGTTATTGTCTAAAACCAAAAAGGAATAAGAAAAATAATACTCCCTCCGTCCCAAAATATAAGAACGTTCTTATATTTTGGGACGGAGGGAGTATTTGATAACAGTGTTGCAATTCCCCTAACAAATTTCTGTGAAGTCTTGCTAGCTGGTATAAAATGCGAACTTATTATATTATCACTGCCAACCACTAATGCAAAATCTTGACCTTGTTTCCCTCGAAAAGACTACTTTTCCACATGAAGTTATTTACAAAAAAGGGACATCTTCCATGGTTCTAAAGTTAAAACTACACAATAATAAATAGCTCAAACTCATGCACACCATCAGCCAAAACACTGTTAACTGATAGGTTTCGGTACTCTTTTATACTCTGAATTCTAGACTCTCGAGCACTGAAATCAGCAGGCATGCATACAACACAAGCAAACGATGGGTTTGCTATAATGTAAGTAATGAAAAATACAAAATTTAAATGCTTCTCAAAAGTGATCAAACACGATCTATTACCACAATTTCACAGCAGACTGAAATCTATAATCTGCTGCATCTTAACTTCAAACAAAATAGGTCTGATCCATTCTTGCCAATCGAAAGAGATATTAATCTACAGAATCAAGCATACACAAGACATACCTTTGCTTCACATGTCCCGATGACAAAGTCTAAATCACCAGTGACCAGAAGGGACTCCAACGCCTGTAACTTCCCGCCGCCGGGCAGATGAGTGAAGAGCGGGAGGCCAGGGCCGTAGGAGAGGCCGGGCGAGGTGGGGGTGCAGCGGCGACCTGGGTGTCAGGGATGGCGGATCCAAGAATTCAACTTTGGGTGTTCAAATTTTCTTTTTCGCCCTAATATCGACCTTTTTCCCCGTTTCAGCCTTAAAAATTTCATTTGTTATTTTTCACTAATGGAATCAATCACATCAGGATAGTGCTATGTACAAAGCTACATCTCTCTAAATCAAAACAGAAGCTACAGGTCAACGAATGCAATTTCAGATTGGAACTTTGAAGGGGATTGGTGTACTCTTGGCTTGATGAGTTCTCCATCGGCGTAGCCGCACAAAGCTGAGTTGGCCACGGGTGCATGCAGTACTGGTCTGCAGCCTAGTTTATCTGGACTGAAGCTGAGTTGAGTAATCTCACGCTGCGTACTCTCTAAACTCAAGCATGTACGCAGTATTTTTTGTCATATACCTATATAAATGGATTTTTTGCAGAATTTTTTGGATGTATAGATGTACACCCATGACCTGTGCTGTTAGCAGGCTTGCCAGTACTACGCCATCGTCCCAACCGTCAGTCGAGGCCGACGAAGGAACGGCCCAAGGCCCAGCTAGGAGAGCCCGCAAGCCCAACAAACGAGTGGCTGGCGAGGAGTGGGTGAACACGACCCAGGAAGCATAAAGCAGGGGATCGCTCTCTGGACAAGGATCGAAGATCGATCAGGCTGGAACGGCACGGCGGCGGCGGCTACCTACTTAGAACCCTAGTTCCTTTCCCTTTTCCTTCCTGTATCCAGCACTGATGTGCTTGTAAGAAGAGAATCCTGTACTCTGAACCACATACATACCTGAGACAGTAGTGCAGTCCTAACACTTGGTACTCAGAGCCAGGACCCAATTTTGCTTCCGCCCTGGCGGCTTCCATCATCGAGACACGACAGCAGAGGGCAGACCGACTGCAACGGGAGGCCATGGATCCCGTCACCAAGGCCGACCTCAAGGACCTCTTGAAGGAGCTTCGAGCGGAATGGAGGGAAGACATCAAGTCTTCGGTCGCTGCGGAATTCGCATCCTGGAAGCCTGAGATCGACTCGAAGATGGCTGATCTGCAAGAGGCAGTCGACTTACTCAAGCAGAAGCAAGCGAGCGGCAAGATCGATGACGCGGGGGAGGCGTTGGCGCCAGATCACCCTGATCTGGTGGCGCGGAAGAGCACTTCGTCTTCGGACGATTCTCCGGCGCGCGTTTCTCCTCGGGCTGATGGCCACGGCACTGCCTCACCTCCACGGACGGCGGTTGACGGGCTGTTCATCAGTCCGCCGGCCCCTCCGGCCAACGGTACGGTCCACCCACAACTTCCATCGTCTGCTGTAGCCACTGCTATATCACCAACTACTCCGTCACCATTTTTTTCCTTGCACGCTCCTAGTCCACCAACCATGCCATTTCCGTTGTTTGATGGCGAAAATCCACTCCTTTGGAAGGATCTCTGTGAGCAGTACTTTGCTATCTATGGTATTCAGGAGTCCGTTTGGGTCCAGATGGCTACTCTGAATTTTTCCCCTACTACAGCAGTGTGGTTACAGTCTGTTAGGAAAAAGGTTATGGCCTTGAATTGGGAGGGGTTATGCAATTTGCTCTCCACCCGTTTCGGTCGGGATCGACACCAGCTACTGATCAGACAATTCTTTGCCATTAAGCAATCTAGCACAGTCCAGGATTACATTGAGAGATTTGAGCATTTGATGAACCAATTGTTATCATATTCTGATGAAATTCATCCTTTCTATTTTTTGACACGCTTCATCGGTGGACTTCGGGCGGATTTGCGAGCGGCGATCATGGTCCAACGCCCTGCTGATTTGGACACAGCCTGTGCTCTCGCCCTGGTCCAGGAGGAGGTGCAAGATGGAGTGCGACCGGAGAACATACGTTTTCCGGAGCAAGCTTATCGACCAGCGCCACGCCTTCCTTTACAGGCAGTTCCTCTTCATCAACCACGACCACCTACAACACCAGCCGCGGTTGATCGTTGTGGTGTGGAGGCAGCTCGTGCAGCCCCCGTCGAGCAACCACGTCCGCAACCAGCGGAAGCTAATCCCCTCAACACCTTACGGGCGTACAGACGAGCTCGTGGGCTCTGTTTCAAGTGTGGCGAGCGTTGGGGACGCGACCACACTTGCCCTGCAACCATTCAGATGCATGTACTAGAGGAACTCATGGATTTCTTGGGAGTCACACCGTCAGAGGAAGCAGAGCCGAGCAACACTTCTGACACCACTGAAGAAACAGTGTATGCAGTCTCTTTACAAGCGTTCAATGGGAATGATTCTTCCAAGTTGTTGCAATTTAGTGCCACAATCCAGGGACAAAGTGTGGAAGTATTAGTGGATTCTGGGAGCTCAGCGTCCTTTATCAATTCTCGTTGTGTGGGGGGACTCCAAGGACTGCAACCTATGGCCAAACCAGCTCGTGTTAAAGTGGCCAATGGAGCGGAACTGCAATGTGATCAGGAGTTGCTCAACTGCCAATGGACAGTCCAGAATCATCAGTTGTTGGCGTCACTAAAGGTATTACCACTTGGAGGGTTTGATGTCATTGTCGGGATGGATTGGTTGGAAGCATTCAATCCAGCCATTGATTGGATCAACAAGACTGTCACACTCCAGTCAGAAACTGGTCCCATCCAATTGCAAGGCCATAAGTTCTCCGCATCGAATTGCCCGCAAATTTCATCAGAAGAGCTGCACTTCATGTGTGTACAGGGAGAAGTGGATCACCTGGTTTATGTATGCTCAAAGGATGCCAAGCCAGTACAGAAAGGTGCAGAATCACCGGATCCACCAGTTGAAATCCAACACCTCTTGGATGAGTTCTCAGATGTGTTTGCAGCACCGCAAGGCCTTCCTCCCAACAGAGCATGTGATCATCGTATTCCCCTCTTGCCAGGAGCTCAACCTATCAGCATTCGCCCTTATCGGCACTCACCAGAAACAGAAACGGAGATCGAACGACAAGTTGAAGAGTTGCTCGCGTCTGGCATCATCCAACACTCCAACAGCCCGTTTGCCTCACCAGCCATCCTAGTCAGGAAGAAGGACGGACAATGGCGTTTGTGTATTGATTATCGCAAACTGAATGCATTGACTGTCACACCAAAATTCCCCCTTCCGGTCATCGATGAACTTTTGGATGAATTGTCCGGAGCGAGCTGGTTCTCCAAGCTGGACCTCCGTGCCGGCTATCACCAGATCAGGTTAGCAGCGGGAGAGGAATACAAGACAGCCTTTCAGACACACTCCGGCCACTATGAGTACAAGGTCCTTCCTTTTGGAGTTTCTGGAGGCCCGGCCACGTTTCAAGGGGGCATGAATCACACTTTGAAGCCTGTGTCGCGCCGCTGCGCATTGGTATTCTTTGATGACATTTTGGTATTCTCCATCTCTTTTGAAGATCACATCAAGCACCTCCGTGAAGTGTTGCAACTATTGCGTCAAGATCAATGGCAAGTCAAATTTTCCAAGTGCTCATTTGCTCAGAGAGAACTCTCTTACTTGGGTTTTGTTGTGAGCCAGCAAGGTGTTTCTACCGAGCCCGAGAAGATCCAGAAAGTCCAACAATGGCCAGTGCCTCTCAATGTCAAGCAATTATGACAGTTTTTGGGTCTTTCCGGATATTACCGTAAGTTTGTTCGCCACTATGGGGTAATTGCTAAACCCTTGACTCATTTGCTGAAGAAGCATGTCCCATTCGTGTGGACCAGTGAATGTACCACATCATTTGAAACACTGAAAAATGCCCTAGTGACAGCTCCAGTCCTTGCCTTGCCCAACTTCACGAAGGAATTTGTCGTTGAGACCGACGCCAGTGATTTGGGAGTTGGAGCAGTCTTACAACAAGAAGGCCACCCCTTGGCATTCTTGAGTAAACCTCTTGGCCCAAAAAACAGAGGATTGTCTACTTATGAAAAAGAACTTCTCGCTATTCTGTTGGCTGTGGAGCATTGGCGATCGTACCTTCAATCAGCTAAGTTCATCATCAAAACGGACCAGCGTAGTCTGGTTCACCTCGAAGACCAACGTCTCCACACCCCATGGCAACACAAGGCGTTCACCAAGCTTCTCGGGCTGCGCTACAAAATATGCTATCGAAAAGGTGCGGATAATGGAGCAGCTGATGCACTTTCACGCCGTCCTTTCTCTGACACCGATGAATTGTATGCTATTTCCCTGTGCAAACCGGAATGGATCAAAGACGTGCGAGAAGGGTATGCACAGGATACGGCAACACAGAAGATAGTGGAGGACTTACAGGCTAATCCCCAATCCCATAAAAAATTTACACTTTCAGAGGGCATTTTACGCTACCAAGGGCGTATTTGGATTGGGAGGAATTCCCAATTGCAACAACAACTATTAATAGCAGGGCATCAATCTGCCGTCGGGGGGCACTCTGGCGCACCAGCCACATACCAGCGGCTGAAGACGGTATGTGCGTGGCCGCGTATGAAACATGCAGTGACTGAATTTGTCCAATCCTGTGCAGTTTGCCAACAGGCCAAGCCCGAGAGATGCAAGTACCCCGGCCTCCTTGAACCCCTTCCGGTTCCTGTTCGTGCATGGCAGATGGTTTCTATGGATTTCATCGAAGGATTGCCACGGTCAGGACGATTCAATTGCATTTTGGTCGTCGTGGATAAGTTCTCCAAATACAGCCATTTCCTACCATTGTCGCATCCATTCTCTGCTTCCCAAGTGGCAACTACTTATGTGGATAAAGTTTACAGACTGCATGGACTACCAGATTCTATTCTATCCGACCGAGATCCAATCTTTACAAGCAGATTCTGGCAAGAGCTCTTTCGACAAACCCAAACAACCCTTCGGATGAGCACACCATATCACCCGGCCACGGATGGGCAAACTGAGCGTACAAACCAATGCCTCGAGACTTTCCTCAGATGTTTTGTGCATTCTTGTCCAAAGAAATGGAGTTCATGGCTTCCTCTTGCTGAATTCTGGTTTAACACCAGCTGGCACAGTGCTCTTGGGAAATCCCCCTTCTTTGTCCTTTACGGCCACGAACCTCGACATTGGGGTATCGAAGCAGCCTCAGCCACTCCAGTTTCTGATCTGAACACTTGGTTATCAGAACGGGAAGAAATGCAAGCTCTAATTCGACAACACCTCCTCCGAGCTCAGACGAGAATGAAACACCAAGCTGACAAGAACCGATCTGAACGAAGCTTTGAAATTGGGGATTCTGTCTACATTAAACTCCAACCTTATGTTCAGAGTTCTGTTGCTCGCCGAGCGTGTCATAAGCTCTCGTTTCGCTACTTTGGGCCATTTCTGGTGCAAGCTTGCATTGGACAAGTGGCTTACCGTGTGGGTTTACCAGAGACTTCGAAGATCCATCCCGTCTTTCACGTCTCGCAGCTTCGCAAGGCTGTGAAACCAGGTGTGTCTGTTTCCTCTGTTCTTCCTCACAATACTAATCAGTTTGCGGTTCCTTTGGAAGTGCTTGACAGTCGCCAAAAGACCAAGGCCAATAGAGTGGTTGAACAAGTGCTCGTCCGTTGGTCTGGTGACACTCTGGAGCCGACGTGGGAGGATCGTGACGAGCTCCAGTCACGTTTTCCGTGCGCCACGGCTTGGGGACAAGCCGCAACTCAAGCAGGGGAGGGTGTTAGCAGGCTTGCCAGTACTACGCCATCGTCCCAACCGCCAGTCGAGGCCGACGAAGGAACGGCCCAAGGCCCAGCTAGGAGAGCCCGCAAGCCCAACAAACGAGTGGCTGGCGAGGAGTGGGTGAACACGACCCAGGAAGCATAAAGCAGGGGATCACTCTCTGGACAAGGATCGAAGATCGATCAGGCTGGAACGGCACGGCGGAGGCGGCTACCTACTTAGAACCCTAGTTCCTTTCCCTTTTCCTTCCTGTATCCAGCACTGATGTGCTTGTAAGAAGAGAATTCTGTACTCTGAACCACATACATACCTGAGACAGTAGTGCAGTCCTAACACTTGGTACTCAGAGCCAGGACCCAATTTTGCTTCCGCCCTGGCGGCTTCCATCATCGAGACACGACAGCAGAGGGCAGACCGACTGCAACGGGAGGCCATGGATCCCGTCACCAAGGCCGACCTCAAGGACCTCTTGAAGGAGCTTCGAGCGGAATGGAGGGAAGACATCAAGTCTTCGGTCGCTGCGGAATTCGCATCCTGGAAGCCTGAGATCGACTCGAAGATGGCTGATCTGCAAGAGGCAGTCGACTTACTCAAGCAGAAGCAAGCGAGCGGCAAGATCGATGACGCGGGGGAGGCGTTGGCGCCAGATCACCCTGATCTGGTGGCGCGGAAGAGCACTTCGTCTTCGGACGATTCTCCGGCGCGCGTTTCTCCTCGGGCTGATGGCCACGGCACTGCCTCACCTCCACGGACGGCGGTTGACGGGCTGTTCATCAGTCCGCCGGCCCCTCCGGCCAACGGTACGGTCCACCCACAACTTCCATCGTCTGCTATAGCCACTGCTATATCACCAACTACTCCGTCACCATTTTTTTCCTTGCACGCTCCTAGTCCACCAACCATGCCATTTCCGTTGTTTGATGGCGAAAATCCACTCCTTTGGAAGGATCTCTGTGAGCAGTACTTTGCTATCTATGGTATTCAGGAGTCCGTTTGGGTCCAGATGGCTACTCTGAATTTTTCCCCTACTACAGCAGTGTGGTTACAGTCTGTTAGGAAAAAGGTTATGGCCTTGAATTGGGAGGGGTTATGCAATTTGCTCTCCACCCGTTTCGGTCGGGATCGACACCAGCTACTGATCAGACAATTCTTTGCCATTAAGCAATCTAGCACAGTCCAGGATTACATTGAGAGATTTGAGCATTTGATGAACCAATTGTTATCATATTCTGATGAAATTCATCCTTTCTATTTTTTGACACGCTTCATCGGTGGACTTCGGGCGGATTTGCGAGCGGCGATCATGGTCCAACGCCCTGCTGATTTGGACACAGCCTGTGCTCTCGCCCTGGTCCAGGAGGAGGTGCAAGATGGAGTGCGACCGGAGAACATACGTTTTCCGGAGCAAGCTTATCGACCAGCGCCACGCCTTCCTTTACAGGCAGTTCCTCTTCATCAACCACGACCACCTACAACACCAGCCGCGGTTGATCGTTGTGGTGTGGAGGCAGCTCGTGCAGCCCCCGTCGAGCAACCACGTCCGCAACCAGCGGAAGCTAATCCCCTCAACACCTTACGGGCGTACAGACGAGCTCGTGGGCTCTGTTTCAAGTGTGGCGAGCGTTGGGGACGCGACCACACTTGCCCTGCAACCATTCAGATGCATGTACTAGAGGAACTCATGGATTTCTTGGGAGTCACACCGTCAGAGGAAGCAGAGCCGAGCAACACTTCTGACACCACTGAAGAAACAGTGTATGCAGTCTCTTTACAAGCGTTCAATGGGAATGATTCTTCCAAGTTGTTGCAATTTAGTGCCACAATCCAGGGACAAAGTGTGGAAGTATTAGTGGATTCTGGGAGCTCAGCGTCCTTTATCAATTCTCGTTGTGTGGGGGGACTCCAAGGACTGCAACCTATGGCCAAACCAGCTCGTGTTAAAGTGGCCAATGGAGCGGAACTGCAATGTGATCAGGAGTTGCTCAACTGCCAATGGACAGTCCAGAATCATCAGTTGTTGGCGTCACTAAAGGTATTACCACTTGGAGGGTTTGATGTCATTGTCGGGATGGATTGGTTGGAAGCATTCAATCCAGCCATTGATTGGATCAACAAGACTGTCACACTCCAGTCAGAAACTGGTCCCATCCAATTGCAAGGCCATAAGTTCTCCGCATCGAATTGCCCGCAAATTTCATCAGAAGAGCTGCACTTCATGTGTGTACAGGGAGAAGTGGATCACCTGGTTTATGTATGCTCAAAGGATGCCAAGCCAGTACAGAAAGGTGCAGAATCACCGGATCCACCAGTTGAAATCCAACACCTCTTGGATGAGTTATCAGATGTGTTTGCAGCACCGCAAGGCCTTCCTCCCAACAGAGCATGTGATCATCGTATTCCCCTCTTGCCAGGAGCTCAACCTATCAGCATTCGCCCTTATCGGCACTCACCAGAAACAAAAACGGAGATCGAACGACAAGTTGAAGAGTTGCTCGCGTCTGGCATCATCCAACACTCCAACAGCCCGTTTGCCTCACCAGCCATCCTAGTCAGGAAGAAGGACGGACAATGGCGTTTGTGTATTGATTATCGCAAACTGAATGCATTGACTGTCACACCAAAATTCCCCCTTCCGGTCATCGATGAACTTTTGGATGAATTGTCCGGAGCGAGCTGGTTCTCCAAGCTGGACCTCCGTGCCGGCTATCACCAGATCAGGTTAGCAGCGGGAGAGGAATACAAGACAGCCTTTCAGACACACTCCGGCCACTATGAGTACAAGGTCCTTCCTTTTGGAGTTTCTGGAGGCCCGGCCACGTTTCAAGGGGGCATGAATCACACTTTGAAGCCTGTGTCGCGCCGCTGCGCATTGGTATTCTTTGATGACATTTTGGTATTCTCCATCTCTTTTGAAGATCACATCAAGCACCTCCGTGAAGTGTTGCAACTATTGCGTCAAGATCAATGGCAAGTCAAATTTTCCAAGTGCTCATTTGCTCAGAGAGAACTCTCTTACTTGGGTTTTGTTGTGAGCCAGCAAGGTGTTTCTACCGAGCCCGAGAAGATCCAGAAAGTCCAACAATGGCCAGTGCCTCTCAATGTCAAGCAATTACGACAGTTTTTGGGTCTTTCCGGATATTACCGTAAGTTTGTTCGCCACTATGGGGTAATTGCTAAACCCTTGACTCATTTGCTGAAGAAGCATGTCCCATTCGTGTGGACCAGTGAATGTACCACATCATTTGAAACACTGAAAAATGCCCTAGTGACAGCTCCAGTCCTTGCCTTGCCCAACTTCACGAAGGAATTTGTCGTTGAGACCGACGCCAGTGATTTGGGAGTTGGAGCAGTCTTACAACAAGAAGGCCACCCCTTGGCATTCTTGAGTAAACCTCTTGGCCCAAAAAACAGAGGATTGTCTACTTATGAAAAAGAACTTCTCGCTATTCTGTTGGCTGTGGAGCATTGGCGATCGTACCTTCAATCAGCTAAGTTCATCATCAAAACGGACCAGCGTAGTCTGGTTCACCTCGAAGACCAACGTCTCCACACCCCATGGCAACACAAGGCGTTCACCAAGCTTCTCGGGCTGCGCTACAAAATATGCTATCGAAAAGGTGCGGATAATGGAGCAGCTGATGCACTTTCACGCCGTCCTTTCTCTGACACCGATGAATTGTATGCTATTTCCCTGTGCAAACCGGAATGGATCAAAGACGTGCGAGAAGGGTATGCACAGGATACGGCAACACAGAAGATAGTGGAGGACTTACAGGCTAATCCCCAATCCCATAAAAAATTTACACTTTCAGAGGGCATTTTACGCTACCAAGGGCGTATTTGGATTGGGAGGAATTCCCAATTGCAACAACAACTATTAATAGCAGGGCATCAATCTGCCGTCGGGGGGCACTCTGGCGCACCAGCCACATACCAGCGGCTGAAGACGGTATGTGCGTGGCCGCGTATGAAACATGCAGTGACTGAATTTGTCCAATCCTGTGCAGTTTGCCAACAGGCCAAGCCCGAGAGATGCAAGTACCCCGGCCTCCTTGAACCCCTTCCGGTTCCTGTTCGTGCATGGCAGATGGTTTCTATGGATTTCATCGAAGGATTGCCACGGTCAGGACGATTCAATTGCATTTTGGTCGTCGTGGATAAGTTCTCCAAATACAGCCATTTCCTACCATTGTCGCATCCATTCTCTGCTTCCCAAGTGGCAACTACTTATGTGGATAAAGTTTACAGACTGCATGGACTACCAGATTCTATTCTATCCGACCGAGATCCAATCTTTACAAGCAGATTCTGGCAAGAGCTCTTTCGACAAACCCAAACAACCCTTCGGATGAGCACACCATATCACCCGGCCACGGATGGGCAAACTGAGCGTACAAACCAATGCCTCGAGACTTTCCTCAGATGTTTTGTGCATTCTTGTCCAAAGAAATGGAGTTCATGGCTTCCTCTTGCTGAATTCTGGTTTAACACCAGCTGGCACAGTGCTCTTGGGAAATCCCCCTTCTTTGTCCTTTACGGCCACGAACCTCGACATTGGGGTATCGAAGCAGCCTCAGCCACTCCAGTTTCTGATCTGAACACTTGGTTATCAGAACGGGAAGAAATGCAAGCTCTAATTCGACAACACCTCCTCCGAGCTCAGACGAGAATGAAACACCAAGCTGACAAGAACCGATCTGAACGAAGCTTTGAAATTGGGGATTCTGTCTACATTAAACTCCAACCTTATGTTCAGAGTTCTGTTGCTCGCCGAGCGTGTCATAAGCTCTCGTTTCGCTACTTTGGGCCATTTCTGGTGCAAGCTTGCATTGGACAAGTGGCTTACCGTGTGGGTTTACCAGAGACTTCGAAGATCCATCCCGTCTTTCACGTCTCGCAGCTTCGCAAGGCTGTGAAACCAGGTGTGTCTGTTTCCTCTGTTCTTCCTCACAATACTAATCAGTTTGCGGTTCCTTTGGAAGTGCTTGACAGTCGCCAAAAGACCAAGGCCAATAGAGTGGTTGAACAAGTGCTCGTCCGTTGGTCTGGTGACACTCTGGAGCCGACGTGGGAGGATCGTGACGAGCTCCAGTCACGTTTTCCATGCGCCACGGCTTGGGGACAAGCCGCAACTCAAGCAGGGGAGGGTGTTAGCAGGCTTGCCAGTACTACGCCATCGTCCCAACCGCCAGTCGAGGCCGACGAAGGAACGGCCCAAGGCCCAGCTAGGAGAGCCCGCAAGCCCAACAAACGAGTGGCTGGCGAGGAGTGGGTGAACACGACCCAGGAAGCATAAAGCAGGGGATCACTCTCTGGACAAGGATCGAAGATCGATCAGGCTGGAACGGCACGGCGGAGGCGGCTACCTACTTAGAACCCTAGTTCCTTTCCCTTTTCCTTCCTGTATCCAGCACTGATGTGCTTGTAAGAAGAGAATCCTGTACTCTGAACCACATACATACCTGAGACAGTAGTGCAGTCCTAACACTTGGTACTCAGAGCCAGGACCCAATTTTGCTTCCGCCCTGGCGGCTTCCATCATCGAGACACGACAGCAGAGGGCAGACCGACTGCAACGGGAGGCCATGGATCCCGTCACCAAGGCCGACCTCAAGGACCTCTTGAAGGAGCTTCGAGCGGAATGGAGGGAAGACATCAAGTCTTCGGTCGCTGCGGAATTCGCATCCTGGAAGCCTGAGATCGACTCGAAGATGGCTGATCTGCAAGAGGCAGTCGACTTACTCAAGCAGAAGCAAGCGAGCGGCAAGATCGATGACGCGGGGGAGGCGTTGGCGCCAGATCACCCTGATCTGGTGGCGCGGAAGAGCACTTCGTCTTCGGACGATTCTCCGGCGCGCGTTTCTCCTCGGGCTGATGGCCACGGCACTGCCTCACCTCCACGGACGGCGGTTGACGGGCTGTTCATCAGTCCGCCGGCCCCTCCGGCCAACGGTACGGTCCACCCACAACTTCCATCGTCTGCTGTAGCCACTGCTATATCACCAACTACTCCGTCACCATTTTTTTCCTTGCACGCTCCTAGTCCACCAACCATGCCATTTCCGTTGTTTGATGGCGAAAATCCACTCCTTTGGAAGGATCTCTGTGAGCAGTACTTTGCTATCTATGGTATTCAGGAGTCCGTTTGGGTCCAGATGGCTACTCTGAATTTTTCCCCTACTACAGCAGTGTGGTTACAGTCTGTTAGGAAAAAGGTTATGGCCTTGAATTGGGAGGGGTTATGCAATTTGCTCTCCACCCGTTTCGGTCGGGATCGACACCAGCTACTGATCAGACAATTCTTTGCCATTAAGCAATCTAGCACAGTCCAGGATTACATTGAGAGATTTGAGCATTTGATGAACCAATTGTTATCATATTCTGATGAAATTCATCCTTTCTATTTTTTGACACGCTTCATCGGTGGACTTCGGGCGGATTTGCGAGCGGCGATCATGGTCCAACGCCCTGCTGATTTGGACACAGCCTGTGCTCTCGCCCTGGTCCAGGAGGAGGTGCAAGATGGAGTGCGACCGGAGAACATACGTTTTCCGGAGCAAGCTTATCGACCAGCGCCACGCCTTCCTTTACAGGCAGTTCCTCTTCATCAACCACGACCACCTACAACACCAGCCGCGGTTGATCGTTGTGGTGTGGAGGCAGCTCGTGCAGCCCCCGTCGAGCAACCACGTCCGCAACCAGCGGAAGCTAATCCCCTCAACACCTTACGGGCGTACAGACGAGCTCGTGGGCTCTGTTTCAAGTGTGGCGAGCGTTGGGGACGCGACCACACTTGCCCTGCAACCATTCAGATGCATGTACTAGAGGAACTCATGGATTTCTTGGGAGTCACACCGTCAGAGGAAGCAGAGCCGAGCAACACTTCTGACACCACTGAAGAAACAGTGTATGCAGTCTCTTTACAAGCGTTCAATGGGAATGATTCTTCCAAGTTGTTGCAATTTAGTGCCACAATCCAGGGACAAAGTGTGGAAGTATTAGTGGATTCTGGGAGCTCAGCGTCCTTTATCAATTCTCGTTGTGTGGGGGGACTCCAAGGACTGCAACCTATGGCCAAACCAGCTCGTGTTAAAGTGGCCAATGGAGCGGAACTGCAATGTGATCAGGAGTTGCTCAACTGCCAATGGACAGTCCAGAATCATCAGTTGTTGGCGTCACTAAAGGTATTACCACTTGGAGGGTTTGATGTCATTGTCGGGATGGATTGGTTGGAAGCATTCAATCCAGCCATTGATTGGATCAACAAGACTGTCACACTCCAGTCAGAAACTGGTCCCATCCAATTGCAAGGCCATAAGTTCTCCGCATCGAATTGCCCGCAAATTTCATCAGAAGAGCTGCACTTCATGTGTGTACAGGGAGAAGTGGATCACCTGGTTTATGTATGCTCAAAGGATGCCAAGCCAGTACAGAAAGGTGCAGAATCACCGGATCCACCAGTTGAAATCCAACACCTCTTGGATGAGTTCTCAGATGTGTTTGCAGCACCGCAAGGCCTTCCTCCCAACAGAGCATGTGATCATCGTATTCCCCTCTTGCCAGGAGCTCAACCTATCAGCATTCGCCCTTATCGGCACTCACCAGAAACAGAAACGGAGATCGAACGACAAGTTGAAGAGTTGCTCGCGTCTGGCATCATCCAACACTCCAACAGCCCGTTTGCCTCACCAGCCATCCTAGTCAGGAAGAAGGACGGACAATGGCGTTTGTGTATTGATTATCGCAAACTGAATGCATTGACTGTCACACCAAAATTCCCCCTTCCGGTCATCGATGAACTTTTGGATGAATTGTCCGGAGCGAGCTGGTTCTCCAAGCTGGACCTCCGTGCCGGCTATCACCAGATCAGGTTAGCAGCGGGAGAGGAATACAAGACAGCCTTTCAGACACACTCCGGCCACTATGAGTACAAGGTCCTTCCTTTTGGAGTTTCTGGAGGCCCGGCCACGTTTCAAGGGGGCATGAATCACACTTTGAAGCCTGTGTCGCGCCGCTGCGCATTGGTATTCTTTGATGACATTTTGGTATTCTCCATCTCTTTTGAAGATCACATCAAGCACCTCCGTGAAGTGTTGCAACTATTGCGTCAAGATCAATGGCAAGTCAAATTTTCCAAGTGCTCATTTGCTCAGAGAGAACTCTCTTACTTGGGTTTTGTTGTGAGCCAGCAAGGTGTTTCTACCGAGCCCGAGAAGATCCAGAAAGTCCAACAATGGCCAGTGCCTCTCAATGTCAAGCAATTACGACAGTTTTTGGGTCTTTCCGGATATTACCGTAAGTTTGTTCGCCACTATGGGGTAATTGCTAAACCCTTGACTCATTTGCTGAAGAAGCATGTCCCATTCGTGTGGACCAGTGAATGTACCACATCATTTGAAACACTGAAAAATGCCCTAGTGACAGCTCCAGTCCTTGCCTTGCCCAACTTCACGAAGGAATTTGTCGTTGAGACCGACGCCAGTGATTTGGGAGTTGGAGCAGTCTTACAACAAGAAGGCCACCCCTTGGCATTCTTGAGTAAACCTCTTGGCCCAAAAAACAGAGGATTGTCTACTTATGAAAAAGAACTTCTCGCTATTCTGTTGGCTGTGGAGCATTGGCGATCGTACCTTCAATCAGCTAAGTTCATCATCAAAACGGACCAGCGTAGTCTGGTTCACCTCGAAGACCAACGTCTCCACACCCCATGGCAACACAAGGCGTTCACCAAGCTTCTCGGGCTGCGCTACAAAATATGCTATCGAAAAGGTGCGGATAATGGAGCAGCTGATGCACTTTCACGCCGTCCTTTCTCTGACACCGATGAATTGTATGCTATTTCCCTGTGCAAACCGGAATGGATCAAAGACGTGCGAGAAGGGTATGCACAGGATACGGCAACACAGAAGATAGTGGAGGACTTACAGGCTAATCCCCAATCCCATAAAAAATTTACACTTTCAGAGGGCATTTTACGCTACCAAGGGCGTATTTGGATTGGGAGGAATTCCCAATTGCAACAACAACTATTAATAGCAGGGCATCAATCTGCCGTCGGGGGGCACTCTGGCGCACCAGCCACATACCAGCGGCTGAAGACGGTATGTGCGTGGCCGCGTATGAAACATGCAGTGACTGAATTTGTCCAATCCTGTGCAGTTTGCCAACAGGCCAAGCCCGAGAGATGCAAGTACCCCGGCCTCCTTGAACCCCTTCCGGTTCCTGTTCGTGCATGGCAGATGGTTTCTATGGATTTCATCGAAGGATTGCCACGGTCAGGACGATTCAATTGCATTTTGGTCGTCGTGGATAAGTTCTCCAAATACAGCCATTTCCTACCATTGTCGCATCCATTCTCTGCTTCCCAAGTGGCAACTACTTATGTGGATAAAGTTTACAGACTGCATGGACTACCAGATTCTATTCTATCCGACCGAGATCCAATCTTTACAAGCAGATTCTGGCAAGAGCTCTTTCGACAAACCCAAACAACCCTTCGGATGAGCACACCATATCACCCGGCCACGGATGGGTAAACTGAGCGTACAAACCAATGCCTCGAGACTTTCCTCAGATGTTTTGTGCATTCTTGTCCAAAGAAATGGAGTTCATGGCTTCCTCTTGCTGAATTCTGGTTTAACACCAGCTGGCACAGTGCTCTTGGGAAATCCCCCTTCTTTGTCCTTTACGGCCACGAACCTCGACATTGGGGTATCGAAGCAGCCTCAGCCACTCCAGTTTCTGATCTGAACACTTGGTTATCAGAACGGGAAGAAATGCAAGCTCTAATTCGACAACACCTCCTCCGAGCTCAGACGAGAATGAAACACCAAGCTGACAAGAACCGATCTGAACGAAGCTTTGAAATTGGGGATTCTGTCTACATTAAACTCCAACCTTATGTTCAGAGTTCTGTTGCTCGCCGAGCGTGTCATAAGCTCTCGTTTCGCTACTTTGGGCCATTTCTGGTGCAAGCTCGCATTGGACAAGTGGCATACCGTGTGGGTTTACCAGAGACTTCGAAGATCCATCCCGTCTTTCACGTCTCGCAGCTTCGCAAGGCTGTGAAACCAGGTGTGTCTGTTTCCTCTGTTCTTCCTCACAATACTAATCAGTTTACGGTTCCTTTGGAAGTGCTTGACAGTCGCCAAAAGACCAAGGCCAATAGAGTGGTTGAACAAGTGCTCGTCCGTTGGTCTGGTGACACTCTGGAGCCGACGTGGGAGGATCGTGACGAGCTCCAGTCACGTTTTCCGTGCGCCGCGGCTTGGGGACAAGCCGCAACTCAAGCAGGGGAGGGTGTTAGCAGGCTTGCCAGTACTACGCCATCGTCCCAACCGCCAGTCGAGGCCGACGAAGGAACGGCCCAAGGCCCAGCTAGGAGAGCCAGCAAGCCCAACAAACGAGTGGCTGGCGAGGAGTGGGTGAACACGACCCAGGAAGCATAAAGCAGGGGATCGCTCTCTGGACAAGGATCGAAGATCGATCAGGCTGGAACGGCACGGCGGCGGCGGCTACCTACTTAGAACCCTAGTTCCTTTCCCTTTTCCTTCCTGTATCCAGCACTGATGTGCTTGTAAGAAGAGAATCCTGTACTCTGAACCACATACATACCTATACCTGAGACATTAGTGCAGTCCTAACATGTGCTGCATCCGACAGGGAAGCAACAGTGTGAGGCGTCAATGGAGGAAGCGAAGCAGGGAGAGGAGAGAGGTAAGGGAGAAGAGAGGCACCTGTTTGGAGGGCGGCACACAGTTGACGCGCCGCCGGCGTGTCCTTGGCCGGCGGCGCTCGGGCATCGGGCGGCCACGGTCGGCCACCTTGGCCGGCGGCGCTCGGGAATCTTGCGGCCATGGCCGTCTCTCTGCGCGCCCGACGACGAGGCGAGGTTGGGGTGGCCGGGAACGGGTAGATCGGAGGCGGGGCAACTTGATCCGGTAGTTGTGATCGAAGAACCGGTGGCGGACGACGTTCTCCGGCGACGGCGGCGCGGATCCGAGGCCATGGCATGCTCCTGTTCGTCCTGGGGACAGAGAAATCGGGGGATGAGCGAGGTGAAAGGAGACAGAGGAATAGAGGGTGGAGCAGGGCACAGCGGCACTCATCTCCGGCGAGGATCCGGTCGCCGGCGGGTCGCGAGGTCGAGGCGGCGGCGCGCTCGGGAGCTCGGCCTCGGGCGCGTGGCTGCGGACGCGGCGTACGGGCGGCGCTCGACTGGCTTGGGCCCAGATGTTTTCTAACTTGGACTGCGGTACAATTTCCAAACAATAGGAGGACGTTTTTGCAAAACGGCCGCGACGGGTGTGCGGGCATCAGCAGTAGATGCTTTATTATTCAGAATAGATAAATCCCGAACATTCGGAATTTAAGCATGTCATTCCGAATGTTTTTGGTGGCAACTTTTGTTGCTGCGAGGTGGCAACTTTAGTTGTTTATTATTCGAAATAGATAAATCCCGAACATTCGGAATTTAAGCATGTCATCCGAACGTTTTTTGATGGCAATTTTTGTTGCTGCGAGGTGGCAACTTTAGTTGTTAACACATGGCAACTTCATTCCGGTTTGATCTTTTGTTAGAAAATTGCCATGTTTGTCAACATCGCCTTAACTAAAGTTGCCATGAAAAGAATTCGGATTAGCATGCTTAAATTCCGAACGTTTGGGACTTATTGAGTTCCTTATTATTAGGTAAAGGTAAAGATAAAGATTATTTTAGAGATGCTTTGTACGGAATCGGGTGAACGTAATAGATCTGATCCTTTTGAAAAGAAAAAAGAGACGAGCCAACTAAGTGACTGAATCCAACACAACACAGAGACACAGAGAGAAGCAACATGCATCATTAACCGCACAAACTAATTGAAGCCGCAAACACGCCGGAGCCACGACCGATCTTCACCCAAACCACATGCATGGATGCATGCGTGCATGCATGCAGATGAAGAGGCAACATCGATGGAGCTCCTTTTATTTCTGGTCAATCCTAAGATCGACCGGCACGGAAGACACGAACGAACAGGCGCCGACGGAGGCGGAAGCTCAGCAGTCCCGCTCGCAGTAGCACTTGCGCTCGACGTAGTGCGTGTTGCACTGGCCGCGGGGGAACTTCTCGGTGCGGCACACGCTGGCGCAGTTGGTGTCGCTGAAGCAGGCGCCCTTGAACTTGTGGCTCTGCGACTGGCACGTCCGGGCCTCCGCCGTCTTCATCGTCCCCATCTCTGCTTGCAAGGCAACCACAGCCCACAATAAGTAAGTGCCGGTGAGTAGAGTAGTACAGATCTATGCTCGCTTGCAGGAAAGGAGCTCGGCGGACGTAACGTACCTGTGGCGACGAGGAGCAGGACGAGGAGGAGGACGGCGGGCGCGGCGGCCATGGGACGGGGGGACGCCATCACTCTCTGCTCTTGCTTGCCTGCCTCACCGGAGATGCTAGGCCGTGCTGCTAGCTGTGTTTAATTAGCTAAGCAAAGCGAAGGTGGAGTGAACACAAGACGAGGGAGAGGTTTATATAGATCAGTGAGATTCTCAGTGGTGTGGTGGTGGACGGGTATGTAGAGTAGGTGGTTCCACGTTGCCATGGCAGGTGTCCAAGAAGTTACTCGAAGCATATGCATGCCGACATGGGAGTGAGTGGAGGTGTCGGCAGCGTAGATGCTCAAGGCACGAGCAGCGAGGCGATGCTTTTGCCTGCGCCAACTTTACTTTACCTGCCTGCCTCCCCCTAGCCTACTCACTTAACTTGCTGTGAATGTGAATGTGAATGTGATCGAGAGGCACATGAACGGACAGGGCCCCGTGCATGCAGATCGCACTCGCGCTCGCGCCCTATCTATTCAGAAGCGCTCCGAATCAGTAGTGACTTAACATATGAGCGCCCTTTATTTTAACACGTTGGCTCATCATGTTATCATTTATTTTTCTTCCCACCTTCGCTTCGCTGATGATGGTCGCGATGTCCACGCGATCACAATGCACTCGACGTGGTAAATCTCAAGGCTGAGCTTGCCACTGTACGCCATACTTGTCATTATGTTGCGTAAGGGAATGTTTAAATCTTTGAAACAAATCTCATCGACCATGAACTACTCCCAACGCCTAGACATATAAAGACTTCCGAAAAACTAATCAAATCCTAGACATAAAGACTTTTGAATCGCTGAACATTTTTTCAAATCGACAAACATTTCTTTTGAATTTTTGGATTTTCTCAAGAAAATCATGAACATTTTTTGAAATGCATGAACAGCTTTTAAATTCATGATCATTTTTTACTCAACAAAAATTTCTGAATAGATGAAATTTTTAAAAAAATTGAGAAACAAATTTTAAATTTTGTGTTTTTATTTCTTTGAAATTTTTCCTTCATGGATATTTTTTTTCAGATTCCCGAATAAGTTTTGAATATAAGAACATTTTTTTCAAAATCATGAACATGATTTTATTTCCCGACCATTTTTTCCAAATCGTGATTTTTTTTATTAATTTGTGAACAGTTTTGGAAACCAAAACATTTTTTAATGCGAGAAAATTTTATGATTTCCTTAACACTTTATGAATTCGCATACATTTTATGATTTCTCAAACATATTTTTGAAAACTCGCACTAAAAATTCAGAAATCCCGAATTAGTTTAAAGAAGGAAGAAAAGGCAAAGAAAAACGAAATGGAAAACAACAGGGGAGTCAAGCTCTTACATGGGCCGGCCCATGCCACTGAGGTGCTCATGCATCTGTTGTTTACATTTGTATCACATCTATAAAATTACAACGTCTAAAAAAACTATAAAATTACGAAGCACGATGGCGACTTGGGAAAGAAAAACCGAAACGTTTTCTTCACTTACGGGTAGCATAGTGGGTAATTTATAGCAATTTTGAGGGTATGTTTTTGGACGGACGGGCAGAAGCAATAGCTCCTTTATTATTATTAGGTAAATAAGTGATGACTATAAGAGCAATATAATACAGCCAACAGTGAGAGCGGCGATAGCGTGCTCGGGCACGCGCGCTCCTGGTATGAGAGCGAATGGAGCAAGGTCACGTGGCTGGTGGCAGTTATGACTGATGGAAATGCAGATTCGTATTAGCGCGATAAATGGCAGATACACCGTAGTGGCACCGTATACTCGACTTGACGGAATGATGCATTGCCATGAAGGAATTCCACCATGATGTACGGGTGGACTGGTGGTACAGGTCCTACAGAACGAGGTGTCCAACAAAGGGGTGGGGCCATTTAATACCATACCTCAGGTTGACTGGACTTTTTTCTGTATACCCTCCCTCTGATGCTTACTGAAGAATCAATTACATTTTTATAGCTTGCCTCCTGGTCGTTAATTACATTCGGCGCAGATTCATATATAAATTTTGAAAAAATGATACGAGCCAGCCTTACAATTTGTATTTCGGGTACGTTTGATTACATTTCCAGTGTGTTCGTTAACTCTATGTTAATTCAGCTGGCACACGCTCAATACCTACCTGTCAGTAGCAAGGAAAGAAAGGAAAACCATTATACAAAAAATAGAGTGATAGCCGCTGCACCACCTGGTAGTTTCTGTCAATAGTGGAGAAAGACGTTACTTATACTCTTTAGAAGAATAATTGATTTGGAACCAAAACGCTGCATCAAGGTTTGAACAAGTGTTTTTGTCTTCTTGATTTTGGTATTTTTCATTAGATTGAAAAAATTGAAGTGATATTTTATTTTGGATTCGAACTCAAGAGTGTCGCACGTGTCCGGCAGTAGCCACTGCACCACATGCTATTTCTGGTTAATGTTATGTAATGCTATATATATTTAATCCAGAAAATTGTCTTCAATCTAAAATGTGTGTTGCACGGGTTTACTGTGTGAGTGCTTCTCTCATCACCATTTTTCCTGGTCGATAGGTTATGGAAAATTCCGTGAGCCCATTTTTTAGAAGATGCTCATATGCAGATGTTTTCACATAACAACTTTTGTCCAAGTGATAGGGTGTGAACCATAACGGCTCATATGCAAAAAAGTATTGATGGAGAGTTAACGACAATGACATAAATGTACTCAAAAGTATCTGAAACACAAGTTGTAGGATCGATTTATGTCAATTTCAAGTTTATGTATATATGTGTACATCCTATGCAAGTTTATGTATTAAAATTCTACCTAACGAGAGTGGCGTTTTGGCACATGGGAGCATATGCTCCTGGATTTTAAATTGTGTTTAAACATATTTTGAAATGTAACAAAATTCTGACAAAATGATTCTCGCGTACATCTTGACATTCTAAGTGCATACAAACTCGTTTCGTAGAAAACCAACAATTTTTGTGTCACATGCATAAAAGACAAAATTTAGTGTTAAAAAAAGGATTTTCATGAGACTTTTTTTGTCTTTTTTACACAAGGCGTATAAAATGTCGGTTTTTCATGAAACTTGGCGTTCGCACATACAATGTTGAGATGTGCGTGTCAAATTTGTGTTCGGATTTTTTTGACATTTTGAAATATATTTTTTGATGGCAGGATCATATACTCCCATGTGCCAAAGGGAATTTCTACCTAACTAACTCCTTATTGAACAGCAGGTGAAAACAACAACGTAAAAAGGTGTAAGGGTTGTTTGGTTCCTTGCCACACTTTGCACACCTCACCTTAGACAAGTTTGACCAAATTAGGTGGGTGTTTGGTTCTAGCCACACCTAAGACAATTCTTTTATGGGTAGTAAGCCCTCCATGTCGTAGACATAAAAGGTGTGGCAACATTCCCTAAGGCAAGCCAAAATGTGGCTATGAATTTGAGCAACTTAAGTAAGGCAAGTGTGCGAAAAATAATATGGCAATATGTGGAAAAAATAGTCACAATCAAAACAGGCCAGTAATGTTTCTAGTTATTCTGCGCGGATATCTTTTTCTTGAAAATATGTTGGCGAAGACTGATATCCATGCAACGGTGAGGGAGAATGCATTCTTATGCGACGCATGGTCAGCCACAAGTACGGGGTTTGTAACCATGAAAAATAGGGCACGATATTTTGGCAACATGTGCATTATTGGTTTCATGAGTACAAGCATTACACGTCCTATAATTTAGATGTGATCCATGATCGCAATGAGAAGTCGTTGCTGCATCGGTGGTACACTACTTTGAAATTCCTCATGAAGTTTTCCAACGCGATTTCACAAGTGGAAGAAGGTGGCTACTGGTCGCGATGTACTATCAGATAGAGAGCTAACCCTTCACATTTATTCACTGTTGGATAAAACTCAAAGGCCAGCCCATCTAAGAGAGCATGTGGTGATGAAGAAGGTCATACTCAAGGAGGTAAAGTTTGAGATAAAGGTCACTTACGAGGACCAAGGAGTATGTTTGAATTTGAGATCGATGAATTTAAAAAACTTGTAGAACATCCAATGTTTTTATTTGTGATTTAAATGTATGATTAAATTGCTATTGCTCAATGACTGCATGCTGGACATTTGAATAGTTGTATTCTTCTTATTTTTTAAAAAGAGGCGGACATTTGGAAGCGGTATATTGTCTCTCGGGTGTATATGCACACATGGGTGAACAGTAGAATAATTGGAATAGTTTTTCAAATCCTTTTTTTGGTGATGCGATATGCTCATGTACATGAAGTCCGTGCCAAATTTTGTAGAGTTTAGACATTTTAGTAGCTCTCAGTAAAGAAGACAAATTTCGGGCCTATGAGAAACTTTTGAAAACAACACTTTTCGGATCTCATTTTTTTTCATGAGCTCCTCAAATGTCATTTAGCCACGAAATTTTTCATGCACCCGGCGCACTGAATCATCCTGGATTCAAATTTTGTTCAGTTTTATTGAATTATTTTTGCTATTTTTTATTTTATTGTTCACCGGGTGCAGATGAGCTTGGGCACCAAATTAAATGTCCAGCAAACAGTTGATGTATATGGTTCAACGTCTGGGTCTACTAGCGCTATCCATTGACACATTTGAACGGTGTCTGCGGACGGACATTTAGTGTGTTCATTTTGATGGACATCGCTTGGAGGCCTAATTATTCTCTTCTTCTTTTTTTGCGGTGGAGGCCTAATTATTCATCGGCACACAAGTACATTTGTTAACATAAAGTGCTCCAGTTTCCGGATGTAGTATGGCATATAAGCCAGCGCTGGGAGCTCCAGTTATCGGAATCCTCGAGGGTATATGGTCTTCAGCAAATCGGCCATGCTCGTCGCGCAGCTGAAAAAATCTCTATTCTTCTTCTTTTTTCAGGGGAATCTCTACCATAGTCGCTTCCTTGAAAGTTGCATGATTTTTCTGCAAATCCAAAAAATGTGGGGCTATCGACGAACAACCCGCCGGGCGTCAGTCACGGATACCATTTTGACCGAACAAGCAGGCTGGTACAGGACACCGCAGCTCTCACGTACCTGGCGGAAAGCTCCGCATGTGGGTCCGCTCTTTACCTATATGGTAGGGAATACTTAATTTGCGTCTGTGCTATACACCCCATAATACCTGACACATCCCGCATCCCCATGCAAACGTGCGCTTCTCGATTTCGGGAGCGAGCGAGCTCGTCCGCTCATGTGAATTACCGAGCCAGCAGTTGGCTATACTATTAACCATGCTTTAAGTACTAGGAAAACAATTAATACTAATCCGTCGACTAGCTGCAGGTAGGTTTGTAACAGTGGTTTTACTGTGAACACGCGGCCGGCCGGCGGGCTGACAGACAAACTGTAGGTATGCAGACCCAAATTCAATAGGATGAAATTGTAGTCAGTACACCAATAAACCATTGCTATGACTCTAGCAGCATCCCATGAACCATAGCAATAGCACCATGCACATATGTGAACTAGGAACAATAATGAACAGACCAGCACAACCACTCAAACCCTAAACATTAGGGAAATTCCTAGTCTAGGAAATACACAGCACATGAGTATAAATTCATGTACACAACAATCATCAGCAGTACCAATAAACCATGAACAACACTACCATCATGCCACCTAAAGCAACCAAGGGCTTCACGGAGAGGAGGAGGAGGAGCAGCTGACCTAGCAGTGATGTAGCCAATGGAGCAGCATATCACCGCACCAGTTTTGGAAGAGCGCGTCATCTTGCCGCCGTCCTAGCACGGCGAGGGAGCAGCACCGCACCAATGGCGGAGTTGGACGAGGATGGAGGGTTGGCCGGATCCAAATCAGCGACCGAAGGGAGGGGCTGTGGGCGGCGACATCGGTGGAGGAGGAGGACCTCGACGGCAGGCTAGCTAGCTCTTGCGCGCACGGAATGAACGCACGTACAGACGATGGCGGCACTGTCATCAGCACTATGAGGGTTGCCGCATCTCCGCTCGATGGGGCGGTGTAGGTGGGTGCGGTGGGATCTCGCCAAATCCACCATGGGGAAACGCAATACTCGCTGGAGGTGGGTGTGGCGGGAGCTCACACTGGCCGCTGTTGGAGGAGGAGGCG
Source organism: Aegilops tauschii subsp. strangulata (assembly GCF_002575655.3). NCBI lineage: Eukaryota > Viridiplantae > Streptophyta > Magnoliopsida > Poales > Poaceae > Aegilops > Aegilops tauschii. Next base: position 7,374,114 of record NC_053035.3, read on the forward strand.
TCGACGACTTGCGGAGTTGGTGAAGAGAGAGACGAGCGGCGGGGCAGAGGAAGAGGACGACTGGCAAGGAACATAGAGGATAAGGTGTGTTTTAAGCTGTTGGGCTGCGGCGCGAAACATTTTGGCCTTTTGGACGGCGGCACGAGATTTGACAAAGGAAAAAGTCCAAAACAAACCTTCAATTTATAGGCGAAAGCTAAATTAAATCCTGAACTCTCAATCCCTGAAATCAGCACACCAAACTCTCTAATCCCGGTCTATTTTAAACCTTGACAGAACACAGCCGGGATTTGCTGAATTGGGCCGGCCCAGTAGCGCAGTTGCTCGTGCGCGCACTAATCTGGTCTTTTTCTTAGTTTCTTCCTTTTTCGTTTTCTTTTCTTTTTTCATTTTTACACATGTCTTTTTTTTCTCAGTACCCAATGTACATTTTTAGCGCACACATTAAATATTTTTGGATAAACTTTTGATATTTTCAAATACATTATGTACATTTATAAATTACATGTTTTCAAAACTTTTTGAATACATGGTAATATTTTTTCAACTACATGTTTTACATTTTCTTAATGACAATAAACATTTTATAAAACTACACAACACTCTTTTACGTGGTTCAACATTTTTAAATTTGCATACACTTTTTTCAAGGACATGCCACATATATTCTGTTAAGGTTATGATACATTTTTTTACATCATGCAAACATTTTTTTACACTTGTAAACACATTCTTTTAAAAATGACACAAACACATTTTTTGGAACTCATGATCATTCTTGAAATGTTACATTTTTTTGAATCACAAAAATATTATTATACATTGCATAAACATTTGGATTGGCCCGTAGATTTTTTAAAACTTGTGATATTTTTTAGATGTTACAAAATATTTTCAGGTTTCAGAAAATGTTTATGTATCAAAACGTGTCCGCACTAAAATTTTGTTCAGGTTGCAGAAAAAAAATTGTTTCAAAAAGTTCTTGCACTTTAAAATTTTGTTCAGGTTTCAGGAAATGTTTATAAAGGTGTTTGCTTTTTCAAAGTTGTTGCTTTTTTTAAAAGTATTCGAAATTTTCAAAAAGTTCTTGCACTATAAAATGTTCAACGATTTCATAAATAAATACGTAATTTTGAAAATACGAAATATTTTTCATAGCATGTGAAAAACTGTTGGAACTGAACATTTTTTGATAAATGTGATTTTTTTGAATCGTGAACAGTTTTTTAAAATGCTAATAGAGTTGATTTTGTGTGAAATACGAAATTCCAAACAGTTTTGAAAAACACAAAACGAATTGAATTTGTGCGAAAAATATAAAACAGAAACTTTTGAACAATTTTAGAAATATGCGAACATTTTTTAAACCTCACGAATTCTTATTGTGTTATAGTGGGCCGGCCCAAATTCTAGTCCGTGAGAGTAGCTAGAATCCCGGCCGGCATTGTAGTCTTCCCAGCGTGCCAAACAGGTCTAAGATCCAAAATAGACCGGGATTACAAGTTCAGAGTGCCAATTTCCAGGATTCAAAGTTCAAGGTTTGATTTAGCTTTTGTCTACAACTTCAAGGTTTATTTTGGACTTTTTCCTTTGAAAAATTAAGTGGCCCAGACCAATAAAGCAGCGATGTTGTGGCGTGCCTTTTAACCCAGATGCCATTAGTAATTCTTGTCTCTTTTTTTTTGCTTTTTCATATAGGCTTGTCTAATTGCTGATGGCGTGAAACAGGCCAGCAATATACCTATTACTGGTGGTATGGAAAAAAGTTACACGTCACCACTAAATTGATGGATCCCAAATAGCAGTGGCATGGATTTTGCGTGACACGCCATCAGTAATGACATAGTGGTGACGTACCAAATATGTCGACGGCACCACTATTTGAAAAAAATGGTGACGGCGTGTATTGAAAATGGCGCGCCACCGATTAAACTTGTGGGTAACCCTTTTTCCACTAGTGTTTATATGCAATTCTATATTATTTTTGGAAACTAACCTATTAACCCAGTGTGCCAGTTTCTATTTTTTTTCCTACTTTATTGTTTTGCAGAAAGACCATCTCAAACGAAGTCCAAACACGATGAAACTTTACGTTGATTTTTTCTGGACCAAAAGGGACCCTTAAAGCTTCGGAGGGAGACTAAACGCCGCACAAGAAGAGCACAAACTCACACAGTGAAGCCCCGGGGGGGGGGGGGTGCGTTTGAGCTTGTGCCCCCCTTGCAACTCCGTTTGACCTAATTCCAAGCCCATAATTTCCCTAAAATTCAGAAACCACTAGAGTGAGACCCGAAAACAATTATTTCGCTACCGCAAGGCTCTGTTCTTTCGCGATCCCATCTGGAGGCCTCCGGTGATACTCCATCGAAGCATGAATGAACCACCGGGAGCTCGTATGAGAGTTGGTTTAACTGCCCTAACTATGGCAGAATATTTCCAAGGTATTCTCCCCAATCTCTCCCTTTCGGTCAGACAGCACTGGTCAATAGGATCGATCAATCCAGGTGGGCCTCTAAATCAACCGTGCTGCAACTCCAATGATGTGTGAGTAGTTCCTCACAGGACCTATGGGTCCATAGTAGTAGCTAGATGACTCTGTCTCGTTATGATCTTCAATACAATGTTCTTTTTGGAGATCGATATGATGTAATCCTTTTATGTTGTGTGTTTGTTGGGATCCGGTGAATTGTGGGTTTATGATCAGATTATTCATTGAAAGTAACTGAGTTATATTCTGAACTTTATTATGTGTGATTGTTATAGGTTTGTAATGTTTTCCGATCTATGAGTTATGTTTGGCCAAGTTGATGATTAGGTCTTCAGTGGAAATGGTGCATAGTAGTAGGTTCAATTTTACGGTGTCCTCACCTCGTGACATAAAGGGTAGCGACGTACGTATTTGTATTGTTGCTACTAAGATAAAATGACGGGGTTCGATCATATTAATTGATCTTATTTTGTCTAAATTATGTCATCATACCTAATGCATTACTCTGTTTGTCATGAACTTAATACCTATAGAGACAAGCATAGAAGCGCTCTCGAAGTGGATTAATAGTAGTAGATGCAGAATCATTTCGGTCTACTCGTCACAGACGTAATGCTTATGTACTGATCATGCCATGAATAATATCATAACTATGCGTTATTTTATGAATTGTCCAACAGTAATTTGTTCACCCACCTCATCGTTATGCTTATGAGAGAGATGCCTCTAATGAAAGCTATGACCCCAGGTCCATTTAAATCATATTATTAAATCCTGAAATACCTTATTGCAATTTATTTAGTTTTACTTTACTTCTTAATTTGTATATCTTCTATTATCAGATTTGATCCTTGTAATTAATGAGTATAAGGGGATTGACAACCCTCTTGTCCGTGTTGGGTATAAGTATTTACTATTCTGTGTGTAGATACTGCTAAAAGTCTAAAAGTCGTTTCTGTGAATCTTCTGTTGGTTGGATAAACATCGGTTCTTTGCTGGGAAATATTTTCTGTTACTGTAATACTTCACCTTTCCTCTTCAGAAAATTCTAACACATTTCGCAAGTAGCACTGCCTACGAGGAGCACAGAATCTTTTGTTGGTTGGGTAAACCTCGGTTCTTTGCTGGGAAATATTTTCTGTTATTGTAATACTTCACCTTTCCTTTTCAGGAAATTCTAACACATTTCGCAAGTAGCACTGCCTACGAGGAGCACAGAGGTTGGACAAACCTCGGTTATTTGCTGAGAAAAATTTTCTGTTACTGTAATACTTCACCTTTCCTCTTCAGGAAATTCTAACACATTTCGCAAGTAGCACTGCCTACGCGACGAGGCTGGCGAGGCAATGTTCGGCAGGACCGTGACAAGGCAGACATCGCCGGCTCCGCCGAGACCATACTTCATCACCACAATCACGAAGCCAACACGTCCGCGGGCATAGTTGATAACGAGAAAGAGTAGTGCACAGTAGATCACCGCCGCTCTGGTCTCAGAAAGACTACTCCTTCTCTCCTTCCATATCATCAGCCAATTAGTCGCTTGACTGCGACATGGAGGCAGACAACTTCAGTTCCCGAGCCTCGAGGCGGAGCCGGAGAAAACAAAACTTCAGTTCTCGGAGCTAATGTGGAGGTTACCGAGGCTATACCTTGTTCCATTAAAACACTCAAGGGGTTATACGATATATCGGGTGTAGAAGTAGGCCACCCCAAGAAGGAGAAGAGCGTAAAGCTCAAATATGATTGAAGGCGAATGCTAAGGAGAAGAAGAGGATTGAGTCAAAAGAAAAAGCTATTTTGGGGAGCCGGAGAAAACAAAACTTCAATTCTCGGAGCTAATGGCCGGATACGGGACTGGGCGCCAATGATCATTTAGTTATGGTTTAGAATAAAGCTTTGTTCAAAGTGAATTTTTCACGTTTAAATAAAATCCGGCCATGTTGATATGAACCCAGACTTGTTTAAATGAATTCCGTCTGATTAGTTCGAATTGTTGTCAAAATATATACGGCTATGGTTGGATGGCTGCCTCCCGCATTCCTAACTCGCCGATTTTCAGCACAAGACAACAAAGAGGAGAGAAGCCACATACATCAGTGGTCAGTGGTATCGTTATTACTAGTACAGTAGTACTCGTATACATTAACCGCGCAAACTAATTGAAGCCGCAAACACGGCGACGTATCGCTGCAGTAGGCCCAGGACCGATCTTCACCTCAGACACGAAGCAACTTTATTTCTGGTCATCCGCAGATCAACACGGAAGGCACAAAGAAGAAAGCTCAGCAGTCCCGCTCGCAGTAGCACTTGCGCTCGACGTGGTGCGTGTTGCACTGGCCGCGGGGAAAGTTCTCGGTGCGGCACACGGTTGCGCAGTTGCTGTCGCTGAAGCAGGGGCCCTTGAACTTGTGGCTCTGCGACTCGCACGTCCGGGCCTCCGCGGTCTTCGTCGTCCCCATCTCTGCAATGCAACACCACGGTAAGTAATTAAGCGAGCGCCGGTGATTAATTACTGTTCACATATGCTCGCTGGGAGGAAGGAAGCTCGGCGGACGCACCTGTGGCGACGAGGAGGAGCAGGATGAGGAGGACGGCCGGTACGGCGGCCATGCCCATGCGACGAGGGGATGCCATCTCTCTTCTGCACTTGCTCTCTTGCTTCACCCGAGTGTTAAATCCGAGCTCTCTGCTGCTGCTGCTGCTGCAGCGTGGCCTGGGTGTGTTAATTAACGAAGCAAAAGAGAAGGAGTTTATATAGGCAGGGAGAGAGAGAGAGAGAGATCAGTGTCGGTGGTGGTCGATGGGTGTTGAGAGCTGCTTTAAGCTTTGGGTGCTGGCGCGCTACGTGGTGGTAGTAGAGGAGCGGCGGCCAATATATACTTCCACGTTGCCATGGCAGGTGTCCAAGGATCCCCTCCATGCATGCATGCATGGCGACATGTGCTACGTGAGTGAGTGGAGGTGTCGGCAGGAGACGACGCTTCTGCGTGCGGCGCGGCGTGCAGGACTCGTGATTTGTGCCAACTTTACTTCACTTGCCCGCCGCCTAGCTTAGTCACTTCACTTGTTGCGACGAGAGAGGCATATCGAGGCGGTGCTCCCAATGCTTCAATGTGCACAAGGCAAAATTTGTATGTTTCAATTTTTTTTTTTGAGAATTTAATGCATGTTCACAAGACATGTGTCCATGGCCTCTAAGAAATTTAGATCCAAACTCAAACTACACATTGAGAAACAAAAAAGACAAATTTATATGAATAATGGGACAAGAAGACAAAAGGAAAAATGTCATTGTTCATATCAGGAATTTTCTTTTTTGATTCTCAATGTATATTTCGAGTTTGGATCAGAAATTTAAAAGGATTGTATACAAATGTCTTATGAACATTTTTTATTTTTATAGAACTTTTTTGAACCGTCTATAATTGACTTTTTTTTAGAAATTGAAGCATCGCCAAATCATTGGGCTCAAAAATAGATAGATAGATAGATAATAGATAGGGGCACAATTCTATGGTCGTGATGGAGAATGGGCGTTTAAGGCTTTATACTTTGGGCTCAAAAATAGATAGATAGATAGATAGATAGATAATACACATGTTGTCATGCGTGCTTGCCATGTGTGCAAGTATACACAATGCATGCGAGTACTCTACTTAATCAACTTTTTATACTGTTTTCATGGGATCACCCACTGTATAAGAACAGGACATTTATTGCACTCAGACTATTTTACTCTTTCATCTCAAGGCCCATCCACGCATATTTTTAGTCTGATTCTAAATTTGTAACACTTTCAACTTTTGAACCAATGATCCGATTTAGAATCGGTTTACAGGTTCGTGTTCATGACATTTAAATCTATAAAACAAGATCAAACTTGAACATGTTCAAATTAAAATCTGGTATCATAACGAAACTTATGTGAAATGTGATATGTTACGACAATGAAACTGAAGTGAACCAATAATAAAAACATGCAAAATATAATGTAATAAACCATAATAAAACTTACATCAAATCCGAGATGAAATATAGACGAATTGTGGAATGAAACAATAACGGAAACATGCAAAGGGAAATGTATGAATAACTACTGAAAATGTGTAAAATTGCGATGATATGAAACTGATACTATATAGAAAATATGTGAGAGAACACTTTTAGTGTCCAACCAAACTATGAAAATATTTCAACGAACTGATATTAAATTTATTTGTAAACTGCGAAAATAGAAATTAAACCTAAATGAAATAGTACTGAAATCCGAAATGGAAAAGTAGCGAAACCATGTAATAAAAAACGAAACATGTAAAAATACGGTAAAACACATATTTAATAGTTTCATATGTTTCATTATGGTTTCATAATTTGAATTTGATTTTTTTTCAAAGGCGTTCAAAATTGAACTTGTTTTCAAGATTTAAATATCATAAATACTAATATTCACACGTTCTTTTTCCGAGAGTACACCTAGGCGTACCATATTTTTATAGAAGGCAGAAGTTGAATTACAAGACACTACAACTTGTTGCGAACAACAAGTGTAGCAAGAACTCGATCCACACCCGAGCTAATGAAAAGATTAGCCACCAAAATAAGTACAAACACAACGCAAAGGGCCTATCCTAAACCAATCATCTAGCCGCGTCACGCAAACGCCAAACACTACAAGGAGCAACAACTTCAGCCACCCATACTTTGCCAACGCACTGTCCACCCTTGAATGCCTAAGAGGAGACGGCGAGTGGATAACAGGACTCGGTCGGACCGGGAAAATCCATCCTCGTGGAGCACCTATAGTTGTGTACTTAGCGCCCACGAAGATCAACTCGAACCAGCGGCAAGCACCGGAGAACCACCTCACAGGACCATTAAGCCAAGTCTCCACCCTAGATTCTCTCAACAGAGTAACGACGCCAAACGCCGCCATCGCTGGTCCTCCAATGGACCAAGACTTTCGCTCGGAGACCCCAACCCGGTCAAGAAAGGGAGATGCCGACACATCTTGACGACGCCTCCAAGGCAGGAAACGACACCCACGGGCGCCATCTTCGCCAGCTCCGACCGAAGACGAGTAGGATTTTCATCCAAACCGCCGCATATCTCCCACCCCTACCACCAGATTTGGCCACATAGTCGATGCAGGGGCGCACCGCTGTAGTCGCAACACCTTGCTGTCATGATCAAACCGCCGCGGAACACCGACCCCTCCAACTCCTACACCTACACGGAACGCAGACCACCATCCAACTCCTACACAGTCGAAGAAGACAACTCCAAACCAGCACCAACAAGATCCACAGGCACCGCAGGCAAGGGTTGGACTTGCCGCTCCTGGCAGCCAACCGTGCCGCGATTCCGTCCAAAGGACTCACGCGGGACTCCAGCGCACCTCCACCATGTTGGGGAACGTTGCATGAAAACAACAAAAAATTCCTACGCCCACGCAAGATCTATCAAGGAGATGCATAGCAACGAGAGGAGAGAGTATGTCTACGTACCCTCGTAGACCGTAAGCGGAAGCGTTTCACAACGCGGTTGATGTAGTCGGGCTTTCTTCGCGATCCAACCGATCGAGCACCGAACGTATGGCATCTCCGTGTTCAACACACATTCAGCTCGGTGATGTCCGCGCCTTCTTGATCCAGCAAGACGGCGAGGTAGTGGATGAGTTCCGACAGCACGACGGCGTGGTGATGGTGATGGTGAAGTGATCTCCGCAGGGCTTCGCCTATGCACTACGAAAATATGACCGGGGGTGTAAACGGTGGAGGGGCGCATAGCACACGGCTAGGCAATTGTCTGTCTTGTGCTAGGCTCCCCTCTCCCACATATATATAGGTGGGAGGGAGGGATGAGAAGCCAAGGGGGCGTCCAAGTAGGGGGAATCCTACTTGGGGTCTCTCCTAAGGTGGCCCCCCTTTCCTTATTTGGAGCGCGGGGAAAGGCAGGGGAGGGCCCCCCTCTTCCTTTCTCCCATGAGAGGGGGAGGCAGGAAGGGCTAGCCCTCCCCTTTTTCCTTCCCTAGGGCTGGCCAACCAAGTGGAGGGGCGCACCAGCCCCCAAGTGGGCTGGTCTGTCCCTCCCTTTGTCCCATTAAGCCCATAACTTGCCGGGGGGGGGGGGGGGGGTGCCGGAACCCCTTCCAGTGACCAGATTCCTTCCCGGTACGTCCCGAAACACTTGCGGTGTCCAAATACCATCGTCCTATATATCGATCTTTACCTCCCGACCATTTTGAGACTCCTCGTCATGTCTGTGATCTCATCCGGGACTCCAAACAACATTCGGTCACCAAATCATATAATTCAAATAACACTATATCGTCAATGAACGTTAGGCGTGCGTACCCTACATGTTCGAGAACTATGTAGACATGACCGAGACACCTCTCCGGTCAATAACCAATAGCGGAACCTGGATGCCCATATTGGCTCCTACATATTCTACGAAGATCTTACCGGTCGAACCGTAATGACAACATACGCAATTCGCTTTGTCCATCGTCGGTATCTTCATACCTACTTCAATCTCGTTACCGGCAAGTCTCTTTACTCGGTCCATAATACATCACCTCTTAACTAACTCCTTAGTCATTTGCTTGCAAGCTTATGATGTGTATTACCGAGAGGGCCCAGAGATATCTCTCCGATACTCGGAGTGACGAATCCTAATATCAATCTATGCCAACTCAACAAACACCTTCGGAGATACCTGTAGAGCATCTTTATGATCACCCAGTTACGTTGTGACGTTTGATAGCACATAAGGTATTCCTCCGGTATCTGGAGTTGCATAATCTCATAGTCGAAGGATTATGTATTTGACATGAAGAAAGTAATAGCAATAAACTGAATCATCATTATGCTAAGCTAACGGATGGGTCTTGTCCATCACATCATTCTCCTAATGATGTGACCTCGTTATCAAATGACAACACATGTCCATGGTTAGGAAACCTTAACCATCTTTGATCAACGAGCTAGTCTAGTAGAGGCTTATTAGGGACACAGTATTTGTTTATGTATTCACACATGTATTTAAGTTTCCGATCAATACAATTCTGGCATGAATAATAAACCTTTATCATGAATAAGAAAATATAAAATGATAACTTTATTATTGCCTCTAGGGCATATTTACTTCAGGCTCCCACTTGCACTAGAGTCAATAATCTAGTTCACATCGACATGTGATTAACACCCACAGTTCACATCGCCATGTGACTAACACCCAAAGAGTTTACTAGAGTCAACAATCTAGTTCAGATCGCCATGTGATTAATACCCAAAGAGTACTAAGTTGTGATCATGTTTTGCTTGTGAGAGAGGCTTAGTCAACGGATTTCTCATATACAGATCTGTATGTGAAAGTGCGTTAAGTCGACTAGAGGGGGGGGTGAATAGGCGATTTTTATGAATTCTTCAATGAGGAAGTTCAGGGTGAAGAAATTGACTGAGCTGCATGAGATTTCCAATGGCTTTACTCGAAGGGATTGGTAGGTGTAGACTGTTGAGATGAGCATCACTTGGAAATTTTTCCTTAGTATTTCCTCGACCCCCTTTAACAGTACGGTGTTTCCTATGACTCAAGAAAGAGAAAATGGAACTATGAAAACAAAAGTCTTCACGCTTCATGTTCCTCGCATGAATACCAAGTCTTCATGGTCACACCAATTTCTTCACTTTCAAAGTCTTCAGAAAATCTTCACAAATCCAAAGTCTTCAGTAGAAGATATTCATTTTTAGGGGTCGACTTTCTCTGTAAATATCAAACTCCTCATAAACTTATAGACCTGTGTACACTCAAAAACACATTAGTCCCTTAACCTATAAGTCTTCAATACACCAAAATCGCTAAGGGGCACTAGATGCACTTACAATCTCCCCCTTTTTGGTGATTGATGACTATATAGGTTAAGTTTTCAACGAGGATAAACATATGAAGTGTAAATACTGATATTGAGGAATTTGATTGCAATATATAGAAGAACTCCCCCTGAAGATGTGCATAGTGAGGAATTTGCTTTTGAAGCAATGCACATTTGAAGAGTAGAATCATGGAGAACTGCCCCTATATCTTGTAATTCATACATGCATTTAACATATGATATGAAGAGTTTGAAATGCATGATGAAATATGGTGACTGATGTAATTCAGCATGAGTGCATTAACATATATGAGGAAATAGCATGCAGAAGAACATAACGGAAGTATCAGACCACCATCGGGTTTAAGTTTACAACTCGATCCAACAAAGTCTTCAGAAGAATGAGAGTTGTAACTTAGCAAAAAAAACACCCAAATATAGAGACCCGCTTGAAGACTAACTCAAATTTCTCCCCCTTTGTCATCGAATGACCAAAAGGGATGAAAAGTGAGGACTACCGCCCCTGAAGAAAATCACGAAGTTGATGGAGGAGCGCCAGCGTTGTTGGGGTCGGTTGTTGAAGTAGGGCCTGCCACAGTGTCGTCCAAATCTTCATGCTCGTCAGTGTCGCGCGATGAAGAATAGGAGCTGGCCACCAAGGGAGGAACTTTGACTTTCTTGAATTTCTTTGCCGGTGGATGAGACCAGTCAAAGTCCTGCTTCAAACCCATTTGCTTCAGATCTTCTTCACCATAAAGATGAGATAATATAGCCCAGGTGCGATCAAAACTTCATGAAGGTAATAATGATTCTTCTTCACTACATTATGTGTAGCAGTCATGTTGTGAAGAATTGAACCAAACTGCCTTTTAACCCATTTATGGTTGCGATCGACCTTCTGGTGAAGACTGAGGAGAAGCTCACGATCAGTCATCACTCTTGGAGATGTGGCTTGAGGATTTTGCTTAGGAGCTTGTGTGTCAGAGTCATGAGTGGGAGAGTCATCATTGGTGGAGTATGAAGTTGCTTTGCAAAACTGCCCATCCAATGGACGAATGCCTTCATCAATAACAGCTGCCTTGCCTTTTTCATCAGATGAGGAAAATTTCCGCTTGAGGACTTCAATAGGAGGCAAGTAGCTGAGATGATTTTGAAAATCACCCTTGTAGTTGATTGAAGACCTTGATCTGAGGAATCTCAAGATCTAGGGAGCATAAGGCTTCAATTCAAACGGAGAGAGTGCAGCATTTGCCAAAGTACTAATGAAGAAATCATGGTAGTTAATTGGAATTCCATGGAGAATGTTGAAAAGCAGATTCTTCATGATGCCAACGACTTCATCATCATCAGAATAGTGTCCTTTGATAGGACTGAGGGTTTTGGCCAGAATGCGGTACACGGTCCTTGGCACATAGAGCAATTCCTTCACGAGGAATTTTGTTCTTGGAGCTTGACCAGGCTTCAAAGGCTTCATTGTAGATGAGACGCGCACCGTCAAGGGGAGTACCTACAGGCAGGGCATGAAGTAATTCAGAGGCCGGTGCCTTGAAGTGAGTGTTTTCGGTCATCCAGTCCAACACCCAAGAATTCGCATCTTCAGCTTTTCCTATGATGTGCAGCGTCGCGTAGAACTGAAGAATTAGCTCTTCATCCAATCGCATATGTCTCAGCAGAAGCCAAGTAACTTAGCGTCATGAAGAACACTGATGACTGGTGTCAAGCAAGGCAGAGATTCCATGTCCACATGAGGAATATGCTCATGATAAAAAATCTTTTCTTTGTTGAATAGCAGTGAGGAATAGAAGTTTGCTTGGCTGGCAGTCCAGAAATGCTTCCTTCTAAAACGAGCAGAGTCATATGGGTTGTAATCCATGAAGAATCATGCTCGTGAAAGAAGTCATCAGCCTTAAATTTTTGTTTCTTTGAGAAAGGATCCTTTGGCTTGGCTGAGGAGTGTCAGTTAATTGCATCACAACCTCAGGAATCGCAATCTCAGGATCCACAGGCTGAGGAATTTCAGTTCCTTCTTCAGTTGCAGCCTGGGTCTTCAATTCTTCAGCAGCTTGTTCATCAGCACTAGTGGCTGGAATTTCTTCATGAATGGACGGAGTGGCTTGATGTTCAGCAGAGCCCATTTGAACTTCAGTATGCACTGGGGACTAAGGAATTTGTTGCAGAGGTGTGAATAAAGGAGAATTGGGATGCTAACTTTCCCAAAAGTCATCATTCATCACAGGTGTTGTGCTCCCAATGTCCACATCCTCATCTTCTTCATTCAATTCTTCAACGCCGGCCTCTTCAGCTGTGAACTGAGGCATGGGCGATGAGACAACTGGGGTTGAAGGGATTGTATCCACTTCAATTTCTTCATCCAACTGCTCTGAAGAAGCAGCAGACGAAATATCTTCATCGGTCCCGCTTGGGATCTCATATTATTCACCAAAAGGAACGAGTTCCTTTGATGCATGCTTGAGACTGGAACAACATCAATAGGATTCTCAAACGAGCTTGTCAATTTCTTCATCTTCTTCAGAGTTGAAGATTCTGATGAAGTTGATGCTTTCCTTTTCTTCACTGCTGCACGCTCCGCAGCCTTGGTCTTCTTAGCTTCTGATGCAAAAGGAAGAGTTGGACATGGTGTAGGTGCAGGAGGAGTAGAGGAAATTGGTTCATTTTCTTCAGGTACAACTGATGCATGGTCAGTTTCTTCAGGCACAGCGGTTGAAGCTTCAGCTGGCCTGACTTGTTCTTCAGGTGCAACACTAGTGGCTGCCCTGGTATTTTCATCAGCGGCTGGAATGGAGTCATCAGCCCTGGTACTTTTAGTTTCATCAGCAGTGCTGGCATGTTCTTCAGTCGGCTGAGTAGATGCTTCAGCCTGAGGAATTTCAATGTGGGATGGAGCAACATTTGAAGAAAATCCTTTCGCCAATCTGAAAAATCTAACTTTTGCTCCTAGCCAGTCTGCACGGTAGGTGTCAAATTCATCACTTAGGTTTTTTATCTCAGTCTGAGCAACAATGAGTTGATCAGTGGTCATTGTGACAATGTTCTTCTTCAGAAGTCGCTCTTTCTTGTACTGAGCTTTCTTCAGCTGCCTGGCCTTCTCAAATTTCCATTTTTCTTCGCCTACGAAGGCGGTCAGCATGTGACTTTGGCCAGGAGTTAGCTTGAAGTCGGGCATAGGCGTGCTGGGGTCCTTGTGCCAGAGATCAATAAAGTCGAGGATCAACTTTGGATCCAAAAGCAGAACCACATTTGTGCCTTTGGCTCTAGCAGCCCGTTGCTGTCTATCTCTGATGATTTATGCAAGTTCCTCATCATCAGCTTCGTCTTCATCAGACGGCACTTGAAAGGCAACCTGCTTCTTGTGAGGACTTGGTCAAGAACCTCGTCCAGCAGTGGCCTTAGTCTTCAGCAGAGTGGGGCCAGTTGAAGAATGCGGAGGAGCTGAGGACTTTGGAGGAGCTGGTGCAGCTTGAGGAATTGGCCGTGAGGGCATTGCGTATGAGCTTGGCTGTGAGGACATTGGTGCAGAAGCCTTGGGCTTGTATGCGGGCTTCTTGGGCATAGCCTTCTTGGGCTTGCTAGCAGAGGCCTCAGTAGTGGCAGCAGCAGAATCTTCATTGAATTTCTTCACTGCCTCTTTTGCCATTTTTGCTAGTTCAGCTTGATGCTTGGCCCACTCCTTGGGATATTCCCCACCTCTTCTGATGATAGAGGGATCTGCAACTTGGCCTGGTGCCAGTGGAGGTCTTGAGCATGGAGGTTGTACTGTGAATTTCTTCATGTATTTAGGAGTTACATATCTGTGCTCCCTCCATTCTCTCATCCATCTCCTCTCGATCCTCTAAATGCGCACTTTGCGCTCATTCCTCGATTCCTCAGGGGGCGTGCAGTACCCTGCATAGAGGTCGTCAGGAATTTCAAATGCAGTGTTGACATCCAATTTCTTCCCTCCCTTCTGAGGTTTCTTGCCGCCAGCCATTTTCTTCAGCTGAGGATTCCGAACGATTGAATTCTCTGAAGAGGTATGCAACTTTTCGAGGAACGCTGCAAATGAGTTAAGTTGATGAGAACCTAGTGATTCAGCAGCAGACATGTGTACCTGTGAACAGAGTATAGGTGCGAAGAATTTGGAGAGGTCATATGCGTTCTCAGAAGTTTTTGCAAAAAGAACAAATTTGAGGAATTTGACCAGATGAGCCTTGAGGAATTTCACTAAGCGTTCTTTGACTTAGGTTCCAGAGTTGTATAGATTGAAAATCCACACAATTGAGGAATCTTGAAGAAAAATGTTGCTTAGGGAAAACTAGTGGTCAACCCATACAATCCTGTCGATCCCCCTCCCGCTTACCAGGCCGATCACCTGCCCACTTACCAGATCAAGAACAGATGATTTGAGCTAGGTGTTTAGAGTGTGAAGATTGAAGAATAAACACCTTTTTGAAGATCTGTAGAAATCATCAGAATCAACAAGGGCGGTAAAAGTAACTTTTAATTACCCTAGACAAAGAACACGATGAACTGGGAATAGTAGATTTGAAGCTCGTCGGTTCAGATCTTCCACACCCTAACTTGGTAGAGGAAGATAGCTACGGCGACGGCGGAGTGAAAAAATCCGCGGTCGGCGCGAGTACGGCGGCGACGAGGTCGAGGCAGCGAAGCTCTTCCTCACCGGCGATGATGGAAGTAGTGGCGGTGCTAGGTCTTGAGAGCTCGAGCGGGGTAAAAACGAAGTGAGGAGGGGAGGGGTATTTATAGCCGACGTGAAAAACCGCTCCTCCAAGGAAAGTGGACGAACATGCCCCTGACCCTTCTCATTCGTGCGACATGTGTCACCCACGTACAGAGAGGTGGATATCGTGTAAGATCGTGGGTGAATAAGATGATCATATCATGGAATGTGGAACAGTTTGAGCGGCAAAAGCCAAAAATTCAGATTAGAATATTTTAACATTTCGTTCGCAAATTCTTCAGCTGACAAGGGCACAGTGAAGATTTTGACCGGGTTTCAAATAGAACGCACATGAAGAATTTGTGAATATACTGGGTTGAGTATAGCATAGAGGGGGAAGGGTCCGATCACATTCACTTCGCAGAAAAAGCAACTTAAAGAAATAGCAATAAGTGAATGATGTAGAGGACATAAACTCTATATATATATATATATATATATATATATATATATATATATATATATATATATATATATATATAGCCAATGAAGAACAACGACGGAAATAGTGAAGATAATGCAAAGTTGAAGAATTTGAACAACTGAGAAATTTCAAAAGACTGAAGAGAAACTCAAATTTAAGATTTTCAACTTTTATTGGTGGCGTAACCCACCGTATAAGAATGATGATTTCAGACGCCGCGTACAATTGTCGTAGGGCTCTGAGAATCAAATTCTTTGTTAATTTCTTCACACTTAGAGGGTTAGTCTTCATTGATTGAACAAAAATGTTACTTCGTGTGTTGCACACTAAGTCATAAATTTTGCATAAGTTTTTGGATGTGTGTCCTTTTCAAAGGACATTCGAAGATTCTAAGATATTTAGCTCACACCGCAACTTGCTAAATCTCTTCTCATCCAAGGGCTTTGTGAAGATATCGGTTAGCTGTTCTTCAGTCTTCACATGCTCGATGGAGATGTCGCCCTTCAATACATGATCACGAAGACAATGATGACGGATCTGAATATGCTTTGTCTTCGAGTGCTGAACTGGGTTATGAGCAATCTTGATGGCACTCTCATTGTCGTAGTAGAGTGGCACATTCTTCATGTTGATGCCGTAGTCCTTGAGGGTTTGCTTCATCCATAGTAACTCAGCACAGCACGAACCAGCAGCAATGTACTCAGCTTCAGTAGTAGACAGAGATATGCTGTTCTGTTTCTTCGAGGACCAACACACCAAAGATCGTCCGAGGAAATGGCATGTGCCAGATGTTGACTTGCGGTCCACACGATCACCAGCATAGTCGGAGTCTGAATATCCAACGAGATCAAAAGCCGAGCCCTTGGGATACCATAATCCAAGTGTTGGAGTGTGAGCTAGATATCGAAGAATATGCTTCACAACCTTATGGTGTGATTCCTTCGGTGTAGCTTCAAAGTGGGCACACATGCAAACACTAAGCATAATATCTGGCCTAGATGCACATAAATACAATAAAGAACCAATCATGGAGTGGTATACCTTTTGATCGAAGTCAATACCATTTTCATCAGTGCATAGATGGCCATTTGTGGGCATAGGGATTTTGACGCCTTTGCAATCTTGCATGCCGAATTTCCTCAGTACATTCTTGAGGTATTTCTCCTGAGATATGAATATGCCATTGCGCTGTTGACGAATTGGAAGACCTAAGAAGAATTTCAATTCTCGCATCATAGGCATTTGATATTCTTCACTCATCATAGAGGCAAATTCATCACTGTAACGTTGGTCAGTACAGCTAAAGATAATGTCATCAACATATATTTGGCACACAAATAATTCACCATCATAAGATTTAGTGAAAAGAGTTGGGTCAAGTGAACCGGGTTTGAAGCCTTTCTTCATGAGGAATTCCTTCAAAGTATCATGATACGTCTTCGTTGTATCTACTTTTCCAAACACTTTTGCCCTTGTTTTGGACTCTAACTTGCATGATTTGAATGGAACTAACCCGGACTGACGCTGTTTTCAGCAGAATTGCCATGGTGTTATTTTTGTGCAGAAATAAAAGTTCTCGAAATGACCTGAAACTTCACGGAGATTATTTTTGGAATTAATAAAAAATACTGGCGAAAGAATCAAGGCCAAGGGGCCCACACCCTATCCACGAGGGTGGGGGTGCGCCTACCCCCTGGGCGCGCCCCCTGCCTCGTGGGCCCCCTGGTGCTCCACCGACCTCAACTCCAACTCCATATATTCATGTTCGGGGAGAAAAAAATCAGAGAGAAGGATTCATCGCGATTTACGATACAGAGCCGCCGCCAAGCCCTAAACTCTCTCGGGAGGGCTGATCTGGACTCCGTTCGGGGCTCCGGAGAGGGGAATCCGTTGCCGTCGTCATCATCAACCATCCTCAATCACCAATTTCATGATGCTCACCGCCGTGCGTGAGTAATTCCATCATAGGCTTGCTGGACGGTGATGGGTTGGATGAGATTTATCATGTAATCGAGTTAGTTTTGTTAGGGTTTGATCCCTAGTATCCATTATGTTCTGAGATTGATGTTGCTATGACTTTGCTATGCTTAATGCTTGTCACTAGGGCCTGAGTGCCATGATTTCATATCTGAACCTAGTATATTTTCATGAATATATGTGAGTTCTTGATCCTATCTTGCAAGTCAATAGTCACCTACTATGTGTTATGATCCGGCAACCCCGAAGTAACAATAATCGGGACCACTCCCGGTGATGACCGTAGTTTGAGGAGTTCATGTATTCACTATGTGTTAATGCTTTGGTCCGGTACTCTATTAAAAGGAGGCCTTAATATCCCTTAGTTTCCAATAGGACCCCGCTGCCACGGGAGGGTAGGACAAAAGATGTCATGCAAGTTCTTTTCCACAAGCACGTATGACTATATTTGGAATACATGCCTACATTACATTGATGAATTAGAGCTAGTTCTGTGTCACCCTATGTTATAACTTTTGCATGAGGAATCGCATCTGACATAATTATCCATCACCGATCCAATGCCTACGAGCTTTTCACATATTGTTCTCCGCTTAGTTACTTTACCGTTGCCACTGTTACAATTGCTAGAAAACTGCTACTATTACTTTTGCCACCGTTACTGTTACTTCCATACTACTTTGCTACTAAATACATTGCTGCAGATATTAAGTTATCCAGGTGTGGTTGAACTGACAACTCAACTGCTAATACTTGAGAATATTCTTTGGCTCCCCTTGTGTCGAATCAATAAATTTGGGTTGAATACTCTACCCTCGAAAACTGTTGCGATCCCCTATACTTGTGGGTTATCATATCATACCATGCTCGAGGGGCCTGCTTGAGGCCATAGAGGGCCTTGTTTAGTCTGAAGACTTTGTCAGGATGCTTTGGATCTTCGAAACCTGGGGGTTGAGCAACATATACTTCTTCCTCAAGCTTACCATTGAGGAATGCACTTTTCACATTCATTGGATATAAGGTGATATCATGATGGTTAGCATAAGCAAGTAATATGCGAATAGCCTCAAGTCTAGCAACAGGTGCAAAAGTTTCATCGAAATCAATTCCTTCAACATGTGTGTAGCCTTGAGCTACAAGCCGTTCCTTATTCCTCACCACAAGGCTATTTTCATCTTGCTTGTTGCGGTAGATCCACTTTCTGCCGATGATATTGTGCTTGCGAGGGTCTGGTCGCTTCACAAGTTCCCAGACATTGTTGAGCTCGAACTGATGTAGTTCCTGTTGCATAGCTTGAATCCACTCAGGATCCAGAAATGCTTCATCTACCTTAGTGGGCTCTGTGATAGAGACAAAAGCAAAGTGCCCACAAAAGTTAGACAAATGTGAAGCTTTTGAGCGTGTGAGAGGACCTGGTGCATTGATGTCGCTAATGATTTTCTCAATCTGCACTTCTTTTGCAACACGAGGATGAGCGGGTTGGCGATGAGGAATTTGATCAGCATTTTCTTCAGAGTCATTTTCTTCAGTTGCACCAGCATGATGTTCTTCACGATCAGGTATGATTTCTTCAGCAGATTCTTCGGTAGGAATGACATCCTCAGCAGCCTTAAGTTTGATGGCTTCCTTAGGAGATATTTCATCTATCACAAGAGGTAGGTGCTCTCTTTGCGAGCCATTAGTTTCATCGAACAGCACATCTACAGTTTCAACAACCTTGTGATGAACGGTGTTGAAGACTCTGTAGGTGTGCGAGTCCTTTCCGTAACCAAGCATAAAACCTTCATGTGCTTTCGATGCAAATTTAGAACTGTGAGAGGATCTCTAATCCAGCATTTGGCACCGAAGACTTTGAAATAACTCACATTGGGTTTATTGTCAGTGAGGAGTTCATATGCAGTCTTTTTGAAGAATTTGTGAAGATATACCCTGTTGATGATGTGGCACGCAATATCAATTGCCTCAGGCCAGAAGCGAAGAGGCGTCTTGTATTCGTCAAGCATAGTGCGAGCCATCTCAACAAGAGTCCCGTTCTTGCGCTCCACGACGCCATTCTGCTGAGGAGTATAAGGGGCACATAACTCATGAGTAATACCAAGTTCATCAAGATAATCATCAAGACCAGTGTTCTTGAACTCGGTCCCATTATCACTCCTAATGTGCTTGATCTTCACACCGAAGTTGGTTGAAGCCCTCGAGGAAAAACGTTTGAAGACTTCCTGCACTTCAGTTTTGTATGTGATGATATGTACCCATGTATAACGAGAATTGTCATCAACAATAACAAAGCCATATAATGATGCAACATTAGTGAATGTGGCATAGTGAGTAGGGCCAAAGAGATCCATGTGAAGCAATTCAAATGGACGAGTGGTAGTCATGATAGTCTTCGCGGGATGCTTGGCTTTGGTCATCTTTTCAGCTTCACAATCCCCGCACAGGTGATCCTTGAGGAATTTGACATTCTCAATGCCAATGACATGCTTCTTCTTCGTCGATGCCATAGCCAGCCTTCTTAAGCTTTTGCAAGTAGACATGTGGCAGGCTGTGGTACTACAGAGAAATCAACAATATACAAGTCTCCTCTCCTAAAGCATTCAAAGACTTTGGAATTGTCAGATTCCATGAGTACAAGGCAACGATATTTTCCGAAGACAACAACCATATCAAGATCACAAAGCATTGAGACAGACATGAGGTTGAATCCTAGGGACTCGACAAGCATGACTTTGTCCATGTGTCGATCCTTTGAAATTGCAACCCTACCTAGACCCAATACCTTGCTTTTGCCTTTGTCAGCGTAGGTAATATGCTTCAGAGGTGATGGACATAAAGCAGTGCTCATCAATAGATTTCTGTCACCAGTCATGTGATTTGTACATCCACTATCAAGGACCCACTCAGTGGCTTTGGGTTGAATTAGATCAATTTCATCAGTGAATTAGTGCAACTTACAAACTCATATACTTCATCAGTGAAGAATATGATGCCAAATTCATCAGATCAATTTCATCAAGCAGTAGAACACATAAAACAGTATGAGGATGTAAGAAATGAAAATTCATTTCTTCATGATGAGCTTGCGTCCTTTCAAGCATTTTCAGGTCTCTAGCAAATTCTTCAGACGATAAGGTTCGTCTGGAGACCTGTCCCTTCATAAGAGATTAGTTCTTTTTCTTCACCACTCACATCTGAAGGGGTGGTAAAGAGTTCATCAGTCTACGAGCACCATAAGAGAAAGGTGGCATAGATGCCAATCCACTTCGTTTCACAGAAGAAGGGTTAGTGTAAGCATATGAATAAGCAGAGAAATTCTTCGAGGACTTATGAACATAATGATTTGAAGAATAATGTGCATATTCATAACCCTTAGATCTTCCCTGTGAAACAGAAGTGTTAGCACGATGATGTTCATATGAGGATTTTGATCCATATGAGGAATTTGATCTGGGGTTCCTTTTCTTCACAGGTGGTGTCATGAGGACATTCACCTGAAGACTTTCAAGGCACCTTTTGGGAACCCAGATCTTCCTCTTAGGGGAACCGTTCCTGCAGTTAGTGCCAACATATCTAGCAAATACTTCACCATTCTGATTTTTGAACAGTTTATAGTTGGAGTCAAATGACTCATCAGAAGAATGAGGAGATTCACAAGTAAAGCCTGATAAGGTAGATGGATCTACTGGAGGTCCCTTTGCAGCAACCCTTTAGGTTTTGGGGTACTGCTCAGACTTCCAGTATGTTCCATCAGCATTGAGTTTCCTCTCAAAGGCAATACCATCTGTCCTAGAGTTCCATCAGCTTGATGCCCTTTGAGGCTTTTGTACATGCCTGTCACATACAATTCCTTCAGCCCTGCATCTTCAGTGATACTAACAATGTCCTTAGGTGAGGAATTAGTGATAGCAGAGATAGTTGAAGAATTTGCAGAAATAGAAGCATTTGAACATTCAGGTGAAGAATTAGCAGATTCACGTTCAATGCACTTCAAACATGGAGGAATAAATTCTTCCTGAGCAGCGCTGATTTGTTGAGCAAGTAATGAATCACGCTCCTTCTGAAGATCCTCATAACTCACCCTTAGCTTCTCAAGATCTTGCTTTCTTTGAAGAAATTCATAAGAAAGCTTCTCATGATTAGATAAGAGAGAGTTATGATGACTTTGAAGATTGTCGAACTTGGACTGAAGTCTCTGAAGATTTTCAATCAAGGTTTGAGTGCGATCCATTTCTTCACACAACATATCATCGCTTTTGTCTAGCATATTTTGAACTTTCTCAATAGCCCTTTGTTGTTTCACAGCAATCTTAGCAAGTTTAGAGTAGCTGGGCTTGAGATTTTCATCAGATTCATCTTCACTGGATTCTGAGGAGGAATATTTGAATACCTTTGCACTTTTCACCACTAAGCGATAGGTGGGAGCGTAGTCATCATTTCCATCATCAAAAGTGTTGGGGAAGTCATTCTGCTCAGTGTTGAAGATGGATTTACTGACGAAAGCAGTAGCGAGGGCAAGGCTCGACACGCTAGAGTCTGATTCCTCAGATGCCTCGTCTTGCTCATTTTCTTCAGATTCAGCCTCAGAGTCCATTTCCTTGCCAATGAATGCCCCAGCCTTTTTGGAGCTGCTCTTCTTGTGAGATGAAGACTTCAAGGATTTTGATGATGAGGACTTTGAAGATTTCTTCTTCTTCTTTGAGTCATCAGAACTGTAATCCTTGTGTTTCTTCTTCTTTGATTCCTTTTCCCACTGAGGATAGTCTTGAATGTAGTGACCAGGTTTCTTGCATTTGTGGCATAGCCTCTTCTTGTAGTCACGGGATGCGAAATCATCATTTCTTGAGGATTTTCCAAAGCGACCACGTCTTGGGAACTTCTGAAATTTCCTCACGAGCATTGCTAGCTCCTCACTCAGTTCTTCAGGATCACCAAGGCTGCTACCAGAATCCTCACTTTCAGATTCAGATACTGCCTTGGCCTTCAGTGCACGTGATCTGCCATAGCTCGGTCCATACAGATCTCTCTTCTCAGCAAGCTGGAACTCGTGAGTGTTGAGCCTTTCGAGGATATCTGCGGGATCAAGTGACTTGTAGTCTCCACGTTCTTGTATCATTAGTGCCAGAGTATCAAATGAGTAATCGAGCGATCTCAGCAATTTCTTCACCACCTCGTGGTCGGTGATGTCAGTGGCACCAAGTGCTTGAAGCTCATTTGATATGTCAGTGAGACGATCGAAGGTTTGCTGAACACTTTCATTGCCGAGTCTTTTGAAGCGGTTGAAGAGATTGCGAAGAACATCAACTCGAGAGCCACGCTGTGTTGACACTCCTTCATTGACCTTGGATAGTCTATCCCAGATGAGCTTAGCTGTCTCCAA
This sequence comes from Aegilops tauschii subsp. strangulata, assembly GCF_002575655.3. Classification (NCBI taxonomy): domain Eukaryota; kingdom Viridiplantae; phylum Streptophyta; class Magnoliopsida; order Poales; family Poaceae; genus Aegilops; species Aegilops tauschii. The sequence goes on from NC_053035.3 coordinate 7,396,991, forward strand.
AGCACTCACTCTGCCATACTGCCCTTTGCTCAGATGGCCACATATGATGTTCTTCGCTTGAGAATCGAGTTGCTTGAATCTCTTCACATCAGCAGCATTCACGGAAGGTGAGACAGTGGGAACGCCATTCTCCACAATGTACCAGAGATCGTTGTCAATTGCCTGAAGATGCATATGCATCTTAATCTTCCAGTAGGGGTAGTCCGTCCCATCGAAGGTAGGACACCCAGTAGAAACTTTGATCATACCTGCAGTCGACATAACTAAAACTCCAGGCGGTTAAACCAAAATCACACAGAACAAGGGAGTATGTTGCTCTGATATCAATTGAAACTGCGTTAAGTCGACTAGAGGGGGGAGGTGAATAGGCGATTTTTATGAATTATTCAATGAGGAATTTCAAGGTGAGGAAATTCCTAAGTGAAGAACTACTTAGCAGCGGAATAAGTACTCAGATGCAAACATAACAGAGCATAAGCATAGTCATCATGATGAAATAAATACAAGAACAGAGTACAGGAAGCGTAAACACAAGATAAGTAGGATGAAGACAAACAGACTGAAGAAATTGAGATGAGGAAATTGTGAAAGTCTTCAGTCAAAGTCTTCAAACAGATATGAACAAGCACACAACATAGAAATGAGGAAATGGAAGGGTTGAGGAAATAGAACCAGTAGCTCGGTGAAGACAATGATTTGGTAGACCACTTCCAACTGTTGTGATAGTTGTATGTCTGGTTAGGGCGGCTAGGTATTCAAACCTGAGGACACACAGTCCCGGACACCCAGTCCTGAACACACAGTCCAGGACACTCAGTCCTCACCGTATTCCCCTTGAGCTAAGGTCACACAGATCTCGACCAATCACTCGTGGTAAGTCTTCAGGTGACTTCCGAACCTTCACAAACTCGGTCACTCGGCGATCCACAATTTCCTCTTGGATGCTCTAGACCATGACGCCTAACCGTCTGGAAGATGCACAGTCTTCAAAGATAACAAGCGTCGGATCCACACAGGATCAATCTCTTCAGTGATGCTCAATCACTTTGGGTTTGTAAGTGTTTGGGTTTGGGTTTTCCTCACTTGATGATTTTCACTCAAAGTCCTCGGAGGATGGGATGCTCTCAATGACAAGTGTCAAGTTCTCTTGGAGCAGCCAACCAGCTAGTGGTTGTAAGGGGCGGCTATTTATAGCCTAGAGAGCATCCCGACATGATAAGACATAAATGCCCATCAATGATATGACCGTTAGGTGGGTAAGATATTTTGGGACAGCTGGCGCATAGCACATTAACGGTCGGAAATTTGACTATCAAATTCCTTAGGGCTATCATGTTCCTCACTTGTAGGCAATCCGCACTGGCGAATTCCTAACTCCTCAGTCATAACAAATTCCTCAGAGACCAGAAGAACTTCATCTCTGTCACTGAAGAAATTGACTGAGCTGCATGAGATTTTCAATGGCTTCACTCGAAGGGATTGGTAGATGTAGGATTTTGAGATGAGCATCACTTGGAAATTTTTCCTTAGTATTTCCTTGACCCCCTTTAACAGTACGGTGTTTCCTATGACTCAAATAAGAGAAAATGAAACTACGAAAACAAAAGTCTTCACGCTTCATGTTCCTCGCATGAATACCAAGTCTTCATGGTCACACCAATTTCTTCACTTTCAAAGTCTTCAGAAATCCAAACTCTTCAGTCGAAGATATTCATTTTTAGGGGTCGACTTTCTCTGTGAATATCAAACTCCTCATAGACTTATAGACCTATGTACACTCACGAACACATTAGTCCCTTAACCTATAAGTCTTCAATACACCAAAATCACTAAGGGGCACTAGATGCACTTACAGTATGTATTTTGTAAATTTCTATATCTACAATGCTCTGCATGGAGCTACTCTAGCTAATTGCTCCCACTTTCAATATGTATCCAGATTGAGATTCAGAGTCATCCGGATCGGTGTCAAAGCTTGCATCGACGTGACCCTTCATGACATACTCTTTATCACCTCCATAACCGAGAAACATTTCCTTAGTCCTCTTAGGTACCTAAGGATAGTATTGACCGCTGTCCAGTGATCCACTCCTGGATCACTATTGTATCCCCTTGCCAAACTCATGGCAAGGCACACAATAGGTCTGGTACACAGCATGGCATACTTTATAGAACCTATTGTTGAGGCATAGGGAATGACTTTTATTCTCTCGCTATCTTCTGCCGTGGTCGGGCTTTGAGTCTTACTCAACTTCATACCTTGCAACATAGGCAAGAACCCTTTCCTTGATTGATCCATTTTTAAGTTCTTCAAAACTTTGTCAAGGAATGTGCCTTGTGAAAGTCCTTATTAGACGTCTTGATCTATCTCTATAGATCTTGATGCCCAATATATAAGCAGCTTCTCCGAGGTATTTCATTGAAAATTCTTATTCAAGTATCCTTTTATGCTATCCATAAATTCTATATCATTTCCAATAAAAAATATGTCATCCACATATAATATCAGAAGTGCTACAGAGCTCCCATTCACTTTCTTGTAAATACATGCTTCACCGAAAGTCTGTATAAAACCATATGCTTTGATCACCTCATCAAAGCGTATATTCTAGCTCCGAGATGCTTGCACCAGTCCATAGATGGATTGCTGGAGCTTCCACACTTTGTTAGAACCTTTAGGATAGACAAAACCTTCTAGTTGCATCATATACAACTCTTCTTTAAGATATCCATTAAGGAATGCAGTTTTGGCATCCATTTGCCAGATTTCATAATCATAAAATGCGGCAATTGCAAACATGATTCAGACAGACTTAAGCATCGCTACGGGTGAGAAAGTCTCATCGTAGTCGACTCCTTGAACTTGTCGAAAAACTTTTGCGACAAGTCGAGCTTTGTAGACAGAAGCATTACCATCAGCGTCAGTCTTCTTCTTGAAGATCCATTTATTTTCTATGGCTTGCCGATCACCGGGCAAGTCCACCAAAGTCCATACTTTGTTCTCCTACATGGATCCTATCTTAGATTTCATGGCCTCAAGCCATCTGTCGCACTAGTAGAAAACATGCCTTTTGACCCGGTTCAATAGGGCCTTTAGTCCCGGTTCTGGAACCAGGACAAAAGGGTCGGGACTAAAGGCCCCCCCCCCCCATTTAGTCCCGATTGTGTTATAAACCGGGACTAAGGGGGCTCCACGTGGCCGCTCTCTGGAGCTCCACCTTTAGTCCCGGTTGGTAACACGAACTGAGACTAAAGGATTTTTTTTAAAAAAAATGAATTATTTTTTCAATTTTTTTCCCAATTTTCAAATTTCTGAATTATTTGACAATTTAATCTCTAATCACCCCTCATCACTGCTCACTTTAATCTTTAATGTCTAATCACCCCTCATCATTCCAAATCGTCTAAGTTCCCGGCCGGTCACCCATCCTCTCACTACTCCAGCCTGAGCACGCTTAACTTTCGAGTTCTATTCCCCCTCGTTTCCTCGTAATGCAACCGGGACTAATGTGTACATTGAGAGTGGACGAAAGCCCTGTTTTCTACTAGTGTCCGAATCTGGGCTCATCATAGCTTCTTCATAGTTCGTAGGTTCACCTTGGTCTAGTAACATGACTTTCAGAACAGGATTACCTTACCACTATAGTGTGGATCGTGCTCTGGTCGACCTACGAAGTTCAGTAGTAACTTGATATGAAGTTTCATGATCATCATCATTAGCTTCCTCTCTAGTTGGTGTAGGCATCACGGGAACGGTTTTCTGTGATGAGCTACTTTCCAATTTGAGAGAAGGTACAATTACCTAATCAAGTTCTACTTTGCTCCCACTCACTTCTTTTGAGAGAAACTCCTTCTCTAGAAAGGATCCATTCTTAGCAACAAAGGTCTTGCCTTCGGATATGTGGTAGAAGGTGTACCCAATTGTTTCCTTAGGGTATCCTATGAAGACGCACTTCTCCGATTTGAGTTTGAGATTATCAGCTGAAGCCTTTTGACATAAGTGTCGCAACCCCAAACTTTAAGAAACAACAACTTAGGTTTCTTGCCAAACCATAGTTCATACGGTGTCATCTCAACGGATTTAGACGGTGCCCTATTTAACGTGAATGCGGCTGTCTCTAATGCATAACCCTAAAACAATAGTGGTAAATCGGTAAGAGACATCATAGATCGCAACATATCTAATAAAGTACGGTTACGACGTTCGGACACACCATTGCGGTGTGGTGTTCCAGGTGGCGTGAGTTGTGAAACAATTTCACATTATTTTAAATGAAGGCCAAACTCGTAACTCAAATATTCGCCTCCGTGATCAGATCGTAGTAACTTTATTTTCTTGTTACGATGATTCTCCACTTCACTCTGAAATTATTTGAACTTTTTAATTTCAGACTTGTGTTTCATCAAGTAGATATCACTGGTACAGCGAGGTGCTATACAAACGGTTTTTGACCCCTTTCCGCGACGGCGTTCTGAACCGTTGCCTAGTGAGTGACTGCGATAGGGGGGGTCCATCCCACACGACCCAGAAACCGTCGGGGATATGCCCTCCTGGCACACACACTCGGCAAAATGAGGTTGTGCGCGACCGGCGAGCAATCAAATACGGTTATACGTATAGTAGTGCTAAAAAAATACAATTATACAGGCGAAATCGTTTCAGGATATGCCCTCCTTTTGTTTGGCTATAATTTTCTGGTCTAGCTATCTCTGGTTCACACAACATGTTTATAATTCACTTGGATGCTTTAATACATTTCTCAACTGAAGAACATTACAGACGATGTGTTTATTTACAAATTCCAGAAGACATTGATATATGGCAACCGGAGAGAGGCTTCATTTGTTAAGTAGTTAGCTGGGCTTGAACGTTGGTTTAAAAAAAGTAGCATTGACGCAACAAGACTATAGATAGCCTTAAACTCTAGTATACAGGTAGACATGATGTGTTTTGTTTTGTTTTGTTTGTGTACACACACCTTCGACTAGCTTAGCTTCTGAAAGCTGGAGATGAACGCCTTTTGTTTGGTTATAATTTTCTGGTATCTAGTTTTCTCCACTTCACACAACATGCTTATAATTGACTTGGGAGCTTTATTAAGTTGCTCAGCTGAAGAATATTACATTGTGCTTGTTTGCAAATTCTAGAAGACATTGATATATGCCAACAGGAGAGGCTTGGTTGGTTAAGTTATTAGTTAGCTGGGTTAGAACCTTGCTTTCTAAGGTCTCCATTAATTTAAAACCACTTGACAGACTATATGCCTAATCACTATAAGTTGCCTGGTTGCCTGACATGTGTTAGATGAAGCTTATGGTGTTAAGTAGTAATCTTATTAATTGACTGATAAACCTTTCGCTTTTGGTGTTATGCCTGTCCATATTAAGCTCGGTTGATTGGCATTTTGATCTACTCTTCTCCCCTTTCGTTGATGTTGTTTCCTTCCTCACGCAGGTCCGTAGGAAAAAGATGGAACGCCTCATGCAGTTTCATTGGAGGAGATAAAGTGGGACTGCACAGCACCGCAGGGTCAACGATTTCGTTTGTGCACGAATTGGACAGGTTCGTTGTATATTTTCTCTTATACAACAAGAATTCATTGAGCGATGGAACGCCTCTTGCGCTCGTTTGTTTTGGAATAATAGGGAGTGGTTAGCATGTCCCGACTACAGTGGCTGAGTTGAATTTCAACGATTTCCAATAGGAGGTTATTCCTTTATTGTTTAGTTCGTTTATATGTTCCATCCTTTCTTCTTACTTGTGTGATGCGGGGACAGTATTTGCTAGGATGCACGCTGCTCGAGAAGGAGGAGTTCCCATTCGCCATGAAGGAATTCGAGAATGTTTGGCATTTGTGAATCCTCTCTGTGCATTCTGAACCAGGCTACGTATTTTACTAAGATCGTCACCTTTATCCCATGATTTCAGCATAAGACTTGGTAGGTGTAGCACGTAGCAGCAGTCTGACTGGTGGTTAACTAGAAGTTGGTTCCTTTGTAGCTAACCGGTGATCTTAGATGCGTCTAAAGCATACTTCCTTCTCCTCACGGCCTACCATGAGGAGAAGGAGGGGGCGTCCGCTTCTGCTCGGGCCACCACGCGCTCAGGTTCGGCCAAGACGTTATTCTCTCACCCATCTTCTCCTCACGTCCGACCTGGAGCAGTAGCGCGCCAGCGCCTCCAAATAGCCAGCCCAGCTAGCTTGACGAGGAGGAGGAGGTCAAGTTCCTGGGGTCCCTGCCATGGCCATCTAAGGCGAGCTTAGGCCCCTGCTGCAGTGGTAAGACGACCCTTCCTTCCTCCCTTCTCTGAGAGCCACGTAGCTTGCTTCGGGGGTGCTCCGAGCCATGTAGTTTGGAGGTGGTTTTACTTCAATGAGACAATTACAGCTGGAACATAGGAAGCATATGCCATCTTTTTTCTTTTGTTTGTGCTGTAACAAAAATATATCTCTTGTCAAGTACCAACTCTTTCGTCTCCTGTTATTATGCACCTATTATATTAACTTTGCACTGGATGTTATCTTTGCAGCAGGATCATGATGATTGAATGCCTAATATTGGAAAACAATTCATTCTTGTTGTACATCTCTATGTGCTGCTTCCTCTCTAGCTGTAGCTGTTGTGCTCGGCTTATTCTTTCATTGTGTATGGTCCAGATTATATATATAGTCGAGAAGCTTGACAACAACGTTAGCATGGAGCTCTGTGGTTCTACTCAGGCCACGAAACGCTTGAGACAAGACGAGATGGTTGGCTGCTCGCCCATCTTCTCCTCACGCCGGATCTGGAGCAGCATCACATCCAAATATCTCGGCCCCAACTAGCTCGACGAGGAGGAGAGTAAGTTCCTAGACCCCCTCCATGGTAGTTCTCTAATCTTTACCCTAATAGCTAGTTTTGTTTGGGGGGTGGGGTGGGGGGTTCTCTTGTCAAGTACCAACGCTTTTGTCTCCATGCATATGTACATACAATGTGTTCGTGGTGCCATCTCTGGTTCCATCATCAGTGTGTGCACGGTGCCATCTCCTCCATGCAGCAGTCCAATGTTTCCAACTGTTGCTCATGGTTCCCATTATATTACCTCTAGCGTCGCTGCTGAATGCTCGACCCTGGGTGGCCTGAAGTGCACTTATCCTGTCCAAAAAATCATTGGGCCTTCTTTGTGTGGCCTGAAATTAATCACCGAAGGAATAAACCAATAAAGAATATATGTTTGATTGTTCTGTAGCATGGTATGGTACATATTGGAATGACACGGAAGATCTTCGAACAGTATATGCAAAACTTACACACATGCCTCTTGACTCCTGTTCATCCGTAAAGGATACCATGTTGGATTTGTCATCTTCATCGTATTGAAACTGATGAAAGCATGCCACAAGAATTAGGTAGAGAAATTAAGGGAATCACAAAGTAAACTTGGGTCAGTGTCATCTAAACATGGGCATAATGTGATCTCATTACAGAATATAAAAGCACAGATTTACTAATTATGACATTGGCTAATTCAACAATTCATTGGAAGTTGTTTTAGGCAGAACCACTCTAATCCATCAGGAGTACCTATTTTTTAGGTTCCAACAAAGTTCGTAGGGTTACCTAACAGTAATACCATACCGAAATCACTTGAAAATTAAGAGAGGGAGAAGGATAGGGGAGGCAAGATATCAGCAATTAGGCCGTTTTGAGAGAGAAAGGGACCCCGTGGATGGGTCCTTGCGGTCGCCGGCCAAGTTCACGCTGTCGCTGCAGTTCACATCTGGGCCGTCGCCTAAGAGGGGAGGGGATTAGGTGGAGGATGCCTCAGAAGGAAAAGGAGAAGAGGACAAGGCGGAATTAGGTGTCCCAGCTAGCCACTATACACACAGACTCTGCTGGTACAGAGCACAAGCCTGGATTCATGTGTGTTCTTTATCTATTTGGTTTGACCAAGATATCTATGACCACCTCTAAATTCCCGTAGTAGCTTAAAAATATTGTGCGTATCTATATTTCATTTAAATTGGGGTTGTTGATTCTGAGTCAAAAATTCTAGTACTGGACCTGGCAGACATAGGAGACTATCTCATCACTGAACATGTATACAAAAGTTTAAATCAAGCCATGTTAAAAAATGAAGTTACTTTTATATTCTTCCTTTTTTTCAAATTTCTTTGCTATTAGCAATCAACGATGCTCACACCCAAAAGGAAGAGGAAATTAAGGGGCTCCGGACATCATGGTTGACATATTTGTGGCGTGCACCCTGGTCTCAAATCTCAAAGATATGGATGGATGAAAGACAAACTAAATGTAATTAAAGTCAAACATTCCAAAAAAAAAATTATTTGCTAACTACAAGACCAAGGTAAAACCAGGAGCAGACCTCATGTATACCTGTTAGTGCATCGGACACCAACGATGTGCAGCCAACTCTTCAGAAACCCATTGGGTCCTTGGCGAGCACACACTTCTCTAAATGCTCATCTTTTAACATGGTGATCTGCTCAACATTGCAAGTCGATCTGCAATCACAAACGCAAATTATCAGCATTAGAATAGGAGGAGGAAGTAAATGTTTGATTTTTCAGATAGAGGTTGAGCACACATTTATATGGTTTGTAGGATAGGGAAAGATCAGGTAGTGGAAGACATGCATGTAACTAAATCAGAGGAGACCCAAACTTTAAATCCTAATTCAATGGCACACGAACACGCGCGCGCGCGCGCACACACGCGCGCGCACGCACGTCCACACACATACACACCTATTATATTAACTTTGCACTGGATGTTATCTTTACAGCAGGATCATGATGATTGAATGCCTAATGTTGGAAAACAATTCATTCTTGTTGTACATCTCTATGTGCTGCTTCCTCTCTAGCTGTAGCTGTTGTGCTCGGCTTATTCTTTCATTGTGTATGGTCCAGATTATATATATAGTCAAGAAGCTTGACAACGACGTTAGCATGTAGCTCTGTGGTTCTACTCGGGCCACGAAACGGTTGAGACAAGACGAGATGGTTGGCACCTCGCCCATCTTCTCCTCACGCCGGATCTGGAGCAGCATCACATCCAAATATCTCATCCCCAATTAGCTCGACGAGGAGGAGAGTAAGTTCCTAGACCCCCTCCATGGTAGTTCTCTAATCTTTACCCTAATAGCTAGTTTTGTTTTGGGGGGGGGGGGGGGGGGGGGTGGGGGGTTCTCTAATCCATGATATAGTTTGGAGGTGGTTTCAGTTCACTCGGACACACAAGGTTGAATCTTTATTGTTTCCGCTGTAACAAATATGTACATCTCTTGTCAAGTACCAACGCTTTTGTCTCCATGCATATGTACATACAATGTGTTCGTGGTGCCATCTCTGGTTCCATCATCAGTGTGTGCACGGTGCCATCTCCTCCATGCAGCAGTCCAATGTTTCCAACTGTTGCTCATGGTTCCCATTATATTACCTCTAGCGTCGCTGCTGAATGCTCGACCCTGGGTGGCCTGAAGTGCACTTATCCTGTCCAAAAAATCATTGGGCCTTCTTTGTTTGGCCTGAAATTAATCACCGAAGGAATAAACCATTAAAGAATATATGTTTGATTGTTCTATAGCATGGCATGGTACATATTGGAATGACACGGAAGATCTTCGAACAGTATATGCAAAACTTACACACATGCCTCTTGACTCCTGTTCATCCGTAAAGGATACCATGTTGGATTTGTCATCTTCATCGTATTGAAACTGATGAAAGCATGCCACAAGAATTAGGTAGAGAAATTAAGGGAATCAAAAGTAAACTTGGGTCAGTGTCATCTAAACATGGGCATAATGTGATCTCATTACAGAATATAAAAGCACAAATTTACTAATTATGACATTGGCTAATTCAACAATTCATTGGAAGTTGTTTTAGGCAGAACCACTCTAATCTATCAGGAGTACCTATTTTTTAGGTTCCAACAAAGTTCGTAGGGTTACCTAACAGTAATACCATACCGAAATCACTTGAAAATTAAGAGAGGGAGAAGGATAGGGGAGGCAAGATATCAGCAATTAGGCCGTTTTGAGAGAGAAAGGGACCCCGTGGATGGGTCCTTGCGGTCGCCGGCCAAGTTCACGCTGTCGCTGCATTTCACCTCCGGGCCGTCGCCTAAGAGGGGAGGGGATTAGGTGGAGGATGCCTCAGAAGGAAAAGGAGAAGAGGACAAGGCGGAATTAGGTGTCCCAGCTAGCCACTATACACACAGACTCTGCTGGTACAGAGCACAAGCCTCGATTCATGTGTGTTCTTTATCTATTTGGTTTGACCAAGATATCTATGACCACCTCTAAATTCCCGTAGTAGCTTAAAAATATTGTGCGTATCTATATTTCATTTAAATTGGGGTTGTTGATTCTGAGTCAAAAAAATCTAGTACTGGACCTAGCAGACATAGGAGACTATCTCATCACTGAACATGTATACAAAAGTTTAAATCAAGCCATGTTAAAAAATGAAGTTACTTTTATATTCTTCATTTTTTTCAAATTTCTTTGCTATTAGCAATCGACGATGCTCACACCCAAAAGGAAGAGGAAATTAAGGGGCTCCGGACATCATGGTTGACATATTTGTGGCGTGCACCCTGGTCTCAAATCTCAAAGATATGGATGGATGAAAGACAAACTAAATGTAATTAAAGTCGAACATTCCAAAAAAAAATTATTTGCTAACTACAAGACCAAGGTAAAACCAGGAGCAGACCTCATGTGCAGCCAGCTCTTCAGAAACCCATTGGGTCCTTGGCGAGCACACACTTCTCTCAATGCTCATCTTTTAACATGGTGATCTGCTCAACATTGCAAGTCGATCTGCAATCACAAACGCAAATTATCAGCATTAGAATAGGAGGAGGAAGTAAATGTTTGATTTTTCAGATAGAGGTTGAGCACACATTTATATGGTTTGTAGGATAGGGAAAGATCAGGTAGTGGAAGACATGCATGTAACTAAATCAGAGCAGACCCAAACTTTAAATCCTAATTCAATGGCACACGCACACGCGCGCGCGCACACACACACACGCGCGCACACACGTCCACACACATACACATCTTTGTCATGAACATGATATGGGAAAATCAGATATATTACTAAAGAGTGGCAAAGGATAACCATCTACCTTTAAGTGTTGCTTGTTAATTAGGCAATTTATGAATCAGCCTCCTATAAGGCAATAAGTGCCACTGAGCTACAAAAGAACAATATTTTCCTTTTTATTAAACCGGAGAAATAGTGGACCAGTTGGCTGGATATGAAAAGGAGCACGCCAAACTTCTATGTTATAGAACTAAACGCAGAATGCAGACATTTATTCAATAAATACAGAATCAAGGATACAATAGATTTGAGGCCACAAAACAAGTCTGAAATAAACATGAAATAAAGACATAATAAACCATAGCATATCTCAACACGGGTATAACTCGCAAGACTCCGGGCATGCTTGTCACATGAGAGCAAATAAAACGACATTTTTCTGTCCCAACTCCTATTTGTTAGCACCAACGATTTCATTTGTGTACGAATTGGACAGGTTCGTTGTATATTTTCTCTTATACAACAAGAGTTCATTGAGCGATGGAACGCCTCTTGCGCTTGTTTGTTTTGGAATAATAGGGAGTGGTTAGCATGTCCGGACTGCAGTGGCTGAGTTGAATTTCAACGATTTGCAATAGGAGGTTGTTCCTTTAATGTTTAGTTTTTTTTATGTTCCATTCTCTGTTCTTACTTGTGTGATGCAGGGACACTATTTGCTAGGATGCACGCTGCTCGAGAAGGAGGAGTTCCCACTCGCCATGAAGGAATTCGATAAGGTTTGGCATTTGTGAATCCTCTCTGTGCATTCTGATCCAGGCTACGTATTTTACTAAGATCGTCACCTTTATGCCATGATTTCAGCATAAGACTTGGTAGGTGTAGCACGTAGCAGCAGTCTGACTGGTGGTTAATTGGAAGTTCGTTCCTTTGTAGCTAACCGGTGATCTTAGATGCGTCTAAAGCATACTTCCTTCTCCTCGCGGCCTACCATGAGGAGAAGGAGGGGGCGTCCGCTTCTGCTCGGGCCACCACGCGCTCAGGTTCGGCCAAGACGTTATTCTCTCGCCCATCTTCTCCTCAGGTCCGACCTGGAGCAGTAGCGCGCCAGCGCCTCCAAATAGCTAGCCCGGCAAGCTTGACGAGGAGGAGGAGGTCAAGTTCCTGGGGTCCCTGCCATGGCCATCTAAGGCGAGCTTAGGCCCCTGCTGCAGTGGTAAGACGACCCTTCCTTCCTCCCTTCTCCGAGAGCCACGTAGTTTGCTTCGGGGGTGCTCCGAGCCATGTAGTTTGGAGGTGGTTTTACTTCAATGAGACAAATACAGCTGGAACATAGGAAGCATATGCCATCTTTTTTCTTTTGTTTGTGCTGTAACAAAAATATATCTCTTGTCAAGTACCAACTCTTTCGTCTCCTGTTATTATGCACCTATTATATTAACTTTGCACTGGATGTTATCTTTACAGCAGGATCATGATGATTGAATGCCTAATGTTGGAAAACAATTCATTCTTGTTGTACATCTCTATGTGCTGCTTCCTCTCTAGCTGTAGCTGTTGTGCTCGGCTTATTCTTTCATTGTGTATGGTCCAGATTATATATATAGTCGAGAAGCTTGACAACAACGTTAGCATGGAGCTCTGTGGTTCTACTCGGGCCACGACACGCTTGAGACAAGACGAGATGGTTGGCTGCTCGCCCATCTTCTCCTCACGCCGGATCTGGAGCAGCATCACATCCAAATATCTCAGCCCCAACTAGCTCGACGAGGAGGAGAGTAAGTTCCTAGACCCCCTCCATGGCTAGTTCTCTAATCTTTACCCTAATAGCTTGTTTTGTTTGGGGGGGGGGGGGGGGGTGGGGGGTTCTCTAATCCATGATATAGTATGGACGTGGTTTCAGTTCACTCGGACACACAAGGTTGAATCTTTATTGTTTCCGCTGTAACAAATATGTACATCTCTTATCAAGTACCAACGCTTTTGTCTCCATACATATGTACATACAATGTGTTCATGGTGCCATCTCTGGTTCCATCATCAGTGTGTGCACGGTGCCATCTCCTCCATGCAGCAGTCCAATGTTTCCAACTGTTGCTCATGGTTCCCATTATATTACCTCTAGCGTCGCTGCTGAATGCTCGACCCTGGGTGGCCTGAAGTGCATTTATCCTGTCCAAAAAATCATTGGGCCTTCTTTGTGTGGCCTGAAATTAATCACCGAAGGAATAAACCAATAAAGAATATATGTTTGATTGTTCTGTAGCATGGCATGTCTTCGAACAGTATATGCAAAACTTACACACATGCCACTTGACTCATGTTCATCCGTAAAGGATACCATGTTGGATTTGTAATCTTCATCGCATTGAAACTGATGAAAGCATGCCACAAGAATTAGGTAGAGAAATTAAGGGAATCACAAAGTAAACTTGGGTCAGTGTCATCTAAACATGGGCATAATGTGATCTCATTACAGAATATAAAAGCACAGATTTACTAATTATGACATTGGCTAATTCAACAATTCATTGGAAGTTGTTTCAGGCAGAACCACTCTAATCCATCAGGAGTACCTATTTTTTAGGTTCCAACAAAGTTCGTAGGGTTACCTAACAGTAATACCATACCGAAATCACTTGAAAATTAAGAGAGGGAGAAGGATAGGGGAGGCAAGATATCAGCAATTAGGCCATTTTGAGAGAGAAAGGGACCCCGTGGATGGGTCCTTGCGGTCGCCGGCCAAGTTCACGCTGTCGCTGCAGTTCACCTCTGGGACGTCGCCTAAGAGGGGAGGGGATTAGGTGGAGGATGCCTCAGAAGGAAAAGGAGAAGAGGACAAGGCGGAATTAGGTGTCCCAGCTAGCCACTATACACACAGACTCTGCTGGTACAGAGCACAAGCCTGGATTCATGTGTGTTCTTTATCTATTTGGTTTGACCAAGATATCTATGACCACCTCTAAATTCCCGTAGTAGCTTAAAAATATTGTGCGTATCTATATTTCATTTAAATTGGGGTTGTTGGTTCTGAGTCAAAAAAAATCTAGTACTGGACCTGGCAGACATAGGAGACTATCTCATCACTGAACATGTATACAAAAGTTTAAATCAAGCCATGTTAAAAAAATGAAGTTACTTTTATTTCCTTCATTTTTTTCAAATTTCTTTGCTATTAGCAATCAACGATACTCACACCAAAAAGCAAGAGGAAATTAAGGGGCTCCGGACATCATGGTTGACATATTTGTGGCGTGCACCCTGGTCTCAAATCTCAAAGATATGGATGGATGAAAGACAAACTAAATGTAATTAAAGTCGAACATTCCAAAAAAAATTATTTGCTAACTACAAGACCAAGGTAAAACCAGGAGCAGACCTCATGTATACCTGTTAGTGCATCGGACACCAATGATGTGCAGCCAACTCTTCAGAAACCCATTGGGTCCTTGGCGAGCACACACTTCTCTAAATGCTCATATTTTAACATGGTGATCTGCTCAACATTGCAAGTCGATCTGCAATCACAAAAGCAAAGTATCAGCATTAGAATAGGAGGAGGAAGTAAATGTTTGATTTTTCAGATAGGGGTTGAGCACAGATTTATATGGTTTGTAGGATAGGAAAGATCAGTTAGTGGAAGACATGCATGTAACTAAATCAGAGGAGACCCAAACTTTAAATCCTAATTCAATGGCACACGCACACGCGCGCGCGCGCGCGCACACACACACGCGCGCCCGCACGCACGTCCACACACATACACATCTTTGTCATGAACAGGATATGGGAAAATCAGATATATTACTAAAGAGTGGCAAAGGATAACCATCTACCTTTAAGTGTTGCTTATTAATTAGGCAATTTAAGAATCAGCCTCCTATAAGGCAATAAGTGCCACTGAGCTACAAAAGAACAATATTTTCCTTTTTATTAAACCGGAGAAATAGTGGACCAGTTGGCTGGAGATGAAAAGGAGCACGCCAAACTTCTATGTTACAGAACTAAGCGCAGAATGCGGACATTTATTCAATAAATACAGAATCAAGGATACAATAGATTTGAGGCCACAAAACAAGTCTGAAATAAACATGAAATAAAGACATAATAAACCATAGCATATCTCAACACGGGTATAACTCGCAAGACTCTGGGCATGCTTGTCACATGAGAGCAAATAAAACGACATTTTTCTGTCCCAACTCCTATTTGTTAGCACCAACGATTTCATTTGTGTACGAATTGGACAGGTTCGTTGTATATTTTCTGTTATACAACAAGAATTCATTGAGCGATGGAACGCCTCTTGCGCTTGTTTGTTTTGGAATAATAGGGAGTGGTTAGCATGTCCGGACTGCAGTGGCTGAGTTGAATTTCAACGATTTGCAATAGGAGGTTGTTCCTTTAATGTTTAGTTTTTTTTATGTTCCATCCTCTGTTCTTACTTGTGTGATGCAGGGACACTATTTGCTAGGATGCACGCTGCTCGAGAAGGAGGAGTTCCCACTCGCCATGAAGGAATTCGAGAAGGTTTGGCATTTGCGAATCCTCTCTGTTCATTCTGAACCAGGCTACGTATTTTACTAAGATCGTCACCTTTATGCCATGATTTCAGCATAAGACTTGGTAGGTGTAGCACGTAGCAGCAGTCTGACTGGTGGTTAACTGGAAGTTCGTTCCTTTGTAGCTAACCGGTGATCTTAGATGCGTCTAAAGCATACTTCCTTCTCCTCGCGGCCTACCATGAGGAGAAGGAGGGGGCGTCCGCTTCTTCTCGGGCCACCACGCGCTCAGGTTTGGCCAAGATGTTATTCTCTCGCCCATCTTCTCCTCACGTCCGAGTTGGAGCAGTAGCGAGCCAGCGCCTCCAAATAGCCAGCCCAGCTAGCTTGACGAGGAGGAGGAGGTCAAGTTCCTGGGGTCCCTGCCATGGCCGTCTAAGGCGAGCTTAGGACCCTGCTGCAGTGGTAAGACGACCCTTCATTCCTCCCTTCTCTGAGAGCCATGTAGTTTGCTTCGGGGGTGCTCCGAGCCATGTAGTTTGGAGGTGGTTTTACTTCAATGAGACAAATACAGCTGGAACATAGGAAGCATATGCCATCTTTTTTCTTTTGTTTGTGCTGTAACAAAAATATATCTCTTGTCAAGTACCAACTCTTTCGTCTCCTGTTATTATGCACCTATTATATTAACTTTTCACTGGATGTTATCTTTGCAGCAGGATCATGATGATTGAATGCCTAATATTGGAAAACAATTCATTTTTGTTGTACATCTCTATGTGCTGCTTCCTCTCTAGCTGTAGCTGTTGTGCTCGGCTTATTCTTTCATTGTGTATGGTCCAGATTATATATATATAGTCGAGAAGCTTGACAACGACGTTAGCATGTAGCTCTGTGGTTCTACTCGGGCCACGAAACGCTTGAGACAAGACGAGATGGTTGGCTGCTCGCCCATCTTCTCCTCACGCCGGATCTGGAGCAGCATCACATCCAAATATCTCGGCCCCAATTAGCTCGACGAGGAGGAGAGTAAGTTCCTAGACCCCCTCCATGGTAGTTCTCTAATCTTTACCCTAATAGCTAGTTTTGTTTTGGGGGGGGGGGGGGGTGGGGGGTTCTCTAATCCATGATATAGTTTGGAGGTGGTTTCAGTTCACTCGGACACACAAGGTTGAATCTTTATTGTTTCCGCTGTAACAAATATGTACATCTCTTGTCAAGTACCAACGCTTTTGTCTCCATGCATATGTACATACAATGTGTTCGTGGTGCCATCTCTGGTTCCATCATCAGTGTGTGCACGGTGCCATCTCCTCCATGCAGCAGTCCAATGTTTCCAACTGTTGCTCATGGTTCCCATTATATTACCTCTAGCGTCGCTGCTGAATGCTCGACCCTGGGTGGCCTGAAGTGCACTTATCCTGTCCAAAAAATCATTGGGCCTTCTTTGTGTGGCCTGAAATTAATCACCGAAGGAATAAACTAATAAAGAATATATGTTTGATTGTTCTGTAGCATGGCATGGTACATAATGGAATGACACGGAAGATCTTCGAACAGTATATGCAAAATTTACACACATGCCTCTTGACTCCTGTTCATCCGTAAAGGATACCATGTTGGATTTGTCATCTTCATCGTATTGAAACTGATGAAAGCATGCCACAAGAATTAGGTAGAGAAATTAAGGGAATCACAAAGTAAACTTGGGTCAGTGTCATCTAAACATGGGCATAATGTGATCTCATTACAGAATATAAAAGCACAGATTTACTAATTATGACATTGGCTAATTCAACAATTCATTGGAAGTTGTTTTAGGCAGTACCACTCTAATCCATCAGGAGTACCTATTTTTTAGGTTCCAACAAAGTTCGTAGGGTTACCTAACAGTAATACCATACCGAAATCACTTGAAAATTAAGAGAGGGAGAAGGATAGGGGAGGCAAGATATCAGCAATTAGGCCGTTTTGAGAGAGAAAGGGACCCCGTGGATGGGTCCTTGCGGTCGCCGGCCAAGTTCACGCTGTCGCTGCAGTTCACCTCCGGGCCGTCGCCTAAGAGGGGAGGGGATTAGGTGGAGGATGCCTCAGAAGGAAAAGGAGAAGAGGACAAGGCGGAATTAGGTGTCCCAGCTAGCCACTATACACACAGACTCTGCTGGTACAGAGCACAAGCCTCGATTCATGTGTGTTCTTTATCTATTTGGTTTGACCAAGATATCTATGACCACCTCTAAATTCCCGTAGTAGCTTAAAAATATTGTGCGTATCTATATTTCATTTAAGTTGGGGTTGTTGATTCTGAGTCAAAAAAATCTAGTACTGGACCTGGCAGACATAGGAGACTATCTCATCACTGAACATATATACAAAAGTTTAAATCAAGCCATGTTAAAAAAATGAAGTTACTTTTATATTCTTCATTTTTTTTTCAAATTTCTTTGCTATTAGCAATCAACGATGCTCACACCCAAAAGGAAGAGGAAATTAAGGGGCTCCGGACATCATGGTTGACATATTTGTGGCGTGCACCCTGGTCTCAAATCTCAAAGATATGGATGGATGAAAGACAAACTAAATGTAATTAAAGTCGAACATTCCAAAAAAAAATTATTTGCTAACTACAAGACCAAGGTAAAACCAGGAGCAGACCTCATGTATACCTGTTAGTGCATCGGACACCAACGATGTGCAGCCAACTCTTCAGAAACCCATTGGGTCCTTGGCGAGCACACACTTCTCTCAATGCTCATCTTTTAACATGGTGATCTGCTCAACATTGCAAGTCGATCTGCAATCACAAACGCAAATTATCAGCATTAGAATAGGAGGAGGAAGTAAATGTTTGATTTTTGAGATAGAGGTTGAGCACACATTTATATGGTTTGTAGGATAGGGAAAGATCAGGTAGTGGAAGACATGCATGTAACTAAATCAGAGGAGACCCAAACTTTAAATCCTAATTCAATGGCACACGCACACGCGCGCGCGCACACACACACACGCGCACACACGTCCACACACATACACATCTTTGTCATGAACATGATATGGGAAAATCAGATATATTACTAAAGAGTGGCAAAGGATAACCATCTACCTTTAAGTGTTGCTTGTTAATTAGGCAATTTATGAATCAGCCTCCTATAAGGCAATAAGTGCCACTGAGCTACAAAAGAACAATATTTTCCTTTTTATTAAACCGGAGAAATAGTGGACCAGTTGGCTGGAGATGAAAAGGAGCACGCCAAACTTCTATGTTACAGAACTAAACGCAGAATGCAGACATTTATTCAATAAATACAGAATCAAGGATACAATAGATTTGAGGCCACAAAACAAGTCTGAAATAAACATGAAATAAAGACATAATAAACCATAGCATATCTCAACACGGGTATAACTCGCAAGACTCCGGGCATGCTTGTCACATGAGAGCAAATAAAACGACATTTTTCTGTCCCAACTCCTATTTGTTAGCACCAACGATTTCATTTGTGTACGAATTGGACAGGTTCGTTGTATATTTTCTCTTATACAACAAGAGTTCATTGAGCGATGGAACGCCTCTTGCGCTTGTTTGTTTTGGAATAATAGGGAGTGGTTAGCATGTCCGGACTGCAGTGGCTGAGTTGAATTTCAACGATTTGCAATAGGAGGTTGTTCCTTTAATGTTTAGTT
Source organism: Aegilops tauschii subsp. strangulata (assembly GCF_002575655.3). NCBI lineage: Eukaryota > Viridiplantae > Streptophyta > Magnoliopsida > Poales > Poaceae > Aegilops > Aegilops tauschii. The sequence continues at coordinate 7,416,237 of NC_053035.3, forward strand.
TTTTTTTATGTTCCATCCTCTGTTCTTACTTGTGTGATGCAGGGACACTATTTGCTAGGATGCACGCTGCTCGAGAAGGAGGAGTTCCCACTCGCCATGAAGGAATTCGAGAAGGTTTGGCATTTGTGAATCCTCTCTGTGCATTCTGAACCAGGCTACGTATTTTACTAAGATCGTCACCTTTATGCCATGATTTCAGCATAAGACTTGGTAGGTGTAGCACGTAGCAGCAGTTTGACTGGTGGTTAACTGGAAGTTCGTTCCTTTGTAGCTAACCGGTGATCTTAGATGCGTCTAAAGCATACTTCCTTCTCCTCGCGGCCTACCATGAGGAGAAGGAGGGGGCGTCCGCTTCTGCTCGGGCCACCACGCGCTCAGGTTCGGCCAAGACGCTATTCTCTCGCCCATCTTCTCCTCACGTCTGACCTGGAGCAGTAGTGCGCCAGCGCCTCCAAATAGCCAGCCCGGCTAGCTTGACGAGGAGGAGGAGGTCAAGTTCCTGGGGTCCCTGCCATGGCCATCTAAGGCGAGCTTAGGCCCCTGCTGCAGTGGTAAGACGACCCTTCCTTCCTCCCTTCTCTGAGAGCCACGTAGTTTGCTTCGGGGGTGCTCCGAGCCATGTAGTTTGGAGGTGGTTTTACTTCAATGAGACAAATACAGCTGGAACATAGGAAGCATATGCCATCTTTTTTCTTTTGTTTGTGCTGTAACAAAAATATATCTCTTGTCAAGTACCAACTCTTTCGTCTCCTGTTATTATGCACCTATTGTATTAACTTTGCACTGGATGTTATCTTTACAGCAGGATCATGATGATTGAATGCCTAATGTTGGAAAACAATTCATTCTTGTTGTACATCTCTATGTGCTGCTTCCTCTCTAGCTGTAGCTGTTGTGCTCGGCTTATTCTTTCATTGTGTATGGTCCAGATTATATATATAGTCGAGAAGCTTGACAACAACGTTAGCATGGAGCTCTGTGGTTCTACTCGGGCCACAACACGCTTGAGACAAGACGAGATGGTTGGCTGCTCGCCCATCTTCTCCTCACGCCGGATCTGGAGCAGCATCACATCCAAATATCTCGGCCCCAACTAGCTCGACGAGGAGGAGAGTAAGTTCCTAGACCCCCTCCATGGCTAGTTCTCTAATCTTTACCCTAATAGCTTGTTTTGTTTGGGGGGGGGGGGGGGGGTGGGGGGTTCTCTAATCCATGATATAGTTTGGAGGTGGTTTCAGTTCACTCGGACACACAAGGTTGAATCTTTATTGTTTCCGCTGTAACAAATATGTACATCTCTTGTCAAGTACCAACGCTTTTGTCTCCATACATATGTACATACAATGTGTTCATGGTGCCATCTCTGGTTCCATCATGAGTGTGTGCACGGTGCCATCTCCTCCATGCAGCAGTCCAATGTTTCCAACTGTTGCTCATGGTTCCCATTATATTACCTCTAGCGTCGCTGCTGAATGCTCGACCCTGGGTGGCCTAAAATGCACTTATCCTGTCCAAAAAATCATTGGGCCTTCTTTGTGTGGCCTGAAATTAATCACCGAAGGAATAAACCAATAAAGAATATATGTTTGATTGTTCTGTAGCATGGCATGGTACATATTGGAATGACACGGAAGATCTTCGAACAGTATATGCAAAATTTACACACATGCCTCTTGACTCCTGTTCATCCGTAAAGGATACCATGTTGGATTTGTCATCTTCATCGTATTGAAACTGATGAATGCATGCCACAAGAATTAGGTAGAGAAATTAAGGGAACCACAAAGTAAACTTGGGTCAGTGTCATCTAAACATGGGCATAATGTGATCTCATTACAGAATATAAAAGCACAGATTTACTAATTATGACACTGGCTAATTCAACAATTCATTGGAAGTTGTTTCAGGCAGAACCACTCTAATCCATCAGGAGTACCTATTTTTTAGGTTCCAACAAAGTTCGTAGGGTTACCTAACAGTAATACCATACCGAAATCACCTGAAAATTAAGAGAGGGAGAAGGATAGGGGAGGCAAGATATCAGCAATTAGGCCGTTTTGAGAGAGAAAGGGACCCCGTGGATGGGTCCTTGCGGTCGCCGGCCAAGTTCATGCTGTCGCTGCAGTTCACCTCCGGGCCGTCGCCTAAGAGGGGAGGGGATTAGGTGGAGGATGCCTCAGAAGGAAAAGGAGAAGAGGACAAGGCGGAATTAGGTGTCCCAGCTAGCCACTATACACACAGACTCTGCTGGTACAGAGCACAAGCCTGGATTCATGTGTGTTCTTTATCTATTTGGTTTGACCAAGATATCTATGACCACCTCTAAATTCCCGTAGTAGCTTAAAAATATTGTGCGTATCTATATTTCATTTAAATTGGGGTTGTTGGTTCTGAGTCAAAAAAATCTAGTACTGGACCTGGCAGACATAGGAGACTATCTCATCACTGAACATGTATACAAAAGTTTAAATCAAGCCATGTTAAAAAAATGAAGTTACTTTTATTTTCTTCATTTTTTTCAAATTTCTTTGCTATTAGCAATCAACGATGCTCACACCCAAAAGGAAGAGGAAATTAAGGGGCTCCGGACATCATGGTTGACATATTTGTGGCGTGCACCCTGGTCTCAAATCTCAAAGATATGGATGGATGAAAGACAAACTAAATGTAATTAAAGTCGAACATTCCAAAAAAAATTATTTGCTAACTACAAGACCAAGGTAAAACCAGGAGCAGACCTCATGTATACCTGTTAGTGCATCGGACACCAACGATGTGCAGCCAACTCTTCAGAAACCCATTGGGTCCTTGGCGAGCACACACTTCTCTAAATGCTCATCTTTTGACATGGTGATCTGCTCAATATTGCAAGTCGATCTGCAATCACAAAAGCAAAGTATCAGCATTTGAATAGGAGGAGGAAGTAAATGTTTGATTTTTTAGATAGAGGTTGAGCACACATTTATATGGTTTGTAGGATTGGGAAAGATCAGGTAGTGGAAGACGTGCATGTAACTAAATCAGAGGAGACCCAAACTTTAAATCCTAATTCAATGGCAGACGCACATGCGCGCGCGCGCACACACACACACACACGCGCACGCACGTCCACACACATACACATCTTTGTCATGAACAGGATATGGGAAAATCAGATATATTACTAAAGAGTGGCAAAGGATAACCATCTACCTTTAAGTGTTGCTTGTTAATTAGGCAATTTAAGAATCAGCCTCATATAAGGCAATAAGTGCCACTGAGCTACAAAAGAACAATATTTTCCTTTTTATTAAACCGGAGAAATAGTGGACTAGTTGGCTGGATATGAAAAGGAGCACGCCAAACTTCTATGTTATAGAACTAAACGCAGAATGCAGACATTTATTCAATAAATACAGAATCAAGGATACAATAGATTTGAGGCCACAAAACAAGTCTGAAATAAACATGAAATAAAGACATGATAAACCATAGCATATCTCAACACGGGTATAACTCGCAAGACTCTGGGCATGCTTGTCACATGAGAGCAAATAAAACGACATTTTTCTGTCCCAACTCCTATTTGTTAGCACCAACGATTTCATTTGTGTACGAATTGGACAGGTTCGTTGTATATTTTCTCTTATACAACAAGAATTCATTGAGCGATGGAACGCCTCTTGCGCTTGTTTGTTTTGGAATAATAGGAGTGGTTAGCATGTCCGGACTGCAGTGGCTGAGTTGACATTCAATGATTTGCACTAGGAGGTTATTCCTTTATTGTTTAGTTTTTTTTATGTTTCATCCTCTTTTCTTACTTGTGTGATGCAGGGACATTATTTGCTAGGATGCACGCTGCTCGAGAAGGAGTTCGCACTCGCCATGAATGAATCCGAGAAGGTTTGCCATTTGTGAACCCTCTCTGTACATTTTGAACCAGGCTACGTATTATACTAAGATCGTCACCTTTATGCCATGATTTCAGCATAAGACTTGGTAGGTGTAGCACGTAGCAGTAGTCTGACTGGTGGTTAACTGGAAGTTGGTTCCTTTGTAGCTAACCGGTGATCTTAGATGCGTCTAAAGCATACTTCCTCTCCTCGCGGCCTACCATGAGGAGAAGGAGGGGGCGTCCGCTTCTGCTCGGGCCACCACGCGCTCAGGTTCGGCCAAGACGTTATTCCCTCGCCCATCTTCTCCTCACGTCCGAGTTGGAGCAGTAGCGCGCCAGCGCCTCCAAATAGCCAGCCCAGCTAGCTTGACGAGGAGGAGGAGGTCAAGTTCCTGGGGTCCCTGCCATGGCCATCTAAGGCGAGCTTAGGACCCTGCTGCAGTGGTAAGACGACCCTTCCTTCCTCCCTTCTCTGAGAGCCATGTAGTTTGCTTCGGGGGTGCTCCGAGCCATGTAGTTTGGAGGTGGTTTTACTTCAATGAGACAAATACAGCTGGAACATAGGAAGCATATGCCATCTTTTTTCTTTTGTTTGTGCTGTAACAAAAATATATCTCTTGTCAAGTACCAATTCTTTCGTCTCCTGTTATTATGCACCTATTATATTAACTTTGCACTGGATGTTATCTTTACAGCAGGATCATGATGATTGAATGCCTAATATTGGAAAACAATTCATTCTTGTTGTACATCTCTATGTGCTGCTTCCTCTCTAGCTGTAGCTGTTGTGCTCGGCTTATTCTTTCATTGTGTATGGTCCAGATTATATATATAGTCGAGAAGCTTGACAACAACGTTAGCATGGAGCTCTGTGGTTCTACTCGGGCCACGACACGCTTGAGACAAGACGAGATGGTTGGCTGCTCGCCCATCTTCTCCTCACGCCGGATCTGGAGCAGGATCACATCCAAATATCTCGGCCCCAACTAGCTCGACGACTACGAGGAGGAGAGTAAGTTCCTAGACCCCCTCCATGGCTAGTTCTCTAATCTTAACCCTAATAGCCAGAATTTTGTTCTTTGGCCAAGAGAACTGAACAGATGTTTGAGTCTGAGCCGTCTCTTTTTTCTTCTTGTCTCCAAAAGACAATCCCAGCCTTGCTATACATTTCTTCTTGTTAATGGTGAAGAATTACCCCCCCCCCCCCCCCCCCCCCCCCCCCCCCCCCCCCCCCCGCGCATGCCGGAGCTTTCACCCCCAATTTCATTTCATTGAAACGAAACTGGTAAAAACAAGTGCCAGCCCACAAGAATGCATGCATCAGTCCAGAACAACAAAGAAATAGGTCACCGAGGCAAGCGCCCATAGCACGGCGCTCACCAGCTCAAAGATGAGATAGCCAGACTCCAAGAAAAATCACAAATAAATGGTATTATGAAACATGACCTAACAAGCTACGATAAGATAAAGGCAACGACAATCTATCAAACATATGTCATGCAGCAGCATCACACTCCAATCCTGTTGCCAGCCATAGGTCTATAGGAGCCCATCCCCTGCTCACATGGAAGAAGTCCACAACTGTCTCTTAGCGAGCTGAGACGCCACAGTTTGACATACAGTGTCCTTGTTCTCTCTGCAAATTAGACCAATATAACAACCAATTAGCAGTTTGATAGACAATCACACTAGGATCACGCTAGGTAAACACGTAAGTGAGCATAAAGATTTCTAAGATCCCAATTATTAGTAACATTTTTAAGGATTCTAAAAATAACATTGGCACAGCAGATAGGCCCGTACTGCTGTAAACTATTTGCACCAGCACATTTAGGTAACCCATAATTGAACCTAGCTAAATCCAATTTGTTATCATAGAAATCCTGAAAGAGAACTAAAAGATCACCCCTTAATAAGTCCCACCAAGTGCTGATAAAACTCTGTTGCTAGCAGTGTTCTGGTCCATGGGCTTTATTATGTTTCATACTGTAAACAGACACTCTAATTTCTTCTAGAGTAAAATTTCTATCCAACAACTCTTTGTCTAAATCATTTAAAACAGATTGCATATCAATATCCAAGGTAATATTCTTTAGACATTCAGAAGGACCAAACAAATTCTTATGAAAGGAAGTGGCATATATATATAATAAAAGGTCTTTATCCCCCTGCACCAGATTCTCATTACTTCCTAAACAAAGGATTTCCTTTTTCTTTCTACTGGTAGCCTTAGGCATATAATAAGAAGTGAGAGCATCCCCTTCTAACAATTCATTAATGGTGAATATGTGGTCGAAATTATCATGAATAAATTATGCTATTTTTACTGTCCTTTTTGAATGGAGATCAGTTTTCCCAATACAGGTCAGCTTCAACCTGTCAAACCCCCTGTGCAAAATTCTTATGAATATTTCTTCTGAAAGTTTAAAGTGATATGATAAATTTTGGCTCGCAAAAAGGACTATCCCAGCACCTTTTATACCACTATACTTGAAGAACAGCCCTACACGGTAACCGTTAGTTTATCACCTGAAGAATAAGTGAAACAAACCAAATGCACATATGCACCGAAGCAAGAAAACTTCTCAGCAAAGTTTGCATTATGCACTTATTTCATGACCTTGTCTGCTGCATAAGACCGAATTCATCTACGAAACAAGACTGAATTCGTAAGCATCAGCAAACATATAATAACTAAAAAGGAACAAAACAAAGTTCACAAGTAGCACTCACTAATACTAGGATTCAGTACAACCGCAATCACGACATGCAATGGCCAAGAAAGCTGGATAACAGTAGTATAATTTAGCCCCACGGAACAAAGTGAGTAACACAATTCAAGAAGATTAAGAAGTGCAGGTGTACACATACATGATTATTCCATTGACAAGAGTAAGCCCAAGCACAAAGCGAACTGAATTAGTGCCCATCTGCATCTGGTAGTGGCTCCGATGAGAAGAGAGGAACATAAGGCAGATACGGCGCTACACTGCTTTTCTCGAGATGGAGAACACAAGAGAGTTGGCGACGCCGCATGTCCCACGACACCAATGAAGCCTTTTCGCCCTCCCAAATACCCTTGCTGACAAAGAAGAAGGTGTCGTGATTGGGATGGAACCCAACCAGCCGGTAGTCCACCTCATTTAGGTTCAGCACCTTATCGATTCTGAAACTATGCTTCAGGGCCCATTGCTGTTTATCATAATCCTCAAGGCACCAGATAGCTACCTCTTCAGCCATGTTGAGTGAACCCTCATCGTCGTCAACACCGACAGTGAGAGGAGCTGGAGATATAGCAGCATAGTGCAGGCACCCCTGTGACCACCCAACTATACCATAATCCCGGCCGCGTGGCACGGAGATTGTCTTCCACTCCTTGCCCTCCATGTCCAAGGCCACCAACACAGTCTGGTCTTCCCAATTGTTGCTGTCTGCAGCCACAAGCAGGTTGCCCACAACGTGCAGCATACCTCCAACCAGGACACTTTGACCTACCATTACAACATCCTCAACCAATCCAGTATCACTCTGGCACCAGGCCCCGGTTCTGGACGAGTAGATGCTCACTCCTGTGATGCTCAAGTTGTCGGTGCGCTCGAAATCAAAAACGTGGAAATGGGATGGGACTGCTGGGTCGAAAGCCAGATGGAACTGCTGGTAATAGCGGCATGTGTTTGGCCGCGGGCGAGGGGGCAGCTCCGTCCACCTCTGGGTGGCGGGATTGCAGACGATGAAACGGACGGTTCCCTCCTCCGGTTCGTAGGAGCAGAGGAGGAGGCCATTGCAGGCGCGCACCAGCCCGAAGTCCCTGTACTCCGTATGTGGCAGGAACGTGAGTGAAGGGTCGAGATCAAGACCGTCGGCCTCGGCCGAGAGGCCGGCCAGGTGGTAGCGATAGCCGCCGGCACCGGTAATGTTGGTGTAGAGGACGCCGGCGAGGGTCTGGGGCAGCTTCTTGCGGTGGGCGGGGTGGGCGATGAGGTCGCGCCAGGGCTTAGAGACGCACTTGAAACGGCAGACGGACCTGAAGGGGAGCCGGGACAGGATCTCTACGATGAGGTCGTCGGTGAGTCGACTGGCCGCCGCCGCCGCCTCCTCCTCCGCAAGAGAGTTGTCCGGCCTCAACAACTCCTTCCCAGATATCTCCTCCTCCTCCATGGCCATGGGGCGGCGGAACTGCAAATCGAGCGAGACAATCACCAAACTGGGTGAGCTCCGGCGAAGAGGAAGAACTCGGGCGAGGAGGGCTACCTGCAGGGCGTTGCTGGTGTCGGGGTGGGCGACGGGATAGGGCGTCGGGGGAGAGGTGCGGCGGGGATGATGGGCGGCCGGCCGGCCGGCGACGGGGTGCGGTGCAGCCGGGTTTGGCGGCGCTAGGGTTACAGCGCGACTGAACAAGTACGTTTTGCAGTGGCAATCAGCCGTAATTTCGCCCAGCCTTAGCACGCGTGGGCCGCGCGGCCCAGTAGCTCTAGTTCGATCGCCCACCAGTGGCTTCGCTCGTTTCTCATGTCTTTCCACTCGTGTTTTTGCTCTTGCTGCTCTACTGGTTCAGCAAAAAAATAAACAGCTACAAACTTCTTAAAAATTATAAAAAATGGTGGAATAATATATATATATATATATATATATATATATATATATATGAAAAATGTTCATGCATTTGAAAAATGTTTGAGAATTTTAAAATGCTCACGGTAATTCTTAGTTGCCTTTTTTTGTAAAAAATTTGTGATCATCTTAAATTGCGAACCAGTAAGCCTAAAAATAAATTGTTTGATGTCAAACAATAAAATGTTACTGTATATTTTTTATAAGTTAAGCACGGAGTGAGTTGGTGAGGGGAGTTCGATGATGGCCCACATATATACAAAAGTGGTTCGAGATATTTTTATTTTCCTGCCAACAAATCCATTTGGATGCATCCCTTTCTTTATTTTTTTTGGACGTGCAAGACTAACCGTTGAGAACCCTCCGTTTTTTCAAATGTATTCTGAATTTGGACTGTTCAATTGTGAAATTTGGCTGTAATTTCTTTCTAAATTTTCTTGATAGAGGGAAGTATAGTAGTTATAACTTGTAAGAAAGCACCGCCGGACAGGAGTGCAATATTACCAATTTTGTGTAACATATAATTTACATACTATCAGATTAATTGCTGGTAAAAACTTGAATTTTGAACAGTGAAAATATGCTCTAAATTTTGAAAGGGAAAGAGGTCTAACTTGGACTCTTTCCCAGTCGAATTTCCCTTTTAGGTGTTATCTACTCGACCGGGGCCACTTTGGTTGGTCGGGGTGGTGGCGCAGTAGCGGTGGTTCGGCCCTCCTTCACCGGATTCTTGGGTCGCTCAAAGTTGTGGTTGGAGGCGCGTCTGGCGGGTGGAGCACGGCAGCTCGACGCTCTTTGTCTTGGCTGGCCATAGTGGCAGCCTGGCAGGGGCGCTACAGGGAGTTGGCAGGGGGTGCCTCGGGGTCTTGTTGTTGCCCGGGGTGGCGATGGTGATCTGGCCCCTGTTCGAGAAATGGTATGGTGGCTGTGGCATGGCCGGGTGCCGCCGATGGCTCCCCCTGCCCTGCTCTAACCGGTTGTGCTCCATACTTACCAAAAGGGCTCACTTTCCAGGTTGAAGGGGTGGGGCGGTCTTGGATTCCAGGGCGGCGACTCTGGTGGTGGGAGCATGGTGCTCGTGGGTGGAGCCCATGGTTCAGGTGCTGCATGGTGGCCATGGTGGTGTGGGTGGCGTGGTGGCCCGGGTGCAACGATTAGTGGCGGTGGTCCGGTGTCCATTCATGTACCGGGGCCGGTAAGTTCGCTGGGTTGAAAACCTGTTCTGTCTTCGGACAGGCAGGCGGCGGCGATTTCGTCCTCTTCTTGAAGGCATCACCGCGGTCCTCACCGCCCGTCATGTTGCTCTAGGGGGAACCCTGACCCTCGGACCTGGCAGCGGCGGCGCTCTAGTGTCGTAACCTTGTTGAAGGTGCCACCTTGAAGTCCACGGTTTGTCGTATGCGGTTTAATTTCTTTGTCGTGGTTTCACGGTTGAGGACCCCAGTAGCCCTTGAACTGGTGGGGGTGGTGTAGCTGCGATCAGCGTCTATATATCCAACCTTACGGTGTATGCGTGTGATGGGGTGGCGTGTGTTTGTTTCGAGTTGTTGGTGATGGATATTTCTCTATATATAAAGCGGGGCGAAAGCCTTTTTCGGTATGTTATTTACGGGAAGCATATATAATCGCTTTTTAGACTGTTAGAATTACGGACGACATGCTCAGATGAATTGTACATTACGCAAACACATGAACCCCATCGGCAATTCCCCTTCCCCCTCGAGTCGCCCCCGCGCAGCAACCGGGGGGAACCCTAGCTCGCCGCCGCCGGTCCCCCGCCTCCCGCCCCCCTCTCCCGCCGTCGCCATGGGGGTCAGCCGGGCAAAGCCCAACCGGATCCGGCGGCGGCCGGGCCTGTTTGGTTCCCTCGCGAGTGGAGGCCGGCGCGGCGGGGCTTCTTCTGGCCGGGGTGCGGCGCGGACGCCTGGCAGCGCGGCGTGGCGGCAGGCGGGTGCTGGTGGGCGCCGGCGTGCTTGCCTCACTTCTGGCGGCGTGGGTGGTGTTGGTGGAGCGTGCGGGGGCAGCTCTGGCGGCGGGGGCTTGGGTCAGATCTGCCGGGCGGTCATCTCTCGCGACTAGGGCCGCGGCGGCGCGGGTTGCCTTCTGCTACCGCGTCCTGGCGTGGTAGGGACTCCGACGAGGTGGGGCTGGCTCGTGGGCGCTCGATCTGTCCGGATTCGGGTGGCTACCAGCGCCTTGGGATGGTGCACTCGCCGGCGTGGAGTCTGCGGCGGCTTTGGCGGTGGTCGGTGACGTACGGCGGCGGGGTGCGGGTGGTGGTGGCTCCTCCCTTCTCCTGGGTTCGGGCCAATGGCGCTGGCTTTCGCGCCGAGAGGGCCAGGACTTGGGGCTCGTTCTCGGGCGGACCAGTTCGAGGCCCGATACGAGTCAGTGCTTCCGCTCCAGGTAGGCGATGGTGGGCGCGGTCCGGGGAGTGCTCGTTGGTGGTGGTCGGACTTGCGGTGCGTCGATTCGCAGATCGATGTCAGTGGCCATGGACATGGCGTCGTGTGAACTCGCCTGGCCAGGGGCTGGTTTGCCGTCGGCCGTCGGTAGTCTTGGAGTCGTGCCCCCCCCCCCCCCCCCCGTCCACCTGGTACTGGCTGGGGACGCAGGTGTGGGTGCCTCCTAGTGTGGAGGCGCCTGCCCAGACACTGGGACTAATGCCGGGCTAGGAGCTGATGGACTGTCGTCGCTCTTCCTACTGTGGTTGTGTGCGTTGTGACAGTGGGCGGTGCACGTCATCTCGCGACAGGGACGCTGGGGCGGCGGCCACGGATGGTGGGCCGCATGGTTGATGTCCGGCGGGCATCATTGTGGCGGTGGTGGCTCCTCTCTCGGGTTGTGTGGACAACGGGAGGGGTGGCAATGGGTAGCTCGGACGTGCCCTTCCTCTGGTGGTGTGGCGTCATGATCTGGATCTGGGGTGCTGGCTTCACCGCGCTCCTCTTGGCGGCCCCTTGGGGGCATGGGTGAGTTGCCGGGCGAAAGCTCCGTGCCATGGTGCTAACGACGGCGACACCCGTGGGTGCCCTCCTCTTCTTGAAGACGTCGTTGTGGTTCTTCTCATCGTGTCCGGGCTCTGGGTGAGGACCTTTGTCCGTTTGGACTCGGCAGCGGTGACGCTCTATGCCGCCTTCCCTCTTGGGGGCGTTGTCGTGGAGCTTAGGTGTGCTAGGTTATAGCGTGGGGGTGTTTAGTACTTCTGGTGCTTGTAGATGGTAGCATAGTCGCGTGCGCCTGTGTTTGCCGGATATCTTAGGATCGGCTTTGTAAGAGGGCTACCTCACCATCTTGTATCGTTCGGCCGTGTACCTCTGTGGTTGGTGCTGTATAGATAAAGCGGGGCGAAAGCCTGTTTCGAGATGGAAACATTGCCTTCACTCTGAAAGTAGTCACGCAAACACATGCACAACATAGTCGACCTGCAAACACTTTGCAACATGCTACTATAACTAGGATACAATGACTCCATGCCTGGTGCCTACACGCTACCAGGCATATATGTATGTTAGCAAGAAGACTTGCGAAGACTCCTAAAACAGTGTAATAATAGTACTTCCTAGTTGGCAGAACAAGGCAGTAGCATATATGATGTGAGTCACAGACAGTGTGTTACTCAACTCAAATGTTGTTCCTCCCGATGCATGCACTTCTTCCTTCCCATTGCCACTTGTGGTGCTTGCATCTTACAGCTTATAGTGTAGTTGTAGCAGAGCGGTATGCGAGACGTCCACGCAACAGCCTCAAATTCTCCACGGGGTAGTGTACCACCACATTCCAGGAGAATGTCCCGCATCCTGATCCTAGGGACTTGTGCTCTGGAATCTGACTGATGATACTTGCGAATCAAGAAATATCAGCGAAATGGGCCTCCAAGGCCCTTGTGCTCTCCTTCCCACGGTGGGCACATCGTTCCCGGTGGGACTCATACTCCGCCGGAGTGGTGATGGGGAAGGGGAGATTTGAAGGCTCTCGAGACCGCGATGATCTAGCCCCGGAGATTCGAGCGCCCGATGCACCGGTGATATGGAGTTGCGACGGACAGATCCTGCCGTCGGCCGGGCGCTGTCCTCCCGAGAGCGGGGGAGTGCAATGTGGACGACCATTGCCTCCTCCAACCCGCATGGGATGACACCCCAGTCGACGGATCTAGACTGGTCGAAGTCAGATCCGCTGCCCGCCATGCCAAAGAAGGCCGAACGAGAGGTTGGGTGATAGAGTGGAGTGGAGTGCTTAGGGTGTGGTCCAGTGAGCGGATTCGAAGGAATATATGTGGGCTCGGGTGGGCCAGCGTGGGCCAGGTCCGACCTGGCGGACGTGCCCAGGCAGCCCATATCCGCCCCACATTAGGGCTGGATATGAGGGGTGCAATCAGCCCGGGCGTTTGAGGTGCCAGTCTGGTCGGATTTTATGACCGATGAGTGACCGGGCTATCCGCCGCGTTTGAGGTGGGTTCGTGACGCCTGACTGTAGATGCTCTAACTAATCCCATCCTTAAGGCATCTTCAACGGCAACCCGCAAAAAACTCCCGTATCCGTCCGCGGACAAGGAGGCACTAGCCCGCGGACATGGATTCGGGAGGTCGACATCCAACGCTAGCCGCATACATTTCAAACTCTTTTTTAACAAACCAGATGAATTCATGCAAACATGGCCAGATTTCATACAAACATGACGGATTTCACACAAACGGGACGAAAACGGTTACATTTTGGATATATTTTCAACTAAATAGTTAAAACTATGCGCATGTATGGTCGCGTGGAGCTCCACTCCCACGAACAGATACACTACACTAGTCTATGGCTGCCGTGACTGATCCCTTTGTCTTCCCCATGTCCGGCAGCCCGCTAACCGGATTGTCGGGAGCCCCAGAGGCATGTTCTTCCCCTCTATCTTCCCTATGTCCGACTACGCCGCTCATCAGAGCGGCAAAGAGGGTGCTTCAGCCAAAGGGGAAGGATGCTTCTGTGGAGCTTAGGCGGGTGTCCAGGATGGTCTGAGATAAAGGAGAACCCCAATTGGGTAACCGGCGGTGCCCTTCCTGATACCCAAGGGATGGCGGCCTCCCGTGTTCTACTTCTCCTCGATGATGGCGGCAGGCACTGATACGTCTCCAACGTATCTACTTTTCCAAACACTTTTGCCCTTGTTTTGGGCTCTAACTTGCATGATTTGAATGGAACTAACCCGGACTGACGCTGTTTTCAGCAGAATTGCCATGGTGTTATTTTTGTGCAGAAATAAAAGTTCTTGGAATGACCTGAAACTTCACGGAGATTTTTTTGGAATAAATAAAAAATTCTGGCGAAAGAACCAGCATCAGGGGGCCCACACCCTGTCCACCCCCTAGGGCTCGCCCTCTGCCTCGTGGGCCCCCTGAGATTCCACCGACCTCAACTCCAACTCCATATATTCACGTTCGGGGAGAAAAAAATCAGAGAGAAGGATTCATCGCGTTTTACGATACGGAGCCGCCGCCAAGCCCTAATCTCTCTCGGGAGGGCTAATCTGGAGTCCGTTCGGGGCTCCGGAGAGGGGAATCCGTCGCCGTCGTCATCATCAACCATCCTCCATCACCAATTTCATGATGCTCACTGCCGTGCGTGAGTAATTCCATCGTAGGCTTGCTGGACGGTGATGGGTTGGATGAGATTTCTCATGTAATCGAGTTAGTTTTGTTAGGGTTTGATCCCTAGTATCCATTATGTTCTGAGATTGATGTTGCTATGACTTTGCTATACTTAATGCTTGTCACTAGGATCCGAGTGCCATGAATTCAGATCTGAACCTATTATGTTTTCATGAATATATGTGAGTTCTTGATCCTATCTTGCAAGTCAATAGGCACCTACTATGTGTTATGATCCGGCAACCCCGAAGTGACAATAATCAGTCCCGGTCCCGGTGATGACCGTAGTTTGAGGAGTTCATGTATTCACTAAGTGTTAATGCTTTGGTCCGGTACTCTATTAAAAGGAGGCCTTAATGTCCCTTAGTTTCCAATAGGACCCCGCTGCCTCGGGAGGGTAGGACAAAAGATGTCATGCAAGTTCTTTTTCATAAGCACGTATGACTATATTCGGAATACATGCCTACATTACATTGATGAACTAGAGCTAGTTCTGTGTCACCCTATGTTATAACTGTTGCATAAGGAATCGCATCCGACATAATTATCCATCATTGATCCATTGCCTATGAGCTTTTCACATATTGATCTTTGCTTAGCTACTTTTCTGTTGCCACTGTTACGATTACTACAAAACTGCTACTGTTACTTTTGCCACCGTTACCGTTACTTCCATACTACTTTGCTACTAAATACTTTGCTGCAGATATTAAGCCTTTCAGCTGTGGTTGAATTGACAAATCGGCTGCTAATTCTTGAGAATATTCTTTGGCTCCCCTTGTATCGAATCAATAAATTTGGGTTGAATACTCTACCCTCGAAAACTGTTGCGATCCCCTATACTTGTGGGTTATCAGGCACGGACGTGCTGGCCACTACCTCGTCCACGTCCGCGCAGCCGGCTTCTTTCTCTGCGTGCATGACGCGGCTACGCGCGCATCGACGACGGATGGCGCGGTCACAGGTGATGAGGTCGCCTACTACAGGCAGGGTCAAGGATTTGTCATCTAGGACCCACCTAGCGCCCCACACCATCATAAATAGGTCTCTGGACCATAGGAACATTTAGATGCGTATAACACAAAGTCCACTCAGACACATCCCATTACAAAAAAATACACTTCCGTGATGATACGTGTTTGTCACAGTAGGTTGCGTTTTTTGTCATGCATGTACATCCATGACAAATTTATGACAGAATCAAGATAGTCATACCTGTGCTGTCGTAGAAGTGTTCCATGACATTACCAAAATTATCATCACGGAAGTGTCCACTTCCATGACGATAAATCGCGCGTCACAGAAGTGCTTTCGTCAAGGGTGACCGACACGTGGCATCCACCGTAACGGAACACCGTTAAGCTATCGGGTCGGGTTTTGGATCCGATAACCCGTTAACAGCCCCGACCAATGGGGATTTTCCACGTGTAAAATCATCACATCCTATATGGGGCAAACTAGATACAACCCATTGGAGTTGTTTTATGTTAAGATGCTGGTTGATGATATGCCATATTTTATCAACAAGCTAACATACAAACTGTTGAAGATGCCCTTATTCACACTCGCTTTTCTTCTCTCTCCTCTTCATTCACCTCTAACTAAGCAAAAATATAATATTTTGGTCCTTATAACTTGCTTATGTCATCCTATTATACTTGCTATGGACTGTGGACACGGAAACCTAACATGGATGCAAGAGAAGCAATGAATCGGGCTAGAATTGTTGCTCGATGTAAGAGAAACCGTGCGTTGCTCGATGGTTACCGTGGGAAACAAATGGCACGAGACGATCGAACGTGATACACGCGCATGAGCTGTAGCACTAGGAGAATAAAGACAGCAGACAACTTGAAGCGCCGCATGAATCCATAGCTATCATGACACATCTGCAATCCAGCGATTCACATGCCAAGCAATAATGAGTGCTGGCCCATGCAATTAGTCACTAGCTGTATGATATGCCAGCCACATGTCTTTGACTTTTTAGGAGCCGCATGCGTGTTTTTTTTGGAGTATTTGCCGGCCAAAATAATATATAAGTGCGGCGTTTTGGTGTCCAGACTCATCTGCATCTGGTCGAAGAAAATCAAAACAAATACTAGAAAAATTCAAAGAATTCTAATATTTTTGTGTGGTAGATAAATTGATGCTTGAGGTTCGCCTCAATTTTCAACTCATTTAGATGTCTGAGCAGCTCTCAGCAAAAAAAAAAAAAACAAATTGGGTCAGAATAGTGCGTGAACATTACATTTTTTTACGACACCGAATTTGTCTTTTTTGCCGAGAGTTATTCAGATGTCCAAATGAGTTGAATGCTGACCTCACGCATTAATTTATCTACCACACACAAGAAAATTGGTATTTTTTTAAAATTTTCTAATATTTGTGTTGATTTTTTTCGTCAGCATGGGTGCAACTGAGCCTGGACTCAGAAGTGGACTATCGATATCAATACCCATAGCGTTGTATCTTAAATTCTTAAAATCTCCTGTTGAGTATCATGATTATTTAGCAAATACTCCCTCTCCATAATGTAGTGCATATATAGATTTTTTGAAAAGTTAAACTTCACAAACTTTGATCAAGTTTGTGAAGAAAAATATTATATGTAGAATGTCAAGTAGTCCAGATTGGTGAATTTGTAGGATTTACATTTAGTGCCATGCCGTGAGAAGTCCACGGATGGCATGAAGTCACCACGAGACCAGACAATGCCACCAGCCTGTGCACGTCGATCAATCTGCGTCCAACTCTGAGACTCCACTGCTCCACGCCGCCGAGACCCATCGTCTTCAATGAATTCGATGTAACACCGCTCCACTTGTTGGCCTCTCCACTGAACCACTACTCCAAGACGATGCCCCCGGGAGAGAGAACGGCACAGAAGTCTCCATCATCATCCGATGTGGGAAACTCAGATCTAGGGTTTCCTCCAGAACAACTACCACCCGGAGGAAGAGGGGCATGCCAACTGCAACTGCCGACGCACCCAAGCAGTGCCCATTGCCACAAAGCTCTCACGACGATGCCTTCAAGAAGGACACGACGGCAAGAGCGTCGTCGCTTCACCCGAGAGAACGCGAGGTGGTAAAAGGTAGGACGGACCCGAACAACGTTTCCAGGAAGAAAAACAACACCCTCGAGGGTGTCGTCACCGTCGCGGCCAGCAGTCGCCGACCTAGGAATTATCCCAATTAGGATCCCCACCTCCCGCTCCGTCCGAACACGGTAACCGGCTAGCAGCACGACCATGTCTGATAGGACGGAGTGCACTCAGTATTGGTTGAAGGAAGGAGCAGTTCGGCGCTGTTGGGTTCACGGTGGCAAGGGACACCCCATCTCGAGGGTGTCATCACTGGCGGCGGCGGAGGGGAGGGAGGGGAAGGAGTGGTGGACCGGCGGCTGGGTTTGGTGCCACTCGGTCGCCCGTGCGGGGGGCAACAAAGGGGAGGGGAGGCGGTGGCTGGGAAGGGAGGGGGGTGACGGAGGCGGCGGCTGGAAGGGGAGGCATTGGCGTCTGGGTGGTGAGACGGTTGTGGCTCGTGACTAGTGACCTAGTCCTCCATTTTTTTTTTCTTAGAGAGAATACTAGAGGAGTGTGCCTAGCTCAACTGGTTGGGAAGTCCTGCCTACCTCCCATCTGTTTGCCATTCTGAACTTTACCGGAGTATGTTGTGAGGTATCGTCATGCTTCACGTGCCTTTATCTGCTGAGACCACCGACTCTGTGCTGATCATATTGGAATGTATCAGGCATCAGCATTCATTTTCTTCGTGGTCCCTAAGCTATCAAACCAACCACGACATTCACATGCCATTGAAGGCTTGATAAGGTTGGTGCTCCGGACTTCAAAGACGTGGCTGGACCGGACTGATTGATTAAAGAAGAATTGGAGGCTCTCCTCGATCCTTGCCGTTATGGCTAGTGCAATGCAAACATGATTTTTACCTGGGACAAACACATTGTTTTAAAATTATGATGATGATAGAAAACCGCGGGAAAACTCCGCATTGGGCATCACTCTTTTTCTTCTAAATTATCTTGTTCACACTTCTTAATTAAACTATCCCGATGATTTTGGTTCGGATGTTGTTCTTCTTATGTGTTTATTTTTAGGCGTGACAACTCTTTTCTTTTCGTGAAAAGGAGGGTTACCCCAGCCTCTGCGTTGTAGTGATGCACATTGCGCCATTGCTTCCGCTCAGTTTGCCAAACGCATCCAGTGCAACTCCAAGATAAAAATGAAGACCACAGCAGGTCAGTGGTTTTCCAAATATATAATGCAATACGAAGCATAAACCACATGAAAATCTTGATTTTAATCGGTAGAAAGAAACACGCTTGGCGAAGATCTGACACTTCGCACACCAGGCGACACATGTCCCTCTTAGCAATGGTTTTCTTTTGCGGAAACCTGTTAGCCGTGGTTAACGTAGGGTGACGGCGTGGCAGTGTTTGTTGAGTGCGTGCCAGGCGACACTCCTCAAACATCTTTTATTTTCTTTTTTACTGTTGTATCCTCTTTGCTCAGTGCGCGAAATAAAGCACTCGACAAACATTATTTTCTTTTTCTTTTTTTCTCTTTTTTTTTTCTTTTCTGTTTTGCAAATTCTTTATTTTTCGAAGTGCAAGTCACCTTACCGTTGGATGTCGCCACATGTATTGGTAGTGTAAATATGAATTAATCATAGCTAAGATAACACATACGATTTAACATTCAGATTATGAAAGGAAAGCACAGGAAAAAATATCATGTTGAACACGACTTTGTTTTCTAAACTACTCCCTCCTTCCCACAATATAAGACGTTTTTGCAAGTGTTATATTATGGGACGGAGGGAGTAGTTTATACTTCTTAATTCTATCGTCCCAATGATTTTGGCACATACTTTGGTTTATTTTAACAGATTAGGTTTCTGCTTTGCTATCTGTTGCTAGCGAATTAACAATTTTGCTGGTTTACAAAATTACTTGCCCGCAGGTCCAAGCTATTGATGACGACCAGTAAACTACATTAAGTGCTTTGTTCTCAGTCCGCTGGAAACATAAGGGCGACGAGGGCATGCTTAGTACTACTATTCAAATATGGAGGGCAAACGTGTCATTTCGTTCTTTGCAGACCTCTATATAACAGAGGAAAGATCAGCTTACAATTTATCCACACAACACATTCGCACAACCAAATATATGCAAGCCTTCTCTGATCTTCACTAGTAAGGTTCTATTCTATCATCACCTTGATCTATTTCTCTTTTGCAGAAATAAAATTATGAGTTTCTTTCTTTCCCTTTATTTATATTGATCTCATGGTGTTTTTTTTCTGTGGGAATATTGATCTTATGATTAATTGTGGTAACAAGATACTCCCGCCGTCTCCCCTAAAAAAGAAGATACTCCGTCCATTCTATAATATAAGATGTTATTACAATCAATATATTAACATCTTATATTAGATATAGAACGGAGGGAGTAGTTGTTGGATTTAAACTTGATTGTATTTAGAACTGAACAAGTGTTCCATGATTGGCGGATCTTGGTAGATTTGGCGTAGGATCTAAATACTAATTCTAAAACAATCCTATGTGAATTTGCTGAATTTTTTAATAAGAACAGGACGCTTATTTGCAAGTGAATAACATACAGAGAAGAATCTCAACAAAAATATAGGGCCCTGATAAGTGCCACGCACGTGACATGAACGCATGGTATCTCCGAATGTTTTTTATGACAAATTTAGTGACATAAGGATGGCAACTTTAGTTGTTAAGCATGGCAACTTCTTTTCGGATGGCAAGTTTCAGTTATTTTTTGGGTTACTTATATTTCGGATGACAACTTTAGTTGCAATAAAGAACGTCAGAGCTGGAGTGCTTCAGGTCACACTTATCATTTAGGAAAATATATAAAATCAAGTTTCCTTGTATTTGAGCAGGTGCTTCCACGATGGCCGCCCAGAACTACGGTGAATTGTACAACATCCTCGGCTGGGGCGAACCCTACTTCACCGTGAACAGGGAGGGCCACCTGTGTGTCAAGACCCACGGCCACGAGACGAAGCCAGGGCAAGAGATAGACGTGGTGTCCGTAGCTGAAGCTGCAAAGGAGAAGGGCGTCCAATTCCCCATGATCCTCCGCTTCCCCGACGTGCTCAAGCACCGCCTCGACTCGCTCCACGTCGCATTCGAGAAGGCCATCAAGCACACCGGGTACACGGCGCCATATCAGGGCGTGTACCCAGTGAAGGTGAACCAGAACAGGGCCATCATCAACGACTTTGTTAGCTTTGGCCACCGTCACAGCTACGGGCTGGAGGCGGGCTCCAAGCCAGAATTGCTCATCGCAATGAGCTACCTTACCAAAGCCAAGCCTGGAGCCTTCCTGGTATGCAATGGGTACAAGGACGCGGAGTACGTGGCGCTGGCGCTGTCGGCGCGTGCAATGGGCCTGAATGTCATCATCGTGTTGGAGATGGAGGAGGAGCTGGACATCATCATCGAGCAAAGCAGCAAGCTCGGGGTGGAGCCGGTGGTGGGCGTGCGTGCCAAGCTGCTCACCAAGATACCAGGCCACTTCGGGTCGACGGCCGGCAAGCACGGCAAGTTCGGCCTGCTTGCCGACAAGATCTACGAGGTGGCCAAGAAGCTCAAGGATCTCAACAAGCTGCACTGGCTCAAGTTGCTGCATTTCCACATCGGCTCCATGATCCCGACCACGGACATAGTGTCTAGTGCAGCCAGGGAGGCCTCCGGCATCTACTGCACCCTGGTAAAGCAGTATGGCGCGGATATGACCACGCTGGACTGCGGCGGGGGGCTCGGCGTCGACTACGACGGCACCCGATCAGGAAGCTCCGACATGTCGGTGGCGTACGGACTGGAGGAGTACGCGTCCAGCATTGTGCAGGCTGTGCGGCTCACGTGCGAGTACAATGGCGGCATCCCCCACCCTGTGTTGTGCACCGAGAGCGGCCGCGCCATGGTGTCGCACCACTCGATGATCATCCTCGAGGCCCTCTCGGCGATCCCAGAGCCCAAGGACGACGAGACCCCCGAGCAGCTGCACAGCAAGATCCAGCGTCTCTCCTCCAATCCGCCGCCGCCGAGAGCACTCATGGCCACGGACCTCCAGAAGCATGCCACGGACATCCAGAAGCACGGGGTGGAGATGTACAAGCTGGCCAAGAAGCTCGCCAAGCGGATCGCCGGCGACGCCAACACCATCTACAACTACCACATGAACCTCTCCATCTTCTCGCTGGTTCCCGACTTCTGGGGCATCAAGCACCTCTTCCCGATGATGCCGGCGAGCCGGCTCAACGAGAAGCCGACTCAAATGGGCACGCTCATCGACATCACCTGCGATAGTGACGGCAAGATTGACAAGTTCATAGGCAATGCCGAGACGCTGCCGTTGCACCCGCTGGACCCTGAGAGTGGCGGCTACTACGTGGCCGTGCTCCTCTCCGGCGCCTACCAGGAAGCCCTTTCTTGCAAGCACAACCTGTTCGGTGGCCCAAGCATAGTGCGGGTCAAGAATAGCACCGGCGGCGGCATCGTTGGTGGCGGTGGTGGCTTCGACATCGCCACAGCCGATAGCGGCCCGACGACGGAGGAGCTCATCAGCACCGTGGGGTACGACGTCAAGGAGGACATTCGCGGCGTGATCGAACAGCGCGCCAGGGAGAAGGGCGTGTGGGAGAAGGTGGGGGCGTTCGTGCACGCCGGGCTTACCTCCATGCCCTACCTCGTCGAATACAAGGTCCCACGAACCGCCTAATTCCATCGTCACTCCTATTCCCCACACTAGTATTCCTCTTCTCCACACCTTTTTTGGCTTCAAATAAGCGTAGCCTGCCTGCCTGATTCGTACGTGTTGGACAGGCTTTGGGTTGCGCCATTCCACACCGTGCTTTGCTCTTTTCTATCGACGACGACTAAATAAAGTTCATCTCCCGTTCTCATTTTTAAGTCCTATTTATGTTAAGAAAAATAAATAAAGGTTGTAACAACTAAATAATGTTCATCTCCCAGTCTCAAAGTTGTATCTTACCTTTGTACTTCTATATATTTATTTAAGTTAAGAAGAATAAATAAAGGATCTAACACATCTATTCTATTATATTCTATTATATCCATCTATCTATCATCCACCCTACAGTTTCTATATGGTGGCTCGGGGCTGGGGGTGATCGTGGGCCCAACTGTAAGATGTGTGCTTTGATACTTCTATATGGTGGGAATGAACCAGCACAAACGTTGTGTGAGCCTCGCACTCGGGATCGACTACGCGCAAGTCGGCTGATTCTTATTTTTTGTCGGACGACTGATACAAGCAGGTTTTAGTTAAAAAATTTTGCTGACAAAGATGAGGAAAGAGAACACAAGCTTGTTTGGTAGCCGGTCCATTCCAACGTGATTCGCCATGGATGCACACATTTGGCATGCATTCTTTTAGACCTTTTGTGAAACCATTCCACTACAAGCTTATACACCAAGGCTTGTAGAGATACAAGAGATCCTTGCTACCTCCGCTTTTTTTTTTTTCAAGAAAACTTTCGATTTATTCGTCTTCAATCATGGCAGTACAACGAACATCAGAAATAATAAAAAAATACATTCAGATCTGTAGACCACCTTGCGACGACTACAAGCACTGAAGCGAGTCGACGGCGCACCGCCGTCATTACTCTCTCCCTCGCTGGAGCCGGGCAAGCCTTGCTGTAGTAGACAATCATTCTGTAGACATGGTTCCCCTTATTTGCATCGTGAGTTGGGTTTATTTCATGTGTGGAAGAATAATGTGGGTTGAGTTAGAAGGAAAGAGTGACTAAGCAATACCAAGAAAACAATATTATGAGTAGTGGCATGAATGAATGAACATGTTTACATAGGGGGTATTGGATCAATCCGATCATAACCACCACGAGCAAGAATACAAAAAATCCAACACGAGAAGGAAAATAAAATAAGAAATGGCAAACAAATCCACATGAAATCTCCCCTTAGATGATTCTTTTTTTATGATCAGGGATCCTTTCCTGTTAATCGGGCTTTAATCGGGTCTATTCTTAAAGGAATCCGCCCTCCGACCATGATTTAACCAAATTCCTCAACATGAGGTAACTTAGCCTCAAAGGCCAACCGCCTAGGTGTGAACTATGCTTATAGCCTGACAGTTTTTTTCCAAAGCGTCTCCACTTATACCAAGGCGGTTCAGTAACTGTTACTCGAATCGCGGCCCGAGGCGGTTTTCTCATTGGCATGGCTCGTCGAGGCAGAGATCGTGCTCCATATTTTGTGGAATATCATTAATATTTTGTTTCATGCCACGCATGTAATGATATCTATTATCGGAGCGTGGAGATTTTTACGGCGCAACAAGAGGGACTCTTGGCCTTTCACAGACCCATAAAAGCAAGGGATAGCGATATCATCTTTCCCACGCTCTCATTCCATTGCCCTTGCGCCTAGCCTCCTGAGCTCCAGCGCCCAAAAGACATATGCTCAATTTATAAAGGCTTATTCAACATCAAATATCATATCAGTCTGAAAATGGCTGCACCCAAAAGACATATCCTCCTACCATTTATGAAGGACGGTACATATGGAGGGAGCCCGTGGTCATATGAAAAAACTATGATGTTCCCATTTTCTTTTGAAAACTTTGGTTTTTCAAAGGAAAAAAAACCTATTAGTAATGATACGCCAAAGAGACTAGCAACTGACATGAAGAGGCCTCCTCTTTTTTTTGCGAACCATCTCCATCATACTAGATGACTGCTACTGATATGAATAGAAATGATTATGTTCATCATAAGATGCAAGGCCGAGACAACTTTCCCCTTTTCGATTTTTCGATGCACAAACACTAGCAAGGAGCCCATGTGCTACTACACAAGCATGATAAATTAGTTCAGATATGGCTAGAAGTATGTTAAATATTCTCAATGACCATGTAAGCCAAATGACCATGCAAATTAGCTCTCCACTTGAAGCATATGCATTTGGCGCTTCAGGTGGCTGCCCAGGTGGTCACCACGATCACAGCAGGAGATGTCACCTCCACCATGATCAGAACTTGGCCCGGGCTGCAGCATCCATAGATATTCGTAACAGATCTGGGCATTGGGAGATCAGGTGCCACTTAGCGAGTTTTTTCGCTTCCACCAGACACATTCAGACTAATATCAGCAATTTTCCTAGGGAGTTTTTAAGTTTTTAACAGCAGGGCTCACAGTAATGCAGCTAAATCTTATTCTTCAAATTTCAATGAAAGCCCTAGCATGGCTTGATGTACTAGAAAATTTCACTTAGGTGATAAATGTCCTATGCTTTTAACTAAATCTAGGCAATCTGAATATCAAGCACTGTAAAATCTCATATGTAATGTGCTTGTGATCAATGAAAGACTTTATCCAAAAGAGATGCAGCAAGCTTGTGATGTGTGTTTGTACAAAATCAGCTTACCAGTCGAAGGAAGTCCATCTCCTTATCCTTCCATTGAACAACAAGGTTGAGGTTTTACAGGCAGGGTTCTATTCCATCTCAAAACATCCAGGACAAGACAGAACATTCGACAGACAAGAAAATTGGAAATCAATCATCTTTAAACAACACCTAGAGAACAGAGTGCCCAGCCACAAACACAACAACTAAACAGAAGATCAAATCAAAGGCATCAGAGCAAAATTTGAAATGTTGTCATTCATCCTGACTGGGCACTGTCCTGCAACACAAGAGCTAGCTACCTACCATAAGTTAAGTTATATCCCAACTACATGCCGTCTCCTGGCCTTGCCCATTCATCATCATCATCATCATCATCAATATTTTGTCTGAAAAACATGGGTCGCGTCGCCCTTGGGTTTTGTCACGCTGGGACAGTGATGCGGAGAGATCTCAGGCATCTTGTGAGAGATTCCATGTAGCAGTAGCATCCCTGGTCGTTTCAGGTGACTCTTGGT
The DNA here is from genome assembly GCF_002575655.3 of Aegilops tauschii subsp. strangulata. Classification (NCBI taxonomy): domain Eukaryota; kingdom Viridiplantae; phylum Streptophyta; class Magnoliopsida; order Poales; family Poaceae; genus Aegilops; species Aegilops tauschii. The sequence goes on from NC_053035.3 coordinate 7,441,324, forward strand.
ACCTGTCAAGCAAAAAACCATTCCCAGGTTATAGATTGGTTTATTCGTTCAAAAAACTACAGTAGTAGATTGTTGTATGAAGAAATGTACAGGTTTGAATAACGTAGTGTTGGGGACATATGCACGTTAAACTAAAAAAAAATCCAACAGTTTGGCCGTGCCAACACAAAAAAGAAACATCAACCGATGAGTGCATCTCTACAACAGTAACATCTACACTACTATTAAACAAGAGAACATATTTCTGGCAAACGAAAACTCTGGCATTCGTATGCCCGCACAAGGGAAACAACCGCCTCCTCAGATTCCGCTGGCAGCTCCCTAATTTTTGGGCCCCGATACTTCTTTCTCTCCCGATATCAAGAAAAACAGCACCGCCGCTCCTCCCTTCTCCTCCTCCTGTGCACTTCCCCCAGATCCACCCTGCCTCCGGTCGTCGCCCGCGCTCCTGCAAGCCGCCGCCGACCTCCTCAGCCGGTCAACCGCGCCCAACGCCCTCCTTTGTTTTCTCCCCCTCTCCTCACTAATCTCTCTCCGTTCCCAAACTACAGGACGCCATGGCCAACGGAGGCAGGGGACGCGGCCGCGATGGCCCTGAGCTCGGCGGCGTGGAAGCCATTGGAGGCGCTGGCGAGGCCGAGGTCGGTGAGCATGGCAGCGGCGGTCGGGTGCATTGAGCGCAGGTAGGACTTCCTCATGAGTTGTTTTCCTCCAACGCCGGGGTGTGGATCTACGTGCGGGGGGCTGCAGCCGCCGCCACCGCCGCCACCGCCTCGATCCCGACCCCCTTCCCACCGCTTCCCGGGGACAGACCCCGTCGCCTTCTCCCTTCTTCCTCGGACCCCAGGACGTCCTGCTGTCATCTGCACCCCGTCCCAGTCTTCATCCGGCCATCAGGTTTCCTTCCCCTCAAAGAAGGTATGCATGAGCAGCTAGCCATCAGGTTTTGGTAGGTGGCTGGATGACAAAAGACTTGGTTACACACTGATGTATTTCCGTTTATTGCAAAATTAATGGAAAGGGGTGAGAGCCCGGTTGGGAAAAAGCTAGGTTGTTTCTTCTCATCCACCGCAGCATCAGTTCTCTTTCTTATTGAATATAATCAATCAATACCACCAGGCCGTAGAGATGGGATCTTCACAATTTCTGGGTCAGATCCGCCCCTGGTGTCCATAGCAGGATCATGCATGTTGTTGTGTTCATGGATTCCATCTTGTGGATGATGATTTGTGTATGATTGGTGTGCTATGTTTATCTTGCCTGGTTACAAATTTTAGTTGTTTTTACAAGGAATGGTGTGCGATAGCTTAGTAAAATAATTAGAACTACTCTGCACATGGATACCCATGCGTGTACAATTTCTGTATTTTTTAGAAGATACTAACTAACTAAAGATTCTAACTGCCGCTCTTTGTAGATTTTGAAGGAAGGAGAGAAGTCCGCTAAGCCACCCCCTTAGGAAGCGGATGGACTAGCTCGACTCAGTCTTTTCCTGCCCATTCTGCAATCATGGGAGTAGCATTGAATGCCGGATGTTAGTACTATATTCATGTGTTTTCCTGTTAGTTGGTTGATAATGGATGGCTATCTATCCATTCAACATTGTGAATGGCCTTCTTTTTCTCTTCAGTCATCTGCACAACCTGATTGGTGAGGTTACTTGTCAAATCTGCCAGGAAAGCTTCAACACCACTGCAAATGGTACATAGAACTGCATATTGTACCTCTGTCATCCCGCCGTCCTCACCCCATCATTGTGCGCCCCCGCCTGTCCGCTCACGCATTCACATTGAGGAAGATGATGAGTACCTCGGCCACGCCGCCGTCCTCTCCCCGTCGTCGCGCGCCCCCGCTCGTCATCCATCCGCAGCTTTTGCAGTCCCGACCGCCGGAGAGTCGCGCCGCTGGGAACAAGCACCTTGCAATCGTGGTGTGCTTCTCCGTTGGTGCTGTCGTATAGACATCTTGCAAGTAAGTGACCTTCAATCCAAATGTTATCTTTCTCTGCACTTGATTTCAGTTGCTTTCTTATGGTCTCCTGAATTACTTGGCATGTGTCAGCCATTCTGGATAGGGAACGTTCTTACGGGACATCATGTTCACTTGGGATACTTACTGGATTAAGGAAGAAATTTTGAAATGCTTCTGAAACAATATCGTTTCATTAGTTGAGGACTTTGGGTAGTTCAGCATGTTCGATTGAGCATAATTAAGAAGCTTGATTTGTAATTATATAAAAAATTGTAAAATGATCTGTAAAAGTTAACTTCTCACCAAAATTATATCACTGAAGTTAAATCAAGTGAAAAAATAGTGTGCTGCGGTGCAGTTACTTGCAGCTGGGACTGATCTGATGAAGAAATTATTCTGTTAAAGACCTGGCAGATAGTTTTTCTGCTGGCAATGTAATTACACTTGTTTGGATGTGCTTGTTTTGGATTAAATGATAGAATGGGTGTTGTACTGTTGTTCTTGATTTTCTCACTTATTTAGTAGTGTTTGACGGGCATTCTAATCATTTTTTGAGACCACTTTGGAGAGGGTACGTGATTGAAAAGCTCGGACTTTCCTGTTAGCAAGAGTATTTTATATCTTACCATGAAAAGCTGTAATGCTATTGTTCCTACAGATTCAAGAACTCAGATTTAGTAACAAGATAGATTTTTATCATGCCTCGCTATGAAATCATGTTTGGTTGCAGTGCAAAGGTCAATTGAGAATTTGAGATCCGTTGTGAAGAACTGTAGATGCTTGCTTGTCGACTGCCTAGAGATTTTGTTTCTGATTTTTTTTGTGTTGGATCGCAGGATGTTGCTGATATATGGTCGTGTTTGTTCAAAAAAAGTCGTGATGTGTTATTGATCAGGATATTAGTATATCCCAATCTCATCACAGGATCTGTTCACTGGGTTTCTGAAACTATATAGCATTTTATTAGTTATGGGTTGGAGCAGTCGTTCTTTTTTCCTCTCGAGAAAACATTGAAGCTTAATGTCTTGATGCATTTGAAAAAGAGAATGGCAAAACAAAACAGTTTACTTAAGGGTTACATGAGTGCCTCTGAATTTTAAAAAATGTCAGCAATAGTTTCCTGTTTTGACTAAGATTCTTTATTTTCTTGTGAGCAAGCATTTTCTGTAATTCACACCACAACATGACGGCATGTGCATAGCATAAACCATCATTTGGGTAATCTAAATATTAGCTTTGGTAGCCTCATTTGCAATTGTGTATGTCTGTCAGGTTGATGCCGAGGTAGCTAGCAAAGATGCATGATGCATATATTATTCAGTACTGTTCTTACTGACGTTTTTCTTTCTGATGATAAACCACGGGGATAAATTGGCAATGTATCTCTTCACCTTCCAGAATGAGAGCTTCACAGAGGTCCTCCTGGTGTGGGAGATCATGAGAGCCTAGAAATGCAAATGAGGCTGGAAGGATTATTTTGTTGGTGTCCGAGAGCGAAATATTTTGTGTTGCAAAGTTAGCCGTGGACCCTGTGTGGGAGCTTTGGGAGGATGATCTTGCCGCTACGCTGGTCATGTGTCAACCGTACGCCTTTTACTTTTAATACCGGCATTTTTGAGGTGCAGGATTTCTCAAACAGCACTATACATAGGGCCTTCCAGACTATCTCATAGATTTTATCCTGTAAAGTCGTGTGAGTTGTTTCACATGCTCGAGTGTGAATGAATTGCAGGGGATGCCACTTCTGCTGGTTGGGATGTTGATGGCGTGTGTGCTTTTTGCCGCTGCTAGCATCTACTCCCTCCGTTCGGAATTACTTGCCACAAAAATGGATAGAAATGGATGTATCTATAACTAAAATACATCTAGATACATTCATTTCTTGGACGAGTAATTCCGAACGGAGGGAGTAGATGAGTAGTATAGTGCACAACTGCATTAGCTTTGGACGTATGTGCTTCAATACTTTTTTTTTGTGTTGGGCTTTAATATTCTACTAAATTTCTGATCGATAAAAATGTTTGTGGCTACTATAGTACTCCCTTCGTCCGGAAATACTTGTCATCAAAATGGATAAAAAGGGATGTATCTAGAACTAAAATATGTCTAGATACATTCCCTTTTATTCATTTTGATGACAAGTATTTCCGGACGGAGGGAGTATATGTGAAATATACAAACATTTATTCCTTGTTTTCTTATCGTCTAATGTGTTTGGCACTTTTTCTTTCAGATTTACCTCTCTTCTTTGTGCAGCAGGTGCAAGGTCTCAACATGTTCAAGGCTACTTCCAGCTCTTCTTTTTTCATTTTCATCTTATTTTTGTTCATGCATTTTTCTACCATACAAGGACTTGAGGTGATTCGTTGGTTGTAGGGCATGGGGAGCTTCACAATTATGTTAACTCAATACTGAATGTATCAAAACATTGTTATGGTTACTTCTTATTATTTGGTTACACAAAGTCATGGCAGCGTATGTATATCTTGAGATACATGGTGATGCATCTTTGTGAGATTAATTGTGAACCCAATTTATTGATGCTTTGACAGTTTCTGATTTAGTGGCTTACACTGAAGGTGATACCATCAGCAAAGATATGATTAGGCTTAAGATATAAGGAGAAATAACCGTTATATATTTAAGTTAAATACACATGGTGTTTCACTTCTGTGAAGGATGGAGTTATGTTTAATGTCTAACTTTCACATTTTGTTGTGTATGGATCCATAGTCGATGACCAAGTTGTTGTCTATGTGTGTTATTTGACTGTCAATCTGTGGGTTGTTGTATATAATAGCTGAGAAGTCCATTGTGTGCGCATGTTCGATACGAGATATGGTAGCATATGGAAAGAATATCTGCAAAGCTATATATAGTTCAAATTTAGATTTGAGCTACATTGTTGCATTTGTTCATTTTATTGAAATAATTGTGTCCTAATTAGAATGACCGAGGAAATTTGCTTTTATTATTATACGTGCGTTGCACGTGCACGCTTACTAGTCTCTAAGACCAACAAGAAAGCTTGCGATGGAAGAAATTTTACTTTCCTTTCCGTATACAACTATTATTACTAGTGGTATTTTCCTATTCCTACAGTTTGAGAATCCTACAAATCAAAGAAGTCCTTATTGCCCCAAAAAAAGAGCTCCTTATTCCTCCATGATGAATCAATGGAACAACAAGGTTGAGGATTTACAGGCAGGACTGCATTCCATCTCAAAACATCCAGCACAAAACAGGATCATTCAACGGACAAGAAATTGGAAATCAATCCTCTTATCTTAAAATAAATAAATCAACACCTACATGACAGAGTGGCCTGGCCACAAACAGAACAGCTAAACAGCACAAGACCGAATTGAAGGAGCAAAGTTTGGAATGTTTTCAATTGATCCATCCTGAGTACTAACTAACTAAAGAGGTACGTAAAAAGAGACAGCCGGCACACAAAAGCTAGCTAGGTACCATAAGTTAAGTTATTCCAAGTCCATGTCGTCTGCCATCCTTGTCCGTTCATCATCATCATAATCCTCATCATCAGTAGTCTGTGCAGGAAATGTGGGCCATGTCGCCCTGGGGTTTTGTCCACTGGGACAGTGATGCATCACATGATGCGGAGGGATCTCTGGCTTCTTGTGAGAGCTTCCATGTGGCAGTGGCATCCCTGGTCGTTTCAGGTGACTCTTTGTACCTGACGAGCAAAAAAATCCATTCCCAGGTTATAGATTGGTTGTTGGTTGCTTCAATCACAGCTAATTGCTACACCCTCTGTTTCTAAATGTAAGACGTTTTGGCAGTCCAAAACGTCTTAGATTTAGGAACAAGGGGTGTAGATTGCTGTTTCAAGACATGTACCGGTTTGGATCACCCACATCAAGTTGGAACATACGCGTGTTAAACTAGTTATTAAACAAAATCCAACGCTTTGGCAGTGCCAACACACACAAAACAAAATAAGAAACATCAACCGATGAGCGCGCATCTTTGCAACACACAGTAAAATCTATTAAGACCAGCGACAGCGTTCCCCATGGAAGAAATTTTACTTTCCTTTCTATGAAAAACCATTATTGCTAGTGATAATTAAACCTGACGGACTGCAAAATGCATTAGATCAGACCTACCAACGAATTCAAGTCAAGTTGTAAAAGGGCAATGACAGCCAGTCATCCTTCCTTTAACAGGCATACTTAACTTGGTCGATATTTCTCTTCTTCCTTTTGTTATACTACAGCAGCAGCACAGGGAACTTTTGATCCCTATTTTGAAATCATATATTCTACGTACCAGCATTCCGCTGGGCAGCACTATCTTAAACCAGACAACAACTAGCTAGGCATGCAATGCACGCACATGATGATGGTTGAATAACAACAACTAGCTAGGCACGCAATGCAGGCAGGTGATGGTAGAACAGATAAAGGCAAGTAGTGATTTAGTTTTACCTTGGGGTTGGGAGACATTGAGATGCTCCGAGATCCTGCTTTGCCTATAGGCATGGAGAAACGCCATGCACCTTGGTGCTCCACCAAACTCGGCCACTCCCCGCAGCCTCTTGTTCTTCATGTCGACAGCGATCACCCATGCTTTGTCGTACCAGCGGTTGACCTTGGCCATCAAGTAAAGGGTGTTGTCACCGACGTGCAGGCTGAGCTTGGGATGGCCAACGTGGATCCCCACCAAGGTCGGCTGCGGGTTGCCTTGGTGATCCACCACAGCCGGGAGCAACTCAAAGCCTGGCGCCGTCTTGTTTTTGCCGTCAACGAAAGAGACCTCGTGAGCATGGACCTCATGGTCCTTGCGCCAGGTGGTTGACTCCTTGAAGGAATTGGCCGGCCTGCTCCATACGACGGCGGTCCAGCCATCGATGGTGAAGGAGCCTTTCGGGCCGGCCGAGCCCGGCCTGACGTTCTTCTTCACCTCAGCATACTTGATGCGGCTGCCGACGACGGCGACGTCCCGGTACATGCCTCCAGATTCGTCGATGGTGTCGTCTGGCCGGATGGGGTCCGGCAGAGGGATGTAGCGAAGCGTCTTGGCGTCGTCGTCGAGTGGGAGCACATCACATAGGATGATACCCCGCATGAGATCGACCCAGGCCATGGTGCCGGCTTCTCCTCCGATGGTGATAACCTTGTCACATCGAAGGGCGGCTCGGGGCAGTTTGCCGCCGTCTGGGAATGAGGCTGGTTTGCTGCTCCACACCTCGGTGTCGGAGACGTAGGTGTAAAGGCCTAACGTCTCCGGGAAGGTTAGCCGTGTACAGAGCGCGGCAACGATGTAGGCGTCATAGGCTCTGGGACGGTGCTGGCGAAGATAACCGCCGCCGTCGTCGGAGTTCCTGCGGTGGCGCAGGAGTCCTACCTGGCGGTCATGGAAGTAGTAGCATCTGTCCCGAGGGAAGGGGAACAAGTCGGGCGGGGGGTGCGGAAGCAGCGTCAGTGTGGCCTTGGGAGGGCCGGCGTCGTCGTCCACCTCGTAGACGTAGAAGTCGTTCTTCCGGGGGTCGATGGCGTTGCGGGGGTCGCCGGGCACCGAGACGAGGAGGACGAGGTTGGCCTCCGTGTAGAGGATCCTGGGCTCGCAGCCAAGCTCGGCGGCGCAGGAGACGGCGAAGTGGGAGACGAGCGGCGGGTCGGCGAGGAAGAAGGTGGCTTGGATCTGGTCGCCGTGCCTTGTGCGGGAGACGGCTGTGGTGTGGTTGGATTCGCCGGCGAGGTATGCGCGGTCGTCGAGTAGGACCCATGGAGGAAGGGGGGCGTCGTCGGGGCTAGATTCGGGACGACGACAAGCAGGGATGGCCGGGGGATGCGTCGAGGAGGCGTGGTAGCGCGTCCATGCCATCGCTCCCTCCCCCTGCTGTCCCGAATATTGATGGGTTGAATTCTTGCTTCATCTCCCCTTCCTCGCCGGGGTATATGTACTGATATGATGAAGCTCCTGAGCGACTCGGAGTCTGACATGGGCTAGCGGAGGAGGAGTCCGGCCGTCGTACAAAACGATCACGTGCAATCTTCGTAGTACAGTACAAGGTTGCATCGATGGATCGGATCCACAGCCACGAAACCCCTCTCTCCTCTCTTGTCGAGTATTCATGCGTGGCCCGGCAGGCAGAGCGAGGGCAACGCGTGCTTCTGCAAGGGGCGCCGCCATCGACTGCTACTGCTACACCGAGCCGTATGAGATTGCGTGGGAAGCGTTGAACCCTTTGTCTCGGGCCGCATCTCTATTTATAGGAAGCTTGCCGTGGCTTACAAGATTGGAATATCGCTAGGATTCTTCCAGATTACAACGAGAGAGAGATTACAACTTATAGGAGAAGAAAGAATACCGGTAGAGATAGAAACAGATTTAAACAGACAACTACTTCTTCTATTCTACGTATTCTAACATCCTCCCTTAATCCAAACCTAGGGCACCTTGTCTAGGTTTAGATTGTACCTTGAACTCATTCAGTCTCCTTGTAGTCAGTGGTTTAGTGAAGCCATCAGCAAGTTGATCTCCTGTGGGAATAAACTGAGTAAATAGCATAAAACTACCACTTTTCGTGCTAGGGTTCCAAAAAACCACCACTTTTTTGTTTGTGACTGATACCTACCACTTTTCTCGTCGGCTGTCTCAAAAAACCCAAATTGCCCATTGCTAGCGTTTTAAACCGTTTCTGACGGACTGGGCCCGCCTGTCAGGCCACGTCATCGCCGCGCGTGACGGAGAGGCCGGTAACGGCCGTTACTCGGACCGACCGGTGCGGTCGGACCGCACCCGCTCGCTGCCTTTCTCTCTCTGTCGGCAACATCTCTCTCTCGCTCCTCCTTTCCCCCGTGCTCTCTGTCTCCCCCGATGATGGCAGCGGCGAAGAAGAAGGACGACGGCGAGCCTGGGGCGACAGCCAGCGGTGAGGGCGGTGCTCACTCCGAGGTCAACAAGTGGCTAGGCAGCGCAAGTTTCCCGACCCAGCGCTCGTCTGGGCCACCGACGCAGGAGGTCCAGATGTCGCCGGCGTTCCGCGCGGCCAGGGCAGTGGCCAAATGCATCCACGCGGATCCAGAAGGCGGGCACCAGTGGGCCTCCTCATTTGGTGGCGTGGAGTAAGTTATGAATTGTTTTAATTATTTTTCTTAGTTTATTTATGAACTAGGGTTAGGATTTGTTTCTATATTGTTAATGAATTAGTTTCTTTGGTATATTATTATGTATACATTGTAAGCAATATATGAATTAGGGTTTAGGTTTGGATGATATGTTGTGCAAGTGAACTGTTGCATACTTTTTAATTTGAAAATCTGAAGAAATCTGAATGTGTTGTTTCTTTTTTTGCATAGTTTGGATGATGAAGTATGGGAATTGAGGCTGCATTTTCAGGGTAGAGAAAATATGGAAAGGAAGTTTTCCTTATCAGAAATGAATTACCTGTTATTGTTAGCACTTATTGAACTTGAGGGCTATGGGTTGGATGCCTATCTGTCATATGTTAAGGATGAGGGTAAGGGGCTGGAGGGGATTGAGGTTTTGGACAGTGATGAGAAGGTGGAGGAGATGCTAGATTTGTTTGCTGAGAAGAAAGTATTGAACATAACAGTGAGAGAGGCTAGTGACCCAAATCCAGCAGATGCAAACATGGACCACACCTTGCTTGAAGAGCAGATTCCAATGAGTCAAGTTGGTGATCCCATTGTTTATTGTGTTTCCCAAGAAGGTGTCCTTTACCCTGTCTCAAATTCTTCACAGCCTCCAGTTGTGCCTGTTGATCCATATTTTAACACACAGCAGAGCTGTAATTTCAACAAGGGAAAAGAGGTAGTGGAAATTGAAGGCATTGAAGCAGAAGATGAAGATCAAGATGAAGATGAGTTGGACAAATCCTCTTAAGATTTTGAGTTTTTCAGGGGTGATTACAGAGGGAAGAAAATTTCATACAAGTCTTGGGCTAGGGGAGAAGATGAAGGTGGTGAAGGAACAAGTCAGCACTACAGGGAAGAGGAAGAGATGGCTGAGCATTATTTTGGGGATGCTTCTGAACCCTCAGAGTTTTAGCAGGAGCCAAATGGTTCTGAAGAAGATGATGAAGAAGAAGCTTCAGATCATGTGAAAACTGTGGCACAGAAGATACCTGTGAGGAAAAAAGGCCCAACAAGCAGATCACACAGTGAGCCAGATCACATAAAGTTTGAAGATTTCGTGCCAGAAGCTGATGAGTTCTGCTTTCCAGGTGATGAAGGCATTTCTGATGAAGAAGATGATGCACCTAGGTTGCCTTGTGGCAGGAAGAGAAAATTGAAGAAGAAGAAGAAGGAGAGAATATGGTATGATTCCTCTAGGCCTGATGCACATGAACAATTTAGGATTCATTTGTGCTTTCTGAATGTGGTAGAGTTCAGAGAAGCATTGAGAAACTACCATGTTAGGACACTTAGGAACTTTGAGTAACATAGGAATGATCCAAGTAGGATCATAGCCTGGTGCTCAGATAGAAAGCATGGTTGTCAGTTTTATATTACTGCTTCTAAGATTGGCCATGAGTCAACCTTTAGCATCAAGAAGATGGATCTTGATCACACCTGTGGAGCAAGTGGAGAGAACACAAAGGTTACCATGAAGTGGGTTGCAAAGGCTGTTGAGGATACTGTAAGATCCAATCCAGGTGCAGGTGTTGAGACTATACTGAGTTATACAAAAAAGAAATTTGGAGTACATGTTCCAAAAAGTTTGGCCTACAGGGCAAGGAGGAAAGCAGTTGATGTTGTGCAAGGGGATCACAAGACACAATACTACAGGTTAAGAGACTATCTGCAGTGTGTTTTGGACACAAACCCTGGTAGTAGGTGTGTTGTGACAACAAAGGAATTTGAACTCCACCCAGCACCTACCCCAAGGTTTCATTACATGTTTTACTGTCTGTTTGCTTGTAAGGAGGGGTTCCTAAATGGTTGCAGGCCTTTCATAGGTAAATCTAGTTGTATAGTGCTTAAATAGGGATTGCATTACATGTTGCTGCTTACTAATGGCTTAAAATGCAGGTCTTGATGGATGCTTCATCAAACTAAGCACTGGGCAGCAAATTCTGGCAGCAACAGGGAGGGATGGCAACAAAAACATCTTCCCTATTGCATTTGGTGTTGTTGACAAGGAGGAGACAGATAGTTGGACTTGGTTTCTTACACAGTTAAGGACAGTAATTGGTAGTGGCAACAAGTTTGGGCCCTACACAATTATGTCAGACAGGCAAAAGGTACAACTACTCTTCATGATTTAACTGCTTTTCCTTTCACTATGTACTGCTTTTCCTTGCACTATGTACTGCTTTTCCTTTCTCTACTTACTTCACTAGTTATTAATACAAAATCAATGAACAGGGTCTGCTCAATGCAATAGAGGATGTATTTCCTGATTCCCCTCAAAGATTTTGTTTAAGACACATATATGCCAACTTCCAATCAGCTGGGTTTAGAGGGGATGAATTGAAAAAACATCTAGACCAGGCTGCATATTCTTTCACTAAGCATGGGCATGATCTGGGCATGGAAGCATTGAAGAAAGAGAGTGAGGAGGCATGGAAGTGGTTGTCCAACATACCAGTCCATACTTGGGCCAGGCATAGAATGGATACTGTATGCAAGACAGACCTTGTTGTAAAGAATCTTAGTGAAGTTTTCAACAGGATTATTCTGGATGTTAGGAACAAGCCCATAAGGACAATGCTTGAAGGAATTAGGACAAAACTCATGATCAAGTTTCAGAAGATTAGGGAGAAGACAGAGACATGTAGGTGGGATATCACACCCACTTACTCTGAGATATTGGAGGAGGCCAAGAAGTGGGCAAAATATTGTGATGCATATATGGCTGGACCAGGCATTTGGCAAGTTACAAGTAGTTCAGAAAAGACCTACTGTGTAAACCTAAACAACTACACTTGTGACTGCAGGAGGTGGGATATCACAGCTGTTCCATGTAGTCATGCTATAGCAGCAATGCAGAAGGTGAAGCTACACCCTGAAGATTTTGTCCATGAGTTCTTCAAGAAGCCCCTCTACTGTGAAACCTACAAGCATATTATATACCCTGTTCCAGGCCCTGATTGTTGGCCACACACCATGGGGGATGACATATCTCCTCCAGTATTCAAAGAAAAGAAGGGTAAAAAGCAGACAACTAGGAGGAAAGGACATTTTGAGGTGCCTGCCAAGAAGGATACATCAAGAATTGGGACAGTGACCTGTAGCAATTGCAATATGCAAGGTCACAGATATATCACATGTGGTGTTCCACTGAAACCCAAACTGCAGAAGAGAAAGAATAATCACCAGGTATACTTATTGATAAAGAAACTTCTGTTTCATAGGCTAGGTGGTTTAATTATAATTTGCTTTGTTAAATGTGCAGAAGAATAGGTCAGACTACCCTTCATCTACCAGAGCTACTACAGGTGTGGTTGCACCCCCACCCCCACCCCCACCACCACCATCAGCACCATCAGCACCAGCCATAGCTAGGAAGAGGCCTGCAACAGCCACAACTACTCCAGGACCAGCAAAGAGGAACAAGGGAGCTGCTTCTGCTACTCCAGCACCTGCCACATCAGCACCTGCCAAGAAGACCAAAGCAACCAAGAAGACAGGGGCTCCTAGCACATCTTCACCAGCCAAGAACACAAGGTCATCCATTGCTTCTCCAGCAAAGAACACTAGAGCATCAACAGCTAGCAGAGGGTACACAGTTTTCAATGCTCCAAGGCAAGCTGCCAACTCTGAGATGGAGATTGGGTCCAAGAGGGTTAGGAAGCCAACTGGAAAGTGGAAGGCATATTTCACTGCTAGTGGTAACTACTGAAGATTCCAACATTTGAGAAAGTTGTCTTGTTGTATGAGTGCTGAAACCTAAGTGTTTGCATTCTTAAACCTATGTATTTGCTTGCTGAAACTTGAGTGTTAGCATTATGAAACCTATGTATTTGCTTCCTGAAACCTGAGTGTTTGCATTTATGAAACCTATGTATTTGCTTGCTGAAACCTAAGTGGTTGCATTATGAAACCTGAGTGTTTGTGACTTCTGGGTGGATTCAGACAACACTGATGCAAACAATGATTCATTTATTCAAACATTCATAGATTCCACCATCCAAACATTCTTTCATACAAAGAGTTGTACAGAAATGGAAGGGATACATAGCTCAGACTCTCATTCATACTTAAAAAAACTACTATCAACAACTCTCAATCGTAACGATCGAAGAAACGACGCCACTTTGCTCTGGTAGAAGGGTGAGGAGCGAGTACTGCCTGTCTCCTAGCCCACCTGATGATCTTCCCTGAGCTCTTGCACCTGCCGCCAGGGACAAGAACTGTGAACTCATCTGAGTTGCACTTCTCCAAGATCTTCTTTGCCAGCCTCCTCTTGAACTCCAGCTCCCACTCCACTGCCTGCACTGCAGGGCGAGCCCTTTGCCTCCTCACATCCACTGCCTCCTCTTCCTCATCTGTCACCCCCCAAGCTCTGGATCCATCTAGGGTTTCTAGAGGTGGGGTGTGGCAGCTGTGTTCTGGAGGGAGGAGGGTGGGTGGAGTAGGCTATTTATGAGCAGTGGAGGGTGGGTGGAGTAGGCCTAGGTTTGTAAATATAACTAGGCCACAAAGCCCAGGTACAAAGCACTAATAAACATAACTACCTTTTAAACATAAAAAAACACATAGCATACTCCAGCAGTGCTTATCATTGACTCCATAACATAGCATAAGAGGTTCAAATACAGGCAGAACATTCATTACAACTTAGTTCATAACTTAGCATTAAAGGTTCTAGCAGCATAAACTACAGTTCTTAACATTGGCATAGACATAGACTAGATTAGCTTCACATTCCCCAAAATGTACACCCCATATCTTCACATCAGATTGTTAGGCCACATACTTATAAAGGCCTTCGATGTACTTCACCATCTGCAGAACACACTTCATGAATCAAGGATGGCCTTGATTTTCTCAAGTTTCTCCTTGCTTGCATGCCCATCACTCAGCAGCTCATTCACCACATGCTCAAGCTTGGCCTTCTCTATCTTAAGCAAATCTCTCTCCTGTTCAACCTCCTTCTTTGCCTTCCTGGTATTCTTGATAATGTCAGCTTGACTCTATAAAATGCACCTTTGTTCCTTGGCAAGTTTGAGCTTCTCCATCTGAACCTCCAACCTAGGACTCTCTTCTACCTCTTTCTTCTTCTTCTCAAATTCTTCCTCCTCAACTGCCTTCTGGTTATCCATGTGGCCTACCCTACCATCCTGCCAATCAAACATCTTGGATACATCTTGGACAAGCTTTGTGTACGCAATGCACAGCTTGTCATTTTCAGTCTTAATCTTGGCCAAATGCTTCTCATACTTCTGCTTATCAACTACCCTGCCACAATTCTGTTCATGGTACATGTCCCATAGCCTGGATAAGCAATTCTGAAGAATTGGATGCCAGGGCTTGTCAACCCACTCAGTAACACCACAGTTAACACCTTCACTCTGCATTTGTAAATTGAAATATACATCACTAAGTGCACTCAATTTCATAACAACAAATCATATCAGACTAAGAAACTAAAGGTGAGGCTTAAGTAAACTAAATATGTTGTTTAATATAACTCAAACTATAACTGAAACCCAACCTGCTTGTACAAGTACATTCACAGATATATGCTTCCTATACATAAGCATTTTTGATAGTAACCATATCCTTCAATACCTTAATACAAGGCATATTGCAGTTCATCCTAAATAATACAGTGTAGGTTCAGAAGAGCAACTTGTCAACATAATATTGTGTGGGTTCAGAACAGCAACTTGTCATCCTTGTAAATACATGTGTGGGTTCAGAAGAAAATGATTCCAATTAAGGTACTATACCTGCTGCACTGGACAACCATAGAAACGCCTTCCAGTTAAGGTTCCTTCAAATGCCACACACTTAATTGGCCTCATGTGGTGCATCATGCATGTGGTTTCAGAAAGCTCCAACTGGCCACAGAAAAGAGGCTCCACGGTGGTGTCAGGGGTCTCCTGCATGAACACATCAACAAAATCACCTTAGCTCACAGAACCAGACATAGATCACAAATTAATTCCCCAATCCAGCAAGAACCCTAACCCAAACCCTAGTTTTCAAGCATACATAAACATAGCTCAAACAACAACCATAACCCTGCCTACTAAATAACAGTAACCAAAGCTTACCCTAGCTCACCAAGATGAACACTAACCTAATCTAGCTCCTAGATGAACCCTAACCCTAGCTCAGCAGATCGAAAAACTTACCCAAAGAGCCATGTTCATGCTTGTGATGTCGCACTCATCCTCTGAGCTCGTATCCCCGTCATTCCAGGAAGGCATGGCGGCGGTGGAGCTTCCACAGTGCAAGTCGCCGCCGGCGTCGAAGAGCAGAGAGGAGAGGAGTGAGAGCAGAGATGTGTGCGGGCAGGGGAGCAGAGTGAGAGGGAGGGAGATGACTTAATGAGCGCACGAGCGGGTGCGGCCCGACCGCACCGGTCAGTCCGAGTAACGGCCGTTACCGGCCGCTCCGTCACGCGCGGCGATGACGTGGCCTGACAGGCGGGCCCGGTCCGTCAGAAAATGGTTTAAAATGCTAGCAACAGGTGATTTGGGTTTTTTGAGACAGCCGACGAGAAAAGTGGTAGGTATCAGTCACAAACAAAAAAGTGGTGGTTTTTTGGAACCCTAGCACGAAAAGTGGTAGTTTTATGCTATTTACTCGAATAAACTTGATATCAAGTAGCTTACGTGCTACTCTTTCTCTTACAAAGTGAAAGTCGACCTCTATGTGTTTTGTACGTGCATGAAAAACAGGATTTGCTGACAAATATGTTGCACCAATGTTGTCACACCATAATCTTGCAGCTTGTGGAGCCTTGATCCGTAGTTCATATAAAAGAGTCTGGATCCACATAATTTCAGCAGTTGCATTAGCAAGAGCCTTATATTCCGCTTCAGTACTAGATCGTGACACAGTAGCCTGTTTTCCTGCACTCCATGACACAAGGTTTGATCCCAGAAACACAGCAAATCCACCAGTGGACCTTCTATCATCAGCACACCCTGCCCAGTCTGCATCAGAGTATGCACTAACAAGCATAGCTGGTGACTTATTAATCTTGATTCCAAGTCCCATTGTAAATTTTAGATACCTCAAAATTCGTTTTACTGCTGTCCAATGAACTGTACTTGGTGCATGCAGAAACTGACATACCTTATTGACAGAGTATGATATATCCGGTCTAGTCAAAGTTAGATATTGCAATGCACCAACAACACTTCTATAATTAGTTGCATCATCTGCCCCAAGTAACTCTCCCCCTTCAACCGTAAGTTTTTCCGAAGTGGAAAGAGGTGTACTCACCGGTTTGCAATGTTCCAGACCTACCCTTCTTAAAACATCCTTAGCATATTTCTCTTGTGTCAGAAGTATCCCATCCTTGATTGGTTTTACCTCTATACCAAGAAAATAGTGAAGATCACCCAAGTCCTTGAGTGCAAACTCCATGTTAAGATCACGAAGTAAACAAGTAGTGGCTTCTGAGCTGGAACTAGCAACAATTATATCATCAACATAGACCAAAACAATCATAGAAATGTTTCTTTTGTTATAAAAGAATAATGAGATATCTGCCTTGCTTGAAGTAAAACCAAGTTGTTGTAACTGAGTGCTCAACTTGGAGTACCAGGCTCTTGGGGCCTGTTTCAAACCATACAAAGCTTTATCCAATTTACAGACATAATGAGGTGTGCTTTTGATCTCATACCCTAGTGGTTGCCGCATGAACACTTCTTCCTCAAGAACACTATGAAGAAACGCGTTCTGAATGTCTAACTGACGTAAGCTCCATCCTCTGGAAATAGCAATAGACAATACAAGTCTAATGGTAGCTGCTTTAACTACAGGGCTAAAGGTATCTTCATAATCAATTCCAAACCTTTGCTTAAAACCTTTTGCAACTAATCTAGCCTTGTATCTATCTATACTTCCACCAGACTTTCTTTTGATTTTATAGACCCACTTGCAGTCAATCACATTCTTTCCTTTTTCTGGTGGAACTAGGTGCCATGTTTTATTTTTCATGAGTGCTTGATACTCATTATCCATAGCCCTTCTCCATTCTTTATGAGCAAGAGCTTCAGTTAAATGAGTGGGTTCCCCAGTACTAGCAAGAAAAGCACGTTTATGAAGATCATACCTTACTATACCATCTTTGTACTCCTTGGGTTTAAACACTCCAGATTTTGATCTGGTATTGCGCTGAGGAATTTCAGATGTCATGTGTGAAGGAGTAGTACCAATTTCTGTAGCACCAGAATCATCCGCAGAAGATCCCAACAAATCTGCCTCTATTTCTGTGCTTGACGGCTCTTGATCCGAGACTTCCAGCAAGATCCGTCTCGCATCCGGCGCACCAGGCAGAGGGCTCCGCGTGGCACCTCCTGGAGACCCGCGGTCAGGCGTGCGGGCCGGCGCACTGTTGGCGGGCCCTTCGGCGGTCGGGCTGTCGGCCACTGGCTCGGCCTGCTCCCATGTGGCGCGTGGGGAACGGCTGCGCTCCACACCATCCGGCCCTGTGGGCTCTGTACTGGGGCTGCGGTCGGCCACGGGCTCCGTGCTGGCCCTGCCACTCGGCGCTGCACGTCCAGGATCAACATCGGATCGCGCGCCCCTCCTGGACAGGGAATCGACCTGGGATCCGCTGCTGCTTTCTCTGTCCTTTTCTGCACACATAAAATCACAGCAAACCTTTGCATTTTTTTATTAGTATCCATATTTTCTCCTGGACTAGTCACTTGATCATTTTCTATTAACTCTCCCCCATGATCAGGATGTGTCAAAGGATCAGATAAGAGAGAGATTTCTGCACGAAGAAGTGCTCCCGCATTGGGATGCAACTTGGCAAAAGTAAAGATATTTTCATCGAAGAGGACATCCCGAGATATATAGATACGTCCAGTTGAGATTTCTAGACACTTGTAGCCTTTATGAAGATTACTATAGCCGATAAACACACATTGAGTAGAGCGAAACACAAGTTTGTGATGATTGTATGGACGAAAGATTGGGATAACATGCACATCCGAAGACTTTGAGGGAATTATAATCAGGTTTTTGGTGGAACAATCGTTCTAGAGGAGTAGTGTACCCAATGACTTTGCTAGGTAAACGATTGATGAGATAGGTGGCAGTAATGAACGCCTCATCCCAATATTTGAGAGGCATGGATGCGTGAGCAAGAAGAGAAAGCCCTACTTCAACAATATGACGGTGTTTACGCTCGGCTGACCCGTTCTGTTGATGTGCATGTGGACAAGAAACATGATGTTCAATGCCTATGTTTCGGAAGAAGGAGTTAAGTTTTTCATACTCTCCTCCCCAGTCACTTTGGACTGTAAGAATTTTCCTGTCAAATTGACGCTCAACAAGTTTTTGGAATTCTTGGAAGAGAGTAAAAACTTCAGATTTGAACTTGAGCAAGTATATCCAAGTAAACTTGCTATAGTCATCGATGAAACTAACATAATATTTCTTTCGTCCAAAAGAATCTCGGGCATGGCCCCATACATCACTGAATATTAGTTCTAAAGGAGCATGAGACACACTATATGACTTGGGATAGGGAATTTGGTGACTCTTAGCACATTGACAAGCATCACAAACTGACTCTTTATTCTCACTACGAGACAATTGAAGATTGCTTTTATTCACTACTTGATCAACTATTTTGGATGAAGGGTGTCCTAATCTTTGATGCCACCTCTCTAAGGATGGTTTGACGATGGAGTAGACTTGATGACGACGCTTGCGACTAAAAACCCTTGATGTAATGGGATATAGGCCGCCAACGCATCTACCGCGATGAAGGAGCTCCCTCGTTGCCCGATCCTTAATGAAAAAATAGTTGGGGTGAGTTTCAAAGAAAACATTATTATCGGTTGTCAAACGAGACATGGAAGCAAGATTTTTGTTTGCTTGAGGGACATGAAGCACATCTTTTAAAAGAAGACCACGTTTAGAAGTAGGGAGGTTAATGGATGATTGACCAATATGAAGTATGTCCATACCTCCTCCACTTGCAGCAGTGTTTATTTGATCATTGCCATAGTATCTTTCTCTGTTTGCAAGCTTCTCTAGCTCGCTGGTGACGTGATCTGTGGCTCCGGAGTCAGCATACCATATGGTGTCTCCTCCTTCTTCTTGCTCTCTGATTGCAGCAGCGACGTGGCGTTCTTCAGGCATGAAATCCTCATCATAACGATGCCAGCAGTCCTTCACTTCATGCCCTGATTTCTTGCAGAGCTGACATCTTGGCCTGGTGTTGGAGTAGGAGGCACCCGAGGGGCGTGGGCCAGAGTTGTTGGCGCCCCCACGCCCACTGCTGTTGCTGTTGCCGCGGCCACGCCCTTGCTGGTGACCACGGTGACCGCGGCCTCGGCCTCCATTGCCACGACCACGGGTGAGATTATTAACTGAAGAATGACGAGTATTGGTACCTTGCAGCAGATTCATACGGGCTTCAAAACTCAGCAGCTGATTGTAGAGTTCTTGGACAGTCACTGGCTCAACGCGTGCAGCCAGGGCTGAAATCACCGGATTGTAATCGATGTCCAGCCCTTTGAGCACATAGGAGGTTATCTCCCCTTCAGAGAGAGGATCACCAGTGCAAGCGATCTCATCAGCAAAAGCCTTGATCTTCGCAAGGTACTCGGACATGCCAAAGTTTCCTTTGTGCAGGTTGGCAAGGGCGATGCGGGTGTTGACGATCTGAGCTTGCGTCTGGGCAGCAAAAGAGGCGTGGATGGCACTCCACACCTCGGCCGGCATCTGAAGAGTAGCGGCCTGCGCAAGAACCTCACGTGACAGAGATCCCATAAGGTATCCTTGTACCTGTTGCTGCTGGGCGTACCAGATCGGCCGGGCATAGTTGAAGACCTGCTCCTCCTTCCCGTCATTAGTGACGGTGATGGTAGCAGGGGGCGCCGGGCTTGTGGCTTCAAGGAAGTGTTCCATCTGTGCCCCCTTGATTTGGGGTAGCACGGTGGCCTTCCAGAGGAGGAAATTCGTCCTCGTGAGCTTCTCTGATGGAGGTGAACCAAGGGAGGTGCTGCTGTTGAAGGTAGACGAGGATGCAAAAGTGGAGGGTGAGTTTTGGGTGGACAGGGTGCTCATGGTGGAGCCGATCAGGGCAGTGGAGGTGGAGGCGATGGTGGAAGCAGCGGTGCTGGCGTTGGTGCCTGCCATGGATTCTCTCTCGATGGTTCTCTCTTGGTCGGTTTCTGTGTTCTCTCTCGATCAACAGATCGATCTCAGGGGGTAGCTAGATGTACGAGAGGAAGGGCTCTGATGACCATATGAGATTGTGTGGGAAGCGTTGAACCCTTTGTCTCGGGCCGCATCTCTATTTATAGGAAGTTTGCCGTGGCTTACAAGATTGGAATATCGCTAGGATTCTTCCAGATTACAACGAGAGAGAGATTACAACTTATATGAGAAGAAAGAATACCGGTAGAGATAGAAACAGATTTAAACAGACAACTACTTCTTCTATTCTACGTATTCTAACAAGCCGAGCGCGCGCACCCCCCACCCCCAACCCCAAAACGTCCTCCTTTCCTTCCCCAATCCCCTTCTTCCCGGCCGACGATTCGATCCCTCAAATCCCCTCTGATTATTATATACCCTCCTGCAATGCCAGACTGAGTCCTTCCCCTGCATGTATCTAGGCCTCCCGCTTTCAATACACAAGATTACCCATGGCTCTCTGATGCCTGTGATCTGTAAGGTCGACAAGAGGCTGTCCGGGTGGATCGCCACCTTCCTGTCATGGGGAGGCCAACTTACTTTGATCAACTCCGTTCTGTCAGCGATACCGAATTATTACATGGGATACGATGCTTTTTATGGCCAGAGGAGTCACTTAAGAAGCTAGAAAAGATTCTTAGGGGATTCCTATGGCAAGGCAAGGGTGGCCTGGGATACAGTCACACTATCACAGAACGTTGGGGGTTTGGGGATAAGAGACTTGAGGGCACACATTAAGGCCATGGTAAGTAAGCTCATGGCTAAGGTTTTGCAACATACAGAGGTCCCATGCTATACATGGTTTGCCACTAGTTACTATCAGAGAGAGATTTCTTGGACTGTTCACAATGGAGACACGACTACTTGGCGCTGCCTCAAATCCACCTTAAAACTCGTCCTGGAAGGAACTAAATGCAACACTTGAGATGGACGCGGCACCTCTTTTTGGTATGACCTGTGGTTGGACTGTGGCCGACTTTACCTGGTATACCCAACCCGCTTCTCCTTCTATACCCGCAAGTTCTGCACTGTCGCGTCCCAGCATAGCAACGGCCTTTGGAATATCCAGTTGCACCCCAACATCTCCTTCACTGCAACACAAGAGTTTGATGCCTTGATGAACATGCTCAGCAACATGATGCAAGAGTGCCTATCACAACGGAGACAAAGCTAAGCTTCTAACCTTTCGGGGTAAGGAGTGCCCCCTAGCTCCATACAGTTGGGAGAAGATTATCCCACACAAACACCGTATCTTCCTATGGATCGCTTTAAGAGACAAACACAACACGAGGGATAACATGCTTGCCATGCACTGGGATAAAATAGCCACCCACAACGGTTGTGATATATGCCCAGCTTCAGAAACGATGAACCACATCTTTTTAAGATGCCGACTACCAGATACAGTCTGGGTCCACACATCATACTAAGGGCTGCCCACTCGTCCTCCCGAGTCGCCCCCGTGCGGCGGCTGGGAGGCCCCCAGATCCCGTCGTCCCCGACTCCACCTATCATCCTCCTCCTCCCTCACCGCCGCCCGAGGGCGCGGCCAGGCAAAGCCTTGCCGTCGCCGGCGGCGGCGGGGACTAGGTGCCCTCCCGCTCGTGAGGATCTGGCGCGGGCCGGAGCGTGGCGCGCGGCCGGACGTCACGACGGGGGCTGGCGGCGCTCCGGCGATCCCATTCCCCATGGCAGGCGGCTTCAAGATCTGGGGCGCCACGGTCGCCAGGGACGGCGGCGGCGCGGCCGGATCTGGGCTCAGGCGTGAGCTTGGTCTCCGGGTCACGGTCGGCGCGATGGCAAATGCGACACGTCGGCAGCTGGACGGAGTCCTTGACAAACCGGGCAACTCCGGGGAAAACCCTAGATCTCCATGGGATCGAGCGATGGCGGTGCTCTTGCGCTGTAGTCCCTCTTTAGGGCATCGTTTTGTAGTTTGCTACGGTCGAAGGGACCAGCGAGGCCGGTGGCGTACGCCCGGTGGCGCAACTGCCGATGAAAATCGCGGCGACTACTGTCATGGCGGACGATGGCGGCGTCTTTGATGTCGTTTCCTTATCGAGGCATCGTTGTTGCAGCTGGCGTCATCAGGCTCGGGATGCTCCGGGGGAAACCCTAGATCTGGGTCTCCCGGATCGGACGACGATGGCGTTCTTAGTACCGCTTTCCCTCATGGGGGCATCATTTTGGAGCAAGTGATGGCTGGAGGTGACAAGAGGAGGAGCGGTGCTTCATCACACACATTGATGGTGTCGCATCTCGATGGCATGGCGCTCTGGAGATTAGGCGTCTGATGTGCGATGATGGACTCGCGCACGTGGTCGACGCTGTCTGGCATCGTGGTGGCGTCGGCGGCAGCTAGACCGGGCAAGGTTCATGCAGCAGTACAGCCCTGAAGATGGATTGGTGGCAGGTGGCCGCGGCGGCCTCATACCCGGCAGGCGTCCTGGTTGAGGAGCACGCCGGACTGGTGGGTGCCCATACCCGGCAGGCGTCCTGGTTGGGACCTCAGGTCTTAGATGTTAGGTTTGGTTGCGAGGTCTGTTTGGTGCTAGGCCTAGACTATCAGCATCGCTTCATCAATTGGATAGGAGCAGCGACATTTTTATTGCCTAGACGGTGGCTTGAGTCTTACTGTTGTATGACTTTGTAAGGTCTTGTGTGAATAATTAATAAAATGGCTGCATGCATCGTCCAGATGCAGAGGCCGGAGGTCCTCCTCCATTTCTAAAAAAAAGATACAATCTGGGCCAAGATTGGGCTTAAACAGCTGGCAACATCCTCTGAAACAACTCAAGACCTCCTCTGCTATGAAC
The DNA here is from genome assembly GCF_002575655.3 of Aegilops tauschii subsp. strangulata. Classification (NCBI taxonomy): domain Eukaryota; kingdom Viridiplantae; phylum Streptophyta; class Magnoliopsida; order Poales; family Poaceae; genus Aegilops; species Aegilops tauschii. Next base: position 7,464,449 of record NC_053035.3, read on the forward strand.
AAGCGCCAAACCTACATGGAAGTCACGAAATTTCAGTGAAATGTTGGTGTAGTTTGCAGTTCGTTAGTTATGCATAGGCCCTACTCCCTAGTTCCTTGCCTAATCCTTATTTCCCTAGCTAGTGTCCTCGTTTTAAGTTTGACCCATAATAAGAAAGAAACAATGGTGTAGTTTCCAACAAAACCTTGGCGACCCACATATTTAAATACGTGATTTTGGGATCAAAGAATTTCATTGCCTACACCTCGAAAACTCAACGCAAATCACTGGAGAAGGCCCATCACCGCCGTCTGCCCCACGGGCTTTGCCTGTTGGCCTCCTCCGGCAATGCTAAGGCTGACCATAGTGGGGGTAACATAACTAGTATCATGTACTTGGGACTCGCAAACATGCTTATGTGGCAGATAATTAAAGAAGAGAGAGACGGTCATGGTAACATAGGTAGATACCATAACATAATAAATGTTATGCTACTACTCCCTCCGTTCCTAAATATTTGTCTTTTTAGAGATTTCAAATGGACTACCACATACGGATATATATAGACATATTTTAGAGCGTAGATTCACTCATTTTGCTCCGTATGTAGTCACTTGTTGAAATCTGTAGAAAGACAAATATTTAGGATTAACGGAGGGAGTATGTGTCATGCATGGCAATAAATGAGACCACCTATGATACTACTTTATAATACTATGCACTATGGATGTAGTATCATACACTAATACTATATGCATGATACTAGTATATTTACTTTCCACTATGACCAGCCTAAGGTGGGAGGTGGAGGTGGAAAGATGGTAGTGCCGGCACTAGGGTTTCCACCTGCACCGCCCGTGAGAGCGGCGCAGTTGCGAGTTGTATCTTTTCTCCTGAGGTCGAACCTTTTTTTTTTTACAGTCAATTGCGCCACAAGTTACTACTAATTCTTAGCCTGGCCGTCCAATAAGCTAATCATGTACGCGATCGATCAATTACCTGACCGATGCATGGCATGCATGCACGTACGCAGTAGCAACAATTTGAATGCCCGAAGCTCGGTTCTTGCTGTATCGACACCGTGCCGGTCTGGCCCAGTAAGCTTTCTTAAAAGCCATCCTTGTCTACAAATGCAATACCCACTCTGTGTGCAGCGTGCGTGTTTTGGACAAAGGGTGGTTGACCGATCACTCACAGCCACGGGCCACACCCAGGCCACGGGACATTGTGGCAACATGATCTTAGGATTGGGCCACCAACAGTTTAGGCGCTATATAGATATACATTTTTCTTTGTATTTCGTTTTCCTATTTTATTTTCATTTGTCGTGAGAACTTTGTCGGCTGTGTGCATCTTAATTATGCAGAGGCCGGGTGTAATACTTAAACCTTTTAAGTAATAAAGCGTCCTTTTTCAAAAAAAGACGAGCGAGTCCCTAAAATAACAAAATCTAGGCGAGCGATTAGTCACTGATCGATGCATGGCATGCATGCCATGCACGTACACGGTAGCAGTAATTTGCATGTCCGAAGCTAGGTTCAATTCCTGCTGTAAGTAGCTTTCTTACACATCCGCCTTGTCTACAAATGCAATGCTCAACTCTGTGTGGGTGTGTGTTTCGACTTTGGACAAAGGGTGGGTTGATCGATCAATTTCTGGTCCATTCCAGGTATTTATGAGACGAGCGAGATGGATGCCGCTCGACGGTCCTGCCTGCGTAGTAACGAAGAAGACGATGGCCATCCAAGCATGATTCATAATTCAAAGTGAGGATCCATCGACGAGGGGATGGTCTACCACGCACTGCAACCACCTACGTACGTACCCTGCCTAGATATGCATGCTACCTTGCTTATTGCCGGTGTGAGATAGGAAGACAAATACTCCATCCGTCCGAAAATATTTATCGAGGAAATGAATAAAGTATTTTCAGATGGAGTGAGTAGTATATATACTTCACCTTGGCATGCCTTCTCTACATTACTACCACCACAATACTCCCTCCGTTCCTAAATATAAGTCTTTCTAGATATTTCACTACGGACTAGATACGGAGCAAAATAAGTGAATCTACACTCTAAAATATGTCTATATACATTTATATATAGTTTATAGTGGAATCTCTAAAAAAAATTATATTTAGGAACGGAGGGAGTAGATTGTAAGGTTCTCCTTTCTGTCACACATAACGTTTCATGCAATCTTACGTACGTTCCCCTCTTCCTATCTTCATTTTTAATCTTTTTCCTCCCACCGCCTATGTTTTTTACTTATCTTTGTTACTCCCATCGATCCATATTACTTGTCGCTCAAATGGATGTACCTTGAATTAAAATACGTCTAGATACATACGTTTGAGTGACAAGTGATATGGATCGGAGAGAGCACCTAAAAATGACATAAGCTTCCCTTTCCTGCCGGTCAGAATGGTTCATCCAACCTTAATTACATAGGTTCCCTCTTTCTTATACTCCCTCCGTTCCAACATAGATGACCCAACTTTGTATTAACTTTGGTACAAGTTAGTACAAAGTTGGATCATCTATTTTGGAACGGAGGCAAGAGAGAAAGTGATTGATATCCACCGCGTGATCTCATAGAGTAGTGTAGTAGTGAACGTATATACTAATACAATTGTAAACTTCATGCAAGAAAAACAATGGCATGGTCATAGGAGCATATCGCCCTTGGCTGGGAGGCGCCTGTAGAAGTTGAAGGGCGCCGACGGCTGCTTGCTCCGGAGCCGGGGGTGCCGGAGCATGTACAAGCCGGCGAGGACGGCCACCACCCGAAATGGCGTCACATAGAGCACGATGGCGATGATGAAGGAGAGCGTGATGAACATAGCAGTGGCCCTAGGGTCGCGCCAGCTGAGCAGGGACTGGGCGCGCTCCCCCTGCATGGCCAGGTCGCCGACCACCGTCTGCACCCTGCCGGCGACACTTCTCAGCCGGTCGTACCTCATACGCACCACATCGCCCGGCCTAGACGTCGGGAACGTGTCGAACTCCTCGTCCAGCTCGTCCGGCTGCGCCAGCTCCGCGTGCGACAGCGCCGTGTCCATGTGCGGCGGGTTTCGCGGCCGCCGCCGGTAGTTCCACACCCCGATCAGGAATATGTACAGGAACACCGTCGACAAGATCAGCTCCGGGTAGCACACGAGGATGAGGAACAAGACGTGGACGAGGCTGGTGGTCAGCGGGTTCTTCCACTTGCAGATGTTGTCGAACCACTTGCCAGCCGCTAAGGCGCCGGAGAAGAGCGAGATGATGCGGTTGAAGTTGGCCTTGCTCCGGCGCAGGCTGAACATGTGCGAGTCCGCGTCTAGTATGTACTCCACCACCTCCCGCCGCAGCGGCGGCTCCGCTTTGCCTAGTCGCGTCGCCACCATCTGCATCGCCAGGAATCGTAGGGAGTTCAGCTGCAGCACGGAGATGGGGCTCGTGTAGTGCATCTTGGGCAACAACGGTCGCCCGTACTGTGCCAGCATGTTGGCCCACGCCGTGCAAGTGAACCGGACTGCCAAGTGGAGCTCCCCCGTCTTCTTCAGCCCACCCGGGGTCAGTGCCATGAGCGGGTAGTAGTGCGTGTACACCCGGTCTGACTCCAACGCCGAGAGGCGGACGCGCACCTTGCCGATCCTCTCGTCCTTGGTGTCGCCATGGCCCTCGAGATTTTTGTTGTTGAAGACGGCGATGGTGATGACGGTGCCGAGGTCAAACACCTCCCAGATGTACTGCTCGTTCCAAGCGTGTGCCGCGGTACCGAGCAGCGTGCGTGTGCGCACCCACTTGGCGCCGTACTTGGCGACGCAGTAGGGGTTCTTGTTGCCGCCGAGGCCGCGCGCGCTGAGGATGCCCACCTCGAGCATGCCGATGGCGCTCTTCCGCAGCTTCTTCGCCGCCGGCTGCAGGTCGCTGGTGTAGTGCGTCGACTCGTCCAGCACATGGTACGCCGTCTCTAGGCTCATCTTGAGGTGGATCTTGCTGGCGAACGTCTTGGAATGCTCCCGGTGCTTGGTCCCCGTCGTAACATCCGCCGCCGCCTGTTCCACCGTCATCCCACGCGACAGGTTGAACCATTTGGACGGCACCGACTTAGCCAGGTCGTTGCGCGGCACGTTTGACGCCACGGGAATGATGACGCGGCCGATGGGCTCATCCCCGGTGGCGACCTTCTCCTCAACCGTCACCACCAGCGGGTCCTCAAACGGCTCGCAGGCCACCAACATGAAGTCGTCGTTCCACACCGGGTTCGCCGGTGGCTGCCCTGGCCGCGTCCGGCGAATCTGGCTGCCCATCTGGATCTTGGCGACAGTGGGCTTCACCGGCGGGTCTTTTGAATTCTCGGCACCGATTAGGTCCTTGGCCGCGATGACAGAGACCTTGAGGTAGATGAGCTTCGGGGAGTAGTACACCTTGGAGCGCGTGTTAGTGAGCCCCGCCGTCGATAGCGGGTGAGCGCCCGAGTGGTACGCTTCTGGGAATGCTTCGTCGGCCTGGGTGCCAATCCAGACGGCGAGCATGATCTCGCCGAGGCTGTGGCCGTGGTGGAATCTCTCCCCATGGGCGTCAGAGAGGTTGTACCACTGTGGGGCCAGCGGGCTGTCGGGCGGGATGCACTCGGGGATGTCGGACACGTCCAACACGACGCGGCCTACGAAGTCGTCGCGGATCGTGTCCTTGTCCTTGACGATGACCTCCAGCTGGTTGGACTGAAGGTTGGCGAAGGAGAAGGCGAACGTCTGGTGCCACACGGGGTTGTGGTTCTTTACCAGGTGCTTGGTCACGCCTTTGAAGTTGCCCAGCTTCACCTCCACGTACGGGTCCAGCGCGCCGGTGACGTCCATGGTGGGCAAATCGCGCGCCTTCACCACGCTTACGTACAGGTACTTCATTGGCTCCACCATGTCGTACGTCGAGGCCATTTTCGTTGCCGCCAACGCCGCGCCGCGTGGGCCAAGCTTCGCGGGCAGGGGCGGCTTCGTTTCCACGAGATTGTACGCTGATCCAGGGGCCGCCTGCGCCGGGGGCTTCGCCATGGCCACCGTCTGCGGTGGAGGTCGAGAGCTGGCTGCCTAGGCGTTGTAGGATGGGCGGGGTTTAGCAGGACGGCCGGCCGGCCATGCTTCTATGGTTCGCTAGGTAGTTCCGTAGGTGTGCTCTGTTTTGGGCGCGTCTATCCTGATATATATATATATATAGAATTGAGTAGATTCTTTTAGAAGGCCCTCAATAACCATAGATGGAATCTATCCTATCTTTACAGTGCGATGGCTGACTATTCATGGACTAGCTGTAACTACTGTTTTTTTCTTGGGATCAACATCGGCAATGCGGTTCATCCAACGATAAACCAAATTCCAGTTATAGGACTATGACACAATCAAATCTGAATGAACAAATGTTGTTCTATATATAGTACTGTACATTATCTCATATTTGTACGGTTGTTTAACTGACTAGCTTTTATTTCTAAATAACAGATCAAACGATAGTATCCCATCGTTACTAGCACCAACTAGCTAGCCTGCATTCGATGTACGTATTACTCAATGTTAAAACGATAGTGCCCTCCCCATTTGTACGTACGTATGTCATCCCCCATCGATCCATCCATTCATTTGAATTTTATCATTATGAATCTCTCATGCTCGTTTCATTGGACCATCCCATCATAAATTGTTGGAATGGACCAGAAATCGATCGACCAACCGCATATGGTTGAAACATTATTGTTTAGTACGTACAGTAGTACTCGATGACGACGCTGACGGGAGAGATCATATCGAGTGGTTTTGTTGACAGTAAGGTTAGCTAGCTTGTTCCCACTAGTAAATAAATCTGACCATCGTTTCCTAAACATATGTATGTTTGATGAGGATCATAAATAAAATATCAGCATCCGCAATACGAAATAAGTTAAATATGAAAATACTTTCCATAATGCATCGAAATGATACAAATTTGACATTATCGATATTAATACATTTTCTATAAACTTGGTCAAAGATGCACAAATTTGACTTCTGAAAAACCAATCCACCTTATATTTTGGATCGAAGGGGCATAACATTTGGCTTACTCCCTCCATTTACTTATACAAGGCCACTATGGAATATATTTTTTGCATCTATACAAGGCCACCAACAATAATCGAGGCAAAATTAATGATGTTTTTTCATACTAGCAACATGTTTAATACTTGCATGCATGTAGTCATAATGACACTTAGCTGCTTCCTCAACTCAGTTTTCTTGCATGCATGTGGTGTCCCTCCGTTTCAAAATATAGCGCGTCCTCGGTTTCTGCGTTTCAACTTTGACCATAAGGTTAACCAACGAGACCGGCTGCGGCGGAGCAAAAATTATACCGGTGAATTCTTATTCAAAAGAAGTTTTCAATTATATAATTTTTGCTCCCGCCGCAGTCGGTCTCGTTGGTTAAATTTATGGTCAAAGTTGAACCTCGAAAGCGCGGGCGCGCTATATTTTGGAACGGAGGGAGTATTAAATTTTATATTGATACCTATAATTTGAGTTTGTGGCCCTGTATATAAAAATGGCGGGAGTATCAAACTAGTAGATAACTAATTATAGTAACCAACAAATATAGATAACTTTACATTCTCACTTTTGATTACAATATCCTTGACAGTGTCTATAGTTATGCTTCTTGCAATAATGTACTATATCCTATAGTTACCCTGGTGAGGTCGCTCTCCTACCAACTAGCTCAACGCATTCATGTTTTGTTAACAGTGAATAAAGCGGTGTGGTAGCAATGGTTTTAGAGGCCCGAATTGTGTCGTTTGGGGCAAGAGTATTGAACAATAGTTGACATGAAGCAACAAATGGCAGTTGAACTGAGAAAATAGGGCACATCAATCATCAAAAGTAGTTTTTGTCAAGGCTAGGTACAGACGTTTGAGTTTGAACAAAGGATCACACCCCAGTGAGGGGTAGGAGGCCGTGCCCCCCCCCCCCTCCCCCCCCTCCTAGTATATTAACTGTAAGGACACTTTTTTACGATACAAAGTTCACATTGCTTAACAAAACGTATTCTGAATAGAAGATGGATAAAGCCAAAAAGGAACTCAGTTTAACCTGATGGCCACATCAAATGCGCTTTGCTTTTCTGCTCGAGTCTTTATATTTCTTCTCAGGTGTAATTCACCGGCAATTACCACGAGGTGTCGGACGTTGGTTGGGCCATCAGCTTCAACAAGCCGCGATCTGATGCGCACACTCAACCTCGCCACCTTCTGGATGGGCCTCGCCATGAACATTACCCACAATGCAGACTTGTATTCTACATCCTGGCGGTAGCCGAGGCAGAGTGCTGCCTGCAGAGCAACAATGTGGCCACCGGCTCCATTACGGCAGATAGCTGGGCACACACCATTGAAGAAGGAGAGCTGAGGGATGGACCACCGGCCATTGTTGTTGTTCTGTCTAGCAATTGTTAATTGGTTTGGTAAATACACCATTTTAGATTTCTCAACAGGGAAGAGGCGTTGCCCCCTACCCCTTGAATCGAGGTACGTAGTTTCATCTGTTGGGCCGTGCAACTCTGTATATACTAGTACGTGGGTACGTGCAGAACACAGTAACAGTTTGCATTCTTAGAATTAGTACTTGCAGTACAGCCAGCTTAAATAAACTCGACCAGAACTTCACTGCTTTCAAAGAAAATCTCAAGGTGCAAGCAGTATGAGTTTAATTCATTGCGTAGCCTATCTTCAATACATGTGCCAGTGTGTGCGATTGTTGATTCTGTTACAACCATGGTCAAACTTTATAAAGTTTGACATGTGAAAATGGTAATATGAGATCCAAAAAGAAACTGAGCGAGTAGTAGTAATGAGCCAATTCGGTATCTGCTAGTGGACCATGGTGGAGAATGGTCAATTCTTCCCAGAAACATAGAGCTCCAAGATAGGACATGGTTCTTCGCCATCTGTGCTGCCTAATTCCTAGATAGGGGGGGGGGGGGGGGGGGGGGGGTGTTAGTTCAAGCTTGTTCTTGTTTAGACAAATCCATTCGGACTCTTATTTTTGAAGACAATTCCAATATATATTGCTGAAACTTCATTAAGAAAAACAAGTTTGCTTGCGAGAAATGGATTTGTTACACCCCATGAACATTGATTCATCGACAATTGCAAGCCCCCGGTGAGAACAATGGAAGATCATTTTCTATTGCAACATAACAAAATGAAACACGACAATGTCATGGTGCAACAGGAAAGAAAAGGAGTGTCACATGAAGCATAAGTGTGAAGCATCAAATAAGTTGATCTTATGAATTTCTAGGTGATACTTACATGCAGAAAATATTTTAACTATACCAAAACACAATGCCTGGAAGTAAAATGAAATGATCACTGTGCCAAAATAGAATAACAGAACATGACGATTTTATTTTGGCACCATGTACGTGCCGTCGGCGGCCATCCCAAGTCCTATGTCACGGATATACATGTGGGCACACACGCTATATATGTGCATTTGAACTCCATATAGTGTACGCATTTAATTATAGTTTTTACTAGTTTCTACCGACAGATACAATACATCCCGGTGTTCTATTTTGGCGAAGGTACATGGTTGAGGCAATACAGATTCGGTCCTTCTCTGAAGACTGCAGAGAAGTTACCATACGAGAGGACCGAGGAGGAAATTAGGAAGATCGTGCGAGCCGAAGTGACAAACTTCTTTGAAGGGGTGAAAGCAAAGACACATCCACCTCCGGAGGAGAAGGTAGATCCGGTGAAAGCAAAGCGCACTCTGGCTGCCCTGACAAAACCACCAAAGTCTCCGCCGAGAGGCAACTATGAGCGCATTCTTGCAAAGACATATGCCGAAGCGGAGCGGTCGGGAAGTACTGTCAGTGATCAAAGGTTAAAAAAACGACGAGCTGGGAAAAAAATTGCCCAGCTCGGCGAACAAGCGAACCAATCGTGCGCCCCGCTCAAGGTGTCAAAAGACATCGTCGCTAATGATCCGAGGATGGTGCCCGGTTATAGCAATCTTGGAGATTACCTGCCCGACGATGTACATTATGAAATCATGGAGGTGAACGAACACAAATACCATTACGGGAAGCCTCTCGTCAAAGATGAAAGATCTCTAACAACGATGATGCGAAGATTAAATGATTGGTACATGAAAACCTGCAGAGAGTCTGATGGTACGAGTACTTTGACGCTGAGAGTTAAGCCGGAGCATGACCTCGTTGGAATTGAACTGCTGAATGTTCCATTTGAGGATTTCTTCCAGTTTTACAATCAAAAGGCCCTCGATAAAACAAAAATCACTTGCTACTGTCTCTAAGTAGTACTACTTCTGTCATTAAGTCTCTCTATATAGGTCAATTCTTTCATTGCATGTATTTATAATTATCCTCACTATATTATGCAGATTGAAGATCGCCGAATTGAAGAAAAGACAAATCGGTGATATTGGGTTCATTAACACAAATCTCATAGATGCATATACGGTTGAAAAACATCCCAAAGAAGCCGAGGCCAACTTGCTACAATCGTTGGTATTAAATCAAAACAAAGATATAATACTCTTTCCTTACAACTTCAAGTGAGTGTTACTGTCTTGTGCATATTCGGTTTCCCTTATTAGTCCAGGTTATGGTAATGTAATTGATGACTTATGCATGCATGCGCAGCTTCCACTATATTCTCCTAGAGATTAAGCTTGAGCAGGGAGTAGTAACCGTCTTAGACTCGAGACGAAAAGATCCCCAGGACTATGCGAACATGACTCAAATGCTCGAGAAGTAAGTTAAATCGATCATTATCCATCATATCAGCAACTTTGTTCATTTCCTGATATCAAGTAATTGTTTTCTTTGTCTGGCAGGGTTTGGAGAAAATTCACCACAAAAGCTCCGGGACTGCCGAAGAAGCTGCAATTTAAACACCCGAAAGTAAGTACTATAGTAGCATGTTCCGCGCATCTCCTAGTGATTCAAGCGCTAGTTTCATCAATACCATTTAGCATGCTTGCTTATCAGTTTGATTGACCTCTATTTCTTGTAAAGTGGTTGTGGCAGGAACCGGGAATAATTACTGTGGATACTAAGTTTGCGAGTCCATCCGCTACACGACCTGTGAGCGGGGCTACACTGAAGAACAATATGAAGTGCGTAAGCAATAATATTCACAATTTTATTTTATTACCATCATTTGTGTTGAGTTTCATTTATTCATATATATATGTATTGACCCCCTTCTTCAAATTAGATGTTTCGGAAGCGGGATGAATTCCTAGCACCAGATCGTATGCGAGGAATTCAAGAGGAATTGGCGGCATTCTTCCTTGACCACGTGATCACTGAAAACGGAGAATACTATGTGGACCCTGTGTTCTTACAATTTAATTAGGAGATTGTATTGTAAGAGATAATTATTGTATATATGTAGCCGGTAGTGTCGGATAGATATACGAGAACTTGTTGTTCGACCAATCTCTCGGAGAAGGAGAGGTGGTCGATATCACTTCTCTCTGTATGCATATGTTCATGACGATCTTCTGTTTCCTTCATTTGATTACTAGCTAGCGTGTCTAGTCCTCTCCATACGTATATAGTATGTAGCGTCGACCAAGCACGGAGATAAGAGAGGACACTTCTCTCTATTAATTAGTTAGCTAACACAATATATGAAACACCTAAATTAACCCCCCAACCCCCCCCCCCCCCCCTTTCAAAAAAAACAAAAACCCCAGCCCCTGAAATGCTGACGCGTGGATGCCTATTGGTCCCGGTTGGTGACACCAACCGGGACAAAAGGCCCTGCCTATTGGTCCCGGTTGGTGGCACCAACCGGGACAAAAGGCCCTGCCTATTGGTCCCGGTTGGTGGCACCAACCGGGACCAATGGCCCCCCTGCCTGGGCTGGCAGCAGCGGCCACGTGGAGGACCTTCTGTCCCGGTTCGTGTAAGAACCGGGACTAAAGGGTTAGGGCTTTAGTAACGACCCTTTAGTCCCGGTTCGAAAACCGAGACAAAAGGCCCTTACAAACCGGGGTAAAAGCCCCTTTTCCTACTAGTGTTGTCATAAACAATAAATGAACCAAATAGTTATAAAAAGATAATATATACCACATCCGAATCATAGACAGGACGAGGGCCGACGGGGGCGGATACCAAAACCATCGCACTATGTAATAAGAAGGAATAATAAAAGTAACAAAATTAGACTAGTATCTATCTAAAGTAAGAATTTTTTTCTTTCAGAAAGAAGATAAGAACAAGAGGCTCACCACGGTGGTGCTGGCGACGAGATCGGCGCGGGCGATCGACGGCGGTGAAGACGGGGACGGGACGTGATGGACCGCTAAACCTAGACAAATCTCGGGGAAAATGGAGCTCGGAGGTCGAGTTTCGAGAGGAGAAAGATTAACTAGTGTGGCTCCGACATTTCATCGAACACAGGGGGCTAGAGCACCCAAATGCCCTCCCCTCGCCGGCCAGAAAAAACAGAGCACTGTGGAGTGCTCTGCTGTGGTGATGGGGTATATATAGGCAACTCATTGGTCCCGGTTCGTGGCACCAACCGGGACTAAAGGGGGGCATTGGTCCCGGTTGGTGCCACGAACTGGTACGCATGCCCCCCTTTAGTCCCGGTTGGTTGCACCAACCGGGACCAAAGGCCTTGTGCTGTCCCGCGTCAAAAGTTTAGTCCCACCTCGCTAGTTGAGAGAGCTCGAGAGTGGTTTATAAGCGCTGCTGCGCCCACCCTCTCGAGCTCCTCTCAACTGCAGGCTTTCGGGCCTAACCGTTCCCTTTGCCTGTGGGGCCTATTGGGCCTTCTGCGGGCCTGAATCCTGGCCCATGGATGGGTTTCAAGTCGTATTCAGGCTGTGGTGGCCCAGTAGGTGGCATAATTTTTTCCCTGCTTTTTGTTTTCTCTTTTGCTTTATTTATTTTGTTTTGTTTCTGCTTAAAACAAAAAACTTATTTATTTTATTCCAATTTGTTTCGAATTACTTATGTATTTTACTTTATTTATTTTATTTTTATTTATTTTACTGCTGCTATTTTTATTTATTTTACTGCTGCTATTTTTATTTATTTTACTGCTGCTATTTTTATTTATTTTTATTAAGGTTTATTTATTTTATTTACTATAGTTTATTTTATTTTATTTTATTAAGGTTTATTTATTTTTATTTATTTTATTAAGGTTTATTTATTTTATTTACTATTAAAAAATGAACATAGATGCGCCTATAGAGAAAATTCAACCTAAATTCATAATAAATTTCTATGAAATTCAAAGAAATTTACTCTGAATTTAGGTCAAATTTCCTGTATAAGGGCATCTATTTTCAATTTAAGAGGAGCTCAACAAGGCAGAGAGGGATGGGCTTATAAACCGGTGTGAGCGCCCTTCGGGTGGCCAGGTGGGACTAAACTCTGACCGCAACTAGGACCAACCCTCTGGTCCCGGTTCAAGCCACCAACCGGGACCAATGGTGGTGGGACAGGAGCGAGGCCCATTGGTCCCGGTTTGTCCCACCAACCGGGACCAAAGAGGCCGGACGAACCGGGACCAATGCCACCAAGGGCCCGGCAGGCCCCTGGCCGCACGAATCGGGACCAATGCTCACATTAGTCCCGGTTCGTGACTGAACCGGGACTAATGTGAATATTGCCCTGTGACCAAAGCCCAATTTTCTACTAGTGGCAACACAAGTCCCACTATGCCTACGGCCATCGTCGGCATAGTTCCTCTATGCCGACGGTTCTGCTACGCCGATGGGTGCTGGAGGTTTACCGACGCTACCTGTGCCGGCGGCCACCGCCGGCATAGGCTATGCCGACGGGGATCAGGCCTTTGCTGACGGCTTTCCCCGTCGGCGTATTCGTGGTTTGCTGATTGTATGCAGGACAACACATATGGAGGGAGCCCGTAGTCACATGGATAACCCACGATGTCCCTTTTTTCTTTTGAAGCATTGATTTTTACTGAAACCGCAACAATAATAATGCACCAAAAGACCAGCAGTTGTTATTAACAAAAATGATTGTGTTCATCGTAAGATGCAAGGCCGGTACAACTTTCCCCTTTTCGATTTCTTTTTTCACACAAACACTAGCAAGGAGCGTGTGCTGCTACAGACCCATGATAAATTAGTTCAGATATGACTAGAAGTATACTAAATATTCTCAATGACCATGCAAGCCAAAGAAAATTGAGCAAAGACAACCGGGCATTATTGATCTATTGTAATGTTCATGGGTATTACAAAATCATCGTGGGGCATACCCAACCACATATGTCTTTACCGAGGAAGATAAATACCCAGCCAAGCTATCATGAGCTTCATGATTAGTAGCTTGAAATTCATGAACAAAATCACATGAAATAATAGACCTTCTACTCTGCTGTATCTCCCTATTGATTCCTCCATTGGATCCACCAGCTCCACCTTGAATACCATTCACTACCACTTTGCAATCTGAAGCTATGTGTAGGCGTTGTAGATTCAGGTCCTCTGCCAATTATAAAGCTTCTCTACAAGCAAGTGCTTCTAGTGAGGGGTCCAACATCCCCTGAATAACCAAGACTGAAGAGCCCAGATATGCAAAATCTCGATCTCGACAAATAAATGACGTTCCCCCCATGTTGTGGTGTATGGAGACACCAGCATCAACAATAATTTTAAGGAATCCCTCCGGAGGGGGATCCAGGTCTGCTTCCTCCGAACCGAAGGTGTTCCAGCCTGTAGGGTGGGTTCTTTTATTTGATGCAGCTCTGAGATATCTGGTAATAAAAAGATGAGTGGAAAGCGGACTTTGGTGGATCCCTTCATGAATGAGTTTCCTCTAGCAGTTGAAATTGCCCACACAAGGTTAGTCGCGTGATCTCGTGATGAGATAGCACATTCAACATTTAAAATAACCAAATCCTCGCCATTGGTTCAGTGGTAGCAATCATGTGTTCTAGCAGCAAATTGTCAACCAGTGCCCACACACATCTTGCCATTGTGCATTCAATCAGATCATACCTCCAAAAATCTAGCATACCACACACACTGCAGCTGTCACCGGTGGACATGTTCCTATGCTTGCGTACATCCTCAGTGGGGAGAGAATGTCGTGCAAACCTCCACAAGAACACTTTCAGCTTTGCCGGAACCATAACTTGCCAAAGAGTGTCCCGTGATGTACTGGATATATTATATATGTGGACGGTCAAGTCTTTGGACGAGGCAGATTGCCGACTCGCTACAAGCAAGGGATACATGCGCGGAATATAATATTTGATGTGGAACGCGTTACATAATATACATTTTGTTTTCTTTTTTATAATAGAATAATATCAGTTCTATTTTTTTAGGGGAAATAATATCATTTCGTAGAAAGCGCACATCCCTCCCAAATCAGGTATGTTCGGTAAGTGGGCTCGCCCATGTTGGCTCCCTTTCACCCTTTATGGGAACCTTGCAACCGGTTGCTTTTTTTTTCTTTGTTACTTTCTGGTTTACTGCTTTTCTTTTTGAGATTTTTTTAATATTTCTCCTTTTATTTTTATACTCCTTTTTAATTCATGAGCATTTTTTAATTTCTGAACATTTTTTTCTAATTCACGAACATTTTCTAAAATTCATGTATACAGTATTTTTTAAAATTCATACATATTTTTCAAATTGAAGCCACCAACAGAGGCATTGCATACGGATGCCCATCCATGCTTAAAGCCTGAAGCAACGCCATGACCATATTACATCACCACGCAGATTTAAGAGCCACGAACACGGAGGCAGACAAACTAACTAAACTACCGAGCGTGTGCTACTTCGTAAGCATATGGATTCTTAGTCTCAATGTTTTGTGTTTTGATCAAACACCTAAGCATTTTGTATCATGTGCTACTTTAACATGTAAATTCTACCTACCAATTGGTTAACTACATTCACATGCATTTGCATTTTTGCTGCTGCCTAAAGACTCAAACATGTTTTCAATAAAGAAAACACTACAACTGACGTAGTCTGCAATAAAGAGAAAAGGCATTGTTACCAAGGTAATTAATGAGTCCTTGTGGATTTACAAACAAGTCTTTTTGGAGCATCGATTTTTTTTTTCAGACCTCCACGAATGTCATTTCGACCTGAAATTTTACACGCAGTTAGAACATTCATCAATGTTTATCACAAAAAAATTCAGAATTTTTTACTATTTTTTCGATTTTACTGTTCATGCGGAAGCATATGAGCTCGGGATCAAATACTCCATGTCCCTAAGTAGAGATCTATTTTGCACTAACCTGTGAATAGAAAACTTGCTTGATCTTCACATACAGATTAAATACATTGGTTAATTCATCGCTAGAACAAAAGAAAAGTGCTTGCACTTGCACCACTGAAACATCTGATTAAGAGGAAGGGCTATATACACGAGGAAGGGCTATATACACACCTATGGTTTAATTTCATATGATTTTCAGACACATAAATAATTGATGCGTTGTACTGCTGATACATAGAAGATACAACCTACAGTGCAAAAACTTACAATTTGAATGCATTGCGATGCTCAATTACTAATGTTTGACCGAACTTATACTGCTGAACAAGTATTGGAGTTTGACTAAATTAAATATGTGAGATAGTTTTATGGGTTGTCTTTCCACTCTTTTATAAAATTGGCCAACCTTTATCTTCATCGTTGTCATAGACTAGCCATGTAGCCTATCCATATTTCCAACAACGCAATGACCATATTGAGGCCGCTTAGTCTATGTTTCGTTTTGTCGGTTTTCATTTCTTCCTTTCGGTTATTAAACTTGTGAGCATTTTTAAAATGCAAGAACTTTTTTTCAATTCGTCTATACTTTTGGAAATTCACAAATATTTTTCAAATTAAAGCCACGAACGGATTCATTGCATATGGGTGTCCGTCCATGCTGAAAGGCTGAAACAACGCAATGACCATAGGGATCCCATGACCATATTACATCACCACACGGCGGCCGGCGAACTAACTACACTACCGAAACGCCGACCGATTGTCACCTAAAGTGCGTACCTCCGGATGCATGGAGATGAACCATTATTGTAAACGAAACACACGAAGAAACTACTGACGGACGTGAAACAAATGCAGGGACGATCAGATCTAACTGGCCGGCACACGCATGGATGCTCTGATACGTAGCATCCATCGGATGACTTCTTGCTTAGCAGGTCCGCTTGCAGAAGCACTTGCGCTCGAGGCGGTGGGAGTTGCACTCGCCGTCGGGGAAGTTCTCGGTGCGGCACACGCCGGCGCAGTTGCTGTCGCTGAGGCAGGTGCCCTTGAACTTGTGGCTCTGCGACAGGCACGTCCGGGCCTCCACCACCTTGGTCGTCCCCATCTCTGCATGCACACGTACGAACCATAGTAATTATGCATCGGTCACCGTCTATCCATGCATCTTCTCACCGGCAAGAAAGAAGCACGCTGTCGACGTACCTGTGGCGACGAGCAGGAGCAGGAGGAGGAGGACGGCGGGCGTGGCGGCCGTGCGACTTGGGGACGCCATCTCTCTGCTTGCTCGCTTCACGGGAGAGTTGGAGTCTGTCTTGTCTAGCAAAGCCAAGGTGTTGTGGAACTGTGGATACAACTACAAGACGAGGCAGGGGTTTATATAGCCAGAGAGAGATGTACAGTAGAGATTAGTGGTGGTTGGTGGGATATATTAATTCCACCTTGCCATGGCAGCAGGGCCAGGGGTGTCCAATAATTCAGTCGATTGCATGCATGCCTGCCGACATGTGCTGCTCAGCTCAGGCCAGGGCCACGGCTGAGTGAGTGGAGCTCGTCGGCAGAGCACTGAATGCCGATGCTTTTGCCTGCGACGCTCAGAGCTGGGATTCATTGCTTTCTGCCAACTTTACTTATTTTGCCGGCCTACTCAATTTCTCTTTGATGCATTGACAAGACGACAAGCGGATAGACATGGATACGATCAATTGGTGGGCCCGATCAAATGTGGTCACCGAATCAGTACCTTGTCGTCGGAGTAAAAAAACAAGAATTAAACCACCACATTTATGGTTTAGTACATTGCAAAAAACATCCAAGAAAATTCAATTGTAAATCGTACACCATGAAATATTAATCTTTTTTCTTTTTTGCAAATAATGTCGATCGCTTGTTTGGTCCGTTTGTCCTCGAAGTTGACAGAAAAGGACCATTTTCAGACGCTAAAAATGGGCAGTGTTGGAACCGAGCCCTTGCCGTAGCTGGCCCTAGCTCTACCACTACCTCTCTCTGTCTCCCTGCACAGTTCTCTCTCTAGCTCAAACCAGGGAGGAAGGAGGGAAGAAGAAGGCATAGGATAGGATGGTTTTTCCTGGCGCACGAACGCCCGCCGCGACAACGGCGTTTCCCTTGAGCACGAACTCAACCCACACTACACACACGAGAAGTACATCGTGACTAAAAGCCTCTCAGCGACGCAGCGCCCCACGAAACGAGCTCCAGCGAGCTCTACGCGCACGTAAGCGTTTTCTTGCCGAGTCATCCGCCCTCGTGCATGGAGCCAGGAGTTCCACCAGGGGACTCGGTCTCCACGCCTCGCTCCTCCGCTGCATTCGCCACGCTCCGCACTCCCAGCCAGCACACCCGTCGCGCTCCAACACGATCATTGCGGCCGTTTCCAGTGCGGCGACGCGGTCTATCTTGCTAGCAGACACACACACTCAAGCACGCACGCACACAGCATGTACACTAGTTGGACACATCCCAGACTATGCCTATAACCTAGCTAGTCGGACCATGTCCATACAAAGGTCAGACTATGCCCAGAGACAACCGCCACGGACCCGACGCGGCCAGCTCGTGCCCCCACGCACGCAGGCTGCGCTCACTGTGGCTTATTCCCAATAGGCAGAATGTGCGGCACCTGACAGCCTTTAACGACACGTCGGTTAAAGCGGCCCCGTGCGCGCATCTCTCCCACTATCTCCTCACTCTCCCCGCGCTCCGCCGCCCGGCTCCGCCATGGTCTCGTGGAGCGATGCGGAGACCAACGACTTTGCTGGATGACGCCATGAATGATGGCGTGAGTTCTACTGCACCTAGGGTTACGTTTCAGAAATTTGGGACCTTCAAGAACACCACATAAGACATATTATGCAAACGGTATTTTACTCTTTGCCCGGCCATGAGGAGGCAAATTGATCTGATACCTTGGTATTGTGTCATTATGCCAAGAATTGTTGGGATTCAACAGAAGTCTTTCAACCTGAAGCCACATAGGCTGCATCCAATGACGTGGTCATTTCATCTACCGGACCCGACATTTTTTTCCAAGGATGATGTTGTAGCGATGATCACGGCGATGTGGATAGTTTTGCACAACAGGAATAGTTATACACAAGGGGAGGAAAAGTATTAGACGTAACGTGATCTTGAATGGAGACATTGTTGGAAAGTTGAAACAGAGGTCTCACAACTGTCCCCCCTCCCACGACTAGGCGGCTAGGGTTCCCCTCCTTCCCTCCCGCCGCCGCCGGCCGCCGGCCTCGCGCCCCGCCTCCGCCCCCTTCCGCCTTCCCCCTTTCCCTGTCCAGATCCACCTCGGGGCCGCCTCCCCGGGAGGTGGCCGGGGCGGAGTTCGAGCTCCTCTCCCGCGGGCCCCCCTCCTCCCCCGTCTCCCCCCGCCGCCACCGGCGGTCGCCCCCAGCGCTGGCCCAGGTGGTGCCGGCGGCGGCGGGCCTTCTCCTCCACGCGCGCGCGTGCTCCCTTCCTGGGGCAGGGAGGCGGCGGTAGTGCAGCCCGGCTTGGCTGCGGTCCGGCGACCCTGCGGCGGCAGGAGTGGTGTCGGCGCCGCTCCTTGGCGGCGGGGCGGCATGGTGGTGCTGGGAGGCCGACGTCACGCCCCCGGCCCAGATCTGGGCCAGGCGGGCCCCATCTGGGTCCTAGCGGGCCGCCCCCGGCGTGGCCTCGTTGTCTGCGGCGTGGTGAGGAGGAGCGGCTCGGATATGGGGCGGTGGCGCCGACGGCGTGCCGGCAGCAGTGTGAGGGCGGGAGCTTTACGGGCCCATGAGGGCTCGGCCGGGCCTGGTGTGCTCCTGCTATTGCGTCCGGACGGCTACCGTCGCTGATAGTGGAGGTGGGGCCCTCCCGCGTGCCGACAGTGCTGATCCCCGAGTCCCGGCTCTGATTCTTCGCCGTGCTGTCCTCACTTCGCGGTGCCGTGGTGAGACGGCGTGGGGGCCTCATGACCGCGTTGGCGCAGGGTGGTGGTTGGTTTGATGGCAGGCTCCGGAGCGCCCGAGGTGCGGGTTGGGATCGTGGGAAACCCCTGTCGGCATGGCCGACACCGGCGCGGTGGCGCCTGCGGGTGCCACCTGACCTTCCGGGAGGGCGTCGGGGGCTACTCTTCCTCTCGCCTCATCGTGTACCGGGGGAAACCCTTGGCAGCAGCGTCGTCATCGTCGTGATCCTTCTTGGAGGTGTCGATAGGTGCCGGCGCTTGGGAGTCTTGGAGCCTAGTGGAAGATCCCGGTGGGCACAGCGATCGCGAGGCTTCTATGTTTTTGTTGATCCGCCGTTGTCGGCATTTATTTCTTTTGCTCTTTCTCTGTCGTTTCTTTTGGGCGTGCTTGTGCTGCTTCCGCCCCAGTACCTATCCCTGTATGGTTCGGTTGGTTGCTTTGTATACAAAGCTGGGGGAAACCCTTTTTCGGTAATGGAGACATTGTTCGAGCTCTGGAGATCCCAGCCCGTGTGTTGACACAACCTACCGTCCATGTTACGAAGAGGAGGATGCCAGATGTAGGTTGGGTCACGCTAAACTCTGATGGTACAGTTCATCACCTAACGGGCCGAGGGAGGGGGGAGGTGCATGCATTGTGGCAAGGGATCAAATTGGTGCTTTCATAATAGGAAGGTGCACTCGCTATGCTGGCGTCACCGAACCGAAGTCCATAGAGTTGATTGCATGCAGAGTTGGTCTTATACCTGCTCAATAAAATGGATTTCGACTGGTCATAATCGAGTATGTGGGAGTCAAAGATGGGCGTGAGGTTTGTTAGCTTCCACAAAAATGTTAGCTTCCATATTTTTATGTGAGATGAAGGTGCTTGCTAGTAATTTTTAGGGGTTGTAATCCATGGCGTTCTGGATGACATTGTGCAATCAGAGAAGATTTCGCCTAATGAATAAAATGTCGAGGGACGTTAGCTATCAGGAAAAGTTCAATGGGAATAGGACAAAGGCAGAGGTTTCTAGATAGCAGATCACACCTACCTACTCAGACAAAGGCAGAGGTTTCTAGGCACTGTAATTAATTAATGTCTAATCCTGAGCTCCGGCAAGTGACAAGTGGAAATTCTACATATTGTGTCAACTTGAATGCTAGGACTTGTGGTTTAACAATCGGATATGACAAGAATTCATTGCAACCACACCATCTCGACAATACACAAGGCAAAACAACACCACGATGACTCTCTCCATGATTTTATTCAAGTGTACCTGGCAGCCTATTATGAAATAATTTTCCTTCGTTGTGGCCCTGATTTGTGGCCAAGGACACCAACAGATGACATAGACCCATGTGTTCAGAGAGAACTAAGGGAACAAGCAAACAAAGAGAAGAAAAGGCCATCACGAGAAGCGAACCCCTGACGACACTTCAAGGATGGTCACCATTACCTGCAGCAACTTGCAAGGGCATAGATTCACCAATCTTACGGTACTTGGTATGTCTCAAACGTATCTATAATTTGTTGTTATGTTCATGCTATATCATATCAATACATAG
The DNA here is from genome assembly GCF_002575655.3 of Aegilops tauschii subsp. strangulata. Lineage (NCBI taxonomy): Eukaryota > Viridiplantae > Streptophyta > Magnoliopsida > Poales > Poaceae > Aegilops > Aegilops tauschii. The sequence goes on from NC_053035.3 coordinate 7,485,212, forward strand.
TTCTGGCATATATTACCATTTTTTCCGGGACTAATATATGAATTCAGTGCCAAGTGTCACTTGGTGTTTTTCTTTTTTGCTGTTTTGTGCATCCGGAAAAAAGTATTTTCCGAGGACCAAAAAATAAAGAAAAATCCCGTCATGAAGTTTTATCACCAGATGGCCAGTGAAGAAAAAGATGGGCCAGAGGGGGAGGGGTCGGTTAGGTAGGCCCCACATGCCCACCTCAAGGATCAGCGTGTGGGCCCCTTGTCCTTCCCCTTTGTAACCTTTTTGCCCCTAGTTTTATATAGCCTCAATACCTTCAAGGGCATTTATCGCTTTTTTTTTTTCCGTCATGGTCCGAAGTGGTTCAGTCTGTAGTTCTTTCCCTTTAATCTGTCGGAGGGGGCAAAGAGCCTTCGTCATCAACTTTGATGATCCGCTGATCATGTGTGAGTAATCCTCCTTGCGCTGTTGGTCCATAACAGTAATTATGTGGCATCTTGTCTCTACAGTACCGCAATACGAAGGTCTTAGCCTAACATGATTCTGATTTTCCTATATCCTATTTTCGCTTTTATATTTTTATTCTGATTTCATATTTTATTTTCATGGTTTATGTTTCATTTTTATCATGTAATTAAAAAATGTGTATAGTGCATTTAAAATGAGCAATGTGTAATTTAAAAACGTTCCTCATGTATTTCTAAAATTCTCATCATGTTTTATAGGAAATTTTCATTGTGTACTTAAACAAAATCCTACATCTGGTATTTTTAAAATATTCAAAGCGTATATATAGTTATCGCATATTTAATCAAAAAATATCATGCACTTAATAAAATTTTCAATATGTTCTTAGAAAATGTTTATCATGTATTTTAAAATGCTCAGTGTATATGAGCAATTTGCATCATGTATTTTAATAATGTTTGGTGTTTATAAAATTATCCATCATATGTCTACAAAATGTTCATTGTTTAGAAAAATATTTCACCGGGTATTTGAGAAAATTATGACGCATATAGAAAATGCCGTTGTCTTTTAAAAAAGTTATATCGTGCATAAAAAATTCATCATGTATGTTAAAAAATATTCAACATGTATTTAAGAAAATTTTATCGTCTATTTAAAAACTATTCAATGTGCATAAACAATTGCTCATCATGTATTTTAGAAATGTTCACCGTGCATTCAGAAAATGTTTGTGGTGCATTAAAAATATTAACCATGTATTATTAGAAAATGTTCATAATCTATTTTACAAATATTCATGTCATATTGAAAAATGTTCTTGTGTAAATATTTTTTCACTATTAGAAAGTACTTCATCATGTATTAAAAAAATTCTCATGTATTTCCAAAAATCTTTCACACATTTGAAAAAAGTTTAGGTATTTTTGTAAAGTTTTTGTGTATTTAGAAAAGTTCATGTAATTTAAAGAATGTATTTACACATTTGTGTTATTATTTAAGGAGTGTTATTGAAAATAGGAAAGAAAAATATAATTGAAAATGAGAATAAGGGAAGTGAAAATGGAATGGTGGTAGTGCCAACTAGCACTATTGAAGAGCCCATGCAGGGGCCGACGTATAGCTCAGCATGATGGGCCGGGCCAGTAGTCCAAACTTCCCTAGATATTTATACATGCCCTGACATTTGGTGTGGCCCATTAAACTTCCCTAAATTTTAACAACTATTTATTTATTTTACCTATTTACTTAATTGATTTAACGATAAGATAAGAATTTATGTATTACAAATAAAATATTTGACATGATTGTAGTCATGTCAAGTGCTTTAATATTTTTTTAAATATTCTTGTACGTGAATAAAGTAAACTATTGATGTGTGTTGCCAAAAATTGTGCACGTACACAAGAATAAAATGTTCATGTATTTGATACTCATTTTAATCTGTACTTATATATGAAAAATAAATATTTACCATGTTATGTGCTACAATCTTTAAGTTTACAGCAACTAAAAGAAGCGAGTATGTATTTTCTCAAAGACTATAAATATTTGCAATACCAAAATAATAACACTGGATTCATTATAAAATATACCTTTATATTATATTTATGTGGTGTTATAGATGTTTATGTTTGTTCCTATAAACTTGGTCAAACAGCATGAATGCTAACATACTATATTCTGATATGGAGGATATGCTATATTGGAAGCGTCCAAACACCTCATGGCCTGCACTACTCAAATGGTAGGTAGATCACATGCATGCATGTGCAGATGGAGCAACTTGATTTGTTCTTTTTCTGTGTGCAGAGCCACTTGGCCGCCCCTGTATATATATGTATGGAACAGGCGTCTAAACTATAGTAGTTGCGCCACAACAAGTGGATGTACATAGGAGTATGGAGTAGAGATATACTAAGGCCATGTACAATGTTAGATGCTTAGGGAGTTGCTTAGAAAAACAAACCGGATTTTTCTAAAGCACCAGTGCCTATTATTACAGGAGAGACGTCTAATTAAGCGTTTATCCTGTACAAATAAGCACCGATGCTTAAGAAAAATCTGGTCTATTTATCCAAGCACCTCTTCTAAGCGCCTTGCATTGTATACAAGGCCTAATAACAAGGCCATGCATCCACCTCCACCTCCATATGCATCGATTTGAACAAACTTGAGATTATTACTAAGCTTGCTCGTGCTCACCCGCAAATATCGGATCGGGGAGATGCATACATGCATGCATGTGAGCATGTCCTCATCCTCCATCGATGGTGGTCAGGACACTCCATGGTTGTACTACTATAAATACCAAAACAGTGTTGTTAAGTTGTTCATAGCCAGCAGTACTAGTATAGCTACCAAGCAATGGTGGTCATGGGGATGGGTTCCAACAAGCGTAGCGTTGCGTGGTGCGTAGGCCTGCTCGTCGTCGGGCTCCTCCTGGCCACGGCGGCGGGCAGGGACAGCGAGCCTGCCCGTCTCATCAATGACAAGCATCGCCAGGACGCTGCCGCCGTCGAGGTCCAGCTTGGGGCGATGACGGTGGCAGGTGTGGTCCCTGACTGCTTCAAGGTCTGTCATAACAGCAAGGACCACGATGCCTGCATGCGAAAGTGTCAAGGCCGCCTCCTCAACCAGAAGCGTCGACAAGAGGCCACCGCGGTCCACGTCCAACTTGGGGAAGCAAGAGTAGCCGCCGCCGTCCTGGCTCAGGCGGCAGCGGAGGAGGCGCGGCGCGTGACGCGTGAGATGACGTGCTCCGAGTTCTGCGTGAGGAACGCCTGGAGATTTCCAGGCAAATACAGCGGCTGCATGGTTTGGTGTGAGGAAAACCCCCACGTCACCAAACAGATCAACAACAATGTCGACAAGCATCGCGCCGATGGCGTGTCTTCTTTTGCAAAATAGCCATTTGTCGTCGTGAGCTGAGCTCGTTTCTATGGCGTCCCAAACTTTGTTTGCTCTTTTTGTAATATTAGCTTCAATGAACGTTGTGGATCTGCAGATCTACGTATGTACTGTGCTTATTCTTGATCGCCAATTGCCGAATGTTGATCTTACGCTTATGTGTTTGTTACTTTGTTTATACTTTATACAGTAACCAAATACACCCTCCATCTCACAGTATAGCGTGCATTTGCTTCTTTTTAACTTAAATTTTAATCAAATTTATAGGAATATTAGCATCCGTAGCTCATCGCTCCCAGCTGTATCTAGATTGTGTCGGCATCAACTGATTGTTGATCTGTTCGCGTTTGCTCTTTTCGATCTATTAGCTATGAATAAACATTGTGGATAATTCCAAAAAACAGGGAGTATTTTCAGAGCAACTGGAATGGTCTTGGCTGACAAGCTCCAATGCCAATGTTGTGCTCAAGTATATCCAACAAGCTAGTCCATATCTTTATGTGGGAACAAGGCGCCTTTCCCTTTCTTTTCTCCATCGCCGCCAAGAACGCGAAAACATTGACGATTCCTTCCAACAAATGTGGATCCGGGCTTCAAGATTAGAAAGTTCATGTGTAGCTTGAGCTACATGGGACCTCTTATTCAAGATTAGAAACCCTCCAACATTGCTTTCAGATGTGTGTTGTCCAACTAATTTACTATACTAAAATTTCACTTTTTTGTTTCTCTCAAAAATGAAATAACATATGAACTTCAAACTTTGCAGATCAAACAAACTTTAGAACTTTGATGCGTGAAAAACTTTCAGATTTTTTGGTCCGACATAAATATACAAAATGAGATTTTGTTTGATTAATTTTTTAAGTATTTAAATGCATGAAAAAATCCGAAAGTTTTTCCCACATTGTAGTTAGAATGTTTTGTTGTTCTGCAAAATTTGAAGTTTATATGTCGTTTTGTTTGAGAGAAACAAAAAAGACAAATGTGCATGCACGAATCGCGATGCAGAAATGGATGGCTAAGATAAGGGGTACCATGTAGCTCGACCTATGGAAAACCACATTGTGTAATGGACAGGTTTTCTTATAACATTTGTTTATATGATCCTTCCTTGATCGAACATTTTTTCCCAAGTATTTTTTGTTCGAAGGGGAGGATATTTTGACAAGCCAGAGTCTGACCACATCGCACATTGAAATGCACTTATAGATAACTGTTGGTTCTGAAGAATCACGCCAAAAGGAGACGCTAAAAATCATGCCAACAAACTGACGAGGGTTAGCCTCTGACATACTACCTCTGTAAACTAGTATACAAACCGATGAAAGGTTAGCCTCTGACATACCTCTCAAAGCTTAGTTCAGAGATAAAGGTTCGTAATTCAGAGAAATTTAGTGTTTGACATGTGTGACATGCGATGAACAAACTCGAGAGCTATGGCTGGAATGTCGCTGGAAGCCACGGTGGTATTTAGATGCTGTCGAAACTGATGGTGTACATCGGCACATCGTTCAGGGTGGACGGTTTCGAAGGCGACCTCGACGGCTGCAGCATCAGGGAAGCGCTACGTAGATACAGCGGACCCTGCATAAGCAGCAGCAAGTGGACCGCGATACTGAACTACTGTCATTTCAGCTTACCGTGTACTCCCTCCATCTTGTACTAAAGTTAGTACAAAGTTGAGCCTTTTTTTTGGGACGGAGGGAGTAGTATTTTCTCTAGCATTGCTTGGGAAAAATGTCATCTTGTGTTTAGTTTTGGTCTGTGACTGCAATTTTTTCCCTTCTTATTGCATTCTTTAGTGCTTAAAATAAAATATAATGTGCATAAAAACCCAAAACAACAATTACAATCATAGTAGATGAACAGGAATAGTAGGGATACAAAGTAGTACCTGAACATACAAAAGCACATGGCCACAACTCTGTCTTCAGTTCCATCTTGTCTCCAGATTTCGGGACTAGATCATCAGCCCCATCACTAGGATCGGGCTCTTTGTGATACATCCACATGCATGGCATTCTGGTATATACGGCTTCACCTTAGCAATTTCAATAAAGCTGGTATGGCTTCACCTTAGCATTCAGGTTCAATTTATGTGCCTTGCACAATACATCTCTTTTTTGTAGGCGTAACAACTCTGAACACTTTGAATTTTCCCGGCGATGCATTCAAGAGACGTTCCGAACAAATTCATTTTCATGGGAATCAGCTGAATAGATAGTACCTAAATAAACCTGCTTATTAAGAGCAAAAAAGTTAACGTCATGGTCAGAGTGCACCATATATGCCTGAAATAAAAATATATATAATGAATGAACATATAAAATCCCCTAATTATACGCCCAAAGATGATCTACATACGAAATTTCTTTCCTATGAGAAACAAAACAAATAACCTAAGCTAAACGGATTGCAGCAGGGTTGCGCACAGAAAATTGAAAGGTTTGAGAGAAGGGGATTCGGGAGAGACTGGTTTGGGCAGTTCTGTTTAGAGTCTAGGATGCCATGGGGATTGGCGAGGATGACGATGAGAAGAAGGCGAGAAGCACCGCTAGCGTGTTATTTTTTCTTTGAGAGAGAAGCTGCGTGCGTGTAGCATTTAGTCAGGATTCTTTAGCATATTTTTTTAGAGAGACAGGCTGCGTATAGCATCTGCTCATGATTCTTCCGTTAACATGTAAACAAAAGGATTTTCAACGTGAGAGAGTCCTTTAGGTACGTGAGAGATTAGATTGAGAGAGTTTTTTTTATTGAAATCTAGACACATGAGTTTTTTTTTGTTCTATCTATGAATTGATCTACACCGTAATAATTCAGTCCCACCAGATTAACAGCTCGTAAAATCTAATTAATGTGGGAATTTCTAAGAAGTGCCTAATTAATATAGGTATAGATAGATAGATAGATAGATAGATATAGATATAGATTACTCTTGATGACCTACGCACGGCTTGCAAAGCTAGCTAGCAAGTAGGCTGATCGATTTTTACTGCTTGCCGTGAAGCTAGCTAGCTCTAGACGATAGGATCGATCGTCTCTCGGAGAAACTCAGGTTACTTGCAAACGAGAATTACAATAGAAGCTAGATTATTTGTTTTTTAGATGGGTAAAAACTGGATTTGGTGGTGCGTATAACTTTGCATCATTTTCAAAAACAATTATTTTCAGTTTATATGTGATGTCTACTATGCTATCTTTTTCTTGTAGACTCGTATTAGGCCTTCAAGTGCGGAGTTTTGTAAGACAGTACCAAATTTTCCTGAAGTGGGTGACCTAAGATTTATCAATCCGTGAGAGGCATAGGATGAAGATGGTCTCTCTCAAACAACCCTGCAACCAAATAATAAAGAGTCTTTTGTGTCCCCAATACACCCAATACAATGGTAAATTGTATATGTGCACTAGTTCGGCGAAGAGATGGTGATACAAGTGCAATATGGATAGTAGATATAGGTGTTTGTAATCTGAAAATATAAAAACAGCAAGGTAGCAAATAACAAAAGTGAGCAAAAACGGTATTACAATGCTTGGAAACAAGGCCTAGGGTTCATACTTCCACTAGTGCAAGTTCTCTCAACAATGATAATATAATTGAATCATATAACAATCCCTCAACGTGCAACAAAGAGTCAATCTAAAGTCACTAATAACGGAGAACAAATGAAGAGATTATTGTAGGGTAGGAAACCACCTCAAAATTATTCTTTCTGATCGATCTATTGGGCTATCCCTATAAGTGTCACAAACAGCCCTAGAGTTCGTACTAAAATAACACCTTAAGATACACATCAACCAAAACCCTAATATCACATAGATACTCCGATGTCACCACAAGTATCCATAGGTTTGATTATATGATATGCATCACACAATCTCAGATTCATCTATTCAAACCAACACAAAGAACTTCAAAGAGTGCCCAAAGTTTCTACCGGAGAGCCAAGACGAAAACGCGTGCCAACCCCTATGCATAAGTTCACAAGGTCACATAACACGCAAGTTGATCACCAAAACATGCATCAAGTAGATCACGTGAATATCCCATTGTCACCGAGGGTACATACCCTCAGCCCCGAGGGTGAACTACTCCCTCCTCGTCATGGAGACCGACGGGATGATGAAGATGGCCACCGATGATGGTTTCCCCTCCGGCAGGGTGCCGGAACGGGCTCCCGATTGGTTTTCGTGGCTACAGAGACTTGCGGCGGCGGAACTCCCGATCTAGGTTTATTTCTGGGGGTTTCTATATTTATAGGAATTTTTCGCGTCGAGAACAAGTGAGTGGGGTCCATGAGTCAACGACAAGGATGGAGGAAGCGCCCGGGGGATAGGGCGCGCTCTCCAACCTTGTGGTTGGCTCGGGACTCTTCTGGCCCAACTCTTTTGCTTCGAGGGCTTCTTCTGGTCCATCAAAAATCGCCGTAAATTTTCAGGTCATTTGGATTCCGTTTGATATTCCTTTTCTGTAAAACTCACAAAGAAGGAAAAAACAGAAACTAGCACTGGGCTCTAGGTTAATAGGTTAGTCCTAAAAATCATATAAAATAACATACAAATGCATGTAAAACATCCAAGATGGATAATATAGTAGCATGGAACAATAAAAAATTATAGATACGTTGGAGACGTATCAAGCATCCCCAAGCTTAATTCCTGCTCGTCCTCGAGTAGGTAAATGATAAAAACATAATTTTTGATGTTGAATGCTATCTAACATATTTATCCATGTAATTTTCTTTATTGTGGCATGAATATTCAGATCCATAAGATTCAAAACAAAATTTTAATATTGACATAAAAACAATAATACTTCAAGCATACTAACAAGGCAATTATGTCTTCTCGAAATAACATGGCCAAAGAAAGTTTATCCCTACAAAATCATATAGTCTGGCTATGCTCCATCTTCATCACACAAACTATTCAAATCATGCACAACCCCGATGACAAGCCAAGCAATTGTTTCATACATTTGATGTTCTCAAATCTTTTCAACTTTCACGCAATACATGAGCGTGAGCCATGGACATAGCACCATAGGTGGAATAGAATATGGTGGTTGTGGAGAAGACAAAAAGAAGAAGATAGTCTCACATCAACTAGGCGTATCAACGGTCTATGGAGATGCCCATCAATAGATATCAATGTGAGTGAGTAGGGATTGCCATGCAACGGATGCACTAGAGCTATAAATTTATGAAAGCTCAAAAAGAAACTAAGTGGGTGTGCATCCAACTCGCTTGCTCACGAAGACCTAGGGCAATTTGAGGAAGCCCATCATTGGAATATACAAGCCAAGTTCTATAATGAAAAAATTCCTACTAGTATATGAAAATGTCAACATAGGAGAATCTCTATCATGGAGATCATGGTGCTACTTTGAAGCACAAGTGTGGTAAAAGGATAGTAACATTGCCCCTTCTCTCTTTTTCTCTCATTTTTTTTTGTTTTTTGGGCCTTCTCTCATTTTTTTGCCTCTTTTTTTTTGTCCGGAGTCTCACCCGACTTGTGGGGGAATCATAGTCTCCATCATCCTTTCCTCACTGGGACAATGCTCTAATAATGATGATCATGACACTTTTATTTACTTACAACTCAAGAATTACAACTCGATACTTAGAACAAAATATGACTCTATATGAATGCCTCCGGCGGTGTACCGGGATGTGCAATGAGTCAAGAGTGACATGTATGAAAGAATTATGAACGCTGGCTTTGCCATAAATATGATGTCAACTACATGATCATGCAAAGCAATATGACAATGATGAAGCGTGTCATAATAAACAGGACGGTGGAAAGTTCCATGACAATATATCTCGGAATGGCTATGGAAATGCCATAATAGGTAGGTATGATGGCTGTTTTGAGGAAGGTATATGGTGGGTGTATGGTACCAACGAAAGTGGTGTGGTACTAGAGAGGCTAGCAATGGTGGAAGGGTGAGAGTGCGTATAATCCATGGACTCAACAATAGTCATAAAGAACTCACATACTTATTGCAAAAATCTATTAGTAATCAAAACAAAGTACTACACATATGCTCCTAGGGGGATAGATTGGTAGGAAAAGACCATCGCTCGTCCCCGACCGCCACACATAAGGAAGACAATCAATAAATAAATCATGCTCCGACTTCGTTACATAACGGTTCACCATACGTGCATGCTACGGAAATCACAAACTTTAACACAAGTATTTATCCAATCCACAATTACTCACTACCATGACTCTAATATTACCATCTTTATATCTCAAAACAATCATAAGGGATCAAACTTCTCATAGTATTCAATGCACTTTATATGAAAGTTTTTATTATATCCCTCTTGGATGCCTATCGTATTAGGACTAAATTCATAAGCAAAGCAAATTACCACGCTATTTCGAGAGACTCTCAAAATAATATAAGTCAAGCATGAGAGTTCAACAATTTCTTCAAAATAAAACTACGGTCGTGCTCTAAAAAGATATAAGTGAAGTACTAGAGCAACTGAAAACTACTCCAAAAGATATAAGTGAAGATCAATGAGTAGTCGAATAATTATGTAACTATGTGAAGAATCCGTTTATATTAAGCAATATAAGCCATAGAAACTCGTAAGCTCCGTTAATATAATAAAAAAATCATTCACTTTGGTACTGTCAAGACAAGATTCATAATTTTTCTCACATGATGCCTACTGTACCCTATCATTTCTACAATTTATATTAAGCAATATAAGCCATAGAAACTAGAAAACAAGCAAAGTATGCACCGAAAACAGAATCTGTAAAAAACAGAACAGTCTGTAAAGATCTAAATTGAAATCATACTTATGTAACTCCAAAAATTCTGAAAAATTAGGACAACCTGGACAATTTGTATATAAATATACTGTAAACAATGCAGAAATTTTAGACGCTCTAGTGAGTTTTAACAATTCTGTGACTGGGCGCAAAAGTTTCTGTTTTTGGACAGAATTGAATCAGCTATCATCCACACTATCCCAAAGGCTTTACTTGGCACTTTATTGAAACAAAACCTATAAAACATGATTACTACAATAGCTTAATCATGTGAACGTGCGAAAACAGTAGGGGTAAATATTGGGTTTTAGGTTGTCTCCCAACAAGCGCTTTTCTTTAATGCCTTTCTAGCTAGGCATGATGATTTCAATGATGCTCACATAAAAGATAAGAATTGAAACACAAAGAGAGCATCATGAAGCATATGACAAGAACATTTAAGTCTAATCCACTTCCTATGCATAGGGGTTTTGTGAGCAAACAACTTACGGGAACAAGAATCAACTAGCATAAGAAGGAAAAACAAGAATGACTTCAAAACTTTCAACATATAGATAGGAAACTTGATATTATTAATATATGTAAAAGCACATGTTCTTCTCTCATAATAATTTTCAGTAGCATCATGAATGAAAATTGAATAATATAACCATCACCTAAAGCATTATTCTCATGATGCACAAGCATAAATTTTTTACTACTCTCCACATAAGCAAAATTCTTCTCATTCGGAGTAGTGGGAGCAAACTCAACAAAATAACTATCATGTGAGGCATAATCCAATTGAAAATTAAAATCATGATGACAAGTTTCATGGTTATCATTATTCTTTATAGCATACATGTCATCACAATAATCATCATAGATAGCAACTTTCTTCCAATAATCAATTGGGACCTCTTCCAAAATAGTGTCATCACTAAATAAAGTCATGACCTCTCCAAATCAACTTTATCAATATTATAAAAAGATTCAACACCCTCCAAAATAGTGGGATCATTAGTACCTAGAGTTGACACTCTTCCAAACCCACTTTCATCAATATAATCATCATAAATAAGAGGCATGCTATCATCATAATAAATTTTCTCAACATAATTTGGGGGACAAAAACTATCATCTTCATCAAACATAGCATCCCCAAGCTTATAGCTTTGCATATCATTAGCATCATGGATATTCGAAGAATTCATACTAACAACATTGCAATCATGCTCATCATTCAAAGATTGTATGTCAAACATTTTATTGCATTCTTTCTCTAGCAATTGAGCACAATTATCGGAATTCTTATTTTCACGAAAGACATTGAAAAGATGAAGCATATGAGGCAACCTCAATTCCATTTTTTTATAGTTTTCTTTTATAGACTAAACTAGTGATAAAACAAGAAATTAAAGATTCGATTGCAAGATCTAAAGATATACCTTCAAGCACTCACCTCCCCGGCAACGGCACGAGAAAAAAGTTTGATGTCTACTATGCAACCTTCTTCTTGTAGACTCGTGTTGGGCCTCCAAGCGCAGAGTTTTGTAGGACAGTAGCAAATTTCCCTCAAGTAGATGACCTAAGCTTTACCAATCTGTGGGAGGCGTAGGATGAAGATGGTCTCTCTCAAACAACCCTGCAACCAAATAACAAAGAGTCTTTTGTGTCCCCAACACACCCAATACAATGGTAAATTGTATAGGTGCACTAGTTCGGCGAAGAGATGGTGATACAAGTGCAATATGAATGGTAGATATAGGTTTTTGTAATCTGAAAATATAAAAACAGCAAGGTAGCAAGTAACAATAGTGAGAAAAAATGGTATTCCAATGCTTGGAAACAAGGCCTAGGGTTCATACTTTCACTAGTGCAAGTTCTCTCAACAATGATAACATAATTGAATCATATAACAATCCCTCAACGTGCAACAAAGAGTCACTCCAAAGTCACTAATAGCGGAGAACAAACGAAGAGATTATTGTAGGGTACGAAGCCACCTCAAGGTTATTCTTTCTGATGGATCTATTGGGCTATCACTATATGTGTCACAAACAGCCCTAGAGTTCATATTAAAATAACACGTTAAGATACACATCTACAAAAACCCTAATGTCACATAGATACTCCAATGTGACCACAAGTATCCATGGGTTTGATTATACGATATACATCACAAAATCTCAGATTCATCTATTCAAACCAACACAAAGAACTTTAAAGAGTGCCCCAAAGTTTCTACCGGAGAGTCAAGAGAAAACGTGTGCCAACCCCTATGCATAAGTTCACAAGGTCACATAACCCACAAGTTGATCAACAAAACATACATCAAGTAGATCACGTGAATATCCCATTGTCACCACAGATAAGCACATACAAGACATACATCAAGTGTTCTCAAATCCTCAAAGACTCAATCCGATAAGATAACTTCAAAGGGAAAACTCAATCCATTACAAGAAGGTAGAGGGTGGAAAACACCATATGATTCAACTATAATAGCAAAGCTCGCGGTACATCAAGATCGTGCCATATCAAGAAGACGAGAGAGAGAGAGAGAGAGAGAGAGAGAGAGAGAGAGAGAGAGAGAGAGAGAGAGAGAGAGAGAGAGAGAGAGATCAAACACATAGCTACTGGTACATACCCTCAGCCCCGAGAATGAACTACTCCCTCCTCACCATGGAGACAGCCTGGATGATGAAGATGGCCACCGGTGATGGTTTCCCCCTCCGGCAGGGTGCCGGAACGGGCTCCCGATTGGTTTTTCGTGGCTACAGAGGCTTGCGGCGGCGGAACTCCCGATCTAGGTTTATTTCTATGGGTTTCTATATTTATAGGAGTTTTTGGCGTCGAGAACAAGTCACGGGGACCACGAGTCAACGACAAGGACGGAGGACGCACCCGGGGGGTAGGGCACGCCGTCCAACCTTGTGGTTGGCTCGGGACTCTTCTGGACCAACTCTTTTGCTTCGGGGGCTTCTTCTGGTCCATAAAAAATCACCATAAATTTTCAGGTCATTTGGACTCCGTTTGATATTCCTTTTCTGTAAAACTCAAAAACAAGAAAGAAACAGAAACTGGCACTAGGCTCTAGGTTAATAGGTTAGTCCCAAAAATCATATAAAATAGCATACAAATGCAAGGAAAACATTCAAGATGAATAATATAATAGCATGGAACAATAAAAAATTATAGATACGTTGGAGACGTATCAACATGACACGTTTCGTTTTAAATTTATATGGCTACCGAACATATATAAGCTAAGAATATCTACAACTATAGACATCAAATCCAGCCCCTCAAACTCCAATGGGCGTGTCCGGACGCTTTGCGGAGATTGATTGGGCAATCCTCAAATTTTCTTCTCTACATATGAGTACCATATATTTTGAACCTTAAATCCATAAAAAACATGTAAAAGAAAAAACCTACATACTACATAAATCAACTAAAACCAAACCTACACTACATGTCGGTTCCAACGGCTAGCCAGCCGCTTTCATTAGTACCGGTTCGTGGCCGACCTTTAGCACCGGTTCGTGCCACGGACCGGTACTAAAGTGAGTGGTGGCAGGATGTTGTCAGTTCGGGGCCCGTCCAGCACCTTTAGTACCGGTTCATGGCACGAACCGGTGCTAAAGGTCGTCCTACATAAACCCTTCGTCCACCCGAGCTCGCTCTGTTCTTCCCGTTTCCCCTCTCCTCTCTGTTCTTCCCCTCTTCCTCTCGAGCTCATCACACATTTTGCCCAAAATTTGTCAAGATTTGAAGGCCCCCATCCATTCAAATGATCACAAAGGTTAGCAACTTTGTCCTTTCAACTCTCATTGCTAGATTAGCTCTTGCAATGCTTTGTATAGTGATTAATTTATGAGTTTAGTAATTTGGTAGAAAATATATGTGCTAGTATTTGATTTATATGCAATTTGTGGTCAAAACTAACACCTAGTTTGCATATGTAGGTGTGGTTTACTTAGTGCCTTCTAAATCTCCGTCGTAACCACAGTCGATCGCCCGCACCGTTCCGTCGCCGGCACCACCTTGTGGTGAGCCTTTTGTTCATGAATGTTTTACATTACCAAATTGATGTTTGTGTGATTTGGATATATAGTTACTCGTATAATTATCTTACCCGTACGTTGTTTGTTATACATAGTGCCATGGTTTTGATATCCGTCCCCGTCGGCCCTCGTCCTTGTTATGATTCGGATGTGGTATATTCTCTTTTGAAACTAGTTGTTGCATTTCGTGTTTATGACAAATTATGCCCATCAAGTTGACATAGATATTTTTGTCTAGGAGGTTTGTGAACCGGAAATTCCAACCGACCCTATTGTCGAGAGGTTAAATTTAGTTGAAAGAGAAAACGAGTATTTGAAAGAAAAATTGAAAAGAATTGAGGGGGAGAAGATAGAATTGGAGTTGCATGTTGCCGATGTCGTCGATGATCACAAGATCAAGATGGAGAAAATGCGCTTGAAGATTAGAAAGATTAGAAAATATGCCATTGATAGTGAGGCTTGGTATCATTATGCTGTTGGATCAATTGTTACCTTAGTTGCGATCTTGATCGCATTTGTTGTTGCATTTAAATTCTTTAGTTAGAGAGTTATTTGTTTGTTGCATTTAAGTCTTGTATGAAA